>NC_136065.1:1389792124-1392192124 GCF_964261635.1 Lissotriton helveticus | reverse complement strand
CTTTTTACATTTAATGGTGCTCTTATGTTCGCCTATTCTCAACTTCACTGCCCTGCTTGTCATACCAATGTATTCAAGATGGCAGGGGCAAGTAATGAGATAGACGACGTTCGAACTGTTGCAGTTGGTAAAGGCTCTTTGGTCCCATGAGGTCCCGTTGTTAAAGGTTAGTTTTTTGCTCTTTTTGGTCAGGCAGCATACCTTACATCCGCCGCACGGGTGGTGTCCTTGTACAAAGTTGGGATTGATTTGGGTGTTGGCTTTACTGTCCTTAGGTCTGGTGTGTACTAGTATATCTCTGACACTCTGTGCTCTTTTGTGAGAAAACATGGGTTTAGGAATGTCGAGACCTCCACTGTTCAGAATTTTCCAGTTTTTGTTGATGATCTTGCTAACTTGGTTGGAATTGGTGTTATATGTTGTAACACATATTGGTCGCTGTACTTCCACTGTTTTCACTTTTTCTTCCAGGAGGCTGTCTCTGCAGTTATTTCTCGCTCTTTTGTAAGCTTGGTCAATGGTTCTCTGTGGGTAATTTCTCAGTTGTAACTTCTTCCTTAGGTCATTTGACTGCGCTTTGAAACTAGCGACTTCCGTGCAGTTTCTACGGAGTCGCAGAAATTGACCGTAGGGTAGATTATCCCTCAGATGCTTTGGGTGGAAGCTCTGATACAGCAAGAGACAATTCTTAGAGGTGCTCTTGAAATGTGTCGTTGTCATCAGTCTTCCGTTTTTGGGAAAGATGTTTAAATCCAAAAATACCAGATTGGTTTTGGTAGTGACACTGGTGAATTTGAGGAACTCGTCTTGGTAGTTGAGCCACGTGAGGAACTGCTGGGCGGTCTTATCATCTCCATCCCAGATGATCAGGATATCATCAATGTACCTCTTCCAGGTCAAGATCTTTTGTCGGAAAGGGTTGCTGGTACTTAGTATTTTTGTTTCCTCAAGATGGTGAACATAGAGACCAGCTATGCTTGGAGCAAATGTGCTTCCCATGCTGGTCCCATGTTTTTGGAGGTACAGGGTCCCATTGTGCTCAAAAAAGTTCTCCTTAAGTGCCAAGGAGCAACACTCCATAACCACGTTCCGTGGGGTCTGGTACTCCCAGTCATCTGCAAATAGTACATCTTCAATTATTGCCAAGGTGTCGTTGTGTGGCAAACTGGTGTACAAGCTTTCCACATCACAGCTGATTAAGAGCTGTGTTTCTGGGTCGAATGACACCTCCTCCAGTAGGTTTAACACATCTTTTGTATCTCTCAGGTAAGTGGATGTCCTCTGTACCATTGGTCTTAAAAATGCGTCTGCAAACCTAGAAACTGGTTCGAGAACTGACCCAATCCCTGACACTATGGGTCTACCTGGTGGGTTCTCGAGGTCCTTGTGAATCTTGGGTAGGATGTACAGGTAAGGGGTTCTAGGGTTCTTTTGGCACAGGAACTCTCCTTCCTTGTTAGTGATCCAATTATGTGACAGTGCCTCCTCTACCATTGTTTTGATCTTAGTTGTTATTTTTTCAGTTGGATTGGTCAGTAGGACTTCGTAGTTCCTTTTGTCTTGGAGCAGTCTGGAACACTCCTTGTCATATTGTTCCCTTTTCATAAGGACAGGTGCACCCCCCTTGTCTGCTGGTTTTATGACAACCTGTTTGTTACTGCTCAATTCGCGGAGTGCCTGTCGTTCATCTTTAGAAACGTTTTGAAAAACCCGTTTCTGTGCTGGGTCCAGTGCTTCAAGATCCTTCATGACCGCCTTCTCGAAGGTCAGGAGTTCAATAGGGAGAGTGTGATTCATGGGAGTGAAGGTGGACCGTGGTTTCAGTCCCGTGTCTCCCTTGTCTTGATTGTCTGTTTTATATTTAAAGAAGACCTGCAGTTTCAGTCTCCTTATAAATTCCTGGATTTCCTTGCAGAGATGAAATTTGTCCATGTTGGCAGTAGGAACATATCCTAGGCCTTTCTCTAGAACTTTTTTCTGTGATTCCGATAGTTCACTGCCCGTAAGGTTTACCACTAGGCTTACTTCTGGTTCTTGGATGCCCCTGTCATGCTCCTCGTTGATACTCTTGGAGTTCCTTCTTCTTCGTTGCTCCAGTGTACCGAATTGCCTCTCCGGTTCCTTCCTTTGTTCTGTCCTCGGCGTGACCCTAAAAAAGGAGCAGAGTTGTCGAAATAGCCATAATCTTGCTGAAAACCCCATGGCGGATAAGGGGCATTCGGGTGTTGGAAGGGTGGTGGGCCAAATTGTTGTGGAGGGTACATCATTGGTTGGGGGTAGCTATTCCATCCTCGCATGCCACGGTGATTGGGTCGTCGGAAGTTCCTTCGATTGCCTTGATACCTGGGGCTTTTGTTACCGCTAGAATTGGAGCTGTTAGATCCAGCGTCAGATGAACCATCATTGGAAAGATTATCACTTGATGGTTTGTAGTTGTCTTTAATATAGGGATAGATCTTTTCTTTACTCCATCTGCTCGTGTCTTTCTGGAGTTTCTCATATTTACTATCCTTAAGATTTACTTCAAAATCGTTCAATGTTTGAGGGACGGGAAGACCCCAATGATGAAGCATGACACTATTGGATTTTTTTAGTGTGTGAGGGGTATTTTAAAAAGCACACTGTGCTCTCATCTTTACCACCCTAAGAGAGAGCTCATCTATTAGTTTTTATCACCCACAGAAATTAATAAAAATAATAAAAATCACTACACTTTGATAGAATCTCTTTGTTTATACATATCTGATCGGAGGGTGATTCTGTCAATACCTCTTCACTTCCTCAATTGTTTTGTAGTCGATATTATGTCCATTCTATATTTTTTACTCGATATTATGTCTAGTCGATATTAAAAACTCAATATTTTGACTCTATACCGTTTTGCCCTAGGGGCCTCATAACCATATACTAAGTAAGTGGTATAAGAACCACTTCAAGAATAGTGAATAGGCCTAGGGCCTGCAGTGTCTAAACACAGGCGTGGGTTCTCATTGACTTTCAATGGAGAACGAAGAAGTCACAAAGTTACTGATTAAGGGCACTTCCGGGTGGACTACCACAAAACCCCTTTAAACTAGGACACTTAGATAGTCAATACCCATAGGAGCACCAGAGTACTCAGGTTACCTCAGCCAGAGAAGCCGGGTGCATAGGTGTCTTTTCGTGTCGGGTTTCGTCGATGCTTTCAATGGAGACCTGCAAAAGAAGTGCTGCAGGCGGCCGAAGGAAGAGTGTCCGGGTGGATCCAAGGGTGGATCGAAGAACTGTAGAACCTGAAAGCAGAGGGGACAGAGTCTGGGTCACTAGCCAGTGAGCAGGAAGGAACCAGGATGGAACCAGGTGATGTTGCGATGCAAACAGGTGAAGACATGAAGCTTGTCTCTGCAGCAACGAGGACCAGGAGGCGTCGACGATGACCAGAAGCTGGATTCGAGCTGTCCCACAAAGGATCTAGTTGACTGCGGTGTCGGTATCCGGATTGGACCCAACAAGCCTTGGTAACTGCAACCAACACAGAAATTGAAGATTCGCTTCAGCTCAGACCAGCAAGGTCTGAGGAGCTTCTCTTTTGGAGGGCAGCTGGAGCAAGACTGGAGCAATCAGGAAAGCGAGAAGATTTTAAAGGTTTGCCTTCAGGGGGCTCACTAGCCTACGGGCTAGAAAACAGGAAGACGCGTCAAGCTGAAATGCAGGAGCAGGCCCCAGGCAGCACTCGTGGAGTGGGGAGGGCTGAGCTTCGATGCAAATGGCGCTCAGGACTGGGGCTTCTCTTACTCCAATGCACAACTGCGAGGGTGCCTCAGTCGTTGCACTAGTAGCAAACTGCAGGATGTCCAGGGGGTCTGGTCTCACATCTCTCGTGTCTGCCACGTGTCTCAGCTTTGCTGTGGATGTGGGTCGGAGTCCAAGAAGTCAGGAAGTCCAGTCCTGAGTAGCTGAGTCTTTGGGTTCCATCGGAAGCATCGACAAAGAAAACAGGCAAGTTACTGGTGGTGCCTGTTTGAACAGGGTGGTCACTCCTTGACCACAAGGGAGATATCTTCAGTCTTCTAGTCAGCAAGGATTGTCAAAGTCCAAGAATTCCGCTTCATAGTTTTGTTCCAGGATAACCTAATGTCTCTAGACACAGCTCCTATCTTTATACTAAACTAAGGGGCTGGATTACCTGCTAGGTCCCTCCTATGGGTGGACCTGGGGAAGGGGGTGGTTACACCCCTTTCCTTTTGTCCAGTTTCACACCAGAACTGGGGCTGGAGCGCCTCAGCAACTGGTTTGAACTGGGCTATGCATGGAGCACCGTGTGTGCCCCAGGCAGTGTCTGGAAAAGCATCTTTCCATTCAACCCACCATGCCCCAATACACTACAGGCTGTCTGGGGAGGTGCTAGCACCTCCCTCGACAGGAAACCTATTGTCCAGGCCTCCCTTGCTGGAGTTTCCCCCAGCTGCAGGCGGTCAGACTCGTGTCTGTGGCAGCAGCATCCATTTTGTGATGCTGAGGCTCTGTTTAACTTTAACCGGGTAAAGCAGTAACATACATGTCTTTTCCCTCTAGAAGGGTGGAATGCTACCCCTGCTGCCAGAATTGGCAGGGGTGGGGGTATTGGTAGTATTCCAAAGTGTTTGACACCATACAGGACATGTTTTGATAAAGCCAAACCAAAGTTACCAGTTAACCGCGAGGATTATAATGCACTTAAGAGTATATGGTATGGCTATATCATAGAATAGCTATAAGGACATGGTTCCAAAAGCTGCAGAGTTGCTCAGCTCATGCCAGTGCACCCTCTCACATAAAACCAAGCACTCTGCCTCCAGGATTGTCGAGGCCTGCCATAGGAGTGACTTATATGTGCATATGTGTCTATATATAAGGTTAGATATAGGAATACTATATCTAAGTAAGGGGTGATTACACCACCTTACCCAAGCTGAGTGATCAGCCTGTGGTGTCAATTTGGATGGCCAGCCAGGGGTGGCATAATACATGCTGCAGCCCCTGGTAGGCCCTGGGGCACTCCAGCCCCAGCTCTGGCGTGAAACTGGACAAAGGGAAAGGGGTGTAACCACCCCCTTCCTGGGTCCCACCCATAGGAGGGACCTAGCAGGTAATCCAGCCCCTAAATTTGGTATGAAGGTGGGAGCTGAGTCCCAAGACTTTAGATTTATCCTGACTGAAACTCTGATACGAAACTCTGGACCTTCGACATCCTACTCGACGTAGGAGACTGAAGTATCTCCCTTGTGGTCAAGGAGTGACCACCCTGCACAGGCAGGCATCATCAAGCGATCAATGGTTTGCTTTGTCGACGCTCCTGCCGGAGCCCGAACACAGAGCCTGACAAGACCCGGACTTCTAGACTTCCTTCCGCCCGATCCACAGCCACAGCAAAGCTGAGACCCGTGGAGGCGACGCGAGACGTGGGACCGGCCATCTTGGAAAGCCATCAAATTGCTTTCTGTGCAACTTAAGAGGCACCCTCGAAGTTGTGCATTGGGGATTGAGAAGCCCCAGCCCTGAGCACCAACTGCACCGAAGATCAGCCCTCCACACTCCACGAGTTCTGCGTGGGGACCTTCTGCATTTTCCTGCTTGACGCGTCTGTCTGGTTACTTGCCCGTTGGCTAGTGGCCTCTGTGACGACGAACATTTGAATTTCCAATGCTGGTCTGGTTGCTCCCGACTGGCCCTTGCTCCCCTGAAAAGGAGCAGCCCATCAGACCTTGCTGGTATAATTAAGAAGCCATCTTCCTTTTCTGCGTGGGTTGCCTTTTCCAAGCCTTGTTGACTCCAATCCGGAAGGCGACACCGCCGACAGCAAGAGCCTTCGTGGGACAGTCTGTATCCAGCTCCTGGTCATCGTCGACACCTCCTGGTCCACGTGGCTGCAGAGACAAGCTTCACAACATCACCTGATTGCTTCACGATATCGCTTGGTTCCTTCCTGGTTCCATCCTGGTCACTGGCTAGTGACCCAGACTCTGTCCCCTCTGCTTTCAGGTACTCTTCATCCTCGATCCGCCCTTGGATCCACCTGGACACTTCTCTCCAGGTCGCCTGCAGCATCTTTCTCCAAGGCTCCATATGAATCAGCGACGAAACCCGACACACTTTGACACCAATGCACCCGATTCCTGTGGGTGAGGTAACTTGAGTATTTCGGTACTCCTGTGGGTATTGACTATCCTAGTATCCTAGTTTCAAGTAGCTTTTCCTTAGTCCATCCGGAAGTGTCCTAAAAGAACTAGTTTCCATTTCTTTCGTTCCCATTCTAACTCTATGGTAACTTGCGTGCATGTAAAGACACTGCACGCGCATCCCGTGGGCCTCCTGTTCTCTATCCATTGGTAGTACAGTGTAGCCCCAGCGATTCTCCAGGCCCTAGGGCTTTCCTTTGTTTGTGACGTGGTTCTTATACCACTATTTTAGTATATGGTTCGAAGTGCCCCTAGGGCATTACTGTATTTTGTGCAACTTATTTATTTTAATTAAGTATCTTGTATTGTGCTGGTTCCTCTGACCTCATAAAGAGTTCAGAGGATTGTGTTAGAAATAAATACATATATATTTTGGTATACAACCTGTGTGGTGTCCTTTCACTTGGTATTGGAGGGATTGCATATGGTAAAACAGCTGGCTTCACATGCCCTCTTGAGTTTAGCCTAAGACTACCACTAGGATAGCTATTCTATAAGGTTGACTTTACAACCATCAACATAAGGGTTGTTTGGACTGGTGCAAGGTGCTCACTAGAATAGTGAACATCATATACCAGGCCAACTTCTCACATTGGTGTGCAGTGGTTGGGATTTGAGCTTGCTGTTGTTTTACCAATTGTAATCTTTGCAATATCATTTGAAAGATCATACAGGTACCTATAGGTACATATAAAACAAGACTTAGAATACTTAAATTCTACTGAAATTAGTGGTTGTAGACCAAAGGGCCTAGCACCCCTGACTACAACTCCTAGGGAGGTTTAGTAGGAAAACACTTAGTGTAGGTAGGTGCACACACCACACCTCACTAGATCATGTCTGGCACAGGTGAACCATCTGGATCTCTACCTGTGGGGAGTGACCCTTCCAGGGCACCCTCCAGATATGAGATGCTCAACTTCCAAGATATGAGACACTCGTGTACCTCAAGGAGATTGAAACAGGGTTCCAACCCTACCATCCCACACCTGATAGAACTCATAGAGAGATCTGATCTTGAGAAGGCCTCTAAACCAGGCCCCCCCAGATAATATAAGTGAGGGTGTACAGAAGATGACCCCCCCAACCCCAGAAGAGGAGGAAGAGGAGGTTGAAGAAGATTCTGAGGGAGAGGTAGACAGCCAAACAATAGACAGGAGACTTAGCCAGGCTAACGTACGCCAACTTGGGGCTGAGAATGGGACAGCCCAATTCAGGCTTTCAAGTGGGTTTAACCAGAGGTATAGGAGGGACAGATCTCACTCAGGTGAATCTATCCACTCCAATGGCTCTCGAGGTTCTCAGAGGAGAATGACTTCCTGTCAAAGGAGAGAACATGAGGCTAGGATGAGGGAAGTCCAACTCATTTTTTTTATTTATTTATTTAGGAAGTTTTGTCTAGCGCTAGCCAGACCGAAAGGTATCGGAGCGCTTCACAATAATTACAAGGCGGTGCAAAGAAAGCAAACAGAGCATAGCAAAGTACAAAACAGTGCAAAGAGACATTCAAGGTGCGAGTCACAGTAGGAGGAAGAGGAGGAAGAGGGAGAGATCCATTACATGGTTTTTGGTTTTTGGCCATCTCTGTCCGGGCGGGGAGCAGAATATCTTAGGACATTCCAGGGTGATCCTATCTGATAGTTAAGGAGCGATCAAAGAACAGGATTTTGAGCTGACTTTTGAATTTAGGGAAAGAAGGAATAGTTCTGATGTCAGGGGGGATAGAGTTCCACATTTTGGGTGCATTGCCGGCAAAGGACCGGTCCTTGGTTTTTTGTTTTCGAGTTTTTAGTGGGATCAGGAGTAAGGTGTTAGAGCTTCTGAGGTTCCTGTTCTGATCCGCTTTTTTAAGTTTGGCCGCCAGATATTCAGGTTTGCCAGGGTGAAGGGCTTTATGGGTGAGGCAGGCTGTTCTAAAGTTCGCCCGCAATTCTATTGGTAACCATTTGAGTTCTTTTAGTGCCGGAGAGATGTGGTCAAATTTCTTTATTCCAGTGACCATTCTGGCAGCCGCGTTGAGGGTTGTTTTCAGTGGAGCAAGATGTATTTTGGGTATTCCGGAGCGGATTGCATTCCCATAGTCAAGTCTTGATAACACCAATGCTTGGGTGGCTTGTTTGAGATCATTGGGTGGAATGAAAAGTTTTATTTTGCTTAGTAGCTTCAGATTAAGGAAGGCACTCTTAGCCGAGATCTTGATGTGTTTGGTCAGATCTAGTTTGGAGTCAAGTGTGATGCCTAGTGATTTGACAGAGTCCGCTAGGAAGAGATTCTTATTGAGCGCGTCTATATCTTTCAGCCATTCGATCATTTGTGGGTTCTCTTCTTTGTATGAGATGAGGAGTAATTCAGTTTTGTCAGGGTTCAGCTTTAGATGGTTGCTTGACAGCCAGCATTGGACTTCCTTTAGTGTTTTGTTGAGTCTGTGAATGTCTTTGGCGGAGGAGATTTCCAAATAGATTTGAGTATCGTCTGCGTAGAGGTGGAAGGGGATGTTAGCTGAGTAGGGTGGAGAGGGGTTCCATGTAGATGTTGAAGAGTTGAGGGGAGAGCACTGAACCTTGTGGAACTCCTCTATTGACTGGATGAAGGTCAGATTCAAAGCTTCTCATTTTGATTCTTTGTGAGCGATTATGCAGGAAAGAAGAAAACCAATTGAGGACCACATCGTCTAGTCCAGCCCTTTCGTCGAGGGCTTTGAGGAGAAGAAAATGGTCAACTGTGTCGAATGCTGCAGTTAGGTCGAGGAGAATGAGGAGGCAGCATTGGTCTTGGTCCAGTGATTTGTGTATGTCATCAATTATGTTAAGGATTGCAGTTTCGGTGCTACACCCTTTCCTGAATCCTGACTGATGTGAGTCAAGGAGGTTGGTATTGTTCAAGTGCTGTGTTAGTTGTTGGAGAACACACCTTTCTAGTATTTTGGAAAGGAGAGGAAGATTGGAGACAGGTCTGAAGTTATTTAGGTCATTTGTATCAAGGCCTGGTTTCTTTAGCAATGGGGTGACTTGTCCCACTTTCAGGCAATCTGGGACGGTTCCGGTTTTTAAGGAGCTCTTGATGATCCTGCACCAAAGTGGGGCTAGGGAGTGTTTCAGTATTTTGGTTAGAAAAGCAGGAAGGGGGTCCAGGGTATGAGATGAAGGTTTCGAGGTGGAGATAAGTTTGACTATTTCCTCTTCTAGAATGGGCTGGAAGAGTGACCATGGTTTAGTATTTGGTGGTGGAGCGCTACCAAGCACCCCCCCATGCTGCAATAGGGTCGGGGAGAGAGGTTGATGACCAGAGAGCGCTCGATCTTGGAGACCTTGTCATTGAAGAAATTGGCGAAGTTGTCGCAACGTTCTTTGGAGGACTCTCCAAGCGAGGAATCCGGTTTGGAAGTTTGTTGTTTAATAATACTGAAGAGCTCCTTGGGTCTGTTTTTTGCGTTGTCGAGAGCAGATCTGAAATACATAGATTTCTTGTTCTTAATATGGTTGTTGTACTTCTTCCGGATGGATCTCAGTTTGTCTCGGTGGGAGATAGTAGGCACACTTCTCCATTGTCTTTCTGCAGCTCTTAATTGTCTCCTTTCTTCATTAGTGTCAGAGTCGAACCAAGATCTGGACGGAATGGTTCGGTTCTTTCTTTGTTTCAATGATGCTAGATGGTCGAGGAGGTTTATCATATTGATGTTATAGAGTGAGGTAAGATCTGTTGTGGATAGATTTTTGTCGTTAGGAAGGAGCAACTTTAGCCTATCTTCCATGACTTCCATGGGAATCTGGGAGAAATTTCTCGACCATTTGGGGGGATCCTGCACAGGAGGCAGGGATAGGACTCTTTGGTTAATCTGGAATAAGATCATGTGATGATCCGACTAGTCCACTGGGAGGATGTTGTCGATTGTAATTGTGTCTTGTTGAGCAATGATGGCATCCAAGGTCGCTCCTTTGTTATGAGTTTCTTCGGAGCAAGTTGGGAAAGGTTATTGTCACAAAGGAGAGTATTAAGCGATTGGATTAGGGCGTTATTGGATTCATTCCAACGTAGGTTGATATCACCCAAAATTATGTGGTTAGTGTCTTTGAGTGCGCAATGGGCAATCAGGTCAGGAAGATGTTCCCCAAAAGTAGTGGTGTTGCCGGGTGGGTGGTAGAGAAGGTGACCTACTAAAGGGCTGTTGTCCTTAAGCTTAACAGAGACCGATAAACATTAAACGGAGCTATATTCGCAAGGGTCCATTACAGTGATGTCAATATCCTCTTTATGGATGATGGCTATCCCTCCACCGCGTTGGTCTATTCTGTCTTTATTGATGAGTTTGAAACCCGGGGGCACTAACATGTCAAAGCAAGGTGGGGAGCATTCATTTAGCCAAGTCTCCGTGATGAACGCAATGTCTAAGTCCTGAGTGAGGATGGCTTCGGCAAGTTCTGTTGCATGCTTGTGGGCAGATCTACAGTTAATTAGCATGCAGTTGGTAGGAATATTGTTTTTGGTTAACTGCTTTTCTAAAGGGGTCCTCGGTATGAAGGTGAGGGCGGGTGGAGGTCTGGTAAGCGTCACAGGTGTGAAATCTCTTCCGAAGCCCTTGATCACTTGAATCTTGGCGGTGGTGGCAATTGGGGGATGGGAAACATAGGTGGAGGCTAGTTCCATAGCTTCTTCATCTGACATTGCTGCTGCAGATCTGAGAGGTCTATTTGATTGCGTCTCCACATCTTTACTAGTGTAAGTCTGAGCTACAGATGCGGGGGCTAAGGTTCTTGAGGGAGAATGAAGTGGGATCCCCGCATCAGTTCTAGGGGGCCTTGGTGGTCGTTTCTCGGGCGTAGGTAAGTTTCCAGAACAGAAATTGAGAGTAAAAGAGTCAGTAGAATTGGCGGCCCTGTGTTGGACATGTCGGGGCTTACGAGTCTTATCAAGATTGGAAAGGATGTCTTCCAAGCCACTGCATATCATTTCAAGCTGACTCTCTAGTAGGGACAACCGGTGCGCTATATTTTTCAGGGCTGGTGATGAGCAGTTATGGGTAGGGGCATCTCCCGGGAAGGGGGTCCAGATCCCCATTAGGTGTTTAATGCTGTGAAGGTCAACCGGGCTGTTAGTATTAGAAGCCCTTGGTCGGGGGTTAGTTCTTGAGCTCTTCCTCCGTGGGTCGGTTAGGGTGATGCGGGGGTCCGTAGACCGGGCTCTGGGGAGGGTGTTATGTTGTTGGCGCGGGTAAGATTGCTGGGGCGGTGGAGCTTGGTCTTCTCTGGTAGGTTGCTGGGGGTCAGTGGGCTGATCTCGTGGGATGCTCGAGTGATGATGAGGAGGATAAGATAGCGGGGGAAGCGGGCGTTGGTCGTCTTTAGAGACCTGAAGGATGTGGTTCACAGGGACAACGTGTTGAGGGGGATTTCTGGGGGTGGGGGGCTGGGGTGTCTCGTCTGAAGGGGTAAGGAGGATATTTCCAACTCCTGCAGAGGGAGGTAGCTTGGGGCATTAGGATGGGGTGGAGAAGGACGCCATGACTGTAGGTGTGCTGAGCAAAGGGTGGGGAAGAGGGAGTCGAAGGCCTCTAGGTTCTCATTATTGGCCTGTACCAAAACTGTGCCATTTGAGTAAATGGTCACTGAAGTATTCCCTTTTCTATTTGCTTGGTTAGATAGGGAGGTTGTCAATTTGCAGCTGTGTGAGGTGGTCGTCGTTTTGGATATGTGAAGTTGTATTCTCAATACGGAGTTCCAGCTTTCGGGACTATCTGTGTGGAAGATGAGGTTCATCTTAAACTGTCCTTTGGAGGAGCAGTGGTATGTGTCGGCAAATAGAGTTTCTGGGTGTTGTCTGATTAAATTGTGTTTGTGGTTTCTTCTCGCTTTTGGAGAGAGGTTAAGGGGAAGCTAATCACGAAGGAGTTCACGCCGTGAGGTTTCATTTGGGACAAGGTAGGAGGTACGACGGAGGGTGACGTGCCTGGTGGCATTGTTGCGGGCTGAGGGGGGGGATGAGCTCAACAAGGGGACTAGAGGGTTAGCCTTGAAATGGGGGCCGTGATTGAGGAGGCAACGAGTAGACAGGTGTAAGGTTGTAGGTGTCGTGAAGGAGGTAGTGGGGGGACAGGGCGTAGGCTGAGGTATGAGAGTGACTATTGCAGGAGGGTGAGGGCGACGTGCGGATGTTTGAAACCTTAGAACTGTCCTTAAGATGCTAACCTCATTGTGGTAGGCGGAGGGTAGACCTTATTGATTACCATCCTACTTGAGCTTTCTCATGGGTAGGTTACCGGAGGGGCGGGGGGAGGTATCCACTATAATATGGGGGCAGGTGGGGAAGGGCCGCGCCACAGCTTGAGTAGGAGCGGACTCTTGCTGTTTCGGCGTCCTAGGAGGCAGCCATCTTAGGGCCAGTCGTTGTCCATCAGTCCAAGCCTAGCTCCATACTGTTGTTGAATTAATGGGCTAGGGGAGCCCACTGTGAACAGCAGATGGGGAGGCCTTTCTTCTGCCCGCACCGCGATCTGGCAATGCTTGATCGATCTTCCCTATGTCACTTTCTGACCAGAGTGGCAGACATCTTAGGGTCAGGCACCGTTAATCAGCCGGTTTCAACTCACTGGAATGATGAATTAGGCCTGAGGAGCCCATCATGTCGAAAGGATGGGGGGGGGGCCTTGCCCAAGCTCGCTGTATGAATCGGTAAGGTGGAGGCAGCCTCTACGATCTACCCTTTCGATGATGTAGGTCCTGGGCGGCGGCCATCTAGGGACCAGGCTTCGCCAGATCAAAGTAATCCCCAGTTGTAGCGGTGAGGTGAAAGGGTCCATCCCACCATGAAGCGCGAGTGCGGGAATGATGAATTAGGCCTGAGGGGGGGGTGCCTTACCCCTGCTTGTTGTGGCCTCCGTTGAGGAAGGACAGATAATGTATGTCTTGGGCGGCGGCCATCTGAGGGCCAGGCGTCGCCGGATCAATGTAGTCCCCAGTTGTAGCGGTGAGGAGAAAGGATCAGTCTCACCGTCAAGCGCGGGTGCGTGGGGGGGGCGCCTTACCCCTGCGTGTTGTGTCCTCCGTTGTGGAAGGGGGCAGCGGCGCCAATCCTCAGCGGCCGCAAAGGACACAACGCGAGAACACTTGTTTCCGGTGGGGGCCCCAGGAGTCTCTCCACTCCGCTTCGGCCTTCACTGCTGCCAGAACTCTTCCACGGCGGAGCGGCTATCGGACCCACGATAGGCTCAAGCTGAATCCCACCGGTGGCGCGAGATCGGCCCAACCAGCCTAGGAGACACAGAAGCAGCTCCCTGTTCCCGGACAAGCCAGCAGATCAGACGCGCAGACCAACATCCCAGCGCGGTAAGTCGAGAACGGGGGTTAGATGTCTTGAGGCGAGGTGAACGGGGAGAGCGGGCTGGGTGGGATTTACACGAAAGTGACCCCAAACCTGAGAGCCCATTTTCCCAATGCTACCTCCGCGGCCATCTTGGCTTTGAGAAGGGAGAACTTGCCCTAGCCCAAGCAAAACTTGCTTTGGCAAGGGAGCAAAAGTTAAGTGGATTATATTCCACTGGTGGCAGCAATATCCCTAAGGATAGAGACAGGTCCTATGACAATAGACACCTAAGTAAGATTGTGCCCCCCTACAAAGTTGGGGATGATATCCACAAATGGATAACTGCTTTGGAGAGGGCCTGCAAAGTACATCAGGTACCCCAAAGTCAGTGGGCAGCAATCTTGTGGCTCCCCTTTGCAGAAAAAGGAAGAGACAAGCTTCTCACAGTTAGTGATGATGATGCTAACAATTACACTGTCCTGAAGAGTGCTCTGATTGATGGGTTTGGCCTAACCACTGAACAGTACAGGTTGATGTTCAGAGATTGAATGAATGAGAGGAGACAGCCAGGCAAATGGGGCAGTTGTAATGTCATAGATTCATGTACCGTGTTCCCTGTACTTGGTTCAAATGAATCTGTTACAATACATATGAGTTAGACTCCTGTCTATACATTGTAGAATGTGCTGTAATGCTGTGATTTTAAAACTAATGAGAATGGTATTGAGAAATAGGCCATCTACATGAGTATTGGCTACGAAAAATGTAGATAGATTTGTATATTTTTGTTTTTTGTCCCAAATAACCTCTGATTTGAAATTTACTCTGGTGCAATTATCATGCACGATGTAAAACCTTCTGTCTAATAAGCTTATAATGCCAGCATGTGAACTAAGTGTAATTTGTTCATTTGAACAGCCATCTTACAATGCACGCGTGTAACACATCCCTTGTGTACGATAACGTTCTTAAGGGGAGTCGTTTTTTGTCATAATTTACACACTGTACGATGTATCATAATTGGGCCCTTGAAACGTATGATAACGAAATATGCCATCTGCATGCTCAATGTTAGTCATTCAGTCATGAACAATGTTGGGTATTCAGTCATTGTTAACGTACGTACATATATATTTCTGTCACAAATAACCCCTGCCTTGAAAGTTATATGCCCGAAAATCCTGGCCATACAATGCCTTCACGTACACTCAGTATAATCTGGTATGAATGCCTTTACGTGAATTTAATATAATCGGAAAACATGCCTTTACGTAAACTCAGTACAATCTGTTCGGTTGCATAGCAAGTGTAACCAGCAGGTGTAACCAAGAGCTTTATAAATTTATAATAATAATAATGTAAAAATTGCGTTCTTGAGAGGAGCCTAATCGTGGCTTAGCAACCAAATAATGCTTGCGTGCGCCAGCACGTATTTTGACCCGTTGCCTAGCAACCAAACTAGGCTTGCGTGCATCGACGTCCTCGAGACTAAGTAACTGGTATTCGCCAGCTCATAGCTTACCGATACATCGCCTAAATGCTGCAGGAGCGAGTGGATGTAACGGATCTCGGTCCTGGATGAAGAATGTATTGTTCTGAATAGGTGAGACCGCTGGGATAGATAATTTTAAAACTTCAGACCTCCCAATACGTATAACGCGATGCTGATTACGCATATCCCTTATTTACAGATCGTCCGATTAACACGGCGACCTTGGCCCTAAGGAGCACCATAAATCATTGCAAGCCCTAAGAGGACCCCCATTAGAGATTATGGCGGGAACCACTTTTTTCATCTAATAGGTGAGCCTTTATTTATCAGTGTGTGGAAGATGTTCGCCATAAGTAGAAATAACGGTTTAATTCCATTGGATATGTACTAATGTCCATCATTAATCCAACAGATCTACAATTCTTCCACACCAGAAATATTTTCCACAACAAATAACTTGGGGTCTATCTCACGGAGACCCGTTGGTGAGTGCATGAGTAATGAATGTCACTCATCACCTTACTCTTTACTGCTCCTGCAAATCCTTTCTGATAATCTACTCCTCTAACCCACAGGCGCTATATCACTGCCCCATGTCCTGAAGAAGACCCGCCCTAGACCCGCCCTAGACCCACAGGCGTCCCACAGGGTCGAAACGTCGACGATATTGAAAATATTGGATCAGTAAAGAATACCCAGTTCTTATGATAACCCAATTGAGTGGATTACTGGGATAATTACAATCACAAACTGTAACTGACCAAATAAGGCTCCCCCCCCTACTTCTTTTCCCTTTCACTCACTTGTACATAAGCACGTTTGAATGTCACTAATTTCACTTGATGTCACATTATACTCACGTAATTTTATATCACGCCGTTTTCTGTAAATTGTAAATAAGTCATGTGTAAACAGGGTTATTTATGAATGAAAAAATTTATTCATAGATTAAAAATAGTTTGTTACCCTGAACCCATGTGGTATTGGATTTGCATTGTGAGCAAGCTCCTTGCTTGGAGCACAGTCTTAAGTAACCATAGGACCAGTTCGATTGAAATGAATTAATGCATACATTGAAGTACTCAGGTTACATACCCGACAGAACCATTGTTTATATTTAATAAATGTTCAGAGATACCCTGAAGACACAGTCTCAGGACTGGACTGATTTTGTTGATTGTGCCACTAAGGCTCTGGAAGGCTGCTTGCTGGGAAGTAAAGTTAAGGACTATACAGAATTGTATAATTTGATCATGAGAGAACAAATCCTTAATAATTGTCCGAACCAGTTGTTGCACCAACACCTGATTGACTCAGATCTGACCTCTCCCCAAGAATTGGGAAAGAAGGCAGACAAATGGGTCAGACCCAGGGTTAAGCAGAAACCCCAGAACCAAGGTGGTGATCAGAAAAAGGCAGACCAAAAAGGTGGAGATCAGAAACATAAAGACCAGAAGTCTTCATCAGGCCCCCAAAATTCTAATGAAGGGGGCTCCCAAACTTCTAAGAAGAAGAAGAAAGAAGCTCCAAAGAAACCTTGGTGTAATTACTATAAATCTGCCTCTCACTGGTTTAGTGAGTGTACCAAGAAAGGTACAGCCCCTACCACTGTAGCCCCTAAGGCACCTGCACCTTCTAGTACAGTTAACAGTGGTAGTTCCCAACCCAAGGCTATAGTGGGGTTAACCATGGGTACTGAGGTGGATTCTGGCCTAGTCAGGATACCAACTCAGGCTGTTCTTGTCTGCAATGTGGACATGGCTATGTCCTCAACTGTGAGTACCAGTACTCTGGGCAAGTACATGCAAACACCTTTGATAAATGACAAAGTGGCTCAGGCCTACAGGGACACATGTGCCAGTGTCACTATGGTGACACCTAACTTTGTGGACCCTGGACAGATTGTACTGGGTGATAATTACCTGGTGATCAATGCTAGCAATGTCACTACTACACATAGTGTGGCAGTTGTTGACTTCTCCTGGGGAGGGGTAACTGGCCTCAAAAGAGTTGTGGTAACTGCAGACCTCCCAGTTGAATGTCTGTTAGGCAATAATCTGGAATCCTCAGTATGGCCAGAAGTGGAGTATGGGACTCATGCAGAGATGTTAGGCATATCAGCACATGTCCTTGCTGTTACCAGGTCACAGGCCAAAAAGTGCCAAACTGAACAGGCCTTGGATCCTGAAACTGTGGACCAAGTGCCATCCAAGAGAAAGAGCAGTAGGGTTAAGGCAGTGCCTTCCCCCCTACCTACAAGTGAGGATCAGCCTTCTCAGGAAGCTGATTTTGAGACTCCTGAAGTAACTGTCCTAGAAGAACTTGAACCTGACCAGGTTGAGTTTCTTGGGACAGGGGGACCTTCAAGGGCAGACCTGAGGCAGGCACAGTTAGACTGCCCCTCTCTTGAACCCCTCAGACAGCAATCTGCTTCTGAGGCTGCTGGGAATGCTACAGGTACCCACAAAGTTTACTGGGATGAAGGACTCCTTTATTCTGAGGGTAGAGACCCCAAGCCTGGTACTTCCAGGAGGTTGGTCATACCTCAGGCCTTTAGGGGTTTCCTTCTTACCTTAGCCCATGATATTCCCTTAGCAGGACATCTAGGCCAGGACAAGACTTGGGACAGGCTTGTCCCTCACTTTCACTGTCCCAATATGTCAGAAGATACTAAGGAGTTTTGTCGCTCCTGTGTGATCTGCCAAGCCAGTGGCAACTCAGGTGGCACAATAAAGGCCCTCCTCATACCACTACCTGTGGTGGAGGTACCCTTTGAAAGAGTTGGGATTGACATTGTTGGACCAATGGATCCCCAAACAGCCTCTGGGCACAGATTTATACTGGTGGTAGTGGATCATGCCACCAGGTATCCAGAAGCTATTCCCCTAAGGACCACAACAGCAGCTGTTGTGGCAAGAGTCCTCCTGGGAGTTTTCTCAAGAGTGGGCTTTCCAAAGGAGGTTGTCTCAGACAGAGGTGCAAACTTTATGTCTGGGTACTTGATTGCTATGTGGAAAGAGTGTGGTGTTAATTATAAATTCACTACACCCTACCATCCCCAGTGCAATGGGCTTGTTGAAAGATTCAACAAGACCCTCAAGGGTATGATCAATGGTTTACCTGAGAATCTTTGGCGATGATGGGACATCCTTCTACCCTGCCTTCTGTTTGCTTACAGAGAGGTCCCACAAAAGGGGGTTGGCTACAGCCCTTTTGAGCTTTTGTTTGGGCATCCTGTAAGGGGACCCCTATGCCTGGTGAAGGAAGGATGGGAGTTACCTCTCAAAAAGCCTAAACTAGACATAGTGGACTATGTACTTTGTCTCTGCTCCAGGATGGCTGAGTATATGAAGAAGGCTTCTAAAAACCTTGAGGCTAGCCAAGAACTTCAAAAAGCTTGGCATGGCCAAACGGCTGTGCTGACTGAGTACCAGCCAGGACAGAAGGTGTGGGTGTTGGAGCCAGTGGCCCCAGCAGCACTCCAGGACAAATGGTCTGGACCCCACACCATTGTTGAGAAAAAGGGAGAGGTCACCTACTTGGTGGACCTTGGAACCCCTAGGGCCCCCACAGGGTGCTCCATGTCAACAGACTCAAAGCATATATTGACAGGGCAGACATGGGCTTGCTCATGGTTACAGATGAGGGACAGGAGGAAGAGAGTGACCCTCTCTCAGACCTGTTGACTCAGAACCCTGATGACGGTTCAGTTGATGGTGTGGCCTTAGCTGGCAGACCCACTGACCAGCAGCAACAGGACTGCAGAGAAGTTCTACAGGCCTTTAGACATATGTTTTCATTGGCACGTAGTCAGACTAACTGGTGCACCCATGAGGTGGACACTGGTGACAATCTGCCTGTGAAGAGTAAGATCTACAGGCAACCTGACCATGTCAGGGACTGTATAAAGACTGAGGTGCAGAAAATGCTTGAGTTGGGAGTAATTGAGCCATCAGAGAGCCCCTGGGCCCGCCCAGTAGTCCTTGTACCAAAACCTCACACCCAAGATGGTAAGAGAGAGATGAGGTTCTGTGTGGACTATAGAGGTCTCAATGCTGTCACTAGGACAGATGCTCACCTAATTCCAAGAGCAGATGAGCTCATTGATAGATTGGCTTCTGCCAAGTTTCTGAGCACATTTGATTTGACAGCTGGCTATTGGCAAATCTGGTTAGCTGAGGATGCCAAGGCCAAAACTGCTTTCTCAACCCCAGGAGGTCATTATCAATTTGTGGTAATGCCCTTTGGCTTGAAGAATGCACCTGCCACTTTCCAAAGTTTGGTGAACCAAGTCCTCACTTGGTTGGGTGACTTTTGTGCAGCTTATCTTGATTATATTGCTGTCTTCAGCTCCACCTGGGAGGATCACCTGATCCACCTGAAGAAGGTTTTAGAGGCCCTGCAGAAGGCAGGCCTAACTATCAAGGCCACAAAGTGCCAGGTAGGGCAGAGTAAGGTTGTGTACCTGGGCCACCTTGTAAGTGGGGGTCAGGTTCAACCACTGGAGAGTAAGATCCAGACCATCAAGGACTGGGCTCCTCCAACCACCCAAACACAGGTCAGAGCTTTCCTGGGCCTTTCTGGTTACTACAGAAAGTTTGTTAAGAACTATGGGTCCATTGTGGCACCACTTAATGACTTGACTTCAAAGAAGATGCCAACAAAGGTTCAGTGGACAGTTAGCTGTCAAAAGGCCTTTGATGACCTGAAGAAGGCCATGTGCTCTGCACCTATTTTAAAGAGTCCTGACTACTCCAAAGTGTTTATTGTCCAAACAGATGCTTCTGAGTTGGGGGTGGGAGCTGTGCTTTCACAACTGAATATAGATGGTCAAGACCAGCCCATTGCTTTTATTAGCAGAAGGCTGACCCCTAGAGAGAAACGTTGGTCAGCTATTGAGAGGGAGGCCTTTGCTGTGGTTTGGGCCCTGAAGAAGTTGAGACCATACTTGTTTGGTACTCACTTCAAAATTCAGACAGACCATAATCCCCTCTTGTGGCTAAATCAAATGAAGGGTGAGAATCCCAAACTGCTCAGGTGGTCCATTTCCCTACAGGGGATGGACTTTACAGTGGAGCACAGACCAGGGACTGACCATGGCAATGCAGATGGTCTCTCCAGGTACTTCCACTTAGAACATGAAGACACAACTGGTCAAGGTTAGTCTAATGTCCCTGCGTTTGGGTGGGCGGGTTATGTAGGAGAGTAGGGTCTGCTTTCCTTTAGTCACCCCATTTTTTGCTTTATGCTTCACTGCTTTTTGACTTATTGTGGCTGTGGGCCTGCTAATCAGACCCACAGCCCTGCTGTTCTCTCTCTAAGTTTCACACCATGTACTTTAGGTACATCACCAATTGGGATTTGGGTCACTCTTGTGAGTCCCTGTACAGTGTACTATAGGTACCCAGGGCATAGGTGCACCCAAGGCCTACCAGGGGCTGCAGCATATCTTTTGCCACCCCTGGCTGGCCATCCAAACTGACACAACTGGCTGATCACTCAGCTGGGGCAAGGTCGTGTAATCACCCCTTGCTTAGATATAGTATACCTATATCTAACCTTATATCTAGACACATATGCACCTATAAGTTACTCCTATGGCAGGCCTTAACAATCCTGGAGGCAGAGTGCTTGGTTTTATGTGAGATGGTGCTCTAGCATGAGCTGAGCCTTTCTGCAGCTTTCGTAACCATGTCCTTATAGCTGTTCTAGGATATTGCCATACCATATACTCTTAAGTGCATTATGAACCTCGCGGTTAAATGCTAACTCTGGTTTGGCTTTATCAAAACATGTCGTGTAATGTGTCATACGCTTTGGAATACTACCCCCTCACCAGTTCTGGCAACGGGGGTAGCATTCCACCCTTCTAGAGGGAGAAGACATGTTACTTCCATTAATCCCAGTTAAAGTTAACCAGAGCCTCAGCATCACAAAATGGATGCTGCTGCCACAGACACAAGTCTGACCTCCTGCTGCTGGGAGTCCTTCCAGTGAGGGAGGCTTGTACAATAGGTTTCCTGTCACAGGGAGGTGCTAGCACCACCCCAGACAGGCTATAGTGTATTGGGGCAGGGAGGGCTGAATGAAATGAGACACTGCATTGGGGCACACAAGGTGTCCCATGCATAGTCCAGTTCAAACCGGTGCTGGGGCACTCCAGCCCCAGCTCTGGCGTGAAATTGGACAAAGGGAAAGGGGTGTAACCACCCCTTCCTGGGTCCGACCCTTGGGAGGGACCTAGCAGGTAATCCAGCCCCTAAATTTGGTATATAGGTAGGAGCTGAGTCCCAAGACTTTAGATTTATCCTGGCTGGAACTCTGATACGAAACTCTGGACCCTCGACATCCTACTCGACGTAGAAGACTGAAGAATCTCCCTTGTGGTCAAGGATTGACCACCCTGCACAAGCAGGCACCATCAAGCGATCAACGGTTTGCTTTGTCGATGCTCCTGCCGGAGCCCGAGCACAGAGCCTGTCAAGACCCAGACTTCCAGACTTCCTTCAGCCCGATCCACAGCCACTGCAAATATGAGACCTGTGGATGCGACACGAGACATGGGACCGGCCATCTTGGAAAGCGAGTGAATTGCTTTTCGTGCAACTTCAGAGGCACCCTCAAAGTTGTGCATTAGGGATTGAGAAGCCCCAGCCCCAAGCACCAACTGCACCGAAGATTAGCCCTCCACACTCCAAGAGTTTTGCGTGGGACCCTTCTGCATTTTCCTGCTCACCGCGTCTGTCCGGTCAATTGCTCTTTGGCTAGTGGCCTCTGTGACGGCGAACTTTTGAATTTCTAACATTGGTCTGGTTGCTCCAGACTGGCCCTTGCTCCCCTGAAAAGGAGCAGCCCATCAGACCTTTCTGGTCTGATTAAGAAGTCATCTTCCTTTTCTGCGTGGGTTGCCTTTGCCAAGGCTTGTTGACTCCAATCCGGAAGCCGACACCGCCCACAGCGAGAGCCTTTGTGGGACAGTCTGTATCCAGATCCTGGTTGTCGTTGACACCTCCTGGTCCACATGGCTGCAGAGACAAGCTTCACAACATCACCTGATTGCTTCACGACATCGCCTGGTTCCTTCCTGGTTCCATCCTGGTCACTGGCTAGTGACCCAGACTCTGTCCCCTCTGCTTTCAGGTACTCTTCATCCTCGATCCGCCCTTGGATCCACCCGGACACTTCTTTCCTGGTCGCCTGCAGCATCTTTCTCCAAGGCTCCATAGGAATCAGCGACGAAACCCGACACACTTTGACACCTATGCACCCGCTTCCTGTGGGTGAGATAACGCGAGTATTTTGGTACTCCTGTGGGTATTGACTATCCTAGTGTCCTAGTTTCAAGTAGCTTTTACCTAGTCCATCCGGAAGTGTCCTAAAAGAACTAGTTTCCATTTCTTTCGTTCCCATTCTAACTCTATGGTAACTTGCGTGCTTGTAAAGACACTGCACGGGCATCCCGTGGGCCTCCTGCTCTCTATCCATTGGTAGTACAGTGTAGCCCCAGCGATTCTCCAGGCCCTAGGCCTTTCCTTTGTTCGTGACGTGGTTCTTATACCACTATTTTAGTATATGGTTCGAAGTGCCCCCAGGGCATTACTGTATTTTGTGCAATTTATTGTATTTTAATTAAGTATCTTGTATTGTGCTGGTGCCTCTGACCTCATAAAGAGTTTAGAGGATTGTGTTAGAAATAAATACATATATATTTTGATATACAACCTGTGTGGTGTCCTTTCACTTGGTGGTATTGGAGGGATTGCATATGGTAAAACAGCTGGCTTCACATGCCCTCTTGAGTTTAGCCTAAGACTGCTTTGTTCATGCTACCACTAGGATAGCTGGTGTATAAGGTTGACTTTACAACCATCACCATAAGGATTGTTTGGACTGGTGCAAGGTGCTCACTAGAATAGTGAACATCATATACCAGGCCAACTTCTCACACACACTTTCTGTCCTAGCTGGTAAACAGTCAGCACAGCCTTTTGGTCATGCCAGGCTTTTTGGAGTTCCTGGCTAGCCTCAAGGTTTTTGGATGCCTTTTTCATATACTCAGCCATCCGGGAGTGGAGACCAAGTACATAATCCACAATGTCTTGTTTTCGCTTTTTGATAGGAAACTCCCATCCTTCCTTCAGCAGACAAAGGGGTCCTCTTACAGGGTGCCCAAACAGAAGTTCAAAAGGGCTGTAGCCAACACCCTTCTGTGGGACCTCTCTGTAAGCAAACAAAAGGCAGGGCAGCAAGATATCCCATCTTCACCTAAGCTTTTCAGGGAGTCCCTTGATCCTGCCCTTTAAGGTCTTGTTGAATCTTTCCACCAGACCATTGCATTGTGGATGGTAGGGTGTGGTGAACTTGTAGTTCACTACACACTCTTTCCACATAGTAGTTAAATATCCAGACATAAAGTTTGCACCTCTGTCTGAGACAATCTCTTTCGGAAAGCCCACTCTTGAGTAAACTCCCAGGAGGACTCTTGCCACAACAGGTGCTGTTGGGGTCCTTAAGGGAATAGCTTCTGGGTATCGGGTGGCATGATCCACTACCACCAGAATAAACCTGTGCCCAGATGCTGTTTGGGGATCCATTGGTCCAACAATGTGTATCCCAACTCTTTCAAAGGGAACTCCCACCACAGGTAGTGGTATTAGGGGTGCCTTTGTGGTGCCACCTGATTTGCCACTGGCTTGGCAGGTGTCACAGGAGCGACAAAACTTCTTGGTATCTTCTGACATATAGGGCCAGTGAACGTGAGGGGCAAGCTTGTCCCAAGTCTTGTTCTGGCCAAGATGTCCTGCTAAGGGAATATCATGGGCTAAGGTAAGAAGGAAGACCCTGAATGGCAAGGGTATGACCAACCTCCTGGAAGCACCAGGCTTGGGGTCTTTAGCCTCAGAAGAAAGGAGCCTTTCATCCTAATAAACTCTGTGGGTACCTGTAGCATTCCCAGCAGCCTCAGCAGCAGCTTGCTGTGTGAGGGTTCAAGAGAGGGGCAGTCCAACTGCGCCTGCCTCAGATCTGCCCTTGAAGGTCCCCCTGTCCCAAGAAACTCAACCTGATCAGTCTCAAGCTCTTCTAGGACAGTTCCTTCTTGGGTCTCACTATCAGCTTCCTCAGAAGGCTGTTCCTCATTCTGAGGCATGGGGGAAGGCACTGCATTGACTCTACTGCTCTTTCTCTAGGTATGCAACTGGTCCATAATTTCAGGATCCAGGGCCTGTTCAGTTTTGCACTTTTTGACCTGTGTCCTGGTCACAGTAAGGACACGTGCTGAAATACCTAGCATCTCTGCATGGGTCCTATACTCCACTTCAGACCAGACTGAAGATTCCAGATCATTGCCAAGCAGACATTCTACAGGGAGGTCTGAACTAACAACAACTCTTTTGAGGCCAGTTACCCCTCCCCAGGAGAAATTAACAATTGCCATACTATGGGTGGTAGTGACATTGCTTGCATTGGTCACAAGATACTTGTCACTTAGTATTATCTGACCAGGGTCCACAAAGTTAGGCATCACCATGGTGACACTGGCACCCCTGTCCCTGAAGGCCTGAGCCACTTTGTTATTGATTAAAGGTGTCTCTCTATACTTGCCCAAGTGATTGGGGTTCACAGTAGAGGACATAGCCATGTCCACATCACAGACATGAACAGCTTGATTTGTTATTCTGACTAGGCCAGAATTCATCTCAGTACCCAGGGTTAACCCTACTAAAGTCTTGGGTTGAGAAGCACCACTGTTAACTGTACTAGGGGGTGCCGGTGCCTTAGGGGTAACAGTGGTTGGAGCTGTCTCCTTCTTGGTGCAATCACTGGTCCAGTGAGAACTAACCTTACAAGTTTTGCACCAGGGTTTCTTTGGGCCTTCCTTTTTCTTAGAGTGTGGGGAACCCCCACCATTAGAAGATTTTTGGGGACCTTGTGAAGGCTTCTGGTCTTTTGCTTTCTCCCCACCCTTATGGTCTTCCTTCTTCTGATCACCACCTTGGTTCTGGACCTTCTACCTCACCCTGGTTCTGACACATTTGTCTGCCTTCTTTCCCAATTCTTGGGGAGAGGTCAGATCAGAGTCAATCAGGTGTTGTTGCAATAACTGGTTCTGACAATTATTAAGAATTTGTTCTCTCATAATCAAAATATACAATCCTGTATAGTCTTTGACCTTACTGTCCAGTAACCAGCCTTCCAGAGCTTTAGTGGCACAATCTACAAAGTCAGTCCAGTCCTGAGTCTGTGTCTTCTGGGTGTCTCTGAACAGCAACCTATACTGTTCAGTGGTTAAGCCAAGCCCATCTATTAGAGCACTCTTCAAGACATTTTAGTTGTCAGCATCCTCATCACTAACTGTGAGGAGCTTGTCTCTACCTTTTTCTGAAAAGGAGAGCCATAAGATTGCTGCCCACTGACTTTGGGGTACCTGCTGTACTTTGCAAGCCCTCTCCAAAGCAGATATCCACTTGTGGATGTCATCCCCACTCTGGTAGGGAGGGACAATCGTACTTAGGTTTATATGGTCATTTGACCTTTCCCTACCTCTAGGGATGTTGCTGCCACCAGTGGCACCAGTGGAATCTAATCCACTCAACTTTTGCTCTCTAGCAGGAGCCAGGGTCTCTTTAGCAAGGGCAATTTCTTGCCTCTTGATCCTAAGCTTGACTTCCTTCATCCTAGCTTCATGTTCCCTTTTCTGAGGTGAAGTCATCCTCCTCATGGCTGAGGTATCTGACCCTATTGAGTCACCAGAGTGGTGGGAGTCAATGGAAAGTGACCTCCTCCCCTCTGTGCCAAGTGTTAGGCCTACTTGGGGGCCTGGATTGGATTCTCTCCTCTCCAGCCCCATGTAGTCCTCCTAGGTTGATCTGGTTCAGTTCTCCAACTTGGATCTGATCATCATCCTCTTCTTCATCAGAACCCCCTGGATGGTCATCCTGGGAATCCTCTGTTGAGGGATGCCCCCCCCCTTCCACTACCAGTCTGATCTGGGGTTGCTGCCTTTTCTACATCATACTCCACTAATAGATCTATAGGGTGTCTTAGGGTTGGACTCTGTCCTTGCCTCAGTTTCCTGAGTGAACACAAACTTCTAAGCTCATTAAAAGTAAATGTGTCATAGTGAGAAGGGACCCTGGGAGGGTCAACTTCTTCTGGGAGAGACACACTAGGCTCTCCTCTCAAGGACATTCTCTAGTGAGGTGTGGTGTGTGCACCTACCTACACTAAGTGTTACCTACTAGAACCTCTCTAGGAGTTGTAGTCAGGGTGTGCTAAGCCCTTTCCTCTACAACAACTAAGTTCAGTAGAACTTAAGTATTATAAGAACTTGATTTATATGTACCTCTAGGTACCTTAATGTGATCTTTCAAATGATATCTCAAGATTGTATGGTAAAACAATAGCAAGCTCTTATCCCATCTGCTGCACACCAATGTGAGAAGTTAGCCTTGTATATGATGTCCACTATTCTAGTGGGCACCTTGCACCAGTCTAAACGACCCTTATTTATGGTGGTTGTAAAGTCAACTTTATAGACAAGCTATCCTTGTGGTAGCATGGACCAGCAATCTTAGGCTAAAACCTCAGAGAGTATGTGAAGCCAGTTGTTTTACCGTATATAATCCCTTGAATACCAAATGAAAGGACACCACACAAGGTATATATCAAATATATATGTATTTATTTCTAACACAACCCCTCTGAACTCTTTATAAGGTCAGAGATTGAAATACATTACAAGTTACTCATTAAACACACTTTAAGTTGCACAAATACAATTCTGCCCTAGGGGTCTCACAAACCATATACTAAGTAAGTGGTATAAGAACCACTTCACTACAAGAATAGTGAATAGGCCTAGGGCCTAGGGAATCACTGGTGCTACACTACAGAACCAAAGGTTAGGAAGTAGGAGACTCACGGACGGCGCCTGCAGTGTCTAAACAAAGGCGCCGGTACTCATTGACTTTCAATGGAGAACGAAGAAGTCACAAAGTTACTGATTAAGGGCACTTCCGGGTGGACTACGACAAAACCCCTTTAAACTAGGACACTTGGATAGTCAATACCCACGGGAGCACCGGAGTACTCGAGTTACCTCACCCAGGGAAGCCGGGTGCATAGGTGTCTTTTCGTGTTGGGTTTCGTCGATGCTTTCAATGGAGACCTGCAAAAGAAGTGCTGCAGGCGGCCGAAGGAAGAGTGTCCGGGTGGATCCAAGGGTGGATCGAAGAACTGTAGAACCTGAAAGCAGAGGGGACAGAGTCTGGGTCACTAGCCAGTGAGCAGGAAGGAACCAGGATGGAACCAGGTGATGTTGCGATGCAAACAGGTGAAGACATGAAGCTTGTCTCTGCAGCAACGAGGACCAGGAGGCGTCGACGATGACCAGGAGCTGGATTCGAGCTGTCCCACAAAGGATCTAGTTGACTGCGGTGTCGGTATCCGGATTGGACCCAACAAGCCTTGGTAACCGCAATCCACACAGGAATTAAAGATTTGCTTCATGTCAGACCAGCAAGGTCTGAGGAGCTTCTCTTTAGTAGGAAAGCTAGAGCAAGCCTGGAGCAACGAGGAAAGAAAGAAGATTTCAAAGGTACGCCTTCAGGGGGCTCACTAGCCTACGGTCTAGCAACCGGAAAGACGCATCGAGCTGAAATGCAGGAGCAGGCCCCACGTGGCACTCGTGGAGTGGGGAGGGCTGAGCTTCAGTGCAAATGGGGCTCGGGTCTGGGGTTTCTCTTACCCCAATGCACAATTGCGAGGATGCCTCGGTCGTTGCACTAGTAGCTAAGTGCAGGATGTCCAGGGAGTCTGGTCCCACGTCTCTCGTGTCCGCCACGGGTCTCAGATTTGCTGTGGATGTGGGTTGGAGTCCAAGAAGTCTGGAAGTCCAGTCCTGAGTAGCTGAGTCTTTGGGTTTCATCGGAAGCATCGGCAAAGCAAACCGGCAAGTTACTGGTGGTGCCTGTTTGAACAAGGTGGTCACTCCTTGACCACAAGGGAGATATCTTCAGTCTTCTAGTCAGCATAGAATGTCGAAGTCCAAGAGTTCCGCTTCATAGTTCCGTTACTGGATAATCTAATGTCTCTAGACACAGCTCCTATCTTTATACTAAACTAAGGGGCTGGATTACCTGCTAGGTCCCTTCCTATGGCTGGACCTGGGGAAGGAGGTGGTTACACCCCTATCCCTTTGTCCGGTTTCGCGCCAGAGCTGGGGCAGGAGTGCCCCAGCAACTGGTTTGAACCGGGCTATGCATGGAGCATCTTGGGTGCCCCAGGCAGTGTCTGGAAAAGCATCTTTCCATTCAACCCACCCTGCCCCAATACACTCCAGGCTGTCTGGGACAGGATACCTATTGTCCAGGCCTCCCTTGCTGGAGTTTCCCCCAGCTGCAGGATGTCAGACTCGGTCTGTGGCAGCAGCATCCATTTTGTGATGCTGAGGCTCTGTTTAACTTTAACCGGGTAAAGCAGTGACATACATGTCTTTTCCCTCTAGAACGGTGGAATGCAACCCCCACCGCCAAAATTGGCGGGGGGGGTTGCAGTATTCCAAATTGTTTAGCACCTTACACGACATGTTTTGATAAAGCCAAACCAAAGTTACCATTTAACCGCGAAGATTATAATGCACTTAAGAGTATATGGTATGGCTATATCATAGAACAGCTATGAGGACATGGTTCCGAAAGCTGCAAAGGGGCTCAGCTCATGCCAGAGCACCCTCTCACATAAAACCAAGCACTCTGCCTGCAGGATTGTCGAGGCCTGACATAGGAGTGACTTATAGTGGCATATGTGTCTATATATAAGGTTAGATATAAGAATACTATATCTAAGTAAGGGGTGATTACACCACCTTACCCAAGCTGAGTGGTCAGCCTGTGGTGTCAGTTTGGATGGCCAGCCAGGGTTGGCATAATACATGCTGCAGCCCCTGGTAGGCCTTGGATGCACCTATGCCCTGGGTACCTATGGTAAACTATACAGGGACTCACAGAGGTGATCCAATACCCAATCATGTATGTACCTAAAGTACATGGTATCAATTTAGAGAGAGAACAGCTGGGATGTGGGTCTGGTTAGCAGGCCCACAGCCACACTAAAGTCGAAAAACCAGTAAATCACAGCAAAAAGTGGGGGTGACCATAGGAAGCAGACCCTACTCTCCTACAATCACTTGGGGAGCCTGCCCTCCCGGAAAACACTGTTCCCATAAAGTAATCAGACATGAGGCCATGTGTTTCAAGGCATGCTGCTGCATAACAGGCTCATAGTCTCGAAGCGTGCTGCATATATCAGTCAGAGTATAAATAGGATGGCGCACCCACTAGGATGGCGCACCCACTCCACTGACTCGCAATCATCTGATTCTCATCAAATTCTACAGCTGAACTCTTAAACAACCCTGTGCGCCAAGATCCCCCGGAGCACGAGATGGAGTTGGGTCAACTAGGGTTGGGGTCGTGCTCGAGGACTGTGAAGCCCAAGCGGAAGTTGGGGGAGACAAAACAACTGTGGATATGGCAGAAGACGGCAACGCGTCGGTCAATAAAGTAGCCGTCCCAACTACGGAAGGTGATAAAATAGAGGACGTTCCCAGAGGGACGGAGGGAGAGGAAACAGCAGGGGCAGAGGCCATTGGGGCTGGACCAGGAGTTAAAGGGACAGCGGGATATATGCTTTGTGGAGCATAAGGGGGAGGTGGACGCGTGTCCAATAAATCCTCCATCTCATCCTCTGCCTCAGTCCTAGTCACATAACTTTTATCCCCCTGTACTCTAAATTGTCTGTCTGCACAATCAATTCCCTTTTTCGTTTGAGCCTTATCATAAGCTATGGCTTTCTGCATAATCATCTGACCTCCTTTCATTTTACATAATTTTTCCTCCCTGATACGTCTACGCTTTGCTTCCTTTTACCACATGTTTAGAGAATCAAACATTGCTTGCCGACTTCATTTAGAAAACAATCAATCCTGCAAAAAATGTATCTTTCTCTCATCAAAAGACCCGGTTAAGGGCCATTGCAATTCCACATTGTCTTTGGTATAGCCATGCCATAGCGTATTAAACAGAATGGGTGTAATACCATGTTTAACATACATGTCATAACTCGGGCTGCCCTCGGGCGGGGCAGGTTGACTTTCATCCAAACGTGTGCCTTTTCGGCGACAACAGCATCCAAAATATAATTTACTAAAACACGGCATAATGATTGTTGAAAGTTACACCTCATTCAAGAAACAGTCTTTCAAACATGTCCATGTTCACACATTCCCAACATTCTCAACCACTCTCTGAATCGAAAGCACACAGAACAATACATATATATACCAAACTTTTTCAAAATGACATGTCTCTTTCCAAACAAAAGAACAGAGCCCGTCGACACCTGTTCATGGAGAATTAATCAATTCAGATTCCAGACCAACAGATACCAAAAACAAGCAGTCCAAAGACTACCTAGAGACCGTCGGACAGGTATAACCACAGACTGTCCTACAGACCATCCTGCAGTCTTCCTGGTCGACCCATGAGACTATTCGGACTAAGCCTGCTGCCTTAGCATCGCTTCACATATGTTCCCAAGGCTACCCAGGTACAACCACAGGCCATTCCGAGACCCGTCCGGCCAGGTGCGCACCACACGATCCACACCAAGGCGTCCGATCAGCGTCTCTATTATTCACAAAACAAGTCCGTGGAGCATCTACCCGTGCAGCCACAATGCTGCCCCGTCAATCCCCCAAAATTCTCCGTGGTAACCCCGGCCACCTAATCTGATACAGTTAACTGCTCCAGAGGTACTGCTCAACAGCGTTTTCCAAAAGACACCAAAAAAAATCCACTCACGTTGTGCACGCAGGTACAATTGAGTATTCTCCACTGCCAACTCCTGAAGACCAACACGGTCAGCTCCCTTGTTACACCCGTAGGACTCCGGTGAAGGGTCACTAGCAGCTGGGGCTCCCTGATCGCGAGAGCCGAGTAAGTCGCAATTTTCAGTTCAGTCCACCCACTCGACCAGAGCTCCCCTTTCTTTGTCCTTTTCTACCCGGTGAAGGGAGGACGGCCCTATCACGGAGTCCCTGCGGAGTCGCCAACTGATGTACCATAAAAATAATGTAAAGGGCTGTACCTACCAATAGCCCCAATTACCATTACCAAATACCCAGTCAGTTGGCAGTGAAGAAGGTTCAGTCATTTATTTAAGGCAAATACACTATAGAGGAGCCTCTCCAACCCTCACCCATCAGGTGCGCAGAGAAGACTGCTGGCTTACATTCAAACCAAAGGCTATATACTTTCAGTTCATCACACGAAATCACTGTAAAAGGAAAATCACCAGTTGGCCCTCGGGCCCCGAGGAAGGACCATATATGGCACACATGATTAGTTCAAAGGTTTACTATTTATTACTGGGAAGGTCAGGAGGGTGACTCCCTTTCGTCCTGGTGCCCGGGAGTGTAGGCAGGGCGCCTCCAGGAATGCGCCTATCGCACCCAAAGACAGATGCGACCTTGAGTCCCAGGACATAGATAAAACAGTTTACTTTCAGCTGCTCTCAGTAACTCAAATGAACTGGGTCTTGACATCTACTGGAGAGTGCCAGGTGATCGCAGCTCGTGTCTGAATTGGGTAAAAGAAGATGGCGTCTGTATGGTTCTCGGCCTACTCTATTAGTGCTAGAAACATGAGAAACGAACAAGTCTTTTCCTACAGCTGAAGCATAAATGAATTATGTTATATGTATGTCAAGCAAAGAGGGTATATAGATACATCATGCTAACACAATATATGTCTGATACTCCTCATGTATGGAAACTCTAATTTTTATCCCTCAGAAGTCCTAAGGACTGGGTTCCTATGCTTATACCTTATACCTAGTTTAGGGGTTGGACTTACTCTAAGGTCGCACCTATGGGAGGACCTGGGGAGGGGGTGGTTATACCCCTTCCCCTTTGTCCAATTTCGTGCCAGAGCAGGGGCTGAGTGCCCCATGCAACCGGTTTGAACTGGGGTATGCACAGGGACACAAAGTGTGCCCCCAGCACTTTCTGAGAAGCAGTCACTGAATGCAACCACCCAGCCCCAATACACTAAAGCCTGTCTGGGGAGGTGGTTACACCTCCCTGTGACAGGAAAATTATTGTCCAGTCCTCCCTTGCTAGAGTTTCATCCAGCAGCAGGAGGTCAGACTCGTGTCCCCCCTTTTCTGAATCGTGTCTGTGGAAGCAGCATCCATTTTGTGATGCTGGGGCTCTTTTAAACTATTACAGATCAGGTAAGTGTATACATATCTTCTCCCTCTAGAATGGTGGAATTCTACCCCCGCCGCCAGGACTGGCGGGAGGGGTGGGGTAGGAGTCCAAAGCGTTTGACAGCAAACATGACATGTTTTGATGCAGCAATTCCAAAGTTAGCATTTACCACAAGGTTATAATGCACTTAAGAGAATATGGTATGGCTGTATCTCAGAACAACTACAGAGAAGTGATTCCGAAAGCTGCAGAGGGGCTTGGCTCATGCTTGGGCACCCTCTCACACAAAACCAACACTCTGCCTTCAGGATTGTCAAGGCCTGCCTTAGGAGTGCCTTACGGGTTTATATGTGTCTGTCATTAAAGGTAGATATAGGTAGCCTATATCTTAGTAAGGGGTGCAAGCACCACCTTACCCAGGTTGCAGTAGCAGACCTGTGGTGCCATTTTGGAAGGCTTCCCATGGATGGCATAATACATGCTTTAGCCTCTGGTAGGCCTCTGGGGTACCTATGCCCTTGGTACCTAAGGTACCATATACTAGGGACTCACAAGGGTAACCCAGTAACCAATCTGAAGTGTATCTAAAGTACATGCAATCAATTTAGAGAGGAAGCAGCTAGGCTGGGGTCCTGGTTAGCAGGGCCCCAGCCAGACTAAAGTCGAAAAACAGTGAAACACCAGCAAAAAGTGGGGGTAACCATAGTAAGCAGATCCTACTCTCCCACAAGCACCGTGATGCCACAACTTTCATACACAAAAATGTGTGAAAAAAGTGATTTATGTTAGCCAAATTTCAGGTTTGCAGGGAATTCTGGGTAAGAAAACGTTGGGGGATCCACGCAAACCATACCTCCCTGGAATTCCCCAAGTGTCTAGTTTTCAGAAATGTGTGGGTTTGGTAGGTTTCCCTAGGTGGCCGCCGAGCCCCGGGCCAAAAAGTCATTGGACCCACCTTGCAGAAGCAGGTCCTTTTGTGATAGGCAAGTTTAAAAGTTAGCTCAATACGTTTTGGACCCTTGCCTGTCGCGGTTACTTGGGCCTCCCACACGAGTAAGGCACCATTTTTATCCGGAGACCTGTGGGACTGCTGGGTGGTAGGAAATTTGTGTCAGCCCAGTGATGACACAACTTTCCCACACAAAAATGTCTGAAAAAAGTTGTTGTTTCATCTAAATTTCAGGTTTGCAGGGGATTCTGGGTAAGAAAATGTTAGGGAATCCATGCAAGAGATTCTTCCCCGGAATCTCATTGGTGTCTAGTTTTCAGAAATGTGTGGGTTTGGTATGTTTCCCTAGGTGGCCGCCGAGCCCCGGCCAAAAAGTCATAGGACCCCCCTTGCAAAACCAGGTCGTTTTGTGATAGGCAATTTTGCTGTTGCCTCAGTATGTTTTGGGCCCTTGCCTGTCACGGGTACTTGGACCTCACACACGTGGATGATGCGCGCACTCTGAACTACTGCAACGCGACCTGGAATGTATTGAGCAAAAATTGTGTTTTGATTTTAATATTCACTGTTGCACTTCGTTTTTAAAATAACCTAAAACTTACTGATCACGTTCGCCTCTGCAGCCCCGTTCCACCACAAGCGCTAGGCTTGTTTGCCTTGGAGGGTGCAGGGCGTTTACCCTCTTCCGGGTTCCCTCCCGGTGCTGGGCAGTGAGTTGACGAGTGTGTGGAGGCGGAGCTGACTGAGAGCCTGTCCCCTACAAAACCCGTTGGTAGGCAGCATTTGCAGATGACACGCGCACTCTGAACTACTGCAGCGCGACCTGGAATGTATTGAGCAAAAATTGTGTTTTTTGATTTTAAAATTCACTTTTGCACTTCGTTTTTAAAATAACCTAAAACTTACTGATCACGTTCGCCTCTGCAGCCCCGTTCCACCGCAAGCGCTAGGCTTGTTTGTCGTGGAGGGTGCAGGGCGTTTACCTTCTTCCGGGTTCCCTCCCGGTGTTGGGCAGTGATTTTGCAAGTGTGTGGAGGCGGAGCTGACTGAGAGCCCGTCCCCTACAAAACCCGCTGGTAGGCAGCATTTGCAGATGACGCGCGCACTCTGAACTACTGCAGCGCGACCTGGAATGTATTGAGCAAAAATTGTGTTTTGATTTTAAAATTCACTGTTGCACTTCGTTTTTAAAATAACCTATAACTTACTGATCACGTTCGCCTCTGCAGCCCCGTTCCACCGCAAGCACTAGGCTTGTTTGTCGTGGAGGGTGCAGGGCGTTTACCTTATTCTGGGTTCCCTCCCGGTGTTGGGCAGTGATTGGGCGAGTGTGTGGAGGTGGAGCTGACTGAGAGCCCGTCCCCTACAAAACCTGATGTCGCCAAGTACGCGCAGCAGATGCGCGCAGTGTCCGCGCCGTCCCCGCGCCGAAGACAAGCCAAAGACCAGCCCATCTGTGCCCGTCCAGGCCAGGACGGGGCACGGAGCACGAAACCATGCTCAACCACCTACAAATAGACAGGTAATGTCCTCAAGCCAGCTAAAGGCTTTACGTCCCCTTAAGCACAGTGGATGCACTACACTAAAGGCAGACCATGCAAAAAATATTTGCTGCCCAAACTGTAATCTCTCACTTCTGAATATCCAACCATATCCTGAAAACAAAAGGGGTCATAGAAAGCAGGAAAAGCAGACTGTTTCTACTGCTCAAGTTTTTTCTTTTTATAGTCTAAACTGCCGCTCTTTGCCAAAACACAAACTGGATATTTTTAACCTCTTATTAGAAGAGCAACCTGACGCACTCTTTCTGACTGAAACGTGGCTACATGATAGTGCTTGCCCCGATGTTGCTACAACTCTCCCCACAAACTACGCTATTGTACGGAGAGACAGAACATCAAAAACAGGAGGTGGCATTGCGATTATTTTCAAGAGGCAGCTGAAATGCAGCCTGGACCCCATGAACATCCCAGACTGCGAAGCAGCTTTCTTTAAAATAACACTGACTCCCAACTTTACAATAGCTGGTATGCTGATCTACCGGCCCCCTGGAAATTTCACTCAGTGGACATCTACTCTGGCTAATTACATTACCCCTTTTCACTTAGGCTCAAAACATTTTTCCTTGATTGGGGACCTAAACCTGAAATGGATGACTTATCCAATATCTCATGTGCAAATTTGATAGATGACCTATCAGCCCTAAATATCAAGTTACTTAACTCTGGCCCCACACACAAAGCAGGGCACCTATTAGATCATATTTTCTAGAGTCTCACTGAGCTGGTATGTTACCCTGCTATCCCTATTTGCTGGTCAGACCACTATGTAACTAAAAAATTCAGCCTCGAGTTGCTAGCTGCAGCACTTCCGTTGTCCTCTTTTCAAACAACATCAAGAAAAAACTGGAAAATATTAAAGCTATCAAACTTCAATAAAGCTCTTGGTGAAAATCTTCCCCCAAAGGGCCTAAGCATGGAAAGTGCAGCAAAGGCAACTAAAGAGTGGCTCAGCAATGCCGCCGACCTATGCCTACAAACACCTCATATAAAAGGAAATAACCACCGTCCCCCAGCCCCATGGTACAATGATTCGTTAAAAATCGAAAAAACCAAATTTAAAGCACTGGAGAGACAATGGCGGAAAGACTATGCACCCGAAAAGAAGGGGACATATAATAATGCAAGAAACCAATATCATGCTTCTTGTATGATGGGTTGTGTCCAATACCATCATGGAAGCGACAAATCGATCTAAAACTCTGTTCAATACGGTCAAAGAACTGGCAGGTGCTCAAACTACAGCGACCGCCCGACCTCTGAATAAGCAACAATGTCAGGATCTTGCACACTTTTTCATTGGAAAAATGGACAACTTAATCATCTAAATAAATAACAATAAGATCGACACTAATATGCAGGAGGACATGGAAAGCTCCTCTGTCGCCAAGGCCACGCTAGAGTGCTGGCCTCCTATTAAAATGGATGGACTAAAGACCATTCTCAATACTATTAAATCAGGATCCCCAATTGATCCAATCCCCATAAACGTATTAAAACAACTGGACTCTCCACTACTGGAGGTGATATTAGACACCTTGAATACCTCCTTTTCACAATCTACGGTTCCTACGTTGTGGAAACACGCAATGGTAAATCCTTTATTAAAAAATCCAACGGCGGACCCCGAAACATTGTCAAACTACAGACCCATTTCGCTCCTCCCAGTGTTCTCAAAAATCCTCGAGCTACATTGTGACGAGGCAGATAAAACGCCCCCGGGACAAACCGAGAACACGAACTGGTGGACCCATGCCCCCCTGTTACCCACTTCTGTCCCTTCTCCGCAGCAGCCCGATTGGCCCGAAGAGGAAGAAGACAGACACCGGTGAGACACAGAGGAAGAAGAACGGTATCCCTTTAAGTGGATGGAGCCCCAGAACCACGTGACGTCCCGACCCGCGTCAAGAAGAGGAGGAACCCAGGAAGCGAGAGACGGCGTTTCCGAGGTGGAGCGAGAAAGGCGAGTGACCTGCAGGACGAGCGAGAACGCAGAGACTCTGGAGACAGCCGATACCGACGCAGAAGGACTGGAGAAGCCATGAGGCCACCGACATTGTGATCCACCCTGCCACTCTCCCACGGGAGGGGCGTGGCTCCAACAGGTACGGGGCAAAGTAGCGGGCTGGGTAGGACAGAGTCCCCGACCTGTTGTGTAAATCTGTAGATAGTGTAAAGAGCCGTGTAATTAGTTCCCTGACACCCTCCCTCCTCACGAGCACTGTTTTCGCACTACGATTGAGGGCGCCTGTCACGGATACACTTGGGTTCTTTATCCTCACACCTGGCCCTGTACCTATCCTTGTGAATCCCGCCCCTAACCAGCTCCTATTCTCTGCTTCCTTTCCAGTTGCGGTGCCTGAGGAGAGAGGGTCCATCCTGACAACGGAATCCTGGAGCCTTTGAGGAAGCCCATCACTGACCCGGCAGCGTTTGCCCGTGAGAGGATTACAAGCAGGAAGAGGAGATCCTATATCAAAATAAAGCCCTCTTTAAGATCATTACTAAAAGTCTCTGACTCAGTCCCTTCAGCGCCAGCCACCCCGGTACAGACATGTTCACTCACTCCTAACTCATTTTACTGAAAACAACAATCTCCTACACCCCTCACAATCAGGTTTTCGCGCCGGCTTTTCCACGGAACCAGCACTTTTGGGAGTCACCGAAAAGATTAGTAAACTCCTTGATGAGGGTCAAACGGTAGACCTCATTTTATCAGACCTCAATGCAGCCTTTGACACCATATCGCACCAAAGGCTGGTAAACACACTGGAAAGTATTGGGATCTGTGGCGAAGCACTAAAGTGGATCAGCTCTTTCTTGGAAAATCGTACTTTCCAAATTATGTCATCTTCAGCATGCTCAGAAAACTTCGTCTCATCGCATGGAGTGCCCCAAGGCTCAATTCTGAGCCCTCTGTTTTTCAACTTATATGTTAAACCATTAGCAGACTTAGCGGACAAAGTAGGTCTCATTCTTATGACCTACGCGGATGATTCACAAATCATCTTCTCTCTTTCAGGATCCAGCCCACTATCTCCCTCACATCTCAAACAAGGTCTTAGCGACATATTCAACTGGATGACTAGCAACCAATTGAAACTGAATGGAGACAAGGCGGAGGTTCTCATTTTGGGAAAACAAAAAGACCTGTGGAACTCCTTCCACTGGCCTACTCAAATGGGAAATCTCCCTGTCACAACCAGCCATGTCCGTAACCTTGGGGTTATCATTGATAACACCCTGTCCATGAAGCAACAGTACGGCAAAGTAGTAGCTCTATGCTTTACCATTCTCAAATGGCTCAGAAAAATCCTCTGGATGTTACCTACCTCCACACAAAAGACCGTAGTCAATGCTCTCATTACTTCTCGGCTTGACTACGGAAACATCCTTTACCTGGGTTCAAATAAAGCTGTAGTTCGGAGACTGCAGCTAGTCCAAAACTCAGCTGCCAGACTGCTTTGCAGAGTCCCAAAAACCGCCAGCATCTCGGGCCATCTACGAGATCTACACTGGCTCAGGGTGGAGAACCGTATTAAGTTCAAAGCCCTGAGCTATATGTTCAGGATAAAAGCAGGTACAGCGCCTAAATATCTGCAAGCACTAGTCCATCCTTATACACCTAAACGCAACCTACGATCACAATCCGCAGCCAACTTCTGTGTGCCTAGATTTAAACTGTCAAGAATGGGAGGTAGATCGTTTTCACACCTAGGTCCATCTCTCTGGAATACGCTACCTCCACATATCCGCAAAGAAGAAAACTACTCAAGGTCCCGAAAAAATATCAAAACCTGGTTGTTTGACCAATAAACTTTTTGCTAGGTTCCTGCCAAAATGATGTGCTCCGTCATGGCGCCGGGAAACTCTTCTTGGGTAGCTGCGCGCATTATAAGCTTAACAAATAAATAAAATAAATAAATAAAACACGTGTGAGGCACCATTTTTATTGGGAGACCTGAGGGAACACTGGGTGGTAGAAAATTTGTGTCAGCCCGGTGATGCCACAACTTTCCCACACAAAAATGTGAGGAAAAAAGGTAATTTTTTCAGCTAAATTTCAGGTTTGCAGGAGAATCTGGGTAAGAAAACATTGGGGATCCACGCAAGCCATACCTCCCTGGAATCCCCGGGTGTCTAGTTTCCAGAAATGTGTGGGTTTGGGAGGTTTCCCTGGTGGCCGCCGAGCCCCGGGCCAAAAGGTCATGGGACCCACTTTGCAAAACCAGGTCCTTTTGTGATAGGCAAGTTTGATATTGCCTCATGTCGCCTCAATACGTTTTGGGCCCTTGCTTGTCGCGGGTACTTGGACCTCCCACATGAGTGAGGTACCATTGTTATTGGGAGACCTGGGGGAACGCTGGGTGGTTGGAAATTTGTGTTAGCCCAGTGATGCCACAACTTTCCCACACAAAAATGTGTGAAAAAGGTGATTTTTTTTCAGCTAAATTTCAGGTTTGCAGGGGATTTGGGTAACAAAACGTTGGGGGACCACGCAAGCCATACCTCGCTGTAATCCCCCAGGTGTCTAGTATTCAGAAATGCGTGGGTTTGGTAAGTATCCTTCGGTGGCCGCCGAGCCCCAGGCCAAAAAGTCATTGGACCCCCCCTAGCAAGACTGACTTGTTTTGTGATAGGCAATTTTGATGTCGCCTCAATACGTTTTAGGCCCTTGCCTGTCGCAGGTACTTGGGCCTCCCACACAAGTGAGGCACCATTTGTATCGGGACACCTGGGGGAGTGTTGGGTGGTAGGAAATTTGTGTCAGTCTCATGATGGCACAACTTTTCCACACAAAATTGTATGATAAAAGTGATTTTTTTCAAGTAAATTTCAGGTTTTCAGGGGATTCTGGGTAACAAAATGTTGTGGGATCCACGCAAGCCATTCCTCCCTGGAACCCCTGGGTGTCTAGTGTTCAGAAATGTGTGGGATTGTTAAGTTTCCCTAGGTGACCGCCGAGCCCCGGGCCAAAAATTCATGGGACCCCCCTAGCAAAACCAGGTCGTTTTGTGATAGGCAATTTTGATGTCGCCTCAATACATTTTGGGCCCTTGCCTGGCATGGGTATTTGTGCCTCCCACACGAGTGAGGCACCATTTTTATTGCAAGACCTGGGGGAATGCTTAATGGTAGAAAATTTGTGTCAGCCCCGTGAAAGCCATATCTTTCTCACACAAAAATGTGTGAAATAAAGTGATTTATTCAGCTACATTTCAGGTTTGCAGTGGATTCTGGGTAAGAAAATCTTGAAGGATCCACATAAGCCATACCTCCCTGGGATCCCCTGGGTGTCTAGTTTTTAGAAATGTGTGGGTTTGGGATGTTTCCCTAGGTGGCCGCCAAGTCCCAGGCCAAAAAGTCCTAGGACCCTCCTTGCAAAACCAGGTCGTTTTGTGATAGGCAATTTTGATGTTGCCTCAGTATGTTTTGGTCCCTTGCCGGGTACTTGGGCCTCCCACACGAGTGAGGCACCATTTTTATTGGGAGACCTGGGGGAACGCTGGGTGGTAGAAAATTTTTGTCAGCCCCATGATGGCACAACTTTCCCACACAAAAATGTGTGATAAAAGTGATTTTTTTTCAGTTAATCTTCAGTTTTGCAGGGGATTTTAGGTACAAAAATGTCGGGGAATCCATGCAAGCCATTCCTCCCTGGAATCGCCTGGGTGTCTAGTTTTCAGAAATGTGTGGGTTTGGGAAGTTTCCCTAGGTGACCACCGGGCCCTGGGCCAAAAAGTCATGGGACCCCCATTGCAAAACCAGGTCGTTTTGTGATAGGCAATTTTGATGTCACCTCAATACGTTTTGGGCCCTTGCCTGGCGCGGGTACTTGGGCCACCCACACAAATGAGGTACCATTTTTATCAGGACAGCTGGGGGAATGTTGGGTGGTAGGAAATTTGTGTCAGCGCCATGATGGCACAACTTTCCCACACACAAATGTGTGATAAAAGTGATTTTGTTCAGTTAAACTTCAGTTTTGCAGGGGATTTTAGGTACAAAAATGTCGGGGGATCCACGCAAGCCATTCCTCCCTGGAATCCCCCGGGTGTCTAGTTTTCAGAAATGTGTGGGTTTGGTAAGGTTCCCTAGGTAACCGCTGAGCCCCGGGCCAAAAAGTCATGGCACCCCCCTTGCAAAACCAGGTCGTTTTGTGATAGGCAATTTTGATGTCTCCTCAGTACATTTTGGGCCCTTGCCTGGCGTGGGTATTTGTGCCTCCCACACGAGTGAGGCACCATTTTTATTGGAAGACCTGGGGGAATGCTGGCTGGTAGAAAATTTGTATCAGCCCTATGATGCCACAACTTTCCCACACAAACATGTGAAAAAAGGGATTTTTTTCAGCTAAATTTCAGGTTTGCAAGGGATTCTGGGTAAGAAAACGTTGGGTGATCCATGCAATTCATACCTCGCTGGAATACCCCTAATATCTAGTTTTTAGAAATATGTGGGTTTGGTAGGTTTTCCTAAGTGGCCACCGAGCAGGGGGCCAAAACCTCATGGGACCCTACTTGAAAACCAGGTTAGTTTGTGATAGGTAATTTTGATGTCGTCTCACTAGGTTTTGGGCCCTTGCCTGTCGCGAGTCCTTGACCCACCCACACGAGTGAGGTACCATTTCTATTGGGATAGTTGGAAAAAGGGAGGAGTAGAAAATTTGTTGTTTCTGTTTGCAGTGTGAAAATGTAGGCACAATAATGCAAGAAAATGTGACAGACACAATTTGAGGTTTGCAGGACATTGTGGGTAAGATAACTTGATGGGATCCACAAGAGAGACATCACCATGTACTGCCATGAGTGTTTAGTGTACGACAATATCTACAGTTAGTAGTTTCTTCTTAGATGGAATGTACACCTTGGCAGAGAGACAAAAAAGACAAAGATTACTGCACAGCCATCTATTCCTCAAGCATACACACAAACTGGATGGATTTGCCAAGAGGGTGAGTGATGGTTCAATATATAAAATTGCATTAACAAGAGATTTCACAAAAATGAAATGCACTGTCAATAATTGAATGGACAAAAAAAGGAACCAGTGACTCGCAGCTCATTAGCTGTAAAGCCACGTCAAGGCTCCAACCGCTTTTCAGGCCATTCACACACCTTTCATACGCGACACACACAAGACCATTCACACCACCAGGCACAAAACCAACACATACAACATTCACAAAAAGGGACAAGGTACACCCGGCTTGAGAAAGACAGAAAAGACAAATATTTCTGCACACCACCTATTCCTCAAGAACACAGATGTACTGGTTGGATTTGGCACGAGAGTGAATGATGGTTCTGTATATACAGTTGTATTAACCAGAGATTTCACAAAAATGAAATGCACTGTTAATAATTGAAAGGACGAGAAAATGAACCATTGACTCACAACTCGTGAACTGTAAAGCCACAACAAGGCGCCAACCTCTTTACAGGCCATTCATACACCTTTCATACGTGTGAAACATACAAAACTATTCACACCGCCAGCTGTGGGCCGAGCACATTACAACACTCACACCAGCAGATAGCGCCATTCAAGGGCCCATCACTTTCACACGCCCACATTCCTGACACAGCAACCACACCAGCTCACGGCTCGCGTGGAGTGGCGTTTGGCTAGCAGTGTGTGTAGTGACCAGCATCTAGTCACTACTCACACACCGCCAGCCAAGCGCCAGTTCACGTACACCGCCTGCCAAGCGCCAGTCCATGCATACCGCCAGCCATGCCCCAGTCCACACACACTGCCAGCCAAACACCCGTCCAGACACACCGCCAGCCAAGCGCCAGTCCACGCACACTGCCAGTCAAGCACCAGTCTACACACACTGCCAGCCAAGCACCTGTCCACGCACACCACCCGCCAAGCACCAGTCCAAACACACTGCCAGCCAAGCGCCAGTCCAAACAAACCGCCAGCCAAGTGCCAGTCCAAGCACACCTCCAGCCAACCACCAATCAAAACACACCAGCAGCCAAGCGCCAGTCCATGCACACCACCAGCCAATGCCACTCCACGTACACCGCCATCACATTTAGGATTTTTTTATACAAATAAGAAAACACAAACACATTGCAAACAGATACAATTCTACTAACACAAAATCTGAAACTAAATATACTACACAAATGCCAACCAGGAAAATGAAAAAAAAATATTAAACAATAGAGGCCAGGCAGTTCACTTTACCACTCATGGATGCTCCCAAAAATTATTTTGAGTGTGGTACATTCTAAAACAAGAAGGCACACACAGCCCAGGGTTAGAAGTACACTCGGGGCAGTACATACAAGTCTCCTACCATGTACCTCTTCACCAACAGACTCTACATCTCCTACTGGGAAAGTTTTTTGAGGGTGTGGGAGGAATGTGATCAGGAAAGTGGCAATCTTTCAATCTAGCCACCTCCTCCACCACTCCAACTCTAGGAACACTTGCCTGTTCCACTAAAACAAGGCTTCCTATTACAGACTCCTGAAACTTAGCAAAAGTTATCTTTGACTCAGGACAAGAATCCTTGAATACAACAAAACCATTAAAGGTTGCGAAGTGGAAAAGATGGATAGCCAACTTCTTATACCAAATGTAAGCCTTACGAAGAGCAGCGCAAGGTTCCAACCTCTGTCAGCACCACCCATGTGCCTATTATAGTCTAAAATGCACACAGGTTTGTGCGCTTCAGCAACCTGACCCCAAACAGTCACAGGTGAAGTGCTTTCATCATGAATGGTAGTCAGCATGCAGACATCTCTCCTGTCTGAAAACTTCACAGCTAGAAGTTCCTCGCAATGCAACGCACCGCACCGCACTGTCCCACACAAGCTTTTGACAAAATAGTTCTTTATGGAAACCTTTACAGTTAGAGCGGATTGTGCCGCAAGCAATAGTGTCCACTTTGGCCAATTCCCTGAACAACCGCACACCTGTGTAGAAGTTATCTACATTTAAATGGCGACCTTTGTTAAAAAGTCCTCACACAATTTTCTCAGTCATTCCAAAAGTGGACGGACAACCAGGGTTGTTAATCCTGGATTCCTTACCGGTATACACCCTGAAATTAGAGACATATCCACTTTTGTTGAGTCATCAGGTGTGCTTCATCCTGCTCAATCCGGCTTTAGAGCCTCATATAGCACCAAGAACGCTCTTGTGGGGGGGAGGAGCCAAGATGGCGACCTGAACGGACGTGTGGTCGCTCGGCTCCGCCGGCCCTGAAGACCCGCGCTCATATCCTGCCTGTAATCCTGGGGTTTCTTTCGCCCGACATGCGCGGGACACGAAGTCGATCCTGACGGTGTCCCTCTGGCCTCTCAGCCCTCCCGGAGTCGCGAGCTCTGGGGAGATCGTTTCTGCCCCGGACCTCCGCCCGCTCCCTGCAGCCTGCCGGACCTCGCAAATCTCAAGGGGAGGCTCTGTTGCTGTGGCTGCCTGTGCTGGGGGAGTGCTTCCGCCCGTCTACAGTCTTGCCTATGCCCTGTGCTCATTGACCTGCCGAGCTCACACGGAGCAGCTCCGGCACGGATATGTGAGGGCTTGCATGGGTTCCTTTGTTTGTGGCCGCCATGATGCCGGTCGGCTTTCTTCCTAGCTGCGCTGATGGCCGGTAAGATCGAGCTGCCCTGACTGCCCGCCGCACCATCGGATGCCCCTCGCTTATGCAGCGCACAGGAGGGGACGTAAAGTGTTGTGGGGCGAACATCCACTTCCCTGTCGGAAACTGTGAACCCCGTTTTCCCCCCCTCCCAGCACTCCGTGGACTGCTGCTAAGATGGCGATGCCTGATCACCAACGGGGTGGAAATGGCGCTGGGACCTCTTCCTGGGGTGGCATGTGTTCATTGGTACGGGGGACCGTGTTTGAGCCCTCCACTGAGATTGGAGAGCCTCGAGTATCACGGCCGGACTGCACCTACAGGGAGGTGTTGAATATCCTGGATGAGGTGCGGTCGGAGATACTGCGTGCCTCGGCGGTGCTGTTTGAGAAACTTGATGCGTGTCTCCCTGCTGTGAGCCGAACGCGAGGGGTTCACTCTCAACAGGACTCAGGTCTGACTTGGTTACAACTTGCCAGCCCCTCGCTACCTCCTGTTGCTACTGTATCACCCGATATAACCGCTACTGGAGCTTCTGCAGACTTGTTGCCGCTCATTCACGCTGCTGTTGCTACAGTGTTTCCCCTTTGTTCTTCGATTGGCTGTCTGCCTCGTGAACCAGCCTGGCTGTGCAGTGCATCGCTAGCTTGTTCTCCTGCCCTTGCCCCTGCTCCCTCCTTGACTAGTTCCATCTCGTCGTTCAGCGACTTTTGCCATTTATGCGCTCTGGGAGTACATTTTGTTGTTGGACTACTATCTGCGGGGGACGACCGGAGTTCCCTCGGCGATGGTGCGCTTTCCTTATCCTCGAGGCGGCCATGTTTCCTCGTCAAGACGGATTGCAGCGGACTGCCAAGATGGTTGGGTGACAGAGTGCCTCCTAGATCGGGCCAAGGTTAGCCGATCCTCTGATTGCATTCCTGTACGGACTGGTGGAGGCCAGGACAGACTTGATATGTGTGTGGTACACAGGGTATTACTTACTATCTTTCCCCAATGAGGATGTCTCGGGTGCAGTTCTCTGGTAATTGATGCTGGGGTGTGGGATGCTTAATGAGCCGGGGGTGTCCGAGCGTGTACATTTGATGCAGGAGGGGCGGGTTCCTGGTTGTGTCACCGTCTTACCGGGTGGGGATCGGGGCTAGATTGTGATACGTATTGGCTACATGATTTGTATTTACGATGTAGATTGTTTCCCCCCGTCTGTCTCTATTATAGCTAGTGGTTGTTTTGCTCTCCAATTAAGGCATCCTTTGGGTGTTGCGACCTTTGTCATTGACACAGGCTGCATTATACACTGGCTACCCTGATTAATTGCTCGCTATCGGCTCCGCCACGTTTTTCTTTGTTTCCTGTTTGCTGGTCCTGGAAACTTATAGTGACGTGGGGGTTATTTGTACAGGGTAGCGTCCATCTTGCTCTCCTCTGTCTGCACTCTCATTACGGCGGCCATTTTGTCCCTTTGTCCTGACTGGGGAGGGCGTTTGCTGGGCCTCATAGTATAGTGGTCGCTCGCGACCGGATTAGAGATCGTGGTCTTCGGGGCTTCACTCTGGTTGTCCTGGCTGTTCTGTTTCTGACTGTGCCACCTCTCTGGTGAATGTAGAGGTCGTAGCTCCCCATATCTGTTCTGCTACTGTTGTTCATCCTGGTGAATTCGCACGTGGGGTGGAACTGGGTTTATCCTGTTACCGCCCATATGGACGGGGTGATCATTTCAGTACTGACTCGGGGTCCGGGGCACTTCTGTTTCAATATTTCATTTGCTGGTGTATTTTTCGATTTTATTGCTTCAATTGGGGCAGGGGGCTATACATGGCTGGGGGACCGGGAGTTTGTTAATATTAGGGCTCCTCCTCCCTCGTTTCCTTTCCTTTTCGGGAGTGATAGACTGGCTTGTTCTTCTCTTCCTCCCGATGCTTCAAGTGTGATGGTTTTCTTTTCTTATCTTTTCTTCTTTCTTTTCTATTCTTCCTCTGTATTTCGGGTTTCTTTACTGGGCGACAGGCACTTTGCCGGGGGGGGGGTAGGCCGTAGCCTCCGGATTGTTGTAGGGTGGGGGGGTAGATTTAATTTCTCTTTTAGTTTCTATGGGCCTTATTTTTCTAATTTCTGCGCTTTCTTGTTCTGGTTTCAGTTCTGGGTCTGCCCTGAAGATTAGTAGGTAGTGGGTGGCGCTGAGGGTAGTGCGTAACTGTGGACTGCAACTCCTATTGTTGGGTGTGTTACTGCCTTCTCGACGTGGTGTTCTTCATATTGTTGTTCTAATTAATGCTGCCTGCTCATGTTTGTGTACTTACTGTCTGGACTCAGTTCTCCTTGTTTTCATTCTTCATTGTTATATTTCTTTATAATTTTAAAATTTAACCTTCAATTCTCCTTTTCCTTGGCGACATGACTCCATTTTGTGTCACGGCTACTAATTGTTGCTATCATCCCTGATGCCGTTGTGGAATAACGTTGCTCGCACCTGTGCTTAAGTTTTGTGGCCGGCCTGATGGTTGTAGGCCCGTATTTGTTCTTTTTTGTGCACAATAAAGGTTTTAAAAAAAAAAAAAAAAAAAAAAAAAAAAAAGAACGCTCTTGTGGAAATATCAGAAGCCATAAGAGAATGTTTGAATGGGGGCAGCAGATCTTATTAGACCTCTCTGCCGCCTTCGACACGGTACCCCACCAACTACTCCTCTCTAGGCTCTCTCACAATGGCGTGTCCGGTCAGGCGTGGAAGTGGCTCAAATCCTTCCTGGCTGACCGTTCTCAACAGGTCTGGATGCCTCCTTTCTCTTCTACCTCTCGGATAGTGGCTACTGGAGTTCCGCAGGGTTCGACTTTGAGCCCCCTGCTTTTTAATGTTTATGTTACCCCTCTGATTTTTCTTGCAGAGGAGCTGGGTGCAAAAGTCATCACTTATGCTGATGACACTCAGCTCCTATTCACCTGGAAGGAGGATGAAATATCTTCTTCAGCAGCCCAGCGCTGCCTGGCAGCGGTCTTCGTCTGGTTGGCCCGGGCACAACTAAAGTGCAACGAGGGTAAGTCTGAGGTTCTCCTCTATGGCCCTTTTCCACTGTTCTTTAATGAGACCCTGTGGCCTCCAGAGTACCCCCTGCCTCTGTCATCTGGCGTTCCTGTTAAAAACTTGGGGATCTGGTTTGAGGAGAACCTTAGATTTACCACTCAAATAAAGCGACTGGCTGGGGTATGCTTTGGTATCTTAAAGTCTCTCGGGAAATTTTTTCCTCTGCTACCCCATTCTGCCAGGGAAACGGTCACTCGGGCACTTATTTTATCCCGTATTGACTACGCCAATGGCTTGTACGTTGGACTCAATGGCTATCAGTCTAAGAAACTGCAGGTAATTCAGAATGCCGCAGCCAGGGTCTTGTTGCAAGTCCCTGGGCGTGCTAGCATGAAGCAACATCTGCGTGACCTGCATTGGTTGCCTGTTGTCCATCGGATTCAGTTCAAGGCTCTTATGCTGGCTCATAGATCCTTGCATGGCCTCAGACCGGCTTACCTCCAGAGGCGTTTTTCTTTCTACATGCCTCGTAGAAACCTCCGCTCTACCACTCTGCGCCTGATCACCGTCCCCCGCTATCGTAGGGTTCGGTTAGGGGGTAGTTCCCTTTCTGTTAAGGCTGCGGTGGCCTGGAACGCTCTCCCTCTGGAGCTACGTAACATTCAAGAAACCACTTCATTTAAGAAACAGCTGAAGACCTTCCTTTTTAACCTTCCCTCGTAAATTTACTGCTCGCTGTTATGGTTCACCTCCGCACCGGGACACTTTTGAGTATCCGTGCGCGATATAAATGTTTAATAACATAACATAACATAACATATCCAGTCCTACTGTCACACAGCATATACAGCTTAATTCCATAGCGTGCCCTCTTACTAGGAATGTATTACCTAAAAACCAAGCGGCCCATGAACAAGACCAAAGACTCATCCACTGCTATTTCTTTACCTGGAGCATAGATCTCAGAAAATTGATCTACAAAGTGATCAATGACATGCCAAACCTTAAAAAGATGGTCACACTCAGTGTGATCTTATGGCAACGCTAGACCATTAGCGACAAAATGCAGCATCCGAAGCAGAAGAAAATACCTATCACGACTCATGACTGCCGGAAATATAGCCGTTGCCATCAAGGGACTAGTAGACCAATATGAAGATATAGAATGGCTTCCTTAGCAATCCCATCAAAAAAGTTAAACCCAAGAACTTCTTCATCTCTTCCAGATTTGTGGGAGTCCACCGGGTAGCTCTAGAATGGGGCTTAAGGCTGGCACTGTTGTCCCTCAAAAGCTGTTTGGCATACAAATTAGTCTGCTCAACAATCTCTGCCAAAAAACATCGTCCATAAACAACTGAAAAAAAATTATGGGCAAAATGTTTTCTGTATTCACTCTACAGCCTGGAACACCAGCAAAGACTGGCAATGCCGGCTGCACCATGCCTGGGGTAACCCAGATGTCATCACTTCCAACCGGACGCCTTGCAGCCCCAGGCTGCAACCCAGATGCCTCTTGCTGCACTATCGGCACATCAATGTCCTCCTCTAAAACATGCACGTCATCCACACTAAAAGTCGCTTCATCATTCGATGATTCCATGTGGAGAGAAAACTCACTGCCTGAATCTTCCACTCCCTCCTCTGCCTCAGATGCAGAGTCAGTCTATGAACCATGGTCAGAGGAAGACTCAAAAAGCATACCAACAACCTGCTGAGCAGTAATCCTGTGGCTAGCCATTATCCTTACTAAGAAAGGAGACTGCACAAACAAGTCAACAACAACCAACACTGTGCAAAATAAGTAAGTAAACAAAATGTGTGCCTTTATCACAAAGATCTGATAGAGACTACAAGCCACAGATTCCTTAACGTAGAATAACCCCTAGGTGTGGGACTGGACCCGGAATTTTTTTTTGCCGCAGCATCCCTGCGAGCCGGGGGGACGGCATCACGCGACTCTGTCTGCGTATGTGACGTCAGCGAGGTCACATAAGTCCCACCCCAGCGCCTACGTCAGTTTTTTCCTGCAACGCGTGCAACGCGGATCCGGTACGTGCTCCTGGCCTGTTTAGGCCTTTCCCTTTTGCTTTTAGTGTGTGTGTGGGAACAGTGTGCGGATGCCTTTGGGCTTTAAGACGTGCTCATCTTGTGGATGCCTGATGTTGGCGACGGACCCTCACCTCATCTGCATGTGGTACTTGGGGGAACACCACAACTCCACTGAATGTGAGGCATGCCAGTAGTTGAAACCGAAGTCCCGGCGTGGGCACTGGATGAAACTTCTCTCAACTCGCATGTTCAGGTCGGTATCTTTGCCTCGCCCGGCCATTCTACCTCCGTCGCCGACATCGTCCCTCTCCTAAGCCGCAGGAGCTTTGCTCACCTGTCGGTAAGTGTCGCAGTTTGTCACCGAGGGCCGGTCCCCGGCCTGTGCGGGGCATGGGCTCTTTGCGGGTGATGCGGCCCTGCGTGTTGTCCCTGTGAGAAGTTGACCTGATATGTGATGTCCACTATTCTAGTGGGCACCCTGTATCAGTCCAAGCAACCCTTATGGTGATGGTTGTAAAGTCTACCTTATAGACCAGCTATCCTAGTGGTAGCATGGACAAAGCAGTCTTAGGCTAAAACTTCAGAGAGCATGTGAAGCCAGCTGTTTTACCATATGTAACCCCTTGAATACCAAATGAAAGGACACCTCACAGGTTATATATAAAATATATATGTATTTATTATAAACACAACCTCTCTGGACTCTTTATGAGAGCAGAGACTAAAGCACATAACAAGAAACTTAATTATCATACAGTAAGTTGCACAATATACAGTAGGGCCCTAGGGACACGTAAAACCATATACTAAAATAGTGGTATAAGAACCACGTCACGAACAAAGTATAGGCCTATGGCCTAGGGAATCGCTGGGGCTACGCTGTACTAATGAGAGTTAGGGAGCAGGAGGCCCACGGGATGCGTGTGCAGTGTCTTTACACACACGCGAGTTACCATAGAGTTAGAATAAGAACGAAAGAAATGGAAACTAGTTCTTTTAGGTCACTTCTGGATGGACTAGGAAAAAGCTACTGAAAACTAGGACACTAGGATAGTTAATACCCACAGGAGCACCGGAGTACTCGCGTTACCTCACCGACAGGAAGTGGGTACATAGGTGTCAAAGTGTGTCGGGTTGTGTCGCTGAATCCTATGGAGCCTTGACGAAAGATGCTGCAGGCGACCAGGAGAGAAGTGTCCAGGTGGATCCAAGGGTGGATCGAGGATGAAGAGTACCTGAAAGCAGAGTAGACAGAGTCTGGGTCACTAGCCAGTGACCAGGAATGAACTAGGAAGGAACAAGGCGATGTCGCGAAGCAATCAGGTGATGTTGTGAAGCTTGACTCTGCAGCCACGTGGACCAGGAGGCGCCGAAGATGACCAGGAGCTGGATACGGACTGTCCCACGAAGGATCTCGCTGTTGGCGGCGTCGGTTTCTGATTGGAGTCAACAGGCCTTGGCAAATGCAACCCACGCAGGAATCGAATATTCTCTTAGGGATAGACCAGCAAGGTCTATGGGGCTTCTCCTTTGCATGGAAGCAGGGGCCCATCTGGAGCAACCAGGCAGGTGGTGTAGATTCAAAGGTTCGTCGTCACAGAGGCCACTAGCCAATGGGCAAGCGACAGACGCGTCGAGCAGGAAAATGCAGAAGGGACCCACGCAGAACTCGTGGAGTGTGCAGGGCTGATCTTCGGTGCAGTTGATGCTCGGGGCTCGGGCTTCTCAATCCCCAATGCACAACTTCGAGGGTGCCTCAGAAGCTGCACAAGTAGCAAGGAGCAGGCTTTTCAAGATGGCCGGTCCCACGTCTCTCGTTGCCTCCATGGGTCTCAGCTTTGCAGGGACTGTTGATCGGGGTCAGAGAAGTCTGGAAGTCTGTCTCTCGTTGTCCCTGTGAGAAGTTGGCCTGATATGTGATGTCCACTATTCTAGTGGGCACCCTGTATCAGTCCAAGCAACCCTTATGGTGATGGTTGTAAAGTCTACCTTATAGACCAGCTATCCTAGTGGTAGCATGGACAAAGCAGTCTTAGGCTAAAACTTCAAAGAGCATGTGAAGCCAGCTGTTTTACCATATGTAACCCCTTGAATACCAAATGAAAGGACACCTCACAGGTTATATATAAAATATATATGTATTTATTATAAACACAACCTCTCTGGACTCTTTATGAGATCAGAGACTAAAGCACATAACAAGAAACTTAATTATCATACAGTAAGTTGCACAATATACAGTAGGGCCCTAGGGATAGACAGAACTCCTGAGGCGGAAAGCCGGGAGCAACGAGCGAGCTTTTTTAAAATTGTAATTTCTTGTGTGTTTTTAAAACTTACCCTCTGGCAATACTCCCGCTACCACTCTCTCCCGCACAGCCGATCTAAACGCTGTCGCGGGCCGCCACCCTTTGCCATGTCATTCTGGGGAAGCCTGGTCAGGCCACGCCCCCTCCACTACGGGCCACGCCCCCTCCGCCTTAAAACGCACCAAACTCCAGGCGCTGGCAGATAGACAGAACTCCTGAGGCGGAAAGCTGGGAGCAACGAGCGAGCTTTTTTAAAATTGTAATTTCTTGTGTGTTTTTAAAATTTACCCTCTGGCAATACTCCCGCTACCACTCTCTCCCGCACAGCCGATCTAAACGCTGTCGCGGGCCGCCACCCTTTGCCACGTCATTCTGGGGAAGCCTGGTCAGGCCACCCCCCCGCTAAACTACGGGCCACGCCCCCTCCGCCTTAAAACGCGCCAAACTCCAGGCGCTGGCAGATAGACAGAACTCCTGAGGCGGAAAGCCGGGAGCAACGAGCGAGCTTTTTTAAAATTGTAATTTCTTGTGTGTTTTTAAAACTTACCCTCTGGCAATACTCCCGCTACCACTCTCTCCCACACAGCCGATCTAAACGCTGTCGCGGGCCGCCACCCTTTGCCACGTCCTTCTGGGGAAGCCTGGTCAGGCCACGCCCCCTCCACTACGGGCCACGCCCCCTCCGCCTTAAAACGCGCCAAACTCCAGGCGCTGGCAGATAGACAGAACTCCTGAGGCGGAAAGCCGGGAGCAACGAGCGAGCTTTTTTAAAATTGTAATTTCTTGTGTGTTTTTAAAACTTACCCTCTGACAATACTCCCGCTACCACTCTCTCCCGCACAGCCGATCTAAACGCTGTCGCGGGCCGCCACCCTTTGCCACGTCATTCTGGGGAAGCCTGGTCAGGCCACGCCCCCTCCACTACGGGCCACGCCCCCTCCGCCTTAAAACGCGCCAAACTCCAGGCGCTGGCAGATAGACAGAACTCCTGAGGCGGAAAGCCGGGAGCAACGAGCGAGCTTTTTTAAAATTGTAATTTCTTGTGTGTTTTTAAAACTTACCCTCTGGCAATACTCCCGCTACCACTCTCTCCCGCACAGCCGATCTAAACGCTGTCGCGGGCCGCCACCCTTTGCCACGTCATTCTGGGGAAGCCTGGTCAGGCCACGCCCCCTCCACTACGGGCCACGCCCCCTCCGCCTTAAAACGCGCCAAACTCCAGGCGCTGGCAGATAGACAGAACTCCTGAGGCGGAAAGCCGGGAGCAACGAGCGAGCTTTTTTAAAATTGTAATTTCTTGTGTGTTTTTAAAACTTACCCTCTGGCAATACTCCCGCTACCACTCTCTCCCGCACAGCCGATCTAAACGCTGTCGCGGGCCGCCACCCTTTGGCACGTCATTCTGGGGAAGCCTGGTCAGGCCACGCCCCCTCCACTACGGGCCACGCCCCCCTCCGCCTTAAAACGCGCCAAACTCCAGGCGCTGGCAGATAGACAGAACTCCTGAGGCGGAAAGCCGGGAGCAACGAGCGAGCTTTTTTAAAATTGTAATTTCTTGTGTGTTTTTAAAACTTACCCTCTGGCAATACTCCCGCTACCACTCTCTCCCGCACAGCCGATCTAAACGCTGTCGCCGGCCGCCACCCTTCGCCACGTCATTCTGGGGAAGCCTGGTCAGGCCACGCCCCCTGATCTACGGGCCACGCCCCCTCCGCCTTAAAACGCGCCAAACTCCAGGCGCTGGCAGATAGACAGAACTCCTGAGGCGGAAAGCCGGGAGCAACGAGCGAGCTTTTTCAAAATTGTAATTTCTTGTGTGTTTTTAAAATTTACCCTCTGGCAATACTCCCGCTACCACTCTCTCCCGCACAGCCGATCTAAACGCTGTCGCGGGCCGCCACCCTTTGCCACGTCATTCTGGGGAAGCCTGGTCAGGCCACCCCCCCCCTCCACTACGGGCCACGCCCCCTCCGCCTTAAAACGCGCCAAACTCCAGGCGCTGGCAGATAGACAGAACTCCTGAGGCGGAAAGCCGGGAGCAACGAGCGAGCTTTTTTAAAATTGTAATTTCTTGTGTGTTTTTAAAACTTACCCTCTGGCAATACTCCCGCTACCACTCTCTCCCGCACAGCCGATCTAAACGCTGTCGCGGGCCGCCACCCTTTGCCACGTCCTTCTGGGGAAGCCTGGTCAGGCCACGCCCCCTCCACTACGGGCCACGCCCCCTCCGCCTTAAAACGCGCCAAACTCCAGGCGCTGGCAGATAGACAGAACTCCTGAGGCGGAAAGCCGGGAGCAACGAGCGAGCTTTTTTAAAATGGTAATTTCTTGTGTGTTTTTAAAACTTACCCTCTGACAATACTCCCGCTACCACTCTCTCCCGCACAGCCGATCTAAACGCTGTCGCGGGCCGCCACCCTTTGCCACGTCATTCTGGGGAAGCCTGGTCAGGCCACGCCCCCTCCACTACGGGCCACGCCCCCTCCGCCTTAAAACGTGCCAAACTCCAGGCGCTGGCAGATAGACAGAACTCCTGAGGCGGAAAGCCGGGAGCAACGAGCGAGCTTTTTTAAAATTGTAATTTCTTGTGTGTTTTTAAAACTTACCCTCTGGCAATACTCCCGCTACCACTCTCTCCCGCACAGCCGATCTAAACGCTGTCGCGGGCCGCCACCCTTTGCCACGTCATTCTGGGGAAGCCTGGTCAGGCCACGCCCCCTCCACTACGGGCCACGCCCCCTCCGCCTTAAAACACGCCAAACTCCAGGCGCTGGCAGATAGACAGAACTCCTGAGGCGGAAAGCCGGGAGCAACGAGCGAGCTTTTTTAAAATTGTAATTTCTTGTGTGTTTTTAAAACTTACCCTCTGGCAATACTCCCGCTACCACTCTCTCCCGCACAGCCGATCTAAACGCTGTCGCGGGCCGCCACCCTTTGCCACGTCATTCTGGGGAAGCCTGGTCAGGCCACGCCCCCTGATCTACGGGCCACGCCCCCTCCGCCTTAAAACGCGCCAAACTCCAGGCGCTGGCAGATAGACAGAACTCCTGAGGCGGAAAGCCGGGAGCAACGAGCGAGCTTTTTTAAAATTGTAATTTCTTGTGTGTTTTTAAAATTTACCCTCTGGCAATACTCCCGCTACCACTCTCTCCCGCACAGCCGATCTAAACGCTGTCGCGGGCCGCCACCCTTTGCCACGTCATTCTGGGGAAGCCTGGTCAGGCCACCCCCCCCTCCACTACGGGCCACGCCCCCTCCGCCTTAAAACGCGCCAAACTCCAGGCGCTGGCAGATAGACAGAACTCCTGAGGCGGAAAGCCGGGAGCAATGAGCGAGCTTTTTTAAAATTGTAATTTCTTGTGTGTTTTTAAAACTTACCCTCTGGCAATACTCCCGCTACCACTCTCTCCCGCACAGCCGATCTAAACGCTGTCGCGGGCCGCCACCCTTTGCCACGTCCTTCTGGGGAAGCCTGGTCAGGCCTTCGCCCCCTCCACTACGGGCCACGCCCCCTCCGCCTTAAAACGCGCCAAACTCCAGGCGCTGGCAGATAGACAGAACTCCTGAGGCGGAAAGCCGGGAGCAACGAGCGAGCTTTTTTAAAATGGTAATTTCTTGTGTGTTTTTAAAACTTACCCTCTGACAATACTCCCGCTACCACTCTCTCCCGCACAGCCGATCTAAACGCTGTCGCGGGCCGCCACCCTTTGCCACGTCATTCTGGGGAAGCCTGGTCAGGCCACGCCCCCTCCACTACGGGCCACGCCCCCTCCGCCTTAAAACACGCCAAACTCCAGGCGCTGGCAGATAGACAGAACTCCTGAGGCGGAAAGCCGGGAGCAACGAGCGAGCTTTTTTAAAATTGTAATTTCTTGTGTGTTTTTAAACCTTACCCTCTGGCAATACTCCCGCTACCACTCTCTCCCGCACAGCCGATCTAAACGCTGTCGCGGGCCGCCACCCTTTGCCACGTCATTCTGGGGAAGCCTGGTCAGGCCACGCCCCCTCCACTACTGGCCACGCCCCCTCCGCCTTAAAACGCGCCAAACTCCAGGCGCTGGCAGATAGACAGAACTCCTGAGGCGGAAAGCCGGGAGCAACGAGCGAGCTTTTTTAAAATTGTAATTTCTTGTGTGTTTTTAAAACTTACCCTCTGGCAATACTCCCGCTACCACTCTCTTCCGCACAGCCGATCTAAACGCTGTCGCGGGCCGCCACCCTTTGCCACGTCATTCTGGGGAAGCCTGGTCAGGCCACGCCCCCTCCACTACGGGCCACGCCCCCTCCGCCTTAAAACGCGCCAAACTCCAGGCGCTGGCAGATAGACAGAACTCCTGAGGCGGAAAGCCGGGAGCAACGAGCGAGCTTTTTTAAAATTGTAATTTCTTGTGTGTTTTTAAAACTTACCCTCTGGCAATACTCCCGCTACCACTCTCTCCCGCACAGCCTATCTAAACGCTGTCGCGGGCCGCCACCCTTTGCCACGTCATTCTGGGGAAGCCTGGTCAGGCCACGCCCCCTCCACTATGGGCCACGCCCCCTCCCCCTTAAAACGTGCCAAACTCCAGGCGCTGGCAGATAGACAGAACTCCTGAGGCGGAAACCCGGGAGCAACGAGCGAGCTTTTTTAAAATTGTAATTTCTTGTGTGTTTTTAAAGCTTACCCTCTGGCAATACTCCCGCTACCACTCTCTCCCGCACAGCCGATCTAAACGCTGTCGCGGGCCGCCACCCTTTGCCACGTCATTCTGGGGAAGCCTGGTCAGGCCACGCCCCCTCCACTACGGGACACGCCCCTTCCTGTTTCTACCCTACATAAATCATGTGCCTCCCTTGGCCGCGCAGCGGACGGGCGCAGCGGGCGCGCCAGCGGCGCGCCAAAGAGAAGCCCGTCTGCGCCCGTCCGCGCCAGGACGGGCCTGAGGGCATGCCACGCCGCTCATCCTATTAGATATTCTCCCCAAGCACTCAGGGACCTCCAGCAAACCGGCATCCTACCATCTCCTACGGCTCTGCAACGTATCACGTCTGCGGGCCACATGTGCCGTAATCAACCCCTCCTCAAAGGCCGCCCACCCCTAGCTATGTTACCTGTGAATACTACGTCTATCAGGGTACCATATCTTAATACCCGCTCTCTAGTGAAGCACGCGGAGGATATCTTCATCCTGCTAACTAGCTCGAACCCCGATATGTTTCTTATCACAGAAACATGGCTTACCTCAGAGTCACTGCCGGATATCCTGGCAGCCCTTCCCCCGACTACTACATCCTCCATGCCGACCGCCCCGGCGACCGGCCTGGGGGTGGGGTAGCGGCCATCATTTCTAAACGCCTAAAATCCATTTCTTCTTACTCTCTCTCCCTCCCCGAGGTGGAGAACCTACTCATTAATGTGCAAACGGACACCGGCCCCCTCACTTTCCTTCTGCTATATCGGCCCCCATATTCCATGCCATCTCTCACCACCACTTTGAGTGAACAACTGTCCTCCCTTCTCACATTGCACTCCCACCTTGCTATCTTTGGCGACCTAAATTATTGGTTCGGCGATAGTCATGCCGGCCCTCACGCTACGGAGCTTTTTGAGACGCTTAAAAATCTGAACCTTGTCCAACATGTCTCCCAACCCACCCACATCAAGGGACATGTTCTGGATCAGATCTGGACCTGCAACCTGGAGTTGTCCCCACCAGACATACGTCCGTGTGCCTGGTCTGACCACCATCTGGTAGACACCACTATTATGGTCGCTGGTCAGATCCCTGCTCCCCTGATGGCTGGCGGCCTCTCCCGTAAATGGAGCTCATATGACTCCCACGGATTTTTAACCACCCTGGCTGATTCCTGCCCGGTGATTTCTGACTCCACCGACATGGATGAACTAGAACAAAATGTAGCCTCCTAGCTCGAATCGGCCAGTGACCTATTTGCCCCTTGGTCAAATTCCCCTGCACCAGACACAGGAATTCTCACAGGTGGTTCTCCGACGACCTCAAAGCCCAGAAACTAAAAATTCGCCAGCTGGAACGTATGTGGAGACACGATTACTCTGACCCAGCCAAACAATCCTACCTGACCGCCCGCAAAGAATTTAAAACAGCTATCCGTTCAGCAAAAATTGAGCACTTCGCCAACAGGATCTCTCTGGCACCCAACAAATCTAAGGAGGTGTTCAGAGTCCTGAACGAGCTAACCACAGACGACAGGACCCTCCCAGCCCAGACCCCCACTCAGGAGGCCTGTGACACCTTGAACTCTTTTTTCTTAGAAAAAATTTCCATTATCAAAAAATCCATTCCCCCACTTCCCCCACTGTCACTACCGGATAATTCCTTTAACAACCCCTTGTCTCTCACTTCCTTTCCTATCCTAGATTCCTCCTCTTTGGCGGAACTAGCTACTCGGGTGAAATCAGGTTCCCCGAACGATCGCTGCCCACCGTCTGTCTTGCGGAGCATATTTCTTAATCTACCTGACAGGATTTTACATCTACTTAATAGCTCCCTCAGCAGCGGCACCTGCCCCTCTTCCTTTAAGGAAGCCATCCTGGTACCCCCCCTAAAGAAACCTGGGGCCGACATGGCGGAGCCATCGAATTACCGCCCCCATCTCCCTCCTCCCTTATTTTTCTAAACTTTTGGAGGCTCACGTCACTCGATGCCTGTCCAGTTTTATAGAATCTTCCGGCTATCTTGTACCAACCCAGGCCGGCTTCAGACCCGCCCATTCCACAGAAGCCGTCATCCTGGCAGTCCTCGACACACTCAGAAGTAACGCGGACGCAGGAAACCCCCAAGCCCTCGTCTTACTGGATTTGTCGGCCGCGTTCGACACGGTGGATCATAACATCCTTCTCCACCGTGTCGAGCAGGCGGGCATCCAGGGCGTCGCAATTGAGTGGGTCAGGTCCTTCCTCACGGGGAGAACACAGGCGGTTCGCCTCGGCCCCTACACTGAAAAAAAAACCCTCACAACCTGTGGTGTCCCCAAGGTTCTTCCCTCTCCCTGCTCCTCTTCAATTTTTACCTCCGGCCACTCATCCAGTCATTCCTGAAATGGGACATCGTCACTTATAACTACGCTGACGATCTCCAAATTATCTTCTCCCTCAATTCACCACATGCTGTTAAAACCTTTTACGGAGCCATGACCCATATCCAACTCTAGATGAACCAGAACCAACTGAAGTTGAACCCCGGTAAAACAGAGCTCCTACTTCCTGGACTCAGTTCCACCCACTGGGGTCCACAGTTCTGTGGTAAATAAAATATTACCCTGGCATAATTTCTAGGCATTAACAATTAGCATGTATCAAATGAGAGGCAGAGAGTCCGTGGTGTCCAAGTTAAAAGGGCTTTATTCCAATAACTCGAGTTAGGGAGAATCTGTTCCATCACCACTGAGGTTCAGGAAGGGTCTTCTAACATTTAATAACAAAGAACAGTATATATACTTTTTACTCCTTGTACATAGGGAGCTTGAGGCAGAGCAAGACAGAAAATGAGATAAGAGCATGTAGGCGTGCATGAGGGTGTACACTTGATGAGTCATAGGTAGGTGATAGGTAGGTGTCATAGGTGGGTGGTACACAGAGGAGGAGTTACATGGCAGGCTGGAACTTTGCCCTACTTGTGCACGCAACTTGTCATGACGTGCAATTGACGTGCAACTGGGAGGAGAGCTGACTTTCAGTCTAGTAGAGAGATCTTTAGTGTCAAGGCGACCAGCACATCTGGTACTATCTGATATCTTGAGTCCGGGATGTATTATCTGAAGCAAAGGGTAATGCATCACTAAGGATCATAAAGGGCATATATTTCTTCGTTCATTACATGGGGCTGTGAGCTTTTTGGAGATGCAAGCACTGTGATTTATTTTAATGGAGACAGAGAGGCTAGGCCCTATCTTCGCTGACGGGTTCTGTTTATTCTTGTTAACCGGGCATGCAGATAACTGTTATTCATAATACTGTCTTGGCAACCCTTCGCTCGGCTGGGCTAGAAGCATGCGAGGTCAGAGATACGTAACTGCAGCCTTCAGTGTGTCAGGAGTTATGAAAACATTAATTCAGGGACTGGTGGTTCAATCTGAACCACAAAAAGGGTTCAGTACGATATTTATTTAAAAGTGCACAATGCAAAATACATGGGCCTTCATGTTAGCTTAACTTTTGGGAAAGTTGATGACAGGCACCTTAATGCAGGACGTGATTGCAGAGGCCTTGTGATTCAGGCCACTAAGAGAAATATGCATGGGTGACATGCACATGCATGTAACATAGGGTATACGTAGGGGACATCTTGGTCAGGCAAAATTTCATTTTCCTCATTCCCTCCTTGTCCCCTACTTAACCCTTTAGGATACATCTATATTCATGAAACCGTATTGTTGATCATACAGCATCATTTGCTCGTCCTTAATCCTTTGTATACTTGGATGTGGAACACATGCAGTTGCACACAGGCCGCAAATGGCTGGGCCACACTGCAGACAGAGACAGCAACCAAATATCATGAGTAGGATCAGTCCTAGGAAGGACAACACTTTCCATCCCCAAGCAGATATCACACCCCAGAGCCAACTGGACCAAGTCCATGTGCCTGGGTCTTGATGTATATCATGAGCAATCTTGTGGAGTCTTGTTATTGCTGCGTACACAGATGGTGCGTTATGTTTTGAAGGAAGAAAGTCCTTTATCATTAAACTGTACTACAACTTTACACTCGCTGTGTCCCATTAGTACTGAGCCCTTCTTTCTGACACATAAATCACCTTTTGCTGGCAGGACTGAAATGAACGGTGGACCTGTATTTTGCTTGGGCTGAACATTTAACATTATAAAATTAACGGATGCATTTCCCTGCTCGTACTCTTCATTTTCTAGATCGGTTCCCTTCCTTTGAGGAAATCCGTCTTTGTCTGGAAAACATGCTTCATTCATTACTTTATTCAGGTTTCCATATATCCAGCCACCTGGATAAGCTATGTACTTTCTATCTATTGAGGTCATTAAAGCAAACCATGCTCCACATGAACCATTGTGTGAGAACGGTAAAGGATAGAAGGGCAGAACTCCCTTCGTCTTTTGATAAGGAGGCAGTTGGCCACATACCCAGCAATCAGTTGCATTGCTGGTCTGGTGAGAATGGTGTAACATACGAATGAATGTATTGTTACGCAGAGCAAGTCGATATGACAATTCATGAGGTGGCAGTTCACTAAATGTATGCTCTATGGTGCTGTTACTGTAAGAGTGTATATGTGAGGAAACAGGAAAGAAAACATGTAGTAATAAACTGACACAGATTATAACAATGCACAGAATAAAAAGAATGATCAAAGTAACTATACATCTACTGCGTAATAGCTTGCAGTATTTTGCTTTCATTTGGGTTTTCTTGCTATTCTTGTCTGTGATCTTATACATGTCAGGAATCTAGTCTAACCGATTCACCACCGAGTGGACTTAGACAATTAAACTACGTCTGACTTACTAGATCTTAACTTAGATTTATACTCCTGCTGTGGAGTCTTTTCTAGCAAAGGCGGCGCAAACGGCGCAAAGTCTGTATTGTCCTTAATTTTTAATGTTCCAGATATTCCAAGATATTTTTCTCAATGCTGCGCGTCCCCTTGCGTCCTTCCACTTTCACTCCGGTCCTCGTGGTTAGTAACGCCAACTTCGGTGTCTTCCAGCGCGGCTCAAGGGGGCTTGAACGATCAAAGTTCCGGATGGGGTTAAAATCGCCTGGTGATATGGCGTGCTCCTTGACTTGGGTGTTGTCAGGGAAGGCGGCAGCAACCTGTGAACAACAAGAAAGTAGTGCAGACATCAAGGAAGCCAGGTAATCTGTCAGCATGTTACTGTCAACATCAGTTATTTTCTTTTAGCAAGTTTTTGTTTTGATTGTCTGATTATGTCTTTCTACATGGTCTGTTGCTTCAGGGTGTCTTACACAATGGAATTTCCAAGTATATCGTAACAGAAGAGACACTTGTTTCATTAATTCAGAGGAAAATGGCTGACCGTTATCTGAATAGATGAGACGGGGCAATATCTGGGGAAGAACTCGCGCACCAATTGCCTGGCTGTTGTCACAGCAGTGTAATCTGGAACTGGATATGCTTCTGTCCATCTAGATAGTTCACACACAACTACCAAGACATACTTGTAACCTCTACATCTGTCCATTTATTTATCTCATCTGTAGTGGCATGTGTCTGTATGTCGAGTACATCTTGAGTGGGATCCCTGACTGTCATACATGTTGTCAGTAATGGTACCTCTGTCCTTGTTGTGTCTGTTGGTGTCTGGGCTGTAAGTTTAGCTGTTCGGTCTGCCAGGTCATTACCCTGGGAAATGGTGTCTGTAACTTTGGTGTGAGCTTTGCACTTCAAGATAGAAATGGCTGTAGGTAAATGTATTGCTTCCAACAGGGCTTGAATGAGCTAGCCGTGCTGGATCTTGGTCCCATGGGAGGTCAAGACTACGCCAAAGGCATATTGTGAGTCTGTATAAATGTTTACTCTCAAGTGCTTAGCTCTTATGCAGGCTTGTGTCAGAGCGATGAGCTCTGCTGCTTGTGCTGATAGTGTGTCTATTCTTTGTGTCTCTATGACCTCAATGGCTGTGGTCACGGCATACGCTGCTACTAACTCTCCTCCACTCGTTCTCAAGCATGATCCATCTACATAGAGTATCAGGTCAGGGTCTGGAAGTGCAATATCTGTCAGTTTTGTCTTGGTTTCGTCACTATATTCATAACTTCCACACAGTCATGTGGTGGTGCATTTACTGTACTTGAGGGCAAAATTGTTGCAGGATTCAGAATATTACAACGTCTGATCTCTATGTGTGGTTGAAATAATGTCAGTTCATATCCTGTCAGTCTCGCTACAGTCAAATGTTGTGTCTGTGTCCTGTTTAAGAGAACCTCCACTGCATGTGGTACTTGTACTGTCAGAGGGTGTCCTAGCACTATTGAGTCACTTTGTCTTATGGCTAGGGCTGTTGCTGCAACGCACGCAGGCAGAGCCTGGGCCACTGGATCTAGTGTACTAGAAAAATAAGCGCAAGGCTTGTGTTTTCCTGCTTGATCTTGTGTGAGGACAGATAACGCTGTTCCATCTTGTTCAGTTACGAAGAGCATAAAAGGTTTACTGTAACATGGAGTCGCTAAAAACTGGCGCTTGACATAATGCTCTTTTTAATTCCTCAAATGCCAAGGTGTGTTCTTGTGTCCAAGGGAGGACAGTCGGAGTGGCTGCCTCCTGTGTAGTTAACTGTATGAGTGGTTTGGCTAGAAAGGCATACTGGGAAATCCATTGCCTGCAGTATGAAGTGAGGCCAATAAATGCACGAACCTCCTTTTGTGTCTTGGGCTGTGAAAGGTTAGCAATGAGCTGTATACGGTCTTGTGTTAGCTGTCTCCCCTCCTCGGAAAGTAAGTGTCCAAGGTACACCACTTGCTTTTCACAGACTTGCAGCTTTGAGGGGAAACATTGTGCCCCTCGTCTGTCAGAAAGTGCATAACTGTCAGTGATGCACCCTCGCATTCTTTTTCTGAACGTGCTGTAAGTAGGATGTCATCTACATACTGTATCAATGCTGTGTTGTCCAGCTGTCTTTTCAATGCTTGACTGTAAATGCTAGGGCTCTCTGTCATCAATCTAGCAAAAATAAATTTCCAATTCAAAGGCACGATTTTTATTTTGGGGAAACCTCTTTCCAAAAGCTCTGTTAGTTTAGATAAAAATCCTACTCTAAAACTTGGGAATAGTATGACCATACTACCTACAATATGTTCCCTAAATGTATTTGAATAAAATCTAGATTTTTCTTGCATAGACAGAAGGGCTTGGGCCTAGCTACTCCTCGCTCCTTTGAGAAGCAGCCCCTCCCTCTAGAAAGATGTTCGCGCTCAGAGTCTTGAATCAACTCCAAGCATAACAAGTAGAAGCCGAGCTCCATTGTGATCTAAAATTGAATGACTGCCAAATGCTGAACTCATTGCAAGGGCAAAACTCCTGCCAATTATTCTGTTTACACTACGAGGGAAAAACTATTTATTTGCAAGCATACCTCATCTGAAGCCAATGAAGCTTTCAGTGCTGGCTGTAAGGAGGAGCAACTGACCCCCACCTAATATAAACATTTCTTTCGCGGACAGGAATTGGAGTATGGCCAATCATAACAAGACAGGCACTGCAGAGGGAAAAGCCCTCCCTTTACAAAATATCCTTCCCTGGAACCAGGCCACTACAGGGCCTGGCTGAACTATGCTTCAGCCTGAGCCACTTCAAGGTCGAAAAACACTTTCTGTAATTCAAAACATATCTGTACCCAGGCCACAGGTCTAACCAACATTCTCTAACTTTAACTGAAGCAAATTTAAAACGTGATAAAAAGCATCCTAAAATCAGTAATTAATAAGGACATATTTTTTTATTTAGTAACTTAGACACATGCTAGCATTTTAAAATAATTATATCATAAAATATTGTCACTAGCTGCAAAGGAAAAAAAAAAGGAAACAGAACAACATGGCATGGGAACCACATCACATTTTACTTTTTGAAAATAACATGTGAAAACTCCATAATTTTGCATTGCAGAACCAAGATTTTCATAATTAAAATATAGAATCAGGGTTTTTCATAATTAAGTGTGCAAGCTCTTCTATTCTACCTATTAAAAAGGGCCAGAATCATTATTTTTCAAAGAACCATGTTTTCTAATTGAGTGGATTAACTGTCACACGCTATACTAAAGGGCAGCTTGCATTGGGAAATATAATGTATATTTTGTAGAACACATTTCTATTTTTAAAAAAAACACTCTGTTGCATTACACTAATTAAAAGCACATTCTATTCTATTCCATTCTAGTCTGTTTTATAGTTTCTTCTCAACCGTGAAAACATTAAAGCACCCTCCGTGCAAACCCTTATCTCAATCCGACTGGTTTATTTACAACATTACCGACCTCTGAGTCAAACACATTAAATCAAGTGTTCCAAGGCAAACCTACACACATACACGGACGCATTTGAAATAGAATGTAAAATGAACACTTCTTTACTCTCCATGCAAGATGTTACCATTTCAGTCAGCAAGCTGACAAAGCACATAGGCAGACCCAGCAACCAATGAAAAAGTAAAAAATCAAACCATCAATCAACTAAATACTCACTGATTTTTAGTGTCAGCTCACGTGAAAACGGTAGTAACCATGCATGTGAGCTACACAGCCATGAAATCGTGCTAAAACGCACTTCCAAACTACGCCAAAAAGACACCTTCCCCTCCACCAATTTCCTTCAAACTACTTTGCCGCAAAACTAGACACTCCCAAGTTTCAGCCGATCCCGCAGACTCAGTTTAAGAACTATTTAGCACACCACGAAATCTCGGCCTAAAAGCACGCACAAATCAAAACAGCTCCATTTTCAAAAAATACACATTAGCAAAACACACCCTTCCGCCCAAGCCAAAAATCCCCAAAATTCAGCACACCTCAGCCTACCGCTGATCCAACCCCCGGGCCCCTAGCGCACCTGGAACACCCCCAAAATAGTTTCTCAATTTTCAGAAATACGCCCATTGGATAACATGGCAAATCGCACCTCCGCACAAAACATGCTTTTTCCACCACTTCCACAGCTCAGATCCTCTTCAAATTTGGCAACACAGTAGTCCAAGCGATTCCCTAAATCCTCACCAAAAAGCAACCAAATCCATCCACTGGAACGGGTACGCATTTCCGCTCAAAAACACGCCCCCCCGCAAACACCAAAAAACGCCAAAATCCCTCAACACCTTGTTAAACAGCATGTTAAAACAAATACTGCCTTCTTAATACAAGATATCAACTCTTTGGCAGCTGAAGCACAATTTTACCCCAATGTCTGCAGTACATGGGAAAGTCATGAACTCATTTCTCCACGTTATCACATAACACGTACGCACATCTTCAAAATGTTTTCTCCAAGCACTTGAAAGAGAACCAGCTCTCTCCTGCCTAACGTAATGATAACAGGCTCTGCACAAACCATAACCACATGGCGCTATTCACAAGCCATATTCACAAGAAACTCAACAAGTTATAATAATGACATGCTCTCCATAAACCATATTTACAAGGAGCTATTTACAAGGAACTCCACTCTTTGGCTTTTTCCCCTGCTAGTCTAGTTCTATCTGCTTTATTCAATTCTTTCTCTATTCTCCTATGTGACTCTTTGCGCCACAATTCAATGGCATCTTTCTGAGAGGGTCTTGACTTCCTTTTGCCATAGCGCTTCCTCTACTCTCATAATGCATTCTGAATCCCATGTTCCCGAGATTGGCCATCTATACTTTTCCTCCAGGTCCTTTGTATAGTCTACCCATAAGTCTAAGAACAAGATGGCGTCTAATCCATGCTTATTATACATATAATGACCAGGTGTGTCTCTAGGCGGGATGTTAACTGACTCTTCTAGTATACCTTTTCTGGTCCCTATCTGACGCAATTTCGAAAACAGTGGCATGTTGAAACCAACACAATGGAAATACAATACACAAAAATAGACTGAAACAATCAACAATCATTCACACTAAAACATCATAACATTCAAACAAACATGATCTAAACTAATACAGAGAACTAAACATGTACTTGAAAAACTTTGTGCACTGGAATACAGTACAACCATACCGGTCTCAAAAATGAGACACGTCTTGACCGTGCCCACGTTTACCATGGGCCCGTCTTGACCGCGGTCATGTAAATGAGGCACGTCTCTACCGTTTTCACGAATAACGTGAACCCGTCTTGACCGTTTCCACCTTTTACAGTGGACCCGTCTTGACCGTTTCCACCTTTTACAGTGGACCCGTCTTGAAACTTGATGCATTCCCCATAGTGGTACTCACCGGGAAGCAGGACTTGAAACTTGAAGGCCTCGAACTTCTACGCATGCGTCTTGGAACAGGTGGACCTCTGGAGACCTCGGACCTTGCTCTCTCACGGGTTGGGCTCTGGTTGGGATGATCCGCGATCCTCACCGCCTCGTGTGGACGCCTGGTCGCAGTCCGTCTCCTCCGTGGGCCTGAGGGAGTAAGCAGGAAATCCCGCTGCGTGCACTTCGGAGTCTGTCACGGCTGTAGAAGGGGGCAAAAGCTGGACCTACGTCACCGGCGCGTGGGGAAAGGGATAGGTCCCTGTTCGGGCGCCAAAATAATGTGGTAAATAAAATATTACCCTGGCATAATTTCTAGGCATTAACAATTAGCATGTATCAAATGAGAGGCAGAGAGTCCGTGGTGTCCAAGTTAAAAGGGCTTTATTCCAATAACTCGAGTTAGGGAGAATCTGTTCCATCACCACTGAGGTTCAGGAAGCGTCTTCTAACATTTAATAACAAAGAACAGTATATATACTTTTTACTCCTTGTACATAGGGAGCTCGAGGCAGAGCAAGACAGAAAATGAGATAAGAGCATGTAGGCGTGCATGAGGGTGTACACTTGATGAGTCATAGGTAGGTGATAGGTAGGTGTCATAGGTGGGTGGTACACAGAGGAGGAGTTACATGGCAGGCTGGAACTTTGCCCTACTTGTGCACGCAACTTGTCATGACGTGCAATTGACGTGCAACTGGGAGGAGTGCTGACTTTCAGTCTAGTAGAGAGATCTTTAGTGTCAAGGCGACCAGCACATCTGGTACTATCTGATATCTTGAGTCCGGGATGTATTATCTGAAGCAAAGGGTAATGCATCACTAAGGATCATAAAGGGCATATATTTCTTCGTTCATTACATGGGGCTGTGAGCTTTTTGGAGATGCAAGCACTGTGATTTATTTTAATGGAGACAGAGAGGCTAGGCCCTATCTTCGCTGACGGGTTCTGTTTATTCTTGTTAACCGGGCATGCAGATAACTGTTATTCATAATACTGTCTTGGCAACCCTTCGCTCGGCTGGGCTAGAAGCATGCGAGGTCAGAGATACGTAACTGCAGCCTTCAGTGTGTCAGCAGTTATGAAAACATTAATTCAGGGACTGGTGGTTCAATCTGAACCACAAAAAGGGTTCAGTACGATATTTATTTAAAAGTGCACAATGCAAAATACATGGGCCTTCATGTTAGCTTAACTTTTGGGAAACTTGATGACAGGCACCTTAATGCAGGACGTGATTGCAGAGGCCTTGTGATTCAGGCCACTAAGAGAAATATGCATGGGTGACATGCACATGCATGTAACATAGGGTATACGTAGGGGACATCTTGGTCAGGCAAAATTTCATTTTCCTCAGTTCTGGCCTCCAGAGTTTGGCTCCCCCCCGTCCCAGCAAAAACAGTAAAAAGTCTGGGCGTCATTATAGACACCGAGCTCTCCCTCAGGGCTCAAGTTGGAGCGGTGATTTCCTCCTGTATGCACCAACTACGGAGGATCCGTAAAATCCGCCACTTTCTCCCCCCAGCGGCACTCACCCAAACTGTCATCTCGTTGGTACTTTCCCGTCTGGATTTTTCCAACGCCATCTACCACGGCCTGCCACAATACCTGACTCAACGCCTTCAAATCGTCCAGAACCAGGCTGCCCGCCTGATTCACGGAACACCTAGATGGCAATCAGCCAAACCTCTGCTTAAAAACTTGCACTGGCTCCCGGTCGATCAAAGGGCTGCCTTCAAGGTAGCTTGCCTCACCTTTAAGGCACTCCATTGCCCTTCCCCTGTTTTCCTAAAATCTCTCATCCGTCCTCACTGTCCCACACGCAATCTTCGATCCGCTCACCGCGACTTGCTGATAACCCCCAAGAGCAGAACCAAGAGGTTCGGCGGACGCCGGTTCTCTCACTTAGCCCCTGTGCTCTGTAACCTCCTCCCTCTTCTGATCAAATCCTGCTCCTCCCTTCTGAATTTCAGAAAAACACTAAAAACTCACCTCTTCCCTACCCTCATTTAGACTTCGCCACCTATGCTCATCCCTCACTCTGTTCTGTCCATCAGCGCCAGGAAGCTACGGTGTCAGTGCGCTTTACAAGCTACATTTAACATAACATAACATAACAGGGACACGTAAAACCATATACTAAAATAATGGTATAAGAACCACGTCACGAACAAAGTATAGGCCTAGGGCCTAGGGAATCGCTGGGGCTACGCTGTACTAATGAGAGTTAGGGAGCAGGAGGCCCACGGGATGCGTGTGCAGTGTCTTTACACACACGCGAGTTACCATAGAGTTAGAATGAGAACGAAAGAAATGGAAACTAGTTCTTTTAGGTCACTTCCGGATGGACTAGGAAAAAGCTACTGAAAACTAGGACACTAGGATAGTTAATACCCACAGGAGCACCGGAGTACTCGCGTTACCTCACCCACAGGAAGTGGGTACATAGGTGTCAAAGTGTGTCGGGTTTTGTCGCTGAATCCTATGGAGCCTTGACGAAAGATGCTGCAGGCGACCAGGAGAGAAGTGTCCAGGTGGATCCAAGGGTGGATCGAGGATGAAGAGTACCTGAAAGCAGAGTAGACAGAGTCTGGGTCACTAGCCAGTGACCAGGAATGAACTAGGAAGGAACAAGGCGATGTCGCGAAGCAATCAGGTGATGTCGTGAAGCTTGACTCTGCAGCCACGTGGACCAGGAGGCGTCGAAGATGACCAGGAGCTGCATACGGACTGTCCCACGAAGGATCTCGCTGTTGGCGGCGTCGGTTTCTGATTGGAGTCAACAGGCCTTGGCAAATGCAACCCACGCAGGAATCGAATATTCTCTTAGGGATAGACCAGCAAGGTCTATGGGGCTTCTCCTTTGCAGGGAAGCAGGGGCCCATCTGGAGCAACCAGGCAGGTGGTGTAGATTCAAAGGTTCGTCGTCACAGAGGCCACTAGCCAATGGGCAAGCGACAGACGCGTCGAGCAGGAAAATGCAGAAGGGACCCACGCAGAACTCGTGGAGTGTGCAGGGCTGATCTTCGGTGCAGTTGATGCTCGGGGCTCGGGCTTCTCAACCCCCAATGCACAACTTCGAGGGTGCCTCAGAAGCTGCACAAGTAGCAAGGAGCAGGCTTTTCAAGATGGCCGGTCCCACGTCTCTCGTTGCCTCCACGGGTCTCAGCTTTGCAGGGACTGTTGATCGGGGTCAGAGAAGTCTGGAAGTCTGTCTCTCGTTGGACTCTGTGCTCGGGCTCCGGCAGGAGCGTCGACAAAGTAAACCGCTGATCGCTGGATGGTGCCTGTTTGCACAGGGTGGTCACTCCTTGACCACAAGGGAGATTCTTCAGTCGTCTTCTATGAAGGAGATCGTCGAAGGTCCAGAGTTTTGTTTTAAGTTTCAGTTCAGGATAAATCTAAAGTCTCTACACTCAGCTCCTACCTATATTCTAATCTGAGTGGCTGGGTTACCTGCTAGGTCCCTCCTGTGGGTGGGACCAGGGAAGGGGGTGGTTACAACCCTTTCCCTTTGTCCAGTTTCGCGCCAGAGCTGGGGCTGGAGTGCCCCAGCAACTGGTTTGAACCAGGCTATGCATGGGACACCTTGTGTGCCCCAGGCAGTGTCTCATTTCATTCAGCCCTCCCTGCCCCAATACACTATGGTCTGTCTGGGGGGGTGCTAGCACCTCCCAAGACAGGAAACCTATTGTCCAAGCCTCCCTCGCTGGAAGGACTCCCAGCAGCAGGAGGTCAGACTTGTGTCTGTTGCAGCAGCATCCATTTTGTGATGCTGAGGCTCTGGTTAACTTTAACCGGGATTAACAGGAACAACATGTCTTCTCCCTCTAGAAGTGTAGAATGCTACCCCCGTCGCCAGAACTGGCGAGGGGGTAGTATTCCAAAGCGTATGACACCTTACACGACATGTTTTGATAAAGCCAAACCAAAGTTAGCAATAACCACGAGGATTATAATGCAATTAAGAGTATATGGTATGGCTATATCATAGAACAGCTATAAGGACATGGTTCCGAAAGCTGCAGACAGGCTCAGTTCATGCTAGAGCCTCAACTCACATAAAACCAAGCACTCTGCCTTCAGGATTGTTAAGGCCTGCCCTAGGAGTGACTTATAGGTATATATGTGTCTATATAATATTATGTAGGTATAGGAATACTATACCTAAGCAAGGGATGTTTACACGACCTTGCCCCAGCTGAGTGATCAGCCAGTTGTGTCAGTTTGGATGGCCAGCCAGGGGTGGCATAAGATATGCTGCAGCCCCTGGTAGGCCTTGGGTGCACCTATGCCCTGGGTACCTATAGTACACTATACAGGGGCTCATAAGGTGACCCAATATCGAATTGGAGATGTACCTAAAGTACATGGAGTCCATTTTACAGTGAGAGCAGATAGCCTGGGGTCCTGATTAGCAGGATCCCAGGCCAACTAAGTCGAAAACCAGCTAAACACTAGGCAAAAAATCTGGGGTAACCATAGTCAGGTATCCACCTTCCTACAGTCCCCCTATCTGCCATTTCCCATTGTGGGGGCGACTAGAGCCGAGATGGAGACATATGCGGTGGCTTTGCAGGCCTCGCTGGCTTCTCCTCCTCCTTCCCCTCCTGGGACGTCAGCCGATCGTTTGCAGTGTACGGGGCCCTCCGTGGCATCGCTGGCGGCTCCGGCCCCCGCACCTGCTGGTTTGGATCCAGGTTTGGAGCATGTGGTGCCGTTGGGGTGCGGACCTTCGGGGGTCCCTCCTCCGGACGTTTTCCGCAAACTCCTGCAGGAGTCCCTGTGGTGTTGCGGGAGGGCGCCGGGGTTTAGGACGCATCCCCAAGCCCCTCTCGACCCTCTGGACAGGCGGCATTCTTGTCTGATGCAACGCCGCTAGGACGCCGCTGGCTGCTGGCCCTGGCCGCACCACAGGGGTCTGCGAAGGGCCCCTCTCATCCAGCCATGGGTCGAGGCTGGCAGGGGACTCCTCATCCCTCCCTGGGTCCCTCTCGTACCTCCACGCGGGCGGCTGCCTTGTCAGAGGTTGAGCTAGTGCCTTTCTGGCGCCGTTCCTTTGCCGCCCCGGCCCAACGTCTGGTCTCCTGCTCCGTGCGCTGTGGAGACACCAGACAGAAGTCAGGTCATCGACTCGTCTTCGAACGTCTCCTCTTCTCCGGAGGTTCGGCGCTTGCTGGTGTCATCCTCACCGATGACAGGCCGACGCCTCGTGGCTTTTTCCCTGACGTCGTCTAAGGACGGCTCTTTGCCGTCGCAGTGGCCAAGGTCTTTGCTGGAGGAGCTGCAGGTCTCCCACTCATCGGTCCCTCTTCCTCCCTTCCAGACCTGGCCCTTCCCCACTCCGGTAAGCTTGGGGGACGGTCGTCTTAGCTTGCAGCCGTCACCTGCTGAGGAGCTGCTTTCCCCTCCACTGGGCCCTACAGATGCGGGTGCACCCTTCGCTCGCTCTGTTTCCACGGCTGTTGGAATTTTGCACATGTGTGATCCAGCAGTCCATTTCCGCGTGGATCATTTTCTGGTCGTTCTCCATCAGAGCTCTGGTGGTAGGGAGCTACTGCTTCCCTTTGAGGGTGCGCTCCATTCTTCTCTGTTTGAGACTTGGGGGCGTCGTGCCACGAGGGACCCAGTGCCCCAACACATTCTGCACCGTCACCATCTGGCACCGCGTGACCCGGTGTGTCTGTCCCTCCACCCCTCTGCCAGAGGCCACCTTTTGCAGAGGTGCTTGTTTGCGCCATGTCTTCTTCGGTTGCCCTTCGCCGCAATGCTAGGCTTCAGGAAAGTATGTTCCCAGAAAATGTTCGGGAGTGGCTGGTGGATCTTCCTTTCGATGGCACTCTTTTGTTCCACGCCCCTGCAGACTTGGCCATTCAGAGGTTCTTGGCGGGGCTTCGGCCTCTTCCTCCTCCTCCTTCTCCCCCTCAGTGACCTGTGAGTTTATCCGGCTTTTGGTAGATGTTCTTCTGTTGGTGCGGGTCTCCCCAGTTGTGTGATCGGTGTGTCTCTTGTGCATTTCAGTCCTCTTTGTTGGGACTGTGGTTCTGTTGGCTGCTGGTAGGACCTTCTTTTCTGTTTGTTTTTGCTTTGGGTTTTTTAAACCAAGTTGGCCCTGAGATTAAGCCTTCTGTTTTTCCTCTTTGGCTGCTTGACAAGCCTGCTGCGGGGGTTTTTCCTGCGGATCTTTCTGTTGTCCTCTGCTGCGGAAGCTTCTTCCTAAGAGGGTTCCCATGTCTGGGACTTAACATACCCTAATTGGGATAGTGGTAGCTGTTGGATAGCTTGTTATGTGCTTTGGAGCTGTGGTCGCTTCGGCCCTTTGTTCTCCATGGCGTTCAGGTGCAATCCTCTTATTGATGGCTTGGTATGCCTTGCGTGGCGCCCTGGGGTGTCTATCTACGAGGTCGCTGCGCTATACACCTGGTCTGGCTTGCTGTCTGCTGCCTGACGTCCTGGCTCTAGTTCCTCTTCTTGTTGAGTTGTGTGTGCGGACTCCTCCCAGGGGCGTGTCCGGGCCCTTCTTGCCTTCCTGCTCTCTGTCTTCAGCTGGAGTCTGATTGTCCTGAGTACATTGCCCCGGGTTGTTCTCTGCCTCTGGCTGTACTGCCGGTGCCGGCGTTTGTATTTCTGGTCCATTGTGCCTTCTGGCGCTTTAGTGGGTTGGACAATCTTTCCTTGTCCCCTTCATTAAATTGGCCCTGCACTCAGTTCTGCATCTGCTTCCTGTGGACTGCGATGGATTTTGTGCTGCTTCCTGCTTTCGGGCGCAGCCGGCCCAGTTCTTCCTGGGTGACCTCGAGCCCCCTTTCTGCTTCCGCCTGCTTTATTGCTGACGGCGCCGTTCTGTCTGGCCTATGGACTTCTGGCTGTGATTGGCTCGGCTGTCCCGCCCCCTTTCACTGGGTGGAGCTGTCTTTGCTCTACCTCTTCTCCTTCGAGTCTCTAGGTTGATCTTCTTCCTTGGTGTTCCTCTTCCTTCCTTGCCTTGGCCTTGGGTGGAGGTTCTGCTGCCTTGTATTGGCGTGGGGTGCTTCGGCTTCCTTTCGCCTTGCCCTTGTTTCCTCTGGTCACTGCGGACAGGCTGCCTCTTCATGTGCTTCCTGCATCCCCCTTGGGGTTGGTGGTCTTCTGACTGTAGGGGTTCCCCTTGCCTGGGGGGACAGAGCTCCTCGCCCTGTCTGTTGGACTCGTCCTTTATGGGACCCTCTGTTGTGTCCAGGCTGGTGGAGTCCTCTTGCAGACCCTCCTTCCCCATAGGTATGGCTAGGGTATCTATTCTACCTTAAGGAATCTGTGGCTAGTAGTCTATCAGATGTACGAGTTACTTACCTTTGGTAACGATGTATCTGGTAGAGACGATTCTAGCCGCAGTTCCCTTCACGGCCCGCCCTTCCTCCCCGTTCTGCGAGGACCTTTGGCTTGGTCTTCTGCACTCGCCTCCCTGAGGGTGGCTATGTCTCCAGTAAGTGCATTCTGTCACTCTTGCTGACAGGATGTTTGTCCTTTTTCCTTGCTCCTTTCCTCCATTTTTTGGCACATTAGAGGATGGGTTCATAGGTGCTTCTGTGCCCTTCTGCTCTGGTTGCTCTGGGTTGGGGCCTTCCTTCGACCTCGCCCTCTCCCCTCCCTCTTCTCTTCTTGCTGAATTGTTCTGGCCTCTCTGCTATCCTCTAGGTTGGGGTCTTTTGGCTGTGCCTCTTCCTTGTTCCTTCTGGCGGTTGTCACACTCTGTAATGGGGCTTTCTTGGAAGTTTATCGTTCATTGTTTGTCTTGGACTGTTTTCCCCTTCATTGTTATTGGTTGGGGTTTGTTAGACCTGGCACCATTGGTGTGGGTCTCCCTTCCATTTTTGCTGTTGCCTCATGTGTTTTTGCTGATGTTAGATGCTTTGGGCACTGTGCCACTGCTATCCAGTGCCACAGTGCAAGTGCTCCCTATTGTAAATTGATGTATTAATCAGTGGTTCCATGTTTGGCTATTTGGTTTACTTGTCAGACCCTAGTCTAGTGCACTGAGTGTGCCCAGGGCGTGTAAATCCAAATGCTGCTGGTGGGCCTGCAGCACTGGTTGTGCCACCCACAGAAACAGCCTTGTAAAATGTGTCTAAGGTCTGCCATTGCAGAGCCTGTGTGCAGTTTGGTACTGTCATGCTGACTGGGCAAGTGCACCCACTTCCCAGTCCCTAAACCTTCCCTTTTCTTCATATCAGTCACCCCTATGGTAGGCCCAATGGCAGGGTGCATTGTAAGTATAAGGTAGGACAAGTCCTGATGTGTGTGGCATGTCCTAATAGTGAATTACAGCCATTTTCGTTTTTCACTATTGCAAGGCTACCTGTTCTCTATAGGCCAGAATGGGCTGTTAGAGTTATTACATTTTATAATCCTAACTGTCTCAGAGAACATGGTCGAAATTTAAGTTTAGTCTGCCTGAACTCGGAATAATAAAATGCATCTTTTAGTAAAGTTTATTTTAATATTCTGTGTTTGCAAATACCACTTTTAGACAGTAGGTATCTGCTTGTCTAACCATTCAAACCTGCCTTTGCTAGTTTGTGTATTCCTATGTCTGGTTTTGTGAGTGACAGGGCTGGGGAATTCCAGGAGACAGGCTGAGTCACCAAGTGGTGAATAGAGAGATCTTCATATAGATGGGAGAAAGGAGTGCACCTGAACCTTCAATAGGGATGTGCCTGCCTTCCACGATGCTGGCTCTACCCCCTGGGGAGCGGCTGATGTCTCTGCCCTGCACACTGAAAGAAGAGAAGGAGTCCTGTAAACAAAGTGCTCCAGGACTGTACTTGCCTTCCACAATGCTGGCTCCACCTCCTGTGGGGCGTCTGATGTGCATGCTCCGCACTGTGAAAGGAAAGGAGAAGTCTGGTAAACAGAGTGCTTCAGAACTGGTTTGGACTGGGCAAAGGCCCCTCTTCCCTCAGAGAACAAAGGATTTCTGGGTATAAATATTGGGACCTGATCCCATGAAATTAGATCACTTTGGACTACAAAAAGAAACCTTTACTGAGGAGAGGAACCTGATGAAACTGAGGAGAGACTATTCCCAAGCTGAAGTGCTGCTTGAGGGATTGGCCTGCAGTGGTTGTCTTACTGCCAAAGGAAGGAGAAAGGAACTTTGTGTACTGTGCTTTCAACTTGTGAAGGATCTCCAAGGGCTTGGAAAAGAGCTTGCCTCCTGCTGAAGTTTCAGGGACAACAGACTTCACCCCACCTCCCCAGCTCCCCAGAGTTCTTGTGGAAGTACCTGCTGCTGTTTTGGGCCCTCTGAGTGTGAGAAGTTGGCCTGATATATGATGCTCACTAGTTCTAGTGATCACCTGGTATCAGTCCAAACAACTCTTATGGTGATTGGTTGTAAGTCAACCTTATAGACCAGCTATCCTAATGGTAGCATGGACAGAGCAGTCTTAGGCTAAACACTTTTGGCATGTGAAGCCAGCTGTTTTACCAAATATAACCCCTTGAATACCCGATGAAAGGACACCACACAGGTTGTTATGAAAATAAACAATATATTTATTGCTAACAAACACCTCTGAACTCTTTATGAGATCAGAGGGCTAAGCAAATAACAATACTCTTCAGAAAAATACAGTAAGTCGCACAATTACAATGGTGCCCTGGGGGCACGACAAACCATATACTAAGTAAATGGGTTAAGTAGAATAATAGAGGAAATAAGTATGCCCAGAGGCTGTAGAATCGCTGGGGCTACACTACCCTAACCTCAGGCAAGGAGCAGGAGGCCCACGGGACACGTGTGCATTGTTAGAACACACACGCGGGTTTCAATGCAAAGTCAATGGGCATGAACAAATTACGAAATAGGCAAGTAAGGACAGTTCCGACTGGTTGAGACTAAAACTACAGTATACCTGGACACTGTAGGAAGGTGGATATCTGACTATGGTTACCCCCAACTTTTTACCTAGTGTTTTGCTGGTTTTTGACTTAGTTGGCCTGGGATCCTGCTATTTAGGACCCCAGGCTTCCTGCTCTCTCTGTTAAAATGGACTCCATGTACCCTAGGTGCATTTACCAATTGGTACTGGGCCACCTTATCAGTCCCTGTACAGTGTATCTTAGGTATCCAGGGCATAGGTGTACCCAGGGCCTACCAGGGGCTGAAGCATGTATTATGCCACCCCTGGCTGGCCATCTAAAACTGACACAACTGGCTGCATGACAGCTGGGGCAAGGTGGTGTAATCACCCTTTGCTATAGATATAGTATACCTATATCTAACCCTAAAATGGACACATATATTCCTATCAGTCACTCCTATGGCAGGCCTTATCAATCCTGAAGGCAGAATGCTTGGAATTATGTGAGATGGTGCTCTGGCATGAGCTGAGCCTGTCTGCAGCTTGCGGAACCAAGTCCAAATAGCTGTTTCATGATAACGCTATACCATATACTCTTAAGTGCATTATCAACCTCGCGGTTAAATGCTAACTCTGGTATAACATTATCAAAACATGTCAAGTAAGGTGTCATACGAATTGGAATACTACCCCCTCGCCAATTCTGGTGACGGGGGTAGCATTCCACCCTTCTAGAGGGACACGCCATGTATGTAACTGCGAACTCCGGTTAAAGTTAACTCGAGCATTGGCATCACAAAATGGATGCTGCCACCACAGACTCAAGTCTGACCTCCTGCTGCTGGGAGTCCTTCCAGCGAGGGAGGCTTGGACAAGGGGTTTCCTGCCTTGGGAGGTGCTAGCACCACCCCAGACAGGATTTTGTGTATTGGGTAGGATAGGCCTGAAAGGAATGAGACATGCCTGTGGCACACAAGGTGCCCTGTGCATACACCAGTTCAAACCAGTTGCTGGGGCACTCCTGCCCCAGCTCTGGTGGGAAACCGGACAAAGGATAGGGGGTGTAACCACCCCCCCTTCCTGGTCCCACCCAGGGGAGGGACCTAGTCAGTAGTGCAGCCCCCTTTAGCAGGATAAAGGTAGGAGCTGGTCCCATTCCAAGTTAGATTAATCCTGAACTACTCTACAAGAAGAAACTCTGGACTTCGACGTTCTGCTCCACAGAAGACTGAAGAAATCTCCCTTGTGGGCAAGGAGTGTCCACCCTGCAACAGCAGGCATCATCAAGCGTCCAGCGGCTTCCCTTTGTCGTCTTCCTTCCAGGATCCAGACTTCAGAGCCCGACGAGACCCGGATTCCCAGACCTCTCCGACCTCAACCTACATCTGCAGCACAGCTGAGATACGTGGGACCGGCCATCTTGAAAGAAACTGCACTTCGCTTCCAGCACGACTCCCGAGGTAAACTCGACCAATTGCTTTGGGGACTGAGAAGCCCCAGCCCCGAGCAGCTCCTGCACCGAAGATCAGCCCTCCAGCCTCCACGAGATCTGCGTGGGGCCCTTCTGCTTGTCTGCTGCTCGACGCGTTGTCTGGTCACTTGCCGGCTGGCTAGTGGCCTCCTAGACGATGAACCTTTGAATCTTTGCTGCTGGTCTGGTTGCTCCAGACTGGCCCTTGCTCCCTTCCAAAAGAGGGGCACCCCGGACTCTCCTAGTCCGCACCAGACGTCTTTTCCACTCACCGCGTGGGTTGCCTTTGCCAAGGCCTGTTGACGCCAATCCCGGATCCGACACCGCCGACAGTGAGAGCCTGCGTGGGACAGCTCGTGCCTCCATCCTGGTCATCGAAGACACCTCCAGGTCCACGTGGCTACAGAGTCAAGCGTCCACTCTTCATCTGATCGCGACGACAGCACCTGGTTCCTTCCTGGTTCCACACCGGTCACTGGCTAGTGACTTTGAATACTGTCCCCTCTGCTTTCAGGTCCTCTTCTTCACCGATCCACCCTTGGATCGCACCGGACATCTTCCTCCTGGTCGCCTGCAGCATCTTTTCTTTCAGGCTCCATTGACTTCAACCCGAGAACCCGACACACTTTGGCACCTATGCACTGCAGCCCGTGGGTGAGGTAACGAGAGCATTTCGGTGCTCAAGGGTAGTTTAACTGTCCTAGTGTCCAGTTCCACAGTCGTTTTAGTCCTAACTAGCCAGGATTGTCCGTACTCACCTTTAACTTGAACTGTACTGTCCATAGACGTTGTTACGCATCTCGTGTGTGAGTTCACACTCTGCACACGCGTTCCGTGGGCCTCCTATTACTTACCTAGAGTTAGTGTAGCGTAGTGTAGCGTGGTCCCATCGATCCTACAGCCTCTGGACAGCTCCATTCCTTTTATCGACTTTCACCTTCCACTTACTTAGTATATGGTTTGTCGTGCCCCTAGGGCACCATTGTAATTTTGTGCAACTTATCGTATTTTTCTTAAGAGATTGTCATGTGCTTAGCCCTCTGACCTCATAAAGAGTTCAGAGGTGTTGTTATTAATAAATATACTGTTTATTTTCATAACAACCTGTGTGGTGTCCTTTCATCTGGTATTCAAGGGGTTATATTGTGGTAAAACAGCTGGCTTCACATGCCAAAAGAGTTTAGCCTAAGACTGCTTTGTCCATGCTACCATTAGGATAGCTGGTCTATAAGGTTGACTTACAACCAATCACCATAAGGGTTGTTTGGACTGATACAAGGTGATCACTAGAACTAGTGAGCATCATATATCAGGCCAACTTCTCACATAGGTGTGGAGCAGTTGGGATTTGAGCTTGCTGTTGTTTTTACCACACATAATCTTGAAATATCATTTGAAAGATCATATAAGGTACTCTAGGTACATATAACAAGCTTAGAAATGCTCTGAGTTCTACTGAACCAGCTGTTGTAGTAGAAAGGGCCTAGCACACCCTGACTACAACTCTTAGCAAGGGATCAGTAGGAAATCCCATAGTGTAGGTAGGTGCATCACTTACACCTCACTAGAAAGCATGTCTACCCATGGGGAGTCCTCAGAGACTCCCCTAGTGGTTAGTGACCCTCCACAGGTCCTTTCTAGATATACAGCTCTCAGTTTCCAGGAGATGAGACAATTGTGTACCTCCAGGAAATTGAAACAGGGTTCTAACCCTACCACTCCTTTTCTGTTAGGTCTCTTAGAGACATATGATGCCATAAGGGCTGCTAACACAGACCCCTCTAATCCAGATAGGAGCATGCCTGCCTTAGAAGGTACTCTTGGTGATCCAGACCTCCCTGAAACAGAGAATGTAGATGAGGAGGAGGAGGAAGAAGAAGAACCATCTGGGGATGAGGCAGACAAAGGCCCTGTGATAGTCAGCAGACTCACAAGGGCCAACTTAGACCTACATAGGGAAAGGAACTGGGGGACCCCCAGTGCTGAACCTAAGCAGGCCTAACTATGGAGTTAGAAGAGATAGATCTCATTCTAGGGACTCCAATAGATCTGTGCACTCTCGTGCCTCTCATGCATCTGCTCAGAGGAGGATGACTTCCCCTCAGAGGAGAGAGCATGAGGCAAAGATGAAGGAGGCTACTCTAAGGATCCAAAGGGAAGAACTTGCCCTTGCCAAAGAGAAGCTTTCCTTTGCTAGAGAGCAACAGTTGAGTGGGGTAGTCCCCACTGGTGGCAGCAATATCCCTAGGGATAGAGAAAGGGGGTTTGATACTAGAAACCTGAGTAAAATGGTGCCCTCCTATAAGACAGGAGATGATATCCACAAGTGGATAACTGCTTTGGAGAGAGCCTGCAAAGTACAGCAGGTACCCCAGAGTCAGTGGGCAGCTATATTGTGGCTCTCATTTGAAGATAAAGGTAGAGATAAGCTCCTCACTGTTAGAGATGAGGATGCTAATTGTTGGACTTGGGCCTTCTGGCAGGTTCACCCCTGAACTTTTTGCCTTGAAGTATAGTGATTTCTGGTCTTTGCCCACTTTGACACTGTGGCGCAGTGTAAAGTGAGTGCGCTCCCTGAGTGCGTGTGTGAGATAGGCCTGCCCTCCCATAGGAATGCATGGGGAATGTATGTGTCCCTGGTAGTTCCTGATGCGTGGGGAGTGCAGGCTTGAGTTTGGTATGTGTGAACTCGTGAGAGTGAATGCTGCGCAATGGTATGTGCGGCTTGTATGTGTCTAGTGGGGAAGTGCTACTTCTAGACATTGATGTATGTGTGCAGTGAGGGTGCTGGAGCGTGATTGGCTGGAGCTGGCTGGCAAGCCTGGCTCCAGGAAGTCTGGGTGGGTCTGCCCGGTGGTGAGTGTGAGATTAGCATGCTGATGGCTGGGGAGGAGTGTACCTGTGTCCTGAATGAGGCTGGGTTTTCCCCAGACAATGCTGGCTCCGCCCCCCTGTGGTGTGACTGATGACCCAAGCCCTGCCAGTGAATAGAGAGGGTGGTTGAGCCCATCAATAGTGCTCACAGACCAGCTGCGACTGGTTCTGCCCCCACCCTGCCCAAAGACAAAGGATTTGTCTGTATAAAAGGAGGCTGTGACCTCTTGTCAAAGGTTCTTGTTCCCAACTTGAATCTGACCAGGGGCATGCTGCTGCTGGGGCCCGGGGGAAGGCTTGCCTCCCTGGGCCCTGCCCAGCCCCTGGACTCCTAAAGGACTTTGCTGGACTGTGGAATTCCCTAAAGCGCCTGGGAGCGCTTGTTCTTTGCTCTAGCGCTGTGAAGCGCGGTGTCTTGCCCTTCTAGCGACTGAGAGCGCTGGATTGCCTACTAAGCGCTTGGGAGCGCTTCCCTTCTGCTACTGCGCGCTGAGAGCGCTTCGTTGTGAAGCCGGTGCCCACCCGGCATTTCTTAGCACGCATTTTGCGTGAGGATCGGCGCGGGAGCCCACTCCGCTATTTTGCCGACTTTCGCAATCTACAGCCGGTGCCCACCCGGCATTGCCCAGAGATTGGGAGCTCATCCCCATTATCCTTTCACTTCGAGGGTGCCCACCCCTCGCTATTGCCCCAAGAAATCACCGCCGCAGCCGCGGGCAAAACCGGAAGTCAGGCGGCATCGCGCCTGACTGTAGGCGGGACTTCCGGGTTGCTGAAGGAAGTCCCGCCCACCGCCGTGCTCTGATTGGCCAGGGCGCCCGGCCGGAGAAGAGGAGCCCTGAGCCTTGAGGGCTCCACCTGCCAAGTCCCGGTCCCGAGATGGGGGACCGGGTGAAGATGCCCCCCCTCTTGGTGCCGGATGTTGTGTGGCGGGGCTCCCAGGAGTGAGGGGAGCCCCGGAGGCAGAGTCCCGCGCTGGCCCCGGAGGAGAGACGCCCGGTGAGCGTTCTGGGGGCTCCGGGTGTGTTTTTGTGCCGGTAGATAGCGCAGCCTCAGGGGTACCTTCAGGGCGGCCCCGGATGGCAGTGGGCCGCCCCAACGTGTTATTAATAATATTGCCCAGAGCCTAGAAGGCTCCAACGATTGGGGGACATTTTCTAAAAGGGCCCAGTAGGGTCCTCAGGGATCAGTAATATACCAGTTTGGGGCATAGTTGTTCTCTAGAGCCCCGTGGCTCCCCCAGGGATACCCGTATGTAAAGCCACCTTCTGGGGGCATGAGGAGTTTAGGAGCCAGTTGATTCTAGAGCCAGAGGGCTCCAATGCACTGTTGTTCCTTCCGAGCCAGAGGGCTCCAACCTTTTGCGCAGTCCTTCTCCAAGAGGGCTAGTGAGAGCCCTGGCGCAGTTTTTGCTGATCTACAGCTGCCCAGCAAGTAGTGGGCAGCTGCACCGTTTAGGTTCTCTCTTTTAGGGACATGTACTCTGGACTTTAGAGTGAGGCGCACTCCTTCATCCCTACCCTGGCATTCCCCATCTGCGCAGCACTTAGTGCCAGCTGCAGCGTTTAGGCCCCCTGTTCTGTCCCTCAGCTGCCCAGCACTTTGTGGGCAGCTGCCACGTTTAGGTTTTGGCGCAGTGGCGCAACCTGGACCCTGGACTTTTGATGTAAGTTCTGTGCTAATGTGGTTTATGCGAAGTGTTCTTTGCCGCACCTCTGAATGTGTTGTAGATGCATCATGTGCCTTGTTCCTTACACCTCTGAATGTGTTGTAGATGCATCATGTGCCTTGTTCTTACACCGCTGAATGTATGTTTATGCATCATGTGTTTTGTCCCCAGGTCTATGCCCCTACTTGTATTGTGATACTTAGGTGGTTGTTCTTGCTAGTACAGGTGGTGCTAGTGAGGTCCTGGTTCCCTGCGTGACCTGTTCCTAAGGTGGTTAGGATTGCATAGGTGGTACTTACCTGATTACGAGTAATTACTGGTTGTGTGCTATTTTGTGCGACAGTAATTTTCTGTTATGGTCTAAGTGATATTCCAAAGGCTTGATACTGAGCTCGTCCCCTGACCAGAGTCCCAGGACTAGTGGACTCTATTGTGCCTTCCCTGACAAATTGCTGGGACTTGTCTGATCTCCCTGGGCCACTGGGGCCTCGCTGAAGTGTGCCTCGCTCACTCCCCTCGGCAGCTGGTGTCCGGCCGCCCGTCCAAGCCTCGAGCCGCTCCGCTCTCCCCTGAACCGCGCCGCTTCGCTGGGCCGCCCGCATCCTACCTCCCCCTCCCCTTCTGAGCCGCACACATTGGTCGCCCCAGAGAAACGCTTGTAGCTAGCCGGTCGCCCGCTAAAGTTTACTAAGGAGATCACTCGCATTATCCTGCGCAACCAAGACGGAAGGTACTGTCCGATAGGCTCTATGTTCTAAGTTCTAGGCCTACAAGTATTGTATTGCTAGTTCTAAAAGTGCTGATTCCTGACAGTGGTCCAGGTGGCCCTGTCTTGTACATATCCCCTGTAAATTCTGCCCGTGCCTGTTGGCACATTGTAAAGTGTGTGTTTTTATCTAATGTGTTTTGGTGTAATACAAAGGCTATTTTTATATAACCTTGTGTGGAGTTTCCTTTGTGGTGGGCTTTGGGCGTTGTTGCTGGGGTGCGTGCGCAAATACTTAACTCACATCGCCTCCAAGTTTAGCCTTGCTGCTCGCGCCACGTTACCTAGAGGGTGAGCAGGGGTTATCTTGGCGTGTAACTCCCTTGCCCTGACTTAGGAGTGGTGGTCTCTGACTGACTTTGGCGCAAGCCCTGGCCAGCCAGGGATCCCATTTCTAACACTAATGATTACCAAGTCTTGAAAAATGCACTGATTGATGGGTTTGGCTTAACCACTGAACAGTACAGTTTAATGTTCAGGGACACCCAGAAAACTCAGGCTCAAGATTGGACTGACTTTGTTGATTGTGCCACTAAGGCTTTGGAAGGCTGGTTACTGGGAAGTAAAGTTACTGATTACACAGGATTGTATAATCTAATTATGAGAGAGCAAATCTTAAATAATTGTCAGAACCAGTTATTACACCAGCACCTGGTAGACTCTGATCTGACCTCTCCACAAGAATTGGGTAAGAGGGCAGACAAATGGGTCAGAACCAGGATTAGGCCTAAGAACCAAGGTGGTGACCAAAAGAAGGAATCAACCAAGCCTCAAGAGAAGGGTGGGAATAAATCTGCATTCAAACCACATCAGGTCCCCAAAAATCCCCTGAAGAGGGTGGGTCCCAGAATCCTTCCAATACCCAGAAGAAACCTTATTGCCATACCTGCAAACAGGTAGGCCATTGGAAAACTGACAGCAGTTGCCCAAGGGCCAACAACAATAAGGAGAACATACCCCCAAGTAACACTTCAAAGCCTCCTGTTACTACTAGTAGTAATCCCTCAGGTGGTGTGAGTGCCACCAAGAATTTGGGTGGTTTTACTTTGGGAGTTCCTGGGGACTCTGGCCTAACCAGGTCCCCTAACTCAGATACTCTTGTCTGTGAAACTGGCATGGGGTTTGCCAACTTCACTGATTGTCCCAACACTTTGGACAAATACAGACAGGAGCCCCTCATCAATGGTCTGAAAGTTGAGGCCTATAGAGACACAGGGGCTAGCAACACTATGGTGACTGAGAGGCTAGTCCCCTCAAGGCAACTTACACCTGGTGCCACATACCAGGTGACAAACATTGATGGAGTGCAGAAAAATCATCCCATGGCAGTGGTAAATCTTAGCTGAGGAGGTGTCACTGGCCCCAAGAGAGTGGCAGTGTCATCAAACTTGCCTGTAGATTGCCTACTGGGGAATGATTTAGAGATCTCAGCCTGGGCTGAGGTAGAGCAAGAAACCCATTCTAAAATGGTAAATCTTCCTGAACAGGTTAGGAGGGCTTTGCCAGTCTCAACCCAATCTCAAACAGATTCCTTCCCTGAAAAGGTTAGCAGGGCTGTGATGCTAACAGCCCATACCCAAACTGAGTCCCTTCCTGCAAAGGTTGGTGGGGCTGGGATGGCCACAGCCCAAACTCAAACTGATTCCTGTGTTGTGAAGCCTGAAACTATGGATCACTCCACACAAACAGAGAGCATTGAGGAGGAAGAGAAATCTCCCTCCCACCAGACATTAGGAAAGGATCAGCCTCCTCAGGGAACTGATCTTACCCCTTGTGAAGAAACTGCCCCAGAGGTAGTCAGGCCTAGCCTGGCAGAGCCCCTGATGTCAGTGGACCCTTCCAAGGTGGGACCCAGTCTGGAGCAGGTAACCTGCCCCTCTCTACCCTGCATCAGTCAGCCCAGGGCTACAGAGGTCAAGGAGGCCAGTGAGCCCCAAAGGGCCCGCTGTCCAATAGAACAACCCCATCTGCAGATTAGAGACACCAAAGCTAGCAGCCCTAGCAAGGTGAAAAAGTTAGAAACTCCTGAGGGATCCCCCTTAACCTTAGTTAGGGACCTTCCCCAGATGGACTCTGCTTGGCACAGCCAAACTTGGGACCTAAGGGCCCCAGACCTGACCTGTCCCTCCAGTAAGCCAAACAGAGGGACCCAGCCTCCAGCTTTAGGTAGCCAGAGGTTGACCCTAAGAGCTCAACACAACTCAGCAGTGGAAAGAAAGGCATATATGGTGGATGGTGATTGGAGGAAGTTGAGCCCAACATTAGGGGAGCCTCACTTCAGTACTCCATCTCAGCACCAGCCTTTTACTTTGCCAAAACACACCACAGGTAGAGATTCCCTATGGTGGAGACCCTCAGATACCCTTAGGGTGAGGGATTGCTTAGTGGACCATAAGATAGGGGGTAACCATGCCAGTGCTGGCACTTCCTTATATGGCCACTTAGGCAATATAGGCTTACCTAGTCAAGGATAGCCTTATCTCCTTTCGTTTGGGGGGGGGGGGTATGTAGGAAGGTGGATATCTGACTATGGTTACCCCCAACGTTTTGCCTAGTGTTTTGCTGGTTTTTGACTTAGTTGGCCTGGGTTCCTGCTATTCAGGACCCCAGGCTTCCTGCTCTCTCTGTTAAAATGGACTTCATGTACCCTAGGTACATTTACCAATTGGTACTGGGCCACCTTATCAGTCCCTGTACAGTGTACCTTAGGTATCCAGGGCATAGGTGTACCCAGGGCCTACCAGGGGCTGAAGCATGTTTTATGCCACCCCTGGCTGGCCATCTAAAACTGACACAACTGGCTGCATGACAGCTGGGGCAAGGCGGTGTAATCACCCTTTGCTATAGATATAGTATACCCATATCTAACCCTAAAATGGACACATATATTCCTATCAGTCACTCCTATGCCAGGCCTTATCAATCCTGCAGGCAGAGTGCTTGGAATTATGTGAGATGGTGCTCTGCCATGAGCTGAGCCCGTCTGCAGCTTGCGGAACCAAGTCCAAATAGCTGTTTCATGATAACGCTATACCATATACTCTTAAGTGCATTATCAACCTCGCGATTAAATGCTAACTCTGGTATAACATAAGCAAAACATGTCGAGTAAGGTGTCATACGAATTGGAATACTACCCCCTCGCCAATTCTGGCGATGGGGTAGCATTCCACCCTTCTAGAGGGACACGACATGTATGTAACTGCGAACCCCGGTTAAAGTTAACTCGAGCCTTGGCATCACAAAATGGATGCTGCCACCACAGACACAAGTCTGACCTCCTGCTGCTGGGAGTCCTTCCAGCGAGGGAGGCTTGGACAAAGGGTTTCCTGCCTTGGGAGGTGCTAGCACCACCCCAGACAGGATTTTGTGTATTGGGTAGGATAGGCCTGAAAGGAATGAGACATGCCTGGGGCACACAAGGTGCCCTGTGCATACACCGGTTCAAACCAGTTGCTGGGGCACTCCAGCCCCTGCTCTGGCGGGAAACCGGACAAAGGATAGGGGGTGTAACCACCCCCCCTTCCTGGTCCGCCCAGGGGAGGGACCTAGTCAGTAGTGCAGCCCCCTTTAGCAGGATAAAGGTAGGAGCTGGTCCCATTCCAAGTTAGATTAATCCTGAACTACTCTACAAGAAGAAACTCTGGACTTCGACGTTCTGCTCCACAGGAGACTGAAGAAATCTCCCTTGTGGGCAAGGAGTGTCCACCCTGCAACAGCAGGCCCCATCAAGCGTCCAGCGGCTTCCCTTTGTCGTCTTCCTTCCAGGATCCAGACTTCAGAGCCCGACGAGACCTGGATTCCCAGACCTCTCTGACCTCAACCTACATCTGCAGCACAGCTGAGATCCGTGGGTGCGACGAGACACGTGGGACCAGCCATCTTGAAAGAAACTGCACTTCGCTTCCAGCACGACTCCCAAGGTAAACTCGACCAAGTGCTTTGGGGACTGAGAAGCCCCAGCCCCGAGCAGCTCCTGCACCGAAGATCAGCCCTCCAGCCTCCACGAGATCTGCGTGGGGCCCTTCTGCTTGTCTGCTGCTCGACGCGTTGTCTGGCCTCCTAGACGACGAACCTTTGAATCATTGCTGCTGGTCTGTTTGCTCCAGACTGGCCCTTGCTCCCTTCCAAAAGAGGGGCACCCTGGACTCTCCTAGTCCGCACCAGATGTCTTTTCCACTCACCACGTGGGTTGCCTTTGCCAAGGCCTGTTGACTCCAATCCCGGATCCGACACCGCCGACAGCGAGAGCCTGCGTGGGACAGCTCGTGCCTCCATCCTGGTCGTCGAAGACACCTCCTGGTCCACGAGGCTGCAGAGTCAAGCGTCCACTCTTCACCTGATCGCGACGACAGCACCTGGTTCCTTCCTGGTTCCACACCGGTCACTGACTAGTGACTTTGTCCAGGCCTCCCTCGCTGGAAGGACTCCCAGCAGCAGGAGGTCAGACTTGTGTCTGTGGTGGCAGCATTCATTTTGTGATGCTGAGGCTGGGGTTAACTTTAACCGGGGTTACAGTTTTGGACATGCCGTATCCCTCTAGAAGGGTGGAATGCTACCCCGTCACCAGAACTGGTGAGGGGGTAGTATTCCAAATCGTATGACACCTTACATGACATTTTTTGATAAGGCTATACCAAAGTTAGCAATAACTGCGAGGATTATAATGCACTTAAGAGTATATGGTATAGCGTTATCATGGATTACCTTTCCACACCCCTTGCCTGCTGAACTGCACCTGAGCCAAGCGCTGGAGGACTGACATACAGCGACCTGTGTTTGTGCTGAAGCGCATTCGAAAGCGCTACTTTTCGCCGGACCCGCTTCGCGGGTCCCGCTTCACTGGGACAGCTCCTTGCTGCAACTGTCATCTGAGGAATAAGGGCTTGAGGCACTCAGGGCTGCGAGCGTGCAGACTGCTGGACTCCAACTCCCAAGAGTCCCAGCAGCTGCCTCACCGATCCCACCTGGTGACGCTCTCCCTCAAGGCCACGCCCCCTTCTATCCTGCAAAAGGCGCCAGATTCCTAACAGCAGAGATTACCTTTCCACACCCCTTGCCTGCTGAACTGCACCTGAGCCAAGCGCTGGAGGACTGACATACAGCGACCTGTGTTTGTGCTGAAGCGCATTCGAAAGCGCTACTTTTCGCCGGACCCGCTTCGCGGGTCCCGCTTCACTGGGACAGCTCCTTGCTGCAACTGTCATCTGAGGAATAAGGGCTTGAGGCACTCAGGGCTGCGAGCGTGCAGACTGCTGGACTCCAACTCCCAAGAGTCCCAGCAGCTGCCTCACCGATCCCACCTGGTGACGCTCTCCCTCAAGGCCACGCCCCCTTCTATCCTGCAAAAGGCGCCAGATTCCTAACAGCAGAGATTACCTTTCCACACCCCTTGCCTGCTGAACTGCACCTGAGCCAAGCGCTGGAGGACTGACATACAGCGACCTGTGTTTGTGCTGAAGCGCATTCGAAAGCGCTACTTTTCGCCGGACCCGCTTCGCGGGTCCCGCTTCACTGGGACAGCTCCTTGCTGCAACTGTCATCTGAGGAATAAGGGCTTGAGGCACTCAGGGCTGCGAGCGTGCAGACTGCTGGACTCCAACTCCCAAGAGTCCCAGCAGCTGCCTCACCGATCCCACCTGGTGACGCTCTCCCTCAAGGCCACGCCCCCTTCTATCCTGCAAAAGGCGCCAGATTCCTAACAGCAGAGATTACCTTTCCACACCCCTTGCCTGCTGAACTGCACCTGAGCCAAGCGCTGGAGGACTGACATACAGCGACCTGTGTTTGTGCTGAAGCGCATTCGAAAGCGCTACTTTTCGCCGGACCCGCTTCGCGGGTCCCGCTTCACTGGGACAGCTCCTTGCTGCAACTGTCATCTGAGGAATAAGGGCTTGAGGCACTCAGGGCTGCGAGCGTGCAGACTGCTGGACTCCAACTCCCAAGAGTCCCAGCAGCTGCCTCACCGATCCCACCTGGTGACGCTCTCCCTCAAGGCCACGCCCCCTTCTATCCTGCAAAAGGCGCCAGATTCCTAACAGCAGAGATTACCTTTCCACACCCCTTGCCTGCTGAACTGCACCTGAGCCAAGCGCTGGAGGACTGACATACAGCGACCTGTGTTTGTGCTGAAGCGCATTCGAAAGCGCTACTTTTCGCCGGACCCGCTTCGCGGGTCCCGCTTCACTGGGACAGCTCCTTGCTGCAACTGTCATCTGAGGAATAAGGGCTTGAGGCACTCAGGGCTGCGAGCGTGCAGACTGCTGGACTCCAACTCCCAAGAGTCCCAGCAGCTGCCTCACCGATCCCACCTGGTGACGCTCTCCCTCAAGGCCACGCCCCCTTCTATCCTGCAAAAGGCGCCAGATTCCTAACAGCAGAGATTACCTTTCCACACCCCTTGCCTGCTGAACTGCACCTGAGCCAAGCGCTGGAGGACTGACATACAGCGACCTGTGTTTGTGCTGAAGCGCATTCGAAAGCGCTACTTTTCGCCGGACCCGCTTCGCGGGTCCCGCTTCACTGGGACAGCTCCTTGCTGCAACTGTCATCTGAGGAATAAGGGCTTGAGGCACTCAGGGCTGCGAGCGTGCAGACTGCTGGACTCCAACTCCCAAGAGTCCCAGCAGCTGCCTCACCGATCCCACCTGGTGACGCTCTCCCTCAAGGCCACGCCCCCTTCTATCCTGCAAAAGGCGCCAGATTCCTAACAGCAGAGATTACCTTTCCACACCCCTTGCCTGCTGAACTGCACCTGAGCCAAGCGCTGGAGGACTGACATACAGCGACCTGTGTTTTTGCTGAAGCGCATTCGAAAGCGCTACTTTTCGCCGGACCCGCTTCGCGGGTCCCGCTTCACTGGGACAGCTCCTTGCTGCAACTGTCATCTGAGGAATAAGGGCTTGAGGCACTCAGGGCTGCGAGCGTGCAGACTGCTGGACTCCAACTCCCAAGAGTCCCAGCAGCTGCCTCACCGATCCCACCTGGTGACGCTCTCCCTCAAGGCCACGCCCCCTTTTAAGGGCAGTCAATAAAAAGAGTCTTCGTACCCCGCTGCGCGGGAGCGCGCGGGTAGCGCCCGGGAGAAGCCCGGGACAAGGGCGGGCCCTCTGTGGCCCTCAGTGGCCGAGGTAGGCCGGGCTGGGCCCGGTTATTTACTTTGACTGAGATAACTGGATTGTTTGAACTCGAGTCGCATTGAGTGTCTCGGACGACCTCAGGATTATTAACTATTTAGATACTGTTGTATTATCCTCCTGAACAGTTTTGTTTTGTGGTCATTATTGGATCCTCTGGACTATAAATTTTATTTAGGTTCTTAAAAAATATATTTTTTTTTTCAATATTTTATATTACTTCTTCTGGAGGCTGGTTCTTTTGTGTTATTATTTTCTTTTCTTTTATTCTTGTGTAAAAAATGGCTAAAACATTGCGTTCAGGGAAAGAAGTTGGAGGCATTTTGGCCTCACAAAAAGAGCCCGTTCGCATAAGAAACAAATCCGTGAACAACCCTCCTCTAAAGGGTCAATCCCAACTATTGGATCTCTGGGTTCTGCCAAATCTTAAAGACACTAACGTGACAATGAATAAAGTTACCGGTGCTATGGGCCAGGAGATCCAAACCTCTGCTCTCATGTCTCCCCCATCCAACTTGGTGCGTTCTCCTGCACCACATTTGGTATTGGCGGTGCCTTCGCCTCTTGTTAATTTTGAAGGGAAGGGAGAAGGCACGGCTGAACTAGTGGGACTTGAAGGAGTTCATCCAACGCTTCCATTGTTGTCCTATGCTTCACAGGCTGAGGGGTCGGGTGGCGGTTGGTTGTCATCATCTACCGGCCCAGAATCCCGCGGCCATTGTGCAAACATTGTTGAAGTGGAGACTAAGGCTCCTTGTAGACCTATGGCCGATGTGACCCCTTCTAAGCTTATGATGCATAGTAGTACCCCTTCCTTAAATGATCAGGGCACATCTAATTTGTTGGATGCTTCCGGGTCATTGGGGTTTAATTTATCTGGTATATGTCATCCCCATGAGGCATGTGAAAAACCTATTTCTGAGTCCATGATTGCTTTGGAACAATTGTTATCCTCGATATTAGCCCTATTGGGGAAATTTGTTGGCAGCTCAGATTGCATTTTGGACTCAGTTACTCAAATCCTGAAGGCTCTATTACAAAAATCTACTGTCTTAAAAGGTGACCCTGGTACCATGATGGAGCATTGCTTACAAACGGGCGAAATAAATGATGATGCCCAAATTGTTAAGATGAAGGATATGTTGACATCTCCTCAATTACACATTGTAGCGTGCCCCTTAACAGCAGCGTCGAACTGCATTAAGAATTCGGTTCTAGAGATTGAGGAGGAAAATGTTTCTACTGTTGGACGGAATGGGGTTCTAGATCTTTTTCCCATCTTTACATCTGAGAATAGAAAAGATGAGTATGAAGCTAATCCTGTTGTAAAGAAAAAAACTGGTAAACATGGTAACAATAAAGGAAATAAAAAGAAACCTATCCGTAAACATAAGAAGAAAAGGCAGCGCCGAATAAAATTCCAAAATTGTTCGATTGTAGGGGAGAATGAAGTAGTTGACTCGGCATTCCGCTCACTATCCGTAATGGCGGATGCTGAATCTAACTCCTTCTCTCCTGTACCCTCAAATGGAGAATGTGAATTGGGGCCCCTATTATCTCAGGAGGTGTTGTTGCGAATGGGGGGTCCCTTGTCAAATAAGCCTCTATCACTTGTGAATGGAGACCCATGTAATTTTCCATCCGGATCTCTTAATCCATTGGCCCCCCCCTTTTCCTCGGCTAGAGATATCGTTGATGACCCTATCATGGAGGTCCCCCAATTTACATCTAAAGGTCCAGTGGACACTCTAGTCCTGGACTTTTGTCCTTTACTTGATGTGGACCTTCCCTTAAATAGAGCTTGGTTATTAAAGCGCTTTAGTGAGAGCGAAAGCCTCCGTCATATCCAAACTAGAGATATTGAGTTGGTCACCCTGTTTGGTGAAGTTAAGGTATTGAGTATAAGGGTTAAATTCTACTCACCAATTATTGTAAACCTTATACTGCAGCATGCAGAGATTTTCCAACGGACGGGTATTGATATTCTCCCGATCTTTAATTTGGGCAACATTAAGTATGCATTCGGAGAGCCTTCTGGAGGAGATAAAACTAAGGGGGTGTCCTTTTCCCTTGGGGATCTGAAGATTCGGGTCTCCAAGGGAAAACGTTTGGTCTCACAAGCGAATCCGCAGCCGCCAATACAGACTTCCTCATGTTTAGAGGATAAGGATCGGTGGAACTGGTTACATGGAGCCTTGACTACAAAAACTAAGGACAACCCCAGATTGTTTCAGCATCTTTAACAGCTTGCTGAATATTATTTCTTGGAATGCATCAGGGATTCATAGTAGCCCAGAGAAATTTGATTTTCTTTTTTCACTGGGAGCGAATGTGATTTGTTTGCAGGAAACCTGGTGTGTCAATATGTTGAATGTGTCCAAAGATTTTTATGTCTTGGAAGTGCCCGCTGCCCCTTCCAAGAAAGGTCACGCCAGGGGGGGGATCGCCTGTTTACTATCTAATAAAGTGCAATGGGGATTCTCTCATTATATTGACTCCTGCAAGCTTTTCCATGCCGTTACTATTGAAAATCTGTTTAACGCTGGTATTAAGGCCCCTATTGTGATTTTAAATGTTTATATACCTCCAGACGAATGTTTTAATGTGGGAATGAAGCGGATATTTCGCTATGTAGATCAAATTAAAAATGTTCCCGTTCCTCCAGCGGTTATGATCATGGGTGATTTCAATTGTAAGATTTCCAATGTTAGTCTGGAGCTTTTTAGGAATAAGTGTAAAGAAGAGGCTCACTTTGTCCCCCAGGCTCTCTTCCCGGAAAAGTCAGTAACAAATAAAAGAGGGAAGATTCTGTTAGAAGAGTTGATGGCCGTTGATGGGCTTATAATAAATGGGAGATTACCGTCGGATGTCCCGGCAAAATTTACCCATAAGTCACCCTTTGGGTCTTCCATCTTGGATTATGTCATTGTGGACTATGGCCTGTTTCCATCTATTCTCGATCTCAAGACAATACCTACCCCCCTGAGTGACCATACTCCATTATTGGTAACTATTTCCTTAAAAAGCCTGCCCACCACACCCTGGTCCCTTAATGGCAGTGATGCTGCCTTCCATGTTTCTTCGGGAAGGTGTTATTGGAATTCCTTTGCCATTAAAGGGGTGAAGGAAATGTTACTTAATACCATTTTAGCTCTTAATGAGTGGCAGGGTAACGAAATAGTACATTTTGAAGAATTTTTGCGTAAGGTCATTTCTTGTGCTAAAAAATCTTCACGAGCAAAAAGAGGGGTTGAAGTTCCCTGGGCATTGTGTATTTTAAACAAGGAAATTAATAACCTTGTCCGGGAACAATATCTAGAAAGAGGCATTGAACGTGGAAGAGAGATTTCCAGGTTAAAAAGAAAGAGGAATAGACTTAAGTTAAAAATAAAAAAGGCTAAGGAAGATAATACCTGGATTGATCTGCGGGAATCTGTGGTTCATGGCAGGATTAGAGATTTTTGGGCAATAATAGGTAAGGGGTGTGGATCTAGATTAAGCCCCTCCCCTATCCCTATCGGGGAAGAGATATGGGCCAGTTATATACGGGACCTGTATGCAGGGAACTGCATGTCTGAAACTTCCGCCCCTGAAGATACCCTATGTGATGTTAATAGCATGGGTTCGGATGCGGTTGGCCTAATGAATTATCCTTCAGCAGAGGAAATTGAGACGGCCATAAAAAATATGCGTGTCTCTGGGGCAATGGGTCCAGACGAACTCCCCATGACGGTCCTTAAACAGGACCCGCTCGGGTGGAGTACAATTTTGTACCCTTTGTTCAAAGTATGCTTTATGACTAAAAAGGTACCCGCCTCGTGGAGGGGGAGTATCCTGGTCCCTATTTTTAAGAAGGGAATGAGGGATTGCCCGAGTAACTATCGCTTGATCGCGCTCCTTGACTCAATTGGGAAGGTGTTCGCGAAATGTCTCCTAGGATACCTATCCGCGTGGGTCGAGGAGAACAATATTCTGCCGTTTGCTCAGACTGGGTTCCGTAGGAATCACGGAACCCTGGATAATCTTACCGCTCTACATGTGGTTACGGACAAATATGTACAGGTGCGAAGGGGGACGGTGTATGCAGCATTTATCGATTTCTCCACCGCGTTCGATAAAGTGGACCGTGGAATGTTGTGGAGAAAATTGGCTGCTCTAGGTCTCCCGCCCTACCTGTTGGAGTTGGTTCGGGCCCTCCATACAGAGACCTGGTGTAGGGTCCTGCTGGGGGGTGAAGGGGGCCTCTCTGACCCTATTCCATCGTGTAACGGCCTTAAACAAGGCTGCTTACTGGCTCCCCTTCTATTCTCGTTATATACGGCTGATTTGCCCGCTGCCATGTCTAACACTGAGGGTATTGCCCCTTTGGTGGGGGGGTCCCCTCTACCTTGTCTGATGTATGCAGACGACGTTCTCATCCTTGACCTAACTCCCAAAGGACTTTCAAATAGGCTACATGCTCTTCATAGTTATGCTGTGGCTCATAGCATGAAGATTAACATATCCAAGAGTAAGGTTATGTGTATAGTAGGTAAAAGGAGGGGTCGAGTAGCAGATTTTGGTTGGTACATTGGGGGGCAAAAGTTAGAGGTTGTTAAGTCATATACTTTTTTGGGGAAAATTGTTACGGCTAATCTGAGTGAGAAACTCCACATAGAGCACTGTTCCCGCAAAGCTGTTGCACATGGCAAAGGTCTAAACTCTCTATATCAAGCAACGGGGAAACGTCACTTCTCGATTTTATTGGAGGTGTACAGAGCCAAAATCCCGGCAACTATTCTTTATGGTATAGAGTTAATAGAGGTAAAAAAGTGGGACTTTTGCAATCGGATTGAGGGGAAACTTTTAAGATCTCTCTCCTCATTAAACACTGCATGTTCTTTGGCCGCCTGTAGGATTGAATTTGGCCTAAGGAGCAGTTGGGTACAGGGACTCTGTGCCCTTGTAAGATGGGTGTCTTGTCTTGCAAGAGCGGAAGCTGGGACACTGAGAGCTTTGCTCAAAAAGGAACTTCTAGGTAGTTTCAATGAGTTTTCCCAACTCGTTCGTAATTTCAGAATAGCCGTAAAGTTTCTAAAATTAGAAGAAACTACCCTTTTTTCGTATTCACCTATACAGTTAAAACTAGTTTTAAAAACAGCCTCTTGGGACCTCTGCTTCCAATCAGATAAAAAATCAATTCAGGGAAAGAAGAATATAGATATCCTCCTTGATACTTACATGATGAAGCAGCCACAACCGTATGTGCGATGGTCCCTCCCCCATGGCATACGAAGATTTTGGTTTTTGTTACGTTATGATTTAATACCCTTAAATCTTCTGCTATCTAAATGGTATGGCTCCTCCTCTTTGTGCAACCTATGTAAATTAAATATTCAGGATTGCATGCATGTCCTACTGATCTGCCCGGCGTTATGTAAATGGCGCACTAGATGGATAAAAGCAATTTGGTTTCGTCTTGGCATCTTAACTTTGAATGATTTTTGTCATGCATTGTATTTTCCTCCTAGCGAAATGTTCTGCTTCTACATTTTTAATTTTTTTAAAGGCTTCTTAGCTATTTACTGATATTTTATGGAGATGTTTTTTGACTTGTCAATCATTTACTGTTCTGGTGGGTAAATTAACTAGTATCTAGGTTAGATATTTCTTGGGAGGCCAAACCTCTGCATTTGTACTGTTTTGTATTGTATTTTTGTATATTTTTTGGTGTGAATATTAATCAGTATCTATGCTAGATATTTCTTGGGTGGCTTACCCTTTGTATTTGCATTGTTTTGTATTTGTGTTTTTTTTTTTTTTTTTTTTTTTGTATATTTTATGTGGCCCTCTGCGGAGAGCCAAAATCATAATAAAATAAATTGAATAGGCGTTATCATGGAACAGCTATAAGGACATGGTTCCGAAAGCTGCAGACAGGCTCAGCTCATGCTAGAGCGCCATCTCACATAATTCCAAGCACTCTGCCTTCAGGATTGATAAGGCCTGCCATAGGAGTGACTTATAGGAATCTATGTGTCCATTTTGTGGTTAGATATAGGTATACTATATCTACAGCAAAGGGTGATTACACCACTTTGCCCCAGCTGTGTTATCAGCCAGTTGTGTCTGTTTGGATGGCCAGCCAGGGGTGGCATAATACATGCTTGAGCCCCTGGTAGGCCCTGGGTACACCTATGCCCTGGGTACCTAAGGTACACTGTACAGGGGCTGATAAGGTGACCCAGTATCCAATTAGGTATGTACCTAAGGTACATGGAGTCCATTTTACAGAGAGAGCAATTAGTCTGGGGTCCTGAATAGCAGGGCACCAGGCCAACTAGGTCGAAAACCAGCTAAACACTAGGCAAAAAGTTGGGGGCAACCATAGTCAGATATCCACCTTCCTTCTCTGAGGAACTGCGTGTCGCAAGGAGCTAGAAGCGCAACTCAACGAGAAGAAGCGTGTCGCCGTCGCTGTGCCTGCCGTCGCAACTCCAAAGGAGGGTGTCACCGCTGGAACTGTCGCACTGCACCGCATCGGAGAGAAGCGTGCCACAACGAAGAGGAAGCGTGTCGCCGTCGCTGCTGCTGCCGTCGCAACTCCGAAGAAGGAGGGTGTCTCCGCTGTGGTTGTCGCACTGCACCGCATCAGAAGAATCTCGCAACGAGGTCAGAACATGTCGCTGTGCATGCCGTCGCAATTCCGAAGCCGGAGAGTGTCGCTGCTGGAACTGTTGCATTGCACCGAATCGACCAAGAGCACCTCACATCCCCGAGAAGCGTACCGCCATCTGAGCTGCTGCCGTCGCATCTTGAATGTCACCACTGTAGTTGTCGGATCGAGCGGAAGCTTCACGCATCGTGGAGAAGAGCGTTGCCGCTGGAGCTGTTGCCGTCGCATCGTAAGGGTGTCGCCGCTGCAGTCCACGCATCAAACCGAGGACTGCTCGCATCCCCGAGAAGCATGCCGCATCTGGAAGATCTTCACATCTTTATTTCTTTGCACTTGAACGTTGCCGTATTTCCCATCGCTGCGACATTGCTTGTCGTGGAAGCGCAACGCAACTTATGGTACATTGACGCAGTGTCGCATCTAAGAACTGAACTGAGCTAAGCTTAAATCTACCATCCTAAAGTAATCATAGTGTGTATTTTTGTCGGTTATGGTGAGAGAGGTCAAGAAGGCATGAGATGGAATTGACCAGGTTCAATGTGGATAGGCAGCTGAAATAGAAAATAGAAGGTTAGATCCTGAGGAAAAGAAAATACAGTAGAGCATGAAAAAGTTTTGAGGGAGTTGGAGTTCAAAACCAAAAGTTTAGCAGTTACTCCGTCTGGAAGCAACATACCGCCAGTACATTCAGAAAATAGGGTATATATTCCCAAGGATGTGGTGAAGGAGTTTTACAAAAATGATGATATTGGTCAGTGATTCAGAGCCTATGAGGTAGCCATGTCTTCCCACCGGGTTCCTGAGAGAGATTGGGGAGCGGGGTTGTGGGGAATGTTCCTTAGTGAGGGGCGGGATACATTGTTAGACTTGCCTTCTGAAGTCCACAATTCCTACAGCCACATGAAAGATGCATTGATGTTTAGATCTGAAAGAAACATGTTAGTATTAGATTCCTTACCTTAGAATATCCCCAGGCGTCAGACTGGATCTGGAAATTTTTGCGTAGCAGTACCATGCGCGTCGGTAGGTGTCGTCCGCGGATCCGCATCCGTCGTGGGCGCCGTGATGATGTCGTCGGAGTACTTGGACGCCGCCTCCACACGCTGTTCTTCTTTTTTCCGCGCCAGCAAGCGCAGATCTGAAAAAAGTTGTACCCTAGTCAATTTTTGACTAACTTTTTACGATCCTTTTTGATCTATTTTCGAAGTCTCTCGACTCCGACGGTGCCGGTAGGGATGCCCGGTTTCAAGCCCTGCGCTGACTGCAACCGACTGATGTCGGTTACCGACCGCCTTCACCGGTGCCTGCACTGTCTAGGCCCGGACCACGACGACAAGTCCTGCTCCAACTGCCCGGCCGTGACGTCTAAAGCTAGACGGGAGTGGTCCCGTAAGAGACTCGAGCTTCGGCAGTCCACCCCATGCCGCTCGAGGTCCCGGTCCAAAAGGAGGTCGAGGGACCGGCCGCAGGGCCGGAGTCACCACAGTTCCGGGAGTCGTCATCGGTCTTCGGGCTCGAAGTCTTCAGGTAAGAGGCACAAGAAGTCGAAGAGGCACCATCGCTCTTCTGACTCCCCCGACGCTCCCGCGATGTGGCCGGGAGTTCGGGCGACACCGCCCACGCGGCTCTGTCGGAGCCGCAGGTGTTGCGGCCTGCTCCATACCCGCCGGTCCCTGGGTAGAACGCGACGCCGGGGGAGATTGATGACTACCTCATGGCCATGAGGTCGCTCGCTCCTCTGTCGGGTTCCGCGGCTCCTTTGGGCCAAGCGGTCCCGACTGGGTCCCCACGCAGGCCGGGTGCTTTGACCCCGGCGCCGTCGGGTGCTTCGACCCCAGCGCCGTCAGCGACTTCGGTCCCGATGCTGCAGGGCCCCACTGGATCCGGCTCCGGATCCGGGTCGCCGCCAGTCGACCTCACGACCTCGCCGGCGCCGGCCCCAAGGGTGTCGCCCCCGGAGCCGTCCCAGGACGCCGCCATCCCTGGTCCTGCCCTTGATTCTGGTCCGGCGTCGGAGGGGTGCCGCGGCGCCGCTCTCGACACCGATGGGGGATTTTTACTTCTACGACCCGGCCCCATCGTTTGAGTACTAGGCGATGGGTGATGAGGGGAATTGGGAGGGGTCTGAGGACCCTCTGGCACGTGAGTGTCAGTCTTCTGCGGACTGGACAGGAGAGCTTGGGGATGCCAGTGGTCTGGACACTTCGCCCGACACTGGCTTTGTCTCCCCTCCTAGCGTGGCTACGGAGGAGGGGACTGCCTATTACATGGTGCTGATGAGGGCTGCCAAGGCCTTGGGCCTTGAGCTCCCCGTCGCGGCCGTGAGGACTAGCCTCCTCACTGAGGTCCTTAAACCGCAGGCAAGCTCAGCCAAGCCTCTGCTGCAGTTTAATAAGGCCTTATCAGACGTTCTTCTGGGCACTTGGTCCAAGCCCACTACAGGTCAGCCTGTGGATATGAACGTGGCCAGGCACCACCACCCGGCTCCGGGCGACCCTTGCTTTCGGTCTACCCACCCCACCCCCGAGAGCCTGGTCATCCAGGCCTCTAATTCCCAGACCGCATTCCCGTCGGCTTCCTCAGACCGGGAATCCAAGAGGTACGAGCAATACGGAAAGAAAGTATTCTCCTCCTTGAGTTTAGGATTGCGGTCAGTCAACACCGCATGCCTCTTGGGCCGCTACACCCACTCTCTGTGGGATACGGTCGCGGACGTGCTGCCAGAATGCCCGGTGGAGGTCTGGGCTAAACTCGGCCAAGCCCTTGTGGAGGGTCGAGATGCGGCGCGTTATTCCATCCAGTATGGGCTGGACACTACTGACTCACTAGGCAGAGCGATGGCAATGACGGTGGCAATTCGTCGCCACACCTGGTTGAGGTCTACCAATTTCACTGCTGATGTCCAAAACACACTTATGGACATGCCGTTCGATGGCCGTCGCCTCTTCGGCTACAAAGCAGACCATGCGCTTGAGCGCTTTAAGGACTCCAGGGCTATGGCCAAGTCCTTGGGCCTCTCGGCCCGCGACAGCAAACTGCTGCTTTTCGCCCTTTTCGTGGCCAAGGAAGGGGCGCCCCACACGTTCTGCCAGCCACGGGCCGCATACTACCATTCAGCGCGGCGGCGGACGTGGAAACCGCCGTGATGGCGGTCGGGGACAACGGCGAGGCTAGTCCACACCAGCCCCTGCAGCATCCGCCTCAAAACCTTCCTAGTCTGAGTTTTCAGGCCCATGTGACACCGGTGGGGGGCAGGGGTCGCCACCACCACCTCCACTGGCGCACTGTCGCATCGGACAGGTGGGTGCTGCAAATCGTCCGAAGGGGCTACACCCTCCTCTTCGGGGCGACCCCCCCAGCCATGCCACCGCAGTACCACCGCGTGTCGGGGGATCACTTGCAACTTCTGCGAGAGGAAGTTACGACCCTCTTGGCCAAGGGGGCCATCAAGCGCGTTCCTGGGCCAGAAGTAGGGTTTGGTTGTTACTCCCACTACTTTCTGGTACCCAAGAAGGGCAAAGGGGGCCTACGCCCTATCTTGGATCTAAGGACCGTCAACGGCTTCCTCCGGTACGAGAAGTTGAAGATGCTGACACTGGCTCAGGTCTTAGCTGCCCTGGACCCAGGAGACTGGATGGTAGCGTTGGACTTGCAGGACGCTTATTTTCATATCCTCGTCCTGCCGGCCCACCGGCGCTACCTGCGGTTCACGGTAGGCCAAAAGCACTTTCAGTTTACCGTGCTCCCCTTCGGCCTTACCAGCGCCCCACGGGTGTTCACGAAAGTGATGGCGGTGGTCGCAGCTCATCTGCGCAGGTTAGGGGTTTCAGTCTTCCCCTACCTCGACGACGGGTTGTTGAAGGCGGGCTCGCCCGAGACAGTCGTCAGCCACCTCCAGACTACGGCCGACCTCCTGCACCTGCTGGAGTTCTCCATCAATGTGCCAAAGTCACACCTGTGCCCCTCTCAGAAGCTCCTCTTCATCGGACTCGATGCAGTTTCGGGTTTATCCTCCCAAGCAGTGGGTTCGGGATATTCAGGCTCTGATTCCGGTCTTCCAGCCTTTATCCCGAGTCTCGGTCAGGTTAACGCTGCGGCTTCTGGGGCTAATGGCCTCCTGCATCCTTCTGGTGCATCACGCCCGGTGGCGGATGCGGGCTCTGCAGTGGGACCTGAAGTTTCAGTGGGACCCGCATCAGGGTAACCTGTCCGACCACGTCCTGATCTCGTAGGGCACTGCGAGACAGTTGCAGTGGTGGCTCACGGACCGCGATTGGGTCAGCGGCAGATCCTTCTCCCTACCCCAACTGAAGCACATAGTTGTGACGGACGCGTCCCTCCAGGGCTGGGGGGGCCACGTAGGAGAGGCGGAGATCAGAGGCCTCTGGTCTCCGATGGAGTCCCGGCTCCATATCAACCTTCTGGAGCTGCGGGCGATATGGCTTGCACCGAAGGCATTCCTCCCCTCTGTCCGGGGGAATGTAGTGCAGGTTTTCACGGACAACACCACCGCCATGTGGTACTGCAACAAACAGGGCGGGGTGGGGTCGTGGACCCTATGCCAGGAGGCTCTGCGCCACTGGGAGTGGCTGGAACATCAGGGCGTGACCCTGGTGGTTCAACACCTGGCAGGTTCTCTGAACGCCAGGGCGGACAAACTCAGCCGTCGGTGCACGATGGATCACGAATGGCGTCTGAACTCAGACATGGCGCAGGGCCTCTTTCAGCAGTGGGGAGAGCCTTGGTTAGATCTATTTGCCACAGAAGAGAACGGGCAATGTCATCAGTTCTGCGCGTTGGAATTTCCAAGGCGGCACTCGCTCAGAGATGCTTTTCGTCGCAAGTGGAGTTGCGGTCTGTTGTACGCCTTTCTGCCTATACCACTTCTGCCCAGAGTGCTGAAGAAAATCAAGCGCGACCGGGCCCAAGTCATCCTTGTAGCTCCGGACTGGGCACGAAGATACTGGTATCCCGAGCTACTCGGCATGTTAGTCGATCCCCCGATTCATCTGCCTCTTCAGGAGGACCTTCAGTTGCAGCATCAGGGGACGGTCCTCCACCCAAACCTGTCCAGTCTCCACCTCCATGCTTGGAGATTGAGTGGCGACAGTTGAGGCCATTTGACTTGCTTCCTGAAGTCTGTGATGTAATTCTGGCGGCCAGGCATCCCTCCACAAAATTGGTATAAGCCTGCAGGTGGAACAAATTTGTGGCATGGTGCACAGCAAAGGCTGTGGATCACCTTTCTGCCCCTCTTTCAGAGGTTCTCCTCTTCCTTCTTTCTCTTGCCCAGCAGGGCTCTGCTCTGGGCACTATCAAGGGCTACCTTTCTGCCCTTTCCGCCTTCTTGAGGCTACCTGATCAGCCTTCTTTGTTCAAGTCCCCAATTGTTAACAGATTTTTGAACGGCATCACTCATATGTTTCCCCCTGTTCCTTTCGTGATACCCCAGTGGGACTTGAATCTGGTTTTGACTTACCTGATGTGCACTCCCTTTGAGCCACTTCATAACTGTCCTCTTCGCCTTCTTACTCTGAAGACTGCTTCCTGGTTGCCATCACCTCTGCCAGGAGAGTGAGTGAGCTTTAGGCCCTTTCCTCTAAACCTCCTTTTCTTTCTGTCCATCCGGACAAGATTGTGTTGCAGACAAGACCCTCTTTCCTGCCCAAGGTAGTCACAGCCTTCCACATTGGGCAGTCCATCACCTTGCCCACCTTCTTTCCGCCTCCGCATCCCTCTAAAGAGGAAGAGCGGCTCCATCGTCTGGACCCAAAATGTGCGCTGTCATTCTATCTAGACCGCACACGCTAGTTCCGGGTGGATGACCAACTCTTTGTTGATTACGTGGGCGCTAAGAAGGGGCGGGCGGTGCACAAACGGACCATCTCTCGGTGGGTCGTGTTGTGCATCAAGGCATGCTACTCTTTGGCTAAAAAGGAGCCTCCTGTTGGGCTGAGGCCCAATCCACACGAGCAACGGCGGCTACTACTGTCCTGGGCCGGGGAGTCCCCTTGCAGGACATTTGTCAGGCAGCTACGTGGGCCTCGCTGCACACGTTTGCAGGACACTGCTGCCTGGACAGCCAAGTCCGGAGGGATGTCTTTTTTGGCCGTTCCGTCCTCCAGGACTTTCTAGTGTGATCATTGGTTCGCAGACCCACCACCGGGGTTGGTATTGCTGGGGTATCTATTCTAAGGTAAGGAATCTAATACTAACCTGTTTCTTTCAGATGCACAAGTTACTTACCTTCGGTAACGATATATCTGTAAGAAACAGTAGTTAGTATTAGATTCCTTACGGCCCCACCCATCCTCCCCGTTCTGCGAACCGATATCTAGGGTTAAGGTCATCCCCTTTCAGGGACCTAGTTTCATGGCACCAGTGTTGGTTTTTATCATGGCTCTGCGTTTCTGGCGCGGAAAAACTGTGTAAAAGAACTGACATCAGCCCGCGGAGGCGGCGTCTAAGTACTCCGACGACATCATCACGGCGCGCACGACGACGGATGCGGAGCCGCGGACAACTCCTACCGACGCGCATGGGTACTGCTACGCAAATATTTCTGTTTCTTACAGATATATCATTACCGAAGGTAAGTAACTTGTGCATATGGTTTGACACCTGAGCTCTATAGGCAGAGGTTCAGGAAATGGAAAAAGTTAGAAAACAGTACTTGGGTTGAATATGTCACTTTCTTTTGCAGAGCATTGGATGGTTGGGTAAAGGGCAGCAAGGTTAATGATTTTCAAGGTCTCTTTGGTTTGATTGCATGGTGGCACTTGTCTGATAATTGTTTTCCAGAGCTGCACCACCATTTGATAGATAGCAAGCTGACTAACCCTAGGAAGCTTGCTGAAGAGGCGGACCGCTGGGTCAGTACCAGGGTCCACAAGGTTCACATGGGAGACTCGGCCAAAGGGGGGCATGGTCCCCAGTAGAAGAGTGGAGGGACAAGGCTAAACAGAAGGAGTTCCACAAAAGGCCCCAAAGTAGTCTCCAAGGGAACCCCGTAAAAGGTTCCCAGCCTCCCCCTGAGAGAAAACAATGGGCCCGACAGTTAGTCAAGTTCTCCTGGGGCCCCTGAAATGTTGCAAGTGTTGTGATCTGGGTCATAAGGCGAATGATCCCAGCTCAGCTACCCAGGAACACTAAGAAATATGGGCAGCGAGGGACCGTCAATTGTCAAAAGGGGAGGCTCTTAGAGACACAGGAGCCAGTGTGACAGCTGTCAGGTGTCACCTGGTGTCTCAAAAGCAGATTGCCCCTCATGCATTTGGCAGAGTTGTTAACTGTTAGAATCGGGGCTCTCTGTTTGGCACAGGTATTCACTTGTGACAAACAGGGACCCTCTCCTCTAGTCAGGGCAAGGGAACTACTCCTTCGAATAACCCCTGCTCACCCTCTAGGTAGTGGGGCGCGAGCAGACAAGGCTAATCCTCAGGGCGATAGTTAGTTAAGCATTTATGATCACGCACAGCAAACCCACTGACCCACCACAAATGGATACCAGTCGTAAGGTTGTATCAAAAATACGTAGACTTTATATAAAAGGTATATTCATATGCAGGATTAACACAAGACCGTATAACGTTTAGCGATTTGAGGCCACCTGATTTAAATAGGCAATTAGTCTTTAAATGTTCGTGTTCAGCAAGGTACGATGACAGGGAAAACAGAACGTTGCGGACCCTGGATCCGATATGAACTCGAGACGGATTTCAAGTGTACCTTGCTTGTGGAAATCCGAGGCGTTTCAGGCGCGGCTACTGGTGAGGGCGGACCCAGGACGAGGCCGATGGTTCTCCAGAGGATCTCTCCGGCTCGGGCCCCCTCGAGGTGCGAGGTGGGTGAGCAGGACTGTGGAGGGTTGTGGCGATCCGGGGTCGATGCAGCTCACGGGGCGAGGCGCCGTTCAGGCCTGCGGGGCGTACTACTTCTTAGCATGCCAGGTCGTACTCGTGGATCTGTGAGGGGCGTCGCGTTCTCGGGCAGATGGGTGCAGCACCAGTCTTACGGTACCACTGTACGGGGAGGCCTTTCTTGAGGTGCAGCACGAGCCTTGGTATGCAAGAGGGCAAAGCGAGACAGTCGGGTACGTTACGATGTACGGACCGTCCGAGGCTATGGAATGCGCTCCGTGCAGATTCTGGCTGGAGAAGATGAGAGGCGCACAACGCACTCCGTTAGCAGGCGAGGTGACAGGAGAGCGGGCGGCCCGGCACTGAAGCGAAGAGTGACTCAGGGATGAGCGGGGCTCTCTGCGGCGGGGCGACCAGGCTCCGAGCTGTCACAACCTTAGGAGGGTCGAAGGCACCCGAGTCACAACTCCGGCGAGGGAATAGGAACTAAGGCCAAACAGCAGACGGGCACAAGCAGAATAGAACCCAATGGTCCTGGGGTTCCGTTCAGGGGGCAATCTCGCAATCAAGCCCTTGGAGATCGTCTTAGGCACAAGTCTACAAAGTCCTATCTGGTCTTTTCCTCTCCTTTCTCAGCAAGGCACCACTGCAGGCCAGTCCTTCAGGGCAGAGACCGGTTTCCTTCCTTCAGCTTCTCTTGGTCCTTCTAGTCAGGCAGAGGTTCGTCGTCGTCAAAACTGGATCTGATTTGTAAGGAGCGGAGCTCCTATATTTATACTGCGTTTCTTTTGTCTTTTGCAGGCCAGGGGGCCTGAGCCTGGTTCAACCCAGTTTTGGAGCACTCTGTTGACAGGACGCTGCCGTCTTCTTTCAGGGTGCAGAGCAGGGACATCAGACGCTCCGCAGGAGGTGGAGCCAGAATTGTGGTGGTGGAGCACAACCCTATTCAGAGTCAAGGACTACTCCACCCACCCATCCTGGAGTAAGCACCTTATTCACTACCTGGTAACCCCGACTGTCCCCGGGAATCTCCCAGCCCTGTCACTCACACAAACCCAGACAGCAGATACACATCCTGGCAGAGGCGGGCTGAAACAGTTAGGCGAATAAATGCTAACTTTCTAAAAGTAGCATTTGCAAACACAGGATATTAAAATAAACCTTGCTAAAGGAAGTATTTTATTATTCTGAGTTCAGGCATACTAAATTTGACGTGCTACCGTGTTCCCTGAGCCTGCCGGGACTATAGCGTGTAATAATTCCGGCAGCTCACCTTGGCCTAAGAGAACAGGTAGCCCTTCAATAGTGAAGAACGAAAAGGGCGGTAATTCACTACTAGGACCTGCCACGCACTAGGCTGGTCCTACCTTACTCTTACAATGCACCCAGCCCGTAGGCCTACCATAGGGGTGACTGATATGAAGGTTAGGGAAGGGACTGGCAGCGTGACAGTACGAGACTGGACGCAGGGTCTGCAATGGCGGACCCGAGACACATCTTACAAGGCCGCTTCTGTGGGTGGCGCAACCAGCGCTGCAGGCCCACTAGCAGCATTTGTATCTACAAGCCCCGGCACTCCTCGTGCACGTTACTGGGGAATGATAGTAAAGCAAAGAAGCCAGTCGTGGAAATTAATTACATATACACTTTACATTGGGAGCACTTGCGCTGCGGCACGGATTGGCCGTGGCGCAGTGCCCTGAGCATCGAATACCAGCAAAACATCTGAGGCACATCAGCAAAAAGTGGAAGGGAGACTCACGCCAAGGTGCCAGGTCTAACACGTGTCCCCTCCAGCTGAAATGTGAGGAGAACTACCCTACCCCAGGGAGTTCCTCATCACTAAGGCAGAAAAACCTTGACAGACCGTCAGCATTGGCGTGGTCTATGCCAGGGCGGTGTTCCACCATGAAGTCCATACTCTGTAGAGAAATGGACCACCTCAACAGCTTTGGGTTCTCACCCCTCATTTGCATCAACCATCTGAGGGGCCTGTGGTCTATCTGAACTCACCAGTGAGAACAAGTAGGGTCTTAGCTTCTTCAGGGCCCAGACCACAGCAAAAGCTTCTCTCTCGATCGCACTCCACTTCTGTTCCCGTGGAAGTAACCTCTGACTGATGAAGGCTACAGGTTGGTCCCAGCCCTCCTCAGTCGTCTGTGAAAGGACAGCCCCTACCCCATGCTCTGAAGCGTCTGTCTGCACTAAGAACTCTTTGGAGAAATCAGGAGCCAGGAGCACGGGTGCCGTGCACATGGCCGTCTTCAGGGTGTCGAATTCTTCCTGACAGGTGTCAGTCCAGATCACTTTCCGGGGCTGCTTCGTCGAAGTCAGCTCTGTCAAGGGGGCAACGATGGTACCGTATCCCTTGACAAACCTCCTGTAGTACCCGGTGAGTCCGAGGAAGGCCCTCACGACCGTTTGGGTCTTGGGGGGTTCCCAAGACAGGATGGTCTGAATTTTGGTCTGAAGGGGCGCCACCTGACCGCTCCCAACTTGGTGTCCCAAATACACCACGGAACCCTGCCCGATCTGACACTTGCTTGCCTTGATCGTGAGGCCTGCCTTGCGCAGCGCCGTCAAAACTTCCCAAAGGTGTCGCAAGTGTTCTTTCCACGTACCGCTGAACACTGCGATGTCGTCCAGGTAGGCGGCACTGAACGCGTCCAGTCCAACCACCACCTGGTTGACCAACCTCTGGAAGGTGGCAGGGGCGTTTTTCATCCCAAATGGCATGACCCGGAACTGGTAATGTCCATCTGGTGTTGAAAATGCTGACCTCTTTGGCCCCGTCAGTTAAGGCGATTTGCCAGTATCCAGACGTTAAGTCAAACTTACTGAGATACCGTGCAGCCCCCAACCGATCGATGAGCTCATCAGCTCTGGGGATGGGGTGCGCGTCAGTCTCCGTGACCGAATTGAGTCCTCGATAGTCCACACAGAACCGTAGTTCAGGTGTGGCTCCTGGCGTCGCAGCCTTCGGGACCAAGACCACTGGGCTGGCCCAAAGACTGCTGGAGGACTCAATCACCCCAAGAGCAAACATCTTCAAGACTTCCTCCTTGATGCAGGCTCGTACCCTGTCAGTCACGCGGTAAGCCTTGTGCTTTACTGGCAAACTGTCTCCCGTGTCCACATCATGGACGCACCAATCTGTGACACCCGGAACCAGGGAGAACAAGTCAGAGAATTGCCCCAGCAGCTGGCGGCAATCGCTCTGCTGCTCAGGGGTCAGGGAGGGTGAGAGGTTAACTCCATCCACTGACCCGTCTCGCTCGGAGGCCACCAAGAGGTCCGGAAGAGGCTCGGTCTCCTCCTCCATTCCGCCATCGGTTGCCAACAGCATGCCAACTGTGGACCTCTCTAATTGGGGCTTAACACGGTTAACATGTAGGACCCTCAAAGGGTTCCTGGGAGTTTGCAAGTTCACCAGGTAGGTGACAGGACTCTTGCACTCCACAACCTCAAATGGACCCGTCCACTTATCCTGAAGTGCACAAGGCTCCACTGGGGCCAAGACCCACACCTTTTGTCCAGGTTGAAGCTCTACCAGAGTGGCATTCTGGTCGTACCACCGCTTCATCTCTTCCTGGCTGGCTTCCAGGTTTGCCTCTGCAAGTTGCCTGAATCGCCTGGTCTGGTTTCGGAAGGCCAGCATGTAACTGTATACATTCTGGGGAGGTTTCCTGGGAGATTGCTCCCAGCCTTCCCTAACCAGACTCAGAGGTCCTCGGACCGGGTGACGGTACAAAAGCTCGAAGGGACTGAACCCGAGCGACTTCTGCGGCACCTCTCGGTATGCAAAGAGTAGGCATGGTAAGAGGACGTCCCACTTACGCCTCATTGGTCCTTCTAGGCCCATGATCATGCCTTTTAGGGTTCAGTTGTATCTTTCAACCAACCCGTTTCCTTGGGGGTGGTAACGGGTGGTGAACTTGTAGGTTACACCACACTCTTGCCAAAGGGATTTCATATATTTCGAAATGAAATTGGTGCCCCTGTCAGACACCACCTCTAGAAGGAATCCCACTTGTGAGAAAATTCCCATCAGTGCTCGTCCCACCACGGGGGCCGTCACTGTCCTCAGAGGGATGGCTTCAGGGTACCGGGTGGCATGGTCCACCAAGACCAGGATGAACCTGTTGCCCATGGCTGTCTTGGGGTCCAGAGGCCCCACAATGTCAATTCCCACTCGCTGGAATGGGGTACTGACGACGGGGAATGGTTGGAGGGTAGCCTTGTTCTTCCCTCTACACTTACCACTTGCCTGGCAAGTTTGGCAGGTCCTACAGTGAGCATCTGAGCTCCTGTGCATTTGGGGCCAATAGAAGTGGGTGACACGCCTATCATAGGTCTTGTCCATCCCCAAATGTCCTACTAAAGGCACATCGTGAGCCAAACCCAGTAGGAAGGCTCTGAACTTCTGGGGTACCACCAGCGCACGGGCTGACCCAGGTTCAGCAGCCTTAGGCTCTGAATACAGGAGATCGTTCTCCCAGTAGACCGAGTGTTTTCCAGACTGAGCACCATTGACCTGGTCTGCATCCTGTTGCTGCATACCCACGAGAGAAGGGCATTCTTTCTGCTCCTTGCAGAATTCCTCCCTGGAGGGGCCTCCTTCTTGCTGCCAATGGGTCAGCTCAGGCAGGTCTCCCAGTTCGGCGATCTGTTCCCCGTTAGGCTCCAGGGCATCCCCCTCGAGGTCTGCTTCCTCCTGGGCCGTGGGAACTTCGGGGGCCGGATGTCCGCGCCCCCTGCGCCTTCTCTCTAAGGCCGGTTCCTGGGCCTCTCCTTCAGGCTCCAGGACTTCTTCAACACCCCTACTGGCTGCCATGGACCGCGTGGTCACGCACGCCCAGTCGGGTAGACCCATCATCCGCAGATGAGTCGTTTTCTCTACCTTGCCCCAAGGGGAGTTCTCCAAATCGTTCCCTAGCAAACAATCTACAGGCATGGAGGTCCAAACAGCAACTTGCAGAGTACCAGAGACCCCCCACACTCAAAGGGAACCTGAGCCATCGGACACTGGCTCTCAGAATTGTCAGCATTGACAACCCTACAGTAGGCATGCGGGACCACCTGCTCTTGAGACACCAGGTGCTGCCTCACTGCAGTCACACTGGCTTCTGTATCTCGAAGAGCCTCCGCCTTCTTACCGTTGATGGTCACCACCTGCCCATATTTCTTAGTGTTACTGGGTAGGTAGTTCTCAGGGACCATCTCACTGTCTCCTAGCGAGACTAGGGTCATCTGTAGGGGATCCCCACCCTTTTGGACGGCTACTTCCTCCCCCAAATTAACATTAGCTATTTGCCGGGGTGGAGCACCAGTGGGTGCGGGTTTTGTGAATAAGCGACACCTAGGGTCAGAGGCAACGTGACCCTGGTAGCCACACCTAAAACAGGTGATAGGCCACCTATGAACAGGTTTACCTGACCGGGCCCTGGTCTGCTTCGGGGGTTGAGGAGGCTGAGAACCTTTCCCTTGGTTCCCTTGGGGGTTACTTTGGGGGCCTTTGTGGAACCCTTTCTGTTTTCCCCTGTCCCCCCCACTCTTCTGCTGGGGACCCTGCCCACCTTTGGCTGAGTCTCCCACTGGACCTTTGTGGACCCTGGTGCTGAGCCAGCGGTCCGCTTCCTCAGCAAGCTTCCTCGGGTTGGACAGCTTGCTATCGATCAGGTGCTGGCGTAACTCAGGAAAACAATTAAGCGACAAGTGCTCCCATGCCATTAAATCAAGCAGCCCTTGAAAATCATTCACCTTGCTACCCTTCACCCAACCATCCAGCGCTCTGCAGAAAAAGGTCCAGTTACCTATTTGGCGGACTTGCGGTCTCCTAGGAACCCCTTGAGGGTCCTACATGTCAACAGCCTTAAGCCCCACTTGGAGAGGTCTGAAGTGGGCATGCTCTTGGCAACAGATGCTTGGATGGCGGATGAGACCGAGCCTCTTCCTGACCTCCTGTGCGCCTCAGAGCAAGATGGGTCAGTGGATGGTGTTAACCTCTCTTCTACCCTGACCCCTGAGCAACAGAATGACTGCCGCCAGTTGCTGGGACAGTTTTCGGATCTGTTCTCCCAGGTTCCTAGTGTCACAGATTGGTGCGTCCATGATGTGGACACGGGAGACAGCTTACCTGTGAAGCACAAGTCTTACAGGGTAACTGACAGGGTAAGGGCTTGCATTAAAGAGGAAGTCTCAAAGATGCTTGCACTTAGGGTGATTGAGTCATCTAGCAGTCCTTGGGCCAGCCCAGTGGTCTTGGTCCCGAAGGCTGCAGTGCCGGGTGCCACACCCGAACTCCGGTTCTGTGTGGACTACAGAGGGCTCAATTCAGTCACGAAGACAGCCGCGCATCCCATCCCCAGACCTGATGAGCTCATTGATCAGCTAGGGGCTGCATGGTACCTCAGCATGTTTGACTTAACGTCTGGGTACTGGCAGATCACCTTGACTGATGAGGCAAAGGAGAGGTCAGCATTCTTCACACCAGATGGGCATTTCCAGTTCCGTGTTATGCCTTTTGGGATGAAGAATGCCCCTGCCACCTTTCAGAGGTTGGTCAACCAGGTGTTGGTTGGACTGGATGAGTTCAGTGCCGCCTACCTGGATGATATTGAAGTGTTCCGTGCCAGTTGGGAGGAAATCTGCGCCACCTCTGGGAAGTGTTGATGGCGCTGCGGAAAGAAGGCCTCACGATCAAGGCGAGTAAGTGCCAGGTTGAGCAGGGTTCTGTGGTGTACTTGTGACACCAAGTTGGGAGAGGCCAGGTGGCGCCCCTGCAACTCAATATTGAAACCATCCTGGCTTGGGAGCCACCCACAACCCAGACAGAGGTGAGAGCCTTCCTAGGTCTCACAGGGTATTACAGGAGGTTTGTCAAAGGCTATGGCAACATTGTTGCTCCCTTGACAGAGCTGACTTCCAAGAAGCAGCCCAAAAAGGTGATCTGTACTGACATCTGTCGGAAAGCTTTTGACGCCCTGAAATCTGCCATGTGCACGGGGCCCCTGCTCATGGCACTCAACTTCTTAAGAGAGTTTATCGTCCAAACAGATGCTTCAGAACATGGTGTGGGGGCTGTTCTGTCACAGATGAATGAGGAGGGCCTAGATCAACCTGTAGCCTTTATCAGTAGAAGGTTACTTCCACGGGAACAGAGGTGGAGTGCTATTGAGCGTGAGGCATTTACTGTGGTGTGGGCACTGAAGAAGCTGAGACCATACCTGTTTTGGACTCACTTCCGGGTTCAGACAGACCACAGGCCCCTCAGATGGTTTATGCAGATGAGGGGTGAGAATCCAAAGCTTTTGAGGTGGTTCAGCTCCCTACAGGGTATGGACTTTACGGTGGAACACCGCCCCGGTACAGAACACGCCAACGCTGATGGTCTGTCCAGATTTTTCCGCCTTAGTGAAGAGAACTCCCAGGAGTTAGGGTAGTTTTCTCCACTTTTCAGCTGGAGGGGACACATGTTAGGCCTGGCACAATTGGCATGTGTCTCCCTTCCATTTTTGCTGTTGCCTCATGTGTTTTTGCTGATGTTCGATGCTTTGGGCACTGTGCCACTGCTATCCAGTGCCACAGTGCAAGTGCTCCCTATTGTAAATTGACGTATTAATCAGTGGTTCCATGTTTGGCTATTTGGTTTACTTGTCAGAACCTAGTCTAGTGCACTGAGTGTGCCCAGGGCATGTAAATCCAAATGCTGCTGGTGGGCCTGCAGCACTGGTTTCGCCACCCACAGAAGCATCCTTGTAAAATGTGTCAAAGGTCTGCTATTGCAGAGCCTGCGTGCAGTCTGGTACTGCACCCACTTCCCAGTCCCTAAACCTTCCCTTTTCTTCATATGTAAATGTAAATGTAAATGTATTTGACTTATATAGCGCACGAATCACCTGAAGGTCTCAAGGCGCTTGCTTAGGGAACCCGTCCTGGTATTCCCCTGTGAGATACCCCGGCAGGGTATCCACAGGGTGAAAGCCAGGCATCCCGCCGCGAGGGGCCGTAGTGGAGATTAAGCAAGCTATTGCCCAGAGTCGCAGAGTGTGACCCCGTGAGTCGAGTAGGCACCGGAGCGAGAATTGTCGAGTCCGTGGAATTTTGAGCCCCAGACCCGCCGAGGCGGGGAATCGAACCCTGGTCCACGGCCGATCTCAGCTTCCGGGTCTGCCGCCTCTAACCACTGAGCCACGCTTCAACCCCTATGGTTGGCCCAAGGGCAGGATGCATTGTAAGTATAAGGTAGGACAAGATGTGTGGCATGTCTAATAGTGAATTACAGCCATTTTCATTTTTCACTATTGCAAGCTACCTGTTCTCCATAGACCAGAATGGGAGTTATTACATTTTATAATCCTGTCTCACAGAACACGGTAGGAATTCGAGTTTAGTATGCCTGAACTCAGAATAATAAAATACACCTTTTAGTAAAGTTTATTTTAATATTCTGTGTTTGCAAATACCACTTTTAGACAGTAGGTATTTGCTAGTCTAACCATTCAAACCTGCCTCTGCTAGTTTGTGTATTCCTATGTCTGGTTTTGTGAGTGACAGGGCTGGGGAATTCCAGGAGACAGGCTGAGTCACCAAGTGGTGAATAGAGAGATCTGCATCTAGATGGGAGGGACGGGTGCACCTGAACCTTGAATAGGGCTGTGCCTGCCTTCCACAATGCTGGCTCCACCCCCTGGGGAGCGGCTGATGTCTCTGCCCTGCACACTGAAAGAAGAGAAGGAGTCCTGTAAACAAAGTGCTCCAGGACTGTACTTGCCTTCCACAATGCTGGCTCAACCTCCCGTAGTGGGTCTGATGTGAATGCCCTGCACTGTGAAAGGAAAGGAGAAGTCTGGTAAACAGAGTGCTTCAGAACTGGTTTGAACTGGGCAAAGGCCGCTCTCCCCTCAGAGAACAAAGGATTTCCGGGTATAAACTTTCCGGGTATAAACTTTGGACTACAAGAAGAAACCTTTACTGAGGAGAGGAACCTGAAGAAACTGAGGAGAGACTATTCTAAGCTGACGTGCTGCTTGGGGGATTGGCCTGCCGTGGTTGCCTTACTGCCAAAGGAAGGAGAAAGGAACTTTGTGTACTTTGCTTTCAACTTGTGAAGGATCTCCAAGGGCTTGGAAAAGAGCTTGCCTCCTGCTGAAGTCTCAGGGACAACAGACTTCACCCCCCGCTCCCCAGAGTTCTTGTTGAAGTGCCTGCTGCTGTTTTGGGCCTTCTGAGGAACTGCGTGTCGCAAGGAGCTGGAAGCGCGACTCAACGAGAAGAAGCGTGTCACTGTGCCTGCCGTCGCAACTCCGAAGGAGGGTGTCGCCGCTGGAACTGTCGCACTGCACCGCATCGGAGAGAAGCGTGCCGCAACGAAGAGGAACTGTGTCGCCATCGCTGCTGCTGCCGTCGCAACTCCGAAGAAGGAGGGTGTCGCCTCTGTGGTTGTCGCACTGCACCGCATCAGGAGAAGAATCTCGCAACAAGGTAGGAACGTGTCGCCGCCGCTCTGCCTGCCGTCGCAACTCATGACATTTTTTACAAATATTCCTTGTCTCCAGGGGAAGGGCTATCTCGGTTCTGGCAGGGTGGCTGCTTAGGGCTGTGCTCTGTTCTTTACTTTCTTCTCTGCCTTTGGGTACTGCAGTGTTTGTCACTGCTCCTTGTGGTGTTGTTCATCATCATTCCTTTTTCTGTTCTTTCGCACTCTGTTCCCATACTCCCACAGTTTTGTATGATGGCTCTGCGTTGTGGCGCGGTAAAGTTCTCCGAAGAAAACTGATGTAGGCGTGCCGGGGTGGGTCTTATGTGACCTCCCTGACGTCACGTACGCGGGCACACCTGGGCAGAGTCACGTCATGCCGTCCCCCCGGCGTGCAGGGATGCTGCTGCAAAAAAAAATCAGGGTCCAGACTCACGCTTGGGGATAATTCTACGTTAAGGAATCTGCGGCTAGAATCGTCTCTGCTAGATGCATCGTTACCTAAGATAAGTAACTCGTACATCTATATACTCAAAAACTATACAATTAACTTGCAAGAGACAGCTATACTCACCAGCACCTACTCTGCAGAGACAGCAAAAACCAACGATATCCCACTAGAAAGAAAAAAACAAAATCAATCACTCACAAGACAACAAACTCAGATCAAGCACAAATGCAAAAAGTTTTTGACACTCAAAAAACAGAAGCCAAACATACTGCTATTATTACACCATTTACAAAAATCACATTCATGCAGAAAAATGAAAAACATTTACATTGTACAAAAAAAAGTGTCTTACCAAACACATACAACTACACGAACAGCAGAGCCACCAGTAACGAAACCGCAACATGGAACAGTCTAAAGAGCAAAAGCCTTGAACTAAAACAAAAAGACAGACATAAAGCATTACAATTGCAATTCACAAGAAATAAAACAAATAACATTATAACACGCTATGTCACTGCCCAAATGGTCAATCTGCCAGATGAATGAATGAATGAAGTGGAATTTGTATAGCGCATGGCTACACTGAGGCCTCCCAGCGCTGTGGACGGAAAAAAGCGGGCCAGTGGCAGGTGTTAGAGAGGGATGTTAAAAAGATGGGTTTTCAAGAGTTTCCGGAATGCTAGCAGGTTAAGCTCTCTGCGCAGATGCAGAGGGAGGGCGTTCCAGGAATTGGCAGCATTGAAGGAAAAGGAGCGCCCACCCCATCTGGCTTGCCGTATTCTAGGAGTGACAGCAGAAAAGGTGAAGTTGGAGCGGAGGTTCCTGGTTGGATGATATGGAGGGACTAGGTATTGGGAGATAGCAGGGCCACACTTCCAGACGGCCTTGTGTGCTAGGCACATGGATTTTAACAGGATTCTTGCCCTGACGGGAGTCAATGGAGGTTCAATAGTGCTGGTTTGGCAGAGTGTCTGTGGGGGATCTGGAGAAGCAGGCGGTCTGCGCAGTTTAGAATAATCTGGATCTTGTAGGTGGTGGATAGACGGGGTCCAAGATAAAGGGCATTTTCATAGTCCAGGCGAGAGAGGATGAGGGCCTGGACCAGGATTCTTCTTGCCTGGAATGGGAGAAGAGGGAGGATCTTACGGAGCATCCTTAATAAGCCAAAGTAAGAATCTGAGAGCTTAGTGGCCTGATGGTTAAAGCTAAGAGATCGGTCAAGCCACATGCCAAGGCTTTTGATCTGATCTTTTGGTTCAGGTACTGGACCGAGACAGGGTGGCCATAGCAATGCAGGGTTGAGGAGGGGGAGTTGCCGAGAACCAAGAGCTCAGTTTTTGCACCGTTCACTTAAAGGCAGGAGAGTTCCATCCATTTGGCGTCCTCCTCTAGGCAAGGGCCTAGGGTGCTAGATGACCTCTCGGGTGATTTAGAGCCATTATGTTAGAATTGGGGGTCTCTGGTTGGCACAGTTATGCACTTTTGACAAGCAGGGACCCTCTCCTCTAAGTCAGGGCGAAGGTCTTACTCTCAGAAATAACCCCTGCTCACCCTCTAGGCGGCGTGGCGCGAGCAGACAAGGCTAAACTCCAGAGCGCATACGGTTAAGCATTTGAAGTAACACATACAATGACCCGTCAACCCACCACACAGAGACACAAGACTGGTTGTTTTGTAGGAAATATATACTTTATATATAAAACTCTCAAGCAGACTTGTATTACACACTTTGCTTCAAAAACGGTTCCAATTACTTTTGAAATGAGGCCACAGTTCTTAAAGGCAGTGTTCAATGTTTGGAAAGGGTTAAAAGGTTCTCAAAATGGTCTCCCCGTACAGCAGGCAGTCTCTAATACGTTGGTGTGCTGTTCGTTGAGGCCTGAACGCCTCGTAACACTTCTCTACGCGTCGTACGAGGCCCAAAGGAAAAGCCCTACTGACACTCACGCATCCCGCGTGAGACGCGTACACCGCGGCTGATCAGGACAAGGGGTACGAGTCGTACTAAGCTTGTGCGACTCGTACCTTCAGGCGTAGGGGCACAGATGTTCACAAAGGACAGCGGGACACAGCGCACAGCTCGAGGCATTTCGAGGGGCCTCAGTACATACAGACGGTGCGAGTCATAGGGGGGCAATGCGACTCGCACGGCGGGGCCGTTCACAGTACCTTTGTTCTTTGTTGCGGTGCGGGCATGCAGGGGGAGCCAATGCCTCACGTCGCGGTGTCCTCCTCGTTGTGGTGTGAGCTACGGCTCGGGAAGCTCGTTCGTCACTGTACTCGGCGGGTACGGTGCGTTGTGGGGCAGCTCTTCGTCGCGATGTACGCACTGTTCCTGGAAAGGGTCAGACACTCGAGTGCGGGGCGAAGCAGCAGTATGAGTTGAAGGGTACGGGACATACCCTGCTGCGCTACGTGCCGCAGCCGCTCACGAACAGCGGCAGACGCTTCCACCAGGACAGTTCACACAGGGGAAAGCAGGCACAGGGCGAGGTCCCTTCTTACGGTGCGGGCTACGGCTCGTGTAGGCGGCAATAACGGTGCTTGGGCCAGCGGGGCTGGTTTTTGCGATGCAAAATGGGGCTTTGACAGGCAGAAGTCGCGTTGCTTGCCGGGATCATGGTGCCCAGGGCTTTTCAGAGTGCGTGGCGGATTTTCACGACACGCTCAGCTTCTCCCAGGTTGAACTGCGGGGAAATGCAGCACGCACAGCAGCTTCTCTTTCCAGGGGGATAGAGCCCATTTGGTCCTGGGGCTCAGTTCAGGGGGCAGGTTCACAAGCAAGCCCTTGGAGATTGTCAAGATGTACAAGTTGGATTTCAAAAGTCTATCAGTCTTTTTCTTCCTCTCTCCTTCTTGCAGCAAGGCACCCACCACAGGCCAGTCTCTCAGGATTAGAGACAGTAGTCCTCCATGCAGCTTTCCCAGGTCCTTCTCTTCAGGCAGAGTTTCTTCTTGGCGTCAACGGGATCTGATTTCTTAGGAGCAGGGCTCCTTCTTTTATACACCTTTTCTTTTGTTCTCGCAGGCCAGGGGGGCCTTTGCCTAATCCAGTCAGTCTCTGAGCACTTTGTTTTCCAGGCCCTGGCTTCTTCTTTCAGTGCGCAGGGCAGGGACCTCAGACGCTCCGCAGGAGGAGGAGCCAGAATTGTGATGACAAGTACAGTCAGGAGCACATTGTTGACAGTCTTCCCTCTTCCTGGACCAGGTGTCGGGCAGAGTCATCAGTTGCTCCCCAGGGGGTGGAGCCAGCATTGTGGTGGCAGAGCACAGCCCTATTCAGAGTCAAGGGGCACTCCCACCACCCACTCTGGTGTAATCCCTCTATTCACCACCTGTCATCCCCGGACCTGTCACTCACAAAACCCAGAGAGCAGATACACATCCTGGCAGAGGCAGGCTGAAATGGTTAATCAAGCACATGCTAACTTTCGAAAAGTAGCATTTGCAAACCCAGGATATTAAAATAAACTTTACTAAAAGAAGTATTTTATTATTCTGAGTTCAGGCATACTAAACTTGACCTTCACCATGTTCCCTGAGCCTGCTGGGATTATAGTGTGTAATTATTCCAGCAGCCAATTCTGGCCTAAGAGAACAGGTAGCCTTACAATAGTGAAAAACGAAAATGGCTGTAATTCACTATTAGGACATGCCACACACATCAGGGCATGCCCTACCTTATGCTTACAATGCACCCTGCCCTTGCACCTACGATAGGGGTGACTAATATGAAGTAAAGGGAAGGTTTAGGGGCGGGCAAGTGGGTGCACTTGCCCAGCCAGCATGACAGTACCAGACTGCACGCAGGTTCTGCAATGGCAGACATAGACACATTTTACTAGGCCGCTTCTGTGGGTGGCACAACCAGTGCTGCAGGCCCACCGGCAGCATTTGTATTTACAAGCCCTGGCACTTCTTGTGCACTCTACTGGGGACTGACAGTAAACCAAATAGGCCAATCATGGAAACCAATCACATATAGCAATTTACAGTAGGGAGAGCATATGCACTTTAGCACTGGTCAGCAGTGGTAAAGTGCCCAGAGTCATTAAACCAACAAAAACAGGTCAGAGAGAATATTGGAGGAAGGCAAAAAGTTCAGGGATGACCCTGCCAAGAGGGCCAAGTCCAACAAAACCCCCTTCCAGCCAAAATGCAGGGTAGACCAATCACTACCGTGATGGGCTTCCCTGCTTAGTGTGATAGAACATGGACCTGGCCCGCAACAGCAGGGGCATATTCCAGTTCTACGCCAATCTGAACCCATTTCAAATCCTCTGTCCATACTCTCAGGGTCCACCAATCCAACCCATGTGGAACCTTTCTCTTCACCTGTGGACACCACCTGTGCAGCATCCAACCATAACCTGCTGACAGGTGTGTCCCAACAGACAGACATCAATTCACAGTGGTCAATGACAGTAGTCAGGGATGAGACCCAGGCCTTATGCCTCTCAGGGCTCTCAAACCTCTGTGGCCTCAGAGAGGGGGCAGTAGCCCCAGGTGCTGGGCACCCTTTGTCCACTCTCGCTCCTGTCAGGTCAGGTATGACCTCCTGGCACTGACCCACCAGCCCCAGGCCTGTACCCGGCAGCTGGACCAGAGACTGGGGTGGGCTCTCCCACACCCCGTCCTCATCCTTGGGGCTCTGTACCCTCCCACCTGGAGTGGTACCCCCCTTCCAGAATTGTCAGGCGCCTGTGGCATGTGATCTGCACAATTCGCCCACCAGTTCAGGGGTGCTATCCTACAACTGGGGTGCCAGGTCAGGGGGGACACCCTGCACCTGGCCCTCTAACCTAGGGTCTAAACCCTCAAGCTGCACCAGGGTCAGAGGTGAGGACTCCCTCCCTCTGCACCCCCTTCCAGAGTACTGCCCACTTCCAACTTGATTGGTACCCCTAGAAGTGACAGGGGTCAGAACACTGATTACAGTGATCCCACTCTCCAGGTCAGACAACCTCTGAACCTGGCTTCCCAACTCAGGGACCCAACCCTGCAGTTGAACAATTGCCTGGCGCACCAGGACTTCCTTGGGAGTACGCATGCCCCCCCTGAGGGTAACACATACTTCCTGTGTTGTGTGACAGTCTGCCTGGCACAGATCTCCCTTCCCCTGTCCATCTGGCAGTGCACGGAGATCCCCCAGGACAGAAGTGGTGTCACCATGGTCATTCCCTGGGGATGCAGCCATGCTGGCTGGCCTCTGACCCACTGGCTGGATCTTCCACTGGGGACTCTCTCCCACTTTCACCCCTCCACCTGGACTTCTACACCCTCCCAACTGGAGCGGTACTGCCAGATACCAAAACTACTGGAGCTCTGCTTACAGAGTCTCCACGTTCTCTAGCCACTGGTAGATCCTCCTCAAATGTCCTACAAGTACAGCCAAGGCCCTTGACCTGATGTTCCCTTAAGAAATCATCCACGCCCTGAGACTGAGTTTTGGGTACCTTGGGACAGAACCCACACTCACTCCTCCTCCTCTGAGACAGGACGCGAGCCCCTACACCCCTCCCACTATGCTGAGATCTAGCTGGGCTACACTGAACCTCTTCCATCACACAGGACTGGAAGTTACCTTAGCCACTCTTGTTGGAATTACTCCCCAATGCTGCTTCAGACCCTCTGGAATCCACCAAAGGGTCAGCCTCCAACGTGAGCTCCCTGGGGTCAGTGAACTCACTCTCAAACAGGTGTTGGCATAGCTCTGGAAAACAGGGACTTAAAATATGCTCTCCCAGAATTGGATCACACAGCCCCCTACAAGGGTCAACCAAACTATCCTTCACCTCACCATCCAGTTCCTCACACATATACTCCACACCACCCTCCTGAGATTGGCAAGACAGCATCTGACTGTCTCTGTCCCACAACCCACACTCTTCTGGGCGGTCTCCATACTCACATTCCAGGACTTCAACTATGGGGGAATCCCTCCCACTACTAGGACCATGAATACCTACGCCAGTTACCCTATTCCCTTCAGGGACACTGCGCACTACTGGAGCTACCTCATGTCCTCGAACCTCCTGGTGTATGTTAACCCCCTCCAAATCAGGTGCCACATGTCTGGGTGTATATACTACTCTCCCAGCACTAGATACCTGAATGTTGCTGCCACCACCTGAGCTGGCCTCCACCTCCAACTCAGAAAAGCTCAATCTCTGAGCTACACACATTTATTGCTGCTGGGCTGAAGCCCTCCTGGCCTCAAGCCCCTCGAGCTCCAAGTCAAGTTTCCTCATTCTCAAGTCATGCGCAAGCTGCAAATGCTAACTTTCTAAAAGTAGCATTTGCAAACCCAGGATATTAAAATAAACTTTACTAAAAGAAGTATTTTATTATTCTGAGTTCAGGCATACTAAACTTGACCTTCTACCATGTTCTCTGAGCCTGCTGGGATTATAGTGTGTAATAATTCCAGCAGCCCATTCTGGCCTATGAGAACAGGTAGCCTTACAATAGTGAAAAACGAAAATGGCTGTAATTCACTATTAGTACATGCCACACACATCAGGGCATGTCCTACCTTATGCTTACAATTCACCCTGCCGTTGGGCCTACCATAGGGGTGACTAATATGAAGTAAAGGGAAGGTTTAGGGGCTGGCAAGTGGGTGCACTTGCCCAGCCAGCATGACAATACCAGACTGCACGCAGGTTCTGCAATGGCAGACCTAGACACATTTTACTAGGCCGCTTCTGTGGGTGGCACAACCAGTGCTGCAGGCCCACCAGCAGCATTTGTATTTACAAGCCCTGGCACTCCTGGTGCACTCTACTGGGGACTGACAGTAAACCAAATAAGCCAATCATGGAAACCAATCACATATAGCAATTTACAGTAGAGAGAGCATATGCACTTTAGCACTGGTCAGCAGTGGTAAAGTGCCCAGAGTCATTAAACCAACAAAAACAGGTCAGAGAGAATATTGGAGGAAGGCAAAAAGTTCAGGGATGACTCTGCCAAGAGGGCCAAGTCCAACACACTACTAGTTGCATGTCATCTGCATAGTTGATGCTTTTTATGCCTAATGGATGGACAATCTCCACCAAGGCTCTCATGTAGATGTTAAAAAGTGTGGGGCTTAAAGAGGAGCCCTGGGGCACCCCACAACAGAGCGGCAACCGGTTGGAGGCAACATTTCCTTCGAACACCTGGAAGAAACGGTCACTGAGGAATGACTGGAACCAAGTTAGTGCAGTGTAGATGGGCCTTCTAATAGGGCTGAAAAAAATGGGGGGTAATCTTTCCCAAGGGATCGGTTGAGGTTGTCTGCCAGGCCAATCTGTCCCCCAGGTGGGGCAGAAAACAGCAGACAGAAATGTGCCCCCCTTGCTAAAGAGATAAATCCCTGTTGCCTAGTAGCGTTTTCTGCCTTCCTCCTCCTGCCTGGGGCAGAAAGACCAAAAAAGGTACAGATCTGTCCCCAGGAGGGGCAAAAAAACCATTAACCATTTACCCCCTAACAAGCAAAAATGTCGTTCCATTACACACAAAACAAAATCCCTGTCGCCTAGTGGATTTGCTGATCCCCTGGGGCACAAAAATGCCAGAAAAACCAGACAATTGTCCCCGGGGGGGGAAGAATACACACACTAAAAACATCTGCCCCCTGGAAGCGACCTTTGCCCAAGGGGTCATTTCCAATTTATTTATTTTTAAATCCCTGGCTCTTGTGGGCTTTTCTGCCCCCCCTGGGGCCAGAAATGCCAAAAAAAGCAGGCGATCTGTCCCCGGGGGGGTGGGGTCCAGAAAAGTCTTAAAAATTACTAAGGCCCATAAGGAAGCAGCACTTGCCCAAGGGGTCGCTCCCATTTAACATTTAAATCACTCCCTAGTGTCTAGTGGGGTGTTCCCCCAAGCCAAATAAACAGACCGAGGGGGGCGTGGCCTAGCAAGCCGTAATGGTGGATGTGAGCTCGGAGAGCTCCGTACAGCCCGCTCTACTATCCGCCCTTATCCTGCTTCCCTGGTCTCTTCCCCTTCCTGACTGGTGTCCTGCAACCATTGTGCTCCACAAACGGCCACGATCACTAAGTCTTGGAGGGCTCCGCGCTCAAGAGCGGAATCAAATGTGAGGCCCCCTCTGCCTGCGGAGAATTGGTGAGTGAGGCTGATCACCGAGGCAGGGACTGAGCATCGGACCCCCGGGGCGGTTCCGTGCCGCAGATGGCGGCTTCTCCGGGCTCCGCGGTGGGAACCCGCATCGGCAGCACTTTCGGGCCACGCGGGCCCTGGTGGGGGGACACGGAGGGATTTCCTAGTGCCCTGGGAGGGCTGGAAGTGCTCCTTCACTGCCATTTGCCCCCTGGAGCCTCCTGTGCCGTGGATCAGCGGCCTTGTCGGGCCGCGGACGGGGCTGTGATAGCCATACCACCGAGACAGAGCTCCTGGGCCCGGCTTGCGCCTGATGTGGGGTCTGCTGGGCCTGCCCCTGTGCCGCTGATGGAGGCCTGATCAATGCTAGGTGGGCAGGAATAGGGCCGAGCGTGGTCCTGGGTCCCAATGGGGGCTTACCGGCTGCATACTTCTCCCCCCTCGCTGGCAGAGTGGCAGGCTCACCTCGGTGGTCAATCGGACCACATGGGCCTGCCGCAGTCGTCGTGTGGATGCTGGAGTGACGGCAAGGATACCAGCTGTGAGGATCTTGGAGGTACTGTGGTGAGGCTGCCTTGTACCTCCGGCTGGGGTAGTGTGCCCAGAGTGGTTTGTGTGAGCTGCACAGCTGTGTCCCTTGGTGGTGGGGAGTTACGGCGCACCCCCACGTCTCGCTCTGGTGTCCACCTGTTGCTTGGTGACCTGGCCACATTGACCGGAGAGGACTTCCCTGGTCGGACGCTGGGCCTGTGAGGTGGGTCAATTGACACTTTTTTAGAATGGTGCGACTCCTTACTCCCCTGTGATGTTCTGGGGATCCATCTTCTCTGGACTGAGTCGCACAAAGGGCGGATGCAACACTCTAGCCCACAGGGCCCTTTAGCGTTTGCCGTGACGAGGGACCGGCCAGGTGGAGAGTCCTCCAAGCAAAGCACGATAGATAAGTTTACTGGCCCTGGGGCCTCCGCTGTGGCGTCTGGGGGGGCATCTAGTGATGTGCCTGATAATGCTGCCTTCATGGCTGCCATCACCCAGTCAAGGGATGACTTAGATGCCAACATTGGAACAGTGGGGCGGACGTCATGCTGTTATGCCAGTGTTTACGCAATTCAGTGGCACGGATAACAGAGACAGAAACACGGATCTCTGGAGTGGAGTGGAGGATGTGGTGGAGACCCTACAGAAGCGAGTGGCCTCCCTGGAGACGGTCCAACGTGGGCTGGCATCCAGGATGGAAGAAGTGGAAGGGAGGGCCCCGCCGCAACAATCTACGCTTTGTTGGATTCCCGGACGGATGCAAGTAGGAAGGCATGGAGCGTTTCCTCACCCAGTGGCCCGAGAGTTGGCTCCCTCCGGGTCATTGTCTGCATGCTTTGTGGTGGAGCGTGCCCATAGGGCGCTGACCCAGAAGCCCCCTCCTGGCGCTCGACCAAGACCTGTCATTGCAAAGTTACTGAACTGTCACTATAGAGACATTATTCTGAAGCAGGCTAGGGCCTAGGAACCATTGCTGTTTAATAATGCCCGTATCCTGGTATTCCCAGACTATACTAAGCTGGTTCAGCAACAACGGCAATCCTTTATGGCAGCAAAGGCCCGTCTCCGAGAGCTCAAGCTCCCATATGCCCTGCTATATCCTGCCAGACTGCGGGTGGTCATCGCTCCCGCACCCATTTTTTCGATACACCGTAGGAGGTCTTTCAATGGACAGATGAGACTGTGCGTCAGATTCTTTATCAAGTGAGATGCTGCGCAAACAACCCACGAAGAAGGGGAAAGGGAACAGGCGCTCCAGGTCCAGGTGAAGATCGTTGTCAGGTGACGCCTCATCCCAGGCGGCATCGGATCAGCGTCTACCTACCACTCTGAACTAACTCATGGGGAATGTAATGATTTATTGATTTCTTGTCCTGTTTTCCTTGACAGGGGAAGCATGATTGAGGGCCGTTACCCCTGAAGCGCATCTGCGGGTGGGGAAAGGGCCAGCTGACAGTAGATTGGAAGATGGGGATCCATTGGCGGGCGGAGGGGGGACCCCCTGTTGGTGTCTGCCACGTACGCACGCCGCGACAGGTACTTCATTGTTTTTGAGGTATTGGGTGGTGGGGTTTTGTTTTTGGTTTGGTTAGGGGGTTGGGGGTGTTGTTGTTTGATCGCACTAGCCTACATCGTCTCAAGGTCATCTTGTCCAGTTCACAAGGTCTTTCTTGGTACACGCCCATGTTCTGCATTGTCTCATGATGGGCCCCCTTAGTGATAGGCGGGTTCACTTGGGGACCCTTCACATAATGTGTTGGAATGTTCGGGGCACTGGACAAAATCAAGCGTGGCACAATACTTAAACAGGTGAAGCACGTACACGCCAACATTCTCCTGCTCCAGGAAACGCATCTGATGGGGAATAAGGTACTCTGTTTTCAGCGTTTTGGATACGTGCACGGTTTTCACTCTGGCTTCTCAAGGGGGTGCCAGGGGGGTTGCAATCCTGATCCATAGAAGGGGTCCCGTACAAACGTGAAAGTATGGAGGGATACACAGGGCAGGTATCCGTTCCTTCAGGGGACGATAGGGATGGAACCCATAGTCCTGGGTAGTGTTTATGCCCCCCGCCCCTTTCCTGGGGCATGGTTGACAGGCTCACGACACTGTTGACAGACATACCGGATGGGCCCATGGTTGTGGGGGGAGACTGGAATGATGTATTAGACCTAGTTGGGGATCGTTAGTGTCCTGGCGGCCCTGCGGCCACGGGTGGGCCTACGAAGCTGCATACACTGTGTCAGGTAAGGATTGGATAGACCCCTGGCGTCGCCTGCATGGGACGACACAGGGCTACACTTATTTGTCAGCCGTTCATGGCTCCTTTTCCCGCCTTGATTACATCTTTGTCCCCCGTGCCCTGGGTAATTGCCGCCGATATTCTCCCACGTGGACTGTCGGACCACTCACCGATTACTCTTACAGTAAATATGGGTCGAACACAGCAGTCATTTCGGTGGCGTCTTTCTGTGTGGAACCTTCAAAGGGGGACTATCGAGAGCATATGAGAGACGCTATGGATCAATTTTTGTCACTTAATGTGGGGACGGTGGAGGGGGCTGATTGCCTGTGGGAGGCAATGAAACCCACGCTTCGAGGTGTGGATATATCATATTGTGCAGCGGCCCGCAGATTACGTAGGGAGACTCTTGTTCAGGTGGAGGCTAGGCTTCTGGCTTTGGAGTTTCGCAGCAGGGAGGGCGCCGACCACGGTGCTCGCCACCAACTTCTTTTGATGCAACAGGAATATGCGCATATTCTGCTGGATGAAGCCCGACAGGCATGACTGGTGACCCGCAGCAGAATTTATTAATGGGGGGACAAATCCAGAAAATTGTTACATAGGTTATGCCAGCTGTCATTGTACTACCAGGTCCTACCGGGTGTTTTGGGTCCGGATGCGTCCGCTCTCACTGACCCCTCTATGATTGCTGACAGCTTTGCCACATACTATGCGGACCTCTACGCCCCTAGGGAGTGCATCCCCTAGGGGATGGTGGGTCAATTCCTCGACAATCTACCGCCTAAGGCCCTCTCTGATGAGGTACGTGAGGAGTTGGATCTCCCGCTCACCGAGGAGGAACTGGGTGCGGCGCTGGGTGAGATACAGCCTAGAAAGGCCCCGGGACCGAATGGCTTCCCATGCAAGTTTTTTAAAAGTTATTTTCTACAATTGGGACCTCTTTTCCATAGGGTGGTTGAGGAGGCCAGGGAGTGGAGTTGCATGCCACAGGACTGGAGACATGTGGCAATTGTAGTGTTCCACAAGCCAGGAAGACCCTTGGAACAACATGCATCTTATCGCCCTATATCCCTCCTTAATGTGGAGGCCAAGGTGTTAGCCAAGGCATTCGCTTAATGCCTCCGTGCCCATATTACATCGTTAGTACATACCGATCAGGCCGGGTTCATGGCCTATAGGGCGACCCGGTACAAAAGGGGGTGTGATGGACGGAGCATCTGAGTCAATCAAACACTCACACCCAGTCAAAAGATCTGGGTTTAATCCATTACCGTTCTTTAGCCCACTCTGCCACCCCAGTTCAGACATGGGTATGCTCAGACGTGAGTCCCTTGCTCACTTTGCCACTGGATTCAAGCAAGCCGGGCTGAAGATGGCTGTAATGCCAGAAACCGTCCTCGGAAACTTGTTTCCGATCCAGGGAAGGCATGGCTTGGCAGTTCGGGCTGGACTGTTCCCATGAGGCACAGGGTCATACTGATTTGCATATAGCCATGTCTGAACTGGGGTGGCAGAGTGGGCTAAAGAACGGTGATGGATTAAACCCAGATCTTTTGACTGGGTGTGAGTGTTTGATTGGTTCAGATGCTCCGTCCATTACCACCCCTTTTGTACCGCTTTGGCCGCCATAAGTGTGGCAGGGTATGCTCAGACGTGAGTCCCTTGCTCACTTTGCCACTGGATTCAAGCAAGACGGGCTGAAGATGGCTGTAATGCGAGAAACCGGTCCTCGGAAGCTTGTTTCCGATCCAGGGAAGGCGTGGCTTGGCAGTTGGGGCTGGACTGTTCCCATGAGGCACAGGGTCAGACTGATTTGCATATTGCCATGTCTGAACTGGGGTGGCAGAGTGGGCTAAAGAACGGTGATGGATTAAACCCAGATCTTTTGACTGGGTGTGAGTGTTTGATTGGTTCAGATGCTCCGTCCATTACCACCCCTTTTGTACCACTTTTGGCCGCCATAAGTGTGGCAGGGTATGCTCAGACGTGAGTCCCTTGCTCACTTTGCCACTGGATTCAAGCAAGCCGGGCTGAAGACGGCTGTAATGCCAGAAACCGGTCCTCGGAAGCTTGTTTCCGATCCAGGGAAGGCATGGCTTGGCAGTCCGGGCTGGACTGATTCCATGAGGCACAGGGTCAGACTGATTTGCATATAGCCATGTCTGAACTGGGGTGGCAAAGTGGGCTAAAGAACGGTGATGGAATAAACCCAGATCTTTTGACTGGGTGTGAGTGTTTGATTGGTTCAGATGCTCCGTCCATTACCACCCCTTTTGTACCGCTTTTGGCCGCCATAAGTGTGGCAGGGTATGCTCAGACGTGAGTCCCTTGCTCACTTTGCCACTGGATTCAAGCAAGCTGGGCTGAAGACGGCTGTAATGCCAGAAACCGGTCCTCGGAAGCTTGTTTCCGATCCAGGGAAGGCATGGCTTGGCAGTTCGGGCTCGACTGTTCCCATGAGGCACAGGGTCAGACTGATTTGCATATAGCCATGTCTGAACTGGGGTGGCAGAGTGGGCTAAAGAACGGTGATGGATTAAACCCAGATCTTTTGACTGGGTGTGAGTGTTTGATTGGTTCAGATGCTCCGTCCATTACCACCCCTTTTGTACCGCTATAGGGCTACCCAGCACAATATAAGGTGTGCACATGTTGCAGTGGCAACCTTCCAGGGGCTGGGAGAGCGGGCTGCGTTATTTCTTGCAGACATGGACAGGGCCTTTGACTCCTTAAGCTGGGTATATTTATTCGCACTTCTCAGTAGATTAAACTTTGGGCCACGATTCCTGTCCTGCCTGACCCTTCTCTATACTGACCTGACGGAGTCAGTACGAGAGGCGGGCGCCGTCTCCCCCTTGATCTCGATTGGTTGGGGCACTAGGCAGGGTTGCCCGCTGTCCCCTTATTTGTTTGTGCTGGCTATGGAGCCTCTGGCGTCCTGGGTGCACATCGATGCCCAGGTTACGGGACTGGAATGGACAATTGGCCTCTCGGGTCGCATTGCCTTATATGCGGATGATGTACTCTTTTTTTCTTACAAATATCGATAGAACGGGATCGCGCCTACTACGCATTATGCAAATATTCGGGGAGACGTCCCGTCTGTTTATGAATGCTCGTAAATCTACACTGTGGGTCTTGGGGGGAGGGGCGGGCTCCGGCCCCTGGGCTTCCTCCGTCCAGGTATTCACTGGAGGGGTTTAAGTATCTGGGAGTGTTTTTATCTCACTCTCCGGTCGTCTCTTGGGAACAAAATCTGGCCCCTGTATGGGAATGGGTGCAGGAAGATCTTAAAACTTGGTCCCACATGCCGCTTTCAATATATGGCCGATCGGCCATCTTTAAAATGGTGTCCCTTCCCCGCCTCCTGTATCAGCTACAAAACCATGCCTACCCGATTTCCCCCGGCTGGTTCAGACGGGTCAACACAGCCTTGAGTCAATTTCTATGGGCTGGCGGTATGGCAAGGGTAGCTCTACGAACTTGCTTCCAGTCCACGTATTGCGGGGGACTGGAAACCTCTGATATCCTATCCTATTAACTAGCCTCTCATCTCCTAGTCCTAAATGAGTGGCAGTATGGCGATAGGGCTGATCCAGCCTATGCGGTCGAGAGGTGCTGTATGGGGGCTAACACTCTGCACACTATATTGTACTCCACGCCACTGCGTAACTCCCTACCACCGGCTACAAAGCTGATATTTCAAATATGGCGACAGGCGTTGAGACGGACAGGGTGGTGATGATTGACTCGGGAGACTCCCCTCTGGTCGAAGGGGCGACTTCCGCAGGTGGCAATGTTATCCGGTTTTCGAAGCTGGGACCGCATTGGCATCTCCACTCTTGGGGACATCATGCGGGGACCAGTTTTAAAGTCCTTTCAGGAGTTGCAGAAGGACTTCCACATGCCCAAAACTAAAGTTTTTCCGATATTTGCAGCTGCGACATTCCCTCACTTCTTACATTGAGGGGCTGGGGTCCCTGGCTGAGTTTAGTCCCATAGAGGCCAAGGTATTCATGGGAGACCTCCACAACCACAAGATTGCCAAAGTGTATCAGTCCCTGGTTATCCATAGTTCCCCCACACTACAGCGACTTCGGGAGGCTTAGGAGGGAGACATAGGCCCACTGGAGGAGGAGGACTGGGTGGAGGCCCTGGCTTCCCCGCGGGGGTCATCTATCGACGTACGTCTTCACCTCATCCAATTTAAATATCTCCACTGAGTCTATCTCACCAGGGTCAGGCTCTGAAGGGCAGGACTGGTGGCCTCCCTGATGTGTCTTAGATGCCAACATTAAACCCCGCTTGCCAAAAACACCTGGGCGCGGAACTGGAACAGGTTGGACCTCCCCTCCCTGACCTCCCTGCTTCACAATTCCATCCCCCCCCTCTCTGGCTTATCATCGGCCTCACAGGCCAAGGCCATTAACACCTGGCTGGCTGGAGCCTGTGACTCAGAGGCCCCCTTACGACGCATCTCCATCCGCCGGCTTAAGGACTCTAACCGATGGTTTAACGACCATCTAAAAGAACTTAAGCTGAGCGTTCGGAGGGCGGAGAGGCAGTGGAGGAAGAACTACTGCCCGTTATTAAAAACCCACTTTCTGACACTGTTGGCTGATTACAAATCAGCAATCCTAGCTGCAAAGACCGACTACTTCTCTACGAGAATAATGTCGGCCGCCAACAAACCCAGGGCTATTTTTGACATCGTAAACGACCTGGCGTTCTCAGATCGAGCCTCGCCCCAAATCCCTCCCTCCCAGCTTCTCTGCGACCAATTAAACAACTACTTCGTGGATAAGATCACCAATATCAAGGCCAATATCCCTTCACCCTCGCCTACCTTCGTCGATCCCTCCCCCCCCCCAGTACAAAATCATTTCACTGCTATCCCTCCCCTCACTCAGGAATCCTTTCTGTCGATTCTCCCCAAAGTTAAATCCGGGTCCCCGGCGGATGTCTGCCCCGCTCGCATCCTACAGCAAATCTATTCTAGCTGCCCTGATCCCCCGATTGCCTTCCTCAACAGCGCCTTGGCACAGGGTGTGGTGCCCCCGGTACTAAAAGCAGCCACCATCGTACCCCTGCTGAAGAAACCCGGCTCGGACCCTTCTATCTCGTCCAACTTTCGCCCCATCTCCCTGCTGCCCTTTCTGGGCAAGGTGATGGAACGCCATGTTACCGCGGCTCTGAGCTCCCACATTGAGGCTAATGGGGGACTGGCTTCTCGTCAGGCAGGATTCCGCCCCAGGCACTCAACAGAATCGGTCGTAGTCGCCGTCCTAGACAACCTCAGAAAGGGCATGGATGATAACAACCACCAGGCACTGGTCCTCCTCGATCTTTCCGCCGCCTTTGACACGGTGGACCATACCATCCTACTCACCCGTGTCAAGGCGGCTGGCATCGGGGGATCAGCCCTTGTCTGGCTCTCCTCCTTTCTGAGGGACCGCACCCAGGCGGTCCGTCTAGGCGACTTCACCTCCACTCCCCTCCCTGTCACTTGCGGTGTTCCCCAGGGTTCCTCCCTCTCCCCCCTTCTCTTCAATCTCTATATCTTTCCTCTCATCTTTGCTCTCCAGCAGCTGGAGGTCACCGTCTTCAACTACGCGGATGACCTCCAGCTCATCTTTGATCTGTCCCCCTCTTCTCTCTCGGTCTCCAATTTCCAGTCTACTATGACATTCATCAGGGACTGGATGAATCACAACCACCTTAAACTGAACCCTGATAAAACTGAGCTGGTTCTCACTGGTGGTTCGTCCAGTCCCTGGAACTCTCTTTTCTGGCCCCCCTCTCTCGGCCCTGCACCCTCCCCCTCCACCACTGTCAAGACACTGGGTGTAAAAATGAACAATCAGCTCACTCTTCACTCACACATCAGCTCCGTGGTCTCCTCCTGTTTCCTCACTCTTCGAACCATCCGCTCTGTCTCCCGCTTCTTCACCCCTCAGGCCCTCAAGACCATCATGGCCGCCCTGGTAATCTCGCGTTTGGACTACGCCAACGCTCTTTTCCATGGCATCCCTGCCTATAGTTTGCGTAGACTCCAAGCCATCCAGAACCAGGCGGCCAGACTGATATTTGGCCTCCCACGTTATCACCACTCCACCCCCCTCCTAAAGAAACTCCACTGGCTCCCCGTGAAACAACGGTCCCTCTTCAAAATCGGGTGCATGGTTTTCCAGGCCCGTCAGGGCACTGCCCCTGCTTTCATCACTTCACTTATCAAACCCTACGTCCCTGCAAGAAACCTCCGGTCCTCCTCCAAGTCCCTTCTCCGGATCCCCCGTTTCTCGCGCAAAAAATGGGGTGGATCCAATTTCTCTACTCTGGCCCCTTCCTTTTGGAACTCTCTCCCTGATAACCTCCGCTCCGCAACTCAGTACCTTTCTTTCCGTGGAGACTTGAAAACTTTCCTATTTAGCCAGGCTTTCCCCGCCTAAATTTTCTCCCCGGTCTTCCCTCCCCTCAGCCACTGAACCTTCAGCGCCAAGAAACCGCAAGGTGTATGCTGCGCTTTACAAGCATTTTAAATTAGAAATTAGAAATTAAGAGGGTACCTTGCTCCACACAATCTGGCAATGTACTGCCTTGGCACGATTTTGGTGAAGAGTCTTGTCGTGCCTATCCGAAGTTCTCAGCTGGGACCTCCCAAATACCCCAAAATTGGTCCTCCTGCATGTCATGGAGGATGTAGGGGGTAACATATACAAACACCACTTAATGTTATTGGGGTTCACCTTGGCCAAGAGAGATATTGCCAAAGCTTTCAAGGCTCCGTGGGCACCGTCGGTGTCTGTGTGGAAACATAGCATGGATTTCTGTATGGGGGAAATTCCCATCTTTATCGCCAGGGGATGCCCACTTAAACATTAGAAAATCTGGAGGAGATGGGCAGAATATTGCGGCCTAGAGTTGGAACCGGTTTCGGTTACAGAAAAATCTTTAAATTGAATCTCCCCCTTAGGAAGCGACCCTTGCCCAAGGGGTAGCTTCCTTTCATTAAAAAAAAATCCCTGGTGTCTAGTGGGGGCATTCCTGCTCCATGATCACAAAGCTGTGCGCGATCGTGGAGTAGGAATGCCCTGCATTGAGACATCAGGGGAGAGGAAACACTCTTTTATCTCCCCGTTGCCTGAAGGTGTGTGCATCTGGCCCCCCTGCCCCACTGGAGAAACAAACACTCACCCTTCTCCCTGGGCCGCCTGGAAGCAAATGGCTTCCATGCGTCCCAGCGCTTCCTGATGATGTCGGCATGCGCTGGGCCCGCTGACATCACAGGATCACCGAGGGGGGGTCGGGGTTGCAGCAGAAACTCTTCCGCTGCCATCCCCCTTTGTGGCACGATGTTGGGCTGCCCATGGGGGGAGCGCCAGCGCTTCCGCCATGAGTGGGTGCCATGACAGAGCGGTTCAGTCATGAGCACAGCCCAACCGATACTCATGAAGGAACCGCTCTGTCATGAGTATGGAAGGGGTTAAAGTCTTGTTGTCCATTACCATAACATTCATGGGGATGCAGACAACTTGTCGTTTACCATAGCATTCATTTCCATTGCTGTTTTGCCTCATAGGAGGGTGTGGTTCTTTACTTGTGCAGGTAAGTAACTTGTTCATCTGAAAGAAACTCGTAGTGATAGATTCCTTACCTTAGAATTACCCCAGACGAAAGACTGGATCTGGAAAGTTTTTGTCAGCAGTACCCCTGCGAGTCGAAAGGTGGCCTTGTGCGGCTCCGTGTCCGTCATTGGTGGCGTGGTCGCAGAGATGACGTCGCTGCAGCTACTTAAATGCTGCCCTCGAGTGTTGACGTCAGTTCTTTCTTTTTCCGTGCCAGCAAGCGCAGATCTGGTGAGAGCGGTACCCCAAGTCACTTTTTGACTGAGTTTTTCGAGGCCTTTTTGTCTCTGTTTATTGAGTAGATCGACTCCTGGTGCCATAGGAATGCCCAGTTTCAAGTCCTGCGGGGACTGTCATCGCATAATGTCAATGACCGACCCGCACCGCGTGTGTCTCTACTGCCTGGGGCGTGACCACGACCCCAGGTCATGCCCCCCCTGCCAGGCCATGGCACCAAAGACTTTGCGGGAGCGGTCCCGAAAGTTGCTTGAAGTCCGGCATTCGGCTCTGCGCCATTCCAGGTCCCGGTCCCGTGGGAGGTCAAGGAACCGGTAATGGAGCCATCATCATTGTTTGTTGGGATCGTAGTCTACGCACTTGGGTTCAGGTAAGGTGAAGCATCACAAGAAGTCGAAGATGCACAATCACTCTCCGGCTTCCACTCGCCCGTCACGCGATGGGCTGAGGGTGCTGGTGGTGCCTCCCCCGCGGCTCCGGCGGAGCCTACTCAGTCGCCGCCGGCCTACCTTCCCTTTTCCGGGTCCATAGGTGACTCCAGGACAGCTGCAGGAACTTATGTCAGCCATGGCCTGCCTCTGTGGGCCGTCGGGCCCTGCTGGCCGCCTTTGGGACCCGGGGGCCCGACTGGGGGACCTCGCTCTTTACTGTCGGCGGCTCTGGTTCCGGCATCACTGTCGGCTACTGCCCCAGTGCCGTAGGGCCCCCAAGGATGCAGGCCTGGATCCCGGTCAACGCAGTTGACCTTGTGACACCTCCACCGATGTCGACCCTACCGGCACCTTCTCTGACGTCGCCCGTGCCCCTTCACGATGATACAGGGAGAGATCCTATATCCGGATCCCCGACACCTTCACTTATCGGCATGACTCCTGTGTTCAATGAGTTCCAGCATCTGAACATTCCCAGCGACTGTAGAGCTATCTTGGCCAAAGCTGGAGCGGATAGGACCATTAAAACTTATCGCTTTAAGTGGAAGCGTTTCTGTATCTGGTGCTGCCAAACAGAAATACACTTGTTTTCTTCCTCTCCAGAACAACTCTTGCCATACTTCCCTCAATAGGCGCAATCAGGTTTTGCACATAGTTCTGTAAAGGTCCATCTTGCAGCTATTTCTCGCTAAAGAAGGACACTTTCCTCTCCATCGCTGTGGTCTTCCCGGATATTTAAAGAATTCCTCAAAGGGTTGTTTCAGGCCTATCCTCCTCTAAGGCGCATGACAGTTAAATACGGTTCTTTCACAACTAATGAAGCCTCCTTTCGAGACGATGCACAAAACAGAGATCAAGTTCCTATTGTGGAAGTTAGATTTGCTTCTTGCACTGAAGTTTGCCAGAAGAGTAGGTGAAATGCAAGCATTTGTCATAGAAGACACACATTGGACCAAATCTGGTCCTCCAATCTTATATTGACGGTACCCACAATCTCACCATGCATATGGTCAGACCTTCATTTAATAAAATTCACAGCAACAATTAATCTTAAGATTAAGACTCCTGTGGCTGAGGGTGGCAAGACAAGAAAGTGGAGGGCCCTCGATAAACATGAATTTATCGATACTTTGACCTGCTCAGCACCCACTCTTAATCCTGATGTTAACTCTATGGAAGAGAATATATCTGCTTGGCTACTAGCGGCTTCTAACATACATGCCCCACATACTAAACTCATTCATGCTCGCCGTGTAGATGCCCAGAAATAGATTTCTACTGAGTTAAAGAAGCAAATACTTGTGCTCTGCCAAAAAGAAAAGACATGGAGGCTAAGATATTCCCCTGAAGACAAACTTCAGTACTCACTGGCTCGCAAAGAGTATAAAAATGCCATAATGGTAGCCAAGGCGGCCTATTTCTCTGCCAGAATACTAAGCGCCCATAATAAGTCGAAGGAAATCTTCACGATAGTCAACGAACTTTGTAATGCTGAGAGAATACTCCCCAAACACATTCCTACCCAAGATCTATGCAACTCCCTGAATGATTTCTTCATGGATAAAATCTCCAGTATTAAAGCTAGCATGGAGCCCTCCGATAATATGACAATCAATACAGCCACTATGGATCATTTTCCTGTGATATGCCCACAGATCTTCTCAGACTTATTGACCCACGTAAAATCCAACTCCCCTAACGACTGCTGCCGCCCTCACATCCTAAAGGACACCTTCTCCACCTTGCCACATAGTGTGTTACCCTTTTTAAACAAGTCTCTTTCACAGGGTAAGATCCCTAACGCATTCAAGAATGCGATAGTGGTCCCTCTACTAAAGAAACCGGGGGCTGACTCCCTGAATCCTTCTAATTATCGCCCCATTTCCCTTCTCTCCTTCCTAGCCAAGATCCTAGAGGCTCATGTTGCTAGGTATCTATCCAATTTCATCGAACAGTCGGAACACCTAGAGCCGCATCAAGCAGGCTTCCAGCCTGCTCATTCCACTAAGACAGTAATCCTCGCGGTTCTGGACACCTTACGAGCAAATACAGATAAGGGTGCCCCTCAGACCTTGATGCTTGCTTTTGGATCTGTGGAAAAGTAAATTTTGCCATGTTCTGTGTCCCTACGCCTCATCCATCATATGTTATGTGTGCATGACCAATATGCATATGTTATTCCCCATGTCTGATTAATGACGCAATTACAGTTGTGTCCACCTCTAGTATGCCAGTTTCCAGGCCTCGTGAATACTACGGATATCAGGCCTATGTAAAGCTACGTTGCCACGTTTCTCAGTGTGCACGTTATTCCATTATAAAGTCCCCGTTTCTAGGCCTCAAAAGGGCCTGGACATCAGATTCAGCTCCTGTCTCCTGAAGCCTCGCTGAGGAGCGATACAGCCCCCACCTGTATCCTCGACCCTTCACTTACTTCCTGCCTCGCAGTGCCCGGTGCAGCTTGGCTCTGCCTCTGAGTCTGCCAAAAGTATGTTATAGTTCCAGTTATCAGTTCAGTCCTCCTTCTCTGCATTCCTAAGCTACTGAACTGCATCAATAGTTTCCGTCATTGTCTAGCCTTCTCGTCTCCACGTTAGAGAAATACTTTATCTAATGGTCATTTAATATTCCTCATCACGCACTACATGTAGAATAATGCATGGTCCAGTCTTAGAATCAAGTTAGCCTCTCCCCTCCTGACTTCTAGTTTATATCAACATGTTCCCTAAACATCAGATACTAGATAGGGTTTAGGTACATGTCGCTCCGACCCTCCAGACTTTAGTCTCTGCTCCTAGCACAGAGTTCATAGCCCCCAGCTTCTCCTAGTAACACGTCATTGCCAGTTTACGCGCACCACCAGGTTAGAGGTCCCGGCTCCTTAGGTAGCCCCCTCCTATGTTTCCGCCCCATTCATGACATATTCTGTTACGTTTGCACCACATGTCTATGTATACGCCCAGTTACACCTACTTTTACTCGTATCTTTCGCGACTGCTACGCGTCACGCCTTCTGCTCCACCCACTGCTACGCCTACTGCAATGTAATGCTATGTGTTTGCGTTATGTATATAAGTTCATGTATTGTTATTAAACGTTAGCGCGCTCATCCCAGACCCAGCCCCGGCAGCTGCCGGGCCCTGTCATCCTGTTCCTATGCAGGTCGTCCTGTTCCTGTCCTTATGCTGTAATAAACCTGCAACAACTCCTACTACCTCGAATCTTGACTCTTATTTATTGAGCTATCTGTTATGATATATGCCTAGTCAAAAATAGGGTATTATTTATTTATTTACCACATAATGGCGCCCGAACAGGGACTTGCCCTTTCCCCACGCGTCGGTGAAGCCACGCCGACCCCCTGACCCCCTGCAGCCGTGACGGAACCATACCGGCCACGTGCAGATATTTCTGCTTCAAGTATCCCTCAGGCCCACGGAGGAGACGGAGGAGGCGGTCCAGCATCCAAACGAGACGGTGGAGGAACGCGGCGAGTCCCGACCAGAGCCCAAGCCAAGAGTCCAAGGTCCGAGGTATCCGGAGGCCCACCCGTAACTGAAGTCCGAAGTTCGTCGTCCGTCCAGTCCAGTCCGAGGCCTCCCGTTCTTGCTGCCCGGTGAGTACCATTACTGGGGTAGTATCTAGACAGGGTCAGTCTAAATTGACTCCTGGTCCGTGGGCTGGTGGTACCCAGGCCCACTAACGAAGTGTTCACCTAGGTGGATACGGGTCTTGATGCGTCCCTTTATGGGACCGGTATGTTCCGTACTGTTTCAGCAGTGCATCCAGTAACTCTAGTCTGTTCCGTTCTCGAGAAATTCTGTTCTGTTTCTGTTCTTAGTATTCCAGGTAATATTCTGTCCGAACTGTTATGTTCTGATGTTGTTCAATGTATTTCCAATGTCGTGGTATGCCTGAATTGTTTTCCCAATTGTTATTGTTTTTCGTGTATTGTATTGTGTTCCGATTCAAGTTTACAATGTCTCTCTTTTCGAGATTACGTCAGTTAAAAACTAGAAAGGGTTTGTTAGAAGAAGCAGTTCCTGTTCCGCCTAGGGACAGTCCAGGTCATTTTATGTATCAGAAACATGGCATAAGCGCCATATTATATCTAGATTTATGGGTAGATTATACCAAACAGTTAGAAGAAAAGTATAGATGGCCCGTATCGGGTACATGGGATCCCGAATGCATCATGCGAGTAGAAGAAGCATTATGGAAAAAGAAAGCCAGACAGTCACAGAAAGATGCCATCGAGTTATGGCGCAAAGAAGCTCATAAAAGAACCGAAAAAGAAATCAGAAAGTCAGAGTTAAGTAGAGAATCCCAAGAACGAGCCCAAGAAAGAGAATTAATCGAGATAGGTGAACGAGTCAAAGCCGAACAGTCAGATAGACAGAGGCATGCCCTCATTAAGGGTATGTATCCTCTTCTTGCCGAAGGCTTGCCAAAAGCGACCCCAGAGGCATCCAGTAATTTCCCGCCACCATTAGTTCCGACCAAGCTACGTCACAAACCGACCGCAGCTGATATTTTTATTTCGTCCTATTTGGACGACACAGTCCCTGAATATGCAAATCCTGTTCGCGCTCCGCCAGTCCCTGTGAATCAGGTAATCCCTGCTCCCCCAGATACCGGGGTGCCCTTAACAGCTCCCCCGGGTCAGCCCGCCGTACAAGTCCAGCCCACGTTACAATTACCGACCCTGCCAGGTCGGAAAGCATCAGTCGATGATTCCAGTTTAGGGGCCGCAGGGGGAGGTCTTCCTCAAACCCCACCGCCACACAAGCGTTTATCAGCACTCGAATTACATGCTCAAGCATCACAGCGTACTCCTAAAAGTAATAAGTCTGTTGCAGAAATCAGGCAAACCCTTGGCGAATGTGCCTATGACCCAGTTCCAGGCGAGTTTAATATGGTTTTATACTCAGTACGCGTAAGGAGGGTGACCGAGTATCTAGTCACCCTGCCGAATATGAAAGAAGATCTAGACAGAATATATCGTTTCATCCGTACAGGGGATGATCCAGAAAGTATTAGTAATGCCATGTCTCAAAGGAAAGCCGAGATTCAGCATATGATATTAAAGTTCTTAATTAACTGTCTAATAAGAGAACAAGATTACCCGTCTAAAGATCCAGCGGAAATGAAAACTTTGACAAAGTGGAGTGATAATATAGCCGAAGGAAAGCACAATACCATTAGTGCCATGGAAAGTATGTACAAGAAAATCCGTAGAGAAATAATAAAGATACACGAACAGCGTAAAGCAGCACAAGTAAGCGAGAAAGAAAGTATCTCTGATCCTGAAGAGGAAGACGACGAGAATACCGCCAGAATAGCGTATGTAGGAAAACCTAGATTTCCAGATCGCCATTTACGTCTAGAACCCAAGTCTACTTTCCATCATCCAGCACCAGAACAAGGTTCCCTGGAACAAGTATTTCAAGCTACCGATCACATTCTGAAATCACGAATCGGTTATAGTGAATTAAGTACTATGCATGAACAAGAACTAGTCCGATCAGCAGTCCGATGGATTACTGATTCTACCACTTTTCCAGACGAAATAGTGGCACAAATGTTTCTGAAAATGCCCCCAGCCGAGCAGCGACTGGTGGGTATGTATATGATTCAGCACCTCATTACTTTGTATGAGGGTCAACACTCTGATCCAGGTCCGTTACACGATATTCTGAACGAGTTACTCCAGTACAAATGGAGAGGTCTAGGTACCGATTTAATTAGTGTCATTCTAGAACAGCGCCACAAATATAGAACGTTCTTGAACCCGCATTTTGTTCATGTCTCACCTCCAGCAAGTAAACCATTCTACATAGACAGACAGAATCCGTTACGAGAAGTCCACCCAGTTAAAGGAACGGGTGGCGAAATGCAACGGGTGTTTGTATACACTCCAATCACAAAGATGGAACTCCTTGAAATGAAGAAATTAATTCCCTGTCATGACAAAGATCCAGCAGGGTTCCATAGAGAATTAAAAGACATGCTCCGTATGGGAGAATATACTTACCCAGATATCATTAAAATGTTAAAGGTCCTGTTGCCCGCAGGGGTGTATGAGAAGCTAAAGGAAAAAGAATGGGAGGTGGGAGAGAAAAAGATCGATTGGGCAGTTCTAGAAGCTGAAGACAAGACACGAGTACCAGGTACCGGTCTTGGAGATAAATGTAAAGAATTACCAGAATTATTGATTCAAGTTTTACCCAGATTATTGACAACTAGAAAAGAAGACTGGGATGCAATCTCAGCCTGTAAACAGAAACAAGATGAAGATATTAGTGATTTTTATTCTAGATTTGAAAAATGTTTCAGTATCAACAGTGGTCTCAAGACAAGTAGTGAGTCATACCCTCACCTTTTTGTTACTAAATTAGTTGAGAATTCAAGTCCACAAATTAAAAATCGAGTTTTGAAAGTCGAAAGCACCTGGCAAGCTAATACTCCGTCCCAGATGCTCCAGATGCTCCAGTACCACCAGAATAGAATCAGGGAAGAACAAGAACACGAGAGAAAACGTATGAAAGACACGAAAATGAAAGTGCTAGTGGCACAATCTGTTCCTCAAGACAGTCAGAAGAGGGGTCCGAATCAAGCCAGTCATCCTGCAGCACCCGTTAAAGGGAACTGCAATTATTGTAAACAGCCAGGTCATTTTATAAATGAGTGTGCAGTCCTGAAACACAACATAGCTACTGGTAAGACTAAAGAAAGACCACGTCCGCCTAGACAGGAACAAGTTTCACAGACTTCTCAGCCACAGAATGCACAACAGACAGTTCCAGCTCCGCAGCCTATTGCTGCAACACAGCATGTCACATCGCAGATGTACCAGTATGCACAGTCTGAGTATCCAGAGTACCAGCCATATTCATGAAACAGCCTAGAGAGGGAGGTAGGCTTGCCTCTCATCGAGATACCTGTAGATCAAGAAGGTCCCTATGTTCACAGTCAAGTATTAGGGAAAGACAGAAAGTTTTTGATCGATACAGGGGCAAGTAGGACCACAATTAGTCATGCCGAAGTTCCAGGGGCTCCGCTCTCAGGCTCAAGAAATGTTTCCCTTGGATTCTCAGGAAAGCCTATCGTTAACGAGATATCAAAGCCAGTTACTCTAGAAGTAGGTCCATTGTCCCGTACTACTGATCTGTTACTTACTAAATCATGTCCAGAAAACCTATTAGGCATTAAGACACTGAAAGAGTTAGGTGCAGTCATATGCTGCTCCCCAGAGGGAATACGTCTGTTCCTACGTGACTTTAAGGGTCACTATGTATTACGAGATTTTGATTCAAGATTGTCTCAAGTCCCGCAGCATTTATGGGCGCAAGGTCCAACTGATGTAGGTTATATGCAAATCACACCCTATCGTGTGACTCTCAAACCAGGTGTAGTGTTACCACGAATCAGACAGTACAGATTGCCACCCGAGGCTGTAGCAGCCTTATCCAAAATTATTGACGAGCTCATCGCTCAAGGAGTAGTTGTAGAAACTGACTCCAATGTATGTAATTCTCCGATCATTCCAGTCATGAAACGTACTGATCCAAATGCACCCCCAGTATATCGATTAGTGATTGATTTACGAGAGCTTAATAAATGTATTATTCCACAGTACCCAGTTGTCCCAGACATCTCTTCTCTATTGACAGCCATTGATTCCGAAGCCATGTTCTTCACTGTCATAGACCTCAAGAATGCATTTTTTAGTGTTCCAATTCATCCAGACAGCCAGTTTCTTTTCGGATTTTGTTTAAATGGAAGGAGCTATATGTTCACACGCGCTCCTCAAGGTTTCACAGAAAGTCCTAGTATTTACAGTCAAGCACTCAAGAGACAACTAGACAATATTCACATGCCAACTGACACTGCCCTGCTCCAATATGTCGATGATCTACTGATCACAGCCCGTTCTGAACGTGCTTGCGAGCGGGCATCCCTTACAGTCTTGTATTTTCTAGCCGAGATGGGGCACAAGGTGTCACCTTCGAAGCTTCAATTCTGTGTCCAGCAAGTGGTATACTTAGGACACTTGCTGTCCAAGAGGGGTAGGCAGTTGACACCAGACCGTATCCAGTTAATAGCGAGTCTCCCCCAGCCCAGAACCCAGAAGGAGGTACGTGCCTTTATCGGCCTTACTTCTTATTGTAGACAATGGATTCCCCAGTATGCATTTCTAGCCAAGCCACTGATACAGTTAACGACACAGGAGGCAGCCGTATCGACTGTTCTCCCTTGGACATCTGAACATACACTTAGTTTCAACGAGTTAAAGAAAGCTTTATGTCAAGCTCCAGTTCTAGCTACACCGAACTACAGTAAGCCTTTTACACTTTTCGTTACTGAACGTGAAGGTACAGCATTATCTGTTCTTACACAAGATCAAGCAGGACAATACAAGCCCTGTGCTTATTTTTCTAGCACACTAGATCCAGTCGCCCAGGCGTTGCCTGCGTGCCTCAAGTCAGTTGCAGCCACAGCACTAGCTATCAGACAAAGTGATTCCATAGTCTTAGGACACTCCTTGACAGTACAAGTCCCACATTCAGTAGAAGTTCTTTTAAACCGAACACAAACTCAGCACTTGACAATTGCACGTTTAACAGGTTATGAATTAACACTGTTCCAGCCACACATAGATATTAGACGCTGCAACGTCCTGAATCCTGCTACACTGTTACCATCAGTTAGTTCAAATCCTGACCCACATGACTGTGTGGAAGTAGTTAACATTACGACAAAGCCAAGACAAGACCTGACAGACATTCCGTTACCAGATCCTGACCTGACACTTTATGTGGATGGTTCATGTATGAGAACTAGTACAGGAGAACTAGTCGCCGCGTATGCAGTGACTACTGACACCGAAGTTATTGAAACACACCGTATTGATACCCTGTCCGCTCAAGCAGCAGAGCTAGTTGCTCTGACACAAGCCTGTATACACGCCAAGAACCTGAAAGTTAATGTTTACACAGATTCACGTTACGCATTTGGAGTTGTACACGACTTCGGAGTGCTCTGGCAGGAGAGAGGTTTTATGACTTCTCATGGAACCAAGATTCAGCATGGTCTCCTCATTCAAGCTCTGTTAGATGCCATACATTTACCGACATCTATTGCTATCATGAAGTGCAAAGCACATACGAAAGTTACTGACATTATTTCCCAAGGTAACGATCTAGCAGATCGCACAGCCAAGCTTACAGCACAGACTCCAGACATTCCAGTTAACATGACACACACTCCAGATCCGATTACATGTATGACAGTTAAGGACCCTACACAAGATGTCATAGATATCCAGTTACATGCTACTCCCGATGAAATCAAGAAATGGTCTGAACAAGGAGGGGTCCAGACAGATCAAGGATGGTTAACAAAGGGTAGAGCCACATGGTTCCTCCCCGACTCTATGGTTCAAGTCATTATTAATACCGCACATAGTCCAGCACATTTAGGAGAAAAAGCTATGTTAGACAGTATCCAGAACATTTGGTTCAACAAGCATTTACGAGCTGCAGCCAAGCAGAAAGTCCGTACCTGTATGATATGTTGTCAGTTTAATCCAGGTAAAAGTGTCCCGGTGGAACAAGGTGGTTTCCAGCCCCCTGACCACCCTTTTGAAGTCCTCCAGATGGATTATATTCAGATGGAGCGATGTCGAGGTTTCAAGTATGTCCTTGTAGTTGTATGCGCTCTGTCCAGATGGACAGAAGCATATCCAGTCCCAGATTACACAGCCGCGACCACTGCCAAGCAGCTGGTTCGTGAATTCTTCCCTCGATATGGACTCCCTAGAGTCGTATATTCTGATAACGGTCAGCCATTCTCATCTGAACTCATGAAGCACGTTTCCCTGTTGTTAGGGTACCAGTGGAAGTTTCATTGTGTACGCCATCCTGAAGCAGCCGGTCTAGTCGAGAGACATAATCAAACTCTGAAAATCCGAATCGCCAAAGTATGTAAAGATAAGGGTGTGGACTGGCTAGTAGCTCTGCCAGTTGCTTTGTTTTAAATGCGCATGGTCGCACATTCCAGATCAGGTCTGTCCCCGTATGAGGTCGTATTCGGCCGCCCCCCTAACATGTGGGGTACTCCTAGACCCCGAAGTATTACCGATGTTTCATGTAATATGCTGACAGATTACCTAGCTTCCTTGATGTCTGCCCTCAACTCATGTCGTTCACAGGTTGCTGCCGCATTTCCAGACAATACCGAGGTGGCACCGCATGAAATCGTTCCAGGTTCCATGGTGATGGTCCGGAATTTTGACAGATCAAGTCCGCTGGAGCCACGTTGGAAGGAGCCCCGTCAGGTCCTCCTCACCACCCGTACAGCCGTAAAGTTGGAAGGCCGAAAAGGATGGATACACCTTTCTCACGTTAAACTTTTTAAAGGACTGAAACCCGTCTTTAAGAACATTTCCCAGGATTTTAAGGACTGCCAAAATATTGCTCTTAAGGACTGTCCCGCAAAAGACATTGATACAACCCCTCCCTTGGTAGAGAAAACTCCGCAGCAGGAGTATAAGTTAAAGCTCCGGTCTAGTAAAATAAGTCAGCCAGTTTGATTGTATAAGTCCTCCCCTAGGTGAAACGGTTAGACTGTTTCTGACATGTATAAAATAGACCCCCATAGTGAGAGAGTCAGTCAAAACTCAATTCAATGTATCGTTTTTCTGAGTTTCATATTATTCATCAGCATTTTGATTTCCTGCACCAGTTACGCATTTTTCCTATATTTTCCAGTTCTTCATGTAAATAGGTCTGCTAATGCTACAGCAGAGCACACGTTTAGTGATCTGCCTCCTCACGAATATTCATACCGCCTCGCTATGCGTAATAATTCTTTTATCCGTATGTTACATTACTCACACCAGACCAGCAATGCCACTAATTGTTGGGTGTGTGGTCGACTCCCCCCTTTCCAGACACCGAAGGGAGTTCTGCCACTTTTTCCTTATCCTTTTTCACATAATGGTTCGTGTGGAGCATGGTCCACGTTAACGTCATCCTCAACAGATATGTCTTTTCTTAACAGTACATGTTTCCCAGACAAGCAAGGTCTTCCCCACAGAACAGGTTTAGATCTAGAAAATGAAGTATATAATTTAGGTAATTATTCGTCGAATTTCATGGTCCTGAATGTTCAGTCTGATACTACTCCAGACTCACCTGCTATTTCAGTACTGCCAGTTAAAGGCGAATTATGTGTCCGAAATTATGGTTCCGTACATGTAGGACATAGTGAATGTACTACTATCGTCAAGTATAGTGACAGTAGGAAATCTATTTTCAAAGCTTCACGTCATTCTTATTTTGTTTGTGGTCAGACCGCATATGTTCGTCTGCCCCTCGATTGGGAGGGAACCTGTTACATTGCCTTCCTACTGCCACCTGTTTTCCTAGCCCCACCTGACTACCATAGGAATTCCTTCCTAGTACATACTAGACACAAGAGAAACCTCCCGATTGTCGATTATACTGAAACCGCTGCAGAGCAATTCATTGATATAGATAAAGGTGTGTTCCCTTATTTAGGCACAGTTGTAAATAGTAAGCTAATCCGTAGGTTAACAAGAACCCTTGAAGCTGTAGTAGATGAGACTGCCTCCGCTCTAGGTAACTTAACCGAAGAGCAATCCTTTATGAGAATTGTCGTTTTACAGAATCGTCTCGTCCTTGACGTCATACTGGCCGATAGGGGCGGGGCCTGTAGAGCCATCGGATCTAGTTGCTGCATTTTCATTCCAAATAACGCACCGTCTGTTTATTCAGCTATAACCAGACTCCATAAGATTGCCCATCTGTTACACCAAGATCCAGGCACCTGGACATGGTCCGCTTGGTTCTGGAATATAATTTCCGCATGGGGATGGAAAGTCCTGACCTTTCTAGGTATTGCAGTAGCGATCATATTCAGCTGCTGCCTCTGTATACAATGTGGCCCTGCGATTTGCGGCATTTGTGCTACCTCTTGTATTCCTAGTCTCAAGCCCCGTTCTAAATCCCGTTCTAAGACCATTCGAGACGAGCAAATGATACTGTATGAAATGATAGATGGTATCATGAATATTGATGTTTCCTGATGGAAACGTAGTGACAAGGAGGGAATGTGGAAAAGTAAATTTTGCCATGTTCTGTGTCCCTACGCCTCATCCATCATATGTTATGTGTGCATGACCAATATGCATATGTTATTCCCCATGTCTGATTAATGACGCAATTACAGTTGTGTCCACCTCTAGTATGCCAGTTTCCAGGCCTCGTGAATACTACGGATATCAGGCCTATGTAAAGCTACGTTGCCACGTTTCTCAGTGTGCACGTTATTCCATTATAAAGTCCCCGTTTCTAGGCCTCAAAAGGGCCTGGACATCAGATTCAGCTCCTGTCTCCTGAAGCCTCGCTGAGGAGCGATACAGCCCCCACCTGTATCCTCGACCCTTCACTTACTTCCTGCCTCGCAGTGCCCGGTGCAGCTTGGCTCTGCCTCTGAGTCTGCCAAAAGTATGTTATAGTTCCAGTTATCAGTTCAGTCCTCCTTCTCTGCATTCCTAAGCTACTGAACTGCATCAATAGTTTCCGTCATTGTCTAGCCTTCTCGTCTCCACGTTAGAGAAATACTGTATCTAATGGTCATTTAATATTCCTCATCACGCACTACATGTAGAATAATGCATGGTCCAGTCTTAGAATCAAGTTAGCCTCTCCCCTCCTGACTTCTAGTTTATATCAACATGTTCCCTAAACATCAGATACTAGATAGGGTTTAGGTACATGTCGCTCCGACCCTCCAGACTTTAGTCTCTGCTCCTAGCACAGAGTTCATAGCCCCCAGCTTCTCCTAGTAACACGTCATTGCCAGTTTACGCGCACCACCAGGTTAGAGGTCCCGGCTCCTTAGGTAGCCCCCTCCTATGTTTCCGCCCCATTCATGACATATTCTGTTACGTTTGCACCACATGTCTATGTATACGCCCAGTTACACCTACTTTTACTCTTATCTTTCGCGACTGCTACGCGTCACGCCTTCTGCTCCACCCACTGCTACGCCTACTGCAATGTAATGCTATGTGTTTGCGTTATGTATATAAGTTCATGTATTGTTATTAAACGTTAGCGCGCTCATCCCAGACCCAGCCCCGGCAGCTGCCGGGCCCTGTCATCCTGTTCCTATGCAGGTCGTCCTGTTCCTGTCCTTATGCTGTAATAAACCTGCAACAACTCCTACTACCTCGAATCTTGACTCTTATTTATTGAGCTATCTGTTATGATATATGCCTAGTCAAAAATAGGGTATTATTTATTTATTTACCACAGATCTGTCGGCCGCGTTCGACACGGTCGCCCATAAAATCCTGATGGACCGTGTCGAACAGGCTGGCATACGGGGTTCCGCGTCCAACGGGATCAAGTCCTTCCTTGAAGTTCGAACCCAAGCAGTACGTCTCGCCCCCTTTACGGGCCCTTAGATAGCCACCACATGCGGGGTCCCACAGGGTTCTTCTTTATCTCCTCACCTGTTTAATCTCTACCTCCTGCCCTTGATTCACTCTTTAAGAAACAGGAAGGTAACAAATTCAATTACGCTGATGATCTTCAGCTTGTCTTCACTGTTGACAACTCCCCAGACTTAGTCCATGAATTCCAATCCACTATGCTCCACATCCAGCGCTGGATGGACCTCAATCACCTTAAGCTCAACCCGGGTAAGACCGAACTAGTCTTGCCAGGGAAGAGCCAGATCTATTGGGGCCCACACTATTGGCCGACTGAACTAGGACCTCCCCCCACTCCGTCCCGTTCGGTGATAAGTCTTGGAGTCACCATAAATGCTAATCTCTCGCTTAGAGGCCAATTAGGGGCAGTGGTGTCTACCTGTTTTTTCCAACTGCGCAAACTCAGGAAGATTGCCCACCTGCTGACCCACTCTGCCCTCATACAGGTAGTGATAGCCCTAGTACTCTCTCATCTTGATTTCTCAAACTCTATTTACCTCGGCCTGCCACTGTTCTTACTCAAATGTCTCCAGATGGTACAGAACCAGGCTGCGAGACTAATCAACAACCAACCTAGATGGCAATCTGCCAGACCCTTGTTATCTAAACTTCACTGGCTCCCTATTGCCCAACGCGCAGCTTTCAAGACAGGGTGCTTAATCTTAAAGGCCCTGCACTGTCGGAGCCCCAAATTCATCAGCTGCATGATATCAAGGCATGTCCCTTCCAGCAACCTGCGGTCAGCCCACCTTCAGTTACTGACTACCCCTGCCTTTAAGCTCAAATGCCAGGGAGGGTGTAGGTTCTCCTATCTTGCCCCTAAATTCTGGAACTCCCTACCACTAGCGATCCGGTCCTGTGACAACCTGTTGGGGTTCAGAAAAATGCTTAAAACTTGGCTGTTCGAGCAAGCTCCTGCGTAATCCGTCTCCGCCCTTACACTGCCCAAAGTAAGCGCCATGAAACCTCTAGGTGACCATGCGCTGTAGATATTTTTTGCTAACATAACATAACAAGAACCATTTTTGCAATTCAAATCGGATGGTCTTCTCCTCCGCACAAATCCAAAGTTTATACCAAAGGTTCCTATGGACTTCCATTTGAACGAGCTGGTGGTACTAAAGACTTTCTTCCCAAATCCATTGACTGCTGCAGAGAGGACCACTAGACGTCAGGCATTGTCCTAAGTTCTATCTGCAAAAAACAAAACACTTTCACAAGTCTTCTCAATTATTTGTCACATGCAGCGCTCCAAGGAAAGGTATCCCGCTTTTTAATAAGCAGAGTATATCAAGATGGATATCCAGTGCCATACTATTTTGCCATCACAAAGCTGGCACACCACTATCCCCAAGAGTCCGGGCTCACTCGACAAGGGCTATGTCTAAGTCTACAGCATTGTTTGTGGGAGTGTCTCTTCATGAAATTTAACTTGCAGCACCGTGGAAGAATAGACACATATTTACAAGACACTACTGTTTGGATTAAACAGTCCTAAATGACGCAGCGGTGGGACAAGCAGCGCTTCGCAATCTGTTTCATTAAGGTGAGCCATCCTTGTATACCCTCCTGCATTTCATGGCTGTTGTACATTGTATTTCATAGAGTATTTGCGCTGTTTAATGGTTAGAAGAATTGATTTCCTAATCATTTCCTATGATTGGGATTAACATATGGTTTGATGTTTACATAAAGATTTGCTGTTGCATTGTCTTGTTAAGTTATTCAAGGCCATTATAGATGTACTAGATAACTCCTAGCTACTCTGATTCAAGTATGTGGATAAATGAAAGCTCCAATATAAGAGTAAGAAATAAGTTACTTACCTGTAACTGTAGTTCTGCAGTATTGGAAACTTTAATAGATTCACATGCGACCCACCCTCCTTCCCGCGGGGACAGCTCACCTTCCTCTATTTCTCTATATGAATGATAGCACTTGCGCTCGAAAATCTGAGGTTCTGAGCTTCTCCCAGGGGTGTACTAGATGGTGGGCGTTGCTGATTGGCTAAGGCAAAACGTTGGTCTCTTTTTAATACTGGCTATGATAGGTTAATAAACTGTGAGGCCTAAGCCTGTTCTAGTCTATTCCTATCAGTCTAATTTATCTCTACTACTATTTAAAGTACTGGGGACTCCCATCATGACGACAGAGAAGGATTTAAGCTAGAGAATCTATGAAAGCTTCCAATACTGGAGAACTACAGTTACGGGTAAGTAACTTATTTCTTACTTTCAGAAGAGGTGAAGGCTGGCAAATGCAGTAAAGCCACTTCTTGTAGCGGTGCGTGCTGGAAAATGCACTGATATCACTTCCTGTAGAGATGGTTGCAGAAAAACGTTACTTTTGCTTTTTGTAGTATGCATATGCTTCTCAGACTTACAAGGGGCTCTGCAAGCTTCCTAATTAAATAAGGTAAGTTACCATAACTTATAGATCAATATTTGAATAATGCAGATACTGCTGTTGATATTGTATTCATTGATTCTTTAATTTTGGAAACACGCTGACTTCTTAAAGATGCATAATTTTGCAAATATTTAAAAAAAATTATAAATTCAAAATATGATCCAAGGTCCTTACTGACACTCAAGTGTACATTTCTATTTAAACGTAATTTTACCTATCTTTTGCAGGGCGCTTTGACTTTTGCCGGCCTATTCTTTCCCAATTAATCATTAAGCAATGTTGTTGTTTGCAAAGTGACTACTATGTTTGATGCTCAAGAATGCCCTTTTAATAATTAAAGGTTTTAAACATGGTAATTCTGAATACAAATATCTGTGATTTAAACAGTGCCCCTCTGGAATTATTCACTTTTGATTCACAATTATCTATATTCTGCTTGTAATGTTTTGACATGAATCCCTTTTGTTTACTAACTGAGTATAAAGCACACGTCTCGTAGAAATGGCAGGCATGTCCCAAAGGCAGAAGGTCTTTTAGGATTCCTAAACATTCTGTGGAACACTAACAGCTGAAATAAGGCCTGTAAGTTGGCTTATAAATATATTTCATGTATTTCTTTAAGAGCATGGTTTCAGAAGAAGATATTTCCAAAAAGCTGTATGTCAAGTGCCCTGAAGCTGCTCAATCCTTTACAACAACGCCAAAAAAGGTAAACCTAAAGCTTTACATTGTATAAACACCCAAAGAGTTGAAACTATTGTAATGAATGCCTCTCTTATAAAGTACTTTAGCTTAGTAACTTCGCCAGAGTCAGAGGACATCAGGAAAGGTTTTCAGTTGGGTCAGATAAATACCTTATAGGTGGCACCGAAACTTTTTTCCGGTGCCTGGCTGCGTAAGCACAACTAGTAATGAAAAACTCACTTAGGTCTTTTTTCTGCATGCGCAGACACAGGTTCCGATAACATTACTCAATATTTTTCTGAACCATTCTTGCACTTTTGTTAAATCTTTTGTCTTGAAGCCATGCTTACACCTGTCAGCTGGGCACAAGTCCTAAAAAAAAGTGGAAGGACTAACAAAGTTAGGCAGTATGCAAGTGAAAGCATAAAGCGTGCTATGATGCCATCACAGCGCATGATGTCACGTTGTGTGACACTGCACGTAACATCACAGGAAGTGATATAACAAGAAGTGATGTCAGATATTAAGACCTCACACATATGTTTATCAGGTATATCATGAGTACATTTAGGCACTTTATGACATTTAACAAATTAGATTTTGAGTTGGGGTTTTACCAAAAAACTGTGCAATCCTGACGCAAATTCTGGGTCTCAATTTATACATTTTTTTTTTTTAAACCCTGCCACAAAGATATTGGCAACAAGGAGAAGCATGGCAGTCGATCTGTTCTGCTTAATTGGTTGCAAAGTCTGCATTTTAGAATATTTGATTAGGTTAAGGCATCTGCTACAATGGTGCCCTGTGAATCTCAGGGAAGTGTAGAAATGGTGAGATAACTCTGAAGGTTAACAAATTTGTGGGAGAGATCTGTGTTTTGTGAAGTCCCAGTTTTGAATCAAAGAAGTATTGAAGGTTAATGTGTCGCCTGCTATGCGCATCGTGTAACATGAAGATGACAGATTTTTATTTTATATGGATAAGTAAGTGGGTTACTGCTTTTAACACAGGTATTCTTTTGTTATCTGCAGTTCATAACTTGTAATCCGTCCAATATAGCACAGTGAGATGGACATGTGACTTCTACACCTTGTAACCATGTCTCATGCCACTCATCTTGTACATTGATTTACACACTTACATGATTTATTGTCAATGTATAATGTACATGTTTCGTAAAGATCTCTGACACCCTGCATTTGGTTGCATAGCTCTATAAAAGAAATAAAACAATGCTATTGAAATTATTGTTTGTGTAAATACTGGATCTGAAAGAAACAGGTTAGTATTAAATTCCTTACCTTAGAATACCCCCAGGCGTCAGACTGGATCCGGAATCTTTTGCGTAGCAGTACCCTTGCGCATCAGTAGGCGTTGTCTGCGGCTCCGTCGTCGGCGTCGTTGGCGCTGGGGTTACGTCGCCGGAGTACTTAGACACCGCCCTCGTGAGCTGACGTCAGTTCCTATTTTTTCCGCGCCCGCAAGCACCGATCCGGGAACAGTGGTACCCTTTAGTCATTTTTTGACTAAACTTTTTGATCTTTTTGATCTTCTTTTCGAAGTCAAACGACTCCGACGGTGCCGGTAGGGATGCCCGGGTTTAAACCCTGCGTCTATTGCAACCGACTGATGTCGGTTACGACCCCCATCGCCGGTGTCTTCATTGCCTGGGGCCCGACCACGATGACAAGTCGTGCCCCGACTGCAGCGCCTTGATGTCGAAGGCTAGGCAGGAGCGGTCCCGCAAGCGCCTCGAGCTCCGGAAGTCGGCCCCGCGCCATTCGAGGTCCCGGTCCGGGAGGAGGTCGAGGGACCGGTCGCGGGGCCGGAGTCATCACAGCTCAGAGGATCGACACCACTCCTCGAGCTCCAACTCCTCACGTAAGTGGCACAAGAAGTCGAAGAGGCGACATCGCTCTTCCGACTCCCCCCGATGCTCGCGCGACGCGGCCGGGGGTTCAGGTGACACCGCCAAACGCGGCTCCATCGGAGTTGCCTGCTCCATACCCGCCGGTCCCTGGGCAGAACGCGACGCCGGAGGAGATTGACGCTTTCCTCTCGGCCATGAGGTTGCTCACTCCTCCGTTGGGTTTCGCGGCGCCTTCGGGCCCCGCGGCCTCGACTGGGAGCCCTAGTGGGCTGGGTGCTTCGTCCCCGGCGCCGTCGGGGACTTCGGTCCCGACACCGCAGGACTCCACCGGATCCGGGCCCAGATCCGGGTCATTGCCGGTCGACATTACGACCTCGCCAGCGCCGGCTGCGAGGGTGTCGCCCCCGGCGCCGACCACGGTCGACGCTGTCCCCAGTCCCCCCCCTCGGTCCGGTTCCGACGCCGCTTTTGACGCTGATGGGAGATTTTTACTTTTACGATCCGGCCCCATCTTTTGACCCTGAGTACCAGGAGATGGGTGGCGAGGAGGATTGGGAGGGGTCTGAAGACCCTCTGGCATGGGAGTGGCAGCCTTATCAGGACTGGGCAGGTGAGCTTGGAGACGCCAGTGGTCTGGACACTTCACCAGACACTGGTTTTGTCTCCCCCCTATCGTGGCTACGGAGGAGGGGGCAGCCTATAGTGTGGTGTTGAAGTGGGCGGCCAAGTCCTTGGCCCTTGAGCTCCCCGTCGCGGCCGTGAGGACTAACCTCCTCACTGAGGTCCTTAAACCGCAGGCAAGCTCTTCGGAGCCTCTGTTGCCGTTTAATGAGGCCTTGTCTGACGTTCTTCTGGGCACCTGGTCCAGGCCCGCCACAGGTCCCCCTGTATATAGGAACATGGCCAGACGCCATCGCCCGGCTCCGGGTGACCCTTGCTTCCTGTCTACCCACCCCACCCCCGAGAGCCTGGTTATCCAGTCCTCTAACTCCCAGACCCTATTCCCGACGGCTCCAAGGGAATCCAAGAGGTACGAGCAATATGGCAAAAAGATGTTCTCCTCCCTGAGTTTGGGATTGCGGTCAGTTAACACTGCGTGCCTCTTGGGCCGTTATATCCACTCTCTGTGGGACACAGACGCAGCCGTGCTGCCACAATGTTCGGAGGAGGCCCGGACTAAACTTGCCCAAGCCCTTGCGGAGGGTCGAGATGCGGCACGGTACTCCATCAGATGTGGACTGGATACCACGGACTCGCTAGGTAGAGCGATGGTAACGACGGTGGCGATTCATCGCCACGACTGGCTGAGGTCCGCCAACTTTTAGGCTGATGTCCAAAACACCCTTATGGACATGCCGTTTGATGGCCGTCGCCTCCTTGGCGACAAGGCAGACAGTGCGCTTGAGTGCTTTAAGGACTCCAGGGCTATGGCCAAGTCCTTGGGCCTGTCGGCCCTGCGCCAGCAATCTGCTGCCTTTTGTGACTTTCGTGGCCAAGGAAGGGGCGCCCCTACACGTCCTGCCAGCCACAGACCGCAGACTAACATCCAGCGCGGTGGCGGACGTGGTAACCGCTGTGGCAACGGCGGGGCCAGTCCACATCCACCCCCGCAGCATCCGCCTCAAAGCCCTCCTAGTCCGAGCTTTCAGGCCCACGAGACGCCAGTGGGGGGCAGGGTTCGCCATCACCTCCTCCACTGGTGCGACATCACATCGGACAGGTGGGTGCTACAACTCTTCCGAAGGAGCTACTCCCTCCTCTTTGAAGCGACCCCTCCAGCCATGCCACCGCAGTACCACCGCGTGTCGGGGATCACTTGAATCTTCTGAGAGAGGCAGTTGCGTCCCTCTTGGCCAAGGGGGCCATCAAGCGCGTTCCTGGGCCAGAAGCAGGGTGTGGTTGCTACTCCCACTACTTTCTGGTTCCCAAGAAGGGCAAAGGGGGCCTACGCCCTATCTTGGACCTGCGGAACGTCAACGGCTTCCTCCGGAAGGAGAGGTTCAAGATGCTGACACTGGCTCAGGTCATAGCTGCCCTGGACCCAGGAGACTGGATTGTAGCGTTGGACTTACAGGATGCTTATTTCCACATCCCCGTCCTGCCGGCCCACCGGCGCTACCTGCTGTTCACGGTAGGCCACGAGCACTTTCAGTTTACCGTGCTCCCCTTCGGCCTTACCAGCGCCCCACGGGTGTTCATGAAAGTGATGGCGGTGGTCGCAGCTCATTTGCGCAGGTATGGGGAATCAGTCTTCCCCTACCTCGGCGGCTGGTTGTTGAAGGCGGGCTCACCCCAGACAGTCGTCAGCCACCTCCAGACTACATCCAACCTCCTGCCCCTGCTGGGGTTCTCCATCAATGTGCCGAAGTCAAACCTGTGCCCCTCTCAGAAGTTCCTCTTCATCGGAGCGCAGTTTCGGGTTTATCCTCCCGAACAGCGGGTTCGTGATATTCAGGCTCTGATTCCGATCTTTCAGCCTTTATCCCGAGTCTCGGTCAGGTTGACGCTGCGGCTTCTGGGGCTGATGGCCTCCTGCATCCTTCTGATGCATCACGGCAGGTAGCGGATGCGGGCTCTGCAGTGGTACCTGAAGTTTCAGTGGGCCCAGCATCAGGGCAACTGGTCCGGCCATGTCTTGATCTCGGAGGGCACTGCAAGACAGTTGCAGCGGTGGCTCACGGACCGCGATTGGGTCAGCGGCAGATCCCTCTCCCTACCCCAACCGGAGCACGTAATTGTGACGGACGCGTCCCTCCGGGGCTGGGGAGGCCACATGGGAGAGGCGGAGATCAGAGGCCTCTGGTCTCTGGCGGAGTCCAAGCTCCATATCAACCTTCTGGAGCTGCGGATGATCCGACTTGCACTGAAGGCATTCCTCCCCTCTGTCCGGGGGAGTGTAGTGCAGGTGTTCATGGACAACACCACCGCCATGTGGTACTGCAACAAACAGGGCGGGGTGGGGTCGTGTACCCTATGCCAGGAGGCTCTCCGCCTCTGGCAGTGGCTGGCACATCAGGGCGTGACCCAGGTGGTTAAACACCTGGCAGGTTCCCTGAACGCCAGGGCGGACTAACTCAGCCGTCGGTGCATGATGGATCACGAATGGCGTATGAACTCGGACGTGGCAAAGGCCTCTTTCAGCAGTGGGGAGAGCCTTGGTTAGATCTATTTGCCACAGAAGAGAACGCGCAATGTCATCAGTTCTGCGCGTTGGAATTTCCAAGGCAGCACTCGCTCGGAGGCGCTTTTCCTCACGAGTGGAGTTGCGGTCTATTGTACGCCTTTCCGCCTATACCACTTTTGCCCAGAGTGTTGAAGAAGATCAGGCGCGACCGGGCCCTAGTCATCCTTGTGGCTCTGGACTGAGCACAGAGGTTCTGGTATCCCAAGCTACTCAGCCTATTTGTCGATCACCCGATTCGTCTGCCTCTTCAGGAGGACCTTCTATCGCAGCAGCAGGGGACGGTCCTCCACCCAAACCTGTCCAGTCTCCACTTACATACGTGGAGATTGAGCGGCGGCAGTGGATGCCATTTGACTTGCCTCCTCAAGTCTGTAATGTCATTCTGGCAGCCAGGCGTCTCTGCACAAAATCGGTATGGTATATGCCTGCAGGTGGAACAAGTTTGTGGCATGGTGCACAGCAAAGGCTGTGGATCCCCTTTCTGCCCCTCTTTCAGAGGGTCTCATCTTTCTTCTTTCTCTTGCCCAGTAGGGCTGTGCTCTGGGCACTCTGAAGGGCTACCTCTCGGCCATTTCCGCCTTCTTAAGGCTACCTGATCAGCCCTCTTTGTTCAGGTCCCCCATTGCAAATAGGTTCTTAAAGGGCATCACCCATATGTTTCCTCCAGTCCCTTTCGTGATGCCTCCATGGGACTTGAACCTTGTTCTTACCTTTCTGATGTGCGCTCCCTTCGAGCCACTTCATAACTGTCCTCTCCGCCTTCTTACTCTGAAAACCTCTTTCCTGGTTGCCATCACCTCTGCCAGGAGAGTGAGTGAGCTCCAGGCCCTTTCCTCTAAGCCTCCTTTCCTTTCAGTCAATCCGGACAAAGTTGTGTTGCGGACGCGACCCTCTTTCCTGCCCAAGGTAGTCACAGCCTTCCACATCGGGCAGTCCATCACTTTGCCCACCTTCTTTCCGCCTCCGCATCCCTCGAAAGAGGAAGAGAGGCTCCACCGTCTGGACCCAAAACGTGCGTTCTCATTCTATCTGGATCGCACACGCCAGTTCCGGGTGGATGACCAACTCTTCGTTGGTTACGTGGGCGCTATGAAGGGACGGGTGGTGCACAAGCCAACCATTTCTCGATGGGTCGTCTTGTGCATCAAGGCTTGTTACTCTTTGGCTCGAAAGGAGCCTCCTGTGGGGCTTTGTGCCCATTCCACACGGGCCACGGCAGCTACTACTGCCCTGGGCCGGGGAGTTCCTTTGCAGGACATCTGTCAGGCGGCTACGTGGGCCTCGCTGCACACGTTCGCAAGACACTACTGCCTGGACAGCCAAATCTGGAGAGATGGCTTTTTCAGTCGTTCGTTCTCCAGGATTTTCTGGTGTGATTATTGGTTCGCAGACCCACCATCGGGGTTGGTATTGCTGGGGTATCTATTCTAAAGTAAGGAATCTAATACTTACCTGTTTCTTTCAGATGCACAAGTTACTTACCTTCGGTAATGATATATCTGTAAGAAACAGTAGTTAGTATTAGATTCCTTACCGCCCCACCTATCCTCCCCGTTCTGCGAACCGATAGCTAGGGTTAAGGTCATCCCCTTTCAGGGCCCTAGTTTTCTATGGCACCAGTGTTTTTATCATGGCTCTGCGTTTTCTGGCGCGGAAAAGCTGTGTATAAGAACTGACGTCAGCACGCGAGGGTGGTGTCTAAGTACTCCTGCTAAGTCATCCCGGCACCAACGACGACGGACGTGGAGCCGCAGATGCCGCCTACCGACGCGCAAGGGTACTGCTACGCAAAACTTTCCGGATCCAGTCTGACGCCTGGGGGTATTCTAAGGTAAAGAATCTAATACTAACTACTGTTTCTCACAGATATATCGTTACCGAAGGTAAGTAACTTGTGCGACAGACTAACACTTCTGACATTCTTACAGTGCATACATCTCTTATATCCATGGACTGAAAAAAGTCAAAAGCTGCCTCTCTTAATTACCTGTGAAAAGATAGCAAGCTGAGAGCCTTTGTTTCCCCTTCGTTGCATTTACATTTAAGTGCGAGGTTCTAGGCCACCTCCAGCCAGGATAGTTTAACAAAAGGAGGCCTGATCGCCCCTTAACTTTGTTGTTTACCTTCAGCCCAGCTGGAAGTTTAAGAAAATGCCCCCTTGTCGCCTGGAGGTTGCTGCTGTGAATGGAAATCAGACGACCTACAGGCGCTGCTGAAGGTGTACAGGTGTCTGAAAATGGCACTAGGACAGTTCAGCATACTTCTGTGGGGCCCAACTTCTCTGCAGGGTGGACGGCCTCCAACCCCTGAAAATAGTGGGTAGACACTGTGTATTGGCGTGTACCCCCAACTTGTGCCCTGCGTGTCATCCCACTTCCCAGGAGCCTGGGCAACTAAAGGGGAGCAATCCTTATATCAAGTATTGCTGCTGACGCTGGAAATGCAGAGACGAAGGCACTGCTGAGAAGACAATGAAATGTTAAGTATCACTGTTTCAGGCTTTATGTAACAAGTGGTGGCTAGGTCAAACGGTCAAAGTTACATTTTGGAATTTGGTGTGGGGTAGAACAACTATAGCAGCCATTACCTCTACGACCCTCATTAAGTCATGAGGAGTGTCACCTAATCCCAGGACAGGAAATAAATCAGGAAATGCTACCTGACTCCACCCACTCACCTATATCTAGACACAGCAATTCAGTAGCATTCTCCCAGCACGTCTTTTTTTGTTTCCTGTCCTGCTGAAGGGAGACACGGAATCTTGGAAGTCTTTGGCTGGCATTGGCAGTTCTTCTCCCTGCAGGGATTGGGAGGACTCTTCAGTTCCAAAGTGGGAGCCTAGCTCAGGGAAGAGATGGGATGGATCCAGTGCTTAATTTGAACCTGTGGTTTCCGGTTCTCGGCACCTAGTTGTCAACACCAGCACTTGTGACAGCTGCCAGCTATTTTTGTAATTTATAGTTGAGTAGGACAACAGTTGTTTAATAATTGAAAAGAACTAATGCATGTTGCCCATACCATCCTTTGAGCTTTGCGGGCTTGTAACAGTCTGAATTACCTTAATTGTAGCAATGTGATGGTTAGTAGTTGTATAGGTACCGTCATTGGCAGTGTTGGCAGGTTCTATGGATGGTGCGAGCTGCAGAGGCCTCCTGACTAGGGCCCTGGCACATTTATTTTTTACAAATTAAGCACTGGATGGATCCCCGAGCATCCAAGTGATTTGGGAAGCGCAGGTGGCAGGTTAGAATTGTGGCCGACACGGCCTCTCTCCTTATGGTATGGTAAGCACTATGTGATAGAGACATCTAGCCACAGATTTCTTAACTTAGAGTAGATACCAAAGCTATACCCCATTGGAGGAGGGTCTGAGACTGAACCCCACTAAGTTCCAAAGAGAACTAATCCATCAATAAAGATTGACTAAAACAGGTGGAGTCAGCAAGTGCAACCGTGGCTGACCCTAGATACCTAAAGCTCTGAAAAGGAGCATGAACAAGGAAAGGCAACGGCACTACAGTCCATCAGAGGACAGCACAACACTCTCACCGTCCAGGAAGGGACGAAGGGAAATCAGAAACCAGAACGGCCAGTGCATAGTGGAAGAAAATCCATACGCCTCTGTAAGAAGGATAAGAAGCAGAACTGTGCGCAGAATCCCATGGATCTGCAAAAAGTAAAAGTCCAAGAGAAAGGACAAACCAGCATGACAGAGTCAGAGCATACAAAATGAGCATGCACAACAGTGGATACCAACAGTGACAAGTGTAGAGACAGATATCACCCATGGAGAGATATACAAAACCATGACTACAAGGAGAGACATGGATGTGGACAATAGGTATGCACATAGTGTCGATCGTAGGAGCCACACCGCACACATGCAAAATCCATTGAAATGAAGCATGTGGCAGCAGAAAGCCACAGAACGTATCACCAGGTAGTCATATTGACCAGCCATACCAAAGGGTACATTGGTCAAAGGATTCTGGCAGAAGCCGGACACAAACTGTAGGAGAGTAGGGTCTGCTTTCCTATGGTCACCCCATTTTTTGCTTTTTGCTTCACTGGTTTTCGAATTAATGTGGCTGTGGGCCTGCTAATCAGACCCAGAGTCCTGCTGTTCTCTCTCTAAATTTCACACCATGTACTTTAGGTACATCACCAATTGGGATTTGGGTCACTCTTATGAGTCCCTGTACAGTGTACCATAGGTACCCAGGGCATAGATGCACCCAAGGCCTTCCAGGGGCTGCAGCATATCTTTTGCCACCCCTGGCTGGCCATCCAAACTGACACAACTGGCTGATCACTCAGCTGGGGCAAGGTAGTGTAATCACCCCTTGCTTAGGTGTAGTATTCCTATACCTACCATTATATATAGACACATATGCACCTATAAGTCACTCCTATGGCAGGCCTTAACAATCCTGAGGGCTGTGTGCTTGATTTTATGTGAGATGGTGCTCTAGCATGAGCTGAGCCTGTCTGCAGCTTTCAGAACCATGTCCTTATAGCTGTTCTATGATATAGCCATACCATATACTCTTAAGTGCATTATAATCCTCGCGGTTATTGCTAACTTTGGTTTGGCTTTATCAAAACATGTCATGTAAGGTGTCATAAGCTTTGGAATACTACCCTCTCGCTAGTTCTGGCGACAGGGGTAGCATTCCACCCTTCTAGAGGGAGAAGCCATGTTGTTCCTACTAATCCCGGTTAAAGTTAACCAGAGCCTCAGCATCACAAAATGGATGCTGCTGCCACAGACACAAGTCTGACCTCCTGCTGCTGGGAGTCCTTCCACCGAGGGAGGCTTGGACAATAGGTTTCCTGTCTTGGGAAGTGCTAGCACCACCCCAGACAGGCTATAGTGTATTGGGACAGGGAGGGCTGAATGAAATGATACACTGCCTGGGGCACACAAAGTGTCCCATGCATAGTCCAGTTCCATCCGGTGCTAGGGCACTCCAGCCCCAGCTCTGGCACGAAACTGGACATAGGGAAAGGGGTGTAACCACCCCCTTCCGTGGTCCCACCCATAGGAGGGACCTAGCAGGTAATGCAGCCCCTAAATTTGGTATATAGGTAGGAGCTGAGTCCCAAGACTTTAGATTTATCCTGACTGAAACTTGAAACGAAACTCTGGACCTTCAACATTCTACTCGACATAGAATACTGAAGAATCTCCCTTGGGTCAAGGAATGACCACCCTGTGCAAGCAGGCACCATCAAGCGATCAACGGTTTGCTTTGTCGATGCTCCCGCTGGAGCCCGAGCACAGAGCCTGACAAGACCCGGACTTCCAACAGCCAGATCCACAGTCACAGCAGAGCTGAGACCCGTGGATGTGACGAGAGACGTGGGACCGGCCATCTTGGAAAGCCAGCGAATTGCTTTCCGTGCAACTTCTGAGGCACCCTCGAAGTTGTGCATTGGGGATTGAGAAGCCCCAGCCCCGAGAATCATCTACACCGAAGTTCAGCCTTCCACACTCCAAGAGTTCTACGTGGGGCCCTTCTGCATTTTCCTGCTCGACGCATCTGTCCGGTCACTTGCCCATTGGCTAGTGGCCTCTGTGACGACAAACCTTTTGATTTACACTGCTGGTCTGGTTGCTCCAGACTGGCCCTTGCTTCCCTGAAAAGGAGAAGTCCCTCAGACCTTGCTGGTCTGATCCGTAAACCATCTTCGATTCCTGCGTGGGTTGCCTTTGCCAAAGCTTGTTGACTCCAATCCGGAAGCTGACACCGCCGATAGCGAGAGCCTTCGTGGGACAGTCCGTATCCAGCTCCTGGTCATCGTCGATACCTCCTGGTCCACGTGGCTGCAGAGACAAGCTTCACGACATCACCTGATTGCTTTGCGACATCGCCTGCTTCCTTCCTGGTTCCTGCCTGGTCACTGGCTAGTGACCCAGACTCTGTCCCCTCTGCTTTCAGGTACTCTTCATCCTCGATCCGCCATTGGATCCACCCGGACACTTCCCTCCTGGTCGCCTGCAGCATCTTTCTCCAAGGCTCCATAGGAATCAGCGACGAAACCCGACACACTTTGAAACCTATGCACCAGCTTCCTGTGGGTGAGGTAACGCGAGTATTTCGGTACTCCTGTGGGTATTGACTATCCTAGTGTCCTAGTTTCAAGTAGCTTTTCCCTAGTCCATCCGGAAGTATCCTAAAAGAACTAGTTTCCAATTTTATCGTTCCCATTCTAACTCTATGGTAACTTGCATGCGTGTAAAGACACTGCACGCGCATCCCATTGGCCTCCTGCTCCCTACCCTTTGGTAGTACAGCATAGCCCCAGCAATTCTCCAGGCCCTAGGCCTTTCCTTTGTTCGTGACGTGGTTCTTATACCACTATTTTAGTATGTGCTTCGAAGTGCCCCTAGGGCATTACTGTATTTTGTGCAACTTATTGTATTATAATTGAGTAACTTGTTATGTGCTTGTGCCTCTGACCTCATAAAGAGTTCAGAGGATTGTGTTAGAAATAAATACATATATATTTTGATATACAACCTGTGTGGTGTCCTTTCACTTGATATTAAAAGGGTTAGATTTGGTAAAACAGCTGGCTTCACATGCCCTCTTGAGTTTAGCCTAAGACTGCTTTGTCCATGCTACCCCTAGGATAGACGGTCTATAAGGTTGACTTTACAACCATCACCATAAGGGTTGCTTGGACTGGTGCAAGGTGCTCACTAGAATAGTGAACATCATACACCAGGCCAACTTAACACACAAACACAGGGCTCGCTCCCAAGAAAGAGGGAGGGAGGGAGGGAGGTGGGAACGTGGGGGGGAGAGTGAGAGAGAGAGATACTTTGGTATCGATGTCTCTGGTAGAGACTCAGTGTAGCTGCAGATTGCTTAACGCCCATCCATCCTCCCCGCTCTGCGAGGACCTTTTCAGGTAGCGGTCTTACCCATTTGTCTTTCTACCAGTGGTTTCTGTCTTCATACGTATTAGTCTACTTTACATCCTTCCCAGGTCAGGATGTTTTATTCTGTTTTACCTGTTGCTTCTCCACCCATTATCGCTTTGGGTGATGGGCTCTCTTATCCATCAATGATCCTGCACCCTGGTTCTTTTCCATTGTGGAGATTGGTCATGCCCTTCTTCCCTCCCTCCCCCGGATACTTTTCTCCATTAGTTTGGGATGTATTTGACTGTGCTACAAGTCGTTTTGTCATATATATAGTATGTGTGGTTGCACATTCTCTGTTGTTGCAGAAATGTTGTCAGTTGCCAACACAGTCATGTTGTTAAAGTTATGTTGTCCATTACCATAACATTCATGGGGATGCAGACAACTTGTCATTTACCATAGCATTAATTTCCATTGCTGTTTTGCCTCATAGGAGGGTGTGGTTCTTCCCTTGAGCAGGACTGTTTCTGAGGGCGAGTACTATGTTCTCTCCCCTCAGTCCCTTACAGTATGAAGTGTTTTTCGTTGGCATGCATTGTGATGTTTCTCATCACTTTATTCTTATTGTCATGGTTGCTTCAACGATTTTTAATCTTTTTTGGCACACTGTTCCCACACTCACAGTTTTGGGAGTGGTTCCACGTTGTGGCCCGGAAAACTTGCACACTAGAAAAGTGACGTAAGCACGCCGGGAGGGACTTATGTGGCTCCACTGACGCCAAATCCGTGGACGATGTCAGGGCAGAGCCATGCGATGCCGTCCCCGGCATGCAGAGGTACTGCTGAAAAATCTCGGATCCAGACTGGTACCTGGAGGATATTCTAAGTTAAGGAATTTACGGCTAGACTGTGTCTCTACCAGATACATTGTTATTAAAGGTAAGTAACTTGTTCATCTGAAAGAAACACGTAGTGATAGATTCTTTACCTTAAAATTACCCCAGGCGTCAGACTGGATCTGGGAAGTTTTAGTCAGCAGTACCCCTACGCATCGGAAGGTGGCGTCGTGCAGCACCGTGTCCGTTGTTGGCGTCGTGGTCGCCGAAATGACGTCGCTGCAGCTACTTAGACGCCGCCCTCGCACGCTGATGTCAGTTCTTTCTTTATCCGCACCAGCAAGCACATATCCGGAGAGAGCGGTACCCCCAGTCAATTTTTGACTGAGTTTTTCGAGGCCTTTTGGTCTCTGTTTATTGAGTCAATTGATTCCTGGTGCCGGGATGCCCGGTTTCAAGTCCTGCGGGGACTGTCATCGCATGATGTCGGTAATGGACCCGCACCACGTGTTTCTCTACTGCCTGGTGCGCGACCACGACCCCAAGTCGGGCCCCGTCTGCCAGGCCATGGCGCCGAAGACTTTGCAGGAGCGTTCCCGAAAGTTGTTTGAAGTCTGGCAGTCGGCTCCATGCCGTTCCAGGACTGGGTCCCGTGGGAGGTCGAGGAACCGGTAGCGGAGCCATCACCATTGTTCGTCGGGATTGAAGTCTTCGCACTCGGGGTCAGGTAAGGTGAAGCATCACAAGAAGTCGAAGAAGCACCATCACTCTCTGGCTTCCCCTTGCCCGTCGCATGACACGGCTCAGGGTGCGGGTGGTGCCTCCCCCACGGCTACGGCAGAGCCTACTCAGTTGCCGCCGGGTCCGTATGTGACTCGGGCCCAGCGGCAGGAATTTCTGTCAGCCATGGCCCACCTCTTTGGGCCGTCGGGCCCCACCGGCCGCCTTTGTGCCCTGCGGGCCCAACTAGGGGCCCTTGCTCTTCATTGTCGGCTGCTCCAGTTCCGGTATCACTGTTGGCTCTGGCGCCGCAGGGCCCCCAAGGATCCAAGCCTGAATCCCGGTCGATGCCGGTTGACATCATGGCTCCTCCACCGACGTCGACCCCACCGGCACCACCTCTGATGTCACCCGTGCCTCCCTGCACAACAACGTTGCCCCCAGTTTCAACCCTGATGTGGACATGGGACTCGCTCGATGCCGATTCTGATGCCAATGGGGCCTTTCTACCCCTATGTCCAGCCTCCTTATTTTCAGCCTGTTCATCAGCCTTTGAAGAAAGGGGAGGACTGGGAGGGGTCTGATGACCCTTTCACAGCACAGTGTGAGTTTGACCCAGACTGGGCAGAGTAATTGGGGGATGCCAGCGGTCTTGACACCTCTCTTGACCTTGATATGGTAATGCTTCCTACCGTCGCTATGGAGGAGAGTGGGAGTTACGCAGTGGTGTTGCATAGGGTGGCCGAGTCTCTCCACCTTGAACTCCCTACTGTGGCCATCTGGATTAACCTCCTGACAGAAGTGTGTCAGCCGGTGGTTACCTCTGCGGAGCCACTGCTGCCTTTTAATGATGCACTTTCAGACATTCTTTAGGGCACCTGGTCCGGGCCCAACACAGGGGCTCCTGTGGATGGGAACGTGGCCCGACACCATCGCCCGGTCCCAGGTGACCCCATTTTCCTTTCCCAACACCCCACCCCTGAGCTGTTGGTTGTCCAAGCCTCTGCGTCCCAAAGCGCATTCCCTTCCGCATCCCCGGACAGGGAATCCAAGAAACTGGAACAGTTTGGTAAGAAGATCTTTTCTTCCGCCAGTTCAGGGCTGCTGTTTGTGAACACTGCATGCCTCTTGGGCCTTATTCCCACTCTGTGTGGGATATAGTGGTGCAAGTGCTGCCTCAGTGTCCGAAGGAGGGCCTGACAGTGCTCTCTCAAGCTATAGCTGAAGGGAGAGATCCAGCAAAGTTCACGATTCAATGTGGCCTTGACACCGGCGACTCGCTGGGCAGAGCGATTTCCACAACAGTGGCGCTCCATCGCCACACCTGGCTGAGGACAACTGTTGGGGGATGTCCAGCACACTTTGATGGACATGCCCTTTGATGGCATTCGCGTTTTTGGCAATAAAGCAGAGTGCGTTGGAGTGCTTTAAGGACTCGCGGGCTATGGCAAAGTCCTTGGGCCTTTCAGCCACAAGCCCTCCTCCGTGTTCTGCTTTTTGCTCCTTTCGTGGCCACGGAAGGGGCGCCCCAACATGCTCACTTCAGAGCCACAGGCCCGCCCAGCAACAGTCTCAGTGCGGCCGCAGACGTGGGACCCGCCCAGCTGGTTGGTCAGTCCACCTCCACCCTGGCCACCACTGCCTCTAAACCTTCCTAGTCTGGTTTTTCAGGCCCATCAAATGCCAATGGGTGGCAGGATCCGCCATCACCTCCTCCACTGGCGCTCCATCATTTCAGACAGGTGGGTTTTACAAATAGTCCTGTGAGGCTACCCCTCCGGCCATGCCACCCTAGTACCACCGCATGTCGGGGATCATTTGGCACTTCTTCCACAGGAAGACGCAGCCCTCCTGGCCAATGGGCCATCGAGCGCATTCCTGCGCCAGAAGTAGGACGTGATTGTTATTCCCACAACTTTCTTGTGCCCAAGAAGGACAAGGTCCCGCGTCCTATCTTGGACCTCAGGGACATCAATTGCTTGCTCCGGAAGGAGAAGTTCAAGATGGTAACTCTGGCTGAGGTCTTGTCTGCCCTTGACCCTGGAGACTCGATAGTAGCGTTGGACCAGCAGGATGCATATTTCCACATTCCCGCCCTGCCGGCCCAAAGTCGTTACCTGCGGTTCGCGGTAGGCCACAAGCACTTTCAGTTTACTGTGCTCCCCTTTGGTCTTACCAGTGCCCCTCGGGTGTTTATGAAAGTGATGGTGGTGCTTCGGCCACGGGGCCGTTCGGTGCTTCGGCCCCGGCGCCGTCGGCGATTTTGGTCCCGGCGCTGCAGGGACACACTGGATCTGGGTCCAGGTCGCCGCTGGTCAACCTTACGACCCCGCCAGCATCGACCCCCAGGGTGTCGCCCCAGCGCCGTCTCCGGACGACGACGTCCCTGGTCCATCCCTCGGTCAGGATCCGGCGTCAGACCTGCATCGCTCGACGCCGCATTCGGCGCCGGCAGAAGAGCAATTCTTCTATGATCCGGCTCCATCCTTTGAACCTGAATTTCAGGAGGTGGAGGGCGAGGGTGACTGGGAGGGGTCTGAGGACCCTCTGGCACGGGAGTGCCAGTCATTTCAGGATTGGGTAGATGAGCTAGGAGAAGCCAGTGGTCTGGACACCTCGCCCGACACTGGCTTTGTCTCCCCTCCTACTGTGGCTACGGAGGAGGGGACTGCTTACAGTGTGGTGCTGACGAGGGCGGCCAAGGCCTTGGCTATTGAGCTCTCCGTCGCGACAGTGAGAACTAACATCCTCACTGAGGTCCTTAAACTGTAGGCAAGCTCTTCGGAGCCTCTACTGCCCTTTAATGAGACTCTAACGGACGTCCTGTTGGGCACCTGGTCCAGGCCCGCTACAGGTCCCCCTGTATATAGGAACGTCGCCAGGCACCGCCACCCAGCTCCGGATGACCCTAGCTTCCTGTCCACCCACCCCACTCCTGAGAGCCTGGTTATCCAGGCCTCTAATTCCCAGTCCGCGTTCCCGACTGCGTCTCCAGATCGGTAATCCAAAAGGTATGAACAGTTTGGAAAGAAGCTGTTCTCCTCTCTTAGTTTGGGGTTGCGGTTGGTCAACTCGGCTTGCCTTTTGGGCCGTTACACCCACTCTCTGTGGGACACGGTTGTGGCTGTGCTGCCGGAGTGCCCGGAGGAGGCCTGGGTGAAGCTTCCATGGACTCGCTGGGCAGGGCGATTTCCACAATGGTGGCGGTTTGCCGCCACGCCTGGCTGAGGTCCGCCAACTTCTCGGCTTATGTCCAGAATACGCTCATGGACATGGCGTTCGATGGCAGCCCCCTTTTTGGTAGCAAGGCAGACAGTGCGCCTGAGCGTTTCAAGGCCGACCAAGTCCTTGGGCCTGTCGGGCCAGCGTCAGCAAACTTCTACCTTTCTCTCCTTTCGTAGCCAAGGAAGGGACGCCCCCTCACGTCCTGCCAGCCACGGGCTGCAGACTACCGTCCAGCGCGGTTGGGACATGGTAATCACCAGGGGACAACGCCGAGGCCAGTCCACATCCACCCCTCAGCATCTGCCTCAAAGCCTTCCTAGTCTGAGCTTTCAGGCCCATTTGACACCAGTGGGGGGCAGGGTTCACCATCACCTCCTCCACTGGAGCACCATCACATCGGACAGGTGGGTGCTGCAAATCGTCCAAAGGGGCTACTCCCTACCCTTCGAGGGGACCCTTCCGGCCATGCCACCGCAGTACCACCGCATGTTGGGGGATCACTTGCAACTTCTGCAAGAGGAAGTATCGGCCCTCTTGGGCAAGGGGGCCATCATGCGCATTCCTGGGTCAGAAGTAGGGTGTGGTTGCTATTCCCACTACTTTCTGGTTCCCAAGAAGGGCAAAGGGGACCTACACCCTATCTTGGACCTGCGGAACGTCAACGGCTTCCTCCGGAAGGAGAAGTTCAAGATGCTGACTATGGCTCAGGTCTTAGCTGCCCTGGACCCGGAAGACTGGATGGTAGCGTAGGACTTGCAGGGCGCATATTTTCACATCCCCATCCTGCTGGCCCACTGACGTTACCTGCGGTTCACAGTGGGCCACGAGCACTCTCAGTTTACCATGCTCCCCTTTGGCCTTACCAGCGCCCCATGGGTGTTCACGAAAGTGATGGTTGTGGTCACAGCTCATTTGATCAGATATGGGGTGGCAGTCTTCCCCTATCTCGACGACTGGTTTTTGAAGGCGGGCTCACCCCATACAGTCGTCAGCTACCTCCAGACTACAGCCGAACTCCTGCACTTGCTGGGGTTTTCCATCAATGTGCCGAAGTCACACCTGTGCCCCTCTCAGAAGCTCCTCTTCATCGGAGCAGTTCTGGATTTGGCGCAGTTTCGGGTTTATCCTCCCGAACAGCAGGTTTAGGATATTCAGGATCTGATTCCGATCTTTCAGCCTTTATCCCGAGTCTCAGTCAGGCCTCCTGCATCCATCTGGTGCATCACGCAAGGTGGCGGATGCGGGCTCTGCAGTGGGCCCTCAAGTTTCAGTGGGCCTAGCATCAGGGCAATCTGTCCGACCACGTCCTGTTCTCGGAGGGCACTGCGAGACAGTTGCAGTGGTGGCTCACGGAACCAGATTTGGTCAGCGGCAGATCCCTCTCCCTATCCCAACCGGAGCAAGTAGTTGTGACAGATGCGTCCCTCCTGGGTTGGGGGGCCACATGGGAGAGAAGGAGATCAGAGGCCTCTGGTCTCCGGTGGAGTCCCGGCTCCACATCCACCTTCTGGAGCTGCGGACGATCTGGCTTGCACTCAAGGCATTCCTTCCCTCTGTCCGGGGAAGTGTAGTGCAGGTGTTCACGGACAACACCACCGCCATGGGGTACTGCAACTAACAGGGTGTGGTGGAGTCATGGACCCTTTGTCAGGAGGCTCTGCGCCTCTGGCAATGGCTGGAACACCAGGGCGTCTCCCTGGTGGTTCAACACCTTGCAGGTTCCTTGAAGGCCAGGGCGGACAAACTTAGCCGTCGGTGCATGATGGATCACGAATGGGGTCTGAACTCGGACGTGGCACAAGGTCTCTTTCAGCAGTGGGGAGAGCCTTGGTTAGATCTATTCGCCACAGAAGAGAACGCGCAATGTCATCAGTTCTGCGCTTTGGAATTTCCAAGACGGCACTTGCTCGGAGACGCTTTTCGTCGCGAGTGGAGCTGCGGTCTGTTGTACGCCTTTCCGCCTGTACCACTTCTGCCCAGAGTGCTGAAGAAGATCAGGCACGACCGGGCCCAAGTCATCCTTGTGGCTCCGGACTGGGCACAAAGATACTGGTATCCCGAGCTACTCAGCATGTCAGTCTGCCTCTTCATGAGGACCTTCTGTCGCAGCAGCAGGGACAGTCCTCCACCGGAACCTGTCCAGTCTCCACTTCCATGCGTGGAGATTGAGCTGCGGCAGTTGAGGCCATTTGACTTGCCTCCTGAAGTATGTGATGTCATTCTGGCAGCCAGGCGTCCCTCCACAAAAACGGTATACGCCTGCAAGTGGAATACATTTGTGGCATGGTGCACAGCAAAGGCTTTGGATCCACTTTCTGCCCCCCTTTCAGAGGTTCTCCTCTTTCTTCTTTCTCTTGCCCAGCAGGGCTCTGCTTTGGGCACTATCATAGGCTACCTCTCTGCCATTTCAGCCTTCTTAAGGCTTCCTGATCAGCCTTCTCTGTTCAAGTCCCCTGTTGTACATAGATTCTTGAAGGGCATCACTCACATGTTTCCTCCTGTTCCTTTCGTGATGCCTCAGTGGGACTTGAATCTTGTTCCGACTTATCTGATGTGAGCTCCCTTTGAGCCACTTCACAATTGTCCTCTCTGTCTTCTTACTCTTAAGACTGCATTCCTGGTTGCCATCACCTCTGCCAGGAGAGTGAGTGAGCTCCAGGCTCTTTGTTCTAAACCTCTTTTCCTCTCTGTCCAACCGGACAAAGTTGTCTTGAGAACACGTCCCTCTTTCCTGGCCAAGGTTGTCACAGTCATCCACATCGGGCAGTCCATCACCTTGCCCACCTTCTTTCCGCCTCCGCATCCCTCGAAAGAGGAAGTGAGGCTCCACTGTCTGGACCCAAAACGTGCGCTTGCATTCTATCTGGACCGCACACACCAGTTCCGGGTGGACGACCAGCTCTTTGTTGGTTACTAGGGTGCTAAGAAGGGACGGGCCGTGTACAAACGGACCATTTCTCAATGGGTCATTTTGTGCATAAAGGCTTGTTATTCACTGGCTAAAAAGGAGCCTCTGGTGGGGCTGCGTGCCCACTCCACTCGGGCCACGGCTGCTACTACTGCCCTGGGTCGGGGAGTCCCCTTGCAGGACATATGTCAGGCAGCTACATGGGCCTTGCTGCACACATTCACTAGACACTACTGCCTGGACAGCCAAGTCAGTAGAGATGGCTTTTTCAGCCGCTCTGTTCTCCAGGACTTTCGGGTGTGATCATTGGTTCACAGACCCACCACAGGGGTTGGTATTGCTGGGGTATCTATTCTAAGGTAAGGAATCTAACACTAACCTGTTTCTTTCCGATACACAAGTTACTTACCTTCGGTAACGATATATCTGTAAGAAACAGTAGTTAGTGTTAGATTCCTTACCGCCTCACCCATCCTCACTGTTCTGCGAACCGATATCTAGGGTTAAGGTCATCCCCTTTCAGGGCCCTAGTTTTTATGGCACCAGTGTTTGTTTTTATCATGGTTCTGCTTTTTCTGGCGCGGAAAAGCTGTGTATAAGAACTGACGTCAGCGTGCGAGGGCGGAGTCTAAGTACTCCGGCTACGTCATCCCGGCGCCAATGCCGCCGCCGACTGACGCAGAGCCGCAGACGACACCTTCCGACGCGCAGGGTTACTGCTACGTAAAACTTCCCGGATCCAGTCTGACGCCTGGGGATTTTCTAAGGTAAGGAATCTAACACTAACTACTGTTTCTTACAGATATTGCTACCGAAGGTAAGTAACTTGAGCCTCTTACACAGCTAGGAGGGTTTTTTTTGGTATTCCAGAATTCCAAGGCGCACAACCAGAGTACCCGCAAGGTAATGGTAAGAGTTATTGAATAGTTAGTATAGGCAATGAGGCGAACGGTAAATCCTCACAACCGTTCAGGGATGGACCAAGATTGATCCATACGAAACATAAGAAGACAACAGTGCCCCTGCGCTATACAATATAGATATGTAATTTTTTAGTGTTAAGAGTATCAGTACTATTGGTAGAAAAACATTAGAGCACCACCAAAATCAGTATGACATTTAAACAGTTGGCGAACAGGCTTGACAAAATAGAAGTATCAATCAGTTCCGTTGTTGGTGTGATAATTCTGTTTATTGTTCCTATATATGGGCCAACACGTGTTTCATCGCAGGGAAACAGACTGCGAATCTTCAGGGCTGAATAGAAACATAGAGAGTACATTCATGATCATGTTTGTAATGCAACTGTATCAAAAGGTGGCTTAATAGTGTCACCCATTGTGGAAAAAGCATGCCATTATGTGACTTCGTGGCAAAGTGCATCGAGATCATTAATTCGGTGACATTCGTGAACTTGAATGCTATCTTACTAATCGATATGAACTGTAGACAAAAGAACATTGGCTGCAGGAAGTTATAGTGATGAAGTGAAAAATCTGTGGAGTGTGTAAAAAGAGACTTCGAAATCCCAAGTGACTGATACAGTGTATTTACGCAGTTCTGATAACATCCTAAGGAAACCTTTAAGGGAACATTTGTAGGGTCTATATCTGTACAAAATTATTTCTTTATTTGTTTTATTTGAATTTACTTATCCTCTCAGGGGGTGTAGAAAGACAGTGATTAAGCTACTCTTTTCGATGCTTGTTCTATATTTGTTTGTTTCAAAATTATATTCTCTATTTACATCATAACTAAATGTGGATTCAAGATAAGGGCTAGATTTATTATTCTCGGGTGTTTCCGATTTGGTGTAGAGTACTAATCTCTGTATCGACTATTTATTTTGTCTACAGTATAACAAGTACCCAATAAAAGAATAAAAGAATATATAACCTCCAAGGGGGAAAAATTGCTACTAACAAGAGAGGTCCATGTTAATGATTGCTCTAAGAAAAACGGCAGCGTCGATATGTAAAACACATGCTCTGGGGATAGCAAAATAACAAAAAGAAAAACTAAAAACAAACTCACCCTCATGGGTGAAGGGCGAAACCACATTGGTTTAGTGCGTAATGTGGAATCCTGTATCCGGAGTTTCCAAGAAATATGTGAACAAAAAGCTCCGCGAGACCTGATGAGTCTAAAAGGAGTGTAATGGTGTTTGTGCATAATAATAATTAATTGGCTGTTTGTCTGATAGTCTACACATAGATAAAGGGAACCGAAAAAAACTAGATCGACCTACCTCAATAGTTTCACAATAATATATGAACCGGGAGGAGAGAATAAACAGGTTCCTATTAAAATGGCAACGCTGTTTGTTTCGAGAAAAGGCGGGTGCACCTATAACGACAAGTAACAGGGAGAGAAACGGAAGGATGTGTTGGAGATAATCTATTTGAATGCAGCGAAAAGCGTCTGGTGTTAATCACCCAAAATGCGGAGGGCAAAGCTCGCTTACCACTTCATTATTGTTCTCCCTCTTGTGTTTCCCGGCGCCGTTTTCCAAAGACGGTCATGTGACCGGAAGTCAGGCCGGAATATGTACCGGTGAGGCTTCCTAAGCAGAAAACGACTAGACCGTCAACTGATTTTGCGTCTGTTGATTTATTGGCCATATAAAGAAAAAATACTATATAAAAACACCCGCGTGTCGAGTGTTGGTAGACTATCATGTATTGAGCCTCTTCACAACTGTCCTCTTCGTGTGATAAGTCTGAAAACTGATTTTCCTGGTTGCCATCATCTCTGCTAGGAGAGAAAGTGAGCTCCAGGCTCTTTCTTGTAAACCTGCTTTACTGTCTGCCCATCTGTGAGAAGTTGGCCTGGTATATGATGTTCACTATTCTAGTGAACACCTTGCACCAGTCCAAACAACCCTTATGGTGATGGTTGTAAGTCAACCTTATAGACCAGCTATCCTAGTGGTAGCGTGGACAGAACAGTCTTAGGCTAAAAGACTCTTGAGGGCGTGTAAAGCCAGCTGTTTTACCATATGTAACCCCTTGAATATCAAATGAAAGGACACCACACAGGATATATATAAAATATATGTGTATTTATTTACTAACACACTCCTCTGAACTCTTTATGAGATCAGAGGCAAAAGCACATCACAATATACTAAGTCAGAATACGTTAAGTTGCACAAATTGCAGTTAGGAGTAGGAGGCCCACACACACGCGTGAGTCAATGCAAAGTCAATGGGAACTTAAGAGTTAGAAAAAGAAGGATTCAGGACACTTCTGGTTTAGCTAGGAGGAAACAACTAAAAACCTAGACACTTGGATAGTCAATACCCTTGGGAGCACCGAAGTACTCGCGTTACCTCACCCACGGATGGCGGGTGCATAGGTGTGAAGATTTGTCGGGTTTCGTCGTTGAAGCCTATGGAGACCTGGAGAAAAGATGCTGCAGGCGACCAGGAGCAAAATGTCCGGGTGGATCCAAGGGTGGATCTAGGATGAAGAGGACCTGAAAGCAGAGGGGACAGAGTCTGGGTCACTAGCCAGTGACCGGGTGGAACCAGGAAGGAACCAGACGACGTCGTGGAGCAATCAGGTGCTGTCGTGAAGCTTGTCTCTTCAGCCACGCGGACCAGGAGGCATCAAGGACGACCAGGTGCTGGAGGCGAGCTGTTCCATGAAGGTTCTCGCAAATGGAGGGGTTGACTGCCGGATTGGAGTCAACAAGCCTTGGCAAAGGCAACCCACACAGGATTCAAAGAAGGCTTCTGGTGCAGACCAGCAAGGTCTGAGGTGCCTCACCTTTGCAGAGAGGCAAGGGCCAGTCTGGAGCAACCAGACCAGCGAGTTGGTTCAAAAGGATTGTCGTCACAGAGGCTACTAGCCAATGGGCCAGCAACTGGACAACGCGTCGAGCAGGACACAAGCAGAAGGGCCCCACGCAGAACTCGTGGAGTGAATTTATGCAACGAGCAGGGTTCTTTATCAAAGGGATTAGTTGCGCTCTGCAAATGTTTTCTGAATGTGCCTGTAAGGCTCGATCAATTATAGCGGGGGTGCTACAGGAAAGGGGCGACCCTTCCAACCCCCTTAGGGATGTTGTTTACACAACACCTGAAATTTGAAACACAATCCTATGCATACACAAAAGTTCCATATACATATACATAGATGATTAAATCATGCAACAACATCAAAAAACTCGGTCCCACTCTTCTTGTTTGTGAAGTTTTTTCTTTTTAATACTCGAGTTACACCGCGCCAGCCGGCACATGTTTCATCACAACAAGTGTTGCTTTGACTCTTCAGGGCTGCCTTCTAATCAAGGCTTGTGTTGTCTTTCCGCTTGACCGGTGATAATTCCAACCCGGTAAGGGTATCTGTGTGTATCCCAGTTCGGACGGGGCACAGTTATCCTAATTCCTGGACATTAAATTGCCAGAGTATGGTCTAACTATAGTTGAGGAACAGAGCAGGGATCTTAATCACTGAAAATTTAATGTGCTTGGGTTTTTGTCACTAATATTCACATCATTATTCGATTTTATAGAAAATAATGTATAATTGTCCCTCGCAGAACTCTTTGATTTATGTTTTATACTCCACCATCCATATCCGGTTTTCTAGAATGTGACCCCACTTCGTAGGAACCTGCTCTGTCTTCCTGCCGCGAATCCGGCGTTCTCTCTCAACGGTGACTGCAATATGGAGAGGAGCTGTCCCACAAAGGTTCTCGCAGATGGAGGGGTCGACTATTGATTGGAGTCAACAGGCCTTGGCAAAGGCAACCCACGCAGGATACAACAAAGGCTTTTGGTGCAGACCAGCAAGGTCTGGAGTGCTTCTCCTTTGAAGGGAAGCAAGGGTCTGTCTGGAGCAACCAGACGAGCGATGTAGATCAAAAGGATTGTCGTCATAGAGGCAACTAGCCAACGTGCCAGCAACCGGACAACGTGTCGAGCAGAACACAAGCAGAAGGGCCCCACGCAGCACTCGTGGAGTGTGGAAGGCTGATCTTCGGTGCAGGTGGAGCTCGGATTCGGGGCTTCTCAATCCCCAGTGCACAGCTGCGAGGATACCTCAGGAGCTGCACAGTTTGCAAGTTGCAGGCTTTTCAAGATGTCCGGTCCCACGTGTCTCGTCGCCTCCACGGATCTCAGCTATGCTGCAGTCGTGAAGAGAGGGTCAGAGAGGTCTGGAAGTCTGGAAGTCTGGGTCTTGTCAGGCTCTGTGCTTGGGTTCCGGCGGGCATGTCGACAAAGCAAGCCGTTGATTTGCAGGATGGTGCCTGGTTGCCCAGTCTTCAGCTTCAGCAGAATGTCGAAGGTCCAGAGTTTCGTTTCAAGTTTCAGTTCAGGATCAAATCTAAAGTTTCAGGACTCAGCTCCTACCTTTATATAACTAAAAGGGGCTGGATTACTTTCTAGGTCCCTCCTATGGGTGGGACAAGGAAGGGGTGTGGTTACACCCCCTCTCCTTTGTCCAGTTTCGTGCCAGAGCTGGGGCTGGAGTGCCCCAGCAACCGGTTTGAACTGAGGTATGCATGAAGCACCTAGTGTGCCTCAGGCAGTGTCTCAATCTATTCAGCCCTCCGTGTCCCAATACACAAAGTCCTGTCTGGGGTGGTGCTCGCACCTCTCCAGGCAGGAAACCTATTGTCCAAACCTCCATGACTGGAAGGACTCCCAGCAGCAGGAGGTCAGACTTGTGTCTATGGCAGCAGCGTCCATTTTGTGACGCTGGGGCTCTGGTTAACTTTAACCGGGATAGTCAGTACTAACATGTCTTCTCCCTCTAGAAGGGTGGAATGCTACCCCCGTCGCCAGAATTGGCGAGGGGGTAGTATTCCAAAGCGTATGACACCTTACCCGACATGTTTTGATAAAGCCAAACCAGAGTTAGCATTTAACCGCGAGGTTCATAATGCACTTAAGAGTATATGGTATGGCAATATCATAGAACAGCTATAAGGACATGGTTCCGAAAGCTGCAGACAGGCTCAGCTCATGCTAGAGCACCATCTCACACATAACCAAGCACTCTGCCTCCAGGATTGTTAAGGCCTGCCATAGGAGTGACTTATAGGTTACTGTGTGTCTGTATATAAGGGTAGATATAGGAATACTATACCTAAGCAAGGGGTGATTATACGACCTTGCCCCAGTTGAGTGATCAGCCAGTTGTGTCAGTTTGAGTGGCCAGCCAGGGGTGGCATAATACATGCTGCAGCCCCTGGGAGGCCTTAGTTACACCTATGCCCTGGGCACCTATGGTGCACTTGTACAGGGGCTGATAAGGTGAACCACTTCCCAATTGTGGATGTACCTAGATTACATGGTTTAAATTTAGAGAGAGTGCATCTGGGCTGTGAGTCTGATTAGCAGGCCCACAGCCACATCTAAGTCGAAAACCAGTAAAGCAAAGCAAAAAGTGGGGGTGACCATAGGAAGCAGACCCTACTCTCCTACACCATCCGGACAAAGTTGTGCTCAGAACACGTCCATACTTTTTGCCAAAGGTTGTCACTGCATTTCACATCGGGAAGACCATTACTTTGCCCACCTGCTTTTTGTCACTACACACTTCCAAAGAAGAAGAGAAGCTCCACCATCTGGACCCAAAACGTGCGCTCTCATTTTATCTGAAAGAAACAGGAAAGTATTAGAATCCTTACCTTAGAATATCCCCAGGCGTCAGACTGGATCCGGAAATTTTTGCGTAGCAGTACCCTTGCGCGTCGGTAGGCGTCGTCTGCGGCTCCGCATCCGTCGTCAGCGTCATGGGCGCCGTGATGACGTTGTCAGAGTGCTTAGACGCTGCCTCTGCGTGCTGACGTCAGTTCTTCTTTTTTCCGTGCCAGCAGCGCAGATCCGGAAAAAGTGGTACCTTAGTCAATTTTTGACTAAACTTTTTTGAGATCTTTTTGATCATTTTTCCAGTCTTCGACTCCGAATCGTGCCGGTAGGGATGCCAGGTTTTAAGTCTTGTGAGGATTGCTACCGGCTGATGTCGGTCACCGACCCTCACCGTCGGTTTCTCCACTGTCTCGGCGTCGACCACGACGACAAGACCTGTTCCGACTGCTGGGCCCTGACTTCGAAAGCTAGGCAGGAGCGGTCCCGCAAGCGACTCGAACTCCGGCAGTCGGCCCCGCGCCGCGAGAGGTCCCGGTCCGGACGGAGGTCGAGGGACCGGTCGCAGCATCGAAGCCATCATAGCTCCGGGAGTCGACATCACTCCTCTGGGTCGAAGTCGTCAGGTAAGCACAAGAAGTCGAAGAGAAGTCATCGCTCCTCCGACTCCCCCGACGCTCGCGCGACGCTGCCGGGGGTTCAGGTGACACTGCCCACGCGGCTCCGTCGGAATCGTGGGTGTCGCGTCCGGCTCCATACACTCCGGTCCCTGGGCCTCACGCGACGCCGGAGGAGATCGAGCGGTTCCTCATGGCCATGAGGTCTCTCACTCCTCCGATGGGGTCCGCGGCGCCTTAGGGCCCAGCGGACCCGTCTGGGGGCCCTAGCGGGTCGGGGGCTTCGGCCCGACACTGTCGGGTGCTTCGGCCCCGGCGCCGCAGGCCCCCGTTGGATCCGGTTCAGGATCCGGGTCGTCGCCGGTTAACCTCACGACCTCACCGGCGCAGGTCCCTCAGGTGTCTCCTCTGGCACCGTCTTCGGGCGGCGTCGTCCCCGATGCCTCCCTTGATCCGGTTCCGGCGCCGTGACGGCGCCACTGGGCGCCGCTTTCGACGCCGTTTGGAGACTTCTACTTCATCGAACCGGCCCCATAATTTGACCCCCCTGAATTTCAGGAGATGGGTGACGAGGAGAATTGGGAGGGGTCTGAGGACCCTCTGACACAGGAGGACTGGACAGGTGGACTTGGGGATGCCAGTGGTCTGGATACCTCGCCAGACACTGGGTTTTTTTCACCTCCTACCGTGGCTACGGAGGAGGGGGCAACCTACAGTGTGGTGCTGACACGGGCGGACAAGCCCTTGGGCCTTGAACTCCCAGTGGCGGCCGTGAGGACTAACCTCCTCACTGAGGTCCTTAAACCGCAGTCAAGCTCGGGTGATCCTCTGCTGCCGTTTAATGAGGCCTTGACCGACGTTCTTTTGGGCACTTGGTCCAGGCCCGCTACAGGTTCGCCTGTAGATAGGAACGTGGCCAGACGCCACCGCCCGGCCCCGGGCGACCCTTGTTTCCTGTCCACCCACCCCACCTCAGAGAGCCTGGTTATTCAGGCTTCGAATTCCCAGACCGCATTTCCGTCAGCTCCACCTGACAGGGAATCCAAGAGGTACGAGCAATACGGCAAGAAGGTATTCTCCTCCCTGAGTCTGGGACTGCGGTCTTCCAACACCGCGTGCCTCTTGGGCCGTTACACCCACTCTCTGTGGGATGCCAGAATGCCCGTTGGAGGTACGGGCTAAACTCGGCCAAGCCCTTGTGGAAGGCCGAGATGTGGCACGTTATTCTATCCGGTGTGGATTGGATATCGCTGACTCTCTGGGCAGAGCGATGGCAACGACGGTGGCGATTCGTCGCCATGCCTGGTTGAGGTCTGACAACTTCTCGGCCGATGTCCAGAATACAGTCATGGACTTGCCGTTCGATGGCCGTCGCCTCTTTGGCGACAAGGCAGACCATGCGCTTGAGCGCTTTAATGACTCCAGCGCTTCGGCCAGGTCCTTGGGCCTCTCGGCCCCGCGCAGCAAACGGGTGCCTTTCGCTCCTTTCGTGGCCAAGGAAGGGGCGTCCCCACACGTGCTGCCAGCCACGCACCGCAGACTAACATCCAACACGGTGGCGGCCGTGGAAACCGCCGTCCACTGGGAATGGTCCTTCTTCATCAAAACTGCAACCACGGCTTTCTTGTTAACGCCTATTGAGTACGCAGCTGCATTTCCAGTCTACACTCAGCCTCCGTGCTTACCGTGGGTGGTTCTTTGTGTTAAAAAAATATAGTACCAGGTAAGAAGAGGGTCTGAGGGAAGTGTATGGACCTACGCGGATAAGTCCCCTAACCATATATGACAACAACAAAGAATCCACGGGTCCCTAAGAGAGATGAATATATACACAGACAGATACACAGTACAAACCCACAGGGAAGCACATCAAAAGGGAGTCTCATTTAAGAGGACGGAATCCCATCACCCACCAAAGTGGCATGCTTCATCATTTAGGATCTCCTCTTGGCTGCAACTTGGTGCAGCCAAGGAGTTACAACTCCTTGCTGGTGTAAAGGAGGACCTCGTGGATGTTTTGATGAAATCCGGGACTAGAGCAACTAAGATTGATGGAGCATGAAAATGGTGTAAGAAAAGAGTTAGGATGATTATACCCTGGATAGTAATTGGCGCTCACAAATTACGGTAATATTTTGTTGTTTAGTGCTATTTCGTTATTGGGTGCTTAGCGAGGGGGCAATCATCCAACCCCCCCTGGATCGGATCAGCAGATCCCTAAAGTTTATGCAAATCCCTATCACACCAATGTAAAGATTATTACAAATAACAAAAACTTAAGATTCAAGATGAGCACAATAATATATAAGATGCTTTAATGTTAGTATTTTGTTTAGAATCCAGCCAACACGTGTTTCATCATTCGGGACAAGACCTGCGACTTTCTCAGGGCTGGGAAAAAATACAGAAAGCATAATGTAAGTGTTAGATTTGGGGGTCTCTGGTTGGCAAAGATATGCACTTGTGACAAACATGGACCCTCTCCTCTAGTCAGGGCAAGGGAATTACCCCTTAAGAATAACCCCTGCTCACCCTCTAGGTTGCGTGGCGCAAGCAGTCAAGGCTATTCCTCAGGGCGCTAAGTTAGTTAAGCATTTATGACCACATACAGCAAACACAATGACCCACCACAAATGGACACCAGGCGTAAGGGTTGTATAAAAAATACGTAGGCTTTATATAAAAATACTTGAATATGCAGAGTTATCACAAGACCAATATAACGTGTTACGGTTGAGGCCACAAGATGAAATTAGCCACTAAAGTATTTTGTAGGGCAAGGAATCTTCCCAATTCTTGGCTTAATACTTAGTTCAACAGTTCATGGCTTGGGACACGATCCCCCACTTGATCTCAGCGACCCTGTCTCTGTGGCACAGTTCGTTATGAATGGGGCGCTGCAAAGCACGCCGGCCTACTCTGTGCGGGACGGAGGCAGAAGGCCTGTTAAAGCTCACGCGTCGTGCGGTACAGCGCGTACGGCGCGATCAGGATTCAGAGCAGGGTACGAGTCGCTGGGCGGCCGTACGACTCGTTCGTGAACAGTGCGATGCGGGGAAAACAGAACATTGTGGACCCCGAGTCCGTTGATGACACAGTACCTTAAAGTTCGCTGCTCTCTGTACACGGCGTACACTCCTCACACGGCCTTCTTTGCAGGGGACAAGATGTACTCCTACGCCACACGCCTAGGGGTGGACGATGATCAGGAGGCTGGTCCGGGGCGGGAAAGGCAGGTGCAGAGGCGGCACCCAGCAGCGGGTACGGGGTGAAGCAGCGCACATTGGGGGTACGCTTGAATCCACAAGGTTTCAGGCACAGTGTGCTGGGGTACCCTTCAGGCGTACGGACGTGGCGTACCGGCACCATACGATGGTGTACACTTCAAGCGTATGAGGCGTAGGGCGGGCACAGTGTGGGTTAATACGCTTCAGGCGTATGTGGCGTACCTTCGGATCTTCAGTTAGCGGGCGGCTTCCGGCAGGCAGGCGCGGCCCAGTACCTCCAGTACGGATTGTACTGGGGGTCGCTGCAGGAGGGCGGCGCGGCTTGTCTCACGAGATGGAGGACAAAGCGGGGCGGCCGTGTACCTGCAATCGTACGGGTGGCCGTCCGGGGCGTAGATCGCGCTCCAGCAGGATTCCGGCAGGAGGGACAAGGGAGCACTCCACGTGCTCCAGTGGCAGGCGGGGTGGTAGAGGAGCAGACGGCCCGACCCAACGAGGAGAGAGCGACTCTGGGAGAGCAGAGCTCTCAGTGGACAAAAGGCGGCCAATCTCCCGAGTACCACGGCCCTAGGAGGGGGTGAGGGGGCACAGAACACAGCTCCGGCGGGAAGGAAGCACACAGCACACGGCTCAATTGAAGACGAGCGAAGGCACAATGAACCCACTGGTCCTGGGGTTCAGTTCAGGGGCCAAGCTCAGACCAAGCCCTTGGAGATAGTTTAAAGCACAATAAAACAAAGTCCTCTTTGGTCTTTTCCTCTCCTTCCTCAGCAAAACACCACTGCAGTCCAGTCCTTCAGCTTCTTCTTGGTCCTTCTAGTTGGGGGTTCGTTGTGGTAAAACAGGATCTGATTTGTTAGGAGCAGAGCTCCTCTTTTTATACACAGTTTCTTTTGTCTTTTCAGGCCAGGGGGGCCTTTGCATAGTCCAATTCAGCTTTGGAGCACTTTGTTGTGCAGACTCTGGCTTCTTCTTTCAGTGTGTGGGGCAGGGACAGCAGACGCTCCGCAAGAGGTGGAGCCAGCATTGAGATGACAAGTACAGTCAGGAGCACTCTGTTGACAGTCCTCCCTCTTCCTGGGCCAGATGTCGGGCAGAGTCATCAGTCGCTCCCCAGGAGGTGGAGCCAGCATTGTGGTGGCAGAGCACAGCCCTATTCAGAGACAAGGGGCACTCCACCACCCATCCTGGTGTAATCCCTCTATTCACCACCTGTCATCCCCAGCCCTGTCACTCACAACCCAGACAGCAGATACACATTCTAGCAGAGGCGGGCTGAAATGGTTAGCCAAGCAAATGCTAGCTTTCTAAAAGTAGCATTTGCAAACAAAGGATATTAAAATAAACTTTACTAAAAGAAGTATTTTATTATTCTGAGTTCAGGCATACTAAACTTGACTTTCTACCATGTTCCCTAAGCCTGCTGGGATTATAGAGTATAATAATTCCAGCAGCCCATTCTGGCCTATGAGAACAGGTAGCCTGACAATAGTGAAAAACGAAATTAGCTGTAATTTACTATTAGGACATGCCACCCACATCAGGGCTTGTCCTACCTTATGCTTACAATGCACCCTGTCCTTTGGCCTACCATAGGGGTGACTAATATGAAATTAAGGGAAGGTTTAGGGACTGGCAAGTGGGGGCACTTGCGCAGTCAGCATGACAGTACCAGACTGCACGCAGGTTCTGCAATGGCAGACCTTAGACACATTTTAAAAGGCTGCTTCTGTGGGTGGCGCAACCAGCGCTGCAGGCCCACTAGCAGTATTTGTATTTACAAGCCCTGGCACTCCTGGTGCACTTCATTGGGGTCTGACAGTAAACCAAATAAGCCAATCATTGAAGTCAATCAATATACACATTTTACAGTAGGGAGAGCATATGCACTTTAGCACTGGTCAGCAGTGGTAAAGTGCCCAGAGTCATTAAACCAACAAAAACAGGTCAGAGAGAATATTGGAGGAAGGCAAAAAGTTCAGGGATGACCCTGCAGAGAGGGCCAGGTCCAACAGTAAGCCCACAATTTGTCGGGCATTGACATTGCAATAAACAATAACATACTTCATGCATGATCATACAAATATGTTGATATTACAATGAATCCCCGCCACCTGTTAGGTGTAGCAAGTGGGGATAATGAGGGACACATATAACCATAAGTACTGGGAAGTCCTAAGTCCAAAACAAAAACAAAGGTTCAAAAATCCTAGACTAACCAAGAAAGTCACAAAAATGACGTGATAGTGGTAGACCGTGAGGGGAAGGGAAAGAATGTGCAAATTGCTATGACACCGCATCTATAGTGCAGTAACACCCGTCTGTGTACTCCACCATGGTACAGAACTGGGCAAGAGCCTAGGCCTACCTTTCGATCTTCGACTTGTAATAAAATGCCTAAAAAGGGGGTATATATTGTAAAGACTTAGCAGCTGAACATAACCTCATTTATGTCAAAGTGATTCAACATCAGGAGGTAAGCCACATACCTTCTGGCTGGTTATACTTCCGTCCCAGCCTCAGATTGGCTGGGTGAATAGATATTACTCCGTATGCCGATCTCGTGCAATGATCAATTCTCTGTAAAAAGATGATGGTGTTCTAATTAAATGAAGGGTCAAGATGAACCCTTGCTAATTAGTGCATGTGTTTAGATAAAAAAGTTGGTGTTACTACATTTGGTTCGATCAGATAAGGTGACATGCATCATTTATGATCGTGGGTTTTGGTGACTATAATTGGTTTGCTTATTGGTGTTGTGACAATACAGGCTTCACCTTCCCTTGCCACCGTGAATGGGAGTCTAAAAGCGCTTACCCCAATAGCACGATTAATATTCGTGCTAATTCAAGATAGCACGATCCAATATTCGTGCCACGGCGCAGACTTCAGAATGTCCATTCAGTAATGCTGTAATAATTAAAACAAATGGGGACGGCAGTCAGTATCTAAATGTAGGATACGCTCTTTAGAAATTTGCACGTGAAACGAGCAACACAATAGCCCAGAATCAAATATGTACCTGTATTTAGCATCACCGCTACGCCTCACTCGCTCCTCCGCAACTGCATATGGCCGCGATTATTAGGCTGGATGCCGGAAGCACTGTGTATAAAGCGATATCCTATGAAAACTAGACCGTTCGTATTGCCTGCGGATATCTCAACCGTCGCCATATTGGGTGAATGCATATCGCCGTCGGGAGGGTTATTCCCTAAATCCTTAATATTATAAGTTCCAAAAAAGTGTACCATCGTTCGCGAGTCATTCAAAAGGGTGACAACTTTAGTTGTTTACAAAAAACAATACAACAGTAAACAAGCGTCCGACGGTGTTGTAGAAAAACCGCGGTCGCCATCTTTAAAAGACAAATGCATCAGTTGTTCGGGTAGAATGGACAAAATCATCGTTCCATGTAAGGAATTCCAGGAAATATCCTTTCATGCAAAAATGAATGTAGTATCTAGCATATAATAAGGTAGGTGATAGAATATCGTGGTCCCAAGCTAAGGTTAGAGTGTATGACATCTTAACCTTCCAACAGTGTCGCAAGGCCACTCATGCCTACTAATATATATTTGAGGCCAGTATCTCCATAGTCAAGTATTTAAGACTATCCGCGATGAACATGCATTTATTAGAGAGTGGGTATCTCAGTGTGCCATTATTGGTCTGTCATTACAATTAAGTCTGAAAAATCAGACGCACCCATAAATTTATGAGTATCAAGCTAACCTTGCAAACAAGTCTTAAGTGTGCCCACATAAGTCGCCCAGTATTATTCATTCTAAGTATCATGACGCATTATAAATTAATAACATGATAATCATTGAGATACAATATACAGGTAGAGCTGTATCAAAATTGCACCCTATACATCTGTGAGTATACAAGTGATACAAGTGATATAGTTCTTATGGTCGTAACTATAATACAGTGCATAATTCCAATGTTAGTCTGGTACTGATACTGTTGTCCTTACACCCTAAGCAAATAACTTGTATTTCTCATTTACAACCGTTCAACAGTAATTTACGCAATGCCTTGCCAAGCATCACTTGCCTATTAAACCGCTATTTGTTATCACATCATAAATTGAAGAATCATTTCTCCTATATCCAAAAAATGACAGTGGTGCATAATCGGTAGTATGGATACAGCTTAACTTCCTAGAGAATAGATAGAATGTTAATATGCTACCGTCACAGTTCCTGGTATCTCTACTCATTTACCCAGGAAGTAGTGTAACTCATGATCAGAATTTATCCCATGTTCCACCGCTTGCAGCTTCATAATCCATAAGGCCTCCCTACATCTTAGGTATAATTCCTGGTTGTAGGAGAGTAGGGTCTGCAATCCTATGGTCACCCCAGATCTTTGCTTTTTGCTTCACTGGTTTACGACTTTCCCTGGCTGTGGGCCTGCTGATCAGACCCACAGCCTAGCTGTTCTCTCTCTAAATCGACACACATGTACTCTAGGTGCATTTACCAATTGCTATTGTGTCACCTTATCAGCCCCTGTACAGTGTACCTTAGGTACCCAGGGCATAGGTGTACCCAGGGCCTACCAGGGGCTGAAGCATGTATTATGCCACCCCTTGCTGCCCATCCAAACAGACACAACTGGCTGGTGACACAGCTGGGGCAAGGTGGTGTAATCACCCTTTGCTGTAGATATAGTATCACTATATCTAACCCCAAAATGGACACATAGATTCCTATAAGTCACTCCTATGGCAGGCCTTATCAATCCGGAAGGCAGAGTGCTTGGAATTATGTGAGATAGTGCTCTAGCATGAGCTGAGCCTGTCTGCAGCTTTCAGAACCATGTCCTTATAGCTGTTCCATGATAAAGCTATACCATATACTCTTAAGTGCATTATAATCCTTGCGGTTATTGCTAACTATGGCATAGCATTATCAAAACATGTCGAGTAAGGCGTCATACGATTTGGAATACTACCCCCTCGCCAGTTCTGGTAACGGGGGTAGCATTCCACCCTTCTAGAGGGATACGACATGTCCATAACTGTAACCCCGGTTAAAGTTAACTCGAGCCTCAGCATCACAAAATGGATGCTGCCACCACAGACACAAGTCTGACCTCCTGCTGCTAGGAGTCCTTCCAACGAGGGAGGCCTGGACAAAGGGTTTCCTGCCTTGGGATGTGCTAGCACCACCACAGACAGGACTTTGTGTATTGAGGTAGGGAGGGCTGAAAGGAATGAGACATGCCTGGGGCACACAAGGTGTCCCTGTGCATACCCCGGTTCAAACCAGTTGCTGGGGAACTCCAGCCCCAGCTCTGGCGCAAAACCTAACAAAGGATAGGGGGTGTAACCGCCCCCCTTCCTGGTCCCACCCATGGGAGGGACCTAGTCGATAGTACAGACCCCTTTAGCAGGATAAAGGTAGGAGCTGGTCCCATTCCAGATTAGATTATCCTGAACAACTCTACAAAGAAGAAACTCTGGACTTCGACGTTCTGCTCCACAGAAGACTGAAGAAATCTCCCTTGTGGCCAAGGAGTGACCACCCTGCACAAGCAGGCACCACCAAGCGTCCTAGCGGTTCAGTTTGTCGTCCTTCCTGCCGGAACCAGACCTCAGAGCTCAACGAGACCCAGACTCCCAGACCTCTTCGACCTCTACCTACATCTGCAGCACAGCTGAGATCCGTGGGTGCGACGAGACACTTGGGACCGGCCATCTTTGAAGAACTGCACTTCGCTTCCAGCACGACCTCTGAGGCACCCTCGAGTGAGTGCTTTGGGGATTGAGAAGCCGCAGCCCCGAGCAGCACCTGCACCAAAGACCAGCCCTCCAGCATCCGCGAGATCTGCGTGGGGCCCTTTTGCTTGTTTGCTACTCGATGCGTTGTCTAGTCACTTGCCAGCTGGCTAGTGGCCTCTTAGACGACGACCTTTGAATTCTACACTGCTGGTCTGGTTGCTCCAGAGTGGTCCTTGCTTCCTTCCAAGAGAGAAGCACTCCAGACCCTCCTGGTCCGCACCAGACGCCATCTTCACTTTCCGCGTGGTTTGCCTTTGCCAAGGCCTGTTGTCTCCGATCTTGGAGCTGACACCGCCGACAGCGAGAGCCTTCGTGGGACAGCTCGTGCCCGCCTCCTGCTTGTCCTCGACACCTCCAGGTCCACGTGGCTGCAGAGTCAAGCGTCTCCTCTTCACCTGATGGCGTGCAACATCATCTGGTTCCGTCCTGGTTCCACTCCAGTCACTGGCTAGTGGCTGTGAACATTGTCCCCTCTGCTTTCAGGTCTCCAACTTCCTCGATCCACCCTTGGATCCATCCGGACACTTCCATCCTGGTCGCCTGCAGCATCTTTCTCCAAGGCTCCATTGACTTCAATGCGGAAACCCGACCCACTTTCACACCTATGCACCCGCAGCCCGTGGGTGAGGTAACAAGAGCATTTCGGTGCTCATAGGTAGATTGACTCTCCTAGTGTCCAGGTATCCTTTAGTTTTAGCCTCAACCAGTCGGAACTGTCCTTACTTACCTATTTTGTAAATTGTTCGTGCCCATTGACTTTGCATTGAAACCCGCGTGTGTGTTCTAGCACTGCACAGGCGTCCCGTGGGCCTCCTGCCCCTTACCTAAGGTTAGGGTAGTATAGCCCCAGCGATTCTACAGCCTCTGGGCATACTCATTTCTTCTATCGTTCTACTTAACACATTTACTTAGTATATGGTTTGTCGTGCCCCTAGGGCACCATTGTAATTGTGTGACTTACTGTATTTTTCTGAAGAGTATTGTTATGTGCTTAGCCCTCTGATCTCATAAAGAGTTCAGAGGTGTTTGTTAGTAATAAATATATTGTTTATTTTCATAACAACCTGTGTGGTGTCCTTTCATCTGGTATTCAAAGGGTTATATGTGGTAAAACAGCTGGCTTCACATGCCAAAAGAGTTTAGCCTAAGACTGCTCTGTCCATGCCACCATTAGGATAGCTGGTCAATAAGGTTGACTTACAACTAATCACCATAAGGGTTGTTTGGACTGATACAAGGTGATCACTAGAACTAGTGAGCATCATATATCAGGCCAACTTCTCACATTGGTGTGCAGCCGTTGGGATTTGAGCTTGCTGTTGTTTTTACCAAATGTAATCTTGAGATATCATTTGAAAGTTCACATAAGGTACCATAGGTACATATAACAAGCTTAGAAATACTCAGAGTTCTACTGAACCAGCTGTTGTAGTAGAAAGGACCTAGCACACCCTGACTACAACTCCTAGCAAGGGATCAGTAGGAAAACCCATAGTGTAGGTAGGTGCACACACCACACCTCACTAGAAAGCATGTCTATCACAGGAGAATCCACAGTGACTCCCCTTGTGGTTAGTGACCCTCCACAGGCACTTTCCAGATATGCAGCACTCAGTTTCCAGGAGATGAGACAATTGTGTACCTCCAGGAAATTGAAACAGGGTTCCAACCCTACCCTTCCTTATCTTTTAAGACACCTAGAAGCCTATGATGCCCAGAAGGCCTCTAAGCCAGGCTCCTCAGGCCCAGCAGATGGAAGCATGCCCCCCTTAGAAGATGAGGATGAGGATGAAGATGATGAAGGAGATGAATCTGAGGAAGAGGTAGAAACTGACCAGACCCAAGTCAGGAGACTTAGTCAGGCCAACTTACGCCTACATGGAGCTAGGAATGGGGGAGCCCCAAACCTACCCCCAAATGGGTTTAACTCAGTGGTCGAAGTGGGAAATAAAAAGTTGGGGAACTGTGGGTGGAGAATCAGGGGGTAGGAATAACCAAAGATTGAATCAGTGGGTGGAGGCAGGGGTGTGGCTAGAAATAGCAAAACATACCAATTTTTAGTACGTTTAGCATTTCACTGACCAGTTACAGCTTATAACGTTATTTAATTAAAACAATGGATAAACATGTTTATTTGAGGTTTAATTCAGGAAAAAGCAAACACTTATAGGGAATACAGGTTTGTGTAAAGCGTGTGAAATATAAGCAGGAACAACATGCTACCTTAACCCTTTCGTTGCTGCCGTCGTCACACAAGGTGCTCCATGCATAGCTCGGTTCAAACCAGTTGCTGGGGCACTCCAGCCCCAGCTCTGGCACGAAACTGGAAAAACGGAAAGGGGTGTAACCACCACCTTCCCAGGTTCCACCCATAGGAGGGACCTAGCAGGTAATCCAGCCCCTTAGTTTAGTAAGTAAGTAAAGCTTTATTTCGATATAGAAACATATCATAAAAGCGCAGTAACACAGCATAAAAACGATAATCAAAACAAAGCATCTTACAACTCATTTTCACTTTGCGGTTAAAAAATATCTCATTAATTACACGAGAAAAGCATAAAATTAATTGGAATGGGAGAGGACACTTTGTTGGATCGTCAGTTGTTTAGCAGTTCTTATGCGCCAAGCCCAGCCTAGGAATTTTGCCAAACAGATGGCAAAAAAAGGTCTTGCATCTGAGAGCAGTATTCTTATTGCTTCCAGATGTGAGCGAGTTCCCAGGCACCTACAAAGTGGCTTCAACCACCTCCGTCTAGGGACCATATAGACTCGACACTCAAATAAAAAGTGTGCGACAGATTCAACTTTTAGCTCACAGAATGGGCAGTAGGGTACAGTTTGCATGGGTGGTTTCCAGGTAGAGGTAAACTGACATAAAGGTAAAACCCCAACCCTGAATTTAAAATATATTGCCCTATCATGTGAACTGTGAATCAAGTCCAAATATGGTTCCCTGGAGGGGATATCTTTAACCATCAAGAAGTTGGCAACAGTTTTTGGATGATTTGATTTACCTAATCTCTCGTTATCCACCCATGACCAATAAACCTTCTTCAATTCTTGTTTAGGAGGTCCTGTTTTATTTTCCCACGCTGCTCCTAAACCCAGCATGTACAGAACCCTCTTAACCTCTCTGAGCCAGGCGATCTTATGCCAGCCAGGTAAGGACAGTACATCTTTTAGGGCATCTGCATAGCTGTGAAGTTCGGGGACGTTCCAAATTCTGGACCATAGTAGTAAGGGGCGTAGTTTAGCTTGCTCGCAGATTGGGCGAGTACCTGCGTCAAGCAAGAGGGGGATTGTGGGGGTGCTCTGGGGTAACCTCATCAGATCTTTATGAAATTTGTTTTCTAAGTGGGCCAAGGTGTCCACTCTCTGGGTACCCCAAAGTTCTGCGCCGTATAATGCTGCGCTCACAACCCTACCCCTATAGATGTCAAGAAGTGCCCCAATAGGTTTTATGGAGGAAGCACGCTGCTCTTTAAGTAAAGCACCAACAACCCGCTTATGGGTTAGAAACACTTTTTGGTGGTGCGCCTTCCAGCTCATACTATCACAAAGACGTATGCCCGGATAGTCAAATTCTTTGACCCGTTCTAGTGCGACAGAGTCTAGAGTGGGGGGTTTGACAGATTTCTTAGGGGGGTTGAGGACAAGAAATTTGGTCTTGCCAATGTTTATGGCCAGTCCCTTGGTGTCACAGAAGGCCTTAAAGCTGGAAAGTAATGACTGTATGCCTGCAGGTGATTTCGAAATCAGAAGGGTGTCATCCGCAAACAGGAGCGTCGGGATTTTCCTTCCAGCCAGGGATGGTGCATCTGCAGGATGTTGAAGGAGGTGCTCCACCACTCCATTGACGTAAAGCGAGAATAGAGTGGGGGCAAGCACACACCCCTGGCGGACGCCCCTGTCTACTGGGATAGACGGTGTTTTTTCTCCCTGGGCACCCCATCTGATTTTGGCAAAGTTGTTGTCATGAAATTTTGTCAGCAAGGCCAGCAGGTAGGGAGGTAGACCTAGTCCATCGAGGACCTTCCACAATAATGCCCGTGGGACCAGGTCGAAGGCTGTTTTTAAGTCTATAAAGACTAAGTATAAACTGCCCCCTCCTAGCACCACTACCTTCCAATAGAGCATTAAAAGGCGGAATGTCTGCTCGACGGTGCCTGTCCCTGATCTAAAACCCGCTTGGAAATCAGACAGTATCTGATTTCCATCCACCCACTCCAGAATCCTGCCCAATACCACTTTCCCCGCTACCTTTTGCGTGGAATCCAGCAAACTGATGGGGCGATAATTAGCTGGGTCTTCCCTGCTACCTTTCTTGAAAATGGGGACTACTTCAGCGCCCCTCCAAGAGTCAGGGAAAGACCCCCCCAACATAACCTCATTAAGAAGTGCAGCAATTAATCTGCTCCAAAATGGGGGATTATTTTTTATCAAGTCGCCCGGGATCCCGTCAGGGCCTGCCGCTTTGTTGGAAACGATGCAACTAATTGCCTTCTCTACTTCCAAGATGGTGAATAGGCCTTCATTTGGTGGGAGATCTAAAAAGCTGAGCTGTGGGACCGGGTCTGATTGGGGAGGCCCTGTATCAGCCGAATACAATTTCAAAAAATGGTCAAACCAAGCAACGGCAGGGATATTACAAGTCAGTTGTTGATCAATGGGCTTATCTCTTGATCTTAACAAGTCCCAGAACCCCTTAGCATCTTTCCTTGTGCTCGCCTCCGTTAGGTCACGCCAAAAGTTGAAATCATATGCCCGCTTAGCCTCAGTCACAGATTTCCTATAAAGCTTCCTTGCAGACCTGATGTTAACTTGGTCTTTTCCTTTTACTGCAGCAACAAGATCACCCTTAGCAATTCGGCATTTAGCTGTAAACCACTTTTCGCTTGTTCTCGGGGCTCCCTTTGAAGCGGTTTTGGGGCTGGATTTGAGGATGGTGAACAGCCCACTTAATGCCGTTACAGTCTCTACAAATAACGATAAGACCATCTTACTAGCGCCATTTATGATGTCAAGCCTCGATTCAGCCTCTAGTAAAATGGTTTCAGCTTGTGTCATCCTTGCCTCATCTGCTGAGACTCTTGCCCATTTAAGACGTCTGCCACAGTTTGAGGGAACAATCTCATGTGAGGCTTTCCATGTCTGATCCAAGGATTCTTGAGACCCAGTTTGCCAGGGGACAGAAATAGTTAAGGCAAGAGGGTTGTGGTCGCTGTCGCAAGTCTCTATAACCTCCATATCGTGATGGTATGACCAGAGGTTGTAATTGAGCATGATAAAATCGATTCTGGATGAGTGGCCCGTCCTATTATATGTATGGGCACCCATGGGATCTGATTTAGAGCGCCCATTCGTTGCTCTCAAGTTATACTCCATACAAAGAGCGTTTATATCTATCGCCCTTTGTGTCCATTTAGGAATTGGCTCGAGGTTCAAGATAGGGATACCCCTCCTATTATCCTCCTCGTTGGTATCCAGAATGTCTTCTTTAGCTAAAGGCTCAAAACAGCAATTGAAATCGCCTGCCAGAAGGACGAGAGAATCAATGTCACAGGCAGCCAAGTTGTTGCTTAAGCCCAAAGAATTTAGAAACCCTCCATTCCTGTTGCCCCTTAAATAGAGATTAAATAGTTCTAATTTCCTTCCCCCTTTGCGATGCAGTGATAGCCATTGAAGATCAGATGTTTGGGTAGTCCTTTGAGAGACACTGAGGTCTAGTGCTATATTGATCCAGATAAGAAGACCGCCGGACGGGCGTCCTTTAGAACCTTGGTGGTGTACAGCCGGGACATAGAAGGTCGAAAACCCCACTCTATGTATTGGTTCCTGGCACCATGTTTCCTTAGTTTAGTATAAAGTTAGGAGCTGTGTCTAGAGACTTTAGATTTATCCTGGAAAGAAACTCTGAAACGAATCTCTTGGACCTTCGACGTTCAATATCGACTGGAAGACTGAAGACATCTCCCTTGTGGTCAAGGAGTGACCACCCTGTGCAAACAGGCACCAACAGTAACTTGCGGGTTTGCTTTGTTGACGCTCCCGCTAGAACCCGAAGACTTAGCGACGCAGGAACTGGACTTCCAGACTTCTCTGACTCCGACCCACATCCACAGCAAAACTAAGACCCGTGGCGGACACGAGAGACGTGGGACCGGATATCCTGGACTACCTGCTTTTTGCTACCTGTGCAGCTTCTGAGGTACCCTTGAAGTTGTGCATTAGGGTTTGCGAAGCCCCAGACCCGAGCAGCATTTGCACCAAAAATCAGCCCTCCACACTCCACGAGTGCCGCGTGGGGCCTGTGTCCGTATTTCAGCTCAATGCGTCTTCGCGGTTGCTAGCCCATTGGCTAGTAGGCCCTCTGAAGACATCTTTGTAAAACTGCACTGCTTGCCTGGTTGATCCGGGCTTGCTCCAGCTTCTCTGTGAAGGAGAAGCTCCCCAGACTTGCTGGTCTGAACTCAATCTTCCCATCCTGCGTGGATTGCATTTGCCAAGGTTTGTTGGGTCCAATCTGGATACCGACACCGCCAACAGCTAGATCCGTCATGGGACAAGTCGACTCCAGCTCCTGGTCATCGTTGACGCCTCCTGGTCCTCGTGGCTGCAGAGACAAGCTTCACCTCTTCACCTGATTGCATCTCGACATCGCCTGGTTCCTTCCTGGTCCCTTCCTGGTCACTGGCTAGTGACCCAGACTCTGTCCCCTCTGCTTTCAGGTTCTTCTCGACTCCGATCTACCCTTGGATCTACCCTTGGATCCACCCAGACACTTTTCTGCTGGTCGCCTGCAGCACTTTCTTGCAGCTCTCCATAGGAAACAGCGACGAAACACGACACGAAAGAACCTATGCACCCGGATTCCCTGGGTGAGGTAACTCGAGTACTCCTGTGCTCCCGTGGGTATTAACTATCCAAGTGTCCTAGTTTAACAGGGTTTTCCCGTAGTCCATCCGGAAGTGTCCAAAATCTACTACTTCGTAACTTTTACGTTCCCATTGAAACTCTATGGTAACCTGCGTGTGTGTTTATACACTGCACACGCTTCCCGTGGGCCTCCTACTTCCAATCCCTTGGTTGCTCAGTGTAGCCCCAGCGATTTCCTAGTCCCTAGGCCTACTCACCTTTGCTAAAGTGGTTCTTATACCACTTATTCAGTATATGGTTCGTGAGGCCCCTAGGGCAGAATTGTATTTGTGCAACTTATAGTATGCTTATTGAGTAACTTGTGCTGTATCTCGAACACTGACCTCATAAAGAGTGCAGAGGGGTTATTTTAGTAATAAATACATATATATTTGATATATACCCTGTGTGGTGTCCTTTCATTTGGTATTCAAGGGATTATATATGGTAAAACAGCTGGCTTCACATGCTCTCTGAAGTTTTAGCCTAAAACTGCTTTGTCCATGCTACCACTAGGATAGCTGGTCTATAAGGTTTACTTTACAACCATCACCATAAGGGTTGTTTGGACTGGTGCAAGGTGCCCACTAGAATAGTGGACATCATATATCAGGCCAACTTCTCACACTGCCCAGTTCACTACTCCTGCCCCATTCACTACACCTGCCCCGTTCACTACACCTGCCCCGTTCACTACACCTGCCCCGTTCACTGCTCCTGCCCCGTTCACTGCTCCTGCCCCGTTCACTGCTCCTGCCCCATTCACTGCTCCTGCCCCGTTCACTGCTCCTGCCCCGCTCACTGCTCCTGCCCCGCTCACCGCTCCTGCCCGGTTACTGCTCTTGCTCATGCCTAATCACCGCTCCTGCCCCATCACTTCTCCTGCTTCCTCACCTCTCCTGCCCCGTCACCTCTCCTGCCCCGTCACCTCTCCTGCCCCTTCACTCCTCCTGCCCCGTCACCTCTCCTCTCCTGCCCTGTCACGTCACCTGCCCATCATGTCACCTGCCCGTCAAGTCACCTGCCCGTCACGTCACCTGCCCGTCACGTCACCTGCCCGTCACTTCTTTTGCCCGGTCACTTCTCCAGTCCGTCACTTCTCCAGCCATCACTTCTCCTGCCCGGTCACTTCTCCTGCCCGGTCACCTCTCCTGCCCTGTTGCCTCTCCTTCCCTGTCACTTCTCATTCCCCTTTGGGCACACCTTCTTTCCTACGCTTGTGAACAGAGGATTCCATACACAAAAGTTCATTTGATTGTATATGTTATTTAATTTTTCTTTCATCATTGTTTTTTCTTTCAAATTGCTTTAACTTTACTTTACTGTCTTTGAGTTGTTTTACTGGCGACAAAGTCTTATAATCCAATGCATTTCGGGCGTATACATGACGCCCTTCATCAGGGAATCAACACTGTAATTTCAAAAATAAAACAAAGGTCATGAATATGTTGTATGTGTACCCTATTCTAATGCAAAACGATCTTATAACATCAGAAAGATTGTGTAACCCAATTCGTATAACGATCAAGGACACCATGCACATCCGTGCTACTGGTAACATGTGAAAAACACCTCTTATGCCACTTACATGCCACGTGTGTACAGCTTCTGATGCCGTTTTCAACTCTCTACAAAAAAAATTAGAACCAACTATGAGGATACGCATTCCACCACTATTGTAGTCTCTCTCATTTACTTAAACTGTTAATCTAATCTTAAGACTTGTCCAGACTGACCTGTTCTTCGATGTCTCAATATTTTCATGTATAGCTTCCCGCCAAACATTTCAAAGTCTTCCATTGATATCGTTCTTCAAGTTAACCACCATCCTGACTTCCTATTGGATTACGCTCCGATCACATGATCAAATAAAATGGACAAAATACTACCGTGTATCGTCGGGGATTAATTATCCTAGCACCCCGTTTCTATCACAAAACCTCGTTTATCATCTCTTTCTTGCTAAGTCGCTATGCGCTTTATAACATAAAACAGATAAAAAAATTAAAAACTAAAAAATAATGGTGACTCGGGTTCACGCAGGGAACCGAACCTTAGTTCATCGTGGCTCAAAAAACGGTGGATACCTCTAGTGTGCTATCTCCATGTTACTCAGGTACGTGTGATGTGTTGTAAGTACACGGTCAAATACATTCTCTGGGTACAACAAAAAAAATATAATAATAATGTACATTTCATAAAAACAAGAACCCCTTTACTGGTCAAGGAGAAAATATATTTTCACAAATAACTAGATAGCTCTATACGTTCATTGAGCCCATTCGGACTCTGTGTTCCGAGTTTGCGTATCCAGAAATTTTCTCTTTGGAGCATATGTTTCGTATTGTCCTTTCCTTCAGTCTTATTCACCACCTCCAGTATCATGAATTTTAACTGGGAGATATTGTGTTGCGCTTCCATAAAATGTGTGGCTATGGAAGATTTTGTGTTCTTCATGCGGATGTTTGACTTGTGCTCTGTTAATCTGATCTTGATACGTCTTTCAGTCTTACCGATGTATAGTTTTCCACATGGGCATTTCAGTGCGTAGATTACATTATTCGTGTCGCATGTCGCATTGACTTTTATCTTGATCTCATGACCTTTCATAGGATGATTTATTTTATTGCCCTTTATTATGCTGTTGCAGTTTCCACAACTTAAACATGGTTTAGTGCCTTTGTAATTTTTTGTTTCCAATTGACGCTGTTTCAGCATTTCCCCCAGGTTTTGGGCTCTTGTGTAGGCAAATAAGGGTAATTGGTCAAAAATGTTTTTGAACTCCGTTTCCAACTTAAGTATATTCCAATGCTTGGTGATGACTTTCCTGAATTTATGACTTTGCGTTGAATATTTTGATACTGCCACAATCCGGCCTTCTTCTCGTTTGTTGGTGGGTTTTAGAAGTTCTCTTCTTTCTATGGCTTGTACCCTTTCCTTTGCAGTCTTTACAATTTCTTTAGGATAGCCTCTATCCTGGAACCTTGTTGACATTTCCTCCAATGCTAGATCAATCTTGGTATTATCCGATGTGATTCTTTTAACTCTCGTCATCTGTGAGAAAGGTAAATGTTTTTTCAAGCTGGGTTGGTGAAAACTGGAAAAGTGCAACATGTTATTCCTATCAGTTACTTTTCTATACATGCTGGTTTCAAATTTGTTATCCCCAATTGAAATTCTGACATCTAGGAATGTTACTGATGTTTCTGAAATTTCCCATGTTAACTGAATCCGGCTGTCTATTTCATTGAATTCGCATAAGGCTGATTGCAACAGTTCTTTAGACGATTTCCAAATGATGAATATATCATCTATATACCGCACCATAAGTTTCACGTTGTCTTTCCATGTGGTTTTCGAGAAAATGTTGGTTTCCTCATATTCCTGCATAAAGATATTAGCGTACACAGGTGCCGCCGAATTTCCCATAGCTGTTCCTGTTAATTGTTGGTACCACTTTTCCTTGTACTTAAAGTAACTCTGATACAATGTGAATGTCATCAACTCCATTAAAAATGTCTGAAAATCATGACTCAAATCCGTATTTATTAGAGCTTTCTCTATTGCTTCTATCCCTAAGGAGTGTGGTATTGAAGTGTACAAGGAACGTACATCCGCTGTGCACATAATGAGGGTTTCTTCCGGTTCTATGATCATTGTTTCAAGTTTCAATAAGAATTCCGTGGTATCCTTCACGTAAGATCTCATTCTTCTTACTGTGGGTTGTAAATGTCTGTCTAGCAATTGGCCAATTGCTTCATGCATGCTCCCTACCGTTGAGACAATTGGACGTAATGGTGGATCCATTAAGTTCTTATGTATTTTTGGTATCATGTACAATACCGGGCTTTTCGGGTTGGTTTTGCACAGAATTTTTTTTGTCTTCAGGTTAATGGTTCCCATTTCATAAGCTTTCTCAAGGATAATTCCTAAAGTATTTGAGTACTCCATTGTGGGGTTCCCACTCAACTCCATATATGTGTTCTTATCCGAGATGTGTTCCATGACTTTTGTTTCATACATAGAGTTATTCATAATTACCAAGGCACCGCCCTTGTCTGCCATGGTGTCCTTGATCGTTATACGAATTGGGTTACACAATCTTTCTGATGTTATAAGATCGTTTTGCATTAGAATAGGGTACACATACAACATATTCATGCCCTTTGTTTTATTTTTGAAATTACAGTGCTGATTCCCTGATGAAGGGCGTCATGTATACGCCCGAAATGCATTGGATTTTAAGACAGTAAAGTAAAGTTAAAGCAATTTGAAAGAAAAAACAATGATGAAAGAAAAATAAAATAACATATACAATCAAATGAACTTTTGTGTATGGAATCCTCTGTTCACAAGCGGAGGAAAGAAGGTGTGCCCAAAGGGATGTCTCTAGTGTCCCACTAAAGACACAGTTTTCTAGTTCATTGAAGGCGCCTAGGGAGGTTGGTCGCCACCTACGGAGCACCCATAACAAGACTTTAAATTGTATGAAACATAAGGGCAGTGCGCTATACCCCTATCCACAAACTTCTCATTCCCCGTCACTTCTCATTCCCAGACACTTCTCCTGTCCCATCACTTCTCCTGGCCCGTCACTTCTCCTGGCCCGTCACTTCTCCTGTCCCGTCATTTTTCCTGCACCGTTGCTTCTGCCCCGTTCACTGCTCCTGCCCCATTCACTGCTCCTGCCCCATTCACTGCTCCTGCCCCATTCACTCCTACTGCCCCATTCACTGCTCCTGCCCCATTCACTCCTACTGCCCCGTTCACTCCTACTGCCCCGTTCACTCCTACTGCCCCGTTCACTCCTACTGCCCCGTTCACTGCTCCTGCCCCAATCACTGCTCCTGCCCGGTTCACTGCTCCTGCCCGGTTCACTGCTCCTGCCCCGTTCACTGCTCCTGTCTGTTCACCACTCCTGCCCGGTTACCACTCCGGCTCATGTCTAATCACCGCTCCTGCCCCATTACTTCTAATGCTTCGTCACTTCTCGTGCCCCGTCACCTCTCCTGCCCATCACATCCCTTACCTGTCATGTCACGTGCCTGTCACTGCTTGTGCCCAGTCACCTCTCCTGCCCTGTTGCCTCTCCTTACCAGTCACCTCTCCTGCCCTGTCACCTCTCCTGCCCAGTTACCTCTTCTGCCTAGTCACCTTTCCTTTCCTGTTGCCTCTTGTGCCCCATCACTGCTCCTGGCCTGTCACTTTTCCTGCATCGTCACATTTCCTGCCCCGTCACCGCTCCTGCCCATTCACTGCTCCTGCCCGTTCACTGCTCCTGCTCGTTCACTGCTCCTGTCCGGTCAGCACTACTGCCCGATCACCGCTCCAGCCCCTTCACTTCTCTTGTCCCATCACTACTCCTGCCCCGTTCACTGCTCTTGTCCGTTCACTGCCCCTATCCGTTCACTGCTCCTGCCCATTCCTAATCACCGCTCCTGCCCCTTCACTTCTCCTGCCCCATCACTTCTCCTGCACCATCACCTCTCCTTTCCTGTCACCTCTCCTGTCCCATCACTGCTCCTGACACGTCACCTCTCCTGCCCGGCCACTTCTCCTGCCTGTCACTTCTCCTGCCTGTCATTTCTCCTGACCTGTCACTTCTCCTGCCCCTTACTTCTCCTGCCCAGTCACCTCTCCTGCCCTATTACCTCTCCTTTCCTGTCGCCTCTTCTGTCCCGTCACTGCTCCTGCCCAGTTCACTCTGTGTACAACATTGACAAGATACACAAGGTGGCAAATTACCCACAGTACTCTGTTTGGGGAAAGCTCCTCTGTAATCACTAACTCCAATCTCACTGGCACATGACATGCTAAAGGCAGACGGCGGGGGCATTGTTTTTCGAAAGGGGGTAATCAGCCTCAATCGGAAACTAAAGCATTTTCAATCGGAAACTAAAGCATTTTCAATATTATATACAACAAAGCCATAGTTGTATGAATGTAGTATATTTATCTTTTCCAACCAACAACCTTTGACAAAGTCAATAGTCCTGGCTTGTTGTAGGTGTAATGTTACTTGTTGTATTATATATGTGGAGGCAATAACAGAAGCAGCAAAATACAAGTCGGGCAGCACATTACGCTGGGCACATATTTTTAGCATAAATGTTTTAAGCCACATTCTTAATTATATTGGCCACGTCCCTTTGAGAGCCCCCCAGTTTTTTCATCCTACTTAAAGCCCTGCCCCAATTGTGCTGTGAGTGATGGAAGGTCATGAAAGGTTGGTCGTATGGGTGTCAAGGGGGATCATATTGTCAGAGCCAGTGTAGCGTCACAACGAGAGATTCCCCAGCACAGAGGCCCTTTACGAGGAGATTGAGACAAATAGTTTTTCTCAGTCTCTTTAGATTGTACTGGGTTGCCTTCCTGAGGAACAGTGCAAAAAATGTCAGTGCATCAGTGAAAAAAAATGTGATTAGCCCTATACACAGAAAAGGCATTTTTTTCAGGCCTTCTCACATAACATGACACAATCATTGTATTGTAATTGCATTTATATAGTGCTTACTACCCCCAACGAGGCGTCGAAGCGCTCTTTCAGGGAAAGCTCCTCTGTAACCACTAACTCCAATCTCAGTGGCACATGACATGCTAAATGCAGACGGCGGGCGCATTGTTATTCTAAAGGGGGTAATCACCCTCAATCAGAATGACAATGGGCCTGCCATCAGCCTGTGAGAGCTCAGGGAGGGGCTGCTGCAGCCTCTGGAGTACAACAGAGAAGTGCGAGCAGCCCCTGAAAGCTGAAAGAAAAAAGTTATCGTTTTTATTAGGTAGAACTATTCTTGCCGTCCCGGGATGCTTTTTTGAAAGCAAGAAGTAGGGGAACGGACTGGAATAATTTCTAGAAGTAGGGGCACGCCGTGCCCTTTCGTCCCCGCCCACTTCTACCACTGGTTTAACTTTGGAAACAGAAGAGAAAGGTCTCACTCTGGAGACTCCAGGCATTCTGTTAACTCCCAGGGCTCTGCTCAAAGGAGGATGACTTCCCCTAAGAGGAGAGAGCACCAGGCAAGAATGAAAGAGGCTAATCAGAGGATCCAAAGGGAAGAAGTAGCCCTTGCCAAGGAGAGGCTTGCTTTCGTCAGGGAGCAAAAATTCAGTGGGTTAGAACCCACTGGTGGCAGCAGTATCCCTAAGGATAAAGACAGGAGTTTTGATAATAGACACCTGAGTAAAATAGTGCCCCCCTACAGGGTAGGGGGTGACATCCACAAATGGACGACTGCTCTGGAGAGGGCCTGCAAAGTACAGCAGGTACCCCAGGGTCAGTGGGCAGCTATATTGTGGCTCTCCTTTGAAGGTAAAGGCAGAGATAAGCTCCTCACTGATCAGGTTGAGTTTCTTGGGACAGGGGAACCTTCCAGGGCAGACTTGAGGCAGGCACAGTTAGACTGTTCCTCCCTTGAACTTCTCAGACAGCAAGCTGCTGCTGAGGCTGCAGGGAATTCTACAGGTGCCCACAAGGTGTACTGGGATGAAGGACTCCTATACTCAGAGGCAAGAGACCCCAAGCCTGGTGCTTCCAGGAGGCTGGTCATCCCTTTGTCTCTGAGGGGTTTCCTTCTTACCTTAGCCCACGAGATTCCCCTTGCAGGTCACTTAGGCCAGAACAAGACTTGGGACAGGCTTGTCCCTCACTTTCACTGGCCACACATGTCTGAGTACACAAAAGAGTTTTGTCGCTCCTGTGTCACCTGCCAAGCCAGTGGCAAATCAGGTGGCACAACAAAGTCCCCCCCTTATACCACTACCTGTGGTGGGGGTACCCTTTGAAAGAGTGGGGATAGACATTGTAGGACCAATGGACCCCCAACAGCATCTGGGCACAGATTTATACTGGTGGTAGTGGATCATGCCACCAGGTATCCAGAAGCTATTCCCCTTAGGACCACTACAGCTTCTGTTGTGGCCAGGGCCCTACCTGGAGTTTTCTCCACAGTGGGGTTTCCTAAGGAGGTTGTCTCTGACAGAGGTGCAAACTTCATGTCAGGATACTTGACTGCAATGTGGAAGGAGTGTGGTGTAAATTACAAATTTACCACACCCTATCACCCACAGTGCAATGGGCTTGTGGAGAGATTCAACAAGACCCTAAAAGGGATGATAAAAGGGTTACCTGAAAAGCTTAGGTGAAGATGGGACATCCTTTTACCCTGCCTCCTGTTTGCTTACAGAGAGGTCCCACAGAAGGGGGTTGGCTACAGCCCTTTTGAGCTTCTGTTTGGGCATCCTGTAAGAGGACCCCTAACTCTTGTGAAAGAATGATGGGAGTTACCTCTCCAAAAGCCTCAGCTTGACATAGTGGACTATGTACTTGGTCTCCGCTCCAGGATGGCAGAGTACATGGAGAAGGCAACCAAAAACCTTGAGGCCAGCCAATAACTTCAAAAAGCTTGGCATGACCAAAAGGCTTTCCTAACTGTTTACCAGCCAGGACAGAAGGTGTGGGTGTTGGAGCCAGTGGCCCCAGCAGCTCTCCAAGACAAATGGTCTGGACCCCACACCATCATTGAGCAAAAGGGAGAGGTCACCTACCTGGTGGACCTTGGAACTCCCAGGAGCCCCCACAGGGTGCTTCATGTTAACAGGCTCAAGGCATATGTTGACAGGGCGGACATGGGCTTGCTCATGGCCACAGATGAAGCAGGAAGAGAGTGGCCCTCTCCCAGACCTGCTCACTCAGAACCCTGATGATGGGTCAGTAGATGGTGTGGTCTTTTCTGACAGCCTCTCTTAACATCAGCAGAAGGATTGCAAACAAGTTCTTCAATCCTTCAGACATATGTTCTCACTGACACCCAGTCAGACCAACTGGTGCACCCATGAGGTGGACACTGGTGACAGTCTGCCTGTCAAGAGTAAAATCTACAGGCAACCTGACCACGTCAGGAACTGCATAAAGAAAGAAGTACAGAAGATGTTGGAATTGGGAGTCATTGAGCCCTCAGAGCCCTTGGGCTGGTCCTGTAGTTCTAGTGCCAAAGCCTCACACCCAGGATGGTAAGAGAGAGACGATGTTTGGCGTAGATTACAGGGGCCTCAATGCTGTTACTAAAACAGATGCCCATCCAATACCCAGGGCAGATGAACTCATAGATAAATTGGCTTCTTCCAAATTCTTGAGTACATTTGACCTGACAGCTGGTTATTGGCAAATCAGGTTAGCTGAGGAGGCCAAGGCCAAAATAGCATTTTCTACCCCAGGAGGTCATTACCAGTTTGTGGTGATGCCCTTTGGTCTGAAAAAGGCACCTGCCACTTTTCAAAGGGTGGTGAACCAAGTTCTCACTGGGTTGGATGCCTTTTGTGCAGCATATCTAGATGATATTGCTGTCTTCAGCTCCACCTGGTAGGATCACCTGATCCACCCGAGGAAAGTTTTAGAGGCCCTGCAGAAGGCAGGCCTCACTATCAAGGCCACCAAGTGCCAGATAGGGCAGAGTCAGGTTGTGTACCTGGGCCACCTTGTAGGTGGAGTCCAGGTTCAACCCTTGGAGAGCAAGATACATGCCATAGAGGACTGGGCTCCTCCAACCACCCAGACACAGGTCAGAGCTTTCTTGGGCCTGTCTGGTTACTATAGGAAGTTTTTAAAAAATTATGGGTCCATTGTGATACCACTTAATGACTTGACAAGCAAGAAAATGCCAAAGAAAGTTCAGTGGACAGTTAGCTGTCAAAAGGCATTCGATGACCTGAAGCAGGCCATGTGTTCTGCACCTATTCTCAAGAGTCCTGACTACTCCAAAACCTTCATTGTCCAAACAGATGCTTCTGAGTTGGGTGTGGGAGCTGTTCTAGCTCAACTGAATATTGATGGTCATGACCAGCCCATTACATTTATAATTAGAAGGCTGACCCCTAGAGAGAAACGTTGGTCAGCTATTGAGAGGGAGGCCTTTGCTGTGGTTTGGGCCCTGAAGAAGTTGAGGCCATACTTGTTTGGAACTCACTTCAAGATTCAGACCGACCATAAGCCCCTCTTGTGGCTAAATGAAATGAAGGGTGAAAACCCCAAACTTCTTAGGTGGTCCATTTCCCTACAGGGGATGGACTTTAGAGTGGAACACAGACCTGGTACTGACCACGGCAATGCAGATGGGCTCTCCAGGTATTTCCACTTAGAACAGGAAGACTCACCTGGTCAGGGTTAGTTTAATGTCCCTAAGTTTGGGGGGGTTATGTAGGAGAGTAGGGTCTGCAATCCTATGGTCACCCCAGATTTGTGCTTTTTGCTTCACTGGTTTACAACTTTCCCTGGCTGTGGGCCTGCTGATCAGACCCACAGCCTAGCTTTTCTCTCTCTAAATTGACACACATGTACTCTTGGTGCATTTACCAATTGCTATTGGGTCACCTTATCAGCCCCTGTACAGTGTACCTTAGGTACCCAGGGCATAGGTGTACCCAGGGCCTACCAGGAGCTGAAGCACGTATTATGCCACCCCTTGCTGGCCATCCAAACAGACACAACTGGCTGGTGACACAGCTGGGGCAAGGTGGTGTAATCACCCTTTGCTGTAGATATAGTATCACTATATCTAACCCCAAAATGGACACATAGATTCCTATAAGTCACTAATATGGCAGGCCTTATCAATCCGGAAGGCAGAGTGCTTGGAATTATGTGAGATGCTGCTCTAGCATGAGCTGAGCCTGTCTGCAGCTTTCGGAACCATGTCCTTATAGCTGTTCCATGATAACGCTATACCATATACTCTTAAGTGCATTATAATCCTCGCGGTTAATGCTAACTATGGCATAGCATTATCAAAACATGTCGAGTAAGGTGTCATACGATTTGGAATACTACCCCTTTGCCAGTTCTGGCGACGGGGGTAGCATTCCACCCTTCTAGAGGGAAACGAAATGTCCATTACTGTAACCCCGATAAAGTTAACTCGAGCCTCAGCATCACAAAATGGATGCTGCCACCACAGACACAAGTCTGACCTCCTGCTGCTGGGAGTCCTTCCAGCGAGGGAGGCCTGGACAAAGGGTTTCCTGCCTTGGGAGGTGCTAGCACCACCCCAGACAGGACTTTGTGTATTGAGGTAGGGAGGGCTGAAAGGAATGAGACATGCCTGGGGCACACAAGGTGTTCCTGTGCATACCCCGGTTCAAACCAGTTGCTGGGGAACTTCAGCCCTAGCTCTGGCGCGAAACCTAACAAAGGATAGGGGGTGTAACCGCCCCCCTTCCTGGTCCCACCCATGGGAGGGACCTAGTCGATAGTACAGACCCCTTTAGCAGGATAAAGGTAGAAGCTGGTCCCATTCCAGATTAGATTATCCTGAACAACTCTACAAAGAAGAAACTCTGGACTTCGACGTTCTGCTCCACAGAAGACTGAAGAAATCTCCCTTGTGGCCAAGGAGTGACCACCCTGCACAAGCAGGCACCACCAAGCGTCCTAGTGGTTCACTTTGTCGTCCTTCCTGCCGGAACCAGACCTCAGAGCTCGACGAGACCCAGAATCCCAAACCTCTCTGACCTCTACCTACATCTGCAGCACAGCTGAGATCCGTGGGTGCGACGAGACACGTGGGACCGGCCATCTTTGAAGAACTGCACTCCGCTTCCAGCACGACCTCTGAGGCACCCTCGAGTGAGTGCTTTGGGGATTAAGAAGCCCCAGCCCCGAGCAGCACCTGCACCAAAGACCAGCCCTCCAGCATCCACGAGATCTGCGTGGGGCCCTTTTGATTGTATGCTACTCGATGAGTTGTCTGGTCACTTGCCGGCTGGCTAGTGGCCTCCTAGACGACGACCTTTGAATTCTACACCACTGGTCTGGTTGCTCCAGACTGGCCCTTGCTTCCTTCCAAGAGAGAAGCATCCCGGACCCTCCTGTTCCGCACCAGACGCCATCTTCACTTTGCGCGTGGGTTGCCTTTGCCAAGGCCTGTTGTCTCCGATCTTGGAGCTGACATCGCCGACAGCGAGAGCCTTTGTGGGACAGCTCGTGCCCGCCTCCTGGTTGTCCTCGACGCCTCCTGGTCCACATGGCTGCAGAGTCAAGCGTCTCCTCTTTACCTGATTGCATGCGACATCATCTGGTTCCGTCCTGGTTCCACTCCAGTCACTGGCTAGTGGCTGTGAACATTGTCCCCTCTGCTTTCAGGTCTCCAACTTCCTCGATCCACCCTTGGATCCATCCGGACACCTCCATCCTGGTCGCCTGCAGCATCTTTCTCCAAGCTCCATTGACTTCAACGCGGAAACCCGACACACTTTCACACCTATGCACCCGCAGCCCATGGGTGAGGTAACGAGAGCATTTCGGTGCTCATAGGTAGATTGACTCTCCTAGTGTCCAGGTATCCTTTAGTTTTAGTCTCAACCAGTCGGAACTGTCCTTACTTACCTATTTTGTAAATTGTTCGTGCCCATTGACTTTGCATTGAAACCCGCGTGTGTGTTCTAGCATTGCACACGCGTCCCGTGGGCCTCCTGCAACTTACCTAAGGTTAGAGTAGTGTAGCCCCAGCGATTCTACAGCCTCTGGGCATACTCATTTCTGCTATTGTTCTTCTTAACCCATTTACTTAGTATATGGTTTGTCGTGCCCCTAGGGCACCATTGTAATTGTGCGACTTACTGTATTTTTCTGAAGAGTATTGTTATGTGCTTAGCCCTCTGATCTCATAAAGAGTTCAGAGGTGTTTGTTAGTAATAAATATATTGTTTATTTTCATAACAACCTGTGTGGTGTCCTTTCATCTGGTATTCAAAGGTTATATGTGGTAAAACAGCTGGCTTCACATGCCAAAAGAGTTTAGCCTAAGACTGCTCTGTCCATGCTACCATTAGGATAGCTGGTCTATAAGGTTGACTTACAACTAATCACCATAAGGGTTGTTTTGACTGATACAAGGTGATCACTAGAACTAGTGAGCATCATATATCAGGCCAACTTCTCACACTGGTTACCACCCCTTCGGTCAATTTCAATTCCACAGAATAGGATAGTTTTGTTGGCACCCTGAGCATGGCAGGCATTTACATGTGATGCCGTTACATATCTGTTATCGTTATGTCTTATGGCCCTCAGGTGTTCATAGATCCTTTCTTTTAATGTCCTGATCATGCTGCCTATGTAGAAACTGCCACATTTGCACTTGATCATCTAAATCACAAAGTGACTATTGCAGTTGATCATTTGCCTGTTTTAAACTCCTTTACCATGTGACTTTGAAATGTTTTGGTGTTATTCATAGCTAAGGGGCAGATCTTGTAGCCTCCACATTTATAGAATCCAACACATTTCTGAGAGAGCCAATCTGGTGTTCTTTCCATCTGTTTAGGGTAGCTAGGACTGATCCAAGACTTGATATTTCTAGTGCTCCTGTAAGTTATCAGGGCATGTGTGGCAATATATTTGCTCAGTGTTTTATCATTGCTCAGTATCCTTGAATGTTTTTTCATGCTATTCCTGAGTCTCACTGCTGCATCATTATAGTCAGTGATCATTCTAACCTGTGTCATGGTTTGGCGTTTATCTTGTTTATCCTTTAGAGCGTCATTCCTTACTGTTGTTAAGATTTTACGTTCAGCCTCTTTGATTATGTGTGTGCCGTTTGTGAAGTAAGTGCGTTAAAATTGGCTACCAAGAGAAAAAGAGTTTATTAAGTATCCATTGGTGTCAAAGATTAAAAAGCAGTAAAGACACGATCTGAAAGAAACAAGTTAGTGTTAGATTCCTTACCTTAGAATATCCCCAGGCGTCAGACTGGATCCGGAAAGTTTTGCGTAGCAGTACCCCTGCGCGACGGTAGGCATCGTCTGCGGCTCCGCGTCCGTCGTTGGTGTCGTTGGCGCCGGTATGATGTCGTCGGAGTACTTAGATGCCGCCCTCGCGTGCTGACTTCAGTTTCCGCGCCAGCAAGCACAGATCCAGAACAAGCAGTATTTCTTAGTCACTTTTTCACTAACTTTTTCGATCTCTTTTGGATCCTTTTTCGAGTCGTTACGACTCTCGGTGCCGATAGGGATGCCCGGGTTCAAGCCCTGTGCCGATTGTAACCGCCCGATGTCAGGTATCGACCCCCACCGTCGGTGTCTCTATTGCTTTGGGGCGGACCACGACGACAAGTCATGCCCCGACTGCCGGGCCTTGACGTCGAAGGCTAGGCGGGAGCGGTCCCTTAAGCGCCTCGAGCTCGGCAGTCGACCCCGTGCCATTCACGGTCCCGGTCCAGGAAGGGGTCGAGGTCGCGGAGCAACAGTCATCGCAGCTCGGCGAGTCGACACTATTAGTCGGGCTCCATGTCCTCAGGTAAGAGGCACAAGAAGTCGAAGAGACAACATCACTCTTCCGACTCCCCCCGACGCTTGCGCAATGCGGCCGGGGGTTCGGGCGACAGCGCCCACGCGGCTCCGCCGCAGGTGCCGTGGCCAGCTCCATACCCGCCGGTGCCTGGGCTGAACGGGACGCCGGAGGAGATTGAATCCTTCCTCATGGCCATGAGGTCGCTCTCTCCTCCTTCGGGTCCCGCAGTGGCGCCTTCAGGCCCCGCGGACCGTCTGGGGGCCCAAGCAGGCCAGGGGCTTCGGCCCCGGCGCCGTCGGGTGCTTTGGCCCCGGCGCCGTCAGCGACTTCGGTCCCGACGCCGCAGGGCCCCACTGGATTCGGGTCGCAGCTGGTCAACCTTACGACCCCAGCGCGCCGACCCCCAGGGTGTCGCCCTCGATGCCTTCCCAGGATGACGTCATCCCCTGTCCCTCCCTGGGTACGGATCCGCCCCATCCTTTGCACCTGACTTTCAGGGGACGAAGGGCGAGGAGGATTGGGAGGGATCATAGGTCCCTCTGGCACGGGAGTGCCAGTCTTATCAGGACTGGGCAGATTAGCTAGGGGAGGCCAGTGGTCTGGACACTTTGCCCGACACTGGATTTGTCTCCCCTCCTACCGTGGCTACGGAGGAGGGGGCTGCTTACAGTGTGGTGTTGAGGAGGGCGGCCAACGCCTTGGCTCTTGAGCTCCCCGTTGCGGCCGTGAGGACTAACATCCTCACTGAGGGCCTTAAACCGCAGGCAAGCTCTTCGGAGCCTCTGCTGCCGCTTAATGAGGCCCTTACTGACGTTCTGTTGGGCACCTGGTCCAGGCCCGCTACAGGCCCCCCTGTAGATCGGAACGTGGTCAGACGCCACCGCCCAGCCCAGTGCGACCCTAACTTCCTGTGCACCCACCCCACTCCCGAGAGCCTGGTTATCCAGGCCTCTAACTCCCAGTCTGCATTCCCGACTGCTCCTCCTGATCGGGAATCCAAAAGGTATGACCAGTTCGGTAAGAAGCTGTTCTCCTCACTTAGGGGCCGATTAGGATGGAGGATTTTCCGCCTCCTCCGGGCCGGCGGAAGCCACCTCCGGCCCGGAGGAGGCGGAAAATCCTCTGCGGAGTCACCAAAGACCCACCGCCGCATTGCGATGGCTGGTGGGTCTTGGTTTCTGTCTGCTGCTTTTCCGCCGCGGTCGGATTACAACCGCGGCGGAAAAGCTCTCATTTGGCTGGCAGTGTCTATCAGACACCGCCAGCCAAATTAGGATGCATTTGTAAACATGCTTTTCCGCGGCGGTTTTTCCGCCGTGGAAAAGCATGTGTACTTTTGAATTTGGGGGCCCGTTGCGGGCCCCCAGGGTGTAGGCGGGTGGGGGGTGCACATGGGGGGTACCTATGGTACCCCCCAGTATTTACATGCACAAAGCGGCAGGCACCGCGCGGTGCCTGCCGCTTTGTGCATGTAAATGTTAAACATGCACTTTTAACATTGCGGCGGGTGCTGCTTGAAGCAGCACCCGCCGCAATGTTAAATATCCAGGATGTGACCGCCAGGGTGGCGGTCACATCCTAATTTGCACGGAGGGACCGCCGCAGCCCATGCGGACGGTCCCTCCACCTCTGCGATGGCGGACGGACGCAAGTCCGTCCGCCATCCTAATCGGCCCCATAGTTTGGGGTTGCGGTCGGTCAACACCGCTTGCCTTTAGGGCCGTTATACCCACTCTCTGTTGGACACGGTTGCGGCTGCCGGACTTCCCTGAGGAGGCCCGGGTGAAGCTCGCTCAAGCCCTTGCGGAAGGGCGGGATGCAGCACGGTACTATATTCGATGTGGGCTGGATACCACAGACTCGCTAGGCTGGGCGATTTCCACGACGGTGGCGGTTCGCCACCATGCCTGGCTGATGTCCGCAAACTTCTCGGCTGATGTCCAGAATATGCTCATGGACATGCCGTTCAATGGCCGTCGCCTCTTTGGCGACAAGGCAGACAGTGCGCTTGAGCGTTTCATGGACTCCAGGGATACGGCCAAGTCCTTGGGCCTGACGGGCCAACGGCAGCTGCCTTTCGCCCCTTTCGTGGCCAAGGAAGGGGCGCCCCCACACGTCCTGCCAGCCACGGGCCACAAACTAACATCCAGCGCGGCAGCAGACGTGGTAACCGCTGTGGCGGTGCCAGGGGACAGCGGAGAGGCTTCACTCCCGCAACATACACCTCAAAGCCTTCCTAGTCTGAGCTTTCAAGCCCATTTGACGCCAGTAGGGGGCAGGGTTCGCCATCACCTCCTCCACTGGCACACCATCACATTGGACAGGTGGGTGCTGCAAATCGTCCGAAGGGGTTGCTCCCTCCCCTTCGAGGCGACCCCTCCAGCCATGCCACCGCAGTACCACCGCGTGTCGGGGATCACTTGCAACTTCTGCAAGAGGAAGTTACGGCCCTCTTGGCCAAGGGGGCCATCGAGCGCGTACCTGGGCCAGAAGTAGGGTGGGGTTGTTACTCCCACTACTTTCTGGTTCCCAAAAAGGGCAAAGGGGGCCTACGCCCTATCTTGGACCTGCGGAACGTCAACGGCTTCCTCCGGAAGGAGAAGTTCAAGATGCTGACTTTGGCTCCGGTCTTAGCTGCCTAGACCCTGGAGACTGGATGGTAGCATTGGACTTGCAGGATGCATATTTTCACATCCCCCTCCTGCCGGCCCACCGGCGTTACCTGCGGATCACGGTAGGCCACAAGCACTTTCAGTTTACTGTGCTCCCCGTCGGCCTCACCAGCGCTGCTCAGGTGTTCATGAAAATGATGGCGGTGGTCCCAGCTCATCTGCGCAGATTAGGGGTGTCAGTCTTCCCTATCTCGACGACTGGTTGTTGAAGACGGGCTCGCCCCAGACAGTCGTCAGCCATCTCCAGACTACCCCCGACCTCCTGCACCTGCTGGAGTTCTCCATCAATGTGCGGAAGTCACACCTTTGTCCCTCTCAGATGCTCCTCTTCATCGGAGCGGTTCTGGATTCGGAGCAGTTTCAGGTTTATCCTCCCGAACAGCGAGTTTGGGATATTCAGGCTCTGATTCCGATCTTTCAGCCTTTATCCTGAGTCTCGGTCAGGTTGACGCTGCGGCTTGTGGGGCTGATGGCTTCCTGCATCCTTCTGGTGCATCACGTCAGGTGGCAAATACGGGCCCTGCAGTGGGACCTGAAGTGTCAGTGGGCCCAGCATCTGGGCAACCTGTCCGACCACGTCCTGATCTCGGAGGGCACTGCGAGATAGTTGCAGTGGTGACTCACGGACCGCGATTGGGTCAGCGGCAGATCCCTTCCCCTACCCCAACCGGAGCACGTAGTTGTGATGGATGCGTCCCTCCTGGGTTGGGGGGGTCACATGGGAGAGGCGGAGATCGGAGGCCTCTGGTCTCTGGCGGAGTCCCGGCTCCACTTCAACATTCTGGAGCTGCGGGTGATCCGGCTTGCACTGAAAGCCTTCCTTCCCTCTGTCCGGGGATATGTAGTGCAGGTGTTCACGGACAACACCACCGCCATGTGGTACTGCAACAAACAGGGTGGGATGGGGTCGTGGACCCTTTGTCAGGAGGCTCTGCGCCTCTGGCAATGGCTGGAACACCAGGGCGTCTCCCTGGGGGTTCAACACCTGGCAGGTTCCCTGAACTCCAGGGCGGACAAACTCAGCCGTTGGTGCATGATGGATCACGAATGGCGTCTGAACTTGGACATGGCGCAAGGTCTCTTTCAGCAGTGGGGAGAGCCTTGGTTAGATCTATTCACCACAGAAGAGAACGCGTAATGTCATCAGTTCTGCGCGTTGGAATTTCCAAGGCAGCACTCGCTCGGAGACGATTTTTATCGCGAGTGGAGCTGCGGTCTGTTGTACAACTTTCCGCCTATACCACTTCTACCCAGAGTGCTGAAGAAGATCAGGCGCGACCGGGCCCAAGTTATCCTTGTGGCTCCGGATTGGCCACGAAGATACTGGTATCGCAAGCTACTCAGCATGTCAGTCGATCACCCGATTCGTCTGCCTCTTCAGGAGGACCTTCTGTCGCAGCAGCAGGGGACGGTCCTCCATCCGAACCTGGCCAGTCTCCACCTCTGGGCACTATCAAAGGCTACCTCTCTGCCATTACAGCCTTCTTAAGGCTTCCTGATCAGCCTTCTCTTTTCAAGTCCCCTGTTGTAAATAGATTCTTGAAGGGCATCACTCACATGTTTCTACCTGTTCCTTTCGTGATGCCTCAGTGGGATTTGAACCTCCTTCTGACTTATTTGATGTGCGCTCCCTTCGAGCCACTTCAAAATTGCCCTCTTCGTCTTCTAACTCTTAAGACTGCTTTGCTGGTTGCCATCACCTCTGCCAGGAGAGTGAGTGAGCTCCAGGCTCTTTCTTCTAAACCTCCTTTCCTCTCTGTCCATCCGGACAAAGTTGTCTTGAGAACACGTCCCTCTTTTCTGCCCAAAGTAGTCACAGCCTTCCACATCGGGCAGTACATCACCTTACCCACCTTCTTTCCGCCTCCGCATCCCTCGAAAGAGGAAGAGAGGCTCCACCGTCTGGACCCAAAATGTGAGCTCTCAGTCTATCTGGACCGCACATGCCAGTTCCGGGTAGACGACCAACTCTTTGTTAGTTACGTGGGTGCTAAGACGGGACGGGTGGTGCACAAACAAACCATTTCTCGATGGGTCATTTTGTGCATAAAGGCTTGTTATTCACTGGCTAAAAAGGAGCCTCCTGTGGGGCTCCATGCCCATTCCACTTGGGCCACGGCGGTTACTACTGCCCTGGGTCGGGGAGTCCCCTTGCAGGACATCTGTCAGGCAGCTACGTGGGCCTCGCTGCACACGTTCGCTAGACACTTCTGCCTGGACAGCCAAGTCCAGAGAGATGGCTTTTTCGGCCGTTCTGTTCTCCGGAACTTTCTGGTGTGATCATTGGTTTGCAGACCCACCACCGGGGTTGGTATTGCTGGGGTATTTATTCTAAGGTAAGGAATCTAACACTAACCTGTTTCTTTCAGATGCACAAGTTGCTTACCTTCGGTAATGATATATCTGTAAGAAACAGTAGTTAGTGTTAGATTCCTTACCGCCCCACCCATCCTCCCCGTTCTGCGAACCGATATCTAGGGTTAAGGTTCTTCCCTTTGAGGGCCCTAGTTTCATGGCACCAGTGTCGGTTTTTATCATGGCTCTGCGTTTCTGGGGCGGAAAAGCTGTGTATAAGAACTGACATCAGCGGCGTCTAAATAATCCGACGACGTCATCTCGGCTCCAACGACGCCGACGATGGACGCGGAGCCACAGACAACACCTACCGACGCGCAGGGGTACTGCTATGCATAACTTTCCGGATCCAGTCTGACGCCTGGGGATATTCTAAGGTAAGGAATCTAACACTAACTACTGTTTCTTCCAGATATATCGTTACCGAAGGTAAGTAACTTGTGCATCTGAATGAATGTAGTAACGCGTTAGTGAAAGGGTCTACATGTTTAAGCCGTCTTTTATCCTACATAGATCATGGCTTTCTTCAGGACCTGGATATAACTACTGCACTCTAGATATGTGAAAACTCAACACATAACCAAACAATTAAAGAACGATACGACCGTATACCTGTGTGGTACTTGTGTTGAAACTACAGGCATAAATATCGAACTCCTCTTGGGAAAAGAAATAAATAAATATATACATGCATATTGTCCATCTGTGTATGCAATCCAAATGCCATTTCCAAACAATGTGAAAATGCTACATTTCTCAAAACAGATGAGAGAAAACACTTTATCAGCCTTCTTAACCATATCAAATCGGGAGGAAACCCACCGCTCCTGGCAACAGCTCAGGCCGTGAGGCAACGCGTTGTGAATAAAAGGGGGAAAAATTAGAAAAGAAGTGTATAGACCCACAGGAATATGTGGGTATACCTAGAATAATAATGGTGGACCAACCGGGCCCCCCACTATAAATTCTTAAACTAAATAAGGGTTCATCAAAACCACTCTTTGTGTTTGCAAAAAAGAGCAGCAGAACATGGTTCTTTGTTTTCCCAACTCTTCTGAGTTGTTAGTTTTGAAAAACTCCATTCTTACTATAAACATATTTCATGCAGTGTGCGGCTAAATGACATCTCATTTGTATTCACGTTATGCAACCCACTGAGTTATCCTTGTGATGCGCAAGCTTCAGTTTGCGATTGTGACTCCATTTTGTATTTCGCAATCCCCATTAGGCTGTGTCTGAACTAGGCCGTTATTCATTTTACTTGCCTCAGCCGAACACTGTATTTAGTTATTATTTTTTCCTTCGTTCAAGGTTGCCTTCTGACTTACTAATGAATAGGCAATTCCGCCTTTGCATACCTATCCATGTGTGTAGCTCTGCTCCCACGTTAGGAGCGATGAGAACCGGCATAGCTAGCTTGAAACTGTGATAGTGTGTACCCATCTAGCAAGTGGTAGCTCATCCTTCTGTGCCTCCTTTGTTCGTGCTCGGCCTGAGCCGGTAACTTTCCACTGTGGGCGTGGTTGTTTTTTATTTTTGAGAGGAATGGTTATGCGCCATAGTCCGTTGGGAGGCCAGTCCCTCGGCAGACATCTTAGGGTGCAGGTCAGATTGGACTCCTCTGCAGAGTATTGCTAATAAATGCTTGTTTGTATTCTCTACTGTCTGACTGATTCTTCATTACTTAGGAAGGCATAGCAGGTGGTTCTCAGTAACTGGGGTGGCCATAATGGCCCCTTACTTCAGTTGGCACCCACACAGGGACCCACAAGGTGATCCAACTGACCCGTAACTGGGTTGCAGGGTCGGGTTGCATCTGGTCGGTCAGGCCGATCGGGGATCCCCACATAATAAGAGCCCGGTTCTCTTGGCTGCCCCACCCATCTCATCGGGCGACTCCTCGTCTAGTGGTCACCGGCTGTGGTCCTGAGAAGGCAAAGTCTTGGATTTAGCTGTTTGGTCCGAAGAGTCGGCACTGGAGAATAACCTTGCTTAACTTGAGTGCACCAGGTGAGTGGCTGTGTCCTGGTACAGTCTACGGAATGTCTTGGTGCAGTTTTCGGACTGCCTTGCTTGAGCGGCACAAGCTCACGGGCTTTGTCTTGGTACGGTATTCAGACTGTCTTGGTTTGGATTTGGTGGGTTTGCGGTCTCTTAAAAAACACAGAGTGTTTGCGAACAATCTGGAAATTCCGCTTTGGAAAAGGTCTGGGGCTGAAGCTGTCTTCTTGAACTTGGTGCAGTATCCAGCCTGTAGGGTGCGGTCCGTGGACCGTTCTGGTTTGGTTCTCAAACCCTTTTGCTGATTGGTGTTATATTTGTCCGTTGGGGACAGTGCATGTGTCTTATAATAAGATGCCTTATCTACGTAAACTGGGGTGTTTTACTGAGGCTCAATTAGAAGAGAGCAAGCCTGCACCACCGGAGGATACCCCAAATGTTGATGTATACGTAAAACACGGCCTATTATGTTTAGCACGTTGTGGAATAAATATACGAGGGACAATGCTGATTTACAGTGGTTGCTTACTGGCAAATTTGATGAACAAAAATTGAATCTCTTGCAGGCCAAATTGTTCGCCAAAAAGAGCAGGCAGTCAGTCAATGCTTGATTCTTTAAGATTTTTTTTTATATTTCCTTATTAGGTTTATATCTCCAGATCATTAAAACAAGCAAGGTACAAACATACAGCTTAACCGCCTCTGCTGAGGTGGTTCGTAAATCAGCAACAATGCAAGACAAGTCATATAGCGATGATTATGATTGTGAAGATTCCTTTGGCGACCATATTCGCAGCTTCATTTTCGCTTAAAGAACACAACTGTAAGAAAAACTCACCCCCCCAAGCCCCGCCACCACCCCCCAACACCCCCCATCCCCTCCCCTGCTGCCGGGTCCATAGAATTGAGGTCTAAGTTACCTAATTCCTATGTTGGGTCACCGTGTGTCTCTCCTTTGTGCTCTGGAGCCTCCCCCTGCCCAGAGGGGATTGCCACGGAACTGTCCTGTGTCGACTGGGAGTCCTGTCCCGCCATCTCCTGAAGCATTACCCCCCAAGCCAATAGGACCTCAGGTAGTTTGCCATCCTTCCTGGTGTTCCCCATGTGCCCTTCCTCCGCTAGTGCCCACTTCCGCAGATCCGCCATCCATTTCGTCAGTGACGGGCCCTGTTGGGACAACCAATGGATCGCAATGCGTCGCCAGGCTACAACTAGGCCCAACATCAGAAATCGCCTGCTTACTTTCCGCTTCAGATCCCGAGGGATAAAGCCCAGGAGACAAGCACACGGGTCCAGGTCTACTATCCACCCGGTCACCCTTGTCAGATCCTCCAGGACCAACACCCTATACGACTGGATTGCAGGGCACGCCCACACCATATGTATAAAATCTGCCTGTGCACTATGACATCTCAGGCAGTGTGAGTCTCTCATGTTATCAATGGCCTGGAGTCTCTTGGGTGAGAGATAAGTCATATGTATAATATTATATTGAATTTGCTTGAAGCGGTTACTCACCGACTCCTTTCGCACACTCTCATGTATTTTTTCCCACTCTCGTGGGGTAATCTCCTGCTGACACACCTGCTGCAATGTGTGTTCTATCATCAGGGGACCCAACTTTGTATCCTCCCTCAATGCCCTGTAGAGGTGCATCACAAACTTACGTCCCCCTACCATCGCTATCATGGTAACCAGGGTACGGGTATGCACCGGAGCCTCCGGAAACGAGGGCTATAGTTGCCGCGCTGTCACCGCTATTTTGGCGTATTGCAGAAATTGCCCCGGTCCTAGCTCGAAGGAGGTCACCGCCTCGTGATAAGTGATACATTTATCGTCTGGATAATGGTCCGACAGCATCAGGCAGCTCCCCTCCTTCCACTTCTCTGTTGACATGACCTGTTCTATCTGGGCAAAGGGTGGCATCAGCCAGATATCCATCTCATCGGCGAACGACCTGTCTCGAATTAGGCCCCATACCACTCGGTTCCATATCGTGCCCACCAGCCGCACCAGTGGAGGGCCGTGGTCTCGTTGCCCCCCTACCCGCCACAGCAGTGCTCCCAACTGCCTGTTCCCATATGTACCTGCCACTAAGGACCTCTCCCAAGAGGGGTCCGTATCTAGCCATGCAATAGCATGTTGCAGTTGTGACGCAAAATAATTAAGTTCTAGATCTGGGACTTCTAAACCCTCTGTGCCCCACCTACGTTTCAGAACCTCTAAACTCACCCTACACCGCTTCCCATTCCACAGTAAGAGGACCAGCAGGGAATCCCATTCCCTGAAGACCCGGTGCAGAAGTTCATAAAAGGAACCTTGCACTGTGTACAGACACCGCGGGAGGACCACCATTTTTATTAAGGCAATCTTCCCCATCAGTGAGAGCCTGAAGGTGTTCCAGAAGGCGATACTCCCCTGCAGACCCCTGATTATCCTCCCCATGTTATGCTGGAAGAAGATTGCCGCGTTCTGTCCAATCCATATCCCCAAATAGCGAAGCGTGTCTTCTACCCATGGAAGTGCCATCTCCGGGCGTTGGACCCCCTCCCAGTTGGTCTGCTCTCCAATAGCAAAAAGCGATGATTTTGTTTTATTGACTGCAAGCCCAGAAGCAGCCGTAAACTGTGACAGTGCAGCCATCAGAGTCGGCAATGACTGTGTCGGCCAATTCAAGTAAATCAACGCATCATCAGCGTACAGTGACACCACGTGCTTCATGTCCCCCACCTGTATGCCCTGTCCCTCAAGTACCGTGCGGAGATGACACGCCAGCAGTTCCATTGCCAGGTCAAAGAGTAAGGGGGAGTGCGGGCACCCTTGATGCGTCCTCCTCGTTATTGGTATTATGTCCGAGACGTATAGTCCCGTGCGGACCCTGGCCACTGGCTGAGCATCAAGCAGTTTTATCCAATTTACAAACCATTACCCTAATCCCATTTTCAAAAGTACCTTCCAAAGATAAGCCCAACGGATCGAGTCGAACGCTTTTTCGATATTGAGAAATACTAGGGTGTTCATCCCCCCAAAGTTTGCATTACATGGGATAGGCGTCGAATATTCCACAGCATATTCCTGCCTGGAATAAATCCAGACTAGTCATCATGGACCAGCCAACTGAGATAGGGGAGGAGTCTACTTACCAGCACCTGACTGACAATTTTCAGATCTGTTAGATTTGGGGGTCTCTAGTTGGCACAGGTAGGTACTTGTGACAAGTAGGGACCCTCTCCTCTAGTCGGGACAAGGGGATTACACTCTTAAAATAACCCCTGCTCACCCTCTAGGCTGCGTGGCGCGAGCAGTTAAGGCTTATTTCAGAGGCGATGTAAGTTAGACAGTTGTGACCACATACAGTAACCCAGTGACAACACTACAAATGGGCACCACACAGGTTTTATATAAAAAATAAGTATACTTTATATAGAGTTACCACAAGACCATAAACGACAACATTTACACACTATGATTACTTTAAGATGGTAGATTTAAGCTTAGTTCAGTTCAGTTCTTAGATGTGACACTCTGCGTCAATGTACCTTAAGTTGCATTGCGCTTCCACGACAAGCAATGTCGCAGTGATGGGAAATGCGGCAAAGTCAGAGGCAAAGAAATAAAGACCTTCCAAATGCGGCACTCTTCTCGGGGATGCGATAAATCCTCGGTTAGATGCGTGGACTGCAGCAACGACACTCTTATGATATGACTGCAACAGCTCCAGCGGCGACGCTCTTTTCCACGATGCGTCAAGCTTCCGCTCAATGCAACGACCACAGCGGCGACATCCAAGATGCAACGGCAGCAGCTCCGATGGCTGCGCGCTTCTCGGGGATGCGAGGTGATCTTGGTCGATGCGGTGCAATGCGACAGTTCCAGCGGCGACACCCTCCTCCTTCGGAGTTGCGATGGCAGGCACAGCGACGGCAACACGCTCCGACCTCGTTGCAAGATTCTTCTCCTGATGCGGTGCAGTGCGACAGCTCCAGCGGCGACACCCTCCTTCTTGGGAGTTGCGACGGCAGCAGCAGTGACATGCTTATTTTTTGTTGCGGCACGCTTCTAACCGATGCTGTGCAGTGTGACAGTTCCAGCGGCAACACCCTCCTTCGGAGTTGCGATGGCAGGCACAGCGACGGGGACATGCTTCTTCTCCTTGAGTCGCACTTCCAGCTCCTTACGACACGCAGTTCCTCAGAATGCCCAAAGCAGCAGCAGACACTTCCAAAAGAACTCTGGGGAGTGAAGTCTGTTGTCCGTGAGACTTCAGCAAGCGGCAAGCTCTTTTCCAAGCCCAAGTTGAAAGCAAAGTACACAAAGTTCCTTTCTCCTTCCTTTGGCAGTAAGGCAATCACTGCAGGCCAATCCCCCAAGCCGCACTTCAGCTTGGGAAATCTTTCCTCAGTTTCTTCAGGTTCCTCTCCTCAGTAAAGGTTTCTTCTTGTAGTCTAAAGTGATCTAATTTCATGGGATCTGGGTCCCAATATTTATACCCCAAAATCCTTTGTTCTCTGAGGGGAGAGGGGCCTTTGCCCAGTCCAAACCAGTTCTGAAGCACTCTGTTTACCAGACTTCAGCTTTCCTTTCACAATACAGGGCAGGCACATCAGATGGAGACAGCATTGTGGAAGGCAAGTACAGTCCTGGGGCACTTTGTTTACAGAACTCCTTCTCTTCTTTCAGTGTGCAGGGCAGAGACATCAGCTGCTCCCCAGGGGGTGAAGCCAGCATTGTGGAAGGCAGGCACAGCCCTATTCAAGGTTCAGGTGCAACTCCTCCCTCCCATCTAGATGCAGAACTCTCTATTCACCACTGAGTGACTCAGCCTGTCTCCTGGAATTCCCCAGCAGTGTCACTCTCAAAACCAGAAATAGGAATACACAACCTAGCAGGGGCAGGTTTGAATGGTTAGACAAGCAAATACCTACTTTCTAAAATTGGTATTTGCAAACACAGAATATTAAAATAAACTTTACTAAAAGATGTATTTTATTATTCTGAGTTCAGGCATACTAAACTCTAATTTCTACCATGTTATCTGAGACAGTTAGGATTATAAAATGTAATAACTCTAACAGCCCATTCTGGCCTATGGAGAACAGGTAGCCTTGCAATAGTGAAAAACGAAAATGGCTGTAATTCACTATTAGGACATGCCACACACACTAGGGCTTGTCCTACCTTATACTTACAATGCACCCTGCCCTTGGTCCTACCATAGGGGTGACTGATATGAAGAAAAGGGAAGGTTTAGGGACTGGGAAGTGGGTGCACTTACCCAGTCAGCATGACAGTACCAGACTGCACGCAGGCTCTGCAATGGCAGACCTTAGATACATTTTACAAGGCTGCTTGTGTGGGTGGCACAACCAGTGCTGCAGGCCCACCAGCAGCATTTGGATTACACGCCCTGGGCAAACTCAGTGCACTAGACTAGGGTCTGACAAGTAAACCAAATAGCCATTCATGGAACCACTGATTAATACATCAATTCACAATAGGGAGCACTTGCACCGTGGCACTGGATAGCAGTGGCACAGTGCCCAAAGCATCTAATACCAGCAAAAATACATGAGGCAACAGCAAAAATGGAAGGGAGACCCACGCCAATGGTGCCAGGTCTAACACGAGTCCCCTCCAGCTGAAAAGTGGGGAGAACTACCCTAACTCCTGGGAGTTCTCTTCACTAAGGTGGAAAAATCTAGACTGACCATCAGCGTTAGCATGTTCTGTACCAGGGCGGTTTCCACCGTAAAGTCCATACCCTGTAGGGAGATGGACCAACTCAACAGCTTTGGATTCTCACCCCTCATCTGCATCAACCATCTGAGGGGCCTGTGGTCTGTCTGAACCCGGAAGTGAGTCCCAAACAGGTATTGTCCCAGCTTCTCAGTGCCCAGACCACAGCAAATGCCTCATGCTCAATAGCACTCCCCCTCTGTTGCCGTGGAAGTAACCTTCTACTGATAAAGGCTACAGGTTGATCTAGGCCCTCCTCATTCATCTGTGACAGAACAGCCCCCACACCATGCTCTGAAGCGTCTGTTTGGATGATAAACTCTCTTGAGAAGTTGGGTGCCAGGAGCACGGGCGCCGTGCACATGGCAGCTTTCAGGGTCTCAAAAGCTTTCTGACAGGTGTCAGTCCAGATCACCGTCTTGGGCTGCTTCTTGGAAGTCAGCTCTGTCAAGGTCGCAACCATGCTGCCATACCCCCTGACAAACCTCCTGTAATACCCTGTGAGACCTAAGAAGGCTCTCACCTCTGTCTGGGTTTTGGGTGGCTCCCAAGCCAGGATGGTTAAAATCTTGGGGTGAAGGGGCGCCACCTGGCCGCTCCCAACTTGGTGTCCCAAGTACAACATCGGAACCCTGCCCGATCTGGCACTTACTCGCCTTGATCGTGAGGCCTGCTTCCCGCAGTACCATCAACACTTCCCAGAGGTGGCGCAAATGTTCCTCCCAAATGGCACTGAACACTGCAATGTCATCTCGGTAGGCGGCACTGAACTCATCCAGTCCAACCAATACCTGGTTGACCAACCTCTGAAATGTGGCAGGGGCATTCTTCATCCCAAAGGGCATAACACGGAACTGGAAATGCTCAACTGGTGTGGGGAATGCTGACCTCTCCTTTGCCCCATCAGTCAAGGCGATCTGCCAGTACCCAGACGTTAAGTCAAACGTGCTGAGGTACCGTGCATCCCCTAGTCGATCAATGAGCTCATCAGCTCTGGGAATGGGGTGCGCGTCAGTCGTTGTGACTGAATTGAGCCCTCTGTAGTCCACACAGAACCGGAGTTCGGGTGTGGCACCCGACGCTGCAGCCTGCGGGACCAAGACCACTGGGCTGGCCCAAGGACTGCTAGATGACTCAATCACTCCAAGTGCAAGCATCTTTGAGACCTCCTCTTTAATGCAAGCCCTTACCCTGTCAGTTACTCTGTAAGACTTGTGCTTCACAGGTAAGCTGTCTCCTGTGTCCACATCATGGACACACCAATCTGTGACACTAGGAACCAGTGAGAACAGATCAGAAAACTGTCTCAGCAACTGGCGGCAGTCATTCTGTTGCTTAGGGGTCAGGGTAGAAGAGAGGTTAACACCATCCACTGACCCATCTTGCTCTGAGGCTGACAGGAAGAGGCTCAGTCTCCTCCTCCTCCAAATCCAGCATCTGTTGCCAAGAGCATGCCCACTTCAGACCTCTCTAAGTGGGGCTTAAGGCGGTTAACATCTAGGACCCTCAAGGGGTTCCTAGAGACCGCAAGTCCACCAAGTAGGTAACTGGACTCTTTTGCTCCACAACCTCAAACAGCCCGGTCCACTTATCTTGGAGCGCAAAGGGCTCCACTGGGCCCTTGACCCACACTTTCTGGCCAGGTTGAAGCTCTACCAGAGTGGCATTCCGGTCATACCAGCGATTCATCTTCACCTGGCTGGCTTCCAGATTTGCCTCAGCGTGTTGCCTGAAATGCCTAGCCTAGTTTCTGAAGGCCAGCATGCAGCTATATACATCCTGGGGAAGTTTCCTGGGAGATTGCTCCCAGCCTTCCTTAACCAAACTCAAAGGTCCTCTGTCTGGGTGTCCATAGAGAAGCTCAAAGGGACTGAACCCTAGAGATTTCTGTGGCACCTCACGGTATGCAAAGAGTAGGCACGGTAAGAGGACGTCCCACTTACACCGCATGGGTTCCACAAGACCCATTATCATGCCCTTCAGGGTCCGGTTGAACCTTTCAACCAGCCCATTTCCTTGGGGGTGGTAAGGAGTGGTGAACTTGTAGGTAACACCACACTCCTGCCACAGGGACTTCATATACTTGGAAATGAAGTTGGTTCCCCGGTCAGACACTACCTCGCGAGGGAATCTCACTTGGGAGAAAATTCCCATCAGAGCTCGTCTCACCACGAGGGCCGTCACTGTCCTCAGAGGTATGGCTTCCGGGTACCGGTTGGCATGGTCCACCAAGACCAGGATGAACCTGTTGCCCATGGCTGTCTTGGGGTCCAGTGGCCCCACAATGTCAATCCCCACACGCTCAAAGGGGGTACTGACCACAGGGAATGGCTGGAGAGGAGCCTTATGCTTCTTCCCACTATTTCCACTTGCCTGGCAAGTCTGACAGGTCCTGCAATGAGTATCAGAACTCTTGTGCATTTTGGCCAATAAAAGAGGGTGACAAGTCTTTCAAAGGTCTTGTCCTGCCCCAAATGTCCTGCTAACGGCACATCATGAGCCAGCCCCAGTAGGAAGGCTCTGAGCTTCTGGGGTGCCACCAGCACACAGGCTGACCCAGGTTCAGCAACCTTAGGCTCGCTATACAGGAGACCATTCTTCCAGTAAAGCAAGTGTGACCCTGACTGATCACCTGCTACCTGGCTTGCAGCCTGCTGCCACACGCCCACAAGAGAAGGGCACTCTCTCTGTTCCTTGCAAAATTCCTCCCTGGAGGGGCCTCCTTCTTGCTGCCAATGGGTCAGCTCAGGCAGGTCCTCCAGTTCAGCTGCTTGCTCCCCGGTAGGCTCCAGGGCATCCCCCTCAGGGTCTACCTCCTCCTGGGCCGTGGGAACTTCGGGGGCCGGTTTACCATGCCCCCGCCACTTCTCTCTTCGGCATGGTCCTGGGCCTCCCTCTCAGGCTCCAGGTCCTCTTAAGAACCCCTACTGGCTGACATTGACTGGGTGGTCACGCAAGCCCAGTCAGGCAGTCCAACCATCTTCAAGTGAGTTGTCTTCTCCACCTTTTCTCAAGGGTAGCTCTCAAAATCATTTCCCAACAAACAGTCTACAGGCATGGCAGGCCTCACAGCTACCTGAAGAGTACCAGAGACCCCCCATTCAAAGGGAGCCTGAGCTATTGGACAATGACTCTCTGTGTTGTCGGCGTTAACAACTCTGCAAAATGCATGAGGGACAATCTGCTCTTGAGACACCAGGTGACACCTGACAGCTGTCACACTGGCTCCTGTGTCTCTAAGAGCCTTCACCTTTTGGCCATTGACGGTCACTCGCTGCCCATATTTCTTAGTGTTCTTAAGTAGCTGAGCTTCTTAGACCGTCTCACAGTCTCCTAAGGAGACAAGGGTCATCTGTGCGGGACCCCCCCACCTTGGACTTCAATCTCATCTCAAAGCTACACTAGCCATCTGCCGGGGCGGAGCACCAGTGGGTGCTTGTTTACCAAACAGGCGGCACCTGGAATCATTTGCCTTTTTACCCAGGTCACCACACTTGTAACATTTATGGGGCCCCTGGGGAATAGGACTACCAGTCGGGGGCTCTTGCTTTCTCACAGGGGGAGGCTGGGAACCTTTCACGGGGTTCCCTTGGGGACTACTTTGGGGCCCTTTGCGGAACTCCTTCTGTTTACCCTTGTCCCCCCCACTCTTCTGCCTGGGACCCTGCCCATCTTTGCTGAGTCTCCCATGTGAACCTTGTGGACCCTGGTACTGACCCAGCGGTCCGCCTCCTCAGCAAGCTTCCTGGGGTTAGTCAGCTTGCTATCTATCAGGTGCTGGCGCAGCTCTGGAAAACAATTATCAGACAAGTGCTCCCATGAAATCAAATCAAAGAGACCTTGAAAATCATTAACCTTGCTGCCCTTTACCCAACCATCCAATGCTCTGCAAAAGAAAGTGACATATTCAACCCAAGTACTGTTTTCTAACTTTTTGCATTTCCTGAACCTCTGCCTATAGAGCTCAGATGTCAAACCATATCTAGACATCAATGCATCTTTCATGTGGCTGTAGGAATTGTGGACTTCAGAAGGCAAGTCTAACAATGTATCTCACCCCTCACTAAGGACCCTTCCCCACAACCCGCTCCCCAATCTCTCTCAGGGACCCGGTGGGAAGACATGGCTACCTCATAGGCTCTGAACCACTGACCAATATCATCATTTTTGTAAAACTCCTTCACCACATCCTTGGGAATATACACCCTACTTTCTGAATGTACTGGCAGTATGCTGCTTCCAGAGGGAGTAACTGCTAAACTTTTGGTTTTAAACTCCAACTCCCTCAAAACTTTTTCATGCTCAAACTGCATTTTCTTTTCCTCAAGATCTAACTTTCTGTTTTCTATTTCTAGCTGCCTATCAACCTTGAACCTGGTCAATTCCCTTTCATGCCTTCTTGATCTCTCTCTGTCCTCCAACTCTTCTAGAGTCAGACTTTTGTTAGAAGCCCTGCTACATACGGGGGAAGGTACTTTCCTTCCTTGTAGGCCCATTAGCCCTTCCTGTTGCACGATTGCATCATCATCATCCTCAATCCCAGGAGTTTTCCTAGCTTCTACCCAGGCCCTCGTAGAATTCTTCCTTCACTTTAAATCCAGAAGCGGAAACATTGAATTTCTTGCAAAAGTACTTCATCTGCTTTACTGTGTAGCATTCCAGCCTCTCTTCTTCCCATTTGCAATTAAGGGAGGCTACAGACTCTGCTCTTTCTACTGAATTAGGCATCTTTCAAAAATAGGCAATCCAAAAATCAAAAAGGAATCTACCAAAAAGTATGCAGTATTGTTATGGTCTGAACTCACTAAGTAGTGTTCACCAGTCACTGTACATGAGTCATAAATGCAAATCCAGAATCCCTTCTGCTGTCTAACAATGTTAGATTTGGGGGTCTCTAGTTGGCACAGGTAGGTACTTGTGACAAGTAGGTACCCTCTCCTCTAGTCAAGACAAGGGGATTACACACCTTAAATAACCCCTGCTCACCCTCTAGGTTGCGTGGGGCGATCAGTCAAGGCTTATTTCAGAGGCGTTGTAAGTTAAGCAGTTGTGACCACATACAGTAACCCAGTGACAACACAACAAATGGACACCACACAGGTTTTATATAAAAAATAAGTAGACTTTATGTAGAGTTACCACAAGACCATAAACAACAAAAATGCACACTATGATTACTTTAAGATGGTAGATTTAAGCTTAGTTCAGTTCAGTTCTTAGATGCGACACTCCGCGTCAGTGTACCTTAAGTTGTGTTGCGCTTCCACGACAAGCAATGTCGCAGCGATGGGAAATGCGGCAAAGTCAGGTGCAAATAAATAAAGACGTGAAGATCTTCCAGATGCGGCGCGCTTCTCGGGGATGCAAGAAACTCTTCGTTCGATGCGTGGACTGCAGCGGCGACAACCTTACGATGCGACGGCAACAGCTCCAGCGGCGATGCTCCTCTCCATGATGCGTGAAGCTTCTGCTCGATGCGACAACTACATCGGTGACATCCAAGATGCAACGGCAGCAGCTCCGATGGCGGCGCACTTCTTGGGGATGCGAGGTGCTCTTGGTCGATGCGGTGCAGTGCGACAGTTCCAGCGGCGACACCCTCCTTTCACCGGATTTGAGACGGCAGGCACAGTGACGGCAACACGCTTCTTCTCATTGAGTCGCGCTTCCAGCTCCTTGCGACACGCAGTTCCTCAGAAGGCCCAAAATAGCAGAAGGCCCTTCCAAAAGAACACTGGGGAGCTAGGGGTTGAAGTCTGTTGTCCCTGAGACTTCAGCAGGAGGCAAGCTCTTTTCCAAGCCCTTGGTGATCCTTCAGAAGTTGAAAGCAAAGTACACAAAGTTCCGTTCTCCTTCCTTTGGCAGTAAGGCAACCACTGCAGGTCTATCAGCCAAGCAGCACTTCAGCTTTGGAATAGTCTCTCCTCAGTTTCTTCAGGTTCCTCTCCACAGTAAAGGTTTCTTCTGTAGTCCAAAGTGATCTAATTTCATGGGACCAGAGTCCCAATATTTATACCCAGAAATCCTTTGTTCTCTGAGGGGAGAGAAGACTTTGCCCAGTCTAAACAGTTCTGAAGCACTCTGTTTACCAGACTTCTCCTTTCCTTTCACAGTGCAGGGCATGCACATCAGACGCGACGTGGAGCCAGCATTGTGGAAGGCAAGTACAGTCCTGGAGCACTTTGTTTACAGGACTCCTTCTCTTCTTCAGTGTGCAGGGCAGAGACATCGACATCAGCCGCTCCCCAGGGGGTGGAGCCAGCATTGTGGAAGGCAGTCACAGCCCTATTCAAGGTTCAGGTGTAACTCCTCCCTCCCATCTAGATGCAGATCTCTCTTTTCACCACTGGGTGACTCAGCCTGTCTCCTGGAATTCCCCAGCCTTGTCACTCACAAAACCAGACATAGGAAAACACAAACTAGCAGAGGCAGGTTTGAATGGTAAGACAAGCAAGTACCTACTTTCTAAAAGTGGTATTTGCAAACACAGAATATTAAAATAAACTTTACTAAAAGATGTATTTTATTATTCAGAGTTCAGGCATACTAAACTCGAATTTCTACCGTGTTCTCTGAGACAGTTAGGATTATAAAATGTAATAACTCTAACAGCCCTTTCTGGCCTATGCAGAACAGATAGCATTGCAATAGTGAAAAACGAAAATGGCCCCAGGCTGTCGTCTCCCACCTCCAGTCTATGGTAGACTTCCTGCATTCTCTGAGGTTCACTATCAACGTGCCAAAATCACACCTGACTCCCTCTCAGTTGCTCCTTTTCATTGGGGCTGTTTTGGATATGGTGCCTTTACATGCTTATTCCTCGCGAACAGCGAGTCTGGGATATTCGGGCTATGATACTGATGTTTCAGCCTCTATACCAGATTTCAGTGAGAATGACCCTGAGGCTGCTGGGCCTCATGGCCTCCTGTATCCTGCTGGTGAATCATGTGGGCTCTGCAGGTAGACCTGGCAGTTCGGTCTGGACTGTTCCCATGAGGCACAGGGTCAAGACAGATTTGCATATGACCATGTCTGAACTGGGCTTGGTGAGCAAAATAACGATGTATTAAACCAAGATCTGTGACTGGGGGTGAATGTTTTGCCATTGTGCAACATTCTGTCCATCATCTTGTGTGTTTTGCTGTTCACCCTATGTGGGAAGGGTATGCCCAGACGTGGGCCCCTTGCTCACTAGGCCACTGGAGTCAAGCTATCCTGGCTGAAGACTGCTGATAGCCAGAAACCGGTCCTAGGATGCTTGATTCCGGTCCAGGAAAGACATGGCTTGGCAGTTCGGTCTGGACTGTTCCCATGAGGCACAGGGTCAAGACTGATTTGCATATGGCCATGTCTGAACTGGGGTGGCTTGGTGAGCAAAATAACGATGGATCAAACCCAGATCTGTGACTGGGGGTGAATGTTTTGCCATTGTGCAACATTCCGTCCATCATCTTGTGTGTTTTGCTGTTCACCCTATGTGGGAAGGATATGCCCAGAAGTGGGCCCCTTGCTCACTAGGCCACTGGAGTCAAGCTATCCTGGCTGAAGACGGCTGATAGCCAGAAACCGGTCCTAGTATGCTTGATTCCCGTCCAGGGAAGACATCGCTTGGCAGTTTGGTCTGGACTGTTCCCATGAGGCACAGGGTCAAGACTGATTTGCATATGGCCATGTCTGAACTGGGGTGGCTTGATGAGCAAAATAATGATGGCTCAAACCCAGATCTGTGACTGGGGGTGAATGTTTTGCCATTGTGCAACATCCCGTCCATCCTCTTGTGTGTTTTGCTGTTCACCCTTTGTGGGAAGGGTATGCCCAGATGTGGGCCCTTTGCTCACTAGGCCACTGGAGTCAAGCTATCCTGGCTGAAGATGGCTGATAGCCAGAAACCGGTCCTCGGATACTTGATTCCGGTCCAAGGAAGACATGGCTTGGCAGTTCAGTCTGGACTGTTCCCATGAGGCACAGGGTCAAGACCGATTTTCATATGGCCATGTCTGAACTGGGGTGGCTTGGTGAGCAAAATAACGATGGATCAAACCCAGATCTGTGACTGGGGGTGAATGTTTTGCCATTGTGCAACATTCCGTCTATCATCTTGTTTGTTTTGCTGTTCACCCTATGTGGGAAGGGTATGCCCAGACGTGGGCCCCTTGCTCACTAGGCCACTGGAGTCAAGCTATCCTGGCTGAAGACGGCTGATAGCTAGAAACCGCTCCTAGGATGCTTGATTCTGGTCCAGGGAAGTCATGGCTTGGCAGTTCGGTCTGGACTGTTCCCATGAGGCACACGGTCAAGACTGATTTGCATATGGCCATGTCTGAACTGGGGTGGCTTAGTGAGCAAAATAACGATGGATAAAAACCCAGATCTGTGACTGGGGGTGAATGTTTTGCCATTGTGCAACATTCCGTCCATCATCTTGTGTGTTTTGAAGAGACAAGCACACCATCCTCACCTACAAAGCAGCTGACATCACCTGGTTCTTTCCTGGTCACTGGCTAGTGACCCAGACTCTGTCCCCTCTGCTTTCAGATTCTTCACATCTCCGATCCACCCTAGGATCCATCCGGACACTTTTCCTCTGGTCGCCTGCAGCACTTCTTTGCAGCTCTCCATAGAAAACGACGACGAAACCCGACACGAAAAGACACCTATGCACCCGGCTTCCCTGGGTGAGGTAACTTGAGTACTCCGGTGCTCCTGTGGGTATTTACTCCTCTAGTGTCCTAGTTTAAAAGGGTTCCATCCAAGTCCATCCATAAGTGTCCTTTATCTTTAACTTTGTAACTTTTACGAACACCACAGAAAGTCAATGGAACCCACGCCTGTGTTTAGACACTGCACGCGGCTCCCGTGGGTCTCCTCCTTCCTAACAACTGGTTGATTAGTGTAGCCCCAGGGATTCTACAGGCCCCAGACCTGCTTTCTAACTCTCAAGTGGTTCTTATACCACTTTCTTAGTATACAGTTAGTGAGGCCCCTAGGGCATAACGTATACTGTGCAACATATTGTGTATTAACTGTTTATGTTTATAGGATTTGCAGAGCGCGTGACTACCTTTGGGCATCTCAGCGCTATTGTGGCAGTTAGCGGGAGTAGGTACTAGTCTTGTGGAAAGAGCCAGGTCTTACGTTTTTTCCTGAACTGTGCTTCTTCTTGGGTGGATCGGGTGTCTGGATCTAGACTGTTCCAGAGCATAGGTATCAGATGGGAAAAAGACCTTCCACCCCATCTGTCTCTTTTTGTTAAGGTAACCTTCCTGAGAAACTTTAAACTTGACCTGAGCTGTCGTTGGGGTGTGTAATGAGTGACCAGGTTTTGAATGAGTGCCGGACCCCTTCCGTGCATGGCACGATGAGCCCGGTTGAGAGATTTAAATTTGATTCTGGCTTGAACCGGAAGCCTATGCAGTTCCTTCAGTCTTGATTTAATTGGTTGACATCTGGGTACGTTCAATAGTAGTCGTGCTGCTGTGTTTTGAACAATTTGAAGATGGTTAATTACATATTTAGGAGAGCCCAAGAAGAGGGAGTTTCCGTAGTCCAGCCTCGAGATCACCAGGGCCTGAACCACTATTCTTCTTGCGTCTTCCGGGAGTAGGGATATAATCTTCCTAAGCAGACGTAGTATCCCAAAGCAGGTGCCAGATAGCTTTTTGGCCTGTGTCTCCATTGTAAGATTTTGATCTAGCCACATGCCAAGATTTTTTATGGCAGGTTTGGGGGAAGGCGGTGGTCCCCAACTGATTGGCCACGGAATTTCAGCGCGCGGGTTGAAGTTGTTTCCAGGAGCACCGAAGTACTCGCGTTACCTCACCCACAGGAAGCGGGTGCATAGGTGTCAAAGTGTGTCGGGTTTCATCGCTGAATCCTATGGAGCCTTGAAGAAAGATGCTGCAGGCGACCAGGAGGGAAGTGTCCGGGTGGATCCTAGGGCGGATCGAGGATGAAGAGTACCTGAAAGCAGAGGGGACAGAGTCTGGGTCACTAGCCAGTGACCAGGAAGGAACCAGGCGATGCCGCGAAGCAATCAGGTGATGTCGTGAAGCTTGTCTCTGCAGCCACGTAGACCAGGAGGTGTCGACGATGACCAGGAGCTGGATACGGACTGCCCCACAAAGGCTCTCACTGTCGGCGGTGTCGGCTTCCAGATTGGAGTAAACAAGCCTTGGCAAAGGCAACCCACGCAGGAATCGAAGATGGCTTACGGTTCAGACAAGCAAAGCCTGATGGACTTCTCCTTTTCAGGGAAGCAAGGGCCAGTCTGCAGCAACCAGACCAGCAGTGTAAATCAAAAGGTTCATCGTCACAGAGGCCACTAGCCAACGGGCAATCGACCAGACAGACGCGTCGAGCAGGAAAATGCAGAAGGGCCCCACGCAGAACTCGTGGAGTGTGGAGGGCTGTTCTTCGGTGCAGATGATGCTCGGGGCTGGGGCTTCTCAATCCCCAATGCACAACTTTGAGGGTGCCTCATAAGTTGCACAGAAAGTAATTTGCTGGCTTTCCAAGATGGCCGGTCCGACGTCCCTCGTCGCCTCCACGCTTCTCAGCTCTGCTGTGACTGTGGATCGGGCTGTTGGAAGTCTGGAAGTCTGGGTCTTGTCAGGCTCTGTGTTCGGGCTCCGGCAGGAGCATCGACAAAGCAAACCGTTGATCGCTTGATGGTGCCTGCTTGCACAGGGTGGTCACTCCTTGACCACAAGGGAGATTCTTCAGTCTTCTATCTTCAAGTGGAACGTCGAAGGTCCAGAGTTTCGTTTCAAGTTTCAGTCAGGATAAAATCTAAAGTCTTGGGACTCAGCTCCTACCTATATACCAAATTTAGGGGCTGGATTACCTGCTAGGTCCCTCCTATGGGTGGGACCAGGGAAGGGGGTGGTTACACCCCTTTGTCCAGTTTTGCGCCAGAGCTGGGGCTGGAGTGCCCCAGCACCGGTTTGAACCGGACTATGCATGGGACACCTTGTGTGCCCCAGACAGTGTCTCATTTCATTCAGCCCTCCCTGCCCCAATACACTATGGCCTGTCTGGGGTGGTGCTAGCACCTCCCAAGACAGGAAACCTATTGTTCAAGCCTCCCTCGCTGGAAGGACTCCCAGCAGCAGGAGGTCAGACTTGTGTCTGTGGCAGCAGCATCCATTTTGTGATGCTGAGGCTCTGGTTAACTTTAACCGGGATTAGTAGGAACAACATGTGTTCTCCCTCTAGAAGAGTGGTATGCTACCCCCGTCACCAGAACTGGCGAGGGGGTAGTATTCCAAAGCGTATGACACCTTACATGACATGTTTTGCTAAAGCCAAACCAAAGTTAGCAATAACCGCGAGGATTATAATGCACTTAAGAGTATATGGTATGGCAATATCATAGAACAGCTATAAGGACATGGTTCAGAAAGCTGCAGACAGGCTCATCTCATGCTAGAGCACCATCTCACATAAAACCAAGCACTCTGCCTTCAGGATTGTTAAGGCCTGCCATAGGAGTGACTTATAGGTGCATATGTGTCTATATATAATGGTAGGTATAGGAATACTACACCTAAGCAAGGGGTGATTACTCAACCTTGCCCCAGCTGAGCGATCAGCCAGTTGTGTCAGTTTGGATGGACAGCCAGGGGTGGCAAAAGATATGCTGCAGCCCCTGGTAGGCCTTGGATGCACCTATGCCCTGGGTACCTATAGTACACTGTACAGGGACTCACAAGAGTGACCCAAATCCCAATTGGTGATGTACCTAAAGTACATGGTGTGAAATTTAGAGAGAGAACAGCAGGGCTGTGGGTCTGATTAGCAGGCTCACAGCCACATTAAGTCAAAAAAACAGTGAAGCAAAAAGCAAAAAACGGGGTGACCATAGGAAAGCAGAACCTACTCTCCTACAGAGCCCTTAATCTTGAAGAGATTTTTTCCTCAACCATCAACGGCGGCAGAAAGGACTCTCCACACTCTGGATGTCCAGCATTGCCTGAAGTTATATTTGCAAAGGACAAAACCGTTTAGAAGGTCTACACAATTGTTTGTGGCGTTTAGTGCCCCCAGGAAAGGTTTCCCGTTGTCAAAACGGAGAATCTCAAGATGGATATCAAGTGCCATTCAGTTCTGTCACCAAGCAGCGGGAAAGCCATTGACTGCACGGGTTTGTGCGCATTCCACAAGAGCGGTATCAACCTCAACTGCTCTATTTTCAGGCGTCTCCATACAGGACATCTGCAGAGCAGCCACCTGGAGGAGTATGCATACCTTCACCAGGCATTACTGCCTAGATGCTCATGCAAGAAGCGATGTAGCAGTGGGACAAGCAGTGCTGCCGAACCTTTTCCAATAACGGTGAGCCTCTTTCTCATCCCTTCTTCATTTCTTTGGTAAGGAAAGCACATTTTATTGTGGGTTGATATTGGATATGTCATTGAGAGGCAATATGTCTATGTATATATTGATATGGTTACTACTATGTGCAAGTATCATGTGTTGCCTGTTGATGAAACAAGGTGACGAAAACAAAATGTGCTATAATTTACTGCTCGCTATTCTGATTCAGGTATGAGAATCTATGAAAGTTCCAATACTGGAGTAAGAAAACAAGTTACTTACCTGTAACTGTAGTTCTCCAGTATTGGAAGCTTTCATAGATTCACATACGCCCACCTTCCTCCCCTGAGAGACTCACCTCGATTGGGTACGGAAAGTATTATAGCACAAGTGCCCAAAAATCTGAGGGGCAAGAGGTTCTCTCAGGAGGGTTCTAGAGGGTGAGTGCCTCTGATTGGCTAAGAGAAAAGTTTGGTCCTTTTTAACATAACGAAGGTTATGGGTTACAAAAGAAAAATGGGCCTAGGCCTTTTTACAGTTAGCTATACTGCTAACCATTGCTTTTTTATGTACCGAAGTAACTTGTTTTCTTTTGTGACAGGAGCATCGTGCCAGAATGAACCCTGCCCTTCATATTTATCCAAGAAGACGCCACCGGTTTGTGCTCAACTGCCCAAAATCCGCCCGCGAGCAGATTCGCGAATTTTTAGGCAATTTCGCGAGATTCACGGATCACGAAATTGCCGAAAATCCGCAAAATCCGCAAGCAGAGCGGATTTTGCGCCTAACCTTAATTAAATGTCCATGTGGGCTAATGTACATCGGTAAAACAGAACCAACTATCAAAATAGGAATTACGGAACCAAATCATGATCAGCAACAAAAACCGTATACCAAAAAAGTGGAATGTGAACAGCGACTGAAGTCAGGACTGGGACCAGGAGACTCAGAGGAGCTGGGGACACAAGGAACCACCAAGGTGAGTACTCAGGAACCCTACAAAGGCTGTGTTCAGAGTGGAAACACAGCCGTGTGTCCAATAGCTGTCAATGGGGAAGTTGCAGTTGCAGTTTCGAAGAGTGACGTGGTTTTAATCTAAAGTTTTGTCCCGTGACAAATCTGAGGACCCACCCACAGGTAAGCCCTTAAATACCCTAGGAAAGGGGTTAAGATGACTCAGCGGTCCTTCCCAGAGGAGGGGATGCACAGAGGGGAAACAACTCCCATGTCCTTTGTCCTTTTTCATGAGAGCGGGAGCCAAAGTCTGCCTGAAAAAAGGTTCAAACTGGAGTATGAAAGGAAGGCACCAATTGTGCCCTTCAAAGCAGTCTGGTGGAGCTGGCAAGTGCCCCCACCGCCGCCCAATACACTAAGCCCTGTCTGGGGAGATGGTCACATCTCCCTGCGACAGAAAACCTATTGTTCTACTTTCCCCTGCTGGAGCTTGACTCGGCAGGAGGAGAGCAGAATCGTGTCTGGGGTCGGCAGCAGCACTGGCTTGCTGTCAGACCCTGAAAGGCTGTAGCTGGGAGTACAGGGGAGTACCCCAAAGGAGCCCCCAGTACATGGGAATCATACTTCCAACACTGGAATCGGTGTTGGGGTATGATTCCAACATGTTTGATACCAAACATGACAGGGTTTGGTGTAGCCACTATATCGTTGGACATCTCATAGTTACTGATGTCCACTATCTGTATAAAAATGGCTGACTGCACTTAATGCACCTGGAGAATCGACTCCAGGGTTTGTAGGGGGGTCCTGCTCATGCAGGGACACCCTCACATATATAACTAAGCGCCCTGACTTCAGAAATGAAAGACCTGCCAGAGGGGTGACTTATAGGTTTTAAGTGCAGTGACCTCAGATATAAGAAATGTATATTTGTCGTGAGGGGTGCTAGCACTCACACACACAGGCTGCAATTGCAGGCCTGTAGTCACAGTTTGAGTGTTCTCTTATGGGTGGCACAATACCTGCTGCAGCCCATGGGAGACCCCTGGTGTATGTATGCCCTGGGCATCTTCGTACCATATACAAGGGACTTACAATTATGGAGATACAGAAGTACTTACCATAGTCAATTTAGACAGGATCCCAGTCAGACTAGTAAAAAAAAACATACTAACACCAGCAAAAAGTGGGGGTAACCATGAAAGCAGATCCCACTTTAATACAATTACCAAGAAGCACTCCAGAGGTAAGTCACCCCATCACTCTTCGTCTCCCACAGAATCTTCGTCCTCGGAATCAGAGTTTTGCGATTTGATACCAGCAGCCCAATCTCTGCTCAGCTCTGCTTCTCCTCTGGAATCAGCTCAGAGGCAACCTCTGTCCTTCCTGAAGCCCTCAGCGCCGGCAGTTACGCTGCACAAGATTTTAGCATTGGCGCCAACCTTCCCAAAGTTCCTGGCCCCAGGGTCAGGCCCGTTGGCTTTCCTCGAAGCCATGTATTCTATTTTTGTGATGGCTTCAACGCTGTCTGACATCCCTTCAAGCTCCACGGGTCCTTCAACTCAGCTTCCAATGTTTCTGCCTTTCCACTTGACGCCGCACCTTAGGAACCAATGCTATTAGTTTCCTGGTTCGACCTGGCGCTCAGATAAACAGCACTACAGGAGGATGGAGAGGCTTCCTTCTCTTCCTCCACTGCCACCACCCCACCTTCAGCTCCAAGTACGAAACCACCGACACTCCAGTCTGATGCTGAGATTAAAATGTGCTCTACCAAAGAGGCACAACTGCTCTTGGAAGAGGAAGAGGAAGCATTTGGGACCAGACTTCACAAACTTTTTGGGACAGATTCAAGTAAAAAAAAAAAGTTTATTGTTTCAAATTATTAAAAATTATTACAAAAATACATTAGAAAATCATTCATTAAGAAATATGCTTGTTTTATACAATGTTGGATTTGACTGGTCCATAAGATTATTTATTTATTTATTTGTTTATTTATTTTCTATTATGTTCTTCTTTTTTAGCTGGTCAGCTCAAATCAGTCCATTTCTCTGCACTTTGATGAGTTGTTATGACCATGCTGAGCTTTATCTACCAAGCGTTGGGTTTGCCATTTTTGACTTCTCTTGTCTCCCCAAGTTCTGCTTGTCATAGGATGGATTGTACTTTTCTCATATATTTGACCCCCCTACAAGCCAACATGGGAGACGATCCCTCCAACCATCGAATTACAGCTTGCCTGCATGTACGAATGTTCAATGTATTAAAAATATTTTTTTAAAGTCGTCTCCTTAGGTCCATAAGAGCTGGGCAAACACATAACAGGTGGGGTAATGTTTCATTTCGGTAACCGCATAGGCGACAGTGAAGGTCCGTATAACTACCTTTCCAGGATGGTGACAAATCCTTCAAAAGCTGTAAGCCCAGCCGATATTCTATGTATCTCTGTTTTAGTGTCACGTTAAAGTGACTTTCTAAATAAGGCTGCGGCTTTATCACAGAGTATGAATTTATCACTGTCCACCCGTGTCATCGCTTCGAGATTATTGATTTATCTTCCAGAAAGGATTTCCATTTGGCAGCCTTATTTGTTGTTTTATCAAAGCTGGTTCTATCTGGGATAGAGTCCCATGACGATTGAATTCCTAAACCCCTCAAAGATTGAGTCAAGAAATCTCCCCAACTGCTTAGCGTGGGCTGTTTCTGCTGGTTTTCAATTTCTTTCCAACACAGGCTGTCCAGTGAGCCTTCCTCTGACAAACGTATTTTGTGGCAAAGTTTCACGAAGGTACCCATGCAGCGAAACTTCTGGTTCAACAGGCCAAATTCTAGACAAACCTGTGCTGGTGAGGCTGATTTTGGGAGGTTTAAAACCGGTTATTTAACAACCCCGCCTCTTTGCCACACCAGGTGACCAATGCGTATGACAAGGTAGGTAAGGTCTGTGATTTCATCACATTTAAAAGATGGGTATAATTTGGACAACTCAATTTTTTGTGTAGAAACCGGTGCGCATAGATTAAGGAGTGTGTTTTCGCCTTTAGTTCTATTTTGTGTTGTTTGTTGGTCAAGCCTCGCCCCAGTTTTAGACCTAAATATTTATAAGATGCGTCCTCCTTTATTTGAGTTCTATTTGCGTACCACTTGAAGGTCGGTTTTTTATGGTCGACTAAGCGGACCACTTTGGCCTTCACTTTATTCAATCCCAAACTTTCATGCTCCAGGTAAGTTACAAGGTTGTTAATCATTCTTTGGAGCCCTATTGGGGTTTGGCTCAACACAACAATATCGTCAGCATATTGCAGAAAAGGAATTGGAGTGTTTGCCAAATTCGGTGGATGACCTTCCGCTACCTGCATATGTTTGACGATGTCCGCCATGTAAAGATTAAATAAGCTGGGGGCCAGGACGCAGCCTTGTTTTAAGCCCTGTTGCATGCTGATTTCGGCAGTAATGTTGTTGCCATTTCCCAGATTAATCTTGCCCAGGTGTTACTATACAGGCTTATTATTGCCTCCAATAGGTTCTTCGGTAGCCCCCATGATCTTAATTTTTCCCATAGTCGATTTCGATTCACCCTGTCGAAAGCTGCTCGCAGATCTATGAAACAAGCAAACAATCTGGCCTTCTTTGTTTCTGTTTTTTCCTTTAGGAGGGCCAAGGTTGTCAAGTTTGTTAAAGTGCCCGTCCTTGGCCTGAAACCCGTTTGGAACATGGGTATTATATTTGTTTCCTCCATCCAATCTTGGAGGTGCAGCAACAAGCATGATCCATATAGTTTAGCCTCCACATCAATGAGCGATATCAGCCTGTAGTTTCCTGGGTCGTTATTAACCCTGGGCGTAGTTCGCGGAGCCGCACTCCGCGGAGCTACGCGAAGACGCAGTTGCACTCCGCGACCTTCGCATAGCTCCGCGGACATGCGTAGTAGCTTGCTAGACCCGTTCGCGCGCCGTTTTTCGTCTTCGGGAGCGCGGTGCGCGTGTTCGGGGCGCTGCCTGCATGCTCGAGATAGCTAGCGCGCTAAGTTACTCAAGAGGTTTGTCCCGCCCGCTTGCGTTCCTTTATTTCCAAAGTGCGTGATCGCGTCAAATATCGCGCGAACTTACCCCGGCGCACGCGATAATGTTATTCAGCGCGCGAGAACTACGCTACGCACCGGATCGCGGAGTAATCGACAGCTTCGCGTTCTCCGTAGAACGCGGAGTTGCCAAAACTCCGCAAGCTCCGCGAACGGAGCGTAGTTCTTCGCCCAGGGTTAGTCGTTATGATCGCCCTGCTTAAAAATAGGGTGTATTATGTTCCCATTCCAGGACTTGGGCATTTTGTTCTGGCTATAGATCAAATTAAAAAGTGGTGTAAAATATTCTGCCTAGAACTCAGGGGAGTATTTGAAAAGAGCATTTGAAAGTCCATTGGGAGCTGCTGCACCCTCTGTTTTTAGGCATTTTATTATTCCTTTTACCTGTTTAATGGTTACGAGGGTGTCTAGGACTGGTATTGTGTCTTCTGATGTTGTGTCTTGTTACCAATGTTGTCTTTGGGCCAGTTCTCGTTGCCCAGATATGGCATCCTGATATCTTCCAGTGGAATTTCTTGTGTTTTAAAAAGAGTTTTTGCGTGCTCCGAGTTTGTGGTGCATATTTCACACTCTCTTTTGCTATGTCACTTTTGTCCATTCTCCCTGTTAATAAACATATTTTTGACATGCTGGATCCAATTACTTTCTCCAATTCCTGCCTCTTGTTGGTTACCCTTTGTCAGTTTGTTAATAATGCCCCAAAATGTCCGGCCATTTTTGTTTTTACCAGCAATTAGTAGTTTTGTCCAAATTTCTTCTTGGTATGATTTTTTTGCTTTACTCAGTAGTATCTTATATTTTTTTCGCATGGCCTTTAATTTTGCCTTATCCGGTTTCTTTCCATTTTTCATCATTGTTACCTGCTTCCGGGCTTCACGTGAGATTTTTCTTTTTTCCTCCCGGAGGGTGAGGTTAAACCATGGCTTCTTCCCGGTATCAATTCTTCCATTATTCGATTTTGTGGCTGGAGGATTTCTGGTTAAAGCGTCACATAGATATTCCCAAGTTTTTATGGGGTTTTCTTTTTCTTTAATTGTCATTTCAAGCAAGTGTTTTTTTAAATGTGTCCATTATTGGTTTTATATCTTTTCCACCCCATTTCAGTTTCCGTAGGTTGAATTTTTCAGTGTTTTGAATTACAGTTTTTATTTTTTGAGTTTTGTTAGCCAAAATGTTGATTTTGGTTATTAATGGGAAGTGGTCACTTTCTGTGCGTTGCCCGACCGAAAATGTGTTTACTTTCGGCACCAGGTTATTGCTCATTATTGTGAAATCCATTGTTGATTTCCGTTTGCCGCTTAAGAAAGTTATTGATGTAGGTCTGTCCCCGTTTACGTTCCCGTTCAAAATTGACAGGCCCAGCTCCCCGAGTTCTTGAATTATATAATTATCCTTTACTAGGTTGCTATTAAAATCTCCTGAGATGATCAAGGAATGATATTCATATGAGATTTGTAGTGCTCGGATCAAGGTCATTAATGTTATAAGTCGTTCTTTCTTCTGTTTCTTTTCTGGGTGTACATAGACATTGAGCACTAATAAGTTATGATTATGTAAATTTGAGTCGATTTTCCCTGTGAGTTTTGTTGCTTGCAGCCAGTTTACCCCAGTGTCTATTTCTTCCACTTGCCATCCATACTGCTGTGTAATGTATGTTGTTAGGCCTCCTCTCGGGTGCCCAAATTTTGAGAATTTTTCGGCTAAGACATGAAACTCTATGTAACCGGGGATGGATACTGGGCTCAGATTCCAAGTTTCTAGGAGTAATATTAGTTCATGTTGTTCCAAGAATTTCGCGGTTTCATGGTCTTGCCCCATGCTGTTAAAGCCGTGGACATTCCAAGAACAAATGCTGATCGTATGTGAGTTCAACGCGATGGATTCGTCCCTAACTTTTTTAATTTTCCCCGGTTCCTTTTGGTTACAAAGTGTTATCTTCAGCTGTGATTTATTGTTCTCATTTGGCCTTTTATGCTGGTTAAGAACTCTTATTGCTCAACGCCTTAGCAACCCAAGACCAGTCAGTGCTCTTTCCCAGAATGCTTTCTTGATCCTCTGAGGTTACCTGTCTCTTTACTCTTTGTGATATTTTTTGTGGAGTTACTGAACATGCACTCTTTAGGCATGATTTCTGGTTATTTCCGGCTTCCGTTTCCGGATTTTCAGTTTTGATGGTTTTTAAAAAGGGGAATGGATATTTTTTCCGTTGATGATGCCTCAGCCCAATGCCCAATGCTTCAAAGGTCAGGCTCGTAGCATACATCCTTTCTACTACGGCCTTTGACGACCAGGTAGTTAAGGACTCCTCTACATCTGGATTGTTTGCGTTGGTTTTAAATTCTACAGATAGAAGATCTTGCGATGATATTTCATCTAATTCTGGAATTTCTTTAAAAAGCCGCATTATATTCCCTCTGTTCAAAAAGTCTTGTCCACAAGTTGTCTGATATTCCGGTACAAATGACAGTTTTTCAGGGGTTTCTCCTTGTATTTGGGCTACTGGTTTTTCTTCTTTTTCTTCTTGCCGTTGATTATTTTTTGTTATTTCTCCCTTTGCATTTATCATTCTGCTTAGCCCTTGATTGTTTTTGATTATTTCTCCAGTTAAATTAGTTATTCTGTTTGGCTGAGAAATGGGTGCAATAGGCCTACCTATATTCAACTTATTCCCTCCGTTTTTTTTATCTTCTAGTTTGTCGCTCTTTGTATATTTTGGTGCTTGTGTATACTCTAAGTGCTGTTCTTTTTGTGGCAGCTTGCATGATCTCCCATTTCCGTTTATCTTTATTTTTATCGGCGTTCTTGCACTTAGATCTTCGCTGTCTTTTTTTGTGGTTTGCCATGAGAAGATTTTATCGCCTTCAATTGGTTGTTTTTCCTCATTCTTCGGCGAGTTTTGGGTCCACGTATCTCGTTTTACTCTTTTGACTTCGGGTATTGGGCTTTCATCTGCCCGCTGTGTCATTACTACACTACAATCCTCTTGGCAAGGTGACTTTTTATCACCTTCAACTTGGTCGATCTTTGACTTGTAGCTGTGTAATTTTGTGTTTTTGTGTATTCAGATTTTTTCTTCCTTGTATGTGATTTGACTTTATGAACATGGGGGCGGTCAATGATTCGTTAAGCGAATTGCATCCATTCTCTGCTCTTGACTGGTTTGAGTGATCCAGGGCCTTATCTATAAGGTTTGATGAATTTTTTTCCGTTGATCGTTTCTCTTTCTTTGAAGTTGTTTGGTTGAAGATGGGATAAGTATGATCATTTGTCAGAAGTGACTCCTTGAACTGGGCCCTACCCTTCCTGGCGCGTTTTCTTTGTCTTTTTGTTAGCTTTGTATTTAAGTTGTCATTTGCGCTTTGTGTGTCATGAATTTGGCGGACTCTCTGGTCTAAATATTCCTCGTTTGTCTTTTTTTCCTCTTGTTCCGGGTCGTAGTTTATATTTTGTTCTTTGACTTCCTTTGTCCAGACTTATCTCGGTGGGTAAGGAAAAGGAGGTTGGCCATATGTCATCTTGTGTGGTAATGTGCTCGGCCCCAGTTTTATTTTCCTTAATTGTGGGACTTTTATCCTTTTCCTTATTCCTGTTCTCTATTTTCGTGACTTTTTCCAGCGCTGGGGAACTGTGATTGTGTATTTGAGCTAATACCACAACTGACTTGCAAACTTCCGTACTGAGTTTTAACTTTGTAAAAGTTTGAGAAATTTGTAACTGTTCTGTTGGTTTAATTGGTGAGTTATTCTCAATAATAATTTTTTGTGCGTCCTTTTCCTCCTTCTTTTTCTTTACTTGTAGCTGTTCACTGTTATTTGCCCTTGATGCAGGTGTGATTGGACTTGGCAGGTGGGCTTGTTCCTGCGTTTGGCCGTAAATGGACGCCATTGGGTCCTTTAAAAATATATTTTTTTTAATCCCAATGATTTTTTTCGGACTAGTTGTCAACAGTTCGGGTGCAGACACTAGTCTCTCTCTTTGTTGTGCGGCCTTCTTCTTTTTTTACCGATCTTAAGTGGCCCCTGATCTTTATCTTCATCATTTCTTTTTGTCTCTTCACTTATCTCCTGCCGCACTTTCCCAGATCTCATGATTTCCCGCTTACTTGCTAACGGCAGTTGCTGTCAATGCTCCTTGTTACTCCTCGGCAGTAGAGTGCTATTACTGCCTGTGCCACCTCTACCTCTACCTTCGCCTCCACCATCTGTACAGGGGAAGAAGTCCAGGCCAGGCGTGACAACCCTTGCCTGAGCCTTTCAACAAGATCTTTGAAGTTATGGCACTACTTCAACAGTTTGCTGAGTTGTTCAGTAATTGAAGTTTTCGTTCGAGCCAGGGGCTGGGGGCTTAAACTATTGCGATACCTGTGGTTGAGTCGGGCAGAAGCTAGACAAAGCAAAGGCCAGGGCATTGGTACTTTGCAGCTTTGCAGCGGCTGTGGGTAGCTACTCAATCTGTCGCCTCCCTCCCACAGTACCTCCTGCTGGACCAGCGCTCACTAAATGCTCACCTGCCAGCCTGCCTCCGTGGTGTTGCTGGTGTTACTGTCCCCACTCCTGCCGCTGCCACCGCTGGAGTCTGCACAAGGGGCCGGTGCTGGGAACCGCAGGCTCAGTAATCGCTCTGTGCTCGCTCTCGTGCCCCTCGGAGGGAGGGGGGGCGTAACTCGCGTATTCGCGGCTCTCCGGCTTTAGCTCTCCGGCTTAATTTTTTAGAAGGGCTGCTCGCGTTTTTTGCTTGCGGCTCCGTGACTCTGTTTTTACTCACAGGGTCCGCTCACTCTCTTCTCTCGTCTCGGGCTCCTCTGGGTCCGAGACTCTGCTGCTCGCGAGAAATAGAAGGAGGACCTCTGGGTTTGTCACTAGTCGCCGCTACTGCGGGAGAAAGGGCTTGGCGGGGCGGCAAGTGGTACAAACGGTGTAGCAATGCAGTGCGATATTTAAAGATGGTGGGAGATCGCTGGAGGGAGCTTCCAGTTGTTCTAATCCCCCTCAATGCTGGATCTCCAATTCTCAGTTTTTCACACGTATCTTTCTGTGTACAGCCCCCGCAGCAACGGCAAGCTTTGCGTCAGCTTTGCAGCAGATGCACCACACCCGCCTCTACCGCTACCGTTGCCTGTCTGCCGCTGCCACCGCCACGGCTATGGCTCGACGGGGGGTCACTGGTCACGCTTTCTGTCGGTCACGGGTCTCGGGGCCAGCGGGTACCACGACTGCCCGGCTTCAAGTCGTCCGTGAAGCGCTATCAGCCTCCCGCTTCGCTTGCCACCAAAAGCTGAATGCTGACTTCCAGACTCCAGACTCCGCCATGCCTCTGGCCTCTGGCCTCTGGCCTCAAGTGTCATTCAACTTCAAGGCACCCGGCATTCTTTTCTTCTTTGTTCTTTGTGGCGGCCGCTGAAGCACACACCTCGCAGCCGCTGCTGCTGTGTGCTGTATGCTCGGAACTCGGAACTCTGGTGCTCTCTAGTCAGATTCAGAAACTGTCTAATACCTTTCCTAAGGAGACGAGGACACTCTGGAGTTTCTGGGGTTATCTTCTGCAAGTGGCTTAGATACTTATGCAAACTTCCTATGGACTACCCCACTGGACCATCAACACCTTAATTAATGTGTCTCCATAAAGTCATGTTAAAAGTCCCATCTGTTTTGGACCTTTAGCTACCAATGACAGAAACCTTAGTGAATCCCACATCCTTCCTTAGCATAGTCAGAATCACTTCTTCCTTTTCTTACCAGAACCTATTCTGGCGGCATGGGAAAAACCCCTCTTCTTCCCCGTCAGTGAACCGGCTCGCAGGTGGAAATTATCGACTATCCTTCCTATCGACACCCCATCACCAGACAGCCTTGTCATCCAAACCTCCTGTTCGGGGATTCAATCTGGAGGTGTATTTCTGACAGCTCTCTCCAGTAGGTAATTGAAGCCTCTTGAGGCTTGTGGCAAAATAGCCTTTTCTGTGGAAAATATGGCCTTGAAGTCACTTAACTTCAACTGCCTTCTAGTCAGGTACACTTAGGCCTTGTGGGACATGGCCCAAATAACCTTGCAGCATGCTACAGACAATATGACCATTTCCAAAAGCTTATTTCAGACATTCAGAATCCCGCCTACTGTATCATCAAATTTGGGCTTGACACTGCAATTTCTGTGGCCCAGACCATGGCCGCAAACATCCAACTTCTCCTCCGATATCCAAACCAACTTAATGGACCTTACTTTTGATGGGTGCGCATTTTGATGACAAAGCAGACTCAGCTCTGGATTGGGTGAAAACCCACAAGGCCACTGCCATATCCCTAGGCCTACAGCTATTGCCTTAGATAAAGGACTATCAACATTTTAGTCACGTTTTTGACTTTGGAAAACAGTCTTCTTTTAGTTCCAGATAGTATCAACTAGCTCTTCAGCAGCAGCCTAACCCACTCATCAGGCAGTACAGGGGCCAGAACAGAGGAAAAGGCAGTGGATCTACCTTGGAACCAACCTCCTCTTCCTGTGTAGCCCCATGAGAGCAGGCCTAGTGTGCTTCCCCATGCCCCACAAGGAGCCTTTGAGAGGACAGGTGTCTTGCTTTCTTCTGACCTGCAAAGGCCATTACTTCACGTACTGGGATGCAGATAGCTTTCATAATTTGCATTCTCCTGGCAGACGAGGGAAGGGGAGGGGGTGGGGGGAATAGAATAAGTTTCATTTTCATGTTCTTGCATTTTGTTCATATGTTCCGACTCCTCTGCCTTTGTATCTTAGCTACTCAGGGCTTACGTTGCCCTCGCTATTCTATATATCTGTAGATGCCGGAAATGTTGGTTCTTGACAAAATCTCAATAAAAGATTTAAACCATAAAGGCCATTACTTCAGAGCAGTGGGTTATTAAAATCATAGAGGTTACACCCTCACATCAGGCTCTGCCCTCTAACCCACTTCTTCCCTCTTCTCCACCTTCAGACTACTTGGGCATTCTTCAGCAGGTGGTGGCAGCTTTGCTCCCCAGGGGAGCGGTGGGGATAGTGCCAGAGCAAGAAAAGGGCCGAGATTTGTATTCATGGTACTTCCTGGTGCCCAAGAAGGACGGCAGTCTGTGGCTGATCTTGGACCTCATAGACCTGAACTTCTTCCTCAAAAAGGAGAAATTCACAATGCTGATTGTAGCTCAAGTTTTACTGGCATTGGAGCTTGGGGACTGCAACATGTGTCCTTCCATATCCCTATCCTGTGGTTGCACTGGAAGTACTTGCAATTTGTGGTGGGTTTACCAAACTGTGGTTCTGCTCTTTAATTTGACATCAACACCTCAAGTCTTCACAAATTGATGGAAGTGGTTGCAGCCCATCTCAGATGGTCGGTCATTCCCATTTTCCATACCTGGCTCATCAAAAGTAGTTCACCTGAGGTGGTGTTGCACCATCTGCAGTCAACGGCATCCCTTCTGTTGGACCTTGACTTTTCGATCAGCCAGCCCAAATTTCACCTGGGGCCCTTCCAATGACTCCAATTCATAGAGTCGGTAATGGTCACTGCTATTCTCCATGCCTTTCTTGCATCAGAGGTTCAGAGACGTTTAGAAGATGGTTCCTTCTTTCCACCAAGAAAAGACAGTCCCAGTCCTGATATTCCTAGATCTGCTGTCTTCCTACATTTTCCTAGTCACACATATTGGCGCATGAGGGCCCTGCAGTGTGGCTCAGCAGGAAGTGGCTCCAGTACAAGGGAGACCTGTTGGACTCCATTGTGATCTCCACAGTGCTGAGGCAGAAGTGGGTTAGTGGGGTAATGAGGCAAACCTGACCTGCTGGATGGCCTTCACTCCCCCTCTGATCATGACTGATGTAGTGACGGATGCTTCCACCCTAGAAGAGTGGGCCCTTCACATCAACCTGTTGGAACTAAGTGAAATTTGGCTGGTGGTCAAGGACTTCCTCCCCTCCTTTAAAGGTTGTCTGTTCAGATATTGAAGGAGAACACAACTGCGATTTAGTATGTAAACTAGCCAGGGGAAGTAGAGTCTCATCTCCTTTGCCTGAAAGCATTGAGACTGTGGTCTTGGTCAACCCCAAAGGGATCTGGATTACCACAAATCACCTAGCAGAGTCTCTGTCAGAGCCGAGAGCCTGAGCTGGCGTCACCTTGCCAACCACAAGTGGCTTCTTCTACCAGAGGTAGTCCAGGACATCTTCACCCGGTAGGGCACTCCTCAAGTGGACATTTTTGCCTCCTCTGAAAATGCTCAGTGCCAGCAGTTCTGAGCCCTCCAGTGCCCACTGATGGGAGCCTTGGGGGACGTGTTTCAGTGGAGGTAGAATTTTCAGCTGCTTTATCCATTTCCTCCCATACCCTTGATTCCATGAGTTCTCAGGAAGATTTGCGAAGACCCAGCCCAAGTTATTCTCTTCACCCCGAATTGGCTGAGCAGGGTGTGGTATGCATACCTTCTGCACTTCTCCACATGTCCCCCACTTAGCCTTCTGCTCAGGCCAGACCTTCTTTCCCAGTCGGTGGGAATAGTTCTGCACCCCAATCTCAGAGACTTCTACTTGCATGCTTGAAGACTTGAGCGGGGGCAACTAAGCTTCTTCCAGTTGCCATGGTTGGAATACTCTTGTCTACACATTGCACCTTCACTAAATCTGGCTACTCCGGCAAATGGGACAATTTTGTTGTTTGGTGTGCAGACAATGATGTGGACACTTTACATGCAAACCTGTCTCAAGTGCTGCAGTTTGCACATTCCCTTGCTCAGTGGGGTTGTACAATTGGCCCTGTGAAAGGGTATTTCGCTTCCTTGTCCGCATTCCTCTATCTCCTAGACCAGGTATCCCTTTTTAAGCCCCTTTTTGTTACTAGAAATCTCAAATGTCTTGCAAATATGTTTCCTCCCACTGTCCACGTGGTTGCCCAGTGTAATTTAAATTTAGTTTTTACCTTTTTTATGGGGACCCTGTTTGAGCCCCTTTACAGTTCTAGCATAAGAATGTTAACTGTCAGAACTGTGCTTTGGTTGCCATCACTTCTGCTAGAAGGGATAGTGAGCTACAAAGCCCTTAGCAGTTGCCCTCCATTCACTTCTTTCTTTCTAAACAAGTTGGTATTGCATACCAGGGCTACTTTCCTTCCTAAGGTGGTGACCCGCTTCCATCTCTTTCAATCTATCACCCTTCCATCTTTCTAGCTTTTGTTTCATCCTACGGAAGAGGAGGAACGGTTGCATTGATTGGATCCTAGGCAGGTGGTTAACTACTACCTGGACCGCACCAAGAATTATTCGATGTTGGACTTGGCCCCTCTGGCAGGTTCACCCCTGAACTTTTTGCCTTGTATTATTAGATTATTATAGTGATTTCTGGTCTTTGCGCACTTTGACACTGTGGCGCAGTGTAAAGTGCGTCCGCTCTCTGAGTGCGTGTGTGAGATTGGCCTGCCCTCCCATAGGAATGCATGGGGATTGTATGTGTCCATGATAGTTCCTGATGTGTGGGGAGTGCAGGCTCGATTTTGGTATGTGCGGACTCGTGTGACTAACTGCTGCGCAATTATGTGTGCGGCGTTATTGCGTCTAGTGTGGAAGTGCCACTTCTAGAAGTTGGTGTGCCTGTGCAGTGAATGTGCTGGCTTATGATTGGATGGAGCTGGCTGGTGAGCCTGGCTCCAGATGTCCGGATGGGTCTGCCCCGGTGGTGAATGGGAGATCTGTATGAGTGATGTGAGGGAGGAGTGCACCTGGGACCTGAATAGGGCTGGGCTTTCCCCTCACAATGCTGGCTCCACCCCCTGTGGTGTGTCTGATGTCCCTGACCCATCCTGTGAATAGGCAGAGGGGCTGAGCAAAACAAAGTGCTCAGGAACCAGTTGCATCTGGTCCGCCCCTTGCCTGCCCCTTTGACAACAAAGGATTTCTCTGTATAAAAAGAGGCTGCGACCTCTTGTAAAAGGTTCTTGTTTCTTGCGTGCTGCTGCTGGGGCCCAGGGGAAGGCTGCCTCCCTGGCCCCTGCCCAGCCCCTGGATGCCTGATGGACCTTGTGCTGGGGTCCCTCTGCCTTGCCTGGGGGACTGGAGGACTTCCCTGGCCTGAGGAGCTGGTTGCTCCAAGACTTTCCCTTGTTGTTCCCCAGTGGCTCTGTGGAACTGGAGTTCTTTCTCCCCTAGCACCTGGGGCACTCTTTCGCCATTTTTGCCCGTTTATTTCCACATTTTAATTAGCAGGAGCCTACCCTGCATTGTGCCCAGTGCACAGGTGCCCACCATGCGTCTTCGAATTATTTCATAATTTCCGCGGGTGCTCACCCCGCTTATTGGCATCTTTAACTGGTGCCCACCCTGTCTTATTTATTTATTTTACGGGAGCCTACCCCTTAGCAAAATCACCGCCGCCGGCCCGGGGACTCGAAGTGAGGGCCGTGCTGCCATTGGCTGCCCAAACCGGAAGTCAGGCAAACTGCAGCGTGACGTGGCCAGGCCTACAACGAACAGGAAGCGGACCGGTAAAAGAGAGGCATGCCGAGTGATGGCCGCCCGGGGCTCCCGTGAGCTGGGGAGAGCCCCGGGGACGCCAGGAACAAACCGTCGAATATTGCGGGGCTCCCATGACCAGGAGGGAGCCCCAGAGAGTAAATTGTCCCGGAGCCTTGCGGCTCCTCCCTTTGTCCCGGTCCCGAGATTGGGGACCGGGTGAAGACCAAGACCAAGCAAAGTGGGCGCCTTGTGAAGGCGGGGCTCCCATGCGGAGAGAGAGCCCCGCCAAGCGCTACCGCCGCCAGAGAGGAGAGAGCAGGCCGGTGGCGAAGCGGAGACCGGCAGCATCAAGAGCTCCGGTGAGTAAAGGGGGGACTGCTGTCCTGGGTCAGCCTGTGGTCAGAGCGGCCCCGTTGGTGGAGTGGGCCGCTCCAACAGTGGAGTAATTGTTTAGAGGGACCATGGGGGTCCCAAGGTCCCCGTGTGGGGGGGCCCCATTGAGGCGCATTGTCGGCGCCTTGGCAGCCCCGCTGGCAAGAGGGCCCCCCCCAACGTTTGGGGACATGATTATCTCTAGAGCCAGATGGCTCAGTGTGGCGCAGTTTGTCCAGGAGGAGCCCGTGCTGAGCCCCGGGGCTCCAACAATGGCCAGAGTTATGTAAAGGGCCCCGGTGGGGGTCCCAAGGCCCAGAGGGGCCCATGTTCGTGCCTCTGAGGGCACCAGTTGTTTCAGAGCCTAGAGGGCTCCAGCGTGCACAGTATTTGTTCCAGAGCCCGAGGGCTCCAACCCTTTGGCGCAGTCTTTGTCCTGGGGCCAGTGAGGGCCCACGCCGCAGTTTTGATTCTACAGCTGCCCAGCAAGTAGTGGGCAGCTGCACCGTTTAGGTTTTCCTTTCTTGGGACTTGTTCTTTGGACTTAGGAATGAGTCGCACTCCTTCATCCCTCCCCTGGCCTTCCCCAGCTGCGCAGCACTTAGTGACAGCTGCAGCGTTTAGGCCCTGTTCTTGTCCCCCAGCTGCCCAGCAAGTAGTGGGCAGCTGCTACATTTAGGTTTTGGCGCAGTGGTGCAACCTGGACCCTAATGTTATTTATGTGCTAAATGTGATTTATGCGCTAATGCTTTGGGTGTTAGGAAATGTACCGTGTGTAGTATGTTTTGCGCACCCTGTGTTCTGACACCGCTGAATGTGTTTTTATGCGTCATGTGTCTTACCTACACCGCTGAATGTGTTCTTATGCATCATGTGTCTTACCTACACCACTGAATGTGTTTTTATGCGTCATGTGTCTTCTCTACACCGCTGAATGTGTTCTTATGCATCATGTGTTTTACCTACACCGCTGAATGTGTTTTTATGCGTCATGTGTCTTACCTACACCGCTGAATGTGTTCTTATGCATCATGTGTTTTACCTATACCGCTGAATGTGTTTTTATTTATCATGTGTCTTACCTACACTGCTGAATGTGTTCTTATGCATCGTGTGTCTTACCTACACCGCTGAATGTGTTTTTATGCATCATGTGTGAAGCTTCTGCTTGTTGTAAGTACTAGTTCTACCAAGTGCTTATTCCTGACAGTGGTCCCTGTGTGGTTCTGAAGATTCTGGATTCGTGTAATCATTCTGGACTCGAGTCCTAAAACTTCGTCGAAACATGACGAATTTGGTATCAAAAGACCGAGAATGACGAGCACACCATGTACATATATTTCCAGCATATTCGAGTGACGATTTCTCCTCGAAATCGTCATTATCGTTCAGAACCCTTGCCTTCCATTTTATACACTGCAGCCATCTTGTGTGTTGCCTTTACATAGGCCTTAATCCAGCCAAATTCATTTCAGCAAGGACACGTACTCCTTAATCGACTTTCCTATGACCTGTGCAAGTTGGCTTCCCCATGCCCCACAAGGAGCCTTTGAGAGGACAGGTGTCTTGCTTTCTTCTGACCTGCAAAGGCCATTACTTCACGTACTGGGATCCAGATAGATTTCATAATTTGCATTCTCCTGGCAGACGAGGGAAGGGGAGGGGGTGGGGGGAATAGAATAAGTTTCATTTTCATGTTCTTGCATTTTGTTCATATGTTCCGACTCCTCTGCCTTTGTATCTTAGCTACTCAGGGCTTACGTTGCCCTCGCTATTCTATATATCCGTAGATGCCGGAAATGTTGGTTCTTGACAAAATCTCAATAAAAGATTTAAACCATAAAGGCCATTACTTCAGAGCAGTGGGTTATTAAAATCATAGAGGTTACACCCTCCCATCAGGCTCTGCCCTCTAACCCACTTCTTCCCTCTTCTCCACCTTCAGACTACTTGGGCATTCTTCAGCAGGTGGTGGCAGCTTTGCTCCCCAGGGGAGCGGTGGGGATAGTGCCAGAGCAAGAAAAGGGCCGAGATTTGTATTCATGGTACTTCCTGGTGCCCAAGAAGGACGGCAGTCTGTGGCTGATCTTGGACCTCATAGACCTGAACTTCTTCCTCAAAAAGGAGAAATTCACAATGCTGATTGTAGCTCAAGTTTTACTGGCATTGGAGCTTGGGGACTGCAACATGTGTCCTTCCATTTCCCTATCCTGTGGTTGCACTGGAAGTACTTGCAATTTGTGGTGGGTTTACCAAACTGTGGTTCTGCTCTTTAATTTGACATCAACACCTCAAGTCTTCACAAATTGATGGAAGTGGTTGCAGCCCATCTCAGATGGTCGGTCATTCCCATTTTCCATACCTGGCTCATCAAAAGTAGTTCACCTGAGGTGGTGTTGCACCATCTGCAGTCAACGGCATCCCTTCTGTTGGACCTTGACTTTTCGATCAGCCAGCCCAAATTTCACCTGGGGCCCTTCCAATGACTCCAATTCATAGAGTCGGTAATGGTCACTGCTATTCTCCATGCCTTTCTTGCATCAGAGGTTCAGAGACGTTTAGAAGATGGTTCCTTCTTTCCACCAAGAAAAGACAGTCCCAGTCCTGATATTCCTAGATCTGCTGGCTTCCTACATTTTCCTAGTCACACATATTGGCGCATGAGGGCCCTGCAGTGTGGCTCAGCAGGAAGTGGCTCCAGTACAAGGGAGACCTGTTGGACTCCATTGTGATCTCCACAGTGCTGAGGCAGAAGTGGGTTAGTGGGGTAATGAGGCAAACCTGACCTGCTGGATGGCCTTCACTCCCCCTCTGATCATGACTGATGTAGTGACGGATGCTTCCACCCTAGAAGAGTGGGCCCTTCACATCAACCTGTTGGAACTAAGTGAAATTTGGCTGGTGGTCAAGGACTTCCTCCCCTCCTTTAAAGGTTGTCTGTTCAGATATTGAAGGAGAACACAACTGCGATTTAGTATGTAAACTAGCCAGGGGAAGTAGAGTCTCATCTCCTTTGCCTGAAAGCATTGAGACTGTGGTCTTGGTCAACCCCAAAGGGATCTGGATTACCACAAATCACCTAGCAGAGTCTCTGTCAGAGCCGAGAGCCTGAGCTGGCGTCACCTTGCCAACCACAAGTGGCTTCTTCTACCAGAGGTAGTCCAGGACATCTTCACCCGGTAGGGCACTCCTCAAGTGGACATTTTTGCCTCCTCTGAAAATGCTCAGTGCCAGCAGTTCTGAGCCCTCCAGTGCCCACTGATGGGAGCCTTGGGGGACGTGTTTCAGTGGAGGTAGAATTTTCAGCTGCTTTATCCATTTCCTCCCATACCCTTGATTCCATGAGTTCTCAGGAAGATTTGCGAAGACCCAGCCCAAGTTATTCTCTTCACCCCGAATTGGCTGAGCAGGGTGTGGTATGCATACCTTCTGCACTTCTCCACATGTCCCCCACTTAGCCTTCTGCTCAGGCCAGACCTTCTTTCCCAGTCGGTGGGAATAGTTCTGCACCCCAATCTCAGAGACTTCTACTTGCATGCTTGAAGACTTGAGCGGGGGCAACTAAGCTTCTTCCAGTTGCCATGGTTGGAATACTCTTGTCTACACATTGCACCTTCACTAAATCTGGCTACTCCGGCAAATGGGACAATTTTGTTGTTTGGTGTGCAGACAATGATGTGGACACTTTACATGCAAACCTGTCTCAAGTGCTGCAGTTTGCACATTCCCTTGCTCAGTGGGGTTGTACAATTGGCCCTGTGAAAGGGTATTTCGCTTCCTTGTCCGCATTCCTCTATCTCCTAGACCAGGTATTCCTTTTTAAGCCCCTTTTTGTTACTAGAAATCTCAAATGTCTTGCAAATATGTTTCCTCCCACTGTCCACGTGGTTGCCCAGTGTAATTTAAATTTAGTTTTTACCTTTTTTATGGGGACCCTGTTTGAGCCCCTTTACAGTTCTAGCATAAGAATGTTAACTGTCAGAACTGTGCTTTGGTTGCCATCACTTCTGCTAGAAGGGATAGTGAGCTACAAAGCCCTTAGCAGTTGCCCTCCATTCACTTCTTTCTTTCTAAACAAGTTGGTATTGCATACCAGGGCTACTTTCCTTCCTAAGGTGGTGACCCGCTTCCATTTCTTTCAATCTATCACCCTTCCATCTTTCTAGCTTTTGTTTCATCCTACGGAAGAGGAGGAACGGTTGCATTGATTGGATCCTAGGCAGGTGGTTAACTACTACCTGGACCGCACCAAGAATTATTCGATGTTGGACTTGGCCCTTCTGGCAGGTTCACCCCTGAACTTTTTGCCTTGTATTATTAGATTATTATAGTGATTTCTGGTCTTTGCGCACTTTGACACTGTGGCGCAGTGTAAAGTGCGTCCGCTCTCTGAGTGCGTGTGTGAGATTGGCCTGCCCTCCCATAGGAATGCATGGGGATTGTATGTGTCCATGATAGTTCCTGATGTGTGGGGAGTGCAGGCTCGATTTTGGTATGTGCGGACTTGTGTGATTAACTGCTGCGCAATTATGTGTGCGGCGTTATTGCGTCTAGTGTGGAAGTGCCACTTCTAGAAGTTGGTGTGCCTGTGCAGTGAATGTGCTGGCTTATGATTGGATGGAGCTGGCTGGTGAGCCTGGCTCCAGATGTCCGGATGGGTCTGCCCCGGTGGTGAATGGGAGATCTGTATGAGTGATGTGAGGGAGGAGTGCACCTGGGACCTGAATAGGGCTGGGCTTTCCCCTCACAATGCTGGCTCCACCCCCTGTGGTGTGTCTGATGTCCCTGACCCATCCTGTGAATAGGCAGAGGGGCTGAGCAAAACAAAGTGCTCAGGAACCAGTTGCATCTGGTCCGCCCCTTGCCTGCCCCTTTGACAACAAAGGATTTCTCTGTATAAAAAGAGGCTGCGACCTCTTGTAAAAGGTTCTTGTTTCTTGCGTGCTGCTGCTGGGGCCCAGGGGAAGGCTGCCTCCCTGGCCCCTGCCCAGCCCCTGGATGCCTGATGGACCTTGTGCTGGGGTCCCTCTGCCTTGCCTGGGGGACTGGAGGACTTCCCTGGCCTGAGGAGCTGGTTGCTCCAAGACTTTCCCTTGTTGTTCCCCAGTGGCTCTGTGGAACTGGAGTTCTTTCTCCCCTAGCACCTGGGGCACTCTTTCGCCATTTTTGCCCGTTTATTTCCACATTTTAATTAGCAGGAGCCTACCCTGCATTGTGCCCAGTGCACAGGTGCCCACCATGCGTCTTCGAATTATTTCATAATTTCCGCGGGTGCTCACCCCGCTTATTGGCATCTATAACTGGTGCCCACCCTGTCTTATTTATTTATTTTACGGGAGCCTACCCCTTAGCAAAATCACCGCCGCCGGCCCGGGGACTCGAAGTGAGGGCCGTGCTGCCATTGGCTGCCCAAACCGCAAGTCAGGCAAACTGCAGCGTGACGTGGCCAGGCCTACAACGAACAGGAAGTGGACCAGTAAAAGAGAGGCATGCCGAGTGATGGCCGCCCGGGGCTTCCGTGAGCTGGGGAGAGCCCCGGGGCCGCCAGGAACAAACCGCCGAATGAACAGAAGGGAGCCCCGGAGAGTAAATTGTCCCGGAGCCTTGCGGCTCCACCCTAAGTCCAGGTCCCGAGATGGGGGACCGGGTGAAGCCCAAGACCGAGCAGAGTGGACGCCTTGTGAAGGCGGGGCTCCCATGAGGAGAGAGAGCCCCGCCAAGCGCTACCGCCGCCAGAGAGGAGAGAAAGCAGGCCGGTGGCGAAGCGGAGACCGGCAGCGTCAAGAGCCCCGGTGAGTAAAGGGGGGACTGCTGTCCTGGGTCGGCCGCAGGGCCCGTGGTCAGAGCGGCCCCGTTGGTGGAGTGGGCCGTTCCAACAGTGGAGTAATTGTTTAGAGGGCCCATAGGGGTCCCGAGGTCCCGGTGTCGGGGGGCCCCATTGAGGCGCATTATCGGCGCCTAGGCGGCCCCGCTGGCAAGAGGGCCGCCCCAATGTTTGGGGACATGATTATCTCTAGAGCCAGATGGCTCAGTGTGGCGCAGTTTGTCCAGGAGGAGCCCGTGCTGAGCCCCGGGGCTCCAACGATGGCCAGAGTTATGTAGAGGGCCCGGTGGGGGTCCCGAGGCCCAGAGGGGCCCATGTTCGTGCCTCTGAGGGCCCCAGTTGTTTCAGAGCCTAGAGGGCTCCAAAGTTTGGCGTATTATTTGTTCCTAGAGCCTAGAAGGCTCCAAAGTGCGCAGTATTTGTTCCAGAGACCGAGGGCTCCAACCCTTTGGCGTAGTCTTTATCCTGGGGGCCAGTGAGGGCCCACGCCACAGTTTTGATTCTACAGCTGCCCAGCAAGTAGTGGACAGCTGCACCGTTTAGGTTTTCCTTTCTAGGGACTTGGTCTTTGGACTTAGGAGTGAGTCGTACTGCTTCATCCCTCCCCTGTCCTTCCCCAGCTGCGCAGCACTTAGTGCCAACTGCAGCGTTTAGGCCCTGTTCTTGTCCCCCAGCTGCCCAGCAAGTAGTGGGCAGCTGCTATGTTTAGGTTTTGGCGCAGTGGCGCAACCTGGACCCTAATGTGATTTATGTGCTAAATGTGATTTATGCGCTAATGCTTTGGGTGTTAGGAAATGTACTGTGTGTAGTAGGTGGAAGAGGTGTGGCGCCGCGGCCAGGGCGACTGACGCTGGAATCTGGGGACCACGGTTCGATCCCCGGCTCCGGCGGCAGGTTAGCCCAGCACCATGTGACTCTGGGCAATAGCTCGCTTAATCTTCCCGACGGCCCCCAGCGCCTAGAGACCCTTACGGGTGATTGTGCGCTTTACAAATGTGGACTTTACTTTACTTTACTTTTAGTATGTTTTGCGCACCCTGTGTTCTGATACCGCTGAATGTGTTTTTATGCGTCATGTGTCTTACCTACACCGCTGAATGTGTTCTTATGCATCATGTGTCTTACCTACACCGCTGAATGTGTTTTTATGGATCATGTGCCTTCTCAAACCGGAAGTCAGGCAAGCTGCAGCGTGACGTGGCCAGGCCTACAACGAACAGGAAGCGGACCGCTAAAAGAGAGACATGCCGAGTGATGGCCGCCCGGGGCTCCCGTGAGCTGGGGAGAGCCCCGGGGCCGCCAGGAACAAGCCGTCGAATGTTGCGGGGCTCCCATGACCAGGAGGGAGCCCCGGAGAGTAAATTGTCCCGGAGCCTTGCGGCTCCACCCTAAGTCCCGGTCCCGAGATGGGGGACCGGGTGAAGACCAAGACCGAGCAAAGTGGGCGCCTTGTGAAGGCGGGCACCCATGAGGAGAGAGAGCCCTGCCAAGTGCTACCGCCGCCAGAGAGGAGAGAGAGCAGGGCGATTGCAAAGCAGAGACTGGCAGCGTCAAGAGCCCCGGTGAGTAAAGGAGGGACTGCTGTCCTGGTTCGGCCGCAGGGCCCGTGGTCAGAGCGGCCCCGTTGGTGGAGTGGGCCACTCCAACAGTGGAGTAATTGTTTAGAGGGCCCATGGGGGTCCCGAGGTCCCCGTGTCAGGGGCCCCATTAAGGCGCATTGTCAGCGCCTGGGCGGCCCTGCTGGCAAGAGGGCCCCCCAACATTTGGGGACATGATTATCTCTAGAGCCAGATGACTCAGTGTGGTGCAGTTTGTCCAGGAGGAGCCCGTGCTGAGCCCCGGGGCTCCAACGATGGCCAGAGTTATGTCAAGGGCCGTGGTGGGGTTCCCGAGGCCCAGAGGGGCCCATGTTCGTGCCTCTGAGGGCACCAGTTGTTTCAGTGCCTTGAGGGCTCCAACGTTTGGCGTATTATTTGTTCCCAGAGCATAGAAGGCTCCAAAGTGCGCAGTATTTGTTCCAGAGCCCGAGGGCTCCAACCCTTTGGCGTAGTCTTTGTCCTGGGGGCCAGTGAGGGCCCATGCCGCAGTTTTGATTCTACAGCTGCCCAGCAAGTAGTGGGCAGCTGCACCGTTTAGGTTTTCCTTTCTAGGGACTTGGTCTTTGGACTTAGGAGTGAGTCGTATTCCTTCATCCCTCCCCTGTCCTTCCCCAGCTGTGCAGCACTTAGTGCCAGCTGCAGCGTTTAGGCCCTGTTCTTGTCTCCCAGCTGCCCAGCAAGTAGTGGGCAGCTGCTACGTTTAGGTTTTGGCACAGTGGTGCAACCTGGACCCTAATGTGATTTATGTGCTAAATGTGATTTATGCGCTAATGCTTTGGGTGTTAGGAAATGTACTGTGTGTAGTATGTTTTGCGCACCCTGTGTTCTGATACCGCTGAATGTGTTTTTATGCGTCATGTGTCTTACCTACACCGCTGAATGTGTTCTTAGTGTCTTACCTACACCGCTGAATGTGTTTTTATGCGTCATGTGTCTTCTCAAACCAGAAGTCAGGCAAGCTGCAGCGTGACGTGGCCAGGCCTACAACGAACAGGAAGCGGACCGGTAAAATAGAGGCATGCCGAGTGATGGCCGCCCGGGGCTCCCGTGAGCTGGGGAGAGCCCCGGGGACACCAGGAACAAACCGTCGAATATTGCGGGGCTCCCATGACCAGGAGGGAGCCCCAGAGAGTAAATTGTCCCGGAGCCTTGCGGCTCCACCCTTTGTCCCGGTCCCGAGATTGGGGACCGGGTGAAGACCAAGACCAAGCAAAGTGGGCGCCTTGTGAAGGCGGGGCTCCCATGCGGAGAGAGAGCCCCGCCAAGCGCTACCGCCGCCAGAGAGGAGAGAGCAGGCCGGTGGCGAAGCGGAGACCGGCAGCGTCAAGAGCTCCGGTGAGTAAAGGGGGGACTGCTGTCCTGGGTCAGCCTGTGGTCAGAGCGGCCCCGTTGGTGGAGTGGGCCGCTCCAACAGTGGAGTAATTGTTTAGAGGGACCATGGGGGTCCCAAGGTCCCCGTGTGGGGGGGCCCCATTGAGGCGCATTGTCTGCGCCTTGGCAGCCCCGCTGGCAAGAGGGCCCCCCCCAACGTTTGGGGACATGATTATCTCTAGAGCCAGATGGCTCAGCGTGGCGCAGTTTGTCCAGGAGGAGCCCGTGCTGAGCCCCGGGGCTCCAACGATGGCCAGAGTTATGTAAAGGGCCCCGGTGGGGGTCCCAAGGCCCAGAGGGGCCCGTGTTCGTGCCTCTGAGGGCACCAGTTGTTTCAGAGCCTAGAGGGCTCCAGCGTGCACAGTATTTGTTCCAGAGCCCGAGGGCTCCAACCCTTTGGCGCAGTCTTTGTCCTGGGGCCAGTGAGGGCCCACGCCGCAGTTTTGATTCTACAGCTGCCCAGCAAGTAGTGGGCAGCTGCACCGTTTAGGTTTTCCTTTCTTGGGACTTGTTCTTTGGACTTAGGAATGAGTCGCACTCCTTCATCCCTCCCCTGGCCTTCCCCAGCTGCGCAGCACTTAGTGACAGCTGCAGCGTTTAGGCCCTGTTCTTGTCCCCCAGCTGCCCAGCAAGTAGTGGGCAGCTGCTACATTTAGGTTTTGGCGCAGTGGTGCAACCTGGACCCTAATGTTATTTATGTGCTAAATGTGATTTATGCGCTAATGCTTTGGGTGTTAGGAAATGTACCGTGTGTAGTATGTTTTGCGCACCCTGTGTTCTGACACCGCTGAATGTGTTTTTATGCGTCATGTGTCTTACCTACACCGCTGAATGTGTTCTTATGCATCATGTGTCTTACCTACACCACTGAATGTGTTTTTATGCGTCATGTGTCTTCTCTACACCGCTGAATGTGTTCTTATGCATCATGTGTTTTACCTACACCGCTGAATGTGTTTTTATGCGTCATGTGTCTTACCTACACCGCTGAATGTGTTCTTATGCATCATGTGTTTTACCTATACCGCTGAATGTGTTTTTATTTATCATGTGTCTTACCTACACTGCTGAATGTGTTCTTATGCATCATGTGTCTTACCTACACCGCTGAATGTGTTTTTATGCATCATGTGTGAAGCTTCTGCTTGTTCTAAGTACTAGTTCTACCAAGTGCTTATTCCTGACAGTGGTCCCTGTGTGGTTCTGAAGATTCTGGATTCGTGTAATCATTCTGGACTCGAGTCCTAAAACTTCGTCGAAACATGACGAATTTGGTATCAAAAGACCGAGAATGACGAGCACACCATGTACATATATTTCCAGCATATTCGAGTGCCGATTTCTCCTCGAAATCGTCATTATCGTTCAGAACCCTTGGCTTCCATTTTATACACTGCAGCCATCTTGTGTGTTGCCCTTTACATAGGCCTTAATCCAGCCAAATTCATTTCAGCAAGGACACGTACTCCTTAATCGACTTTCCTATGACCTGTGCAAGTTGGAACCATTGCCCCAGGCCGAACTCGTTAGGTCAGTTCCCCTCCCGGTGGCCGAACAAGATAGCATCAAGGCCCAACAAGCCATAAAACCATTTCAGCGCACACACCTGCCGTATCTTGCTCACATCTACCTCTGCTCCTTTGCTTCACTTGCTTTATGGTGGGGAAGTGCCTGTTTTATTGGGGGTCCACCGATATCTGATGAAATGTTAGGCCTTGCCGGGTGATTTGTTTTAGGCAGCACGAAGTGAAATATGGACATGTCATCATGACTCTGCCTTTTCTTTTGTATTGGAAATATGTTAACGATTTACTTTACAACCAAGAATGTTTTGCCTGAAGCTTAAAATTGTGTATAAGAAGAGAAGCCTGACTTTGTAAATTCGAGCAGTCTCCTGAGAATATACTTCCCCGTGTATTGTACTTCTAGGACACTTGTTACCTTGGTTGCAGCCAATAAATCGATCTTTGACTTCACCTAGAAGACTCTGAGTTTCTGTGGTCTGGATCAGGAAGAACCCGAGGTCTCTGGGTGTACCCTGACACCGCTGGGTTACCGGTTCTGTGCCGGTTCTTAAAAACCCAGTACCTCAGTTGGCGACCAACGTTTGGGGCGATTCCAGTGGTACCAGTCAGCCAGAGGTTCGTGAGGAGCTTCGTGTGAAAATTCCGGAGGACGGCCAACCACCTCATCGACCCCTGCATGTCGACGTGGTCCGAAGGTCTTTGCTGCGAGGTTCCCCGCTTCCCGACGGCTACAAGGACTGCTGCCCTGGCTATCGCCCTGATTTGGACCCTTGAAGTTTGGTAGAGCGAAACACTAAGACGAGTCTTCTGGTGACGTCATCGATATCTCAGTTAAGTATAAGTGGAGCGTCTCCCAGTCCTTAGTTGGTCTTAATCTTGGGTATCCTTTGGGATAATTATTGGTACTTGCAAGCACCAAAACCGAAGGACTCGTGTTTTCACGAGAAAAATCGTAATCGATAATCCTTTGAAGTTTGGAACTAGACTAGAGAGCGAAGATGCCTAGTCTTAGACTTGGAAATTTGTTTTGTCTTGGTTGTAATAATAGGGACTCCCGATTGGAGGACTCATGTCCGGTTCCTCCAGTTGGAACTCCAACTTACGAGTTATATGTGAAACATGGGGTAGGCCCCATCACATACAACGAAGTGTGGATCAAATACACAAGAAAAGATGGTGTTTTAAAATGGCCCCAATATGGTAGCTTTGATACCGAAATCTTAGATAACCTTGAAGTTAAACTGCTCAAAAAGAAAGCCCGGCCGGCAATGTTTGACTCTTTCCGCCTATGGCGTAAAGAGGCCAAACAGAAGGAAATCAAATTAGCTAAGAAAAATAAGAGAGAAGGAGGAATTTCAGTAATGCAAGCTGCTATGCAGTTTAAAGACAATGAAGAAGAGCAGATGAGTGAGCAGTTGCACAGGCAACGTAAAATGGCAATAGATAAATGTTATCCAGTTTTGCCGTCTCTTCAACAAGAGGCAGCAAAAGAACGTGAAAAAGATCCATTAATGTCGCAATTATTAAGTTCGCCACCCCCCTATGCACAAAATGCCACGGCACCTCCACAACCCACAGTTGCACAACCTGTGGTTGTTATGCCTCCTATTCCTCTGCAGCAACCATCAGCCACTCTTCAGCTGGTTCCTACTCCTTTGGTGCAGCCAAGGCCCACCGATCACACCTGTTTCTACGATTTTGCCCACTGTACTCTCTACTTCTCCTAATGCTCCCTCTACGATTTTGCCTAGTGCTCCTTCTATTTCTCCAGATGCCTCCTCTGCTGGTATATCTGCCTCTGCCTTATCTCACCCCGTTCTTCCTTCAGTTTCACCTTCAATTCGGCAGAAAATGGCCAGCACTGTCACTAACCTTCTTTCACCTCTTTTTGGGTCGCCTACTACGACCCCTAAAATGGAACGAAGACAGTTGCGAAGTCGACTGCCTGACTATCAGGAGAGAGACTTATTGAATCGTTTAGCACGAAAATGGGTTATGGACACCGTAAAATATGATGTAGAGTCGGTCAGGGAAGTCTTCCATCAATGGGAAGCACCGACACAGAGATACGTTTTCGAACAGATGTGTGTTTTCCTTTGCGAGGATTTGGAAGACAATGAACTGGAATGCATCCCACAAGAGATGTGTCGTGTACGATTTAAGTTTGGAGAGGGCATGATTGTAGGTCCAGATGTGGAGAAAGCAGTTGAAATGTTGTTATCATATCGGAGTAAGGGAAGCAGTTCTGGGTCACAATCTAGTGCATCCAGTAGGAAAAAGGCGCGACAATACCCTATGAGAGAAGTTCCCCCACAATGGAGAGAGGGTGACACAACTGTTAACCCACCTATTTTGCCACACTTTCAGCGTGTATGGGTACATGTCCCATGGAAGCAAGCTGAAGTTTTAGCACTTAAACAGACATTGCCTGATCCGCGTAAAAATCCTGCAGGGTATTACAAAGAGTTGTCACAGACTGCTGGATCATGTATAATGAATTTAGCCGATATCTATATGCTATTTGGGAATGTTGTTACACAGCCTTTATGGGGTAAAATTCGCCATACAGATCATGATCAAGAGTTAGGTGACTCATGGGCTAATATCACCGCTGCAGATGCCCGACAAGTTGGTGGTGCCAAGCCTGAGCCTTTGATAGCAGAACTTCCTGGTAGAATAGTTGATTACATGAAGACGATAATGCCTGCAATACGTGTAAATTGGGATAAGTTGTCTGCATGCAAGCAGAAGAAAGAAGAAACAGTCTCAGATTTTTTCACCAGGTTTGAAGAGACATTTGTCGACCACAGCGGTCAAGATATGACCACAGAAGGTGGTCAGAGATTGTTTGTCGATAAATTCGTGCACAATCTGCTTCCAGAATTGTGTAAAAAGTTAAAGGATTCGGAAAGTTCTTGGGCTGTGTCATCTTCAGCCCAGATATTGGCTACTGCACAATATTACGAAAATAGAGACAAAGACGAGAATGATAGAGTAGAAAAGAAAACTAAGGAGTTGAAAACGAAGGCCACGTGGTGGTGGTAATCAAAATAATAATGGTCAGAATCACTACCAGAATAATTTTCAGCAGCCTCAACAGTATCAGAGGAACTCGCAAAGAGCCGAGTACACTCAACCCTGTGTGCCTGTAGGCCCCAACCAGTGTTCATATTGCAAAGAAGAGGGTCATTTCAAGTATAATTGTCCTATTCTGTTACAACGTGCAAATGATGTTTCTGGTATAAGAGGTCGTGGTGTTCAGCAAGCACCTAGAGGAAGAGGACGTGGAAACGTCCCTCAGAACGCACGTCCCCTTCCACCACAAAATTCTATGAATAGGTTTGATCAGCAGAATAACGCATCTGACAGGACAGCCCAATACTACGTTGATGATTACTATACAGAAGATGAGTATTTGGAGGGTAATGATTGTTAGGACAGCCATAGACAAGGAGAGGGAGTTGTTTCAGTTCCAGTAGATCAGAGTGGACCTTACGTCGAGGTGATTACATCAGGTGTGTCAGAGCCTTTTCTGTTGGATACTGGTGCTACAAAGAGTTCTATTATGCACTCCAAACTCCCTGGCGCACCTTTGTCTGGCGAAATGAACGTTTCTGTAGGTTTTTCTGGCGCCCCAGTTAGAAATCCGATTTCTGACCCTTTATCTCTTTCTGTTGGTCCTTGCGAATTCGAAGCACCCCTCATTCTGACAACAGGTTGTGGTGAAAACTTGCTAGGATTGGATTTGTTAAAAAGATTGCATGCGACTTTGTACTGTTCTCCTTCAGGAGTACACCTTACTCTAGGTAAGAAAGTAATTTCTCCCATGTATTTGTCGAGGGACAAACTTCCAGCAGAATTGTCGTTTCTTCCAGACATTCTTTGGGCCACTGGTCCTAATGATGTAGGCCTATTAGAAATTCCACCATATGGTGTAACATTGAAAGCCAATGTTAAAATGCCACGAATTCCACAATATAGGATTTCTAATGAGGGTGAAAAAGCTTTGCTAGCGATCGTTTACGAATTGATTCAAAAAGATGTGGTTGAAGAAACACGAGGCAACGTTTGCAATAGTCCTGTTCTGCCTGTTTTAAAACGAACTGACCCTTCTCAGCCACCTGTGTACAGATTTGTGATTGATCTGAGAGAGGTGAATAAAATAGTTGTGCCACAATTCCCAGTTGTCCCCGACATTACCACATTATTGACTATGACTCCAGCTTCTGCCTCTTGGTTTTCGGTGATTGACCTGAAGAATGCCTTCATCAGCATCCCGATCGCTGAGGAAAGCAGGGATATTTTTTCCTTCAGTTTAGGAGGTCGCAGCTTCCGCTTTAAACGCGCTCCCAGGGCTACTGTGAAAGTCCATCCATATACAGTCAAGCTCTAAAAACACAGCTTGATACGATTATTTTACCTGAAGGTGCTACTCTTGTACAGTATGTGGATGATTTACTCATTGCTGCAGACACTGAGGAAATTTGTAAAAAGGCCACGCTGTCATTATTGCGTCATCTGTGTGAATTACATCACAAGGTGTCAGTTTCCAAACTGCAATATTGCCGACAAGAAGTGACCTATCTAGGTCACCTCTTATCGAAGAAGGGAAGGAAACTGACCCCAGAAAGAATTCAGGCAATAGCGAAATTAAATGTGCCACGAACACAGAGAGAAGTGCATGCTTTCTTGGGCATTACATCGTACTGTAGACAATGGATTCCAAATTTTTCGTTATTAGCCAAACCCTTGGTGGCATTAACGTGCAAAAATACACCCAATCCCATTCCTTGGTCTGAAGAGTGTCAGAAAAGTTTTCTCGAATTGCGCACAGCATTGTGTTCGGCTCCTGTGTTAGGTACCCCCGACTACAGTAAGCCTTTCACACTATATGTCCACGAGAAAGAGGGCTGTGCATTGTCAGTGTTGACTCAGTTGTTTGGAGGTAGGCAGCGTCCATGTGCCTATTTTTCGTCGACCTTGGATCTGGTAGCACAAGCATTGCCAAGTTGTTTAAGAGCCACAGCAGCAGCTGTTTCTATTCGACAGTCTGCTGGTCTAGTAATGAATAATACACTAATCGTGATGGTCCCACATGCAGTAGACATGTTGTTAAATAGAACCAAGACACAACACTTAACTAGTGCTCGACTGTCCAGTTATGAATTGACACTGCTAGCGAGCCATGTGCACATAAAAAGATGCAGTACCTTAAATCTAGCTACGTTGTTGCCAATTGCAGAGGAATCAGATGTTTCAGAACAGCACAATTGTTTTCTCAGAACAGAGGAAGAGACGAAAGGGAGAATAGATGTATTCGATACTCCTCTTGCTGAATGCGATGGTACATTATGGGTGGATGGTTCATGCTTTAAGCTTCCGAGTGGTGACACGACTGCAGCATATGCCGTTACGACGTTGCACACAGTTGTTGAAGCTGCACGTGTCCCGTATAATTCAGCTCAAGCAGCAGAATTGATTGCACTCACGAGAGCATGTGTGTTGTCTAAAGGGATGAAAGTGACTATCTACACTGATAGTCAGTATGCATTTGGAGTGGCTCAAAGTTTTGGGCGATTGTGGAGAGAACGTGGATTTCTGACTTCGCATGGAGCTAAGATTCAGCATGGTCAGTTGGTGAATGAGCTTCTTGAATCACTGACCTTGCCCCTGCAAATGGCGATTGTGAAATGTAGTGCTCACAAGAAGGTGACTGATGATGTTGGTCGTGGAAATGCATTTGCTGATGAGATCGCGAAAGAAACTGCAAAGAATGTAATGAGCCGAATGTACGTTGCAGGCCCTGCAAGATGGATTGGTGATGGTGGAATGTGTGAAGACACAGTACAGAGCGTGAAGTCCATTCAAGCTGAGGCCACATAGAAAGAGTTGAGTACGTGGAGAGAAAGTACGGGTAGAATGGATGCAAATGGTTGCTGGATTGAATTAACAGAGCATCAGAGATGGTTGTTACCCGATGCATATGTGCTTGCAGTGGTTACAATGGCTCATGGAATGGCTCATATCAGCGTGAAAGGGATTTGCGAGTTGTTGGCCCCAGTATGGAAGAATTCAGGGATTCCCAAATGTGCAGAGAATGTTGTCAAGAATTGCATGGTATGTTTGAAACACAATCCTGGTAGGGGAACCCCAACTCCAGCTGGTCATTTTGCACCTCCTACGTACCCGTTCGAGGTTTTGCAGCTAGATTTCATTCACATGGAGAGGTGCAACAATTTAAAATACGTACTCGTTGTTGTTTGTGCCTTCTCAAGATGGGTAGAAGCCTATCCCCTAAAAGACAATACTGCCTTGTCCACAGCAAAAGCCCTTGTGAAAGAGTACTTCCCCAGGTTTGGAATGCCTAGAATGGTCTGGTCTGATAATGGGAGTGAATTTGTGGGTCGTGTGATGAAGAGAGTGTGTGAAGGGCTAGGTATCCGACAGAAATTCCACGCTGCAAATTACCCCCAAATCAGCTGGATTAGTAGAATGTTACAATGGCACTTTAAAACTTAAACTGGGCAAAATCCAAGCGAGCACAGGTCTTAAACGGCCTGACGCTCTACCCTTAGCACTCCTGTCCACTAGAATGACTGTGCATTCACGAGTGAAACTTAGTCCATACGAGATAGTTTTTGGCAGGCCAGCCAACATATGGGGAGTGCCTAGACCCACCAAGTTCAGCGAGCTTGAACACCCTATTTTGCTTAATTATCTGTATGAATTGACGGCTAAATTGCGTGTTTTGCATCAACAGTTCCACAACACCCTGCCTCCGGTCTCTGAGACTCCGGGTCACGCCATTGACCCCGGTTCCTGGATCCTTGTAAGAAATGTCCAAAGAACGAAGAACGACCAGCCCAGGTGGACCGGGCCTCATCTCGTCCTTCTTTCTACAAGATCAGCCGTTCGGGTGGAGGGGAAGGCCAACTGGGTCCACGGGATCCCTTGTAAGAAAATCCCTTCCCCTCTACCCTATGACCAGTGGGTCCGGAAGGGTGTCGCTGACCCAGAACCTGATACCGTGTAACATGCCGTCCCTTTTCCTGACTTACCTGTAAAAAGAACTGACTCTGAGCAAGAAAATGAGAACATTTCGCACAAGGCTGTGCCACCATCCAAGCTATTGAACACTACAGAGCCTGACCTTCTGTTCCAGGATCAGACAATACCTGGGAAACAACGATACAATTTGAGACCGAGAAAACCGAACTAATAAAACAATTTCTTTTGCAATTTGAGACTAAAATCCATGGACTAATAAAAGAGACATTTCCCTTTTCCCCAAGTACTATTTTTGAAAGTGCAGCTCTCTCATCTAGGAAACTTGCTTATTTTTGTTTTTCGAACCGCCATCCGGGTTCCGCTGCTAGGGCCACGGTTGATTAAAGTCTTTGGGGTGCAGCTGACGACGTTAGGTCGGTAGTTCTGGTTGGTCCAAGGGAGTTGCCCTAGACTGTCAGAAGCATCCCCTAGCAGAGGCAACCTACCACCGCGGGCAGCACTTTAGAGAGGATGGAGTTTCCCGATGTGGAGAGACCTGCCAAACGAATGAATTTTAAGCACAAGTTGTGCAACGTGATGACAAGGAAAAGTTTTATAATATTGTGTATTCTTATGCTATTCAGTGTAATGATATTTTTGATCAGCTATGTTTTACTCTCTTTTCGTGTAACATTTGCACCCACTGCATCCCCCATACCTCCTCCCACTGTTTCCTCCCATTCTTTCCACCCTCTGCCTGACCACGAATCAAATAGGAGATTGGAGTTCATCAATAACTCCTTTGTTCAATTGTTACACCAACACCAACTTGTAATGAACACAACTAACTGTTGGGTGTGCGGTCTTATGCCTCACACAAAAGGTATCCCTTATTTGGTCCTGCCATTTAGTCACAATGGTTCTGTATGGGCATATAGGACAATGTTCATATATGCACACGAAATCTACCCCCTACGTTCTGTAACAGACAATCCTAGAAAAAGTGCTCTAGTCAAGGGTATAGTAGACATGATTAAGGAAGGTATTCCTTATGAGACTATCCCTAGAGATGAGACACTATTATACATAGGATGGAACATGACTGGATATGGAAGTACTCTGAGTGAGAAACAGCAAGCTAAGAGATCTTCCCCGATTTGGATTGTACCCCATCAGGGTCATCTGTGTCTGCAAGGTAATGGCACGAATCCCAGGGCTCAGTTAGGGAGGAGCGTCTGTACTGAAACGTATGTTTTTGGATCTCAGACTTCCCCTGCGTTTTTAGCAGCTAAGGGTACTTATTTCATCTGCCACGATAGAGCCTATACATGGTTGCCCCCTGACTTTTCGGGCTCATGTTTTGTTTCCTTCCTGTTGCCTCCCACCTACACAGCAGCGGCAGACTACCACAGGACAAGGATAGTTAGAGGTGTTTTGAGTGAAGAAGACACTGCAGGTCAAGAATTTGGAGACTTTGCAAAGGGTTTTCTGCCGTTCTGGGGATCCATGGCTAACAGCAGGAACATTAGGCAATTGACAAGGGTAGTTGAGTCCACCGTGATTGAAACTACTGGTGCCCTTAGTAACTTGACTGCTGAGCTCCAGTCGGATCGACTTATGACCCTTCAGAACAGGGTCGCTTTAGATGTCATACTTGCAGACCGAGGTGGGGTATACAGATTGATCCAATCTAGTTGCTGCATCTTCATCCCTGATAACGCTCCAACAGTGTACCAGGCCATCTCCAAACTACATAGGATTTCCGAATCTATTCATGTGGATAAAGGAGATTGGTCATTAATGGGATGGTTCTGGGAACTGATATCTGCCTGGGGATGGAAAATCCTGATGGTCATTGGTATGGTCTTAGCCATTCTCTTTCTGTTCTGTCTGTGCATACAGTGTGCTCCTGCAATATGTGGCCTCTGTGTTACATCATGTGTAAGGAAACCTCAGTATCAAGAGATGAACTGAGCACTAGAATGATGTTACAGCAACATCTCAATGACTTTAAGAATATAGATCTGGACTCAGATTAACATGAGGATAGAATAATTGCCTATGTAAGGGCAAAAGGAGGGTTTGTGGTTCTGAAGATTCTGGATTCGTGTAATCATTCTGGACTCGAGTCCTAAAACTTCGGCGAAACATGACGAATTTGGTATCAAAAGACCGAGAATGACGAGCACACCATGTACATATATTTCCAGCATATTCGAGTGACGATTTCTCCTCGAAATCGTCACTATCGTTCAGAACCCTTGGCTTCCATTTTATACACTGCAGCCATCTTGTGTGTTGCCCTTTACATAGGCCTTAATCCAGCCAAATTCATTTCAGCAAGGACACGTACTCCTTAATCGACTTTCCTATGACCTGTGCAAGTTGGAACCATTGCCCCAGGCCGAACTCGTTAGGTCAGTTCCCCTCCCGGTGGCCGAACAAGATAGCATCAAGGCCCAACAAGCCATAAAACCATTTCAGCGCACACACCTGCCGTATCTTGCTCACATCTACCTCTGCTCCTTTGCTTCACTTGCTTTATGGTGGGGAGGTGCCTGTTTTATTGGGGTCCACCGATATCTGATGAAATGTTAGGCCTTGCCGGGTGATTTGTTGTAGGCAGCACGAAGTGAAATATGGACATGTCATCATGACTCTGCCTTTTCTTTTGTATTGGAAATATGTTAACGATTTACTTTACAACCAAGAATGTTTTGCCTGAAGTTTAAAATTGTGTATAAGAAGAGAAGCCTGACTTTGTAAATTTGAGCAGTCTCCTGAGAATGTACTTCCCCGTGTGTTGTACTTCTAGGACACTTGTTACCTTGGTTGCAGCCAATAAATCGATCTTTGACTTCACCTAGAAGACTCTGAGTTTCTGTGGTCTGGATCAGGAAGAACCCGGGGTCTCTGGGTGTACCCTGACACCGCTGGGTTACCGGTTCTGTGCCGGTTCTTAAAAACCCAGTACCTCACCTGTGGCCCTGTCCCATGTATATAATCCCCTGTAAATTCTGCCCGTGCCTATGGCACAATGTACATCCTTTTATATGATTCTGATGTGTTCTGATAATACAAAGGCTATTTTTATATAACTTTGTGTGGAGTTCCTTTTGTGGGGGGCCTGGGATGTTGTTGCTGGGGGTGCGTGCGCAAATGCTTTACACATTGCCTCCAAGATAAGCCTGACTGCTCGTGCCAAGCTACCAAGGGGGTGAGCAGGGGTTATCTTTGGCGGGTGACTTCCTTGCCCTGACTAGAGTGGTGGTTTCTGCCTGGCTTTGGCGCAAGCCTCAGCTAACCAGTGTTGGACCTGGCCCTTTTGGCAGGTTCACCCCGAGACTTTTTGCTTTTTCCTAGCCTGTTTCTGTAACCTGGTGGTGGTGATTTTAGGCCTCTGCGCACTTTTTCACAGTGGTACAGTGTAAAGTGCGTGAGCTCTCTGTGTATGTGTGGTGAATGACCTGCCCTCCCATAGGAATGAATGGGGAATATGTATGCCCATGGTAGTTCCTGATGTGTGGGGAGTGCAGGGTCGAGTTTGATATGTGCAAACTCGTGAGATTGAATGCTGCGTAATGGTGTATGCGGCATGGTTGTGTCTAGTCTAGAAGTGCCACTTTGAGAAGTTGGCATATTTGTGTAATTTGTGCCTGGCGTGTGATTGGCTGGTGAGCCTGGCCCAGAGTGCCTGGGCCTGCTTGTGGATTGACTGTCTGGTTTGAGGGTGACAGGGGCTACAGAGCCCCAGGAGGTTGTCTGAGTCAGCCCGTGGAAGAAAGGCAGCATCTGCTGCCAAGGAAGTGGGTGGAGATAGCACCTGAGAGTGAATGAGGCTGTGCCTGCCTGCCACAATGCTGGCTCCACCTCCCCGCTGGGCGACTGTCACCTCTGTCCATGATACTGAAAGGACTTCCCTATAACCAGTTCTAGCTGGTTCTCACACTGCCTGCACAAAGACTTCAAAGACTTTTCTGTGTATAAGAAGGGGCTGTGTCCCCTTCCAAAATGTTCTTGTTTCTAACTTGAATCTGCCAGGGGCGTACTGCTGCTTGGGCCCAGGGGAATCCCTGGGCCCTGCCCAGGCCCTGGACATCTGATGGACTTTCCTGGATGCCTGGAGGACTTCTGGGGGACCCCTCTACCTTGCCTGGGCTGATGGGGGGGGACATTTGTTTGCCCCTTGAAATCTCTGGGACCTTTGGCAGCATGGAGAAGCTGCATTTTCCTGCAGAGACCTTTTTTCTTGCCTTTACCCAGGCTTGTTGAAGCCTAAGCGCTTGGGAGCGCTTGATTGGTATTTATAGTACCTGGGAGCGCTGTATATTACTTATAGCGCTGGGAGAGCGCTCTATTTGAACCCATTGCGAGCGTGTCGCCCTCATGCATTTTGCGTGAGGTTTGGCAGGTGCCTACCCTGCGACTTTGCCCATTTATTTAATTATTTAGCGAGTGCCCACCTCGCTTCTATGTTTATTTTTAACTTCGAGGGTGCCCACCCCTCGTTATTGCCTCCGTTTGGCCACCGCCGCAGCCCGGAGGAAACACCGGAAGAAGATGTCCGGCCCGCCGCCTGGTTGTGGGCGGGGCCGGTAGGACGTGGTTTCCGCTACCCCCTGCCTGGGGGAAGCCATGCGGTGTCCGGCCGGTCTCCCGTCAGGAGAGGGAGACCGGAGATGCTGGCCTGTTGAGGAAGCCCGGTAGCAGCTGAGGAGGAGAGGCGGAGGGGGCCCGAGGCACATTGCCGGTGCCTGCCCCCACCGCAGAGAGAAGAGAGACTGCCGCCGGGAGGCTTGCTGGCTCCACACTGAGTCCCGGTCCCGAGACGGGGGACCGGGCAAACAAGGAGAGTCCGTGAGGAGCAGGAGCTCCTCAGATGCCGCGGAGTCCGCCCCCGCCGCACCGAAGACCGGCGAGAGCACATGGAGCAGCCCGGTGAGTGTTGGCGGGCCAGGGGGAAGCTCCGTGCGGTGCCGGTTTGAGGCACTTGAGTCAGGGCGGCCCCGGATGGCAGTGGGCCGCCCCACCGCATTCTTGTTTGGCCCACGAGGGCCCCGGGGGCATTGTTGTTGGTTTCCGAGCCCTTAGGGGCTCCGTGGCATTTCTTAGAGCCCCGAGGCTCCAACGAGGGGCATAATTCTTTTCAGAGCCCCGTGGCTCCCATGATGGCCAGTAGTTGTTGAGTCCCCGTGCGAGGGGCTCCATCGTCGTGAGGCGGCATATGTATGTTATTAGAGCCACGAAGCTCTAAGGGGGCCATACTTGTTTTAAGGAGCCTGAAAGGCTCCAGGGCATATTTTGTTTAAGAGCCTGTGTGGCTCCAACGTTTGGGGTACATGACATGCCCAGAGCCTGTGTGGCTCCAGCAGTGGGTGCAGTTTTCGCCTAAGGGTCAGTGAGGGCCCTGTCGCAGTTTTCTGATGATTCCCAGCTGCCCAGCAATTAGTGGGCAGCTGCACCGTTTAGGTCTTGGGATGTTCCCAGGTGCCCAGCAAGTAGTGGGCACCTGCACCGTTTAGGCCCCTGACATTGAGACACAGGGCGTCCTAGCCCCAACAAGGCCAGCTGGCCTAGGGACTGCTACAGGTGGTGGCTTATGTAGGTTTTGCGCAATTGTGTGGTTTTTCTTTGCACCTCTGAATGTTATAGGCATCATGTGTCTTTGCGCTATTGAGTTGTGTTTTCTTTCCTGGCACCTCTGAATGTTTTCAATGCATCATGTGTTTTTCTTGTTATTACACCGCTGAATGTTTTAGGCAGTTTTCTTTCCTTACACCTCTGAATGTTTTATGCATCATGTGTTTACCTTTTTCCCTACACCGCTGAATGTGTTTTTGATGCATCATGTGTAATGTGTTCTTGCTTCTACCCCTAAATGTATTTTATTCTTAGGTGGTTGTGTTCTGCCTAGTATAGTTATACTAGAGAGGTTATGTGTCCATGCGTGATCTAGGCCTATGGTTATTAGTATTGCGTAGTGTGTACTTACTTGTTCCCAGTAGTTACTGGATGTGATCTATAATTGTTATTTTGTGCTACAGTAATTTTATATCCTTTTATTCTAATTTCTGACAGTATTTCTATTTCTAAGTGCTGATTATGACAGTGGCCCATGTGGCCCTGTCTTGTGAATAGTCCCTTGTGAATATTGCCCGTGCCAGTTGGCACAATGTACATGTGTGATTTCTATCTGATGTGTTTTGACAATACAAAAGTTATTTTAATATAACCTTGTGTGGAGTTCCTTTTGTGGTGTGCCTAGGATGTTGTTGCTGTTGTGCGCTGGCGCAAATGCTTTACACATTGCCTCCGAGTTTAGCCTCACTGCTCGTGCCAAGCTACCAAGGGGGTGAGCAGGTGTTATCTTGGTGTGTGACTCCCTCGCCCTGACTAGAATGGTGGTTTCTGCCTGGCTTTGGCGTCAGCCTTAGCCTACCAGAAATAGCTAGTTCTAACATTGTTGGTCAGCGGTGCGGATTAGGATTTGTGTTTGCGCAGTACCACAGCGACAGCTGGCTACATTACAAAACTCTGCATTTTTTTAGATAGTCACATGTTTGGGATTATTGTTTGTGATTTTGTTTTCCTCAAGAGTGTCATTTTCAGATGGTGTTCCTGCGCTTTATGTTTAGTGGCAGATGAGAGAAAATGACAGGGCGGGACGCCAGTAGAGGGGGAGGTTCCCATAGATTAGGAATCCCTTGCTGGGTCCAGTGTCCAATCCCTATTCCTGTTCCTGTGTGGGTAGATGGAAGAGAGGGAGTGTGGAGGAGAAATGGCTAGCTCGGGAGGGTGGCTATCCCCTAAGTGTAGTGTGTGTGTGTCTGGATTCCCCAGTATGGTAGGATCCAGTCGTGGCAGCAAAAATGTGTCCAGTGAGTGAAATCCCATTCCCAGTTCCCAGAGTATGGTGCCTGGTGCTCAGTAAGAGGGGTACAGGTTGAGAGTCAAAGGCAGTGAGGAACTGTCTCGCCAGTCTGGAGGGGGAGTGTGTGGATGAGTGCTGTGTTGAACTGGAGGAGTTGGTGTGAGTTTTTTAAGGAGCTTGCACGTGAGGTGTACCTCTGGTGGTGTGCAGGAGGTCATGCAGAGGCACTGGACAAGAAGGTGGATGTCTGGCGGTGTGCTAGATGTCTTGCAGAGACGTTAGGGAGTGATTCTAAAAGTAGTGTCTTGTGTATCTGATGATCCTGTGTAGGTGAAGAGGTTCATGTGTAGCCCAGCTAGGTTCCATTAGGATGGTAGGGGTATAGGGGCTCACGTCCTGTCTCAGTGGAGGCGGAGTGAGTGTGGGACGGTGTGTCCCACGTTGGCCCGAAACCCTGTCTCTGTGCCTGGAGGGTTCCCCCGGGAGCGCCAGGTCAGGGGCCTAGGCTGTACTTACGGGTCATTTGAGGAGGATCTTCCTGTGTCTCGAGGACGGGGAGTGTCTGTAACCAGAACTCCGGCGGTCCTGGTGTTGAGGGGTACCGCTCCTAAGTGGAGGGTGCAGAACTCTGGAAGGGGGTGCAGAGGGACGGTGTACTTCTGACCCCGGTGCAACCTGAGGGTTTAGATCCTAGGTTGGGAGATTAGGAAGCTTTCAGGTCAAGAGGAATCTCTGCCAAAGTAGATCAGCTGAAGAGATTGAAGGGGGCTGCCCTTGCTGTGTGTTCTGGGGCCCACCTGCAGTCTGTTGTTTCTACTAAGGTAGAGGAAAGGGGGCTTTGCTGTATGCTGTGTCCCCCCCACCTGCTTGAAGAGAGACTGTGCTGTGTGCTTTATACCTCAGGAGTGAAAATGTTTCAAGTTGGTAGACCAGTGATGGAGTGAGATCCTGAACTGGTAGGAGAATTGTGTTCTGGTGAGTGCTTCCCTGTGAGGGTGCGGAAACCCAGAAGTAGAGGTAGGGTGGGGCATTCTTGCCCGTGACCTCTGGTCAGCCTGAGGGTGTGGTCCCTGGGTTGAAGGATCAGTGGTAGTTGTAGCTATACAGAGAGGGAGAGTGGCTATTGTGTGCCAGGGGTTATTGCTCCCCACTCTGTGGATTGGTTAGGACCTGTGATATTTGGATGGCCTAGGGCCTGGTCCTGGCTGTGGATGACTAGTGTGTACCAGTGGGGTATCCTAGTTGGGTCAGAGAGTTCTTGTTTGGAGGAAACAATGTAGGTTCAGAGTGGCGAAAAACTGGAAGGTGTCCCTGCCTTGCGGGCCCATGTCCGTGTTTTGTCGCCCAAAGCAAGGAAGCCCATCAGTGGAGTGATTGGTCTACCCTGCGTTTTGGCTGGAAGGGGGTTGTGTTGGACCTGGCCCTTTTGGCAGCTTCACCCCGAGACCTTTTGCTTTTTCCTAGCCTGTTTCTGTAACCTGGTGGTGGTGATTTTAGGCCTCTGTGCACTTTTTCACTGTGGTACAGTGTAAAGTGCGTGAGCTCTCTGTGTATGTGTGGTGAGTGACCTGCCCTCCCATAGGAATGAATGGTGGAATATGTATGCCCATGGTAGTTCCTGATGTGTGGGGAGTGCAGGGTCGAGTTTGATATGTGCGAACTCGTGAGACTGAATGCTTCATAATGGTGTATGCGGCATGGTTGTGTCTAGTCTAGAAGTGCCACTTTGAGAAGTTGGTATATTTGTGTAATTTGTGCCTGGCGTGTGATTGGCTGGTGAGCCTGGCCCAGAGTGCCTGGGCCTGCTTGTGGATTGACTGTCTGGTTTGAGGGTGACAAGGGCTGCAGAGCCCCAGGAGGTTGTCTGAGTCAGCCCGTGGATGAAAGGCAGCATCTGCTGCCAAGGAAGTGGGTGGAGATAGCACCTGAGAGTGAATGAGGCTGTGCCCGCCTGCCACAATGCTGGCTCCACCTCCCCGCTGGGCGACTGTCACCTCTGTCCCTGATACTGAAAGGACTTCCCTATAACCAGTTCTAGCTGGTTCTCACACTGCCTGCACAAAGACTTCAAAGATTTTTCTATGTATAAGAAGGGGCTGTGTCCCCTTCCAAAATGTTCTTGTTTCTAACTTGAATCTGCCAGGGGCGTGCTGCTGCTTGGGCCCAGGGGAATCCCTGGGCCCTGCCCAGCCCCTGGACATCTGATGGACTTTCCTGGATGCCTGGAGGACTTCTGGGGGACCCCTCTGCCTTGCCTGGGCTGATGGGGGGACATTGCTTTGCCCCTTGAAATCTCTGGGACCTTTGGCAGCGTGGAGAAGCTGCATTTTCCTGCAGAGACCTTTTTTCTTGCCTTTACCCAGGCTTGTTGAAGCCTAAGTGCTTGGGAGCGCTTGATTGGTATTTATAGCGCCTGGGAGCGCTGTATATTACTTATAGCGCTGGGAGAGCGCTCTATTTGAACCCATTGCGAGCGTGTCGCCCTCACGCATTTTGCGCAAGGTTTGGCAGGTGCATACCCTGCGACTTTGCCCATTTATTTAATTATTTAGCGAGTGCCCACCTCGCTTCTATGTTTATTTTTAACTTCGAGGGTGCCCACCCCTCGTTATTGCCTCCGTTTGGTCACCGCCGCAGCCCGGAGGAAACACCGTAAGAGGATGTCCGGCCCACCGCCTGGTTGTGGGCGGGACCGGAAGGACGTTGTTTCCACTTCCACCTGCGTGGGGGACGCCATGCGGTGTCCGGCCAGTCTCCCGTGAGGAGAGGGAGACCGGAGATGCTGGCCTGTTGAGGAAGCCCGGTAGCAGCTGAGGAGGAGAGGCGGAGGGGGCCCGAGGCACATTGCCGGTGCCTGCCCCGGCCGCAGAGAGAAGAGACTGCGCCGGGAGCCTTGCTGGCTCCACACTGAGTCCCGGTCCCGAGACGGGGGACCGGGCAAAGCAAGGAGAGTCCGTGAGGAGCAGGAGCTCCTCAGATGCCGCCGAGTCCGCCCCCGCCGCACCGAAGACCGGCGAGAGCACATGGAGCAGCCCGGTGAGTGTTGGCGGGCCAGAGGGAAGCTCCGTGCGGTGCCGGTTTGATGCACTTGAGTCAGGGCGGCCCCGGATGCCAGTGGGCTGCCCCATCGCATTCTTGTTTGGCCCACGAGGGCCCCGGGGGCATTGTTGTAGGTTTCCGAGCCCTGAGGGGCTCCGTGGCATTTCTTAGAGGCCCGAGGCTCCAACGAGGGGCATAATTCTTTTCAGAGTCCCGTGGCTCCCATGATGGCCAGTAGTTGTTGAGTCCCCGTGCGAGGGGCTCCATCGTCGTGAGGCGGCATATGTATGTTATTAAAGCCACGAAGCTCTAAGGGGGCCATACTTGTTTTAAGGAGCCTGAAAGGCTCCAGGGCATATTTTGTTTAAGAGCCTGTGTGGCTCCAACATTTGGGGTACGTGACATGCCCAGAGCCTGTGTGGCTCCAGCAGTGGGTGAAGTTTGCACCTAAGGGTCAGTGAGGGCCCTGTCGCAGTTTTCTGATGATTCCCAGCTGCCCAGCAATTAGTGGGCAGCTGCACCATTTAGGTCTTGGGATGTTCCCAGGTGCCCAGCAAGTAATGGGCACCTGCACCGTTTAGGCCCCTGACATTGAGACACAGCTGGCCTAGGGACTGCCACAGGTGGTGGCCTATGTAGGTTTTGCGCAATTGTGTGGTTTTTCCTTGCACCTCTGAATGTTTTAGGCATCGTGTGTCTTTGCGCTATTGAGTTGTGTTTTCTTTCCTGGCACCTCTGAATGTTTTCAATGCATCATGTGTCTTTCTTGTTATTACACCGCTGAATGTTTTAGGCATCATGTGTTTTCTTTCCTTACACCTCTGAATGTTTTATGCATCATGTGTTTACCTTTTTCCCTACACTGCTGAATGTGTTTTTGATGCATCATGTGTAATGTGTTCTTGCTTCTACCCCTAAATTTATTTTATTCTTAAGTGGTTGTGTTTTGCCTAGTATAGTTATACTAGAGAGGTTATGTGTCCATGCGTGATCTAGGCCTATGGATATTAGTATTGCGTAGTGTGTACTTACCTGTTCCCAGTAGTTGCTGGATGTGATCTATAATTGTTATTTTGTGCTACAGTGATTTTATTTCCTTTTATTCTAATTTCTGACAGTATTTCTATTTCTAAGTGCTGATTATGACAGTGGCCCATGTGGCCCTGTCTTGTGAATAGTCCCTTGTGAATATTGCCCGTGCCAGTTGGCACAATGTACATGTGTGATTTCTATCTGATGTATCTGAAAGAAACAGGTTAGTATTAGATTCCTTACCTTAGAATATCCCCAGGCGTCAGTCTGGATCCGGAAACTTTTGCGTAGCAGTACCCCTGCGCGTCGGTAGGCGTCGTCTGCAGGCGTCTCCTGCGGCTCCGCGTCCGTCGTCGCCGTGATGACATCGCTGGAGTATATAGACGCCGCCTCCGCGCGCTGACGTCAGTTCTTCTTTTTTCCGCGCCAGTTAGCGCAGATCCGAAGAGCAGTACTCCGGTCTTTTGACCAAAGTTTTTGAATCTTTCCTGTTACTCTTAAGGTGCCGGTAGTATGCCTGGTTTTAAGAATTGTGACGGCTGTGACCGCACGATGTCGGTCACGGACCATCACCACCTCACGCCTCCGTGCCTGGGCCCGGACCACGACGTGGACGCCTGCGTCGATTGCCGGGCCTTGACGAATAAAGCTAGACGGGAGCGGTCCCGCAAGCTGCTCGAGCTCCGGGTGTCGGCCCCGCGTCGAGAGCGGTCCCGGTCCGGACGGAGGTCTAGGGAGCGATCGAGGGAGCGGTCGCAGAGCCGTCACGAGCGCTCCGGGAGTCATCACCATTCCTCTGGTTCCTCAGGTAGGAAGCACAAGAAGTCGGGGCGTCGTCATCGTTCCCCCGACTCCCCCCGACGCTCGCGCGATGCGGCCGGGGGTTCGGGTGGCCCCACCCCCGCGGCTCCGCGTGAGTCGCCGATGCGGCCTGCTCCATACCCTGCGGTCCCTGGGCAGGGCGCGTCGCCCAAGGAGATAGAGGCGTTCCTCATGGCCATGAGGGCACTGTCTCCTCCGACGGGGCCTACGGCGCCTGCGGGCCCGGTGGTCCCGTCCGGGGGCCCTAGCGGTTCTGGTGCTCCTGCCTCGACGCCGTCGGGTGCTCCGGCCCCGACGTCGCCGACGGCTCCGGCCCCGGCGCCGCAGGGACCTTCAGGGTCAACGCCGGCTGGTCTACCGGCCTCTCCGGCGCCGATTTCATCGGGGCAACCCACTGCGCCACCCCCGCGCGGCGCCGGCCGGCGCCGGTGCTCCAGCGCCGGCTCTGGGCGGTGCCGCCCCCATTCCCTCTCCGACTCCGGCCGCGGAGTCGGACCGGCGTCGCCCGACGCCGAGTTCGACGCCGATGGGGCCTGTTGACCCCGGGGAGCCGGTCTACATTGTTGACTCCGAATATGGTGAGGATGTAGATTTCGGAGAGGAGTGGGAGGGGTCTGAGGACCCTCTGACCCACGAGTGTCAGTACGATGTGGACTGGACAGGTGACTTGGGTGACGCCAGTGGTCTGGATGACTCCCCCAACCCTGGCTTTGTCTCGCCTCCTACCGTGGCTACGGAGGAGGGGGCAGCTTATTCCGTGGTGTTGATGAGGGCTGCCAAGGCCTTACACCTTGAGCTCCCCGTCGCGGCCGTGAGGACTAACATCCTCACTGAGGTACTCAAACCGCAGTCATGCCCACAGGAGCCACTGCTGCCGTTCAATGAGGCCTTAACTGACGTTCTTTTGGGCACGTGGTCCAGGCCCGCTTCAGGTTCGCCTGTTGATAGGAACGTGGCCAGACGCCACCGTCCGTGTACGGATGACCCAAAGTTCTTGTCCACCCATCCCACCCCTGAGAGCCTGGTGATCCAGGCCTCGGCTTCCCAGACCGCATTCCCGTCGGCCCCGCCCGACCGGGAATCTAAGAGGTACGACCAGTATGGTAAGAAGGTCTTTTCGTCCTTGAGTCTGGGACTGCGGTCTTGCAACACCGCATGCCTCTTAGGCCGCTACACCCACTCTCTGTGGGATACGGTCGCGGAACTGCTGCCTGAATGCCCGCAGGAGGTACGGGCTAAGCTCGGCAAGGCTATGATTGAAGGCCGAGACGCAGCAAGATACTCCATAAGGTGTGGTCTTGATACGACCGACTCACTGGGCAGGGCGATGTCCACGACGGTGGCGATTCGTCGCCACGCCTGGCTGAGATCCGCCAATTTCTCGGCAGATGTCCAGAATGCCTTGATGGACATGCCGTTTGATGGCAGTCGCCTGTTTGGCGACAAAGCAGACCACGCGCTGGAACGCTTCAAGGACTCCAGGGTCACGGCCAAGTCCTTGGGTCTCTCGACCCAGCGCCAGCAAACGGGTTCGTTGTGCTCCTTTCGTGGCCACAGAAGGGGCGGTCCCACACGTGCTGCCAGCCACGCGCCGCAACAGACTTCTCAACGCGGCGGCGGCCGTGGGAACCGCCGTGGTGGCGGTCGGGGACAGCGGCGAGGTCAGACCACACCTCCCCCCGCAGCATCCGCCTCTAAATCCTCCTAGTCCGTGCTTTCAGGCCCATGTGACGCCGGTGGGCGGCAGGGTTCGCCATCACCTCTCCCACTGGCGCACAATCACATCGGACAGGTGGGTGCTGCAGCTCGTCGAAGGGGCTACTCCCTCCCCTTCGAGACCACTCCTCCAGCCATGCCACCGCAGAACCACTGTGTGTCGGGGGACCACTTGACACTTCTGCAGGAGGAAGTTACGGCCCTCTTGGCCAAGGGGGCCATCGAGCGCGTTCCTGGGCCAGAAGTAGGATGTGGTTGCTATTCCCACTACTTTCTGGTACCCAAGAAGGACAAAGGGGGCCTACGTCCTATCTTGGACCTAAGGAACGTCAACGGCTTCCTCCGGAAGGACAAGTTCAAGATGTTGACATTGGCTCAGGTCTTGGCTGCTCTAGACCCGCAAGACTGGATGGTAGCGTTGGACTTGCAGGATGCGTATTTTCACATCCCCGTCCTGCCGGCCCACCGGCGTTACCTGCGGTTCACGGTAGGCCAGGAGCATTTTCAGTTTATCGTGCTCCCCTTCGGCCTTACCAGCGCCCCACGGGTGTTCACAAAGGTGATGGCGGTGGTCGCAGCCCATCTGCGCAGATCGGGGGTTTCAGTCTTCCCCTATCTCGACGACTGGTAGTTGAAGGCGGGCTCGCCCCAGACAGTCGTCCACCACCTTCAGATGACGGCGGACCTCCTGCATGGGCTGGGGTTTTCCATCAATGTGCCGAAATCACACCTGTGTCCCTCACAAAAGCTCCTTTTCATCGGAGCGGTTCTCGACTCGGCGCAGTTTCGGGTCTATCCGCCGGAACGGCGAGTCCAGGATATACAGGCTTTGATTCCCATCTTCCAGCCGTTATCCCGGGTTTCGGTCAGGTTGACGCTGCGGCTACTGGGGCTGATGGCTTCCTGCATCCTTCTGGTGCATCACGCCCGGTGGCGGATGCGGGCTCTGCAGTGGGACCTGAAGTTTCAGTGGGCCCAGCATCAGGGCAACTTGTCCGACCATGTCTTGATCTCGGAGGTCACTGAGAGACAACTGCAGTGGTGGCTTACGGACCGCGATTGCGTCAGAGACAGACCCCTCTCCCTTCCCCAGCCGGAGCACGTTGTTGTGACGGACGCGTCCCTCCAGGGCTGGGGAGGCCACTTGGGAGAGGCGGAGATCAGAGGCATCTGGTCTCCGGCGGAGTCCCGGCTCCATATAAACCTGTTGGAGCTACGGGCGATTCGTCTAGCACTGAAGGCATTCCTCCCCTTTGTCAACGGGAGTGTAGTGCAGGTGTTCACGGACAACACCACCGCCATGTGGTACTGCAACAAACAAGGCGGGGTGGGGTCGTGGGCCCTTTGCCAGGAGGCTCTGCGTCTCTGGCAATGGTTGGAACGTCAGGGCGTGACTCTGGCGGTTCAACACCTGGCCGGTTCTCTGAGTGCCAGGGCGGACGAACTCAGCCGTCGGTGCTCGATGGATCACGAATGGCGTCTGAACTCGGAAGTGGCGCAAGGCCTCTTTCAGCAATGGGGAGAGCCTTCGTTAGATCTATTCGCCACCGAAGAGAACGCGCAGTGTCCTCAGTTCTGCGCGTTGGAGTTTCCAAGACGGCACTCGCACGGCGACGCCTTTCGGCGCGAGTGGAGTTGCGGTCTGTTATACGCCTTTCCGCCTATACCACTTCTGCCCAGAGTGCTGAAGAAGATCAGGCGCGACCGGGCCCAAGTCGTCCTTGTGGCTCCGGACTGGGCTCAAAGGTACTGGTATCCCGAGCTACTCAGCATGTCGGTCGGTCCCCCGATCCGCCTGCCCCTTCAGGAGGACCTTCTGTCGCAGCAGCAGGGGACGGTCCTCCACCCGAACCTGTCCAGCCTCCACCTCCATGCGTGGAGATTGAGCGGCGACAGTTGAGGCCATTCGACTTGCCTCCTGAAGTCTGTGATGTGATTCTGGCAGCCAGGCGTCCCTCCACGAAGTCGGTATACGCCTGCCGGTGGAACAGATTTGTGGCATGGTGCACAGCAAAGGCTGTGGATCCTCTTTCTGCCCCTCTTTCCGAGGTTCTCCTCTTCCTTCTCTCTCTTGCCCAGCAGGGCTCTGCTCTGGGCACTATCAAGGGCTACCTTTCTGCCCTTTCGGCCTTTCTGAGGCTGCCTGATCAACCTTCTTTGTTCAAGTCCCCTATTGTAACAAGATTCTTGAAGGGCATCACACACATGTATCCACCTGTCCCGTTTGTGATGCCTCAGTGGGACTTGAACCTGGTTCTGACCTTCTTGATGTGTGCTCCCTTTGAGCCGCTTCATTCCTGGTCTCTCCGTCTCCTGACTTTAAAGACGGCCTTCCTGGTTGCCATCACCTCTGCCAGGAGAGTGAGTGAGCTCCAGGCTCTTTCTGTCAAACCTCCCTTCCTGTCCATTCATCCAGACAAGGTGGTTTTGAGAACTAGACCTTCTTTCCTGCCCAAAGTTGTCTCTGCTTTTCACATCGGGCAGTCCATCACCCTCCCCTCCTTTTTCCCGCCTCCGCATCCTTCAAAGGATGAAGAGCGGCTCCATCGTCTGGACCCAAAACGTGCGCTTTCATTTTATATGGATTGCACACGCCAGTTCCGGGTGGATGACCAACTGTTTGTTGGCTACGTGGGTGCGAAGAAGGGACGGGCGGTACATAAACGGACCATCTCTCGGTGGGTCGTTCTGTGCATCAAAGCGTGCTACTCTTTGGCTCGGAAGGAGCCTCCTGTTGGGCTGAGGGCCCATTCCACTCGGGCCACGGCGGCTACTACTGCCCTGGGCCGGGGAGTCCCTTTGCAGGACATTTGCCAGGCGGCTACGTGGGCCTCGCTGCACACTTTTGCGAGGCACTACTGCCTGGACAGTCAAGTCCGGAGGGATGGCTTCTTTGGCCGTTCGGTCCTCCAGGACTTCCTGGTGTAGGATTGTATCGGTTCGCAGACCCACCACCGGGGTTGGTATTGCTGGGGTATCTATTCTAAGGTAAGGAATCTAATACTAACCTGTTTCTTTCAGATGAACAAGTTACTTACCTTCGGTAATGATATATCTGTAAGAAACAGTAGTTAGTATTAGATTCCTTACCGCCCCGCCCATCCTCCCCGTTCTGCGAACTGATACCTAGGGTTAAGGACATCCCTTTCAGGGCCCTAGTTTCAAATGGCACCAGTGTTGGTTCTCACATGGCTCTGCGTGTTCTGGCGCGGAAAAGCTGTGTACAAAGAACTGACATCAGCGCGCGGAGGCGGCGTCTATATACTCCAGCGACGTCATCACGGCGCACGACGCCGACGACGGACGCGGAGCCGCAGGAGACGCCTGCAGACGACGCCTACCGACGCGGAGGGGTACTGCTACGCAAAAGTTTCCGGATCCAGACTGACGCCTGGGGATATTCTAAGGTAAGGAATCTAATACTAACTACTGTTTCTTACAGATATATCGTTACCGAAGGTAAGTAACTTGTTCGTTTTGACAATACAAAAGTTATTTTAATATAACCTTGTGTGGAGTTCCTTTTGTGGTGTGCCTAGGATGTTGTTGCTGTTGTGCGCTGGCGCAAATGCTTTACACATTGCCTCCGAGTTTAGCCTCACTGCTCGTGCCAAGCTACCAAGGGGGTGAGCAGGGGTTATCTTGGCGTGTGACTCCCTCGCCCTGACTAGAATGGTGGTTTCTGCCTGGCTTTGGCGTCAGCCTTAGCCTACCAGAAATAGCCAGTTCTAATAACCAGAAATCGCCATTTCTAACTTTCGATAAGATAACTAACTCTCTGTCAGAAATTGTGGAGTCAAATCTAGTAAGGTGGTACAAAAGGGGACTCTATCTCAGTGGATCATCCTTTGCATCAAGCCCTGCTACCTCTTAGCCAACATGGAGCCTCTCGAAGGGATCAGAGCCTACTCCTCCAGGGCTAAATTGCTCACTTTTGCACTTGCTACAGGAGTCCCACCTTCCGACGTGCGCAGGGATGGACACTTTGCCAGGTCCGTCTGGCAGGATTTCATTGTCTGACCATCCATCAACCCTCCTCCTGGGCAGGGTGTTGCTGTGCAATCAGTTTTAGGCGGGAGAAGTCTGCAGGCAGAAATAACCATCTGAAGAACAAGTTATCTGTGATAATGGTCTTTTTGGTGGATACTCTCTTTACCTATAGATTCCTCACCAACCTGCTCACCTCCCCATTTGATGGATGAGTTACAGAGAAAGTTAATAGGATCCCATTTCCTATATATCAATGTCAGTCTGCCCTCCCGCCTCGAAAAGTTTGAAAAAATGGAGGGAAACTGATGTTGGTGCACTGAGCAGGCCCTTTATGGCCTCAATTACATCACCTAATATCACTTCTGGCATTGACCATAACCATTGCCCTCTAACGGCGACTTAACAGCTCTGAAGTTTTCCAGATCCAGTCTGGAGCTCGGGTTTGTTCTACATGTGAGGAATCTGCAGGTAGATAGAGTATGCACCAGAAAGATTTTTACAGCAGGTAAAGTAACTTTTTCTTACAGTTTTTTCAAGACATTTTATGCTGAAACTAGATTCCCATGAGCACAAGTTATGCAAAAAGCATAAGAGGAGCAAAATTATGTTAATTACGTAAAACTGTATGATCAAGATTATATTCACCTAAAAAAGCCATGGGTTAATAATGTGTTTCCAGTAGATATGGTATCTCTCCTTCCCTTTTCAGATGATCACCGCTCCCTCTGCACAGTTTTTTTTCTGATGATATGTCGTTCCTAGCATTTATTTCCTGGCCTCTGTGGTATGGGGACTGGGTGTAACAGATATCAGTGGGTTGTGTGTGCCTATTAAGCCAACACCTCTCTGTAAACAGTGTCTACACCTAGTCACCGGCGGCACCGTAACTGGAGCGAGCACAGGAAGGACAGCCTGCAATATTAGGTGTCGGAACTAGCCGGTCGACCCGAGAAGGCAGAATACAGCAATAATAAGCTCTAGGTAACTCTGACCTGTTGCGAAAATGAAGGGTGAGTTAATTACCTACCCCTATAGGATGCTTACAGTTTAGCAACCTAACATTCTATGTAGGTCCTGAAGAAAGCCCCCCGGCCCTTTGAGCATCTGTAGGGGCTGAAACATGTCGACCTCTTACTTGGACTACAAGGTGCTGTAGAACAATAGCACTTCTACACATGCACCTCCAATAAAGTTTGTTTGGGAAGGAGAGCTAAGCAATTTAATCTACTTCACTTTTTTCACCCTATTCCTGAGCACTACTGTCAAAACCAGGTGGTCAACCTCCAGGTGGAGGAAAGCATACTATCAAAACAAGACCCAATGATGATGCTTTCACATTCTAAGAAAAGCTGAGAACCAAGATATACTGTTCCATCGCTCCTGTACGTGAATGAGGGTTTTTAAGTTGGTAACCACACCTGACCCTGGTATTACAGGTACAAATGATCCATTCTCCCCTTTGATTACTTACCTTCGACGGGAAGCAGAATGGCTCAGAGCTTCTTCCTCCCTCTATAGATTAGAATACACCTATTAACGACCATGTAGTACTGGAAACATGTTCAGATCGAGCCTGATGCTTGGTTATATTTCTAAGATGAACAATCTAAAAGAATATAGTAACCATCAGACAAATGTTTTAAAATCATTATTTAAAATGTTGAATTTATCTTTTAGGTGTACACTGTGTCCACCCTTAAATCTCCTGGTAGTGCCATAAAACGAGCAGCTGTAAGAAAAATGAGAGAAGCTGGCTGGACTGCCGTATCAAACATGGACCGCAAGAAAAAAATGAAAGCTGCAGAAAGGCTCTTTATTTAGTGGAAAACAAAGCAGATTGTTCATTGAATTATACACAATTTAAAGTTGTTTTTTAATACCCAATGGTTTAAATATAGAAATGTTTTATTACAGCTTTTTATGTACTTTAGCGATTGTTTTCTGCCTTTTTTCCTTATTCACTGAATGATGATGTATCCAGCATTTATTCTTTCGTATTCACGTTATTGTAGTTGTTTTCAAAACAGTTAATAAATACCTTGGTAATTTTCCTCTGTATCAAAGAGTATTTCAGAACTAGATAGAATTTACAATGTACCTTTCAAAACAATGGTTTTTCATCCTTTCTAAGACAAGTTAAGAAAAACTTTATTTCGGCTGCACAGCTATAAAAGCACAAGGTATATTACATTTCATAAAATGTGGTTGTTAGTTATTACATAAATGTAAAAGAATGTCAGTGAATTGATGAAAAATAGTATGATACATTCCTATTGTAATATTGTCTTTCACCGGATAACTACCCGACCCCCCCAAGATTAACATACATGAGCAACAGTACGAAACACGTCTCCCCTCTGGGGATTGTAAAAACTGTTAAAACCTAGATCCAATTTTTCCCTAAGTTAAAAAAATAAATTAAAAGAAAAAGCATTAAAATTGCTATATCAAAAGAAGAATGTTATTACAGTTCTCTAAGTGATACTAGCTATAAATCATAGGACAGATACATAGTTTACGGGTGCGCAGCATCTAATTAGAGCCCTGCTCTTTCCCTTTTAAAATACCCCCACGTGTGCACCACATTACAAATAAGAATTTCGAGGTGGTGACTGCAAATAATGGCAGCGTTTAATATTTGAGTATCCTAAAAACCTCGACATAGTTCCTAAGCCCCAAATTCCTACAGAGTTGGAAGATCCACTTGGATCTAGGCCTACTGTAAGCAGGACAGAAGAGCATTACATGGAGCTCTGCCTCTTCAGAGGCAGAGCAACCAGGGCAGTCAGCTTTAGTTGCACCCTTCCATCTGTTGGTGAGTGCACGAAGCGGTAACGTACCGTGCCTAAATTGTAAATGCAGTTTTTTTGCCAAAAACGGTTGGATGCTATCCAGAACCAGTCCTACAGCCAAATTCATCACGGGAAAATCGGCTCGCAAAGGGCCAGATTCTGAGAATCTGGCCCTTTGCAAGCGCAATTTTTGCATTTTGGATTCATCATCCCAAATGCAAAAATCGCAAATTGCGAAATCGCTAAATGGTGAGGAATTGTATTTAAGGAATCTCTATTTGAGATTCCTTAAATGCAATTCATGAACCATTTTAGAATTGCGAAATCGCAATTTTTGGCCACTATTTACCGCGAAGTCTGACTTCGTAGTAAATAGCGAAAACGTAGAAAAATGCACTTTAGTGCATTTTTCTAAGTTGTATGTTACACACACACATGTCCTTTGGACATGTGTGTGCGCAACATCAGTCTACATTTTCATTTCAGGGGTGCTACAGGGTGTCCTTTGGACACCCCTGGCACCCTTGAAATCGCATCCTCATTTGCGATTAGCAAATTGCTAATCGCAAATAAGGAATGACTCTCCATTCATTCCTATGGGCCTGTGGGCCCATAGGATTGAATGGGGAGTCATTCCTTATTTGCGATTAGCAATTTGCTAATCGCAAATAAGGATGCTGTAGAAATCGCAATTAATATTGCGATTTCTACATGAATCCCGTTTTGCGAGTCTTTAATAGCGATTCCTTAATAATCGCTATTAAGGACTCGCAAAACAGGACGATGATGAATCTGGCTGCTAGTTTATACTGCTACTTGACATCAAGAAACCTTGATGTCAGGCAGCAAGAGTTCATACTCTGGGTCAGGAGAGCTAATTTGTGTTCTCTATATGCATGGACTAGGGACTTTTTCGGAATACTTGGGCGTATTGCTTCAGGATTAGACCAGATGTTTTCTCACCCCATTGAGTGATATATGTTCCTTACGTAAGACAGTCATGGTAGATTGGCAGCTCCCCGTACGGACATATCATCCCTCAGTTCCTCCCTGTAAGTAACCAACTCAGGTGTGCTCCATAGCCTACGCCAGAAAAGGAGGGGACAAGAGGCAATCATGTCAGCAATAGGGCCAATACCCAGGTCCATCCTGAGTGGGGTTAGGGGCGTACTTCTTGGAAGTCCCAGCAATCGCCTAATAAAAATATTCTCTGTAACCGACAGGGAAAGAGATGAACAATGTCCCCAGAGTTCAGAACCATATAAAGAGGCTACCCTCGCTTGGGTTTTGTACATTTCTGCCGGGGGGCCAACCACTTTTTGGATGCAGTTTTTGTAGACTTTCAATATACCACCCATTGACTGTGTTAATTTCAGGTTGGCCTTCTTAATTTGGGTACCCCAGTCCATCTTGTTGTTGAGTGTGATACCAAGGTAAGTAAATAATGAAACTCTTTCCAAGGACCTGCTCCCTATTTGAGGATGCGGGCAATTAGTGGTTTTAGCGTGGAAGACCATATATTTCGTTTTCAGGACGTTTATCTCCAGATTCCTCTTCCTGCAAAATACACTAAACTCATCCAATACACGCTGCATACCCATTGATGATTTACACAGTAGCAGCGTGTCGTCGGCAAACAGTAAGGCCGGTATTTTACGTTGTGCTAACCTTGGTGAGTCTATGTCCTTTACTGCCAAGAGGGTTTTAATTAAACCATTTAAAAAAAGGGAAAAAAGGGTAGGCGCTAACACACATCCCTGCCTCACTTCTTTCTCCACAGGGAAAGGAGCAGTCAATTCTCCTTTCTTACCATGTCTTACCCTCACATAAGTACCTTCGTGTAGGTGCTTCAATAACTGGCAAAAATAAACCAGAGCTCCCATGTCATGAAGAAGGCCCTGTAATTGGTCACGCCGCACCATATCAAAGGCGGACTTAAGGTCCACAAAGGTTAGATAAAGGCTACCCCATCCAGAATTACTGTTTTCCAGTGGATTAACTGCAATCTAAAAATGTGGTCGATGGTCGAGGTTTTAGACCTAAATCCCACTTGTAGTGGAGTTAAAATAGTTATCTCGTCCATCCAAGATTGCAGTCTCTCCTGAAGGACACGTGCAAATATCTTTTGTGACACATCAATTAGACTTATCGGCCGATAATTTGCTGGGCTTAGTGGGGAACCTTTTTTAAAAATTTGAATAATTTCCGCACCAGCCCAAGTTGAAGGTAGTGCCATTCCATGTATAATAGCATTGAATAGTATCTGGAGTTAAGGAGCCCACATCATCTGTTCATTTCTGAACAGGACATAAGGGATTCTGTCCAGACCTAGGGCCTTGTTAGGGAGTAATTTACCCAACTCAGCGGTAACTTCCAGGATTGTGGAGGGTGGTGGATCCACAGATAGGGGAATTTGGCCTATGTCTGCTGTCCCACGTACTGCAAGATCATCAAGTGGCATAGAGTATAAAACTTTAAAATGTGATCTCAAAAACAATGGTCTTTCATACTTTCCAGTATGACTTGAGCTTTTTCATGCCATACTGAGATTCCTTCTTGTATCATAGCTGGATGATGCGTTGATCTTAAACCGTATTTAGAGATTTTTTTAACTAAGCCTTATGCCTGGAGGCATAGTACCTCCTGCTTGTTGTAAGGAGATGTTTGTTTGCTGGTTTATTTCCATTTCTGCGATAGTGTTTTTAATACAGGCTGTGTACCCTCGAAGGGGATGACTAGGTTAACCAGTTTTGCCAATAGATATTGGTCACTTGTATTCTGGTACTGAAAGAAAATATGTCTTCAAGTGTAAGAAATTGCCCCATTTTGTTTAGGTTACCCACACCTTTTTATTATATCCACACAGGGGATCTAGCTGGAGGGGTGCGACCCATGGCTTCCTACTCACTATCTTGTATGCAACTCACAAAAGGGACGTCTGGTCATAAACTAGAAATAGAAAACAAAGGAACCACAGTACATCTGTGTGGAGTCTTGCATGCAATTACATACATATGAAAAAGAAAGCTGTCAGTGGAGACGTCCTTTTGGGACAACAACCCTCACTCACCCGAAGGTGACGAGCTTCATCATTGAAGGTCCTAGGTGTGGGCTACAACTCCCTTGCGGGGAGTCGCTGAGGTGTTTTCAAGATGAGCTATGTTATAGGGTGACTGGGGGGCAGAGTGCAAAATGAGTGTTAAATAAAACTATCTGCAAGGGGCAGAATCAGTTTTATTCAGTGGTCCACTGGGATAGGGTTGAAAAGGAAAGGACTCACGTTTTTCAATCAAATATATCCCTGTTGATGGTTAACATGTTTCTGCCCATGATTGACCCCAGCGAGGTTAGGGGCATTCATCAGGACCTGGTAAATTAGTCACTCTACTTGAAGATGTAATAATAAATGAAAAGTATTCTAACCACTAAGATACCGGAACGGCCAGACTGGTTGTGAGAAGTTGGCCTGGTATATGATGTTCACTATTCTAGTGAACACCTTGCACCAGTCCAAACAACCCTTATGGTGATGGTTGTGAGTCAACCTTATAGACCAGCTATCCTAGTGGTACGGTGGACAGAACAGTCTTAGGCTAAAAGACTCTTGAGGGCGTGTAAAGCCAGCTGTTTTACCATATGTAACCCCTTGAATATCAAATGAAAGGACACCACACAGGATATATATAAAATATATATGTATTTATTTACTAATACACTCCTGTGAACTCTTTATGAGATCAGAGGCAAAAGCACATCACAAGATACTTAGTCAGAATACGTTAAGTTGCACAATTTACGGTTAGGCCCTAGGGGCGAAGCAATCCATATACTAAGAAAGTGGTATAAATACCAAGTCACGAGAAAAGGAAAGGCCTAGGGCCTAGAGAATCGCTGGGGCTACACTATCTGAACCTTACGTTAGGAGTAGGAGGCCCACAGGCGTCTCGTGCAGTGTCTTTACACACACGCGTGAGTCAATGCAAAGTCAATGGGAACTTAGAAGTTAGAAAAAGAAGGATTCAGGACACTTCCGGTTTAGCTAGGAGGAAACAACTAAAAACCTAGACACTTGGATAGTCAATACCCTTGGGAGCACCGAAGTACTCGCGTTACCTCACCCATGGACGGCGGGTGCATAGGTGTGAAGATTTGTCGGGTTTCGTCGTTGAAGCCTATGGAGACCTGGAGAAAGATGCTGCAGGCGACCAGGAGGAGGATGTCCGGGCAGATCCAAGGGTGGATCGAGGATGAAGAGGACCTGAAAGCAGAGGGGACAGAGTTTGGGTCACTAGCCAGTGACCGGGTGGAACCAGGAAGGAACCAGATGACGTTGTGGAGCAATCAGGTGCTGTCGTGAAGCTTGTCTCTTCAGCCACGCGGGCCAGGAGGCGTCGAGGACGACCAGATGCTGGAGGCGAGCTGTCCCACGAAGGTTCTCGCATATGGAGGGGTCGACTGCCTGATTGAAGTCAACAAGCCTTGGCAAAGGCAACGGACGCAGGATTCAAAGAAGGCTTCTGGTGCAGACCAGCAAGGTCTGAGGTGCCTCACCTTAGCAGGGAGGCAAGGGCTAGTCTGGAGCAACCAGACCAGTGAGTTGGTTCAAAAGGATTGTCGTCACAGAGGTTACTAGCCAACGGGCCAGCAACCGGACAACGCGTCGAGCAGAACACAAGCAGAAGGGCCCCACGCAGAACTCGTGGAGTGTGGAGGGCTGATCTTCGGTGCAGGTGGAGCTCGGATTCGGAGCTTCTCAATCCCCAGTGCACAGCTGCGAGGATACCTCAGGAGCTGCACAGTTAGCAAGTTGCAGGCTTTTCAAAATGTCCGGTTCCACGTGTCTCGTCGCCTCCACGGATCTCAGCTATGCTGCAGTCATGAAGAGAGGGTCAGAGAGGTCTGGAAGTCTGGGTCTTGTCAGGCTCTGTGTTCGGGTTCCGGTGGGAAAGTCGACAAAGCAAGCTGTTGATTTGCTGGATGGTGCCTGGTTGCCCAGGGTGGTCACTCCTTGGCCACAAGAGAGATTCTTCAGTCTTCAGCTTCAGCTGAACGTCGAAGGTCCAGAGTTTCGTTTCAAGTTTCAGTTCAGGATCAAATCTAAAGTCTCAGGACTCAGCTCCTACCTTTATACAACTAAAAGGGGCTGGATTACTTTCTAGGTCCCTCCTATGGGTGGGACCAGGAAGGGGGGTGGTTACACCCCCTTTCCTTTGTACAGTTTCGCGCCAGAGCTGGGGCTGGAGTGCCCCAGCAACTGGTTTGAACTGGGGTATGCATGAAGCACCTAGTGTGCCTCAGGCAGTGTCTCAATCTATTCGGCCCTCCCTGTCCCAATACACAAAGTCCTGTCTGGGGTGGTGCTCACACCTCTCCAGGCAGGAAACCTATTGTCCAAACCTCCGTGACTGGAAGGACTCCCAGCAGCAGGTGGTCAGACTTGTGTCTGTGGCAGCAGCGTCCATTTTGTGACGCTGGGGCTCTGGTTAACTTTAACCGGAATAGTCAGTACTAACATGTCTTCTCCCTCTAGAAGGGTGGAATGCTACCCCCATCGCCAGAATTGGTGAGGGCGTAGTATTCCAAAGCGCATGACACCTTACATGTTTTGATAAAGCCAAACTAGAGTTAGCATTTAACCGCGAGGTTCATAATGCACTTAAGAGTATATGGTATGGCAATATCATAGAACGGCTATAAGGACATGGTTCTGAAAGCTGCAGACAGGCTCAGCTCATGCTAGAGCACCATCTCACACATAACCAAGCACTCTGCCTCCAGGATTGTTAAGGCCTGCCATAGGAGTGACTTATAGGTTACTGTGTGTCTATATATAAGGGTAGATATAGGAATACTATACCTAAGCAAGGGGTGATTACACGACCTTGCCCCAGCTGAGTGATCAGCCAGTAGTGTCAGTTTAAGTGGCCAGACAGGGGTGGCATAATACATGCTGCAGCCCCTGGTAGGCCTTGGTTACACCTATGCCCTGGGCACCTAGGGTGCACTTGTACAGGGGCTGATAAGGTGAACCAATTCCCAATTGTGGTTGTACCTAGAGTACATGGTGTAAATTTAGAGAGAGTGCATCTGGGCTGTGGGTCTGATTAGCAGGCCCACAGCCACATCTAAGTCGAAAACCAGTAAAGCAAAGTAAAAAGTGGGGGTGACCATAGGAAGCAGACCCTACTCTCCTACACAACCCCCCCCAAACCTAGGGACATTAAACTAACCTTGACCAGTTGAGTCTTCATGTTCTAAGTGGAAATATCGGAGAGTCCATCTGCATTTGCATGGTCTGTCCCAGGTCTATGTTCCACTGTAAAGTCCATCCCCTGTAGGGAAATGGACCACCTAAGAAGTTTAGGATTTTCACCCTTCATCTGATTTAACCATAGGAGGGGCTTGTGGTCTGTCTGAATATTGAAGTGAGTGCCAAACAAGTATGGCCTCAGCTTCTTCAGGGCCCAAACCACAGCAAAGGCCTCCCTCTCTATAGCTGACCAACGTTTCTCTCTAGGGGTCAGCATTCTGCTTATGCAAGCAATGGGCTGGTCTTGACCATCTATATTCAGTTGTGAAAGTACAGCTCCCACACCCAACTCGGAAGCATCTGTTTGGACTATGAACTCTTTGGAGTAATCTGGACTTTTCAGAATAGGTGCAGTACACATGGCCTGCTTCAGGTCATCAAATGCCTTTTGACAGCTAACTGTCCACTGAACTTTTTTGGCATCTTTTTGGAAGTTAAATCATTCAGTGGTGTCACAATGGACCCATAGTTTTTAACAAACTTCCTGTAGTACCCATACAGGCCCAAGAAAGCTCTGACCTGTGTCTGGGTGATTGGAGGAGTCCAGTCTCTGATGGTCTGGATCTTGCTCTCCAGTGGTTGAACCTGACCCCCACCTATCAGGTGGCCCAGGTACACAACCTTGCTCTGCCCTATCTGGCACTTAGTGTCCTTGATAGTGAGGCCTGCCTTTTGCAGGGCCTCTAAGGTGGACCAGGTGATCCTCCAAGGTAGAGCTAAAGACAGCAATATCATCTAGATAAGCTGCACAATAGTCATCCAGTCCTGTGAGAACTTGATTCACCAGCCTTTGGAAAGTGGCAGGTGCATTCTTCAAACCAAAGGGCATTTCCACAAATTGATAATGTCCTCCTGGGGTCGAAAATGCTGTGTTGGCTTTTGCATCCTCAGCTAATCTGATTTGCCAGTATCCTGCTGTTAGGTCAAATGTGCTCAAGAATTTGGCAGAAGCCAATCTATCAATGAGCTCATCTGCCCTGGGGATGGGGTTGGCATCTGTCCTAGTGACAGCATTGAGACCTCTGTAGTCCACACAAAACCTCATCTCTCTCTTACCATCTTAGGTGTGAGGTTTAGGCACCAGGACTACTGAACAGGCCCAAGGGCTCTCTGAGGGCTCAATAACTCCCTGCTCCAACATCTTCTGGACCTCTGTCCTAATGCAATCCCTGACTTGGTCAGGTTGCCTGTAGATTTTACTCTTTACAAGCAGACTGTCACCAGTGTCCACCTCATGGGTGCACCAGCTTGTCTGACTTGGGGTCAGGGAAAACAGATGTCTGAAGGACTGACGAACTTGTCTGCAGTCCTGTTGCTGATGTTCAGAGAGGCTGTCAGCAAAGACTACACCATCAACTGACCAATCATCAGGGTTCTGAGTAAGCAGGTCTGGGAGGGGGTCACTCTCTTCCTCCTGCCCCTCATCTGTAGCCATGAGCAAGCCCATGTCTGCCCTGTCGGCAAATACATTTAGTCTGTTGACATGAAGCACCCTGTGGGGGCTTCTGGGAGTCCCAAGGTCCAAGGTCCACCATCTCCCTTCTGTTCAACTATTGTGTGGGGTCCAGACCATTTGTCCTGGAGTGCTGCTGGGTCACTGGCTCCAACACCCACACTTTCTGTCCTGGCTGGTACACAGTCAGCACAGCCTTTTGGTCATGCCAAGCTTTCTGAAGTTCTTGGGTGGCCTCAAGGTTTTTAGAAGCCTTCTCCATATACTCAGCCATCCTGGAGCGGAGACCAAGTACATAGTCCACTATGTCCTGCTTAGGCTTTTTGAGAGGTAACTCCCATCCTTCCTTCACAAGACATAGGGGTCCTCTTACAGGATGCCCAAACAAAAGCTCAAAAGGGCAGTAGCCAACCCCCTTTTGTGGGACCTCTCTGAAAGCAAACAGAAGGCAGGGTCAAAGGATGTCCGATCTTCGCCTCAGCTTTTTAGGTAACCCTTTTATCATCCCTTTGAGGGTCTTGTTGAATCTTTCCCCAAGCCCATTGCACTGTGGGTGATAGGGGTTGGTGAACTTATAGTTGACACCACACTCCTTCCACATTGCAGTTAGATATCCTGACATGAGGTTTGCACCTCTGTCAGAGACAACCTCCTTTGGAAACCCCACTCTGGAGAAAACTCCAAGTAGGGCCCTTGCCACAACAGGAGCTGTTGTGGTCCTCGGGGGAATAGCTTCTGGATACCTGGTGGCATGATCCACTACCACCAGTATAAATCTGTGCCCAGATGCTGTTTGGGGGTCCATTGGTCCTACAATGTTTATCCCCACTCTCTCAAAGGGTACCCCCACCACAGGTAGTGGTATGAGGGGGGCCTTTGTTGTGCCACCTGATTTGCCACTGGCTTGGCAGGTAACACAGGAGCGACAAAACTCCTTGGTATCTTCTGACATGTGGGCCAGTGAAAGTGAGGGACAAGCCTGTCCCAAGTCTTGTTCTGGCCCAGGTGTCCTGCTAAGGGAATATCATGGGCCAAGGTAAGAAGGAAGCCCCTAAATTGCAGAGGTATAACCAGCCTCCTGGAAGCACCAGGCTTGGGGTCTCTAGCCTCTGAATAAAGGAGCCCATCATCCCAATACACTTTATGGGTTCCTTGATCATTCCCAGCAGCCTCAGCAGCAGCCTGCTGTCTGAGGGGTTCAAGAGAGGAACAATCTAATTGTGCCTGCCTCAGATCTGCCCTTGAGGGTTCCCCTGTCCCAAGAAACTCAACCTGATCAGGCTCAAGCTCTTCTAGGACAGTTCCCTCTTGGATCTCAGAATCATCCTCCTGGGAGGGCTGATCCTCAACCTGAGGCAGGGGAGAAGGCACTGCCTTAACCCTCTTGCTCTTTCGCTTGGGTAGTGTCTGGTCTATTGTTCCAAGATCCAGCACTTGTTCAGGTAAGCACTTTTTGGCCTGTGACCTGGTCACAGCAAGGACATGTGCTGAAATTCCCAGCATTTCTCATGGGTCCTATTCTCCACCTCAGACCAAACTGAGGTTTCAAGGTCATTACCTAACAGTAAGCATGGGCGAAATCTGCGAAATCGCAGTCCGCAAAATCGTGCGAAAGCGAATTCGCGATCCGCATAATTTGCAAATTTGTGCGAAATTGCGAATTTTTGTTTTTTTGCGTGTTCGCGGGGCTTTTTGTGTGTTTGTGGGGCTTTTTGCGTGTTAGCGGGCTGCTTGCACAGCGAAGTTACCCATGCGGTCGTGTATGGGCACAGCACCCTCTGGTTCCTCACTGCCACCCTCTGGTTCATCACTGCCACCCTCTGGTTCATCACGGCACCCTCTGGTTCACCACTGACATACATCTAGTTCTCTGCAAAACTATTTTGACAGGCGATCCCACAGGAATCCAAGATCGGGTGCAGCAGAAATATGAAAAGCCCATCTGGATACGCGTGCACGTTTGGATAACAATGCCCATACAAACGGCAAGCATGAACACATGATGGGGTCATGATGTCGGCAGTATCGGCAACATCTAATTCTCTGCAAAACTCTTTTGACAGGTGGCGCATTAGGCATCTGACATCGAGCGCAGCAGGAATATAAAAAACCCGTCCAGACATGCGTGCACTTTTGAATAATAATGCCCTTACAAACGGCAAGCACAAACACATGATGGGGTCATTATGTCAGCAGAATCGACAACATCTATTTCTCTGCAAAACTCTTTTGACAGGTGTTGCACTAGGTATCCGACATCGAGCGCAGCTGAAACATAAAATGCCCGTTCAGATACGCATGCGCGTTTGGATAACACTGGCCTTACAAACGACAAGCACAAACTCATCGCTAACGCGAGCGAGGCGCATGCGCGCAGCAATCTGAAACTAACGTGCACACATGCGCATGCGCGAACCGAAGTCACTAACCTGAAGCGTCGCAAGCAGAACCGGCACATATCCTTATATAAGCATAAGGAAATACCAATTACCCAATCATCCAATTTACCATTACCTCGAGGAAGGTATATAAGCCCAGGTCTTGGGACTCTTTGTGGCATAATCACCGGAGCCACTAAGGGGTCGATCGGGAGGAATTTCCTTGCTGAAATCGTGAGTAACATGTGATAAAAGACGGCTAGAGTCTCCACGACGCTAATGTAAGTAGAATAGGGATTTGAGCATCCTCCTACTTTCTTTCCAAACAGGTGCTAAATAGCACACCAGACCTCGACGTTTTTGGCTCATGAGGCACTTTCATCAACTTCAAAATAGTATGTTGTGAATACATAAAAGCATGAAACATCCCTTCTCTCCCTCTTTTTTACAGGGGCATTTCACAATCCTGCTCAGTATTTTGTCACAGATGGCGCTATGCTCAAATACCACGCTAAAACTCCGCAACTACAGTACAAAAAGTGTGTGTTTTATGTTAAATGTCAGTAAGTCTAGTTTGCCCTTTTCTTTATTTCTATCCCACTATAAGCACAACTGGCACCTATAGTAATTGCTGACCACAAGTTTGTCACCTGTAACCACTGGTCACTTTGCCTATGGATATGGAGAAGTAGACTACCAGAAAAAAAAAATGGTCTTCTTTTCTTTTACAGGTTGACCAAAAAAAACCTTCTTTTTTGTTAGGTACATTGTTTTACCTACACTATAAATTTCACTTTTTATTGGAAAAATCTGATACAAGTTAGTGAAACGTGAGTAAGGTGGGGATTTGTGTCACCCCGTCCTGAAGAAGGTGTTTTTACACCGAAACATGTCGACGCACACAGAGAGGAGGTAATGCACATTGTCTGCACCACAACCTCCCACACTTTAATTTTAACAGCACCAGCCCGGGGGCTTATTAAATATTTTTAGTTACCCCACGAGCCAGGTCCTTTTTAACCTTCACTTAGTCCTAAACCTCACCATACACTCACATAAAAACATCCCCTCACCCACACCACACATAGTCCATTAAGTGCTCCCGCGCATCCGTAGGTCGCAGCACGCCGTACTCCGTAGAGGGGTACGATGACCCCGATGATGAAGCATGACACCAAGGGGCCTGTTGGTGTGTGAGGGGACCTAAAAACAATGAAGGTGTTCCCCAAATGTTGAGGATACACCCAAAAAACGAGTGGATTCTGGTTGTTTATTTACATTTGCTTAGGGAGAACGAATCCATTCATTTGTCTCTCTCTCCCCTTTGTGTTATTGATAGTCACCACTGACACCCTCTGGTTCACCACTGACACCCTCTGGTTCACCACTGCCACCCTCTGGTTCATCACTGCCACCCTCTGGGTCACCCCTGCCACCCTCAGGTTCCACACTCACTAATGCCACCCTCTGGTTCATCACAGCACCCTCTGTTTCACCCCTGCTGCCACCCTCTGGTTCAGTACTCACCACTGCCACCCTCTGGTTCATCACAGCACCCTCTGGTTCACCACTGTCACCCTCTGGTTCACTTTTACCACCCTCTTGTTCACCACTGCCACCCTCTGGTTCATCACTGCCACCCTCTGGTTCATTACTGCCACCCTCTGGTTCACCACTGCCACCCTCAGGATCATCACTGCCACCCTCTGGTTCATCACTGCCACCCTCTGGTTCACCACTGCCACCCCCTGGTTCACCACTGCCACCCTCTGGTTCATCACAGCACCCTCTTTTTCACCACTGACACCCTCTGGTTCACCCCTGCCACCCTAAGGTTCAGCACTCACTACTGCCACCCTCTGGTTCATCACAGCACCCTCTGGTTCACCCCTGCTGCCACCCTCTGGTTCAGCACTCACCACTGCCACCCTCTGGATCACCACTGTCACCCTCTGGTTCACCACTACCACCCTCTTGTTCACCACTGCCACCTTCTGGTTCATCACTGCCACCCTCTGGTTCATTACTGCCAGCCTCTGGTTCACCACTGCCACCCTCAGGATCATCACTGCCACCCTCTGGTTCATCACTGCCACCCTCTAGTTCACCACTGCCACCCTCTGGTCCACCACTGACACCCTCTGGTTCATTACAGCACCATGTGGTTCACCACTGCCACCCTCTGGTTCATCACAGCACCCTCTGGTTCACCCCTGGCACCCTCAGGTTCAGCACTCACCACTGCCACCGTCTGGTTCATTACAGCACCCTCTGGTTCACGCCTGCTGCCACCCTCTGGTTCAGCACTCACTACTGCCACCCTCTGGTTCATCACAGCACCCTCTGGTTCACCACTACCACCCTCTGGTTCATCACTGCCCCCCTCTGGTTCATCACTGCCACCCTCTGGTTCACCACTGCCACCCTCTGGTTCACCACTGCCTCCCTCTGGTTCATCACAGCACCCTCTGGCTCACCACTGACACCCTCTGGTTCACCCCTGCCCCCTCAGGTTCAGCACTCACTACTGCCACCCTCTGGTTCATCACAGCACCCTCAGGTTCACCCCTCCTGCCAACCTCTGGTTCAGCACTCACCACTGCCACCCTCTGGTTCATCACAGCACCCTCTTGTTCATCACTGCCACCCTCTGGTTCGCCACTGCCACCCTCTAGTTCACCACTGCCACCCTCTGGTTCACCACTGCCACACTGTGGTTCATCACAGCACCCTGTGGTTCACCACTGCCACCCTCGGGTTCATCACAGCACCCTCTGGTTCACCACTGCCACCCTCTGGTTCACCCCTGCCACCCTCAGGTTCAGCACTTACCACTGCCACCGTCTGGTTCCTCACAGCACCCTCTGTTTCACCCCTGCTGCCACCCTCTGGTTCAGCACTCACCACTGCCACCCTCTGGTTCATCACAGCACCCTCTGGTTCACCACTGTCACCCTCTGGTTCACTTTTACCACCCTCTTGTTCACCACTGCCACCCTCTGGTTCATCACTGCCACCCTCTGGTTCATTACTGCCACCCTCTGGTTCGCCACTGCCACCCTTAGGATCATCACTGCCACCCTCTGGTTCATCACTGCCACCCTCTGGTTCACCACTGCCACCCCCTGGTTCACCACTGCCACCCTCTGGTTCATCACAGCACCCTCTTTTTCACCACTGACACCCTCTGGTTCACCCCTGCCACCCTAAGGTTCAGCACTCACTACTGCCACCCTCTGGTTCATCACAGCACCCTCTGGTTCATCCCTGCTGCCACCCTCTGGTTCAGCACTCACCACTGCCACCCTCTGGATCACCACTGTCACCCTCTGGTTCACCACTACCACCCTCTTGTTCACCACTGCCACCTTCTGGTTCATCACTGCCACCCTCTGGTTCATTACTGCCAGCCTCTGGTTCACCACTGCCACCCTCAGGATCATCACTGCCACCCTCTGGTTCATCACTGCCACCCTCTAGTTCACCACTGCCACCCTATGGTCCACCACTGCCACCCTCTGGTTCATCACAGCACCATGTGGTTCATCACTGCCACCTTCTGGTTCATCACAGCACCCTCTGGTTCACCCCTGGCACCCTCAGGTTCAGCACTCACCACTGCCACCGTCTGGTTCATTACAGCACCCTCTGGTTCACGCCTGCTGCCACCCTCTGGTTCAGCACTCACCAACCACTGCCACCCTCTGGTTCATCACAGCACCCTCTGGTTCACCACTGTCACACTCTGGTTCACCACTAGCACCCTCTGGTTCATCACTGTCCCCCTCTGGTTCAACACTGCCACCCTCTGGTTCACCACTGCCACCCTCTGGTTCACCACTGCCTCCCTCTGGTTCATCACAGCACCCTCTGGCTCACCACTGACACCCTCTGGTTCACCCCTGCCCCCTCAGGTTCAGCACTCACTACTGCCACCCTCTGGTTCATCACAGCACCCTCAGGTTCACCCCTCCTGCCAACCTCTGGTTCAGCACTCACCACTGCCACCCTCTGGTTCATCACAGCACCCTCTGGTTCACCACTGTCACCCTCTGGTTCACCACTACCACCCTCTTGTTCATCACTGCCACCCTCTGGTTCGCCACTGCCACCCTCTAGTTCACCACTGCCACCCTCTGGTTCACCACTGCCACACTGTGGTTCATCACAGCACCCTCTGGTTCACCACTGTCACCCTCTGGTTCACTTTTACCACCCTCTTGTTCACCACTGCCACCCTCTGGTTCATCACTGCCACCCTCTGGTTCATTACTGCCACCCTCTGGTTCGCCACTGCCACCCTTAGGATCATCACTGCCACCCTCTGGTTCATCACTGCCACCCTCTGGTTCACCACTGCCACCCCCTGGTTCACCACTGCCACCCTCTGGTTCATCACAGCACCCTCTTTTTCACCACTGACACCCTCTGGTTCACCCCTGCCACCCTAAGGTTCAGCACTCACTACTGCCACCCTCTGGTTCATCACAGCACCCTCTGGTTCATCCCTGCTGCCACCCTCTGGTTCAGCACTCACCACTGCCACCCTCTGGATCACCACTGTCACCCTCTGGTTCACCACTACCACCCTCTTGTTCACCACTGCCACCTTCTGGTTCATCACTGCCACCCTCTGGTTCATTACTGCCAGCCTCTGGTTCACCACTGCCACCCTCAGGATCATCACTGCCACCCTCTGGTTCATCACTGCCACCCTCTAGTTCACCACTGCCACCCTATGGTCCACCACTGCCACCCTCTGGTTCATCACAGCACCATGTGGTTCATCACTGCCACCTTCTGGTTCATCACAGCACCCTCTGGTTCACCCCTGGCACCCTCAGGTTCAGCACTCACCACTGCCACCGTCTGGTTCATTACAGCACCCTCTGGTTCACGCCTGCTGCCACCCTCTGGTTCAGCACTCACCAACCACTGCCACCCTCTGGTTCATCACAGCACCCTCTGGTTCACCACTGTCACACTCTGGTTCACCACTAGCACCCTCTGGTTCATCACTGTCCCCCTCTGGTTCAACACTGCCACCCTCTGGTTCACCACTGCCACCCTCTGGTTCACCACTGCCTCCCTCTGGTTCATCACAGCACCCTCTGGCTCACCACTGACACCCTCTGGTTCACCCCTGCCCCCTCAGGTTCAGCACTCACTACTGCCACCCTCTGGTTCATCACAGCACCCTCAGGTTCACCCCTCCTGCCAACCTCTGGTTCAGCACTCACCACTGCCACCCTCTGGTTCATCACAGCACCCTCTGGTTCACCACTGTCACCCTCTGGTTCACCACTACCACCCTCTTGTTCATCACTGCCACCCTCTGGTTCGCCACTGCCACCCTCTAGTTCACCACTGCCACCCTCTGGTTCACCACTGCCACACTGTGGTTCATCACAGCACCCTGTGGTTCACCACTGCCACCCTCGGGTTCATCACAGCACCCTCTGGTTCACCACTGCCACCCTCTAGTTCACCCCTGCCACCCTCAGGTTCAGCACTCACCACTGCCACCGTCTGGTTCATCACAGCACCCTCTGGTTCACCCCTGCTGCCACCCTCTGGTTCAGCACTCACCACTGCCACCCTCTGGTTCATCACAGCACCCTCTGGTTCACCACTACCACCCTCTTGTTCACCACTTCCACCCTCTGGTTCATCACTGCCACCCTCTGGTTCGCCACTGCCACCCAATGGATCATCACTGCCACCCTCTGGTTCATCACTGCCACCCTCTAGTTCACCACTGCCACCCTCTGGTACACCACTGCCACCCTCTGGTTCATCACAGCACCCTGTGGTTCACCACTGTCACCCTTTGGTTCATCACAGCACCCTCTGGTTCACCACTGACACCCTCTGGTTCACCCCTGCCACCCTCAGGTCCAGCACTCACCACTGCCACCATCTGGTTCATCACAGCACCCTCTGGTTCACCCCTGCTGCCACCCTCTAGTTCAGCACTCACTACTGCCACCCTCTGGTTCATCACAGCACCCTATGGTTCACCACTGTCACCCTCTGGTTCACCACTACCACCCTCTGGTTCATCACTGCCCCCCTCTGGTTCATCACTGCCACCCTCTGGTTCACCACTGCCACCCTCTAGTTCACCACTACCACCCTCTGGTTCATCACAGCACCCTCTGGTTCACCACTGACACCCTCTGGTTCACCCCTGCCACCCTCAGGTTCAGCACTCACTACTGCCACCCTCTGGTTCATCACAGCACCCTCTGGTTCACCCCTGCTGCCACCCTCTGGTTCAGCACTCACCACTGCCACCCTCTGGTTCATCACAGCACCCTCTGGTTCACCACTGCCACCCTCTGGATCATCACTGTCCCCCTCTGATGCATCACTGCCACCCTCTGGTTCATCACATCACCCTCTGGTTCACCAGTGCCACCCTCTGGTTCACCACTACCACCCTCTTGTTCACCACAGTAGATTATGGGGGGAAAGCACACTGTGGTTCACCACTGTCACCCTTTGGTTCATCACAGCACCCTCTGGTTCACCACTGACACCCTCTGGTTCACCCCTGCCACCCTCAGGTTCAGCACTCAACACTGCCACCGTCTGGTTCATCACAGCACCCTCTGGTTCACCCCTGCTGCCACCCTCTAGTTCAGCACTCACTACTGCCACCCTCTGGTTCATCACAGCACCCTATGGTTCACCACTTTCACCCTCTGGTTCACCACTACCACCCTCTGGTTCATCACTGTCCCCCTCTGTTTCATCACTGCCACCCTCTGGTTCACCAGTGCCACCCTCTAGTTCACCACTACCACCCTCTTGTTCACCACTGTAGATTATGGGGGGAAAGCACACCTGCCCAGCCTCAACTGAGATGAATTAATTCGGGGCTAGTTAATGTGTCACTGAATTTGTGCTTCAAGTCTGGCACCTGCTTCCTTAGCTGTAAGTGCTTCATGTTGCAGTTATTTTTTTTACAGGAGCATTGTGCCATACTTGTAACCTGCTTTGAGGGTCAGAGCAGGGTCAGAGAATAGTTGCATGTAGGCAACTGAACTCTGGAGGGGCCCCTCAGGAAGCACTACAGGGAATGGTTACAAATTAGCTTGAACTTTTGCACCTGCTAAGTGCTTTCAGTTTTCCAAAATTCGTTTTTCTGCCACTTCACGAGATTTGCGGGGCGCGAGTTCGTGCGAAATCGAACTTGTAATCCGCAAATTCGTGCGAATTTGCTGATTTCTTTTTTTTTGCGTGTTCGCGCGTTTTTTTTGCTTATTCGCGGACCGCTTGCAGCGCACCGACCTCGAGGTTGCCCACGCGGTCGTGTATGGGCGCGGCCATCTTGATTGCATGACGTGTTTCCGTTTTCGGGCGCTAGTTACATGCTCGCGTCGTATGCGGCGTGCGATTACCTGTTCATGGGCATTTTTGCGTGCTCGCAGGGGAAATATCGCGCGAACTTACCCACGCGGTCCTCTATGGGCGCGGCCATCTTGTTTTTCATTCACTGCTATGGCTTTGGGCATGCTACCTTTCTATCCATCTTACATCTTTGTAATCCTATGTTTTTCTGAACTTTTTATTGCTTTTTTTTGCTTATTATCTCTCTCTTCAATTTCCTACATCTATATTTTGTGTTTTTTAAAAACTTTTTATTACCTACTTTATTTCTTTTGCTTTCTCTCTTATTTTTTTTCAAACCTATTCGTCTTTCCTTCTTCTTGTGCCCAGGACCATGGCTAAGGGAGGCGACAAGGGCAAGGGTAAGGGCCCAGCACCCCGTACCCGGCTCCCTTGCGGGCGTTTGAGGGGGGAGGAAGTCCAGGCCAGGGAGATCTTCTCTGCAGTGGAGGTGGCCGCCTTGATGGTTTTTGTCCAAGTCTACCTTCCTAAGACCGTGGCAGCAGGTGGGCGGATTGCTTCCGGTTACGGCCTCCGGGAGCGTCGCCAGCTGTGGGAGAAGGTGTGCCGGTGCATGTATAAGGAGTCTGGGGTCCGGCGCACCTACCAGCAAGTGACGCACCGGTGGAGTGACATCTTGGACCGGGAGCATGACATGCTCGACCTGCTAGGAATGGAGATCCCTGGCCTTGGTAAGTAGCTATTTAATAACTACTTTTTTTCCTTCTGCTCCGTTATATTGCTAATCTATTTTTTTCCTGAAGAGTACGAATGCGGCTGATTCGATTACATTGCAGGTAAATTAATGTTTAAATAGCTTCTGTCATTGCAGGTGCTCGCCTGGTTAATGGCGTTGCTACTATGCTTACTTGTTTGCAACTTTTTAGTCATTTGAGAGCATTAGTGCGTAATGCTAGAGACAGTAGACTCAAGTCTAGTCCTTCTTTGTACTCCTGCTGCTGCCTCTTTAAAGAGATAGAGGTGGATTGATACGTTGAGTATATTATTTATTACTTGTTATAGGACATTTGTTAGTGGTCTGCAATCATGATGACGGACTGTGTCTGTCACGCAACGTCTCCTGCTGCTGAGGGTTGGCAGTCGTAGTAGAACCTTTTTGTTGTTGGTGTAGTTAGTGAATTACATAACTTTCCTATTAGACGGTCTGCGAATCCTGCAATACTGTACTACTATCCTCCTAGTTGACCAGATCAGATGCAATTTATGTTAATTTGTTTCCCCGACATAATTTTAGATTGAGTACAAAGAAATCAAATATTTCCAAAAAAGCAATCATCCATGTTGTGTTTCTTTATTTCATGATTACCAGCACCTCCCAGGGGCAAGGCGCCGGCGGTGACAGAGACTCCGGTGGCAGAAGGGGGACAGGAGCAGTCCCTTGCAGGCTCTTCTGCTGGCCCCAGTAAGTTGTTCTATTTTTATATTAATACTTATACTTCCCTAACTTTTACAGCTCCTATTCATTACAAACTGGTTCCTAATAATTCTATGTTTTGCAAAATAGTCTTTGATCTTCTTCTAATGTAGACTACTTTCTACATTCTTATCCTGCCTCTACCATCACTCTCTGTGCTACTACTATTTACAATTATGAGTTGGTCTGTGTAGGTAGCTAAGCTTGCCCATTCGGCAAACGGTGTGAAACAAAACTCTGATACAGCAATAGCTCTAGGCACTGAGTGCAGTCCTCTGGGTTACCCTTGCTGTCTATTCCAGTCTTCTTAATGTAAGTGCTTTGACAATTTCCAACAACAAAATGTCATTGTTTACACCAAGTAAAAGGTAGCAGTTGCCTTTTTGATTTGAGAGGAGCACATCCCATACCGCTAGTGTTTCAGGGACTATTCTGCACACAAAGAAGTATGGACAAGATAAATAGGACATTGTTGATGATAGGTGCAGTTCGACTTTCGACATACCTCAGTCCGAACAGAAGTTGAACCCCCAATCCCCTGACCGACTATCTAGAATGTCTGACCAATGATTTTACGACCCAGAAGAATAGAAGAAGACTACCTCCGAGTCCCGGCCTATCTGAGTCACTGAAACATGACTGCCAAGTGCAGTAGTTCAAACCTTTCCGCTCACTCACTCGTAAACAAAAACCACACAGTGTTTGTTAGTTTTAAAGTTTTATTTCCAATTAAGAAATGAAAACATTATTTCTTTATTTTTAATAGCGTAGTATTCTGATGGATGAAGATGACGTTAAAGCTTAAACAACATTCCCATGAATGAAATTAGTATGACTCAAACTTAATAATAGTTAACAGACACATGAAATCATTAGAATAAGTGTGCGGGAGCCCCCACCTTCTTTAAAGTACTTAAAGTACTGCTGGTGATGACTTAGTAGTAGTTGGTGAATCGTCTGGCAGAAGTGCAATGGAATCTTCTTTCTGTAATGAGAAAAATGGTGCACGTTAAGCAAGCATTCATCAGTTGTCATAAGAAGAAGTGTAGCATTTAATGGAATAAGCATATAAAAGGTTAACACCCTCCCCAAAACCGTTACTTGTTTTCAATCCCAGTAATAAAAAATGTGTTATGTAACATTTTCTTCCATTACGAGACAAAATAGGAGGTTGTGGATGGCATCTGAAAATATGACATGTTTTTCCTAGACGTCACAACATCTGATGCGGCACAGAGGACCACCAGTGCCGGGGCCAGCAGTACGGAGGGGTCCACTCTGGATGCGGTGGCGCTAACAGGAGGAGCTGGGGGGGAAGACTCAGTGGCGGTGGACGGTGGTAAGGTATTATACTCCTTACTTATTGAAATTTTTTTGAGTAGGCTTGCAAAGGAGTGTATGATGTACTGTACAGTAGTACATATTACACTAGTATAAGTACACTGTACTGTCAAGGCCATTTACTAATTTAGAACTACTTTTTGGGCTATCACGGAGAAGACAGTCAACTTTGACTTTTAATAGCATTAGAGGCGGTACTTCTCTGGTAACCAATGGCCCCCTCTATTTCACTTCAACTCAGCTGGGAATTTTTTATTGTGAAGCCATATCAGATGTAGTTTAGGGATGTGAAGAACTAAAAGTTAAAAAAGGGTGAAACGAAGGACGAGCGAGTCTTAATATTTATGACTGTAAAGAATGGTTTTGTTAAATGCAATTCAACATAAGAAAGAAGACGGCGTTTTCCAAAATATAATGAAAAGGGTGTTAGTTGGTTGTTGACAAAAAGGAATTTTGGTACATTTGAGACATTAAGAAGAATCATAGACGTACTTTGGAAGCCTGGATGTTATCTTCTTTATCCTCCTCGTCGATAGCAGAGGTGTATGATGTAGTAGAGCAGACGCTGAGTGGATGAAGTATGGCCAGTGGCAGTGCCACCCCTATAGAAAAGTAAGACATTCCTACCCCCACCTGCATGTACTGCTTAAAGTACTGCGAGTCTGCATCATCATGGCCTGTGTCTGTATTTCTTGGGTGAAAGCTGAGTGAGCTGCCATTATGGCGGCTACCACAAGTTCACGTACCAGTAATTTCTTTTTCAAAACAAGAGAAAAAAAGTAAAAAAGGCATTTTTTAGTACTCTCTGACTATGTATGTAGTATTGAGTCCACCTATAGTGCTGCTAGTGGAATTCCTGAAACTCACAGTGTCACAGGCTTACAAAGACGGCGGAAAGATACATGCCAAAATGTTATACTGTGTTTGCTACTTGCTGGTGTTACTGAGTGTCAACCTTCCGTTGAATTATTTTGACTTTATGTTAAAGACTATTGGCTACAGTATTTTTCTTTCTTTCTTCCTAGATTCTACTCCCAAAAAGCTCACCTGTAAGGAGATGGCTGTCCGGGCCAGGGCCCATAAGCTGGAGGCTATTTGTGCCGAGTATCGGCGGATGTGGGCTCGGGAGCATGAGGAGACATCAACATCTACATCCTCCTCCACTGCCCCCGGGTCCACAAGCCAGAAGCCTCCAGCCAAACGGAGCCGTGGCCCGACAGCCTCCTGCCACCGCCGCACAGCAGCAACAACATCAGCGCCCCCCCCAGATCCTGGATGGTTTGTGTCCGCCGGCTACGCAGAAGAGTGGACTACCTGGAGCGGTTGGCCGAAAAACATCAGCGCCAGCTCCGGGACCTCCGCAAAGAGCAGCGGGACATGCAGCAACAGCTTGCCAAACTACGCCACAGTAGGAAGTGACTGTCCCTTGCCCCTTTTTTAAGGACTGTTGGGGGGTGGGAATTGGGTGTTTGGGAAAGGGAACTTTTGGACTTTTTGACATTGGTTGGGTTCGGGAGGGGGGTGAGTTCGGGTAATTTATTTTATTGTTGTGCTGAAAACAACACGAATATATATTTTTTAATAATTATTTTTCTTACAAAAACACAGTATACGCATTCATATATTATTTTGTGTGGGGGTTGGCGGTGGTTACTGGACGTTTGTTTTCTTCAAACTTACCAGCATGAATGAAACATCTAGTCCTGAAATGTACCAAAATGCAAGTAACCGAGTTAGTAAATTTAGTAGCCCTACTACTGTACTTTACTAGTAGTCCTGTCAGTCTCTGCTCTCCTCCCAATGTAGTCCTCCTAGCCCATTATTCTACTACCTCTCCAATATGCTTATCTTACCTGTGATTTGTGTTTGAGAATCGGGGTAACCCCAGGGCTGGCTGCATTGCAAATGGTGATTAAGGTTGGTTGTTGACTTGAATCCTCGACGGATGCAATATCATTGTTGTGCTGGTAGCAGTAGTGGTACACACTGGCAGTATCCCCATATGAAAAAAAGAGGAAATTAAACATTGAGTGGCCTGAGCGAGGCATTAGAAACAGTACAATAGATAGTACGGTACAGAACAGTGCCCTAAATTGTAGCCTAAGCAGTGCCAACGTAAGGTAAGCATTAAGCATTTGATTGTTCACGTCGTGTAGGAGGAGGATGTTCTTATCAATCCACGATGGCGCACATGAACTTCTGGTTGCTTTGACCTTATCCTCCCCAGCAAGTGTGTGGAATTTATTGTTGTTGTCAGTCACACCTCAATGAAATACCACACAGGCCAGGGGAAGAGGGTTAGGGTTTGAAAATTGGATGGGAATGGGGGGTTTTGGGAAAGTTTGATAGAGAGGAAAAAAACACAGCATGGACAGTCAAACAACAAATGAAGAGAAACAAATCTTTGGATTTGAAGATATTGATGAATCTTTAAAGGGACATAAAGGAAGTGCACTTCTGCATGCCAGAAGTTGTTTACTAAATGGATGGTTAGGTTACTGAAAAGTAGTACTACTACTTACTGCAACTTACTAGTAACTACGAAGAAACAAGTTGACAGTACAGTCATTACGCAATTTCACTTGCCTCTTTGTCCTCAGAGAGAATAAACACTTAGAACATTAAATTAGTGTTGAACATAGCAAAGACGTATCAAATAGCTGGAGGGATGAATTTGAAGCAGAGATCAAACAAACGCACAGAGTCACACTCGTAGAAGTAAGTTAAAGTTCACAAGAATATCATTTAAAAGATAAGGAGAATTTTGGATACTGTTACTGTTTTTTGTAGTTGTCCCGTTGAATTTGTGAAGTTGATGCATCCAGCCATTCCTCTTATTCACGGTACTCCTTCATTCCATCGGATGATCCGTCGATCAATCTTGGTGACCAGACACACTGTCCACTGCCTGCCTGATGCGGATTTGCGGATCGCTAATTGTAAGCCTGAGTAGTACATCGATGGCACAGGGTAAAAGCTTGCCTGTAATTGATGATGGAAAAACACAACAGTAAGTGTTAAAGACACCTCAGAGAAAACAATATATAAGGCACGCTGTGTAGTGCACAAATTATGCTTTCACTTTCAGAGATGACAATCCCCAAAATCTAGAACACCCCACATTACCCTCCCAAAAACATGCAGAATACTGCTGCTACCTCGCATAGGCCTAATTTCAAATCGTGCCAAAACGCACTCAGAAAGTATTCCTAAAACCCCCCTTTCCCACCATGGATTTTCTTCAAATCACTTGCAATCAAAATTAGACATTCCAACAAGTGTTCCAAGACCCCACCCAGTCGTAAAAATCTAGAACCCCCGGCCAAACACATGCAATACAATACTGCTAACCCTAACGAGCCCTAAGTTAAGAATAGTGGCAAACGCTTTCTTTAACTAGGCCAAATCCCCCCTTCCCCACAATGGATTTTCTTCAAACCACTTGAAACCAAATATAAACATTCCCACGAGTGCTCTAAGACCCCAGAACCCAGTTGCAAATATTTAGAACACCCCCAAACACATGCAATACTGCTGCTAACCCTAACGAGCCCTAAGTTAAAAAAGTGCCAAAACGCTTTTCAGCATGGATTTTCTCCAAACCACTTTTATCCGGTATTAGACCTTCCCAGCAATGCCCCCAGACCCGTCAACCCAGGCAAAAACAAGTAGAAGACCCCCAAACAGCCAAAAAGCAAAAATACAAAAATGGGGACTTCGAAATTTTTAGACACATTTCCAAAATCACTCCGTGCGTGCTCTGCAGCTAGGCCCTAACTCCCCTTTGCCACCATGCATTTGCTTCAAACCTCTTGCAATCAAAGTATTCATACCCATTGTTGCTCCAAGACCCCCAAACTCACCCACAAACACCAGGAACCCCCCAAACAGGCCCCCGAAAACGCTAAAGTGCGCGAAATGCCTGAAAATGGAAAAACTTTTTCACCTCCGATTTACTCCAAACCCCTTTTATCCGGTATTAGACATTCACAGCAATGCCCCCAGACCCGTCAACCCAGGTGGAAACAAGTAGAAGACCCCCAAACAGCCAAAAAGCAAAAATACTAAAATGGGGACTTCGAAATTTTTAGGCACATTTCCAAAATCACTCTGTGCGCGCTCTGCAGCTAGGCCCTAACTCCCCTTTGCCACCATGGATTTGCTTCAAACCTCTTGCAATCAAAAGTATCCATACCCAGCATTGCTCCAAGACCCCCCAACCATTCCCCCAAACCCCAGGAACTCCCCCAAGCAGGCCCCCGAAAACACGAAAGTGAGCGAAAACTCTGTAAAGTGAAAAACATTTTCACCTCCGATTTTCTCCAAAACACTTTTATCCGGTATTAGACATTCACAGCAATGCCCCCAGACCCGTCAACCCAGGCGGAAACAAGTAGAAGACCCCCAAACAGCCAAAAAGCAAAAATACTAAAATGGGGACTTTGAAATTTTTAGGCACATTTCCAAAATCACTCCGTGTGCGCTCTGCAGCTAGGCCCTAACTCCCCTTTGCCACCATGGATTTGCTTCAAACCTCTTGCAATCAAAAGTATCCATACGCAGCGTTGTTCCAAGACCTCCCAACCATTCCCCCAAACCCCAGGAACTCCCCCAAGCAGGCCCCCGAAAACACGAAAGTGAGCGAAAACTCTGTAAAGTGAAAAACATTTTCACCTCCGATTTTCTCCAAAACACTTTTATCCGGTATTAGACCTTCCCAGCAATGCCCCCAGACCCGTCAACCCAGGCGGAAACAAGTTTAACTCCCCCAAACAGCCAAAAGCAAAACCACAAAAACTGAGACAGCAAAATTCGGGCCTACCTGGAATTCAGTCCAAATGCGCTGTGCAGCTAGTCCCTAACTCCCCTTTTCCACCATGGATTTCCGGAAAAACAAATGCAATCAACATTAGACTGTGCCAGCAGTGCTCCCAGACCCCAAAACCCACCCACAAAAACCTAGAAGCACCCCAAACAGCGCCCCAAAGACAGGCAAGTGAGCAAAAACGCAAAAACTTTTTCACCATGGATTTTATCCAAAACACTTTTATCCGATATTAGACCTTCCGAGCTATGCCCCCAGACCCCTGCAGCCACCCGCCAAAAAGCAGAACACCCCCAAACAGGCAAAAAGCAAAAATGGGCCTACCTTCAATTCAGTCCAAATACGCTCTGCAGCTAGGCCCTAACTCCCTTTTCCACCATGGATTTCCTGAAAAACAAGTGCAATCAACGTTAGACTGTGCCAGCAGTGCTCCCAGACCCCAAAACCCACCCACAGAAACCTAGAAGCCCCTCAAACAGCCCGCCAAAAACATGCAATACTGGGATATTCAAAACATGGCAAATTGCGCTGTTCACAAAACATTGCTGTTTTCAGCACTTCCACTACTTCGATCCTCTTGAAACTCACCTGGATAGTCACTTGTTCCAGCGATTCACAAGAATCTCAGCAAGGCAGAACAAAATCGAACCACTGCGCTCTTTGAAGAAGAAGAAGAAGAAGGTCTACGACTAGTTTTCACTTAGTTTTCACCCAAACACACGCGCCTGCAAAACATCCAAAGAGGCCAAAATGTTGCCGATTCTGGACCGAAGAACACCAAACCCCCCTAAAACATTGCCAACATCATTATGAACGAGCCTGCATCGGGCCCGAGCCCTAGAATCAGCGTGAACCATACCAACTTAATCCCAAAACCCTAGTAAATTGCACTGACTGAACCCTAAACCGTAGATATGCTTTGTCTGTCTGTGTCAAAGAGCCTAGGTATGCTACATCAGGAGGATGCTTCACTCAGTGGTGCCTGCTTTTACCGTCTGCATGGCTCTGCCGCAAGCATGTCCCAAAAATCCGATCCGCTCAAGAATTTGCGATTTTTCGATACTTTCGTGAGATTTGCAAAATACCGAAAAACAGCAAATTTTGCAAACATAACGGATGTTTGGCCCAAGTTTGAGGTAGTGCCATGCAGAGGGTCAAGGCAGGCACCACTGAGTGAAGCAACCTATTGTGGCATACCTAGGCTCTTTGTCAGACAGACAAAGCATATCTAATTGTATGCAGCAAGCCACATAGCCCCAATTTTACATGAACTGCTGTCTGGAGTGGACTCTGCCGGGCATAACAACAACAGTACACTGCCTCGCCCTCGACCAATACATTACACAAATAGACAGACATGTAGTCCTGCTGTAGTAGTTGTTGTAGACTATTTAACTGTTTGCCACTCAAGAATTGGCCATTGTTCTTCCGTAAATCGACGCCGATGATCCATCTATCCCAGTGAGTGACTGTAAAGAAAAAAGATATATTATTTAATCAATCATCATGGTATATTGGCAAGTGAGTCTGCTCCAAGGTCATTTTACATATGTTGTGAAATGCAATAAATTGGCCCCTGAATTTGAAGTACAATTTTAATCAAACAAGGTAAAAAAAAACAGAGTTGTTGACATGAGGTACAATTACTGTGTGAAAGATTAATTAATAACTTAGACAAGATATATGAATCATCATTTCATGCACAAAAAAACAAACAGCAATTGGTTTCATCAGAGCCAGACAGCCATTGCTGTCCACTGCATGCCATCTTCTCAATTATTCATTACCTGTTCTACTTTTTGTCCGCATCTTCTTCGGAAAGTGAGGGCCCACAAGGCAGCCTCTCCTGTCAATATCAGAAGTAACTCTGTCAGCAATCAGCAAGCATGATAGTCAGTCAGTAATTTCAGTCCCACTTGAGGGGACTCGTCGTAATCCATCCATCTGCCTTGAGGGAAATGGATAAGTGGAGTCTGGAGGAGGAGTATAAGGGAGCATGATTGAGTTGTGAACTTGTGAACATCAGGAATGCAGACTGAGGCACCTTCAAATCAATAAGGAATATAAGATGAAGACAGTGCTGCTGATGGACTTGTTGTGATTAGGTGATTAGAGTTTTGTTGTGGTAAAAGTTGCAAAACAAAGAAAGACACACAGGAATAAAAGTGAATAAGGACGAAAAAAATGAAGTCATTTTCAGGGCTCGGTGTCAGGGAAGTAGAGTTCGTCCTCAAACTCCATGAATTTAGATGGGAGTAGGTCAGGTAACAGAGAAGAACTTCTGTCACCTAAGTCGGTGTCCTCTTGTTCCTGCGTGCATTCACATACTTTGTAATCTGGTGGTATCAAGTGCTGGTTCATCTTGACCAGTGTTAACCTCTCCACATTTTTGGCCGAGAGGCGGGTCCTTTTTGAAGTTACAATGGCACCAGCAGCACTGAAAACACGTTCAGAAGACACGCTTGCGAGTGGGCAAGACAAATAATTTATATCCAGGTTGGCGATCAGTGGCCATAGATCCATTTTCCTGTACCAATACAGCAATGGGTTCGTATTAGCAAAGACCTGTGTTGGCTCATCCAGATAGGTCTGCACCATCAACTCAAGGTTCTCCACGGTTGCTCCACTTTGCGTACCATCTGTGGCCTTCTTAGCACTGGAACAAAGAAACGCTTTACGAGTTAGCCAATCCGCTTCCGACAATATTATGGCTGGGCCTGGTGCAGGTGAGGATGATGATACGGTTGCTGCTGGTGAAGTTAACGGCTGTGAGGGAAAGTGACTCCCTTCCCCCACATATTCAGAAGTGGAACTTGACGTTGGATGGCCTGCTGATTCAGTTGGACTTCTGACGGCTCCTTGAATTTTCTGCCGATCTTTTTCGAACCGACTGGCTGACACAGCTAGCCAATGTTTGTACTTTGAAACATCTGCTTCATCAAAAGGAATGAATGCTTTGCTGGTCACTGCCATTTTGTACCGTGGATCCAGAAAGTGGCACAAATGTAATGTTGTTCTGCATGTATGTTTTGAAGCCTTTCATTGCCAACTAGGCAGCTTAATAAGTTCTCCGCCAACCAATATGCATCTTGCTTTCCAACATCATCTCTGAATGTTGAAGACACGTCCTTCAGTTGGTGCTCGAGCATGACCAACAATGGGATAGCTTTGCTCAAAGAACAGTCCTCCCTGCTGACTTCACGCGTGAAGACCTCAAAAGGACGAAGCATGTCTGTCAGGCTTTTAACTAGCTTCCATTCCTCCAACTCTAGCCACTTGTCTTTATGATCAGAACCTAGTTTAAAGACATAGTCATTGATTACCATGCACTGCTCAGACAGACGCTCAAGCATGTAAAAGGTTGAGTTCCAACGTGTTGCCATGTAGTGTAGTTCCTATGTTCCCAATAGGCTCTGCGCATTGGAATAGTACCTACAGCAGTAAAGGCCTAGACCAGATGTTAACTAGGTCTACTACTGTCGATACTAGACTTAATTTTTGGGTTTGCCAGCTAAGCTCAGAGTTCGCTAGAAACTTTCTCGAATGTTCAAGGAGGAATTAACTTCCCTGATTAGACAAGAAGGGATTTAGTTTCTGACAACCATAGAACATGACAACTTTGCTCTCCCCTAATCAAGAGTCAATCTCAAGAGTCGTGTGAGCACAAGGCAATTATTTTACTCAGTCAGTACGTGCATTCTTAGTCTCATCAGAATGTAGAGAAAAGGAAGAGAGACGGGCGTGTTCAATAAAAAGGTGTTATTTATTGATCAGTCTCTTTTCTCATACATGAGAAATGGATCGATATTATTGCAATACTTATAGTTAAGTAAATTGCATACATTAAAAGCAATAGTATAAAATAATACTGTAAAAACATTGATATGGTTTCTGAGCCATATGATGTTTTAAAATGATTAAAATATATTTACATACACATATACATTTGACTAAACGTACTCAACTGGTGTTTCTAAATACGCCTACCCCGTGTACCTGACCTAAGTCTAATGCGTGGGCGGGAATAGAAAGTTACAGTTTAAGTTAAGTTTGTTTTTGCCAAGTGAATAACTAAAGAATTCTCTGTGAGGGGTTATTCAGTTCTGTACCTGGAATTTAGGATGAATGAGGAATGGTATCTCGTTCTCTGCTCTCGATATCCCAGGCTGCCTGCGAGGGCTACCCGGAAGCGCCGGTGCTGGGTCTCTCGGCTTGAGATAGCAGCGCGTCTCTCAGCGCGCCAGGAAGGCGGGGCTGCTGCCTGCGGGGTCTGCTTCTGCTCTCGGCTTCGGCAAGTATGGCTGCTCCGTCTTGTCACCACGCGTGTGTTTGCATAGGGCAAGATCGGCAATATTTATACCTTAAAGGTGCCGGTATTGACGTAAGGATGGACATAGGTACGTCAATAAAGATGTCATACGACTTGCTCGTTAGCGCATTCTTTACTAAAGTTCTCTGTGAAATCAAAACAATGGCCGCAGGGTTTTTCCCAGGTTGTCATAGGTTTGATTTGTTATGAGAACGTCGTATGCCTTATCAGGGGCTGGAGGAATGTCGCTTGTCTAATTAGATCTCAAGGGTTATGACCTAATCAGATAACACGTTCCTGTGCCGTAGTGTGACTGCGTCAGATAACGGTATCTGCATCATGGGGGCTTGTCTTGCCTCATGGGCTGACTGCTAGTTAACTTGATAGTTAGTTTAACCAGAATAGGGTCAGGAATAGGGGGACTGATTCAGGACCTATAGAAATACACGACACCCACCCCACGCTAACTATGGTCATATCTACTAATCTATGCATAGTATAACATAGTACAACATACTATAGAGTATAGTGTATACCTTACCACCCCAAAATACATAAATGCATTTTGAAATTTTCAAATATACTGGAAAAATTGCAGTCATATATATTGTATGCACTTAAGCTATGAATTAAATGCAAAAGTAAACACGCATCTTTTATGCATTATTGCTTATTGGTATATGAGAAGTACACATGAAATGGCTCTTAATATGGCTATACAGAAAGAAAGTTCGAGACCATTTCATCACATAATAAAATGTTTGTGAACATACCAGCGGGCAGCTAAAGTCTAAAAAGTATCTAAAAATAGAAATCTTAGTTCTCTAGGAATAGTTTCTTACTTTAAGCAGAAGATCAGTGTCCCGGAAAAAATATGGAAAAATATTTTAGTGGGTTGCTGAAAATTGCTGTCCGTGAACTGGATTGTAATTGTTCATGTGACTTTATTTTTAAAGTTGAAGGCCGAATTCAGGGAACGCCGTGTGCGAGTTTACTCAAAAGTCTCTATTTCTGTTCTGGAGAGAACATCATATCATTCAGGCTTTCGAAAAAACTGTCAACAGCTTCATGGGAAAGTTCCTCTAAGTCGGAAATAGGTGTAACCATGCATTCATGCGCATGATTGTCTCCATTGACATTCTGATTTGCATCACTGACAGAGGGTCGTACCTGTTCGATGCTGCTTTCATCTTGAACTTCACTACTCTTCAATCGTAGTGGTGAAGATTCCAGGAATGCCGTCATCAGGATTGGAAGCCTTTGAGGGCAGCACAAAGCGTGAACCTTGGTAGGAACCAACAGTGTATCTGCATCCACTGGCGCATCCGATTGTAGCGTCAGACAGGTGTCTAACACGCATTCTTCTCCGCATAGCAGACACCTTAGTACAGGTAAAACACACCTTTGCCACATTGGTCGAAATGATAGAAACCAAGTCATGTTCAGGTCTCTAAGCCGGGAGAGTCCCAGGATTTTTGATATCCGGTCCCGGTATCCAATGGCTAGGATCGTATCTTCCATTGTCGCGAGAGTTTGATCTGTGACATGGGTTGCCATAACAAAAAATAAGGACTAGGAATAGGATTCCTGCAATTAGTCCCAGGATCAAGGGAAGTCCGCCAAAAATCGAATGGACGAAATCTGGAAAAATACCCAGTATGGCTTTGAATGGTGTTAATGCCATCGAAAATACTGTCTTAAATACCTTTGAGACCCCAGTGGTATCAGAAATATTTAAGATTTCGCTCAGGATTTCCGCGAAATGTACGGGGGAATTAGTTGATAATAATGTATGTATCTCTGCAGTCGTCCTTGCGACTTGTAGATCATACGTTTCTTTAGATGACGTGAGCCTTGTAGGCGTCTGAAGAAGCACTGTTTTCATTCTGCTTAAAGTGTCTATTCGAATAGAAGTAATTTTCTGTCCTTTATTACTGACACATGCATGTGAATAGGGCAGGTTCCATGTTGTTTTAAGGTACCCCTTACCCAATTTCTCGTACATGCCAGCCTGTATATATTTTTGGCAGTATTGAAACCTGAAGGTTGAGATTGGAATATTTATGATTCCGTGGATTATCCATTCACTGACAGGTCGTTCTGACATTGTCATTGGTAATCTCTCTAGTTTTTCAATGCTCAAGATTGTATAATCAGCACCCTTCTGCGCCATACCGATTTGTCTATCAGTAAGGTTAAAGATTTGGAATAGTGACGTTGTATTGATTAAACGCCAAGGCACATAGCCTGAACGCAGATTTTGTAACGTCCAGCCAAGCTGTACAATAGAACGCAATTGTGACTGACCATGTTGTAATAATAGTAAGTCTTGCGATAATATATCGATTGCTGAAGACACAATGCTGTCCAAAGAAAAAATTCTGGAGGACAGAGTCATTAACCCATTGTCCACTACAGAAAGTGATTTTTCCAAATTAATACGGTCAATTTCCCGTATTCTCTCTGCTGTTTCAATTTGAGTAACCTTCCAGGCCTCATTGTATGCTGCATATACAGAGGCTGCTATGAAACGCTTCTGACGCTGTTTGCGTGGTCCCAGAATGAAATCACGCAAGTCAGCACCATCAGTAAGTAAAGTTAGGTGTTGCTTAATTTCAGGCAGTGTGGAAGTTTGAAGCCATTGAAGGCATAATTTGCCCACACTGTAGGTTGTTATTATCCCTGGGTGATGTCTTTGGGGATATCTTGGGTCTGGCCTGGTCATTTTGAACCCCTGCGTTTTATTCAGGAATCTGTCTTGACAGTCATTTGTATCTGTGGGCCAGATCAACCATTGTTTCCAATCAGGATGTGTTCTGTTTTGGTTTAAAATATGGTTTACGTCTATCTCTTCATCTGTATCAGAGTTATTGCTAAACATTGTTGGCTTTGGAATAGACGGTTTATTTAAATCTTTGATTTTGGCTAAGCCAAGACAGGTGGTTTGTTGAACAGTGTCATTTAAAAATATCATTTGTTCTGGGATCATGCAGGCTCTAAACAAAGCTTCTAAACCCTGTACTTGCCATTCTTTAGTACCCCAAACACTTTTCAAATCAACATTTTTGTCCCAATAATCAAATCCAAAAGTATTCATTTGTTCAAAGAATGAGTCCGAATAAATCAATTTTGTGTTGGTTATCATGGTTTTCATCCCTGTCTTGTTTGATAATTTAAAATAAAATGTTTCAGCATTACTTGTGTTAAAACCTTGAAAGTATGAATATTTGTCATAAACGGTTCTTGAGCTCCCTTTTGGAGGTATAGCACAATGTTCCCATTGATTATAATTTAAAACATTTCTAGGTTGTGCAGATTTATGTAAAAAATGGTTACCATAATGGCTATAGCAATACATACTATCATAATGTGTAGAACCTTGCAAATAATCATGTTTTGTAAATTTAGCAGACATTACTAAATCAGACATCATATTGTTAATGCTTTCGAAGTCCCAATCATCAGCAAATGAGTTTGGTTTTACAAAGTCACTCAAGGAGATCTTGATTTGGTGTGGATATTTCAGGATCTCGACCGGACCATAAATTTCATAGTCAGTGTTGTCCCAGGCTACCCCACCAGGTATCGGATTGGCTGTGAAGTTGGCTGAAGAAAGTTCTGGAGAAAGTTCTCTTTTCTCGACGTGTGAAGATGTGTGTGGTTTGAGGACCAAGTTGATGTTCTGACTTGCTGTGTCCATTTTAGCATATTTTCCCTCAATGAAGCGTCCCAAAGTAAATACCATGATGAGCCAAAGTATGAGGATAAATGCAACAAAACCCACCCAAAATTCAATCCATGGAGAAATCAGATATGTTTCTTTCAGTTGTTTCAAAAGTTCCTTCGCTTTGTCTTTAAAGGATTTTGATGATGGCTGTGTCTTTGATTCACTGAAGCCGTCAGAGGAATCATCGAAGTTGATGAAGTAACCGGATGCAGTTCTGTCAATTGTTCCAATTGGTTCAGGATTTTTGTTTTTTGCATTGTCACCTGGTACTTCATTGTAGATTGGTGTGTCTCTGCTAAATGTTTTTATTTGGGTTTCCAGAGGTCTGAGTTCTATTGCGTTGTTGCATAGTCCTTGTTGTTCTTCTGTAGGCGTTTCGAATGTGATGAGCCTCTTTGATAGGACCTCTGTACTGGTAGCAAACCTTGGTGTTCTGCTACTTATTGGGAGTCCACTTGGCCTACCGTTTGTTATCGGCCACATGTTGTGGTTTTACCAGGTCGATGGATACAACTCGGTTCTCCTTTTTTCCAGCAAGTGGCGGTAGTACAACTGATCTTGTCCCGTTGACAGACAAGACAGGAACTGCTTTTCTGTAAGAAGGCCCAAATTCCTTCTTTACCGCGATCTTCTCCCTGACTAGATCCCCGACTTTTGGAATCCAGACAGGTCTTGCTGGGACAGGTGGTGATTCTTCAGTGGTTGTTGGCTGTTGTTTCAACTGTATGTTGCTCAGGTCTTTTCTTGTTTTGTTTAAGTCCTGCAAAATAGCCAAACGGTCTTTGACATCAAAGGTTTTTTCTATTACCACTGAAGTCTGACTATCAAGGTCAGAGATCAACATCCTAGTTCCGAATAATAATTCGTACGGACTGAATCCCTTCAGAGAATTTCTTGGCAAGTTATTTAGACTACGTTGGACACTTATTAGATGTTTGACCCATCCAGCTCCCGAACCTAATATCCTTTCTATTATAGATTGCTTTCTGCCTTGGTTTTTTCTTTACACCATCCCGTACCCTCAGGAAGGAAGTGAGAAGATTCCCGCTGGGCTGTGCTCATTTGGCCATGTTTCCCCCCAGGCTGGTGTGCCTTGAGTGAAAACAATGGTCAAACGTAACATGCTCTTAGCGTATATGCCATTTAGACTCGCAAATCTTGTATAATAGTCCGGACGTCAGCCGAGTGCTGGTGATCTACATTATAAGTGGAAACTAGCCTGTATATGTTAATCGCAAGCCATTCTTTTTGCTGGTAATATTATCTGCCTTGATACGACGAGGTATTAAACTGCTTCTCTCCCCACTGCGATCTCTGTTGCAGTTTGGGCAGTTTTTTACAAACATGGTGTAGTGCAGGCTCATGCCTGGCCACCAGTACCGTGATTGTAATTCTTCCAGAGAATCTTTTAATTTATGGTGTCTGAGACCCTCGCCCATGTGTGCGTCTGCGATTAACAAGTTTCTCCTGTCCATGTTTGGAATCACTCTATCCCCCACTCCAGGGATTCGAGCAAAAGGGACGGAGTTTGCATCGATTATGTATGTATAATTGAGTGGATAGTTGATCGGTAGTGCTGAGCAGTCGCCCTTTGATGACGTTTTCACCGCCAGCAATGTTTCACCGTCAATGTATTTTAATGTACGCTTTTTTCGAACTACGGGAGCCGAGTTAGTGGCTGCCGCTGCGGCTGTTTCAGCCAATGAATTCCCTGCAACGTGAACGCCATCACGCTGGTGACTCAGTGAGTGTGTCACGTGAGTCTTTGGTAGTTCTTTTTGTAAAAGAGCTATTTGTTCCCAGAGCAGTTTCTGCTTTATTGGTGCATCTGTGTCATCTTTGTAACCGTTTTGAATCCATGTCTGCAAATCGCTGTTATATGATTTGACGCAGTAATATGAATCTGACACTATAAGTGTCGGGAATTCGCGATCCGCATTATCTAGCGCCATTTTCAATGCGATTATTTCAGTTTGTTTTTCTGAATTAGTTTCTACTGAGTGTGATTTTGTTAATAGAGGTTTTAATTTACCTCCGCGCCACACTTCTTTTGTAATCTCACATGTGGGGTTGTATGCTTGTTCTCCCCAAACGGAGGGTTGAGCATGTCCGTCTGTATAGATTACACAGGCGTAATGTCGTAGAGGCAGAATGTCGATTGGCAGAGGATATGTCTTTTCATATTTTAGATTTTCCAATTCTTCTAGTTCGGGATCAAAGTAGTAGTATACTTTGTCCGTTGTGATTGAATTCACCCATTGTATCCATTCCGGATTCAATGTTGTTGTTGGTAAATTACACGGTGTTGTTAGTGCCTCAAAGGCTGATTCTGCTGTTCTGACTGTGATATGTCTACCGTCAGCTATGTCTTTTTCTCTAGCTATTGCGGTTTGAACTGCACGAATGATTATTTCTGTATTACTGAATTTCTGTTCAGCTTCTGTGTACATGTGTGATTTGAATGCAATTGGTACCTTATCTCCCTCATTAGAGGTTAGGTATGTGAATCCGCATCTCCCTGGGATGACTCGGATCACAAGGTTGCGTGTATTATCACGGGTTTCTAATTTTGTTTTAATTAGCATGTCTGTTTGTAAGGATCTCAAAATTGCTGTGTGTGTTTGAGTCCAACTGGATCTTTTAAAGTCTGGTTTAATTAGATCATAAAGGGGTTTGACCCTTTCTGCGTAATTTGCAATGTATGTTCTTCCGAATTTTAGGAAGCCTAGAATTGACTGTAGGTTTTTTAGTGTTCTAGGTGCTTGGATTACGGCGCATTTCTCTAGGAAATTGTCAGCCAGGCTTTTACCTTCACTTGATAACTCATATCCTAAGAATAGGACTGTCAGATGGGCAATTCTGGACTTTTTAAAGTTGAATTTGTAACCCTCTGCAGCGAACCCAAGTATTATGGTGTTCACTCTTTTCAAGTGAGTATCCAAGTCATCATCTGTTAAGTAAATGTCATCGACATAAGATAATGCTTCATCATCATATAGTTGTAGTAATTCTGTTACTCTCGCTGAGAATACCCCCGGGCTGTTCTTGTACCCCTGGGCTAACCGACAGAATTGTTTTTGAGTGCCATTTACTGAGAATGCAGTTAAATATCTGCTCTCTGGTGCTATGTTTTGACAAAAGAATCCATTGGAGATGTCCAAGGTTGTTTTGTATTTTTTGCGCACTATGTTATTCATTAGTGCAGCACTGTGTGAGTTTTGCACTGCAAAAGTTTTGCAACATGTATTAAGGTGTCGGTAATCCAAAACTAGACGGTATGAATTGTCTGGTTTGGAGACCGGAAACAAAGGATTGTTCATTTGTGAGGTGCAAGTTTCAATCACCCCCTGGTATTCTAGCTGATCTAGTATTTCATTTACCTGTTTTTTAGCTTCTTGCTTAATTGGGTACTGCCTTTGTGCAGTTGGTTGTGATTTTAACTGGATTTTGTGAGGAGGAGAATCCTCATCCCATCCTACATGATTTTTATATAAAGCAGGTGCTAAGGCCACTGCCCACTTTCTAGCAAGTGTATATTTTTTATGAATCGGGATTTGATTCGAGAAGGCAGGCATAATTACTTCTTCGCCATGAGGGCACTCCCTGACAAACTCTGGTGGCCAGTCTTTTTCAGCTAGAAGGATGTCATAGCCCTTGGACAGGTTATCCCAAAATAGTCCCCTTATTTTCCTAGTCTTATCTCCCTCTATACGTAATGTTATCTCGTATATCTTGTGGGGCTTGCTAACTCTGGTATCTGCAGTTTCCACTTGAAGGTATTCATTCGTGTCCACTGTCTCCAGATGATTCATAAGGACTTTGCGAGCTATGCTCACCTCTGCTGCGCTGTCTAGCATTGTCTGAGCCCACTCTCCGTTTTTCAGTTGTGTCCTCAGTATTCTCGGCATTGTTAACTACCTTGATACTGGCTACCTTCTTTTTTGGAAATTGTAATTTCTTTTTTAGCTGAGCAGGTTCCTTGTCTTTGGACTTGGCGTGCTCTTCTGATCGTCCTCTTCTTTCCGATTTCTGCGAGGAAGTCTGAAAAGATTGAGAGGGACGTGTATCAATGTCTTGATATCTATCAGGTTTTTTAATATTATCCCTATTTCTAAGGTTATATCTATTCCCAGAGGAGTCACTCTGCGGTGACCTCTGTCTTTGGTTCGGAGATTTCTCTCTTCGCCTAGGAGACCTTCCTCTGGACTGGAATTTCTTTTCTTTAGGATTGGATTGTTTGTTTCCATCCCAGTTCTTTTTTGGTGAATTATTATTATTAAAAAATATTTTTTCTGGACTTGTAGTCAGTTGCGGTTTTACTGGTATTCCACCTAGACTATCTCTGCCTAGTTCTTCATAGGATTTTTCTATGATTCTGGCAATTTCAGCTGGTTGGTCTGCTATATCTGTCTCTTTTAACCTCTGGCGGATCGCCACGTTTGCTGCTTCACCTTTTATGTTGGCTAGTAATATAGCCGAGACCTGCTTGAAGTCTTTCAGTAATTTCATACCAAGAGTTAAAGCAGGTTCTGGACCGTATTCATCTTTAATTTGTTTTAGCACATTTGGTATCACCGAAATGGATGGGACACCGTGCGTTTTTGTATAGATGGAAGCAAAGACTGTACCCCAAGTGTCACAGTCCTCAATGTGTGGTGCGATTCCCATTGGGAGACATATAGTCAGAATCCTGTGTTTTTCTAATGGGGTGGTGTCAGGAAACACCGCCTCTATTTGGGTAATTTTCTATGCCAACCAGAATGGTATTTGTTCCCGTTTAGCTGGAACTTTACCTAGGCAGGATTGGATGTTCTGTGGTGTAATTTTATTTGTGTTCCCCTGGTGAGGGGTCAGCTGTGGAAGTTTAATCGCTGGCTGAATTGTTGAAGTCCGCATTACATACTGAACTAATTGTCTATGGATTTTTAGTAGTTGTTTTAGCTGTATTAACAGCTCTGCTGCAGGCATTCTTTCGATGTCTGGATGTGGTGTGTATCCGGCTAGGACCGGCCACGTTGCTCCTGGTCTACCTAAAGGACCGAGCCTTGTAATGTGATTATTATGTTTTAGGGCGCCATCAAATAAGAGCAAATGCTCTTGGAATTTGAGTGGTACTTCCACCTCCTCGAAAGGAGTGTATGTTTCAGGAGGTTCCTCTACTTTATAATAGTGGAAGTACTTTGTTACAGCATTAGCTGCTGGAAAATGTATCCATGTATAGTATACCTCTGTCTGCCGATATTCGTGTGCCTCAATTACGAATATGACTGTGCCACCTCTAGGTGTCAGTCCATTTTCTATAAGTTTTAAGGTTATAGATCTCCTTTTAATGACCGGAATGAGTGTTATATTCGGGTCTGCTGCTTGCATGGTAGCATCAGCATCTGCGAGTTCAGTTGCTAATCTAACTGCCTCTCTTTCTTCATCACTGTCTCCCATTTTACTGACAGGATGGTATTATGTTTATTTGCAGATCAGGTTTCTTTATGGAACAAAGATTAGATGCACAATATTTTGGAACTGTTTTTATCCTTCAACGTTGACTTGACCAAAAACCATACATAGGAGTTCCCTCCTGCGAGGTTTAGGAGGATATAACCTTTCACCCACTCCAGACGTCTTTGGAGTATTTGGGAAAAGGGGTCTGATTGAGAAAGCACGACTGAGTTACTCTAAATGTCTTACGTTAGTTTTATCGCCCTTTCCAAACGCGTTGGGCGCCATGTAGTGTAGTTCCTATGTTCCCAATAGGCTCTGCGCATTGGAATAGTACCTACAGCAGTAAAGGCCTAGACCAGACGTTAACTAGGTCTACTACTGTCGATACTAGACTTAATTTTTGGGTTTGCCAGCTAAGCTCAGAGTTCGCTAGAAACTTTCTCGAATGTTCAAGGAGGAATTAACTTCCCTGATTAGACAAGAAGGGATTTAGTTTCTGACAACCATAGAACATGACAACTTTGCTCTCCCCTAATCAAGAGTCAATCTCAAGAGTCGTGTGAGCACAAGGCAATTATTTTACTCAGTCAGTACGTGCATTCTTAGTCTCATCAGAATGTAGAGAAAAGGAAGAGAGACGGGCGTGTTCAATAAAAAGGTGTTATTTATTGATCAGTCTCTTTTCTCATACATGAGAAATGGATCGATATTATTGCAATACTTATAGTTAAGTAAAGTGCATACATTAAAAGCAATAGTATAAAATAATACTGTAAAAACATTGATATGGTTTCTGAGCCATATGATGTTTTAAAATGATTAAAATATATTTACATACACATATACATTTGACTAAACGTACTCAACTGGTGTTTCTAAATACGCCTACCCCGTGTACCTGACCTAAGTCTAATGCGTGGGCGGGAATAGAAAGTTACAGTTTAAGTTAAGTTTGTTTTTGCCAAGTGAATAACTAAAGAATTCTCTGTGAGGGGTTATTCAGTTCTGTACCTGGAATTTAGGATGAATGAGGAATGGTATCTCGTTCTCTGCTCTCGATATCCCAGGCTGCCTGCGAGGGCTACCCGGAAGCGCCGGTGCTGGGTCTCTCGGCTTGAGATAGCAGCGCGTCTCTCAGCGCGTCAGGAAGGCGGGGCTGCTGCCTGCGGGGTCTGCTTCTGCTCTCAGCTTCGGCAAGTATGGCTGCTCCGTCTTGTCACCACGCGTGTGTTTGCATAGGGCAAGATCGGCAATATTTATACCTTAAAGGTGCCGGTATTGACGTAAGGATGGACATAGGTACGTCAATAAAGATGTCATACGACTTGCTCGTTAGCGCATTCTTTACTAAAGTTCTCTGTGAAATCAAAACAATGGCCGCAGGGTTTTTCCCAGGTTGTCATAGGTTTGATTTGTTATGAGAACGTCGTATGCCTTATCAGGGGCTGGAGGAATGTCGCTTGTCTAATTAGATCTCAAGCGTTATGACCTAATCAGATAACACGTTCCTGTGCCGTAGTGTGACTGCATCAGATAACGGTATCTGCATCATGGGGGCTTGTCTTGCCTCATGGGCTGACTGCTAGTTAACTTGATAGTTAGTTTAACCAGAATAGGGTCAGGAATAGGGGGACTGATTCAGGACCTATAGAAATACACGACAGCCACCTCCTGGAGGAGTCCTTTGACTGGCACTTTACGTTCATGTTGAATGCTCCTCAGCTCCTTCCGGACCTTAAAAGAATGGCTGAAATGTGTGCAGATTTTTCGGCAGGTGGTCAGTAACTTTTTGACTGTGCTTTCAGTTTTCAAGAAATCTTGCACAACCAGGTTTATACAGTGCGCCAAACACGGCACTCTGAAATATTCACCCTCCTGTATGGCCTTAACTATATTACTGCCATTATCCATGGAAACATAACCAACTATGCGATTTCTTGGTTGCAGCCATTCAGAGACCTTACTGTTAAACTCCTCCAAAATGTTTTTTGCAGTATGAGTTTTCTCCATGGCAAACATGGCTAATGTTGCATGTTTCCGAGTAGCTTGAAAAACTGTGTCCAGGTCAACACCTGCACTTGACTTGTCTCTAACCCCTGCCAAAGACCCTGCAAAAGAGACCCAGTGTGCAGTGATGCACATGTAATCAAGGGCTTGGCAACTGGTCCACATGTCTGTTGTCAAGTGGATAGTGTGAACAGCACTCTTCTGCAAAGCTGCCCCAATCACCTCCAGCACATCTTGATGTAGTGCTGGAAGCAAAACTCTGGCAAAATAGGGCCAGCTAGGAACCTTCCATTTAGTGCAGATTGTTGCCACTAATTCTAGAAACCCCACCCCTTCCACGAAAGAAAAAGGGAGAAGGTCCGGCGCTAGCATTTTAGTCAGCTTTGCGTTATACAGACGTTCCGTTGGGTGGTTGCGTTCGAATGGCGCCTCCGACCACAACATTTGGCGAATGGTGGGCTGCATCATTTTACGTGATGATGATGATGATGACGTCTTCAAACCAGTTAGGCCCATTGATGTAGTTTTTCGCATAGGTGTCTCTCCCACACTCTTACTGTGCCTTATAGATGTTGCAGGGGTAGAGGGTGTGGGCGATACCGCTGCAGTGCTGCTGCCAGCAGAACTGGGTGTACCAGAAAAAATGTCTGTCGCTTCTTCACTTCCCCCTGCACGATCAGCCTCTCGTCATCATCAGATGCAATATCAAGGGATACATTTGGATTCGTTTTTCTTTTGCCTTCCTCGATCTTCCTCATGTTGCTTGAGATGACCTCTCTGGCCTCCGGTACCATAGTTGGTACCAAGCTTACCCCGACTAACTAATGATTTACAAATCGAACAAACGACCATGTTTTCCGCCCTTTGGCTAACAGTAAAGAAGTCCCAAACTGGGGACTGGTGATGTCTGCTGAAGGTGGAGGTGCTACTTTGACTTTCAATGCCAGATGAAGTGGAGGATGGGCGTGGCTGAATTTGTTTCTGTAGTTGAGTTTCTCCAAAACACTTTTATCCGGTATTAGACATTCACAGCAATGCCCCCAGACCCGTCAATCCAGGCGGAAACAAGTAGAAGACCCCCAAACAGCCAAAAAGCAAAAATACAAAATTGGGGACTTCGAAATTTTTAGGCACATTTCCAAAATCACTCCCCTTTGCCACCATGGATTTGCTTCAAACCTCTTGCAATCAAAAGTATCCAAACCCAGCGTTGCTCCAAGACCCCCCAACCCCTCCCCCAAACCCCAGGAACTCCCCCAAGCAGGCCCCCGAAAACACGAAAGTGAGCGAAAACTCTGTAAAGTGAAAAACTTTTTCACCTCCGATTTTCTCCAAAACACTTTTATCCGGTATTAGACCTTCCCAGCAATGCCCCCAGACCCGTCAACCCAGGCGGAAACAAGTTTAACACCCCCAAACAGCCAAAAAGCAAAACCACAAAAACTGAGACAGCAAAATTCGGGCCTACCTGGAATTCAGTCCAAATGCGCTGTGCAGCTAGTCTCTAACTCCCCTTTTCCACCATGGATTTCCTGAAAAACAAGTGCAATCAACGTTAGACTGTGCCAGCAGTGCTCCCAGACCCCAAAACCCACCCACAGAAACCTAGAAGCCCCTCAAACAGCCCCCCAAAAACATGCAACACTGGTATATTCAAAACATGGCAAATTGCGCTGTTCACAAAACATTGCTGTTTTCAGCACTTCCACTACTTCGATCCTCTTGAAACTCACCTGGACAGTCACTTGTTCCAGCGATTCACAAGAATCTCAGCAAGGCAGAACAAAATCGAACCACTGCGATCTTTGAAGAAGAAAAAGAAGAAGGTCTACGACTAGTTTTCACTTAGTTTTCACCCAAACACACGCGCCTGCAAAACACCCAAAGAGGCCAAAATTCTGCCGATTCTAGACCAAAGAACACCAAACCTCCCTAAAATATTGCCAACATCATTATGAACGAGCCTGCATCGGGCCCGAGCCCTAGAATCAGCGTGAACCATACCAACTTAATCCCAAAACCCTAGTAAATCGCACTGACTGAACCCTAAACCGTAGATATGCTTTGTCTGTCTGTGTCAAAGAGCCTAGGTATGCTACATCAGGAGGATGCTTCACTCAGTGGTGCCTGCCTTTACCGTCTGCATGGCTCTGCCACAGGCATGTCCCAAAAATCCGTTCCGCTCAAGAATTTGCGATTTTTCGATACTTTCGTGAGATTTGCAAAATACCGAAAAACAGCAAATTTTGCAAACATAACGGATGTTTGGCCCAAGTTTGAGGTAGTGCCATGCAGAGGGTCAAGGCAGGCACCACTGAGTGAAGCAACCTATTGTAGCATACCTAGGCTCTTTGTCAGACAGACAAAGCATATCTAATTGTATGCAGCAAGCCACATAGCCCCAACTTTACATGAACTGCTCTCTGGAGTGGACTCTGCCGGGCATAACAACAACAGTACACTGCCTCTCCCTCGACCAATACATACCACGAATAGACAGACATGTAGTCCTGCTGTAGTAGTTGTTGTAGACAGTTTAACTGTTTGCCACTCAAGAATTGGCCATTGTTCTTCCGTAAATCGACGCTGATGATCCATCTATCCCAGTGAGTGACTGTAAAGAAAAAAGATATATTATTTAATCAATCATCATGGTATATTGGCAAGTGAGTCTGCTCCAAGGTCATTTTACATATGTTGTGAAATGCAATATAGTGGCCCCTGAACTTGAAGTACAATTTTAATCAAACAAGGTAAAAAAAACAGAGTTGCTGACATGAGGTACAATTACTGTGTGAAAGATTAATTAATAACTAAGACAAGATATATGAATCATCATTTCATGCACAAAAAACAAACAGCAATTGGTTTCATCAGAGCCAGAGAGCCATTGCTGTCCACTGCATGCCATCTTCTCAATTATTCATTACCTGTTCTACTTTTTGTCCGCATCTTCTTCGGAAAGTGAGGGCCCACAAGGCAGCCTCTCCTGTCAATATCAGAGGTAACTCTGTCAGCAATCAGCAAGCATGATAGTCAGTCAGTAATTTCAGTCCCACTTGAGGGGACTCGTCGTAATCCATCCATCTGCCTTGAGGGAAATGGATAGGTGGAGTCTGGAGGAGGAGTATAAGGGAGCATGATTGAGTTGTGAACTTGTGAACCTCAGGAATGCAGACTGAGGCACCTTCAAATCAATAAGGAATATAAGATGAAGACAGTGCTGCTGATGGACTTGTTGTGTTTAGGTGATTAGAGTTTTGTTGTGGTAAAAGTTGCAAAACAAAGAAAGACACACAGGAATAAAAGTGAATAAGGACGAAAAAAATGAAGTCATTTTCAGGGCTCGGTGTCAGGGAAGTAGAGTTCGTCCTCAAACTCCATGAATTTAGATGGGAGTAGGTCAGGTAACAGAGAAGAACTTCCGTCACCTAAGTCGGTGTCCTCTTGTTCCTGCGTGCATTCACGTACTTTGTAATCTGGTGGTATCAAGTGCTGGTTCATCTTGACCAGTGTTAACCTCTCCACATTTTTGGCCGAGAGGCGGGTCCTTTTTGAAGTTACAATGGCACCAGCAGCACTGAAAACACGTTCAGAAGACACGCTTGCGAGTGGGCAAGACAAATAATTTATATCCAGGTTGGCGATCAGTGGCCATAGATCCATTTTCCTGTACCAATACAGCAATGGGTTCGTATTAGCAAAGACCTGTGTTGGCTCATCCAGATAGGTCTGCACCATCAACTCAAGGTTCTCCACGGTTGCTCCACTTTGCGTACCATCTGTGGCCTTCTTAGCACTGGAACAAAGAAACCCTTTACGAGTTAGCCAATCCGCTTCCGACAATATTATGGCTGGGCCTGGTGCAGGTGAGGATGATGATACGGTTGCTGCTGGTGTTGTTAACGGCTGTGAGGGAAAGTGACTCCCTTCGCCCACAGATTCAGAAGTGGAACTTGACGTTGGATGGCCTGCTGATTCAGTTGGACTTCTGACGGCGCCTTGAATTTTCTGCCGATCTTTTTCGAACCGACTGGCTGACACAGCTAGCCAATGTTTGTACTTTGAAACATCTGCTTCATCAAAAGGTATGAATGCTTTGCTGGTCACTGCCATTTTGTACCGTGGATCCAGAAAGTTGCACAAATGTAATGTTGTTCTGCATGTATGTTTTGAAGCCTTTCATTGCCAACTAGGCAGCTTAATAAGTTCTCCGCCAACCAATATGCATCTTGCTTTCCAACATCATCTCTGAACGTTGAAGACACGTCCTTCAGTTGGTGCTCGAGCATGACCAACAATGGGATAGCTTTGCTCAAAGAACAGTCCTCCCTGCTGACTTCACGCGTGAAGACCTCAAAAGGACGAAGCATGTCTGTCAGGCTTTTAACTAGCTTCCATTCCTCCAACTCTACCCACTTGTCTTTATGATCAGAACCTAGTTTAAAGACATAGTCATTGATTACCATGCACTGCTCAGACAGACGCTCAAGCATGTAAAAGGTTGAGTTCCAACGTGTTGCCACCTCCTGGAGGAGTCCTTTGACTGGCACTTTACGTTCATGTTGAATGCTCCTCAGCTCCTTCCGGACCTTAAAAGAATGGCTGAAATGTGTGTAGATTTTTCGGCAGGTGGTCAGTAACTTTTTGACTGTGTTTTCAGTTTTCAAGAAATCTTGCACAACCAGGTTTATACAGTGCGCCAAACACGGCACTCTGAAATATTCACCCTCCTGTATGGCCTTAACTATATTACTGCCATTATCCATGGAAACATAACCAACTATGCGATTTCTTGGTTGCAGCCATTCAGAGACCTTACTGTTAAACTCCTCCAAAATGTTTTTTGCAGTATGAGTTTTCTCCATGGCAAACATGGCTAATGTTGCATGTTTCCGAGTAGCTTGAAAAACTGTGTCCAGGTCAACACCTGCACTTGACTTGTCTCTAACCCCTGCAAAAGACCCTGCAAAAGAGACCCAGTGTGCAGTGATGCACATGTAATCAAGGGCTTGGCAACTGGTCCACATGTCTGTTGTCAAGTGGATAGTGTGAACAGCACTCTTCTGCAAAGCTGCCCCAATCACCACCAGCACATCTTGATGTAGACCTGGAAGCACAACTCTGGCAAAATAGGACCGGCTAGGAACCTTCCATTTAGGGCAGATTGTTGCCACTAATTCTAGAAACCCCACCCCTTCCACGAAAGAAAAAGGGAGAAGGTCCGGCGCTAGCATTTTAGCCAGCTTTGCGTTATACAGACGTACCGTTGGGTGGTTGCGTTCAAATGGCGCCTCCGACCACAACATTTGGCGAATGGTGGGCTGCATCATTTTACGTGATGATGATGATGATGATGACGTCTTCAAACCAGTTAGGCCCATTGATGTAGTTTTTCGCATAGGTGTCTCTCCCACACTCTTACTGTGCCTTATAGATGTTGCAGGGGGTGTGGGCGATACCGCTGCAGTGCTGCTGCCAGCAGAACTGGGTGTACCAGAAAAAATGTCTGTCGCTTCTTCACTTCCCCCTGCACGATCAGCCTCTCGTCATCATCAGATGCAATATCAAGGGAAACATTTGGATTTTTTTTTCTTTTGCCTTCCTCGATCTTCCTCATGTGTGCTTCCCAAATGATAGTGTGGTGTTGCTTGAGATGACCTCTCTGGCCTCAGGTACCATAGTTGGTACCAAGCTTACCCAGACTAACTAATGATTTACAAATCGAACAAACGACCATGTTTTCCGCCCTTTGGCTAACAGTAAAGAAGTCCCAAACTGGGGACTGGTGATGTCTGCTGAAGGTGGAGGTGCTACTTTGACTTTCAATGCCAGATGAAGTGGAGGATGGGCGTGGCTGAATTTGTTTCTGTTGTTGACTTACAGCACCACTACTTGAGGTCGAGCTGGATGGACTAAAAAAGATGGGAGCTGTAGGTGGTCGTGTTGGTGTTGTAGTTAACGGTGGTGGTACCAGTGCCACGCCGCCCATATCGCGCTCAGCAGCCATTCGGGCTAGGGTGAAAATGTCTGTCTGCTGCATGCCTGCTGGGGCTGGAATGATTACTGTGATGACTGGGTCATCGTCAGACTGTTCATCAGCAGCAGAAGACACCACTTTTTGTTCGTCGTCATCACCCATAAGTGGAAGCTTTGCGGGAGCCTTCCTTTTAGGCTCATGGCGTGACTCACTCACTCTCAGGCTGCATGGCTGGGTTCCAATCATGATCAAGGTCATCAGAAGGAAGGGGGCTTGAAGAAGAACTTGTAGTAGTAGTAGTATCCCTCCTTGACCTTTTACTTGTTGGGGATCTGGAAGACAATGGATAATCATCATCAGGAGGAGTGGCTTCCTCGGATGATACCTCCTCTTGAATATCAATTTCCTGATGTGCCCCTACTTCTGGAGGAACAAGCGTTGTAGGCAGTTGTACCGCTCCATGAACCTCTAGTTGCACCTCTCCATGCACCTGTCCATGCTCCTCTCCTTGCGCCTCTACTTGCGCCTCTCCTTGCGGCTCTACTTCCACCTCTCCTTGCGGCTCTCCTTGCCCATGTACTTGCGCTTGTACTAGTTGCACTTGTGGTTGTCGTTGCGGCTGTGGTTGTTGAATACTCGTCAGCTGAGTTACACCCGGCGTTGACTGGATGGTACTTTCTTGTGATGAGCCAACATCAATGGTCGATGGTGATTGAACAACCAAAGTGGCTGCCGCAGCAGCACTCATGGTCTTGGACCTAAGTTTGCGTGGTGGCACTGAGCCCAATGAAGCGGAGGTGCTGCTTCCAGCTTGGTCCCCGGCGGACACCACTGCTGCTGCAGGTGTAGTTTTTTCCCCCCCAAAAAAGGTGTCGGTGGGCACACCAGTCTCCTTGGTAGGTGGTGCCACTTGCTTCTTCTGCTCCTTCTTACTGGCAGTGGCACTGGAAACTCTTTTTGCTGAGGCGCAACGGCCAACTTTCTTTGGGGCCATCTTCTTGAGATGTCAGAACAGCAGGCTGCAGTTGTACGAGTTGCAGAGTTGTCTTCTCTGTGGCCACACGTGACGTCAATTGACGTTGTGCTGCACACACCGCTGCAGGACTTCTTCCTGGCACTGGTGGTTCTCTTGTGCACCTAAAAGCAATGGAAGACAGAGGAACGTCAGTTATACACCCCAAAAAGTCGAAAAACACATATAAATCACCACAATCCAATGCCATCCATGCCCTCAATGATGTTTACATTCAAGACATCCCACAGAAAGACTTGGTCCATGCACCACTGAGTACCCCTGGGCATAATGGATGAAAGCAAGGCAAAATGGGTGCAGGCCTGAGCACACTGACAGCCTTCAAAATGGCCCTTTGACCCCCACCACATGGCCAGGCCCTGCATGTACCAGCCGCACAAAATGGCCCCCACCCACATGGCCATGCCCCAACAACACCCCAAAAAATCGAAAAACACATAAAAATCACCACAATCCCATGCCACCCATGCCCTCAATGATGTTTAAATTCAAGACACCCCACAGAAAGACTAGGCCCATGCACCACTGAGTACCCCTGGGCATAATGGTTGAAAGCAAGGCAAACTGGGTGCAGGCCTGAGCACACTGTCTGCCTTCAAAATGGCCCCTTGACCCCCAGCACATGGCCAGGCCATGCCTGTACCAGCCCTCAAAATGGCACCCATCCACATGGCCAGTCCCCGACAACACCCCAAAAAATCGAAAAACACATACAAATCACTACTATCCCATGCCATCTATGCCCTCAATGATGTTTAAATTCAAGACACCCCATAGAAAGACTAGGCCCATGCACCACTGAGTACCCTGGGCATAATGGTTGAAAACAAGGCAAACTGGGTGCAGGCCTGAGCACACTGCCTGCCTTCAAAATGGCCCCTTGGCCCCAGCACATGGCCAGGCCCGCCTGTACCAGCCCTCAAAATGGCCCCCACCCACATGGCCAGTCCCCAACAACACCCCAAAAAATCGAAAAACATAAAAATCACCACAATCCCATGCCATCCATGCCCTCAATGATGTTTAAATTCAAGACACCCCACAGAAAGACTAGGCCCATGCACCACTGAGTACCCCCTGGTCATAATGGTTGAAAGCATGGCAAACTCGGTGCAGGCCTGAGCACACTGCCTGCCTTCAAAATGGCCCTTTGACCCCCAGCACATGGCCTGGCCCTGCCTGTACCAGCCCTCAAAATGGCCCCACCCACATGGCCAGGCCCCAACAACAACCCAAAAAAATCGAAAAACACATAAAAATCACCACAATCCAATGCCATCCATGCCCTCAATGATGTTTAAATTCAAGACAACCCACAGAAAGACTTGGTCCATGCACCACTCACTACCCCATGGCCTACTGGCTAGTGAGGCTTTACAGGCACCCCAAAATAAAAATAAAAAAACATATAACAGTGATCTAAAATTCCATGACATAAATGAGAATTAAGTTAAAAAAAAATCAGAGAAACAGTTGTATCATGCACCCATGACTAACCCTGGGCCTACTGGATACTGAGGTGATTGCAGTATCCGCCCACTGACGTCACACGCCAGCAGGAGAGAGTTCGCTGTTGCCGCAGTTAGCCAACCTGGACCCTGACCACGGACCACACTCACCGCTACCCGAAGTCCGGCACACCCGCCTGCCTGTCTGCCTGCTCGCCCGCTCGCCCGCCCGATTCTCCCTGCCTGGGAACCAGCTTCGCAGGGGTGTCAGGGGCGAGCAGCGAGCCGCGGGTTCAAGCGGGTCCAGGTCGTTCACGCTGCTCCAGCTTGCCTGAGCCCGTCCCGTCCCACCCACCCGGCGACTATCAGGTGATCACCGGGCCCCCGCACGATTCCAAGACCGCCTGTGCTGACTTGGCGGTGGTGGTGAGGGGGGGGGGCCTCCGGGGCAAGAGACAAGAAGAGGCGACAGGCAGAGAGAGCCACAAGAGGAGCTGCGGTGAAGCCGTGGAAAAAAGTGGAAGTGAGAGGCGGCCTATGCGGCATTGAGACAAGCCGAGACAAGCTGAGCTGCTGTTCTTGCCTGGTGGGAGCAGGAGCAGACTGGGGCTGAACTTGAGCCTGCTCTGGAGTTCCGGAGATCCGGAGGTTCGGTGTTGTGGAAGACCAGAGAGTTTGAGACCCTGCCCGAAGGCACTGCAACCAAGCGAACTGCACACACCCGACTGAGGAGGTGAGGAACTGCCTTTCCCATAGCCTCCTACTGCCCGTTTGCTGCCACCATAAATCTATAACTAACCTCCACTAAACCTAAATTTAGAGGGAGAGAAAAAAGGGGGGTGGAAACAAGGAGAGCAGCGGGTTGTCTACTGGCACATTACGTAGCATAATAAAAGAGGCTCAATAGACACAAGAGTCACAAGAGACTCGGACAGCGGTCCCAAGGACAAGGAGATAAAGATACAACACAACGAGGTCGGGGAGGCAAAGGGACAACACGGGCAATGCTGCACCCCCAAATCCCGCAAACAAGGGAAAGCAATCAAAAAAGAAGATTAAGAAGGACCTGATGGATATGAGTGAGGAAGATAAGGGGGGCGAAGGGGGCAGGGGAAAGATAGAAGGAGAGGAAGAACCCCCACCTTTCTCCCCTTTGCTCACCCTGCTCTCCAGCCCTGTGGGACCAGGAGGCTCGGAAGCACAAGAGCATCCACAAAATCAAACCATCAATAAGTTCTGTGTTCAACCAAAAATGTACACAAAATTTGCATTCATCAAATACCCTAGCACGCTTCTCTACCTAAATAATGCCAACAAAACCAACCTTCCGACGCCGCTCAACCCCACCAAAACACACAGAGTAACCCCCACGGAGAAGGGATCAGACCGAGTGGGGTCAGAGGAAAGGGGCCAGGCCAATCCCCAAGAGCGGGCCTCATTGTGGACGGTCGATGAAAGCCCAGGAACCCAGGTGAGCCAATCGGACCCGGAGGACGGAACAAGACATGAGGGGAGCGTCCCAGAAGTATCTGTAATTGCAAGGGGCGATGTGCATGATAACTTAAATAACATAAACAAGGAGGACCTAACGGGGGACTCAACGGAGAGCCCGACTGCAAATCATGTAACAACAGGACTGATGGGGAGACCCCGTACAACCCTCTCAAGCCCTGCAAGACTAAGAGAAACAAACAAAGGGAGCGACGATGCTAACGGCGCGCCCCAAGCACTCCAGTTGAGAACCCAGGGATCACCAGGAGCCACCGAGGCTCTTGGTGGTCCAGAAATTACCCCGGAAATGACTCCAGACTGTACAACAAAATGGGGGTCCATGGACGATCCTCTGGGGGCTGAAACGAACAAACTTTCAATGATCAAACCCCAAGAGGTACAAAAGGAAGCAACACTGTGTAAATACACAAGGAAAATGCCAACGGAGAAACAAGCAAATTCTGTTCCCCTTAATAAGCATGAATCGAGCGATGGGGTGGACCCAATCAAGGCCGGGCAAGCACCCGATAAAACAAAACAGGAGCAATGGGAAAACGGCCAAAACTCACCCCATATCACTGATCATGACCACTTGAAACAAAATAAAATTGAGCCGAAAAAGGACGGTGTCGAGCAAGTACCACCACCACCAGGCACAAACAACGGGGCTCAATCAGCCCAACCTGCCTCGCCCAAAACATCACCCAGCACAGGACCTATAACACCTAGACCAAATGTCCCGATAGCTCGTACTTGACTCGGGAAGAATGGGAAGTTCTGGCTGCATCTTACCCAGTGGAACTGAAGCAAGAAAAGCAAAGTGGTAGCATACGCGACAGCCCGGGAAAAGAAAGAATTAAGAATAATGTAGACATCTGGGCAACCCTCCTGCAGACAATGTAACTATCGGTTAATGCTATCCAGTACCAATCTGACAAGATGGACTTGCAACTCTCCGTCCTCAACTCTTTGGCAATATTCATCTCCAACATAGACGGTAAGCTAGCAGACCTGAACGGACTGATAAAAAGGGCGCAAGCAGAGGCGCAGCTGATAGCGCCAAACTGTTCTTGCATCACTATAGTGGACAAACTAGTAACGTTACCTTCAGCTCTGGACAACCTCCTATCTGACATAAGGATGCCAGTTAAAAACAACGATCCTTACAATCAACCGGAGAGACTGCATGAAACTACACCGTCTGAGCAAGATGTTCCACAGTCCATAAAGCATGAGCCCCCAAAGATACCTACTAACCATCTCCCGCCAAGGGAAAAATCAATTAAGAAGAACACACCATTCATTAGCACACAACACCCCGAACAAGGGCAAAACGCCACTGCGGCCACAGCGCACCCAGGCAAAACCAACCAAAAAGACGGAGCATTATGCCCTCCTCCTCTAGGAAAAGTTGGAAGAAAACAGAAAAGGAAGGGAAGAAACCAAAGGAAAGCAACAGGGATCATAGCATGGTGCCAGGGCTGCAACAGTGATCATCCGGCAGTTAACTTCCCACAAGCAAGGACGGAAAAGAAGAACGAAGTACATATCTTCGATAGTACCACAAGTGAAAAGACCGGTCAAGTGAATAAACCCGGGACAGACCCGGCTCTGCAAAGTTGTTTTTCCAACAGTACCCCGTCCAAAAGCCCGAAAGTCATGCCGATCCCGCCCCAAGCGAAAAAAAAATAAAAACGACACAGACAAGAGGCACAATCTACAAACAACCTCAGATTCAACTGATAGAGATAAACAAGAACGAACACGAAAGATTAAGGCAAATCACATTACAAATCCGCCGGAGAACAGGGACGAAAACAAATCCCAGTAAGCCCCGAGTTGACTGTAATGACAAGGCCAACTTCCCCGGGACTAGATCCACGGGAAATTAACACTATGAACGGCCAACTTAAAACAGTAGCACCTATGGTACTCCCCACCCAAGGGGAAACCCACTCCTCCGCCTGTGTCAACACTCACACAAATTAGAGAAGATCAGATGGCACATCAATGACAATAATATTCCATCCTGAGTATCACTCAAGAGTCCCAAAGGACATATTAAATAGGCTACTGAAAACAATAGAAAGCCTCAAAACAATTACATCGGCAGACTTGGAATCCGAAGAATTTATTGAATCTCTGAGGCATCCAGACGTTGAATCAATAAAACCAACTTGGTCCACAGGTGAATTCCCAGAGAGAATAATAAAAGAAAAGGCATAGTTCGACTCTTGGGAAATAAAACTACAAATTCTACCGCATACTAGATACCCCGAGCCCTTACTAAATGACACTCACCAAAAGAAGGACAAGGAACCGTCTCTCAAAAGAACTGTCTTAAGAGGAGCACGAAGCAAAACCCCAGAGCGACAACAGAACTTAGATCAGGCCGAAACCAGATCATCGGCCAACGACACATCACCCAACTGGAGTTGGCTCGCAAAGTCCTTAAATGCAAAAGAGATAAGTCAATGACAAACAAAAACAAAAACAGCCAACACGACCAGCATCCTAAGCATATGCTCATGGAATATCAACGGTACAGGCGATAAGTTCACAGACACTCACCTAGACAGCTACCTGAAAAAATTTACCATCATTTCCTTACAAGAAACCTGGTCCGATTTGCCTCCAGCTCTGTCTGGATATACCTTGAACTTCCTACCGCCTACTCAGAGCTCTCTGTTTGGCCACAAGAAAGGCGGCCTCGCCACATATAGCGCGCTCTCAGTGATATGAAAGGCAGTTCAATTAGACTATAACATAGCTGCCCCAAATGCAATACAAGCACTACGACTGTCACTTCGCGCAAAAGACCCAAAAGAAGACATCATTCTAATAAACCTATACTTGCACCCCAGGGAGAAAAAGAAGGGAGCACAACAATTGAAGGAAGAACTCATGAAATTAGTGAAAACTGAGTCCACGAACAATCTAATCATCACAGGGGACTTTAATCTAAATATGCTCAACTACACGGACACGGATACTAAATACGACGAGGATCCATTTGCCTGGGAACTTAATCATCAAGATCGCACCTCGGGAGGCAGAAGCACAAAAACCACACGGACCCTACTGGCCAAATTAGAGGAGCTGGGCCTCAGGGCACTCAACGGAAGATTCACAGGAGACCGACCACAATCAGCAACATACCACAGCACTCAGGCAAGCTCCACTATTGACTTTACCTTTGTCTCTCGTTGTCTTATCAACAGAGTCAAAGACTTCCGTATTGGCTCAATGGACCATAGCGACCACTTTCCCCAGGAAACAACGATGAACATCTCGGCAATACCAAATCCTCCTAGACCTAACAACTTAGGTTTGGACTTTACATCAAACGAAATAAGAGTAAAATGCAAAGTCTCCAACCCACAAAATGTACTAGAGCGCAATCTACCACACAAAATCCTAGTTGGGAAGCGTTCACAAAAAAAATGAGAGACTTAGCCGAAAGAAAATATCACGTTACCCGATCTAGGAAAACCTGTAACACGACACAAAAGAGGCACCGCAATTTCCGTATTAACAGCAGGCTAAAAACAATGAAGACGCTGATCAATCAGACCCTACGAAGAGCAAAAATAGACCCCTCTTCCCATCAAGCTCTCAGGCAGCTTAAAGGCGAACGTAGGAAACTAATATGGCAGCTAAAAAAGGACGCCGACGAGGCATTATGGGTAAAACTCCTATATGACGCCAAAACAAATCGCAGTGCTCAGTTCTGGCAAAAGATCAATGGCTTGATCAATGATCAAAACCAAGGGACTGAATCATATGTGACAGAAGAGGACTGGTTAACCCATTTTAGCACTCACTTCAGTCTTACCAATGAAACACGGAAGGAAACAGGCAAAGCTAACGCAAAGATCAAAGAATACCCGTCCCCACATCAAGAATCTCAGACCCCTAATGAAGCAGTACTAATTTCGACCGCACAAATAATTAACAGGATCACGAAAGGGAGAAGAGAGGGAGCACCTGGTCCAAACGGAATACCCCCAATATTATTCAAACAGGACCCAAAATACTGGGCGACCACTCTTAAACCAATCTTCGAAAAAAGTTGCCAAACTTTGACAATCCCACAGTCATGGAGGGGGGCAATAATATCACCAATATACAAAAAAGGCGACAAAAAAGACCCAAGAAGCTATCGGCTAATAGCCCTACTAGACAACGAGGCTAAGTACTTCGCGGGCGTCCTACTTCAGGAACTGACACTGTGGGCAGAAGAAACTTTGGTAATCCCGTTTAACCAAACTGGCTTCAGGAAAAACATGGGGACGTCCACCAACATCCTAGCCCTGTCACTACTGATCGACTCAGCGCTGGAGGGAAATCATCTCTTGTATCTGGGTTTCATAGACTACAGCGCCGCATTCGACCGTGTGAATAGAAACCTGCTGTGGCAAAAACTGAAGAGAATGAAAAAACCAGTAGCTCTATTGAATCAACTTATCCTCCTGCATACCGACCCGTGGGTCCAGGTCAAATTAGGTTCTGGAGACTTCCTAACCAAGAAAATTCCAACCCACACCGGAGTAAAACAAGGGTGTGTGTTAGCACCAACTTTATTCAATCTTTTTATGGCCGAACTATCTACTACACTAAACGACAATAACTCACATGCTCCAAAACTAGGGGGCTTACGCTGTCCAACTTATTTTACGCCGATGACCTGGTGTTAATCAGTCGGACTCAGATCGGCCTAGAGCGGCTTTTCGACATCATCGCGGACTACTCCAAAGCAAACAAACTGAGTATCAATTACAGCAAAACAAAAGTCATGTGTCTCAATCATTGCAAGAAGAAACCATCATTCAGTTGGTACTTGGACACCAACAAAATGGAAATCACAAATAAATACTGTTACTTGGGAGTACTTATTGACGACAGGGGAAGCTTCAAACTACATGCGGAGGAAATAAAGAGGATAGGCCTAATGATAGCAGTATCTCTAAGGAACCTCAAAAATAACATCACTGGTCCAAACTTCATCCCACTCCTCCAAGTGATCCAAGCAAAACTGATTCCATCCATCACATACGGAAGTGAAGCAATGAGAGGCAGGGACTCTAGTACTTTGAATGGAGTAGTCACAAGATCAATGCGGATAATGTTCGGTCTCCCGAAACACACCTCTCCGGCGCAGATCCGACTTGAACTTGGGTTGGTTAAAGAAGAGCTTGCACGCAAGGGAACATACCTTAAGACCTGGTATAAAATAAGCAGAGGTGATGCAAACACCCTTAATGCACTCCTCTGGAAAGAACTACAAAGTAAAAATGACAGCCCAGCAAGACTCTTTCTGGAGGATGCCATTAACCAACTGGGGGCAAGGCAGCTATGGGAACTGCAAGGGAACCTGGCAGGCTTTAAAAAAACTGTAAATAAAATTGTTAAGGAAGAATCCCTTCTTCAAGACAAAGCTTCATTAGCTAAACGTGCACATGGCTGGCTGACTCTACAAACTTATAACAAACTTACTCCACAGGCGTATTTGTCGACAAGTTTTTCTAAAACAGCAAAAGAAACATTTCTAAAACTACGACTGGGAGTACTACCATCAGCGGACCACATGACCCCATGGCTGCACCCCCCAAAACCAGCAAAATGCCGCCTGTGCGGAATGCACGAGGAAACCATCACACACCTCATTACCATCTGCAAAGAGCTGCTGCAAGTCCGGTTGAACTTACTGAGACCTCTATTTATAAAAAAGGAAACAGGACCTGCAGAGAATCAACATTGGCCTGCTTCAGAGGCGATGACGTGCAAATGGCCTTTCGATTGGTAAAATATCTTGGAGTGGTAGAATCAAGGTTCAAAACATCGAAAGACCAAACGCTCACCGACACCACCCCCTCATCATCGTCAGCCTCTAAACATCAGGACGGCCTAGAGACTTAAACTGTCCCGGAACACTGAAGCATCACCTCAATGAGGTATGATCATTTAGGGAGAGGACCAGCCCGTCCTCCACAGGAAAACAAAGGGGAAAGGAATTGATAAATCGTACTGTTTTTAACTGTCTTTTTTATAATTTGTTTTTTTTATTACCGATGGCTATTTGTAATGGTTTTTATTAACTGTACAATAAAGCACTGAACTGAACTATTTATACTGGATATTGTAGCTAGCTACCCACCACAATATATATTTTGTTAAAGTTGTGAAAATAGTTTTAGAACTGGAGTTGCCTCAACTGCAATGCCCCAAACAAACAACACCAACTTACTTGTAAAATCTTAAGTCCAAAAGTGATCCAAACTCCAAAGTCCAAAAAGTCCTCAAATACAAAAATCCACCAGCAGCAAGAAAAAGTAATCCTTCCAGCTACACAGCCAAATGAAAAGTGACCAGGACATGGACAAAGCACTGGGAGGAGCCTGCTGGACAGGAACAGGAAGTTGGAGACTCTGAGGCACTTCCTTCCTCCCACCCCACCCCAAAAAATTGACTCCTGCACCAAAAAGTGCAGCCAAATATCAATCTGAGGAGTTATTCTGATCAAAATCCTCATTTTCACAAGGTTTATGCTTCCTGCGGTGGATTTCTTGTGCAGAATTGCAATTTATGCAATTTCGGGAACGCGAGCTGTTCAAACCTCCCGCCGGAAATCAGCTGTGCGCGGTCGCGGGCATTTATGACATACTCGCGTTGTCAAACTCTTGCCGTGCAAGATGGCAAGCCGCGATTACGTAATTGCATTCGAAAAACTCTCGCGCGATCACGCAGCAAGATCGAAAATGGCGCAGCACACGCAAAACCGGGAGGAAAAACAACTCGGCAGGCTCAGAGTCAACGCCGCGCTCGCGATATTGTATTTTTCATGCGCGACCAAGCAAAATAATTCATAGCTTACGAATTTGCGGATTAATGGGTAAATTCGCGTGATTCGCGGATCGCGAAATCGTCAAAAATCCGCAAATTTGCCCGCGAAACGGATTTTACGCCCACGCTTACCTAACAGACACTCTACTAGAAGATCTGAACTCACAACAACTCTTTTGAGGCCATTTACCCCTCCCCAGGAGAAGTTAACAACTGCCATACTATGGGAGGTAGTGGCATTGCTAGCGTTGGTCACTAGGTAGGTCTCACCTAGTATGATCTGCTCAGGGTCCACAAAGTTAGGTGTCACCATGGTGGCACATGTGTCCCTGTAGGCCTGAGCTCTTTTATCATTAATTAAAGGTGTCTGCCTGTACTTGCTCAGATTACTGGGACTTACAGTAGAGGACATTGCTATGTTCCCATCACAGACAAGAACAGCCTGAGTTGGTACTCTGACTAGGCCAGAGTCCACCTCAGTTTCCAGGGTCAACCCTCCTACACCCTTTTGCTGGGAACCACCACTAACAGCTGGACTAGGGGGAACAGTTGCCTTAGGTGCAATGGTGGTTGGTGCTGTGCCCTTCTTGGTGCACTCACTAAACCAGTGAGAAACTGATTTACAGTATCCACACCAGGGCTTCTTTGGGCCTTCTTGTTTCTGTTTGTTCTTTTTGGAGCCACCCTGTGCCTTTTGGGGGCCTGGTGAAGACTTCTGGTCTTTTGATTTCTGCTCATTACCCTTCTGGTCTGCCTTTTTCTGATCACCCCCCTGGTTCTAGTTTTTCTGCTTAATCCTGGTTCTGACCCATTTGTCTGCCTTCTTTCCCAATTCTTGGGGAGAGGTCAGATCAGAGTCAATCAGGTATTGATTCAATAGCTGGTTTTGACAATTGTTAAGTATTTTCTCTCTCATGATCAAATTATACAATCCTGTATAGTCCTTAACTTGACTTCCCAATAACCAACCTTCCAGAGCCTTAGTGGCACAATCAACAAAATCAGTCCAGTCCTCAGTCTGTGTCTTCTGGGTATCCCTGAACAACAACCTATATTGTTCAGTGGTTAGGCCAAACCCATCATTCAGAGCACTCTTCAGGACAGAGTAGTTGTTAGCATCCCCATCACTAACTGTGAGGAGCTTATCTCTACATTTTTCTTAAAAGGAGAGCCATAAGATTGCTGCCCACTGACTTTGGGGTACCTGCTGTACTTTGCAGGCCCTCTCCAAAGCAGGTATCCATTTGTGGATGTCATCCCCTTCTTTGTAGGGGGGAACAATCTTGCTTAGGTGTCTATTCTCATAGGACCTATCTTTATCCTTAGGGATATTGCTGCCACCAGTGGGTTCTAACCCACTCTCTCCATGCTCTCTAGCATGAGCAAGCTTCTATTTAGCCAAGGCAACTTCAAGTTCTTGCCTCTCAATCCTCAGAGCAGCATCTCTCATTTTGGCCTCATGTTCCCTTCTCTGGGGAGAGGTAATCTCTCTCTGAGCAGGGCCATGAGAGCCACGTGAAGCATGAGTTTGGAGAGAGTCCCTGGAGTGGGAACTTCCTCTCCTCTGCCTCTGGATAAGCCCACTTGGGGGACTGCATGGGGGCTGCCCATACTGACTCCCATGCATGCTTAAGTTAGCCTGGCTACGTCTTCTGACTTGGACCTGGCTGTTAACCTCAAGATCAGAATCATCCTCCTCCACCCCCTCTTCTTCCTCATCTGGTACTGGAGTATCAGCATTATCATCCGAGGAGGGAAAGCCTTCATCTGCACTTACCTGTATCACCTGTCTTAGGGGGCTGTTGAGCATCATACTCTTCTAAGAGCTCAACCAGGAATTTGAGGGTAGGGTTTGAACCCTGTTTTAGCCTTCTAGAAGTACACAATTGTCTCAATTCTTGGAAGGCTAAGGCTTCATATCTCGAAGCAGTCCTCAAGGGATCGACCACTGCAGGCAGGGAACCACTGAGGTTCACTGTCTGAGACATGTTTTCTAGTGAGGTGTGGTGTTGCACCTGCCTACACTATTTGTTTTCCTACAGAACCTTTCTAGGAGTTGTACTCAGGGTGTGCTAGGCCCAGGCTCTACAACAGCTAAGTTCAGTAGAACTTGAGTATACTAAGACTTATTTTTATATGTAACTACAGGTACCTATGTGATCTTTCAAATGATATCTCAAGATTACAAGTGGTAAAACAACAGCAAGCTCTAATCCCAACCGCTGCACACCAATGTGAGAAGTTGGCCTGGTATATGATGTTCACTATTCTAGTGAACACCTTGCACCAGTCCAAACAACCCTTATGGTGATGGTTGTGAGTCAACCTTATAGACCAGCTATCCTAGTGGTAGCGTGGACAGAACAGTCTCAGGCTAAAAGACTCTTGAGGGTGTGTAAAGCCAGCTGTAACCCCTTGAATATCAAATGAAAGGACACCACACAGGATATATATAAAATATATATGTATTTATTTACTAACACACTCCTCTGAACTCTTTATGAGAGTAGAGGCAAAAGCACATCACAAGATACTTAGTCAGAATACGTTAAGTTGCACAATTTACGGCTAAGCCCTAGGGGCGAAGCAAACCATATACTAAGAAAGTGGTATAAATACCAAGTCACGAGAAAAGGAAAGGCCTAGGGCCTAGAGAATCGCTGGGGCTACACTATTTGAACCTTAGGTTAGGAGTAGGAGGCCCACAGGCGGCGCGTGCAGTGTCTTTACAAACACGCGTGAGTCAATGCAAAGTCAATGGGAACTTAGAAGTTAGAAAAGAAGAATTCAGGACACTTCCGGTTTAGCTAGGAGGAAACAACTAAAAACCTAGACACTTGGATAGTCAATACCGTTGGGAGCACCGAAGTACTCGCGTTACCTCACCAACGGACGGCGGGTGCATAGGTGTGAAGATGTTTCAGGTTTCGTCGTTGAAGCCTATGGAGACCTGGAGAAAGATGCTGCAGGCGACCAGGAGGAAGATGTCCGGGCGGATCCAAGGGTGGATCGAGGATTAAGAGGACCTGAAAGCAGAGGGGACAGAGTCTGGGTCACTAGCCAGTGACTGGGTGGAACCAGGAAGGAACCAGACGACATCGTGGAGCAATCAGGTGCTGTCGTGAAGATTGTCTCTTCAGCCACGCGGACCAGGAGGCATCGAGGACGACCAGGTGCTGGAGGCGAGCTGTCCCACGAAGGTTCTCGCAGATGGAGGGGTCGACTGCCGGATTGGAGTCAACAAGCCCTGGCAAAGGCAACCCATGCAGGATTCAAAGAAGGCTTCTGGTGCAGACCAGCAAGGTCTGAGGTGCCTCACTTTAGCAGGGAGGCAAGGGCCAGTCTGGAGCAACCAGACCAGCAAGTTAGTTCAAAAGGATTGTCATCACAGAGGCTACTAGCCAACGGGCCAGCAACTGGACAACGCGTCGAGCAGAACACAAGCAGAAGGGCCCCACGCAGAACTCGTGGAGTGTGGAGGGCTGATCAACGGTGCAGGTGGAGCTCTGATTCGGGGCTTCTCAATCCCCAGTGCACAGCTGCGAGGATACCTCAAGAGCTGCACAGTTAGCAAGTTGCAGGCTTTTCAAGATGTCCGGTCCCACGTGTCTCGTCGCCTCCACAGATCTCAGCTATGCTGCAGTCGTGAAGAGAGGGTCAGAGAGGTCTGGAAGTCTGGGTCTTGTCAGGCTCTGTGTTCTGGTTCCGGCGGGAACATTGACAAAGCAAGCCGTTGATTTGCTGGATGGTGCCTGGTTGCCCAGGGTGGTCACTCCTTGGCCACAAGGGAGATTCTTCAGTCTTCAGCTTCAGCAGAACGTCGAAGGTCCAGAGTTTCGTTTCAAGTTTCAGTTCAGGATCAAATCTAAAGTCTCGGGACTCAGCTCCTACCTTCATACAACTAAAAGGGGATGGATTACTTTCTAGGTCCCTCCTATGGGTGGGACCAGGAAGGGGGGTGGTTACACCCCCTTTCCTTTGTCCAGTTTCGCACCAGAGCTGGGGCTGGAGTGCCCCAGCAACCGGTTTGAACTGGGGTATGCATGAAGCACATAGTGTGCCTCAGGCAGTGTCTCAATCTATTCAGCCCTCCCTGTCCCAATACACAAAACCCTGTCTGGGGTGGTGCTCGCACCTTTCCAGGCAGGAAACCTATTGTCCAAACCTCTGTGACTGGAAGGCCTCCAAGCAGCAGGGGTCAGACTTGTGTCTGTGGCAGCAGCGTCCATTTTGTGACGCTGGGGCTCTGGTTAACTTTAACCTGGATAGTCAGTACTAACATGTCTTCTCCCTCTAGAAGGGTGGAATGCTACCCCCATCGCCAGAATTGGTGAGGGGGTAGTATTTCAAAGCGTATGACACTTACACGACATGTTTTGATAAAGCCAAACCAGAGTTAGCATTTAACCGCGAGGTTCATAATGCACTTGAGAGTATATGGTATGGCAATATCATAGAACAGCTATAAGGACATGGTTCTGAAAGCTGCAGACAGGCTCAGCTCATGCTAGAGCACCATCTCACACATAACCAACAACTCTGCATCCAGGATTGTTCAGGCCTGCCATAGGAATGACTTATAGGTTACTGTGTGTCTATATATAAGGGTAGATATAGGAATACTATACCTAAGCAAGGGGTGATTACACGACCTAGCCCCAGCTGAGTGATCAGCCAGTTGTGTCAGTTTGAGTGGCCAGCCAGGGGTGGTGTTGGAATCGGAGGTCTCTGGTTGGCACAGGTATGTACTTGCGACAAACAGGGACACTCTCTTCCAGTCAGGGCAAGGGAACTACTCCTACGAATAACCCCTGCTCACCCTCTAGGTAGTGTGGCACGAGCAGACAAGGCTAATCCTCAGGGTGATAGTTAGTTAAGCATTTACGATCACGCACAGTAAACCCACTGACCCACCACAAATGAACACCAGTCGTAAGGTTGTATCAAAAATACGTATACTTTATATAAAAGGTATATTCAAATGCAGGATTAACACAAGACCATATAAAGTTTAGCGATTTGAGGCCACCAGATTTAAATAGGCAATTAGTCTTTAAATGTTCGTTGTTCAGCAAGGTAGGAGGACAGGGAAATCAGAACGTTGCGGACCCTGGATCCGATATGAACTCGAGACGGAGTTCAAGTGTACCTTGCTTGTGGAAGTCCGAGGCGTTTCAGCCGCGGCTACTGGTGAGGGCGGGCCCAGGACGAGGCCGACGGTTCTCCAGAGGATCTCTCCGGCTCGGGCCCCTTCGAGGTGAATTGAATTGAATTGAATTGAAAATAATTTGTATTGCGCAGAACAATAACCCGAAGGTATCAAGGCGCCTAGCAAAAGGTCAGGAAGGACCAAGAGGGGAGACATGAACTTAAACATAAGCTAGCTTGAAGAGAAAGGTCTTTAAGGCACTGCGAAAAATCTGTAGGGATGGAAGGGATCTCAGATCCAAAGGAAGTTCATTCCACCACTTAGGAGCCAGGGTGGAAAAGGCCCTACCACCCCACCTAGCTTTCCGTACCCGGGGAGCTGCAAGAAGCAGCTTCCCGGAGGAACGCAGGTTTCTAGGGGGAACATAGTGGGAGATAATGGATCCAATTCCGGTATCGCTCTTTTTAGCAATGGCTCTGTAGGTCATACTCAGGACCTTAAACCGAATACGTAGTTCCACCGGCAACCAGTGCAGAGTTTTCCTGGCTGCCGTGGCTGAGGAGCGCCTAGGGATATCCAGTACAAATCTGGCTACGGCATTTTGGACCACCTGCAAGCGCTGCAGCTGTCCTTTGTTGAGTCCTGCATACAGCGCATTGCAATAGTCCAAACGCGAGCCGATGAGGGCGACTGCTATTTGTTTTCTTGCCTGGAGGGAAAGAAATTTCCTAACCCTACGGAGAGTATGAATCAAGCCCCAGCAAGTGGAGACAGTTCTGCTCACCTGGTTGCCTAGGTCAAGGGCAGGATCCATTATCACCCCGAGATTTTTAGCAGAGGAGGTGGGGGAGGGACAAGTACCAAGGGAGTCAGGCCACCAGTTGGCTGACCAGATGTTTTCTTTTCCCCCAAACACCATCACCTCAGTTTTCTCCCCATTCAATTTCAGAGAGTTCAGAACCATCCACCTGCCGACCGCCTCCATACAAGATCTAAATTTGGAGGCGATTGGTTCATCGATTGGTTCATCTGAATGGGGTAGAGAAACGAGGATTTGAGTGTCGTCTGCATACGAGACTACCTCCATCCCGAAAGATCTTATAAGTTTGGCCAGTGGGGTAACATAGATATTAAAAAGGGTCGGGCTGAGAGCCGACCCTTGAGGAACCCCACATAGCACCGGACGGGATGGAGATAGAAACTCCCCAAGTTTGACTCTTTGTTCCCTCCCTGTAAGAAAGGAGGTCAAGAGATCAAGAGCTGCGTTCTTCACCCCCACCTCCCTCAGCCGGGATGTAAGTACCGAGGGGGAGAGGGTGTCGAAAGCCGCCGTTAAATCTAGCAGGACCAGGAGAGATGTCTGGCCCACATCTACTGATGTACGGATCTTGTCAAGTACGATGGTGAGGGCTGACTCAGTACTAAATTCCTTCCTGAATCCATGCTGAGAGGAGTCTAAGCATCCAGAGCTTTCGACAAAGGCGGCGAGATGTTTGTTAAGATGAGTCTCGAGCATCTTGGCAGGAGCGGGGAGCAGGGAGATAGGCCGGAAGTTTTTTTAGAACCCCCGGATCCAGGGAAGCCTTTTTCAGCAGGGGTTTCACTACTGCCTTCTTCCACTCTGCAGGGAAGACACCATCTCTAATGGCAAGATTCATTATCTCCACCAAAGGGGGCAGGAGGTGCGAGGCGGGTGAGCAGGACTGTGGAGGGTTGTGGCGATCCGTAGTCGATGCAGCTCACGGGGCGAGGCGCCGTTCAGGCCTCTTAGCACGCCAGGTCATACTCGTGGATCGGTGAGGGGCGTGGCGTTCTCGGGCAGACGGGTGCAGCACCAGGCTTCCGGTACCACTGTACGGGGAGGCCTTTCTTGAGGTGTGGCACGAGCCTTGGTATGCAGGAGGGCAAAGCGAGACAGTCGGGTACGTTACGACGTACGGTACGTCCGAGGCTATGGGATGCGCTCCGTGCAGATTCCGGCTGGAGGAGATGAGAGGTGCACAACGTGCTCCGTTAGCAGGCAAGGTGGCAGGAGAGCGGGCGGCCCGGCACCGAAGCAAAGAGCGACTCAGGGATGAGCGAGGCTCTCTGCGGCGGGGCGACCAGGCTCCGAGCTGTCACGACCTTGGGAGGGACGAAGGCACCCGAGTCACAACTCCGGCGAGGGAATAAGAACTAAGGCCCAACAGCCGACGGGCACAAGCAGAATAGAACCCAATGGTCCTGGGGTTCCATTCAGGGGGCAAGCTCGCAATCAAGCCCTTCGAGATCGTTTCAGGCACAAGTCTACAAAGTCCTCTCTGGTCCTTTCCTCTCCGTTCTCAGCAAGGCACCACTGCAGGCCAGTCTTACAGGATACCGACTGGTTTCCGTCCTTCAGCTTCTCTTGGTCCTTCTAGGCAGGCAGAGGTTCATCGTAGTCAAAACTGGATCTGATTTGTAAGGAGCGGAGCTCCTATATTTATACTGCGTTTCTTTTGTCTTTGCAAGCCAGGGGGCCTGAGCCTAGTTCAACCCGGTTTTGGAGCACTCTGTTGACAGGAAGCTGCCATCTTCTTTCAGGGCGCAGGGCAGTGACATCAGACGCTCCTCAGGAGGTGGAGCCAGCATTGTGGTGGTGGGGCACAACCCTATTCAGAGCCAAGGACTACTCCGCCCACCCATCCTGGAGTAAGCACCCTATTCACCACCTGGTAACCCCGACTGTCTCCGGGAATCTCCCAGCCTTGTCACTCACACAAACCCAGACAGCAGATACACATCCTGGCAGAGGCGGGCTGAAACAATTAGGCAAGCAAATGCTAACTTTCTAAAAGTAGCATTTGTAAACCCAGGATATTAAAATAAACCTTACTAAAGGAAGTATTTTATTATTCTGAGTTCAGGCATACTAAACTCGACGTGCTACCGTGTTCCCTGAGCCTGCCGGAACTATAGCATGTAATAATTCCGGCAGCTCACCTGGCCTAAGAGAACAGGTAGCGCTTCAATAGTGAAGAACGAAAAGGGCGGTAATTCACTACTAGGACATGCCACACTCTAGGCTTGTCCTACCTTACGCTTACAATGCACCCTGCCCATAGGCCTACCATAGGGGTGACTGATATGCAGGTTAGGGAAAGTGTAGGGACTGGCAAGTGTGGGCACTTGCGCAGTCAGCGTGACAGTACGAGACCGTACGCGAGGTCTGCAATGGCGGACCCGAGACACATCTTACGAGATGTGTCTCCACAACCAGCGCTGCAGGCCCACTAGCAGCATTTGTATCTACAAGCCCCGGCACTCCTCGTGCACGTTACTGGGGACTGACAGTAAACCAAATAGGCCAATCGTGGAAATCAATTACATATACACTTTACATTGGGAGCACTTGCACTGCGGCACGGATTGGCTGTGGCGCAGTGCCCTGAGCATCGAAGAACAGCAAAACATCTGAGGCACATCAGCAAAAAGTGGAAGGGAGACTCACGCCAAGGTGCCAGGTCTAACACGTGTCCCCTCCAGCTGAAACGTGAGGAGAACTACCCTTCCCCAGGGAGTTCCTCATCACTAAGGTGGAAAAACCTTGACAGACCGTCAGCATTGGCGTGGTCTATGCCAGGGCGGTGTTCCACCGTGAAGTCCATACTCTGTAGAGAAATGGACCACCTCAACAGTTTCGGGTTCTCACCCCTCATTTGCATCAACCATCTGAGGGGCCTGTGGTCTGTCTGAACTCGGAAGTGAGACCCAAACAAGTAGGGTCGTAGCTTCTTCAGGGCCCAGACCACAACAAAAGCTTCTCTCTCGATTGCACTCCACTTCTGTTCCCATGGAAGTAACCTCCGACTGATGAAGGCTACGGGTTGGTCCCAGCCCTCCTCAGTCATCTGTCAAAGGACAGCCCTTACCCCATGCTCTGAAGCGTCTGTCTGCACTAAGAACTCTTTGGAGAAATCAGGAGCCAGGAGCACGGGCGCCGGGCACATGGCCGTCTTCAGGGTGTCGAATGGTACCTGACAGGCATCAGTCCAGATCACTTTCCGGGGCTGCTTCTTCAAAGTCAGCTCTGTCAAGGGGGCAACGATGGTGCTGTATCCCTTGACGAACCTCCTGTAGTACCTGGTGAGTTCGAGGAAGGCCCTCACCTCTGTTTGGGTCTTGGGGGGTTCCCAAACCAGGATGGTCTGAATTTTGGGCGGAAGGGGCGCCACCTGGCCGCTCCCAACTTGGTGTCCCAAATACACCACCGAACCCTGCCTAATCTGACACATGCTTCCTTTGATCGTGAGGCCTGCCTTGCGCAGCGCCCTCAACACTTCCCAAAGGTGTCGCAAGTGTTCTTCCCACGTACCGCTGAACACTGCGATGTCGTCCAGGTGGCGGCACTGAACGCGTCCAGTCCAACCAAAACCTGGTTGACCAACCTCTGGAAGGTGGCAGGGGCGTTTTTCATCCCAAATTGCATGACCCGGAACTGGTAATTTCCATCTGGTGTTGAAAACGCTGACCTCTCTTTGGGCCCGTCAGTTAAGGCGATCTGCCAGTATCCAGACGTTAAGTCAAACATACTGAGATACCGTGCAGCCCCTAACCGATCGACTAGGGTGAACAAGTCAGGGAATTGCCCAAGCAGCTGCCGGGAATCACTTTGCTGCTCAGGGGTCAGGGAGGGTGAGAGGTTAACTCCATCCACTGACCCGTCTCGCTCGGAGGCCACCAAGAGGTCCGGAAGAGGCTCGGTCTCCTCCTCCATTCCGTCATCGGTTGCCAACAGCATGCCCACTTTGGACCTCTCCAAGTGGGGCTTAAGGCGGTTAACATGTAGGATCCTAAAAGTGTTCCTGGGAGTTTGCAAGTTCACCAGGTAGGTGACAGGACTCTTACGCTCCACAACCTCAAATGTACCCGTCCAATTATCCTGAAGTGCACAGGGCTCCACTGGGGCCAACACCCACACCTTTTGTCCAGGTTGACGCTCCACCTGAGTGGCATTCTGGTCGTACCACCGCTTCATCTCTTCCTGGCTGGCTTCCAGGTTTGCCTCAGCAAGTTGCCTGAATCGCCTGGTCTGGTTTCGGAAGGCCAGCATGTAACTGTATACATTCTGGGGAGGTTTCCTGGGAGATTGCTCCCAGCCTTCCCTAACCAGACTCAGAGGTTCTCGGACCGGGTGACCGTACAAAAGCTCGAAGGGACTGAACCAGAGCGACTTCTGCGGCACCTCTCGGTATGCAAACAGTAGGCATGGTAAGAAGACGTCCCACTTACGCCTCATTGGTCCTTCTAGGCCCATGATCATGCCTTTCAGGGTTCGGTTGAATCTTTCAACCAGCCCGTTTCCTTGGGGGTGGTAAGGGGTGGTGAACATGTAGGTTACACCACACTCTTGCCAAAGGGATTTCATATATTTTGTTATGAAATTGGTGCCCCTGTCAGACATCACCTCTAGAGGGAATCCCACTCGTGAGAAAATTACCATTAGTGCTTGTCCCACCACGGGGGCCGTCACTGTCCACAGAGGGATGGCTTCAGGGTACCGGGTGGCATGGTCCACCAAGACCAGGATGAACCTGTTGCCCATAGCTGTCTTGGGGTCCAGAGGCCCCACAATGTCAATTCCCACTCGCTGGAATGGGGTACTAACGACGGGGAATGGTTGGAGGGGAGCCTTGTTCTTCCCTCCACACTTACCACTTGCCTGGCAAGTTTGGCAGGTCCTACAGTGAGCATGTGAGCTCCTGTGCATTTGGGGCCAATAAAAGTGGGTGACAAGCCTGTCATAGGTCTTGTCCATCCCAAAATGTCCTGCTAAAGGCACATCGTGAGCCAAACCCAGTAGGAAGGCTCTGAACTTCTGGGGTACCACCAGCGCACGGGCTGACCCAGGTTCAGCAGCCTTAGGCTCTGAATACAGGAGATCGTTCTCCCAGTAGACCGAGTGTTTTCCGGACTGAGCACCATTGACCTGGTCTGCATCCTGTTGCTGCATACCCACGAGAGAAGGGCATTCTTTCTGCTCCTTGCAGAATTCCTCCCTGGAGGGGCCTCCTTCTTGCTGCCAATGGGTCAGCTCAGGCAGGTCTCCCAGTTCGGCGATCTGTTCCCTGGTAGGCTCCAGGGCATCCCCCTCGAGGTCTGCTTCCTCCTGGGCCGTGGGAACTTCAGGGGCCGGCTGTCCACGCCCCCGTGCCTTCTCTCTAAGGCCGGTTCCTGGGCCTCTCCTTCAGGCTCAAGGACTTCTTCAACACCCCTACTGGCTGCCATGGACCGCGTGGTCACGCATGCCCAGTCGGGTAGACCCACCATCCGCAGATGAGTCTCTTTCTCCACCTTACCCCAAGGGGAGTTCTCCAAATTGTTCCCTAGCCAACAAACTACAGGCATGGAGGTCCTCGCAGCGACTTGCAGAGTACCAGAGACCCCCCCCCCACTCAAAGGGAACCTGAGCCATCGGACACTGGCTCTCAGAATTGTCAGCATTGACAACCCTACAGTAGGCGTGCGGCACCACCTGTTCCTAAAACACCAGGTGCTGCCTCACTGCAGTCACACTGGCTTCTGTATCTCGAAGAGCCTTCGCCTTCTTACCGTTGATGGTCACCACCTGCCCATATTTCTTAGTGTTACTGGGTAGGTAGTTCTCGGGGACCATCTCACTGTCTCCTAGCGAGACTAGGGTCATCTGTACGGGATCCCCACCCCTGTGAACGGCTACTTGCTCCCCAAAATTAACATTAGCTATTTGCCAGGGTGGAGCACCAGTGGGTGCGGGTTTTGCGAATAAGCGACACTTAGGGTCAGAGGCAAAGTGACCTGGGTCACCACACCTAAAACAGGTGATGGGTGTAGGAGAGTGGGGTCTGCAATCCTATGGTCACCCCAGATTTTTTTGCTTTTTGCTTCACTGGTTTACGACTTTCCCTGGCTGTGGGCCTGCTAATCAGACCCACAGCCTAGCTGTTCTCTCTCTAAATTGACAACCATGTACTTTAGGAGCATTTACCAATTGGTACTGGGCCACCTTATCAGTCCCTGTACCCAGGGCATAGGTGTACTCAGGGCCTACCAGGGGCTGAAGCATGTATTGTGCCACCCTTGGCTGGCCATCTAAATCTGACACAACTGGCTGCATGACAGCTGGGGCAAGGTGATGTAAACACCCTTTGCTGTAGATATAGTATACCTATATCTAACCCTAAAATGGACACATATATTCCTATCAGTCACTCCTATGGAAGGCCTTATCAATCCTGAAGGCAGAGTGCTTGGAATTATGTGAGATGGTGCTCTGGCATGAGCTGAGCCCATTTGCAGCTTGCGGAACCAAGTCCTAATAGCTGTTCCATGATAACGCTATACCATATACTCTTAAGTGCATTATCAACCTCGCTGTTAAATGCCAACTCTGGTATAACATTATCAAAACATGTCGAGTAAGGTGTCATACGATTTGGAATACTACCCCCTCGCCAATTCTGGCGACGGGGGTAGCATTCCATCCTTCTAGAGGGACACGACGTGTATGTAACTGTGAACCCCGGTTAAAGTTAACTCGAGCCTCAGCATCACAAAATGGATGCTGCCACCACAGACACAAGTCTGACCTCCTGCTGCTGGGAGTCCTTCCAGCGAGGATGGCTTGGACAAAGGGTTTCCTGCCTTGGGAGGTGCTAGCACCACCCCAGACAGGATTTTGTGTATTGAGGTAGGGAGGCCTGAAAGGAATAAGACATGCCTGGGGCACACAAGGTGCCCTGTGCATACACCGGTTCCAACCAGTTGCTGGGGCATCCCAGCCCCAGCTCTGGCGCGAAACCGGACAAAGGATAGGGGGTGTAGCCACCCCCCTTCCTGGTCGCACCCAGGGGAGGGACCTAGTCAGTAGTGCAGCCCCCTTTAGGAGAATAAAGGTAGGAGCTGGTCCCATTCCAAATTAGATTATCCTGAACTATTCAACAAGAAGAAACTCTGGCCTTCGACGTTCTGCTCCACAGAAGACTGAAGAATCTCCCTTGTGGACAAGGAGTGTCCACCCTGCAACTGCAGGCACCATCAAGCGTCCAGCGGCTTCACTTTGTCGTCTTCCCTTGAGGATCCAGACTTCAGAGCCCGACGAGACCCGGATTCCCAGACCTCTCCGACCTCAACTCACATCTGCAGCAAAGCTGAGACCCGTGGATGCGACGAGACATGTGGGACCGGCCATCTTGAACGAACCTGCACTTCGTTTCCAGCACGACTCCAGAGGTAAACTAGACCAAGTGCTTTGGGGACTGAGAAGCCCCAGCCCCGAGCAGCCCATGCACCGAAGATCAGCCCTCCAGCATCCACGAGATCTGCGTGGGGCCCTTCTGCTTTGTTGCTGCTCGACGCGATGTCTGGTCACTTGCTGGCTGGCTAGTGGCCTCCTAGACGACGAACTTTGAAATCTTTGCTGCTGGTCTGGTTGCTCCAGACTGGCCCTTGCTACCTTCCAAAAGAGGAGCACCCCGGACTCTCCTAGTCCGCACCAGACGCTTTCTTCACTCACCGCGTGGGTTGCCTTTGCCAAGGCCTGTTGAGTCCCAGCCTGGATTCGACACCGCCAACAGCGAGAGCCTGCATGGGACAGCTCGTGCCTCCATCCTGGTTGTCGAAGACACCTCCTGGTCCACGTGGCTGCAGAGTCAAGCGCCCACCCTTCACCTGATCACGACGTCGACATCTGGTTCCTTCCTGGTTCCACTCCGGTCACTGGCTAGTGACTGTGAACATTGTCCCCTCTGCTTTCAGGTCTCCTTCTTCAACAATCCACCCTTGGATTGTACTGGACATCTTCCTCCTGGTCGCCTGCAGCATCTTTTCTTTCAGGCTCCATTGACTTCAATGCGAGAACCCGACGCACTTTGAACCCTATGCACCCGCGGCCCGTGGGTGAGGTAACAAGAGCATTTCGGTGCTCAAGGGTAGTTTAACTGTCCTAGTGTTCAGTTCCACAGTCGTTGTCGTCCTATCTAGTCAGGAGTGTCCGTACTCACCTTTTTCTTGAACTGTACTGTCCATAGACGCTGAGGAAAAGTAGAAAATGACTCACTCTCCCCACCAGGGATCTATCCAGAAGTTTGCATAATAAAGCAGCAAAGGAATTGACAGCCAATCTGTAAAATTAAAAGACATCTTTATTATAATTAATTATGAGGCTTCGTCGTCCAACCGTAGTTTTACAATTGAAAGAGCGAGCCTGCCTGAGCTTTCTCAGGCAGGCTTTTTATACAAAAAGTTTGGCCCTAGGCTCACATTCTTGCTTTGAAACACATCATTGTAGGTCGCTCCCATGGTACCATAACAAAGCAGGCTATAATTATGAATTCCATTCTACTTGCCCAAACTGACCAACCCATCTTCCATCATGAACATATGTCAAACTTCACATATTTTCCTGTGCAGGCCGGAGAAGCTCACAATAGAACTGGTTTCCTCCCCATCATATAAACAGTCACCTCCCCATTGTAAAAGCCCAGAAGCAGAGAAACAGAGCCAGGTGTGGAAGATAGAAATGTAGGATAAGGGATGCTTATGGGTCATAAACAGGCATGGCTACTGTATTCGGCCTTCTAATCTTGCTCAGGCCAATGTACACAACAAGTTGCTCAGATCTTTAATATAGATTGACTAGAGGGCATGGACTGGTTTGGTGAGGCCAACATCACGTAGGCAGATTCAGCCTGTTCAGGTCAAATGGGAGTCAGGAAGAACTCAAGCTAAGGAATACGTGTCCTTTAAGAATCATTGGCTCATGTATATGCCTATGTAAAGGGCAACAACTAAAATGGACGCTGCTCACAACCTGGAGACCTGTGGGCTCAGAATGAATTTGCCAATAACTTCTGCATTCATCATTGTATCGTGATGAAAATACACACACATATAAAACTTGCCATTTTCGTTTCTCTGATATCAAAATCATAGCAGAATAATGATATTTTAAACACAGGTTCAGATTTCAAAGAACCTCAGACGCCCCTTTTGCCCTTACATAGGCAATAACCTATACTCACGCTAGTCTGGGTCCAGATCTATATTTTATAAAAATCCTCAAGATGTTACTGAAGCATAATCTTATTACCTAGCGTCTCTCTCTCGGGACAGGTCTCCCTACACACGCGGTAGAACAAAGGCCATATATGGCAGGACAAAAATAGGGAGTGCCTCTATCTGTAGTATGTGGTACAAGGCCACATACCCAACAATAAGTGATGTCCAACTACTAACTGGTGTTGATGAAAACGATACAAAAGGAATTATCAGTAAACTCTGATCTCCTAACTATCCGTGTTCGGGTAACATCTGGAAAGATGCAAAGAAGTAGAAGAAAGACATAGGTGTGGGAGGTGGGTGCAGACGTCAATTGTGTAGAAGAAACAAACCAAAATATAGTAGCCAATAAAATACATAAAAGTATTAAAATAGATAGAGCTATACCGCACTTAGAGAACAATATTCTATAATGTCTGTTTTTCATCTCTTGCTTTTTATCGTCATTCCTCAATACAATCTCCATTTTCTAATGTCGCTCACGCAATCTTGGTAGAGTACTTCAGCTGTGATTATTAGCAGGTCATAGGGATCTGCGCCGGGATGCTCCTTCGCTGGAGTCGCTGTGCGCATAACAAATTGTTATAACATAACATAACATAACATAACAAGTCCTGCAGGCCTACTGCCACTACTCAGGTCACAAACTGAACCGTTTGTACTCCTACGTGACCCTGCAACTGGCAAATGGTAACCAATCAAAAATTTAACAAAAAACACATAATACAATTTCAGAAAAAGCAAGAGAAAAATAAAAACAAAAGTCAAATGCAAAATACTTGCACAATCCTAAACAGAAAGCAAATCCTAGAATTATCTAATAACATTTTATATAGCTTCCTATGCATTTCAGTAATTCATTATATGTTTAAGTGAAACAATGGTGTTCCTGATCAATGCTCTCAGATGAAAAGGGATACTGTTCCACAGAGAGTGGACTTTATTCTGCTTTTACTAAACAGAATAGTACCTTAAAACAATGCCAGAAAAGCAGCAAAAATTAGTTTCCAAACTTCAAGTCTATACAAGCTCACAGAAAATACCCAAAGTCCGTCAAAGCCTCTCCTGGCAGGCTTCTATTATCCATCAAATCCGCTTCCAGTGTTTTCTTCGCGTTGGGCCTCTTCAAGTCAGGCTTTTCATGAGAAAACAATACTGTTTAGTTGGAGTGCTCTCCGGGCAAAACACTCACAGCTCACTCGAAAGTCTCAATGTCTCAAAACAATGCACCAGTGTCTGTTCTTTGTGGCAGACGCTACAAATGATGTGCTGTTCATTGATCAAGGGCACAAAGCATCTCGTGCAGATCCAAGCACTACTTAGCAAGATCAGCAGCATCTTCAGACTCCAACACTCATCATTTAGTGTCAGAGGACGCTCAAGCTGCTCTCTCATGGGCACCAAAATGTAGTGCCTTTTTCCAAACGTGGATGCTTGGGTGTACTGTCGTTCCACTGGTGCAAAGCAAATGAGGTGTGAATGTGGCCAAAACTCGGGCCAAGGGCTCAAGGGAATGTACACTGACAGAGGTTTCCAGCACATAACAGGTACAGAGCCCAAACAACAAATAAAGAATCAGCTCCTCCTTTCTTCTGCAACGCCTTTCGCAAATCAAATGCCTTGCTTTGGAGGTACCACTGATGTCGCGCTGATGATCGCTGTTAAGCTTCGCGACTTTCTTGTTGCACGAATTGTAGAGCCAGGAAATCTATTCATCTCAGAGCGGTCACTGATGGGGAGTGAGCTTAGTGCTGATCACAGGTCTACAGGGAATCACTCTTCCTTTAACTCTGGAAGGTCTAGCAGAGCCTAGTGATGCAGGGAATGTAACACAATTGTTAGTTTCCTCCAAATCAAGCACAAGAAGCAGTTCATGTGTTTTAACAAGGGGACTGGTAAGCATGTGGCCTGTAATTCTGCAAGGGAGTGACAATGTGCCATTGGCATAAAATACAAGAGCAAAGGCAAAAGGGCAAAACAGTATCTTTAGAATCTTCATTTATGTTCTTTTCATTATTCTCTGTCATCTATAGCTACACAGGAATTCTATCCAAATGAATTTCCTCACACAGTGGCATTGTCTAATGGGGTAAATACATGTGTTCCCTCAATGACTAAGCCTAGGTGTTCCTAAATTCCTTATCTAGAACATCTCGAATAGAAAAATAACATGATTCAGATTATCAAGGACATGAAGAAAAGTCCCTTAAAAATGTGCATTAAGTGCACTATGCAACACAAAGGCTAATGATCAAATGTGAAGACAAAGAACAAACACTAGAAAGTCCTGGTATTTGCATGATTAGAACACATCTAATTAAAAAAATTGAAACAGCAGAAACAGAAGAGAACTGAAAAATTAAAAATAGACATTAAAAATATGTCGTACTAAAAAGAATGTAAACTTGAGATATCTCCTATTGAGATGGAAAACTTGTATTGGGTCAATTAACCAGGCTATCACTATCCTGACAGTCAGTCTGAAAAGACATTTGAAGTGGGCCTAAAGAAAATTCTTGAAAACTAGTCTGATCAATCAAAAGGGAATGTATGTGGCATAAGGGGGGTTCCTACCACATCACTGCAGTCTAAAAGTGTGAACATGAACAATACACCCATAATAATAAATGGGCTGACTGGTGAAAGGAAGATGGAGAAGGGAAAATGGAAGTAGAACACAACAAAAATCTTCAATAACTAAACATGATGCAACATTGGTCAGGTAAGAAGCAAAAAGAAAAATCTATAGGAAGGACAAGAGGGCTTGGGTGGCCTAAGGCGTGTGACGCAGCACCAAGAGCAGGGGATACATGAAAGACCAATGTTACAGAAATTTAACTCTACCGCTGACAATCTATACCCTACACGGTAATTCTAACTAATGTTCAGTTGTCTCTTCAGGGAAAGAAAAAAAATGAATCCATAGGCTAATCAAAAAAATGCGATCAAAAAATGCGATATCGAAATTAGGCCACCTTTAGTCACGGATCTATAATTCCATCCTTAGGCCCAATCAAGGATACATAAATGCAGAGCTGCCTGTCCTTAAGGGAAAAGGGCAGTAAGTGACTAACAACGGGTGGCACACTTTGATCCAGTATATCATTTTAGTTTTCTTAAATATCATTACAGCCAAATTTAGGCATGCACTGGAAAAACTGCTGCCTTACTCGCTCACAGTATGAGGTCCATATCTGTGAAATTTATCTTAATACAATATTCATCCAATTTATTGTGAAATAACATATATCGTCATATGTGTTCCTAACACAGGGGATTAAAAAAAATACACATATCAAGCCATCTCAAGCCATAAGATATACTTGCTGTATGTCAAGCACAAGGAAAAAACAGCCCAGACAAAAACAGCATATATGAATAAGCGGTCATGCATAATACCATACTATACTATAAACCTGCAGCCCAATCTCAATTGTCAAGTCTAACCCTCCTTTTGACAGCAGGGCATCAGGTAATTGATACTCTGCAGTCAAATATAATGTCGCTGTATCAAATAATGCGTTTCAGTGGGCCAAATGTACAAATGAAAACATAAACACACACATTTTTTCTTAAAGAAATTACGCAAAAAAAAACATTCTCTTCAACCAGCCAACTCACGTGTCTTGTGAATTAATCCATGAATTATCTGTAGGAAGAAGCAGAAAAGATACACAACACACACATTTCTCATAATACAACATCAATTATAACCCTTTTTATAAAACATGACACAATGTGACATACAAAAACTTTTCATTATTTACCTGTAACTTTTTGTCCATGCACCTTGCAAAAACGCCCATTCTCACTCAGGCCTAAGGCCTTTAAGTTGCAGAATTTTGTGGAAGGGCTTCTACTTATTGCCTATCTAAAACTCAATGTAACACTTCGTTTTTCTTTTTGTCAAATAAACTTAACTAAAAAAAATCATTAGTTCCTAGCATGGAGACACACATATACCAGTTCTACAGATCATTTAGCAGAATGTTTGATATTTTTTTTTAAAGAAATCACTTTTGCATTTGCCTTTTCTAAATCATGTTCCCTCATTTTACACAGTGCTTAATTTGTAAGACATGAAGTGCAGGTGCTACAATTTTGCATGAGGAATACCTTTCCTATTTGTTTATTATCTCAGATGTGCGCTTTTAACGCAGATGTAATGTGAATGCGGCAAATGAGAACAAGCCAGCCTGCAATGAATGAAGGTTACAGATTTAAATCATATACAATCAACTACATCTCATATAAAGCGCTTGTGTGCAGCATTTTGAAAACAACTGGGAGCTATGCAAACCACGTGTGGGCTCTACAATCCTTCAGGGTACTGACAAATGAGGCTGCAGTTTTACAAATTAAATAGTGTTCCTTTTATTATTATTAGCGGGATGCAATGCTGTGTCAGCCCTGCCGTATTTCTAATTTGAGATAAATGTGTTGATGACATAATTTACCGAACAACAAGCGTTTTGTGGGAACATGCTGGAGCTATTATTTATTCTTTGGCTAAAATGCAATGATCATTTGCTGTACATGTGCCCTGCATCCTCTGCTCATTTTAGTTCAAAAACAAAAACCCCATCCCAGCTAATGTCAAATTTGTAACGCTTTAAGAAGACACTTTTAAATTATGAACATGAGCAGGAATTAAATTTATCGGAGCAAGTCAGGCTATTCAAGTGACCTCAGGTCAGGACCGTGGCAGGGGCAGTGATTTAAATACAAAGAGGCAGCTGAAGTTAGCATCAGATGCATGTTTAACCATGTCATGCTGCATTCCACAGGCGAGGCCCTAATTAAAAGGTCACAAATGTCAACAAGACAGCCTTGCAAGATAACATCTCGGCCGCTACTGCTGGAACACGTTATACAGGCTCTGCCAGTCCCCTGCTCATGGTAACTGAAGCTGACGAAAGCCAGTAAGTTTAAACACCTGCAATATTTCACTCTATTTAAAACAATAATTTCTCTCTCTTTTTTTTTTCTTTTGCGCTAAAATTCATCTCCCTACTCTTATATTATTAACCTAGATTTACTGAATAAATCACCAAACCTAATAACACACATACTAGTCTTTTTAGAATAAAAGCTTCTTGTAATTCTATGACACATTGACTCGCTGAATCACAAGAAGGCACAACCTGCAAACATATATATTAAGATGTAAATGTATGTATTTACTAAAGAGACACTTTAAAAAGGGGCCCTGAAACCATTTAAACAGTCTATTTATCTGAAAATCGACTTTGGTATTCTAGATACTAAGAAATAAATATCCTACAATTTTATTGCATAGTGGGTATTACTAGAATGTCTACTACCTAATTTATGAGTCATACATTTGAAAATACTACGTTATACCTTATAGAAATGAGCTTGTTTGCGCCTAGGGTAAGGGAAATTGCGCACAGAAGTGTTTGGTCATTTTTGTGGTACAACATAACTTAAATCAAACATTTTAATGCTAGGGGGTCATAGTATGAGTGTTAAGCTTCACAAATATTAAAAAACGATTTTTGTAGTACTTGTTTTTAATAATTATTTTTCATAATTAACAATTATTTTCTCCTAATGAAACCTAATTATTGCTATTTGTGACTGTTCTACATGTAAAACGCTCACTATATCCCTAGCCTATTATTTAGATACATATTAACACACAAGCTTAGGCGCAGCTGCCTAACTGGGAATGCGTGAGATTACTGCGCCATATTTATTTAAAAAGGACTGTTTGCAAAATTTTACCACCCGTGTTTAACTAAAGAGGTGCTGGCTGAATGAACATTCTTATTAGATATACTGCAGCTGAAAAGACTTGGCTGTGAACATCTAACACCGTGCGTCTAAAGAACAGGCAATTTCGTTTTTTCATTTTTTTCTTTGGAGCCTTATTTACATCTATTGAACGTGACCCATACACATACATACATTGAGCTCATTCCAGACACAAAACAGAAGGGCGGGTCAAACACTCAGGACACACAAAACAGCGCGCTCTAACCATTTCTTGTACATAGCGCCGTTCTTGTACATAGCGCCGTCGCAATTTACAACAAAACCCACAAACAACATAGACATTTAAACACACATTTTAACCCATAGGTCAACACTTAGGACAGAAACAAGGAACAGCCTACAGACTGTGCTCAAAAATAACCTACCAATACTAGTTATAAACCATATTTACAACAAAAACGTTTTTGTTCCTATTTTTTTCGTTTTTTTTTTTTTAATTCTTCAACAGATTTCCAGAAGGCTGCAAAAGGGACAGCCTCACAGACCTTTAAAGAGAGCTCATAAATTGGAGTTCCAACCGGAGGTATCAGACGCGAATCCTCCAACCGGGAAACACCACTTGAACCAAGAACTTAGGCCTACCAGAACAGACAAATGTATCGATACCCGAACTGAACTGAATGATTATCGTAACCAATGATAATCTTATGAAACCGAACTGAAACCAAGAACTAATGAAACCGAACCGAAACCAAGAACTAAAAGGATTATCGAAACAGGCACATTTCCGCGACTAATAAATAACTAAGGACTCAGAACCAAAAAGGACTGGGAGCGACCCACTTTTATTCTTCAACTAAAGCAGATGGAGAAAATATCTCTTCATTAACTGCCTATACAAATTGCAATTTGCATATACACGAATATTTGTCCAAATTATAACTGTCAATTCCCCACTGCACTAACAGTCTGTTAAAAAATACTTACAGCAAGAAAAAAATAAGTTCCTTAGTCAGGAGTGGCAACTTCAGGAGAGTTTTAAGTCAGAAAAATCAAAAAACATACTGGGCCGCAGAGACAAATAATCCCCCAGAAAACCCTGTGCCCAGAGTACCTCTTTTTGGTAGAATTCTGTCTTGTCTTCCCCAGCAGTTTTTCCATCCTTTGACAAAACACTACTGAAGATAACCACTCCAAGATAAGGCCCCACGTTGGGCGCCATTTGAGGAAAAGTAGAAAATGACTCACTCTCCCCACCAGGGATCTATCCAGAAGTTTGCATAATAAAGCAGCAAAGGAATTGACAGCCAATCTGTAAAATTAAAAGACATCTTTATTATAATTAATTATGAGGCTTCGTCGTCCAACCGTAGTTTTACAATTGAAAGAGGGAGCCTGCCTGAGCTTTCTCAGGCAGGCTTTTTATACAAAAAGTTTGGCCCTAGGCTCACATTCTTGCTTTGAAACACATCATTGTAGGTCGCTCCCATGGTACCATAACAAAGCAGGCTATAATTATGAATTCCATTCTACTTGCCCAAACTGACCAACCCATCTTCCATCATGAACATATGTCAAACTTCACATATTTTCCTGTGCAGGCCGGAGAAGCTCACAATAGAACTGGTTTCCTCCCCATCATATAAACAGTCACCTCCCCATTGTAAAAGCCCAGAAGCAGAGAAACAGAGCCAGGTGTGGAAGATAGAAATGTAGGATAAGGGATGCTTATGGGTCATAAACAGGCATGGCTACTGTATTCGGCCTTCTAATCTTGCTCAGGCCAATGTACACAACAAGTTGCTCAGATCTTTAATATAGATTGACTAGAGGGCATGGACTGGTTTGGTGAGGCCAACATCACGTAGGCAGATTCAGCCTGTTCAGGTCAAATGGGAGTCAGGAAGAACTCAAGCTAAGGAATACGTGTCCTTTAAGAATCATTGGCTCATGTATATGCCTATGTAAAGGGCAACAACTAAAATGGACGCTGCTCACAACCTGGAGACCTGTGGGCTCAGAATGAATTTGCCAATAACTTCTGCATTCATCATTGTATCGTGATGAAAATACACACACATATAAAACTTGCCATTTTCGTTTCTCTGATATCAAAATCATAGCAGAATAATGATATTTTAAACACAGGTTCAGATTTCAAAGAACCTCAACGCTGTTACGCATCTCGCGTGTGAGTTCACACTCTGCACACGCGTTCCGTGGGCCTCCTAGTACTTACCTGAAGTTAGTATAGCGTGGTCCCATCGATCCTACAGCCTCTGGACAGCTCCATTTCCTTTATCGACTCTCACATTCCACTTACTTAGTATATGGTTTGTCGTGCTCCTAGGGCACCATTGTAATTTTGTGCGACTTGTAGTATTTTTCTGAAGAGATTGTCATGTGCTTAGCCCTCTGACCTCATAAAGAGTTCAGAGGTGTTGTTATTAATTAATATACTGTTTATTTTCATAACAACCTGTGTGGTGTCCTTTCATCTGGTATTCAAGGGGTTATATTGTGGTAAAACAGCTGGCTTCACATGCCAAAAGAATTTAGCCTAAGACTGCTTTGTCCATGCTACCATTAGGATAGCTGGTCTATAAGGTTGACTTACAACCATTCACCATAAGGGTTGTTTGGACTAATACAAGGTGATCACTAGAACTAGTGAGCATCATATATCAGGCCAACTTCTCACATTGGTGTGCAGCGGTTGGGATTTGAGCTTGCTGTTGTTTTTACCACATATAATCTCGAAATATCATTTGAAAGATCACATAAGGTACCTAGGTACATATAACAAGCTTAGAAATACTCTGAGTGCTACTGAACCAGCTGTTGTAGTAGAAAAGGCCTAGCACACCCTGACTACAACTCTTATCAAGGGATCAGTAGGAAAACCCATAGTGTAGGTAGGTGCATCACTTACACCTCACTAGAAGCATGTCTACCCATGGAGAGTCTTCAGAGACTCCCCAAGTGGTTAGTGACCCTCCACAGGTCCTTTCCAGATATGCAGCTCTCAGTTTCCAGGAGATGAGACAATTGTGTACCTCCAGGAAATTGAAACAGGGTTCTAACCCTACCACTCCTTTTCTGTTAGGTCTCTTAGAGACATATAATGCTAGAAAGGCTTCTAACACAGATGGGAGCATGCCCCCCTTAGAAGGTACCCTTGGAGATCCAGACCTCCCTGAAACAGAGAATGTAGAAGAGGAGGAGGAAGAAGAGGACACCTCTGGGGATGAGGCAGACAAAGGCCCTGAGTTAGTCAGCAGGCTTACTAGGGCCAACTTAGACCTACATAGGGAAGGATCTGGGGGAGCCCCAGTACTGACCCTGAGCAGACCTAACTTTGGAGTTAGAAGAAATAGGTCTCATTCTAGGGACTCCGATAGATCTGTGCACTCTCATGCCTCTGCTCAGAGGAGAATGACATCTCCCCAGAGGAGAATAACATCCCCTCAGAGGAGAGAACATGAAGCAAGGATGAGACAGGCTAATCTGAGGATCCAGAGGGAAGAACTTGCCCTTGCCAAAGAAAAGCTTGCCTTTGCTAGAGAGCAACAGTTAAGTGGGGTAGTCCCCACTGGTGGCAGCACTATCCCTAGGGATAGAGACAGGAGTTTTGATAATAGACACCTGAGTAAAATAGTGCCCCCCTATAAGACAGGGGATGACATCCACAAGTGGATGACTGCTTTGGAGAGAGCCTGCAAAGTACAGCAGGTACCCCAGAGTCAGTGTGCAGGTATATTGTGGCTCTCCTTTGAAGGTAAAGGAAGAGACAAGCTCCTCACTGTTAGAGATGAGGATGCTAATGATTACCAAGTCTTGAAACTTGCTCTGATTGATGGGTTTGGCTTAACCACTGAACAGTACATGTTGATGTTCAGGGATACCCAGAAAACTCAGGCTCAAGATTGGACTGCCTTTGTGGATTGTGCCACTAAGGCTCTGGAAGGCGGGTTACTGGGAAGTAAAGTTACTGATTACACAGGATTGTATAATCTAATTATGAGAGAACAAATCTTAAATAATTGTCAGAACCAGTTGTTGCATCAGCACTTGATTGACTCAGATCTGACCTCTCCCCAAGAATTGGCAAAGAAGGCAGACAGATGGGTCAGGACAAGGGTCAAGCAGCAGAACCAGAACCAGGGTGGTGGCCAGAAGAAAGCAGACCAGAAGGGTAACAATGAGAATAAGCAAAATGACCAGAAGTCTTCGACAGGGCCCCAACAACCTAAGGAGGGTGGGTCCCAAACTTCCCAAAAGAAGAAGAATGATGGTCCTAAGAAACCATGGTGCCAATACTGTAAAAGTAAGACTCACTGGTTTAGTGAGTGCACCAAGAAAGGCCAAACTCCTACCACTACTGTCCCTAAGACACCTGCACCCCCTAGTACAGTTAGTAGTAGTAGTGTACCTCCCAAGGCTATAGTTGGGTTAACCCTGGGAACTGAGGTGGGTTCTGACTTAGTTAGAATTCCTACTCAGGCAGTTCTTGTTTGTACTGGGGACATGGATATGACCCCTACTGTAAGTCCTAGTACTCTGGGCAAATACCGACAAACGCCTTTAATAAATGGAAAAATGGCTCAGGCCTACAGGGACACATGTGCCAGTGTCACCATGGTGACACCAACATTTGTGGACCCTGACCAGATCATGCTATGTTCAGATTACCTAGTGACCAATGCTAGCAATGTCACTACCAATCACAGTATGGCAGTTGTTAATTTCTCCTGGGGAGGGGTAACTGGCCTCAAAAGGATTGTAGTTAGTTCAGACCTCCCAGTAGATTGTCTTTTGGGCAATGATTTGGAATCCTCACTGTGGTCAGATGTGGAGTACAGGACTCATGTAGAAATGCTAGGTCTCTCCTCACATGTCCTTGCTGTGACCAGGTCACAGGCCAAGAAATGCCCAGCTGAATTAGTGCTGGATCCTGGAAGAATGGACCAGACACTAACCAAGAGAAAGAGCAGTAGGGGTAAGGCTGAGCCTTCCCCCCTGCCTTAGGTTGAGGATCAGCCCTCTCAGGAGGCTGACCCAGAGACCCCAGAAGGAACTGTCCTAGAAGAACTTGAGCCTGATCAGGTTGAGTTTCTTGGGACAGGGGGACCTTCCAGGGCAGACTTGAGGCAGGCCCAATTAGATTGTTCCTCTCTTGAACCCCTCAGACAGCAGGCTGCTGCTGAGGCTGCAGGGAATGCTACAGGTGCCCATAATGTTTATTGGGAAGATGGACTCCTATACTCTGAGGCAAGAGACCCCAAGCCTGGTGCTACCAGGAGGCTGGTCATGCCCTTGTCTCTTAGAGGTTTCCTTCTCACCTTAGCCCATGAGATTGCCCATGAGATTCCCCTTGCAGGTCGCTTAGGCCAGAACAAGACTTGGGACAGGCTTGCCCCACACTTTCACTGGCCTCATATGTCTGAAGACACTAAAGAGTTTTGTCGCTCATGTGTCACCTGCCAAGCCAGTGGCAAATCAGGTGGCACTACAAAGGCCCCCCTTATACCACTACCTGTGGTGGGGGTTCCCTTTGAAAGAGTGGGGATTGACATTGTTGGACCAATTGACCCCCCAACAACATCTGGGCACAGATTTATATTGGTAGTAGTGGATCATGCCACCATGTATCCAGAAGCTATTCCCCTTAGGACCACTACAGCTCCTGTTGTGGCCAGGGCCCTACTTGGAGTTTTCTCCAGAGTGGGGTTTCCTAAGGAGGTTGTCTCTGACAGAGGTGCAAACTTCATGTCAGGATACTTGACTGCAATGTGGAAGGAATGTGGTGTCAATTATAACTTCACCACACCCTATCACCCACAGTGCAATGGGCTTGTTGAGATATTCAACAAGACCCTCAAAGGGATGATAAAAGGATTACCTGAGAAGCTCAGGCGAAGATGGGATATCCTTTTACCCTGCCTCCTGTTTGCTTACAGAGAGGTCCCACAGAAGGGGGTTGGTTACAGCCCTTTTGAGCTTTTGTTTGGACATCCTGTAAGAGGACCCCTATGTCTTGTAAAGGAAGGATGGGAGTTACCTCTCAAAAAGCCTAAACTTGACATAGTGGACTATGTACTTGGTCTCCGCTCCAGGATGGCAGAGTACATGGAGAAGGCATCTAAAAACCTTGAGGCCAGCCAAGAACTTCAAAAAGCTTGGCATGACCAAAAGGCTGTCCTAACAGTTTACCATGCAGGACAGAGGGTGTGGGGGGTGTTGGAGCCAGTGGCCCCAGCAGCTCTCCAAGACAAATGGTCTGGACCCCATACCATCATTGAGCAAAAGGGAGAGGTCACCTACTTGGTGGACATGGGAACTCCCAGGAGCCCCCACAGGGTGCTTCATGTAAACAGGCTCAAAGCATTTGTCAGCAGAGAGGACATGGGCTTGCTCATGGCCACAGATGAGGGGCAGGAGGAAGAGAGTTACCCTCTCCCAGACCTGCTCACTCAGAACCCTGATGATGGGTCAGTAGATGGTGTAGTCTTTTCTGACAGCCTCTCTGCCCATCAACAAGAGGATTGTAAACAGGTTCTTCAATCCTTCAGGCAAATGTTTTCACTGACCCCCAGTCAGACAAACTAGTGCACCCATGAGGTGGACACTGGTGACAGTCTGCCTGTCAAGAGTAAAATCTACAGGCAACCTGACCACGTCAGGGACTGCATAAAGAAAGAAGTCCAAAAGATGTCGGAATTGGGAGTCATTGAACCCTCAGAGAGCCCTTGGGATAGTCCTGTAGTTCTAGTGCCTAAACCTCACACCCAGGATGGTAAGAGAGAGATGAGGTTTTGTGTAGACTACAGGGGTCTCAATGCTGTCACTAAGACAGACGCCCATCCAATACCTAGGGCAGATGAACTGATAGACAAGTTAGCTTCTGCAACTTTCTTAAGTACATTTGACCTAACAGCTGGTTATTGGCAGATCAGGTTAGCTGAGGATGCCAAGGCCAAAACAGCATTTTCTACCCCAGGAGGTCATTACCAATTTGTGGTGATGCCCTTTGGTTTGAAAAATGCACCTGCCACTTTTCAAAGGTTGGTGAACCAAGTTCTCACTGGGTTGGATGACCTCTGTGCAGCATATCTAGATGATATTGCTATATTTAGCTCCACCTGGGAGGATCACCTGATCCACCTGAGGAAAGTTTTGGAGGCCCTGAAAAAGGCAGGCCTCATTATCAAGGCTACTAAGTGCCAGATAGGGCAGAGTCAGGTTGTGTACCTGGGCCACCTTGTGGGTGGAGGCCAGGTTCAACCATTGGAGAGCAAGATACAGGCCAGAAAGGACTGGGCTCCTCCAACCACCCAGACACAGGTCGGAGCTTTCTTGGGCCTGTCGGGTTACTATAGGATGTTTTTCAAAAATGATGGGTCCATTGTGACACCACTTAATGACTTGACAAGCAAGAAAATGCCAAAGAAAGTTAAGTGGACAGTTAGCTGTCAGAAGGCATTTGATGACCTAAAGCAGGCCATGTCTACTGCACCTATTCTCAAGAGTCCTGACTACTCCAAAACCTTCATTGTCCAAACAGATGCATCTGAGTTGGGTGTGGGAGCTGTTCTTTCTCAACTGAATATTGATGGTCATGACCAGCCCATTGCTTTTATAAGCAGAAGGCTGACCCCTACAGAGAAACGTTGGTCAGCTATAGAGAGGGAGGCCTTTGCTGTGGTTTGGGCCCTGAAGAAGTTGAGGCCCTACTTGTTTGGAACTCACTTCAAGATTCAGACCGACCATAAGCCCCTCTTATGGCTAAATCAGATGAAGGGTGAAAACCCCAAACTTCTTAGGTGGTCCATTTCCCTACAGGGGATGGACTTTACAGTGTAGCACAGACCAGGGACTGACCATGGCAATGCAGATGGTCTCTCCAGGTATTTCCACTCAGAACAGGAAGACTCACCTGGTCAAGGTTAGTTTAATGTCCCTAAGTTTGGGGGGGGGGGGTTATGTAGGAGAGTGGGGTCTGCAATCCTATGGTCACCCCAGATTTTTTTGCTTTTTGCTTCACTGGTTTACGACTTTCCCTGGCTGTGGGCCTGCTAATCAGACCCACAGCCTAGCTGTTCTCTCTCTAAATTGAAAACCATGTACTTTAGGTGCATTTACCAATTGGTACTGGGCCACCTTATCAGTGCCTGTACTCAGGGCATAGGTGCACCCAGGGCCTACCAGGGGCTGAAGCATGTATTATGCCACCCCTGGCTGGCCATCTAAATCTGTCACAACTGGCTGCATGACAGCTGGGGCAAGGTGGTGTAAACACCCTTTGCTGTAGATATAGTATACCTATATCTAACCCTAAAATTGACACATATATTCCTATCAATCACTCCTATGGAAGGCCTTATCAACCCTGAAGGCAGAGTGCTTGGAATTATGTGAGATGGTGCTCTGGCATGAGCTGAGCCCGTTTGCAGCTTGCGGAACCAAGTCCTAATAGCTGTTCCATGATTACGCTATACCATATACTCTTAAGTGCATTATCAACCTTGCGGTTAAATGCCAACTCTGGTATAACATTATAAAAACATGTCGAGTAAGGTGTCATACGATTTGGAATACTACCCCCTCGCCAATTCTGGCGACGGGGGTAGCATTCCACCCTTCTAGAGGGACACGACATGTATGTAACTGTGAACCCCGGTTAAAGTTAACTCGAGCCTCAGCATCACAAAATGGATGCTTCCACCACAGACACAAGTCTGACCTCCTGCTGCTGGGAGTCCTTCCAGCGAGGATGGCTTGGACAAAGGGTTTCCTGCCTTGGGAGGTGCTAGCACCACCCCAGACAGGATTTTGTGTATTGAGGTAGGGAGGCCTGAAAGGAATAAGACATGCCTGGGGCACACAAGGTGCCCTGTGCATACACCGGTTCCAACCAGTTGCTGGGGCATCCCAGCCCCAGCTCTGGTGGGAAACCGGACAAAGGATAGGGGGTGTAGCCACCCCCCTTCCTGGTCCCACCCAGGGGAGGGACCTAGTCAGTAGTGCAGCCCCCTTTAGGAGAATAAAGGTAGGAGCTGGTCCCATTACAAATTAGATTATCCTGAACTATTCAACAAGAAGAAACTCTGGCCTTCGACGTTCTGCTCCACAGAAGACTGAAGAATCTCCCTTGTGGACAAGGAGTGTCCACCCTGCAACTGCAGGCACCATCAAGCGTCCAGCGGCTTCACTTTGTCGTCTTCCCTTGAGGATCCAGACTTCAGAGCCTGACGAGACCCAGATTCCCAGACCTCTCCGACCTCAACTCACATCTGCAGCAAAGCTGAGACCCGTGGGTGCGACGAGACACGTGGGACCGGCCATCTTGAACGAACCTGCACTTCGCTTCCAGCACGACCCCCGAGGTAAACTCGACCAAGTGCTTTGGGGACTGAGAAGCCCCAGCCCCGAGCAGCCCCTGCACCGAAATTTCAGCCCTCCAGCATCCACGAGATCTGCGTGGGGCCCTTCCGCTTTGTTGCTGCTCAACGCGTTGTCTGGTCACTTGCCGGCTGGCTAGTGGCCTCCTAGACGACGAACTTTGAAATCTTTGCTGCTGGTCTGGTTGCTCCAGACTGGCCCTTGCTCCCTTCCAAAAGAGGGGCACCCCGGACTCTCCTAGTCCACACCAGACGCTTTCTTCACTCACCGCGTAGGTTGCCTTTGCCAAGGCCTGTTGAGTCCCAGCCCGGATTCGACACTGCCGACAGGGAGAACCTGCGTGGGACAGCTCGTGCCTCCATCCTGGTTGTCGAAGACACCTCCTGGTCCACGTGGCTGCAGAGTCAAGCGTCCACCCTTCACCTGATCACGACGTCGACATCTGGTTCCTTCCTGGTTCCACTCCGGTCACTGGCTAGTGACTGTGAACATTGTCCCCTCTGCTTTCAGGTCTCCTTCTTCAACAATCCACCCTTGGATTGCACCGGACATCGCCTCCTGGTCGCCTGCAACATCTTTTCTTTCAGGCTCCATTGACTTCAACGCGAGAACCCGACGCACTTTGAACCCTATGCATCCGCGGCCCGTGGGTGAGGTAACAAGAGCATTTTGGTGCTCAGGGTAATAACTGTCCTAGTGTTCAGTTCCACAGTCGTTGCCATCCTATCTAGTCAGGAGTGTCCGTACTCACCTTTTTCTTGAACTGTACTGTCCATAGACGCTGTTACGCATCTCGCGTGTGAGTTCACACTCTGCACACGCGTTCCGTGGGCCTCCTAGTACTTACCTGAATTTAGTATAGCATGGTCCCATCGATCCTACAGCCTCTGGACAGCTCCATTTCCTTTATCGACTCTCACATTGCACTTACTTAGTATATAGTTTGTCGTGCCCCTAGGGCACCATTGTAATTTTGTGCGACTTGTAGTATTTTTCTGAAGAGATTGTCATGTGCTTAGCCCTCTGACCTCATAAAGAGTTCAGAGGTGTTGTTATTAATAAATATACTGTTTATTTTCATAACAACCTGTGTTTTCCCTTCACCGCGTGGGTTGCCTTTGCCAAGGCCTGTTGACTCCAATTCCGGATCCGACACCGCCGACAGCAAGAGCCTGCGTGGGACAGCTTGTGCCTCCATCCTGGTTGTCGAAGACACCTCCTGGTCCATGTGGCTGCAGAGTCAAGCGTCCACTCTTCACCTGATCGCGACGACAGCACCTGGTTCCTTCCTGGTTCCACACCGGTCACTGGCTAGTGACTTTGAACACTGTCCCCTCTGCTTTCAGGTCCCCTACTTCACCGATCCACCCTTGGATCACACCGGACATCTTCCTCCTGGTCACCTGCAGCATCTTTTCTTTCAGGCTCCATTGACTTCAACGCGAGAACCCGACACACTTTGGCACCTATGCACCCGCAGCCCGTGGGTGAGGTAACAAGAGCATTTCTGTGCTCAAGGGTAGTCTAACTGTCCTAGTGTCCAATTCCACAGTCGTTGTTGTCCTACCTAGTCAGGATTGTTCGTACTTACCTTTTACTTGAACTGTACTGTCCATAGACGTTGTTACGCATCTCGCGTGTGAGTTCACACTCTGCACACGCGTTCCGTGGGCCTCCTATTACTTACCTGAAGTTAGTGTAGCGTGGTCCCATCGATCCTACAGCCTCTGGACAGCTCCATTCCTTCTATTGACTTTCACATTCCACTTACTTAGTATATGGTTTGTCGTGCCCCTAGGGCACCATTGTAATTTTGTGCAACTTGTCGTATTTTTCGCAAGAGATTGTCATGTGCTTAGCCCTCTGACCTCATAAAGAGTTCAGAGGTGTTGTTATTAATAAATATACTGTTTATTTTCATAACAACCTGTGTGGTGTCCTTTCATCTGGTATTCAAGGGGTTATATTGTGGTAAAGCAGCTGGCTTCACATGCCAAAAGAGTTTAGCCTAAGACTGCTTTGTCCATGCTACCATTAGGATAGCTGGTCTATAAGGTTGACTTACAACCAATCACCATAGGGGTTGTTTGGACTGATACAAGGTGATCACTAGAACTAGTGAGCATCATATATCAGGCCAACTTCTCACAATGGGCCCTCTCTGAACAGGTGTACCTGTCGGGCCCCGGTCTGCTTCGGGGGTGGAGGAGGCTGAGAACCTTTCCCTTGGTTCCCTTGGGAATTACTTTGGGGGCCTTTGTGAAACCCTTTCTGTTTTCCCCTGTCCCCCCCCCCACTCTTCTGCTGGGGACCCTGCCTACCTTTGGCTGAGTCTCCCACTGGACCTTTGTGGACCCTGGTGCTGAGCCAGTGGTCTGCTTCCTCAGCAAGCTTCCTCGGGTTGGACAGCTTGCTATCGATCAGGTGCTGGCGTAACTCAGGAAAACAATTAAGCGACAAGTGCTCCCATGCCATTAAATCAAGCAGCCCTTGAAAATCATTTACATTGCTACCCTCCTTGCGATCAGGTGATCCTCCCAGGTGGAACTAAAGACAGCAATATCTTCTAGATATGCTGCACAGAAGTCATCCAACCCAGTGAGAACTTGGTTCACCTACCTTTGAAAAGTGGCAGGTGTATTTTTCAAACCAAAGGGCATCACCACAAAATGGCCTCCTGGGGTAGAAAATGCTGTTTTGGCCTTGGCATCCTCAGCTAACCTGATCTGCCAATAACCAGCTGTTAGCTCAAATGTACTTAAGAAAGTTGCAGAAGCCAACTTGTCTATCAGTTCATCTGCCCTAGGTATTGGATGGGCATCTGTCTTAGTGACAGCATTGAGACCCCTGTAGTCTACACAAAACCTCATCTCTCTCTTACCATCCTGGGTGTGAGGTTTAGGCACTAGAACTACAGGACTAGCCCAAGGGCTCTCTGAGGGTTCAATGACTCCCAATTCCAACATCTTTTGGACTTCTTTCTTAATGCAGTCCCTGACATGGTCAGGTTGCCTGTAGATTTTACTCTTGACAGGCAGACTGTCACCAGTGTCCACCACATGGGTGCACCAGTTTGTCTGACTGGGGGTCAGTGAGAACATTTGCCTGAAGGATTGATGAACCTGTTTACAATCCTCCTGTTGATGTCCAGTGAGGCTGTCAGAAAAGACTACACCATCTACTGACCCATCATCAGGGTTCTGAGTGAGCAGGTCTGCGAGAGGGTCACTCTCTTCCTCCTGTCCCTCATCTGTGGCCATGAGCAAGCCCATGTCCTCCCTGTTGACAAATGCCTTGAGCCTGTTTACATGAAGCACCCTGTGGGGGCTCCTGGGAGTTCCCATGTCCACCAAGTAGGTGACTTCTCCCTTTTGCTCAATGATGGTATGGGGTCCAGACCACTTGTCTTGGAGAGCTGCTGGGGCCGCTGGCTCCAACACCCACACCTTCTGTCCTGCATGGTAAACAGTTAGGACAGCCTTTTGGTCATGCCAAGCTTTTTGAAGTTCTTGGCTGGCCTCCAGGTTTTTAGATGCCTTCTCCATGTACTCTGCCATCCTGGAGCGGAGACCAAGTACATAGTCCACTATGTCAAGCTTAGGCTTTTTGAGAGGTAACTCCCATCCTTCCTTCACAAGACATAGGGGTCCTCTTACAGGATGCCCAAACAGAAGCTCAAAAGGGCTGTAACCAACCCCCTTCTGTGGGACCTCTCTGTAAGCAAACAGGAGGCAGGGTAAAAGGATGTCCCATCTTTGCCTGAGCTTTTCAGGTAACCCTTTTATCATCCCTTTGAGGGTCTTGTTGAATCTCTCAACAAGCCCATTGCATTGTGGGTGATAGGGTGTGGTGAATTTATAATTGACACCACACTCCTTCCACATAGCAGTCAAGTATCCTGACATGAAGTTTGCTCCTCTGTCAGAGACAACCTCCTTAGGAAACCCCACTCTGGAGAAAACTCCAAGTAGGGCCCTGGCCACAACAGGAGCTGTAGTGGTCCTAAGGGGAATAGCTTCTGGGTACCTGGTGGCATGATCCACTACCACCAGTATAAATCTGTGCCCAGATGCTGTTGGGGGGTCCATTGGTCCAACAATGTCTATCCCCACTCTTTCAAAGGGTACCCCCACCACAGGTAGTGGTATAAGGGGGCCTTTGTTGTGCCACCTGATTTGCCACTGGCTTGGCAGGTGATACATGAGCGACAAAACTCTTTGGTGTCTTCAGACATATGAGGCCAGTGAAAGTGTGGGGCAAGCCTGTCCCAAGTCTTGTTCTGGCCTAAGTGACCTGCAAGGGGAATCTCATGGGCTAAGGTGAGAAGGAAACCTCTAAGAGACAAGGGGATGACCAGCCTCCTGGTAGCACCAGGCTTGGGGTCTCTTGCCTCAGAGTATAGGAGTCCATCTTCCCAATATACTTTATGGGCTCCTGTAGCATTCCCTGCAGCCTCAGCAGCAGCCTGCTGTCTGAGGGGTTCAAGAGAGGAACAGTCTAATTGGGCCTGCCTCAAGTCTGCCCTGGAAGGTCCCCCTGTCCCAAGAAACTCAACCTGATCAGGTTCAAGCTCTTCTAGGACAGTTCCTTCTGGGGTCTCTGGGTCAGCCTCCTGAGAGGGCTGATCCTCCACCTGAGACAGGGGGGAAGGCTCTGCCTTCTTGGGTAGTGTCTGGTCCATTCTTCCAGGATCCAGCACTTGTTCAGCTGGGCATTTCTTGGCCTGTGACCTAGTCACAGCAAGGACATGTGAGGAGAGACGAACAAGTTACTTACCTTCTGTAACGCTTTTTCTGGTAGATACAATATCTGCCTGTGGATTCCTCATCTTGTGAATATCCCCTTGCGCCAGCAACATTCGGAAATTCTTTTCGTAGCTTCGCGCCGACGTGGACTTGGACGTCATAGAGGCACGGCACCGCTCGCGACTCCGCTGACGTCACTGACACCTATAATAGGCCCACGCTGGCGTGATGACATCAGTTCCGCCCTTTTTTCCATGCCTTCGAGGCACACGGACGGACCAATGAAAGTAGACATATACCCAGTATACGCAGTACAAATATCAAGGTAACACACACAGTGTGAAGCAAATGCAACAAAACACTTGAAATAAACAATCCCTTGAAAATAAAACAAATACATAATAGAAACTCTGGCATAGAAGAGTGGACAACGGGGAGGCGGGTGGGTCAGTGAGGAATCCACAGGCAGATATTGTATCTACCAGAAAAAGCGTTACCGAAGGTAAGTAACTTGTTCTTCTGATAGATACATCTGCCGTGTGGATTCCTCACCTTGTGAATAGAGTCCCACAGCAGTCCCCACTCCCGGAGGAGGGTGTCCACTCTTCTAGGCCAGGAAATCCTAAAGGACAGAGCATGCAAAATGACCGTCCCTCCTCACCTCGGAATCCAAGCAGTAATGCTTTGCGAATGTGTGGAGGGAAGACCAAGTTGCCGCCCTACAAATACCCTCTACAGGCACACCTCTAGCCAATGCTGAGGTCGAAGACTTAGCTCTAGTAGAATGAGCCCTTATACCCTCTGGTGGTTCCTTACCGGCCAAAGAGTAGCAGATCTTAATACAGAGGACGATCCATCTCGATAAAGTTCTCTTATGGACCGCTCTTCCTTTCTTGCAGCCATCAAAGCCAATGAAGAGCTGGTCATCCAACCGACCGTCTTTAGTTCTGTCCAGGTAAAAAGACATTGCCCTCTTGGGGTCCAGACGGTGTAATCTCTCCACCTCCTTGGAAGGGTGAGGGTGAGGATAAAAGGTAGGAAGGGTAATGGATTGACCAAGGTGGAAAGGAGTCACCACCTTAGGCAGGAAAGCAGCCCTGGTCCTAAGAACCATTCGATCAGCATGAATGGTCAAGAAAGGGGGCTTGGAACTAAGAGCTTCAAGCTCACTTACCCTCCTTGCCGAGGTTATCGCCACGAGGAAAACTGTCTTAAGAGTCAAAAGCCTCATAGGACATTTATGAAGAGGCTCGAAGGGAGCACCCATCAGAAAGGTCAAAACAAGATTTAAGTCCCACTGAGGCACAATAAAAGGAGTAGGAGGGAACTTATTCATGAGGCCCTTCAAAAACCTTAAGACTACAGGAGATTTAAAAAGAGAGGGCTGGTCAGGCAAACAGATAAAAGCCGACAGCGCTGACAGATAACCCTTCACTGTGGCAACAGCAAGACCCTGCTGTGCCAGAGAAAGGGCAAACTGGAGAACATCAGATAAATGGGCCTTCAAAGGGTCTATAGACTTCTCCCTGCACCAAATAACAAATTTTGACCACCTATAAGAATAGATGGACTTAGTGGAGTCACGCCTGGCTGACAAGATAACATCCACTACATCAGGCGGGAGAGAAAAAGAACTCAGGTTGCCCCGTTCAATCTCCAGGCATGAAGGTATAAGGTCTGGAGTTGGGGGTGTAGAACCTGCCCCTCCATCTGGGAGAGGAGATTTGCCCTGTGAGGGAGACGGAGCGTCGAGCACAATGAGAGGTGGAGAAGATCTGTGTACCACACCCTTCTTGGCCAATCCGGGGCGATCAATATAACTTGGGCCCGGTCTTGGCGAATCTTCCTTAGAACCCGAGGAATCAAGGGTATGGGAGGAAAAGCGTAAAGGAGTCGTGAGCCCCAACTCAACTGAAACGCGTCCCCCAAGGCTCCTTGCATCGGATACTGGAGACTGCAGAATAACGGGCAGTGAGCATTCTCTTGAGTGGCAAAAAGGTCCACTTGAGGAGTCCCCCACGTCCGAAAGACGTAGCGAACTACCTCCGGATGAAGTCTCCACTCGTGGTCGGCAGAGAACTGCCAACTGAGACTGTCTGCACGAACGTTCTGAATTCCGGCCAGATGATTTGCCATCAGACAAATCCGATGGTCCTGAACCCAGAACCAGAGGCGCAGAGCCTCTCTGCAGAGACACTGTGACACCACTCCTCCCTGTTTGTTGATGTACCACATCGCGGCCGTGTTGTCCGTCAGGACCTGGACCGAACGACCGCGAAGGGAAGGGAGGAAGGCCTTGAGCGCCAGACGTATCGCCCGCAATTCTAGAAGGTTGATATGAAGCAACCTCTCCACCGGAGACCAAAGACCCTTGACCTCCAGGTCCCCCAGATGAGCACCCCACCCTAGAGTGGATGCATCCGATATTACTGTGGCCACCGATGGAGGAAGTTGGGAAGGCTTTCCTTGCGACAGATTGCCTTCCACGCTTCACCAAGACAGATCCGCCGCAGTTTCTCTGGAGATCCTCACTGACTCCCTGAGATCTCCGTTGTGCTGATACCACTGCCTGCGGAGGCACCACTGGAGTGCCCTCATGTGCCAGCGTGCATGGTTGACTAACAGAATGCAAGAAGCCATTAGACCGAGCAGGCTAAGGACCTTCAGGACTGGAACAACCGCTCCATTGAAAAATAAAGGAATCATTGCCTGTATGTCGCGAATCCTTTGAGGAGGAGGGAATGCACGGCATACAGTCATACCCAGTACCGCACCTATGAACAGGTTGCGCTGGGAGGGCACCAGGTGAGACTTGGGTACATTTATCGAAAAACCCAACCTGTGCAACAACTGAGTTGTCTCTTGCAGATGATGGAGCACCTTCTCCGGTGACTCTGCTTTGATCAGCCAGTCGTCCAGATAGGGGAACACTGGAATCCCCGACCTTCTGAGATGTGCTGCCACCACTGCCATCACCTTGGTGAAGACTCGAGGCGCAGTAGTAAGACCAAACGGAAGGACCGCAAACTGGTAGTGTTGCGACCCAACCGTAAAACGGAGATACTTTCTGTGCGACTTCAAGATGGGAATATGAAAATACGCATCCTGTAAGTCGAGCGACACCATCCAGTCTTCTTCCAGCAGCGCTTGAAGAACGTGTGCAAGAGTGAGCATCTTGAACTTTTCCTGTTTCAGGTAAAGGTTCAAGATCCTGAGATCTAGGATTGGCCGAAGTCTGCCATCCTTCTTGGGGATCAGAAAATACCGGGAGTAGCATCCCTGACCCCTCTCCTGCTCTGGAACCACCTCTATCGCACCCTTTCTGAACAGTGACAGGACTTTTTCCTGCAGGAGAAGCAGGTGGTCCTCCGAACAATAACCCTGGCAAGGAGGGTAATTTGGGGGAAACTCCCGAAAGGGAAGAGCATACCCATTCCCCACGAGATTGAGAACCCAAAGATCCGATGTTATCAATTCCCAATCTCGTAGGAAATGGGTAAGCCGGCCCCCCACTGGGCCCACATAATCCGGAATGGCGGATCTAGGGCTGATTTGCTGCATTGGCAGGGGGCTGGGAAGGGGAAGAAGAGGAGGAGAAGGAGGAAGCTTGACGGCCTCTAGGACGGGCTCTTTGTCTGCCCCTGTATGATTTGTACAGCGTATTTTGCTGTTGCTGTGGCTGCTGCTGAGATGGTCTGTAGGAACGAAAGGAAGATCTGCCAAATCCTCTGAAGCGCCTTCCAGTAGTACCCCTGGACTGAAGGCCCAAAGATTTCGCAGTGGCCCTACTGTCTTTAAGACGTTCCATGGCCGCATCAGCCTTCTTGCCAAACAATCCTGAGCCATCAAAAGGCAAGTCCATCAAAACAGACTGAACATCTGTAGAGAACTCCGACGTTTTAAGCCATGCAGCTCTCCTAGTGGCCACAGAAGAGCCCATGACTCTCGCCACCGAATCAGCAGTGTCCAACCCACTCTGCATTTCCTGCCTCGCAGCAGCCTGTGTGTCCGATATCACCTCCTGAAAATCCTTTCTATCCTCCTCAGGGATTTTCGGAACCAACTGCTTAACAGAATCCATCAAGGCATGGACATACTGCCCCATCAGACAAGTTGCGTTGGTTGACTTTAACGCCATACTGGCTGAGGAGAAGACCTTCTTGGCTGCCTGATCTTGCTTTCTGGACTCTTTATCCCCAGGAACCTGCGGAAAAGCCCCAGCAGACCTCTTAGAGCAGGCAGCCTGCACAACCAAACTCTCAGGCAGGGGGTGCGTTGACAAAAAATCAGGGTCACCAGGTGCAACCCTGTACCTCCTCGCCACTGCTCTAGAAACCGCAGGAGTAGACAAAGGCTTCTTCCAAACCTCATAGATGGGTTCAGCTAATGCATCATTAAAGGGCAGCATTGGCTCAATAGAAGAGGAGGGTGAGTGAAGAACTTCAGTTAAAAGATTTGACTTGTACTCAGCAGTGGGCAGAGTAATGTTCAACAAATTTGCCGCCTTTTTGATAACAGTGTGATAAGGCACCACATCCTTTGAAGGCACATTCGACACCGAAGCTAAATCCCCCTCAGGAGACAGTTCAAGCCCACTGGCCTCTCACAGGTCCTCAAAAGGATCTTCAGACTCTTGCAACTCTCCTTCCTCCATATCAGCATACCGATATTGTTCTTTCTCCAGAAGTGTCTGGGCTTCTCTCCGTGACCTTTCCTTCACGATAGAAGTCGAAGGATTCGGAATCGACTCCGACGGGGCCGGGGCCGGCGTCGAACCCGAAGTCGGATGAGGTCGTTTCACACGAGGTCGAACAGAATCCTGCCTCGGAGTCGTAGGCACCGGCGTCGATGGAACCGGTGGCGACGGAGTCGGCGTCGTACGCTTCGGCGTTGACGACACAGGCGGTGACGGAAAATGCCAAAGCGGTGGTAGAGCCGGCATAAAAGGCATGAAGGGCGCAGGAGCATAAGCTTGGGGAACACCCAAGTTAAAAGACATAGGACCCGTGGGACCAACAGGTGCACCAGACGGGTACATCGCCCTGGAATAAACACCAAATATGGCGTTCAGGAAATGGGATGGATCCTGACCTGGAGCCGGAAAATCTGGATACGGGCTGTCCCCGAGGAGGCGGAGACACGATGTCGACCTCTTCCTCGGGTCTCGGAACCGGGGTCGACGAACCCGCAAGCACCGGAACCTCGGCCTCATTAACCTCCTGCACCTCACCTTCATCCTCCTGACCAGAAGGATTGGACGGATCTGAAGAAGGGATAGCCATCTGCTTCGGCGACTCGGGCGAATTCGGATGTGAAGCTTCACCAACAGAGTCCTGAGCCTCCGACGCCGAAACCTCTGCATCTTTATTAAGAAGTTTGACCTGCGACTTCGGTCTCGAACCAGAGTCCTTCCCTGAGTGATGACGTGACTCATGGCTCCTCTTCTTATGTTTTTTCCTCAAGGATCTTGAAACATGAGCTGAAGACGAGTCCGAGCGTGACTTCGATCGAGACCTCGACCTCGAACGCCGAGATCGAGACTTCGAAGTCTTTTTAACCTTCTTACTCTTCAGCTTTGCCACAAGGAGTTTCGTCTCCCTTTCCCGCAGAGCCTTTGGGGTCATCTTCTTACAACAAGGGCAATCCTCGACGTCATGGTCGGAACTCAGGCACCAGACGCAGCACTCATGCGGGTCAGTAATAGACATTGTCTTGCCACATTCTCCGCAAGCCTTAAAGCCAGTCTTCTTCGATGACATCTCGAAGAAAATAGAAACAGCAATAATAGAATAAGAGTAACAAAGTTACTAAGAAGCTACAGTACGATCCCAGAAAATCGTTAGCGTCGACGACGCGGAAAAAAGGGAACTGATGTCATCACGCCGGCGTGGGCCTATTATAGGCGTCGGTGACGTCAGCGGAGTCGCGAGCGGTGCCGTGCCTCTATGACGTCCAAGTCCACGTCGGCGCGAAGCTACGAAAAGAATTTCCGAATGTTGCTGGCGCAAGGGGATATTCACAAGGTAAGGAATCTATACGGCAGATGTATCTATCAGAACTAGCATTTCTACATGAGTCCTGCACTCCACATCTGACCACAGTGAGGATTCCAAATCATTGCCCAAAAGACAATCTACTGGGAGGTCTGAACTAACTACAACCCTTTTGAGGCCAGTTACCCCTCCCCAGGAGAAATTAACAACTGCCATACTGTGATTGGTAGTGACATTGCTAGCATTGGTCACTAGGTAATCTGAACCTAGCATGATCTGGTAAGGGTCCACAAATGTTGGTGTCACCATAGTGACACTGGCACATGTGTCCCTGTAGGCCTGAGCCATCGTTCCTTTAATTAAAGGCGTTTGTCTGTATTTGCCCAGAGTACTAGGACTTACAGTAGGGGTCATATCCATGTCCCCAGTACAAACAAGAACTGCCTGAGTAGGAATTCTGACTAAGTCAGAACCCACCTCAGTTCCCAGGGTTAACCCAACTATAGCCTTGGGAGGTACACTACCACTACTAACTGTACTAGAGGGTGCAGGTGTCTTAGGGACAGTAGTGGCAGGAGTTTGGCCTTTCTTGGTGCACTCACTAAACCAGTGAGTCTTACTTTTACAGTATTGGCACCATGGTTTCTTAGGACCATCATTCTTCTTCTTTTGGGAAGTTTGGGACCCACCCTCCTTAGGTTATTGGGGCCCTGTTGAAGACTTCTGGTCATTTTGCTTATTCTCATTACCCTTCTGGTCTGCTTTCTTCTGGCCACCACCCTGGTTCTGGTTCTGCTGCTTGACCATTGTCCTGACCTATCTGTCTGCCTTCTTTCCCAATTCTTGGGGAGAGGTCAGATCTGAGTCAATCAAGTGCTGATGCAACAACTGGTTCTGACAATTATTTAAGATTTGCTCTCTCATAATCAGATTATACAATCCTGTGTAATCAGTAACTTTACTTCCCAGTAACCAGCCCTCCAGAGCCTTAGTGGCACAATCAACAAAGTCAGTCCAATCTTGAGCCTGAGTTTTCTGGGTGTCCCTGAACATCAACCTGTACTGTTCAGTTGTTAAGCCAAACCCATCAATCAGTGCAGTTTTCAAGACTTGGTAATCATTAGCATCCTCATCTCTAACAGTGAGGAGCTTGTCTCTACCTTTACCTTCAAAGGAGAGCCACAATATAGCTGCCCACTGACTCGTGGGTACCTGCTGTACTTTGCAGGCTCTCTCCAAAGCAGTTATCCACTTGTGGATATGATCTCCTGTCTTATAGGAGGGCACTATTTTACTCAGGTGTCTATTATCAAAACTCCTGTCTCTATCCCTAGGGATATTGCTGCCACCAGTGGGGACTACACCACTCAACTGTTGCTCTCTAGCAAAGGCAAGCTTCTCTTTGGCAAGGGCAAGTTCTTCCCTTTGGATCCTCAGATTAGCTTCCTTCATCTTTGCCTCATGCTCTCTCCTCTGAGAGGAACTCATCCTCCTCTGAGCAGATGCATGAGAGGCACGAGAGTGCACAGATCTAATAGAGTCCCTAGAATGAGACCTATCTCTTCTAACTCCATGGTTAGGCCTGTTTAGGTACAGTACTGGGGTCCTCCAGTTCCTTCCCTATTGTGGTACTGAAAATTCTGGGCTCGTGTAATAAACTTTGTCGTAGCATGACTATTTTGGTATCAAAAGACCGAGAATGGCTAGTACACTATGTACAAGCATTTTCGTCATATTCCAGTAACGATTTCACCTCAAAATCGTCATTTTCGTCCTGAACCCTTGGCTTCCATTTTGTGTACAGCAGCCATTTTGTGAGTTGCCCTCACATAGGCTTATAACTACAGCCAAATTCGATTCCAAAGGACACGTACACCTTAATTGACTTCTCTGTGACCTGGGCAAGCTGAAACCATTGCCCCAGGCCGAAACTGCCCGACCAGTTCCTTTCCCAGTGGCCGAGCGAGATAGCATCAAGGCACAGCCTACCATAAACCTTTTCATCGCACACACACCCTGCCTAATCTTGCTCACACCTGTCTCTGCTCCCTTCTTTATGGCCTGTTTACAATGGGGATGTGCCGGGTTTTTGTTATGGGTTTCTGCAGCTTGTGTAAGAAGGAATGTTGGTTTCTTTTGCATGTTTGCAAAGCTAGAACTGCCCCTTTCTTTTTTGTACTGAGTCATGTAACGCTAAAAACATATAAAAGGCCTCTGTCCTCTTTGTTCCTCAGACTACCTCATCCACTTGCTACGGCTTCTGGGTGACGTGGCCTCACTATGTTAAGTTTAATAAAGATGTCTTTTCATATTTTCAGAGTCTGTGCCAAGTTCTTGTTATATTAGTAAGTATTCCCTGAGAGCGAAAATTACAAAGTTCTTCAGTTGGCGCCATAACGCGGGGATCATCAGAGAAGTGACTTTCTGTGGGAGTGATCGTGCCAGGAGACTGAAATAAACTGAGGAGGACAGAACAACAGGATTCTAGTAAGAAGGTACTCTGTGCACGGGGATTCTGAAGATTCTTTGATTCTGCGGCCCAGTATATTTCTGATCTTCCTGATTTTTGATCCTCCACATGATGTCACTCCTGACTGATAACCTTTTTGCGTGAGTATTCTTAAAAAGACGATTAGGTCATGTAGAACTTGACAGTTAGAATCTGGATAATATTTTGATTAGTAAAAGTAAGAGTTAAGTATAAGTGGGTCGCCCCCAGTCCTTTGTTCTTTGATTTTTGGATTTTGATTGGTTCTTAGTTTGATTTGTCCTTAGTTTTATTTGAATATTGCAATTTTCAAAAAACAAGGGTCTTGTATATTTACTAGTGTATCGATAGAGATAACCCCTTGAAGTTTGAAGCTAGATTAGTGAGCTATAAGATGCCTGATCTTAGCGAATTTGGAGATTTGTGTTGGCCAACTTTGTATACGTTTGTATTAGCCGGTTTCCCCTAAAGGGGATATCTAAATAGGTTTAGATTTAAAAAACATATTTCTTCCTTGGTGATTTTGTATCCCTAGGGAACTAAAATATGACACAATACAAAACAAGGATCCTTTGTTCTGTACAGTTTTATGAATGGAGATATGCAGAACGATTTTTGGTGTTCTGCCAGCCAAAGCTAGTGAATTAAGTGTAATGTGGCTTCATGCACATACAGCAGTCTGTTGGGCTATGTTTTTTGCAGTCTTTTGGAACCATATTGCGACGTGCTTCTTGTAAATATGACTAACAGCTAGTATTTACAAATGGCTTTGTTTTCGTCCTGAGTGTCGATTTGTGGGTTCAATGTGTGTTTCAATGTCTATGTGGTTTTTCTCATTAGTGTAACTTCAGTAATAGCTACAGCGCTGTATTGTGTGTCCTGAGTGTTTAAATCTTTTCTCTTTATGTCTGCAATGAGCTCAATGTGTTTCTTGATGTTTTCAGTCTGTTAAGTAAAATGTCAGATTATTTAATATTAAGTAGAAATTAAATAACACTCCAGCAGATTTCTATGTCACATGCTAAAAATCGCTATGTGTTGCTATTTAATTTACAGACTAAGCAAAAACGCATATGTGAAAACTGTTAAATGCTTAAAATAGATAAGTTAAAATTCACATTCACTAGGAATACGAAGGGCCTCAAAAATAATTGTGTGTTTTGTAGCAAAACAAATTTATAGCATTTTTTTTACTTACATGCATTGTAGTACATGAAAAAGACAAACACTTCAGCTAAAGTGGATTTTTGCTAAATTTAAATGCATCTTTTTGCACGCGCATTTTAAAAAAAACTTGAAATGTCTGTTTTCAGTAAAAATGAAAGCGTGCTCAGGTTTCAGCACTCTTTCAGGTTTCAGCCTTTCCTGCCTTAAGGCAGCAAATGTTGTTTTTCGAAGGCCATAAATAGCATTGGAATGTTTATTTAGCCCAGGACTTAGCTGTTAGTTAATCACAGTTGGCCTTTTTCATTTCAGAATAGCGTTTTAGAGGGTTACAAAAATAAGGTTCATCACTTTGTATCACTGGAAGACATTCCAAATACGGTTTTCCTCTCTTAAAACATCTTTTTCAAAGTATATTTTTGGTTCTGTTGAAAATACTGATTGCCCTTTAAAAATGGCGCGAAAAATGTCATGTTTTAAGTTAGGCTTTTTTGTGCGTAGGCGCATAAATGAATGCATCTAAAAATGATAGGCAAGGGATGCAGCTTACCTTTATATGTGGAGTTATCATAAAAACAGATAATTGGTTTCATTGAACGAAAAATTATTAATTATGGAAAAATTATTTGAGAAAAAAAAAGTGATTTTTCAATCGTTTTTTGATATTTATAAAGCTTAATACTCATACTATGACCTCCTAGTATTAAAATGTGATTTAAGTTATGTGTTACAATTAGGTAATTTGCATGTTGGTTTTCACTTGGCGCAGGCGTAAAAAACTCATTTTTCCAAGGATTTACATGAGATATGACTAATGTCTAATATCTGTAACGTGTAAAGAACATCCTGAGGATGATTAATATGTAAAACAATTATAGGATATTTATTTTTAAGTGCCCCAAAGATAAAAGTCGAAATTGAGTTAAATGGGTTTTTAACACAGATTCTTGTTATTTACCATAGCTTGATAGTGTCTCTGGCTTCAGTAAATGCATACATTTGTGTATAATACAAACTTGCGAGTTGTTATTAAGGTTGTTTTTCATAGCTCAGCGAGCCAATGTGCCCGGTGCAGAGGTTTGTGTTTAATATCAGGGTTGAAGGTTCTAACTTTAGCGGTACCAAGCATTTGTTCTAAAAACTGGTATGTGTGAACCCTTCACAGTAAATGTAGTAGGCCTTCTGTCTCTGTCATGTTGACATTGTGACCTTTTAAATTCGAGCCTTGTCTCTGTGAAATGCAGAATAACCTTGCTAAACAGGCCTCTGAAAGGAGGAATTTCTGGTTTAAAGTTAAAGACTTAATTCCAAAGGGAAATATAAAAAAGGTTTCTTGAAAGGTTTCTTTAAAAGTCCCAACATCATGACATTTGTATTTCTGCTCTAAAAAAATAATGTCTGCTAGTACAGAAAAAGAATTGTTGCATTACGTCTTAGACAAAAAAATAAGATGCAGCCTTTTACTAAAATTTTGAAGCCTACATGAATAAGTAAGAACGATTTGCCAATTAAGAAGTTTTTTTATCATGGAGATATGGCACAAGGCTAATTTTAGGTGTCAGGGAAAGGATGTTACCTCTAAAAGTTAAAAAGGCTTCATGTTGCAAGGTGACTGACAAGATGGTAACAGTTAAGTAATGGAAATTTATTTTTGTGTTTGTTAATGTGTATCATGTTTTGTCTTCTGCTTAAAAGTTACAATTCATGTCTGTTTATTATATGTATTATCTGTACATATTGTATATGTCTCTCTTTTGTGTGCTGTGTATTTTTTTTCCTTTTCGCTTCTGCTCACAGATCATTCATGGATTGCTCTGGGGGCTTTTAAGCCTAACAAGACACGTGAGTTTGGTTGGTTGAAATGAGATGGGTTTTTTTTTTGCGCAACTCCTTTGAAAAGAAATGTCCGTGCGTTTTTCATGTTTGTTTATTTTGTTCTATCATGAATTTTTCTTGCTGGTTCTGTGTGTAAAGTTGTATTTGACAGCAGATACCCACTATTGGTGATCTACTGTCAAACAGGAGGGTATCCTTACACGGTATTATGCGTCACCGCTCATTTATATATGCTATCGTTTTACAGAGAGTATATCTGATGGCTTGACGTCCGTTTTGTGCGTTTTTGCATGTTTTATGTTGTATGTTGCCGCTTAAGAAATTATTACAAATTCACCCGTGTTGTTGTGAGGGACATGTATGACGATACGTGTCGCTGTCAACAGTTGGGTAAAATTTTCGCCGATACTAAAATTCACAGATATGATTTTTTTACATATTGTGAACCAGACAGACAACACTTCACCAGTGTATGTCAAATTTGGCTATAAGTATTGAAGAAAAATAATCAGCAAATTGTGTCATTTGTAGTCACGATACTGCCCTTTCCTGTAAGGAACAGGCAGCCCTAAAATTATATATCCTGATTGGACGTAAGGATAAATTATAGATTTGTCACTCTTGTACATGGTGACCTAATTTCTATTTCACATTAGTCAGTTTTATTCTGCTTCCTAAGTGTCTTTCCTATGGCTCTGGACCGTAAAAGAAACCAGGTTTCATTTTTTCCTGAAGAAGGAACTGGAACATTAGCTGAGATTACCGTATATGGTGTAGTGGCCAACGGTAGAGTTAAATTTGTAGACTATTGTGGTTTTTTTTTGGGTATCACCCATACTCTTGGTATTGTGTCACATGCCTGACTATCACCCAAGCACATCAGGCCTAGTTATTGGGGATTTTAGCTGTGTCCTATTCTCTTTTCCGTATTCCTTTCACCAGTCAACTTGTATTTATTATTAGTGTATTGTTCAGGTTCGCACTTTCAGATTGCAGTAATGTACCATGAACCCCCATTTTATGTATAATTCCCTGTTGCATAACTAGACTGGTTTCTAAGAATTTTCTTTAGGCCTATTCTGATGTTTTTCCAGTCTGACTGTTAGGACTGTTAGGACTGATTAACTGACTCAATACTATAGTAAGATAAGCTTTCCACCTCAATAGGAGACACATTACGTTTTTTTTAATATGACAAATTCAATGCCTATTCTAAAATTGGTTTTTAGTTCCTTTTTACTGCTTTAATTTTTGATGGACCAGATGTATTATAAATAATGGAAATACCAGGACTCTCTAGTTCTTGTCTTTTGTTTCCACATCTTGACAATTAGCTTTTGTATTGCATAGTCCACCTGATGCACAATTAGTAGAAGAAAGTATCTACATGTCCCTGATAATATGTATGTGATCTCTCTTTTGAGATGTGCTAGATGAGGAATTTAGGAACACCTATATGAAATAATTGAGATAAAATGTGTTTACCCAATTAGACGATGCCACTATGTGTGAGGACATCCATTCAGATAGAATTCCCATGTCGCTATGATGATGAAAGATATGCTCTCACACGGAAACCCAATTGAAGAGCCTAGAGGCCCTGTTTTACCTATTGCCGTTGTTTTTGTATTGCCTTTGAGAATGACAGTGTATTTCAACGCAGAATTGTCCCATGGCGTGTGGCCACTCCTTTGAAGATCGCAGGCCACCTGTTTGCAGTCCCCTTGTTGTACAGTGAACTGTTTAAAGCATCGCACTTGCTTCATCAGAAGGCGTTCAACATCAGAAAAGAAGAAGGAGCTGGTTTCGCCACAGTCCCTTGAGATTTCAGTGCAAAAGAGCGCCTGTTATGTGCTGGTTAACCTCTGACAGTGTGCAGTCCCTTGAGCCCCTTGGCCTGAGTTTTGGCCACGCATCCCCCCTTTTTCCTTTGCTTCAACGGAAAGTGCAGTGCACCGGAGGATCCAAGAGTGGCAAAAGGCACTCCATTCTGGTGCCCATGAAAGAACGGCCTGAGCGTCCCCTGACACTGAATGATGAGTGTTGGAGTCTGAGAATGGTCCCGGGTCTGCACGAGAAGAGCACAATATCTGTAGTGTCTGCCGCAGAGGAGAGATACGGTGCACTGCCTTGAGACATTGAGACTTTTTGAATGAGCTATGAGTGTTTGCCAGGAGGGCACTCCAACAGATACTGAGCATCAGAGCATGGGAGGCCTGAATCCAAAGGCCCATGCAACAACGGGAGCAGACTTGATTGGACAATATAAGCCTGCCATAGAGGCTTTTTGAACAGACTCTGGGCATAGTTGGTTTCACAAGAGGTTTCCGTGTGATTGTATAGACTAAGTGTTAGGAGAATGATTTTATTGTTCAACTGGCATTATTTTTAAGTAGTATTCTGTTTAGTAAAAGCAGAATAAAGTCCATTTCCTGTGGAAGAGTATTCCCTTTTCACCGCAGAGCATTAATGAGGGTCACCACTGTTTCACTTGAACATATAATAAATTACAGAAAATGCATAGGAAGACCTACAATGTTACTAGATAATTTTAGGATTTACCTTTTGCTTAGGGTTGTGAAAAATTATGATTTCATTTGTAATAGCGGTCACTACTTTGTCTATATGTTCTTAATGACGTGTTTTCTAGTGTTTTATAAACATGGCATTGTCTTTTATGGGTGGGATTGTTTTTGCTGCCCAATTCACATCTGTACCCACCTCCCAACCTATGTCTCTTCCTATTTCTACTTCTTTGCATTCTTTCCAGATTTTACCTGAACATGGACTAGTTAGGAGGTCAGAGTTTACTGATAATTCCTTTTGTACAGTTTCTGCATCGACACCAGTTAGTAGTGAACATCACTAATTGTTGGGTGTGTGGTCTTATACCACATACTACAGATAGAGGCATTCCCTATTTGGTCCTGCCATATATGGCCTTTGTGCTACTGCGTGTGTAAGGAGACCTGTCCCAAGAGAGTCGCTAAGTAATAGGATTATGCTTCAGCAACATCTTGATGATTTGATAAATATAGACCTGGACTCAGACTAGCGTGAGAATAGGTTATTGCCTATGTAAGGGCAAAAGGAGCGTCTGTGGTACTGAAAAGTTTGGACTCGTGTAATAAACTTTGTCGTAGCATGACGATTTTGGTATCAAAAGACCGAGAATGGCTAGTACACTATGTACAAGCATTTTCGTCATATTCCAGTAACGATTTCACCTCGAAATCGTCATTTTCGTCCTGAACCCTTGGCTTCCATTTTGTGTACAGCAGCCATTTTGTGAGTTGCCGTCACATAGGCTTATAACTACAGCCAAATTCGATTCCAAAGGACACGTACACCTTAATTGACTTCTCTGTGACCTGGGCAAGCTGAAACCATTGCCCCAGGCCGAACCTGCCCGACCAGTTCCTTTCCCAGTGGCCGAGCGAGATAGCATCAAGGCACAGCCTACCATAAACCTTTTCATCGCACACACACCCTGCCTAATCTTGCTCACACCTGTCTCTGCTCCCTTCTTTATGGCCTGTTTACGATGGGGATGTGCCGGGTTTTTATTATGGGTTTCTGCAGCTTGTGTAAGAAGGAATGTTTTTTTTTTTGCATGTTTGCAAAAGCTAGAACTGCCCCTTTCTTTTTTGTACTGAGTCATGTAACGCTAAAAACATATAAAAGGCCTCTGTCCTCTTTGTTCCTCAGACTATCTCATCCACTTGCTACGGCTTCTGGGTGACGTGGCCTCACTATGTTAAGTTTAATAAAGATGTCTTTTCATATTTTCAGAGTCTGTGCCAAGTTCTTGTTATATTAGTAAGTATTCCCTGAGAGCAAAAATTACAAAGTTCTTCACTATGTAGGTCTAAGCTGGCCCTTGTGAGTCTGCTGACTATCACAGAACCTTTGTCTGCCTCATCCCCAGAGAGTTCCTCATCCTCCTCCTCCTCATCTACATCTTCTGTTTCAGGGAGATCTGGATCACCACGAGTACCTTCTAAGGGGGGCATGCTCCTATCTCGATTAGAGGGGTCTGTGTTGGCAGCCCTTCTGGCATCATATGTCTCTAAGAGACCTAACAGAAAAGGAGTGGTAGGGTTAGAACCCTGTTTCAATTTCCTGGAGGTACACAATTGTCTCATCTCCTGGAAACTGAGAGCTGCATATCTGGAAAGGACCTGTGGAGGGTCACTAACCACTAGGGGAGTCTCTGAAGTCTCTCCATGGGTAGACATGCTTTCTAGTGAGGTGTAAGTGATGCACCTACCTACACTATGGGTTTTCCTACTGATCCCTTGCTAAGAGTTGTAGTCAGGGTGTGCTAGGCACTTTCTACTACAACAGCTGGTTCAGTAGAACTCAGAGTATTTCTAAGCTTGTTATATGTACCTAGAGTACCTTATGTGATCTTTCAAATGATATTTCAAGATTATATGTGGTAAAAACAACAGCAAGCTCAAATTTAAACCGCTGCACACCAATGTGAGAAGTTGGCCTGATATATGATGCTCACTAGTTCTAGTGATCACCTTGTATCAGTCCAAACAACCCTTATGGTGATTGGTTGTAAGTCAACCTTATAGACCAGCTATCCTAATGGTAGCATGGACAAAGCAGTCTTAGGCTAAACTCTTTTGGCATGTGAAGCCAGCTGTTTCACCACAATATAACCCCTTGAATACCAGATGAAAGGACACCACACAGGTTGTTATGAAAATAAACAGTATATTTATTAATAACAACACCTCTGAACTCTTTATGAGGTCAGAGGGCTAAGCACATGACAATCTCTTGCGAAAAATACGACAAGTTGCACAAAATTACAATGGTGCCCTAGGGGCACGACAAACCATATACTAAGTAAGTGGAATGTGAAAGTCAATAGAAGGAATGGAGCTGTCCAGAGGCTGTAGGATCGATGGGACCACGCTACACTAACTTCAGGTAAGTAATAGGAGGCCCACGGAACGCGTGTGCAGAGTGTGAACTCACACGCGAGATGCGTAACAACGTCTATGGACAGTACAGTTCAAGTAAAAGGTAAGTACGAACAATCCTGACTAGGTAGGACAACAACGACTGTGGAATTGGACACTAGGACAGTTAGACTACCCTTGAGCACAGAAATGCTCTTGTTACCTCACCCACGGGCTGCGGGTGCATAGGTGCCAAAGTGTGTCGGGTTCTCGCGTTGAAGTCAATGGAGCCTGAAAGAAAAGATGCTGCAGGTGACCAGGAGGAAGATGTCCGGTGTGATCCAAGGGTGGATCGGTGAAGTAGGGGACCTGAAAGCAGAGGGGACAGTGTTCAAAGTCACTAGCCAGTGACCGGTGTGGAACCAGGAAGGAACCAGGTGCTGTCGTCGCGATCAGGTGAAGAGTGGACGCTTGACTCTGCAGCCACATGGACCAGGAGGTGTCTTCGACAACCAGGATGGAGGCACAAGCTGTCCCACGCAGGCTCTTGCTGTCGGCGGTGTCGGATCCGGAATTGGAGTCAACAGGCCTTGGCAAAGGCAACCCACGCGGTGAAGGGAAAAGACGTCTGGTGCAGACTAGGAGAGTCCGGGGTGCCCCTCTTTTGGAAGGGAGCAAGGGCCAGTCTGGAGCATCCAGACCAGCAGCAAAGATTTCAAAGTTCGTCGTCTAGGAGGCCACTAGCCAGCCGGCAGGTGACCAGACAACGCATCGAGCAGCAAATAAGCAGAAGGGCCCCACGCAGATCTCGTGGATGCTGGAGGGCTGATCTTCAGTGCAGGGGCTGCTCGGGGCTGGGGCTTCTCAGTCCCCAAAGCACTTGGTCGAGTTTACCTCGGGAGTTGTGCTGGAAGCAAAGTGCAGGTTCGTTCAAGATGGCCGGTCTCACATGTCTCGTCGAACCCACGGGTCTCAGCTTTGCTGCAGATGTGAGTTGAGGTCGGAGAGGTCTGGGAATCCGGGTCTCGTCGGGCTCTGAAGTCTGGATCCTCGAGGGAAGACGACAAAGTGAAGCCACTGGACGCTTGATGGTGCCTGCAGTTGCAGGGTGGACACTCCTTGCCCACAAGGGAGATTTCTTCAGTCTTCTGTGGAGCAGAACGTCGAAGTCCAGAGTTTCTTCTTGTAGAGTAGTTCAGGATTCATCTAATTTGGAATGGGACCAGCTCCTACCTTTATCCTGCTAAAGGGGGCTGCACTACTGACTATGTCCCTCCCCTGGGTGGGACCAGGAAGGGGGGTGTTTACACCCCCTATCCTTTGTCCGGTTTCCCGCCAGAGCTGGGGCTGGGATGCCCCAGCAACTGGTTTGAACCGGTGTATGCACAGGGCACCTTGTGTGCCCCAGGCATGTCTCATTCCTTTCAGGCCTATCCTCCCCAATATACAAAATCCTGTCTGGGATGGTGCTAGCACCTCCCAAGGCAGGAAACCCTTTGTCCAAGCGGCCCTCGCTGGAAGGACTCCCAGCAGCAGGAGGTCAGACTTGTGTCTGTGGTGGCAGCATCCATTTTGTGATGCCAAGGCTCGAGTTAACTTTAACCGGGGTTCACAGTTACATACATGTCGTGCCCCTCTAGAAGGGTGGAATGCTACCCCCGTCGCCAGAATTGGCGAGGGGGTAGTATTCCAATTCGTATGATACCTTACTCGACATGTTTTGATAATGTTATACCAGAGTTAGCATTTAACCGCGAGGTTGATAATGCACTTAAGAGTATATGGTATAGCGTTATCATGGAACAGCTATTAGGATTTGGTTCCGCAAGCTGCAAACGGACTCAGCTCATGCCAGAGCACCAACTCACATAATTCCAAGCACTCTTCCTTCAGGATTGATAAGGCCTTCCATAGGAGTGACTGATAGGAATATATGTGTCCATTTTAGGGTTAGATATAGGTATACTATATCTACAGCAAAGGGTGTTTACACCACCTTGCCCCAGCTGCCATGCAGCCAGTTGTGTCAGTTTTAGATGGTCAGCCAGGGGTGGCATAATACATGCTTCAGCCCCTGGTAGGCCCTGGGTACACCTATGCCCTGGCTACAGGGACTGATAAGGTGGCCCAGTACCAATTGGTAAATGCACCTAAAGTACATGGTTGTTAATTTAGAGAGAGAACAGCTAGGCTGTGGGTCTGATTGGCAGGCCCACAGCCAGGGAAAGTCGTAAACCAGTGAAGCAAAAAGCAAAAATCTGGGGTGACCATAGGATTGCACACCCCACTCTCCTACAACTACTAGGACATGCCACACTCTAGGCTTGTCCTACCTTACGCTTACAATGCACCCTGTCCGTAGGCCTACCATAGGGGTGACTGATATGCAGGTTAGGGAAGGTTTAGGGACTGGCAAGTTTGGGCACTTGCGCAGTCAGCGTGACAGTACGAGACCGTACGCGGGGTCTGCAATTGCGGACCCGAGACACATCTTACGAGGCCGCTTCTGTTGGTGACGCAACCAGCGCTGCAGGCCCACTAGCAGCATTTGTATCTACAAGCCCCGGCACTCCTCGTGCACGTTACTGGGGACTGACATTAAACCAAATAAGCCCATTGTGGAAATCAATTACATATACACTTTACATTGGGAGCACTTGCACTGCGGCACGGATTGGCCGTGGCGCAGTGCCCTGAGCATCAAAGACCATCAAAACATCTGAGGCACATCAGCAAAAAGTGGAAGGGACTCACGCCAAGGTGCCAGGTCTAACAGGTGGCATAATACATGCTGCAGCTCTGGTAGGCCTTGGTTACACCTATGCCCTGGGCACGTAGAATGCACTTGTACAGGGGCTGATAAAGTGAACCAATTCCCAATTGTGGTTGTACCTAGAGTACACGGTGTAAATTTAGAGAGAGTGCATCTGGGCTGTGGGTCTGATTAGCAGGCCCACAGCCACATCTAAGTCGAAAACCAGTAAAGCAAAGCAAAAAGTGGGGGTGACCATAGGAAGCAGACCTTACTCTCCTACACTGGTGATGTCCTGTGTATATTCAGGGTCCACCGTCTTTCTAAAAAGAGTAAATGATAATAATGAAAATTATGAAAATACAGTAAACACTCTGTACTCACAACAAAATTATGAATCTCAAGTGACAACCCATCTCCATTTGTGTAAAGTGTCCAGTCATGCTCTAAACATTGTAAGTGATCTGATTAATAACACTGCTTGATATGGTGACTCTACTACAAGTGTAATCTTACCTAAATTGGGGGGGGGGCAGTGTCCACTCTCAAACCACTGGGTAGTTTGTTACCGCCAAACTGTAATCAAGATAAAATACACAAAACTGTACAAAACCAACATATCAGGGGTCATCAGTGAGTCTAGTGAAATTATGAATTCATCTCTGTGAAATAGTATCTCCTTGCAGTTGTAGTTCACTGTAGGGATACCTTCAAAAGGCTGACTAAAGTGTACAAAGGTCAGCACAAATGGCTGCATGGTGGAAGATACTCATAAGAACAACTGTCTTGGGATTCAGTGTAGTGGGCGAAAGAGTAAGTATGCAGGTAAGTAATCAGTCACTCTCTGTGTAGCGATGACCTATAATGGGTAAAAGAAATACAGGGTGTACATGCTTTGCTGCACCCTCCTATCTCCCCCATACTGATGCAGATTTGCCTGTTCTGGATGTGGTCCCCTACTACGGCGCCGGTTTGTACTCCACCATGCACCATGGCCGCTTAGTAACTGTGCCGGCAATCTACCACTAGCACAACGCACACTTTATTCCCCCTCGGCCTCCCGTACACCTCAGCTTGATTTTGTTGGGTCTGATCTCGGCATCGTTTTATTCATTTTTCAGTTGATGGTGCCAGTCAGCATTTTGTCTGGAGCTTACAATACAGTCACTTTACTGGCATGTACAACCTGATCACCATGATCACCATTGCTTGTCCTAACACGGTTTTGACATTTATGTCATTCGTTCATCCAACTACTTTACTGACGTATTTCTGGTACCCATATCTGAAAGAGACACGTTAGTATTAGATTCCTTACCTTAGAATATCCCCAGGCGTCAGACTGGATCCGGAAATTTTTGCGTAGCAGTACCCTTGCGCGTCGGTAGGCGTCGTCTGCGGCTCCGCGTCCGTCGTCGGCGTCGTGGGCGCCGTGATGACGTCGTCGGAGTACTTAGACGCCACCTCCGCGTGCTGACGTCAGTTCTTTTTTCCGCGCCAGCAAGCGCAGATCTGGAAAAAGCAGTAACCCTAGTCATTTTTTGACTAACTTTTTTGATTGTTTCTCGAAGTCTTTCGACTCCGAACGGTGCCGTAGCGATGCCGGGCTTTAAGCACTGCGATGATTGCGACCGCCTGATGTCGGTCACGGATCCTCATCGCGTGTGTTTATCTTGTCTTGGCATCGACCACGACGACAAGGCCTGCTCCGACTGCCGGGCCCTCTCTTCGAAAGCCAGGCGGGAGCGGTCCCGCAGGCGACTTGAACTCCGGCAGTCGGCCCCGCGCCGCGAGAGGTCCCGATCCCATGGGAGGTCGAGGGACAGATTGCGGGCTCGGAGCCACCACAGTTCCGAGAGTAGGCCGCACTCCTCCGGGTCGAAGTCGTCATCAGGTAAGAGGCACAAGAAGGGGTTCGGGTGACACCACCCACGCGGCTCCGACGGAGTCGCAGGCGCCGCGTCCAGCCCCATACCCTACGGTCCCTGGGCTTCACGCGTCGCAGGAGGAGATCGAGCGCTTCCTCATGGCCATGAGGAACCTCTCTCCTCCGACGGGCTCCACGGTGCCTTCGGGCACAGCGGACCCATCTGGGACCCCTAGCGGGTCGGGGGGATCTGCCCCGACGCCGTCGGGTGCTTCGGCCCCGACGCCGCAGGTTCCCGTTATCCCGACGCCACCGGCGCCTTCGGGCCCGGCGCCGCAGGGTTCAGCGGCCCCGGTGCCGTCGGCGCCTTCGGGACCGGCGCCGCGGGACGCCGCTGGCCCCTCTTCGGGATTTGGTTCGTCGCCGGTGGACCTTACGACCTCCCCGGCGTCGGACCCTCAGGTGTCGCCTCCGGCGCCGTCCTCGGGCGGCGCCATCCCCGGTTCCACCTTCGTTCCTGTTCCGACGTCGGAACGGCCCGATGGGCGCCGCTCCAGACGTCGTTTGGTGATTTTGGAGTAGTGAGTAGTGTGGCTCACTGGTTAGAGGCGGCAGGCCTGAGAGCAGAAGTCAGCCTGGGACCAGGGTTCAATTCCCGACGCGGCAGGGTCGTGGACCTTGGTCAGCGGACTCGATAATTCTCGCTTCAGTGCTTACTCTAATCAGGGGTTCCACTCGGCAACTCTGGGCATTAGCTTGCCTAATCTCCACAACGGCCCCACCAATTCCGGGGATGCCTGGCTCCACCTTGGGGACTCCCAGCAAGGGACCATCCCACAGGGAAAGCCAGGACGGGTTCCCCAGAGTTATATAGCGCCGGGACGCCCCGTTGCTGGGGCAGCTGTGCGCTTTACAAGTATACTACATTTACATTTACATTTACATTTTCACTTTTATGAACAGGCCCCATTCGTTGAGAACCCTGGGTTTCAGGAGATGGGTGATGAAGAGGACTGGGAGGGGTCTGAGGGCCCTCTGACCAGGGAGTGTCAGTCTCATGAGGACTGGACAGGTGAACTTGGGGATGCCAGTGGTCTGGACACTTCGCCGGACACTGGCTTTGTCTCCCCTCCTACCGTGGCTTCGGAGGAGGAGGCAACATATAGTGTGGTGCTGATGAGGGCTGCCAAGGCCTTGGGCCTTGAGCTCCCCGTCGCGGCCGTGAGGACTAACCTCCTCTCTGAGGTCCTTAAACCGCAGTCAATCTCGGCCGAGCCTCTGCTGCCCTTTAATGAGGCCTTGACCGACGTTCTTCTGGGCACTTGGTCCAAGCCCGCTACGGGTTCGCCCGTAGATAGGAACGTGGCCAGACGCCACCGCCCTGCCCCGGGCGACCCATGTTTCCTGTCCACCCACCCTACCCCCGAGAGCCTGGTCATCCAGGCCTCCAATTCCCAGACCGCGTTCCCGCCGGCCCCGCCGGACAGGGAATCCAAGAGGTATGACCAGTATGGGAAGAAGATCTTCTCATCCCTTAGTCTGGGCCTGCGGTCTTCCAACACCGCCTGCCTCTTGGGACGTTACACCCACTCTGTGTGGGATAAGGTCGCGGAGGTGCTGCCAGAGTGTCCGTTAGAGGTACGGGCCAAACTCGGCCAAGCCCTTGTGGAGGGCCAGGATGCAGCCAAATATTCTATCAGGTGTGGGCTGGATACCACCGACTCGCTAGGTAGAGCGATGGCAACGACGGTGGCGGTCAGACGCCACGCCTTTCTGAGGTCCGCCAACTTTTCGGCAGATGTCCAGAACACACTCATGGACATGCCGTTCGATGGCCGTCGCCTCTTTGGCGACAAAGCAGACCATGCGCTTGAGCGCTTTAAGGACTCCAGGGCTACGACCAAGTCCTTGGGCCTCTAGGGCCCGCGCCAGCAATCGGCTGCTTTTCACTCCTTTCGTGGCCACGGAAGGGGTGCGCCCACACGCGCCGCCAGCCACGCTCCGCAGGGTAATACCCAACGCGGTGGCGGCCGTGGGAACCGCCGTCCGGGCGGTCGGGGGCAACGGCGAGGTCAGTCCACACCTTCCCCCGCAGCATCCGCCTCAAAACCCTCCTAGTCCGTGCTTTCAGGCCCATGTGACGCCAGTGGGGGGCAGGGTTCGCCATCACCACCTCCACTGGCGCACTGTCACATCGGAGAGGGGGGTGCTGCAAATCGTCCGAAGGGGCTACTCCCTCCCCTTCGAGACGAGTCCTCCAGCCATGCCACCGCAGACCCACCGTGTATCGGGGGATCATTTGCGACTTCTGCAGGAGGAAGTTACGGCCCTCTTGGCCAAGGGGGCCATCGAGCGCGTTCCTGGGCCAGAAGTAGGGTGTGGTTGCTACTCCCACTACTTTCTGGTACCCAAGAAGGGCAAAGGGGGCCTACGCCCTATCTTGGACCTAAGGAACGTCAACGGCTTCCTCCGGAAGGAGAAGTTCAAGATGCTGACACTGGCTCAGGTCCTAGCTGCCCTGGACCCAGGAGACTGGATGGTAGCGTTGGACTTGCAGGACGCTTATTTTCATATCCCCGTCCTGCCTGCCAACCGGCGCTACCTGCGGTTCATGGTTGGCCACGAGCACTTTCAGTTTACCGTGCTCCCCTTCGGCCTTACCAGCGCCCCACGGGTGTTCACAAAGGTGATGGCGATGGTCGCAGCTCATCTGCGCAGGTTAGGGGTTTCAGTCTTCCCCTACCTAGACGACTGGTTGTTGAAGGCGGGCTCTCCCCAGACAGTCGTCAGCCACCTCCAGACTACGGCAGACCTCCTGCACCAGCTGGGGTTCTCCATCAATGTGCCGAAGTCACACCTGTGCCCCTCTCAGGAGCTCCTCTTCATCGGAGCGGTTCTGGACTCGGCGCGGTTTCGGGTTTATCCACCCGAACAGCGGGTCTGGGATATTCAGGCTCTGATTCCCATCTTTCAGCCGTTATCCCGGGTTTCGGTCAGGTTGACGCTGCGGCTTCTGGGGCTGATGGCCTCCTGCATCCTACTGGTGCATCACGCCAGGTGGCAGATGCGGGCTCTGCAGTGGGACCTGAAGTTTCAGTGGGCCCAGCATCAGGGCAACCTATCCGACCACGTCCTGATCTCGGAGGGCACTGCGAGACAGCTGCAGTGGTGGCTTACGGACCGCGATTGGGTCAGCGGCAGATCCCTCTCCCTTCCCCAACCGGAGCACGTAGTTGTGACGGACGCGTCCCTCCAGGGCTGGGGAGGCCACATGGGAGAGGCGGAGATCAGAGGCCTCTGGTCTCCGGCGGAGGCCCGGCTCCACATCAACCTGTTGGAGCTTCGGGCGATTCGACTGGCACTGAAGGCATTCCTCCCCTCTGTCCGGGGGAGTGTAGTGCAGGTGTTCACGGACAACACCACCGCCATGTGGTACTGCAACAAACAAGGCGGGGTGGGGTCATGGACACTTTGTCAGGAGGCTCTTCGCCTTTGGCAATGGCTGGAACGCCAGGGCGTGACCCTGGTGGCTCAACACCTCGCAGGTTCTCTGAACGCCAGGGCGGACGAGCTCAGCCGTCGGTGCATGATGGATCACGAATGGCGTCTGAACTCGGACGTGGCGCAAGGCCTCTTTCAGCGATGGGGAGAGCCTTGGTTAGATCTATTCACCACCGAAGAGAACGCGCAATGTCATCAGTTCTGCGCGTTGGAATTTCCAAGGCGGCACTCGCTCGGAGACGCTTTTCATCGCGGGTGGAGTTGCGGTCTGTTGTACGCCTTTCCGCCTATACCACTTCTGCCCAGAGTGCTGAAGAAGATCAAGCGCGACCGGGCCCAAGTCATCCTTGTGGCTCCGGACTGGGCGAGAAGGTACTGGTATCCAGAGCTACTCAGTCTGTCAGTCGATCCCCCGGTTCGTCTGCCTCTTCAGGAGGACCTTCTGTCGCAGCAGCGGGGGACGGTCCTCCACCCGAACCTGTCCAGTCTCCACCTCCATGCTTGGAGATTGAGCGGCGACAGTTGAGGCCATTTGACTTGCCCCCTGAAGTTTGTAACATCATTCTGGCAGCCAGGCGTCCCTCCACGAAGTCAGTATACGCCTGCAGGTGGAACAGATTTGTGGCATGGTGCACAGCAAAGGCTGTGGATCCCCTCAATGCCCCTCTTTCTGAGGTCCTTCTCTTCCTTCTTTCTCTTGCCCGGCAGGGCTCTGCTCTGGGCACTATCAAGGGCTACCTTTCTGCCCTTTCAGCCTTTCTCATGCTGCCTGATCAACCTTCCTTATTCAAGTCCCCTATTGTAAATAGATTTCTTAAGGGCATCACACACACGTTTCCTCCTGTTCTGTTTGTGATGCCTCAGTGGGACTTGAACCTGGTTCTTACGTTTCTGATATGCGCTCCCTTTGAGCCACTTCACAACTGTCCTCTTCGCCTTCTGACTTTGAAGACCGTTTTCCTGGTTGCCATCACCTCTGCCAGGAGAGTGAGTGAGCTCCAGGCCCTTTCTTGTACTCCACCTTTCCTTTCTGTCCATCCGGACAAAGTGGTGCTGCGTACCAAACCTTCTTTCCTGCCCAAGGTTGTCACGGCCTTCCACATCGGGCAGTCTATCACCTTGCCAACCTTCTTCCCGCCACCGCATCCCTCTAAAGAGGAGGAGCGGCTCCACCGTCTGGACCCAAAACGTGCGCTCTCATTCTACTTGGATCGCACACGCCAGTTCTGGGTGGATGACCAACTCTTTGTTGGTTACGTGGGCGCGAAGAAGGGGAAAGCGGTGCACAAGAGGACCATCTCCCGGTAGATCATCCTGTGTATCCAGGCATGCTACTCCTTGGCTGGAAGGAGCCCCCTGTTGGACTGCGGGCTCATTCTACCCGAGCGACGGCGGCTACCACTGCCCTGGGCAGGGGTGTGCCCTTACAAGACATCTGCCAGGCAGCTACGTGGGCATCGCTGCACACGTTTGCAAGACACTACTGCCTGGACAGCCAAGTCCGGAGGGATGGCTTCTTTGGCCGTTCCGTCCTCCAGGACTTTCTGGTGTGATTATTGGTTCGCAGACCCACCACCGGGGTTGGTATTGCTGGGGTATCTATTCTAAGGTAAGGAATCTAATACTAACGTGTCTCTTTCAGATGCACAAGTTACTACTTGTGTAACGATATATCTGTAAGAGACATTAGTTAGTATTAGATTCCTTACCGACCCACCCATCCTCCCCGTTCTGCGAACCAATATCTAGGGTTAGGGTTGTCCCCTTTCAGGGCCCTAGTTTCAATGGCACCAGTGTTGGTTTTTAACATGGCTCTGCGTTTCTGGCGCGGAAAAGCTGTGTCTAAGAACTGACGTCAGCACGCGGAGGCGGCGTCTAAGTACTCCGCCGACGTCATCACGGCGCCCACGACGCCGACGACGGACGCGGAGCCGCAGACGACGCCTACCGACGCGCAAGGGTACTGCTACGCAAAAATTTCCGGATCCAGTCTGACGCATGGGGATATTCTAAGGTAAGGAATCTAATACTAACTAATGTCTCTTACAGATATATCGTTACACAAGTAGTAACTTGTGCAACAGGTCATCACCAAACCACACCACACTGCACCTAGTCACCAACCCCTAGATTCATCAAAGTCCCGTTTTGCGAGTCTGTAATAGCGATTATTAAGGAATCGCTATTACAGACTTGCAAAACGGGATTCATGTACAAATCGCACTTTATTTTGCGATTCCTTCAGCTTCCTTATTTGCGATTAGCTAATTGCTAATCGCAAATAAGGAATAACTCCCCATTTATTCCTATGGGCCTAAAGGCCCATAGGAATGAATGGGAAGACATATCAATGTGCGAATCGCTATTAGCGATTCGCATCTTGAGTCTGCGATTGCAAGGGTGCAGGGGTGTCCAAAGGATACCCTGTTGCACCCCTGAAATGATATTGGATGCTGGTCTTACGCACACACATGTCCCAAGGACATGTGTGTGTGTAACATACAACTTAGAAAAATGCACTTAAGGGCATTTTTCTAAGTTTCCGCTATTTACCACAAGGTTTGAATTTGCGGTAAATAGCGGCCCAAAATGTTTCATGAATTGCATTTAAGGAATCTCAAATAGAGATTCCTTAAATGCAATTCCTCGCTGTGAGAAGTTGGCCTGATATATGATGCTCAGTTGTTCTAGTGATCACCTTGTATCAGTCCAAACACCCCTTATGGTGATTGGTTGTAAGTCAACCTTATAGACCAGCTATCCTAATGGTAGCATGGACAAAGCAGTCTAAGGCTAAACTCTTTTGGCATGTTAAGCCAGCTGTTTTTCCACAATATAACCCCTTGAATACCAGATGAAAGGACACCACACAGGTTGTTATGAAAATAAACAGTATATTTATTAATAACAACACCTCTGAACTCTTTATGAGGTCAGAGGGCTAAGCACATGACAATCTCTTACGAAAAATACTACAAGTCGCACAAAATTACAATGGTGCCCTAGGGGCACGACAAACCATATACTAAGTAAGTGGAATGTGAAAGTCGATAAAAGGAATGGAGTTGTCCAGAGGCTGTAGGATCGATGGGACCAAGCTACACTAACTTCAGGTAAGTAATAGGAGGCCCACGGAACGCGTGTGCAGAGTGTGAACTCACATGCGAGATGCGTAACAACGTCTCTGGACAGTATAGTTCAAGTTAAAGGTGAGTACGGGCAACCTGACTAGATAGGGCAACAACGACTGTGGAACTGGACACTAGGACAGTTAAACTACCCTTGAGCACCGAAATGCTCTTGTTCCCTCACCCACGGACTGCGGGTGCACAGGTGTCAAAGTGTGTCGGGTTCTCGCGTTGAAGTCTATAGAGCCTGAAAGAAAAGATGCTGCAGGCGACCAGGAGGAAGATGTCCGGTGCAATCCAAGGGTGGATTGGTGAAGAAGGAGACCTGAAAGCAGAGGGGACAATGTTCACAGTCTCTAGCCAGTGACTGGAGTGGAACCAGGAAGGAACCAGATGTCGACGTGCCTGGGGCACTCAAGGTGCCCTGTGCATACATCGGTTCCAACCAGTTGCTGGGGCATCCCAGCCCCAGCTCTGGCTGGAAACCGGACATAGGTTAGGGGGTGTAGCCACCCCCCTTCCTGGTCCCACCCAGGGGAGGGACCTAGTCAGTGGTGCAGCCCCCTTTAGGAGAATAAAGGTAGGAGCTGGTCCCATTCCAAATTAGATTACCCTGAACTATTCAACAAGAAGAAACTCTGGCCTTCGACGTTCTGCTCTACAGAAGACTGAAGAATCTCCCTTGTGGACAAGGAGTGTCCACCCTGCAACTGCAGGCACCATCAAGCGTCCAGTGGCTTCACTTTGTCATCTTCCCTCGAGGATCCAGACTTCAGAGCCCGACGAGACCCAGATTCTCAGACCTCTCCGACCTCAACCTGCATCTACAGCAAAGCTGAGACCCGTGGGTGCGACGAGACACATGGGACCGGCCATCTTGAACGAACCTGCACTTCGCTTCCAGCACGACTCCTGAGGTAAACTCGACCAAGTGCTTTGGGGACTGAGAAGCCCCAACCCCGAGCAGCCCCTGCATCGAAGATCAGCCCTCCAGCATCCACGAGATCTGCGTGGGGCCCTTCTGCTTGGTTCCTGCTTGACGCGTTGTCTGGTCACTTGCCGGCTGGCTAGTGGCCTCCTAGGCGACAAACTTTGAAATCTTCACTGCTGATCTGGTTGCTCCAGACTGGCCCTTGCTCCCTTCCAAAAGAGGGGCACCCCGGACTCTCCTAGTCCGCACCAGACGCTTTCTTCACTCACCGCGTGGGTTGCCTTTGCCAAGGCCTGTTGGGTCCCAGCCCGGATTCGACACCGCCGACAGCGAGAGCCTGCATGGGACAGCTCGTGCCTCCATCCTGGTCGTCGAAGACACCTCCTGGTCCACGTGGCTGCAGAGTCAAGCGTCCACTCTTCACCTGATCGCGACAACGACATCTGGTTCCTTCCTGGTTCCACTCCAGTCACTGGCTAGTGACTGTGAACATTGTCCCCTCTGCTTTCAGGTCTCCTTCTTCAACAATCCACCCTTGGATTGCACCGGACATCTTCCTCCTGGTCGCCTGCAGCATCTTTTCTTTCAGGCTCCATTGACTTAAACGCGAGAACCCGACGCACTTTGAACCCTATGCAGCCGCGGCCCGTGGGTGAGGTAACAAGAGCATTTTGGTGCTCAAGGGTAGTTTAACTGTCCTAGTGTTCAGTTCCACAGTCGTTGTCGTCCTATCTAGTCAGGAGTGTCCGTACTCACCGTTTTCTTGAACTGTACTGTCCATAGACACTGTTACGCATCTCGCGTGTGAGTTCACACTCTGCACACTCGTTCCGTGGGCCTCCTAGTACTTACCTGAAGTTAGTATAGCGTGGTCCCATCGATTCTACAGCCTCTGGACAGCTCCATTTCCTTTATCGACCCTCACATTCCACTTACTTAGTATATGGTTTGTCGTGCCCCTAGGGCACCATTGTAATTTTGTGCGACTTGTAGTATTTTTCGTAAGAGATTGTCATGTGCTTAGCCCTCTGACCTCATAAAGAGTTCAGAGGTGTTGTTATTAATAAATATATTGTTTATTTTCATAACAACCTGTGTGGTGTCCTTTCACTTGGTATTCAAGGGGTTATATTGTGGTAAAACAGCTGGCTTCACATGCCAAAAGAGTTTAGCCTAAGACTGCTTTGTCCATGCTACCATTAGGATAGCTGGTCTATAAGGTTGACTTACAACCAATCACCATAAGGGTTGTTTGGACTGATACAAGGTGATCACTAGAACTAGTGAACATTATATATCAGGCCAACTTCTCACATTGGTGTGCAGCGGTTGGGATTTGAGCTTGCTGTTGTTTTTACCACATATAATCTTGAAATATCATTTGAAAGATCACATAAGGTACCTAGGTACATATAACAAGCTTAGAAATACTCTGAGTTCTACTGAACCGGCTGTTGTAGTAGAAAGGACCTAGCACACCCTGACTACAACTCTTAGCAAGGGATCAGTAGGAAAACCCATAGTGTAGGTAGGTGCATCACTTACACCTCACTAGAAGCATGTCTACCCATGGAGAGTCTTCAGAGACTCCCCAAGTGGTTAGTGACCCTCCACAGGTCCTTTCCAGATATGCAGCTCTCCGTTTCCAGGAGATGAGACAATTGTGTACCTCCAGGAAATTAAAACAGGGTTTTAACCCTACCACTCCTTTTCTGTTAGGTCTCTTAGAGACATATGATGTTAGAAAGGCTTCTAACACAGAGGGGAGCATGCCAGCCTTAGAGGGCACCCTTGGAGATCCAGACCTCCCTGAAACAGAGAATGTAGAAGAGGAGGAGGAAGAAGAGGAAACCTCAGGGGATGAGGCAGACACAGGTCCTGAGTTAGTCAGCAGACTTACAAGGGACAACTTAGACCTACATAGGGAAGGATCTGGGGGACCCCCAGTACTGACCCTGAGCAGACCTAACTTTGGAGTTAGAAGAGATAGGTCTCATTCTAGGGACTCCAATAGATCTGTGCACTCTCATGCCTCTGCTCAGAGGAGAATGACTTCTCCCCAGAGGAGAATAACTTCCCCTCAGAGGAGAGAACATGAAGCAAGGATGAGACTGGCTAATCTGAGGATCCAGAGGGAAGAACTTGCCCTTGCCAAAGAAAAGCTTGCCTCTGCTAGAGAGCAACAGTTAAGCGGGGTAGTCCCCACTGGTGTCAGCAATATCCCTAGGGATAGAGACAGGAGTTTTGATAATAGACACCTGGGTAAAATTGTGCCCCCCTATAAGACAGGGGATGACATCCACAAGTGGATGACTGCTTTGGAGGGAGCCTGCAAAGTACAGCAGGTACCCCAGAGTCAGTGGGCAGCTATATTGTGGCTCTCCTTTGAAGGTAAAGGAAGAGACAAGCTCCTCACTGTTAGAGATGAGGATGCTAATGATTACCAAGTCTTGAAACTTGCTCTGATTGATGGGTTTGGCTTAATCACTGAACAGTACAGGTTGATGTTCAGGGATACCCAGAAAATCAGGCTCAAGATTGGACTGACTTTGTTGATTGTGCCACTAAGGCTCTGGAGGGCTGGCTACTGGGAAGTAAGGTTACTGATTACAAAGGATTGTATAATCTAATTATGAGAGAGCAAGTCTTAAATAATTGTCAGAACCAGTTATTACACCAGCACCTGGTAGACTCTGATCTGACCTCTCCACAAGAATTGGGTAAGAGGGCAGACAAATGGGTCAGAACCAGGATTAGGCCCAAGAACCAAGGTGGTGACCAAAAGAAGGAATCAACCAAGCCTCAAGAGAAGGGTGGGAATAAATCTACAGATCAAACCACATCAGGGCCCCAAAAATCCTCTGAGGGGGGTGGGTCCCAGAATCCTTCCAATACCCAGAAGAAACCTTATTGCTATAACTGCAAACAGGTAGGCCATTGGAAAACTGACAGCAGTTGCCCAAGGGCCAACAACAATAAGGAAAACATACCCCCAAGTAACACTTCCAAGCCTCCTGTTACTACTAGTAGTAATCCCCCAGGTGGTGGGAGTGCCCCCAAAAATTTGGGTGGATTTACTTTGGGAGTTCCTGGGGACTCTGGCCTAACCAGGTCCCCTAACTCAGATTCTCTTGTCTGTGAGACAGGCATAGGGTTTGCCAACTTCACTGATTGTCCCAACACTTTGGGCAAATACAGACAGGAGCCCCTCATCAATGGTCTGAAAGTTGAGGCCTATAGAGATACAGGGGCTAGCATCACCATGGTGACTGAGAGCCTAGTCCCCTCAAGGCAACTTTTACCTGGTGCCACATACCAGGTGACAAACATTGATGGAGTGCAGAAAAATCATCCCATGGCAGTGGTAAATCTCAGCTGGGGAGGTGTCACTGGCCCCAAGAGAGTGGCAGTGTCATCAAACTTGCCTGTAGATTGCCTACTGGGGAATGACTTAGAGATCTCAGCCTGGGCTGAGGTAGAACAAGAAACCCATTCTAAAATGGTAAATCTTCCTGAACAGGTTAGGAGGGCTGTGCCAGTCTCAGCCCAATCTCAGACAGATTCCTTCCCTGAAAAGGTTAGCAGGGCTGTGATGGTAACAGCCCATACCCAAACTGAGTCCCTTCCTGAAAAGGTTGGTGGGGTTGTGATGGCCACAGCCCAAACTCAGACTGATAATAGTGTTGTGAAGCCTCAAACTATGGATCACTCCACTCAAACAGAGAGCATTGAGGAGGAAGAGAAATCTCCCTCCCACCAGACTTTAGGAAAGGATCAGCCTCCTCAGGGAACTGATCTTACCCCTTGTGAAGAAACTGCCCCAGAGGTAGTCAGGCCTAGCCTGGCAGAACCCCTGATGTCAGTGGACCCTTCCAAGGTGGGACCCAGTCTGGAGCAGGTAACCTGCCCCTCTCTACCCTGCCTCAGTCAGCCCAGGGCTGTGGAGGTCAGGGAGGCCAGTGGTGGACCCCAAAGGGCCCCCTGTCCAAAAGAACCCCCCAATCAGCAGATTAAGGGCACTGAAGCTAGTAGTCCTAGCCAAGTGAAAATAAAACAAACTCCTGAGGGATCCCCCTTAAAATTAGTTAGGGACCTCCCACAGATGGACACTGTTGGGCACAGCCAAACCTGGGACCTAAGGGCCCCAAACCTGACCTGTCCCTCCAGTAAGCCAAACAGAGGGACCCAGCCTCCAGCTTTAGGTAGCCAGAGGTTGACCCTGAGAGCATACAGCAACTCAGTCCTGGAAAGAAAGGCATACATGGTGGATAGTGATTGGAGGAAGTTGATCCCAAAATTAGTGGAGCCTCACTTCAGTACTCCATCTCAGCACCAGCCTTTTACTTTGCCAAAACACACCACAGGTAGAGATTCCCTATGGTGGAGACCCTCAGATACCCTTAGGGTGAGGGATTGCTTAGTCGACCATGAGATAGGGGGTAACCATGCCAGTGCTGGTACTTCCTTATATGGCCACTTAGGCAATATAGGCTTACCTGGTCAAGGATAGCCTTATCTCCCTTCGTTTGGGGGGGGGGGGTTATGTAGGAAGGTGGATATCTGACTATGGTTACCCCCAACTTTTTGCCTGGTGTTTTGCTGGTTTTTTACTTAGTTGGCCTGGGATCCTGCTATCCAGGACCCCAGGCTTCCTGCTCTCTCTGTTAAAAATGGATTCCATGTACCTTAGGTGCATTTACCAATTGGTACTGGGCCACCTTATCAGTCCCTGTACCCAGGGCATAGGTGTACCCAGGGCCTACCAGGGGCTGAAGCATGTATTATGCCACCCCTGGATGGCCATCTAAATCTGACACAACTGGCTGCATGACAGCTGGGGCAAGGTGGTGTAAACACCCTTTGCTGTAGATATAGTATACCTATATCTAACCCTAAAATTGACACATATATTCCTATCAGTCACTCCTATGGCAGGCCTTATCAATCCTGAAGGCAGAGTGCTTGGAATTATGTGAGATGGTGCTCTGGCATGAGCTGAGCCCGTTTGCAGCTTGTGGAACCAAGTCCTAATAGCTGTTCCATGATAACGCTATACCATATACTCTTAAGTGCATTATTAACCTCGCGGTTAAATGCCAACTCTGGTATAACATTATCAAAACATATCGAGTAAGGTGTCATACAATTTGGAATACTACCCCCTCGCCAATTCTGGCGACGGGGGTAGCATTCCACCCTTCTAGAGGGACACGACATGTATGTAACTGTGAACCCCGGGTAAAGTTAACTCGAGCCTCAGCATCACAAAATGGATGCTGCCACCACAGACACAAGTCTGACCTCCTGCTGCTGGGAGTCCTTCCAGCGAGGATGGCTTGGACAAAGAGTTTCCTGCCTTGGGAGGTGCTAGCACCACCCCAGACAGGATTTTGTGTATTGAGGTAGGGAGGCCTGAAAGGAATGAGACATGCCTGGGGCACACAAGGTGCCCTGTGCATACACCGGCTCCAACCAGTTGCTGGGGCATCCCAGCCCCAGCTCTGGCGGGAAACCGGACAAAGGATAGGGGTGTAGCCACCCCCTTTCCTGGTCCCACCCAGGGGAGGGACCTAGTCAGTGGTGCAGCCCCCTTTAGGAGAATAAAGGTAGGAGCTTAGATTATCCTGAACTATTCAACAAGAAGAAACTCTGGCCTTCGACGTTCTGCTCCACAGAAGACTGAAGAATCTCCCTTGTGGACAAAGAGTGTCCACCCTGCAACTGCAGGTACCATCAAGCGTCCAGCGGCTTCACTTTGTCGTCTTCCCTCGAGGATCCAGACTTCAGAGCCCGACGAGACCCAGATTCCCAGACCTCTCCGACCTCAACCTGCATCTACAGCAAAGCTGAGACCCGTGGGTGCGACGAGACACGTGGGACCGGCCATCTTGAACGAACCTGCACTTCGCTTCCAGCACGACTCCCGAAGGTAAACTCGACCAAGTGCTTTGGGGACTGAGAAGCCCCAACCCCGAGCAGCCCCTGCATCGAAGATCAGCCCTCCAGCATCCACGAGATCTGCGTGGGGCCCTTCTGCTTGGTTCCTGCTCGACGCGTTGTCTGGTCACTTGCCGGCTGGCTAGTGGCCTCCTAGGCAGCGAACTTTGAAATCTTCACTGCTGATCTGGTTGCTCCAGACTGGCCCTTGCTCCCTTCCAAAAGAGGGGCACCCCAGACTCTCCTAGTCTGCACCAGACGCTTTCTTCACTCACCGCGTGGGTTGCCTTTGCCAAGGCCTGTTGGGTCCCAGCCCGGATTCGACACCGCCGACAGCGAGAGCCTGCGTGGGACAGCTCGTGCCTCCATCCTGGTCATCGAAGACACCTCCTGGTCCACGTGGCTGCAGAGTCAAGCGTCCATTCTTCACCTGATCGCGACGATGACATCTGGTTCCTTCCTGGTTCCACTCCAGTCACTGGCTAGTGACTGTGAACATTGTCCCCTCTGCTTTCAGGTCTCCTTCTTCAACAATCCACCCTTGGATTGCACCGGACATCTTCCTCCTGGTCGCCTGCAGCATCTTTTCTTTCAGGCTCCATTGACTTAAACGCGAGAACCCGACGCACTTTGAACCCTATGCACCCGCGGCCCGTGGGTGAGGTAACAAGAGCATTTCGGTGCTCAAGGGTAGTTTAACTGTCCTAGTGTTCAGTTCCACAGTCGTTGTCGTCCTATCTAGTCAGGAGTGTCCGTACTCACCGTTTTCTCAAACTGTACTGTCCATAGACACTGTTACATATCTCGCGTGTGAGTTCACACTCTGTACACGCGTTCCGTGGGCCTCCTAGTACTTACCTGAAGTTAGTATAGCATGTTCCCATCGATTCTACAGCCTCTGGACAGCTCCATTTCCTTTATCGACTCTCACATTCCACTTACCTAGTATATGGTTTGTCGTGCCCCTAGGGCACCATTGTAATTTTGTGCGACTTGTAGTATTTTTCGTAAGAGATTGTCATGTGCTTAGCCCTCTGACCTCATAAAGAGTTCAGAGGTGTTGTTATTAATAAATATATTGTTTATTTTCATAACAACCTGTGTGGTGTCCTTTCACTTGGTATTCAAGGGGTTATATTGTGGTAAAACAGCTGGCATCACATGCCAAAAAAGTTTAGCCTAAGACTGCTTTGTCCATGCTACCATTAGGATAGCTGGTCTATAAGGTTGACTTACAACCAATCACCATAAGGGTTGTTTGGACTGATACAAGGTGATCACTAGAACTAGTGAACATCATATATCAGGCCAACTTCTCACACCTCAGACATATGAGGCCAGTGAAAGTGTGGGGCAAGCCTGTCCCAAGTCTTGTTCTGGCCTAAGTGACCTGCAAGGGGAATCTCATGGGCTAAGGTGAGAAGGAAACCTCTAAGAGACAAGGGGATGACCAGCCTCCTGGTAGCACCAGGTTTGGGGTCTCTTGCCTCAGAGTATAGGAGTCCAGCATCCCAATATACCTTATGGGCACCTGTAGCATTCCAGCAGCCTCAGCAGCAGCCTGCTGTCTGAGGGGTTCAAGAGAGGAACAGTCTAACTGGGCCTGTCTCAAGTCTGCCCTAGAAGGTCCCCCTGTCCCAAGAAACTCAACCTGTTCAGGTTCAAGCTCTTCTAGGACAGTTCCTTCTGGGGTCTTGGGGTCAGCCTCCTGAGAGAGCTGATCCTCAACCTGAGGCAGGGGGAAGGGTCAACCTTACCCCTACTGCTCTTTCTCTTGGGTAGTGTCTGGTCCATTCTTCCAGGATCCAGCACTAGTTCAGCTGGGCATTTCTTGGCCTGTGACCTAGTCACAGCAAGGACATGTGAGGAGAGACCTAGCATTTCTACATGAGTCCTGTACTCCACATCTGACCACAGTGAGGATTCAAAATCATTGCCCAAAAGACAATCTACTGGGAGGTCTGAACTAACTACAACCCTTTTGAGGCCAGTTACCCCTCCCCAGGAGAAATTAACAACTGCCATACTGTGATTGGTAGTGACATTGCTAGCATTGGTCACTAGGTAGTCTGAACCTAGCATGATCTGGTCAGGGTCCACAAATGTTGGTGTCACCATAGTGACACTGGCACATGTGTCCCTCTAGGCCTGAGACATTTTTCCATTAATTAAAGGCGTTTGTCTGTATTTGCCCAGAGTACTAGGACTTACAGTAGGGGTCATATCCATGTCCCCAGTACAAACAAGAACTGCCTGAGTTGGTATTCTAACTAAGTCAGAACCCACCTCAGTTCCCAGGGTTAACCCAACTATAGCCTTGGGAGGTACACTACCACTACTAACTGTACTAGGGGGTGCAGGTGTCTTAGGGACAGTAGTGTTAGGAGTTTGGCCTTTCTTGGTGCACTCACTAAACCAGTGAGTCTTACTTTTACAGTATTGGCACCATGGTTTCTTAGGACCATCATTCTTCTTCTTTTGGGAATTTTGGGACCCACCCTCCTTAGGTTGTTGGGGCCCTGTTTAAGACTTCTGGTCATTTTGCTTATTCTCATTACCCTTCTGGTCTGCTTTCTTCTGGCCACCACCCTGGTTCTGGTTCTGCTGCTTGACCCTTGTCCTGACCCATCTGTCTGCCTTCTTTCCCAATTCTTGGGAAGAGGTCAGATCTGAGTCAATCAAGTGCTGATGCAACAACTGGTTCTGACAATTATTTAAGATTTGCTCTCTCATAATTAGATTATACAATCCTGTGTAATCAGTAACTTTACTTCCCAGTAACCAGCCCTCCAGAGCCTTAGTGGCACAATCAACTAAGACAGTCCAATCTTGAGCCTGAGTTTTCTGGGTATCCCTGAACATTAACCTGTATTGTTCAGTGGTTAAGCCAAACCCATCAATCAGTGCAAGTTTCAAGACTTGGTAATCATTAGCATCCTCATCTCTAACAGTGAGGAGCTTGTCTCTACCTTTACCTTCAAAGGAGAGCCACAAAATAGCTGCCCACTGACTCTGGGGTACCTGCTGTACTTTGCAGGCCCTCTCCAAAGCAGTCATCCACTTGTGGATATCATCCCCTGTCTTATATGGGGCACTATTTTACTCAGGTGTCTATTGTCAAAACTCCTGTCTTTATCCTTAGGGATATTGCTGCCACCAGTGGGGACTACCCCACTCAACTGTTGCTCTCTAGCAAAGGCAAGCTTTTCTTTGGCAAGGGCAAGTTCTTCCCTCTGGATCCTCAGATTAGCCTGTCTCATCCTTGCTTCATGTTCTCTCCTCTGAGGGGAAGTCATTCTCCTCTGGGGAGAAGTCATTCTCCTCTGAGCAGAGGCATGAGAGTGTACAGATCTATTGGAGTCCCTAGAATGAGATCTATCTCTCCTAACTCCAAAGTTAGGCCTGCTGAGGGTCAGTACTGGGGGTCCCCCAGATCCTTCCCTATGTAGGGGTAAGTTGGCCCTTGTAAGTCTGCTGACTAACTCAGGACCTTTTTCTGCCTCATCCCCTATGGGTTCCCCTTCTTCCTCCTCCTCCTCTTCTACATTCTCTGTTTCAGGGAGATCTGGATCACCAAGGGTACCTTCTAAGGCTGGCATGCTCCAATCTGTATTAGAAGCCTTTCTAGCATCATATGTCTCTAAGAGACCTAACAGAAAGGGAGTGTTAGGGTTAGAACCCTGTTTCAATTTCCTGGAGGTACACAATTGTCTCATCTCCTGGAAACTGAGAGCTGCATATCTGGAAAGGACCTGTGGAGGGTCACTAACCACTAGGGGAGTCTCTGTGGACTCTCCATGGGTAGACATACTTTCTAGTGAGGTGCAAGTGATGCACTTACCTACACTATGGGTTTTCCTACTGATCCCTTGCTAAGAGTTGTAGTCAGGGTGTGCTAGGCCCTTTCTACTACAACAGCTGGTTCAGTAGAACTTAGAGTATTTCTAAGCTTGTTATATGTACCTAGAGTACCTTATGTGATTTTCAAATGATATTTCAAGATTATATGTGGTAAAAACAACAGCAAGCTCAAATCCCAAACGCTGCACACCAATGTGAGAAGTTGGCCTGATATATGATGCTCACTAGTTCTAGTGATCACCTTGTATCAGTCCAAACACCCCTTATGGTGATTGGTTGTAAGAGTGCGGCAGGAAGAGTGGGACTGCGAGTCCCAGGAGGGTCAGCGGCTTGCTGCGGCAGGAAGAGTGGGACTGCGAGTCCCAGGAGCGTCAGCGGCTTGCTTGTTGGCCGCACCTGTGAGACTCTTCCCCCTTGACCCCGCCCCCCTCCCGGGAGCTTTAAGCCTATGCACCCGCGGCCCGTGGGTGAGGTAACAAGAGCATTTCGGTGCTCAAGGGTAGTTTAACTGTCCTAGTGTTCAGTTCCACAGTCGTTGTCGTCCTATCTAGTCAGGAGTGTCCGTACTCACCGTTTTCTCGAACTGTACTGTCCATAGACACTGTTACATATCTCGCGTGTGAGTTCACACTCTGTACACGCGTTCCGTGGGCCTCCTAGTACTTACCTGAAGTTAGTATAGCATGTTCCCATCGATTCTACAGCCTCTGGACAGCTCCATTTCCTTTATCGACTCTCACATTCCACTTACTTAGTATATGGTTTGTCGTGCCCCTAGGGCACCATTTTAATTTTGTGCGACTTGTAGTATTTTTCGTAAGAGATTGTCATGTGCTTAGCCCTCTGACCTCATAAAGAGTTCAGAGGTGTTGTTATTAATAAATATATTGTTTCTTTTCATAACAACCTGTGTGGTGTCCTTTCACTTGGTATTCAAGGGGTTATATTGTGGTAAAACAGCTGGCATCACATGCCAAAAAAGTTTAGCCTAAGACTGCTTTGTCCATGCTACCATTAGGATAGCTGGTCTATAAGGTTGACTTACAACCAATCACCATAAGGGTTGTTTGGACTGATACAAGGTGATCACTAGAACTAGTGAACATCATATATCAGGCCAACTTCTCACACCTCAGACATATGAGACCAGTGAAAGTGTGGGGCAAGCCTGTCCCAAGTCTTGTTCTGGCCTAAGTGACCTGCAAGGGGAATCTCATGGGCTAAGGTGAGAAGGAAACCTCTAAGAGACAAGGGGATGACCAGCCTCCTGGTAGCACCAGGTTTGGGGTCTCTTGCCTCAGAGTATAGGAGTCCAGCATCCCAATATACCTTATGGGCACCTGTAGCATTCCAGCAGCCTCAGCAGCAGCCTGCTGTCTGAGGGGTTCAAGAGAGGAACAGTCTAACTGGGCCTGTCTCAAGTCTGCCCTAGAAGGTCCCCCTGTCCCAAGAAACTCAACCTGTTCAGGTTCAAGCTCTTCTAGGACAGTTCCTTCTGGGGTCTTGGGGTCAGCCTCCTGAGAGAGCTGATCCTCAACCTGAGGCAGGGGGAAGGGTCAACCTTACCCCTACTGCTCTTTCTCTTGGGTAGTGTCTGGTCCATTCTTCCAGGATCCAGCACTAGTTCAGCTGGGCATTTCTTGGCCTGTGACCTAGTCACAGCAAGGACATGTGAGGAGAGACCTAGCATTTCTACATGAGTCCTGTACTCCACATCTGACCACAGTGAGGATTCAAAATCATTGCCCAAAAGACAATCTACTGGGAGGTCTGAACTAACTACAACCCTTTTGAGGCCAGTTACCCCTCCCCAGGAGAAATTAACAACTGCCATACTGTGATTGGTAGTGACATTGCTAGCATTGGTCACTAGGTAGTCTGAACCTAGCATGATCTGGTCAGGGTCCACAAATGTTGGTGTCACCATAGTGACACTGGCACATGTGTCCCTCTAGGCCTGAGACATTTTTCCATTAATTAAAGGCGTTTGTCTGTATTTGCCCAGAGTACTAGGACTTACAGTAGGGGTCATATCCATGTCCCCAGTACAAACAAGAACTGCCTGAGTTGGTATTCTAACTAAGTCAGAACCCACCTCAGTTCCCAGGGTTAACCCAACTATAGCCTTGGGAGGTACACTACCACTACTAACTGTACTAGGGGGTGCAGGTGTCTTAGGGACAGTAGTGTTAGGAGTTTGGCCTTTCTTGGTGCACTCACTAAACCAGTGAGTCTTACTTTTACAGTATTGGCACCATGGTTTCTTAGGACCATCATTCTTCTTCTTTTGGGAATTTTGGGACCCACCCTCCTTAGGTTGTTGGGGCCCTGTTTAAGACTTCTGGTCATTTTGCTTATTCTCATTACCCTTCTGGTCTGCTTTCTTCTGGCCACCACCCTGGTTCTGGTTCTGCTGCTTGACCCTTGTCCTGACCCATCTGTCTGCCTTCTTTCCCAATTCTTGGGAAGAGGTCAGATCTGAGTCAATCAAGTGCTGATGCAACAACTGGTTCTGACAATTATTTAAGATTTGCTCTCTCATAATTAGATTATACAATCCTGTGTAATCAGTAACTTTACTTCCCAGTAACCAGCCCTCCAGAGCCTTAGTGGCACAATCAACTAAGACAGTCCAATCTTGAGCCTGAGTTTTCTGGGTATCCCTGAACATTAACCTGTATTGTTCAGTGGTTAAGCCAAACCCATCAATCAGTGCAAGTTTCAAGACTTGGTAATCATTAGCATCCTCATCTCTAACAGTGAGGAGCTTGTCTCTACCTTTACCTTCAAAGGAGAGCCACAAAATAGCTGCCCACTGACTCTGGGGTACCTGCTGTACTTTGCAGGCCCTCTCCAAAGCAGTCATCCACTTGTGGATATCATCCCCTGTCTTATATGGGGCACTATTTTACTCAGGTGTCTATTGTCAAAACTCCTGTCTTTATCCTTAGGGATATTGCTGCCACCAGTGGGGACTACCCCACTCAACTGTTGCTCTCTAGCAAAGGCAAGCTTTTCTTTGGCAAGGGCAAGTTCTTCCCTCTGGATCCTCAGATTAGCCTGTCTCATCCTTGCTTCATGTTCTCTCCTCTGAGGGGAAGTCATTCTCCTCTGGGGAGAAGTCATTCTCCTCTGAGCAGAGGCATGAGAGTGTACAGATCTATTGGAGTCCCTAGAATGAGATCTATCTCTCCTAACTCCAAAGTTAGGCCTGCTGAGGGTCAGTACTGGGGGTCCCCCAGATCCTTCCCTATGTAGGGGTAAGTTGGCCCTTGTAAGTCTGCTGACTAACTCAGGACCTTTTTCTGCCTCATCCCCTATGGGTTGCCCTTCTTCCTCCTCCTCCTCTTCTACATTCTCTGTTTCAGGGAGATCTGGATCACCAAGGGTACCTTCTAAGGCTGGCATGCTCCCATCTGTATTAGAAGCCTTTCTAGCATCATATGTCTCTAAGAGACCTAACAGAAAGGGAGTGTTAGGGTTAGAACCCTGTTTCAATTTCCTGGAGGTACACAATTGTCTCATCTCCTGGAAACTGAGAGCTGCATATCTGGAAAGGACCTGTGGAGGGTCACTAACCACTAGGGGAGTCTCTGTGGACTCTCCATGGGTAGACATACTTTCTAGTGAGGTGCAAGTGATGCACTTACCTACACTATGGGTTTTCCTACTGATCCCTTGCTAAGAGTTGTAGTCAGGGTGTGCTAGGCCCTTTCTACTACAACAGCTGGTTCAGTAGAACTTAGAGTATTTCTAAGCTTGTTATATGTACCTAGAGTACCTTATGTGATCTTTCAAATGATATTTCAAGATTATATGTGGTAAAAACAACAGCAAGCTCAAATCCCAACCGCTGCACACCAATGTGAGAAGTTGGCCTGATATATGATGCTCACTAGTTCTAGTGATCACCTTGTATCAGTCCAAACACCCCTTATGGTGATTGGTTGTAAGAGTGCGGCAGGAAGAGTGGGACTGCGAGTCCCAGGAGCGTCAGCGGCTTGCTTGTTGGCCGCACCTGTGAGACTCTTCCCCCTTGACCCCGCCCCCCTCCCGGGAGCTTTAAAACCCACGCCTCGTGGCCCCCTCTCCGCGGGTGCCGCTCGAGGCTGTCACATCGATACCTGTACTGTTGGGTTTTTCCTTTCCTTTCCTCTGGGAGCTGAGGTGGCCTGTGTGGACGGCGGCGGCAGGAAGAGTAGTACTGCGAGTCCCAGGAGCGTCAGCGGCTTGCTTGTTGGCCGCACCTGTGAGACTCTTCCCCCTTGACCCCGCCCCCCTCCCGGGAGCTTTAAAACGCGCGCCTCGCAGCCCCCGCTCCGCGGGAGCCGCTCGAGGCTGTCACATCGATACCTGGACTGTTGGGTTTTTCCTTTCCTTTCCTCTGGGAGCTGAGGTGGCCTGTGTGGACGGCGGCGGCAGGAAGAGTGGGACTGCGATTCCCAGGAGCGTCAGCGGCTTGCTTGTTGGCCGCACCTGTGAGACTCTTCCCCCTTGACCCCGCCCCCCTCCTGGGTATTCCGAAGGACCATTGGCCATAAGAACAAGGCAGGCCCACGCGTCACGCGGGACGCGCGCGGGCTAGAGCCGGGCTAAGCCCGGGCAAAGGGCGGGCCGTTTGAGGCCGTTAGAGAACGGTAGAGACCGGACCGGGCCACCCCCCTAACGCCCCGTTTCCCTGGTACTGTTCTCTGTCCATTTGGTCGACTACCGGCAAGACGCTTCATCATGGCCAGCAGGGAAACTAGAAGCAAGTCTGCTTCCACTCTCTCCGGAACATTGGACAAATTCCTCTTTAAAGTTAATCTCGTGTCTAATAAGGGTACCTCTGTATCCGAGGAAGGTGTAGATAGTTCTTGCTTATCTTCGCCAGGGTTATTAACAAATACTAGGACACCGCTCCCGCTTGATGCGACCCACCTCTCCCTATTGGATAGTATTGACCAAACTATTGAGTCAGTTTTGCAACAACTTAGGACACCGTCATCTGTGCCAAGGGATAGAGGTACATCACGCACTATTAGTGATGTAGAGGTCTCCTCTGTCACAGAGATTGTGCCGCCCGGGGATCAGGGTATGGATCCCAATCTGTCAATGTGTACGGGTGATAGTGAGGATCCCGTAACTAAAAGGAAACGACCCAGCAAGCCCAAAGGCGTTAAAAGGACTAAAACTAATCATGTAATACCTATTGTGGAGGAAAATTTGGGTGCACCTGAGCTTATAAGCTCGGGAAAGAAAGGGGCCATTCCAGGTGTTCCACCTATTGCATCTACACCAGTGCTCACACAGCCATTTATATTTGGAGGGGTTGCCCCTAACACCTCGGATTCCCTTATTGCCACACTCAACGCTGTCCTCGAAGGTCTTTTGAATCCCCTTATCCTCAAATTGGATTCAATAGATTCGAGATTGACAGTGATTGAGAAATTCAGTATGGGTATTTGAACACAGACTGGGAGTGGAGCAAATCCCGATGGAACATTAGGGAGTGGTATGATTGTCCCCTGTCCTCCCCTGTCAACTATGGCGCACGTTCCTCGTACATGTATAGCTCCCACTGGGGAAAAGAGTAATAACATTATAGTTCCCGGTCCTCAAACTGTTCCTGCACCACTCCCCAGGTCTGCACCACCGATCCCCCCCCCCCCCCCCCCCCCAGAAAGTCAAAACAACCAGTCTCGGCTAGACAACACACCCAGGAGAGTCTAACAAATGTGCTAGTTCACAGCTCTAATTCACAGGACAGCTCTAAATCTAGGCGTATGGCAGTTAACCTGCCTCCTGAGGCGGCGGGCTATACTGCAATACTGACGGGGGTCCCTGAGCTGGCCAACGGCGTGAAGGAGTCTTATGACTCCTTACGCAATAAAGTAATTAGTTGGCTTAATATCCAAAGGCCACTTTCATCTGATCTAAAGGGAGACGTTTTACTGGTTAGAAGGGTGCCTTGGATTGGGTATACTGCTAAGAAAACTGTGGGGGATTGTATAATCGTCAGTTTTAAGAGCCCTCAGGTTGTTACCTACATTTGCAACTGGCTCAGTAGCATAGGTAACACATCTATTGAATTGGTCCCTCTCTCGTATTTTTACCCTAAACCTTTGAGGAGTGATGACGGGTGGACACGGGTGGGTTTTGCTGTAGACGGGACTAGATATAGGCCCAGGCACAACGTCCATCCTACCTCATTCAATTTCGCCCATCCAAATAGATTCAACTGCCTTGACGAGGTAGATTGACTCCGAAGGGGTATTTCTACGCAATCTTGCCCAGTCAGCGTAGTTGAACCTCCAGGACAGGGGATGGGTGTTGTAGTGACTGACACCCCAAATAGAGAACTGGAAGATTGTGGTTTGAAATTGCCTGGCCCAAGGGACCCTTTAGTGACCCGTTCCGTAAACCAAACTGGAAACGTACTAACCCCCCAAGTTATCTGTGCTGCTAATATAGCAACAACTGCCCTATCTACCCAGGTAATAGAAGTACATCGGCCTGCACTCTTAAACGCAGGCATTACACCTGAAACACTGCATGGGTCCCCTTCCAAACCTATCTCTGAGACTTTGAAGGTCCTCTCCTGGAATGTGGCAGGTATTGCAAATAAATTATATACACCAGATTGGGAGCACTTATTAGACTCTACTGATATCTGCCTTTTCTAGGAGACGTGGGCTAGGCACCCATTGACTAGACAGGGTTTTGCAGTATTTGAAATTCAGGCTAGGTGGAGTGGAAAGGGGAGCCTCTGGGCATCCTCATTTCTTCTATCGATTTACTTATACCATTTACTTAGTATATGGTTTGTCATGCCCCTAGGGCACCATTATAATTTGTGCGATTAAGTGTATTTTTCTTAAGAGATTGTTATGTGCTTAGCCCTCTGATCTCATAAAGAGTTCATAACAACCTGTGTGGTGTCCTTTCATCTGGTATTCAAGGGGTTATATGTGGTAAAACAGCTGGCTTCACATGCCAAAAGAGTTTAGCCTAAGACTGCTTTGTCCATGCTACCATTAGGATAGCTGGCCTATAAGGTTGACTTACAACCAATCACCATAAGGGTTGTTTGGACTGATACAGGGTGATCACTAGAACTAGTGAGCATCATATATCAGGCCAACTTCTCACATTGGTGTGCAGTGGTTGGGATTTTAGCTTGCTGTTGTTTTTACCAAATATAATCTTGGGATATCATTTGAAAGATCACATAAGGTACCATAGGTACATATAACAAGCTTAGAAATACTCTGGGTTCTACTGAACCAGCTGTTGTAGTAGAAAGGGCCTAGCACACCCTGACTACAACTCTTAGCAAGGGATCAGTAGGAAAACCCATAGTGTAGGTAAGTGCATCACTTACACCTCACTAGAAAGCATGTCTATCCATGGAGAGACCTCAGTGACTCCCCTTGTGATTAGTGACCCTCCACAGGTCCTTTCCAGATATGCAGCACTCAGCTTCCAGGAGATGAGACAATTGTGTACCTCCAGGGAACTGAAACAGGGTTCTAACCCTACCACTCCTTTTCTGTTAGGTCTCTTAGAGAAATATGATGCTAGAAGGGCTTCTAACCCAGGCCCCTCTGATCCAGCAGATGGGAGCCTGCCCACCTTAGAAGGTGACCCAGACTCTAACCTACCTGAAACAGAGAATGTAGATAGTAGGGAATAAGGGGATACATCTGAGGATGAGGCAGACAATGGCCAACTTTTAGTCAGCAGACTTACTAGGGCCAACTTAGGCCTACATAGGGAAGGGTCTGGGGGAGCCCCAGACCTAACCTCAGGCAGGCCTAACTTTGGGATTAGAAGAGATAGGTCTCACTCCAGAGACTCCAATAGTTCTATTCACTCCCAGAACTCTCATGCATCTGCTCAGAGGAGGATGACTTCCCCTCAGAGGAGAGAGCATCAGGCAAAGATGAAGGAAGTTAATCTGAGGATCCAAAGGGATGAACTTGCCCTTGCCAAAGAGAAACTTGCTTTTGCTAGAGAGCAACAATTGAGTGGGTTAACACCCACTGGTGGCAGCATTATCCCTAGAGATAAAGACAGGAGTTTTGATAATAGACACTTGAGTAAAACAGTGCCCTCCTATAAGACAGGAGATGACATCCACAAATGGATGACTGCTCGGAGAGAGCCTGCAAAGTACAGCAGGTACCCCAGAGTCAGTGGGCAGCTATACTGTGGCTCTCCTTTGAAGGTAAATGCAGAGATAAGCTCCTCACTGTTAGAGATGAGGATGCTAATGACTACCAAGTCCTGAAAAATGCACTGATTGATGGGTTTGGCTTAACAACTGAACAGTACAGGTTGATGTTCAGAGACTCCCAGAAAACTCAGGCTCAGGATTGGACTGACTTTGTTGATTGTGCCACTAAGGCTTTGGAAGGCTGGTTACTGGGAAGTAAAGTTACTGATTACACAGGATTGTACAATCTTATTATGAGAGAACAAATCTTAAATAATTGTCAGAACCAGTTGTTGCATCTGCACCTGATTGACTCAGATCTGACCTCTCCCCAAAAATTGGGAAAGAAGGCAGACAGATGGGTCAGAACCAGGGTTAAGCAGCAGAACCAGAACCAGGGTGGTGGCCAAAAGAAAGCAGACCAAAAGGGTAGTAACCAGAATCAACAAAATGACCAGAAGTCTTCAACAGTGCCCCAACAACCTAAGCAGGGTGGGCCCCAGAAATCCCAAAAGAAGAAGAATGATGGCCAAAATAAACCATGGTGCCAGTACTGTAAAAGTAAGACTCACTGGTTTAGTGAGTGCACCAAGAAAGGCTCAGCTCCTGCCACTACTGCCCCTAAGGCACCTGTACCCCCTAGTCCAGTTAGTAGTGGTAGTGCACCCCCCAAGGCTACAGTTGGGTTAACCCTGAGAACTGAGGTGGGTTCTGACTTAGTCAGAATACCTACTCAGGCTGTTCTTGTCTGTAGTGGGGACATGGATATGACCCCTACTGTCAGTCCCAGTACACTGGGCAAGAATAGGCAAACGCCTTTAATAAATGGGAAAATGGCTCAGGCCTACAGGGACACATGTGCCAGTGTCACTATGGTGACACCAGCCTTTGTGGACCCTGATCAGATCATGCTAGGTTCAGACTACCTAGTGACCAATGCTAGCAACGTCACTACCAATCACAGTATGGCAGTTGTTAACTTCTCCTGGGGAGGGGTAACTGGCCTCAAAAGGGTTGTAGTTAGTTCAGACCTCCCAGTAGATTGTCTCTTGGGCAATGATTTGGAATCCTCCATGTGGTCAGATGTAGAGTACAGGACTCAAGTAGAAATGTTAGGTCTCTCCTCACATGTCCTTGCTGTGACCAGATCACAGGCCAAGAAATGCCCAGCTGAACAAGTGCTGGATCCTGGAACAATGGACCAGACACTACCCAAGAGGAAGAGCAGTAGGGTTAAGGCAGTGCCTTCCCCCCTGCCTCAGGTTGAGGATCAGCCCTCTCAGAAGGCTGACCCAAAGACCCCAGAAGGAACTGTCCTAGAAGAGCTTGAACCTGAACAGGTTGAGTTTCTTGGGACAGGCGGACCTTCCAGGGAAGACTTGAACCACTTGAACCACTCAGACAGCAAGCTGCTGCCGAGGCTGCAGGGAATGCTACTGGTACCCACAAGGTGTACTGGGATGAAGGACTCCTATACTCTGAGGCAAGAGACCCCAAGCCTGGTGCTACCAGGAGGATGGTCATCCCCTTGTCTCTTAGAGGTTTCCTTCTTACCTTAGCCCATGAGATTCCCCTTGCAGGTCACTTAGGCCAGAACAAGACGTGGGACAGGCTTGTCCCTCACTTTCACTGGCCACACATGTCTGAGGACACCAAAGAGTTTTGTCGCTCATGTGTCACCTGCCAAGCCAGTGGCAAATCAGGTGGCACCACAAAGGCCCCCCTTATACCACTACCTGTGGTGGGGGTGCCCTTTGAAAGAGTGGGGATAGACATTGTTGGACCAATGGACCCCCCAACAGCATCTGGGCACAGATTTATACTGGTGGTAGTGGATCATGCCACCAGGTATCCAGTAGCTATTCCCCTTAGGACCACTACAGCTCCTGTTGTGGCCAGGGCCCTACTTGGAGTTTTCTCCAGAGTGGGGTTATCTAAGGAGGTTGTCTCTGACAGGGGTGCAAACTTCATGTCAGGATACTTGACTGCAATGTGGAAGGAGTGTGGTGTAAATTACAAATTTACCACACCCTATCACCCACAGTGCAATGGGCTTGTGGAGAGATTCAACAAGACCCTAAAAGGGATGATAAAAGGGTTACCTGAAAAGCTTAGGCGAAGATGGGACATCCTTTTACCCTGCCTCCTGTTTGCTTACAGAGAGGTCCCACAGAAGGGTGTTGGCTACAGCCCTTTTGAGCTTCTGTTTGGGCATCCTGTAAGAGGACCCCAATGTCTTGTGAAGGAAGGATGGGAGTTACCTCTCAAAAAGCCTAAGCTTGACATAGTGGACTATGTACTTGGTCTCCGCTCCAGGATGGCAGAGTACATGGAGAAGGCATCCAAAAACCCTGAGGCCAGCCAAGAACTTGAAAAAGCTTGGCATGACCAAAAGGCTGTCCTAACTGTTTACCAGCCAGGACAGAAGGTGTGGTTGTTGGAGCTAGTGGCCCAAGCAGCTCTCCAAGACAAATGGTCTGGACCCCATACCATCATTGAGCAAAAGGGAGAGGTCACCTACCTGGTGGACCTTGGAACTCCCAGGACCCCCCACAGGGTGCTTCATGTAAACAGGCTCAAGGCATTTGTCGACAGGGAGGACATGGGCTTGCTCATGGCCACAGATGAGGGACAGGAGGAAGAGAGTGACCCTCTCCCAGACCTGCTCACTCAGAACCCTGATGATGGGTCAGTAGATTGTGTGGTCTTTTCTGACAGCCTCTCTGAGCATCAACAAAAGGATTGCAAACAGGTTCTTCAATCCTTTAGACAAATGTTCTCACTGACACCCAGTCAGACAAACTGGTGTACCCATGATGTGGACACTGTTGACAGTCTGCCTGTCAAGAGTAAAATCTAAAGGCAACCTGACCACGTCAGGGACTGCATAAAGAAAGAAGTACAAAAGATGTTGCAATTGGGAGTTATTGAACCCTCAGAGAGCCCTTGGGCTAGTCCTGTAGTCTAGTGCCAAAACCTCACACCCAGGATGGTAAGAGAGAGATGAGGTTTTGTGTAGACTACAGGGGTCTCAATGCTGTCACTAAGACAGATGCCCATCCAATACCTAGGGCAGATGAACTCATAGATAAATTGGCTTATGCCACATTCTTGAGTACATTTGACCTAACAGCTGGTTATTGGTAAATCAGGTTAGCTGAGGATACCAAGGCCAAGACAGCATTTTCTACCCCAGGAGGTCATTACCAATATGTGGTGATGCCCTTTGGTTTGAAAAATGCACCTGCCACTTTTCAAAGGTTGGTGAACCAAGTTCTCACTGGGTTGGATGACTTTTGTGCAGCATATCTAGATGATAGTGCTGTCTTCAGCTCCACGTGGGAGGATCACCTGATCCACCTGAGGAACGTTTTGGAGGCTCTGCAAAAGGCAGGCCTCACTATCAAGGCCACCAAGAGGCCTTTGCTGTGGTTTGGGCCCTGAAGAAGTTGAGGCCCTACTTGTTTGGACCTCACTTCAAGATTCAGACCGACCATAAGCCCCTCGTGCAGCTAAATCAAATGAAGGGTGAAAACCCCAAACTTCTTAGGTGGTCCATTTCCCTACAGGGGGTGGACTTTACAGTGGAGCACAGACCAGGGACTGAGCATGGCAATGCAGATGGTCTCTCCAGGTATTTCCACTTAGAACAGGAAGACTCAACTGGTCAAGGATAGTTTAATGTCCCTAGGTTTGGGGGGGGGGTTATATAGGAGAGTAGGGTCTGCAATCCTATGGTCACCCCAGATTTTTGCTTTTTGCTTCACTGGTTTACGACTTTCCCTGGCTGTGGGCCTGCTAATCAGACCCACAGCCTAGCTGTTCTCTCTCTAAATTGACATCCATGTACTTTAGGTGCATTTACCAATTGGTATTGGGACACCTTATCAGCCCCTGTACAGTGTACCTTAGGTACCCAGGGCATAGGTGAACCCAAGGCCTACCAGGGGATGCAGCATGTATTATGCCACCCCTGGCTGGCCATCTAAACAGACACAACTGGCTGCTAAGATAGCTGGGGCAAGGTGGTGTAAACGCCCTTTGCTATAGATATAGTATATCTATATCTAACCCTAAAATGGACACATATATTCCTATCAGTCACTCCTATGGCAGGCCTTATCAATCCTGAAGCAGAGTGCTTGGAATTATATGAGATGGTGCTCTAGCATGAGCTGAGCCTGTCTGCAGCTTGCGGAACCAAGTCCTTATAGCTGTTCCATGATAACGCTATACCATATACTCTTAAGTGCATTATAATCCTCGCAGTTGAATGCTAACTTTGGTATAGCATTATCAAAACATGTCGAGTAAGGTGTCATACAAATTGGAATACTACCCCCTCGCCAATTCTGGCGACGGGGGTACCGGGAAACATCACTTACAACGAAACTTTTACAACGCACTACCATTACAACGCGGTTATTATAACGCAAACTATTACAACGCATTGCGCTGGGGGGCGCTCTAGGATAGGGAATAGGTTAATTTACTATCCAATAACCTTCCCTAGTGTCCACGGGGACTGGAGTTGGAATAGTAAATTAAACTATTCACTATCCAACACCCAAAAGCGCTATGCGTTTTAATGGTATGCGATGTAAAAACTGCGTTGTAAAGGCAGGCGTTGTAATAGCCTGCGTTGTAACATCATACATCCGGGGGTAGCATTCCACCCTTTTAGAGGGACACGACATGTATGTAACTGTGAACCCCGGTTAAAGTTAAACGAAGCCTCAGCATCACAAAATGGATGCTGCCACCACAGACACAAGTCTGACCTCCTGCTGCTGGGAGTCCTTCCAGCGAGGGAGGCCTGGACAAAGGGTTTCCTGCCTTGGGAGGTGCTAGCACCACCCCAGACATGATTTTGTGTATTGCGGTAGGGAGGGCTGAAAGGAATGAGACCTGCCTGGGGCACACAGGGTGTCCCTGTGCATACCCCGGTTTAAACCAGTTGCTGGGGCACTCCAGCCCCAGCTCTGGCGCAAAACCGGACAAAGGATAGGGGGTGTAACCCCCCCTTCCTGGTCCCACCCATGGGAGGGACCTATTCAGCATTACAGCCCCCTTTAGCAGGATAAAGGTAGGAGCTGGTCCCATTCCAAATTAGATTTATCCTGAACTACTCTACAAGAAGAAACTCTGGACTTCGATGTTCTGCTCCACAGAAGACTGAAGAATCTCCCTTGTGGGCAAGGAGTGTCCACCCTGTAACTGCAGGCACCATCAAGCGTCCTAGTGGTTATCTTTGTCATCCTTCCTGCCAGAACCAGACTTCAGAGCCCGACGAGACCCGGACTCCCAGACCTCTCTGACCTCTACCCACATCTGCAGCACAGCTGAGATCCGTGGGTGCGACGAGACACGTGGGACCGGTCATCTTGAAGAAACTGCACTTCACTTCCAGCACGGCTTCAGAGGCATCCTCGAGTAAGTACTTTGGGGTCTAAGAAGCCCAAGCCCCGAGCAGCTCCTGCACCGAAGACCAGCCGTCCAGCATCCACGAGATCTGCGTGGGGCCCTTTTGCTTGGTTGCTGCTTGGCGCGTTGTCTGGTCACTTGCTGGCTGGCTAGTGGCCTCCTTGACGACGATCCTTGAAATCTACACTACTGGTCTGGTTGCTCCAGACTGGCCCTTGCTCCCTTCTAAAAGAGGAGCACCCCGAACCATCCTGGCCCGCACCAGACGCCGTTTCCACTCACCGCGTGGGTTGCCTTTGCCAAGGCCTGTTGACTCCAAATCCGGATCCGACGCCGCCGACAGCGAAAGCCTGCGTGGACAGCTCGTGCCTCCATCCTGGTCATCGAAGACACCTCCTGGTCCACGTGGCTGTAGAGACAAGCGTCCACTCTTCACCTGATTGCGACGACAGCACTTGGTTCCTTCCTGGTTCCACACCGGTCACTGGCTAGTGACTTTGAACACTGTCCCCTCTGCTTTCAGGTCCTCTTCTTCCTCGATCCACCCTTGGGTCGCACCGGACATCTTCCTACTGGTCGCCTACAGCATCTTTCTTCAAGGCTCCATAGACTTCGACGCGGAAACCCGACACACTTTGGCACCTATGCACCCGCAGCCCGTGAGTGAGGTAACAAGAGCATTTCGGTGCTCAAGGGTAGATTGACTCTCTTAGTGTCCAGGTATCCAGTCGTTTTAGTCCTAACTAGTCGGAACTGTCTGTTACTTACCTTTTCGTAATATGTTCTTCCCATTGACTTTGTTCCGCATCTCACGTGTATTCCGCCGTGGCGGAGCAGGGGGCCAGAGAGCCGGTCAGCCCACATCCGCTCCCGCAGCATCTGCCTCAAAGCCTTCCTAGTCTAAGCTTTCAGACCCATTCCACACCAGTGTGGGGCAGAGTTCGCCATCACCTGCTCCACTGACGTACCACCACTTCGGACAGGTGGGTGCTGCAAATCGTCTAAAGGGGCTACTCCCTCCCCTTCAAGATGACCCCTCCAGCCATGTCATTGCAGTACCACCGCATATCAGGGGATCACTTGCAACTTCTGCAGGAGGAAGTTACGGCCCTCTGGCCAAGGGAGCCATCGAGTGCGCTCCTGGGCCAGAAGTAGGGCGTGGTTGTTACTCCCACTACTTTCTGGTTCCCAAGAAAGGCAAAGGGGCCCGCGCCCGATCTTGGATCTCAGAGCGTCAACGTCTTCCTCCAGAAGGAGAAGTTCAAGATGCTGCCTTTAGCTCATGTTCTGGCTGCCCTGGACCCTGGGGACAGGATGGTAGCATTGGACTTGCAGGACATGTTCCCGTCCTGCCGGCCCACCAACGTTACCTGCAGTTCACAGTAGGCCACGAGCACTTTCAGTTTAACGTGATCCCCTTCGGCCTCACCAGTGCCCCTTGGGTGTTCACGAAAGTGATGGCGGTGGTCGCAGCTCATTTGCGCAGATCAGGGGTTCCAGTCTTTCCCTAACTTGACAACTGGATGTTGAAGGTGGGCTCGCCCCAGACAGTTGTCTCCCACCTCCAGACTACGGCCGACCTCCTGCACTCACTGGGGTTCTCAATCAACGTGCCGAAGTCACACCTGAGTCCCTCTCAGAAGCTCCTCTTCATCAGAGCGATTCTGGACTCGGTGCAGTTTCTGGTTTATCCTCCCGAGCAGCGGGCTCGGGATATTCAGGCACTGATTCCGATCTTTTAGCCTTGATCCCCAATTTTGGTCAGGATGACCCTACGGCTTCTGGGACTGATGGCCTCCTGCATCCTGCTGGTACATCACGCCAGATGGCGGCTGCAGGCTCTGCAGTGGGACCTGAAGTTCCAGTGGGCACAGCATCAGGGCAGCCTGTCCAACCACGTCCTGATCTCGGAGTGCACTGTGAGACAATTGAAGTGGTGGCTCACGGACCGTGATTGGGTCAATGGCAGATCCCCCTGCCTTCCCCAACCGGAGCACAAAGTGGTGACGGATGCGTCCCTCATGGCATGGGGGGCCACATGTGAGAGATGCGGAGATCAGAGGCCTCTGGTCTGCGGCGGAGTCCCGGCTCCCTATCAACCTTCTCGAGCTGTGGGTGATCCGGCTTGCACTGAAGGCATTTCTTCCCTCTGTCCAGGGAAGTGTAGTGCAGGTGTTCACGGACAACACCACCGCCATGTGGTATTGTAACAAACAGGGCGGGTGGGGTAGTGGCCCCCATGTCAGGAGGCTCTGAGCCTCTGGACGTGGCTGAAACATCAGGGCATCACCCTGGTGGTTCAACACCTGGCAGGTTCCCTGAACGCTAGGGCGGACAAACTCAGCCACCAGTGCTTGATGGATCACGAGTGGCGTCTGAACTCGGACGTGGTGCAAGGTCTCTTTCAGCGTTGGGGAGAGCCTTGGTTAGATCTATTCGCCACCGAAGAGAATGCGCAATGTCATCATTTCTGCGCGTTGGAATTTCCAAGGCGGCACTGCTCTGAGACGCTTTTCGTCGCGAGTGAAGTTGCGGTCTGTTGTATGCCTTTCCGCCTATACCACTTCTGCTCAGAGTTCTGAAGAAGATCAGGCGCGACCGGGTCCAAGTCATCCTTGTGGCTCTGGATTGGGCACAAAGATACTGGTATCCCGATCTACTCAGTATGTCATTCGATCCCCCGATTCGACGGCCTCTTGAGGAGGATCTTCTGTCCCAGCCACAGGGGACGTTCCTCCACCCGAACCTGTCCAGCCTCCACCTCCATGCGTGGAGATTGAGCGGCAACAGTTGATGCCATTTGACTTGCCACCTGAAGTCTTTGATGTCATTCTGGCAGCCAGGCGTCCCTCCACAAAAACGGTATACGCCTGCAGGTGGAACAAATTTGTGGCATGGTGTACAGCAAAGGCTGTGGATCCCCTCTCTGCCCCTCTTTCAGAGGTTATCCTCTTTTTTTCTTTCCCTGGCCCAGCAGGGCTCTGCTCTGGGCACTATTAAGGGATATCTTTCGGCCGTTTCAGCCTTCTTGAGGCTTCCTGATCAGCCCTCTCTGTTGAAGTCCCCTGTTGTTAATAGATTCTTGAAAGACATTACTCACATGGTTCCTCCTGTTCCCTTTGTAATGCCACAGAGGGACTTGAATCTGGTGTTAACTTATCTGATGTGTGCTCCCTTTGAGCCGCTCCATAACTGTCCTTTATGTCTTCTGACCCTAAAGACTGCTTTCCTGGTTGCCATCACCTCTGCCAGGAGAGTCAGTGAGCTCTAGGCTCTTTCTTCTAAGCCTCATTTCCTCTCTGTCCATCCGGACAAAGATGTTCTGAGGACCCGTCCTTCTTTTCTACTCAAGGTGGTTACTGCCTTTCACATCGGCCAGACCATTACCTTGCCCATCTTCTTTCCGCCTCCGCATCCCTCAAAAGAGGAAGATAGGCTCCACCGTCTAGATCGAAAACGTGCTCTCTCTTCTTACCTTAACCGCACGCAACAGTTCCGGGTGAACGACCAACTCTTTGTCGGCTACGTGGGCGCTAAGAAGGGTCAGGTGGTGCACAAGCGGACCATCTCTCGGTGGGTCATTTTGTGCATCAAGATCTGTTATTCCTTGGCTAAAAATGAACCTACTGCCTTGGGAGGGGGAGTACCTTTGCAGGACAATTGTCAGGCAGCTACGTGGGCCTCGCTGCACATGTTTGCCAAGCATTACTGCCTGGACAGCCAAGTTCAGAGTGACGGCTTCTTTGGCCGTTCAGTTCTCCAGGACTTTCTTGTGTGATTTTGGTTCGCAGACCCACCACCGGAGTTGGTATTGCTGGGGTATCTATTCTAAGGTAAGGAATCTAACACTAACCTGTTTCTTTCAGATGCATAAGTTACTTACCTTTGGTAACAATAGATCTTACATTAGTTAGTGTTAGATTCCTTACTGCCCCACCCATCCTCCCCGTTGTGCGAACCGATATCTAGGGTTAAGGACTTTCCCTGTCAGGGCCCTAGTTTCATGGCACCAGTGTCGGTTTCTTGCATGGCTCTGAATTCGTGGCGTGGAAAACTATGTACAGAACTGACGTCAGCGCGCGAGGACGGCGTCTAAGTACTCCAGCGACGTCATTCTGGTGCACACGCCGACGGACGCGGAGCCACAGGACAACCCCTACCGACGCTTAGGGGTACTGTTGACAAAAACTTTCCGGATCCAGTCTGATACCTGGGGATATTCTAAGGTAAGGAATCTAACACCAACTAATGTTTCTTACAGATATTTCATTACCGCAGGTAAGTAACTTGTGCGACAGGTAGCTACCCTAACAAAGAACAGCTCTTAGAGATGCTACTGCAGTAAGACCTCCAGAATCCTGAGAAGCCAGAAGAGCAGGATAACTCTGGGTTAAGTGCACCTCAAGAAGAAGGGTCAGGGGTGGCTCACCTCAATGACCCCACTTCTGAGCATAACCAAGAGCAGTCTGATGACCCCTCACTTTTGAACTTTAATCCTCCAGGGAATAGTACAAATGGTACAGATTTAGCCCCAATTGGTAGGTCCCCATCTGTTTCTCCTGGGAGGGTGCAAAGTGTCCTGGGGAGGTCTAGGTCTTCCTCTGTCAATTCAACCTCCTCTATCACACTGTAGGTACCTCCATCACTAGTTAGAGGGAGGACTCCTTAGAAAGGGAATACCACCTGCTCAAGCTTGAGAGAGCCAAGCTCAAAATCAAGAAGGAGCAGTTGGCCCTTGACAAGTAGACTCGGGAAGTTCAGAGGACTAGGAATAATTTGGGACTAGGTTCCCATGGTATCAGGACTAATGAACGGAGGTTTAGGAACACTCATTTGATTCAATGAATCTGAGCAGGATAGTCCCTCCTTACTAAGAGGGGAATGCATCCACCAATAGATCACTGCTGTGGAGGGGGCTGTAAAGTTTGGAAGGTCCCTCAGGGTCAGTGGGCAGCTATGCTGTGGCTTTCCTTTGCTAACAACAGACAACAGTGGAGACACACTTCTCACTGTTAAGGAGGAAGATGGAGATAATCACTCAGTCTTGAAGAGTGCCTTCATAGGACGGTTTGGTCTAACCACTGAACAGTACAAGTTTAAGCGTATGGACACACAGATGGCACATATTCAAGCCTATGTAGATTTTGTAGACAGTGCTATGAAGGCTCTGGAAGGCTGGCATTATGGAAGTAATGTGCATGACTATGAGGGGTTGTACATTTTATTGATGATGAGCACATCCTTAATTACTGTCAAAATCAACAACTGCACCAGTACCTGGTTGACTTAGATCTGACTTCTTTCTAAAAATTGATAAACAAGGCAGACAAGTGGGTCTGCACCAGGGTGAAACAGAAATCTCATGGTGGTGGTGACCAGAAGAAGCAAGATTCTTCTAAAGCCCAAGAGAAGGGTGGGGAGAAAAATAAAGCCAAAGAGTCTTCACAAAGTGCCCAAAAGTCTTCCTCTGTGGGTTGGTCCTAAACCTCTTCCTGCTCCAACATGAAACCTTGGTGTTACCTGTGTAGGGATAAAATTAATAAAACAAAAGATGACAATTACTCTAAATCTGGAACCAGGAAGCCTACTACCACTGCTCGTAAAGCAACTAGTTCCCCTAGCACCAGTAGAAGTAGTGGTAGTGCCCCCAAGGAATTAGTATGGTTAACCTTGGGTTCTGGAGTGGATTCTGTCCTAGTAAGATCACCCACCCAAGCTGTCCTTATCTGTGACAGAGGCATGGAACTTGCCCCTGTCACAGATGTCCCTACTTTTATGTCCCACTAACTTGGCCAGTACAGACAATAGCCACTGATTAATGGTCAAGAAGCTGTGGTATACATTGACACGGGCCCAGTGCCACTATGGTGACAAGGAAACTTGTGTTTCCTGACCAGATCATACTTGGACAACTATACCAAATGACTAATGCTAGCAATGTAAGGACTTATAATTTTCTTGGCAGTTGTGAATCTCATCTGGGGAGGGATAACTGACCCTAAAAGCCCTAAATGGAGAAGTCTCACCATCTTCAAGATAGTGGGTACTGAAAAATGTGCTTCCAGTGTAAGAAAGTAGGATCTTTTTGTCATAGTTACTGTAGGAAAGTGTACCTTTTTGCATGGTTACTCCCCACTTCATGCTTGATATCTGATGCACTTTGACTGAGTGTGCCTACCAATCAGGTTCCCAGGGCCGGTGTTCTTTACCAAAACTGATCCTTTATTTTCACAATTGAGCAGCTCACCAAGAAGGAAGGCCCACACTGCAGAAAATGCGGCGAGGATGCTGTGCTTGGCAGGTAGAGATGCTGGAGACTGGAGCTTCTTGTAGCCCGAAGAGCTCTGAAATTGTCTGAGCCAACAAGCTTTGGCAAACGGCAAGTTGATGCAGCGCACAGGGGTTTGATCCTAGTGTTTCCAATGAGGGATACTGACCTCCAAATTGCAGAGAGGACAGGTCAGGCCTCAAGGCAGTTGCAGAACCACTACTTGTGTTGCTGAGCCCCCCAACACCGACACCAGCAAGAGAGCCAGCTGGTTCACCGAAGACCACCAGGCCTCCAAGCGTACCTGCCAAAAACTGGGAAAAACTGGACCCTCAAAAGAACACCGGAATGCTACACAGCCCACAGGAACACCACCCGACGACACCACCACCTCATCAGATCCACCAAAAGGACCGCCTTCAAAGACCGCCTAGACAACAACGCACACAACAGCAAAGAGCTCTTCAACATCGTGAAGGAACTCCCCAACCCCAGCTCCAACACCAACGACATCCCACCGTCACAAGACCTGTGGGACTTGCTGGCCACCTTCTTCCACCGCAAGATCACAGACATCCACGACAGCTTCGATGCCGTCACCACCCCGGCAACCACCGATACCCCCACTCCCACAACCACCAACTGCATGCTCGCCTGGACCAACATCAACGACGACGACCCCATCAAAATCATGAAGACCGTCCACTCCGGATCCCCGGAAGACCCCTGCCCACACCATATATTCAACAAAGCCAGCAGCACCATCGCACCCCACCTCTGGAAAACCATCAACATCTCCTTTGAGACAGCTACCTTCCCGGAGAGCTGGAAGCATGCAGAGATCAACGTCTTACTCAAGAAACCCAAGGCGGACCCTAAGGACCTCAAGAACTTCCAACCCATCTCCCTGCTCCCGTTCCCTGCCAAGGTCATCAAAAAGGCCATCAACAAACAACTGATCAGCTTCTTTGAAGAGAACAACATTTTAGACCCGTCTCAATCTGGGTTCTGCAGCAACCACAGCACCGATACGGCCCTCATCGCCTCCACCGACGACATCAGGTCCCTGCTCGACAATGGAGAAACCGCAGCCCTCATCCTACTGGACCTGTCAGCCGCCTCGACATGGTCTGCCACTGCACTCTAAGAGCACACCTCCACGACGCCGGAATCCAAGAAAAGGCCCTGGACTGGACCACCTCCTTTCTCTCCGGCAGAACTCAGAGAATCCGCCTCCACCTTCTGCTCCAAAGCCACAAGATCATCTGCAGCGTACCCCAAGGCTCATCCCTCAGCCCCACATTGTTCAATGTCTACATGGCTCCGCTCACTCACATCGCCCGTCGGCACGACCTCAACATCCTCTCCTACGCCGACGACACCCAGCTGATCCTCTCCCTCACCAACGATCCCCACACCGCCAAAAACAACCTCCACGAAGGAATGAAAGCCGTCGCCGTCTGGATGAGAAACAGCCGACTGAAGCTAAACTCAGACAAGACGGAGTTCCTCATCCTTGGTTCCACCCCCTCGGCCTGGGATGACTCCTGGTGGCCGACTGCACTAGGAGCACCCCCTACACCCACCGACCATGCATGCAACCTAGGGGTCATCCTCGACTCCACCCTCTCCATGACAAAGCAGGTCAACGCTGTCTCCTCATCCTGCTTCAACACCCTCCGCATACTTCGCAGGATCTGCAAGTGGATCTCCGCCGAAATGAGAAGGACAGTGACCCAGGCCCTCATCAGCAGTAGATTTGGACTACGGCAAATCACTCTACGCAGGAGCCCCAGCCAAACTCCTGAAACGGCTCCAACGCATTCCAGAACGCCTCCGCACCCCTGATCCTTGACATCCCCCACTGCAGCCACATCACACCCCACCCGAGAGACCTGCACTGGCTCCCCATCAACAAGAGGATAACCTTCAAGCTCCTCACCCACGCACACAAGGCACTCCACGACACCGGACCAGCATACCTCAACATCCGACTCAGCCTCCACACCCCCGCCCGCCAGCTCCGGTCCGCAGACAGAACCCTCACCACCATCCCCCGCACCCGAAGAGCGACAGCCGGCGGCAGATCATTGTCCCACCTTGCCGCCAAAACTTGGAACACCCTCCCCATCCACCTACGGCAGACCGAAGACCTCCTAACCTTCAGGAGACTCCTCAAGACCAGGCTCTTTGAACAATAGCAGCATTTCCCCCACCCCTAGTGTATTGAGACCCTCACAGGTATGTAGTGCACTTTATAAATTAGTGATTAAGTGATTGATTGAGCCTTTCAAAGTCTATGGGACGTCTGGAGCAGCAGACCGGTCAGCTTTGTTGCGGTACCTGCAGATTTAGGGGACTGACTCCTTCACTCTAAAGGAGATTACGTTGGGTGTCTTTGGTGCCCAATGGTCTGGTGAAGATCCAGGAATAAGCACAGACACAGACAAAGAAGACTTGCAGAACAGCGAGAACAGGTACAGCAGGAGTCTTCCTTCATGTAGTCTCAGTTCCAGGCGAAGTACAGATGTCCAGATCGTTAAAGAGTGGCATGGTTTTAGGCTTGGGTCTTGTCTCATGAGGAATCCAAGGAACCAGCCACAAGTAAGCCCTTAAGCACCCTAGGGAAAGTGCTATAACAACGCAAGGGCCTCTCCTAGAGGATAGGCTGGATGGAGAGGAGGGGTATTCTTCCATGTCCTTCATCCAGTTTCGCGCCAAAGCAGGAGCCAAGGGCTCCCTGTACTGACTCAAACTGGAGTATGCAAGGAGGGCACCAAATGTGCCGTTTAAAGCAGTCTGGTGGCCCTGTCAAGTGCACGCACCCCAGCCCAATACACTAAGTCCTGGCTGGGAGGTGATCACACCTCCCTGTGACAGGAAACCTATTGCTCTACCTTCCCCTGCTCGAGCTTGGCTCAGCAGCAAGAAGGCAAAATTGTTTCTGTGGTCGGCATCCGCATTAGCTTGCTGTCAGACCCTGAAAGAATGTTACCGATAGTACAGTACAGGGAAGACTACCCCAAGGGAGCCCCCCCAGTACATAGGATCATACTTCCAATGCTGGAATCGGTGTTGGGGTATGATTCCAACATGTTTAATACCAAGCATGACCGGTTTGGTGCAGCTGCTATATAGTTAGACATCTTGTAATAACTGATGTCCACTATTTGTCTTAAAATGATTGACCGTACTTATAAAGCCTGGAGAATTGACTCTGGTGTTTGTAAGAGTGTCCTGCTCATGCAGGGGCACCCTCACACTTATAACCAAGTAACCAAGCACCCTGCCCTCAGGACTGAAGAGCCTGCCATAGGGGTCGCATAGATTTTAAGTGCAGTGACCACAGATATAAGGAAACTTATATCTGCTGTGAGAGGTGCATTTACCCACTCACACAGGCTGCCAGTTGACAGTACCTGTAACGCCCCTAAATTCAGTTTTTAGGGGTACCCCTGAACCTTGATCCTCAGATTCCTGCTACCTAAGAAAAAGACGGGCAAAGAGGATGCTGTGCAGGAAAGCAAAAAGACACCTACTGCCTAGGCCCCATCCCTACCGGCCTGTCTCCTGCTTCTCGAGCCTGCGAAGACAACACCTATCCTATGGCCAACCATAATCAACAGGGGTATACCCAAATTACCCTCTTATACCTGGGTAGGGGACTTAGTTTTATACAAAGGAAACTGGTATGATAGGAAACAATACAAGACAATTTATGAGTAGAGCACATTTAATTACCCTCTCCACAGTTATTAGTTATTCTAATCAAATGTATTGGGGCAGCCCAAAAGTATAGGGGGGCACTAGTGAGAATAATTTTCTAGGGTTATTGTGATATGTATTTTTTGTTGATGTATAGAATGTTGTGATATGTTATTCTTTTGTCCTCATTGATTAGGTGCCATTGTTTGTGTGTGCTATAAAAAGATTTTTAAACGTTTGTTTAGAATAACTAATAACTGTGGAGAGGGTAATTGAATGTGCTCTACTCATAAATTGTCTTGTATTGTTACCTGTCCCGTGGCCAGCAACTTCCCAGAACCTCAGGAAAACTGCCACCTCTCAATAAAGACCAAGATCTCCCGAGGACAATGGCCCTGTCCAGAACACCAACAACATCTAAAAGAGACTATTAGTTATGGTTTCCTTACCTTAGAATTACCCCCAGGCGTCAGTCTGGATTAGGAAATATTTTCTTTAGCAGTACCCCTGCACGTCGGTAGGTGGCGTCGGTCGACTCCACATCCGTCGTTGGCGTTGTGGCCACCAGAATGACAATGCGGTGTCTACTTAGTCGCCGCCACTGCGGGCTAACATCACTTCTTTATTTTTCCTGCCAGCCAGTGCAGACACGGAGAGAGCGGTTCCCTTAGTCACTTTTTGACTAACACTTTTCCGACTTTTATCAACAGCTTTTTTGAGTCGTTCGACTACTGGTTCATGTAGGGATGTCCCATGGTTGGACCGGCTTCAAGCCTTGTGACTCCTGTCACAAGTTGGTATCGATCACAGACCTGCACCTCATGTGCCTCTGGTGCCTGGAGCGCAACCACAACCCAAAGTCGTGCTCCGACTGTCAGGCCATGAACCCAAAGTCTATGCGGGAGCGGTCCTAAAAGCTTCTGGAAGCCCGGCAGTCAGCTCCGTGCCGCTCAAGATCCCAATCGAGATGGAGGACGTGGGACCGGTTGCAGAGTCACCACCATCTTTCCTCTTCGAAGTCTTCGTCATTGGGTAAGTCAAAGCACAAGAGGAAGGCAAAGAAGCACCATCGCTCTTCACCTTGTTCCCATCCGTCGGCCGACGTGACTTGGGACGTTGAAGGTCGTCATCCTTCAAAGCCTTCTAGGACGGCTCCGAGCTTCCCTCCCTACCTGGGAGCCAATGTGTCCCCTGCCCAGCTTCTTGCATTTTATGAAGCCCTCCACTTCATCTGTGGGCAGCCCGACTCCGCCGGCGTGCCTTTGGTTGAGGGCTCTAGGCCTTCAATGCCGGCGGTCCCAACCTCGGTGCCGCAGGGCCCCCAGGAATCCAGTCCTAAATCCGTATACGTGCCGGTCGACCTCACAATGCCTCTGATGATGCCTCATCCACCTCCAACGCCGGTTGTGTCCCCGGCCGGCGTCTACCCCGGCCTCCCCCTCAACTAGGACACAGAGCCGGACCGGCGTGGGTCAATGCCGGTACCGGCGGGTACCTTTGCCCTGCTGTTCTACCCTGGTGTTCCTTATCACCCTGATTGGCGGCCGGAGGAGAGTGAGGAGGACTGGGACTGTTTACCCTCTGGCAGACCACCTTGAAGAGCCGGACTGGAGAGAGGAGTTGGGTGATGCCAGTAGCCTGGATACTTCCCCAGACCTTGGTATGCTTGGTAACCCAGAAAACGACACTCCCTACTCTCCAAGGCATCTCAGGAGCAAGACAACTCTTTCACTCACTCACTCATACTTGTCCACAATAAGAGTATTCAGAGTCATGCTATAGTTTAAAATGTTTATTTTAACTATCGCGCTCTGTGGTACAGTACATGTGCCATTACTAGCAGCAAAATGCATAGAACCAATATTGGGCCTGATTCACAGAACTAACTTATGACAAAATCCTAAACTTACTACCATTTGTTCATTTTGGTATTCACAGAAGGCACCAGTATAGACCTGCTCATGGACCACTAAGAGGCCCATTAACTGGTCAAAATACGGGTCTGAACATGAGGTATTGGAGAGGCATAAATCTAATGACCATGTAAACGGACACTGTAAGCATGAAAATACTGGTTGCAAGCAGGTGAAGTATGCAAAGCGGAAGGACAACCCATAAGACACACTGAGAGTAGCCAGAGGTAGTGTACCGAAGCATCCATGCATACGGTCACGAACCAATTGCAGCCGGCCCGGTCTGTGCAGCACTACAAGAGGAGCAGCCATTGCGCAGCAGGCACAGGAGCAGCAGGATTCCATTAGCTAAGGTTAGTATTAAAGGGAATCCTCCAAAGACGCTGGAAAAGATAGGATGAATGAAGGCAGGTATTACACTAAATATTGTCTGAAAATAAATCACAAGGCCAGAGCTGACAGCTTTAGAAAAATGTGCAAGGCCTTGAGTATTAGATGCATTAACAATGCAGTCTATAAGCTCCTCAAAATGTAGTGGGAGGTTAGTGTTCAAAAGCGTTTGAATTTTGCTAGCAGTGCTCACCACCTGCAGATTGTAAGTCTCGCACGCGGAAGTAAGGGGGACTTCTTGTTGGAATAAAAGCGCTTTTAGCCCACTCAACTTGTTGAAATCTGTTTTCAAAGTTGGTATGGAAGGCCAAATGGAGGTATCGAGCTGCCCATGCCGGTGAGGAGAAAGCACATTTTTACAGCAAACAGCGTGCTGTAAAACCGTTACAATGTACTGTATTCCAGCAAGCAAACCGCAACATTCTTGGTTATTTAAAATAAGATAACTACCGTTAGTAAGCAGAGTGAATGTGGGAGTTATTGCAGGAACTGGAATACATTTTTAAAACACAAGCAAGGTTCGGAGCGGACACATTACAAGCCCTGTGCAACTTTATGTTTGTACAAACAAGGGAATAACCTACTGCAGAATCACAGTCCCCCCCGTAAGGTATACCTCCTTCTCATCCCGTAAACAGCTGTATGTGAAAGGCAAGGACCACAATTCAGGCAGAAAAGTGCTACCCAGGGGTTCAAAGCGGCATAGCCGGTAATGTGTCATACAAGAGCTGAATTGAAACAAAGAGAAAGGTAAAGATATACCTCCGTTGATGAGCCAGACAGCAGTCAGTCTCCGCCACAGAGAAAGGCAAAGGGTCTATTATTTCTATGTGTAGAAGTGTGTCGATTGCATCTTTCATGGACATAAATTACTATTCGTCAGTTTAATTAAATGGCAAAAATAAAGCCCACGCATTTAAATAATCCCATGGTTCTTTTCCATTTTCAGAGTTTGCAAAGTCCATGCGAATTGCATCACAGAAAGCAATTGATTTTGACCATGATACAACAAAGACACATCTTCTTGCACAATATCAATAACAGAAGACACAATGTTATCCAACGTGTAAATGTGGGAAGACAGTGTGTTAATACTATTGTCAAGCAACAGCAAGTACTTTTTCTAAATTCGCCTGGTCAATTTACCGCAGATGGGATGCTGCTTCAATCTGTGAAAGTTTCCATATTGTATTATAAGCTGCATAAATGAATCTCTTCATTCTAGGACCCTGGGTCCCAAGACAAAGTATGCCAAATTAATGTTATTGGACAACAACGATATATGTTGTTTAACGGACGATAGTATAGAGTGCTGCAACCACAGTTGACATAATTTTCCAACCGTATAGGTTGTTACCGAATCTGTATCTGGAAATCTTGCATATAACCTGAACTAGTGTTATGAAAACGAAGTTGGCAGGCATTAGAATTTGTCTGCCAAACTAGCCAACCTAAAGGATACATTTCAGATACATTAAACGTGTTATTTTGAAACAAAGACTGTAAGGCATCAATTGTATAATTTGCGTATATGCCCCAATTATTATACTCAGCTAAAGAGGGAATGGCAGGGGGGTTTAACTGTTTTGCAGTTGCCAAACCAAAGCAAGTTGTCTGGTACACTGTTTCATTTAAGAACAAAATCTGTGCTAGGATGAGGAAGGCATGATGTAAGGCTTCAGTGCTTCGCACCTTCCAGTTCTTACAACCTCAGATCGATTTCAAATCAATGGTGGCCTTCCAGTAATCATAACCCCTGACTGACAGATTATGTCTGAAAGAATTTGAATACATTAATTTCGTATGGGTCAACATAACTTTGGGAGTTGAAGGAACATTTAATTTAAAATAATAGAACCCAGGTGTTGACCTATCAAAACCAGTGAAGTAAGTACATTTATTGCTAAGTGTCTTGAACTTCCTTTTAATGGTGTAGGGCAATGTTCCCACTATGTGTAATTAACAACAGGACGTAATGTATTAGTCTTATGTAGCAAGAAATGCGTCCCTTAAATAAAGGGGCGACCCTCTGGGCGCAACGTCTTCAAAATCGCAACGGCGATTTTAACACGAATGAGCAAAGGTTTATTCACCGAAAAAAGGATTTTTCCAACACAACTGCGAAGGATCCGTTGTGGTTGCATCAATCAGTTTATTTCAATTGTATGTGAAGAATTTCACTCAATGTTGTAATTCACATTAATGTTTTCTTCATTCTCCTAATGGAGTATAATCATATATGAAGTGGTCCTAATGCATTTTGTGCCAGCATGGCACTTCTTCAGGGGAATCTAAGAATACAAATGTATTATGAGGACCCACACTATTCGCTACATAATGTATCAAATTGCAAACTAAATGGCTATAGTAAAAGGTGATGAATATCCTAAATGATCATAGACGAAAAACGAAGTGATGAAACGAAAAGAAACCATCATTGTCATAGTATGGTATAAGTGTAAAAAAACTTGTTACTAAACCGTGAGTTAGAGTGTTCAAAACTCTCCGAAGATATAGTGCAGTGCGTGAACCGTGGTATAATTCAGAAGGTAAAAAAGAAACTCGACTGTGTGAGTTTAAATCATCAGTACTGGAAAGTGTGGAGAATAACGTGTAAATTGTGTGTAAACGTGAATGGTAAGAAAATAAACTGGCTGCATGCGAGTGATCATTTTTACCGTAGTGATCCAGAAAGGTGAGTTAGTGATCGGAAATTCAAAAAGTGGTACATGATGAGATCTTCGATGGTCACAAAAATCTTACTGGAGTGGCCGGAGGGCCGTCGTTTCCATAAATGGACTAAACGCCGTCAGCAACGCGGACATCCATTGTGTACATCGCGTTGGTTTAAAAAATAAGCATGCTGGGAGAAAGAAAGAAAAATGGAACGGGCAGTGAGTGTACAAGAGTCTTTGTAAAGTAGCCAGCAGAGAGAGAAAGCTTACAGAATGATTGTAAACGAATGAATGTAAATAAAATATATGTGAAAGAAGAGTCATCAATAGATCACAAGTGGTGAATACAGTTGTAAAACAGTGTAATAAATCAAGAAATGATAGTTAATTAAAAAGTATCAAAGAATAAAATCTCAACGAATGGTCTAATCATAGTTTACAGATAGCAAGAGAATTCCAATTGGTCATTAAGCCTATGGGGCTTCATCGAATCAAGTATGAAAATCCATTCTTTTTTCCTTCTGCAACAGTCTTTTGTTTACATCTTGATTTTCAACATTCATGATGGTTTCAAGGACCATAAATTGTAATTGTGAAACATTGTGTCTGCGTTCATTGAAATGGACTGCTACAGTCGATTTCACATCATTTCTCCTGATGCTGCTTTTATGTTCTGAGAGTCTCGTTTTAACCTTTGCTCATTCGTCTTAAAATCGCCGTTGCGATTTTGAAGAAGTTGCGCCCAGAGAGTCGCCCCTTAATTTGAGGGACGAATTTCTTGCTATTTCTAATCTGACACCTACAGGACGACTAGGCGATACCTCCGTGGCACGCTACAATTGATTTATCTTTTTTCAGATTAAGCCTGTGCACAGTCGACCAATTTTTCTTTGTATTAGTCTTATGTAGGAAATGATGCCCATAATGTTGATAACAGAACAAACCGACATAAGTGACAGAATTTAAATATAAATCTTCAACATTAAAAGCAGCTGTCTAGGGATCAGGGCCAGAGCGAAGGTAGCCAAAAGGACCTGTGGGAGAGAAGATCGTGGATCAGGAGGGGTTTTTAAAATAAATAAATAACATCAAGGCAAACGTCTATGGAATTCCAGGGTAGGCTTCCTGGTTGGGATTGTCCCGCCTTGACCAGGGCTTCTCCTGGACTTGGGATTAGGCATGCGGCTGTCCGCTTTCCAGGAGTTGGTTTACCGGCGTGGGTGGGAAGGGAGAGAAAGAAAACAACACTGGAATGAGTGGTGGGAAAGTGGATACTTCCTGTATCAAGGGACGAGGAGTGAGAGTAGGAGTCACCTTTAACCGGCACCAAGTGAGCCCCAATGTGACCTCCCTCTTAACAGCACCCTTCCTCCTCCCGTCTCCCGTGAACCCCTGTAGTTTCACCCGTACCTTGTGTGAGAAGTTGGCATGGTATATGATTTCCACTATTCTAGTGGGCACCTTGCACCAGTCCAAACGACCCCTATTGATGGTAGGTTATAAAGTCAACCTTATAGAAAGCTATCCTAGTGATAGCTGTGGAGAGAAGCCTTCAAGCTAAGACTTGGAGACGAGTTAAGCAAGTTGTTTTACCAATTATAATCTCTTGAATGATCAAATGAAAGCACACCACACAAGGTATATATCAAATATATATGTATTTATTCTAAACACAATCCCTCTGCACTCTTTATGAGGTCAGAGGTAAAAGTACAATACAATGAACTTAATTAGCATATGATAAGTTGCACAGTAAACGTTATGCCCAAGGGGCCTCACAAACCATATACTAAAATAGTGGTATAAGAACCACGTGAGAGTTAGAAAGCAGGCCTAGGGCCTGTTGAATTGCTGGGGCTGCCTACAACCACCAAAGGTTAGGATGTAGGAGGCCCACGGGTGACGCGTGCAGTGTCTAAACACAGCCACGGGTTACCATTGACTTTCTATGGAGAACGGACGGTATAAGGGTACTTCTAGGTGAACTACAATGGAACCCTTTTAGACTAGGACACTTTGAGAGTCAAGACCCATGGGAGCACCGGAGTACTCGTGTTTCCTCACCCAGGGAAGCCGGTGCATAAGTGCCTTTTGGTGTTGGGTTTCGTCGTCGATTCCAATGGAGTGCTGCGAAGAAGTGCTGCAGGCGACCAGAGGAAAAGGTGGATCCAAGGGTGGATCCAAGGGTGGAATGGAGATGTGAAGTACCTGAAAGCAGAGGAGACAGAGTCTGGGTCACTAGCCAGTGACCAGGATGGCGATAGGAAGATGCCAGCCGATGTCTGTGATTTCAGGTGAGAAGGTGAAGCTTGTCTCTTCAGCCACGAGGACCAGGAGGCATCAATGACAACCAGGAGCTGGATTTGAGCTGTCCCACAAAGGTTTCAGGTGACTGCAGCGTCAGTATCCGGATTGGACCCAACAAGCCTTGGCAAACGCAATCCATGCAAGATGTCGAGATGGGCTTCGGTGCAGAGCAGCAAGGTCTGAGGAACTCCTCCTTTGGAGAGGAGTTGGAGCAAACCTGGAGCAACCAGGAAAGCTGAAGAAAGTGAAGATTGGTTTTCGTGAGGGCTCACTAGCCAACGGACTAGGAACTGCGAAGACGCATCGAGCTGGAATGCACAAAGCAGGCCCACCGGACACTCGTGGAGTGTGGGCCTCTGAGATTCGGTGCAAAAGGTGCTTGGGCTGGGGCTTCAAGCACCCTAATGCACAACTTCGGGATACCTCGGGAAGTAGGTGCAGGTTGCAAAATGTAGGATGTCTAGGAGTTCCGGTCCCACGTCTCTTGGATCCGCTCCAGGTCTCAGCGTTGCTGGGAGCGCAGGTCAGCGTCAGAGATGTCTGGAAGTCCATGTCCTGTGTTGCAGATTCTTCGGAATCCAGCGGGAGCCTAAAAAATGCAGACCGGCAAAGTTGTAGTTGGTGCCTCTTTGAACAGGGTGGTCACTCCTTGACCACAAGGGAGATTTCTTCCATCTTCCAGTCGAATGTCAAAGGTCCAAGATATATGTTGCAGAGTCCAGTCCGGTCCTCGGAAGCTTGTTTCCGGTCCAGGGAAGACATGGCTTGGCAGTTCGGGCTGGACTGTTCCCATGAGGCACAGGGTCAGACTGATTTGCATATAGCCATGCCTGAACTGGGGTGGCAGAGTGGGCTAAAGAACGGTGATGGATTAAACCCAGATCTTTTGACTGGGTGTGAGTGTTTGATTGATTCAGATGTTCCGTCCATCACCACCCCCTTTTGTACCGCTTTTGGCCACCATAAGTGTGGCAGGGTTTGCTCAGACGTGAGTCCTTTGCTCACTTTGCCACTGGATTCAAGCAAGCCGGGCTGAAGACGGCTGGAATGCCAGAAACCGGTCCTCAAAAGCTTGTTTCCGGTCCAGGGAAGACATGGCTTGGCAGTTCGGGCTGGACTGTTCCCATGAGGCACAGGGTCAGACTGATTTGCATATAGCCATGTCTGAACTGGGGTGGCAGAGTGGGCTAAAGAACGGTGATGGATTAAACCCAGATCTTTTGACTGGGTGTGAGTGTTTGATTGATTCAGATGCTCCGTCCATCACCACCCCCTTTTGTACCGCTTTTGGCCACCATAAGTGTGGCAGGGTATGCTCAGACGTGAGTCCCTTGCTCACTTTGCCACTGGATTCAAGCAAGCCGGGCTGAAGACGGCTGGAATGCCAGAAACCGGTCCTCGGAAGCTTGTTTCCGGTCCAGGGAAGACATGGCTTGGCAGTTCGGGCTGGACTGTTCCCATGAGGCACAGGGTCAGACTGATTTGCATATAGCCATGTCTGAACTGGGGTGGCAGAGTGGGCTAAAGAACGGTGATGGATTAAACCCAGATCTTTTGACTGGGTGTGAGTGTTTGATTGATTCAGATGCTCCGTCCATCACCACCCCCTTTTGTACCGCTTTTGGCCATCATAAGTGTGGCAGGGGATGCTCAGACGTGAGTCCCTTGCTCACTTTGCCACTAGATTCAAGCAAGCCGGGCTGAAGACGGCTGGAATGACAGAAACCGGTCCTCGGAAGCTTGTTTCCGGTCCAGGGAAGACATGGCTTGGCAGTTCGGGCTGGACTGTTCCCATGAGGCACAGGGTCAGACTGATTTGCATATAGCCATGTCTGAACTGGGGTGGCAGAGTGGGCTAAAGAACGGTGATGGATTAAACCCAGATCTTTTGACTGGGTGTGAGTGTTTGATTGATTCAGATGCTCCGTCCATCACCACCCCCTTTTGTACCGCTTTTGGCCACCATAAGTGTGGCAGGGTATGCTCAGACGTGAGTCCCTTGCTCACTTTGCCACTGGATTCAAGCAAGCCGGGCTGAAGACGGCTGGAATGCCAGAAACCGGTCCTCGGAAGCTTGTTTCCGGTCCAGGGAAGACATGGCTTGGCAGTTCGGGCTGGACTGTTCCCATGAGGCACAGGGTCAGACTGATTTGCATATAGCCATGTCTGAACTGGGGTGGCAGAGTGGGCTAAAGAACGGTGATGGATTAAACCCAGATCTTTTGACTGGGTGTGAGTGTTTGATTGATTCAGATGCTCCGTCCATCACCACCCCCTTTTGTACCGCTTTTGGCCACCATAAGTGTGGCAGGGTATGCTCAGACGTGAGTCCCTTGCTCACTTTGCCACTGGATTCAAGCAAGCCGGGCTGAAGACGGCTGGAATGCCAGAAACCGGTCCTCGGAAGCTTGTTTCGGGTCCAGGGAAGACATGGCTTGGCAGTTCGGCCTGGACTGTTCCCATGAGGCACAGGGTCAGACTGATTTGCATATAGCCATGTCTGAACTGGGGTGGCAGAGTGGGCTAAAGAACGGTGATGGATTAAACCCAGATCTTTTGACTGGGTGTGAGTGTTTGATTGATTCAGATGCTCCGTCCATCACCACCCCCTTTTGTACCGCTTTTGGCCATCATAAGTGTGGCAGGGGATGCTCAGACTTGAGTCCCTTGCTCACTTTGCTACTAGATTCAAGCAAGCCGGGCTGAAGACGGCTGGAATGACAGAAACCGGTCCTCGGAAGCTTGTTTCCGGTCCAGGGAAGACATGGCTTGGCAGTTCGGGCTGGACTGTTCCCATGAGGCACAGGGTCAGACTGATTTGCATATAGCCATGTCTGAACTGGGGTGGCAGAGTGGGCTAAAGAACGGTGATGGATTAAACCCAGATCTTTTGACTGGGTGTGAGTGTTTGATTGATTCAGATGGTCCGTCCATCACCACCCCCTTTTGTACCGCTTTTGGCCACCATAAGTGTGGCAGGGTATGCTCAGACGTGATTCCCTTGCTCACTTTGCCACTGGATTCAAGCAAGCCGGGCTGAAGACGGCTGGAATGCCAGAAACCGGTCCTCGGAAGCTTGTTTCCGGTCCAGGGAAGACATGGCTTGGCAGTTCAGGCTGGACTGTTCCCATGAGGCACAGGGTCAGACTGATTTGCATATAGCCATGTCTGAACTGGGGTGGCAGAGTGGGCTAAAGAACGGTGATGGATTAAACCCAGATCTTTTGACTGCGTGTGAGTGTTTGATTGATTCAGATGCTCTGTCCATCACCACCCCCTTTTGTACCGCTTTTGGCCACCATAAGTCTGGCAGGGTATGCTCAGACGTGAGTCCCTTGCTCACTTTGCCACTGGATTCAAGCAAGCCGGGCTGAAGATGGCTGGAATGCCAGAAACCGGTCCTCGGAAGCTTGTTTCCGGTCCAGGGAAGACATGGCTTGGTAGTTCGGGCTGGACTGTTCCCATGAGGCACAGGGTCAGACTGATTTGCATATAGCCATGTCTGAACTGGAGTGGCAGAGTGGGCTAAAGAACGGTGATGGATTAAACCCAGATCTTTTGACTGGGTGTGAGTGTTTGATTGATTCAGATGCTCCGTCCATCACCACCCCCTTTTGTACCGCTTTTGGCCACCATAAGTGTGGCAGGGTATGCTCAGACGAGAGTCCCTTGCTCACTTTGCCACTGGATTCAAGCAAGCCGGGCTGAAGATGGCTGACATGCCAGAAACCGGTCCTCGGAAGCTTGTTTCCGGTCCAGGGAAGACATGGCTTGGCAGTTCGGGCTGGACTGTTCCCATGAGGCACAGGGTCAGCCTGATTTGCATATAGCCATGTCTGAACTGGGGTGGCAGAGTGGGCTAAAGAACGGTGATGGATTAAACCCAGATCTTTTGACTGGGTGTGAGTGTTTGATTGATTCAGATGCTCCGTCCATCACCACCCCCTTTTGTACCGCTTTTGGCCACCATAAGTGTGGCAGGGTATGCTCAGATGTGAGCCCCTTGCTCACTTTGCCACTGTATTCAAGCAAGCCGGGCTGAAGACGGCTGGAATTCCAGAAACCGGTCCTCGGAAGCTTGTTTCTGGTCCAGGGAAGACATGGCTTGGCAGTTCGGGCTGGACAGTTCCCATGAGGCACAGGGTCAGACTGTTTGCATATAGCCATGTCTGAACTGGGGTGGCAGAGTGGCCTAAAGAACGGTGATGGATTAAACCCAGATCTTTTGACTGGGTGTGCGTGTTTGATTGATTCAGATGCTCCGTCCATCACCACCCCCTTTTGTACCGATGGTTCAGAAAGCTGCAGAGGGGCTCAGCTCATGCTAGGGCAACCTCTCACACAAAACCAAGCACTCTGCCTCCGGGATTGTCAAGGCCTGCATAGGAGTGACTTATAGGTTACTATGTGTCTATATATAAGGTAGATATAGATATTGTGGGACTTGGCCCGCAGGGCAGGTTCACCCCTAAACTTTTTGCCTTATGTGTGACCCTGTGTCAGTGATTTCTGGGTCTCTGCGCACTTTCCCCTGGGTCCCAGAGTGAAAGTGCGTGCGTGTAGTATGGCTGGCCTGCCCTCCCATAGGAATGCATGGGGAATGTGTGTGTCCCTGGTAGTTCCTGATGCGTGGGGAGTGCAGGCTCGAGTTTAGTATGTGTAAACTCGTGAGAGTGAATGCTGCGAGATGGTATATGCGGCATGTATGTGTCTAGAAGGGAAGTGCTACTTCTGGACATTGATGTGCGTGTGCTGTGAGGGTGCTGGAGAGTGATTGGCTGGAGCTGGCTGGCATGCCAGGCTCCAGGAAGTCTGGATGGGTCTGCCCGGTGGTGAGTGGGAGATTAGCATGAGTGATGTGTGGGAGGAGTGTACCTGTGTCCTGGATGGGCTGGGTTTTCCCCACACAATGCTGGCTCCGCCCCCCTGTGGTGTGTCTAACGACCCTAGCCTCCCCAGTGAATGAAATGGGTGGTTGGGCCATCAAGAGTGCTCCAGATCCAGCTGCGACTGGTTTTCCCCCCACCCTGCACATTGTAACAAAGGAATTTACAGTATAAGAAGGGGCTGTGTCCCCTTGGAAAATGTTCTGCTTTTGGATCCTGCCAGAGGGGGCTGTTGCTGCTGCTGGGGCCAGGAGGACCGCCACTTGGACTGTCTCCCTGCCTGGAGACCCAGTGTGCTGGCGCTGGCCCAGCCTTGCCCCCCTGCCTGCCTCCAGCCCCTGCTGGAGCCCTGTCCTGTCCTCCAGTGCTGGGGAGCACTGAGGACTTCGTTGCCTGCAGCCTGAGAGCGCTGCTCTCTGCCCTTCAGCGCTAGGTGCGCTGAGATCGCCTGCCTAGCGCTTGAAAACGCTGGATTCTGCCCGAGCGCCGTGAGCGCTGTATTTTGTCCGCCCCGTGTGGTGGTTTGGCGGCGCGGGTGCTACCCCGCTCATTGCCGCGTTGTTGTGCCCGGTTTTGATTGATCTACGAGGGAGCCCATTCCTCGGATCATCTGGGAGCCCGCCTGCCTGCCTAAAGCGAGCCGCCGCGTTGCCCGCGGCGACCCGGAAGTGAAGGGACGGCCGTCCAATCACCGCGCGGCCCGGGAGAGTCAACCCGGAAGTCCCGCCTCCTCCACCGAGTCGCGAGAGAGCCTGCCGAGGCTCCCCGAGAGGAGAGGAGAGCCCCGGGACCAGCGGGAGAGACCCGCCGCCGCTGGAGAGCCCAGCGCGAACCCGGTGAGTGAAGGTGCCTGCAGAGGAGGGGGGGAGCGTCGGGACACATTGCCGGTGTCCGCCCCGCCCCCTCTCTGTAGCGCGACCTCGCGCCTGTAGTCAGAGCCAGAGAGGCTCTTAGGGGGCCTTGTTGAGCGACCCGAGTCCCCAAGAGGGGGACTCCAACCCGAGCCTAAAAGAGGCTCCAACGACCGGCGCATTTCTTGTTTGGCGAGCCAGAGAGGCTCGCGAGTACATTAACTACGAGCCCAGAGAGGCTCTGAGGGGCATTTCGTCCGTGAGCCTGCAAGGCTCTTGAGGAGCATTTGTCTGTAATCCGGGTCCCCAGAGCGAGGGACCCCCCAGCCCAGCGAGGCTGCACCTGTTCATTGCTGGAGCCCTGAGAGGCTCAGCAGCCCCCCCCCTTACTGGTGAGAGAGCCTAAGAGAGGCTCACCAGTTCCACAGTGGTGGTTCTCTGAGCCCAGAGAGGCTCCAACTTTGCGCTAACTTTCCCTGCTCCAGTTGCCCAGCACTTTGTGGGCAACTGCCACGTTTAGGCCCTGACATTGGGACACCGGGACAGTCACAGGTGGTGACTGGTGAGTTTGGGGAAATTGGTATTTGTTCTGCACCTCTGAATGTATTGATTATGCGTCATGTGCCTTTACACCTCTGAATGTTACGGCATCATGTGTTTTGCTTACACCTCTGAATGGGTAGATTATTCATCATGTGTTCTCTTTGTCCTTTTACACCTCTGAATGTTACGACATCATGTGTGTTGCTTTTGCACCCCTACAGGTAGTGTGACGTGTAGGTGGTTGTTTTCTCCCTAGTACAGGTGGTGCTAGTGAGGCCCTGTTACCAGTAATTACTGGTTGTATGCTATTACTGAAGGTATTGCTAAAGTGCTATTACTGAAAGTATTGCTTTATTACTGAAGGTATTGCTAAAGTGCTATTACTGAAAGTATTGCTTTATTACTGAAGGTATTGCTAAAGTGCTATTACTGAAAGTATTGCTTTATTACTGAAGGTATTGCTAAAGTGCTATTACTGAAAGTATTGCTTTATTACTGAAGGTATTGCTTTATTACTGAAAGTATTGCTGCTAAAAGTGTTGATACCCTTGACAGTGGTTCAAGTGGCCCTGTCCTGTACAAAGATCCCTTGTAAATTCCGCCCGTGCCTGTTGGCACAGTGTAACAAGATGTGTGTTTTATCTGATGTTTATTTATTATAATACAAAGGCTATTTTTATATAACCTTGTGTGGAGTTTTCCTTTGTGGTGGGCCTTTAGTTGTTGTTGCTGGGGTGCGTGCGCAAATACTTAACCTACATCGCCTCCAAGTTTAGCCTTGCTGCTCGCGCCACGTTACCTAGAGGGTGAGTAAGGGTTATCTTGGCGTGTAACTCCCTTGCCCTGACTTGGGTGTGGTGGTCTCTGACTGACTTTGGCGAAAGCCCTGGCCAGCCGGGGATCCCATTTCCAACATTGGCGGCAAGCGGTGAGGATAAGGATTTGTGTTTGCGTTGTACCACAGTAGCAGCTGGCCGCACTTCAAAGCTCTACATTTGTTAGATAACCACATTTTGGGGATTATTGTTTTTGGTGAAATTCCATTGTTTCTTCTCCTGAAGAGTGTCATTTATAATTGTGTCCAGTGCATTTGTCCCCAGCCCTGCTTCCAGAGTTTGGTACCTGTGTCACTTTTGGTCAGGTTGAGAAGTCAGGGGTGGTAGAAACTGCCTTACCGATCCGAGGGGAGGGTGTGTGTGGATGAATGGTGTGTTTTCCTGGACGCATGAGTGAGTTCTTTTTTTTAAGGAGAGTGTGAAAGTTTTGGGATTGTATACTTTTACTTCAGATTGCTAGATCCCTTGTGTTGCACGTGTCTGTGAGCATCCTGTCAAGATGGAATCTCCTTTTAACCTTTGTGGCCTGTTTAAGTACAGTGTGCATGAGTTGGTACGGTTATGTAAGGAGAGAGACATCCCAGTGAGTGAGTCAGACACCCAGTCCAAGCTTAGGGATAACATGATCCTGTGGCAGAAGAGTGACTGGGAGCGTGAGCACAGTGAGAGGGAGAGGGCCCGGACCGCACACCATGAGGGTGGTGGGTCTGAGGGGAGCCCTGAAGAGTCTGATGTGGAGAGTGAGTGTGACAGTGGATGGGCGCCAGCAGAGAGTGAGTACCCCCTAGATAGGGAGTCCCTTGCTGGGTCCAGTGTCAGGTGTAGCACCCCATCCCTTTCCCTGTCCCCAGAGGAGTGGGTGGATAGGAGAGAAGAGAGGGAGCACCAGCTGGCCATGGAGAAGCTCCGGTTAGAGTATGCCAGAGAGATGGCGCAGCTGGGTGTGAATGAGCGGACTGCAGAGGCTGAGAGGGCCTTGGCCAGGGAGAAGGTAGCCCTAGAGAGTAGGTTATCCCCTGACCGCAGTCATAAGTTTCTGGATCCCCCAGGGAGGGTTGAGTCCAGTGGTGGCAGCTATGTAAATCTCAGTCTAGAAAGTCCCAGTTCCCAGAGTATGGTTCCTGTTTCCCCAGAGGAGGAGAATAGGTTGAGGTTTAGGAACCTTAGGAAACCATCTCACCAGTCTTGGGTAGACTTTGAGGATGACTGTTGTGGAGCCCTGTGTGATTGGGTACGGGAGCCCACGAAATGTGATTGGGACATATTGTTTGATATGTTTCTCAGAGAGCAGTTGCTCAGTGTTGTTTATCCAGGATTGCGCCAACACCTAGTAGGGTGTGGATTGTCTGAACCATCTGACCTGGCAGAGGAAGCAGACCGCTGGGAAAGGGCCAGAGGTTCTGTAGAGTCATTGGTGAGTGACTCCGAAAGTAGTGGGTCAGGGATCTTCCAGCCCAGCGTGGTGGAAGAGGCTCAGTGTAGCCCAGCTAGGTCCCAGTATAGTGAGAAGGGTGTAGGGGCTGACTGCCTGGCTCAGTGGAGCAGGAGTCAGTGGGTGGCTGAGAGCCCCCAGAGGCCCGAAGCCCTGTCTCAGAACCTGGGTGGTTTCTTGAGGGAACACCAGGTTGGGGACCTAGGCTGTCCTGTTAGCCCATTTGAGGAGGATCTCCTAGTGAGTAGAGGACCTGGAGCGTCTGTAACCAGAGCTCCTGTGGTTCTAGAGTATGGCAGTACCGCTCCGGTAGGGAGGGTACAGGAGTCCAGCGTGAGGAGTGATTGGGGGATGAGTTTCCCAGTGGATGCACCAGTGGACCAGAGACTAGCCAGTTGGGCTAGATCTTCTTGGAGGGACCCGGGTGGTGCCACTTCTGGTCTGGGGGATCGTCACGCACTGTCAGGTGGACAGAGGGCGGGAGATCTGCGCCAGACAGACAGTCACACAACAGATGTGTCATTTGTTAGCCTCAGAGGGATTGTGTGTGAGTCCCCAGAAGTCCTGGAGTGCCAGGCAGTTGTTCCACCAAAGGTTTTAGACCGGAGGTTGGATGGCCAGGTTCAGGATCAGCCTGACCTGAAGGGTAGGACGACTGTAACCAGTGTCCTGACCGGTTCTTCCTCCAGAGGAACTTCTCCAGGTGGGAGAGGGCAGACCTCTGGAAGGGGGTGCAGAGGGTGGGAGAGCCCACCTCTGACCCCGGTGCAACCTGAGGGGTTAAACCCTAGGTTGGGATGGCGTTCTAGGTGTCCCCCTCGCACGGGGAGGAGGAACCCTAAAAGAAGAGGAAAGGGGAGGAGCGCCTTCCCTGAGACTCCTGGTCCACCTGAGGTTGTAGACCCTAGGCTGGAGAACCAGTGGCAGTCTAGCCCTGTCTTGCAGACAGGAGGAGTGGAGAATGGCTACTATGGGCCTGGGGTTACTACCCCCCATTTCGTGAGTAGGCAGGAACCAGTGGCACCTGGGTGGCCTAGGGCCTGGTCCTGGCCGCGGACAGCTGAGGAGTACCAGTGGGGTAGCCCAGCTGGTCCTTACAGTAGCTTTAGAAGGAACCCTAGGGGTTCACCGTGGCATAGAACAGGAGGGTGTCCCGGCAGTGGCGGGCCTGCGTCCGTGTTCTATCGCCCCAAGCAGGGAAGTCCATCACGGTGGTGATTGTTCTCCCCTGCGTTTTGGCTGGAAGGGGGTTATGTGGGACTTGGCCCGCAGGGCAGGTTCACCCCTAAACTTTTTGCCTTATGTGTGACCCTGTGTCAGTGATTTCTGGGTCTCTGCGCACTTTCCCCTGGGTCCCAGAGTGAAAGTGCGTGCGTGTAGTATGGCTGGCCTGCCCTCCCATAGGAATGCATGGGGAATGTGTGTGTCCCTGGTAGTTCCTGATGCGTGGGGAGTGCAGGCTCGAGTTTAGTATGTGTAAACTCGTGAGAGTGAATGCTGCGAGATGGTATATGCGGCATGTATGTGTCTAGAAGGGAAGTGCTACTTCTGGACATTGATGTGCGTGTGCTGTGAGGGTGCTGGAGAGTGATTGGCTGGAGCTGGCTGGCATGCCAGGCTCCAGGAAGTCTGGATGGGTCTGCCCGGTGGTGAGTGGGAGATTAGCATGAGTGATGTGTGGGAGGAGTGTACCTGTGTCCTGGATGGGCTGGGTTTTCCCCACACAATGCTGGCTCCGCCCCCCTGTGGTGTGTCTAACGACCCTAGCCTCCCCAGTGAATGAAATGGGTGGTTGGGCCATCAAGAGTGCTCCAGAACCAGCTGCGACTGGTTTTCCCCCCACCCTGCACATTGTAACAAAGGAATTTACAGTATAAGAAGGGGCTGTGTCCCCTTGGAAAATGTTCTGCTTTTGGATCCTGCCAGAGGGGGCTGTTGCTGCTGCTGGGGCCAGGAGGACCGCCACTTGGACTGTCTCCCTGCCTGGAGACCCAGTGTGCTGGCGCTGGCCCAGCCTTGCCCCCCTGCCTGCCTCCAGCCCCTGCTGGAGCCCTGTCCTGTCCTCCAGTGCTGGGGAGCACTGAGGACTTCGTTGCCTGCAGCCTGAGAGCGCTGCTCTCTGCCCTTCAGCGCTAGGTGCGCTGAGATCGCCTGCCTAGCGCTTGAAAACGCTGGATTCTGCCCGAGCGCCGTGAGCGCTGTATTTTGTCCGCCCCGTGTGGTGGTTTGGCGGCGCGGGTGCTACCCCGCTCATTGCCGCGTTGTTGTGCCCGGTTTTGATTGATCTACGAGGGAGCCCACTCCTCGGATCATCTGGGAGCCCGCCTGCCTGCCTAAAGCGAGCCGCCGCGCTGCCCGCGGCGACCCGGAAGTGAAGGGACGGCCGTCCAATCACCGCGCGGCCCGGGAGAGTCAACCCGGAAGTCCCGCCTCCTCCACCGAGTCGCGAGAGAGCCTGCCGAGGCTCCCCGAGAGGAGAGGAGAGCCCCGGGACCAGCGGGAGAGACCCGCCGCCGCTGGAGAGCCCAGCGCGAACCCGGTGAGTGAAGGTGCCTGCAGAGGAGGGGGGAGCGTCGGGACACATTGCCGGTGTCCGCCCCGCCCCCTCTCTGTAGCGCGACCTCGCGCCTGTAGTCAGAGCCAGAGAGGCTCTTAGGGGGCCTTGTTGAGCGACCCGAGTCCCCAAGAGGGGGACTCCAACCCGAGCCTAAAAGAGGCTCCAACGACCGGCGCATTTCTTGTTTGGCGAGCCAGAGAGGCTCGCGAGTACATTAACTACGAGCCCAGAGAGGCTCTGAGGGGCATTTCGTCCGTGAGCCTGCAAGGCTCTTGAGGAGCATTTGTCTGTAATCCGGGTCCCCAGAGCGAGGGACCCCCCAGCCCAGCGAGGCTGCACCTGTTCATTGCTGGAGCCCTGAGAGGCTCAGCAGCCCCCCCCCTTACTGGTGAGAGAGCCTAAGAGAGGCTCACCAGTTCCACAGTGGTGGTTCTCTGAGCCCAGAGAGGCTCCAACTTTGCGCTAACTTTCCCTGCTCCAGTTGCCCAGCACTTTGTGGGCAACTGCCACGTTTAGGCCCTGACATTGGGACACCGGGACAGTCACAGGTGGTGACTGGTGAGTTTGGGGAAATTGGTATTTGTTCTGCACCTCTGAATGTATTGATTATGCGTCATGTGCCTTTACACCTCTGAATGTTACGGCATCATGTGTTTTGCTTACACCTCTGAATGGGTAGATTATTCATCATGTGTTCTCTTTGTCCTTTTACACCTCTGAATGTTACGACATCATGTGTGTTGCTTTTGCACCCCTACAGGTAGTGTGACGTGTAGGTGGTTGTTTTCTCCCTAGTACAGGTGGTGCTAGTGAGGCCCTGTTACCAGTAATTACTGGTTGTATGCTATTACTGAAGGTATTGCTAAAGTGCTATTACTGAAAGTATTGCTTTATTACTGAAGGTATTGCTAAAGTGCTATTACTGAAAGTATTGCTTTATTACTGAAGGTATTGCTAAAGTGCTATTACTGAAAGTATTGCTTTATTACTGAAGGTATTGCTAAAGTGCTATTACTGAAAGTATTGCTTTATTACTGAAGGTATTGCTTTATTACTGAAAGTATTGCTGCTAAAAGTGTTGATACCCTTGACAGTGGTTCAAGTGGCCCTGTCCTGTACAAAGATCCCTTGTAAATTCCGCCCGTGCCTGTTGGCACAGTGTAACAAGATGTGTGTTTTATCTGATGTTTATTTATTATAATACAAAGGCTATTTTTATATAACCTTGTGTGGAGTTTTCCTTTGTGGTGGGCCTTTAGTTGTTGTTGCTGGGGTGCGTGCGCAAATACTTAACCTACATCGCCTCCAAGTTTAGCCTTGCTGCTCGCGCCACGTTACCTAGAGGGTGAGTAGGGGTTATCTTGGCGTGTAACTCCCTTGCCCTGACTTGGGGGTGGTGGTCTCTGACTGACTTTGGCGAAAGCCCGGGCCAGCCGGGGATCCCATTTCCAACAGATATACTATATCTAAGTAAGGGGTGATTACACCACCTTACTCAGGCTGTAAGTACAGACCTGTGGTGTCAGTTTGGAAGGCTAACCAGGGGTGGCATAATACATGCTTCAGCCCCTGGTTTGCCTAGGGTGCGCCTATGCCCTGGGTACCTAGGGTACCATATACAGGGGCTCACAAGGGTGACCCAATAACCAATCTGGTATGTACCTAAAGTACATGGAGTCCATTTTATAGTGAAAGCAGATAGACCGGGGCCCTGAATAGCAGGGTCCCAGTCCAACTAAGTCAAAAACCAGCAAAACACCAGGCAAAATGTGGGGGTAACCATATAGTCAGATTTCCACCTTCCAACCCCTTGGTGAGCCACCCCCCTCCAGGATATTCCATCTCTGCCTTCTTTCGCCGTCTACGCCATGAACTCTCCTCCTGCTCTGGGGAATCCAGCTTCTGACTCTCGGGGGAAGTTCAGCCCTCTGGTGACGGCCGCCTGCTCCTCTAATAGGCCAGTTTCCCTCGTCGTCATGGGCCACACCCCCTGGGATTCCTCTTGAGGGTTTTCCTTAAAGGGCTCCAGAGGGCGAGATGACGTTTGTGAGTAAAAAGGACAACAAAGTCTGCAGGTTGTCATCGGACTCGTGACAGCAGCATAATACTTCAAATCTGAAAACAATGATTGTATTGCATGCACATCCCAGTCATCTGAACGTATGTCCTGTGTTACCACATCACCCATGGGGACACGAAAGACATATGGCACGTTGATAATTTCATTTGGTAAATGGACCTGAAAATTCACTTTATCCCAAACGATGTCATCAGCAACTGGAAATGCTTAAATATTAACAAGAGTCTGGTCACGCTTCATGATGTGGGAAGATGAGTGGGGGGCCAAAATACCATTAACCAAGTTCACAGCAGAGCGTTCCGGTAATTAGTGACCACTAATAAGTAGAAAAACACAGTTACAAAACCAATTGACATGAAGAAAAAAATCAGGATGAGGACCAACCAGATGTATGTCCACGGAGGGACTAAATAAGTCTGTCTAAACCAGGAGACAAAAATAGTCAATTTGGTAGGGCCAATGGAAGTGGTGGAGGCCAAGTCATAAGAAAAGGTTCCATTGTGTAAAGGACTTTTGGGCAATCCATGCAAAGACTCACTCCTGGGATAAGGATACTCAACTTCATCATTGCAGGTAGAAGAAGGAGGGACAGGCAATAGGGTTCATCTCGATGACTGTGTCGGTAGGTGAGTTGAAAGATGGGACAACCCCAGTATTCCTCGAAATTGTGGGGCACGAAACAGCAGGCGTCATACTATTCAGAATCGGACAGATGTTGTAGCTTGACATGGTCAATCGAGATGCATCTGTTGTCTTTTGCGACCAGGAAGCGGTGGTAAAATGATTGTACGAGTACCCCTCAAGCCAAGCACTGGAACCGGTGCATGATAAGAGGGACCAAATTATTGTTTGTTCTCTAACTTCTCTCGGACCAGATCACCCACTTTCGGAAGCCATCCGGCCACTGTAATCAGCAGTGTAGCATCAGTGGCAGAGGGCAAATGTTCAGTTGCAAGACTGTCACAGATCTCTTTTAGGTCCTGTAACATAGTAGAATGTTTATCTACGTCAAAGATTGCAGCAGCCGCCACACCGTCTAGGCCATCAAGGTCTGGCACATACTTTTTGATGAGAAAGTGACCAAGCGGAAACCGCTTGCCCTTTTCGCACTGTTGCGATTGCAACCTAACTAGGTTGAAATGTTTCAACACATTAGTTTACTTGTGAAAAAATCATGAATCATTTTATTTGTGAGCATTTAAATTTTACTAGTATTTCAAATTCATAAGACCATAAGATTCACTTAAATGTCAGTGAATATCACAATTCATAAATCTCTAAGGATTTTTGTACATAAATCAATTTCCTTATACATCATGATTAATCAGAAATATCTTGCCCAAACATATAGCCTTGCCCAATGCATTTCGGGCCTGTTAGGCCCTTCTTCAGGGGCGATACCTGCAATCAAAAGAAATACAAAAAACTAGGTCACATAAATGACATCTGGTTCTCCAGATACAAAGTACTTAGAATGTCACTGTTTTGATGATCATGCATGAATTTGTTCAAAGTCACTTTGTCCTAAGCATTTATAATATAATCACAAAAGTAAACACATCAACTTGAGATTGCGCACTCACTTGTGTTCATATAAGGCGTATGTAAAAAAGATGTAATTTCGTAAGGCGCTGAAAAGTGGAAAGTGTGGTCCGTTGTACCTAAAGAGACAAACACTCTCGTTAGAGAGTTGTGGAAACCAGAATGGAAATAACAAAACTCGCTGAAGGCCTGGGATGACACTTACTGCTGAGAGAACACAGCGTGGTACGATTTAAAAACTAGCGAGGTCAACAAAGTCCGTGCAGTCTATACTTGTTCGCGTCTCAGGAAAATAACAGTGTAAAGCCTGAAAAGAACGAGACAATAAACACTCCGTCAGGAAAAGTATCTACCTCCAATAACACTGCCAAATAACCGACGTCTGTATCTCACTGTTTCACTTACGTTAGAACGTTCTAATTACACGGCTTGTATTTTACTCCTCTAGCATGCTGCGGACCTAATCACAACTCTCGACTGAACCTGCATACTGCTGGAAACAAAAACAAGAACGGCGGGAATCAGTTCCACAGCGTTCTAATATACAAGCTCCCTCTAGCTACTCCCCATGTTGTACTCGTACCTGATAATATAGTAGAAAACTTCTAAGCGCGCAAGTCTCTCCTCTTTGCAACAGGTCACTGGATCGGATGGTAATCCGGAAACAAGTTCGAATCTCACGGCGACTGCCCGTGTTTATGACGCGTCTAAATGTAGGCATGGAAGACGGACTATTAAGAAACGGGGAAAATCTGAAAGGGCAACTGATAGGCGCCATGTTGTAATGGTGTTTGTGGTGATGAACTAGTGAAGTGCGTCAAATACAAATACAAACAATTGTAAAAATTCAATAAAGTGAAAGAACATAGTGTGATTATAAAAACAATCATGCAAACTTGTGAAATATAGTAGACCAAGGAAACAGTCCTCCTGCGTGTTAAGATGCGCATATATCATAGAAAACACGTTAGATCTACTCGATCATTGATCCCCTTGGGATCTTGTGTCTGAAGTTTTTTTATCCAGAAAATTTCTCTTTGTAGCAGAGTTTTCGTGAGTGTTTTTCCGGGTGATGGGGCCACCACTTCGAGGATCTGGAATTTTAGTTGGGCTATGGTGTGCCTACTTTTTTCCCAATGAACTGCCAAACTGCTCTTTGTGTTCTTGTTTCGTATTGTACTTTTATGCTCGGATATGCGAGTCTTGGTTTTTCTCTCAGTTTTCCCCACATATAACAGCCCGCAGGGACATTTGATGGCATAGACCACGTTCATGGTATTGCAGTCTGCATTGATTCTGATGGGAATAGTTTCCCCCGTATGTGGGTGCTTGACTGTGTTGGTTACGATTACATTATTGCAGTGTACACAGTTTTGGCATTTTCTCATGCCCTTATAGCTTTCTGTTGTTTTCACTGGATAAGGTTTCAACAGCTCCTTGATGTTTCGTGACCTCTTATAGGCAAAAATTGGTTTGTTGAGAAATAAGTCTTTGAAATCAGTTTCCTTGCTTAACAAATCCCAATGGCAATTGATACTTTTTTTAATCTCTTGCGAGCTGGTTGAGTATTTTGAAACAAATACCTGTCTTTGTAAAGGCTGCTTTGTTTTTTTCTCAAATAAGGTTTCTCTGGATAGTTTGCCAGTTTTCTCTTTTGCTGTTTGAAGTACATCAACAGGATATTTTTTGGATAAGAATCTCTTATGTATGGTATCAAGATTGGTTTGTAAGGTTTCTTCTTGGGAACAAATTCTTTTAGCCCTTAGCATTAGGGAATATGGCAGATTGTTTATCAAGCTTTTTGAATGAAAACTGTTGTACGACAGAGCTGTGTTTCTATCAGTTGCCTTGTGATACACCTCTGTGTCAATGGTGTTATCTCCAATTTTTACTTTTACATCCAGGAAAGGAATACCTTCCTCTTCAATGCTGTGCGTAAATTTAATGTTCTCATCCTTGTGGTTAAGCTCTAATATCTTTTGTTCCAGAAGGCTTTTTGAATTCTGCCAAATTAGAAAAATGTCGTCTATGTACCGACAATATAGAACTGTGTTGTTTATCCATTCATTATCTGTCAGTATATATTGATCTTCGAATCTTGACATGTAAGTATTTGCATAGGCTGGGGCCCCAGAAAAACCCATGGAGGTCCCTTTGTTTTGCAAATAGTAAACATTGTCCCATTTGAAATAACTGTGATGTAAACAAAAATGCAAAAGTTCCAGTAAAAAAATCTTATTGACAGGCAGGTTTTCTTGTTTTAACAGAGCCCATTCCACAGCCTCGATGCCAGCAGAATGCGGTATAGAGGTGTAAAGGGCGCTGACATCCATGGTACATAGCAGCATGCCTGGTTTAACAGTTACTCTCATTAGTTTTTGTAAAAAATGGGTGGTGTCCTTGGTATAAGAATACCATGACTGTACGAAAGGTTGCAAAAACTGATCAATGAATTGGCCCAGAGGCTCGAAGATGGTGCCACATCCCGTGACTATGGGACGAAATGGTGGGTTAGAAAGATTTTTGTGGACTTTTGGCAGCATATATAGTCCTGGCTGCTTGGGAACTGAAACTGTAAGAAATTGTCTTGTTTTGTTGTTGATCCATTTCATGTTTTCAGCAGTGTCTAGTATCTTATTTAGTACCTCCTTGAGTTCCTTGGTTGGATCATGATCCAATTTGACGTATGTATTATTGTCAGAGACATGCTCAATCACTTTTGACTCATAGAAAGTTTTGTTCATTACAACAATTGCTCCCCCTTTATCAGCTTGCTGGATTTGAATGCTCTGGTTTTTTGCTAATTCTTGTAATGTATCTCTCTCATATTTGGAAAGGTTCCATCGACTTTTTTTGGAAGTGTTTATCTTTCTAAGATCATTTAGCACCAGATTTTCAAAGGCGTCTAAAATTTTGTGAGAAGTGGGAGCTTGAAAGACTGACTTTGGTCTGAACTCCATGTATTCAGGTGGATCTTGCTCTGAGGTTTGATCAGGAAAGTTGGAAAAAAAATATCTTAAACGTAAAACTCTCATGAATTTGAAGAAGTCGATTTCAATCTCAAGGGGATTGGTCTGGTAAGTTGGCACAAAGTTCAACCCTTTGTTGAGAACTTTGATTTGTTGGGGTGTCAAGTCATACACTGAGATGTTCAATACTAAGTTGGTCGTGTGCTCCTCAGGTTGGGTTTTGTGACCTCCTTTGCCTCTCCTTGTCTTCCTTTTGTTTTCCCCGGAGGTTGAGTGGTATCCGCGTCCTGGGCGGAAAAAGACGTCTTAGAGGAAGATGCAGCTCCCTCATTGCTTGTTGTTTCCATTACATCAGGTGGTGTAGCAACTGTTGGAGGTTGTCTGGTGGCTTGAGTTTCTCCCTCTGAGACCACACTTTCTTGTGAAGATGTATTAGGTGTTCTCTTTGTGAAGGTTCTCCTTTGGGCGTACACCTCCGCCCATGTATACACTTCATTCAACTTGTAGTCCAGTGTATCACGTTTATACTTCCTTAGTTTTCCCTCCTGAATTTCTTTTGAGTGTTTATCCATTCTGGCATTCATTTCTTCCAGAAACTTGGACCAATCTTGTGAATCCATCCTGGTCTTTAGATCTGATTCGATAAGATTAATTTCCTCTGTGATTTCATTGATGACTACTGCTAGTTCCTCCAACAACAATAAGATTAAATCCAACGAACACTTATTAAGCACAGCATACCAGCGGTCCATAAAATCTTTCTTCATGTGAAAACGAAAAAGCATGGGTTTTATGGGCATTCTTAAACCCCTAGGTATCCTCTTGGCACGATGATATTGCACAAGTGTTGACGCATGGAGGCGTTGGTTCAATTGTCTTTTCGTCAAAAATTCTAGTTGTTTCAATTGTTGTGACAAACTACTCCCTTGTACATTGAAGGACCTGACATCATGTATCAGGGAATATATTTCTGTGGCTTGTTCATTGGTGTAAGCCAATATATTAGCACGATTATCCGTGAGACTGGTTATGGCATCAAAGGACATTGTAAGAAATGGGTGCTCACTCCCTGTGGACTGGGTAACAAAACAATAATTAGTAATGGGAGAGGCACTCCTATCGATATAAACAATAGACACTTATTTTGTAAATGATGAACATCGATAAATTACGCGTGCTGAGAAGGGAGACACACTGTCCAATGTGTGTCGGTATATTGACATGAGAAAGTGACCAAGCGGAAACCGCTTGCCCTTTTCGCACTGTTGCGATTGCAACCTAACTAGGTTGAAATGTTTCAACACATTAGTTTACTTGTGAAAAAATCATGAATCATTTTATTTGTGAGCATTTAAATTTTACTAGTATTTCAAATTCATAAGACCATAAGATTCACTTAAATGTCAGTGAATATCACAATTCATAAATCTCTAAGGATTTTTGTACATAAATCAATTTCCTTATACATCATGATTAATCAGAAATATCTTGCCCAAACATATAGCCTTGCCCAATGCATTTCGGGCCTGTTAGGCCCTTCTTCAGGGGCGATACCTGCAATCAAAAGAAATACAAAAAACTAGGTCACATAAATGACATCTGGTTCTCCAGATACAAAGTACTTAGAATGTCACTGTTTTGATGATCATGCATGAATTTGTTCAAAGTCACTTTGTCCTAAGCATTTATAATATAATCACAAAAGTAAACACATCAACTTGAGATTGCGCACTCACTTGTGTTCATATAAGGCGTATGTAAAAAAGATGTAATTTCGTAAGGCGCTGAAAAGTGGAAAGTGTGGTCCGTTGTACCTAAAGAGACAAACACTCTCGTTAGAGAGTTGTGGAAACCAGAATGGAAATAACAAAACTCGCTGAAGGCCTGGGATGACACTTACTGCTGAGAGAACACAGCGTGGTACGATTTAAAAACTAGCGAGGTCAACAAAGTCCGTGCAGTCTATACTTGTTCGCGTCTCAGGAAAATAACAGTGTAAAGCCTGAAAAGAACGAGACAATAAACACTCCGTCAGGAAAAGTATCTACCTCCAATAACACTGCCAAATAACCGACGTCTGTATCTCACTGTTTCACTTACGTTAGAACGTTCTAATTACACGGCTTTTTGATGCCAAAGAGCATCTCGTATGGGATCCGCCCACCCAGAGGTCTTCTAGGGAGATTTGAGTGCACGTTGGACTCCATTCAAATGGACTAGCCAGTTCCTGCCAGTGCCTAAGACTCTAGCTGTCAAAGATTGCTTTAAGTCGCGGTTCATCCGCTCCACAACCAAATTGCTCTCAGGCCTGTAAGGAGATGAAAACTGCACCAGCACCTCTAAGGACTTCATCACATCCTTGTACGCCTTAGAGGCGAACGCTGGACCTTGGTCTGAATGATGGTGCCACAGGCAAAGATCCCTACAAAGACACACAAATCTCTGATGACATTTCTAGCATCAGCACTACGTTGTGGCCATACCCAAAGGAACCTAGTGCACGAATCAACTGCAACCCAAATGTATCTATATTCAGTATCTGAAGAAAATGGACCGCAGTGATCTAGACAGACACAACGAAAAGGCCTATTAGAAATGCATAGCTGTGTTTGTGGTGGGCGTGTTTCCGTACAAGGTTTAATTTGCTGACAGATGTCACAAGAAAGTACATAATTACGGGTCTGTTTATATAACTCACACCACCATTAATGTTGCTGCAAGATAGAAACTGTCGCAGAAATGCCGGCATGGGCCGAAGCCAAGCCTTCGTGTGCGGCTTTGATCAAAGAGTATCTGTGGTCCGCATTGGGAATCAGCCAATCACTAACGTCTGGTATTCTTGCAAAGGGAACTTATACGGGATTTAACTGATAAGAATACTTTGAAGGTAAACCCTGTGGGTAATTGCACACATCCGGTGCACAGACATAATATCGACTCCAAAATATCGTTTGGACAGAATATCGAGTTTTAAATATCGTTTGGAGAAAATATCGACAGGACAGAATATCGACAGCCAAAATATCGTTTTTAAGGTAAGTGAAGTAATATCGACTGTAAATAATATCGAAAGTAAAAAATATCGTTTTTTATATAATATGTAATTATTTATAGTGTTTTTATGTTATAATATGTGTGAAAAGTGTCATTTTATGGTATAATTATTTTTAATTAATGATATTTTTTAAATTATTGTGTAATTTTATTCTGTAGCGGGTTGTGGGTTTATAGGGGAATAGGGTGGGAAGTAATTTAATTATAATTAATTAAATATGTAAATATATTAATTGGTAGTAATAATTAATTAATTGGTAATTAAATATTATATGTTAATTATTTAAAATTTAATTGGTAATTAATTTAATTGATTAATTGCTAATTATGTAAATTAAAATAATGCATTTCCTGTAGCGGGTTGTGGGTTTATAGGGGAATAGGGTGGGAAGTAATTTAATTATTATTTATTAAATATGTAAATGTATTAATTGGTAGTAATATTTAATTAATTGGTAATTAAATAATATTTGTTAATTAATTAAAATGTAATTGGTAATTAATTTAATTTAATTGATTAATTGCTAATTATGTTAAATTAAAGGGGTATTTTTAGGGTTCAGGGTCAGTTTTTAGTTTTTGGGTAAAGGGGTATTTTTAGGGTTCAGGGTCAGTTTTTAGTTTTTGGGTAAAGGGGTATTTTTAGGGTTCAGGGTCAGTTTTTAGTTTTTTGGTAAAGGGGTATTTTTAGGGTTCAGGGTCAGTTTTTAGTTTTTGGGGAAAGGGGTATTTTAAGGGTTCAGGGTCAGTTTTTAGTTTTTGGGTAAAGGGGTATTTTTAGGGTTCAGGGTCAGTTTTTAGTTTTTGGGTAAAGGGGTATTTTAAGGGTTCAGGGTCAGTTTTTAGTTTTTGGGTAAAGGGGTATTTTTAGGGTTCAGGGTCAGTTTTTAGTTTTTGGGTAAAGGGGTATTTTTAGGGTTCAGGGTCAGTTTTTAGTTTTTGGGTAAAGGGGTATTTTTAGGGTTCAGGGTCAGTTTTTAGTTTTTGGGTAAAGGGGTATTTTTAGGGTTCAGGGTCAGTTTTGGGTTTTTGGGTAAAGGGGTATTTTTAGGGTTCAGGGTCAGTTTTTAGTTTTTGGGTAAAGGGGTATTTTTAGGGTTCAGGGTCAGTTTTTAGTTTTTGGGTAAAGGGGTATTTTTAGGGTTCAGGGTCAGTTTTGGGTTTTTGGGTAAAGGGTTTTTTTAGGGTTCAGGGTCAGTTTTGGGGTACAGGGGTACAGGGGTACAGTGTAAAAATAAAGTAAAATTAAATTTACATTAATTTAATTTAATGAAATGAAATTAAATTAAATTATATTTAAATAATTTTAAATAATTTAAATTAAAAAAAATTATTATATACTTACCAATACTTACGTTGTAATGGTAGTGCGTTGTAAAAGTTGCGTTGTAACGTCATATATCCACTGTTGCACTCTTTGCAGTGGGAATAGTAATTTTTACTCTTTTGTATTTGTACGTTAATAATATTGGCTATTATTTAATTAAATTTTGTTACTATATATATATATATGTTTTAAGAAATATGATTAAAAAAATATTCTTTTTTTACTTTCATTAATTATTTAATTATTAAAAGTTATTTTAAGTATTGTTAATTATATTTTAGTAATTAATTTTTTATATTAATGTAATTAAACATTGTTTTTATTAAAGTCGATATTTTTTACAACTATATTTTTGTTAACGATATTTTGTACTCGATATTTTTGTACTTACCTGTTTGTACATACAAACTCGATATTTTGGTTGTAGATATTTTCTCGTCGATATTTTGGGTAGTCGATATTTTGGTAGTCGATATTATTTCAGTGATCCCACACATCCCTGTGTGCCATGCACACAAGACCCACTGCCCTGGCATACCTCAGTCACCCCTCTAGCTGGGTGCCCTATGCCAGTGGTGTGGGCACAGGTGCATGAGCCCTGTGCCCCTACAGTACCCATGGCCATTCCTGGGCACTGTAAGTGCAGTGCTGCCATTAAGAGTATATGGTGCTGGGAGGTCCACATTATGAACTCCACAGCACCATGATGGCTCCACTGAAGACTGAGAAGTTTGGTATCAAACTTCTCAGCACATTAATCCCGCACTGATACCAGTGTGAGATTTAATGTAAAATGCACCCGAGGGCATCTTAGAGATGGCCCCTGACACCTAACCTATAATCCATGTCTAGACTGAGAGGCTGTCTAGGCTGCCACACAGCAGACATGTTGCTGGACCCCTGGGTGGAGAGCCCCCGCTTTCCTGGGCCTGCAACAATGCACATCCTGGGCGAGGTGCTAGGTCTCCACTAAGCCTGGGCGTCCGAATCGGCTACGCCCACGGAGTAGGCGTAGTGTTGCCTCCTACGCATTTGGCGTAGAAAGCGTAGCCGGCAACACTACGCCCACTCCGTGAGCGTAGCCGAGTCGGCCGCCACCCGCCTCCCTCCCGCTCTCCCCCATACATTATTTAAGCGAAATACCCTTAATTAAACAAGTTTAAAGCACTTACCGTGTCCGGGGCTCGTCCGGGGCTCCCGCTTGGAATAACGTCCCATCATGCATACCAATGCGCATGCATGGGCAGCCGCGCATGCGCATTTCTCGGGAGAAATGCGCATGCGCGGCCGCCCACGCATGCGCATTGGTATGCAACACGGGACGCGATTCCAAGAGGGAGCCCCAGACGAGCCCCGGACACGGTATGTGCTTTAAACATGTTTAATTAAGGGTATTTATCTTAAATAATGTATGTAGGGGAGAGCGGGAGGGAGGTGCGTAGTGGGGCTACGCGGAGTGCGGGGGTGGGCATAGTTGCACGCCCACTCCGCGTAGCTCCGCGTAGATCCGCATAGCCCCACTACGCCCACTACGCCCGGGCTTAGTCTCCACCCCCAGGATGGGCAGGGGGAAGCTTGAAAGGCCTGCCGCCTCTGTGAGCTTCTCCGGAGCATTTGCTGTACCCAGCAACTGACCCCCACCAGTTCTGACCCCCACTCTGGTGGGAAGACTGGTGGGAAACCCGACGTCAGGAAGAGGGGTGTGCCAGCCTGTGCCAACCCCACCCCTCAGGTGGGAGAGGCGAGGTGAAGGACGACCCCGGGCTCCGGCCATCTTGAGCATGGGGAGCCCTGCCCAATCACAGCTAGGCTCCTGCCTCCCTCATACCGGAGAGGAGCAGACTAGGGGGTGTACCCACCCCAGGACAGGGACCTATTGGTCCCTGCACTTGCCCTACCTGTAATGCCCCTAAATTCAGTATTTACGGGCTCCCTGAACATTCCTTCCTCAGACCCCGATAAGAAAAGAAGAAAGAAGATCAAGAAGGAGAAGACCTGCCGTGCAGCTGCTAACAACAGGACGACACCCACTGACCTGGCCCGAGCCCTACCAGCCTGTCGATCCTGGAACCTTCTCCTGCTTAATCCCGGTGACTCCTGTGGACAACAACCTTGGGACATCCAGAGACCTGCCTGCCTTGACTAAGGGTGGGCGTAGTTCGCGAAGTAGCGCTACGCGAAGCTACGCGTAGTGCACTTCGCACTACGCGAACTTCACGTAGCACTACGCGAGCTGCGTAGTAGCATGTTTGCACTGTGCAAGATGCATTTTCAATGATTGCACAGTGCGAACAAGCATCCGGCACTGTGCAATCATTGAAAACGGCATCTTGCACAGTGCGAGCTGTAGTTTTCTGCCGCTCGAGTAGACTTTTACTCGAGCGGCAGTTTTCTCAACGCGAATTGGTAGTTTCTCATCGCGAGCGGTCACGAGCATGCACGACCACTCGCAATGAGAAATTTGACCTCCCCGCGTTGAGAGTCTCGCCGGGTATATCATTTTGCTTGCTCGCGATCACGAACATGACGTTGAGGACCGCGAACAAGCAAACAATGACTGCTGCATTACGCTACGGTGCGCTACGCATGTTTGCACTGTGCTACGTGCAGCTCGCGTAGTGCAAAGTTGCGCAAACTTCGCAAACTACGCGAGCGTAGCGTAGTGCTTCGCCCAGGGTTAGAACAAAGTGTGTTTAAATGCAAAGTGTGTTTAAGACTGCAATACCGCCTCCTGTCTATGGGGGCAGAGGGAGCAAAAATATAAACACACTTTCTGAAACACAGGTCCCCACAAGACAATTTTTTAAAAAGTTGTGAAAATTGACACAGATGTTCCTGAAGCCATTTTTTTATCAATTAAAGGACATTACCTTGTGGGGACCTGGGTTCAGGTCCCCACAGTGCAATCAAGTCCCCACAGCGTGAGTGTGTTATCACACCCAAGTCCCCACAAGGATAGTAACACAAACCCACACACACACACTCTCTCACACACACACGTTCAACTTAGTCAAATAACCCAAACCCACAAAAAAAAAACAACGCATCTAAACATATCCTGTTAAAGTCAACTAAAATGATCGAGGCAACTTAGCATTGCAATAAGTCCACAACTTTCAAAATGGGAATCAAAACACAAAGTATACGTATCTACAACAACCATAATTGCCCACAAAAATATTAACAAGTGCCTAATCACAAGGCCAAGCAAGTTCTCAAACTATCACAACTGAAATCCAAATAAACAAGACCTACAAAAAAGTCTTTACCTAAAACAAAACGCAAAACAAACACAAAATAATAAAGGATCTTACATACCTATACTGTGTAAATTCATCTCACCCTTAATTATTAAAAATAAAAACAGGTACCTATTCACAAGGCCAAAACACTTCACAAACTATCACAGCCTAAATCAAAATAAACAACACCTACCAAAAAATATTTACATCAAACACAAAGCAAAACAAGCATTTACAATGCAATGGTTTCGCCTTTGGAAAAGTTAGAGCTATTGGCATTGTAAATGACAAAATTTGTATTTATGTGTTGGTTTTGAAAACAGATAAATAAATGGCATTGTCATTTACATTGCCATTAGCTTAATCTCTCGCAAATGTGAGAACTATTGCATTTGCACCCACACATACACACAGAGCCACACACACACACAAAGGCACACACACACACACAGAGCCAGCCGCACACACAGAGCCAGCCGCGCACACACACACACACACAGAGCCAACCGCACACACACAGAGCCAGCGGCACACACACACACAGCCAGCCGCACACACACACACAGCCAGCCGCACACACACACACACACACAGCCAGCCGCATACACAGCCAGCCAGCCGCACACACACACACACACAGAGCCAGCCAGCCGCACACACACACACAGAGCCAGCCGCACTCACACACACAGAGCCAGCCGCACACACACACACAGAGCCAGCCGCACACACACACACAGAGCCAGCCGCACACACACACAAAGAGCCAGCCGCACACACACACACAGAGCCAGCCGCACACACACACACAGAGCCAGCCAAGGCTGCAAAGAATATAAAAAGTAACTGGGTAATATAAAGGAGGTACAGGAATATGAGTAGTAGAGATTGAAAAGGTGTGTGGCACATGAAGAGGTCTGGCAACAGGATATGAGGTAAAAAGGCTGAGTGGGTGTTAAGAAATGGGTGGGATCTGCAGAGTGGGAATGAAAGTTGTCAGGGGTGGAAGAAAGGAGCCCAGGCTGGGGTTCAGGATGAAGGGAAGAATAGCAAGCGACACAGAAGGCAAGGAGCAGCATTAGCACTCCATGTGACCTCACACTGGACAACCGGACAGAAACCGCAAGATTTCCAGCCCACAGATTTACATATTCTGAGCACTAATGCACCCATCACTGGAGAGACTAAATTGCATGCATCCTAGCATCAGAGCGCAGACAGCAATGGGGAGGGGCAAATGGAGCAAAGAGGCGGGAGATATTACCTGTAGCAATGTAGGAGGGGGTTTATGGGAGTGAGTGCTGGCTGTAATCCTTGGGCCTGCTCAGTGCATGCTTCCTGGCTCAGACTGGTGGCGAGTGAATGTGTACTACAGAGGCACCGGGATACCGGAAACAGTAACTAAAGGTTCGCCTCCAGAGTTATTTTACCATTATTATTACTCCCTGAGATTTAGCTGTCACACAAAGATCGTTGCAGCAGGTGCCTTACCCCAAACGAAATTCTTAAACACAGACATTGAAACCCATTAAGCAGGACGGATTTACTGCCATGTTTCTACTTGTTGCCAATTTTTTGGTGGCAGGTTTTAAAATAAATAAATGCATGAGTTGAAGCCCAGAATTTGTGTTGGGGTTAAATCAATATTTTGGCACAGCCCCAATGCAAAATCTAATTTGTTAAATGTTGTAATGTACTCATGATAGACCTGAAACATAGGTGAGGTCTTAAGATCTGATGTCACTTCCTTTGAAGTCACATTCAATGTCACATGCTGAATGTCACGCTTCTGCCTAACTTGGAGAGTCCCCCCTTGAAAGCACTAATTTATTGAATTTCTCATACTGCAGGTACGACATGCTTTCCTACAACATTCAGCGAACGGTGCATACTTTCACTTTCCAAGCAGCACAGGAAAATGGCGTTGGCTTCTTTAAAATGAAATAGGTCTCGCATTTAAAAGAGTTTGAGCTAATGACATTGTAAATGACATTCTTAAACACAAACATTGAAACCCATTAAGCAGGACGGATTTACTGCCATGTTTCTCCTTGTTGCCAATTTTTTGGTGGTAGGTTTTAAAATAAATAAATGCATGAGTTGAAGCCCAGAATTTGTGTTGGGGTTAAATCAATATTTTGGCACAGCCCCAATGCAAAATCTAATTTGTTAAATGTTGTAATGTACTCATGATAGACCTGAAACATAGGTGAGGTCTTAAGATCTGATGTCACTTCCTTTGAAGTCACATTCAATGTCACATGCTGAATGTCACGCTTCTGCCTAACTTGGAGAGTCCCCCCTTGAAAGCACTAATTTATTGAATTTCTCATACTGCAGGTACGACATGCTTTCCTACAACATTCAGCGAACGGTGCATACTTTCACTTTCCAAGCAGCACAGGAAAATGGCGTTGGCTTCTTTAAAATGAAATAGGTCTCGCATTTAAAAGAGTTTGAGCTTTTGACATTGTAAATGACAATGCCTTTCATTTATGCGTTAATTTTCAAAACAGATGATATTGTCATTTACAATGCCAATAACTTACACCCTCAAAAATGCGAGACCTACTGCATTGCAAATGCTTGCTTAGGACTTGAGCTCTGGAAAAAAGTGATGGGTATGGGTGACCATGTATCATAAGAACTTTTGAAACTGCAAGAACCTCATCTGCCCTAATTAACAGTAAACCACCACCGCCTCATTTATACAGGTGAATACTTCGAATGGAAGAAAAGGCCGGACCGCCATTTACTCCTACAAAACCAAAAGGCAGAACTGTATTAGGCAGGGGTGAATGGTAACTTGGACAGTGGCTTATGGCCTTCTGAAAAAGGAGACTGGAGCTTCATTAGCCGCAATACAGGACATTTGAGGAAATGCGAACACACCGCACTGATTATTGTGGATGTGGTTGATGTTGTCGCTTAAGTAGGAGCGTAGGTGAGATGACTCGTCGCTAACTGATAAAGAGAACCCTGCTAAAGAAAGTCTCAGTTGCGGAGGAGGTTCAGCGTCACTCCTGTATTACGCTTACCTAGGCGCCCTGGATGGAAGCAGGCCGCTCTCCAGGGACAGGCCTTAGCGGAATCCGCTTCCTGGCCCCGGTGGCTTCAAGGCATTGCTCAAAACGATACTTTTACTTTCGCTTCTCCTCCGTGAATCTCCGTGAGGGGGGCAGGAACGGGCACACGGACAGCGGGTGGGGAGCGGGAACGGACAGCGGGACATCACGCAACCCACCCCTGCAAACGACACTTTAAAAATGGCCAACACAAACATTTAAAAAACAAAAACAAAACACCGCCCACCACCGCATGACGTTCACAAGGGCGCGGGATGAGTAAAAATCGCCGGAACGCCCACGAATCTGCTCAGGCAATGACGAACAGATCTCTCTTCCAATGGCTAGCCTCCATTTATGGAGCTAGCCAATGGAAGAGAAGGCGGGACAAAGTGCCCATACTGTTAAAACATAAGATTTCACCTGCGCGAAACGCTGCAGTGCAGCTGTTCGCCAGGCGAAACCTAAAAAAAAAAATTAAGGTTGTTGCATACCAATAGTGTGTAAATCCATCTCACCCTTAATTAATAAAAATCATTGTAAACACAAAGGAATAATAAAGCAAACGAAAGACACAGTGAATATAATACAACCGTTCAAGAATAATCATACATTGTCAATAACAAACAGAATTACGAGAAAATTTCGGAAGTACATAAAATACAATCAATACATTGCAATATATTCAGTAAAAATACCATTAACACATATCACAGCAAAAATTAAAATCGGTCCATAGCTATACTATAAGTACATCCGCAAACCCAAATACAGTCGGAATACACAAAAGTAATATAACATTAGAATAACTTAATAAACGTCCAATAAATATAAACACAATAAATACTACATAACCAAAATTGAAAGAATTATATTAAAATTCAAACTTACCTGTCAAACGACGCAGCAACACACCTTTCACCCACGACTGTTCTTGAAGATTTGGGAATTTTCCCGTTGACGCACATCAATCGCAACGCTACGTAACAAAACGTAGCAAAGCAATTGGCTAAAATAAACGTCAATCAAACAACTAAAGAGGAAATAGAAAAAAAAATGGAACGCTAACCTAAAAAACGTAGCTAGCGTTTAGGGACAAAATGGCTCCGCCATTTTTGATTTAGAAAAAAAATCCGCAACACAAAAAAAGGGCTCTATTATAAAGTATCACACACGCCACACACAAAATACATAATCACACACACACATACACACACACATGTTCACAGCAACAAAAAAACACACACTTACCACACACCATCACATCATCAACAACACACAACATCACACACTGAGCATAACACCACAAACAACAATACACTCAGATAATGATCACATTAACACACTTAAACAAAATCACACACTCACACACACATACACACCCTCACACCCTCTCACCCACCCTCTCACACTCACACACCCTTTCACCCTCACACACCCTTTAACACTCCAACACCCTTTCACCCTCACCCTCACACTCCCTCACCCTCACACCCTCTCACCCTCACACACCCTCACACACACACCCTCACACAGACATCCTCAAACACACCCTCTCACACACCCTCTCACACACACTCTCTCTCACACACACACGCTCATCTTAGTCAAATAACCCAAACCCACAAAAAAAACCAATGCATCTAAACATATCCTGTTAAAGTCAACTAAAATGATCGAGGCAACTTAGCATTGCAATAAGTATACAACTTTCAAAATGGGAATCAAAACACAAAGTATACATATCTACAACAACCATAATTGCCCAGAAAAAAAAGAAAATATTAACAAGTGCCTAATCACAAGGCCAAGCAAGTTCTCAAACTATCACAAATTAAATCCAAATAAACGAGACCTACAAAAAAGTCTTTACCTAAAACAAAACGCAAAACAAACACAAAATAATAAAGGATCTTACAGACCTATACTGTGTAAATTCATCTCACCCTTAATTATTAAAAATAAAAACAGGTACCTATTCACAAGGCCAAAACACTTCACAAACTATCACAGCCTAAATCAAAATAAACAACACCTACCAGAAATATTTACATCAAACACAAAGCAATAAAAAAATTTTTTTTAAGTTGTTGCATACCGATAGTGTGTAAATTCATCTCACCCTTAATTAATACAAATCATTGTAAACACAAAGGAATAATAAAGCAAACAAAAGACACAGTGAATATAATACAACCGTTCAAGAATAATCATACATTGTCAATAACAAACAGAATTACGAGAAAATGTCGGAAGTACATAAAATACAATAAATACATTGCAATATATTCAGTAAATACACCATTAACACATATCACAGCAAAAATTAAAATCGGTCAATAGCTATCCCATAAGTACATCCACAAACCCAAATACAGTTGGGATACACTAAAGTTATAAAACATTAGAAAAACTTAATAAACGTACAATAAATATAAACACAATAAATACTACATACCCAAAATCGAAATAATAATATTAAAATTCAAACTTACCTGTCAAACGATGCAGCAACACGACAGGAAACACAACACGCCTTTCACCCACGACTGTTCTCGAAGATCTGGGAATTTCCCCGTTGACGCACGCCAATCGCAAGGCTACGTAACAAAACGTAGCAATACGATTGGCTGAAATATACGTCAATAAAAAAACTAAACAGAAAATAGAAAAAAAACTGGAACGCTAAACTAAAAAAACGTAGGTAGCGTGTTGGAACAAAATGGTGTCCGCCATTTTTAATTTAGAAAAAAAAAATAATAATCAATCAGCCTGCCTCATATAGGCCCATATGTTTACTAAATTGCGATAGCAAGATTTATTCAAAGATGCTTGCAAACCGCATGGCTAAGGTTATAACACCTTTAGTTTCACTGATGCAGCATGGGTTTATCCCAAATAGAGGAACCGTGGCACATGTTAATAAGGTGATCACCTTGATAGATATAGCAGAAATCGAGAGAAGAGACTTGGCATTGATATTACTCGACGCTGAGAAAGCGTTTGATCGCGTAGAGTGGGCATATCTGTGGGCAGTAATGAACAGAATGGGATTTAGTAAAAACTTCCTGAGAGCTATTAAGGTATTGTATAGCTCTCCTAACGCAAGAGTAGTAGTTATGGGCCGAAAGTCGGAAAGGATAGTTATCACAAGAGGTACACGCCAGGGGTGTCCCTGCTCCCCACTTCTCTTCGCGTTATTTATTAATCCATTTTTAACTAAACTGCTAGAGTCACCACATATTAAACCATTCATTGCTTCAAGCATACCTCATTCAGTATTCACATATGCGGATGACATAGCTATCATCACCACTGATCCTGGGCTGGCAATGACAGAGATTGAACGCTTGGCCACTAATTTTGGAAATAGCTCTGGCTATAAGCTAAATGCCGCAAAAACGCAGGTGCTATGTACAGACAGTGTTCAATTTAACGATTATAGGGTTACTCTCGAAGTGACATATTTAGGAATTATAATCAAATCTCATACACAAGAAATAGTGGACGTTAATTGGGGTAAGACAATGCAACAACTCAAGCAATCTTTAGATAGATGAGGGAGACTCCAATTGTCCATATTTGGGAGAGGCAACATTATCAAGATGAATGTATTAGCCAAGATATTATATTTATATCGTTGTATTCCCTTAGAGATACCCTTAAATCATATTCATCAGTTGCAAACCTTATGTATAAAAAAATTTGGGGCGCCCGGAAAAACTAGACGAGCATTGAAATGGTTGACTTTGCCAATAGAGAGAGGTGGGCGTGGGATTCCGGATTTTGTGTTTTATTATTATGTTTGTTTTTTACGAAGAATGAGAATTTTGTTGACTGGGGAACAAATTGAGGAACCAGCAGAATCCCCGTCGATATTTTACCTATTATTGGGTGAGCATGCAAAAGGATGTTTGTTAAAAGAGTTAGAGGGGAACTACTGCAAGCACACCCGTTTTAAGGTGGTAGAGGTGGCATATAAAGTTTGGAGAAAGGTCGCGAGGATCATGAAGCTAGAGAGAATTTCGTATTACACTCCTCTATCAGCGGAGAACATACTTCCATCGATATTTTGGGACAATGTAGCAAAGTAATGGAGCAAGAAAGGGGTGGTCAGAATTGGAGATTTATATGAGGCGGACGGAATATTCAGATCTTTTTCAAATATGGGTAGTAAATATCAGTTATCTCATTGTTTCTTTTTTAAATATCTTCAAGTCAGAGATTTTTGTTTTAAGAAACTAACTAGACCCACTCCTAATAAACTAATAGAGGCAATACAATAAAAACAAGCATTTACAATGCAACGGTCTCGCCTTTGCAAAAGTTAGAGCTATTGGCATTGTAAATGACAACATTTTTATTTATGTGTTGGTTTTGAAACAGATAAATAAATGGCATTGTCATTTACAATGCCAATAGCTTCTATGTTTGCAGTTTATCTATGATCTTTGGGGAAAACAATAGCCTGTGATAATGTGGAATGCAATGATCTTAATATCCACACATTAAAAGAGGGACACTATGTTTGCATATTATGTATGACTTTTTGGGAAAACAATAGGCTGGTGAGACGCCTACAGCGGAATTCAAAGGCGAGACGTAAAAAATGTTTGGTACAGTCTGATTCTGCACATCTATAAAATATATATATTCAACGCACTTAACAGTGAATCATTCTGCTCATTTTGTGGCAGCCTCTCTCATATGTATACAGCCAATTTTATACTGTGTGCAATTCGATTTAAACTTTGGCAACCTCTTATACTGTGTGGAATATATTTTTTTAATGAGTTATATTCAGTGTTTTCTGTTACAGGCTGGAACCTCCTTGCACCATAAATACATTTCATTATTGCCCAGTGCATCTTCAAGTACTCAAATCAGTGACCCTCTAGTTACACGGACAGACATCTGATGTTATTGCATTAATAAACCAAGCTTTCCTAGCAGAACAATGTATTTACCACAGTTTTACTTGTGTGTATTACTCATTTTATATAGTTACCTGCAAACTGTAAATGAAAGGCCTAGAAAATAATTACATACAGTGCATTTTGTTATTTTAGCCACATCTCTGACCTCCCTTCCCACGCTTCCCGAGGACTCCCCGTCGTACTCGCCATTGCAGTTACCATACCCTTTAGATTCGACCGCTGATCTCAACCCCCTGCTTGTTTACTTATGAGATGTAGAAAAGGTGCCATTCGCATCAGTTATTTCCAAACGCTAGTACACCCCGTGATTAGCAGGCAAGTAGTGGTGTACAGACCTTCTGCATTGTGTATATGTATAATTGAATAGAGTAAAAGGTGACATTAAAGTTGTTAGGGCTTTGCTGTCAGACAGAAAGCCTTTACTGGTTTCCACAAGGAAGGCAATTACAACTACCTGCGTTGCAATCACTGACAGCCACCCGAGGACAGATCTGACACCGCCGTACTCTAACGAACCCTAGCCCCACACCAGTAGTGTGTTTAGGAAACAAAAGTCCAGGCCGCAATACTCCCGTTACGTACATAAATCGGTTAACATGAGTCTTATAAGCAAGACTGCGCGAGAAATGTAAATAAAACAAACAGTACAAAGGAGAACTTTAAAACAGGCAAAGGGCCGGAGGCGCTGCTTCTCGCACAACTGCCTGGTTGGAAATGGATCCCTGGTGGTAGGTACTGAGCTCTCCTCACCTGCTGCCTCTGTTGATGACACAAAGGTGAAGTCCCCGTTGTGAGATGGGTATGCAGGGGGCTGCATGATGTCCTCGGGGCGGGCTCCACGGCCCCTCTCTACAGCTGGGGGCTCGTCTGCCTCCCTGGCCCTGCCTCTGCGTCTCCCAGTGACTTACGCACAGGGGCGGGTATCTGTTGCTCTGTTTTCCGCCTGCGTTTTCGAGTCCACGTAGCGACAATATATTTGGCTTCCTAGTAGCTTATAAAAGTATTTTGGACGATGAGAGATTTAGCATATGTATTATAGCCTTTTGATCATTAGTTACAATGTCATAGATACTTTTAACATACACTATTCCTGCATCGATCTATGTGAAGCAAAAAGAAAACAAGTCAGGCGGCACACTATAGATACACGTTCGTCGTAGGCGAGCCCTAAAAATGGTAGCGGACCAGAGAGGGAGCATCTCTAAAAGGAGTTCTGCCTCCTGATTGGCTGTAGAGGAGCCGACGCGGGAATCCTGATTGGCTGTAGAGGAGCCGACGCGGGAATCGAAACCTGTGGTGCGCGCGCACCAGAGGAGCGGGGGCAAGGGAGCGCGAAGACGCCGAGACGAGGTAGGGGATGTGCGTGTAAGCGCCTGGGGTTCTCTGTGTATGTGTGTGTGTGTGTGTGCGTGCGTGTGTGTGTGTGTGTATGGGGGGGTTCTGTATGTATGTATGTGTGTATGCGGGGGGGGGCTGTATGTGTGTTGTGCATGTGTTGTGAAGAGCCTGTTGATGCGCGCGACCTGATCCCGGCAGGCTGCTGCTGCTGCTGCTGCGTGCGCGTGACAGTCTGTTGTCCTCTCCGGCTCCCTTTCAGTCCTTGAAAGCCGGAATGATAACAATAGTCTCGCTCTGCGACAGCAGGCCTTTGGCCTGCAATCGCAGGGCGAGACCTAAAAAAAGGATTGGTATGGTATAACAGTTGTTGATGGAATATAAATCTGACGATTTGAATAAATATAATGTATACTGGCAGAACCAGCTGGAGGAAACCGATATAAATATTGTAGATACTATTTTGATGGCTAAGGATATGTGTTTGTCAGCCAATCTGAAAACTCAGGTATATAAGACTATATTTAGATTATATTATACTCCCAAACGAATGGCAACGTGGGGGCCCATGTAAGATGGAAAATGTTTTCGGTGTGGAGGGGAAGATGCAGATATTGTTCATGTCTTTTACAACTGCCCCAAACTATCGTCTTTCATCTCTAATATAGAAAGGTTTATATCTTTAGTCATTCATTATCCGATTAAAATATCCCCTGCACTTATGTTAATAGGGGTGGGGCAATGTGTCAATGAAAATGTGAATTTGTGTAAATGCAAGAATTTTTTATTTGTGGCAATGACCATAGCCCGGTTATGCATAGCCACAGAATGGCTACAACCTGAAGCACCGATGTTTGAATTTTGGAGAAGGAAATTGTTTAATGTATATGAATTAGAATGGAATCTCTATGCTTTAAAGGGTGCTAGGAAAAAACGTATAGGTATATCGATTTGGGGGGTACTTAAAGAGTATTTAGAGGAATAGTTTATGGATTTTGTATTTCATATATGAAATTGGTAATCTTGTCCTCCCCGTCCGTTCCAGACAATTTTGTAAAAGAAAGATCGTGGATATATATATTTTGATGCTGTAAATGTATTATTCTTCAAATGACCCAACTGTGGCAATAAATTTTTTTTTTTTTAAAACCCACAAAAAAGGGACTCTATTATAACTATCACACACGCCACACACAAAATACAAAATCACACACACACATACACACACATACACACACACAAGTTCACAGCAACAAAGCAACACATACTTAGAACACACTCACACTCACACACCATCAAATCATCAACAACACACAACATCACACAATGAGCATAACACCACAAACAAAAATACACTCAAATAAGGATCACATTAACACACTTAAACAAAATCACACACACATACACACCCTTACTCACCCTCTCACCCACCCTCTCACACTCACACACCCTTTCACCCTCACACACCCTTTAACACTCAAGCACACTTTCACACTCAGACCCACTTTCACACTCAAATACACTCTCACCCTCACCCTCACACACACTCTCACCCACCATCAACACCCTCACCCTCATAACCCCTCAACCTTACTCACCCTCTTAACACACACCCTCACACCCTGACACACCCCCTCACACCCCATCATTCGCACAGCACCACACACACACTCACTCTCCCCCCTCACTCTCACACACCCTCATCCTCACCCTCACACTCCCTCATCCTCACACTGCCTCACCCTCCCTCACACCCCCTCACACACTCACACACCCTCTCACCCTCACCCACACTCTCACCCTCACACAACCACTCACCCTCACACACACTCTTACCCGCACACTCACACCTCCACATGCTCAACCTCACACACACTCTCATCCTCACACACACTCTCATCATCACACACCCTCTCACCCTCACACCCCATCACACCCACAAACCATGTTACACACTCAATCACCCTCACCCACCCTCACACCCTCAATCACCCTCTCACAAACCCTCTCACAATCACAAACCCTTTCATCCTCACACAACCTTTCACACTCAAACACCCTTCCACCCTCACACACACTTTAAAACTCACACACCCTCTCACCCTCACCCTGACACACACTCTCACACACCAACACCATCACCCTCCAACACCTCACCCTTACACACCCTCATAAATCACACCCTCACACCCTCACATACACCCTCACACACCATCACTCGCACAACACCACACACACCCTCACTCGCACACCCCCTCAATCTCAGACCCAATAACCCTTACACACCTTCACCCTCACACTTCCTCACCCTCACACTCCCTCACACTCACACACCCACACCCTCACACACCCACAGACACCCTCTCACCCTCATACACCCTCTCACACTCAATCACCCTCTCACCCTCATACACCCTCTCACACTCACACTCACACCTCAACACCCTCACCCTCACACTCACTATCACCCTCAAACACCCTCTCACCCTCACACACCCTCTCGTCATCATACACCTTTTCACCCACACACACACTCACACACTCACTCACCCTCACACCACACACTGCTGCACGCCACACACTGCTGAATGCCACACACTACAAACACTACCTCCAAATCCTCCCTCCAAATCAAGCCTCCAAAACAAGACTTCAAAACAACACCCCAAATCCAAATCTACCCTCAAAATCAAAATACAGCCTCCAGATCCACCCTACAACCCTTAATCCAAATCCACCTTCCAAAAACAAACTCCAAATTAACTCTCAAAATCAAACCTCCAAATCAAACCTATAACTCAACCCTCCAAAACCACCCTCCAAATACACACTAAAAATCCACACAACAAAAACAACATCCAAATGCACCCTCTAACTCCTCACTCTAACTCCACCCTCTAACTACAACATCCAACTCCACCCTCCAACTCAACCCTCCAAATCAACCCTTCAACTGCAAACTCAAAATCCACCCTCCAATTCAACCCTCCAAATCCACCCTCCAAATACACCCTCCAACTACTCACTCAAACTCCACCCTCCAACTCCACCCTCCAACTCCACCCTCCCACTCCACCCTCCAACTCCACCCTCCAACTCCACCCTCCAACTCCACCCTCCAACTCCACCCTCCAAATCCACCCTCCAACTCCACCCTCCAACTCCACCCTCCAACTCCACCCTCCAACTCTACCATCCAAATCCAACACCACCCTCCAAACCCAACTCCAACCTCCAACGCCAACTCCACCCTCCAAACACAACTCCACCCTCCAACTACACCCTCCAACCCCACCCTCCCACCCCACCCTCCAACGCCACCCTCCAACGCCACACTCCAAACCCAACGCCACCCTCCAAACCCAAATACACCCTCAAAACCCAAATACACCCTCCAACTCCACCCTCACTCTATCACCCTCCCCTCACTCTACCACTCTACCGCCCTCACTCTACCGCCCACATTCTACCACCCTACCGCCCTCACTCACTCTACCGCCTTCTATAATTCCCTGTTCACTTCTCTTCTCCCATACTGATCTGCTGCTATCAACGCCTCATTCTCTAGCTCCCTGTTCTCTTCTCTTCTCCTGTGCCGATCTGCTGTTCTTTTTCACCCACCTCCTTCTTTAACTCCCTGTTCTCTTCTCCTGTGATGATCTGCTGCTCTCTTCCACCCACCTCCTTCTTTAACTCCCTGTTCTCTTCTCCTGTGATGATCTGCTGCTCTCTTCCACCCGCCACCTTCTTTAAATCCATGTTCTCTTCTGCTGTGCTGTTATGCTGGTCTCTTCCACCCACCTCTTTCTCTAACTCCCTGTTGTCTTCTCCTGTGCCGATCTGCTGTTCTGTTCCACCCACCTCTTTCTTTAACTCCCTGTTCTCTTCTCTTCTCCCGAGCTAATCTGCTGATCTCTTCCACCCGCCTTCTTCTTTTGCTCCCTGTTCTCTTCTCTTTTCCTGTGCTGATCTGCTGCTATCTTCCACCCGCCTCCTTCTTTAACTCCCTGTTCTCTTTTGCTGCGCTGATCTGCTGATCTCTTCCATGCCGCATCCTTCATTAACTCCCTGTTCTCTTCTCCTGTGCTAATCTACTGGTCTCTTCCACCCGCCTCTTTCTTTAACGCCCCCTTCTTTAGGCAGCTGCCCCATACCTACCAAATCTGCTAGAAACCTAGGTGTCATCTTTGACACCCAGCTCTCCATGGAGCTACAGGTGAATAGAACGGTGGCGACCTGTTGGGGTGTCATCAAGACCCTGAAAAGGATTGTGCACTATTTGTCCCCACAGGCGCGGAAACAGGTGGTGATTGCCCTTGTTGGCTCAAGGCTCGATTACTGTAACTCAGTGTACGCCGGGGCCAACAAGGGCTTGCTCCAGCGTCTACAGGTCATACAGAACGCTGCAGCGCGGTTTGCTCTCGCTTTGCCCTGGTTGTCATCTATGACCTTAGCGAGGAAGAACCTCCACTGGCTCCCCATTCCGTCAAGGATCACCTTCAAACTTCTTTGCCTCACTTATAAGGCTCTAACTGCAGGCTCGGCTGATGCCCTTGGTTCATCACTTATCAGATATGTTCCGAGTAGATGTTTACGATCCAGCGAGCAACACCAACTGGTAATCCCCAGAGCCAAGAAGGCCAGATGGGGGTCCAAAGCTTTTTCCATACTGGCACCTCTGATGTGGAATTCACTCCCCCTTGAAATCAAACGACTTCCCTCCCTTGATCTCTTTAGGAAGTCAGTGAAAACTTGGCTCTTTATTAAGGCATACCAGTAGGCTCTGTTTCTGTCTGTTAACAGCTTTATATTTTGGTGTAGGCGCCTTGACGCCCACTGGGCATAGCTGCGCGTTACAAATAAAATTTCATTCATTCATTTCATTCTCTTCTCTTCTCCCGAGCTGATCTGCTGCTCTCTTCCACCCGCCGTTTTCTCTAGCTCCCTGTACTCTTCACTTCTCCTGTGCTGATCTGCTGCTCTCTTCCACCCACCTCCTTATTTAACTCCATGTTCTCTTTTGCTGCGCTGATCTGCTGCTCTATTCCACGCCGCATCCTTCATTAAATCCCTGTACTCTTCTCCTGTGCTAATCTGCTGCTCTCTTTCACCGCCTCCTGCTTTAACTGCCTGATGTCTTCTCTTCTCTTCTCCAGTGCTGAAATGCTTTTCTCTTCCACCCCCTCTTTCTTTAACTCCCTGGTCTCTTCTCCTGTGCTGATCTGCTACTCTCATCCACCCCACCTCCTTCTTTAACTCCCTGGTCTCTTCTCTTCTCCTGTGCTGAACTGCTGTTTTCTTCCATCCACCTCTTTCTTTAACTCCATGTTAACTTCTCCTGTACTGATCTGCTGCTCTCGTCCACCCAACGCTTTCTTTAACTCCATTCGCTTCTCTTCTCCTGTGCTGATCTGCTGTTCTCTTTCACCCCTCATCCTTCTCTAACTCCCTGTTCTCTTCTCCTGTGCTAATATGTTGTTCTCTTCCACCCACTTCTTTCTTTAACTCCCTGTTTTCTTCTCCTGTGCAAATCTGCTGTTCTCTTCCACACGCCTCTTTCTCTAAATCCCTAATCTCTTCTACAGTGCTGATCTGCTGCTCTCTTCCACCTGCCTCCTTCTTTAACTCCCTGTCCTCTTCTCTTCTCCCGGGCTGATCTGCTGCTCTCTTCCACCCGCATTCTTCTCATGCACCCTGTTCTCTTCTCTTCTCCTGTGCTGATCTGCTGCTCTCTTCAACCCGCCTCCTTCTTTTACTCCCTGTTCTCTTTTTATGTGCTGATCTGTTGCTCTCTTCCAACCGCCTCCTTCTTTAACTCCCTGGTCTCTTCTCCTGTGCTGATCTGCTGCTCTCATCCACCCCACCTCCTTCTTTAACTCCCTGGTCTCTTCTCCAGAGCTAATCTGCTGCTCTCTTCTACCCGCCTTCTTCTCTAGCTCCCTGTTCTCTTCTCTTCTCCAGTGCTGATCTGCTGCTCCCTTCCACCCGGCTCCTTCTTTAAATCAATGTTCTCTTTTGCTGTGCTAATCTGCTGCTCTCTTCCACCCGCCTCCTTCTTTAACTCCATGTTCTCTTCTCCTGTGATGATCTGCTGCTCTCTTCCACCCGCCACCTTCTTTAAATCCATGTTCTCTTCTGCTGTGCTGTTATGCTGGTCTCTTCCACCCACCTCTTTCTCTAACTCCCTGTTGTCTTCTCCTGTGCCGATCTGCTGTTCTGTTCCACCCACCTTCTTCTTTTGCTCCCTGTTCTCTTCTCTTTTCCTGTGCTGATCTGCTGCTATCTTCCACCCGCCTCCTTCTTTAACTCCCTGTTCTCTTTTGCTGCGCTGATCTGCTGATCTCTTCCACGCCGCATCCTTCATTAACTCCCTGTTCTCTTCTCCTGTGCTAATCTACTGGTCTCTTCCACCCGCCTCTTTCTTTAACTCCCTGTTCTCTTCTCTTCTCCCGAGCTGATCTGCTGCTCTCTTCCACCCGCCGTCTTCTCTAGCTCCCTGTACTCTTCACTTCTCCTGTGCTGATCTGCTGCTCTCTTCCACCCACCTCCTTATTTAACTCCATGTTCTCTTTTGCTGCGCTGTTCTGCTGCTCTATTCCACGCCGCATCCTTCATTAAATCCCTGTACTCTTCTCCTGTGCTAATCTGCTGCTCTCTTTCACCCACCTCCTGCTTTTGCTCCCTGTTCTCTTCTCTTTTCCTGTGCTGATCTGCTGCTATCTTCCACCCGCCTCCTTCTTTAACTCCCTGTTCTCTTTTGCTGCGCTGATCTGCTGATCTCTTCCACGCCGCATCCTTCATTAACTCCCTGTTCTCTTCTCCTGTGCTAATCTACTGGTCTCTTCCACCCGCCTCTTTCTTTAACTCCCTGTTCTCTTCTCTTCTCCCGAGCTGATCTGCTGATCTCTTCCACCCGCCTTCTTCTTTTGCTCCCTGTTCTCTTCTCTTTTCCTGTGCTGATCTGCTGCTATCTTCCACCCGCCTCCTTCTTTAACTCCCTGTTCTCTTTTGCTGCGCTGATCTGCTGATCTCTTCCACGCCGCATCCTTCATTAACTCCCTGTTCTCTTCTCCTGTGCTAATCTACTGGTCTCTTCCACCCGCCTCTTTCTTTAACTCCCTGTTCTCTTCTCTTCTCCCGAGCTGATCTGCTGCTCTCTTCCACCCGCCGTCTTCTCTAGCTCCCTGTACTCTTCACTTCTCCTGTGCTGATCTGCTGCTCTCTTCCACCCACCTCCTTATTTAACTCCATGTTCTCTTTTGCTGCGCTGATCTGCTGCTCTATTCCACGCCGCATCCTTCATTAAATCCCTGTACTCTTCTCCTGTGCTAATCTGCTGCTCTCTTTCACCCACCTCCTGCTTTAACTGCCTGATGTCTTCTCTTCTCTTCTCCAGTGCTGAAATGCTTTTCTCTTCCACCCCCTCTTTCTTTAACTCCCTGGTCTCTTCTCCTGTGCTGATCTGCTACTCCCATCCACCCCACCTCCTTCTTTAACTCCCTGGTCTCTTCTCTTCTCCTGTGCTGAACTGCTGTTTTCTTCCATCCACCTCTTACTTTAACTCCATGTTAACTTATCCTGTACTGATCTGCTGCTCTCGTCCACCCCAACGCCTTCTTTAACTCCATTCGCTTCTCTTCTCCTGTGCTGATCTGCTGTTCTCTTTCACCCCTCATCCTTCTCTAACTCCCTGTTCTCTTCTCCTGTGCTAATATGTTGTTCTCTTCCACCCACTTCTTTCTTTAACTCCCTGTTTTCTTTTCCTGTGCGAATCTGCTGTTCTCTTCCACACGCCTCTTTCTCTAAATCCCTAATCTCTTCTACTGTGCTGATCTGCTGCTCTCTTCCACCCCACCTCCTTCTTTAACTCACTTTTCTCTTCTCCAGTGCTGATCTGCTGCTCTCTTCCACTTGCCTCCTTCTTTAACTCCCTGTCCTCTTCTCTTCTCCCGGGCTGATCTGCTGCTCTCTTCCACCCGCATTCTTCTTATGCACCCTGTTCTCTTCTCTTCTCCTGTGCTGATCTGCTGCTCTCTTCCACCCGCCTCCTTCTTTTACTCCCTGTTCTCTTTTTATGTGCTGATCTGTTGCTCTCTTCCAACCGCCTCCTTCTTTAACTCCCTGGTCTCTTCTCCTGTGCTGATCTGCTGCTCTCATCCACCCCACCTCCTTCTTTAACTCCCTGGTCTCTTCTCCAGAGCTAATCTGCTGCTCTCTTCTACCCACCTTCTTCTCTAGCTCCCTGTTCTCTTCTCTTCTCCAGTGCTGATCTGCTGCTCTCTTCCACCCGGCTCCTTCTTTACATCAATGTTCTCTTTTGCTGTGCTAATCTGCTGCTCTCTTCCACCCGCCTCCTTCTTTAACTCCATGTTCTCTTTAGCTGTGCTGATCTACTGCTCTCTTCCAAGCCGCCTCCTTCTTTAACTCCTTGTTCTCTTCTCCAGTGTTAATCTGCTGCTCTCTTCCACCCACCTCCTTCTTAAACTCCCTGGTCTCTTCTCCTGGGCTATTCTGCTGCTCTCATCCACCCCACCTACTTCTTTCACTCCCTGGTCTATTCTCTTGTCCTGTGCTAAAATGCTGTTCTCTTCCATCCGCCTCCTTCTTTAAATCCCTGTTCTTTTTTGCTGCGCTGATCTGCTGCTCTCTTCCACGCCGCATCCTTCAGTGACTCCCTGTTCTCTTTTCATGTGCTAATCTACTGCTCTCTTCCACCCACCTCCTTCTTTAACTCCCTGGTCTCTTCTCTTCTCTTCTCATGTGCTGAACTGCTGTTCTCCTCCACCCGCCTCTTTCTTTAACTCCCTGTTCTCTTCTTTTCTCCCTATGCTGATCTGCTGCTCTCTTCCACCCGCTTCCTTATTTAACTCTCAGTTCTCTTCTCCTGTGCTGATCTGCTGCTCTCTTCCACCCCACGTCCTTCTTTAACTCACTGTTCTCTTCTCTTCTCCTGTGCTGATCAGCTGCTCTCTTCCACACGCATTCTTCTTTAACACGCTGGCCTGTTCTCCCATGCTGATCTGTGCCTCTCTTCCACCCAACCCCCTTCTCCAAATCCCTGTTCTCTTCTAGCGTGCAGATCTGCTGTTCACTTCCGCCGCTTCCTTCTCTAACTCCCTGTTTTCTTCTCCCATGCTGTTCTGCTGCTCTCTTCCACCCATCTCTTTCTTTAACTCCCTGTTTTTTATTTTCTCCTGTGCTGATCTGCTGCTCTCTTCCACTCGCCTCCTTCTTTCACTCCCTGTTCACTTCTGCTGTGCTAATATGCTGCTCTCTTCCACATACATCTTTCTCTAACCGCACACACACATACAACCATGCACACACACACATATAACCACACACACAATCACACCACACACACAATGTCACACACAACCACACCCAACCACACACACAACACACACAACCACACTCACAACCACCCACACAACCACACACACAACCACACATACAAGACACACACCCAACCACACACACAACCACACACACAACCACACACCCAACCACACACCCAACCACACACCCAAACACACACCCAAACACACACACCCAAGCACACACCCAACCACACACAGCCACACATACAACTACAGACACACAACTATACACACACACAACAACACCCAAACACACACAACCACACCCACACACCAAACCACACACAACTAAACACACAACCACACACAACCACACATAGAACTACACACACGCACAACCACACATACAACCACACACACACAACCACACACCCAACCCCACACCCAACCCCACACCCAACTCCACACACCCAACCACACACACTCCCACACACACACAACCACACACACCCACAAACACACCCAACCACACAAAACCCCACACACAACAAAATACAGAAACTCACACAGCCCAACAACACACACACAACCACCACCATAAAGACATAAAACAACTCACACATACAAGTCACACATACAACTCACACATACAACCACTCACACATACAACCACTCACACATACAATCACACACACATACACACACAACCACACACACACACACACAACCACACACACACAACAACACACCCAAACACACACCCAAGCACACACCCAACCACACACACAGCCACACATACAACTACACACACACACAACTATACACACACACAACAACACCCAAACACACACACAACCACACCCACACACCAAACCACACACAGCTACACACACAACCACACATACAATTACACACATGCACAACCACACATACAACCACACACACACAACCACACACCCAACCCCACACCCAACCCCACACCCAACTCGACACATCCAACCACACACACTCCCACACACACACAACCACACAACCCCCCGAACACACCCAACCACACACAACCCCACACACAACAAAACACAGAAACCCACACAGCCCACCACACACACAACCACAACCATAAAGACATAAAACAACTCACACATACAACAACTCACACATACAACAACTCACACATACAACCACTCACACATACAACCACTCACATATACAAACACACACACATGGATGTATGACGTTATAACGCATACTTTTACAACGCCTACCTTTACAACGCATTTTTTACACCGCAACATCCATTACAACGCACACCATTACAACGCATACCATTACAACGAATACTTTAAAACTACCTTTACAACGCATTCCACTACAACACATAGTACTTTTACAACGCATACCATTACAACGCATTACACTACATTGCATATAAGGTAAGTGTTGGATAGTGTAGGGGTTAAAATTACTATTCTAACTCCAGGGGGTGCAACAGTAGGGTAAGTGTTGGATAGTGTAGGGGTTAAAATTACTATTCTAACTCCAGGGGGTGCAACAGTAGGGTAAGTGTTGGATGGTAAGTTATGCGTTGTAATGGTATGCGTTGTAATGACTGCGTTGTAATGGTATGCGTTGTAGTGGTGTGCGTTGTAGTGTCATGCGTTGTAATGACTGCGTTGTAAATGCATGCGTTGTAATGGATTTTGCGCTGCAAAAGTTTCGTTGTAACGGTAGTGCGTTGTAAAATTTGCGTTGTAAACGTTGTATACCCACACACATACACACACAACCACACACACACACAACCACACACACACAACACACAACCACACACATCTATCTATCGTCCTCACTCGATCTATCACACTCACTCTATCACCCTCACTCTATTGCCCTAACTCTATCGCCCTCACTCTATCGCCCTCACTCTATCGCCCTCACTCTATCGCCCTCACTCTATCGCCCTCACTCTATTGCCCTCACTCTATCCATTTATCGCCTGCACTCTATCTAACACCCGCACTCTATCTAACGACCTCACTTTATCTATCAGTCTATCTATCTCCCTCTATCTATCTATCTCCCTCACTTTATCTATCGCCCTCACTCTATCTATCGCCCTCACTCTGTCTATCTATCTATTGCCGTCACTCTGTCTATCTATCTATCGCCCTCACTCTGTCTATCTATCTATTGCCCTCACTCAGTCTATCTATCGCCGTAACTCTTTTTATCTATCTATTGCCCTCACTCTATCTTTCGCCCTCTATCTGTCTATGGCACCACCACAGCATCACTCAGGGGCATGACAGCATCACTCATGGGCACCACAACATTACTATGCGCTACCACTACATCACTGAACGCCACAGCATCACTCGTCACCACCACAACATCTCTCCGTGTCACCACAGCATCAATCAGTGCAATAATTCAACAACAACTGGTTCAAATATGTTCGCACAATGTTTCAAGCTTTATTACAAATGTCACAAAAAGACGTTAATATTACACTTCTGTTCTTTGATTTTCGTCACAATAAAATACACTGAACATAATCTTCACAAAAGATATTTACAAAAGTTTAAGCTATTGCCATTATAAATTAAAATAACTTTTATTGAAGTATTAATTATTTAAAAAAATTAAAAAACATTTTTATTTGTAATATCAATACATCTAAGTCACGTAAATACAAAACATGTTGCATTACAAATACTATAAGTGTCACATTTGCAAATGTTCTAAGTATTGACATTGTAAATGACAAAGCTATTAATTTCAATATTTTCAAAACCAACACATCAATATAAAATCTGTCATTTGAAAGATCAATAGCTCAAACTTTCCCATTACAAATGCTTGTTAAGGATGGTTCTGCTTCGAGGTGCAGGGTTTGTGTACCCTAAGAATCGTTGTTTAATTTACGTTAAACCCTTTGGATGGTATTGGCATACCATTTCATGTTGTTCGTAATTGGTGTTTTTTTTAAAAAGGGGAAAAAAAGATGTCATAATTTTTGGGCACACAGCTTCCACAGCCAGTTTCTAGAGTGGATCCGTATTCCGGTGCAGACGTTTTCATAGAAGAAACTGACAGTCACGCGCCGGAGGGAACTTTTATGGCTCGACTGACATCATATCCAGAGACAATTTAACCACGAAGCCATATTACGCCGTCCCCTGGCATGCATAGATACTGCTGGAAAAAATTTCCAGATCCAGACTGGCGCCTGGGGAGGATTCAAAGTTAAGGAATCTGCAGCTAGACAGAGGGGCAGAATCATAAAAATAATCTGAGCCAAAAGTCTAAATTTACGATTTTTGGTATTTACAGAGTAACTTACGATTTTTAGTATTCACAAAAGTAAATCTGAAAGAGACATGTTAGTTTTAGATTCCTTACCTTAGAATATCCCCAGGCGTCAGACTGGATCCGGAATTTTTTTGCGTAGCAGTACCCTTGCGCGTCGGTAGGCGTCGTCTGCGGCTCCACGTCCGTCGTTGGCGTTGTGGGTGCCGTGATGACGTCATCGGAGTACTTAGACGCCGCCTCCGCGTGCTGACGTCAGTTCTTCTTTTTTCCGCGCCAGCAGCGCAGATCCGGAAAAAGTGGTACCTTAGTCACTTTTTGACTAACTCTTTTTGATCTTTTTGATCGTTCCTTTTTGAATCTTCGACTCCAAAACGGTGCCGGTAGGATGCCTGGTTTTAAGCCCTGTGAGGATTGCGACCGGCTGATGTCTGTAACGGACCCTCACCGTCGGTGTCTCCACAGTCTCGGCGTCGACCACGACGACAAGGCCTGTTCCGAGTGCCGGGCCCTAACTTCGAAAGCTAGATGGGAGCGGTCCCGTAAGCGACTCGAACTCCGGCAGTTCGCCCCGCGCCAGGAGAGTTCCCGATCCGGACGGAGGTCGAGGGACCGGTCGCGGGAGCGGAGCCATCGTAGCTCCGGGAGTCGACATCACTCCTCAGGGTCGAAGTCGTCAGGTAAGCACAAGAAGTCGAAGAGACGTCATCGCTTTTCCGACTCCCCCCAACGCTCGCGCGCCGCGGCCGGGGGTTCGGGTGACACCGCCCATGCGGCTTCGTCGGAGTCGCAGGCGCCGCGTCCGGCTTCATACCCTTCGGTCCCTGGGCCTCACGCGACGCTGGAGGAGATCGGGCGGTTCCTCGTGGCCATGAGGTCCCTCTCTCCTCCGACGGGTTCCGCGGCGCCTGCGGGCCCAGCGGTCCCGTCTGGGGGTCCTAGCGGGTCGGGGGCCCCACTGGATCCGGTTCCGGATCCGGGTCGTCGCCGGTGTATTTGACGACCTCCCCGGCGCCGGCCCCTCAGGTGTCACCACCGGTGCCGTCCTCGGGCGCCGCCGTCCCCAACGCCTCCCTCGACCCGGTTCCAGCGCCGGTGCGGCACCACTGGGCGCCGCTTCAGACGCCGTTCGGAGAATTTGTTTTCCATGAACCGGCCCCAACTTTTCCTAACCCTGAGTACCAGGAGATGGGTGATGAGGAGGATTGGGAGGGGTCTGAGGACCCTCTGGCATGTAAATGCCAGTCTCAAGAGGACTGGGCAGGGGAACTTGGGGAGGCCAGTGGTATAGACACTTCGCCTGACACTGGCTTTGTCTAGCCTCCTACCGTGGCTACGTAGGAGGGGGCAACCTATAGTGTGGTGTTGATGAGGGCAGCCAAGGCCTTGGGCCTTGAGCTCCCCGTCGCGGCCGTGACGACTAACCTCCTCACCGAGGTCCTTAAGCCGCAGTCATGCTCAGCCGAGCCTCTGCTGCCGTTTAACGAGACCTTAACCGACGTTCTTTTGGGCACTTGGTCCAGGCCCGCTACGGGTTCGCCCGTAGATAGGAATGTGGCCAGACGCCACCGCCCGGCCCCGGGTGACCCATGTTTCCTGTCCACCCACCCCACCCCCGAGAGCCTGGTCATCCAGGCCTCCAATTCTCAAAACGCGTTCCCGTCGGCTCCTCCGGACAGGGAATCCAAAAGGTATGAGCAGTATGGTAAAAAGATCTTCTCATCCCTTAGTCTGGCACTGCGGTCTTCAAACACCGCATGCCTCTTGGGCCGCTACACCCACTCTCTGTGGGATACGGTCGCGGAAGTGCTGCCAGAGTGTCCGTTGGAGGTACGGGCCAAACTCGACCAAGCCCTTGTGGAGGGCCGGGATGCAGCCAAATATTCTATCCGGTGTGGGCTGGATACCACCGACTCACTAGGTAGAGCGATGGCAACGACAGTGTCGGTCAGACGCCACGCCTGGTTGAGGTCCGCCAACTTTTTGGCCGATGTCCAAAACACACTGATGGACATGCCGTTTGATGGCCGTCGCTTCTTTGGCGACAAGGCAGACCATGCGCTTGAGCGCTTTAAGGACTCCAGGGCTACGGCCAAGTCCTTGGGCCTCTCGGCCCCGCGCCAGCAATTGGCTGCATTTCACTCCTTTCGTGGCCACGGAAGGGGTGTACCCACATGTGCTGCCAGCCACGCTCCGCAGGGTAATACCCAACGTGGTGGCGGCCGTGGGAACCGCCGTCCCGGCGGTCGGGGTCAACGGCGAGGTCAGTCCACACCTTCCACTGCAGCATCCGCCTCAAAACCCTCCTAGTCAGTGCTTTCAGGCCCACGTGACGCCAGTGGGGGGCAGGGTTCGCCATCACCTCCTCCACTGGCGCACTGTCACGTCGGACAAGTGGGTGCTGCAGATCGTCCAAAGGGGCTACTCCCTCCCTTTCGAGGTGACCCCTCCAGCCATGCCACCGCAAAACCACTGTGTATCGGGGGATCATTTGCGACTTCTGCAGGAGGAAGTTACGGCCCTCTTGGCCAAGGGGGCAATCGAGCGCGTTCCTGGGCCAGAAGTAGGGTGTGGTTGCTACTCCCACTACTTTCTGGTACCCAAGAAGGGCAAAGGGGGCCTACGCCCTATCTTGGACCTCAGGCATGTCAACGGCTTCCTCCGGAAGGAGAAGTTCAAAATGCTGACACTGGCTCAGGTCTTAGCTGCCCTGGACCCAGGAGACTGGATGGTAGCGTTGGACTTGCAGGACGTTTATTTCCATATCCCCGTCCTGCCGGCCCACCGGCGCTACCTGTGGTTCACGGTTGGCCACGAGCACTTTCAGTATACCGTGCTCCACTTCGGCCTTACCAGCACCCCACGGGTGTTCACAAAGGTGATGGCGGTGGTCGCAGCTCATCTGCGCAGGTTAGGGGTTTCAGTCTTCCCCTACCTCGACGACTGGTTGTTGAAGGCGGGCTCGCCCCAGACAGTCGTCAGCCACCTCCAGACTACGGCGGATCTCCTGCACCAGCTGGGGTTCTCCATCAATGTGCCGAAGTCACACCTGTGCCCCTCTTAGAAGCTCCTCTTCATCGGAGCGGTTCTGGACTCGGCACGGTTTCGGGTTTATCCACCCGAACAGCGGGTCCGGGATATACAGACTCTGATTCCCATCTTTCAGCTGTTATCCCAGGTCTCGGTCAGGTTGACGCTGCGGCTTCTGGGGCTGATGGCCTCCTGCATCCTTCTGGTGCATCACGCCAGGTGGCGGATGCGGGCTCTGCAGTGGGACCTGAAGTTTCAGTGGGCCCAGCATCAGGGCAACCTGTCCGACCACGTCCTGATCTCGGAGGGCACTGCGAGACAGCTGCAGTGGTGGCTCACGGACCGCGATTGGGTCAGCGGCAGATCCCTCTCCCTTCCCCAACCGGAGCACGTAGTTGTGATGGACGCGTCCCTCCAGGGCTGGGGAGGCCACATTGGAGAGGCGGAGATCAGCGCCTCTGGTCTCCGGTAGAGGCCCGGCTCCACATCAACCTGTTGGAGTTACGGGCGATTCGTCTAGCACTGAAGGCATTCCTCCCCTCTGTCCGGGGGAGTGTAGTGCAGGTGTTCACGGCAACACCACCGCCATTTGGTACGGCAACAAACAGGGCGGGGTGGGGTCGTGGACCCTTTGCCAGGAGGCTCTGCGCCTCTGGCAATGGCTGGAACGCCAGGGCGTGACCCTGGTGGCTCAACACCTGGCAGGTTCTCTGAACGCCAGGGCGGACGAGCTCAGCCGTCGGTGCATGCTGGATCACGAATGGCGTCTGAACTCGGACGTGGCGCAAGGCCTCTTTCAGCAATGGGGAGAGCCTTGGTTAGATCTATTCGCCACCGAAGAGAACGCGCAATGTCATCAGTTCTGCGCGTTGGAATTTCCAAGGCGGCACTCGCTCTGAGACGCTTTTCGTCGCGAGTGGAGTTGCGGTCTATTGTATGCCTATACCACTTCTGCCCAGAGTGCTGAAGAAGATCAAGTGCAACCGGGCACAAGTCATCCTTGTGGCTCCGGACTGGGCACGAAGGTAATGGTATACAGAGCTACTCAGTATGTCAGTCGATCCCCGGTTCGTCTGCCTCTTCAGGAGGACCTTCTGTCGCAGCAGCAGGGGACGCTCCTCCACCCGAACCTGTCCAGTCTCCACCTCCATGCTTGGAGATTGAGCGGTGACAGTTGAGGCCATTTGACTTGCCTCCTGAAGTCTGTGATGTCATTCTGGCAGCCAGGCGTCCCTCCACAAAAACGGTATACGCCTGCAGATTTGTGGTATGGTGCAGAGCAAAGACTGTCGATCCTCCTGCTGCCCCTCTCTCTGAGGGTCTTCTCTTCCTTCTTTCATTTGCCCAGCAGGGCTCTGCTCTGGGCACTATCAATTGCTACCTTTCTGCCCTTTCAGACTTTCTGGGGCTGCCTGATCAACCTTCTTTGTTCAAGTCCCCTATTGTAAATAGATTTCTAAAGGGCATCACACACACATTCCCTCCTGTTCCGTTTGTGATGCCTCAGTGGGACTTGAACCTGGTTCTTACGTTTCTGATGTGCGCTCCTTTGAGCCACTTCACAACTGTCCTCTCCGCCTTCTTACTCTGAAGACTGCTCTCCTGGTTGCCATCACCTCTGCCAGGAGAGTGAGTGAGCTCCAGGCCCTTTCTTGTACCCCACCTTTCCTTTCTGTCCATCCGGACAAAGTGGTGTTGCGTACTAAGCCATCTTTCCTGCCCAAGGTTGTCACAGCCTTCCACATCGGGCAGTCCATCACCTTGCCAACCTTCTTCCCGCCACCGCATCCCTCTAAAGAGGAAGAGTGGCTCCACCGTCTGGACCCAAAACGTGCGCCCTCATTCTACTTGGATCTCACAAGCCAGTTCCGGGTGGATGACCAACTCTTTGTTGGTTACGTGGGCGCTAAGAAGGGGAAAACGGTGCACAAGAGGACCATCTCCCGGTGGATCATCTTGTGTATCTAGGCATGTTACTCCTTGGCTAAAAAGGAGCCCCCTGTTGGATTGCAGGCTCATTCCACCCGAGCCACGGCGACTACAACTGCCCTGGGCCGGGGAGTGCCCTTACAAGACATCTGTCAGGCGGCTACGTGGGCATCGCTGCACACGTTTGCAAGACACTATTGCCTGGACAGCCAAGTCCGGAGGGATGGCTTCTTTGGCCGTTCTGTCCTCCAGGACTTTCTGGTGTGATTATTGGTTCGCAGACCCACCACCGGGGTTGGTATTGCTGGGGTATCTATTCTAAGGTAAGGAATCTAATACTAACGTGTCTCTTTCAGATGCACAAGTTACTACTTGTGTAACGATATATCTGTAAGAGACATTAGTTAGTATTAGATTCCTTACCGACCCACCCATCCTCCCTGTTCTGCAAACCGATATCTAGGGTTAGGGTTATCCCCTTTCAGGGCCCTAGTTTCAATGGCACCAGTGTTGGTTTTTAACATGGCTCAGCGCTTCTGGCGCAGAAAAGCTGTGTCTAAGAACTGACGTCAGCAGGCGGAGGCGGCGTCTAAGTACTCCGACAATGTCATCACGGCGCCCACGACGCCGACGACGGACGCAGAGCCGCAGACGACGCCTACCGACGCACAAGGGTACTGCTATGCAAAAAAATTCCGGATCCAGTCTGACGCCTGGGGATATTCTAAGGAAAGGAATCTAATACTAACGTGTCTCTTTCAGATATAGTATCTGTGGCTGTGTTTGTGCTACAGATTCTTCAAGTATCTCGGGCCATTAGCAGACAAAGGTGTCCCTTTCACTTAAAATGTGTTGATACTAGAGGTTTGATGGTTCATAGCTGAGTGACACAGCTGCACCACTCTAGTCAGCAGGCACAGGCCACTTTGCAGTACTCTTCAATGACTTACATATACCTTGCTCTATTTTCTTTTCAGGGTAGATGGGACAATGTATGTGAGTTAGGTTTTAAAATAAAACAGAAGAGTTCTTGCACTTTTCAAGCCCCATCCTACTCACTGTTATTGATGCAAACCATATTTGCAACAGTAGTGTGTTTATTATTTGATGAGATGAATCAATGTCACTATGGCACCACTTTTCTACTACTTGACTTTGCTTTTACATATAATTAGAATTTTAGTTCTATAGGCTAAATAAAATAGTAAAATAAACTCCCAGAATACAGGGATACATAAAATATTATGCCAGATCCTGAACAGTTTTGGCCCTGTGACATGGATTCACCGGTCCGCCTTATGCTACAGTCTATTTTTAATATGGCATCGCAGTGACTCCATGGAGTGAGAATATGCTATCTGAATACAAGAAGAGTGGGCGAAGCTTACAGTGAGATGACTAGCTTGATAGATGTTGCTGTTACATAGAAGAAGGTGTAATTTGTGCTTAAAAATCCCAAAATTGTATTTTATTTTTGTAAAGAAAAAAAGTCATTCTCTCCTTACCATGGGAGTCTTCTCCCATGGCAGGGGGAGCATTATTACGATTTTACTGTCCCTCACTACTGAAAGACAGTAAAAAATGGCTAGATGTTCAACCATCTAAATTGGGCGGGTGGACAAGTAGCCATTTGATGGCACTTACTCGCCAGGGCCGTTAGAGAAGTTTGGTCACAGCAGAGACAAACTAGTCTCCTTTGTAGCCAAATTGGCGGGTCACCAAAAATTAAATTGGGTGGGCGGACCACTATGTTGGCGGGGAGGGAACACCATCGCCGACGCAGAGAAGATCCATTCCTGCAAACTGATAAATCGGGCCTAAAATTTGGAAGTCATAAGCCATAAAAAAATATTGGTATTGCTGGGGTATCTATTCTAAGGTAAGGAATCTAATACTAACGTGTCTCTTTCAGATGCACAAGTTACTACTTGTGTAACGATATATCTGTAAGAGACATTAGTTAGTATTAGATTCCTTACCGACCCACCCATCCTCCCTGTTCTGCAAACCGATATCTAGGGTTAGGGTTATCCCCTTTCAGGGCCCTAGTTTCAATGGCACCAGTGTTGGTTTTTAACATGGCTCAGCGCTTCTGGCGCGGAAAAGCTGTGTCTAAGAACTGACGTCAGCAGGCGGAGGCGGCGTCTAAGTACTCCGACAATGTCATCACGGCGCCCACGACGCCGACGACGGACGCAGAGCCGCAGACGACGCCTACCGACGCGCAAGGGTACTGCTACGCAAAAAATTTCCGGATCCAGTCTGACGCCTGGGGATATTCTAAGGTAAGGAATCTAATACTAACTAATGTCTCTTACAGATATATCGTTACTACTTGTATCTTTACATCTGCACCCGGGCCGGATTTCCGCACTTGGGCGGAATTTCCGCACTCGGGCCAGAAATCCCACACCTGGGCTGGAATTTCCGCACTCAGGGCGGAATCTCTGATTCCAGGCTTGAATATCTGTATTCGGGTGGGATGATCATTTTCTTCATTGCTATACATATGTGCAAGTACCCACCATCCCCCCTCACGCTCCAGCTGAAACACTGCAGCCCAACAGCCAATCCCAGCCCTGCAGCACATATAAAATCAGAGCTGACACACACAAATCTTCCAACATGTTGCTGAATGTGTTTGTTGCTCTGCCCCTTGCCATGCGGCAAGAAGACTTGAGGAGGAGGAGGAGAGTAGAGAGGCTATTCAGACAAAGGATCAACCTATTTGGGATGTCCAGCCAAGATGTCAGGGCCAGATACCATTTCCCTCCAGAAGTCATCTTGGAGATGGTATGTGAGTGGGAGCAGGAACTTGACTCTGTGACCTGCTGCTCCCATGCCAGTCCAGCATATCTCAAAATACTTTTTGCTCTCCATTTCTATGCTACGGTGTCGTTCCAAAGGGTCTCCAGTGACCTTGTGGGCATCACTTAGGCAAGCCAGTTGCTGTCCTTGCATCAGGTATTGAGCTGCATCAATTCAAGAGCCCACCTCCACATATGCATACCCCATATACTGGACAGGAGACAAAGGGCAGCTAGGGATTTCTATCTCATTTCCCGCTTCCCACGTGTGCTGGGTGCAATTGATTGTACCCATGCAGCTCTTCAGCCACCCCTCCACATTGCACACATCTTCTGCAAAAGACACCAATGGCATTCCATCAATGTGCAGGCTGTCTGTGATGCCAGTGGGAGATTCATTGATGTGCATGCAGTGTTTCCAGGCAGTACCCATAAGAGCTTTGTATTCCACATGTCACCTCTTGCCCGGGGATGGCTGTGGGAGAATTTGGCAACGTTTGGTTACTGGGTAAGTACCAAGCACTAAAAATGAGGGATATGTGTAAATGAAATGTATGAATGCCACCTTACATTAACAACCGTTGTACAATAAGAATCATCAAGCCACATACACGGCCTCAACAGAAAAGCATGTACCAAAGAATAGATCATGTTCTGTTCAAATTTAAGAGGGAAATGTAACCTATTGCCCTATCTTCCCTCCTCAGGTGATGCTGGGTGTTACAATGGGGCACACATACGAACTTGAGCCATCTTAGAGCCACTTTTGGTCTTTTCAAGTCGTGATTCAGGTGTCTTGACCACACAGGGGGTGTGCTGATGTACTCCCCTGAAGTTGTGTGCAAGATCATATTAGCATGTTGTGTTTTGCACAACATAGCTTTAAGTCAGGCTTACACATACATATTGTACCTCGGCTAGGTCTGTATCCTGGCAAACGGGCCATTGAACATAACAGAGGTCAGGGTATGCAAGTCTGTGGTCAACTGGTTGCCACTTTTTTCACATGAGCAACCTGTTCAGTTATGGACCAAATATGGTATGCAGTCTGTTGTCAATGATGAAAGTTGGATAATTACGACTGTCCAAAAATTCCATCCTGAGACTACTTTGTAATCCACACTAACTGTATGTAAACAACAGCTGTTGACAGGAGTCAAAAGATTGACCTGCATCAGGTCATGTACCGGAATCAGCAGTCAGTGTTGTTGATGTCCCAAGGGAATCTATTGACCAAGAGGATTATACGTATATGTTCTGAGAGACCTTCCCGGACCTTTTGATAATGGGTGTCTGTATCACAAAAGGCCCTAACTATTGCATTGTTGAGTTTTTGCCCCAACAGATTTGACTCCTCCACAACTGATGGGCCCTCAGCATGAGTGATGATGTTCTGAGTAAATCTCGCATAGTGCGAGATTCACTCAGAACATCATCACTCTGGGATACACAGCACTGCTTCCCCCAAATTTACTGTAAAACAACAATAAACTCTTGTGTTGAGCACAAAATATGGACTACATGTACCATAATGCAAAGGAGGAGCAAACTCTCCTGGGGTGTGATGTTTTGCCATACCCCCTCCCCTTGTCCCAGCCCAAATTTCCTTTAATGGTCTGTTCTAGCTTTTGTTTCATGTCTATGATTTTTCTTAAAATGCCATTTCCGGTTTCTCCGCTACAGAACAACAGGATGGCAGAGGATCTTATCTGTGATGGACGATGACTCAGAATCAACACAAAATGTCTGTCAAAAACTTCCTGTGATGTATTTCCTGTATGTCATTTCTTGTATGAAAGAATGGGTTCCATTCCGTTTTAGGAACTTCCGGCCCAAATACGGAGATTCCGACCGAGTGAGGTAATTCAAGCCCGGGTGCGGGATTTCCGGCCCGGGTTGTGGAAATTCCACCCCAAGTGTGGAAATTCCAGGCCGAGTGCAGACTTAAAGATACAAGTCGTAAGTGACTTTTGTGAATACCAAAAGTCATAAGTGACTTCTGTGAATACCAAAAGTTGTAAATTTAGACTTTTGGCTCAGATTACTTTTGCGAATCGGCCCCAGAGTCTCTACCAGATATTACGTTACCGAAGGTAAGTAACTTGTACATTAGTGTGTTGCAACAAGATGAGGAATTACAAAGACGAGGAGGAACACATGTACCTCATCCATGGGCCAGGGAGGAGATAACACAAGAAAGATAGGGAAGCCTATGGGAGCTAAGCAATTGAACGATTGAAAATAAAACTGACAACAAAGGTCATCAAGCAGTACATGGAAACCCTTCCCAAATACACACAAAGCAATGACAATACACTTTCCATCACACATCGACACGGTATCCACATAGATAAGTGTTGTTTCAGTGCCCCAAATAGGGGTAATTAGTGATGTGTAAAAGCTAAAATACAATACGTTTGCCTAATACTAAGACCAATTTATTGGGCAAGAGGCCAGCAGTATATGCTTTGTCACACACATAAAGCATAATATGGACAGCAACATTGCAATATTCTCCGGATTCCCTCACATTTTTGGGTGATAAAACTGTTGAAGTATCTCTGCTATAACACAGTAAAGGTAAGCCTCATATAAAATAGCACGTATGCGACAATTTACACCTTTTTGATTCAAAAACAGTGTCAAATTAAATTAAGATGTTCTACCTGTTGACACCAATAAACAAATGTATACACACAAGTTAAACTGGCTTTGGATTTGCTTTATTTGTACATCTGGGGAAAAAAGTATACGTATTTTCAGATAGGGTCACCTGGAGAAAATAATGAAATGTTTTTTCAGCAAGTTTCCTCTGTCAATGTTCAGTGATTGGTGGTTTGGTACATAATGACAGTGATTCACCAACAGAGATGAGAGCACGAATAGGCTTGACCGTGTTAAGCCCCTTTGTACACATGATTTAAGTTCTCGAAACAATGTCTGGGTGTGGCTGTGAAAAGCAGAACCATACGAAATCCAAGGCTCTGCCCCCAATTTGAGACAGGGAGTTCCTGATGTTTTGAGCTCTTACAAAGCAGTTCGCCGGGTGCTCTGACTGCGGAGAGGAACACGAACAGCCGAACAGCCAAGATGCTTTGTCCGCGTGCCGTTGTCCTGCTTGTTCTTGTGGCTACAGAAGGAAGTTGGGCACTCACAGAGAAAGATAAAAGCTCGATTGTTCTGCTGCACAACAACTATCGCTCAGGAGTGTCCCCCTATGCAGCCGACATGCTTAAAATGGTAAGTGAGGAATGCATCTATAGTTTATTCATGTTTGGTGTTTTCTGTAGCGCCAAACACATCTCATCCCGCTGCTTTAGCGCGCTTCTGGTCTTAGTGCTGTGAGTTAGTAGAGGCATTTCAGTGGGTTCGTGTAATGTTGGCAGGAAGGAAGACAACGGCGACGAATTCACTGATAGTGTTTCTCTGTAAAAAAAATTAACCTGTTGAATGAATGCGCTGTATACATATTTTACACATTTAAAATAACTAACTCAATTGATTTGTTTTACATAATGCCAAAGAAAAATATTGGGCTGTCCTGTGACACATGTGAAAAGCTTCTCTTTTTTAAAATTGTCTAGAGACTTTACCAGAACGTTGCCTGCCAGGTAAGATTTCAGACCTAATAATTTGACAAGCCAGAGACCCCCGTTAGCTGTGCTGGTAGTTAGCATGGCACAACCGTGAAAGAATGAAAAGGAAACGTGTAACATGCTCCTGACCCGAAACGGACTGAACCCTACTAGACCGCTGATCGTGCAGGTGGGGTACATGGGTGCAGTTAATGTGCCTCTTAATAGTTGCATCAAATGTGGCAAAAAATCACACACGTCCTGGAACGAATGTGGGTAGCAGAGCGTAGACCCTGGGCATAGCCGCTGGTGGTGAAGGTGCCTGGTACTGATTTCTTTAGCTCTCCCAAGCTTTGTTTAAAAACATTGATCACAAAGTGCTTTCATAGGTCTGGTTGGGAGGTCGTGTTTCTTAACAAGTCAGTCAGTGCACCTCCTCCCATTCAAGCCTCACTCATTAGGTCTGTCTTGACAGCTCGGCTGCCAAACACCTCTTTTGAGCAACAGAAAATAAAGCTTCGAGGAGTACTACTACAGATAGCTTTCAGGAGTACTACATACAGAGAGTGACTTTGGCCCTGCCCAGATGTTGGTTACCCCTAGTACAGATTTTGATTTGACATAAGTTGTGTGCTTCCACTAGAAAAGAGAACTTGTGTTGCAGTTCTTGCCTTTTAGGAAAGTGTGTGCTGAACACAGCAACAGGACAGAACTGGTTAGGGTAGGAAGCCACTGAGCAAGGCTATACGCCTGATCTGTTTATTAGGAAAAGTTAGGGAAAACGCAATAGCCCTGACTAATTTATTGTGAAAAACATATGTAAAAAGCCAATTGGCCTTTATGGGTGGATTGTCATTACATTGTGTCAAACCCTGGACACCGCTATTTTGTTACAAGGAATCACACAAATTACCATCATGGGAAAGCATTGTTATGTTGATTACGTTAATGACAATCAAGAGGGGTACAAAATCTGCACTTTGAGAATCCTTGTTATGCAGTTTGAGGAAGGGTTGCATATTGTTTTACATATTTGCAACCTTATAGAAAGGGGATTTTGCTTGCCCAAACGTTGATTCCCTTGTGTAGAGATTTTGATTGGGCAGAATTTGTGTGCTTTTGCTAAAAGAGTGTGCTTGTATTGCACTTTTACCTTGTAGTAAAGCGTATCATTAAAACAGCAGGGGTGAACTGGTTATTGTGACATTCCACTGAGCAAGGCTTTATATAGGCTTGATATGTTTAATATGATAAGTTGCAACAAAGACATTGCATTGGCATAGGAAATAGGTCTCGCCTTTGGGACCTTATAAGTGTTTTGCCAGAGCTATTGGCTTTGCGATTGTGTTCAAGCTATGTTGTGGAGCAGTGTGGCTGCACTACAGCATGTTGAAAAGTAAGTTATAATAAAGTGTTATAAGCATTTTTGTTACGTTGGAGTGGTGCTTCACTGGGGCTGAGTGAAGCTCAGGTGGTGCTGCTGCTGTAGTGGTGATGAGTGACACTGACTGGTGCTGAGCAGATGCTGGGGATGTGTTGTGATAGTGTTGCACTGATGCAGAGGTGATGCTGTGATGCTAAAATGGTGCTGTGCTGGTGCTGAGTGATACTGAGGTGGTGCTGAGTTAAGCTGAGGTGGTGGTGTTGTGCTGGTGCTGATTAATGCTGAGTCAAGCTGAGGTGGTGGTGCTGTGCTGTGCTGGTCTATGACATTTATTTTATGAAATTCCGTCTGTTTACGGTGTCTAAAACCCTCTGAAGATGATAAAGTGCAACACATTGGCAGCCAAAACAATTAAATAAACATACATATAAATCAGCTTAAACACAACAGCACCATCATTAATTTATAGTCAATACAATTTTACAGCTTGAAATTACTACGGGGGAGCGGAGCAAAGAGAAAGGTCTGCAACAAAAAATGGCTTTTTAACACAAAAAGAGAAGTTCCTTATTTTTAGTCAACAGCACTATAACATTCTGTGTGGTGCAACTGTAAGAGTATTGAACAACAGCCTATGAAAACAAATACACATTTGGACGGTTGAGATCTGGATTGTGTTATATCCTGTGTCTCCTAGTTCCTTGTTGCTCAGCCTGTGTGAGTGTGATGTAATAGAATGTTCATGAGTGCATGGTTTGGATGAGTGACTTACATTGATATGCCTATCGTGAAGTGTATGCAGAACACCGAGCTGGCTGGAAAGGTTAGTCTGCTTCAGCTCTCACAATCTGTCTATCTCCCAGAAACCTGATTACTGAGAGAGGTAATAAACAGAAAGAAACTTAGCCTGCTGGCAGCAACTGTTCTCATTATAATGGACCTGTGAATGTGAAAGGCTATGTGGACCAACAAGGATTCCATGAGGTGGGGAGGGGGAGTCCAAAGGGTGAATACTTAGATACCTTGCATCTTTCCTCAAAATCCCTAAAATATCCTTTTATGGAGCGAGGCACCACATTGAGGTTGAAAACATTTGACCAAATCAAATTACAAATTCACTCCCCCCCTCCCCTTTCGGAGGTCAACTTTCTTCAGGCTGCTGCTCTACTCTGCACTAAGGAGCAGATTTATGATGACTGGCGCATCCCCAGGGATGCGCCAGTCATCCTGCGCCGCTGCTCCGCCACCCATGGTGCGCCGCATTTACAATGCGGCGCACCATGGGGCAAAAACGGCACAGATGCGTGACGCATCTGTGCCGTAAAGGTGGCGCATTGCTGGAGCTGCGTCGCAAGCGCGACACAGCTCCAGCAAGGCTCGGGGGTGCCCAATCTCCACAATGCTGCGTCAAGACCTACGCCTGCTTCAAGCAGGCGCAGGGTTTTGGTGCAGCATTGTCCTGAAAGTGACTGAGTGAAATCTTATAGATTTCACTCAGCCACTTTTGCGAGGCGCACCTTCCCCGGAATGCCCACCCTGCGCCGGAACGCCCACATGTGGCGCAGGGCTTTACAACGTGACGCATCTGCCTAGATGCATCACGTTGTAAATAGAGCGCATTGTTTGCGCCGCCGTTGCGTCAAATAAAGTGACGCACCGGCGGCGCAAGGCCTTCATAAATCTGCCCCTTAATTTGTGCAGGTGCTATACATAAGAGTCATGAGGGGGGGCTTCTTTTTATGCATCATTCTTTGAGGGCAAGGGAGAGGAAGTACGAAGATTGTAAACGTAGTAAAACGGCGATGACAGGGGTATAAAGCCGGGATGAAAAAGAACGTATACAAGCGATACATGGAGACTGGCAATGTAGGGTGGTAGAAGAAAGAAGCTGGACCGGGAAGCCTCAGAATTGAGACACTCAGCATTCGTAGTGGGCCCCTCTAATAAACCGTAGACCCCGGCACTTATTCACAAATTAAGCCGTGGCAATACCAGGAAGTGGATCTATAGGAGTGTTCCACTTCCTCGGTTCTATTCCAGAATCTTGCACCCATGTCACTGCCCTGCACCAGAAACTGAGAAATGTGCCCCACGGCCCACACTCAGGAAGGTCAAACATTGCCGGAAAGTCAATGCTGCCCACTGATGTGCAATAGCACATTGTGTTCTCTTATATGCACTAGTCGAGAGAACCTTGCTCCACTGCTCTGATAGCTTGTATTCTAACATAAAGTGTTGCAATGTGTGTACTTCGTTATTTCTCAAACCCATATGGCAAGAAACCAGTGTGGTTAGACGAAGACTGTTGCGGTCCGTGCGTAGGGCCAGATCAAGAGATTACGAATCATAACAGACTCAGAAATTTTCTAAAATGATGTACAATAGTGGTGCAGCTGTAGATGGGCCAATTAAACAAGGCTCGAGCTGATTGTCTGGCTCGGGCCCTTCTAGTATGGAACTGTCAAGCCGTAGTAGAGCCGAGCCCGTCCCCTGCCCATTCAACTAAATAAATACGTTTTTAAAAGACAACACGGCTAATATGAAGACAGCTGGAAATGATATCTTAAAAGGAAAAATAAAAAATATAATTCGGTGTTCTTTTTCTTAAAACTTTTTTCATTGACATTTGGGTATAAATGTTGGAAATGTCAGTGAACACCTATGGGTTTCAAAGCCTCGTCGGGGGTAGTAAGCGCTACATAAATGCAAATAGAAGCCAATGTCTGCAATTCAAACATGTCCCACTGGTGGTGTGAGCATAAAGCAAACTCTCTTGGATCGCTTAGGTTTGCCAATCCGCAAAGTTTTGCTAATCTGTTCAATTTTCTTCATTGGGAGGTGACACCGACTGGGACATTTTTATGGGTAGTTCGGGGGATGTCAGTGGGTCTAACAGGATGTCTTGTCCTTACACGTCATCTTGTACAATGGACAGCAACTTAGATGCACTTTCCATGCACTTTGCTCATGCGTTACAACTACTATTTTTTGCAACTTTGTATAGCGCACACTGTCAAAGGACACGTAAATTACATTACACAGGGTCAGATTAATTTTTTTAGAAGATTACCCAAATTTCCCGGAATGACGGGATGTGTGGAGCTGACGCCGGGACTCGAACCCTAATTCTCCAGTTCTAAAGTTGGCAACTCCATCTCCTCTCCTAGTCATTCTCTTTTCTGATTTTAGCCCTTCTTTGTAATCAACCACACAGACATCTTCACCTATGAAGGCACCGCCCCCCACCCCGCCCCCAGCGTCAGAGTCCCATAACAAACATAGATCAGCAAATAATTCAATATAAAGCATGATTCCGCCTTAAACTAGAAAGAAAGGATTGTGTATACAATGACCAAATTGCACAATGGGGTGATTCAGGCAATTTACAAATTATATTAACATAACACAATGTGTTGAGGAAACCTTTGCTCAAATCCGGGCTTCTCCCTGTACAAACTGTTGGTCTTATGCAAAACGGTTTAATTCACTGTAGCTCGTTTCCATGACTGTCAAATTAGGAGCACCTTTAAGTAAGTTGGGTCAGCATATGCACCATTCAAACCCCCATTCAGATACTGCTTCACACAATGCATATTTGACCCCGGTATAATAGGAACAATGGCCATATATATTTCAGAACTGACCCGAATCATGGCGCTTGGTTCACTCATGGAAACATCGCAGGGCGTGTGTGTGCGTGTGTGTGGAAGGGGGGGGGGGGGGGGGGGGGTTGCACATAAACGTTCTTAAGTTCATTTAAAAAAAGTTTAGATTCATTAGAAAGTTCAGTTTAAAAACGTCACTCAATGTAGTGATATAATCTTCTGTGCTCATTTGAAACAATAACTAGAGAAACTTCAGTTTTCATTTTAAGAGTGCTTATCATATGTGTACGTGACACGTTTTGCGTGGATTTCTTGGATCGTTCACCTCGGGAGGTCATGTTTTACAAATGCGGCGATGGTGCTTTCATTCACATCTTTGTCTAGGTGATAGTGTGTTTACTTCCCTCAGTTCTTTGGAGTTGTGTTTTGCACAGCCGGCTAGTAACTAGCGTGATGTCACCAGGCCGAATGCTATGTCTACACCTGAGTGCTAATGTGCATTTCTGTAGGTTGAGGGTGTATCCGTGCTGCTGTGGAGTTGGTGGAGGCCGGAGGGGGTGGGGGGTGGGGGGATGGAGGAAGGGTCTTGTGACTTTATAATTCGTGCTACGTGTTATAGATATTCTGGTCACACATATGTGGCAGGTGTTTGCTTTGGACATCTGGCTAGCTAAGGCTTTCCATGGCACTGGCTGCCTGGTGGCTTCCTATGGTGCATGATGTAGGCCGTGTCAGACGTCAAGTCCCCCCTCCACCTCCCCACACAGAGTGGTCTTACCAGGTCCTGCGCACCCCTGAAAGTGGCATCCAGCAGCATGAGCTTCCAGGGCTAGTAGATGGTGTCCGGCAGCGGGGTGTGGATGTAGTAGGAGGCCAGAGCCATGCAGGCTGGCAGCACAGCGTGTTTGGTCTTCATTCTTGGAGTGCAGCGCTAGCCCGCTGGGCGACAGGCTTCAAGGAGACTCTCAGGCGCTGTGATACCGGCGGCAACCCCCCTAACAGGGATGCCTCAGCTCTCCTGAGAATCCTACTGGGCTGCTCACTTACCTCTCATTTCATCTGGAGTTTACTGCATTCTGTGTGGCCAATATTTCTAAACCTGAAAGCCATCTCAGAATGGTATTGCCAGTAATGAATAATTGTTTTACTATTCCAAGATGGCCACCACCTTTAGAAGGATTATGGGGCAGATTTATGTCGGACTTGCGCCACGTTTACGCCGCCGTTGCGTCACGCAACAGCGGCGTAAACGTGGCGCATCCCTGCGACCCATTTACAACGTGACGTATCTAGGCAGATGCATCATGTTGTAAAGCCCTGCGCCACCTGTGGGCGTTCCGGCGCAGGGTGGGCGTTCCGGGGCAGGTGCGCCTCGCAAAAGTGCCTGCATGCAATCTACAAGATTTCACGCAGGCACTTTTAGGCAAATGCTGCGTCAAAACCCTGCACCTGCTTGAAGCAGGTGTAAGGCTGGGCGCAGCATTGGACAGATAGGGCCCCCAGAGCATTGCTGGAGCTGCGTCGCGCCTACGATGCAACTCCAGCAATGCGCCACCTTTACGGCACAGATGCGTCACGCATCTGTGCCGTTTTTGCCCCATGGTGCGCCGCATTGTAAAAGCGGCGCACCATGGGTGGCGGAGCTGCGGCGCACAATAACTGGCGCATCCCTGGGGATGCGCCAGTTATTGTAAATCTGCCCCTATGTTTCTACCTTAGCTTCATACAGCAGTCATGCACTATACATACACGTTAGCATTTGTAGATGTATACCCAGTGTGATTTTTGCCGAGGGAAAACCATGTATTAGGAATAGTATATCATTGTTTTTACCGCTGCAAGATGGTCAACGCATTGCTCCTGGTAGCTTCGTTGGAACTTTAAAACAATGATATACATTGTACAATACCAATGCAAGATGGCTACCCACTACTATATTTCAGTTTAATTTTGTATTGTAAATACATGCTGCTAAATTTTTTTTCTACTTTTATTCTTATCATTTATTTTCCCCATGCCTATGGGATTTTTTATGTCAATTTTATTACGGATTGGGAAGTGGGAAAGTGCAAGAAGAAGTCAGCGAGTGACTAGCATGATGTATGAAGGCAAGAATGAGTGCCAGAGTAATGCATGATGATTTATTGATAGCCTAAACATATGTAAAAGACACTTTCAGTTATAAGCCAGGCCTATTGACATTGCCAATGGTTGTTTGGTCTACCATTTGTCTTAATGTTTTGTTGCTATTTGTCTAGTGGCACCAGGGCCCTACGTTTATAAATACCTTTTTACCTTTTATCTTTAGAACCACTAACACCCATGTTGGGTCTAAACTGAATGGTGGCGAACGGTAATGAAAAGCTCTATTGTGCTGCGTTTATCTTTCCAAGACCCTACTTTAATGGATCTGACTTTTCTACAAAAAGTTTAGTGAACGTGTGAGTAGTTGAGCGCAATATTGAATCAATGGGTGGGTTGATGGATGGATGAATGAGAACGTGCATGGATAGATGAATGGATGGGTACATTAGTGCCTGGATGAATTGATGAGTGTGTGGTTTATGAATGAATAGGTGAGCGAACACGTGATTGAGTATAAGAAAAGTACACATTGCTTTTCACCTCATTTAATGCGCTCTAGAATTTGCTTGCTCTCCTACGCAGATTATTTGATTTTTTAATCAGACTCCAATTGGCTTGCAGAGATTGTTAAATTCCCCGACGATGTGTAAGAGCAACAATAAACTGTCAATGAACATTTCCAAAACAAGAGTAACATCATTTGGAAGACATAGTGATAATCACACGAATGGGTTAACACTGGAAATAGTGCATAGATACAAGTTCTTAGGAGTCACCTTAGGCTCACCAAAAGAGGAAACATCACCCTTTAGACCTTACAGTAGGAACCGCAAATTGCTTCAGCAGATTCATGTTTCAACATTCAGCACTGCATGGGTTATAGTTCCCCTTATTGAAGGTCTTCTCGGCCAAGGCGATCTCCATGTTGCTGTTTTGTTCCTCTCTGTATTCAATAGAATTTAAAGCAGTGGGGTTTGCGAGCGCTTTCCCTTTAGGTACAGGACACCTCCATGTAAGATCAGATTAGAATTATTTGACACAATACGACCTAGTGACAGTTTGGGAAGCAGTTACGTCTTCAAAGCATGGACTGAAGGTTTTTATCCACATGAAACTGCTTCATTTAACTCTATACTGATATTACACATTTTGGTAGACTGGAAACTGATGGAACATAGAAGGTTCCTATAGTTTACTAGCTTCCCACGTTTGTCTGACATCAGGCCTTCGCCTCTTTACTCGTAGATCCAACACAAAAATTCACTTTCATCAGTTGGACCTTACGGCGAGTGGTGGGCACTCGAATATCCCTAGCAATAGAAGTCAATCCTGTTGATTATGAAATGTGTCCTTGTGTCACCTAATCTCTGTCTGTCGAAGCCTTGATTTTGTAAGAAGAATTATTCTCGTATGAGTTATTTAATGAAAACAAAGTAGGATCTTCTATAGATTTTTTGCTTTGTGTCCAAGTGGTCACTATAGCATGATTCTATAGTGACTGGTTACATTAGTCTCAGAATCCAACAAGACATTCAATCTACATGCAAAAGACGAGGCATAAGGTTCGATTTTGTGCTTCTACTTGCTGCAGTAACAAACCTGCTCTTAGCTTCTGTGTGAAGGGCCTGTTCCAAATTGTTGGAAATTCATTTCTGTATTTCAATTTTATATTGTATTTAAACTAGAATACAACATCATACAACTTGTCTGTTTTCAACACATTGTAGTCGAGTTGCATGCCTAAACGTAAGATTAGATGAAACTGTAACCTGTAGCTAAATGAGTGAGTGAGTGAATCGGTTCGATTAAAAAACTTTATTTGCGAGGAGGAGCTTAGCGCGCACCCAAGATGGTCGCGTGAGCTTAGAGCTCCCGGACCTTCGCCACCTCCATCGACTATCCTGCAACTAATCCTGATTTGGACGACGGGCTTTTGTGGTCGAGAACCTGCTGATCACTTATCCGTTTGCGAATTTCGATTTGGTCTCCGGGAACCGAAGATATGGCTTTTTGAATATTGGCGGCCTGCTCCATGGCACTGCCCCGGGCTTGCCTACTCTGCCAGCTGGGTAGTAATTGAATAACAACGGCCTGCGCTACCCTCCCTTGCCCGGTCTTCTACTTTCGGTTTCGATTCTGACGATCCTACGTCATTGACCTTGCCTTGGTCGCCCTGGTTGTTTGCTTCACTCAACTGTTCGCAACATCGCTCGGAGATCCGGACTTTCTTGCTCTTTGCCTAGTGATTGGTCCTCACTTTATTCTCCGAGTTTCTGCGGGCACTTCGAGTGTAGCCATTTTCACTAGGTCTCAGACTACCCTCCGGGGCACACGACCTAAGATGGCCACCAAGCCTGAAGCAGAGAGGCGCAAGACCAGACCGGCAGCTCGAGGAGGTTCTGTCCAATCCAACGTCATGGACCGATACACCCTCACTAAGAGCTCTCCGAGCGGAATGGCTAAACCCCCGGCCGGCCTTGTGGACGAATCCCTGCTGGGTGATGACCCGTCGTTGAAAGACGTCATGTGCGCCATTGCTGGGATGAAGGCCGCAATGGGACAACAGTATGAGGCCCTAACCCACAAGCTGGACACTGTTGCCATAGATGTCAATCTGATCAGGGCGGATCTTGCTAAAACCAACGAAAAGGTCAAGTCTCTCGACCCGAAGACTACTAGTCTTATCACCGACGTCTCTGACCTCCAGACGGAGGTCGGTAATCTGAGATCCGCCCGTGACTATCTCTCTCGTCGCTTGGACGATTTTGAGGGCCGAGCACGACGGAACAACGTCCGACTGGTCGGTGTCCCGGAGAAGACGGAATCGTCAGCCGTGGACCTACTGGTGGAGGACCTTGTCCTAAATCATTTAGCGCCCAAAGGCCTGAGCAAGTTTTTTGCAGTAGAACGGGCCCACCGTGTCCTGGGTAGCCCGCCCAAGCTGGGTGCCTCTCCGCGCCCCATCATTGCGCGGATTTTCAATTTTCGTGACAGAGATGTGATACTGCAGGCTTCCCGCACATCAGGCCCCACGGAATATGAGAACGCTGCGGTCAGCTTTTACCCGGATTTCACCCAACAAGTCCAGAAACAGCGGCTGGGATTTCAAGGAGTGAAAAAGAGACTGAGAGACAGGGACATGAAATATGCCATGCTTTTCCCGGCTCGATTGCGTATCGTCCATGACGATCGAACATTTTTCTTTGACCATCCTGCAGAGGCTAATGACTGGTTGGACTCGCTGCCTACGGGACAAGGGCGATTTGAACAATCGGAACCTTCCGGTGGAGCGGAGGGCGGCCCGACGGAGCAGGAATAGGGGGCGACATCGGCCCCCGGACCAACGTTTTGACTTTCGGCAGTGGTTCGCTGCATTACTGATAATGATTGCTACTCCGTTGTCTTACTGGGGTGTGGGTGAGGAGCGGGTGAGACTTCCTCCTCTGGGGTTCTTTTCGTAGATTAGTTGTATGTTAGGGCGACAGGCACGCTGCGAGTTGGGGTGGCTTTTGAGTCTAACGCAGGGGTGCGGGGTGGGGGGTATGATGTTGTTCTGGGGGGTTGGGAAGTTCAGGGATGTGTTTCTTTGTTTTTTTCAAGGCATAATGATGATGATCTTCTGTGTTGTGGTGTCGCGGCTGGTGTGGGGGGGAACTTGGGGTGGACTCTGGGATGGGGGGTAGGGGACTACGGATACTGTGTTGGAACGTAAATGGTCTGGGAGACAGAATTAAACGGGGAGTGGTCTTGCAGTTACTGAGACGCTTGTCCCCTGATGTGGTTTTGCTTCAGGAAACGCATTTGCTGGGTAACACGTGCCACGCCATGAATAGGCGTGGATATCGTCTCATTGCACACTCAGGTTTCACTTCTGGCTCCAGAGAGGTGGGCATTCTAATCCGGACCTCCCTCCCCCTCGCTGTTGATGATATTATACTTGACGATAGAGGGCGGTACGCCGCCATTGTGGGGCGTTGGGAGGGTAGGGTGGTTACGTTATTTTATGTCTACATACCCCCAGGTCTTCAATCTACGACCTATGCAGATCTGGGAAGAGTGATTCTGGGAGTCCCCGAGGGTTTGCTTGTGGTCGGGGGAGACTTTAATTCAGTAGTATCTGGGATGTGTGATCGTTACCCTCCCCGAGTTCTCGCTAAGTTCCAATCCTGGCTTGGGGACTTCATGGAGGCGCTGGGGCTGACCGATTGTTGGCGCTTACATCATCCTGGGCAACAACAGTATACCTTTCACTCTGGGGCCCACGGCAGCCTTTCGAGATTGGATTATGTTTTGATGCCCTCCTCCCAGACTTCCCGTATAGGGGAGGTGAAACATCTTGCCAGGGGTATTTCGGATCATTCCCCACTGTGGTTGGTTGTGAACGCACATGGGGGATCGGAGGGTCGAGTGGCCCCGATCAACCCATTGTACCTCCGTGATCCTAAGATTAGAGCGGAACTACTTAAGTCAATTGATCAATACTTTGCCGAAAATGTGGGGTCAGTATCCTCTTCTGTTTCCTTGTGGGAGGCGTACAAACCTGTAATTCGGGGGCAGGCCCTATCGTCGATTGGCAATGTTAAGAGATGTAGACGAGAGGAGGTTGTTCGTCTTGAGACTGAAATTACCGTTCTTGAGGGAGAGTTTGATGCTGGGGTCTCCCCTGAGAGGCTTCATCTGTTGGACCTAAAACAACATGAGTACAGGGCTCTGGTGACTGATGCAGCGAAGGAGATGAGTCGTGAACAGCAGGGACGTCTGTATGATGTGGGAGATAAGGCCGGGAAGTTGCTTGCTTGGTTGGATAAGAGAGACTGTGCGAGTCGAGTGGTTCCTGTTATAGTTGACGCGAATGGCGCAAGTATCACGGACCCTGCTGGGATTGTTGAGAGGTTCGCCGATTATTTTCGGGTAGTGTACTCCCCAGTGTCCGATAGACAGGAGCAGGACTCCCACATGCTTTTACGCGATATTTCGCTACCATGCTTGTCTGATTCTGAGAGGGATCTGTTGGAAGCTCCGCCCACGGCGGATGAGGTTGCGACCGCTATCCGTTCGATCCGCTCCGGGAAGGCCTCGGGCCCTAATGGACTCCCTATAGAACTTTACAAGCTCCGTCCGGATGTATTGGCACCATATATGCGATCTATGTTTTTGGAATCACTGGCGGACGGGTTTCTTCCTCCTGATCAGAGATTGGCCTCCATAGTGGTTATTCATAAAGAGGGTAAGCCACGTGACCGCTGTGAATCATACAGGCCTATTTCCCTAATAAATGCTGAACCCAAGATCCTAGCCAAAGTTCTTGCTAATCGTCTGGTGGCTGTTATAGGCGATCTGGTTCATCCGGACCAGTCCGGATTTATACCACATCGCAATACGGCACTTAAACTTCGGCGATTGCATGGAGTCCTCGCGCGAGCGGGGACATTGAGAGAGTCGGCCATCTTGGCGTCTTTGGACGCCACCATGGCGTTTGACACGATTGAATGGCCCTATCTTTGGGCGGTCCTTTCCAAATTCGGGTTTGGGCCCACCTTTATCCGTTGGGTTCGATTGCTTTATGCTGATCCCTTAGCCCGGGTAGTGGTGAATGGACGTGTCTCGGCCTCCTTTGCTCTCGGTAGGGGTACGCGCCAGGGCTGTCCGCTGTCCCCACTCTTGTTCGCCCTTGCTTTAGAGCCACTGGCGGCTTGGCTGCGATGGGAACCATCCATGAAGGGCATTCGATGGTCTCCGGAATTTGAAGACCGTGTATCTCTGTATGCCGATGATATCCTTTTGTACCTCACATCACCCCAAAATTCGTTAATCGTCCTTTTCGACGTTTTGACTTCTTTCCGTAAAAATTCCGGCTTAGTTATAAATTGGCCTAAATCTTGCGTTTATGTTCTTTCCGGTGATATTCCTCTCCTGCCCCGTGATTGTCCTATTCCGGTGGTATTAGATGGTTTCAAATATTTGGGAATCTTTGTTACCTTGGACCCCACACTTCGGTATGAGCGCAATCTGCTGCCCCCTCTCAGACGCCTTCGGGCGGATGTCGGGACTTGGAGCAGACTCCCCCTTTCTCCCTTGGGACGAGCTGCGTTGTTTAAGATGATGTCGCTCCCCCGATTCCTTTATGCGCTTCAAAACACGCTTGATGTAGTGCCGGCGGATTATTTTCGTGAGATTGAGAGTCTACAGCGGCAATTGTTATGGGGGGGCCGTCCTCGCATCGCCCTCTCGAAGCTTACACTCCCTTGGTACGATGGCGGCATCGCTCTTCCGGACGTTCGTCGCTATTACTGGGCCTCTCAATTGGGGGCCATCAATCATGGCACCTACACTCCCCCACTAAACCCGGCTTTTGCGATGGACAGATGGTTGCTACCCGGTGGGGACTACAATAGGGCTCTATATGCGAAATCAGCTGGCGCACCTCTTACGGGTCCCACCAAAACAGCAGTGCAGGTGTGGCGTAGAGCTACGGCGGCCACGGGATGGGCCGACAGGCCGACCCGGGCTACCCCACTATATGCTTCGGATAAACTGGGCTCCCTTTGGCAATCGAAGGGATTTGATCGGTGGGACATGATCGGGATCAGTAGGGTAGAAGACGTATGGATCAAGGGCAGGGTCAAGACGTTTGAGGAATTGAAAGTTGAGTATGGGCTGAATGATAAGGAATTCTTCAGATATGCGCAAGTCCGGCATGCGGTCTTGTCTGTTTTTCCACTAGGCTCAGATGTGCCGGAGGCATCCCCGCTCGAGGATCGGATTCTGGATGGTCACGTTCCTGATAGCACGATCTCGCTAATTTATAAAAAGTTGATCAATACCAGGACTGATTTACTAGATAGTCTTCGAGGGTTGTGGACCAGAGATGGTCTAGAACTCGATGATGAGGACTGGCAGTCCGCTATTTCTTCCCCGAAGGAAGTGGCTATCCCGGCACGTCTTCGGTTCGTTCAACTGAAAATTTTGCATAGGGTGTATGTGACTGGTCCACGTCTGGTTCGAATGGGATTTTCGATGGATGGATTGTGCAGGCGCGGATGCGGTATGGTGGCTACGTTCCTCCATATTATCTGGGAATGCCCTGCTGTGATACGTTATTGGAACTGTGTGCATGAAGTAATGAGTGAGGTCACGGGAGTGCGATTACTGCCTGAAGCGCGAAGATGCTTGTTGAATGTCTGGGAGCCGAATGACTACAATCAAGCGCAGCTCCGTTGGGCGACCTTGGGCAACATGGTAGCCAAGCGTGATATTGCCCAATTGTGGGGCGCTCAGAAGCCTCCGACACTTTTGGGGTGGACACAAAACATGGATTGGTGCATGTTTCGAGAAAAAACGGTGTATGTTTCCCGTGGCAGACCAGGCAAGTGGGGGAAGGTGTGGACCCAGTGGAACGCATACCGTGGAGATATATGTACTCCCCCAATGTCGGAACTTGATGATGATTTGTCTTCCTCCCAACCTGACGTTTCCTCCGCAGGAATATAGTTGTTCTGTGTATATTTTGGTCCCCTTTCCCCCCCCCTCTCCTCCCCACCCCCCCCAATTATTGATTGCACTACCGCTTGATTCCTCTATGTACCCCCCCCCACAGGCCACGTGATGACCCGTTTTACTGTATTGCCTTGTTTTGTATTGCTCTTTTGTTTTCTTGTTTTAAAATCAATAAAACGTTTTTAAAAAAAAAAACTTTATTTGCTATGCATACAACAACCATATAAGTATACATACTTCAAAAGTAAAAGCAGATAACATCTGATGTGCTACATCTGTCCAAAATTGATCACAAACATTAAAACCAAGTGCATTACATATAGAAGAATTAAGTAAAACGGAGCAGATGGCTCAAGGTCTGTGACATGGGGCAAAAGTTAATCACATTTAAAACACATAAAATGTTATGAAAAAGGCACACACAAATTCATAAAAGACTTCAGAGGGTCATTACTATATCGATACACTAATACTTTTGCGTACATTAAAAGCATTTACAATATAAAGTGCCAAGTTAAGACAAACCATAGCGTCGTTAAGTTCAAAGAGATATTTTATTGCAGCACGGTGTGAACCACTACCATAAGCACGCAAAAGTGGTTTTACATGCAAATTTCTAAAACCTGAATAAAATCCGCAAAACAGCATAAAGTGCACAGTGCTCTGTCTGCTCTGTCCATAGCATGGGCAGGGAATCGTAGCTGAAGGGCACATTTTCATGTTAGGGAAAGATACTAAATGGTGGATAATTCACAATCTTAACTAATTCAAAATGATGCATAAGATTGAGAATATATATTAAGTAGTCTTGACAGCCCACGTTAGAGGTGAGTGAGTCAATGTGTGGGTGAATGGGTGGATGAGTAAATGTGAGTACTCGACTGGATGAATGAATGAGTGGATTAGTGAAGCCATGGATAGATGAATGAGTGGAAGGGTGGATAAGTGAGTTTGAGTATCGATGGCTTGGTGGTGATGGCTTGGTGGATGAGTGAGTGCTCTAGAGCATCTCTCTTTTGTAGCCCAGAGACTGCCTGCCATGAAATGCCCTGCACACTCAGCCACCCACCCAGAATGCCTACTACACAGTGTGAGACATGGTATCAGTGACAGATAGTAGTGAATGGTGGGGGGAGTAGGGTTTAGAAAAAAAAGAAGACTTACCATGTCGGTGCTCAGACGGGGACTGGAAGGCTCTACATGTTCTCAAACCAGGCTGGACATTGCAGCCGGTGGAGAACATGCTAAGTGCGCATGATGGTTCGGCTGGCCCAAGATGGCCTGCCTACCCGTCATGCGCAATTATGGTGCAGCAGCAACCGCTCCTCCTCCCTCTCTCTGTGACAAGTCCAGCCCTGCCTCAACCTGGCTCGCTCATTACAGAAGTAGACAATATTAACGTTATTAATGTTGCGTTATTATCATTTTCTTTTTCCATTTAGTTGGGCAGCGCTCCTCCACCTTAGCGGAGTAGCCGCTCCTCAATGGTATGTGTTGTGCTGCGCTCTCAGACTACATCTGTCTAGCTTGGACCACATCCTGTTCCATGACTACCACAATCTCTCTGTTGCCACTTTGATTGGAATATAACGAGGTACATGCCACGACTTGCTTGGGCTTGGTTCATCCATTTCCATTGTGTCTCACACAGAGAGAGGCTGTCTTCTTTTCCTCTGTGCCTTTCAAACCCAGCCTCTCATCTGCTACTAACCCAGCCTCTCCTCTGATTCTGACCATTCTTGGCATCTCCTAGGCCTGCTTCTAGTCATGCTCTATGCTTTACTCTGGAGGGATGAAATGCTAATCCACAACTGGCACCAAAATGTACGACCTCGTTCGTGGCAGCTCAGGGGCTGCTGCTGCTGAAGAGGCGTCTTCTGCGTCCCATGCTCTAACCCTGACACCGACTTGACCTCGTCACGGTGACCCCTGTGGCAGTTCATGTGCTCCACCCTGTCCTGAACGTAATTCTGATAATATTGTTGATAGGGCAGAACCTTGGCCTGCGCCCTCCCCAGTGTCCCCATGCCATGCTGCAGCTGGCGGGTTCTCTTATCTACAGGAGCTGCTCCCTCAGCCAGAGACAGAGTCCAGAGCTCTGCGTGCCCTTTCCGAGCACTCCTTTCATCATAAGTAGCAGCATGAACTGAAGCCTCACAGTCTCGGCGCACACAGCCTAGAGCCTCACTGGCCCGTGTGTGGCTGGGGATCACTTCCGGGCCAGCTGGGCCCATTAATAGCAGCAGCAGGGGGGTAGTTTCAACAAGGACCGACGAGGCTCTTACGTGGGTAGGTATGTTTTTAACCAGTTACAGGATTTATGGGACAGTACTTCATGTTTGTTTTTGTTTTTTAAACTGGAACTGTTCCAAAATAGATAGCAATAGAGGGGCACAATAATAAGCCACGAACAGAAAAGTATCACATTATTACAACGTGCAAAGTTCCAGGAAGTGCCAATCATTGCACCAAATGAGCCCAGAACCTCCCCCCAGTATGTATTAACTTGAGGGCATAACCATGCCAGATGCAGGAAACCAGCCTCAGTCCTGTCTTTCCCAAATTTGTGATCCTTCACTAACCCACATTGTGGCAGGCTTAGAGGCTGGCAGTTGGTTATTCCATCACAAATACAAGAAATATCCTGTCATTCTTATTACAAGTGTCATAGGATATAATGTACTTGTAAAAAGTCGGACAGGATATCCCTCAAGCCTGTGACAGCGTAACCAGTTCGCCGAACTCGAAATCAGGCCCTTAATTTGGTATTATAAATTCTACGGATATATTTTAAGTGAACTATGTTGTGTTTACTAAAAGGAGATAGACCCCAAGTCTGTGGAGAACAAAATCTGCAGTCATGATTGGAGCTCTGCTCCCCAGCTCAGTGCACCATCTATCCTGCGAGGATGGCACCATATTCAGTGCCTCCCCGTGTATGGCATTAAACAGTAGAGAAACTATGCACCAACATTGGGAGAGGAGAATATTAAAGTCAACCATTAGAACTCCGGATTTTCTTGACGAAATGTAGTGAATTCACTTTTGTATGCCCGTCGTTGCCCTTAGTCTATTGTGCAAACAAACATTTGAGGGGGGGTGATTGGGTTTCATCCTTATGCCTTAATGAGCTTCTGAGAAAATACTACCGAGGGTAGTTAAATGAAGGGGGCAAAGCTCTAAAACTTTTCTTCTCATGGTATAGTCAGGGTGATTAAGCAGAGGCTGTTTCAGGAAATACATATTATCCATCTGGGCTGTATGGCGAAGTCTGCACCAAGCCTTAACAGTGCAGGCCACCGTGTCTATAGTGAATGGTTTGGGTGATGGCAGATGCCTTAGCACGGTATTAAGAGATTGTGGATGCACTTTACCCCTTCCGATAGCCCCAGGAGGCATAAGAGGTGGCGGGAAGTAACAGCAATGGTCAAAATGTACCTGTTCGATCAAGTATTATAGTTTTAAATCTATGGCCATCAAGCCTCCTTGGTCATACCAGAGAGTATGCTTTGTCCACCTTCTTGTAGGCTGCCTGCTTGCCCACAGCAACTTTATCTTTAAGGATCTTCCAGTCCGGTGGAACTGTGGGGGGACACAAGAAGGGTCACTAATGAACAAATACACCAACTATGGGACAATAATCACCTTCATTAGGCTATATGGTCTGCCATTGATAACAGAAGTGTAACCCACCACTTTACCTGTGCCTACATTCGTGTTATAGTGACATGTTCCCTGATAATAGTATGTGCATTAAGACTGATTCAAATGCCTAGACACTTTGTTGAATCTCTATACCATTGCAACGGATAGTCTGATAAACATTTAGGGGAACTGCTTGTGAGGGTAGATATTAGGGATTTATTACAATTATTTTAGTCTGGATAAGACACTAAACCTAATAATCCCATAGACTTCTGATGAGTTATTACTGCTCGGTTCTTTGAAGAATAGCACAATATAATCTGCGCTTCTTCTATCGAATGTTGCTGCCTGAGTTTATGAGCAGGGAGTTTGATTGCTCAGTCAAAAAAGATGGGGTACATTTATTTATTTATTTATTTATTCAAAGTTTTATATAGCGCGAACAGGATCCTTACAGATATCAGAGCGCTTCACAAAGACAGGGTAGGGGCAGTAGGAGTCAACAGAGATAATGGGAACAATATAATAGTCAATAACATGGTAATAACATGGATAATAAAAACATACATAAAACCAATCCATATACAATCAGGTAAGGAAGTAATATAGGACAGCACAAGTCATTGATCCCACTACAGAGGTGTTTAGGTGGATCAGTAAACCAACGTGTAACATATCTTGGTCGGTAGTAAGAGAGTAGCGTAGTAGTGCCCCCAACAAGTAGAGTATAGTGCCAAGGGATAGGGTGAGCAGTGGTATAAGGCAATGCAGAGTCTCTGAACCAACATCTATAACGATCAGGAGATCTTGGCCAGAAGGATTGTTTTCACCTCTTTCTTGAAGAGTGCAGTGGAGGAGATCAGTCTGGTTTCAGGAGGGAGCGCATTCCAGATCCTGGGTGCCATTCCTGAGAAGGAGCGCTTGTAAGTTTTCACTTTCCGGAATCTACGAGGTTTCAGGAGTAGATTTTTTGTACTCCTATTGGATCTCGAACCTCCTGATATAGACAGCTTTTGAGCGAGGTAGTTGGGTGCCTTGTGGTGCACGGCCGCGTGTGTCATAACTGCAATTTTTAGCTGTATTCTGGCTTCAAAAGGCAGCCATTTTAGAGACTTTAAGTCTGGGGATATGTGCGAATGCTTTCTAGAGCCAGTAATGAGTCTCGCGACATTGGACTTCACTGACGAGTGCAGCTGCTAGAGATTCTGATTCACTCGAATGGGAGCACCTCTTCATTATATAGGAAATGATGGGCATTCTGAAATCTTTTCTGGATTGGATTAGGCTTGTTTATACCTGTCCCAGGGCCTGGATTTGGGTAAATGGCTAGTGGTCCAACTCAATTGCAATACCAACTACGGTTTCGAAATTCAGTGTACTTGTGTAGTTAACTACCAGGTCCCTACTTTCCTTTCCTAGTGTAGCCATATGATCTGTAAGATATCCTATTTTGTTTAGGCATTCAAGCTCCTCTGGTGAGAACTTTGAATGTACCCCACAAAGTACTGACACTTTCCACTGACCTCCCACATTCTTCAATTTTCTGACTGAGATGCAGACTGATCACGATCAGTGATCCGGCGGAGTGTTTAGCGTCAAGAGTGAGTCTTGATTTCTGGGCTCATTTATGCCCATGTTTCTGATAAGAAACTACAAGTAGGCGTAGTGCTATTGCTTGTCCTCTGGCCCCCGTCGAGGGGACTGTTTACAAGTTGGTGAGGTTGTGTTCCGGCCACTTTGCATAAAAAGTGAACTAAGATGATCAGGTAAGTGCAATAAGTAGCAGGCTATCATGGTCTCTGGCAAGCAAAACAACCATGTGTGTGTTTCACACATCAGTTGCAGCAGTTACCCTCATAGATGGAGAGTTCAGGTGAACCTGTATGGGGCTGATATCAGTATGAGACCAGGGGTAGGACCTACACATGCCCGAACAGGAGATTTGAATCTGCTCTGTGATTCTTTAGAGCACCACGTCTCATTAAGTACGAACAGACACGGCTAGGAAGCCACGGCAGGGGCAGGGGCTCCAGGCCGATACATAACCTCTTGATCTCCCAGCGAAGCCTGGTGAATTTTAACCAAACTGTGCCTGGCCACATCTACACAATGCTGAAACGACATGCAGGGGCAACTACGACCATTCACAGGCAATCAGGTCCATTCCACCAGCTGAATGCACAGACTCCTACGCACCTGCAGAGCAGGTAGGCCAGTCCAAACCAGATAAGGTCTGCAGGATCTATGCATCTTCCCTTCACTCACAGGGCGGGATGGAAGAAACCTCCACGCTCCTACTCTTCGATATCCAGCCGGGGAAACATGGATCACTCATCCAGGCACTGGCCCGGTGCAATGCAAGTGTCAGCAGTGCTCGTTTGCTAGCCCTAAAACAAACAAAATGCCCAGCTCACCCTACTCTGAGGCAGCTATGTCTGATCGACTCTAAGATGCCTGCACTGTGCTGCACAGCAATGCTGCATGGTTTCAGCGGGATCACATCAGTACGACTCCCGGACACAGACTCACGCGGCCACATTTCCATGGACAGATGACACGCCGCTCTAGGTATCAGCGCCTCCCAGATGGGCCCAGTGTATCCCTGACCATTGGTGATTCCCCCATCCGCCAATTTCAGTCCCGGTTCCAGGAATTTTCATTTGGATGGGCCATGGATTTGTTCGGGTGGGCCCCTGCGGTCCCAATGTTGTCAATTGTATAGGTAGCCTAAAAACCCAAGATTTACATCATATCTTCTTCCAAACATGCAAACGGCGCATCTAAAGAGTTACTTGAGAGTAAGAGCTGATGCCTATACTCACTAACACAACTTTTATCATTTCCAGCAGGCTAGTCTTTAGCACCAGGACCAGGATTCCAAGCAGAGTGTAATAGTAGTTCAAGGTTAAGGAGGTGACGGTCACTGTTACCACACCTAAACCTTGACATTATGCACTAAGTATAAGTATAGTATGAGTATAAACCATTTTATAACGCGCTCCGTTACTGGAGAGTATCCTGGCGCGGAAAAAAAAAAGCAGACAGCAGAGCATGGGAAAGAATCTTAGATTACACTATTAAACAGATGTGTTTTCAAATGTTTTTTGAAGGCAGCTACTGTAGGTGTGGAGCGCAGATGAAAAGGAAGAGCGTTCCAGGCGCGGGCCACCACCACCGAGATCGACTGGCCGCCAAGTCTGGCACGTTTAAAGCGGGGAAGGGACAGTTTAAACAAAGTGGAGGATCTCAGGGTGCGTGCAGGGGCATAGCTAATGAATCTTTTTCTCAAATACTGGGGACCGAGATTGTGGGTAGCACGAAACGCCAGAACCAGAGATTTAAACAAGATGCGCTGTGCAACAGGGAGCCAGTGGAGTGTGCGCATCTCAGCGCGAACGCTCTTCCATCTAGGGATATTAAATAATAGACGGACAGCCGCGTTCTGGATAATTTGCAGGCGTTTTACCAGGTAAGAAGGGATACCACTGAACAATGCGTTTGCATAGTCTAGCCTGGCCAGTATGAGCGCTCGAGCAACAGACTCCCTGGCCTCTCTTGGAAGCAGGGGAAAGAATTTGCGGAGCATTTTTAAAGTAGCAAAACAGGTGCCAGTAAGTTTTTTAATGTGATGTTCAAATTTTAAATCCTCTGCGAACCAGATGCCCAAATTTTTGGCGGGTCTCCCCATCTCTTTCGGGCTGGGAATGTCAGGAGGCCATAAGGAGCTCATGAACGAGGGAGGAAAAGAACCATAAAAAAGCACTTCAGATTTGTCCTCATTGCACTTCAACTGTGCCTTAGCCAGCCAGCGAAATACGGAGGACAAACACAAATGGACCGTAGATGTATCAAGGTTATCATCTGGCCAGGTGAACAGCAGTTGGGTATCATCTGCATACCCTATGATCTTAGCCCCGAACTGTTCCGCTAGATAAACCAGGGGGGTGATGTAAAAATTGAACAGTAAGGGGCTAAGAGTTGATCCCTGCGGGACACCTGTAAGCAGAGGTTTGGGCTCGGAGGCATGGGGAGGCAACCAGACCTGCTGAGTCCTGTCAGAGAGGAAGGAAGACAGCCAGTCTAGCACGATCCCCCCAATGCCTATGTCAGCCAGCCGGCCAAGGAGAAGCTCATGAGGGACGGTATCGAACGCGGCAGAGAGGTCCAATAGGATTAGGACCGCTCTGCCACCTCCGTCTAAACAGTCCCGGATGGCCTCGCTCATCTCCAGCAGGGCCGTCTCGGTGCTGTAAGTAGCCCTAAAGCCCGATTGGGCAGGGTGGAGCGCGTTGGAGGTTTCAACAAAGCTCTCTAATTGTTGAAATGCCACCTTTTCACAAATTTTCGTGAGTGCCGGTAAAAGGGAAATGGGTCGATAATTCCCAGGGGCCGTCCAGTCCAGTCCGGGTTTCTTCAGGAGCGGCAGAAGCTTAGCCTGCTTCCAGACAGGAGGAACCTCGCCCGTGACCAGAGAGAGGTTCACTATCTGCGTGATTTCAGTGCAGACTATTTCTGCTACCTCCGAAAGCACCCGGGCTGGGCACGGATCGGCTGGAGAGCCAGATTTCAGGGACTGGAGTAGAGGAAGAGTGATATCCTCCGCAATTTGCTCAAAGTTCGTGAACTGCTGTTCGGGACTAGGGCATAAGGAGGGGCACGGGTCAGCTGTTAAGCAGTTGGCGGGAAGAGCTGCTGATAGGTCTTGTTGGATCCTCGTTATTTTGGTAACACTGCACTACAAAGTCTGGCACTGAACGCTCGGTCCAGCTTGAGGTCCTGTTGGAACATCGAGCCCATTATGAGCCGAACTTTCATGTACCTTCTGCCTGCCACCCTCAATCTACCCAGGATGTGGCCTTACGGCAAGAGCTTCCAACTTTGACACTGAACAAGCTTGGACCAAGTCTCAGCATTGGCTCAACATTCTGAGATTCTGGGCAAATCGCTAATGACTACAAGAAACGAATGTGACCTTGTACAATGTAACTGGTGTTCATGTAAAGCACTTCAATATCGCCAGGTCGAGTTCCCACTATAGAAAAACAGCAGAAAACTGCACAAAGTAGTAAACACAAAACATTAACATAAAAAGGAGAGACAAATAGATAGCCATTTAGTGGCTGATTTGTACAAAGTGAAAAAATAAAACCTGGATAAATTGGAGCTTCCCCACTTAAATTGTGTGAGCTTGGGCAAATATTTTATTTCATCAAAATTCGTTTTTCTTCATATTTGAGCATGAAAGCACATTCAAATACGCAAATCAGAAAACCAACTATACACAAACCTATTGTGTTTGATTTAATAGGCAACTGTTACTCTATATTAATCTGGGCCACATACACGATCCACATGACAACTATCTCGACTCTTGGTTCACTAATGGCACTGTCACCAGTGTGAGGACAGAGCAGGAATGACTGTAAACTCATGTTTAAAAACTATCACTTTTTTATAAGTACTTTTCAGTGCAGCGCTATATTGTGAGATTAATGTAAAAGCTTCCAGGTGTTAAAGAAATCCAAATCTTTAAATTTTGAAGAGACTATCATATTTGGCAAGATGTTTGTTGTATGTTTCACATGGCACACATTTTCAGGGCTTGGCGTGTGCATGGGCTCTAAGGGCCAAGCTAGACCCTTAGCTCGGCTCTCCCTATTAATTTGTTTTCTCACCCCCCTCTATCCCAAAACACACCACTCAATTTCAGTTTTAACGACAGTGGAAAAAACATTTTGACATTCGGACGTTGAAATTGAGGAAGCACTTAAGGGGTCCAGCTGCTAGAACCGGGCCTAGCCAGTCTCATTGTATATGTCACCTCTTCTACCTTAGCAGATTTTCGAGGCATCTGTAATGCGGTTATGAGCAGAAAAACGCCCTCAAGACGCCGATGTTGTTGGATTATTGGCCCTGGCTCAAGGACGCTCACCGAAATATGGCCCTCTTAGAGCCGAGCACTTTGACTCCCAGTATTTTTTCTAAACCAGCTTTCTGTTTGCCTCTTCTTGCCTCTTCATGAAGGTGTTTGAGTTGAAATCTGTGGAGGCAATGGGATGTTTAAGTTCTTAGGGTAAGCCCGTGTTCGGAAACCTACGGTCTGATTTCAGAGGGTTAGTGCATTTGTTTAGATGGCATAATGTGTTGATAGGGAGGCAATGTAAGACACAAACAAGACTGCGCCAAGACGCCTACGGGCATACGACGCGCTTTTACAACATTTCAATCAAATCAAATATGTTTTAGTGTGGCTACCATTACACCAAAGGCTCCAATGAAATGAGTGCCCACTGCATATAATGTAGCAAGAGTGAAACTCAATATGTCAGCATGACTACTGAGTTCCTCATCAAAACAACACAACTGATGAGAACCAAAGGAAACCAACATTTTATTTACATTACTCAAAGCTCCTTTGGTGATTCTTACATTTGAAATGAATGTCGCCCAATACCGATCATGTCACTAACAATGTGATTACAGGATTATCACAAACATTGATTGCATTGTTATCCAGAGTCCCTTCTCTTTCAAAATTGTGTTTCTATCCTTGTTTTGCTTCCTGTCTGCAATTTGGCTGTGCTCCAGAGCTGGCTGTCTAAGTGTGATTACCACAATTATCACTAACATTGCATTGTGAGCGTGTTCCTAATGTATGCATAGATTGCTTTTTTCTTGTTTTAGCTCTGTAACTGCATTTAATCTTCTCTGCTAAAATTGTGTTCCATTTATTGTTTTATTTCTGTGACAGAATTTAATGGATACTACAATTTCCTCATATTGTGAGTCTCCTCAGGTGTGAGAACGAATCTGGAAATTCTTTGCAATACCTCCTATGCACAGCCAGATGGCACCATCGACATCCACTGCCTCCAGACTTAATGCCACACATCCACATATAGGCGCCACCCCTACTCGCTGACTTGAGTTGTCCTTTTTGTGTGCCCTCGCCTCCTAATAGTTTTGGTGCATTCCAAAGTTTTCTCCAAAATTTTTGGCAGTGTGTAGGAATGTTGCCCCCTAAAAAGAGAGGATTTAAACCATGTAACAAACAGATGTCGGTTTCAGGCCTCTACGGCATCTGTTCTTGTTGCTTCTGCACCAAACATGGCTCCCAGCCCCGTGACAAATGCTCCTTGATTCATCTGCATCTACTTAGGGGCATGTTTACAACCGTTTATCGCAACAGGAATGTCACTTTTTATCACGTTCCTGTGGCGATAAACCCTTCGCCTTATTTACAAGGTGGCTTTAAGCCGTTTAATGCCGGCTTTTGAATAAGGCCCCCTTTCACGCAGCACTTAGCGTGAAAGGGGCAGGTAATTGGTTTTGTGGTGGGCATTCCCCCACAACACTCATTGTTTTTTGACACTGCCCCCTATTTACAAGGATGTCGTAAATATGGGGCAGCACCAAAATTAAGAACAAGAAAAAACCTGATCTTAACATGGCGAAATGAGGAGTAATTATACATTTCTCCTTGTTTTTGCTGTTTCTACGTGTGCTGCACTGTACAGAACTCATGGAAACAGCAAATCACCATGAATGATTGTTTATGTGCAGGAAGGGATACCTTCATTAATACAATCATTAAACCATGATGATTTGCAACTTCTAGTGTGCTGCACAATGCAGCACACATAGGAGTTACAAATCACCATTAGTGATTGTTTATGGTTTTTTCCCCCCGGAATTTTATATAGCTCAAACTTGACCCAAAGATATCCAGTATCTGAGAGCTTTATATGAGCAGCTGTTGCGTTACATAAGGACACATTCATTTTTGTTAGGCACGGGCAGATTAAGTTATTTGCCCAGAATCAGAGGATGTTGAGCATTGTTGCTGAGACTCGAACCCGATTCCCCAGATTTCAGGTTGAGCACCCTATCGGTTAGGCCACATCTTCTCCCCAAGAGACACCTTCTTGCACATTAACGATCATTCCCTCAATGCAGTCACCCCTGCACTGTGGTGAAAGGGTGCCTGCGTTGGTGCTAGACAACTGAATTTATCACCATCGCTAGGGAAAACACACAGATGGTACGTATCATTGTAAAAACGGCACATCCCTTCATTTTCAGAATGGCAAAGCGCGGCGTTAACAATTTTGGCTTAAGGCCCGCTCCACCATTCTCTTGTAAATATGCCCCTTGGTTGGTTCTATTCAAAGTCTTGAGTCTGCTCCTGTTCTCGCTTGTCTTCCTCAGGTGTGTCCAAGCAGAAGTCGCAGGATAAATTCTTCAATGTCCAGATGCGTTTGTTCGAGTTAGAGGTCATAGGGTCAGTGTTGGAAGAACACAACTCTGTCTTTCACTTCTGACTTGGACACAATGCCAAATCTGAAGCCATTGCACTCAGAGTTGCCTTTACCATCGTCAACTCTATAGGAAATTGCTTCCTCCAAAACAGCCTTTCACAAACTTTTCAATATGATCCCAGATCTCCCTAGCCTCCTACTGCCCCAGGGTCCTGTCCAGGTTTCCAGCTGGATTTCTGCTGGAAAAGTGCTACATTGGCAGTGGTGTAGCCAGAGCTTCTGGTGCCCGGGGCTATCCCTCAGATTACCGCCCATGGCAGGTAGCGGTGGGAGGGAGCGGAGTGAGGGTCTCGAAAAAATTACGGTGAGCAGCAAGGGTGGATTGGCAGGGTTTAAGTTACTACGCCACTCTCAACTCCACTGCATAAGAAAGGGCGTGATGCTGCGGCATAAGCGTAGAGCAATCCTCGAAGGTCAAGTCTCAGTTGATGAAGGCCCACCAGCATTATAAAACTGCAGCACTACAATGCACAAAGGACAGAAAATACCACAGCGGTAGATTTAGTGAGAGGCGCTGCCAGTACAAATTATAATAATGGTCGTGTGGCAAGAAGTTGCACTTATAAAGAGAGTACGGGTTAGGTAAGAAAAACGCAAGGTTGATAGAATGGATTGTCTTTATAATGCTGTGGTGCTCACCATTCAAACACCCTGCTACCCACAGGTGTGACACAAATGACCAAAAAGGAACAGTCATTGATAAACAAACATCAGAAGATGGAGGCACACCAATGTAGCAACATAGCACTATGATACTTTGAGGAGAAGCGTGGCTCAGTGGTTAGAAGCGGCAGACCTGGAAGCTGAGATCAGCCGTGGACCAGGGTTCGATTCCCCGCCTCGGCGGGTCTCGGGCTCAAAAAATTCCACGGACTCGATAATACTCGTTCCGGTGCCTACTCAACTCACGGGGTCACACTCTGCGACTCTGGGCAATAGCTTGCTTAATCTCCACTACGGCCCCTCGCGGCGGGATGCCTGGCTTCCACCTTGTGGACACCCTGCCGGGGTATCTCACAGGGGAATACCAGGACAGGTTCCCTAAGCAAGCGCCGAGATGCCTACGGGTAGTCGTGCGCTATACAAGAGCGTAATCATTTCATCATTTCATTTCATACTTTAATAAATATACATGAGCACTCAAAGTTGGAGTAGTGAATGTATCTGTTGCTGTTCGCAGTAGACTAGAGTTGGGATACCATATCAGTTACATCGTTTTGCATCTAACAAGTATTTCATCTTTAACACTTTCTCAAGACAGACCCTGGGGCAGTTTTTTACACAGCACTCCGTTTCATGAGGAACAGTAAATTTGGGCCTCGGTTTTCTGAGGGTCTGATCTTGTTTTGGTATTCCATATAAATAAAGACTGGGATGAGAACAAAGGGCGTAGAGAAAATGGCCTAATTACTTAACAGTAACCTTCATTACACACAGTCTTCCTTGTCCCAGCCGTCACACCCTATCATACTACCTTAAATGTATGGCCTTCAGGTAGGCAATGTACTTCAGCATGATGCAGTGAATGCCATTCTCCTATGGCACCAGTGATGGTATATGGGCTGGCCCAAAATGATGCCCAGGGCCTTCAATCGTAGCGCTTTCGCTGCTACCCCTACGTCAGAGAGGAGCTTACAAATACAGCTATAACTTAACTAGATGTGCTACCCCGTCGGTTTGACCTCCCCCTACCCGACAACTGTTATGGCATGTGTGAAGTTGGCAAACAATTACTGTTTTAAGCAATAATTGTGAATCTATTTTCGTATGTGTCTTCACAGGCTGGTTACATCATGAAAGTCCAGTCCTGGTCCACAGGCTGGTTAACTGCCACAATCACTGGTGGTGGTGGTAACGCTGCTGGTTAGAATCGTGTCCAAGTCGAATCTAGGGTCCTTCAAGCCCTTTTGTACCCACAGGAGAGGGTTGGACAGATTCAGGGGAACCTCCTAGGGGAGGGTCTAGACAGTGGGAGGTTACTCCCATGTCCTTTGTCCAGTTTTACACCAGAGCAGGAGCCAACGGCTCCCAGGACTGGTTTGAACTGGACTATGCCCAGGGACACCAAATTTGACCCTCATGCAGACTTTCGGTCGCTGGCAAGTGCACCCACCCAGGCCTAATATGCTAAATCCTGTCTGGGAGGGGGTCACACCGCCCTGTGACAGGATGCCTATTGTTCTAGCTTCCCCTGCTTGAGCTTTCCTCAGCAGCAGGAGGGCAGAAATGTATCTTTGTCGGCAGCAAGCTTTTGGGCTGCTCGGGAATAGAACGTTAACATGAGGGACCTCACAAACCTCATTTCTGAGGGGTGGAATCATACCTCCTGCACCGGTTATATCTTAAGTAAGTGGTGCATGCAGCAACTTACACATGCTGCATTGGGTAGGCCTGTAGGTCCAATTTGCATGGCCTCTCATGGGTGTTATAATATATGCTTCCGCCCATTGGAGGTCTCTGGGGTACCTTTGTTCTGGGTACATGGGCACCATATACTAGGGACTGACAAGGATACCCCAGTATCCAATCTGGAATGTACCTGAGTACATGACATAACAGTTTAGGGATAAAGCAGATAGACTGGGGTCCTGAGTAGCAGTAGCCCAGTCAGACTATTCAAAAACAGTGTAACATGAAGCAAAACTGGGGGTAACCATCAGAAGCAGATCCTATTTTCCTACAGCATTGTAACCTCATTAGCTTTTGCTACCCTTTCTCATTGGACGTCTTGGTTTGGGGCCTTAAAGCTTTGTATAACGGAGCTTTACTTAAGGCACTATGCTTGCTTATTGACCGAGTGTGAGGAACTATTAGCTCCTACTGCTACTAACATTGTGCCTAAACCAAAGGCGATACAGTTCATGGATCTACTGCCAACAAAGTGTGCATACCCAGTATGTGTAGGAAGATGAAGCTCCAGGAATGCTTGTGGACGATTCACAAAATATAACTATTGACTTATTAACATCCACTACTGAGCTTCCATGTAGCAATAGATTCTTACCTCTGCTAGACCTGCCAGAAATTAGCAATACTATTGAGGACCAAGACAAAAAGGTGAAAGCCAAAAAAACAAGTACCTCTTCACCTATTGATTTTTTTTTTTTTTAAATCATCTTTTTTTGGCTTTTAGACAACATCCGTACATTATATTTGAGTATTCTCTTTCCGTATTCAGTGCTTATTGTACATGGCATTCTGTGTTCATTCTCTGGCGTATTTTCTTCAACATCCCCACTGTAAACCAAAGTATCCCCCTGCCCCCTTGAGTTGCGCTTATGTAAACATGTGAGTGTGTCTACGTGTTGTTGGGTTTTCACGCATTTTTCTGCTTAAAGTCTGTGCGTTGTAGCGCTGCACCGTCAGACTTCTTTAGGCTGTATGTCCCTCCTGCCTATTCTCCTGCTCTGGCTCTGCCAACCTTGGGGTGCTTGCCCTACTATTGTTGTCCTGCCTGCCTGCTCCCAACTCACACACTAGGCTTTCCCATGCCCTCTATTTTGCCTTTTCCCCGGATGGCCTCTCTGAGCAATAGTCTTCCTTCTGCTCCTGCCCACGTCGCAAGCTCTTTTTTCCAGGTGACAATCCGCAGCCCTCCTAGTGTTTTTTAATTCCTGGCTATCTCTCTCTTGGCCAAAACGTAGGCGAGATCCTGGAACTTTCCTTTTACTTTGTTTTTGGCCGTAAGGGGGAATCACCCTAGTAGGAAGTGCTTTGGGGCCTGCGGGAGCTCTTTGTCAATAAGGTCGCCTACCCCCTGGCTTACCGCTTCCCAAAAGGATCACAATTTGGGACAGCTCCAAAACATGTGAAGTATGTGCACCTCCCTCTCCCCGCGTCTCGAGCACACTGCCATTTCTGCCTTCCAAATATCTCCTCATTCTGGGTGATGTTAGATACTCTCTATGTAGCATGTAATAGTTAATCAATGTATATCTCACATTTCTAGACACTTTCGGGGTTCGCTCTAGGATTTTGTTCCAATCTCCCTTCGGGATCTGTTTGCCCAGGTCTTCTTCTTATTGTAATCGCAAATGATCTAACGGCTTTTACGTATCCCCCTGTATTGCCTTGTACAGGCAGGACACCGTCTTAATTCTCCCTGCTGATAGGACAACATACCTACACCCGGCCAGTGCTCTAGGTTCCGCACCCCCAACGTTCCAGTGCTTTCTAATCCTTCGTGTGAAGGCCTGTGCTTCAGGAATTGACCCCCGGGCAAATCGTATGCAGGTTACAATTCTTCAAATGATAGGAGCGTGGAATCTTGGTATAGGTCCCCCATCACTCTTAGTCCTGCCTCAGCCCAGTCCTCCAGCCCTGCACAGTCATCTCCCTGCGGAAAATAGCGTAGCATTGCAATAGGAATGTCAGGGTAATAGGGGGTCGCAGCGCCCGCCCTTCTCAGGTACCTAGCCCAACAGCACACCAGCACCTTAGTTTTGGTTGTGTCGTCAGACGTATTCCGAAGCACTCGCAGCAGGATTTTCGCCAGGGTTGCGGGTTACGATCCGCTGCCAGCCATTTGATCAGCCAGTATACCTGTGCAGCTAGGTAGTAACTCTCAAAATCAGGCACTGCTAACCCGCCCTCTTTCGTGGGACGTCGCAATGAGGCCAACGCCACTCTCCTACGACCTGCACCCCAAAGGAATATCGTAATCATTCAGTCAAGCTCTTTGAATATCGCTCTCGGGATCCATACCAGGAGAGCCCCAAAGTAGAACAGTCGGCACGGCAGCGTTACCCTCTTCAAGACGGCCACTCTCCCAGCTACTGACAGCGGCAGCGTACCCCAAAAATCCATCGCTATTTTCACTGATTGTATCACTCTGCCCACATTACCTTCCAGTAATTCCACCTCTCTGTGATATATTTTAACTCCCGGGTACTGTAAGCATCCAGGTTCCCACTTCAAATGTTCTAGATCAGGTGGCAGGGGGTATCCGGCATCATTGGGTATAAGCTGGATTTTTGCAAATTGACTTTAGGGCCAGACACAATGCCAAATCGGGCAAGGATGTCACGCGCTCCGCGCAGATCGTCCGTTGTATTACATAAAAACCTCTTCGCCCATTTATGCAGTCCTAGTTGACCCTGAAGTTACCAGCTCTGTATCTGACGTATATATATACTTTTTAAAATACTTTATTGATTTTACAATCACATCTAGAATGGCCGTGAAAATATTGAATGTGTAGGCAGAGCTACTAATATTGAATTAGGAGAAATTTCTCAATTCAGATAAGATACAGTCAAGAAATAGGCGGCTACCTATGCAAGACATCAACATTGTAACATTCACATGCGATTGAGGATTTATCGGAGGTTAATTGTCAATCAATGACTATATGTAAGCATTATAATTTGAGAAAACATCTCTGGGAACCCACCCTCCTCCCTCTGATCGGGCTCACCCCTTTTTCTAAAGCATATCCGGAGCTTTGCTTTGCACTAGCCTTCCCCTCACCGGCGAATTCATTCATTCATCAGGGCGTTTTCATTACTGCCATGTCGTGCGGCCGACCATGGTGGGGGGCCGGGCACAGCAGTATGTCAGGGGAAGGGGAACATGTGCTTTATTTGCGTTGTGGGATAGGGGGTTTAAACTGCCTTGAGTGCCTCAAGCATTAGATCCCATTCCATGGAGATCAGTGTTTTCCTTAGGCCCCTATATTCTTCCCTCGTGATGGCTGCACTTTCTGCACTGCATCATCGTACTACCTCACCGTGCCATTAGTGTAATGTTGTGGGAAGGGCCGACTTCCACCTCATAGTGATGGAGCGCTTCGCTATAAGTAAGGCCAAATCAGCAAACCCTAAGCTGTACTTTCTGTTGCTTGGGGTGGCGATAAAGGCCCAATAGACACCGTCCCCTGTGTCCCAACTAGGGATACCTGTATTTCTTCCACAGTGTGGGCAATCTCTGACCTGAATCCCCTAAGCTGAGACATGGGCATGTCCACAACCTATGCATTATGTCTGCATTCTCCGTCTGGCATCTTGGGCAGGACACCTGGGCAGTGGGGAACATGCGGTTGAGGCGGTGTGGAGTGAGGTAGGCCCTGTGAAGAATCGTATATTGTATTAGCTTGAATTTGGTGTTACGGAATACTTTTTTAGAGTATTCTAGAAGAGAGGTCCAGTCCTTGTCTGTCAAGTTCTGCATGTGCCCTGTTGCCCCTTTAAAGACATCTAATCAGGTGACGCCCATTATCCATAAGGTATACCGCATATGTCAACTCATGTGTCGGAGGTTCCTCACCATGTGGTGCCCAGTGTTTCTTCACGTAACTAATCAGAGCTGCATGCAATAGAAAGAGGGAGCGCGAGGTCCCTTCTGCTCGGGAAAAATTCTCATGGTCCTGTCTGTGAATAATGCCCCTCCGTGAAGAAACCCTCACACGTCCATTTAAGTATACTACGCGAGGTGACCAAGCCAGTGGGCATAGGGATTCCTAATAGGGGAGTGTTAGGCGTGTAGGGGAGTGTTAGGGGCGTAGGGGAGTGTTTGGTTTGTGTATTGTAGCGTCCGCTTCCAGTAGGCAAGCGCTGTGGACAGCAGTAGAGGGATTTCTGAGGGGATTATACTCTGTGGGAACAATAAGGTGTAGAGGGTGCCCTGAGAAAGCAGTAGCGGTGTGCAGTCCAGTTCATGTAGGTTGTGTACTGCTAGCCAATATGATAGCCATTGCAAGTGGCTTACATAGCAATAGGCCCGAAAGTCTGGCACCCCTAGGCCTACCTTGTCCGTCCCCAGTTGTAATTTGGCCAGCCCCACTCTCCTGCGGCCCCTTCCCCATATGAGGTCTGCGAGCAGTGTGTCCAGTGTTTTAAAAAGGGGGGTGAGGATCAGCACTGGCAAGTTTGTGAAAAAATATAACAGGCTTGTGAGCATGACCATCTTGGAGAATGCTAGTCTGCCCATTACCGAAAGGGGTAGTGAAGTCCAGAAGGATGTCTGTGTGCGAAGCTCTTTTATTGCCTTCAACAGGTTGCCCTCTAATAGGTCCTGCGAGGATCTATAATATTTGGATGCCCAAATATTTAAAGGTGTCTGGCTCTACTTTGAGAAAGAGTCGCCCAAAGGTAATAGGGTCCCAGTGCCCTACTAGTCAGATAAAGAATGCATGAGAGTTCTTCTCATTAATAGCTAGGCCTGAGATACTTTCAAAATGAGCGAAAATACGTGATAGGGGTTCCAGACCATTTGCCAAATTATTAATGTATAGTATGAGGTCATTGGCATAAGATGACATTACATGTGTTGTATTGCCCACTCGGATCCCGGTTTCTACCGCCTCCTTTCGGATTCCAATGGCCAAGGGCTCCAGTGCTAGCACGAAGAGCAATGACCCTAGGGGACAACCCTGTCGGGTGCCTCTGCTCACCAATAATGGTTGCAAAATGTGAGCGCCAGTTCGGACTGATACTGTGGGGGCAGTGTAAAGCAACCTGGCCCATATTATATTTTTACGAGGTATGCCAAACTTATCCAGTGCTTTAAACATATATCCCCAGTTGAGGGTATCAAAGGCATGGCGCAGGTCAAGGGTAATGCATTCCGTACTCTCAACGTTATTGGAAGTGGCCTCCATTACATGGTAGCGGCGTCTGATATTCAAGGAGGTACTGCAGGTTGCGTCAAACCCATTTCTGGTCAGTGTGGATAAGTTGTGGCATGAAGGGGAGTAGCTAGTGAGATAATATTTTACCCAGGATCTTGAATTCTGTTGATAGGATTGATAAAGGGCAGCAGCCTGACATGTCCAAGGAGTCCCTGCCCGGTTTAGGGAGTGAAGTGACCAAGGCTTGCAAAGTGGTGAGGGGGGGTGCCATCCTTCAGGGCTGTTTGATACAGTCACTGGGACCGGTTTCGGATTCATAATCCTCATCAGCCAGGCTATCTTGAATCCAGTGGCCAAGTGAACAAGGGACTCACGTCTGAGTATACCCTGCCACACTTAGGGCAAACAAAGCGATACAAAAGGGGATGATGGACGGAGCGTTTGAACAAATCTATTAGGTGCGAGAACGCTGTGTTGTCATTATCGTCAAAGAATTTAGTAATGGCTGATGCCATAGTGGATTGAAGACTGTATCTTCAACCATCTGTGATCACAACTTCCCTTTAGGAATTGGTGTAGGTATTCTCTCCCATGCCAGCATAAACTCTAGGGCGTTATGGTCACAGAAGGTCTGTCCTAGGTAAGTGGCGTCAGTCACCTGTGTGGTGTTGGCCAGGGAGCAGAATATTCTGTCCAGTCGGGTATGAAGCTGGTGTGGTAGTGAATAAAATTAATATTCCTGGCTGTTTGGATTCTTGTGACGCCAGACGTCCCCCAGCGACCAACCCTACGCCCAACCCCGCAGTGTGATACAAAAGGGGATGATGGACGGAGCGTTTGAACAAATCAAACCCTCACCCCCAGTCAACTGATCTGGGTTTAATCCATCACCATTCTTTAGTTCACTCAGCCACCCCAGTTCAGACATGGCTATATGCAAATCAGTCTGACCCTGTGCCTTATGGGAACAGTCCAGCCCAAACTGCCAAGCCATGTCTTCCCTGGACCGGAAACAAGCATCCTGGGACCGGTTTCGGATTCATAATCCTCATCAGCCAGGCTATCTTGAATCCAGTGGCCAAGTGAACAAGGGACTCACGTCTGAGTATACCCTGCCACACTTAGGGCAAACAAAGCGATACAAAAGGGGATGATGGACGGAGCATTTGAACAAATCAAACCCTCACCCCCAGTCAACTGATCTGGGTTTAATCCATCACCATTCTTTAGTTCACTCAGCCACCCCAGTTCAGACATGGCTATATGCAAATCAGTCTGACCCTGTGCCTTATGGGAACAGTCCAGCCCAAACTGCCAAGCCATGTCTTCCCTGGACCGGAAACAAGCATCCTGGGACCGGTTTCGGATTCATAATCCTCATCAGCCAGGCTATCTTGAATCCAGTGGCCAAGTGAACAAGGGACTCACGTCTGAGTATACCCTGCCACACTTAGGGCAAACAAAGCAATACAAAAGGGGATGATGGACGGAGCGTTTGAACAAATCAAACCCTCACCCCCAGTCAACTGATCTGGGTTTAATCCATCACCATTCTTTAGTTCACTCAGCCACCCCAGTTCAGACATGGCTATATGCAAATCAGTCTGACCCTGTGCCTTATGGGAACAGTCCAGCCCAAACTGCCAAGCCATGTCTTCCCTGGACCGGAAACAAGCATCCTGGGACCGGTTTCGGATTCATAATCCTCATCAGCCAGGCTATCTTGAATCCAGTGGCCAAGTGAACAAGGGACTCACGTCTGAGTATACCCTGCCACACTTAGGGCAAACAAAGCGATACAAAAGGGGATGATGGACGGAGCGTTTGAACAAATCAAACCCTCACCCCCAGTCAACTGATCTGGGTTTAATCCATCACCATTCTTTAGTTCACTCAGCCACCCCAGTTCAGACATGGCTATATGCAAATCAGTCTGACCCTGTGCCTTATGGGAACAGTCCAGCCCAAACTGCCAAGCCATGTCTTCCCTGGACCGGAAACAAGCATCCTGGGACCGGTTTCGGATTCATAATCCTCATCAGCCAGGCTATCTTGAATCCAGTGGCCAAGTGAACAAGGGACTCACGTCTGAGTATACCCTGCCACACTTAGGGCAAACAAAGCGATACAAAAGGGGATGATGGACGGAGCGTTTGAACAAATCAAACCCTCACCCCCAGTCAACTGATCTGGGTTTAATCCATCACCATTCTTTAGTTCACTCAGCCACCCCAGTTCAGACATGGCTATATGCAAATCAGTCTGACCCTGTGCCTTATGGGAACAGTCCAGCCCAAACTGCCGAGCCATGTCTTCCCTGGACCGGAAACAAGCATCCTGGGACCGGTTTCGGATTCATAATCCTCATCAGCCAGGCTATCTTGAATCCAGTGGCCAAGTGAACAAGGGACTCACGTCTGAGTATACCCTTCCACACTTAGGGCAAACAAAGCGATACAAAAGGGGATGATGGACGGAGCGTTTGAACAAATCAAACCCTCACCCCCAGTCAACTGATCTGGGTTTAATCCATCACCATTCTTTAGTTCACTCAGCCACCCCAGTTCAGACATGGCTATATGCAAATCAGTCTGACCCTGTGCCTTATGGGATCAGTCCAGCCCAAACTCCAGGTGTGGAACCAGTATATCCAAGAAGGTGTCATAGAATTCCACCGGCAGGCCATCTAGACGAGGAGCTTTAGTGCGGGGGAGCTCTCAGATGGCTTCCCTGATTTTCTGTTTAGTGATAGGGCCAGTCAGTTCTTCTTGGTCTGCCTGTGAAATTTGGGGGTACTGGAGATCATTTAAAAAGGTTTCTATGTGTCATTGTCTCCTCAGGGGCCTTGTATAAAGATTTGTAATATTCACAGAAGGCTAAGTTTATGTTGTGTGTTGTGATAACCTTAGTACCATCTGATAAGGCTATCTCGTGTATAGGAGTGGGGGAAGGTGCCTCCCGCAGCAGTCGTGCCAGAAGCGATCCTGAATTGTCAGCTTCCTTATGCTTTATTTGAGTATATGACTGGTAATCAAGTATTCAGAGGCGCTCCAGCAGTTCAGCATGGTGTATGCATGCCTCTTGTAGCTCCTCCTTTTTAGTGGGGCTGCTAATTGCCTCTTGTTCTACCTTATTCAGAGTGTCCTCCACAGACTTCAGGCATTTCTGGAATTCTTGCCTAGCCCACACAGTGGCGCTAGTAGCAGCACCCTTCATGACTGTCTTGAACGCGTCCCATTCTATTAGGTGCGAGGACGCTGTGTTGTCATTATCGTCAAAGAATTTAGTAATGGCTGATGCCATAGTGGATTAAAGACTGTATCTTCAACCATCTGTGATCACAACTTCCCTTTAGGAATTGGTGTAGGTATTCTCTCCCATGCCAGCATAAACTCTAGGGCGTTATGGTCACAGAAGGTCTGTCCTAGGTAAGTGGCGTCAGCCACCTGTGTGGTGTTGGCCAGGGAGCAGAATATTCTGTCCAGTCGGGTATGAAGCTGGTGTGGTAGTGAATAAAATTAATATTCCTGGCTGTTTGGATTCTTGTGACGCCAGACGTCCCCCAGCGACCAACCCTACGCCCAACCCCGGAGTGTGGCCGCCTGCTTTACTGAGACCGCGCCTTGAAGGGGAGGGTGAGAGCAGTCCAGTTGGATACCTAGAGCCGCATTATAACCTCCTCCCAGCACTCATGGGTATCCCACCCAAACCGCCAGCACAGTGCCGAGGCTCATTAAGAATTTGTTTTGGTCGTAATTGGGGGCATACATACTACCTATTACTATATGCGCGCCGTCAAGTGTGCCATGAATAATAACATATCTGCCAATTGCATCTATACACAGCTCTAAGGCCACAAACTGGACCCCACCTCAAACCCAGACAGTAGCCCCCTCATAAAAGGCGGAATATGATGTGGTGAACACTTGTCCCCTCTATTTCCTGCGTAACTTGATGGCCTCTGAGTCAGTGAGGTGTGTCTCTTGCATCAGGGCGAATTTCACTTTGCGCCTATTTATTTGAGCCTGTATTCCATGGTGCTTATGTACCGCTCCCATCCCTCTAACGTTCCAGGTGATTACAGTATATTTTCCCTGTGCGGCCAAGTGTGTGTGTTCGGTTCTAAGAGCAGACCAAGCTCGGGGCGGGTAATTACATCCTGCGCATTAAGGGGTGAGCCAGAATCCCACTAAACCATATCATCACCCAACACAGGGTCCAGGGTAGAGTAGATGAACAGACTACGGGCAAGCAGGAAGGAGAAAGCACACCTGGGGGAGTAGGAAGGAGACAGTGAAAGACTACAACCTACACATTATGCTAATTGCTATTGATTCGGCAAAGTGTTTGTGCATTGAGGGACTAGGTTCTAAAGGTCATTTGCAGTCTGCGGTGTGACAGTGGGAAACAATGTAAGGCTGTTCTCTGAGCCTGAATGCATTGCGGTATCTTCAGACGATTCTGGCAAGGAGTGGGAGTCACAGTCTTTGAAGGGTGCCGCTGCGGCAAGCGCTTCCTCTATACCTCGCTTGGCCTGCTCCAGGGATGATCTGAGTTTACGAGGCAATCTCATACGGTGTGTGCCTGTTCCTGCTTTCGGGCGTGGTCCCCGGTCTGTGCTCTGTGATGATTTTACTGACGTGTGGGAGGGGAATGTGACATCCATCCTGTATACAGCCTTTACAACAAAACTTTTACAACGAACTACCATTACAACGTAACTTTTACAACGCAAACCATTACAACGCATAGCGCTGGGGGGCGCTCTAGGATAGGGAATAGGTTTAATTTACTATCCAACACCTTCCCTACTATCCACGGGGACTGGAGTTGGAATAGTAAATTAAACTATTCACTATCCAGCGCCCAAAAGCATTATGCGTTGTAATGGTATGCGTTGTAAAACTTGCGATGTAAAGGTAGGCATTGTAAAAATATGCGTTGTAACGTCATACATCCCATCTATCCAGTCTCCAACAGCCTCCGGGCTGTCGAAGAAATGTGACTTCTGGTTGTGCATGATCTTTAGTAAGGCTGGGAATAATAAGGAGTATTGCACATTCAGGGCTCTGAGTTTCTGTTTGACCGATTGGTAGGAGGCCCTCTGTTGTTGTATCAGTATCATGAAGTCAGGATATAGCAAGATCTGTTGATTTTTGTACTGAATATTGGACTTCTCCATGGCCAGACGGAGGAGTGTGTCACAGTCCATATAATTAAGTAAGTGGGCGATCAATGGACGTAGAGGCTCACTCGCTATTGGTTTCCTGGTAGGGATCCGATGGGCTCTCTCCACTCAGCAAAAGTCAGACAAACCGTCTGGGGCTACATGTTCTTGCAACCATTGTTCCACAAAGCAGGTAGGGTTAGGGCCCTCGCAACGTTCTGGTAGCACGACTATGCGGACATTGTTCCTCGTTACCCTACCCTCTGCATCTTTGGCTCTTTTTTGAAGGCTAGTTACTTGACTCTGTAGCTGTGTGATCTGCCTTGTATGTTCCTTGTGCTACAGGAGCAGCTCTGTTAGGAGGTGCTGTCTACTTTTCACTGTGTAGGCCAGTTTGTCATGATCTGTCTTGACTAGCGTGAGGCCGGTTGTCAAGCAGCCAATTTGCTGCTCCATTGCCTAGCGGGAGTCTCTCACTTCTTGTAGTATTATGTCAAGCTTGTCCGGGGGGCCTCCATGTTGGTCGGCGGGATACAACTCATTTGGGGTATCTGCGTGAGCTGTCTGAGTCCTCCTGTTGTGATGGGTGCGCAGAACCGATCCCATCATCTTGTCCTTCGTTTGCCCCATGGTGCTCGGACTAATAGGATCGTTCACCGCCAGGGCGTAGCCGCGTTTGGGTTCTTCAGGTTCTCCTCCCCGGGGGCACCTTAACAGCTACTTGGTCCTCAACAGGGGGTCTTCGGCAAGTGCAATTGTTTCTTGGCCCCTGTCTCAAGCAGGCAGTGTGGAGCCAGGTGTAGGAGAGCGGATGGTCAGCTTAAGGCCTGCAGGCCAGGAACGGCCCCATTGGGCCTCCCCAGCCATGGTCAGCAGGGAAAACAAACACTTCGCTACAGACACTTGTGTAACTTGCACAGATCAGGTGTCTTTAGTGCGATCAGGCTGTATTATATTGTCAGCTGTGGGAGTTCCCCAGTGTCCCGGTCTGAGCTCAGGGCAGGGCTGCCGCAATCAGGGTAGGAGTACCCCTCATTTATTCCACTCTAGGGTGCTGAGCGTATGTGAATTCCTCCAGTCTACAGTGAGTCCCCCCTCAGTGATCAGGTAGTTCTCAGGGGAGGGCCGCTTCTGTTCTGATGGGAATGCACCCCATCCACTCCGCCTCAAGATGCTAAGAAAAAAAACATATAACAGGAGTAAACCCGTTAACCCAGTTGAGACCGGGTAATGATAATGACAATAATACAATGTCTCAACAGGGGTATCTTATAGACGGACAAATTGAAAGTGAATTAATCACAATGCAACAGGGAAGAAAGGGACAAGGGAGACCGAAGGATAGTACAGGGTTATTATTTTGAATATAAAGAGCACATTAGCAAAATAAATTACAGTAACCGAAAATAACCAAAAGTGTACTGGCAAAGTGAAGGTGAATGAACGGCGCAGTGACACAAGTGATTATGTGACAACGTGGGGCGGCGTAAGATAAGCAATTAGTATATAGTGGTCAAAATACAATATTTACATTTATATACAAGAATTACATTTATTATTCAGAAATTGACCAGGTCTGGATTTTAAAGACAAATCTTCGTTGTAAATCAGAACCAAGAATTAATCCGTATGGCGGTTGCTGACAATGTACATCAATTTGGAGAATAGGCTCTGTGGTTAACTGAATTAAGTCCAAGATACAGGAGCAGTTTCAATATCGTGGCAAGGCAATGGCATGCCGACCAAAAGCGGCTGTAAATCAAAGAAAAGCGTCCCAAATAGATCCGGAGTCTCTTTTCGCCAATGCAGGAACCGGTCTCGACAACTTGACCGATCCGACGAGTGAAGCGTCTGCAGCGTTTCTGTGAATGGTTCTGATTTACAACGAAGATTTGTCTTTAAAATCCAGACCTGGATTCTGCCTACCTATTCGAAATAGCACAGAATTCCATCTATGTAACCAATGTCCTGATGATGACATCAAGTCATAAAGGTTGAAACGCCGTCGACCCTGCAACGCCAATTGCGGCCTTTCTTTTCTTTTTTGGTCAATTTCTGAATAATAAATGTAATTCTTGTATATAAATCTAAATATTGTATTTTGACCACTATATACTAATTGTTTATCTTACGCCGCCCCACGTTGTCACATAATCACTTGTGTCACTGCGCCGTTCATTCACCTTCACTTTGCCAGTACACTTTTGGTTATTTTTGGTTACTGTAATTTATTTTGCTAATTTGCTCTTTATATGCAAAATAATAACCCTGTACTATCCTTTGGTCTCCCTTGTCCCTTTTTTCCCTGTTGCGTTGTGATTAATTCACTTTCAAGGTGCTAAGAGCAGGCGAGCGCCCTCCAACTGCGGCGCGACCCCTCATAGTGGCCAGGTAGTCCCCATCCTTTCTGATAGTAAGTTCAGGGGTGCTCAAGCAGACAAGGGGGAATGGAACTCACACTTAGATGCTCCGCTCAGATTGCTCCTGCGGGGCCTGGAGGCAGAACAGATCATGGACAAGGCAGCATCCCCTCTCAAATTTGCTGTCTCAAGGCCAATCTCTCAGTGCCTGCCCAAATCTGCCCACAGAGTTTGCACGTATCTTGAAGGCCCGCCGCAGCGCTGCTCCCGCTCATCTCAGTTCTCCTTGTGGCTCCTTCCTGCAAGGCCAGTGGGCTGAGGTCGCGCCCAGGCGTCAGTAGATTCGGGCGAGACCCACAGGGCTTCTTCAGCAGTCATCCAGGTCCAGGGTTGATCCTCCCAGGTCGGCGTTTGCCAGGTTGCCTACGTCGTCGTCCCAGCCGCCGCAGCATATTCCCCGCGGCTCTGGACAGCGCCAGCCCAGTCACACCGCAACATCATAGTGCTCTGGATAAGACACAGCGGGGCATATTTACAAGCCCCTATCGCCACCACAACGTCACTTTTAGTGACGTTGTTTTGGCAATATGGGCTTCCCCTTATTTATAAGGCAGCGTTCAGTCACTTAATGTGGCTTAACACAGCCTTGTAAATAAGGCACCCTTTCCCGCTGTACTTAGCTTGAAAGGGGAGGGCAATGGGTGTTGCGGTGGGCGTTCCACCACAACACCCTTTGATGTTGACGCTGCCCCCTTTTACATGGGTGGTTAAATAGGAGGCAGCGCCAAAATTAAGACCAGGGAAAACGTGGTCTTAATCAGGCAAAATGAGGAGAAATGCTTTATTTCTCCTCGTTTTTGTTGTTTCAATGTGTGCTGCCATGAGCAGCACACATTGAAACAGCAAATTGCCTATGATTGTTTATGTGCATGAAGGTGACACTTCCTTCACATAAACAATCACCAAAAAATGACGTTTTGCAACTTCTATGTGTGCTGCATTAAGTAGCACACATAGAAGTTTTAAAACGCCATGAATGATTGTTTATGTGAAGGAAGAGAGACCTTCCTGCACATAAACAATCATTTCCCCAAAGCTGACGCCCTAGCGCTAAGGTGCAAGGGTGCCTGCGTTGGCACTAGGCAGCTGAACTCAGTGCCACCGAGGGGGAAACGCAGGGGTGTGCCTCATTCTTGTGAATAAGGCACATCACTGCGTTTTCAGAATGGAGAAGCGTGGCGTTAGCATAGGGGAATATTTTCACCTGCATAAGACACTAAATCATCACAATGTTTGTAACATTCAGCTACCTTTTTTCTAATCACATGTTTGTTTCCTGCGAGAAAGCAGTGGGGCGACGCACCTCCGCCCAAGTGAAGAAGCCACCCCTGGGTGCCTGGTGGCTGTGCCACCTGTGGAGTTACAAGCACAGTGCAGCAGCCTTTGAGTAGCAATGCAACACTTGAGAACCATTCTTTCGGCGCTGTCTACTCTTCGTCAAAATCAGCAGGCCTGACAGATACTATTTGACCAGCAACAAGTTGGAGATCCATAGAAGTGCTGATTGATTTCTCAAGAATGACTAACATCCCTAAAGGAAATCCATGAAAGCAATGAAGCCTACCTTTACATTTCAGGTGTATTATTTAATCTTGCTTTCCTGTCGAGTGTTCACCTTTAGCAGATGTCATCTTTAAGTCGTTTTTTCAAGCAGCATACACTGTATTTTGTGAACCAATTCTCTTCTAGGTGTCTGAATAAGTTCAGTTTGTTGGTGGACGTTCATGATGGGGGCAAGAGATGTGAGGTTGAGAGTGAAGGCAGTGTGAGTTTCTCGCTGTGCCTGTTAGTGGGCGATTATAGTATTCAGACTGCCTGGTCATTCAATCCTTGGCCTCTCTGCAGAGAACACGCAGTGATTATCACACAAATGCTAACTATAATAACCCTTTTATTTGAAAATGTGTGAAGGACATATGTTGAAATATTGACAAACACAAGGAGATGATGGACGGACCGCTTAAACTTTTCAGACACTCACCCCCAATCACAGATCTGGGTTGAGTCCTTCATGGTTCTTTAGCTCATTTTGACACCCCAGTTCAGAACCAGCCATATGCAAATCAGTCTTAACTCTGTTTCTCATGGGAAGAGTCCAGCTGAACTGCCAAGTCAGGTCTTCCCTGGAACTGAAAAAAGTTTCAGCAATCTGTCCATCATCTCCTTGTGTTTGCTTAGTTCGCCCTAAGTTGGCAGGGTATGCCCGGGTGTGGGTACCTTACTTACTTTGCCACTAAGCTAGCCTGGCTGATGAGGGGTGAAACCCCGAAACAGGTCCCAGGATAATTGTTTCCAGTCCAGGGAAGACCTAGCTTTGCAGTTCGGGCTGGACTGTTCCTGAAAGGGCGAGATTTTGATCGATACCTTATATCTATTGATCCAAACCTCGATCTGGTCGACTGAACCTTTGTTGCCTGTCTTGGAAGAAAACAGTACACCTATCTGCAAGTTAGTTCACCCAATAAAGGACTCTACTCTCAAAGATCACGGACAACTTCTAGGTTTCAAAAGTTTATTGTAAAGATATAATGAGCTGCAAATACAGACATCTCAGAATGAGATTCACGAGATACACAGGTCCAATTACATACATGTGCTCTCGAAAAGCCCTCAGACGAGCAACAGAAATCACTAACACAAGTTCTAAAAATAGTAAAGCTATCAGCATAGACGCATATCGCTCCTTCATTTAGATTGGAGGAAAACAAACACAGGTTAGGCGTCCCTACCCTGTTCTAGATGGTATCCCTACTTAACCAAATCCCAACCTAACAAAGGTGTCAGCAATGAATGACCCCCAAGGGAAGTCACCCACTCTAAGTCTCTTGGTGAAAACCTAAAGTTCTCCAGTCATGACCCCTCACTGCCTACCCATCCGCTCTCTAAAGGGTCCTCAGGTCTCTGCTCTAACTCCACCCAGGGGTGCTGTCCCTAATACAAAACAGTCAACAACATTTGAGACGCCCCTTGCGAAACGCCTCTCACGTGGTGCAACTTCAGGCTTTTTCCATGATGCTTTGTATTGGGCCTCAGACGTTAGAGTTGACCTTGCTTCTCAGTCTCTTCTCCGGCCCGCTGATACCCCTTAAACATTCCAGAACCCTCCTCCATGTCTGGGCCGTCCACTGAACAGACCTCTATTCATTCATTTATAATTGGATCCCCCCTTTCCTGTTGCAGACAGATATCTGCCGCCAAGAACCCAACTCTCATAGACTTCTAAAAGGCTTGCAACATTTCTCAGCCCAGACATGTACGTGTAAATCAATGCTAAAACATTTCAGGCCTACAATATTTCTCATTATGATTATAGCACTCAACTTCTTCATTTAATTAAAACATGTTAATACTCTTATTCTATTATTAAGTAAACATTTCTATAAATCATGGCCTATTTAATGCAATGGCCAAAAACCTTAAAACAATCTGTGTCGTGAAAAGAACCACCTTCCCTTTCCCTCCAGCTCTGGCCCTGAGGCCTACCACGTTCTGCGTTTAACCGCATACCATCTCATGTTTTAGCAGCTTCACGACATGGATTCAAAATAATCACGTCTAATAAAGTCATATAATGTCACACATTTCTGTATTAGTTCCACTTCTACTTAAATCTCTACATTAGCTATACATTTTAGGATATATTTGCAAATACTATTAGCACTCATGGCATTTCTCTTCATGACTTGTGCTTACTACAGGTAAGTGTGATGTACTCATACATTTATCAGTTTGCGCTCTCTCAGTTCCCCCCTTTGATGACCTCTCGGGGTCATCACTAACATTTAAACTGCAGTTATTGCTGGCATTCTCTGCGCTTCCAGAGCTCTCAGGCTCCTGTACTGATTATCTTGTATGGCAGCCAATCTCTGCAGCTGCTCTCTTTGGGCCCTTTCTGCCTTTCTTGCTCTGTACCATTTGAATACCCTCACCAATCCCCACAATATTATCCCACAGATCAATATTATGATGATAGGCTTTAGGATATACCATATAAAGCTTTTTCCTAAGGTGGAAAACCACCCTCCAACTGCACTCATTCCGTGGCCCACCTTTTCCCAGACATTTTCTCTACTCAAGTCTTCGATCTCCTTGTGAATATTAGTTATGTTCTTAATAACTTTCTCAAGGGGTTTTGAAAGGTCTGGAATATAAGTGCAACATTCCTGAACCTTCAAAGCCTTACAGACTCCGCCCTCTTTTGCTAATAGGACATCTAATGCAAGACGATTTTGAAGAACCATAGCCCTTATCGATTGCATCTCTCCTTCTACCAGCATTAAGGACTGAGCAGTGCTGGCAGACAACCTGTCGACAACTGTTGCCAGTCGTCTAATTTTAACATCATTAAGGATTATTCCCAAAAGAGGAAACATAGCTCCAAAGACATCTCCAACCATTTCTGCATCGCCTAAATCTCTCCTTCCCCTCGATGATGTCTGGCCCTCAATGATCAATAAGTCTTGTGCATGATATATTTTGGGGAAGACAATTGCCAAATAACATGATCCATACCAGTTGTCAGGTAGTCTCACGTAAGCATTTCTTCCACATACAAAATACACATTTGGAATCACTTGCATTCCCTTCAGGAAATCCTTAGTGTAGTACTCTAAATTAAAAGCATGTTCACAGTCAACTTCACCCACGTATACATTTTCATAATACGTTTTGGCTCGGTGAAGACATAACTTTCCTCTCTGCGCTTTATCTAAAGCTATTGGACCACTACTACCCTTTCTCTTGTGTGACTTCTCTTCCTCGGTCCAATCTAATTTCCCTTGTCCTGATTTTTTCAAAATCTTTTGTCTCCTGTAACGATCATCCACCTGCCCTATGAACTTTTTCTCGACTTCTGACACCTTGCATGTCAGATTATTTCTACGGGCATGTGAAGTATCTAAGGTAATCCAAGGAATGAAGAACTTGGCCAATCTGTCTTCACTCTTCCAGTAATCCCATTTGTTCATCTGCTTATAATTTGGGACTTCTGGCAACACTGAATCATAATTAGAGAAATAGTATTCAAAACTATCTCTCTCATAAAATATACTAAGCAATAAGCTACATGTAATGCCATATGTCAGCGGGAGGTGATGGTATCTAATACCCTCGTCTACAGATGCCGGCAACTGCATGCAGACATAGCAATCCTTAACCTCCATGGCATCCACGTATTCATACAAGAGTTTAGCATAAGCATTTGACCTAAAGTCTCCTTGGGACTCGTCTACATGTAACCTGCGGGCTTCTGCAGCCAATAACGCTTTCTCTTGAGTGTTTTCCCTTTTCTCACCTGCAACAGTGGGTGTAAGTGTTACTGCAGAACTCGCATCAGTTACCTCTACCTCTTCTGCATGTCCCTTTACATAAGAAATTGTTACCACTAAAGCTATTAATATTATCACTCCTACTATTAGTGTACCTATTATACATTTAGCTCTGCGGTTCGGGGTGCCGGCCTCCATTTCGTCAGACTATATAGTTCTCTCTTTATCTTTGCAAAAAGTTCCTTTACTCTCGTTCCTTTACAGTCTTTTTTTTTTAAATCCTTTTTGTCTTTAGAATCCACACAGCTGGAGGCTGACAGCCTTTTTCGCAAAAAGTCCTTTAACAGTTCAAAAAGACAACCCTAGCCCTTCTCCATCAACTCAAGGGATTCCCTAAAATTCTCTGCTTCCTGGGCGCTAGGTAATCTTCTTTTTCTGCTTGCTTTATTTACAATCCTTTAACAGTCAACTATCAGATTTGTGGTTGCAGCTTCAATAGCATAGTTCAATATTTCCAAGCGAAGAGTGTGCTCTTCATGTGCTGTTATCGTGGTACCAAAGTCGGGGAATTGCAATTCTGTAAGAAACATATGTTTTAACTTGCTGAGGCGGGGAGGTCTGGGGAGCACGAATGTTAGTGACCCTTCTTGTTCGACACCGGGTACCAACAGTCGTATTTCCACGGTGATAATGGGCTCAGAACTGGACACCACCACCGCTCGGATCCTCCCTGTCTCCGGTTTCACAGACATTTGTCGCCAGATATGTCCACTCAGGTGTGGAGTATCTTCTGTTAGGCACACGCACTCTTCTTGACCTTCTTCGGTCCGGTGCTTCAGCGCCCTGAGCACCTTCTTCTGGGTCTGAGTCTTCTGATATCGGAGGAAGGGTTAACTCTGGAGTTGACCTCAGGCTAGAGCTCCTTCTTTGCGGCCAATTAGCTTCTCCACGTGCCCTTCTACTCCTTCTCCTTCTGGTCTGTTCTCGCTCTCTTTCAGACCTGTCAGGGTCAGACTCGTACTCCCAGCTATTTTCTCCTTCTGTAGCGTCGTCTGTTTCACTGTTGTACTGACCGTCCTCAGCTTGGTCAGACTCGTTCCCTGCTTCCGCTGGCACCTCTACAGCTTGGCTAGCCCCCTCTATGGCTTCTTGGTCCCCAGCTGGACGTCCATCCGAGAGAGGAGCTGTTTCCAGAGGTGCTGGAACCCTTTTCGTATGTGACGCGTGGATCCAATTGGGCAGGCCTCCCACCTTTACAGCTGTGTTGGTGATCAGGATGACCTGGTAGGGCCCACGCCAACGAATATCCAAGCAGCTTCTTCTCACATGTTTCTTCACCAGGACCCAGTCCCCAGGATACAGGTCATGGCAAGGGCCCTGGCACGCTGGAACCTCGGCAGCCTGTACCTGAAGAGACACAGAACGCATTGCGTCAGACAGCCCCTTACAATAGTCCAGGATCATATCATCTGTGATATTTAACAGTGCAGTAGCTGGAATAGATGGCAGCCTCATTGCTCTCCCCATTAACACCTCATGTGGTGACAACCCTGTTCTTCTGTCTGGGGTACTACGAAGGCTCATGAGGACTAATGGCAGGGCATCAGGCCAACTCAGGGTCGTTGAGGAACAGACTTTAGCTATTCTGGACTTGATCGTTCCATTGATCTGTTCCACAATTCCTGAGGCTTCTGGTCGGTAACTGCAATGGAGCTTTTGGTCAATATTTAGCGCAACACAAATCATCTTCACAAGCTCGCTGTTAAAATGTGTTCCCCTATCTGATTCCAAAAAGGCCGGCACCCCGAAACGAGGGATAAGTTCTCTAAGCAGTAACTTAGCCACTGTGAGGGTGTCGCACCTACGTGTAGGATATGCCTCAACCCATCTGGAGAACACACAAACAACCACCAGGACATAGCGGAGGCGGTTGCATCTTGGCATTTCAATGAAATCTATCTGCATTCTGTTGAATGGACCTCCAGACCTTCCTATGTGACTTAGTGCAACTGGTGTTCTTTTTCCTACGTTCAGCTGCTGGCAGGTCACACAACGCTGGCACACTGCTTCTGCTGCTATTCTAAACTTAGGATTGTACCAAGTCTGTCTAAACACTCTCAGCATAGCATCTCTCCCTAAGTGTACGGGACCATGTATGAGTCTAGCCATTGGACTCACCATCTCATTGGGCAACACTGCTCTGCCGTCTGCTGAGACCCAAAAATGAGTCTCACCCATTACACATCCTGCCCTTTCCCATGTTTCTTTTTCAGAATCAGGAGCATTTTCTTGCATGATTGACAGTTCATCCCAAGTATCAACAGTTTCCAGTATCATGGCTAATTCAGTTCTTACATTTATTCCACCCACATCCACCTCTGTGAAAGAGTAACCTTGTTCCGCGCAATACCGCGCAACTTCATCAGCATATCTATTGCCTTTCGAAACAAAGTCCTCATTTCTGGTATGTGCGATGCACTTTACAACTGCGATACTTGCTGGACATTGCAATGCTTCTAACAACAGGCGCACAAACTCTCCATTGCGAATGGGAGAGCCTGAAGAAGTCATGAACCCTCTTTGAGACCATAACTGCCCGTAATCATGAACTACCCCAAACCCGTATTGGCTGTCGGTGTAGATGGTGACTCGAATTTGATTGCCTGCTAAGCAAGCACGTGTCAGGGCAATAATCTCGGCTACCTGAGCGGAGTTTACTCCTTCCAGGCACCCTGCTTCCACAACTCCTTCAATTGTACAAACAGCATACGCTGCTCTCAATTGCCCAACTTCGTCTCTTACACATGAGCCATCGACAAAGAAAATTTCATCTGGGTCAGTCAGTGGCTCATCCACAATGTCGGGTCTGGGTTTGGTGCATAGTTCAGTCACATCGAGACAGTCATGGTCTGTATATTCATCATCATCCTCAATATCATTTGGAAGTGGCATCAAGGTAGCAGGGTTCAAAACAGAGCATCTCTTGAGGGTCACGTTCTCTGCAGCAAGAATAACTTGCTCATAGCGCGTGAGCCTGCTATTGGTCAGATGCTGTGTTTTGGTCCTGGTCATCAACAGTTCAACAGAATGTGGAACGCACACCTCTAACGGGTGCCCCATGACGATATTTTCACATCTCTCAATGCTGACACCCGTTGCAGCAACGGATTTGAGACATCCGGGCAACGCTGCGGCTACTGGGTCTAAAGTAGCCGAGAAATAAGCAACTGGTCTACGGGCATTCCCATGGATTTGGACCAACACAGACAACGCACAACCTTCTCTCTCACAACAGTAAAGAAAAAATTGTTTATTGTAATCAGGCATTCCCAATGCCGGAGCACGACACAGGTCCTCTCGCAACTGTAGGAACGCCATCAAACAGTCTTTGTCCCATGGTACCGGATCACTCACCTCCTTGTGCGTCAGTTTTTGCAAGGGCTTTGCTTTCAGTGAAAAGTTCACGATCCACTGTCGGCAATAACCCACCATCCCTAGGAACATCCTGACCTCTCTCTGGGTCTGAGGCGCATTCATTTTCATGATCGCCTCTATCCTGTCTGGTGACACTTTTCGTTTGCCTTTCTCAATTCTGTGTCCCAAGTACTGCACTTCTGTCAGGCAGTACTGCAATTTTCCCGGGGATACCTTATGCCCATTGGCAGCTAGGTGATTTAACAAAGCAATGGAGTCTTCCCTGCAAGCTTCTTCTGTTTCTGACGCCACAAGGAGGTCGTCTATGTACTGGACCAGAACTGACTTCTGGGGCAGCACTAGACTTTCAAGATTTTTCTTCAAAAGCTGGTTAAAGATCGATGGGCTCTCTGTATACCCCTGAGGGATACGACACCATGTTAGGACGCGATTTTCCAGCTTAAATGCGAAAAGAAAATGGCTATCTTCGTCCAGAGGGATCGAAAAGAAAGCCTGGCAAAGATCGATCACAGTGAACCACTCTGCTTGGAATGGAATCTGAAACAGTATCACTGATGGATTCGGTACCACTGGACAACATGAAACGACTATGTTATTAATCTTTCGAAGGTCCTGCACTATCCGAAATTTCCCATTTGGTTTCTGTAGACCCATAATCGGGGAGTTGCATGGACTACCCACGATTTCTTTCAGTATTCCCTGTTTAATCATAGACTCGATCACGGGTTTTATGCCTGCAATCGTTTCTGGAGTCAATTTATATTGGGGTGTTCTTGGGAACTCAGCATGCGGCTTCACTACAATTTTCACTGGGTCTACCCCTTTGACCAATCCAATTTCTTCCCCAGTGAAATCCCATACTTCTGATGCCACTGTCTCTCTCAAGTCCCAGGGAAGCTCGTCTACTGTCAAAGTAGGGTACAGCTCCACACATATCCTTGAATTCGCAACTTTGAAATCTGCATCATCATCATTAGTCAATACCTCCACTCCCTGAGGTGTACAATATATAGTACAATTCAATTTACACAACAGGTCTCTTCCTAGCAGACACACAGGACTTGAATCGCAAACCACAAACTGGTGCTCATCGCTGTACTTCCCTATTTTCACCTGCACCGGTTCTGTCAATTGGCTGGTTATTCTCCTGTTTGCGACCCCTACCACCTGTATGGTCTCTCCAGACATGGGCAGGTCTGGAACTGCAGCTGATCTGATCGTGGATCTAGTGGCTCCTGTGTCCACCAGAAATGTCGTAGGGCACCCTGCTACTTCTGCTTCCACATAGGGTCCCCTCTGATCTACCTCTAAGGCTGCCCCGAGGGTGCAGTCTTCTCTTTCCACTCTCTGTCCGGTTAATGGGTCCACATAATAGCACTCTTCACCTTCCACAAACAGGGGCATTTGTCTATAGGTCTTACCCATACTCCCTACTCGAGGAGGTTGCGGGAACTGGGCTCGGGGAGGAGCCCCCCCCCCCTTTGAGCACCTTTCCTTGGTATGGCGTTACCCCTCTTGTAGGTGCGCTCTGGACCTCTTCCTCCTCTATCTCTTGCTCTCCTATCTCTACATTGTAGGGGCACTCGCGTTTCCAATGCCCCAGCTCGTTACACTGGTGGCACCTAGTCGTTTTCTTCAAGGTAGCGATGTCTATTCTGGGTCTAAAGGTGGAACTCTCCTCATTACCCTTGTTCTGACTGTACTGCTTCTTTCCTCCTGTACCTGTCCCTTGCTGCTGTTGCTGTGGTCCCCCCTTCCCGGCTGCTTGCATCTGTACCACCATCAACTTTTCTTTTAGTTTCTTAGCCTTGGAATCTATCTCATCACAGCAGTACCTGGCATATCTCAATATTTCGTCTAGGGGTTTACTTTGCCAACAGATCGAGTGTTGCTGAATCATTAAACTAATATCCGGTCTCAGTCCCAGGACGAACTTGGACACGAATTGCCCTATGTCTTTTGGATCCATTACATCCAAGCCGCTATACTGTTTAAACGCCTTCAGCAATCTCTCGTAATATTCATGAACTGTCTCTTTGGGTTCCTGTCTTGTTCGGTCTATTCTGACCCAATCTATGTCTTGCATTGGCACCTTCTCTTTCAGCCAAGTCATCACTCTCTCGAATTTTGCCATCACAATCTCGGACGGCCCATTAGTCTTGGCATCTCTCTCTGGCTCCGTTGTGGGCCACTCAGCGCTAACCTTGCATGCTGTCCATAGATCGCCTGGTACTACAATGTCAAACAACGTGTTCAGATCTATCCATAGGACCTTGGAAATTTTTACAAACCTCTCGACTTGCTTGTACCACTCCACAGGGTTCTCTCGTAACTTGGGGAAAGAAGTGGTAAAAGCAGCTAAATCTCCCCTACTCCAAGGGACATGTACATAGTTCCCATTTGCAACTTCACGCAAAGGGTAAGCTTCTATTCCCTGCTGTCCTGGTGTCATACCAATCATGCTTCTTCTGCCGGTCCCTTTCTTGGACCACCTCTCTTCCCACTTATCTAGTGCCCTCCATGTCCTAATTCCAGTAATCAGTTCCCTTATGTGTGTTTTCAGCCCAATCGTTCTCCTCTCATCTAGGTCCCGATCTGAGTAATGTAGCCTGTGGTTACCCTGTAATGCTTTGGTTCTTGACAAGTCCACCATATATTTGCCTGCTAGTTCGACTAACTTCTCATGGACTGCTCTCGCCTTTCGAGTAATGTCCTTTGCCATATACAGTATTTCATCCTGTTCATACATTTCCATTCTTTCTAAAGGCAGGGTACCATCTACCATGTCATCCAGATCTGACCTTAAACTGGAGACATCGAGTCTTTTGGCTTTTATCTCAGCTCGCAATATGTCTTTCGAAGGGGGCTCACTGGTCTCCCTACCATCCCAACTTCGAGCTCTGCGTTTGGGCTCGGGAGAGTTAATGGGTGGTCTCCCTCGCTCCCATCTCTCCAGGTCCCATGCTCGGCCATCCGATCTAGGAAGGTGATGGAACACGGGCCTGTTACCCCCACTCTCTCTCTGCCCACTCTCTTCTTCTTCTCTCCTCTCACCGCACATCTCTCTGTTATTTTCCCTCTGGTCGCTACACTCCCTTTGCCTCGTATCGCTCAGTATCCGATACGATCCTTCCTGGTTCCCCATATTCCCTGGGCTGCGCTCATTGCCGTCATCACAGGGACTATGGTGCGACCTCTCACAACTCCCATTCAGTTCTCTGGTGCCGGGCACACAGTGTGGACATTTAAAGCTGTTTCTGTACTCTTGTGCTCTCCTCTCCCCTTCACTGAGTATTGGGCGCGCCACCCCTTCACTCCCGGGGCCCCCGTTTTCCAGGTCTGTTCTACCTCCACTCCGGGCCCAATGGGTGACTCCCCTACTCCCTCTACAGTCCCACTCCGGGCTACTCTCCCCAGCCCCGCAGTGAGTCCGTGCTCTGCTGTCCTGACTTTCCCTTTCTGCTTCTGCAGCATTGATGCACTTTTGAGCCTTCACTGCCTCGTCCCACTGCTTCATGTACTCATTTAGCTCTTGAAAGGATTTTCGTCCCGATCCCCTCAGATCCATTGGCCATCTAGGGCCCCCAGGATCTCCTCCCGGGTCCCCTGCTGTGTGCATCGGTGTACTCCATTCTCTGGGTATCGGCATCTGACTTGGGGAATTAGTGGTATCGTTCCTCCTAGCCTTCTCTGCTCTTTCTCTGTCTTTCCGTACCCGTTCTTCCCCTCTTGCTCTTTCTTGGTCATATATCGATATTATAGGACCTATGGTAACAGGTACTTGTAGTGCATCTGGTAATGGGTAGGATGTGGCACTTTCCGTTTCCGGCGCTCTTTGTACCACAAACCTACCGACCACCTGCTGCACCTGACTAGGCTGGAACAGCTCTTTCTTTGGCTCAGGATCCCACTGTGAACTGGGAAGCGGTCTATGCTCTCCTGCAATGCCCCCCTTTTCTCCTTCAGTATTCTCGACCTCTCCCCCTGCTTTATTATATGGGGGTGGCCTGTCTGTCAATAATCTGTTTATCAGGCTATCCTCTGTTTCGCTCTCATCATCTTCTTCTAGGGGGCTTTTATTTACTGGCGCCTCTAACACTGGGTACAGTTTATTTATTTCCAAATTATGCACTCTCCATCTTTTAGCATCTGCATCCCACCTGGCATCCTGTACTGCCCTTACCGATCGTTTCACCCTTTCTTGTCGTCTGTTCATATTCTTTTCATGCGCTGCCCTAATCCATGCTTCAAGAGCTTCAAACTGGGTTGGTCTAGGCAAGGGTCTAATTGAGGTCATGACTGATTTTAATCGATGTAACACCTCTAATCTGAACGTCCCGTACTTCGGGAACGTCAGTTCCTCGTTTCCTTCAGTAATCTTACTCCACTCTGATATCCAAAGGATCGTATGCAACCCAACATTTACTGCCATGTAACGAGCTGGCGTACCCTCCGGCGGGGCTTCTTCCCCTTCATACGATCCCCGCTTCTCTTTCTTAAACAACGCTTTCAACCATTTAAAACACTTCATAATTATGCGCACAAAATCCAGCCTCGCTACTCTGTTTACTTCCTGATGACAATCCACCAATCCTATCGCGGCTTTGCTAGCTTGGCCTATCACAGCGCGGTCTTTCTCCTGTCGGCCAATCACGTCGCAACCCTGTGTGACGTGTTCGCTAGCTGGCCTATCACAGCGCGGTCTTTCGCCGGTCAGCCAATCACTGCGCGACACCACCTGACGTCACTTTTCTCCGCTTCGCAGCAGCACCCCTCCTTTCTCAACTCGTCTCCCGGTTATGCATGCGTCCCATTCATACACCGAAAAATGACTACTTCCGACCAAGCGGTCACTTCTCTCGACTGTACGTCCACAGTCTATCTGTAATTGTCAACACAACTGACGAGATGTCTTATCGTCTCTCTGATAGGTTGCTTACACACACAGTAACTTCCGACCAGCGTCCGTTACTCACGCACTCACTCTTACGTTCCCCCTATCTCGGTCTCTCGGGTGATCAATGGTACCTCATGACCCCCTTCACACTAGTTGACAATTACTCTAGGTGTCCGATACACCCGAACCACTTAAGCTCTCCTTGAACTTAAGATTTTCACCGGTTGCGCGCGCTCACAACCTGTTCCACAGTCACTCTACAGACATTCAACTCCGCCAGACATTACAACATAGATACAATACAAAACACCGCAATCTAACACGCATAACCCTTTATACTCACTCTCGACCGATACTGCTGCTTTTTCCTGTCTCACGTCATCCGGATCTTCTCCAGCGGGCTGTTCTTCCAATCATCGATCTCTAGGGGCCTTGGGGTAAGCTAACCTGGCCTAGGTCACCGTCCTCAAGAAGGCAACCATCCTCTATAGCTACCAACTGAAAGGGCGAGATTTTGATCGATACCTTATATCTATTGATCCAAACCTCGATCTGGTCGACTGAACCTTTGTTGCCTGTCTTGGAAGAAAACAGTACACCTATCTGCAAGTTAGTTCACCCAATAAAGGACTCTACTCTCAAAGATCACGGACAACTTCTAGGTTTCAAAAGTTTATTGTAAAGATATAATGAGCTGCAAATACAGACATCTCAGAATGAGATTCACGAGATACACAGGTCCAATTACATACATGTGCTCTCGAAAAGCCCTCAGACGAGCAACAGAAATCACTAACACAAGTTCTAAAAATAGTAAAGCTATCAGCATAGACGCATATCGCTCCTTCATTTAGATTGGAGGAAAACAAACACAGGTTAGGCGTCCCTACCCTGTTCTAGATGGTATCCCTACTTAACCAAATCCCAACCTAACAAAGGTGTCAGCAATGAATGACCCCCAAGGGAAGTCACCCACTCTAAGTCTCTTGGTGAAAACCTAAAGTTCTCCAGTCATGACCCCTCACTGCCTACCCATCCGCTCTCTAAAGGGTCCTCAGGTCTCTGCTCTAACTCCACCCAGGGGTGCTGTCCCTAATACAAAACAGTCAACAACATTTGAGACGCCCCTTGCGAAACGCCTCTCACGTGGTGCAACTTCAGGCTTTTTCCATGATGCTTTGTATTGGGCCTCAGACGTTAGAGTTGACCTTGCTTCTCAGTCTCTTCTCCGGCCCGCTGATACCCCTTAAACATTCCAGAACCCTCCTCCATGTCTGGGCCGTCCACTGAACAGACCTCTATTCATTCATTTATAATTGGATCCCCCCTTTCCTGTTGCAGACAGATATCTGCCGCCAAGAACCCAACTCTCATAGACTTCTAAAAGGCTTGCAACATTTCTCAGCCCAGACATGTACGTGTAAATCAATGCTAAAACATTTCAGGCCTACAATATTTCTCATTATGATTATAGCACTCAACTTCTTCATTTAATTAAAACATGTTAATACTCTTATTCTATTATTAAGTAAACATTTCTATAAATCATGGCCTATTTAATGCAATGGCCAAAAACCTTAAAACAATCTGTGTCGTGAAAAGAACCACCTTCCCTTTCCCTCCAGCTCTGGCCCTGAGGCCTACCACGTTCTGCGTTTAACCGCATACCATCTCATGTTTTAGCAGCTTCACGACATGGATTCAAAATAATCACGTCTAATAAAGTCATATAATGTCACACATTTCTGTATTAGTTCCACTTCTACTTAAATCTCTACATTAGCTATACATTTTAGGATATATTTGCAAATACTATTAGCACTCATGGCATTTCTCTTCATGACTTGTGCTTACTACAGGTAAGTGTGATGTACTCATACATTTATCAGTTTGCGCTCTCTCATTCCCATGAGCAACAGGGTCAACACTGAATTGCACATCGCTGGGTCTGAACTTGGGTGATGAAGTGAGCTAAAAACATGAATGAATGAATTAAACCCAGATCTGGGAGTGAGTATCTGAAAAGTTTCAGCGCTCAGTCCATTATCTCCTTATGTTTGCTTTGATCTGTTGAAATATTGTCAGCTGCCACGAAAAAGGAAAGGTGTTTGTGTATGAAGAGAGAGTCCATGTTTGAGTGAGCATGGGGGGGGGGGACAAGTACGTAAATGTTGAAGGTTGGAATGTGATAATAGTGATGTTATGGGTGATACATGTAGAATTTCTAAAATATCTGGGGAGACATAGAATGTAAGTGGCTGAAAAAGAATGAGAAATTGCAGAGAAAAATGGTGTGAATGGGGGAACGTGAGTTATTGAAGAACTCTGAAGGCTTCTCGCCTTTCAGAGACCTTATTAAGTTTCAATTAACAGGCTAATATGTTCCGAACAGAAACATGTTTAATTATAATCGACAACAAAATCTTTTTTTATTACTCTTTCATCTGATACGACTAGCACGCACTGGCACATCAACTGGTCCTGTTTGTTTTATGACATGTTGATTATCGTGTTAGATATCTGGGAACAATAATAGAAAACTCAGAGGCACACAAATACTAGTTGTTGCTGTACTTTTAAAGGAGGCAATTTCACTTGAAATTGCCACACAATGAGCAGTAGAATATCACTCATTCGCACATTGAAACCAAAGAATGTTGCACATAAGCAAATCGAAACCTTAAAAGCTATGTATTTGGGCCACAGAGGGAGGAGAACTTACATAAGGCAATTGGTTCTAGGGGGCACGGTGTTTTGGGGGGACTTGAAATAGATACATTGGTGATACTCAGAAATATGCTTCTCTGGAATGGGGAAGTGAAAAACAGGTAAACTGTGTATTTGGGTAATTCAGGAGGGAAGTGTTCATTTGCTCAGCTTCCAGCTGAATAAACACACTTGTTCAAAATATTCCCCCAGCAGAGTGGGTTTCAGGCATGGATGCGTATTCGTCCCAAGTCATGAAATTCCTATTGATATACATTAAAGCAAAGGCAGTTTTAAGCAGGAGACAGATGAAATAAAGCCATTTTTAGGTAAAAAAAAACCAGTAGTCTCCTGCCCGAATCGGGCCTGTTGGCATATCTCTGAGTGGTTCCTTCTGCCACACTGACATCAGTCGCCCACTCAATGTATCTTGGGCATTGTAGTTTTGTTTTTAATATGCTACGCAATGTTTAAACAGCCTAGGAAACAGCCTAGGAACTGTGTCTACTGGGCACTCATTTTTGTGGTGGACAGGGCAGCCTCTGTAAAAGAAATCTGGAAACCTAACACGTTTGGAGTATGGACAGTCTGGGTGTAGTGTTTCAGTGAAATTCGCAGATAAGATTGCAACCTGGTAACTGTGTTTCTATTTGAACTGTGCAGTATTTAATGTTATTCTAAAATTAAAGAACTTTCTTCATACTAAAATATTCACAGGGCCGAACAATATGTTTGGGTGTCTGTTGGTTGACTGTTGAGGTCTGAAAAATAGGACTGATGTATAATATCTATCAAATGTAAATAAGGAATTGCCTTAAATGTGAATAAGGCCAATGTGTTTGTGTTTATGGTTATGCTAATAATTGCATTACTAATAATGACAATAAAATATAGATATGTTAAAATGTGTTCGTTTCTTATTTTAACTATTATCTTTTTGATAAACGCTAAAACAAAAGGGTCATTGCAAGGGTGTGGTTGCTCAATTTACTACGGTTGTACATTCTCTTTTTTATGGGTACAGGAAAGAATCTTGACTATTGCACGGTGTGGCTCCAGTTATTCGTGGAGTGATTACTTATTTTGTTCCCACACAGATGGTCAGATCTAGGTCAGATTAGAGGATGATGGTATTAATCCACAGATCTGACTTACACTTCCCTGCCCACCCCATTCAAAAAAGCACTTGCAAGACTGTTGTTGTTGATTGGAACATTCCTTACAACTTTCTATTTGCCACCTAATACTTCTCTAATATGCCAGAATATAAACCCACATTCTACCAGCCAATCACAACCACCGCGTAGATGGTACCTGTGTGAAAATTCATCTCTATCTCTCTTAAAATAGACCGCTTCACTTCATACTTAAACAGAACCACAAGTTGGCTATGAAATGATGGAAACACATTTCCAACCCTCACGCATGATACCCAGGGACAGATCTACAAGAAAGGGCCACAGCGCAACACCACAAGACCTTTGGCTGTGCCACGCTGTGGCACTTTCAAAGCACAGGAGTGTGACATATTTAAAATGATATGTTGCATTCCTGTGCTCTCCCCTGCGCTGGAGCACAAACAGCTGCCATGGCCGGCATAGGCACCCTTGTATCATGGTGCGAGGATGCCTGTGTCATGGGGAGATTGGTTTTGTGCAGGAAGGGGTACCTTCCTGCACAAAAACAATCAGTACAGGCATTTTCCTCTTTCAATGCATGCTGTAGAATGCAACACGCATTGAAAGAGGAAAAAACAAGGAGAAATTAAAACATTTCTCCTCGCTGCTCCTCACTACGCCACCCCTAGGGTGCCGTAGCATTCTAACGCATTTACAGGTGTAGGATTCTTTGTAAATCTGGAAATGTGTTAGGTTCCATGGGTGTTGCGTGGGAACATCCACAGCAACACCCATGGTACGCCCCTTTCACTCAAAATGCTGCGTGTAAAGGGGCCGTATTTACAAGGACAGGAATTGCCTTAACCACGCATATCCGTGGTTAAGGTATTTGCGTGGTTAAGGCAAGTGTGGTATGGCTTGCGGGGAAATTGTACACGAGGCTGAGCCCACTTTGTTAAGGCTGTTTCCCCAGTGAGATATGAACCAAGGCTGTTTCCCCAGTGAGCTATGAACTAGCATCAAAGGCTGCATGCAAAATGCAAGTTATGGATTTAGCACCTTTTTTTCACAATCTGTCATCATTCTAAGATCTCTAAAAAGGGTTCCTTAGGATAGTAACAAATGGGCTGATTCAGATATCAGAATAACTGCTACAGACCCCTTCAGACAACTGTTACATTGGCAGGACCCACCATCACTGTGATTCCTGTTGATGCATTGAAAGTGTGCCGTATGGATCTGTAAACATATTGGTGCCATCCAGCACACTTTCAATATATTTGTTACTTTGAAAAACAAAATCCAGAGGCGGAATTTTCTTTACAAGAAAGTGCCGCAGCGCGGCACCACAAGCCCTTTGGCTGTGCCACGCTGTGGCACTTTCAAAGCACAGGAATGTGGCATATTTAGAATGATATGTTGCATTCCTGTGCTCTCCCCTGCGCTGGAGCACAAACAGCTGCCATGCGCCGGCGCATGCACCCTTGTATCATGGTGCGAGGATGCCTGTGTCATGGGGAGATTGGTTTTGTGCAGGAAGGGGTACCTTCCTGCACAAAAACAAGCAGTACAGGCATTTTCCTCTTTCAATGCATGCTGTAGAATGCAACACGCATTGAAAGAGGAAAAAACAAGGAGAAATTAAAACATTTCTCCTCGCTGCTCCTCACTACGCCACCCCTAGGGTGCCGTAGCATTCTAACGCATTTCCAGGTTTACGATTCCTTGTAAATCTGGAAATGTGTTAGGTTCTATGGGTGTTGCGTGGTAACATCCACAGCAACACCCATGGTACGCCCCTTTCACTCAAAATGCTGCGTGTAAAGGGGCCGTATTTACAAGGACAGGAATTGCCTTAACCACGCATATCCGTGGTTAAGGTATTTGCGTGGTTAAGGCAAGTGTGGTACGGCTTGCGGGGAAATTGTACACGTGGCTGAGCCCACTTTGTTAAGGCTGTTTCCCCAGTGAGATATGAACCAAGGCTGTTTCCCCAGTGAGCTATGAACTAGCATCAAAGGCTGCATGCAAAATGCAAGTTATGGATTTAGCACCTTTTTTTCACAATCTGTCATCATTCTAAGATCTCTAAAAAGGGTTCCTTAGGATAGTAACAAATGGGCTGATTCAGATATCAGAATAACTGCTGCAGACCCCTGCGGTCAACTGTTACATTGGCAGGACCCACCATCACTGTGATTCCTGTTGATGCATTGAAAGTGTGCTGTATGGATCTGTAAACATATTGGTGCCATCCAGCACACTTTCAATATATTTGTTACTTTGAAAAACAAAATCTCAAAGCGGCATTTTCTTATTAAAAAGAAAAGAACAATGGCCCTCATGCCATGGGAGTTTTCTCCCATGGTGATAGGGCCATTAAAATGTTCTTACTTTCACTTACCCCCAGGCTTTGTATGGCAGTGTGTGAACCTAAAATCTGGCCATATGTCTCTCGACTCTAAGTAGGGTTTGCGGACAAATGGACAAACCTCCCACGTTACTCACTTCATCAGTTTTTGGAAAAGTGTGCCAGTGGCAGAGACAAAGTAGTCTCCGTCACTGAAATACTTAAGTTCTGCCTGACTGTAAATGAGGCGAGCGGAACTTGAGTTTGGTGGAGAGGGTACTCCTTTGTGACAAAGTATCCTCTCTGCCAAACTCGTAATCATTCCCTAAGTCTTTTAAGTACAGACTACCCCAACCATTGCATTAAATTAAATACCGCCGAGCTCTTTGCCGGGGCCGGTAACAAAAACGGCCCCCAGGTGCCCAAAACCGGCCCCCACCCGTGCGGTCCGCTATGGCTAGTCCGGCCCTGGTGCTGGGGCAGTACTCGGGCAAATACTTTTTTTAAAGCACTTACCTGCTACTCCTGCTGCTGGCTGCCTCAGTCCTCCTCCCTTCCGGAAGTCCCTGGGCCAGCACAGGCTCCAATACTGTTATGGACGATATGTTTAATCGCTCACTAAGCGACTGAGAGCCTGTGCGGGTTCTCCATCCAACTGTACAATACATCAAATTTTTGGAGAAATCTAAGTGCGCATGATTATTTGGCCGGCCTAAGACTGCAATCTAAACTGATATGCACCCCTAAAAGTGCCCTCCACTCCTCCCAGTCCTGGAGCTGTCAAGAGAGTATTGCCTGGCCCCTCCCTAGACTCAGCAGTGACTGCCAGTGAAAAATAAAACGATGATAACATTGTTTTATTATCGGTTTTTTTTTCATTCTTCAGTGGGGTGACCCTCCTCCACCTTTAAGGAGGAGCCGCAGCTGGCTGATGGTTCTTTAAATCAGGCCAGTTTTTGGGCCTAGCTGGAGCGAAAATTAGAAAGTCTCTCACAGACTGCATCTTGTTGTATGGAACAGAAAGCAGACAATGTGAGGGTGCTGCTGAAAGTGGTGCCAGGCTCAAGAATAGCTGCCATATCCTCGATCTGTTTGGATATCCTCCAAATGCTTGCAATGCCCGAGGCCAAACAGTATATTCTCTCTTATATAGACAGCAGCTGAGTAAATAGTGATGTTTCTTTACTATTTGCACAACCACTGACCAAACAGTGTGGAATCTCTGGGGCATATTATCAAGGACGGGTGATACATTATCGCCGCTTTTATCGGCAGGAAACTGCGATAAAACTGCGATAATGGGCTTGATAATATGCTCTATAGAATTCCTATCAAAGCCCATGTTAGATGTGAAGACATCTAACATGGGCTTCGATAGGAATTCTATAGAGCATATTATCAAGTCCATTATCGCCGTTTTATCGGCAGTTTCCTGCCGATAAAAGCGGTGATAATGTATCGCCCGTCCTTGATAATATGCCCCTCTATGCTTTAGACAGCAGATAACTAAATAGTGAAGTTTGCCTGGTATCTGCATTGCCACTGGCCAAATAGTAAATAATCTTTACTATTTAGCCAAAACCCAGGTAAATAGAAAAGAAAATGCATAAATTACCCAGTGGCTGGCTAAATAGCCACCACGCTTTAATAAAGCACTAGATGGCTCTTTATCTCACTCTCAAGGGTTCTTTTTCATTCCTGCTCTTTGTCCCCATTCTCTTCCTCCTACTTTCCTCCTTTTGTGTTCACTCTTTGTTGCTCTGGATGAAAGTTTGTTAAAGACAAATTGGTGCTGCCCCTCAGAAATGAGTGTGGGGGGGCTCGATCTGCAACACCCAGCTCAAATTGAAGCACACAGCTTTGTTGGCCAGGCTAAGGTGACCACTTCTATTCAAGTCATTATGGAACTGTCTCCAGTTCTGAGCATTTTACTAAGAGATCATTTTTTTCAGGGTTGTTGTTCTAATTAGTTCAGAAGTGGCAAAACAAGGATACTACATCCAGAATTAATTAGATTTTCACACACAAAAAGTCCAGGATCTGGAAAGTAGTGGTCACCCTAGTCAGACCTAAACTTTTAAGTTAAAGCCCCATCCCTAGCTGGAATCGAGCAGGACGCAGAGCTGAGTGCAGGTCTGGCAGGACAAATCCAACTGAGAACCAGGAGTACAAACAATCAACCTTGTTTTCTGAGTTTGAGTTTACCCCTTTCATTTTGATTGGAACAGTCATCTGTTTTGTCTCAGTTGGGGGTCGGACTGTCTCTTCTTTGTCTTCTGCAAACTGGATAGAAATGTTCCCTATCTTGGAGGTAAGAATCATCCACACTCACCGCAGTCACAGATCTGGGTTTTGTCCATCTTCGTTCTTTAGCTCACTTCGCCACCCCAGTTCAAACCCAGCCATATGAAAATCAGTCTTGACCATGTTCCTCATGGGAACAGTCCATCCCAAACTGCCAAGTCAGGTCTTTCCTGGACAGCAAACAAGCAACCTGGGACCGGCTTGTGGGTTTCACCCCTCATCAGCCTAGCTAGCTTGAATCCAGTGGCAAAGACAGCAAGGGATCCACGTTTGGGCTTACCCTGCCAACTTAGGGCAAACCCTAGGAGATGATGGACGGAGCGCTGAAACTGTTAAGACACTCACCTGCAGTCACAGATTTGGATTTAATGACCACTTCTTGCTTGCATTAATGTAGAATATGTCAAGTATAACCGGCCTCTTGATCTGGTAGAATCTTTCGTACATACTTGCCAGATATGGTTGTACAGTAAACTAATTTGACACCCTGGCTATACATAGTGAGGCACGTCAAAATGATGTGACTATTAAGGACAGTGGAAAATGTTGCTCAGTGAATTGACTAAAACATTCAGATTATTTCTTTTTATTACAGGAATGGGATACAACATTGGAAGGTGTTGCAACGGCCTACGCAAAGAAATGCATTTGGGAGCACAACCCAGACAGAGGTGAAAGGGGAGAAAACCTATTCCTGATCACCACTCCAACCGTGAATGTAGACACTGCTGTTGCAGATTGGTACAATGAATATAAATATTACAATTTCGATACTTCAACGTGTGCCGCTAATCAAATGTGTGGCCATTATACCCAGGTAGGTTGCTTGTTTTTGCACAAAACCATATTGCACGTCGTTCTATCATTGCGTTGCTCGGATTAGGTAGTCCATTGTGCAACACCTATTGTGACATGATCGTGGCACGTTGCTGAAATCTGTTTAATTCTACTTTAAATTAGAGTGCAAAGTGTCTTATTCTAAAATAGTTATAGTAAAAAGGACATTAAAAGTTATACATACATTGTGACTTTTGTAAAGGTAGAGAGATATATAAAAACATTTTTGCTAGGAGGTCAAAACTCTTAATTACGAGTAAAATAGGAAGCTCAAAATCCAGCTTCTGAAACTCACAGGCACCCCATGGGCAATCACTAAGGAACCTCCTGAGGTGAGCTGTGGTCGCATGAGGCTGGTGGTACCGTAGGTGTGAAACTTTGAATGAAGGAACTGGCAACACATATTCGTTCTGCAACTGCAATGTGGTGTTTAAGGAGCAGCTGGATTTGTAAATTGACTAATTTTGTTGTGTGTTTTAATCCTACTTTCTTCTGGACTCTGCATGTCACACATATCCCCTATTCATTTGCATACCAATGGCAAGATATGCAAGAGAACTTGTTTGTAATAAGGAATTCAGCACAAAGTATGGACGCTTTCTCAAACTTGAAAAAAGCATAACAACCCCTTCCAAGGTAAAGTGAAATTTATAAAAGAACAAAAACAATGGGGTGGGCATGATGCTGAAATTAGCCTCTTATGCGTTCAGCATCTTATTCGCAGGCTAAAGCCAGCATCTTATTTGGCCAGCATCTTCTTCACAGAATAGAAGCTAGAGTTATATATGGCCAGCATCTTATTTCCAGGCAACATGTTATACACCACATATTCCACTTACTGAACCAAACATAATTCAGCTAACTCCATCTATTTAATAAGACTTTGCATTGTAAGTCTATGAGTATGTTGTATTTCAACACAACACATACCCCTATGAAGTCAATTAGATCTAGCCTAAGCCAAGCAACTTTTCCACCAAAACATGGGACAACTATGTCACCCTCAAAATTCACCTTACGCCTAATAAATGGAGCACCCTTCTACACTACCTGCGTATAAATTATCCGGATCGAGCAAAATCTTTCCCAAAACTGGCACCTAACGGTTGCCCTCACCTCAGTGTATTCCCATAGTTAAATGTTTGTCCTATTGGAAAATCACAGTGGCTCACAAATATTTATGCTGCTTTTTTTTTTCACAACAACATTTTTTATTTTATTGATTAGGTAAAGCATGTATGTAGTCCTCCACAGTCAGGAGAGACCTGCCAAAACAACAAAATATGTATGAGCATGTCACAAACCCAATCAGAAACAGCCCCACCCACCCTCACCCACCACCCACACCCACCCAACGACCCCTCTACCCACCCCTTATCCCTCCCTAGCCCAGCGCACGCAATCGCAGACAGCCTCCAGAAACTGTATGTATCAAGCAAGGAAACAGGTGTCTCCTCAGGCCTGGAGCCCATCCACCAAGTCCACCTCATTGTCAGGTTCCACTGGAGGATCCAGAGTCAAACCCCTATACTCCGCCCATCTCTTCCATATCTTGTAATGTTTTCGGGGGCATCCTCTGGCCTCGAACACCGGGCGCTCAAGCCCCATACAGTAGTCCATCCCTGCTTTCCATACTTTCAGTGGGGGGGCTCGGTCACTTTTCCATGCTTGTGCCAAGTCCCGCTTGGCCACAACAAGGCCCAGCAGCAGCAGGTGACGCTTGTAAAGGTTTCCTCCAACGCCCTCCAGCCCATGGAGAAGGGCCAACCTATGCGTCCGGGGAAGATCCCATCCCAGTACCTCCGATAGACAGCCCCTTACACCCCGCCAGAACTGGGCCAGACCAGTACAAGACCACACAGTATGCAACAGAGTACCCATCTCAGCTCCACATCTCAAACACTCTGGGGACCCAATCAACCCTGCTGTCCACAGTCGCTCTCGCGTATAGTAGGCCCTATGTAGATATTTAAATTGAACCAGTCTGTAGCGCACCGCGATTGCAGTCCCTCGCGGGGACTCCAAAGCTTCTCTCCAATCGTCATCATCCAATGGTCCAATGTCCCTTTCCCAGGCGTCCTTCAACTTAAGAAGGGAGGAGGAACAATGAGTGACTAGGGTTTGATAGATTCGTGAGACCTTCTTGTCTCCAAGGTCTCCCATGAAGATCTTCGCCTCCAGCGGGTTAAACACCGGCAGCGACTCCAGACCCACCAAGCTGGGCCCAATCACGTGGCGGAACTGCAGGTATTTAAAAAATTGGGGCGTTGGGCATATGGAACTCGTCCTTGAGCTCCTGGAATGAATTGCGGGCCACGCTGGATACGACATCACCCAGGGAAGAGATCCCTATAGAATCCCATCCGTCGAACCCCGACAACGAGGCTAGTGCGGGGAGTCGCCGTTATTCCACAAAGGAGTCTCCGCTGTTAATCGGCCCCACCAGCCCATACGACGCAGAGCCTGCCACCATATCATAAACACCACCTGCGTGGCCTGGGGCAGCCGCCTCCGTAGTCCGGCCGAGTACAAAATCGTATGCAATGTATGAACACCCATCAGCGAGCGCTCTAAGGCGTATGCTGGGTCTCCCCTATCCCCGTACCACTATTCATTCAGCACCAACAAGTGGGAGGCTTGATAGTACGACAGCACGTCTGATGTGGCAAGCCCACCACAGTATGTGAACAGGAAACATGTGCGCAGCGCCACTCTGGCGGCACCCCCAGCCCACAAGAAGCGTCCCAGCACTGAATTAACCTGCTGGAACCACTGGGGTGCAACTGGATGCGGGTGGTTCTGTAGCTGATACAGAAGGCGTGGGAGCGCAACCATTTTAAAAATCGCAGATCTACCGGATATTGTGAGGGGCATCCGGGACCCCGTTCTAACGTCTGACTGAACTCTTTCCCAAACTGGCACTACATTACGCTCCCAAGAAATCGTCGCTGATTCGGACAGGAACACACCGAGATACAACAAGCCTCCGGCCGCCACCTGCAAGGCCGATGCCCAGGAGCCCGCAGAAGCCCCATCGCCCAGCACCCACAAGGTGGACTTACGTGGATTAAGATACAGACCCGAGACCTCGCCAAATATACACATAATTTCCAATACCCGCGGGCCCGACCTATCTAGGTCCGTATGAAAGAAGAGAACGTCATCCGCATATAGTGCGATCCTGTCGGTGAGTCCCCCGCCCCACCTGAAGCCCCGTAGCTGCGCATCAATACGCACCCAGGAGGCCAGGGGCTCCATGGCCAAAGCAAACAAGTATGGGGACAGCGGGCAACCCTGGCGGGTCCCACGACCAGTTGGAAACTTCCCGGATACCGCCCCGGAGATCCGCACAGCCGCCGTGATATCAGTGTACAGCAGCTTAACATATGAAATGAACACCGGACCCAGGTTGAAACGGGGCAGAGGCGCAAACAAGTAGGCCCAGCTCACGGAGTCGAACGCTCTATCTATATCCGCCAGGAGCAGGGCGGCCCGTTCTCCCGTGGCCCCCATCGCATCCACAGCTGTTTGTGCCCGTCGGATGTTGTGCCGCGTCGCCCTATGCGGCATGAAGCCGGCTTGGTCCGGATGAACTAGGTCAGCCACGCAGGGAAGAAGCCGGTTCGCCAACGCCTTCGCCAGTAACTTAGCTTCAATGTTAAGCAGAGATATAGGACGATATGAATCATGCCGAGCAGGCGGCCTACCCAGTTTCTGGAATACTACTACCTCGGCATGGCGCCAGTCTGCCGGCAGCCGACCCAGCTCCTGCGCTGCCTCTAACACAGCTCTGTAGTGGGTTCCCAATTGAAGTTGGAATTTCTTGTAGAATTTGCATGGGAAGCCACTAGGCCCAGGCGCCTTTCCGGTGTTAAGTTGTGCCAACGCGTCCCCCAGCTCTTCCACAGTAAGGGGGAGATCCAATGTCGCACGCGTCTCATCTGAGACGGCCCTCGGAGGCAGGTTAGCAATTAATTTATCGACTGCATCAGCTGGGAGGCAATCCTGCGGCGCATACTGTTCCGCATAATATCGAGCAAAGCTAGCCGCCAGCTCCGCCGGGTCCGTCACCGTAATGCCAGCGCTATCTGTAAGTCCCGGCAGCGTAAGCGGCTGCAGGGTATTTTGACACAGCCTATGGAGCATAGTACATGACTTGTCTCCCCACTGGTAAATCCTACTAATTGTGGCCAGCCATGCCTGTCTGGCCTCATCTAACAGTACGGACGCATAGGATTGTTGTGCTTGTAAGAGCAGCCAGACCACCCCACCGTCACCTTCCTCCTGACACTGCCGCTCAAGGACCTCCACGCGCACCGCTGCCACAACTATGACCTCCCTGCGCCTACGACGGGCCGCCGCACACCACGCTATGTCCACTCCCCGCAACGTGGGCTTCATGGCCTCCCAGACATTTGTCACATCTGCATTCGCGCCAAAGTTTTCCTGCCAATACTGGGCGACCGCCCCCCGCATATGTTGTATATATTCAGCTTGATGAAGATGCCATGAGGACATTCGCCACCGAAACGGTTGCCTCTTCCTGTGCAACTCAATATCTACGGCCACTGGGGAATGGTCGGACAACCCCCTAGGCAGGATAGCCGCCCCTCGCACTCTGCTTAAATACACACCGGGCACAAACACACAATCGAGGCGCGAGAAAGAGCCATGCACAGCTGAAACATAGGTGTACTCTCGGGCCGCAGCATGCAAGTGTCGCCAGGCATCCACCCAGCCCCTCCACCATCGCGCTCAATCGGGTAGGGGTAGCAACCGTTAGTGACTCCTGCAGCCTCTGTCGGTCCACATTCGCATCCAAGCACATCATTCCAATCTCCACCCAGTATTGCTAAGGATTCCGGTATTTCCGCCCACACTGCAAACAGCCTCTCAGCTAGGAACCACTGTAATGGGGGGGGCATATACACTCCCAAATACAACAGGTTCCACACCCACCATCCCCTTCACGAAGATATATCGACCCTGCGGGTCCAGCCACTGCCTCTCATGAACATAGGCCAACCGCCGATGGACCAAGATGGCGACCCCCCTAGAGCCCCTAGAGAAGCCCGCATGGAAAACCTGCTGATAGCCAAATCGCTGCAGGTTAAGTACCTTCGTCCCCATCATATGCGTTTCTTGGAGTAGTAGTACATCTGCACCTTCCCTCTTCCCCCATCGCAAGATGGCCCCCCTCTTGATTTTATCCAACATACCCCTAACATTCCAGCTCAGTATGTGCATGGACGCCGTGGGGGGCCCCGGAGTTAATGCGTCAACCATGATCCCAGGGGACACAAAGCAAGAGCACCCAGCAGAGGCCTGACTACACCACACTAGTACTAGCAAGGCATTAGAAATTACGTGCACATCCCCCCCACCGCCCTCAACTCCCACACCCCCCCAGAACATCCCCCTCAACTCCCCTTCCCGCATCCCCCGCCCCCCACCCCTATGCCTCATAGAACTCAGAAGAATCTGTCGCGGCATGGGCGACCTCGGGCCCAAAACAGAGCGCCCAAGACCAACCATACCAATGGATCCCCAACTACCCCCTCAACCAAGATGCACCCCCCCTTCTAACACCCACCCACTTAGGGGGCAAATAGCCCCTGTAAACGAGCTCCCAGAACCCTACCCCGCAGTCCCATATAGTCACCAATGTGTAGGGCGAACAGTTACAGCCAATGGCCAGGGACCGCCAAACTCGAGGCCCCGGTCTCTGGATCGCTGCGCAGGCCGCAGCCCTCCTCCGACGTCCCTACGGCCCGGGCAGCCACGCAGACAATAGGGGGCATGACGGAACCTCTACTCTCCGCTCTGATGCCCAGTCGATGCCCCAAAGCAGCAGTGAAAGTCGAGGCCGCGGGCCCACAGCCGGAACGCCCGCCCGGGAGTCACCAAAATCGAGGCCCCGGCTTCGCACGTTGTGACCAGGCCGCTGGCCGTCGCCGCCGCTATCTCCTCTCTGGGGGGCCCGGGAGCCCCGCTCGCAGCACCGGGAGGCACCCCCCGCCGTCCGCCACCCTATTAACGCTTATGCGCTGCAGATCGGGTCCGGGAGCCAGGATAAATGGGCAAATTAATGTCGGGCCGGTGGGAGCTCTAACAGGCTGCGTCCACCATCTTCGCCCGCGAAGCCACGCCCCCATGATGCTTTTTAAAACACTCCACATCCCACTACAAAGTCCATTAGTTCTTAGCCTGAGTTAAGCAAGGTTTCTACATAGGCCCTCTCTGCACCCTCCAGCCAATCCATTCCTATGAAGTTATAAACAAGTAAGTAACCATCCTTCCCCTCGTGGAGATCAACTTGACTCTCAAATATTCATATCGTTCCTAATAAAGGTAGCATCCCTCTACGCTACCTAGTAGTAAATCCTCTGAAACAAACAAAATGTGTGGCAACAGCTGGCACGAAACAGGCCACCGTCACCTCAATGCATTCCTGTGCAGTTATATTCAAATATGTCATTTTATTTGTTCTATTGTAAAATCACATTGGCTTGCAAATGTCTACGCTGTTTTTAAAACACATCATACCCACTTAGCGGGTCCATGAGAATTTATTCTGAGCTAAGCACGTTTCCTCCTGAAACCTAGGCCTACTCTGCCCCTTCTGCTAACCTATTCTTATGGTGTTTTAGACAAATAAGTAACCATCATTTCCCTCACAAAGATTACCTTGGCTCACCAGTATTCATATTGATGCTAATAAATGGAGCATGCTTCTACACTACCTGTATGTAAATCGTCTGAGCCTAGCAAAATTTATCACAGTGGCCCTCACCTCAATACCTTTCAATGCAAGGTCAAAATAAGTAATCATATTTGTCCTAAAGGAAAATCACATTTGCTCACTAATATTTATGTTTCTTTTCAAACACACTACACCCCCCTCCAAGGTCCATGAGGGGTTTAGCCTGAGCTAAGCAACATTTCCAACAAAAACCTGGGCACTGAGTGCCACCCTTCATCCAATGCATTTCTATGGCGTTAAAGAGAAATAAGTAACCATCCTTTCGCTCATGAAGATCAGCTTGGCTCACCAGTATTCATAATAATCCTAATAATAGGATTATACCTCTACATTACCTGAATGTAAATTGTCTGAGCTGAGCAAATTTGCCACACCGAACGGGTTCCTCTCTTCTCAATATATAATTCTATACAGTTCAATCCGAATAAGTTATCATACTTGTCCTATAGGAAAATAACATTGGTTCACAAATATGTATAAGATTATTTAAAATCACGCTCCTTTCTGCACCTTTTATTGTTATTTGCACGAGCGAAGCAGGAATTGTCACAATACCTGGCACCAAAAGGTTAATGATCAGTGCAATGCAGTTCCATGAAGTTATGTCCAATCTCCAACCAAATGACTATACTTTTCCTACATTAAAGTCACATTGTCTCACAAATGTTTGGTTTATTTTCACAGAAGCCATTTAGAATCAGTTTAAGGCGAAGCAACATTTTTAATGAAATATGATGCCAAGGTGTCCCAATCCTATCAATACATGAAGATATGTACAAATAACTATTAGCATTATGAGTTTGGCACACAAATAGTCACGTGTTTTTATGAATGGTGTACTCCTCTCCACTTTCTATGTGTAATCTTCCTGACTGAGCCTTGCATAATTCTCCCTAGCATGTGGCATACGAAGTGTGTCACCCCCAAACCAATGCATTTCTTTGGCCCTTTATGCAAATATGCTGCTATCTCTTTCTAACGATCAAACAATATCCAAACAGCATCTGGCTCTTTGCTGGGAACAGATATCCCCCTCCGTCATTTCACAGTGCTTACCTTAAACCGGGGAGCATTGTGGAATGAAGGTGCTGTGGAAGAAGTGTGCATTGGTTCATTAATCAACCTGGTTCATTAATGTGTATGGTATTTTTTATAAATAGGGCAGCTCTCTAGACGAAAAATGTGTGATTTTTCTCAGTTACTCTCAGCACTGCATTCCTATGGACGCATATGTGTTTAAATAACCATGGGGCATATTACCAACAACTAGCGATAATTATCACTGTGTTGGCTTAGCGGGAATATTTCTATTGCCGCCCCTCACCTGTTTTTAATCGCGGAGATACCTTGCTATTAGCAAGGTTTATCTCAGGAGCGATAAAAAACAGGCGAAATGCATGAATATCGCTGTCAATACAGCGATATTCAGGCATTACCGTGGCAATGCTTTAGCCATGTTATCCACCTCTCATTGGATAACATGGCTAAGAACTGGTCAGGGCAGGCGTTAGCTTTTGGAGATATTCGCGCTTAGTGCGAATATTTCCAAAACTACGCCTGTGTTGAGCATAGGCGATAGCGATTGCAGCGACTGTTTTCAGTCGCTGAAAATTTAGGCACACCCACTTTGCATGTCATTAGCAATAATTATCGCTGACATGCAAAGTGGACCCCTAAATGCCTGCTATCGCCTACAAGCTGTCGCTAACTGGTGTTAGCCACAGCTTGGTAATAGGGCGATAAAATTATCGCCGCATTAGCGGGAAAAAGTCCCGCTAAAGCGGCGATAATGGCCCTTGGTAATATGCCCCCATGTTTTCTTTATGAAAATCAGCCTGACTCACAAATATGTATCTTGTTTTTCATGAATCTCTCTACCTCGGTGTCATTAGTCGGTCCTAAGAAGGATTTCCTATAGAAGGTGGAAGCCAGTGGATGAATAAATACCTATGCTTTTTCTATATAATTGCCAAATTGGCTCACCATTTCTTCTGTTGGTATACATCCCTGTACACGTCTCACCTGCAAAGGATGACAGACGTGAAGCTTCACCAATGCCCCTGCAGAATTGTACAATATTCTTTCCTCATATCTCCGTGCAGAACATCAAAGCTCCTTTAAGAGTCTCCCTTGGCAGTAAGATACATATAGAACTCAGGCTCGCTGAGGAGGTCTGAAACTGGAGTGTAAGCTAAATTATGAATGTAACTGGTATCCCTAATATCCTGCAGGCTACCCACCTGCTGAGCAGAGGTGAGCTACAGCCATGTTGTGAATACACACTAGCACGTCAAGTACGTTTTTTGTTCGGATTACAGTATTAGAAAACAAATAAAAGAGAAAAATATACTTAACAATACCAGTAAAATAACTATAAATCTATTCAAAAGGTAGTAGATCCTTGCACGTCACAGTAGAGAATGGCCCCCATGTAGTGCAGAAATGAAGACAATGAATTCATTAATTGGGATAGGATAGGATATGGTTTTATAGAGCGCTCGAATGCCGAAGCGTCTTGACGCTGAGAGGTGAGATAAGGGAATTGAGCGGCTATGACTAAGTTTAAGGAGGTGGAAACAGTCGTGTTTTTTGTGCCTTCCTGAAATGAAGCCTGTTGGACTTTAATCTCAAGGAAATCAGCAGCTGGTTCCAGAGTTTGGCTGCTCAGTGGGACAGACTTCTGCCTCCCCATCGAGCTTTATGAATTCTAGGGGTGGAAATGAAACAAGCATCCGAGGATCAGAGGTTTCTGGTGGGGGAATACCAGGAGAAAAGATTCCGAAAGTCGGAAGGCCCTCCGCTGAACAGAGTCTTATGAATAAGGCACAGAGCCTTGAAGTCCGACCTTTGCTGATTCGGGAGCCAGTGCAGTGATCTGATAGCAGCAGAAGTGGAGTGTCCTTTAGAGACGTTTAGCAGTAACCGAGCAGCGTTTTGCATGGATTGCAGTTTTAGCCTCTGGGCTTTATCAATGCTTATATATATAGCGCATTGCAGTAATCAAGCAGCGAGAGGACGAGGGCAACTACCACAGATTTACTTAAACCCTGTGGTATAAAAGGGAATATCTTCCTGAGAAGCTTCAATATTAAGAAAAATAAAGAAGTCACGCTGTTAATCGGGGCCGAAAAATTCAGCTGGTCGTCAAAAATAACCCCAAGGTTCTTGACTTTATTGGATGGAACCGGACATTGATCTGCCTCTGCCGGCCACCATGTAGATTTCCATAGGGACGGCCCGCAGCCAAATTCCATCACATCCTCAGTGCTGAGCACACACGTTGCAAGGGAAACCATTGTGAATGTTTCAGTCGTTCTACACAAATGTGACAAACTTTGGGATTTTAACAAGCAAAATTAAATCGGGAGCTGCAAGACACATTGTAACGCAGTCAGCCGTTGCATGCACACTCATTAGGGGAAACGGCCACTACAACGAGGCCGTTTCAACGAAAAACATAACCACGCATGCATTACAACGCATGCGTGGTTACAACGACTGCCTTTACCACGCATACTTTTACTACGATGTACGTAGTAAAGGCATGTGTGGTAAAGGTTATAAATAAAAATGGGGGGCTTGGGGGGGCTTGCCCCCCCAAAAATAAACCACTAACCTTTAGAGGAGATGTGCAGGAAATCGGCGGCGCAGGAGAGGGAAACGGCCGTTTTTTTTATTTTTTTTATGACGTCACCACGGAAAAAACGTGGAGAAGGAAAAGCGTGAATATAGTATTCCGTTGTAACGCATGCGTGGTAAAGGCATGCGTTACAACGGAGTTCGTTGTAAGATCATACAACCACTCATTAGTGACAACAGACTTTACAATTTGAGACCCTGACAGGCAACAACAAATGAAGCAGCAGTAAAATGTGAAATATGAATTCTATCATGTCAAATAGGAAGCACGAGGAGCCTGAGGTGCCACACGTGGTCACTACTGTAGCTGGATACCGGATTTTTCAAATAAAGTTGAGCTAATGTAGATCTAAATGTTTATAATGTAAAATGTGCCCATATATTTGTCCGACAATGTCTTTAAAGTAAATAGGTAAAGGACACCTTTCTCATACTTGATTACCCAAGCAGGTGTTTTCAAATGTGGCCTTTGTACTGCTTGCCCATATTTCTTGGATAAGGTCAGGTCTTTCCGGTGGCCCACAGAGAAGTGAGTACCTGTGTCATATTCCCATTTGGAAAGAGGCTGCAGGAGTTGGTGAAGGGCGACTACTGGCTCCTCTGTCATCCAGAGAATGCAGCTGACCACAGAGAAGCAGTACACCTGTTAACCGCCCGCGCGCCATTCCTCATTTGAGAACTTTGTATGGGGGCAGGTGAAAAGTCACCTGCATTTTTAAGCCAACCCCAACCTGGAACACACCATTTCCTGGGTTCACTTTTTGGGGTCTACCTTGCGAGAGTATGCACTAGTGTTAAGAAAAAGGACCTTGAGTCCGCCCACTGCTTTTGTTGGCTTGTGTGGCGTACTTCTTTAATGCCTCATAATTGGTCTAAACATGCCTATCATCATTTTCTGTGGAGCAGGGACCAAGCACTGGTTGATTCAACTTAATGAGTGCCTGTCCGCTGCTCCCAAAGTGAATGATTTTGTCTTTTTAACTTTTAGTGCCAACCCATACAGAAGGCATGTGACTGACAAAAAAACATGACTAACAGGCCAAACACAATTACAAAGATTTATTTTCTATAGTTAACTTTCTTTTATTTTGCCAAGGCTTCTTTTCTCACTGTACACTCATGTTTTCTTTTGTTTTCACTCGTTGGAGCTGTTGTCAAAAGGTGAGAATTATGTTATTCTAAATATTACACAGCAACATTGTTTCTTTCTTATTTGTAATTTCAGAAATGATGTTTTAACACATAATAGTGCAGTACAGCCCAATCCACCCCACTTCAATCCGCCCCACTCCAATCTGCCCCACTCCAGTCAAAAACAATCTGCCCACTCCAATCTGCTCCACTTTAATCTACCCCACTCCAAGCAAAAATAATTTCCCCCACTCCAAACAGACCACTTCAATCTGCCCCACTCCAATCCAATCCAGCCCACCACAGTCCACCCCGATTCACATGACTCTAATCCATTACAAGCTATCCCACTCTAATCCAATCCACCCACACCTATGCCATCCACCTAAATCCAGCCCAATCCAATCTATCCCACTTCATTCCAATCCACCTCTACCCAATCCAATCCACCCACGCTCTCCCCAATCCGCCACAAACCACTCCAATCCAATCCAAAACAATCTGCTCGCTTTAATCTGCCCAATCCAATCTGCCCCACAGTAATCTGCCTGACTCCAGTCCAAAATAATCTGCCTCACTCCAATCCAAAACAATTCAAACACCCCACCCTATAACAATTCACCTCACCTCAATCTAATCCACCCCATTCCAAATTAATTCACATACTCCAATCTAATCCACCCCAAACTACTCCATCTACCCAAATCCAAAATACCCCACTCCAATCCACCCCACCCCACCCCAATCAAATCCATCTCAATCCAATACATCACATCCCAGTTCAGTTCACCCCACCAACACCAATCTAATCCAATCCACCCCACCCAATTCCAATCCACCTTACTCCAATTAAATCCACCCCACTCCAATCCAATTTACTCAACTCCAATCCATCTCACTCCCTCCCCAATCCACCCCACTCATATCAAAAACAATCTGACCCACTCTAATCTGCCCCACTCGAATCAGCCCCACACCTATCTGCCCCACTCTAATTCAAAATAATATGGTCCACTCCAATCCGAAACATCCACCTCACTCCAATCCAAAAAAATCCAACAACCCCATTCCATTACAATCAACTTCACCCCATTCCAAACCAGCCTACTCCAATCTAATCCACACCATTACAATCCAACCCACCCCACCCCACTCAACACCAATCGAATCCAACCCAATCTAGCCAAATCCAATCAACCCCACTCCAATCCAACCCACCCCACTCCAATCCACGCCACCCCAATCCAATCCACCTCAATTTAATCCATCCCACCCAACTCCAGTTCACCCCAATCCATTTCACCCCAGTCCAATCCACCCCACTCAATCCAATCCACCTCACTCCAATCCAGTTCAATCCAATTCAATCCACCCCACCCACTGCAATCCAATATACTCCAATCAGCTCCGATCCACCCCACCCCACTTCAATCCACCCTACTCCAACTCACCCCACCCCAGTAAACCCCCTCTTGTCCACCCTACTCCAGTCAACTCCACTCCAATTCAAGAGTGCCCCAAATGGTATTTGTAAATCCAGCAGACCTGTCAAACGAAGGGCCCTCACCAAGTATAAGCTAACATTTGCCTGTGGCAAGGGGGGGAAGGAGCTTTTTGAAGTGTGCCCCAAGTGTCATATGAAAAGAGCCAGTGGTCCTGTCAAGCAGGATGTGACATTCACACAGGCCTGGTCATTTTAATATCAAAAAGGATCATCCTCCCAGCCCCCTGCATAGTCTGTCAGGTTCAGATGAGTCATCATTGCTCATTCAGGTCATCTTATTGTTTGCTCCTGGAGCAAGTTCACACCTCATTCATGCTTATTTAAATTCTAATTACTGACTGTCAGAAGTTGGAGAGCAAAATGCAGATTTAGGGGTCGATCATTTCTAACATTGCGGCAGACGGTGCTGAAAGCACCGTCCGCCACAATGTCAAAAATGCATGTTGTGCGTTTCACAGCACAACATGACAGGCACCGCGCGGTGCCTGGCATGTTGTACTGTGAAACGCAGGGGGGTACCATAGGTACCCCCCATGTGCAACCCCACCCCACCCCTTCACCCTGGGGGCCCACAACAGGCCCCCAAAGCAAAGCCGTATGAAGGGCATCTGCATCTGGCCATCATGATATGGCTGGCGGTGTCTTCCATATGAACCTTTTTGCGCCCCGGCCGCAAGGCAACCAGGGTGGAAAAATGGCGGACGATGTTTCACTTTGCCACTGGATTCAAGCAAGCCGGGCTGAAGACGACTGTAATGCCAGAAACCGGTCCTCGGAAGCTTGTTTCCGGTCCAGGGAAGGCATGGCTTGGCAGTTCGGGCTGGACTGTTCCCATGAGGCACAGGGTGAGACTGATTTGCATATAGCCATGTCTGAACTGGGGTGGCAGAGTGGGCTAAAGAACGGTGATGGATCAAACCCAGATCTTTTGACTGGGTGTGAGTGTGTGATTGGTTCAGATGCTCCGTCCATCACCACCCCCTTTTGTACCGCTTTGGCCGCCATAAGTGTGGCAGGGTATACTCAGACGGGAGTCCCTTGCTCATTTTGCCACTGGATTCAAGCAAGCCGGGCTGAAGACGGCTGTAATGCCAGAAACCGGTCCTCGGAAGCTTGTTTCCGGTCCAGGGAAGGCATCGCTTGGCAGTTCGGGCTGGACTGTTCCCATGAGGCACAGGGTCAGACTGATTTGCATATAGCCATGTCTGAACTGGGGTGGCAGAGTGGGCTAAAGAACGGTGATGGATCAAACCCAGATCTTTTGACTGGGTGTGATGTTTGATTGGTTCAGATGCTCCGTCCATCACCACCCCCTTTTGTACCGCTTTGGCCACCATAAGTGTGGCAGGGTATGCTCAGACGTGAGTCCCTTGCTCACTTTGCCACTGGATTCAAGCAAGCCTGGCTGAAGACGGCTGGAATGCCAGAAACCGGTCCTAGGAAGCTTGATTCTGGTCCAGGGAAGGCATGGCTTGGCAGTTCGGGCTGGACTGTTCCCATGAGGCACAGCGTCAGACTGATTTGCATATAGCCATGTCTGAACTGGGGTGGCAGAGTGGGCTAAAGAACGGTGATGGATTAAACCCAGATCTGTTGACTGGGTGTGAGTGTTTGATTGGTTCAGATGCTCCGTCCATCACCACCCTCTTTTGTACAGAATGTATATAGCCACCTATATGGCAATTGGACATAAGTTTGTGGACAACAAAGGGAGAGCTGAAGTTAACAATAACACAATGAACAAAGCACATTTGAGCAGCGGGCCTACCCCTCCTACTCTTCGGACCATCAATATACCTGAGGCCATTGAGTAAGGGAAAGTGACATGTGAATGTAACCAATAAAGTTGCTTATTCTTAAGCTGGATGACTGACTCAGTAGTATTCATTGGTAAACATGGCACGTTAAATAACGCTACCACATGAGGGCAGGCCTGAGGAAGAAGATCAATACCAACAGCATTAGGTAGAGGTTTGGTGTCACTTTTCCATAGCCCCGCTGCCTTCCTTACACCCACATTCAACATCATTCCTGCTCTCGGTGGAACATGCCTGTATACCCCCTGGCTGCACACTTCTAATAAGGGAAGGGCACTATGCGCTGCCCCTATCTGAGGAGCAATTTCCTGTACAAGTAGCGCCCCAATTCTTTGTGGTGACAGATACCGTAGAAATAGAGTAGCCCTTGAGGCAGCCATTACGGCTAGTATGCATAGTCACTTCAGGGCCACAGGAACCCCCCGCCCCCATATAACAAACATCCCGCAAATAACACGCAGACACAAGTGTTAAGATTGGGAAAAATTGCTGCAGGTTTATTGTTACATACAACATTATGTAATCACGTTGGGTTATCTTACGGGCAATCCAAGGGCAGGCCGCATTCTCGCCACCTGCCCGCCTGATGAGCCAATCAGCACAGTGGCGAACCACCCAGCTGCTGATCATTATGGTAATAAACTACTCACGCCCCTTGCGGGGCGTATCTAAGCGACCCCCGGTTGCACAGGCCCACAACCGCCCGAAGGACTACTGGGGCGCCGTCTCGGATTCCTAGCCTCCCATGAGGTTCTAGGTTAGGCTCTGGCACCCCTATGTGCCCGCTGAAGTACTGTGTTGCACCTCTCTGTTTCCGGATTGCCCTGTAACTCCGCCTGCAACGAAAAAGGAAACACATTAAAACTCCCCCAGGAGCCCCCCCATAGCTGACACTCAGGGTTAGAGGTAGGGAGGGAAAGAGTGTCCCGATGTGTTTGTCGCAACGTCCGGAGCGGCAAAGAGGCCACCACAACGGCCAGAGGGGGAGATATACCCTCTCCCTGCCAGCCCCGGACGTGCGTCACAGGTCCGCCCACCTCCACCAGGCAACCTGCCCTGAGGAGGGGTGGAACCATTAGCTGGGGGTCTGGGGCGGCCCTACGTGACTAAGGGCCCGCCCTCCTGATGGCCACCGGGTGGCCTCGGGCAGGCGCATAGTCACTTCAGGGCCACAGGAACCCCCCGCCCCCATATAACAAACATCCCGCAAATAACACGCAGACACAAGTGTTAAGATTGGGAAAAATTGCTGCAGGTTTATTGTTACATACAACATTATGTAATCACGTTGGGTTATCTTACGGGCAATCCAAGGGCAGGCCGCATTCTCGCCACCTGCCCGCCTGATGAGCCAATCAGCACAGTGGCGAACCACCCAGCTGCTGATCATTATGGTAATAAACTACTCACGCCCCTTGCGGGGCGTATCTAAGCGACCCCCGGTTGCACAGGCCCAAAACCGCCCGAAGGACTACTGGGGCGCCGTCTCGGATTCCTAGCCTCCCATGAGGTTCTAGGTTAGGCTCTGGCACCCCTATGTGCCCGCTGAAGTACTGTGTTGCACCTCTCTGTTTCCGGATTGCCCTGTAACTCCGCCACAGCCCGTGCGATGGTACCCGCCGCCGCACGGGTCCCCCACCAACGCTACTACCTTTACCTGCAACCTTTGCTCAAAAGAGCCTCTTTTAAATGGGGAGGAATAGGTCAACGCCCACAGCGTGAGATGAACCCCATCCGCCTCAAAATAGCCTTAGACTATGTCCTAAATTGTTTCAAGTTAGAAGAAAACCCGCCACCCGTATGGGAGGATTTCTTCATGGCGCTGTGCTTTACTCCTAGACCTGACAAATGCTTGGCACAACTTAGCGCCTCCCCAGAGACCTGATCCTGACATGAAATACATGCCTGAGGAAGCCCAGGCCCTTCTGCCACTAATCTGCAGCTACCCCGGGTCTTACTCGTTTACAACATATCGTAAACAACCCCGGGTCGTGTAGTCAAACTACCAGGAGGTGACAAAGTGAAGAGGAGTGGCCCCTACTGCTGAGGCGCTTCGTATCAATTAATAGGCGTTCCAGCACAAGCCGTGAAACTCAAACACCCTTCACGACAAGAGCCAGCAGGCTACACCAAGCTTAGTTGCAACCTGCTGTCACGCCGCTCTCCGCATAACATAGGACATTGTGCTTCTGATAACGCTTGTGCTGCTAAGTCAAAGAGCACAGAGGCATAGCAGGCTATACTATATAACTAGGACAATGCCCATGCCTGTGCCAATACAGAAGAGGTATTAAACGCAGGCACCACCTGCCCTCAGGGTTTTAGTCTGGAACAGCTTAGGCCATGCTACCACTAAGATAGCTAGTCTGTAAGGGAGACTTACGACCACCCCCAGGGGTTGCAGGAACTGGAACCAAGTGCACACTTAAGATCCCGACCTGTAACATGACATGCCTGCTGACCATAAGCCCCTCTGACACTATAGAGCATAAACCCCCGTGACAAACCCTCTACAGCCATAATATCGACTATCCCAGGTTCGCGGGGTCCCCCGTAACGTATAACTTCTGCCGAAGCGCAGTTCTCCAATGCAAATGTGCTTAGAGAATGTTTGTGCCACTATACTCAAGCGAAGTACCGAGGGATATTACAGTGCGCACGCATAATTTAGTATAACTTGCGAGGTGGACTTACACTTTATATACACGATAGCCAAGGTAAACAGCTGGTATCACATGCCCCCTAGACCTGGCGGCAGCTCAACCCTGCTACCTAAAGAATAGCCTGTATGTAAAGTTGCATTACGACCCCCGCCAGGAGGGATTTAAAAGCTGAACCAAGGAGCTCCCCAGAATTGGCGCTGACAAACCACAGGGCAACTTCTCACCTAGGGAAGAGCACAAGGAAACCAGCGGAAACTCATTTTTAAACATAAATAAAAGGCATTGTCAGATACAATGCCATAGCTTAGACGTGTAAATGTGAGACCTATTGTATTGTAAATGTTTGTTTAAAGGAGACCACGGAACGGGTCGCTATCAGGCTCAGGCTGTCCTTTCTTTTTCCAGACTGCAGTGACAGCAGGCACCAAGTGCGCGTGCTCACCCTGCTCACTTCTTACTAGTGGAGAAGTTACGACATACGTCATGCCAGGTGAGGGTTACAGGAGAAGGGAAACACTTAAATAGCCGTTTTCTCTCTGATTTCCCTTCTCTTTTTGAAACTCAGGAGCAGCAATATTGTTGAGATGTCACCGGGCTTTAAGTGGAAGCTTTTTTTTCAGTATTATATACAACCTATAGTTGCTGCTTATTTTTCTTATGCAACTACCAACCAATGACAAAGCCAAAGTCCTGACTTGTAGGTTTGCTGTTACTTGTTGTAATCATATATCTGGATGCAATGACAGAGACCGCAAAAGACAAGTCGGGCATCACAATATGCAAGCACAGATTGTTTGCGTACCTGTTTTTCAATCACCCCTTATTACATAGGCCCCGCCCCTTTGAGCGACCCCCATATTGTTCAGACATTCTGTGTCTTCAATATCTGAGCCATTCTATCTAGAGAGTTTGCTGGGGGCCCACTACTATAGGTATAATTGGCAGTCCAGGCTCAGGCAGTGGTTGCAGTTGCTCCACTAGTGCGTGAACTGATTGGCACTGCAGGCTGAAAACCCTACCGACTACCGGGAGGTCCAGAACTGAAGGCGCAGCGGGTAGGCTGCCTTCCAGATAACAGAGCCTAGGAAGAACAGACAGACGACAGCAGTATGAAGGCGAGCAGATTGATCATTGTCAATGACCTATCTTCCCAGGAAAGTTAAACAGTGCAGGACTCGGGAATGTACATAAGCAAGACTAACTCTACCACTTGGTAAGGCCCCAGGATGATATGTGCAAGGTTCTACAAGTCCTAATAGCTTAGGACTAGACCTAGGATTTGCTACTATCCTAATTTTGGCACTTAAAGGTGGACTCCCATATACTAAAACCATCCCCTGACAGAGCAGTCAGAAAATATCCAAAAGTGAGGGCCCCACCCCCAGAGCGCCCCAGGATTCTGTCATATGTATAATATTAAGGGGCAATATAATTTCCACACAACCAACAGAGTCACAAAACGCGGCTCGAGGTTCCCCATAGCACACAAACGAGTGATTCCAAACTGGCTCGATCTAGCATTAGCTCAATATCCAAACTATTGCACATCCAGAACGGACTTCCCTACAGGACTACCTTGCCATGACAGTACAGTACGATGATACCCAAAGTGAAGGCCCCAAAGTGGCACGCCACAGGGCAACGCACAGTAGCAGTTCTGCAATATGTAAGCTATTCTGGTGCCATAACTTTCCACACAGCCATAAAGGAGTCACAACGTGGCTCGGGGCCCCCCCTAGTACACTTGGACGTATAATTCAATGGAATGCCAGCACTAAAGTATTGGAGCAGACCAAAAGACGCCAAATACATGAAAAGTGACTGAAAAAAACCTTTGGCAGACTTATTCCTCACTGATGTATTCTACGTACATAAGTTCTGACAGTCGCACTATCTTGTTTTGAGTTAATGGTATCACGCGACTTGCACAGGGGCACCCAGACACGCGTACTCATTAACTGCCTTATGCTGAGTACACTAGATGGTGGCCTGGTGTCCTACCCACTTCAATGCAGGTACTCAAAACCATAAGCAGACTGAAAAACACCTTAATTTCTCAGCAGGCACCCAGGATATACTCGGGGATGTGAATATCATATCTGGGATCAGCAGGCAGTGACCGGCGAACGCGAGCGTGCTGGTACCGCAATAATGAACGCCACACTGGAAGCCATTCTGACCCCTGGCCCTGCTTGGTGAGACAGAGGGAAGCAATGAGTCAAGTCAAGTTTAAATTTGTATAGCGCACTACTCACCCCGAGGAACTCAAAGCGCTAGGGGGAGGGAAGGGAGCTTACTTCCTTATCACTGATCTATGGACCAGAGACCTGGTGCTAGCACAAACCACAGGGGCGCGAGCTCGGCCCACAAGTAAGGAGCGCTTAATGAGCAGCAATTCTTTACCTAAACCGGCACATGCAGGGAAAACGAATTGGCCAACGTCCCCTGGTAAAGAAGCGCAAACTCAGCACACAGACTGAATCGACAGAAATCTCAGCATGCAACGCGCTTGGTCTAAGTACACTTAATTGGACGCGACCCAAGGCTCGCAACCTGTTACCGGCACCCGCGTCGGGAGTACGAGCGCGTCCCCGGCGAAGGAGCGCTTATGTGCAGTATACATCATCAAGCCAGGGCACATGCAAGGTCGGTGGGTACCTGGTCACTGCATGTGAACGCGATCGTGCGAAGGAACCATTAATAATGCAGCGCCATCTAAGCACACACTACTACAAGAAGCCACTATTACAGCCGCACCCTAGGTTAGCCAGCACGCACTAAACACTACTGAAAAGATTCGGCCAGGAACCCTGCCTGTGACGCGGCCAAGAGGCAAGAAAACACTAGTCATACAGCGCGAACAAAACCCTAAACAATCGGGCCAGACAAGCGTAAGAATATCACACACAAGAATACCTAGCGCCTAACAAAGGAAGGCTGGGATATGGAGGATCGCTTTCAAAAGTCTATAATGAACCACACACAACCTCCACCGCCAGTGAAACTGTCCTGCTAAACTCCTGATGACGCTGGCAGAATATCCTGGCAGAATATCCAATATTTATCTTGGGTAATAAGAACGTGGGCATGTCATTTGCCACCTAAATGCCAGGCATAGTAATGGAATGGTTGGACAACCATAGCAAGATACCATTGGGACAGGATGTTTGCGCATTAACATAGACTTCCCCCTATGCCGGGCTCCCAAACCGGACCAAAATGGCGTACAGGGGGACCGTGAATTAGAAATATTCATAACTGCACATCCTACAAAAACAACTGGTGACGTAGAAGGCTTGTGCACTCGCACCTGTTCATGGCGACTTGTAGGGAAGGCACAACCGATGCGGGTAAATTTATAATGAAGTAACATGAATAAGGGGTTAGCACCGCACGACTGACCCCCATACAAATCGTATAGTGCCCTTCCTTATAAATAGCTTGTAAATTCATAACAGAGGTACCTGGGAACAAACCAGGAAGGTTATTCCAGGCAACCAGAATTACCTACACGATACTCTACACGCCTCAGTTTCCGGGCTAATGGCATCTTGAGAATTTGCTTTAGGGTAAGAGGCCTAAATATTTGAGGCTAGAACTGGAAACTGAGCTAGGGGACTTGTTTTGCCTTTGGAATAAATTAAAACTCCCTCCCACGGAAACGCACATTTTCAGTAAAACGTAATCGACGCACATTTTCAGTAAAACGTAATCATACCAGAAAAGTGCATCCGCCGTTACCAGAGGATGTAGTGCGTTAAAACCTTTTGAACAAAGAAACAGATTAACACTCCCTCACAAGGAATAGCGCATTTTCTTTTAAACATTATCATGCAAGAAATGTGCATCCGCCGGAACCAGAGGATGTAGTGCGTTACAACGTTGTAAAGAAAGAAACAGATTCAAACTCCCTCAACTGGAATCGGCTACCACAGGGTGAATTGCGTTACAACGTAGTAAATAAGGAAAACAGATTACGACTCTCACAAATGGAATCGCGCGCCAAAGAAGGGAGGGGGACCGCATCGAGACTAGGAGGCGGGGAGCAGGTAGGGGAGGGGGGTCTGCATTACCCGCCAAAACCATGGGGCCCGGCGCTTGACCAAGCGGCCTCCGCCCGAGTCCCCGAACCACCACTCGCCGCCTCGTGTGCGCCAGAGAGCGGGGAAACAAAACTTACCCGGCACAAGGCGCGGCCCTCCCGTCCTCCTCCGAATGCGACTCAACTCGGAAAGGGTAGCCAGGCTGGCCGGCGCCTCCCGGACCCAACCGAGGCCCGGACCCTGACCCGGAAACACAAGGCCCCAGCCGAAGATTACAAACGCAAAGGGATTGCCGCCCTAAGACCCCCAACACAAAATGCGAAGCGAGTCGGCAACGTGCCCCGACAAGGCCGCACAAGTGAAACATCCTCCCAACTAACAACAAATATTTACCAGCCTTACAATACATGCATTGCGTCCGAAACCAAAGTCAATCTTACTCCTAACCGCGGCTATCCGGAAGCAGTAAGATATATATGATATAAATCACTTTTAGGAGATGTATAAATCGCATGCAACACGTTTAAGTTACATGTCGGTGCCTGGGGCAAGCCATGAGGAGTACAGCGGCTTACATCACTCTGAAAACCAGACCGCCTAGCCCTGGAGGACAAACACAGGAAACCCTTCTTTACTGCTTTGAACATCACTATGGCGACTAGCGAAGGAGGTCGCTTAAGAGCATGAAAGCATGAAGGAGACGACTCCCGTGCCCACATTTTAATACTTCTAGCCCTACATCCTCTGCACAACGAATAGGAATGCCGACCCTGAGGAGGAGAGGCCCAATCCCCACAGCTCTACCGCCAACCTCGAGCACCCGACTGATAATTGGAGGCCTGGCAGAACAGGGGAGAGACCCTTAGCGCTGACGTGTATTAAATCCATATTTGTAGTAACGCGCGCAATCACCCATAAGGTTCTCAGGAGCTGGGGGCCGTCGGGAAGATTTATAGCTATTACCCAGAGTCACATGTGCCGGACTCATCTGCCGCCGGTGTAGGGGATCAAACCGTGATGAACCTTATCGGAGTGCTAAGCTGACTAATGATCGGACATTGCAATGCATAAGAAAACTGCCAGCTATGGTACACAAACCCATGCCTCCGGAGAAACGGGAGCCTTGGATCCTGCAACATAGACCGCTAAGCCACTCTCCTTTAGTTTGCTTAGCGACCGGATGGCCACCCCGCCCCATTACATCCTAGTCAACAAAAGTAAAGCGCTATGCACAACCACGGCAAAACATCATCATCATATAAATTTTTACCCCCGTTCATACCGCCATCAACTTAGTCACTCGTAATCCCAGCAGTTACCCAAAGAGGGGGGGGGGGCTGACACCATACCAACTCGCAGCACACACCCCACATATCCAAGATCGCGCCCCGATCAGCCCTTGCTGGGAGAGAGGTCCACCTGCCGAACGCTACCACATGCTCTCGGTCGCCGCTCAACCGCTGCCGGGCCCTGCTCATGCTCTCATGTCCATAGATAGCGCAAACGCAAGCATGTGCTGCCGCCAGCAAGGCATGGAACGGTGTAACCCGGTCACCCCACAAATGTGCAATCTGGCCGACAGACCCCAGCAGTCGCTGCGACCGCCCTTGTATAAAGCGCCGAGATTCACAACAGCGACCCTCGAGGCGCAACGAATGCGCACGTGAACACCAGCAAGCCCCTGCCTGTACTCCTCCAACATGGACCGCACGAGAACCGAGCAGCAAGAAGCAGGCCAGCATTGAGGCCTGGTAGTGGAACGGCACACACATCAAGCTCCAAGCCGGGCTAACGAGACCCAGTCACCCGAGCACGAGGCCACGGAAGCATCTGCCGCACAACACGACCCCCAGCCAATGAGGGGGGGGGCACGGACCTCCATAACCACAAACCCCTGCCCCACCATCCAGACGACCCAACTCCCACACGGAGCCACAATAGGAAATTGGGGGGGGGGGCCACAACCTCAAATGCCCGCACTCACCCGGACAAAACCCGACGCCAGACAAGACACGTCGCGTCACCAGGACGAGCCAACGGCACCAAGGCAGAAAGAGTGTCCCGATGTGTTCGTCGCAACGTCCGGAGCGGCAAAGAGGCCACCACAATGGCCAGAGGGGGAGATATACCCTCTCCCTGCCAGCCCCGGACGTGCGTCACAGGTCCGCCCACCTCCACCAGGCAACCTGCCCTGAGGAGGGGTGGAACCATTAGCTGGGGGTCGGGGGCGGCCCTACGTGACTAAGGGCCCGCCCTCCTGATGGCCACCGGGTGGCCTCGGGCAGGCGCAGATCAAGATTACAAAGTTCAGCTTGTATTACAGTTAACCAATCATGTATTGGCTTCAGCTTTACTTCTAGTTCGCCTACAAATCTTCCATAGGGCTGTGGAAAAGTAAATTTTGCCATGTTCTGTGTCCCTACGTGTTCCCCATCTTATGTTATATGTGCATGATTAATATACATATGTATTCCCCATGATCAATTAAAGACGCAATTACAGTTGTGTCCATCTCTAGTATGCCTGTTTCCAGTTCTCGTGAAAGCTACGAGTATTAGGCCTATGTAAAGCTACGTTGCCATGTTTCACAGTGTGCACGTTATTTCATTGTAAAGTCCCCGTTTCTAGGCCTCAAAAGGGCCCAGACTCAGATTCAGCTCCTGTCTCCTGAACCCTCGCTGAGGAGCGATACAGCCCCCACCTGTATCCCTGACCCTTCACTTACTTCCTGCCTCACAGTGCCCGGCTCGGCCTGGCTCTGCCTGCCAGTCTGCCAAGAGTATGTTATGATTCCAGTTATCAGTCCAGCCCTCCTTCTCTGCATTCCTAAGCTACTGAATCGCATCAATAGTTTCAGTCATCGTCTAGCCTTTACGTCTCCATGTAAGAGAAATACTGTATTAATGGTCATTTAATATTCCCCAATACGTACTACATGTAGAATAATTCATGCACCAGTCTTAGAATCTGTTAGCCTTTACCCTGATAACTTTTGGATTCTATCAACATGTTCTCTAAACATCAGATACTAGATAGTGTTTAGGTACATGTCGCTCTGACTCTCTAGACTTTCGTCTCTGCTCCTAGCGCAGAAGTCATAGCCCCCAGCTTCTCCCTAGTCACACGTCATCGTCAGTTTGCGCGCACCACTAGGTTAGAGGTCCCGACTCCTTAGGTAGCCCCCTCCATGTTTCCGCCCCATTTATGACATATTCTGTTACGTTTACATCACATGTCTATGTATACGCCCTGTTCACGCCTCTTGTTACACCTACTTTCACCCTTATCTTTTGTGACTGTTACAGGCCGCACCCACTGCCACGCCTACTGTATGCATTGTAATGCAATTGTTTTAGTATATATGCTTGTGCACTGTTATTAAAAGTTGCTAGCCATCCCAGATCTTGCCCGTGCAGGTTGTCCTGTTCCTGTCCTTTATGCTGTATTAAACCTGCAAACTCCTACTACCTCGAATCTTGACTCTTATTTATTGAGCTATCTGTTATTGTTATATCCAGTCAAAAATAGAGGTATTATTTATTTATTTACCACATAATGGCGCCCGAACAGGGACTTGCCCTTTCCCCACGCGCCGGAGAAGCCACGCAGGCCCCCTGATCCTCTGCAGCCGTGACGGAACCATACCGGCCACGTGCAGATATTTCTGCTTCAAGTATCCCTCAGGCCCACGGAGGAGACGGAGGTTGCGGTCCAGCATCCAGACGAGGCGGTGGAGGAACGCGGCGAGTCCCGACCAGAGCCCAAGCCGAGAGTCCAAGGTCCGAGGTATCCGGAGGCCCACCCGTAACAGAAGTCCGGAGTTCGTCCGTCCGTCGTCGTAGCAGTCCAGTCCAGTCCGAGGCCTTCCGTTCTTGCTGCCCGGTGAGTACCGTTGCTGGGGTAGTATCTAGACAGGGTCAATTGAATTGTCTCTGGTCCGTGGGTTTGGGGTACACAGATCCAACACGAAGTGTCCACTTAGGTGGGTGCGGGTCCTGACGTGTCTCTTTATGAGACCGGTAAGTTTCGTACTGTTTTAGCAGTGCATCTAGTTTCTGTTCTAGTCTGTTCTGTTCTCGAGAAATTCATGTATTCTGTTTTCAGTATTCCAGGTAGTATTTTGTCTGAACTGTTATTTTCAATGTCATTCATGTATTTCAATGTCGTGGTATGAAAGTGGTGTTTTTTAAAGTCATTATTGTGTTCATTGTGTATTGTATTGTGTCCAGGCTCCAGCCCAGTCATGCCTTTGTTTTCTAAATTACGTCAGTTAAGAACTAGAAAAGGTCTGTTAGAAGAAGCAGTTCCTGTCCCGCCTAGGGACAGTCCAGGTCACTTTATGTATCAAAAGCATGGCATAAGCGCCATATTATATCTAGATTTATGAGTGGAGTACACCAAGGAATTAGAGGAGAAGTATAGATGGCCCGTATCAGGTACGTGGGATGCCGAGTGCATCATGCGAGTAGAAGAAGTATTATGGAAAAAGAAAGCCCGACAGTCACAGAAAGATGCCATCGAGTTATGGCGCAAATAATCTCATAAAAGAACAGAAAAAGAAATCAGAAAGTCAGAATTAAGTAGAGAATCCACAGAAAGAGCCCAAGAAAGGGAACTAATCGAGATAGGTGAACGAGTTAAAACCGAACAGTCAGACAGACAGAGAAATGCCCTTATTAAGGGTATGTATCCTCTTCTTGCCGAGGGCTTGCCAAAAGAAACCCCGGAAGCATCCAGTAATTTTCCGCCACCGTTAGTTCCGACCAAGCTACGTCACAAACCGACCGCAGCTGATATTTTTCTCTCGTCCTATTTGGATGACACAGTCCCAGAATATGCAAATCCTGTTCTACCAGCTCCTGTACATAATGTAATTCATGGTCCTCCAGTCACCGGGGCACCTGTTGCAGTACCTGTTACGGTACCCCCGGTCCAGCCCGTAGTACAAATTCCCGCTACTTCAGTCACTCTGCCAGCACGAAGAGTATCAGTCGATGATTCCAGTATAGGGGCCGCAGGAGGAGGTCCTCCTGGTACCCCGCCGCCAAGTAGACGTTTAGGAGCAGTCGAGTTACATGAACGTGCGTTACAGCGTACGCCCAAATATAAGTCCATTGCAGAAATCAGGCGAGTTCTTACTGAATGCTGTTATGATCCAGTCCCAGGCGAGGATAGTATGGTTCTATACTCCGTGCGTATAAGGCAGGTGTCCGAGTATTTGGTCACCCTACCGAACATGAAAGAAGATCTAGACAGAATGTATCGTTTCATTCGTACAGGACAAGATCCAGAAAGTATTGCTGAAGTTATGTCTCTCAGAAAAGCTGAGATCCAGTTGATGTTATTAAAGTTTCTGATCAATTGTCTAATACGGGAACAAGATTCCCCGACTAAAGATCCGGTCGAAATGAAAGTTCTGACAAGGTGGAGTGATAATATAGCCGAGGGTAAGCACAAGACACTCAATAGTATAGAGAGTATGTACAAGAAAATACGTAAAGAAATAATAAGGTTACAAGAACAACGCAAAGAAGCACAAGTAAGCGAGAAAGAAAATGAAAAGGTAGACGACGAGAATACCGCCAGAATAGCGTATGTAGGTAAATCTAGATTTCCAGACCGACATTTACGTCTAGAACACAAGGAAGTCTTTCGTCATCCAGCACCAGAGCAAGGTTCTCTAGAACAAGTATTTCAAGCTACCGATCACATTCTGAAATCACGAATTGGTTATAGTGAACTCAGTACCATGCATGAACAAGAACTAGCCCGATCAGCAGTCCGATGGATTACTGACTCTACCACTTTTCCAGACGAAATAGTGGCACAAATGTTTCTGAAATTGCCCCCAGCCGAGCAGCGACTGGTGGGTATGTATATGATCCAGCACCTCATTACACTGTATGAGGGTCAGCATTCCGATCCAGGTCCGTTACATGATATCCTGAACGAGTTACTCCAGTATAGATGGAAAGGTTTAGGTACCGATTTAATTAGTGTCATTCTAGAACAACGCCATAAATATAGAACGTTTTTGAACCCGCATTTTGTTCATGTCTCACCTCCAGAAAGTAAACCGTTTTACATAGACAGACAGCATCCGTTACGAGAAGTACACCCAGTTAGGACACCAGGTGGTGAAATGCAACGAGTATTTGTTTACACCCCAGTTACCAAGATGGAACTCTTAGAAATGAAGAAATTAATTCCCTGTCACGACAAAGATCCAGCAGGGTTCCACCGAGAATTAAAAGACATGCTCCGTATGGGAGAATACACGTATCCAGATATTATTAAAATGTTAAAGGTCCTGTTGCCTGCGGGCATATATACGAAAAACTCAAGGAAAAGGATTGGGAGGTGGGAGAGAAAAAGATCGATTGGACAGCTCTAGAAGCTGAAGATAAGATACGAGTACCAGTACGAGTTTCTTGGAGAGAAATGTAAAGAATTACCAGAATTATTGATACAAGTTTTACCCAGATTATTAGCCACTAAAAAGGAAGACTGGGATGCAATCTCAGCCTGTAAACAGAAACAAGACGAAGACACTAGTGATTTTTATTCTAGATTCGAGAAATGCTTTAGCATCAACAGTGGGCTCAAGACGAGTAGCGAGTCATACCCTCATCTTTTTGTTACTAAACTAGTCGAGAATTCAAGTCCACAAGTTAAAAATCGAGTTTTGAAAGTCGAAAGTACCTGGCAAGCTAATACTCCGTCCCAAATGCTTCAGATGCTCCAGTATCACCAGAATAGAATCAGAGAAGAGCAAGAACACGAGAGAAGACGTATGAAAGACACGAAAATGAAAGTATTAGTTGCACAATCTGTTCCCCAAGACAGTCAGAAGAGGGGTCCGAATCAAGCCAGTCATCCTGCAGCTCCCGTTAAAGGGACATGCAATTATTGTAAACAGCCAGGTCATTTTATAAACGAGTGTGCAGTTCTGAAACACAATATAGCTACCGGTAAGACTAAAGAAAGACCACGTCCGCCTAGACAAGAACAAGTTTCACAGACTTCTCAGCCACAGATTGCACAACAGACAGTTCCAGCACCGCAGCCTATCGCTGCAACACAGCATGTTACACAGCAGATGTACCAGTATGCACAGTCCGAGTATCCAGAGTACCAGCAGTATTCATGAAACAGCCTAGAGAGGGAGGTAGGCTTGCCTCTCATCGAGATACCTGTAGATCAAGAAGGTCCCTATGTTCATAGTCAAGTATTAGGGAAAGACAGAAAGTTTCTGATTGATACAGGGGCAAGTAGGACGACTATAAGTCACGACGAGGTTCCAGGGGCTCCGCTCTCAGGCTCTAGAAATGTTTCCCTTGGATTTTCAGGAAAGCCTATTGTAAACGAGATATCAAAGCCAGTTACTCTAGAAGTAGGTCCATTGTCCCGAACTACTGACCTGTTACTTACGAAATCATGTCCAGAAAATGTGTTAGGTATTAAGACCCTGAAAGAATTAGGTGCAGTTATTTGCTGCTCCCCAGAAGGAATACGTTTGTTTTTACGTGACTTCAAGGGTCACTATGTTTTACGAGATTTTGATCCAAGATTACTGAATGTCCCCCAGCATCTATGGGCACAAGGTCCAACTGATGTTGGTTTCATGCAAATCACACCCCATCGTGTGACTCTCAAGCAAGGTGTAGTCTTGCCACGAATCAGGCAGTACAGACTGCCACCTGAGGCTGTAGCAGCCTTATCCAAAATTATTGACGAGCTCATGGCTCAAGGAGTAGTTGTAGAAACTGACTCCAATATATGTAATTCTCCGATCATTCCAGTCATGAAACGTACAGATCCAAATGCACCCCCAGTATATCGATTAGTGATTGACCTTCAAGAACTCAATAAATGTATTATTCCCCAGTATCCAGTTGTTCCAGATATCTCATCTCTGTTGACAGCTATTGATCCTGAGGCAATATTTTTTACAGTAATCGACCTCAAGAATGCATTCTTCAGTGTCCCCATTCATCCAGACAGCCAGTACCTTTTCGGTTTTTGTTTAAATGGAAGGAGCTATAAATTTACACGAGCTCCTCAAGGTTTCACAGAAAGTCCTAGCATTTACAGTCAAGCACTTAAGAGACAACTAGACAATATTCACATGCCAACTGACACTGCGCTGCTCCAATATGTCGATGATCTACTGATCACAGCCCGTTCTGAACGTGCTTGCGAGCGAGCATCACTTACAGTTCTATATTTCCTAGCCGAGATGGGGCACAAGGTGTCCCCTTCGAAGCTTCAATTCTGTGTCCAGCAAGTGATCTACTTAGGCCACTTACTGTCCAAGTGGGGTAGGCAGTTGACACCCGATCGTATCCAGTTAATAGCGAGTCTTCCTCAGCCCAAGACCCAGAAGGAGGTACGTGCTTTTATCGGCCTTACTTCTTATTGCAGACAATGGATTCCTCAGTATGCATTTCTAGCCAAACCACTGATACAGTTAACGACACAGGAGGCAGCCGTATCGACTGTCCTCCCTTGGACATCTGAACATACACTTAGTTTCAATGAGTTAAAGAAAGCTTTATGCCAAGCTCCTGTTCTAGCTACACCGAACTACAATAAGCCTTTTACACTTTTTGTCACAGAACGTGATGGTACAGCATTATCTGTTCTCACACAAGATCAAGCCGGACAGTACAAGCCCTGTGCTTATTTTTCGAGCACACTAGATCCAGTAGCCCAGGCTCTGCCTGCGTGCCTCAAGTCAGTTGCAGCCACAGCACTAGCTATTAGACAAAGTGATTCCATAGTATTAGGACATTCCTTGACAGTACAAGTTCCACACTCCGTGGAAGTTCTTTTAAACCGAACACAGACTCAGCACTTGACAATTGCACGTTTGACAGGTTATGAACTGACACTGTTCCAGCCACACATAGAAATCAGACGCTGCAATGTTCTGAATCCTGCTACACTGTTACCGTCAGTTACTTCAAATCCTGCCACACATGACTGTGTGGAAGTAGTTAACACTATGACTAAACCAAGACAAGACCTGACAGATATTCCATTACCAGATCCCGACCTGACACTTTATGTGGATGGTTCATGTATGAGAACGAGTACAGGAGAACTAGTAGCCGCGTATGCAGTGACTACTGACACTGAAGTTATTGAAACACACCGTATTGACACCCTGTCTGCTCAAGCAGCAGAGCTAGTCGCTCTGACACAAGCCTGCATACGTGCTAAGAACCTGAAAGTTAATATTTACACAGATTCACGCTACGCATTCGGAGTCGTACACGACTTTGGAGTGCTCTGGCAGGAGAGAGGTTTCATGACTTCTCATGGAACCAAGATTCAGCATGGTCTCCTCATTCAGGCTCTGTTAGATGCAATACATTTACCGACAGCTATCGCTATCATGAAGTGCAAAGCACATACTAAAGTTACTGACATTATTTCCCAAGGTAATGATCTAGCAGATCGAACAGCCAAGCTTACAGCACAGACACCAGACATACCAGTTAACAAGACACCGACATCCACTCTAGAACAGACTACTTGTATGACAGTTAAGGACCCTACTCAGGATGTCATAGATATCCAGTTACATGCTACTCCCGAAGAAATCAAGAAATGGTCCGAACAAGGAGGGGTCCAGACAGACCAGGGATGGGTGACGAAGGGAAAAGCCACATGGTTTCTCCCCGACTCAATGGTTCAAGTCATTATCAATACCGCACATAGTCCAGCACATTTAGGAGAAAAAGCCATGTTAGACAGTATCCAGAACATTTGGTTCAACAAGCATTTACGAGCTGCAGCCAAGCAGAAAGTCCGTACCTGTATGATATGTTGTCAGTTTAATCCAGGTAAAAGTGTCCCGGTGGAACAAGGTGGATTCCAGCCTCCTGACCACCCTTTTGAAGTCCTCCAGATGGATTATATTCAGATGGAGCGATGTCGAGGTTTCAAGTATGTCCTTGTAGTTGTATGTGCCTTGTCCAGGTGGACAGAAGCATATCCAGTCCCAGATTACACAGCCGCGACCACTGCCAAGCAGTTGGTTCGTGAATTCTTCCCCCGCTATGGACTCCCTAGGGTCGTGTATTCTGATAACGGCCAGCCATTCTCATCTGAACTCATGAAGCACGTTTCCCTTTTGTTAGGGTACCAATGGAAGTTCCATTGTGTACGCCATCCTGAAGCAGCAGGTCTCGTAGAGAGACATAACCAGACCCTAAAAATCCGCATCGCCAAAATCTGTAAAGAGAAAGGTGTAGACTGGCTAGTAGCTCTGCCAGTCGCTTTATTTTATATGCGTATGGTCGCACACTCCAGATCAGGTCTGTCCCCGTATGAGGTCGTATTCGGCCGCCCCCCAAATATGTGGGGTACACCCAGACCCCGAAGTATCACAGATGTTTCCAGTAATATGCTGACAGATTACCTAGCTTCCTTGATGTCTGCCCTCCACTCTTGTCGTTCACAGGTTGCCGCCGCATTTCCAGACAATACCGAGGTGAAACCGCATGAAATCGTTCCAGGGAGCTTGGTTCTCGTGAGGAATTTCGATCGTTCAAGTCCGCTGGAGCCTCGTTGGAAGGAGCCGAAGCTCGTCCTCTTGACCACCCGTACTGCCGTCAAGCTGGAAGGCAGGAAGGGGTGGGTCCACCTGTCTCATGTTAAAACATTTCACGGACTAAAACCTAAAAACATTTCCAAGGATTGCCAGGATTTTAAGGACTGCCAAAATACTATTCTCAAGGACTGTCCCGCTAAAGACATTGATACCAAGCCTCCCCTGTTAGAGGAAACTCCGCAGCAGGAGTATAAAAAGAAGCTACGGTCTAGTAAAATAAGTCAGCCAGTTTAATTGTCTAAGTCCTCCCCTAGGTGAAACGGTTAGACAGGTATCTGACATGTATGAAATAGACCCCCATAATGAGAGAGTTAGTCAAAACTCAATCCGATGTATCGTTTTTCTGAGTTTCATATTATTTTTGAGTTTGATGGTTACCTGCACGAGCTATGCATTGCATTTATGTTTTCCAATTTCTCATGTAAATAAGTCTTCTAATGCTACAGTAGAGCACACGTTTAGTGATCTGCCTCCTCATGAACTATCTTATCGTCTTGCTATGCGCAACAATTCATTTATCCCTATGTTACATTATTTACACCAGACCAGCAATGCCACTAATTGTTGGGTGTGTGGTCGACTCCCCCCTTTCCAGACACCGAAGGGAGTTTTGCCACTGTTTCCTTATCCATTTTCACATAATGGTTCGTGTGGGGCCTGGTCCATGTTAACGTCATCCTCAACAGATATGTCCTTTCTAAACAGTACATGTTTTCCAGACAAGCAAGGTCTTCCCCACAGAACAGGGTTAGATCTAGAAAATGAAGTGTATAATTTGGGTAATTATTCTTCGAATTTCATGGTCCTGAATGTTCAGTCTGATCCTACTCCAGACTTACCTGCTATTTCAGTACTACCAGTCAAAGGCGAATTATGTGTCAGAAATAATGGTTCTGTACATGTAGGACATAGTGATTGTACTACTATTGTCGAGTATAGTGACAGTGGGAAATCTATTTTCAAAGCTTCACGTCATTCTTATTTTGTTTGTGGTCAGACCGCATATGTTCGTCTGCCCCTTGATTGGGATGGAACCTGTTACATTGCCTTCCTACTGCCACCAGTTTTCCTAGCCCCATCCGATTATCATAGAAACACACATCTAGTACACATTAGACATAGAAGGGAGATCGAGTCCCCGATTGTTGATCAAACTGAAACTGCTCTAGAACAGTATACAGACTTCAATAGAGGATTCTTCTTCTTTATAGGCCCTATCCAGAATAGTAAGCTAATCCGCAGGTTAACCAGAACCCTTGAAGCAGTAGTGAATGAGACTGCCTCTGCTCTAGGTAACTTAACCGAAGAGCAATCTGCTATGAGATTTGTAGTTTTGCAAAATCGTCTCGTCCTTGACGTCATACTGGCCGATAGGGGCGGGGCATGTAGAGTCATCGGATCTAGTTGCTGCATTTTCATTCCTAATAACGCGCCGTCTGTTTATTCAGCTATAACCAGACTTCATAAAATTGCCCATCAGTTACACCAGAATCCAGGCACCTGGACATGGTCCGGTTGGCTCTGGAGTATAATTTCTGCCTGGGGATGGAAAGTATTGTCATTTCTAGGTATTGCAGTAGCGATCATATTCAGTTGCTGCCTCTGTATACAATGTGGCCCTGCGATTTGCGGCATTTGTGCTACCTCTTGTATTCCTAGTCCTAAGTCCCGTCCTAGATATCGTTCCAAGACAATTCGAGACGAGCAAATGATACTGTATCAAATGATAGATGGTATCATGAATATTGATGTTTCCTGATGGAAACGTAGTGACAAGGAGGGAATGTGGAAAAGTAAATTTTGCCATGTTCTGTGTCCCTACGTGTTCCCCATCTTATGTTATATGTGCATGATTAATATACATATGTATTCCCCATGATCAATTAAAGACGCAATTACAGTTGTGTCCATCTCTAGTATGCCTGTTTCCAGTTCTCGTGAAAGCTACGAGTATTAGGCCTATGTAAAGCTACGTTGCCATGTTTCACAGTGTGCACGTTATTTCATTGTAAAGTCCCCGTTTCTAGGCCTCAAAAGGGCCCAGACTCAGATTCAGCTCCTGTCTCCTGAACCCTCGCTGAGGAGCGATACAGCCCCCACCTGTATCCCTGACCCTTCACTTACTTCCTGCCTCACAGTGCCCGGCTCGGCCTGGCTCTGCCTGCCAGTCTGCCAAGAGTATGTTATGATTCCAGTTATCAGTCCAGCCCTCCTTCTCTGCATTCCTAAGCTACTGAATCGCATCAATAGTTTCAGTCATCGTCTAGCCTTTACGTCTCCATGTAAGAGAAATACTGTATTAATGGTCATTTAATATTCCCCAATACGTACTACATGTAGAATAATTCATGCACCAGTCTTAGAATCTGTTAGCCTTTACCCTGATAACTTTTGGATTCTATCAACATGTTCTCTAAACATCAGATACTAGATAGTGTTTAGGTACATGTCGCTCTGACTCTCCAGACTTTCGTCTCTGCTCCTAGCGCAGAAGTCATAGCCCCCAGCTTCTCCCTAGTCACACGTCATCGTCAGTTTGCGCGCACCACTAGGTTAGAGGTCCCGACTCCTTAGGTAGCCCCCTCCATGTTTCCGCCCCATTTATGACATATTCTGTTACGTTTACATCACATGTCTATGTATACGCCCTGTTCACGCCTCTTGTTACACCTACTTTCACCCTTATCTTTCGCGACTGTTACAGGCCGCACCCACTGCCACGCCTACTGTATGCATTGTAATGCAATTGTTTTAGTATATATGCTTGTGCACTGTTATTAAAAGTTGCTAGCCATCCCAGATCTTGCCCGTGCAGGTTGTCCTGTTCCTGTCCTTTATGCTGTATTAAACCTGCAAACTCCTACTACCTCGAATCTTGACTCTTATTTATTGAGCTATCTGTTATTGTTATATCCAGTCAAAAATAGAGGTATTATTTATTTATTTACCACAGGGCTTCTCCAGCAAATCCTCAGTCTCTGTCTTATTGCAAACCTCAGCATCCCCCTGCAGGTTTTTAGGCATCGTCCGTGGGCATTTAGACCTGTTGCACATTTCTAATCTTTTTCTCTTCCCTCTTAAGCCTTTAGACGCCAGAGGGATAATTTAAATTTGAGGCTCCGGGAGCACACCTGGTCCCGGGGTAGAAGGGACAGTGAGAGAAGTAATAACACTTGGACCCTCCAAATTACTTAAGGTCACATCATACAAGCCAGAGACCTCCAGAGAAAGGTTCGGAGGCGGCATGCGGGGAGGTGGGGAAAGGGAAAGAGAGTGCTCCTCTAATTCATGCTGTAAAAAACATTTAGGGAAGTGCTAGTGTGGGGCTTGGTTGTGCTAACAGGTAGCTTATGTTTTCGTGTTAGACCTGGCATCATTGGCATGAGTCTCCCCTCCGTTTTTTCTGTTTGCCTCCTCTGTTTACAATGTTTTTGCTGGTATATGCTTTGGGCACTGTGCCACTGCTGATCAGTGCCACAGTGCAAGTGCTCCCCATGTGAAATTGCTGTATTGATTGACTTCCATGTTTGGCTTATTTGGTTTACTATCAGTCCCTAGTAGAGTGCACCAGGAGTGCCAGGGCTTGTAAATACAAATGCTGCTAGTGGGCTTGCAGCACATGTTGTGCCACCCACAAGAGCGGCCTAGTAAAAGTATGTCTGAAGGTCTGCCATTGCCAGACCACGTGCAGTCTGACTGTCACGAGGACTGCGCAAGTACACCTACTTGCCAGTCCCTAAACCTTCCCTTAACTTCATGTTAGTCACCCCTATGGTAGGCCCACGGGCAGGGTGCATTGTAAGCATAAGGTAGGACAAGCCTGACAAGGTTGGCATGTCCTAATAGTGAATTACAGCCATAGTCGTTTTTCACTATTGTAAGGTAACCTGCTCTCCATCAGTTAGAATGGGCTGCCAGGATTATTAATGTTATAATCCTAGCGGGCTCGGGGAGCATGGTGCAATGTCGAGTTTGGTATCCCGGAACTCAGGGTTTAATAACGCATCCGTTTGTGTGGATGGTTTTTGGACTCTGTGTTTGAAAATGGCACTTTTAGAAAGTAGCTATTTTCTTGTCTAACTGTCTACCGGTCTCTGCTGGTTCTGGTGTGTGTGTGACAGGAGCTGGGTGGCTCCAGAGAGTCTGAATGAGTCAGTGTGGGATGAGTGGGGCATTTGCATTGAGAGTAGGGGAAGAGTAGCTCTTGATAGCCTGCCCTGCCTGATACAATGTTGGCTCCGCCCCCCTGCCAGGCGACTGATGACTCTGTGCTTGCCTGGGACTTTCCTGGCCCGCCTCCTGCCGGGCAGCTGATGGCCCTGCCCCTGCCAGTGACAATGCTGGCTCCGCTCCTGCTGAGCGGCTGAGGACTCTGCCCTGCCCAGTGAATAGGCCAGGTGCTTCGGCCTGGCAACACCCACAACAAACCCAGGATGGGGGGAAATTCCCCTGCATGGACAAAGGGATCAAAGCCAAAAAGGGGTATAAGAGAAGGACCCCTGAACCAAGAATTCAGATCACTTCTGACAAGGAAACCTGAACCAAGGACAAGAAGCCTGCTGATCTAAGGACTGCCTATCCCTTCTGCCAGAGTGCTGTTTGTTGGGGGAATCCTGCATTGCTTCTTTATTTTTGCCAAGGAACCAGGAGAGAGGAACTGTGTGTGTACTCTCACTCTTTGCTAAGAAAATCTCCAAGGGCTGGAAGAGTGCCAGTCTCCTGTTGAAGTCACAGGGCTAAAGGACTTCATCTGCTTAAAGTGCTATTTGCTGGAATTTGTGAATCCAGCACCTCTGAAAGAATCCAGCAATCTCGACGCCGACGGACGCCGCCGAATCCAGCTCGACATCGTGAGTAACGGCTCCAGTGTCCCGCTTCCTCGACGCCGGCCGCCGGGCCCGATCGACGCCAGCAGCAACGCCAGTGAGTAGTGAGTTCGGCTCCAGCTCCAAGTGACCTCGTGTCTGCACCGCTGCTGATCGCATCGACTTCGAGCCCTCTCGACGCCGTGAGCGCTGCTCACTCTTGCAACATCGACATCGACGACGTCGTATCCTGCTTCATCCCGTGAGCGCTGCTCCCGCCTGACTTCGGTCGACGCCGCTGCAGATCGCCCCGACTCCGAGGCCCGATCGACGCCGAAGACGCGACGCCGGACATCTCGACGCCGCTGATCATCGAGTGCTTCACTTTTCCAAGGTACTGTGTTGTTGGGGTCTGTGCGACTCCGGGCTCGACGTAGCGCTCCTCGCGGTCGACGCCGAACCTTTGGATTAACTTTGCCTCGACGTCGTGTGACTCCCGTGTGGGTTACATTGTTGCCAAGACCTGTGTTTTAGAGAAGAAGAGTTGCTTTTGATACTAAAGACTTTGTGCTAAGAAGAAACCGTGCTTGAACTATTATTTTTCCTTCCAAGAGTATTTATTAAGATTGTGGTATATTTTTGTCGTTATTTGGTCTTGTGCTAAGCCTTATATAAAAATACTTATTTTTATAATACTACTGTGTCGTGTCCATTTGTAGTGTATCCACTTTATTACTGTATGTGGTCATAAATGCTTAACGCACTGCCTCTGAGATAAGCCTGTCTGCTTTGCCAAGCTACCAAGGGGGTGAGCAGGGGTTATCTAAGTGTGTGATCTCCTTGCCCTGACTAGAAAAGGTGTGTCCCTATTTGTCAGAAGTGTATACCTCTGCCAACTAGAGACAGCCGCTTCTAACATTGGTGGGCCAGCGGTGGGATTTTGAACTTTGCATTTATGACCCATGTGCAGTGATTAGTGTGCACTACATAGTGAAAGCAGACCATAGCGCAGCCACAATCTGTTTTGGTTGGATATTCTATTCTTGTTCTCCGCTTTTCCTGAAGCTTGATTTTTTGAACACTGCCAGTTTTAACCATGAGTGATACCGGAGTCACTCCCCTTGTTGTTGTTGAGGAGGAATTTGATAGGAGTAAGATAAATGATTATTCCTTAAGGGAGCTGAAATCCTTTTGCAAGCAATTTAAAGTTCCTACCCCAGGCTGCAAAAACAAACCAGAATTTCGCAAAGCATTGGAGGCCTGGTTAGAGGCCAGAAATCCCTCTGCCCCGGTGGTGGTACCGACAGAGGAAGGGGAGGAGGAAGTGCCCGTGACTGGGCCTGTATCCCCTCCTGGCAGCAGTGTTTCCTCCAAAGGTCTTTCCCCTGAAGAAAGAGAAGAAAGGGCGAAGGAGCGAGCCTACAACATGGAAATGGCAAAACTTAAGATAAATGGGCAGTTGGAGATAGAGAATGCAAGAGGCAGGAGAGAAGCTGATTTGGAGATCAAAAGATTAGAGTTTGAAAGAGAGAAGTTAGCTTTTGAGCGTGATACCAAGTTGAGGGAGTTGGAGCTCCAAGCTAAAAAGTTAGAATTGAATCCCTCTGGTGGCAGCATCCCATCTGTGCCTGCAGAAAGTAGGTTTTATTTTCCCAAAGATGTGATCAAAGATTTTCAGAAGAATGAGGATATTGGTCAGTGGTTTAAAGCATATGAGTTAGCATTGTTGGCCCACCGGGTCCCTGAGAAGGATTGGGGAGCGGGGTTGTGGGGCCGCTTTGTGAATGAGGGAAGAGATACCCTGTTAGACATGCCTGTTGAAGATAGGATGTCTTATGCTCATATGAAGGATGCTTTAATGTTAAGGTATGGCCTAACCCCAGAAAAGTACAGACAGGCCTTTAGAGAATGTAAGAAGTTGCCTGGTACCACGTGGGTGGAGTATGTGTCATATTTTTGCAGAGCCATGGATGGTTGGGTAAAGGGCAGCAAAGTGGAAAGTTATGATGCTCTTTATGATTTGTTTGCTTGGGAGCACTTGTCTAATAACTGTTTTCCAGAGCTGCGCCAGCACCTTATTGATAGCAAGATATCTAACCCTAGAAAACTTGCTGAAGAGGCGGACCGCTGGGTCAGTACCAGGGTCCACAAGGGTCCAGTGGGAGACTCAGCCAAAGGTGGGCAGGGTCCCCAGCAGAAGAGTGGGGGGGACAGGGGTAAACAGAAGGAGTCCCAGAAAGGGCCCCAAAGTAATCCCCAAGGGAACCAAGGGAAAGGTTCCCAGCCTCCCCCTGTGAAGAAATCAGAGGCCCCGCCAGGTAAACCTGGTCATAGGGGCCCACTGACCTGCTTCGTTTGTAAGCAGGTAGGACACCGTTTTTATGACCCTCAGTGTCCCTTGAAGAAGTCTGGTGCACTACCCAGTGCACCACCCCGTCAGTTGGCTAGTGTAGCTCTGGGAGGGGAGGAGATGGTTGCCCATGGTGGGGAGGGTCCCGCAGAGATGTCCCTGGTCTCTCTAGGAGACATGGAATTGGTCCCTCCACCCCCTCTGCCTAGTAACACTAAGAAATATAGGCAGTGGGTGACCATTAATGGCCATAGAGTGGAAGCTCTCAGAGACACCGGAGCGAGTGTGACAGCTGTCAAGTGTCACTTGGTGTCCAGAGAGCAGGTTGTTCCCCACGCATTCTACCCTGTGATAGCTGCTGACAACTCCCAGAGAGAGTGTGAGGTAGCTCAAGTTTCCTTTGAATGGGGGGGAGTTTCGGGTACTCTTCAGGTTGCTGTGAGGCCCGCCATGCCTGTTGATTGTCTCCTGGGCAATGATTTGGAAGACTCCCCTTGGGCTAAGGTGGAGAGGGAGACACATTTGAAAATGTTGGGTGTGCCAGAGTGGGTGTGTGCAACCACTCGATCCATGACAGCAAGTAAGGGTGTTGATGGGGTTCTGGAGCCTGAAAGTATGGCCCAGGACCCAGCGGTGAAGAGAAGAGGCAGGGGGCGCGGGAAACCGTCCCCCGTAGTTCCCGTGGTCCAGGAGGAGGCAGACCTCGAGGGGGATGCCCTGGAACCCACAGGTGAACAAGTTGCCGAACTGGGAGACCTGCCCGAGCTGACCCATTGGCAGCAGGATGGTGGTCCCTCCAGGGAGGAATTCTGTGCAGAACAGAAAGTGTGCCCTTCTCTTGTGGGTATGAGGCAGCAGGCCTCAGCCCAAACCTCAGGTGATCAGTCAGGGTCACATTTTGTTTACTGGGAGAACGACCTCCTGTATAGCGAGCCTAAGGCTGCTGAGCCTGGGTCAGCCCGTGTGCTGGTGGTACCCCAGCGCTTCAGAGCCTTCCTACTGGGTTTGGCTCATGACGTTCCTTTAGCTGGACATCTGGGGCAGGACAAGACCTATGACAGGCTTGTCACCCATTTCTATTGGCCTCAGATGCGAAGGGACACAGATGTCCATTGCAAGACCTGTCAGACTTGCCAGGCAAGTGGGAAAAGCGGGCGGAAGCAGAAGGCTCCCCTCCAACCTTTTCCCGTGGTCAGTACCCCCTTTGACCGGGTGGGGATTGACATTGTTGGGCCACTGGACCCCAAGACAGCCCTGGGCAACAGGTTCATCCTGGTCTTGGTGGACCATGCCACACGGTACCCGGAAGCCATCCCTCTCAGAACAGTGACTGCCCCCGTGGTGGGACGGGCACTGATGGGTGTTTTCTCCCGAATGGGGTTCCCCAGAGAGGTGGTGTCAGACCGGGGCACCAACTTCATTTCCAACTATATGAAGTCTCTGTGGAAGGAGTGTGGGGTAACTTATAAGTTCACCACTCCTTACCACCCTCAAGGTAATGGGTTGGTTGAAAGATTCAACCGTACCCTTAAAGGCATGATCATGGGTCTTGAAGAACCAATGAGGCGTAAATGGGACGTCCTCTTGCCATGCCTGTTGTTTGCTTACCGTGAGGTGCCACAGAAGTCTCTAGGGTTCAGCCCCTTTGAGCTTTTGTATGGTCACCCGGTAAGAGGACCTTTAAGTCTGGTCAAAGAAGGCTGGGAGCAATCTCCCAGGAAACCTCCCCAGGATGTATACAGTTACATGCTGGCCTTTAGGAACCAGACTAGGCGCTTCAGGGATCTTGCTCAGGCAAATCTGGAGGCCAGCCAGGAGGAGATGAAGCGGTGGTACGACCAGAAGGCCACTCTGGTAGAGCTTCAGCCTGGACAGAAAGTTTGGGTCATGTCCCCTGTGGAACCTTGTGCGCTCAAGGACAGGTGGACTGGACCATTTGAGGTTGTGGAGAAGAAGAGCGATGTCACCTACCTGGTGGATTTAAAGTCTCCCAGGAACCCCTTGCGGGTCCTGCATGTCAACCGTTTGAAGCCCCACTTAGAAAGGTCCGAAGTGGGCATGCTCCTAGCTACAGATGCTGGAATGGAGGAGGAGAGTGAGCCTCTTCCTGACCTCCTGTATGCAAAAGAGCAAGATGGGTCAGTGGATGGTGTTGTCCTCTCTGACACACTGACCCCTGAACAGCAGCAGGATTGTCGCCATTTGTTGGGGCAATTCCCTGATCTGTTTTCCTTGATTCCTGGTGTTACTCAGTGGTGTGTCCATGATGTAGACACCGGGGACAGCACTCCTGTCAAGCACAAGGCTTACAGAGTGACTGACAAGGTCAGAGCATACATCAAGGAGGAGGTCTCCAAGATGTTTGCCCTAGGGGTGGTTGAGTCCTCTAGCAGTCCTTGTGTGGTAAATAAATAAATAATACCCTATTTTTGACTAGACATATATCATAACAGATAGCTCAATAAATAAGAGTCAAGATTCGAGGTAGTAGGAGTTTTGCAGGTTTATTACAGCATAAGGACAGGATCAGGACAACCTGCATAGGAATAGGATGACAGGGTGACAGGGCCCAGCAGCTGCTGGGGCTGGATCTGGGATGAGCGCGCTGACTTTTAATAACAATACATGAGCATATATACATAACGCAAACACATAGCATTACATTGCAGTGGGCGTAGCAGTAGGCGTGACGCGTAGCAGTCGCGAAAGATAAGGGGGAAAAGAGGTGTAACAGGGCGTATACATAGACATGTGATGCAAACGTAACAGGATATGTCATGAATGGGGCGGAAACCATGGAGGGGGCTACCTGAGGAGCCGGGACCTCTAACCTGATGGTGCGCGCAAACTGGCAATGACGTATCACTAGGAGAAGCTGGGGGCTATGAACTCTGTGCTAGGAGCAGAGACTGAAGTCTGGAGGGTCGGAGCGACATGTACCTAAACCCTATCTAGTATCTGATGTTTAGGGAACATGTTGATATAAACTAGAAGTTAGGAGGGGAAAGGCTAACTTGATTCTAAGACTGGACCATGCATTATTCTACATGTAGTGCGTGATGAAGAATATTAAATGACCATTAAATGCAGTATTTCTCCAACGTGGAGACGTGAAGGCTAGACAATGACGGAAACTATTGATGCAGTTCAGTAGTTTAGGAATGCAGGGAAGGAGGACTGAACTGATAACTGGAATCATAACATATTCTTGGCAGACTCAGAGACTGAGCCAGGCTGGACCGGGCACTGCGAGGCAGGAAGTAAGTGAAGGGTCGAGGATACAGGTGGGGGCTGTATCCCTCCTCAGCGAAGCTTCAGGAGACAGGAGCTGAATCTGGTGTCCGGGCCCTTTTGAGGCCTAGAAACGGGGACTTTATAATGGAATAACGTGCACACTGAGAAACGTGGCAACGTAGCTTTACATAGGCCTGATATTCGTAGTATTCACGAGGACTGGAAACTGGCATACTAGAGGTGGACACAATTGTAATTGCGTCATTAATCGGACATGGGGAGTACATATGCATATTTAATCATGCACACATAACATATGATGGATGACACGTAGGGACACAGAACATGGCAAAATTTACTTTTCCACATTCCCTCCTTGTCACTACGTTTCCATCAGGAAACATCAATATTCATGATACCATCTATCATTTCATACAGTATCATTTGCTCGTCTCGAATTATCCTGGAACGGGATTTAGAACGGGGCTTGGGACTAGGAATACAAGAGGTAGCACAAATGCCGCAAATCGCAGGGCCACATTGTATACAGAGGCAGCAGCTAAATATGATCGCTACTGCTATACCTAGGAAGGACAATATTTTCCATCCCCATGCGGAAATTATATTCCAGAACCAACCGGACCATGTCCAGGTGCCTGGATCTTGGTGTAACAGATGGGCAATTTTATGGAGTCTGGTTATAGCTGAATAGACAGACGGCGCGTTATTTGGAATGAAAATGCAGCAACTAGATCCGATGACTCTACAGGCCCCGCCCCTATCGGCCAGTATGACGTCAAGGACGAGACCATTCTGTAAAACGACAAATCTCATAGCAGATTGCTCTTCGGTTAAGTTACCTAGAGCAGAGGCAGTCTCATTTACTACAGCTTCAAGGGTTCTGGTTAACCTACGGATCAGTTTACTATTCTAGACAGGGCCTATAAAGAAGAAGAAACCTTTATTGAAATCGGTATATTGTTCTAGAGTAGTTTCAGTATAATCGACAATTGGGGACTCCCTTCTATGTCTAATGTGTACTAGATGTGTATTTCTATGATAATCAGGTGGGGCTAGAAAAACTGGTGGCAGTAGGAAGGCAATGTAACAGGTTCCCTCCCAATCGAGGGGCAGACGAACATATGCGGTTTGACCACAAATAAAATATGAATGACGTGAAGCTTTAAAAATAGATTTCCCACTGTCACTATACTTGACAACAGTAGTACAATCACTATGTCCTACATGTACGGAACCATTATTTCGGACACATAATTCGCCTTTGACTGGTAGTACTGAAATAGCAGGTAAGTCTGGAGTAGTATCAGACTGAACATTCAAGACCATGAAATTCGAAGAATAATTACCTAAATTATACACTTCATTTTCTAGATCTAACCCGGTTCTGTGAGGGAGACCTTGCTTGTCTGGGAAACATGTACTGTTAAGAAAAGACATATCTGTTGAGGATGACGTTAACGTGGACCATGCTCCACACGAACCATTATGTGAAAATGGATAAGGAAAAAGTGGCAGAACTCCCTTCGGTGTCTGGAAAGGGGGGAGTCGACCACACACCCAACAATTAGTGGCATTGCTGGTCTGGTGTGAGTAATGTAACATGCGGATAAAGGAGTTATTACGCATAGCGAGGCGGTAGGACAGTTCATGAGGGGGCAGATCACTAAACGTGTGCTCTACTGTAGCATTAGCAGACTTATTTACATGTGAAACTGGGAAACATAGGTAAAATGCATAACTCGTGCAGGAAATCATAAGGCTGGAAAATAATATGAAACATAGAAAAACGATACATCGGATTGAGTTTTGACTAACTCTCTCACTATGGGGGTCTATTTTATACATGTCAGAAACAGTCTAACCGTTTCACCTAGGGGAGGACTTAGACAATCAAACTGGCTGACTTAATTTACTAGACCGTAGTTTCTGTTTATACTCCTGCTGCGGAGTTTTCTCTAACAGGGGGGGTTTTGAATCAATGTCATTTGCGGGACAGTCCTTGAGAGCAATATTCTGGCAATCCTTTGAATCCTGGGAAATGTTCTTTAAGGCGGGTTTCAGTCCATTAAAAAGTTTAACATGAGAAAGGTGCACCCAGCCTCGGCGTCCTTCCAACTTCACGGCTGTACGGGTGGTGAGGAGGACCTGACGGGGCTCTTTCCAACGAGGCTCCAGCGGACTTGATCTGTCAAAGTTGCGGACCATCACCATGGATCCTGGAACGATTTCATGCGGTGCCACCTCGGTATTGTCTGGAAATGCGGCAGCAACCTGTGAACGACATGAGTTGAGGGCAGACATCAAGGAAGCTAGGTAATCTGTCAGCATATTACTTGAAACATCGGTAATACTTCGGGGTCTAGGAGTACCCCACATGTTAGGGGGGCGGCCGAAGACGACCTCGTACGGGGACAGACCTGATCTGGAATGTGCGACCATGCGCATATAAAATAAAGCGACTGGCAGAGCTACTAGCCAGTCCACACCTTTTTCTTTACATACTTTGGCGATTCGGATTTTCAGGGTCTGGTTATGTCTCTCTACGAGACCGGCTGCTTCAGGATGGCGTACACAATGGAACTTCCACTGGTACCCTAGCAAAAGGGAAACGTGCTTCATTAACTCTGAGGAGAATGGCTGGCCGTTGTCAGAATATACGACTCTAGGGAGTCCATAACGAGGGAAGAATTCACGAACCAACTGCTTGGCAGTGGTCGCGGCTGTGTAATCTGGGACTGGATATGCTTCTGTCCACCTGGACAAAGCGCATACAACTACAAGGACATACTTGAAACCTCGACATCGCTCCATCTGAATATAATCCATCTGGAGGACTTCAAAAGGGTGGTCAGGAGGCTGGAAACCACCTTGTTCCACCGGGACACTTTTACCTGGATTGAACTGACAACATATCATACAGGTACGGACTTTCTGCTTAGCTGCAGCTCGTAAATGCTTGTTGAACCAAATGTTCTGGATACTATCTAACATAGCTTTTTCTCCTAAATGTGCTGGACTATGTGCGGTATTAATAATGACTTGAACCATAGAGTCGGGGAGAAACCATGTGGCTCTACCCTTCGTTAACCATCCTTGATCTGTCTGGACCCCTCCTTGTTCGGACCATTTCTTGATTTCATCGGGAGTAGCATGTAACTGGATATCTATGACATCTTGAGTAGGGTCCTTAACTGTCATACATGTAGTCGGATCTGGAGTATGTGTCATGTTAACTGGAATGTCTGGAGTCTGTGCTGTAAGCTTGGCTGTGCGATCTGCTAGATCGTTACCCTGGGAAATAATGTCAGTGACTTTCGTATGGGCTTTGCACTTCATGATAGCGATAGATGTCGGTAAATGTATGGCATTTAACAGAGCTTGAATAAGGAGACCATGCTGAATCTTGGTTCCATGAGAAGTCATGAAACCTCTCTCCTGCCAGAGCACTCCGAAGTCGTGTACGACTCCAAATGCGTAGCGTGAATCTGTGTAAACATTAACTTTCAGGTTCTTGGCGTGTATGCAGGCTTGTGTCAGAGCAACTAGCTCTGCTGCTTGAGCGGACAGAGTGTCAATACGGTGTGTTTCAATAACTTCAGTGTCAGTAGTCACTGCATACGCGGCGACTAGTTCTCCTGTACTAGTTCTTAGGCATGAACCATCCACATAAAGTGTCAGGTCGGGATCTGATAACGGAATATCTGTCAGATCTTGTCTTGGCTTTGTCGTAATGTTAACTACTTCCACACAGTCATGTGGGTCAGGATTCGAAGTAACTGATGGTAACAGTGTAGCAGGATTTAAAATGTTGCAGCGTCTGATTTCTATGTGTGGCTGGAACAGTGTCAATTCATAACCTGTTAAACGTGCAATTGTCAAGTGCTGAGTTTGTGTTCGGTTCAGAAGAACTTCCACAGAATGTGGAACTTGTACCGTCAAGGTATGTCCTAAGACTATAGAATCACTTTGTCTGATAGCTAGTGCTGTGGCTGCAACTGACTTGAGGCACACAGGCAGAGCCTGGGCTACAGGATCTAATGTGCTCGAAAAGTAAGCACATGGCTTGTTTTGTCCTGCTTGATCTTGTGTGAGAACAGATAATGCTGTACCTTCACGTTCTGTGACGAAAAGTGTAAAAGGCTTACTGTAGTTCGGTGTGGCTAGAACTGGAGCTTGGCATAAAGCTTTCTTTAACTCGTTGAAACTAAGTGTATGTTCAGATGTCCAAGGGAGGACAGTCGATGCGGCTGCCTCCTGTGTCGTTAACTGTATCAGTGGCTTGGCTAGAAATGCATACTGGGGAATCCATTGTCTACAATAAGAAGTAAGGCCGATAAAAGCACGTACCTCCTTCTGGGTCTTGGGCTGAGGAAGACTCGCTATTAACTGGATACGGTCTGGTGTCAACTGCCTACCCCTCTTGGACAGTAAGTGTCCTAAGTAGACCACTTGCTGGACACAAAATTGAAGCTTAGAAGGGGACACCTTGTGCCCCATCTCGGCTAGGAAATACAGAACCGTCAGTGACGCTCGCTCGCAGTCACGTTCAGAACGGGCTGTGATCAGTAGATCATCGACATACTGGAGCAGGGCAGTGTCAGTTGGCATGTGAACATTATCAAGTTGTCTCTTAAGTGCTTGACTGTAAATACTAGGACTTTCTGTGAAACCTTGAGGAGCTCGTGTAAACATATAGCTCCTTCCATTTAAACAAAATCCGAAAAGAAACTGGCTGTCTGGATGAATTGGAACACTAAAAAATGCGTTCTTGAGGTCTATTACTGTAAAGAACATGGCTTCGGAATCAATGGCTGTCAATAGGGAAGAGATATCTGGGACAACTGGGTACTGAGGAATAATACATTTATTAAGCTCTCGTAGGTCAATCACTAATCGATATACTGGGGGTGCATTTGGATCAGTACGTTTCATGACTGGAATGATCGGAGAATTGCATACGTTGGAGTCAGTTTCTACAACCACTCCTTGAGCGATGAGCTCGTCAATAATTTTGGATAAGGCTGCTACAGCCTCGGGTGGCAATCTGTACTGTCTGATTCGTGGTAACACTACACCTGGTTTGAGAGTCACACGATAGGGTGTGATTTGCATATAACCTACATCAGTTGGACCTTGCGCCCATAAGTGCTGCGGAACATTAGACAGTCTTGAATCAAAATCTCGTAAAACATAGTGACCCTTGAAGTCACGTAGGAACAATCGTATTCCCTCTGGGGAACAGCATATAACTGCACCTAACTCTTTCAGTGTTTTAATGCCTAATAGGTTTTCTGGACATGATTTAGTAAGTAACAGATCAGTAGTGCGGGACAATGGACCTACTTCTAGAGTAACTGGCTTTGAAATCTCATTTACGATAGGTTTTCCTGAAAATCCAAGGGAAACATTTCTTGAGCCTGAGAGCGGAGCCCCTGGAACTTCGGCGTGACTAATTGTGGTCCTACTTGCCCCTGTATCAATCAAAAACTTTCTGTCTTTCCCTAATACTTGACTGTGAACATAGGGACCTTCTTGATCTACAGGTATCTCGATGAGAGGCAAGCCTACCTCCCTCTCTAGGCTGTTTCATGAATACTGCTGGTACTCTGGATACTCAGACTGCGCATACTGGTACATCTGCGATGTAACGTGCTGTGTTGCAGCAATAGGCTGCGGTGCTGTAACTGTCTGTTGTGCATTCTGTGACTGAGGAATCTGGGAAACTTGTTCTTGTCTAGGCGGACGTGGTCTTTCTTTAGTCTTACCAGTAGCTATGTTGTGTTTCAGAACTGCACACTCGTTTATAAAATGACCTGGCTGTTTACAATAGTTGCAGTTCCCTTTAACGGGAGCTGCGGGATGATTGACTTGATTCGGACCCCTCTTCTGACTGTCTTGAGGAACAGATTGTGCAACTAGTACTTTCATTTTCGTATCTTTCATACGTTTTCTCTCGTGTTCTTGCTCTTCCCTGATTCTATTCTGGTGGTACTGGAGCATCTGGAGCATCTGGGACGGAGTATTAGCTTGCCAGGTACTTTCGACTTTCAAAACTCGAGTTTTAACTTGCGGGCTTGAATTCTCGACTAGTTTAGTAACAAAAAGGTGAGGGTATGACTCACTACTTGTCTTGAGGCCACTATTGATGCTAAAGCATTTCTCAAATCTAGAATAAAAATCACTAATATCTTCCTCTTGTTTCTGTTTACAGGCTGAGATTGCATCCCAGTCTTCTTTTCTAGTTGTCAATAATCTGGGTAAAACTTGAATTAATAATTCTGGTAATTCTTTACATTTATCTCCAAGACCGGTACCTGGTACTCGTGCCTTGTCTTCGGCTTCTAGAACTGCCCAATCTATCTTTTTCTCTCCCACCTCCCATTCTTTTTCCTTTAGCTTTTCATACACCCCTGCGGGCAACAGGACCTTTAACATTTTAATGATATCTGGGTAAGTGTATTCTCCCATACGGAGCATGTCTTTTAATTCTCTATGGAACCCTGCTGGATCTTTGTCATGACAGGGAATTAATTTCTTCATTTCAAGGAGTTCCATCTTTGTAATCGGGGTGTAAACAAACACTCGTTGCATTTCACCGTCCTCTGTCTTAACTGGATGCACTTCTCGTAACGGGTTCTGTCTTTCTATGTAAAAGGGTTTACTTTCTGGGGGTGAGACATGAACAAAATGCGGGTTCAGAAACGTTCTATATTTGTGGCGCTGTTCGAGAATGACACTAATTAAATCGGTACCTAGACCTCTCCATCTATACTGGAGTAACTCGTTCAGGACATCGTGTAACGGACCTGGATCAGAGTGCTGACCCTCCTACAAAGTAATGAGGTGCTGAATCATATACATACCCACCAGTCGCTGCTCGGCTGGGGGCAATTTCAGAAACATTTGTGCCACTATTTCGTCTGGAAAAGTGGTAGAATCAGTAATCCATCGGACTGCTGATCGGGCTAGTTCTTGTTCATGCATGGTACTTAACTCACTGTAACCGATTCGTGATTTCAGAATGTGATCGGTAGCTTGGAACACTTGTTCTAGGGAACCTTGTTCTGGTGCTGAATGATGGAAAATTGACTTGTGTTCTAGGCGTAAATGGCGATCTGGAAATCTAGATTTTCCTACATACGCTATTCTGGCGGTATTCTCGTCGTCTTCCTCTTCAGGATCAGAGTTACTTTCTTTCTCGCTTACTTGTGCTGCTTTACGTTGTTCGTGTATCTTTATTATTTCTCTACGGATTTTCTTGTACATACTCTCCATGGCACTAATGGTATTGTGCTTACCCTCGGCTATATTATCACTCCACTTTGTCAGGATTTTCATTTCGGCCGGATCTTTAGACGGGTAATCTTGTTCTCTTATTAGACAGTTAATTAAAAACTTTAATATCATACGCTGGATCTCAGCTTTCCTTTGAGACATGGCATCACTAATACTTTCTGGATCATCCCCTGTACGGATGAAACGATATATTCTGTCTAGATCTTCTTTCATATTGGGTAGGGTGACTAGATACTCGGTCACCCTCCTTACGCGTACTGAATATAAAACCATATTATTCTCGCCTGGGACTGGGTCATAGGCACATTCACCAAGGGCTTGCCTGATTTCTGCAACAGACTTATTACTCTTGGGAGTACGCTGTGATGCTTGAGCATGTAATTCGAGTGCTGATAAACGCTTGCGTGGCGGCGGGGTTTGAGGAGGACCTCCTCCTGCGGCCCCTAGACTAGAATCGTCGACTGATATTCTTCTTGGTGGAGCGGGAAATTGAAATGCTGGCTGGACCGGGGGTACCGTAGCAGGTACTGCATGGGGTGCCCCGGTGTCTGGAGAAGCAGGATGTGCCTGATTTACTGGGACTGGCGGAGCGCGAACAGGATTTGCATATTCAGGGACTGTGTCGTCCAGATAGGACGAAATAAAAATATCAGCTGCGGTCTGTTTGTGACGTAGCTTGGTCGGAACTAGTGGTGGCGGGAAATTACTGGATGCCTCCGGGGTCGCTTTTGGCAAGCCCTCGGCAAGAAGAGGATACATACCCTTAATAAGGGCATGCCTCTGTCTGTCTGACTGTTCGGCTTTGACTTGTTCACCTATCTCGATTAATTCTTTTTCTTGGGCTCGCTCTAAGGATTCTCTACTTAATTCTGACTTTCTGATTTCTTTTTCGGTTCTTTTATGAGCTTCTTTGCGCCATAACTCAATGGCATCTTTCTGTGATTGTCTGGCTTTCTTTTTCCATAATGCCTCTTCTACTCGCATGATGCATTCGGCATCCCATGTACCCGATACGGGCCATCTATACTTTTCTTCTAACTGTTTGGTATACTCTACCCATAAATCTAGATACAATATGGCACTTATGCCATGCTTCTGATACATAAAGTGACCTGGACTGTCCCTGGGCGGGACGGGAACTGCTGCTTCCAGCAGACCCTTTCTAGTTTTTAACTGACGTAACTTGGAAAATATGGGCATGACTGAACTGTAATCTAGACACAATACAATACACAATAAACACGATACTTATACCCCATTCATACCACGACATTAAAATACATGAAAAACATTTAAAATAACAGTTCGAACAGAATACTACCTGGAAATATTGAGAACAGAACACATAAATTTTCTCGAGAACAGAAACTGACTAGAACAAAAACTAGATGCACTGCTGAAACAGTACGAAACTTACCGGTCTCGTAAAGAGACACGTCAGGACCCGCATCCACCGAAGTGGACACTTCGTTTGTGGGACTGTGTACCACCAACCCACAGACCAGAGTCAATTAAATTGACCCTGTCTAGATACCACCCCAGTAACGGTACTCACCGGGCAGCAAGAACGGAAGGCCTCAGACTGGACTGGACTGCTACGACGACGGACGACGAACTTCGGACTTCGGACTTCAGTTACGGGTGGACCTCCGGATACCTCGGACCTTGGACTCTTGGCTTGGGCTCTGGTCGGGACTCGCCGCGTTCCTCCACCGTCTCGTCTGGATGCTGGACCGCCTCCTCCGTCTCCTCCGTGGGCCTGAGGGATACCTGAGCAGAAATATCTGCCACTGCGCAGAAGAGTTCCGTCACGACTGCAGAGGGTCAGGGGGTCGGCGTGGCTTCACCGACGCGTGGGGAAAGGGCAAGTCCCTATTCGGGCGCCATTATGTGGTAAATAAATAAATAATACCCTATTTTTGACTAGACATATATCATAACAGATAGCTCAATAAATAAGAGTCAAGATTCGAGGTAGTAGGAGTTTTGCAGGTTTATTACAGCATAAGGACAGGATCAGGACAACCTGCATAGGAATAGGATGACAGGGTGACAGGGCCCAGCAGCTGCTGGGGCTGGATCTGGGATGAGCGCGCTGACTTTTAATAACAATACATGAGCATATATACATAACGCAAACACATAGCATTACATTGCAGTGGGCGTAGCAGTAGGCGTGACGCGTAGCAGTCGCGAAAGATAAGGGGGAAAAGAGGTGTAACAGGGCGTATACATAGACATGTGATGCAAACGTAACAGGATATGTCATGAATGGGGCGGAAACCATGGAGGGGGCTACCTGAGGAGCCGGGACCTCTAACCTGATGGTGCGCGCAAACTGGCAATGACGTATCACTAGGAGAAGCTGGGGGCTATGAACTCTGTGCTAGGAGCAGAGACTGAAGTCTGGAGGGTCGGAGCGACATGTACCTAAACCCTATCTAGTATCTGATGTTTAGGGAACATGTTGATATAAACTAGAAGTTAGGAGGGGAAAGGCTAACTTGATTCTAAGACTGGACCATGCATTATTCTACATGTAGTGCGTGATGAAGAATATTAAATGACCATTAAATGCAGTATTTCTCCAACGTGGAGACGTGAAGGCTAGACAATGACGGAAACTATTGATGCAGTTCAGTAGTTTAGGAATGCAGGGAAGGAGGACTGAACTGATAACTGGAATCATAACATATTCTTGGCAGACTCAGAGACTGAGCCAGGCTGGACCGGGCACTGCGAGGCAGGAAGTAAGTGAAGGGTCGAGGATACAGGTGGGGGCTGTATCCCTCCTCAGCGAAGCTTCAGGAGACAGGAGCTGAATCTGGTGTCCGGGCCCTTTTGAGGCCTAGAAACGGGGACTTTATAATGGAATAACGTGCACACTGAGAAACGTGGCAACGTAGCTTTACATAGGCCTGATATTCGTAGTATTCACGAGGACTGGAAACTGGCATACTAGAGGTGGACACAATTGTAATTGCGTCATTAATCGGACATGGGGAGTACATATGCATATTTAATCATGCACACATAACATATGATGGATGACACGTAGGGACACAGAACATGGCAAAATTTACTTTTCCACACTTGGGCCAGCCCCGTGGTCTTGGTTCCAAAGGCTGCAGCGCCTGGTGCTTCACCGGAACTTCGGTTCTGTGTGGATTACCGAGGACTCAATTCAGTCACCAAGACTGACGCGCACCCCATCCCCAGAGCTGATGAGCTCATCGATCGGTTAGGGGCTGCCCGGTACCTTAGTACGTTTGATCTAACGTCTGGGTACTGGCAGATCGCCTTGACCGATGGGGCAAAAGAGAGGTCAGCATTCTCCACACCAGATGGGCACTACCAGTTCCGGGTTATGCCCTTTGGGATGAAGAATGCCCCTGCCACCTTCCAGAGGTTGGTCAACCAGGTCTTGGCTGGACTGGAGGATTTCAGTGCCGCCTACCTGGACGACATCGCAGTGTTCAGCGCCAGCTGGGAGGAACACTTGTGCCACCTCCAGGAAGTGTTGTTGGCCCTGCGCAGAGCAGGCCTCACAATCAAAGCCAGTAAGTGCCAGATTGGGCAGGGTTCAGTGGTGTACTTGGGGCACCAAGTAGGGAGCGGCAAGGTGGCCCCCCTGCAACCCAAGATTGATACCATCCTGGCATGGGCACCGCCCAAAACCCAGACTCAGGTGAGAGCCTTCCTGGGTCTCACGGGTTACTACAGGAGGTTTGTCAAGGATTATGGTAACATTGTGCACCCCTTGACTTCGCTGACTTCCAGGAAGCAGCCACGACTTGTGAACTGGACTGACGCCTGTCAGACAGCCTTTGACACCCTGAAAACTGCAATGTGCACAGCACCCATACTCCAGGCACCCGACTTTTCTAAAGAATTTGTTGTCCAGACGGACGCTTCAGAGCATGGCGTGGGGGCTGTTCTAGCTCAGGTGAATGAAGAGGGCCGAGACTTACCTGTAGCCTTCATCAGCAGGAGGTTACTTCCCAGGGAACAGAGGTGGAGTGCGATAGAAAGAGAAGCATTTGCTGTGGTCTGGGCACTGAAAAAGCTGAGACCCTACCTGTTTGGGACTCACTTCCGGGTGCAGACAGACCACAGGCCCCTCAGATGGTTGATGCAGATGAGGGGTGAGAATCCAAAGCTGTTGAGGTGGTCCATTTCCCTACAGGGGATGGACTTCACGGTGGAACACCGCCCTGGCACAGATCACGCCAATGCTGATGGTCTGTCCAGATTTTTCCGCCTTAGTGATGAGGACTCCCTAGGGTAAGGGTAGTTCTCCCCACATTTCAGCTGGAGGGGACACGTGTTAGACCTGGCATCATTGGCATGAGTCTCCCCTCCGTTTTTTCTGTTTGCCTCCTCTGTTTACAATGTTTTTGCTGGTATATGCTTTGGGCACTGTGCCACTGCTGATCAGTGCCACAGTGCAAGTGCTCCCCATGTGAAATTGCTGTATTGATTGACTTCCATGTTTGGCTTATTTGGTTTACTATCAGTCCCTAGTAGAGTGCACCAGGAGTGCCAGGGCTTGTAAATACAAATGCTGCTAGTGGGCTTGCAGCACATGTTGTGCCACCCACAAGAGCGGCCTAGTAAAAGTATGTCTGAAGGTCTGCCATTGCCAGACCACGTGCAGTCTGACTGTCACGAGGACTGCGCAAGTACACCTACTTGCCAGTCCCTAAACCTTCCCTTAACTTCATGTTAGTCACCCCTATGGTAGGCCCACGGGCAGGGTGCATTGTAAGCATAAGGTAGGACAAGCCTGACAAGGTTGGCATGTCCTAATAGTGAATTACAGCCATAGTCGTTTTTCACTATTGTAAGGTAACCTGCTCTCCATCAGTTAGAATGGGCTGCCAGGATTATTAATGTTATAATCCTAGCGGGCTCGGGGAGCATGGTGCAATGTCGAGTTTGGTATCCCGGAACTCAGGGTTTAATAACGCATCCATTTGTGTGGATGGTTTTTGGACTCTGTGTTTGAAAATAGCACTTTTAGAAAGTAGCTATTTTCTTGTCTAACTGTCTACCGGTCTCTGCTGGTTCTGGTGTGTGTGTGACAGGAGCTGGGTGGCTCCAGAGAGTCTGAATGAGTCAGTGTGGGATGAGTGGGGCATTTGCATTGAGAGTAGGGGAAGAGTAGCTCTTGATAGCCTGCCCTGCCTGATACAATGTTGGCTCCGCCCCCCTGCCAGGCGACTGATGACTCTGTGCTTGCCTGGGACTTTCCTGGCCCGCCTCCTGCCGGGCAGCTGATGGCCCTGCCCCTGCCAGTGACAATGCTGGCTCCGCTCCTGCTGAGCGGCTGAGGACTCTGCCCTGCCCAGTGAATAGGCCAGGTGCTTCGGCCTGGCAACACCCACAACAAACCCAGGATGGGGGGAAATTCCCCTGCATGGACAAAGGGATCAAAGCCAAAAAGGGGTATAAGAGAAGGACCCCTGAACCAAGAATTCAGATCACTTCTGACAAGGAAACCTGAACCAAGGACAAGAAGCCTGCTGATCTAAGGACTGCCTATCCCTTCTGCCAGAGTGCTGTTTGTTGGGGGAATCCTGCATTGCTTCTTTATTTTTGCCAAGGAACCAGGAGAGAGGAACTGTGTGTGTACTCTCACTCTTTGCTAAGAAAATCTCCAAGGGCTGGAAGAGTGCCAGTCTCCTGTTGAAGTCACAGGGCTAAAGGACTTCATCTGCTTAAAGTGCTATTTGCTGGAATTTGTGAATCCAGCACCTCTGAAAGAATCCAGCAATCTCGACGCCGACGGACGCCGCCGAATCCAGCTCGACATCGTGAGTAACGGCTCCAGTGTCCCGCTTCCTCGACGCCGGCCGCCGGGCCCGATCGACGCCAGCAGCAACGCCAGTGAGTAGTGAGTTCGGCTCCAGCTCCAAGTGACCTCGTGTCTGCACCGCTGCTGATCGCATCGACTTCGAGCCCTCTCGACGCCGTGAGCGCTGCTCACTCTTGCAACATCGACATCGACGACGTCGTATCCTGCTTCATCCCGTGAGCGCTGCTCCCGCCTGACTTCGGTCGACGCCGCTGCAGATCGCCCCGACTCCGAGGCCCGATCGACGCCGAAGACGCGACGCCGGACATCTCGACGCCGCTGATCATCGAGTGCTTCACTTTTCCAAGGTACTGTGTTGTTGGGGTCTGTGCGACTCCGGGCTCGACGTAGCGCTCCTCGCGGTCGACGCCGAACCTTTGGATTAACTTTGCCTCGACGTCGTGTGACTCCAGTGTGGGTTACATTGTTGCCAAGACCTGTGTTTTAGAGAAGAAGAGTTGCTTTTGATACTAAAGACTTTGTGCTAAGAAGAAACCGTGCTTGAACTATTATTTTTCCTTCCAAGAGTATTTATTAAGATTGTGGTATATTTTTGTCGTTATTTGGTCTTGTGCTAAGCCTTATATAAAAATACTTATTTTTATAATACTACTGTGTCGTGTCCATTTGTAGTGTATCCACTTTATTACTGTATGTGGTCATAAATGCTTAACGCACTGCCTCTGAGATAAGCCTGTCTGCTTTGCCAAGCTACCAAGGGGGTGAGCAGGGGTTATCTAAGTGTGTGATCTCCTTGCCCTGACTAGAAAAGGTGTGTCCCTATTTGTCAGAAGTGTATACCTCTGCCAACTAGAGACAGCCGCTTCTAACATTTTCCCATTGCAATATAAAATGTGACTGCACACTTTCTAAGAAAGTAAAAATTCCACCAAGAACTGTTTAAAATATATATATTTGATGGATGTTTGCGCATTAACATAGACTTCCCCCTATGCCGGGCTCCCAAACCGGACCAAAATGGCGTACAGGGGGACCGTGAATTAGAAATATTCATAACTGCACATCCTACAAAAACAACTGGTGACGTAGAAGGCTTGTGCACTCGCACCTGTTCATGGCGACTTGTAGGGAAGGCACAACCGATGCGGGTAAATTTATAATGAAGTAACATGAATAAGGGGTTAGCACCGCACGACTGACCCCCATACAAATCGTATAGTGCCCTTCCTTATAAATAGCTTGTAAATTCATAACAGAGGTACCTGGGAACAAACCAGGAAGGTTATTCCAGGCAACCAGAATTACCTACACGATACTCTACACGCCTCAGTTTCCGGGCTAATGGCATCTTGAGAATTTGCTTTAGGGTAAGAGGCCTAAATATTTGAGGCTAGAACTGGAAACTGAGCTAGGGGACTTGTTTTGCCTTTGGAATAAATTAAAACTCCCTCCCACGGAAACGCACATTTTCAGTAAAACGTAATCGACGCACATTTTCAGTAAAACGTAATCATACCAGAAAAGTGCATCCGCCATTACCAGAGGATGTAGTGCGTTAAAACCTTTTGAACAAAGAAACAGATTAACACTCCCTCACAAGGAATAGCGCATTTTCTTTTAAACATTATCATGCAAGAAATGTGCATCCGCCGGAACCAGAGGATGTAGTGCGTTACAACGTTGTAAAGAAAGAAACAGATTCAAACTCCCTCAACTGGAATCGGCTACCACAGGGTGAATTGCGTTACAACGTAGTAAATAAGGAAAACAGATTACGACTCTCACAAATGGAATCGCGCGCCAAAGAAGGGAGGGGGACCGCATCGAGACTAGGAGGCGGGGAGCAGGTGGGGGAGGGGGGTCTGCATTACCCGCCAAAACCATGGGGCCCGGCGCTTGACCAAGCGGCCTCCGCCCGAGTCCCCGAACCACCACTCGCCGCCTCGTGTGCGCCAGAGAGCGGGGAAACAAAACGTACCCGGCACAAGGCGCGGCCCTCCCGTCCTCCTCCGAACGCGACTCAACTCGGAAAGGGTAGCCAGGCTGGCCGGTGCCTCCCGGACCCAACCGAGGCCCGGACCCTGACCCGGAAACACAAGGCCCCAGCCGAAGATTACAAACGCAAAGGGATTGCCGCCCTAAGACCCCCAACACAAAATGCGAAGCGAGTCGGCAACGTGCCCCGACAAGGCCGCACAAGTGAAACATCCTCCCAACTAACAACAAATATTTACCAGCCTTACAATACATGCATTGCGTCCGAAACCAAAGTCAATCTTACTCCTAACCGCGGCTATCCGGAAGCAGTAAGATATATATGATATAAATCACTTTTAGGAGATGTATAAATCGCATGCAACACGTTTAAGTTACATGTCGGTGCCTGGGGCAAGCCATGAGGAGTACAGCGGCTTACATCACTCTGAAAACCAGACCGCCTAGCCCTGGAGGACAAACACAGGAAACCCTTCTTTACTGCTTTGAACATCACTATGGCGACTAGCGAAGGAGGTCGCTTAAGAGCATGAAAGCATGAAGGAGACGACTCCCGTGCCCACATTTTAATACTTCTAGCCCTACATCCTCTGCACAACGAATAGGAATGCCGACCCTGAGGAGGAGAGGCCCAATCCCCACAGCTCTACCGCCAACCTCGAGCACCCGACTGATAATTGGAGGCCTGGCAGAACAGGGGAGAGACCCTTAGCGCTGACGTGTATTAAATCCATATTTGTAGTAACGCGCGCAATCACCCATAAGGTTCTCAGGAGCTGGGGGCCGTCGGGAAGATTTATAGCTATTACCCAGAGTCACATGTGCCGGACTCATCTGCCGCCGGTGTAGGGGATCAAACCGTGATGAACCTTATCGGAGTGCTAAGCTGACTAATGATCGGACATTGCAATGCATAAGAAAACTGCCAGCTATGGTACACAAACCCATGCCTCCGAAGAAACGGGAGCCTTGGATGCTGCAACATAGACCGCTAAGCCACTCTCCTTTAGTTTGCTTAGCGACCGGATGGCCACCCCGCCCCATTACATCCTAGTCAACAAAAGTAAAGCACTATGCACAACCACGGCAAAACATCATCATCATATAAATTTTTACCCCCGTTCATACCGCCATCAACTTAGTCACTCGTAATCCCAGCAGTTACCCAAAGAGGGGGGGGGGGGGCTGACACCATACCAACTCGCAGCACACACCCCACATATCCAAGATCGCGCCCCGATCAGCCCTTGCTGGTAGAGAGGTCCACCTGCCGAACGCTACCACATGCTCTCGGTCGCCGCTCAACCGCTGCCGGGCCCTGCTCATGCTCTCATGTCCATAGATAGCGCAAACGCAAGCACGTGCTGCCGCCAGCAAGGCATGGAACGGTGTAACCCGGTCACCCCACAAATGTGCAATCTGGCCGACAGACCCCAGCAGTCGCTGCGACCGCCCTTGTATAAAGCGCCGAGATTCACAACAGCGACCCTCGAGGCGCAACGAATGCGCACGTGAACACCAGCAAGCCCCTGCCTGTACTCCTCCAACATGGACCGCACGAGAACCGAGCAGCAAGAAGCAGGCCAGCATTGAGGCCTGGTGGTGGAACGGCACACACATCAAGCTCCAAGCCGGGCTAACGAGACCCAGTCACCCGAGCACGAGGCCACGGAAGCATCTGCCGCACAACACGACCCCCAGCCAATGAGGGGGGGGGCACGGACCTCCATAACCACAAACCCCTGCCCCACCATCCAGACGACCCAACTCCCACACGGAGCCACAATAGGAAATTGGGGGGGGGGGCCACAACCTCAAATGCCCGCACTCACCCGGACAAAACCCGACGCCAGACAAGACACGTCGCGTCACCAGGACGAGCCAACGGCACCAAGGTAGAAAGAGTGTCCCGATGTGTTCGTCGCAACGTCCGGAGCGGCAAAGAGGCCACCACAACGGCCAGAGGGGGAGATATACCCTCTCCCTGCCAGCCCCGGACGTGCGTCACAGGTCCGCCCACCTCCACCAGGCAACCTGCCCTGAGGAGGGGTGGAACCATAAGCTGGGGGTCGGGGGTGGCCCTACGTGACTAAGGGCCCGCCCTCCTGATGGCCACCGGGTGGCCTCGGGCAGGCGCAGATCAAGATTACAAAGTTCAGCTTGTATTACAGTTAACCAATCATGTATTGGCTTCAGCTTTACTTCTAGTTCGCCTACAAATCTTCCATAGGGCTTCTCCAGCAAATCCTCAGTCTCTGTCTTATTGCAAACCTCAGCATCCCCCTGCAGGTTTTTAGGCATCGTCCGTGGGCATTTAGACCTGTTGCACATTTCTAATCTTTTTCTCTTCCCTCTTAAGCCTTTAGACGCCAGAGGGATAATTTAAATTTGAGGCTCCGGGAGCACACCTGGTCCCGGGGTAGAAGGGACAGTGAGAGAAGTAATAACACTTGGACCCTCCAAATTACTTAAGGTCACATCATACAAGCCAGAGACCTCCAGAGAAAGGTTCGGAGGCGGCATGCGGGGAGGTGGGGAAAGGGAAAGAGAGTGCTCCTCTAATTCATGCTGTAAAAAACATTTAGGGAAGTGCTAGTGTGGGGCTTGGTTGTGCTAACAGGTAGCTTATGTTTTCCCATTGCAATATAAAATGTGACTGCACACTTTCTAAGAAAGTAAAAATTCCACCAAGAACTGTTTAAAATATATATATTTGAAAAAAAGTTTGCCCGCTCAGCCTCCTCCAACCAACAGATAAAATCAAGAGTTCGCCAAACAAAGATACACTTTACCTGACAGATCATCAAGTTAATCAGCGGGAATGTTGATAGCCACATGGTTCCTTGGTGATGAAGTTCATGATTTTCCCCGTTGGCTTTAACGAAGAGAATCGTGGCTATTCAATGTAGGTCTGTGCTGTCTTCCTCAAATGAAAACCCACAATATTCTTTAGACATTTTTAATATTTCGGGGAAAATGTATTTAAAGGTCTAATATTTTTTAATGGCTTATGACTTCCAAATTTTAGGCCTGATTTATCAGTTTGCAGGAAAGGATCTTCTCTGCGTCGGCGATGGTGTTCCCTCCCCGCCAACATAGTGGTCCGCCCACCCAATTTAATTTTTGGTGAACCGCCAATTTGGCTACAAAGGAGACTAGTTTGTCTCTGCTGTGACCAAACTTTTCTAACGGCCCTGGCGAGTAAGTGCCATCAAATGGCTACCTGTCCACCCGCCCAATTTAGATGGTTGAACATCTAGCCATTTTTTACTGTCTTTCAGTAGTGAGGGACAGTAAAATCGTAATAATGCTCCCCCTGCCATGGGAGAAGACTCCCATGGTAAGGAGAGAATGACTTTTTTTCTTTACAAAAATAAAATACCATTTTGGGATTTTTAAGCACAAATTACACCTTCTTCTATGTAACAGCAACATCTATCAAGCTAGTCATCTCACTGTAAGCTTCGCCCACTCTTCTTGTATTCAGATAGCATATTCTCACTCCATGGAGTCACTGCGATGCCATATTAAAAATAGACTGTAGCATAAGGCGGACCGGTGAATCCATGTCACAGGGCCAAAACTGTTCCGGATCTGGCATAATATTTTATGTATCACTGTATTCTGGGAGTTTATTTTACTATTTTATTTAGCCTATAGAACTAAAATTCTAATTATATGTAAAAGCAAAGTCAAGTAGTAGAAAAGTGGTGCCATAGTGACATTGATTCATCTCATCAAATAATAAACACACTACTGTTGCAAATATGGTTCGCATCAATAACAGTGAGTAGGATGGGGCTTGAAAAGTGCAAGAACTCTTCTGTTTTATTTTAAAACCTAACTCACATACATTGTCCCATCTACCCTGAAAAGAAAATAGAGCAAGGTTTTTGTTTAAGTCATTGAAGAGTACTGCAAAGTGGCCTGTGCCTGCTGACTAGAGTGGTGCAGCTGTGTCACTCAGCTATGAACCATCAAACCTCTAGTATCAACACATTTTAAGTGAAAGGGACACCTTTGTCTGCTAATGGCCCGAGATACTTGAAGAATCTGTAGCACAAACACAGCCACAGATACTATATCTGAAAGAGACACGTTAGTATTAGATTCCTTACCTTAGAATATCCCCAGGGGTCAGACTGGATCCGGAAACTTTTGCGTAGCAGTACCCTTGCGCGTCGGTAGGCGTCGTCTGCGGCTCCGCGTCCGTCGTCGGCCTCGTGAGCGCCGTGATGATGTTGTCGGAGTACTTAGACGCCGCCTCCGCGTGCTGACGTCAGTTCTTCTTTTTTCCGCGCCAGCAAGCGCAGATCTGGAAAAAGCAGTAACCCTAGTCAATTTTTGACTAACTTTTTGATCGATTTTTGATCATTTTTCGAAGTCTTTTCGACTCCGATTGGTGCCGTAGGGATGCCCGGCTTTAAGCACTGCGAGGATTGCGACCGCCTGATGTCGGTCACGGATCCTCACCACCTATGTTTAACTTGTCTAGGCGTCGATCACGACGACAAGGCCTGCTCCGACTGCCGGGCCCTCTCTTTGAAAGCCAGGCGGGAGCGGTCCCGCAGGCGACTCGAACGCCGGCAGTCGGTCCTGCGCCGCGAGAGGTCTCGGTCCCACGGGAGGTCGAGGGACAGGTCGCGGGCTCGAAGCCACCACAGCTCCGAGAGTAGGCCGCACTCCTCCGGGTCGAAGTCGTCGTCAGGTAAGAAGCACAAGAAGTCCAAGAGGCGTCATCGCTCTGCGGACTCCCCCCGATGCTCGCGCGATGCGGCCGGGTGTTCGGGTGACACCGCCCATGCGGCTCCGTCGGAGTCGCGGGTGCCGCGTTCAGCGCCACACCCTCCGGTCACTGGGCTCAACGCGACGCCGGAGGAGATCGAGCGCTTCCTCATGGCCATGAGGAAACTCTCTCCTCCGACGGGATGCGTGGCGCCTTTGGGCCCAGCGGACCCGTCTGGGACCCCTAGCGGGTCGGGGGTTTCGGCCCCGATGCCGTTGGGTGCTTCGGCCCCGACGCCGCCGCCGCCTTCGGGCCCGGCGCCGCAGGTTCCCGCTCTCCCGGCGCCGCGGGGTCCAGTTGTCCCGGCGCCGCCGGCGCCTTCGGGCCCGGCGCCGCGGGACGCCGCTAGACCTTCTTCGGGATCTGGATCGTCACCGGTGGACCTTACGACCTCCCCGGCGTTGGACCATCAGGTGTCGCCTCCTGCGCCGTCCTCGGGCGGCGCCGTCCCCGATGCCCCCTTCATTCCTGTTCCGACGTCGGGACGGCCCCGATGGGTGCCGCTCCAGACGTCGTTTGGGGAGTTTCACTTCTATGAACAGGCCCCATTAGTTGAGAACCCTGAGTTTCAGGAGATGGGTGATGAAGAGGATTGGGAGGGGTCTGAGGACCCTCTGACCAGAGAGTGTCAGTCTCATGAGGACTTGGCAGGAGACCTTGGGGAGGCCAGTGGCCTGGACACCTCTCCAGACACTGGTTCGGAGGAGGGGGCTACCCACAGCGTGGTGTTGATGAGGGCTGCCTTGGGCCTTGAGCTCCGCGTCGCGGCCGTGAGGACTAATCTCCTCACTGAGGTCCTTAAACCGCAGTCAAGCTCGGCTAAGCCTCTGCTGCCCTTTAATGAGGCCTTGACCGACGTTCTTCTGGGCACTTGGTCCAAGCCCGCTACGGGTTCGCCCGTAGATAGGAACGTGGCCAGACGCCACCGCCCCGCCCCGGTTGACCCATGTTTCCTGTCCACCCACCCTACCCCCGAGAGCCTGGTCATCCAGGCCTCTAATTCCCAGACCGCATTCCCGTCGGCACTGCCGGACAGGGAATCTAAGAGGTACGAGCAGTACGGCAAAAAGATCTTCTCGTCCCTAAGTTTGGGACTGCGGTCTTCCAACACCGCATGCCTCTTGGGCCGCTACACCCACTCTCTGTGGGATACGGTCGCGGAAGTGCTGCCAGAGTGTCCGTTGGAGGTATGGGCCAAACTCGGCCAAGCCCTTGTGGAGGGCCGGGATGCAGCCAAATATTCCATACGGTGTGGGCTGGATACCACCGACTCACTGGGTAGAGCGATGGCAACGACGGTGGCGGTCAGACGCCATGCCTGGTTGAGGTCCGCCAACTTTTCGGCCGATGTCCAGAACACATTGATGGACATGCCCTTCGATGGCCGTCGCCTCTTTGGCGACAAGGCAGACCATGCGCTCGAGCGCTTTAAGGACTCCAGGGTTACGGCCAAGTCCTTGGGCCTCTCGGCCCCGCGCCAGCAATCGGCTGCCTTTCATTCCTTTCGTGGCCACGGAAGGGGTGTACCCACACATGCTGCCAGCCACGCTCCGCAGGGTAATACCCAACGCGGTGGCGGCCGTGGGAACCGCCGTCCCGGCGGTCAGGGACAATGGCGGTTCACGGTTGGCCACGAGCACTTTCAGTATACCGTGCTCCCCTTCGGCCTTACCAGCGCCCCACGGGTGTTCACAAAGGTGATGGCGGTGGTCGCAGCTCATCTGCGCAGGTTAGGGGTTTCAGTCTTCCCCTACCTCGACGACTGGTTGTTGAAGGCGGGCTCGCCCCAGACAGTCGTCAGCCACCTCCAGACTACGGCAGATCTCCTGCATCGGCTGGGGTTCTCCATCAATGTGCCGAAGTCACACCTGTGCCCCTCTCAGAAGCTCCTTTTCATCGGAGCGGCTCTCGACTCGGCGCGGTTTCGGGTTTAGCCACCCGAGCAGCGGGTCCGGGATATTCAGGCTCTGATTCCTATCTTTAAGCCGTTATCCCGGGTCTCGGTCAGGTTGACGCTGCGGCTTCTGGGGTTGATGGCCTCCTGCATCCTGCTGGTGCATCACGCCAGGTGGCGGATGCGGGCTCTGCAGTGGGACCTGAAGTTTCAGTGGGTAAGGAAAGGAATCTAATACTAACTAATGTCTCTTACAGATATATCGTTACACAAGTAGTAACTTGTGGGATGGGTAGTGCAACACCTGCATTGTGTATCTTGATAATATTCCTAATAGTACAAAAGGGATTGGGCGGAGTCACGGGGAATCAGCAATCTTAGGTCTTTGCCTCATACTTGCATAACGCCTATCTGAAATTGTGTGTAGTTTGTGTATTTTTTTCAAAGTAAGAAAGTCCTTTTTTTACTGAAACTGAAACATTTTGACACTCAATTTATGTAATGAACACTAGGTTGTATGTGCTTTATACCCACACTAATCTCCTTGAGAAGCCTATGATTAGTTGCCATTACTAACACTGACAGTCAAGTGCTTGAATAGTTGTATCAAGCACTGTTGTGCTATAGCGTAGGTCGAGCCAAATAACCCTGGGCTCCACAGCTGCAACCCACTAGGTCAACCAAGCCCTGTGGACCTCACAAATGCTTTAACTTCACACTGTATCAATAGGCCACTCATTAGATATCTTAGGTATATGACCTAAAATGAAAATTGTCCCTCAATTCCATCAATAGGGCAATGAAAATTAGTGATGAGCTGCCAGACTTTACAAGCATCAATAAAGGGTAAATGTTTAATAGCGTACCATCTCAATTTATATGGTAACAACTATCATTTCCACAAAGTCGTGTTGATTCTTTGTGTTATATTTGTTCAACGTGACATCAAGATCACAGTGCTATGCCTTGACTGCATTGTCCACTCTGCCTGGGGCACAAGATTCCAGGTCTTCAGTGGAAGCTGTACTACTGTAGACGAAGTAGATATTGAAGACCAGCCTGACCCTTCAGGATTGGCTTACCAGTGCTCTAAACCTCTCACTGAGGATGTAAGATCAAAAAACATCCAGCAGAGTTGTGCCTCCATTAGCAACATCAGTACCGCGACAAGCCTCCTGTGGGCTCACCCCTCCAACAACTGTGGTGCCCACTGTCCTGGCTACTGTGACAACAACAGCCAAAACATCTGTCTACAACCAGGCCGCCTTGTCCACCAAGTCAAGGTCATAGAATGGGTTGGAAAGTGCTGATGCAGGACCTTTTGAGCTCAGGAAAGCTCAGATTGAGGTCACTAATGTGAACATCATGAGTAGAAACCTGATGGGTACAGCCAGAAAGCAGGAGTATCAACTGGACCAGATTATTAAACTCCCAAGCACCCAGAATGATATCCGGAAGCATCACCTGAGTGTTCAAACTCTACATTCTGGGGTGCGCAGTGTCTGATTTAGCGGACTCTTTCTGTGGTCATGTATCATCTGCTTAAAGCTCAGTCCCAGAAACATTTCCAGCTGGCATCTCCATGAAACAGGACACTGCTGCCCACTGACCCTGGCTTGGTTGATAATAACAACAACAAATCAAAGGGGGAGGGGGTAGCTTGCACAAGAGCATCACTCAGCTTCAATAGAGATAACAGAGAAATCAAATAGAGGGGAAGAGGACAAAATCAAATCGAGTATCCCTAAACAGGAATTCTTGTAGGACCCTCAACAGTGAGTCTGTCTGTGGCATGTTCCCCGCTGATATACTGATGACTGATAGTAACAACGTTAGGTTTGTCCTACACCAGGTGGAGATGTCTCTCATACCAGAGACATTCTGGAATCCATACTAATATTATAAAGAGAGAGCCCAAACCTTTGAGGCGGGTAAGGTCCGGAACCACAGCGCCAATCGGAACACCCAATACAGCATTGCAAAAGACAGTATCAGCAGATGGACATAGGCTATACAGCAGCCCAAAATATACATTAGAAGGGGAAAAGAATGTTTTGTGCAAAGTAGTCCGTTGTGGGCGTGTGCGTTGTGCTGTAAAGCGATGGGCGCGGCATTCGGCAAAAGACTGCGGGATTATACCGCTTGCGAGAAGCGTTCAGTGTGGGACTAGCGTTCCAATACAAGTGGGCGTGTCCTTTAGCATTGTTGTGGGCGGTGGTTGTTGACGCGATGTTGTGCGTCTAAGTGGCGTAGGCTGGAGCGGACAAACACGTTCGGGGATGGAGCGAACACACACGCGTCGGCTGGAGCGGACAAACACGTTCGCGGCTGGAGCGGACACAGTTCGCATATTGCAGTGGCGTCGGCTACAGCGGACAAACACGTTCGTGGCTGGAGCGTGTTAAGGTACATATTGCAGTGGCGTCGGCTACAGCGGACAAACACGTTCGCGACTGGAGCGTGTTAAGGTTTTAAAATAAATTATTAGTACCTACTCGAACCATTGAAGACATTCTGTTTTTATGCCTGGACAACGTCGGGACGGGCTGCTAGTCCTTGATAAAAACAATATGCTTGAAATGACATCATACCTCCCAAATCATTTGACTTTTTTTCCAATATATAGGGGGTAGTGGCATGTTTAAAACAAATTACAGGATGTGTTTTGTGTAGGAATTAGGTCTCCCCCCCTTCTATATCAAGAAACACCTGGTCAACATGTTTTAGCCTACTTACGCCCTCTTGGGTCGGTGGCTTTCATCAGGACTATGGGTCGTTTTTCAGATCCCTGGTTATGGTAGTCCTCTCTCAATGGAGAATTTTAAGCCCTTCACTGCAGGCACTCAGCTTCAATAGAGATAACAGAGAAATCAAATAGAGGGGAAGAGGACAAAATCAAATCGAGTATCCCTAAACAGGAATTCTTGTAGGACCCTCAACAGTGAGTCTGTCTGTGGCATGTTCCCCGCTGATATACTGATGACTGATAGTAACAACGTTAGGTTTGTCCTACACCAGGTGGAGATGTCTCTCATACCAGAGACATTCTGGAATCCATACTAATATTATAAAGAGAGAGCCCAAACCTTTGAGGCGGGTAAGGTCCGGAACCACAGCGCCAATCGGAACACCCAATACAGCATTGCAAAAGACAGTATCAGCAGATGGACATAGGCTATACAGCAGCCCAAAATATACATTAGAAGGGGAAAAGAATGTTTTGTGCAAAGTAGTCCGTTGTGGGCGTGTGCGTTGTGCTGTAAAGCGATGGGCGCGGCATTCGGCAAAAGACTGCGGGATTATACCGCTTGCGAGAAGCGTTCAGTGTGGGACTAGCGTTCCAATACAAGTGGGCGTGTCCTTTAGCATTGTTGTGGGCGGTGGTTGTTGACGCGATGTTGTGCGTCTAAGTGGCGTAGGCTGGAGCGGACAAACACGTTCGGGGATGGAGCGAACACACACGCGTCGGCTGGAGCGGACAAACACGTTCGCGGCTGGAGCGGACACAGTTCGCATATTGCAGTGGCGTCGGCTACAGCGGACAAACACGTTCGTGGCTGGAGCGTGTTAAGGTACATATTGCAGTGGCGTCGGCTACAGCGGACAAACACGTTCGCGACTGGAGCGTGTTAAGGTTTTAAAATAAATTATTAGTACCTACTCGAACCATTGAAGACATTCTGTTTTTATGCCTGGACAACGTCGGGACGGGCTGCTAGTCCTTGATAAAAACAATATGCTTGAAATGACATCATACCTCCCAAATCATTTGACTTTTTTTCCAATATATAGGGGGTAGTGGCATGTTTAAAACAAATTACAGGATGTGTTTTGTGTAGGAATTAGGTCTCCCCCCCTTCTATATCAAGAAACACCTGGTCAACATGTTTTAGCCTACTTACGCCCTCTTGGGTCGGTGGCTTTCATCAGGACTATGGGTCGTTTTTCAGATCCCTGGTTATGGTAGTCCTCTCTCAATGGAGAATTTTAAGCCCTTCACTGCAGGCATCGGCCAACGGCCGTCGCACGCACTACCTTTGTAGTGCTGCGCACGTCCGTTGACCGACGCGGCTCCGCCCACTGCACTGAACCGCCACACCGCGGCAGAATTGCCGCCGCGGTTAAGCAGTTAAGGATGCTGTGTCCTAACCTAGAAGTACAAAAAAGAGTGTGAGTTGTATGTACATGATATAACATTTACAGTAATAATCGTTTATTTTGATTTTCTGGGAATTTTTGGAGTTAATATTTCTTCATAAACATGCATATATATTTATACCAAGCTACCATGGAATGGGTCTGCCTCGCTGTGAACTTTCAGCTTGGATACAGCGCACAAGAACTATTTAAATTGGCACCTGCACTTGTGAGTCTGGGGCCCACTGGAGGGCTGTGAAAACTAATAACAAAAGGCATAAATTAATTACAAGCTTTATGACGAACTCTACCTGAAGTGAAGAATTGCACGACTACAGCACCCAGTATGCATCACTGGAGATAGCATACTTGAAAGGGGAAATGACGCTGTGGCCGGTTTCGTCAACTGCTGCCCACCCCATGAGGAAGAAGCATGCTGCTTCGAAATGCGTTGGGGACTCAAATACCGGACTTTGAAGTACAGATGCAATAAACAAAAGGTTTGCTAACTTGTTCTGTGTGGAGTGGCATTTCTATGTTCAGAGGCACCTTGGTTGGATTTGTGTCGCGGCGGCCTCAGCCGCGGGGAACGCACCGCCCAGCTACCATGGAATGGGTCTGCCTCGCTGTGAACTTTCAGCTTGGATACAGCGCACAAGAACTATTTAAATTGGCACCTGCACTTGTGAGTCTGGGGCCCACTGGAGGGCTGTAAAAACTAATAACAAAAGGCATAAATTAATTACAAGCTTTATGACGAACTCTACCTGAAGTGAAGAATTGCACGACTACAGCACCCAGTATGCATCACTGGAGATAGCATACTTGAAAGGGGAAATGACGCTGTGGCCGGTTTCGTCAACTGCTGCCCACCCCATGAGGAAGAAGCATGCTGCTTCGAAACGCGCCGGGGACTCAAATACCGGACTTTGAAGTACAGATGCAATAAACAAAATGTTTGCTAACCTGTTCTGTGTGGAGTGGCGTTTCTATGTTCAGAGGCACCTTGGTTGGATATATATTTATATATAGAGCAAAATATTGTATGTACACTTCGTATGTAGTTAAAACGTAGCAGGTTTAGATGAGTGAGAAAACCTTCAGAACACTGAGAAATTTTGAGTACAAGTTTCTTTTTGATATCAATTGGATATACCACTGTCATTGTATTCTCCATATGCCTAATCGGAGGTCCCCAGAATTGACTCAGAGGATAGAGTTGAACTAGACTACCTCATAAATTCTAAAAATAAGATAATCTCATCTTGAGTAACTTGATCTGTATTTTTTTATAATTCTGATTGGTATGTATACAATTCTATTATGTAATCTGTTTGGCTCCATTGTGTTTTCCCAATAACTGTGATGGCTGTCATTGGGGGGTGTCCTATCTCATACATCAGGAGTCTGGTCAATAATCTCTCTGATTTCTTGGCATCAGTGTCGGTTTGAGTGGCTAATTTTCTATAATTAATATCACAAAGTCTGTCCAAGAGCACCCCATTCACTCAACATCCAGTTTACCTTATTTTCTGAGAATCTTAGTAGGTCTAAACTATTTTTAAAGTTATTGTTTTCATGATAAATAAATTCATTATTGAATCAAAATAATGACAGTAAGCACCTTCTTCTTAGAATCTTTTTGCAAACAACTTATTTGGTCACAACCCATCCATACTTTGCAGAAAGGTGACTATGTTTGACAATCGTGTTGGCTAGGCACACAGTCTCGCCAACAATTATAGCAAAACTGACATCAGTATATTAAACGACAGTACTTTTTGTTTGGAAAAAAAATATTTTACTTTAAATGTGGTAGATATCCAAAATCTCAACAAAGGAGAAGAACCCGTAAACAATGTGTACAGACACTTGTCTACATACAAGCAATGCAGAGTAGACACAACATTAGGAATTCCATATCTGGATATAAACAGTAGTATGAGGCATAATGGGAAATAAAATATGACCGTTCCAGTGCAAGGTATGCAAGAAATCCACCCATTGTGAAGAAATAAAGTAATTGTTACATATTTGTGACAACTGGCTCTGCATAGCACCAGCAAGTCCTGGGTGGACTTTCGTGATCTTACAAAGACACTGGTGGTGTGGGTCCAGAATGCCAACCACCTGCACATTGATGAAGTAGAAGTGCTTCTTACTGTGGTTCGCTAGCTCCCGATCAGTAAGTGGCACCAAAGCAACATAGCTTCCATCTTGGGTACTTAAACATTTGGTGTACCTCTGATGCGTAAAACGAAGCCTTGAAGCTATTTACTGTAGCATTATCCATAGAAAAGTCAATGTAATCATTCATGCTTCTGAGCATAACACCCAGGACCTGGTTGAGAACAGAGGAAAAGTTGGCTAAGACTTTCCAATTGAGTCACCCACTGTACGTTGGAATGAGCCAGTCGCACAAAAATGTAACACTGCCATAACCTTCACAACAGGTGGGATAGCAGTCTGAATTCTGACGTCAGGCAAAAGTTCATAATATAATTGGTAATCCAATGCCTCATTGTGTTGAGGTTCAGCCAGTACTTCTTAATGATGTACTTTTCCTGCATGGTCCCTAGATCTGTATGTGATTTGGACACGCATTGACGTATTCTTCTGTGAATTGTCTTGTGTGGACGATGAACATATCTGCGAAATATAAGTGTGATGTCTAAATGATACAGGTATACATGTTATATGAACACATTTGTATAAACATGTAATTGTCAACATTTTTAAATGTAGACATACATAATATGGCTATAATGTGAGCAGTGTTGGTGAGATTAGTCATACGCAACAGTCACAAATAGATAATATTTTACAAATATGTATCTTCACCTATACCCACACTCTCAAACATATTTTGTTTATGTTTTCAATTGTATATTTTTTTAAATAAAGGATCATGTTTCAATAGTTCAATATTGTAAGGCGTTTTATTACGAGTAAATGATGTATTTATTTACACATAAACCATTTCACCACTTATGTGCATCTCTTTCTATAGTGAACAATATTTACAAAACTAAGAAGTCAAAATAAAACATAGATGCCTAGATAAGCTTCCAGGCATTTGGAATGTTATAAACTATCTACTTGTCAAAGAGATGGAATGATTCGGAAATATGCTTGTCTTGGAAACAAAAATTCCCCTGTCCCTTTTCCAGAGATGTGAGAAATTCCAGCAGAATTCTCATTATATCAGAGAATATCTCATGCCCCTGCAACTAAGGGGCATATGTACAAGCCCCTATCGACATGGGAATGTCACTTTTTGTGATGTTACGGTGGCGATAGGGGCCTTGCCTTATGTACAAGGCAACGTTAAGCCACTTAACCTGACTTAACGCTGCCTTGTAAATAAGGCCCCCTTTCACTCTATGGTTAGCGTGAAGGGGTGGACAATGGGTGTTGCGGTGGGCGTCCCACAGCAACACTCATTGTATTTGAAGTTCCATCTATGTACAAGGGTGGCGTACATAGAAGGCAGAGCCAAAATTAAGACCAGGAAAATCCTGGTCTTAAGTTGATGCATTTCTCCTCGTTTTTGCTTTTTCCATGTGTGCAGTACACATGGAAAAAGCAAAATGCCATGGTTTGTTTATGTGTAGGAAGGTGTCCCTTCCTGTATATAACAAACCATTAAACAAATGCAATTCTGTCACTTCCATGTGTGCTGCTTTATGCAGCACACATGGAAGTGACAGAATTGCATTTCAGGATTGTTTATGTGCAGGAAGGGACAGTTTCCTACACATAAACAATCCTCGCCTGCATGCAGAAACCCTTGCACTCTGGTGGAAGGGGGCCTGTGTAGGTGCAAAGTTATTAAACTTAGCGCCATCGCAGAGGGAAACGCAAGCCTGCACCACATTCTTGTGAATATGGTGCAGCCTTGCGTGTCCGAAATGGCGTAGAGTGTCGTTAATAAAAGGAGGCTAACGACACTCTCTGCCACTTCATTGTACATTTCCCCCTAATTTTCCAAGTACCCCACCTGACTGCCCATGCTGTCATGGTGCTGCAGATGATATCCGCCACATGTTCTGAAGGTGTCTTCAGTCGACCCTTTATTGGACAGAGGTGATTCGTCTTTTGGCTGAGGCTACAGATCATACATTTACTCCTACGCCCCAGTTGTGACTTCTGGGCCTTTATCATCGCCCTGCTAAATATAGAGTCACCGCCCGGTTCATAGACCTAGCTTTGGTGCTGCCTAACCATAGAATCACCATGCTTTGGAAACATGCCGAGGGTCCCCGCTTAGAGGGCTCGAGGGCGCATGTATTGCGCTGGGTGGCGTGGGAAGGGATTGCTTTGGTCCATGCTCCAAGGTCCATGGAGTTTGCAAGAGCATGGGACATCATATTGCCTGGCTTCCAGGAGGTGAGACTGAGAGTTAAGTTGATGTTACTGACTAAGTGTTCCTCGGGTGACCTCCATGACCACCCATGGGGTCCCTGATACGATGATACCTAAGCATCAAGCTTGGGTGTCCAGTTTCCCTAAAGCGCTATTGACCAACGGCAAAGAACACCGCTTCCGAAATACTAGCGGACGACTGGCCTTTTATTAAATTGATCTATGGAGTTTTCAAGGAGGGAGGTGGGTGGAGGCCGCGGGTTGGTTGAGGGTATGGGTGATTGTTTTGTTTATTTGTTGTTCCATATGCATCAAAAGCCCTTCTTGTGTTCACTATCACTAGACCTCGCTGTATCCTGGCTATAATGTTGGCTATAACGTTGATATCTGCCCTTTCATCTGTCTTACAGGCCATTGAAGTTCTGCATTGCGTTTTGATTTATCTCTATGTTTTACTGTATGAACAACAGTGATGATGTTGCATGTTTATTTAAAAAAAATAAATCAGAGCTCTGATAATGGCCTCTCTGAATATGCCAGGGGTCATATTCTATTAAGGGTTGGATTCTAGCAAAGTTCTGATTTTGCGACCTTGCTTCAAATCTAGATGCAGGGTATTCAGAGAAGGGGGAAGCATTAGTTCCAGGGCTGGCATGCCCTGTGAGTTTGTGGACACTGATAGACTTACAAGTTTAAGAGTATTCGCCAACCTCGCCAATCTCTTCCCACACTGGAAAAGGTTGAACTTTATTGCCCACAAGGGCAGGATTAAAATGTTTTCCAGGCTGAGATAACAGTGGGGGTTTAGAGAAAAGAGCGTCCCCATGAGGGAAATATTTTTGTCTCCGGAGATCTTTTTTTTTTAATTGAGTGTATTTGCAATCACTCAGCAGATTTTTGCATGCCCAGATATACAAATGTAGATTTGCTCATGTGAAAACAGAAATCACAAACTTGTGCTAAGAGTATGGTTTTCAGGCCTGCTTCAGTAAACTTTTGGGAATTATTGAAACTTGTAAATCTGCAGCACTGCGAGGTCTTGGACCTGCAGGCGCACTGCACGCTATCCTGTGCTCCATAGGGACACATAGCCTTGTGCCTCTGAAAGTGTGGTACCCAGTGGTGGCCTACTGGACAGTAATCAGGGCTGGCCTCGTGCACCGGGTGCTGTGAGGTGCCCCTCTGATGAACATCACCCAATGCTTGTCCGAGCCATCTCTGCACATCAGTCAGGGGTCCGCGCAGGGGCATCACCCTCGGCTCCCCTGAGGTGCATCTGCCAGGGGTGCTATGAGGCATATCACTAGCGCTGCACTTGTGCACGAAAGCCTGTGCTTCCCAAATGCTCACGGCCTCGTGTCGCCTGAGGCACACCCCCGTATACCTCACCCTGAGTGTTGGTCTGGCCTCAAAGCCTTCTGGATGCGAGTTGACTCATCTACATGGGTGCCTCCATGTGGACGTATGACGGCAGGTGTGTTCTAATCTGTGTCTGGGTATGTTCCATATGTGCATGACTGCCCGCGTGCTGTGTACCTCTGTGTGCATTCAAAGTTAACCTCTTGTATTTGACTGTTTCTGGTTTAGCGGGCAGTGGCAAGCATTGTCTCCACTATTACGCTGTAAATTATTGTAAGAGAATGAAGAGTTTGGCCTTTCTCTCTCGCTCCAGGTGGTGTGGGCGACCAGTACCAAAGTCGGATGTGGCGAGAATTTCTGTGAAAAAGTACAAGGAAGCGAACTTTCCAAGGCGTCTCTGCTGGTGTGTAACTACGAACCCGCGTAAGTGACGTGTCCAGAGCCAACCTGTGCCTTGTATGCTTCAGAGACGGGGGAGGGGTGTTTGAGCTTCAGGCGCATCCTTAGAGACGGGGGAGGGGTGTTTGAGCTGCAGGTGCATCAGTAGAGACGGTGGAGAGGCGGTGTAAGCTGCAGGCGCAGCCGTAGAGATGGTGAAGAGGCGGTGTGAGCTGCAGGCACAGCCGTAGAGATGGTGGAGAGGCGGTGTGAGCTGCAGGCGCATCCATAGGGACAGTGGAGAGGTGTTTGAGCTGCTGGGGGAGGGGTGTTTGAGCTGCAGGCGCAGCCATAGAGACTGTGGAGAGGTGTTTGAGCTGCAGGCGCATCCATAGAGACAGACGAGGGGTGTTTGAGCTGCAGGAGCATCCGTAGAGACGGGGGAGGGGTGTTTGAGCTGCAGGCGCATATGTAGAGACGGGGGAGGGGTGTTTGAGCTGCAGGCGCATCGGTAGAGACTGTGGAGAGGTGTTTGAGCTGCAGGCGCATCCATAGAGACAGACGAGGGGTGTTTGAGCTGCAGGAGCATCCGTAGAGACGGGGGAGGGGTGTTTGAGCTGCAGGCGCATCCGCAGAGACGGGGGAGGGGTGTTTGAGCCGCAGGCGCATCCGTAGAGAGGGGGAGGGGTGTTTGAGCTGCAGGCGCATCCGTAGAGACGGGGAGGGGTGTTTGAGCCGCAGGCGCATCCGTAGAGACGGGGGAGGGGTGTTTGAGCTGCAGGCGCATCAGTGGAGACGGTGGAGAGGCGGTGTGAGCTGCAGGCGCAGCTGTAGAGATGGTGGAGAGGCGGTGTGTGCTGCAGGCACAGCCGTAGAGATGGTGGAGAGGCGCTGTGAGCTGCAGGCGCATCCGTAGAGACGTGGAGAGGCGGTGTGAGCTGCAGGCGCAGCTGTAGAGATGGTGGAGAGGCGGTGTGAGCTGCAGGCACAGCCGTAGAGATGGTGGAGAGGCGGTGTGAGCTGCAGGCGCATCCGTAGAGACAGTGGAGAGGTGTTTGAGCTGCAGGCGCATTAGTAGAGACCGTGGAGAGGCGGTGTGAGCTGCAGGCGCAGCAGTAGAGATGGTGGAGAGGCGGTGTGAGCTGCAGGCCCAGCTGTAGAGATGGAGGAGGGGTGTTTGAGCTGCAGGCATATCCGTAGAGATGGTGGAGAGGCGGTGTGAGCTGCCAGCGCATCCGTAGAGACGGTGGAGAGGCGGTGTGAGCTGCAGGCGCAACCGTAGAGATGGTGGAGAGGCGGTGTGAGCTGCAGGCGCATCCGTAGAGACAGTGGAGAAGTGTTTGAGCTGCAGGCCCAGCCGTAGAGATGATGGAGAGGTGGTGTGAGCTGCAGGCGCATCCGTAGAGACGGTGGAGAGGCAGTGTGAGCTGCAGGCGCATCCGTAGAGACGGTGGAGAGGCAGTGTGAGCTGCAGGCGCAGCCGTAGAGATGGTGGAGAGGGTGTGGGAGCTGCAGGCGCATCCGTAGAGATGGTGGAGAGTTGTTTGAGCTGCAGGCCCAGCCGTAGAGATGGTGGAGAGGCGGTGTGAGCTACAGGCGGATCCGTAGAGACAGTGGAGAGGCGGTGTGAGCTGCAGGCGCAGCCGTAGAGATGGTGGAGAGGCAGCGTAAGCTGCAGGCGCAGCCGTAGAGATGGTGGAGAGGCGGTGTGAGCTGCAGGCGCACCCTAGAGACAGTGGAGAGGTGTTTGAGCTGCTGGCGCAGTCGTAGAGATGGTGGAGGAGTTTTTGAGCTGCAGGCGCATCCGTAGAGACGGGGGAAGGGTGTTTGAGCCGCAGGCGCATCCGTAGAGACGGGGGTGGTGTTTGAGCCACAGGTGCATCCGTAGAGACGGGGGAGGGGTGTTTGAGCTGCAGGCGCATCCGTAGAGACGGGGAGGGGTGTTTGAACCGCAGGCGCATATGTAGAGACGGGGGAGGGGTGTTTGAGCTGCAGGCGCATCAGTAGAGACGGTGGAGAGGCGGTGTGATCTGCAGGCGCAGCTGTAGAGATGGTGGAGAGGCGGTGTGAGCTGCAGGCACAGCCGTAGAGATGGTGGAGAGGCGGTGTGAGCTGCAGGCGCATCCGTAGAGATGGTGGAGAGGCGGTGGGAGCTGCAGGCGCAGCTGTAGAGATGGTGGAGAGGCGGTGTGAGCTGTAGGCACAGCCGTAGAGATGGTGGGGAGGCGGTGTGAGTTGCAGGTGCATCCGTAGTGACAGTGGAGTGGTGTTTGAGCTGCAGGCGCATTAGTAGAGACCATGGAGAGGCGTTGTGAGCTGCAGGCGCAGCCGTAGAGATGGTGGAGAGGCAGTGTGAGCTGCATGCCCAGCCGTAGTGACGGTGGAGAGGTGTTTGAGCTGCAGACGCAGCCGTAGAGATGGTGGAGAGGCGGTGTGAGCTGCAGGCCCAGCCGTAGAGACGGTGGAGAGGTGTTTGAGCTGCAGGCGCAGTCCTAGAGATGGTGGAGAGGCGGTGTGAGCTGCAGGCCCAGCCGTAGAGACGGTGGAGAGGTGTTTGAGCTGCCGGCGCAGCCGTAGAGACGGGGGAGGGATGTTTGAGCAGCAGGCGCATCCATAGAGACGGTGGAGAGGCGGTGTGAGCTGCCAGCGCATCCGTAGAGACGGTGGAGAGGCGGTGCGAGCTGCAGGCGCAGCCGTAGAGATGGTGGAGAGGAGGTGTGAGCTGCAGGTGCATCGGTAGAGACAGTGGAGAGGTGGTTGAGCTGCAGGCCCAGCCGTAGAGATGGTGGAGAGGGGGTGTGAGCTGCAGGCGAATCCGTAGAGACGGTGGAGAGGCGGTGTGAGCTGCAGGCGTATCCGTAGAGACGTTGGAGAGTTGTTTGAGCTGCCTGCCCAGCCGTAGAGATGGTGGAGAGGCGGTGTGAGCTACAGGCGGATCCGTAGAGACAGTGGAGAGGCGGTGTGAGCTGCAGGTGCAGCCGTAGAGATGGTGGAGAGGCGGTGTGAGCTGCAGGCGCAGCCGTAGAGATGGTGGAGAGAGGCGGTGTGAGCTGCAGGCGCAGCCGTAGAGATGGTGGAGAGACGGTGTGAACTGCAGTCGCATCCGTAGAGACAGGTGTTTGAGCTGCTGGCGCAGCCGTAGAGATGGTGGAGGGGTGTTTGAGCTGCAGACGCAGCCGTAGAGACTGTGGAGAGGTGTTTGAGCTGCAGACGCATCCGTAGAGACGGGGAGGGGTGTTTGAGCTGCAGGCAAATCCGTAGAGACAGGGGAGGGGTCTTTGAACTGCAGGCGCATCCGTAGAGACGGGGGAGGGGTGTTTGAGCCGCAGGCGCAGCCGTAGAGACTGGGGAGGGATGTTTGAGCTGCAGGCGCATTAGTAGAGACGGTGGAGAGGTGTTTGAGCTGCAGGCGCAGCCGTAGAGATGGTGGAGAGGCGGTGTGAGCTGCAGGACCAGCCGTTGAGGCATTGGAGAGGTGTTTGAGCTGCAGGCGCAGTCGTAGAGATGGTGGAGAGGCGGTGTGAGCTGCAGGCCCAGCCGTAGAGACGGTGGAGAGGTGTTTGAGCTGCAGGCGCAGCTGTAGAGACGGGGGAGGGGTGTTTGAGCTGCAGGCGCATCCATAGAGACGGTGGAGAGGCGGTGTGAGCTGCCAGCGCATCTGTAGAGACGGTGGAGAGGCGGTGTGAGCTGCAGGCGCAGCCGTAGAGATGGTGGAGAGGCGGTGTGAGCTGCAGGCGCATCCGTAGAGACAGTGGAGAGGTGTTTGAGCTGCAGGCCCAGCCGTAGAGATGGTGGAGAGGCGGTGTGAGCTGCCGGCGCAGCCGTAGAGACGGGGGAGGGATGTTTGAGCAGCAGGCGCATCCATAGAGACGGTGGAGAGGCGGTGTGAGCTGCCAGCGCATCCGTAGAGACGGTGGAGAGGCGGTGCGAGCTGCAGGCGCAGCCGTAGAGATGGTGGAGAGGAGGTGTGAGCTGCAGGTGCATCGGTAGAGACAGTGGAGAGGTGGTTGAGCGGCAGGCCCAGCCGTAGAGATGGTGGAGAGGGGGTGTGAGCTGCAGGCGCATCCGTAGAGACGGTGGAGAGGCGGTGTGAGCTGCAGGCGTATCCGTAGAGACGTTGGAGAGTTGTTTGAGCTGCCTGCCCAGCCGTAGAGATGGTGGAGAGGCGGTGTGAGCTACAGGCGGATCCGTAGAGACAGTGGAGAGGCGGTGTGAGCTGCAGGTGCAGCCGTAGAGATGGTGGAGAGGCGGTGTGAGCTGCAGGCGCAGCCGTAGAGATGGTGGAGAGAGGCGGTGTGAGCTGCAGGCGCAGCCGTAGAGATGGTGGAGAGACGGTGTGAACTGCAGTCGCATCCGTAGAGACAGGTGTTTGAGCTGCTGGCGCAGCCGTAGAGATGGGGGAGGGGTGTTTGAGCTGCAGACGCAGCCGTAGAGACTGTGGAGAGGTGTTTGAGCTGCAGACGCATCCGTAGAGACGGGGGATGGGTGTTTGAGCTGCAGGCAAATCCGTAGAGACAGGGGAGGGGTCTTTGAACTGCAGGCGCATCCGTAGAGACGGGGGAGGGGTGTTTGAGCCGCAGGCGCAGCCGTAGAGACTGGGGAGGGATGTTTGAGCTGCAGGCGCATTAGTAGAGACGGTGGAGAGGTGTTTGAGCTGCAGGCGCAGCCGTAGAGATGGTGGAGAGGCGGTGTGAGCTGCAGGACCAGCCGTTGAGGCATTGGAGAGGTGTTTGAGCTGCAGGCGCAGTCGTAGAGATGGTGGAGAGGCGGTGTGAGCTGCAGGCCCAGCCGTAGAGACGGTGGAGAGGTGTTTGAGCTGCAGGCGCAGCTGTAGAGACGGGGGAGGGGTGTTTGAGCTGCAGGCGCATCCATAGAGACGGTGGAGAGGCGGTGTGAGCTGCCAGCGCATCTGTAGAGACGGTGGAGAGGCGGTGTGAGCTGCACGCGCAGCCGTAGAGATGGTGGAGAGGCGGTGTGAGCTGCAGGCGCATCCGTAGAGACAGTGGAGAGGTGTTTGAGCTGCAGGCCCAGCCGTAGAGATGGTGGAGAGGCGGTGTGAGCTGCAGGCGCATCCGTAGAGACGGTGGAGAGGTGTTTGAGCTGCAGGCCCAGCCGTAGAGATGGTGGAGAGGCGGTGTGAGCTGCAGGCGCATCCGTAGAGACGGTGGAGAGGCGGTGTGAGCTGCAGGCGCATCCGTAGAGACGGTGGAGAGGTGGTGTGAGCTGCAGGCACAGCCATAGAGATGGTGGAGAGACTGTGTGAGCTGCAGGCGCATCCGTAGAGACGGTGGAAAGTTGTTTGAGCTGCAGGCCCAGCCGTAGAGATGGTGGAGAGGCGGTGTGAGCTGCAGGCGCATCCGTAGAGACAGTGGAGAGGTGTTTGAGCTGCAGGCGCATCCGTAGAGACAGTGGAGAGGTGTTTGAGCTGCAGGCGCAGCCGCAGAGACGGTGGAGAGGTGTTTGAGCTGCAGGCCCAGCCGTAGAGACGGTGGAGAGGTGTTTGAGCTGCAGGCCCAGCAGGAGCTGCTCGCAGTTCTTTACGGGCTGCTAGAGCCCCGCACGAACATGGTCTGGGACTACCGGCCACCCCCCTCCTTAATACACTGACAGCATTACCTAATTCAACCATTCAACACATGGGTCTTTGGAAGTCAGGGGGTCAGGGCCCCCCCTGGCCGTATTTATTAAAATATAAAAACAAAATTAAAATTTTAATAAAATAAACATTTAGACAATTATTAAATGCACATTTCAGAACATTAGATTTACATCCATTTTTGACATGGTATGATGGGCTAACCTTAACAAATATCTAGTACAGCGTGTTTCCTAACCGAATCTAACATCCTGAAAATTAAAATGCATTCTAATAATTTAAGTCGTACGGCAAGGTCGCTAACCGGTGTCAGATCCTTTTACAGCTACGCTCTCACGTTCGAGATGCGCATGCGCAACCCAGGGCACGTTTCACCCACGTGCGCACGCAACCCAGGGCACGTTTCACCCACGTGCGCTCCCTGAACTCCATTTAACCATAACAGGAGGGCCCGTACAATCGCGCACCTTGATGACGTCATAGTGTGTGAGGGGTGGCTACCAGCCTGAGGAAAGCGTAGACTCCCTCCCCCCCATCCTTCTAAGTAATGGATATCATATCCTGCCCCTGAAGTTCTGGGAGAGACCAATGGCCCCTCCCGCTGGGCGGCCCCTTTCGTGAATGGGACCGCCCCCCCCTAAGGACCTTAAATTGCTGCTCACCGATTATGACCTTACCGCCAGACACACAGAATAAATACGACATTGCTATACTAAGAGGGAAAAAAGGCCTAAGGAGAAAATTAGTTAACATAAAGCACCAAAAATTATACATATGTACATTTCCCTGTAAACGGGAAAAAAGGCCTAAGGAGAAAATTAGATAAAAACCACAGTAAAGAACAAAACATCTCCATATGTACATTCCACCTGTAAACAGGAAAAAAGGCCTAATGAGGCAAGCATGATATTCCTATGATCCTGCACATCACTAGACAGTATACCTACCACTGAATGTACCCAAATTCCGCTAATCAAGGGGATGGAGGGTGGGGAAAATTACACAGCCCCACGGTGGGGCGAGGAGCGAGCCTGGGGGCGCGGGCACAAAGAGGCCGCTTCCCGCGCTCCCCAGGCTTTTAACCCCTTCGCCGTCGCGGCCCTGCCCCGGAAGTGCACAACTGCTTCCGGGGCGAGGGGGCAAGCCACCACGAAGGAACCGGGATATGGGAGGGGCCGGGCCCCGCCATGCCTGCGTGGGGGCCGATTGGCCCCCCCTTTTCTCATGGTCTGGGACTACCGGCCACCCCCCTCCTTAATACACTGACAGCATTACCTAATTCAACCATTCAACACATGGGTCTTTGGAAGTCAGGGGGTCAGGCCCCCCCCTGGCCGTATTTATTAAAATATAAAAACAAAATTAAAATTTTAATAAAATAAACATTTAGACAATTATTAAATGCACATTTCAGAACATTAGATTTACATCCATTTTTGACATGGTATGATGGGCTAACCTTAACAAATATCTAGTACAGCGTGTTTCCTAACCGAATCTAACATCCTGAAAATTAAAATGCATTCTAATAATTTAAGTCGTACGGCAAGGTCGCTAACCGGTGTCAGATCCTTTTACAGCTACGCTCTCACGTTCGAGATGCGCATGCGCAACCCAGGGCACGTTTCACCCACGTGCGCGCGCAACCCAGGGCACGTTTCACCCACGTGCGCTCCCTGAACTCCATTTAACCATAACAGGAGGGCCTGTACACTCGCGCACCTTGATGACGTCATAGTGTCTGTGAGGGGTGGCTACCAGCCTGAGGAAAGCGTAGACTCCCTCCCCCGCATCCTTCTAAGTAATGGATATCATATCCTGCCCCTGAAGTTCTGGGAGAGACCAATCGCCCCTCCCGCTGGGCGGCCCCTTTCGTGAATGGGACCGCCCCCCCCTAAGGACCTTAAATTGCTGCTCACCGATTATGACCTTACCGCCACAGGCCAGCATAGTTGACCGACTATCTGGCCCCCCCCCAACCGCCTACACTGAAAGGTCATATCTTCCTAATCAAAAAAGACCCTCTACCCCTGCCAGTTTGTTCCCTATCCATAGGGCATTCCCTGACTCTGTCAACTGGACCCCCCACCCTGTGAGTAGAGACAACCCCTCTAATAATTGTCAACTCCTCATTATCAGCCGACTGTTAGTCTACATTGTCCCTCTCAGATGCCCCCCTGTGGGATATTCTGCCATTAAGGTGTTTGAAATAATTTCTCAAACCAAGTGTTGATCCTCTTTATCGAGTGATTCTTCACCGAGTGACTCCGTGCACTCGCCTAGTCCACCCCCCCCTTTTACCTGCAGCCTGGGAAAAACTGAGCCCCCCCTATGGTGCAGTCTGGGTATTATATTTCGCTAACTTGGTTGCTAGTGAGATTTATCCCTTCCACCAGAACGCCTTTGCCCAATTAACCCCTATCATTGTTACCCCATGTCCTATTATGACTGAGGGTGTGGGGGCATGCCTATGGAGGGTCCCTGCAGATGCTGTGACCGGGGGTATTCTGGTACTATCATTGTACCCCTCCCACTGGCATATTGTGCAGTCTGCTAACCACCCACACCTGGCCACTACGCTCTGGAAAATGTTACGTGTATGGTACTACTTTTACTATGGAAGTACCCACTTCCTGAACAGGGGTGATGAGGCGTTGCATAGGCCTATTATTCCTGGGGTTGCCAAGGCTAGGAATGCACACCCTTGTGTACTGCCCCATCTCTACCGTTGGCCTTACCAATTGGTGATCTATGAATATACCATGCTGACACTGGTGGCCCTGCGAGCGCAGGCGTCGTTACTGTAGGGATACAATTTCCTGTTAAGACAAATACTGCCATTTTTGTGAAGCAACATCCTGCTACATTACTGCAGCCAGCCCAATTCAGGGTTTACACACCAAAACAATCAACCCTGTGCTGGCACCTCTTGCGTCCTTGCTCGCTCGCCCATCCCACTTGCGTTGTTGCTTGCCATCCTCTACCTGACATAAGCATCCCTTGGGCTGTCCACCAGTTGCAGCTGTTGTGATGTGGAGCACTCCAGATATCCACCATGGACACGGCCATACATAAATGGAAAAGATAAACACAAACCATTAGTGTTTCTGGCGATAACTGCTGTACACGTGCTAGTCTTACATTGCCATCACTTGCTAAGTTTTAGATAAGACGCCAGATGCATACACATTAACACTTCCAACTGCGAGTGTTCCGCAGAGCCTCAGTTTGTGTCCCATGTCGTGTGTTTGGCTTAGTGACCCTCATTAGAGAATAATATCCAGTGTGCAGTACAGCGACCCAGTGCCCGGGGCCCACCGTGATTACAATAGCGCCCTCATGACTCCTTAAGGACGCTACCCAGTGTGAAGTGCGGTGCCACGGCACATTGCATTGTTACTAAAAATTCTGCTGCAGACCTTGACATCACCTCCTATTCCTGGTTTTCTACCCACGTCTTTAGGCGATAGGATCTAGGTTTGAAAAGGGACAGTCTGTTTCCAAGTGCAGCATCTAAATCTTCAAGCATAGGATCCACACCGCCCTAACCATAGGATCTATGTGTGAACCGAACAGTGTTTGACAGTGCAGCATCAAAGTCTATACCCAAAAAAGGGGTTAGCACAGCCCTAACTATGCCAGGCTGTACAATGGCACAAGAGCCCTTTTAGCTCCCCACTTTGACTTCTGGTAAATACCATCTCAGCCAACCAGACATGATCACAGATATGCATAGGCTCTATGTGTGAAAAAAGGACAGTCTGTTTGACAGAAAAATGAGAACCGTCCCTTGGTAAAACAAGCTGCTTTGCATTCCTCCAAGACTTAGCCTGAAGGCTTCCCTCCATGGCTACCACTAGGATAGTTTCTTAATAAGGTTGTCCGTAACCTACCATCAATAAGGGTCGTTTGGACTGGTGCGACGTGCCCACTAGCATAATGGACAGCATATGTCAGGCAACCTTCTCACGCTATTCTCACATACTTTGCTCCAAGAACAAATGACGCCACTTCCACAGGCACCCCGATGGCTACCTGATCTGGCTAGATCAATGTTTAAGGCATTTTTGCACCATCTACAGAGCATCTCAGTGAAAAGGAGTACCACTATAAACCAACTGTAAGTCATTCAGACAAAAACAGGGCTCCTCGCTCAGAGGTAGCACTTCAAATTCCAAAATTAGATTTCCATAAGAAATCCACTGGAGGATTCACTCTCTTGGTCCGAGTGGCAAAGCCCGGAAGTCAATGCCACCTAAGTCTCGTTGCATTCAGTAATGCATAAAGTTCATAAGAGAAGAGTTGGATGTTCATGAGATAACCATGTGTTTAGAATAAATACCTATGTTTATGTCCACCTGGTGTGGTACAACTTTCATTTCCTTACTCGTGAGATTTTAGACTGGTAACACAGGCTGCTTTACCTCCCTACCAGCCTTAGCCTGACGGCTGCTCTCCACAGCTACCACTAGGATAGCTTTCTAATAAGGTTGTCTTTAACCCGCCATCAATAAGGGTCGTTTGGACTGGTGCAATGTGCCCCCTAGAATAATGGGCCGCATATGTCAGGCAACCTTCCCACACTATGCTCACATAATTTGGCTACCTGATCAGGCTGGATCCATGTTTAAGGCCTTCTCAAGGAAAAGGAGGAACACTACAAACAAAATGTAAGGAATGCGTACAAAACAGTGGTAACGCCTCAGATTCCCACTCAGGTTTCAATAAGAAATCCACTTGAGGACTCACTTTTTTTTTTTTGGTCCCAGAGGCCAAGCCCTGGAAGTCATCGCCACCTAAAATACGTTGCATTCAGTAATGCATAGAGTTCAGAAGAGAAGAGTTGGATGTTCATGAGATAACCATGTGACGCACCCCCCATAGGAATGAGCAACATTCAACTATCCATACAAGAGCCATCCTGAGCTCTGGTCCCGTCCCATCTAGTAGACGGAGCAAGAAAACAAAACGAGGGACTTGCTGCTGTTGTCGTTTCTAAAATCCAATAAACTAACACTCCGCAGCAGAATGCTATTCCATACTGATGAGAAGAGGGGGGGGCTAAATGCCAGTCCCTAACCCATAGATCAACCTCATAGTATATATCTGCCCAACCCCCCTCTTACACCCGCATGAGGAAGGCGAAGAACTTAATATTTCAATGGTCCTCCTTGACTCAATCTATTATAATCTCGGAGATATCACACACCAAAGCGCTACCGGATCTCAATAGTTAAAGGGTAAGAATCCTGGCAATGTAAGGATACTGGTAGAAGAAGAAGACATTAAACATCACACTGCAATTCTCATCAGGGCTATAGGCAGTGCTTTAGCATCACACTCTTTGAGCATAACGTGTATGCAAGATGTTTCTACACTTGTCGAATTAATTTAACTTTCGTATTTAGTACAGAAACAGTTTTTTAACTTATACGAACGTATAGGAACACCACTACCTAAGTAATAGCAACATTAACTGTTTATAGGAATTCTGACAACTTTTGACTTGGCGCCACTGCACCTACTGCACCATTAAAATCATCACCCTACAGGACCATTGACATCGTGACAGAGATCGTGCCCATCCTCTGCACGCATAGGGTTATTCCCCCACCCGAGGAGCATGCCAGTCCCCGAGGCGCAATTACCCCGTCTATTTGGCAACTATGTCAGCGGCGAAGGTCCTCACATTGAGTGAGAATTTCATGGGCTCTTAAAGGTCACACAAGTTGCAATACAACCCATGCTGTCTACATAATTACATGTCCATACTGATTAAGGACGTTGAAATGACGAGCCGCAAAGTTAAAGTACGGTTTGGGGAACACCGTAGTATCATCAGGTGCAAATAAGCCACTACAAGTCTGAACAATCATTATCTCACGTCTCAACCATTGCAAATGAACTTGAATGGGTAATTCTGGAAACACTCGATGAGGCCGACACCGATGCAGAACTAATCCTCTTTCATAAAGAACAACGTTGGGTATACTGTCTTAAAACCTTTGATATCGGACTTAATGACAGTGTCCCTTGATTGGTGTTCGGCCAGCCATAGCATTTTTCCTTGATCAGCAACATAACTCTGCGTCCAATAATGTTCCATAATTCTACGGAGGCCTTGGACAAATTTAATAAAGCTATGCTGCACTCATTACTTTAACTCATGATCATTACTCAAGTCATGACAACATGATTATTACTTAGGAGCCGCCACCATCTCCACGCCCATACTGACATTTTTTCTAAACAAGTGCCTGTAGACATCACCCCAAATTGCTACAATCGCCACCTGGGCTACCTTCTAATGACGGCACCTGACGTTGATATTTTCTTTGTTCTTTCGTATGTACTTTTGACTTTAAATCATGTCAGTTTTCACTTTACTACCTTGCCACAACATGAGAAAACATCGTGAATTCCTACACCAGAGGCAACCTTGCAAAAGAAAAGTAAGGGAGCAGAGGCCATGGCCTCTAGCGGCGTGTCCGACAGGCTGGCTGTGCGCCCGGGTCTAAATAACTCATGTTTTTTGGCCATTAGCATCACGGCACATCCAACGGAAATGCAAATAATGCTCATCCTTTTCCTTTCCCCTGGAATTCTAGGTAATACCTCTCATGTTTTTTGCCATGAGCATCACTGCACATCAAACGGAAATGCAAATAATGCTCATCCTTCCATACGCGCTGCAAAATATCGAGAATCACAAATTACGGAAGACCAATGGGCCCCGGCTCCTGCAGCTCATCTCGAAATACCTCACTTGCTATTGCAAATGTAACGTATTGAGCAAACAGAGACATGTTTCAATCTTCTACCTTGGAAAGTGTCATGTTTGTGTAAATTAAAAGTATTTTCCTTTCATCTCTCCATATAAATGCTTAACCTAAAAACAATTTAGCAGATTTATAGTGCGTGTATATTTAAATAGCGTGCGCACTATGATGTCAATCAATACCCCCCAAATCGCTTGCTTTTATTTCTATTTACAGAAAAATAGCTCATTTCACTTTGCAATGCTTTCGACCAAAACACACAACATACGCGGCTCCTGCACTGAATCTTTGAAGTAATCCACAGCCGCGTCTGAAGTTGAACCTGAAAGTTCAGATTACGCGTCTTTCAATTCCATATTTATAATGGACCGGTTAACATAACTTAAAATTCATCGACTACCAATGAAGCTTTTCGGACAATGCTCTCAAATAGGCGCTTATTTTCATCGCTGTAACTGTAACGTTCATTGCCTTTTGTAACCTTTTATCATACAAGAACAGGCCCAGCAAGATAATTGCGCAAAACCCGGCCGGGGAACTTACGTAGTCGCTCTTGCCATCTGCAACCGAAAGTCCGCCTCCAGCAAACAACGGTGTGCCACCGGGAACTGCCACGACGAAAATTGGTCCCACGTTGTCCCTCTATGTCGTGGGGCTTCAGGCTGTGCTCCCCCTCCGTTTTCGGATCACGCTCCAGACCGCCAATTTCCCGTAGGTGAGAGCGCCAACCTGCAGAAAGACAAAGTGGGAAAGCAAATTACGGGCCATTATTGGCCCACGGTCCTCTCTGCACCTCTTCATTTCGCCGAGATGCTTGTCCACGCCCGGCTCACTCTGCGCCTCCTCATTTCGCCGAGATGCTTGTTCACGCCGGCTTCTTTGCTTATAGCACCGCCGTGACTCGCGACACCTGCAGAGGAAAATAGAAAATAGAGAAAATTACACAGCCCCACGGTGGGGCGAGGAGCGAGCCTGGGGGCGCGGGCACAAAGAGGCCGCTTCCCGCGCTCCCCAGGCTTTTAACCCCTTCGCCGTCGCGGCCCTGCCCCGGAAGTGCACAACTGCTTCCGGGGCGAGGGCGGGGGGCAAGCCACCACGAAGGAACCGGGATATGGGAGGGGCCGGGCCCCGCCATGCCTGCGTGGGGGCCGATTGGCCCCCCTTTTCTGGTCCACTGCTTGTTCATTCATACATTGACCAACAAAAAGAATGGAACCGCAAACAATGACTGTAAAGGGAGCGGTCTGTCCCCGTGAGTTTTGGAATTCCAGCGGCTTTGGTGGAAATCTTTGAAAGTGCTGTGAATACAGTAGTGTGTTGTAATATTTAACCAGGAACAAATGATGATGATGAAGGAGGATGAGGGGAGTGAAAAAATGGAGAAAGGAAAATGAGAAGAAAACGCCAAAAAGCTTTAGTGCGAGGATGGAAGTACTGGGTGAGCTAAAAAGAACCAAACGGAAAAAAAGGAAAAAGTAATGGGGAGGACCAAGGAGAGAGAAAACATTGTACACTTTTATATGAGTCATATGCGCGAGGGGCGAGAGAGAGGTTGAAAACCTGCACCCCTCTTCATGTTCTGGCTGTGGCTGCTGCTCTTTGCAAAAGATGAAAACCCAGCTCCTCATTTCACCGTGTGAGCCAGCTTAGTGAGTGAAACCTTAGCTTTGGGTCTTCAATGGACAGGACCGGTTTCACATTATGTGCCAGAAGAAAACATAATATAAAAAAGACACTGTTTCACTTTGGACTCAATTAGTTTAAATAATCAAGAGTACACTGATATCCAAACATGATCCAACATGTAGTTAATACTTGCAAACAACAATCAGTCAAATCATACTAATCCGTACAGAAACTTAAGTCAATTAACTCATCATCTTCTGAATGACTAAAATAAATAAAAGGCAATGGAGCGCTTAAAGAAGTGATCACTCAGGACAGCAGACATGAAGGGTTTAGGTGTGTGTACTAATAAATGACTCAAGACTCAGAGATGCAAGGAAGAGCAAGGCCGTGGAGCCTAATAGTATCTACCTGGATGCTTTCCAAGCTCTTATGAAATGTAAAGGTCATCATTAGGACAGAAGGAACATGTGAGCGCTCAAACTGAAAGCAGGATTATGAAGTACCAAGAACAGAGGGACATATTTACAAGGAATAGCGCAGCACTGGGGAATATTTTGCAGCGCCGCGCTGTTTCCAAAACGCCAGGATGCGGCCATGTTTTCAATAAAACGACGCAGCCCTGTGTTTTCCCTAGCGCTGGTGCTAAAAACAGCTGCCTAGAGCCAACACAGGCAGCCTTTGCGCCATAGTGTAAGGATGTCTGCGTTGCAGGGAATGATTGTTTATGTGCAGGAAGTTGTCCCTTTCTGCACATAAATTATCATTAAGAAATGGTGATATGCTACTTCTGCAGCACACATAGAAGTACTAAATCCCCATTATTTAATGATTGTTCATGTGCAGGAAGGGACATCTTCCTGCACATGTGGCGCATTTCCCTAATGTTTATGACTATCTCACTTTGTAAAATTGCTAACAAGTCCCTCAAAATTAGCCATCTACATACCTTCAAAAGGAAGACAACATTGAGGACATCTCTGAAAAGATAAAGCTTTGCACACTAAGAAAAGGTGGTTGATGTTATGGCAAGTCTGAAGACATCAGCACGCCAGAATATGGCCATGCTGGGGAAATGCCGTCACAAGAATATTGGGACCCTCTCTATGGTTAATTCAATTGACCGGGGATGAGAGAGGACAATACACAAATAATGCTAATGAGGTTCCCCCATGGTCAAATTATAATTTCTTATGTGGCAAAAACTCACAACATTAAATCAAGACCCTTCAAATAAATACAGGTACGACAAAAGATCCCTTATTTCGATTCGATTAAGCTTTATTCGATTTTTGTAGGATTAAAAATCATAAAAGCAACATCAACATAAAAAAATAATAATACATGATGTACATAAATACAAACATTACAATTGTGGAAGACTGGCTGTGGTTACAAAAGTTTTTAAGAACACGTTAAACCGCATGAGGACCCCTTCCCAACAGCAGGATATATATTATACTTTGGATAAAAGTCATGTAAGTCCCAGACGGATATGGGGCCGTCTCCATTTTGGGGCAGGTAAGATCGTAGAAGGGGGACGATGTTCTTGTTTTTGAATTTCACTAGGACCAGATCCCCACTAATGTCTTTGGTTAGCGACCCTAGCCAGCCCACCCTTCTAACACTTAGAATACCACCGTCATGATTGGGCGCGAGAGGTCTGTTTTTGGAAAGCCAGAATAAGACCTTATTTAAAAGTTTCTGTCGGCTTTCAAATTTCCCATGGCAGGGTGCCGGTATACCTGATAGAACAAGAACAAAAGGAGCGGCTTCAGGAGGCAAGTGTATAGATGCCGCTCTACTTGTTACTCTATTTAGATCCGCTCTGGCAGCAGTATAATTATTAGACCCGAATTTAGGGGCAACTTTGGTAATACCACATTTTTTAGAAAGCTGTGGTGAAGTTTGGGCATGTTTGCTAGGGTTAATAGGCAATGGAACTTTTGAGGCAAAAAATAAGTCTGGACCGTTGGCTATAACCTTCTTAGGGGTAGAAGGGTTTACATCTTTTGTTATGGAGATAGCCTGCAGGGCTCTACACCCAATGGATGGATCATTATTAAGTGATGGGGGGTTGGCCTGAATGATTCTCTCGATACCCGTAATTCTATCGCCAAGGGCATTAATTTTGTGAACCAGAGGTGATACGATAGAATTAAACAATAACTCTATCTGGGACAGTAAGAGTACTTGGTCTACGTAAGTTCCACTCTCTACCATGGTTAGGGGGGGATTGGTGACTGGTGATGAAAGACCAGCACATGGTGTGTTTAGATGGTTCCCACTTTCCATAGTCTCGTCTTGCTTCCTTTTATTATTTGGGCCCTGAGACAAGGCAACACCATGGGTATTTTCTAATAAGTCACATGGTTTCCCAAATGGGGTAGAAATGCTAGAACTTTTTACGGGGGAAGGGGATGCCACTAGGGCATATTTAGTGCCGCATAAAGAATTCATGTCCTCCCAAAAGGACAAGTTTTGCGAGTTAACAGAGTTGAATGGGGGTAATTGACTGGTGTCTGACGATTGTTGCGACTCGATCACGTATTCACCGAAAGTGGACAGTGTTTGTTTGGTCACAGTAAAGTTATGGGTCCCCTGGCCTGGATCACATATTAAAGGTAATTTATTTTTGGACCCCTTACGTGACATAGTCTTACAGGAAAGAGAAACACTGACCAGGAAGTGTTATGGGTATAAGTCAAACGATGTGCTTCCTCTGGTTGCAGAGCCAAGGGGGGTGGCCCGTCCCGGCCTCCTCGGTCCTATGAGGGCCGTAGAGGGCCCGCCCTTTGTCCGGGCTTCGTCCCGGGCTATGTCCCGCGCGCGTCCCGCGTTGCGGGATTAGGCGCGAGATTATATGCACTGCGGGCGGGGGGCAGGGAACGCCGAGGGAAGAGGCAGCAGGTGTGGAGCAGAGAGCCTGCTGGTCCTCGCAGTCCCTCGGCGTATGCAGCACTCCAAATCCTTGTCCCAAAGCACACCCCACACAGAGACACAAGCGCTATCCCAGCGCAGGAAATCCCACGTCGTCCTTCCCTGTGGCCTTCCCTGTGGCCAAATCTCCGTGAGCGGCACCCGCGGAGCGGGGGCCGCGATAGGTATTTAAATGTTCAGGCGGGGGCGGGAACGCCGAGTGAAGAGGCAGCAGGTGTGGAGCAGAGAGCCTGCTGGTCCTCGCAGTCCCTCGGCGTATGCAGCACTCCAAATCCTTGTCCCAAAGCACACCCCACACAGAGACACGAGCGCTATCCCAGCGCAGGAAATCCCACGTCGTCCTTCCCTGTGGCCTTCCCTGTGGCCAAAGCTCCGTGAATAGTTATCAGACACACACAAAAGAAACTGGACACAGCTAGGTGTTTATGAATTAAAGGTACCCTGTACACACATAAAGGGAGTAGAGTTGAACTCTATCTGGTCTGGTCCTGAGGAAGGTGGTTGAATCCGCCGAAACGCGCGTAGACCTGGCGTTGATACTGCACAAATAATATCTGTGTTACCTCAGCCGTAGAAATGGTTTTTTTGTGTTTCTTTGAGTCCCTTTTAGTCTTTGTTGAGTTTATATATTTGTGTGAAGCGGTATGTATGAGTAAGTGTGTATGTTGGTTGGTGTGTGACAAACTGGGTATTAGGTTTCATTGCAAAGTACTGTAGGTTCTCAACACACTGTATTTACACTGTAAAATTTTAATATGAATTGGATTATTATCAATGTTTGTGAAAGGATATATACATAAGTAAAGATTTAAAAAATGAAAAAATATTTTTGATAAAATAACGGAAAAAGAAATAAAATGTATAAATTAAATAAGGGATCTTTTGTCGTACCTGTATTTATTTGAAGGGTCTTGATTTAATGTTGTGAGTTTTTGCCACATAAGAAATTATAATTTGACCATGGGGGAACCTCATTAGCATTATTCATGCTGGGGAAATGCACCTTCGTTAAACAACTTGAAATCATATCGACATCAACAACTGATAGTGCCTTCTGTCCGAAGTTCACTTTCAAATGACATTAGCACAACATTTGATTTCATGAAAGTATACCGAGTCACACATTTCCAGGTTGAACTCTGGCTTCGCACTGAAGAGGGGAACCTTTGATGCTTACACAGGCGGTTATGGCATAGACAACAGGAGTGAGAATTTAGAACAAGGCCAGCCACAGCTGTAAAACAATGATGCCTGCTTATCTCTTCTCCTTCATGAGGTAGTTATTCTGATGCTGGATCATCTACGTTGATGTATAGGCTCCAACAACGTTATAACAAAGACAAATCTCTCTCTCAAAAAATAAAGAACAAAGGGGCATATCATCAACAACCGGCGATAACTATCGCTAAGCGCACTTAGCGCTAGGATAATTATCGCCGGCTATCGCTTGTTTTTTCGCGGAGATAGCGCGCTATCAGCGACGCTTATCTCCAGAGTGATAAAAATACCAGAGTTAGCTGCCAAATGAGCAATTATCGCTGGGATTCCAGTGATAATTGCACAATGTTTGGCGCTAAGTTGTTGATTGGGCACGGCATACTTAACCATGATATCCGCCTTCCATTGGATATCATGGCTAAGTCAAACTAAAAGCAGGCGTAAGGAAAGTAGCGATTATCGCGGTTAACGCTACTTTTCTTATCGCAATGCTTGTTAGCGTGCCAATTGATAATTGGAGACATTTCTCCAGTTATTTTCAGAAGAAACGCCCACTGTGCATCTCATTAGAGATTCAAAGGGAGGCGTAGTGAAAAAGGGTGCTAACATGCGATTTTGCATGTTTGCACCCTGTTGTTGATAGGGCGATAGTTTTATCTCCGCTTTTTTGGCTTTTGAAGCCAAGAAAGCGGAGATAAAGCCCTTGCTGATATGCCCTAAAAGGTTTTCTGACACTAAAGCTGATTAGAATTATAGATAACTTAAAATCACTGCTTGTTTGCTTTTTGCTTCAATATAAAGACTGAAAATATAGGCAGTACCCTTAATGAGAGAAATGGGCCTGTGCACCTTTAAGGCAGTCGCGTTGCTCCAGAGCACCAACCAGTTCATTTTCAACTCCACTTGATATTTTACCTCTGTTATATTTATTGCTAGAGCTATATTCAAATTTACTCTCCTCTACCCTTGATTTTTTTTAATCATAGTAGACTGGGTACTAAACTATTTTGTCATTGAGGTTTTTAAAAACGAAGCCCTCCGTGTTGTGCTTTTCTATTAATATGTCAATTACGCAAGGCTGGTGGGCAGGTGGTGGCTATCCCACTTAGTTGCTGAGTTTATAACACAGGCCCTCCTCTTCTTAATAATGGGCAACTCATCGGAACGGAAGTGCAGCAGTGAGAAGATGATACCGTGTGATCGACTGCATGCATAGAAAGATCTCGCCCTAGTCCTAAACAATGTGCAGACTGCTCTGCAGGATGGGGGCTATGTGGTCCGCCTTGACACTGCAGGCATGATCCACAAACATCAACTTACACTTTTGTGTAAGTTTACTCTTTTTCGGTTTTCACAAACTATGATTTAATAGTAACTTTACAACTGCAGAAACTCTGCAGTCGGAAGGAGACCCCCACAGATAAAAAGATGGCCAGGGCTATCTTTTTTTTCCCAGCACATTTTCTTAGTTTCTACTTTATTTGGAACACAAACATATAACGACTACAAAGTAAATAATGCTTACTCAGCTGGTTTTGTAAAAGTGAAATCTGTTCGCAAAAGTGGGTTGCAGTTTCTTGTTTGGGAAAAGCCTTTAGCACGAGGAGGTGTAAGCATCGTCTGAAGGGAAAGAGAGCACATTCCACAGTACTGTTTGAAGAGGGCTTGTAGTATGGAGGCTAAGAGAGAAGCTGCTATGTCTTTGTAAGGGAATACTAGCCCTGGCTTCTGCTATTTCTTCTTGACTGTAACTGAATCTAGAAAAAAAACGAAATCTCATTCATGCTATAGAATTCAGTCAAATTAGATATTTGTAATTTGAATTGGCTAGTCAATCAATCAATCAATAAGAATCCTTATTTGGTAGGTAAAATCACCATAAAAGAAAACAGATCAAAAACAATTAAATCAATTTCTTGAGTAATAAAACACAAACAATAAAATTGCTCATGAGAACACAAAACATATAAAACAATTAATCAAGTCTCGTTTTCCTGGACGCCCGTACAGCTCGTAAAAAAGATAAAACAGTAAAAGTCACATACTCATCAGGGAGCATCTGAAGATACAACAAGGCGGGCCTGACTTGTTTAAACTGCAGTGATTCCAACAAGGGGATTAAAAAACGATTCCTATGCCAACTGAAGTTGGAGCAAAACATTATGATGTGGAGCAAGTTCTGCGGAGAAACATTGTCGCAGCCGCAGGGTACCCTTGCCTCAGGGCGAACCTACCCAGACGGGGAAGCCAAAAAATGGTGCAATTGATTAAACCTAAACCTGACCAGAAAAAACCTAACAAGCTGTGAGCGAACCAAGCCCAGGTATGGCTCCATCCCCTGTACAGTTTTTAAAAGCATATGACCCCTGACTGATAGCTTCTGAAGTTCTAAACCTTCTCTCTCCGAACAGGAGTGTTCCAGGAATAATCTTTTACTGCTCCCTAACTCGAACCCGGAGAAAGAAATATGAATCATAAAAATATTGTGCCTGCCTTGAGAAAAAAAGGATGCTTTAAAATGAGAAAACTAGGGTATACTAGTAGCCCTGTCTAAAGATAACCAGTCCTTGAGGATCAACCAGCTTAGCATCAGCTTTGCTGTCCTCTAGATCTTAATCCAACACAGGAGCAGGTTCAAGGAGATCGGGCCGAGACATAACGAAGCCCTAGCTCCACATGCACAGAAAACACCGGGATACACTGGGGGACCTGGACCAACTTGCGCAAAAAATGATTCTCCATAGACTGAATCTGATCTACCTTGACATACCCCCAGACTTCGCTACCATAACGCAGCTGAGCGATACAGTTGACCTGATACATTTTTAAAAGATCCCTTGGTGCCCTAAACCCAAGCCCATGTGCAAAACTAAAACCCACCCCCATAGTTTTAAGGATTCTGATCTTTTGACCTCCACCAGGGGTTTCCAGCAGTTACTGCCATCAAATTAAACACCCAGATAAGGGAAGGCCTTAACTTTGCACAAGGTAAAATTAGATACCATGAAGGTCTTACTGGTGGTAGGTTTGGGGCCCACAACCATTACGTAGGACTTAAAGAAGTTGACCGTTAGGTCCAGGAGTCCCATAAAAGACCCATAGTTGGCCAGCAACAGGTCCAACCCCTTTGCGGTCATCCGCATATAACAGAACGGGGAGAAATCTGTCCCCAATCTTAGGGCAGTCGGCCGATACCGTACAAGGATCATAAAAGCGTTTCTTTTGGAAAAATAAATCTTCTATATCCCAGAAACGTTTGTTTATTCAAGCCAGTACTGAATAAACAGCCAGATATATCACTTTTCTTCTGGGATCAATTGCATCATGCATTATGTGCCACATTATACACATCTGACAGCCAGTGCTTAATCTGTAAAAAAAGAAGTGCCAGTAGTCTTGTCAGGAGGCCACTGCAGCTTGCACCACACATTTCCCCTACCATGCTGCCAATATTAGTAATAACACAACTGCTTACCATCACACTCCTGAAAGTGCGATAATTCACACTATTCCATGACCCCAAAGATATAAGATAAGAATGGCTTGGGTGACAATTAATAGTCATTTTGATGTATAGTGAATTAATAATTATCTGTTGTTGTGGTCATCTCTAAATCAACCATACAGTGACGCCTTGTGACAGACCGTCACAAGTGCCGGTGTTGACAATTAAGTGCCAGTGCCGAGCACCGGAAACCACAGGCTCAAATTAAGCACTGCTGACAGGAGACCTCTGCAAAAATGTCTTCACTATCAGTTGTTCCAGATTTCAGGCAACTGCAATGACAAAGTCTCATACACCCACAAATCTATACAACGTCTTTTCAGATCCACAACTCGAAGCAATAGCCTGTAGTTGCTGAACAACCAATGTGAGCTGGGCTGTAGAGATAACAGAGCCAAGGGCAGCTCACTCCGTTGAGCTGACCACCGTACAGTTATTCATCCAACCTGCCTTGTGCAGGCCTTCGTGGCAGTCAGGAGTTACCTCTGCTCACTTCTGGACTGTTTAGCTCCAGTTCTACTGCTCGATACAGCATCAAGGACTCGCCATGGCTCAAAGCTCATCAGTCTCAAAGGAAAACCACCACCAGTAAACGTCCCATCATCTCAGGCACGTCACTCCCGACAGTGGCAGGAATGCCCCCTCACGTTCAGATGACGTATTTGTTACTGGCTCAAGGTGGGCCCTACTGAGTCCACTTTGGATTCATGCGGGGGAAGACCGAGTCAACCAATGCCCAGTTGTATTCAAAGTTCAAATCCCCTGCAATCCTTGAGGAGTGCACAGTGCCCTTTTCTGCAGCAGCAGCCACAGGTGTGGCCGTCATAACACGTCAAGGTCAGGAAGTGTACCTGAGCTGCACCAATGCAGCCAGAGAGCTCGCTATGCAAAGGCACAGCCAGCAACACATGAAGCAAAGGGAGTGTCAGCCTCACTGAGCTAAGAAGAACCCCATGCTTACAAAACATGGGCAGCAACTCCTCTCCTTCAACCGGGCAACTACAACTTCGGGATGTGGCACTGAGCAGAGGAGTCGGCAGGGCGTTTCATCTTCCGTGGGCCACAAATAGTCTGCAGGGAAAACCAACACGCTGTGCAGACATGCACTTTGTGTCCCAAGTGGATATCTTCAATTGAATTTAAACCCAGGTGAAACACACACATGTGCACGTTCATATCCCACACATGAAGAGAGGCGAGGATCTCAATTTATGGGGAGCTAGGTAGACCTTCGCAATGAAGTGGAGCAGGCCTCCTCTCATTCAGGGTCACAGGTAAACTAAAACCCTGCGTAATAATTCACCGCCACCACCAAGAGTCTCCTGACAATCAGTTTAAAAGGGCAATACAGCCATACACTATGGTTGAGGAGATAGTTCAGGTGTACCCAACTTCAACAGAGTTATGCTGTGTTATTAAAAATTGAAAAAAAAATTCCCCTCCATACGTCTTGCAGATTGTTGTATTCAAAGGAGTAAAAACACAAAGAAGGTGAACAAACATCCGCTATGGCACAAAAGCTTTCCCAAGGAATCCTGAGAACTTTATTTCAAACAAAGGTGCCCATCGAGGGTGTAGCCATGTATAAGGTGGACAATTTGGGCCATGCCTCCTTTACATTAAGTGATTTCGGCAGTCAGGTTCCTGACTTGTTGCAAGTTGTGCTTATCTTCTCGAGAAGGTGAACTTGAACCACTCTCAGGGGCCCTAAGGGTTAACACAGCCAGGTGTGTGTGCCTTCAGCACTCACTCATCTGAGTCTGCAAGATAACCATAGTTTGTGCTGTAGTCCATCAGGGGCCTTACTCCTTTCTAGTACTTCATCTACAAACGTTGGAGCATATTTACAAGCCCCTTGCACCTCCTTTGTGTCACTTTTCCCATGTTAAAAATGACGCAAAAGTGGCGCAAGGGCCTTGTAAATAAGCCCCTTTACTTTTTGGTGCTTTTCAGGCTTTTCCCCGATTACTGCAGTTGCAGGGACAGCTAGGTATTGCTGAAGGGGAGAGTGCTCTTATTCCCCAGCTAACCAGGACATAGGGTACTCGCTCTGCGGTGGAAAGTTGGCCTCCTAGGTTTCCTTGGCCCTATGTGTCGCAGTGTGAATGAAAAGGAAGGAAACGTAAGTTTTCGAGCGCTGGATTTATTAGCCACAGCATCCACAGTCAGGAGCAACTGGTGAACCTGGAATCTGGCTTACACCAAATCAACATGAGCATTCTACATTCCAGAGAAAGAGTTCTGGAATGTAAAAGAAATGACATCACCACAATATCTCCCTCTCTTACACAAGGTACAAAAGGGCAAAAACATAACAGTTGAATAATAAAAAAATAAATAAAAAATAAATGAAAACCAGCTGCAGTTAAACAGCAACACATGAACAAAGAAAGAAAGCAGAAACTGATAAATATCATTAATGGTATCCAGCAAACAAGCTAAAGGCGAAAGAAAGGGTTAATCATGAAACCTGAAATGTTTGGTGATAGTACAACCACTTCTCCTCTGTTTGGGAAGATGAACAAAGCCAGAGGAAGAACTGACATCAGCCATATCAGAAGAGGAGGATGCAAGTGAAGACTTGTGGAAATTCACCTTCACAACTCTTCCCTTGTTCCATCATTCATTACTGTCAGTGCGAACAGCATTTCTGGTCACAACTTCCACTCTCACTGGTGCTTCGCATTTTGACCTCCCCTTCGCAACATGATTGGGATCTTTGACACAAACCCAATCCCCAGCACACAGATCTGTCCTAATGGGTTGCACCCTGTGCACCGCATCATACTGACTTTTCATTTTTGCTTGAAACTTCTCAACTCTAGGTCTAACAATTTTATCAATACCCAACATTCGATAACTTTTGCCTTGGCACTCCCTCAACCATTTCAACCTATGGTAGATGGTAGATGTGATGAACAATTAAGGTTTCATTATAAGAAGGTATTGCTTGGTAGAGGCAGGGCTCAGTACAACAAAATGATCACAGTTCCAGTAAATATGTGAATGTCCAACCAGGGTTGTCAGTTTTAGTAGAGAAACAGCGCTTTAATGATATCTCAGTATACAAAGTTAGGCTCAGTACAAACAAATGCCATGTAGTAAAATCGTGCCACCTCGTTATATCAAATAAAATGATAATATAATACAATAAAGTGAACAAAGTTTGTGGATATAAAAGCTTTGTGCCATTCTCGATCGCTAGATTATCGTGACACCGGAACACACACGAGCATAAAGGCAACTTAATGCACTTACGGATGAATGGTGGGATGGTTCATACAATCTACACGAATATGTAACATTTGTAATAGCACTGATTACGAGTACTGTAAAGTTGAATTTCCAAGGGCTCCCGCCAAAACGTGGTTACCTTACATTGGCTTTGTGAATCTTTCCAATTCTTAAGTGTTCCGGTGGGCATGCTGGCCAAAGAGCGAGAAGGGCAGTTAAGGAAGGGGCTCTACTTAAAGCCGGCTCTTACGAGAGGCCGAGGGAGGAGTGATGGGCGGCCTCAGGACCTCGGGGGGCCGGAAGCCAGAGAGAGGGTGGTCCTAGGGTGCAGGCTCTCTGGCCTTTAGAGTACAGAGACGTACCCAGCTCTAAGGAAGCGTCGGGAGGCTCTAGCAACCTAACGCCTGTATCTTTGGTAAAGCACATATTCACTCTGAGGGTTTGCTTCCCCTTAAATAACCAATATTTATTGTTATCAAGCATACTCATTCTATCGCCTTCCCCCCTCCGAGAGAGTCCGAAGCTGAGGGAAGACATGTTCGAGGGCTGGGGCAACTGAGCACGAGCAGCAGTGGCTGCTGTGGTGGACATGACATGGAGTGTGCCTCAAAGGCACTGGCATTATTAGGGTGCCATGGACCATAGTGCAAAGAAGGAACATGTGCCCCCAGAACTCTGCTAGGCAGTGGCATAACAAGACACCCCCCCCCTGCAAAGTACATGGAGGGGGCCACTACCTATCTATCACTCAAGACGGCTTTTCGGAGAATCAAAGTGATCCCCCAGGAGCTGGGCGCCTCCCCCCCCCCCCTCAGCGCCTTGAGACCCTCTCGGGTGAATAGTTGCGCTTTACAAACCACTGATTGATTGATTGAGCAGAGGATTGTAGCCTTGCCACATGTCGCTGTGTTGTAGGAGATTCCGTGGTACTCACTTGGTCCTGTCTTTGCAGCGCTTCAAAGTTCTCCTCCTGTGTGGTGTGTAGGCACCTCTTTGATGTTATGGTGCTGGGAGTTGCTTGGAAGGTTCTGTAAAGTTTTCATGTCCTGGGGTGCTCTGCTGCATCATTTTTCTCTTCTTCTTAGCAGCTTTTCTAGTAGGTCATGGTTGGGAGGATCGCAGATATGGCACATGCTCAGAGACAATGATACGTGTGGCAACAGGGGGCTATGGCTTTAGCTTCCAGTCCAGGCTGATAAATTCTGTTTCTTTAATGCCAAACACCCGCTTCTATTCCTCTGATCTTCCCCCTTAAACTTTCCCACACAGTGTGGATCTATCAAGGAGCCTTAAAATGTGTAATCAGGTGCGAGCTGCTTCTGGTGATCACCCATTGGAGCACCTAAAGACCAACCCTAATTGTTGTTACATTTGGCAGCCCCTTACCCGTTTCAGTATTTCTCCAAGCCACTATACGTCTTGGTGCCTTGAAGCACCACTTCTTGATGCTACAAAGGCGCACAAAGTGTAGGAGATCGGGGCATTTTTTTTCAATCTATTGTTCCACAACGAACAACCTTGCATCCTGATACTGTCCTGTAATGTACATCTCTGCCATCAGATAGCGCCCGCTCACTCCTTTCTTTTGCTCAGTGATTGGTAAGAATGATGGATTGTATTTACTTACCACAACCTTCTACTGACCCTGGCTTGGCATCAGTGCCCGACAGTACTGTATTGGAACAGGCCCTCCAGGGCCATTTCCATTCATTTTCTTTGAACTGAGAAGGAGTTTGGTAGTTGACCAGGATTGTTTGTCAGTATTTACTAAGGTTCATGAATTTAACGAATGTTGGAGATTTAAGATTACAAGTAAGTTAAGATTACTACCCAGTGAAATTGTACAGCTGTAGAGAGTTCCCTCAGATTCATGATGATATCTCTCCCAGTCGTTTACAAAAAACCGTATGCAAACAATTATAAAGGCTGCACACATTACTATGGTAACTAGTGATTTCACACAGGAGGCTAAATCACTACTCTGTAGAGAATTTTCGAAGTGACACGTTTTGGATAAAACACACTATTGCTGGAAGACTTTCATAGACCTGTTGCTTGTACAAATGAAGTGTTCGATACAAACCACCAGTGAATTCTATCTCTCATTGACTCTTCAAAGTGAGTGTCAAAAAAAGAGAAAGTGTTCGCTTCAAATAGTGTATTTGTCATTGAGAATACTTTCGGTTTTGAATTTAGCTTTTCATTACAGTTTTTAATGATTTCAGAAGTTTGTCGAGTTGGGCGCTTGTAGTACAAACTGAAATGATATCTGTTGTATATAAAAGTGCCCTGTGAGAATAATGGCAGCATTTCCATCATAACATGTCAATCTTCTTGCAGGGGTAACGTGGTGGGAAGAAAGCCTTACACCAAAGGACTCCCCTGCTCCAAGTGTCCAGCAAACAACAAATGTGTCAACTCTCTTTGTGGTAAGTCTCAGAACCACTAGTCGAGGCAATGGTGATGTAACTGAAGTGTAGATCCTACACACAAGAGAGATACCAGAAGTATTCACTGTAACAAGAATCTTATCATAGATCGCTTTATGACAGTGTGACTGGATGAAGAATGAAGTAGAGATCAGTATTCTGTGACCATTGACACAGGGGTGTCTAAAGCCACGAGATATGTTTCCGTACAATGTGTCCAAATGAGAATCCTTTACACAAGCAGGGGTACATCTGAAGATCTGGCATGGCTTTGGCATTCATTGACCAACTTTAGAAAGCCCTGACAACAACCTGTCTATTTAGGTATATACGGTTTACTCATTTATTATTACTCATTTATTACATTTTTATGATAAATCGAGGCTACAGTTAGCATTGCATGTCCTTTGAATCTATTCACAAAAAATTGCTCTAGTGGAAGATCTATTATTGTTGGGCAGCTATTCCTCGCTGATGTTTTAATCACTATGTCAATGCCAAGCTTCAGTTATTTATTCAGCAGTTGAGGGTAGCATTTAAACCATTACTATATGTTTCCAGTTGCCACAGTTATGGAAACTGAAACCCATACAGATGAATTAGCTTGATCAAAAATCATGAAATGTGGCTAAACCTGAGAGTTGGAACGGGACCTCATGTCTGCGGGATTCATGGTTGGCAATTTAGCAACAAAGCCAAAATTCCTCACTTTGTTATTGTTACAATTTTCCTAGTCATCATTATCATCATTGTCGTCCTTATCATCATCATCATCATCTTCATCATCATCCTCCATCATCATCATCATCGTCATTCATTTTTGTAGCATGCAACACAACCCAGTCAGGGGGTTCCCTGAATAGAATATAGAAATGTGGTATAGCAATAACAAAAAAGTTCAAAAGTAGCCTCCACTCACACAGGGTTGGCCAAATGGAAATCTATGCACAACTGAGCTGTTTTAGGTGTAAATTGTTCGCCTCCACAGCAGCACTCACCAGCTTGTGTTCAACCAATTTTGGTGTGACTACCCTAAATCTTGGCAGAAGGACACCATCTAATAATCTTATATTGTAATTCTTGGTCCTTTAATAAACCAACTGAATATGCAATGGTGTTTCCTCAGACTCTAGGCACAATTAAAGACTATTATTGTGAACTCAATCTCACATGGAAGATAACCAGAGCAGATCGCTACAGAGAAAGAATTTTGAGCCTTAATCGATAAAGCCATAACAGCATTGAACCTGCTAATTTCAGAGCTGTGTAACACATTATAATGAGGCATTTGAGGAGTTTTGTCTGCTTTGCAGTACATCTCTGTCTTTAAGCCACATCAGCTGAGAGGCACCCTCCTGGAGGTTTGTGTCATTAGTATTAGCGCTCCGTTTTGTTTCTGTTGGAGAAGTCTAGGTGTTAACTATAGCCCTTTATGTTTTTCATTAGTGGAAGAAATAGACTTGGAAGGCACTACAAGTGCATTCTTCACAAAAGAGGAAATTCTACCTCCTAGGAGGCCTACATCCCCTGGCCTTTACACACCTTTCGATGTAGATGTAAGCTTGGAAGAGGTCAGCACACCCCGTGCTACAACAGAGGCGACCACTTCCACTCTTCGGACATCATCCCATAGCCTTGTGCCGTCTACAGACATAGAAGTGGAGTTGGAAGACACAACAGAATCCAACATCGCAACAGAGACAAATGGGTTTCTTCAGCTGTTTACATCCATCCGCTCTAGAACGTCTCCAGAAGTAGAGAAGGACCGTGGAGAAAGCAGCCAACCACCCTTTAACACAGAACAAGCAATCACCCCTGAGGGAACTGCCTTCTTCAGCAAAACTCCTTCCCAAGAATATGCAGAAGGCCTCCACCTGTTTTACCATTCTGGTGCAGCAGGTAAGGAGGTCTACCCACTCGGCATGTCTTGCTGCATGTTGGGAAAACAGACCTATAGATGGCCTTGAACACATACAGTTGTTCGTTTATACAGTTCATTATTTAAATTTTCAGTCAAGAGAATTTTGCTAAAACGCAGCTTCCGTTTTCCCTGCAATACTAACTTATGGCTTATAGCAGCTAAACTTACGCATGTTTTGGAGACAAAAGGATTTCCGATAACCTAGAGAAATTCTCTTGCATGGCAAAATAAAAACGAACTCACCCGTTTAATAAGAATTCTGCGCTTGCATTATGCGTTTTTTGTTGTAATATATTTCCTTTTATGTTTTGCCTTTCCCTTTAAGTAGGTAAAGTACGTAATACACTCCCTACAGAGGGACCTCATTCCTCCTGCTATCCGAAAGTGTGTATGGACAAACGGGGGTCGCAAAGAGGCATTCACGGCCCTCCTTGTGCTATGCAAGTCCCAGCACTGAAGGATGCTGACTGCCTCTGGCACTCCTTTGCATCGCGGAAGCAGACCTTCTGTCCTTCAAAGTCTGTGGTGGCGGGAGAAGCTGCTTCCTTTACCACGTTGGAGCCCTGTGCATGTGAGCACAGAGTGAGAGGCCACCTGTCGGTTGCAGGCCTCCCTCTCTGCATTTCCAGCTAGTCACAAGAATTTGCACAAGGCACTCTTCCTCATGAATATTTATGCGGAAGGATTTCTACAATCCTTGTGACCTGCCTTTTCACTTGGTGCCAGATTAATAGACTGGACACAGTGCAAAGAACGGTCCGGATCACATCACATGCACGGTGCAAGCAGAGCACCATTATCAATCCTGGCAAATAACTCATGTAGTCTCATATGTTTGTGCAGAGTTCCTGCTGTCTCTAGCGCTGCTACAATTACCGTGCCCAGGAAATTCGGCGCGACATTGTATTTTTGTGAGCCTGTACTGACGAGGCATCCAAGGGTCTGGACTGCAACCTGCTTTAGTGGCAGTGACTGCATGTATGCCAGAAGAGGAGTGTCTGACTGGGAGTAAAGTCTGAAGCCCTGATTTGGATACAATTGGTATCACATGCTCATAAAATAGTTGAGTCAGATCTTCTAACTTCAGAGTCGGTGTTTGCAACCAATCTGTTTTAATAAATCCATTACAATTAATAGTCAAAATGTCCCTTAATATTCTGAATAGTGCTTTGGTAGCTTAATATAAATTGTACTTCACTCTGACTGCGGGTACACTTGAAGTTTACAATGATGTCCCTAAACCAATATTTCCAAATGCTCTATTTGTTTCGAATGTCTCAAATTCCTCCATTTTTATAGTCAGACTTGACAATGGAGATGTCACAAGACGATTATTTGAGCATTACTTGAGAGGGGCGTTGGCTCCGCCCACATATCTGAAGCCAGGAGAACATGTTTTAATTGGGTAGAAGTGTGGTTCCACAAAATGTGCTTGCCCTCTAAACAGCTGTATTAATATTATTTATTTAGCTGCCTGAGCTTCAACTTTCTGGGGCACACACATGGCACTGTACTGCTATTTAAATGTCTCAGAAACCTAGATAAATGATGGTGTATTTTTGTGGCATCAGCACAGAGGGGAGGAGGGTAGCCATTAACCTACATGGATGTATATGTCTGACTTGACAGTGCAATGGTCATATGATCGTTAACCTACACCAATATTGTTCTTCAGTTCTTTGCTTCCATACAAATACATATTCATTTCCATGCTATTTACTTGTAATGCTTCACATTACCATACAACATTCCTTTAAAGCATTGGCATTGGCAATGCTTGTTGCAAATGTTGTCCTAAATTCCTCTAGTGCCGCCCCTTTTTGTGGATGTTTTTCAAGTTCTTCTGTTTCATTTCTTTATTTCCTTGCACCAGCTCAGGCCCCATGGACAGCTGCATTGCTGAATTGAAGTGTCCATGGCCATTGATAGTTGTTAATGCTTTGTCAGTTTTGGTAATCCACAGGGATTTACACTACCATTGAAGGGTGGAGGGTTGTGGTGTTCTTTGAGGGTTGGAGAAGCTGCTGCCAGGTCAGGGACATAAGGACATGGAAACTGATGCCAACTAAAATATGGAGAAAATGTGCCAAAATATAGCAAAGTATGATTAAAAGATTATTTTTTACAAACTTACCAACTGTATGCCTTTGTAAGGTACTGATAATGACACAGAACATGTGTAGGAACTTTACTTCAAAATCACTATAAAGAAATTCACAATCAAAATAGGACTGAGTGTTCTAAAAGTGTCCTGAGCACAATAGAACAGGCAATGGTAGGTCTTGAGGCAAACTGCAAACAGTCCTGCCTTATCAGTCTCCAACCTTGCATCCCTGGCACAATACAAACAAGATCTGCTTCAGATAAACATAAGCATGGACGGCTCTATCTTGGATGCAGGTCAGAATCCCTAGAAGTCCTGGGACTGGACAATGGAGGTAAGGAAGTCTTAATACTGCTGGACCTCTCGGCAGCTTTTGATACTGTGCCCCATGGAAGACTCCTTCAGAGACTCAGGGAATGTGGCCTCGGGGGCACGGTTCTTAGGTGGTTTGCTTATTTTTTGGAAGGCCGTCAGCAATTTGTCTGGTCCCCACCTTTTTCAGCTGATATTCCTTCGGTGAATGTTGGAGTGCCTCAGGGCTCAGTTTTGAGCCCAACTCTTTTTAATATTTATATGGCACCACGGGTACCTCTAGTGGAGAAACTCGGGGCAAAGGTTATAACCTACGCCGATGACTCACAACTATTGTTCACATATGAAAAGGATGAGCCGCTAAATGAAAGTTTAATACACCATTGCCTGACTAAAGTGTTTGATTGGTTTCGACAGAACCAACTGTCATGCAATTCCACCAAAACTGAAATTATCTTTTTTGGTCACACCCTGGGTGATGAGTGGCGGAATTGGTGGCCCCATGATCATCCTTCTCCATCCAGTCCTGTCACCACTTTGAAAAATCTTGGAGTCATGCTTGATTCAGATCTTTCTATGAAGTCGCAGGTTCAATGGTGGCTGGCACATGTTTTAGGCTCCTAAAAATGACGAGGAACTTTCTACCACTGCTGCCACTGTCCCACAGGAAGACGGTAGTCCAAGCCTTGATTATGTCAAGGCTGGACTATGCCAATGTATTATACCTGGGCATCCCAAATTATTTACTGGCCCGCCTACAGGTTGTGCAAAATGCGGCAGCCAGAGGGATCTCTTTAGTTGGGTCTAGGACTCACATGGCGAGTCATTTGAATAGCCTTCCAGGTGGTAGTGGGTAGACTTTGGAACTCTTTGCCTCTCTCCCTTAGACAAGAACCAGAGATGCTTAGCTTTAGACGCCAACTTAAGAACTGGCTGTTCCATCAGTAATGAAGCTGTGTAGGATTGTGAGTGACTAGGGTCCCTCTTTCTAAAGGGGATTTCTCAGCGCCGGGACACTTCTAGGAGTAGCCGCGCGCTTTACAAATCCCCCATAACATTAACATTAACATTGGGCCCATAATGGGGTGGGGGGGCAGCACATACCAAAGACCAGCTTGTTGGTGTATAAAAGGTCGCTTTATTGGAAACAGGTGCACCTTACAAATACATACCCTTGGCCTGTACCGTACAAAACTAAACCTCACTAAATATATACTATATTTAGTTAATATGTAATTTGCAAATCTGTAACCCTCACCATGAGTAACTGTAGTAGTTATACATTTTGTCACCTCTACCACTTTACTTGGAATTTCTCATGCATGTACTTCACTCTATTGTAGAGCGCTCTAACACCTATGGGTAAAGTACAAGCTATATAAAATTGCATCAATAAATAAATAAGGAGAGTGAGTGTAGGCTTGACCCTATAACTTATAAGCAGCATTAAGGGATTCATGTGCTGTATGTCACTACTTGTTAGGGCTGTCAAACTTGGTGAGTGAAATAGTGGGTCCTTGCTCCATTGTCTAAGGGGTTAGTTGTGTTCAAGACTTATTTGTCAAGTATGAGCCAGCTGTCGATCTCTCCACTCAAAGTTCTCCACTTGTTCACATTTTGATGAAACCATAGGAATGCAGGGCAGCTACAGCATCACTTTGGCCCACACACCTTTTATATTGCCTTTCTATATATTTTTGTAGCATCCATAGGGACGGCTGGAGAAGCTCCTGGAGAGCAGCTAGAAATAATAGTGTTTACCTCAGTGCCTAGGAAAGGAGCATAGACATTGGGAGCATGCAGCTTCATCTGAGTGACACCTGAGGGACACCTCGTGAGATTGCTTCACTAGGAGTGGAACACTTATTTTTTTGTAACAGGACTGGTTTGGCGCTCTAACGCTAAATCTTGCCGCACCCGCTTCGCGGGTGCCGCTGCGCCGGTAAGGATTTCCCTACCTGGATTGGCGGTACTGGGCGGCTGAATCCATCAATCAGGAACGCCTGTGTCTGCTGTGAGGCGCGAGGAGCAGTGTAGCAGGGACTCAATCTCCCAAGAGTCCCTGCTTGATTGTCATCACCTGGTCCAGCGCTACCAGCGAGACCCGCCCACTGGCGCCTGCACGGGACAAAAACTCCACGCTATCCTGCTGACCCTGGGACACCTCGTGAGATTGCTTCACTAGGAGTGGAATGCTTATTTTTTTGTAAGAGGACTGGTTTGGTGCTCTAACGCTAAATCTTGCCGCACCCGCTTTGCGGGTGCCGCTGCGCCGGTAAGGATTTCCCTACCTGGATTGGTGGTACTGGACGGCTGAATCCATCAATCAGGAACGCCTGTGTCTGCTGTGAGGCGCGAGGAGCAGTGTAGCAGGGACTCAATCTCCCAAGAGTCCCTGCTTGATTGTCATCACCTGGTCCAGCGCTACCAGCGAGATCCGCCCACTGGCGCCTGCACGGGACAAAAACTCCACGCTATCCTGCTGACCCTGGGACACCTCGTGAGATTGCTTCACTAGGAGTGGAATGCTTATTTTTTTGTAAGAGGACTGGTTTGGCGCTCTAACGCTAAATCTTGCCGCACCCGCTTCGCGGGTGCCGCTGCGCCGGTAAGGATTTCCCTACCTGGATTGGCGGTACTGGGCGGCTGAATCCATCAATCAGGAACGCCTGTGTCTGCTGTGAGGCGCGAGGAGCAGTGTAGCAGGGACTCAATCTCCCAAGAGTCCCTGCTTGATTGTCATCACCTGGTCCAGCGCTACCAGCGAGACCCGCCAACTGGCACCTGCCCGCCCTATATTTTGACTATTGTCTGCCGCTGCGCGGGAGCGCCGGGCTGGGCCCCTTCCCTTTCCATCAGTATATTGATGTCATTACAATCACTGAGTAAGCACATCCACTTATAAAACTCTAAATGGTTTCTTGTAGTAAAATGCTTTAGTAGAAATTGACCTGAGTTCATTGATTAGAGTTGAAGCGTGTTCTAATTAGGTTCTCCCACCCACTACTAATTGTTATAATGTCGTCCCTCCAAAAGGAAAAATCACAATTGCCTGGAGGAATTAATCGAGGTACACTCGATAATTACATTTTCAGGGTTGGCTCAGACACTGACATAGAAACTATGCTTGCAGAGCGACGGACCGAGAGACGCCGCTCAGTGGAGCTCATTAAGAATAAGCGTTCGTCTCTGGGCACGTTGCAGCAAGCTATTTCACCCGTCCCTAGTCCCATTCACGAAAAGGAGGGCTGTGCTGAATCCCCTAATAACAGTATCCCACTACTTTTCCAGGATAGATCCCCTACACTAGCTGAATTTAGTCACCCGACAATAAATGTCTCAACATCTTCTTCTAACCCGATCCCAGAGGTCAAAGTTCTGTTAGATACACCTTTACCTAAAGTTAAGTTAATTCAAAAAGTAAAAAAGACACATAAACCCAACCAAGTCCAAGGTCCCCCCCCAAAAAAAAGGTGGAAGAGGGGCAGTGGTCTACATAAAAATAAGACCACCCATACCAACTTGGGGAACACCAAAAGCTCCTTAGATAATCCATCCCTAACATCTGTAGTAGTTACACCAACACACGTTCTATTAAAAGACTCGTCCACCACTGACCTAGTGGGCAATATGGAACATTTAATTAGATCCCTCATATTGCCACTAGCAGAGAGGCTAAAAAGAATAGCCCTACAATTGGGAAAGCTGGAACAAGTCATTGGGGAAATTAAAGAGGCCACTAAGGACCTACAAAAGTTCACACCAGCCCCCCAATATCTGTCCCAGCCCCAAATATCACGATTCAAAAAGAAACAAAAACTATGAATCCACCTAAAATAAAAGTGACAAAATTAATCCCCCCTAAAACAATAGAGCCAAATATAAACATAACAAGAAAAGAGAAGGAGGCCCTAGTGAGTGGAAAATCGAACCCTCCCTGGAGTGTTCCAAAAGTGAATGACCAAGAAAATGCTGTGAGGGAAATTCCACTTAAAAGGCCCATAGTGGAATTGCCACCGGAATCAGTCCCATATGTGGCGGTTCTTACTGGCGTGCCACCTCTAGAGGAGGGTAGCGCAGAAGTTGAATACCAACTGAGAAACAAAGACATCTTTTGGCTAAAACAGAATCGCCCACTCCCTCCAAATATAAACGGCAAATTCTGTATGTCAGACGTCTTCCCTGGCTAGGAAAAAGGAAAAAAGATATAAAGGGGGACATTATAGTAATACATTTTAAGGACGAAAGAGCTGTTGGACATATTATAAATTGGATTCCCCAAAATGGCAGTAATGTAATTACTGCACGCGATTTGACATACTTTTATCCCAGAGGTTTAATGGCCCCTGTAAGTAATGTCAGGTCCCTGTTTCATCCCCAGAGCAATCACACAGGGCCCCCATTCCGAAACCAGAGTGACTGGTTTAGGCCTCCATTTTTATATTTGGAAGGTTGTCCTAGGTTCTTTTCCCACCAGCAATTTAACCATCCCATTCCCGTGTACAATCGTTATGCCGTCTTTTCAGGCATGGAGGGAGTTGACTGACTTGATTCTGGGATTTTACCTAACAACACTTCTGACAGCCCACAAAAGGTGTCGTTTACGACTATGGAACAATCCCCTAAGGCCATCTTACTCACTCAATGCCCAAAGCAAACCTGTTCGCAGGATATAGTGATTGACCTCGCGACTCTGACCGCGGGTCAGAACCATTCTTCCATAGCGTCCACCTTTAAACAGGACTTAAACCCTAAAACCACTAATAGACTGACATCAGACAATGGGGGACATACAGGGGTTGAGAAAAAACATTGTGTCACAGTTCTATTTTGGAATGTGGCAGGTCAGTGGGCCAAAGTGACTAATGATAAATGGGTGGACTTTATCCCCAAATTTGACATTATAGCAATACAGGAGACTTGGGCATGTGTTGTGATACATATGGAGGGTTTTAAGACCTATTTCTCACCTGCCCAACCATCTACTTCAGGCAGAGCGAAAGGAGGTCTAACAATTTATGTTGCAAACCTCCTCAACACAACTGAAGTTGTGCCTATTAAATTAGACACACATTTCCAGATTCTAAGGTTATGCTTCAATAATAAGGATAACTTCCTTGTAGTAAATTTCTATAACAACCTGTCAGATCTTGAAGCACTGAATGTGGGATCCCTGATTCGCTCTATACTACTAGCTCGCAAGAGAAAGGCAGTCAAGGAGGAGGTAATTATTTTGGGGGGGGGGGTTTAATCTGGGACCATGTATTTCTGGAAAAAATGATAGTTGTGGTATCCTAGATGAAGCCAGCAACCCAATCACACACTTTAGGCATTCCACCTTAGGTAACCTCCTCAACGAAACAATGTTTGAATTAGACTTAGTTGTAGCAAATATTCTTAATAAGGCAGATTTGTTACTTACTCCAACATTTCATGGGAGGGGGCACCAAACAGTCATAGATTATATCCTGGTCTCAAATGGCGAAAGGTCGGCAAAAGCAGTGTTCACTTCACATAAAACTGCATTAAGTGACCACACTCCAATTAGCATCTCAATGCCATTGTCCCAGAATCCAAGAAGCGGTTAAAGCTCCATTTTAGCACAAAACAACTTGGTCTTAAACAGAATAAATGGTTACGCTTTGAAATGGGGGAAAATAGTCCCCACAGAAATAACAAAGCAAGTGGTAGCAAGGGCCTTCCCTCATCTCACGAAATGTCTTAGCTTGGATGTAACAGATCAAGAAATCATTACCAACTTTGAGGCAATTATAAAAGTAATTAATGAGGTTTTGTGGATTGAAGTAAAACATAAAACCACACAGAAAAAGGGCTGATTTAACCATGCTTGCACGGCTGCCTATTCTAATTTAAAAACTGCCCTGAGGAAACCAGTTAGGATCTCACAAGAGGTAAAAGAATTACGGAAGACATACAATTCTGCACTTAAATTAGAAAACAGGAATTAAAAAACCAATTATGGGACCAATTGCACGAAAGCTGCATTTATAAGAATTCGGCTGCCTTCTGGCAAGTGGTCAAATCCCCTTTCTTAACCGACAATAACAAGCTTCCAAAAATAGAAGTAGCAATAGAAGAGAAAGATTGGGTCCAACATTTCTCTAAGATTTTTTCTCTTATTTCGGATTCTCAAATCGGACAGGACCCCAGACCCATTGATCCACCTAGCTTTTATCCAATTGACCTACAGTTTACACCAATGCAAATTGAACAGGCTCTGAAAGTTAGCAAAAATGGGAAGGCGCCGGGTCCTGATGGTGTCCCAATCGATCTGTTCAAAGCCCAAATGGACCTTTGGACCCCTGTTCTAACCAGAGTTCTGAATGTAACTTGCAACATTGGTCTACTGGAATCCTGGTCGAGGTCCGTGTTAGTTCCCATATTTAAAAAAGGGGACAGAGGGTCGGTTTCTTGCTATCGCCCAATCTCTCTTCTAGACTCCTTTGGTAAAGTGGCTGGTCGAGTAATTTTAGAACTATTACAAGATTGGGCAGATGATGGCAGAATCATTTCAGACCTACAATACGGGTTTCGTCAAGGCTTGGGGACTACTGAACAGGCCTTAAATCTTTCCCTCCTGATTGATAAATACGTTTCCATCAAAGGAGGAGACCTGTACATGGTCTATGTGGACTTATCGTCCGCATTCGATTGTGTCTCCCACTCCAAACTTTGGTCTATATTGATCGACATGGGTGCACCACCGAATGCAATAAAATTCCTGAGAGAACTTTACACAAATGCTACAGCAAAAGTCCGCTATGGGATGGGGGGGGAGCTGACGGCGGAGTTTCCAATAGAAAGAGGGGTGAGGCAAGGGTGTGTCCTGGCACCCTTCCTCTTTACATTGTATACGAACGGGCTGGAAAGAGAGATGCTGAAGGGGTGCCAGGATCTCCCAATGGTGAACAATCGCTCAATTCCTGCACTCCTTTATGCTGACGACACAGTCATACTAGCCCGTACCCCCCTCGAACTTCAAAAAAACCTGGACAGATACTCCACGTTTATGGCAGGTTTGGATCTGAAAATAAATATTAGCAAAACCTTTGTTATGAGGGTAGGTTCAGGTCGTAAAAATAAAATGAGGGGGATCTACCTCAACAAGGAAAAGATAGAGATTACTGATAAATATTCTTACTTGGGTATAACAATTGACCACAAACTCTCGTGGACAGCAGCTGTGGAAACACGATAATTGCTTTTTTTAAGAACCACAGCAGCCCTAATTAATTTCACCAAAAAGCTGGGAAAGAGAGATCCCCCAGAAATTATTATGATATACAAAGCCAAATGTCTATCTGTGGCCTTGTATGGAGCTGGTCTTTGGGGCTTTGTGGCCCTTGATAGTATCCAAAGGGTAGAAAACTCTTTTTTAAGGTTCCTTCTTGGAGTGCCTGGCAGCTCGGGTACTTTTGCTTGTCACACTGAGCTGGGTCTCGCATATGTAATGGACCTAGCAAAAATTGAACCCCTGTTATTGTGGCATAGGATTTGGACCTCAGACAAGGCAACCTTAACTAAATTTATTCTCTCTGACTGCTTGAAAATGGATAACGCTAATAACTCAAGGTGGTTGCGGTATATAGCAAGGTTCTTCCATGATTTGGGGTGGGATCAATATTATCTAAATCCCTCCCTAATTCGTGAGGTACCGAGAAAGGTTCTAAAAAAGAAATGTCTGTCTCATCTAGAGGATTTGAGATTGATGAGTGAAATCACCAAACCTTCTGTTATTCACACCTTGCTTATACAAGCGGTACCCGCTATACAGCCGTACCTCACCTACAACACCACGAGTTATGAGTGTCATCTTCTTGTAAGGTTCAGGATGAATTCTTTTTATAGATTGGTTGCATTTCCTTCTAGAAACAATTGGACAAAAGTGCTGTTGCCCTGTCCTTGTGATGGTGTCTCTTCCCAATCTACTTCCCACACCATTTTGTTCTGTAATTTTTATCACAAACTCAGGAAAAAATGGCTGATACCTCTTTTAAGGAGTACTGGCTTTATACAATATCGTCCAGCATTGCTTTTTCTACAACTGTTACAGGGTGAGCGGCTGGTATGCTTAGTGGCTAGCTTTCTCAAATGTCTTGTCCGCCACCGTATGACTTTAGATTGTACATGTTATAACACTTAAATCTGAAATTTAACACTGTAATATGCAACGTCAAGTTTTTAAAATTGAATTCAATTCGTTGGTTGCTAATCGTTTAATATTTTAAACTGTAAATATTGTATTTTAAAAATTGTTTTATAAAGGGTTATTTGATTGTATTTATTTATGCACATGTATATGTCTATCTCTTTGTATGCTTTTATGATTTGCATCCAAAATCGAAATAAAGCAATATTGAATTGACTTGAATTGAGTGTTTAAGCGTGTTTAGGGCCTGAATGATTGAGGCTAAATATATAGTTATGTGACCTGGTTTTCCGCATGGATGTGGTGAATTACGTGGTTGGATTAAATATGCCTTGTAGTCCGCAAGATGGATAACAAGCCCAGTGTGTATCAAAAACTTCATTTAATTTGTGAATGAAGATCAGATAATGGAACCAAGACTCCAGCCTAAGTGGAGTCAGTGTGCCATGGTTGATTCTCCTCTTAGCTACTAAAATGTCCTTTGGAGTTGTGCCACTAACTCCCAAGTTATGAGAACACAAGGCGCAGCAGCCCATGTGATTTGTCACCTATTAAGTGGTGGGCCTACCTCCCAAGGTAGAATGCTACTTCACTGGATTCCTGTGGGTTCTGACGTCACTTGCCTTCCTTGGAAGTCTATTTGCAGCTGGCTAGCACCCGCCTACCTCACAGGCAGAAACTTGCCCAATTACCTAGAAAGCAATCGGTGCACTACAGTTGAAAGTCTGTCTGTAGTGCTGCCCTTTAAAGATTATTCTTCCAAGCGCCTTCAGTTTGGAACTCCGTTCCTTTTAAGCCACATGATCACTCATTGACATATCTATATGTATGAAAAATGTGTATCCATTGCACTATCAAGAAGTATAAATGCATGTCTTTGGAAAACATACCTTTTCTGAGAATCATTGAAAAAGAAGAGAAGTCCCCCCGCACAGTGTATGTGGTGCTAAATAAATGCACAGGCCAGGCAGTCTGTAAAAAGGAAAACAAAAAAAGTACAATTGAAATGAATAGAACTGATCACAGATTAAAGAACAAAAGAGAAGAAAAGTTTTTTAAAAACTTTGCACAATGAGAGGTCAACAAATCACAGCAAAATCACAGTAAGAATGAAGGGTCTTCAATATTACACTTGAGTCTGCTACCATACCAAAAAGAGTTTGAAGCACAGTGGCAGGGGGATTTTATGCTACAAATATTTGATGTTGAGCTACAGTTACAAGTGATCAACTTATGAAATGATACAAGCAGCCCTTTGAAGTGTGGAGACCTTCATCCTGATACCCTGGCTCTGCCAAGTGTCACGTATCAGGGGTTAGACCATTGCTGTAAAGTTTCCAGTTTACCTATGTGTGACACTTCTGTATTCAGTGTGTGCTTATGTGTGACATTACAGGGCTTAAGTGTGACACTTTCAGTGGCACTGCCAGTGTCAATTAAACATGTAATTATGCTTATACGGTAAGGTTAGGTTCGGAAATGAGCCTCTTTAGTGCGTACTATTAACTGTCTGAGGGAGTAGAGATGCTAGCTAGGGGAATGAGGGCTACATTTGAACAAGGTAGGGCAGAAGCAGTACAAAATACCCACGGAGGAAAGGAGTGAGGCCTTACCATGCGATGCTAGCCGCCTCAGCGGCACACAGTATAGGCCGCTTCATATATAAGTGCATGGGCATACTAAGCGCGAAAGCTGAGAGGAACTGTTTTATGCCTCTGACTGTATACTGTGCACTTGTTCCCGTAGTCCGAATCCCTGGCTTTGGAAGAATCCTGCTAGTGCAATGTGCTCATGTTGTATCACTTAAGGTTTAACATAGCCATGGGTGTACAACAAACAAAACAATGTTTGTGCTGATAGACATCTTCCTGGGATACAGCATTCATTTCAAATATTGAACATGTTGCTTAACATTCTCATAAATATTACATGTATAGTATCTTCATTTTAAAATTTTCATGTGGAGATATTTGGTTGTTTCCACACAAAATGGCGGTTCTGTACAGAAGGTTTAGGCTTCCTTGTCCTTGGAGCATGCATCGGTGCTGCACCTCAGAGCCCCCAAACCGTTTCTCCTTTACTTAGTTTCTACATGCAACAAAGACCTAGAGCAGAGACCTAAGGAAATAAAAAAAAATGAGATCAGCCTGGGAATGTGGGTACCATGAGGGTCAAATCTACTGACTACCTGGTTCCAAGTGACCATCAGTGCCCACTCCCTTGTGTTCATTTGAGAGGTGTATGCGAGACACGGGTTCAGGAAAGTATAGCCTATGTTATGTTATGTTATGTTAGGTATGTGCCCACAAAGATGTGCCCACCACTGATTGGCTTGGGTTATGATTTTTGAAGCTGGCACTTGTTTACATTTGTTCCTAGGTTCCCACTTGTTCAGCCCTCCCTACTCCACACTGGTAAGAACTAGGTCTCAAAAAGTTCTTTGAATTCACATTAAAATCGAAAAGAGATCTGCTGTCCTACTTTGACAAGACAGCTTACTAGGATTCCCATTCTTGTGAGCTAAGGTTGTGGGAAACCTGCACTGTGTCTGCTTACATGATAGCGGGAGCAAGCATATGTCATTATCGGCCTGATAGGAGCATGGGTGGTTGCACCTACTCCAAGCCTTACAGTAGCGTTAGGATTCTTAACACCAGTCGCTCTGGTTCCGGCAATATTTAAATAATTTATTACAGTTTCTGGGAATTCAAAATCTAAAGGTGCAATTTGTCCTTAGCCCGGAATCCTGTTTATCACGTTACAGCTACGAACCAGCGGGGAAAGTGGGTCCCCTAGTCCAGTTGGTCACATGCCATCTGAGACTTTTGAGTACAATCAGTCATTCATAAGATTCTGGGTAGTAAGGTTTGAAAGTCCCAGTAGACCTACAGTGAGAACAATTCCATTTCCAGCATCAATAATTCCCACAGTTGGAAATTTGAAGTTGCAGACCAGTTGAAGCTGTAAATTTCTTCTGTTTGTGTCCAGTGCTCCCTGTCACTGCGCCGAATTAGTATAGTCACCGCGTTAACAAGATTTTACAACTTTGACTTTGGTCTAGACCTATTCAGTACTCTAAAACAATACTTTTTTTAGGATTGGAATCTCAGTTCACTTTTAGGTGGATTTTTTGGCATGTTTAAAACATAATCATATTTTGCAACAATAATAATAATTCTTTATTTGGATGACAACACATCCATAAAAAGATACAATAAAACAGTCACAAAAATCAGTTAAAACAGGTAAAAGTAAGCAACGGGTTAAGACAAAGCAAAATACTATGAACCCCACAAATCTTTGGTTATGTACCCCATCCCACCAGTATTAACCTCATAAATACAATGCAATAGGGGTTCAATCAATTCTTGATAACCTAGATCTGTAAGCTGATCTCCAAATACTAATCACAACAAGGAGGGTGTGGGGTTTTAGTAGCAACTGTAAATGCAAAAGTGCCACTTTTGCCTGTCTAAACTGTAAGGTCTTAAGTAAGAGCCGGAAGAATCGTTTTCTTGGCACTGAGAATAATTTACACAGTAAAACAAAATGGAGCGTGTCCTGTGAGATCTAAGATCACAGCAACAGGGACCTCTTTGGGATGGGGTAAAAAATCCCACTGGTGAGGCTAAAAGATGGTGGAGTTGGTTAAATCTAAAGCGTAAAATAAAAAATCTATCATGGGCTCTAGAAAGTGAATTGACACTTGTTTTGTATTAGAGACCTGGTAGTGATGTTCTCATACGGAGGAGGCGATAACGACAGGAAGAATGATTCCTGGGAAGAAGTATTGGAACAGAAGACAACAACTGTCTAGCCTTCGTAGGATAAAAGGCTCCATACCTGGCACAGACTTTAACATTACATAAGCCCTCACTAAAGGTTTACGAAGCTCAATATGTTCGCGCTGGGCAGTGACACATTTATAGTATACCTCTTTTGTGCTATTCAAATCCCCAGGGTGTAAAGTGTCATGTGCAAAAAAAGGTCTGGGCTTTAACCTGTGCAGTTTCCTTAAAATAATGTATCCAGGGAATTTTAAAGCCCTAATCCATGGCCAAACAATCTGCTAGAATCAAGTGGTTTAAACACTTATCTTCATGTGAACAGATATTTATCCAGCAAAGTAATGGTTTAATTGCCACTTGATCTACCAGCTAATCCACCCCTAGCTCTTCATAGACAGAAGCTGGTGTACCTTGGGGGATGCACAAAATCCACCCGTAAAAACCTATTTTCCACCACCTGTAAACTATGAGAGGGGATATACCCCCACACCTCACTGCCATATACAACTTTCGCAATAGTCTTGGATTTATACAGTTTTAAGACACTGCATCATCGGCATAGAGTAAGGCTGACAAGTCTCTCCTCCCCACTTTAGGAGAATCGACTGAAGTGCCAATAGGGCTGCCTCAAGGCCATTAATATATACAGAAATTAAGACTGTAGCTAAAATGCAGCCTTGGCGCACTCCCCTCAAGCAGTTAAAATGATTTGTGAGTTCCCTCCCCCCAGGTATATATCTCACTGTGGCAACCGTCTGGGCATGAAGTGATATAAGTAGATGGACAATAGAAGGTTCCCCTCCCAGGGAGATCAAGATATCCCATAGCTTAGTTCTGTTGACATGATCAAACACAGACATGAAGTCCATAAAGGCTAAGTCCAGGACGCCCGGTTGTGTCAGTGTGTATTTGGCAGTCAAAAGATACGGATTGAGGCACTGGTCTGTAGCTGACATGCCTTCCCGGAAACCAAATTAGACTTCCGCTAAAATCTGGTTATCTATGGCCCACACAGACAATCTACATAAAAGAACCTGACCCAAGACCTTTACAACAGCATCAATAAGGGAGATCGGGTGATACGAATGAGGATTGTCATTGTCCCCTTTTTTTATAGATTGGAATAATTATGGCAGTAGACCAGGAGGGCAGCATCCCCTTTAAGGCTACCGCATTAAAAACTTGGGTTAAAAGGGGGGCCCAGACCTCGATATTATCACAAAACAGATCTGGGGGTATTCCTTCGGGCCCGAGGCCTTATTTAGCAATAGCCGCTCTATACTTAAATGAACCTCACCCAGCGAAAAACTGATGGGAAATACAGATGGGCTAGGCAGTATATCTACCCATGGCTCCTCCTGGGGTCCTACGGAATATACCTTTTCAAAGTGAGATACCCACTGTTCTGAAGTGATATGATGACATATGGAAGGTCTAGCAGATTCTTCAAATCAGAGGCTATTATTGATTTCCAAAATAGGGCTGAATCCCTTAACTCCCCTACTTTCATAGGACCTTCCACCCCTGTTTTTGTAACTGGTGCCTGCACAATTCCACTGACCCTTTGTATAGATGCTGGCACTGAATCACTCTATCTTTCACCCGAGGCACCTGCTTCAGCCTTTCACCTCCTCAGTGCTTGAGAGCACTTGCGGTCAAACCACAAGTGAGGAGTCTGAACATGCCTCACTGACTGTGACGTTAAGGAACCGAAGACCACCTGGGAAATAAAGATAAAAGAACTTAGAATGACCGCACTTGAGGCAGAGGTCCAAGCAAAGGGCTATCTCACGCCGACAGGAGGTGAAAAGACTATGGTTAAAGGCCGTAGCATCTATGCTTGACCAACGTAGACGTCTACCCTGATCCGTCGATGTTGGAGGTGCCTGTAAATTACAAGAGGCAAATGTATGAATGCCCTCCCACCTCAGTGTGAGTGTCAGGGGATTATGGTCGCTAAAAGGGTTTTGCTCAATGGTAAAAAAGGCCTGAAACCACGCCCAGGGAGGCAAACACAAAAATGTAGTCTATAGTGGTGGCAGATCCCCAACCTTTATAGGATGGGGGCAGATGTGAAATGGGTCCTGTGGGCCAGTGGTCCAGGGTGTGCACTAGGTTATGCGTAAATAAGAGATTGTTCAACTCATCACCTTCCATGGTATGCTCCATATGCAATTCCTCTGTGAGTGGACAGGGCTGTGTGATAGGAGGGTCTATTAAAAAAAATTAACATAGGTGGAAATTAAAATCATCCACTGAAATAAGGTTCATATGTCCAAGAGCCTCACCATTTAAGGAGTCTAGGGCAATGTTTAGAGCATTAATATTGGTCGGCCGGCCCTTACCCTTTTTCATGTTATAGAAGTTGATTATCCCAAGTGGACGCTCTCTCCCTATAGGCAATTTTATTCCCTGGAACACCCAAGAGTCCCACTTGAAAATCTGCACCTCCTTGCAAAATTCTAGCTCAACAAATATGATAAGACCCCTTCTAGCTCTTCCCATGTTGGAATCTTGTGCTGGGCATTAAAAAGTCTTATACCCATCCCAAAAAAATCATTCTGTATCTTCCAGGTTTCCTGTAAACATATTATTTTGAAAGATCTAATATATAAAAGCCATCTATCATCGGAAACTTTGGCGGACCAGCCAGCCACATTTCAGGAGACAAGATTAAATGTATTTTTGGGATTATAGTTAGAATCTCCTAAATCAGCTAAGGGGGGCAAAAGCATATAAGGCCTTGCCTGTGAGTCAGGATTGGCTTTGGACTTCAACTCGGGAGGGCACTCTGATGATATCCTAGCTGGTAATTAAACCAATGGGTCACTAACTGCTTCAGGATCCTGACACAAGGGGCCTTTTTGATGGGGGGGGCTGCGCATGTGTTGCCTCCGAATCACAAAGTCAATCCAACTCATTCAAGTCCTCTAAAGGGGCGAGACGCCTCAATGGAATTTATGGTGCTCCTGCGCCGCCTCTCTTCTCCACGTCACAGCCCCATAACCAGGGGCAGGGCATACAAACAAACAGTTTTCCGCAACATTTGTGATGGATTTTTAGCAGCCTGGGCCAAAGTACACTGAGCTGACCACAACCCTTTAAGCCAGGGGTTGTTGAAAAACTAGACCAAACACAGAATATTGTCAATACAATCAAGGTAAATGCAGTGCTAAGGAGTTAGGGAAAACCACTCTATTCCCTAATATGTGGTTAATGACAACATAAATTTGCAAATAAGATCTCCTGCAAGCGCTCAAAAGCGTGTTTTGTCATCTTAATGGGAAGAAATTCCACGACTTCCTAGCGGCTAATATATCTCTCTCAAGAACCCTTACGTCCGGTTGTATTCCCGACCCGTAAGTCCTCTGAAAAATGTTCTCTTCAGTTCAATGTAATGCAAACTATATCCGAGTTAGTTTCCTCCTCATTGAGATGCTCCAATTAAGGAGACTGCTTATCCTTGTACATGATCCGGCACGTTAAATCTTCAACGTTGTTCACTGACAGTGAGTAGGCCGAGTGTGGTAACAAAACAAAACAGATGTTGGCTAGAAGAGACTCAATTGGCTAGAAAGTGATTCAGCTCACTGCATAAAGAATCAATAAGGAACAGAAAGAAAGAAGACAACTGCTTGTATATTATTGTCACTTGACTACATACTTTGAAAATGTGCAGGAGATCTTGTTTGCAAATTCACCATTAAGGTATAGAGTACTTGCTGTGCGGTACTGCATGTGCTCATGGTTTTCGGGATGTGGTCATCAAATGGAAACTAAACTTTGCTAATCAGGCTGTCTATGTTAGGAGAACAGCCTCATCCCTGTCACTAAGGGTGTCTATGAGTAGCCACATAATTGCAGAGTGAAGGATCCTTAAAGATTAGAGGTCCCAAAACGTGAAGACCTTCCCTTTTTTCCATATGGAGGGCTAAATGCCTAAATGAATAAAGGAAGTCAAAACGCACCAGAGATAAAAGAGCTGGCTACAATGCAGGTGTGAGAATGTTATTGCTGGTGAAGGCAATTGGCTTACTCAAACACTGAAGAGGTCACTCCATCCCCTCCCCACCCCTCCCCCCATGGACTATCACATTGGTAAACCACCATATGTCAAACTAGCCCAGGGCACACCCCTGGGTTCCACACAAGCAATAACCCCTCCTCACCTAACCACAGTTCAGGCTACTAACACGATAGCCCCTACATCTGACCACAGACTTGATGTGATACTACTATCCCTACATCAAGTCAAAGAGGACATCCAAACCCTTCACGACCTGATCTGCAACAACACAAGCCACAAACGAAATGCATCTATCGGCCATGCATTAGCCCCCCCACCTCAGTTGCCCCCCAGATGGAAAACAGTACCTTACCCTAATATCCCATCATGTCCTACTAGGAACATAATCCCCATATCACTGAAAGATCTTACCCCCCACTTCACTCTTCCGAACTCTCATCCCCTCCCCATGAACCTGTGCAGACGGACAACCTGTAAAAACTGTCCTGTATCCAACCCATCCATCCCAACGCCTCTAGAGTTTCGAGACATACTCCCAGAGGAATTGTTGAAAATAACCTCAGGAGGGTACCCATCCTTCACAACCACAACACTACTCCCACCAGGACCCAGCTAAAATGTATCCTACTAAACTGTAAATCGGCAGCACGTCATGCCACTGATATAGCTGACCTCATAATAACTAATGAACCCGATCTCAAAATTCTAACGGAAACGTGGCTAAATGATTCATCCACGCCTCTCTTAGACATACTAGTTTCCCCTAACTATTACATTACAAGACTAGATAGACTCAATAGGCCAGGGGGTGGCATTGCCTGCATCCATAGGAACTACCTCTCTGTGAACCACACCAACTCACCGGTGCTCTCCTCCTGTGAGTACCTTTGCCTAAACATCACGAGCAATAACAATACTCTATGTTATGTTATGTTATGTTATTTAATCTTTTGTATAGCGCACGGCGACTCAAAAAGAGTATCCCGGCGCTTTTTGGTAAAGGAGTGCTGCATCATAATAACATAACACGTTTAAAAGAGGACAGAACAGTGAAAACCTAAAAAGCAGACCAAATAACGTCTACTGAGTAAAAAGCCACGTCTTAAGATCCTTTCTAAAAGCCAGTAAGCTGGTTGCTCCCCGCAGCGAAAGCGGCAAGGAGTTCCACAGCTGTGGTGCAAGTAAACCGAAGGAGCGGCCACCCGAGCGGGCTTTCTTCACTCGCGGGACAACCGCCAGGAGCAGAGACTCAGACCTCAAGGAGCGAGTTGGCTGATAAAAAGTCATTCTCTTTTGCAGATATTTTGCTCCCATCGCATGAAGGGCCTTGTAAGCCAAGGTCAGAGCCTTAAAGGCAATCCGTTTCCGGACTGGAAGCCAGTACAATGTCTTCAACAGGTCCCTTGCACTAGCCCGCCTATTTAAGCCAAAAATAGCTCTTGCGGCCGCATTCTGTACCACTTGGAGCCGCTGCAACAGGTATTCTGGTAGGCCCAAGTAGAGAATGTTGGAGTAATCCAACCTGGACCCAATCAGAGCCTGTACCGTCAGCCTCCTGTGCTCCTCGGACAACAGGGGGAGAAACCTCCGCAGCATCCTGAGGAGGCCAAAGCAGGTGCCTGACACCCCCAAAATCTGAGATTTTAAAGAAAGCCCATTGTCCATCTTGACCCCCAGGTTCTTGGCCGTCTTGGAGGAGCAAGTCGGAGGAAACATGTCAATGGGCCACCAGTCCTGCCAATTGGGCTCGGTATCACACCCAAAAAAGAGTACCTCAGATTTCTCGGAATTGCACTTGAGGCTGTTTAGTTGGAACCAATGAAAAACAGCCCCAAGGCAATCCCGGATACTCTCCCCGTCAAAGTCTCCTCCTCTCTTACATGAGAAGAGGAGCTGGGTATCGTCCGCGTAGGATACGATCCGAGCCCCGAACGACTCCGCCAACGCCGCCAAAGGGGTCATAAAGATATTAAATAGGGTCGGGCTCAAAATCGAGCCCTGAGGGACCCCGACTCCCAGCGGCGGCATCACGGCGGAATCTGGCGAGGCCCAGACCGTTTGCCGGCGGCCAGCTAGAAAGGAGGAAAACCAGCTGAACACCGTCCCCCGCACACCTATCTCAAAAAGTCTTTCGAGAAGGCGATCATGGGGGACGGTGTCGAAAGCCGCCGACAAGTCCAACATCACCAGCATGGCTTTGCCCCCCGAGTCCAGAACACCTTTGACAGTCTCTGAAACCTCAAGGAGCGCAGTCTCTGTGCTGAGATGGGGACGAAAACCAGACTGGGTGGCATGCAGGATCTCGTTGGTCTCAAGAAAATTGGAAAGCACCACTTGAACATGTTTTTCCAAGATCTTGGTGAGAGCCGGCAACAAGGAAATAGGCCTATAGCTGACAGGGGCCTTCGGGTCCAATCCTGGTTTCTTAAGCAGTGGAATCACCATAGCCTGCTTCCAGGCTGACGGGACCAATCCCTGGCTCAACGAAAGATTAAATAACGAATTCGCCAGCGGATTGATCACCTCTGCCAGTTTCACCAGAATTTTAGCCGGGCATGGGTACAAAGGCGAACCAGATTTAAGATTACCCATGAGGGCTAAAGAGGCAGAGGGAGAGATCGGAGGAAACACGGCCAACGTCGGACCTGGCAAGGCTAGTGGAGACAAAATGGCCTCAAAGTTGGTCGAGCCCATAGTCACTGCCGGGGGAAAGGAGTCTATGCTCTCTACATTCTTTTTACCACCCTCCTGAAAACACCCCATATTTATCCAACATGTAATGGATATCCTAGCTGCATATGTCGGACAGCAAAATACTCAGATCTTTCTCGGGACTTCAACCTTCACTGGTATGATCCTGACGAACCAGAGGTCAATAGCCTCAGAGCTTTTCTGTCCGACCTTAATTTGTCCAAAATCTGTGACAGCCCCACCCACAAAAAGGGTTCAACCCTCGACCTAGTAATTGCCAAAACATACTCTACGCAGCGGGAATCGATCCTCCCTTGCAACTGTTCTGACCATCACATAATTGCTTTTCACATCAATGAAGAAGTCAAACTACTCTCTGTCCAACCTATAAGAACGAAAATTTGGAAGAGGAACCTAGAAAACATTAACCATGCTTCTCTCACAACCACTAGTCACACCCTCACACCATCACTGGATGGATTTAAGGATGTACATGATCTGACCAATCACTACTTTCACTCTATGAACAAGGTACTAGACAGCTTAGCTCCCCTACAACTGAAAAGAGTCACCGCAAAAGAATCAAACCCCTGGTATGATGGTAGGCTAAATGAAGACAGAAGATAACTAAGAACAATTGAAAGACAATAGAGAGCCGATCCATCAGCTGCCCACCGCAAATTGCTAAGAAGCACAAGAAATTCCTATTATAGAAAGATTAGACGATCAAAAGCTGACTTTATTCGTCAACAATTAGACCAAGCCAAGAATCGTCCCAAAAGACTATTTGAAATAATCAAAGCCCAATCTAAGGGTGTCTCCCACTCCCACAAGCTAATCCTGAAACACTCCCCAATTGCGAGGAGCTTGCATACTTTTTCACAACAAAGACTGAAAACTTAAAGACAGACCTGCTTAACGATCTATTATCCCATACCGACTCACACATGAGAGCCTCACTGACCACATCAGGCACCCCGATGATCTGCTCTACAAAGCTCGAACTCAAGAACAATGCCTCTTGGACCGACTTAAGCTTTCTCAATGAAGAAACTATCTTAAAAATGCTCACGGCCCTGAAGCCCTCCAACCACTTTTCAGACCTTCTCCCAGCAACCCACTTAAAAACCTTCACTCCATTGCTAGTGCCCCTATGGACTAGGATTATAAACACCTCTCTTCTAAAAGGGATAACCCCAGACATCTTCACAGCTGGTCAGGTATCCCCATCCTAAAGAAACCAACGGCAGACCCATCTGACCTGAATAACTATCGCCCAATTTCCAACATCTCGACCCCGGCCAACTAGAAAAATGTGTCCACATGCAGCTTAGTAATCACATAGACCACGTCAACCTGCTCGATCAATTCCAATCAGGCTTTCGATCAGGGCACAGTACAGAATCAGCCGTGACCCACATAATCGATGACGCATTACAAATATTGGATCAAAACAAGGCCTGCCTGCTAATCCTGCTTGACTTATCCTCAGCCTTCGATACAGTCAAACAGGACAACCTACTAAACCTCTTGAAACACAGGATGAAACAATCTGGTACAGTGTTAAACAGGTTCACTTCCTTCCTCAAAAACAGAACACAAAGATTCAAGATTAACCAATCGTTATCTAACCCCTCCCCGGTCACCTCCCCAGGGTTCCTCCCTCTCCCCGACATTCTTCAATCTGTTTATGGAACCACTCACTGATCTTTTCAACTCCTCAAATATCCAATATTACATGTATGCCGATGACACACAACTCTACATTAAGGTCCACTCACTTGAAGACATCAAGTCCCTTAATACAATGCTCCATAAAACTCAGATCTGCCTGGCAAAGAACCATCTGAAACTAAACACCCTAAAAACAGAATTTCTCTTAATCACTCCTCCCAACCAAACAACCATCATCCGCAAGTGGATGAAGCACATTACAGCACTCGATGGTGAACCTCTTATCATTGATTCCACTAAATCACTAGGAATAACCCTGGACAATAAGCTAAATATGCAGAGGCACATCAGCGCTGCAACTAAAGGAGCTAATTTCCAGATAAATACCCTGAGAAAAGTGAAATCTTTCATACCGGCAAGTGACTTTAAACAGGCAGTTCAATCTCTAGTAATACCCAGAGTGGATTATGGTAGTGTTGCTCTTTGCGGCCTGCCCAGGTCAACGACCGCTCCTCTACGAGCCTCAATCAGTACAGCCGCCAGACTCATCACAGGCTCCAAAAGAAATTGCCACATTTCCCCCGACCTACGTGCCCTCAACTGGCTACCTTTTGAGGCCAGAATCCATTTGAAAATCTCCTGTATGACACATAAGGCCTTACATCACAAAACTGGTACTTTCGGGTAGTAACAGATTTACTAGGATCTCTAACAATCTTCTACTTAAACCACAAAGTTTCTCCAAGAAGAAGACATACAATCGTACCTTCTCAGGAATGGCTCCTAGGATTCGGAACGCCTTGCCCCCAGAAACAAGATTTAATCCATCCGCAGTTTTTTTTAAAAAGAAGTTAAATCGATTCTCCTGGCCAAATTCACCTGAATCATTTATACTCTCTTGTAAATATGTGCTGTTCTCTAATGTTTACAATTACTGTATTCACCTAATTCATTGTATTTTTACATTTTTATGTCGATATATCTGCACTGTAAAGTGCTCTGATACCCGCAAGGGCCTTGTTCATGCTATACAAAACTGTCTAAATAAATAAATCTTTTAATAAATAAGGAAATGTTTCTGTTACTGGAACAAACAGGTGGCAAGAGTATCTACAGGTTTTTCAGAGACTAGTTGGAGATACCTTTGCAAACCATATCAACTTTATTCACAAAATCTGGAATATTCTAATTCAGCCGCTTAACATTGGAACAGACAGAGAGAGAGAAAACTGTATTGAGACACTATGACTATGTGAGAGAAGAGAGGAGGGTTTTTACGCAACCCCTGGCCCTGCAATATGGATTAATACGTGAAAGGGTTTGTCTAGCTTCAACAGCTTTGTGGAGCTTCAGGTGTGTCTCATTGTGATATTTATGTCAATTAGTGCATGTGTAGTGAACCTATCTATTGATATCACAGAGATGCCTAACATACCAATGAGCAGATACCAATTCACATGAATGCTGGTGTTAGTAATTGGGTTTCTGGTTGGTAGAGGTATGCACCCTGCCCAAGCAAGAACCACAATCCTAGTCAGGGTAAGCTATATAACCACAAAAAGATAACCTGTGCTCACCGTCTGGTAGCTTGGCACAGAGCAGTCAGGCTTATCTAAAGTGGCAATGTATAAAGTATTTATGCAACACACACACACAGTAACAATCAAAACACCACAAAAACACACTATACAGGTTTCGAAAAATAGACAATAACTTTATAAATAAATCAAGACCAAAACAACAAAGTCGAGGTATGAATTTTAAAAAAATAAAAAGAGATCTAGCCCTTAGAAGCAAAAAGCAGCAATGGGTGTTATCTGGTCGTGCTGGGCCAGGACAAAGTCAACAATTCAGGCCGCCCACAATGGAGCACAGGCAAGCTACAGGACCCAGGCAGGGCTTTCTGAGCAAAAGTACCTTAAGCCTTGTCGCAGCACAAGATGTGTCAATGATCCCCATGCAGGGGGCATGTTGTTGCACCAGATTTCTCCACGCAGCTGCACTGATGCATCAGGTCCTTTAAGCGAAGCACCGGTTGTGACTGCAGCGGTCCTGAATGCGATGCCCTGGGTTAACCCACCCTAGAGGGGCAATGAGTTGATCTTCTCCATGCAGTGGCGGTGATGCGTTGGTTTCCAAGCAATGATTCCAGATGTGATGCGGTGGTTACAAGTGCGGTGCACCAATTCTACTCACCCAAAAGGGTTGATGCACCAGTTCTGCTCCAAGCAGACTGGAGATGCGTTGATTTCTCTGGTGCAAGTATCTGGGTCCACTTTCAATGAACCAGGCACATGAGCAGGGGTAGAGACTTCGATAGTCCTGAGTCTCAAGCAACAGGATGCAAGCCAATAAGCCCTTGGGGATAACTCTGGGTTGAAGGCAGAGTCTCACTCTCCCTCAGCAGGGTCAGAGAGCAGCAGGCAGCAGGGCAGCACAGCAGAAAAGCTGTTGATCCAGAGCAACAATCCAGCAGAGTGACAGTCCAAGGATCAGCACAGCCGTTCTTCTGCCAGTGGTTCTTTACAGGTCCAGAAGTGTCTGACTTGGTGGGGTCAGAGACCCAGTACTTGTACCAAGTTGTGCCTTTGAAGTGGGGTTGACTTCAAAGTAGGGTCTTTGAAGTGCACAAAAGCCTTTGTGTGGGGATAGGACCTCAGCTCCAAGTGTCAGCTCCTCCCTCCCTTCCTGCCCAGGATGCAAATGGGTACTCAGACACACCTAACCTTCCTGTGTTTGTGGCTGTCTAAAGGGAATGTACAGAGTGTAGCTGTAACCCACCCCAGACGTGTATTGGAGAAAGACTGCAGGTACTCAAAGTTGTAAGAGCAGAGAAATGTCCACTCTCTCAACTAGTAATGTAAATTCCAATTTTACCATTAAAGAGGATTTGTCATTAACATTCCACAGATATCAAACATGACACAGCTACTCCTTTATACTGCAGTACACATCGAAGGAGGAAAACGCCATCAATTAATGTTTTTGTGCAGGAAGGTGACCCTTCCTGCACAAAAAAAATCATCCCTGCAACGCACGCACCCTTGCACCGTGGTGCAAGGGTGCCTGTTTTGGCGCTAGGTGGACAATTTTGCGCCAGCGCAGAGGAAAGCACAGGGAAGCGTTGTATTCCAGTAAATATGACACATCCCTGAACTCACCTAATGACACAGCTCGGCGCAGCAAGAATGCTTACAGCGCTGTGCTGAGTCTTTTTCTAGTAAATAATTATGCCCCTAAGTCTAGCAAAATTAACAATAATTTGTGTGATTGAGAGTTCAAGCCTAAGTAATTAATACTTTCCCCACACACCGGTACTATTTAATAATTGTATTGTCAAAGCCAGATGACATGTACTTCCCACTTAATATTGTGCATGTCTAAAGGTGTTGATTACCCTGATTTACACAGCGATGGAGTGACGGCAATGCGTGTCGGGCGCTCTCGCCTCCACAACCTTCTTGTTTAGAATTAGGAGGTGGCTGATGACGGAAACATAGCCAGATATCTGAGTCGACATCCTTCAGCAAATTACAAGGGTGTGAATAGCTTTCAGTCTCCATTTGCTGGTTAAGCCTGCTGTGAATCACAGCCCATTTAGTATTATTGCCTGGGGTGAGGCACTGTCTTTGCCAACAATCATCTTCTTGCCACTGTTACAGCTGAAGTTTTGATTCATATTTCGTCACTGAGGAGACATCTTGGAACCTTGCTTGTATTTGCCCCCATACAATAATCTAAAACTCAAAGGCTCTGCTCTGATCCGCTATAGGGTTTTACTTCCATCATTTCAACATCAACATGGAAATAGTCTTTTTAAGCAGACATAGCTGTGCAGGTACAGGGCAGCAGGCTTCCCAGCTGAATTATGCAGGGCCCTTTGCAATGTATAAATCCGTTCAGCGTTTGGACTGTAGGTGAGATTCAAATATCCTAAGGGAGCTAAAAGAGGAAATGAATTATTTTTTCACTTTCACTCTATAACTTTTTGCCCTGTGAACGGCTCTTCACGGAATTTGGCATGTTAAAACGTACCTCAACGAAGGTACTGACAAGTTTATGGCAAATCCATCCACAGGGTGAAAAGGTATAGGCAAATCAAAAACTGCCTTTTAAATGGAAAGTATAACTCAAACATAACTAAACAGTGGCTAGTGCCAGTTTGTAATATATTTGTCATGGCAGTGAAAATAAATCTGGCATAAAACTGTACGTTGGTTAGAGCAACTCTACCAACCAAAACACATTCATGCATTTATTACTACAATGCACAGATCAAAATTGAATTTACTAACACAGGACAGGAAAAGTGACACGAGAAAAACACGTATTACTGCCTCACAGATTGCCTCTAATAATTACTTTACACAAGAAAACAACTCTTCTAATAGTCACAAAATCTCTTCAATGTGATTATACCTTGTTGCATGAATGTAACACCTTACAGCCTGGTTTTAGTTTAATATCTTTTGCTTCTTATTGCTTATTGCTATTGCCTTGATCACAATCATGTTCGGCTTTTGCCTCCAGATAGTACTGGTGGTGATAGCAACTACTGCAACTTGTACTAACACTGTTTTTGCGACTGTTTTGAGGTGCAGTCAGTTTTTCTCTCTTTGGCCTACTGCAAGGTCCCTAATTGTTTTCACACTTTAAATGATGTGTTTTATGCACTCCACTCTGTCCTGTTTGCACGTGGTGGGAGGTTCTGATTAGGGTCCTGAGTTGGCATTATTAAGAAATTAAAAAAACAGGAATTATAATATGGGATTTTCTTCATCATTTTGGATTAGAGTTTGACAACAATGTAAAATCTTCCAATTTCCGAAGAACGTGCTAAATCAAGCAGAATTTCCTTCAGCATGGCTACTGCAAGGTGGAGGCTATTACACCAGAGGGTGTAATAAATCCCTAGGAAACTGGAGGATTTCTCATCACGACTAAATTCGTGTTTGCGCCTGTATCTTGTAATTCGCAGAGAATGGGGCAGAGATGAAAGGCGAGGGAAGACTGACAAGCTAAATGTTTGTTGTGAATCTCTTGAATCTAAACTGGGAGACCGCTTAATGGCCCCAAAACTCTAGGGCAGCAGCTTTTAGGGGGGACATACTTTGATATTTCTCTGTGCCGTTGTTACTTACCTGTCCTTCTCATCCTGACGTAAATGTATCTTTTGTTGCAGAAAGTGGAAGTGGAGCTGGCGGTGGTACTCAAGCTGGCGGTGGCACTCAGGCTGGCGGTGGTACTACTCAAGCTGGCGGAGGTGCTCCTGGAACAGAATCAGGCCCCATACGACTCCTTGCTGTCATTTTAGCCACTTACCTTTTCTTATTTTAATGACTCCATAACTCACTGGTATTCTTCATTCCCCGAAAGACCTCTTCACCAGGCCTCAAATTTTTCCTGCCGCTAGAAAATGTGTTTAAACGTGTATCCTCTATCTAGCTTGTGTGCACGTGTGCCCTGTGGCACCGGGGGTGTCGCATTCAGGCCTCCGGCCATGTATGTGATGCAAAATGCGGTGTGACCGAACTTAGCTTTAAAATGAATCTGTGTGCAGTCTGGGGAGTAAAGTAAAAGGTACCAGTAGCGCCTTCATCCTCCGGGGGTCTCAGGCAGAGCATTGGCGCAGCAGGAATGAATGTCACAGGCAGTCATGGCTCCGCAACGTTTACCTCTGTCATAACGTTCATTTGAAGACAGTTTAACCGCTGTACCATCCGTGTTTATGAAGACGGATGGTTCCCTGTTTGATATTTAATAAGAAAGGGGTATCCGACCCGTACAGCACTCTGGGGGTACGGCCTGTCGCCCAATGACAGTAACAACCGGCCATATAACATGACGTGGGACATAGCATGACCATTTGGCGCCCGTGGCGGGGAGTGCTGGTGCCCGGGTCAGGGGCTCAGCCGGGGCACCAAGGATTCTCCCATCATGGGAGGCCGGGTGGTCAGGAAGTGCGGTTTTGTAGGACAGGCTGAATAACTAATTTATGGGTATTGCTGAGGCAAGGCATTATGGGAGCGATGATTTCTGCAGGCTACTTGCGCCCCTCTGACTAGTAGCTCAAAATGAATTAAATGTATTATTGTGTCTATTCGTTTAGCACATTGTATTGTAAAAACAACAAGCAATGCAATAAAAAGTGTTACTCCAATGAGAGACGGCCTGGCTCCAGTTTGTTCCTCACTCTCCCTGTTTTCCTGTGTTCCCTTCCCCTCTTCCCCTGCTGCTGTCTCACACCATCTCGCACTTTCTGGCCTCTTCTGCCTATTGACTAATACATGGTGTTTGCCAGGAATGTGCCTGTTCCCTGGAGCTGTGACTACACCACTGCAGCGCGTACGGTGCGTGACCTGCGTTTTTACACTAACGTGTTTATGAGTTCTGAGTTTGCAGTAGGAGCCAGAGCATATCGTCAACATCTGACTGACACCCTCCCTCTGGTCGGTGGATGCATCCGCGGCATAAATGCACATACACGTGCCTTCTCCCGGGTTAGTTTATACCCAGCTTCATATTTGTCTTTTTATAGCACAAACTCCACCCAGTGAGGCTTCAGAGCACTGCATAGGGTATTGTAAACACATGCGTATAGGTAGCATAGTCTGGAACCAGGGACGGCTCTAGGCTCATGGCGGCCCTGGGCAGGGAGCGTAGGTAGAGGACCCCGGAAGAGGGGGTCTAGGCGGGGGGAGCCCCCCCGGAGCTCAGGAAGGTGTTTTTTTAATAAAAACGTCCAGAAAAGGCGTAAGATGACCAGTACATGCGGCTGCTCCTACACTTCCAAATTCGTCTCAGAACGATAACATTTAGGAGAAGGAGGGTATTGTGACGCACGACGTGGCCAGCAGTGGGTAGGGAAAAAAATAAGCCAATCAGGAACCAGGAGGAATGCAGGCGCAGAGGCCAGTGAAGAGGGGGGGGAGGGAGGGGGGGGGGGGGGGGTCAGGGTGTTTAGAAGTGGAACAGATCCCTGCCAGGGGCCGCCACGCAAATATGTATCCTTCCTCAGAGGATTATTATATTAAGGATATATATTGGCGTGGTGGCCCCTGGGGTTTGGCGGCCCTGTGCAGGTGCACAGCTTGCACATGCCTAAGGCCGCCCCTGGAACAAGGAACGCAGGCGCGGAGGCCAGTGAAGAGGGAGGGGTCAGGGTGTTTGGAAGTGGAACAGAGCCGGAGGCCGCCAAATCCCTGCCAGGGCCCGCCACGCAAATATGTATCCTTCCTCAGAGGATTATTATATTAAGGATATATATTGGCGTGGCGGCCCCTGGGGTTTGGCGGCCCTGTGCAGGTGCACAGCTTGCACATGCCTAAGGCCGCCCCTGGAACAAGGAACGCAGGCGCGGAGGCCAGTGAAGAGGGAGGGGTCAGGGTGTTTGGAAGTGGAACAGAGCCGGAGGCCGCCAAATCCCTGCCAGGGGCCGCCACGCAAATATGTATCCGTCCTCAGAGGATTATTATATTAAGGATATATATTGGCGTGGCGGCCCCTGGGGTTTGGCGGCCCTGTGCAGGTGCACAGCTTGCACATGCCTAAGGCCGCCCCTGCTGGAACTATTTTAGAGCCCTAGAAAGAGCATTTGCAAGTTTAAGACCACAAGAGGCATCGAGAGGAACAACTTCAGAGCCCTGTTCAAATGCATATGCACTCAAGGAGTAAAAGAAGTCTTTAGTGACGAAAACTAGATACTATTTTCAATTGTTTCTAACAGGAGGAGATGCAGCATTGAAATAAAACAGTTAGAGTACCACTAGGCCGCAGGGACTAATCATCGCTTGAGTGTGGTATAACTTGTGGGCCCTGCAGTAATGAACATTATGGGACTTGTTTATAAGAAAGTGCCGCAGCGCGGCACCGCAAGCCCTTTGGCTGCAGCACTTTCAAAACACAGTGATATGTCATATTTACAACAATATGATGCATCCCTGTGCATTACCCTACGCTGGCGCATCATCAGCTGCCGTGAGCCAAGCAGGCACCCTTATGCCATGGTGCAAGGGTGCCTGCATTGCAGGGAGATTGTTTCTGTGCAACAAGGTGTACCTTCCTGCACAAAAAAAAAAAATATTTAAAAAGAGGTGATTTCCTCTTTCTATTTGTGCTGGCTGGCGAATGCAGCACCCCCAGAAAGAGGAAAAAACCAGGAGAAATGTAAAAATTTCTCCTTGTTGCGCCTCGCGTAGTATTCTGACGCATTTCCAAGTTTACGAATTCCTGTAAATCTGGAAATTGCGGCAGAATACATGGGTGTTGCGTGAGAACACGCACAGCAACACCCTTGTCACGCCCCTTTCACGCAAAGTGTTGTGTGAGAAGGGGCTATATTTACAGGGACAGGAAAAGCCACGCAGGGTGGCTTTACGTGTCCTTGTAAATATGGGGCAGGAAATTGCGCCAGCGGTGAGTCATAAAAAGTGACACACTGGTGGCGCAAGGGGCTTGTAAATAAGCCCATCAGAGTGTAACATTAGCCCACGGATAGTGATAGTTTCTTGAGTGATGTATAATCTGTGGACACTTCTAATACAACTATTGCCTGTTAATCCAGCTGGCATAAAGGCCAGCATCAAAGGGCTTCCACTTCTGCTTGTTTTAAGCACATTTCTGTATGGTGTCCCATCTTTAGTTCAGGGCCTTCATTTCTGTTTCTACGGTTTGTCTCCAAGTGTTCTTTGGACTCATCTCAAATGTTACTTGAGTGAGTTTTCATGTGTCATACATAATCCGTACATTCCAGAAACTAATTCTGGTCTTGCCAGCTCCCCCTGTGACAGTTCTCCAGTCCAGCTTGCCTGTAGTCCGCTACTCTCTGCTACCCTTCTACCTTCTGCCCTCTGTTTGTGCCTCCTCTGCTCCTTTCTTGTTTTGTCTTTTCTACTAGTTTTATGCCCTCTGTTTTGCCCTCTTCTGCTCCATTTTGCCTTTTCTACTTGTTTTTTTTGCCCTCTGTTGTGCCTTTTATGCTTGTGTTTCAGCCCGTTGTTTTGCCTTTTCTGCTAGTTTTCTGCCCTGTTTTCTGTTTTGCCCTCTTCTGCTCTGTTTTGGCTTTTCTGCTATTTTTTCTGTTTTCTGTTTTGCCTTTTTCTGCTCCCTTCTTCTCTCTTAACGCCATGTCCCTCCTCCTGCCATTTCCCTCCTTACACCACCCAACGCCCGATCCTCCCCCAGGACCTACTTAGTGGAGGCCCTAGCACAACTCAATTGAGCATATCCACGTGTCGGCTCCCCCTGTGACAGTTCTCGTTCCCAGCTTACCCGCAGTTCACTACCCTCTTCTGCCTGTCTACCTGCTGCCCTCTGTTTATGCCCAAAACTATCAAGTTTACCAAGTCTATGCATGATGTGCTGCTCCAGTCCAGAACTTTTCCTAGAATTCTATGGCTTCTAGTCTTGTTTATTCCATTATAAAACAGAACTACAAGTCCCAAAATTCAAAGAAAAAACCTGGAGTGGAGCAGCACATCACACATAGACCTGGTAAAATTGACAGTTATGCGTGCCTCCTCTGCTCATTTCTTGCTCTGTTTTGCATTTTCTGTTTGTTTTTCTACTCTCTGTTTTGCCTTTTCTTCTCATTTTTCTGCTCACCATTTTGCCTATTCTTCTAGTTTTTCTGCCCTCTGGTTTGACCTCTTATGCTCTGTTTCACCTTTTCTGCCCTCTGTTTTGCCTTTTCTGCTTATTTTTCTGCTCCCTGTTTTGCCTTTTCTGCTTGCTCGTTTTTCTGTCTTCTATTTTGCCTTTTCTGCTCATTTCTTCCCTTTTCCCACCATTTCCTCAAGACCTGGCTTTTAGAAAGAGACTTTGCACCCCAGCGCCCATATACCCCCAGGGGTGACAGTGCTGCACTCTCCAAATGCTGACTGATTGATTGTTTGCACTTTGCACTCAAAAACCCAGTCATTATGTCAGTAGTTTCCTTGCAACTTTAACTACTGTCTCTCCTGCAGAGACCCTGGAAGTCCCTTGTGGCCAGAAGATTTAGTGGTTCTTGCTGCTGTTTCCAAACAACTACTTTTTATAGGATCAGGTTGTTAGCTTTATGCCCAACACCCAACCAAGAGGAATAGTGGCTGATGCTTCATCTGGTCTCTACCCATTGACCTGTCCGTCTTGGGCGAACCTGTAACCTGTCTAAGCTTCCACCAGGATAGCTCTCCGGGTCACTCAGACACCCAAGCCGTTCAACCACTCGCTTGAATGTGGTATAACCTGTTGACAAAGCAATATTGAATGTTGTAAGATTGAAACATTAGCACATAGGGAGTGATCATTGCTTGAGGGGGGTATAACCTATGGACTCAGTAATGCTGAACGTTTTATGAGTGTAACATTAGCAAACAGGAGTGATCATTGTTCGAGTGAGGTGCAACCTGTGATCACTGCAGTACTGAAAATTTAAGAGTGTAACATTAGCATGCAGGGAGTGATCATTGCTTGAATGCAGTATAACCTGTGGACAGAGCAGTACTGAAAGTTGGAAGACTGTAACCTTATCATGTGGGTAGTAGTCATTGGTTGAGTATGAGACACAGCAGTACTGAAAACTGACTCTAGCACACCTGCACTGTAACTTTAACATGTGTAGGCTAGCTAAACTGAGCATTGGGCATAATACAAAATACTTCATTTCTGGATTTAACTTAAACACAAAATACAGTAGGATTTCAGGTTGAGTTCTCGCTTCTAGAGCTATGTTATGACCCACTTGGACATTGGCATTTTCGGATACATAAATATCTCATTCAACAAGCAATGTCTTTCAGGTGCCATAACATACCAGAGCTCTAATAAGGACAGACGTAGACAGACCGGCACCTTGTGCATCTCGTCTGTGTGTATGATTACATTGGAACACCTTACAAACTGGATATGGTCACTATATTGCATGTCCTCAAAATACCTAGCTAGAAAACAACCATTGCTTTGCTTTTCCAGACCGACATTTTTTCCCATTGTCCTGGATGTCTCCCAGTATTTTTTCCTTTTTGTGACAGTCTTTTGGTTCTTTATCCAAGAAAACTCTCAAACTACAGATCTGGTTCTCATTAAGGTATGATTAGGGAGATGCTCCATTGGTCTAGCGACACTTTACTGTGCAGGCCAGATTTGATCCCATTAGCCTGGTGGCCGTACTGTAAAAACTATGGGGCATATTTACTAGAAAATGTTGGAGCGCGGAGCTACGCCACATCTGGCAGCGCCGCATTCCAACATTTACAAAATGCAGGGATGCGCGGTATTTACAACAATATGACGCACCTCTGTGTTTTCCCTAGCTCTAGCTATAGTGCCATAGTGCAAGGGTGCCTGCGTTGCAGGGAATGATTGTTTATGTGCAGAAAGGTGCCCCTTCCGGCACATGAACAATATTTAATGATTGCTTATGTAAAGGAAGGGACACCTTCCAGCACATAAACAATAACTAATGACTTTTTGCTCTTTCTATGTTTGCTGTGGAATTCTCCTTCTGAGCCATTCTCCTTGTAAATCTGGGGCAGCATCAAAAAGTCATTGGTGTTGCAGTGGAATGGTCAGAGAACACCCATTGCATGCCCCTATGCCGCAGAGGACCGCGGTGGAAAGAGACATATTTATAAGGTGGCGTTAAGTCACGCTAAGTGGCTTAGCGCCACCTTGTAAATATTGAAAATGGACGCTGAGGTGGCAATAGGGGCTTGTAAATATGCCCCTACATTTCATATCATCCTGCTCTGCATTAGACCCATGTGCTGCTACACCATGAATAATATTGCAGCCTCCACTGCTTCGGCTATTACCCTGACCTGTAATAGATCAATTGCTATTGTCAAGGTCCCTGATTTCTATAAAAGAGTGATAGTTAATCCTCTTCTGAAAAAAAACTAATCTGGCGGCCACAATGTTATCCAATTATCACCATGTTCCCCTTCTTCCTGTATGGCTAAAATGATTGAGAGCTGTGTTAACTTGCAGTGATGGAAGACAATTTTCTGTCAAAGAACTATCAATCAGGGTTCGTCCTATAGTCTGCACTGAAACTGTGTTTACTGCCACCAGCAATGATATCTGCATTATGTTAGATGCTGGAGGCTCAGCTGCCCTTATTCGTCTTGATTTGCCAGCAGTTTTTGAGACATCTTCTCATGTCATTCTCCAGGACAGACACTCGGCTGGCCTTCCTGAACGGGTTCTTATACTTCCTAAAGGACTGCAAACAGGTGCCGTGTAAATCACTGCATTGCCTTACTCTGCGCTAGGGAGGCATTCCATGGATGTTGCATGGGAGTTTTTGACGCATTCCCATAGTTGCCAGAACTGGTAGACCTGGTAATGTGGCAAAAAGATACGCTTTCCCAGGAGAGGCGTAAGAGAAAAAATATATTTATTTCTCCTTGTTACTGACTCTTTCTATGTGTGCTGCATTGTGCAGCACACATAAAGGAAATGCCTCTCAGGATTGTTTTTGTGCAGGAAGGTGCCCTTTTGTGCACAAAAATAATACTGCATGCAACAGAGGCTCCCTTGTACCATGATGCAAGGGTGTCTGGTATGGCCCAAGGCTGCCAACAGTGCACCAGTACAGGGAAAAAAGGCAGGAATGCATCGTATTCTTTTAAATACAGCGCATTCCTTACCTTTCACTGTCACGCAGTGCAGCTCAGCAAGGTGAATTGCTGCGCTGCACAGCGTGATAATCTTGTAAATCTGCCTCTCAGTCTTGCCTTCTGTTTCTCTTTAGCACCAGGACACCCTCAGGTATTTGCTCGCTTTTATAAATTTGAATTCAAATCATTATATTTGCCTGACATCACGCAGCCAACAGCTAGGAGAGAATATTATGAGACGAATAAGGGGTGTGCTCTTCTCGAAAGCCCCAATGAGATAAATATTTGTTTCTAAAACTGGTTAGCTGGCACTTCAGACTTTGGAAATGCAAAATCACTACACTGAAATATTGCAAATGTAAGCTGGATTTTCACTCCACTAACTAAGAACTGTGTGGACTTTACTGTGGTGCTTCGTGAATGTCATGGTTCTTGCATCGCATTTCCTCAAACCTAGGACTTAGGGACTTATTTATGAGAACCCAGCGTCACTTTTTCACCACATAAAGTAGTCCATGAGTGACGCAGGGCTCTCATAAAGATTTATGAAGCCACACAAAGCCACCCTGCGTGGATTTAAGTGGCCTCACAAATCATGAGTAAGGCGACGCAGTGCAAATTGCTGAGTCACCTAACTCCACGCCTGGGAGGCGTTCTTTGGGTGTTGCGGTGGAGTTTCCCATGCAACGCCCACGGAATTTGCGCTGCCCCAGATTTACAAAGTGATGTCAACTTGGGAAGCGTCAAATACGTACCCGTCTACCCTCTGTGGTGAGGCGTAACATGGAGACATATGTAAATTTCTCCTTGTTTTTTTCTCTTGCAAAGTGTGCTCACACATAGAGGACAAATGCCTCATAACATTGTTTTTGTGCAGGAAGGTGCCTCTTCCTGCACAAAAACAATCCCGCCTGCGATGGAGGCAATCTTGCACCATGGTGCAAGGGTTCCTACATTGGCCCTAGGCTGCCAAAACAGCACCAGCGCAGCCAGAAAGGATAGGAATGCACCATATTGCTTAAATACGGTGCATCCTGCCCTTACACTTTGGCATAGGGCAGCGCAGCAAGGTGCCTAGCTTCACTGCCATAAGCCAAAATGCCATAATTAAAGCTCTGAGTGTGTGAGTGAGTTTCCCTGCAAAGGCTCTGCAGGCCTGCCCTGCTACTCCTCAACCGGCATGCGTCACAGGCTGTGTGGCAGCCTAGCCCTGCCAAGTACCACGCATCAGGTATTAGGCTAATGCATTTCAGTGTGGTGGTCTGCATGATCGCACTGAAATACAAAGTCATGCATTACAGGCCTCCTCAGCAGTCTGGCCAGAGCGATGTATATTTAGCACTCAGCAATTAGCAAAAGACGCTGTCGACCGATCCGCGCTGTTCGCAGCCTAGGGGGCTGCCACAAAAGTGCTCCATGCCTGCTCCATTCACCTACACTGCGCCGGTATGAGTCAGCACACCATGTTACATGGTGTCATGGTGAGGCTGCAACAATGAGTGCTTTCTTCCCAATGGTTGCAGAGAGACCGGAGTTATAGGCTAGCCGCCCGCGTCACGTGTGAGCGGGTGGCCATTATGTTTTCTACTTTGGCAGCTGTTGTGCCCTCACCAATAGTGTTGTACAATGCGGATTCGTTGCTGCCTCAGAGTGATGCGGTACACCGCGTGACTTCGAACTTCACCCAGCTGACGGGACGGACCGCGTGTCTATGTTGCAGCTGGCTCTCATGTCAGCCACTCTAGTCCCTGGACCGGACTGCTGCCGGAGGAGGCACCGCGGCTGGCATATACATGCCGTGCCTCATTCTGAGTGACTGTCACTCATTGTGAGAACGTGCCATCTTTCTTGCATGGTATGCCCCCACTTTTTGCTGAATTGCTGATGTGCTTTGACTGAGTGTGTCCTGGGCTCCTGCCAATCAGGTGTTCCTTCCCTAAGACTGTGTTCAAACTAAAACCCAATTGGCATCTCTGGCCACATGTCAGCCCCTAGTAACTGGTACCCTAGGTACCCAGGGCATTGTGACCAGAGAAGAGCCCTAAGGGCTGCAGCACTTATTGTGCCACCCTTATGGACCCTGCACCCTGACACACCCACACTGCCTTTGCAGGCTGAGTGTCCTGGTACAGAACTAAATAAAGAGTCAACATGGCACACATCCCTGTGTGCCATGCCCACAACCCCACTGCCCTGGCATATATCAGTCACCCCTCTAGCTGGGTGCCCTAGTGGTGTGGGCACAGGTGCATGACCCTGTGCCCCTACAGTACCCAGGTCCATTCCTGGGCACTGTAAGTGCAGTGAGGCCATTAAGAGTATATGGTGCTGGGAGGTTGTCATTACAAACTCCGCAGCACCATAATGGCTACACTGAAGACTGACAAGTTTGATATCAAACTTCTGAGCACACTAAACCCGCACTGATGCCAGTGTGGGATTTAATGTAAAATGCACTACCTAACCTACAATCCACATCTTGTCTCAGAGGCTGCCTCAGCTGCCACACAGCAGACATGTTGCTGGACCCCTGGGTGGAGAGCCCCCGCTCACCTGGGCCTGCAACAATGCACATCCTGGGTGAGGTGCTAGGTCTCCTCCCCCAGGATGGGCAGGGGGAAGCTTCAAATGCATGCCGCCTTTGTGAGCTTCTCCAGGCCACTTGCTGTACTCAACAACTGGCCCCCACCCATTCTGACTCCCACTCTGGCGGGTAGACTGGCAGGAAACCCTACGTCAGGAAAGGTGGTGTGCCAGCCTGTGCCAACCCCACCCCTCAGGTGGGAGAGGCGAGGTGAAGCACGACCCCAGGCTGCCGCCATCTTGAGGGTGGGGAACCCCACCAACTCACAGCTAGGCTCCTGCCCCCTCCCACAGGAGAGGAGCAGGATAGGGGGTGTGCCCTCACCCTACCTGTAACGCCCCCTGAACCTTCCTTCGACAGATCCCGATTCCAACAAGAAGACCAAGAAACAAGAAGACCTGCCATGCAGTTGCTAACAAGAGGACGATGCCCACTGACTTGGCCCCAGCACCCTACAGGCCTGTTGGTCCTTGAACCTGCTCCTGCGAAACTCCGGTGTCTCCTGCAGACAGCAACCTCGAAAACCCCGGAGGACCTGCCTGCCTTGAGCAGTTCAAAAGACTGGGACTCCCAAGAGCAGTGGTTCTGCTCAAACAGCAATACCCCTGGTGCCAGCCAGGAACCACAAATCCAGCCCACTCTGCACCTGCCGAGCCCGGCCAGTGCCTGAGTGATCCAAGACCATGAGGAAGTCCCCCCAGTGACTGTGCCCCAGAGTCCAGTGCCCAAAGACACTCCTCGATGACCCAGACAACACCTGCAGCCTCAGAACCAGGGACCCCTCCAACCGCGACTAGCTGAGGGTAAGATTTCCTGACACCCAAAGACACCCCTGCATCCGGCACCCTGCAGCTCCCTGTGCCTTCCTTTGGGGTGCCTACCTCTTCTCCAAGATCCCAACTTACCTCTCGAAGTGGTGGTCGCACCTGAAGAATCTCTGTCCCCGAGTCTGCAGTCTTAGTTCACTTTTTAACTTTCCTATTGAATAACATTGACCGCCCGAAGGCTCAAAAGCACCATTCACCCCGCTGGAAGTGCAACTACTACTCTACTTTACTTCCCCACTTGCCCTGAGTAAGTGACCAGGAGCTCAGCTCGCACAGCCGTGTGGCCTGCTTGCCTACAGCCAACAACCAAAGGCCCCCTACCCTCCTTTGGATTGCATTGGGCCTACTTTCTCTGCCCCAGGCTGCCCCTGTGCCGCTGAGGGTGCGACAACTGTACCTTTCCGACCCTGGGAGACCCCTGAGTTTATGCCCAGAGCCTTAACTCCACCAGTCGAGTACTTACCTAAAAGCCGATGACTAATTTTCCTTCCATAGGTTAACATTGACTGGTTTTACTTGCAATTTCTTTTAAGTGTGGAGTTTTGAAACTTTCAAATATTCATTTAAAATGAGCCGAATAACGAATTCCGAGTTATTCACCTATGATCAGGAGAGAAGTAAGTACTGTACCTTTTAGCCCAGTACTGAACCGCAAAAGTAATCGTAACTGGTCTTACTAGTAACCTGAATTTTCTTCCATAGGAAACCATTGACTGTTTTTCTGTGAAATTTCTCCTGTCGATTTTTAAACCCTACAAATATTCTTTAAAAATCGCACCAGCTACCAAAACGTAATTACTTGGCTGTCTTAGGTAGCGGTCCCAGTGCTGAACTTAGGAGTCCTGTACTGGATTACAAAAGTAACGAGAACCTACTTTACCTGTGACTTGAATTTCCTCCCATAGGATATCATTGCTTGGGTTTCACTGAAAAGTTTCTAAGTGTCAACTTTGAAAATACATTTATATTCCTTTAAAAATCACTACTGTAACCAAAACGCTTTTACTTAACTGTTTACAGTGCATGTCCCGAGTCTGAATCTAGGATCCAGTCCTGGGGTTACAAAAATGTCCATAAAGTAATCAACTGCATTTATCTAGCAAAACCCATTGAGCTCAATGTTAAATTGTGTTTGAAATTGTGTTGCCTATTTCAACCACTGTAGCTATTGTGTTTACAAAGTCTATTACCTTTTTGCAAAGTAATTACCTAAAGTCACTCATATTGAGAAAAGTATATTTTGATACCTGTTGGTTCTAAAAATAAAACAACTATAACTTTTGATATAAAACCATTGGCATAGAGTTCAGTTATTGAGTGTATGAGACCATTTGCTGACTGGGTGTGTTCAAAAAATGCTTTACACTGTCCTCGGATACTGCCTTACTGCTCGACCAAGCTACCACTTTAGAGAATAAGATTATATCTAACTTTAGCCTCTGCCAAACCTATGGGGATTGGGGACTCTATACACACTGTACCTTACTTTGGTCCAGTATATATAGAGCCACTTTCCTACACTCATTGACAGGTATTTAACATATTTCTAGTTTAATATTTTTAATTCAAAGCGTTGTGACACTGGATGCTGAGCCTGTTAGTTACTGCTCAGCCTACTGACTGACTGCGCCGGATGGTGTGTGCTACAGGCCATGAGCTGGGCTGCACTTTAACCAGATTAGTAGCATTAGTCTCCACTCATTAATGGGGTCCAACTGATGATCAACCTGGACACACAAGAGATTAAAGGTGAACCTGCAAGGGGGCAGGAATCAACCAGTAAAGAAAACTAAAAGCCTCTCTGTGAGCAGGAGGTACAAGGCCAGGCCGGCGCGTCACACCCCTATCACCACACTGTAAATGCAGCCCCGTGGCCCCCTACCCAGCACGGCCATACACGCTTTCTATCTCAGCCTGGCTGCAATCACCGGAAAGCACATATATGGCACAATCACAAGTGAGTAAAGTACAGCTACGCTCAGCCTGAATGCAGTGACTCGAAAAGCACATCTGTTGGAAAGTGGATTATTGGTAGGGGCAAATGTAGGTCTGCCACTGGCAATAAGGCCACTAATACATGATAGGACTCAGCATAGGTCTTAGAAAATTATTCCTATGCTCCATCCTTGGTAGCTTGGCTGTGAGCAGGCAGGCTTAACTTCAAAGACAGTTATATAAAGCATTTAAAAACACCAATTCAGTAAATAATCAAGACACAACACATAATAAAATACAACACCAATTTATAAAAATAGGAAATATTTTCATCTTTAAAATGAAACCAAAACGACAAAAATCCAATGCAGGGAACCGGAGATATGAATTTTCAAATATTTAGCATTATATAGCACTTAAAAACATATAGCACCTTATTGGGATATCTGGTTGTGATAAACCGGCTTAAAGTTAAAGTTTCAGGCTGACCGCGATGGAGCCCTGAGCTGCTACCACTCGCGGTAGGTTCGGGTCACAGTTTTTACCTTCGGATTTAGAAACTTTTCTGCAGCTTTTCTTCCCGGAGTCCTCGAAGCTCTCAACCAGTCCGGATTCTGTGAGGGTTTGCCGGATTGCCTTGAGATGAGCTCCCGGTCAAATTTATGTAAGTCCGACCTCCGGAGCGTTTCAGCGGGGCAAACAGGATCCATGCCGACACACGGTTGAAGGCAGGCGGCTTGGCTTTCGCAGTTGCTCCTGGGCACCTTTTCTTCGTTCGGACATAGAAACTTTTACGGAGCTTTTTCTCGCGGGGTCCCTCGATGCTCTTCACGAGGCCGTATTCGGTGAGGGTTCACCGCCCTTGGATTTCTTCTACTACTGGTCAAACTCTGGAAGTGGGACCTACAGAGCTTTTAGAGGGACGAACCTGGATGGCTTGTCTGGCTTGCAGTTGAAGGCAGGCAGCTTGGCTGGCCAGGTTGAGTCGGTCCCTCTATAGAGCTTTTTTACAAAGTTCCTCGAAAGTTCTCCAAACTTCTAGAACTTGTTCCTGAAGTTCCTCAAGGGGTCCCAAAGAGTCTCAAACTCACTCCAAGGGTCTGGAAGCTCCAAGATGGTCCATGAAAGTTGAGGACTTCAGTTCCCACAAGCCACTTGGACAAAACCCTTACAAATCCACTGGTGTTCTCCAGGTTGAGGATCCTTGGTGGTGATGGTCCAGGTGAGCTCTATTAACCTGTAGCTTGCAGGGAGTCCATTCTTTAGTTATTTTGTAGCAAGGTATTCCACAGGGCTGTAGTTTCAGCTGGTGCAGTCTTCAGAGGACAGGCCTTAGAACTTTGCACCCCAACTTCTCAGCAATGCAACGTCTTGCTTCCTTAAGTTTCAAGCCGAAGGTCTGAGAGGCTCTGCCTCTCTCAGATACTTATTCCCAAATCTCTGGGCCAAGCTGGAGGTCACTGCCGACCAATGGGAGAAGGCCAACTCCCCAAAAATATGACCACATCCTGTAGAGTGTGGCATTATTTTGTCCCTGGGTGCACCAAATCCTCCAAATTCATAATGGCTGATTTTCCAGCAGGGAGGTAAGAGCTGGCTAAACACAACCCTAGGATGGCTTACTTTCTATATACACTCCCCTTGCATCTGTGCATTCCTTCCATAAGCCTGGCTCTGGCTGAGGTGGAGGGTTTAGAGTTGTAAATGCCACTAAGGCCTCCTCTTCCCTTTGAAGACCTTGGTTTACGACTCCTAACTCTGCTCTGGCATTCCTGTGTAGCAGCACACTGCCCTCCCAGCAGAGCTGGTTAACCCGAGGGGCTCTTTTTTACCTCTTCAAGGCAGCCTGGCTAATCCACTTAACTGTGACCAATCAGGGCAGACCACTGGAAGGCTGAATTTGGACTTACAAACAAGAAAGTCTTATAACTTCTTGTATCTACACTTTAGGAGAAATTCAACAATACCATAGTCTTGAATTTACTAATACCATTCTGGGAAGTCTTTGAATGGGACTTCTAGCCCTCGCCTATCAAGAGTTTGTATTGGTCTGGTCCCACATGTTCAGGAGTCACAAGTAGATGCTGTAGACGAGGCCAGGTAGAAGTAGATGAAGTTTATCAAGTTCTTAGACGTAGTTACAGCAAGCCCCACCAGGAGCAGCCTCCTAGCTTCTCAGCCCATCTCACAACTGACAACACTCACACACAGGCACTCAAACATTCCACTCACACTAACATTCTAACTGGAACACTCACTCTGGCTGAGCAGCTAGGTACAGAGAACATAATGATATGACCTGAGGATAGTACAGAGTTATTATTTAATAACTTCTTGCTATGTTAACCTATATGGCAGGGGATTTGCAATGGGAAAAATTACTTGGTTCCTTTTTGCACGACTTCCAAAACCTATTTTATAAGTACTTTGCTTATAGCTACAGGACCCCCATTCCCTGGAACAACTAGGGGAAGTTTGGAGGATTCTGAATCTGTAGAAATATTGCAGATTCTCCCTCCACTATGCTCCTAGCATCAAAGTCGAATTTGGGCAGCACTTTAGTACAATGTGGGGAGTGAAATGTGAAATCTCACTTAACCAGGTCATATTAAACTAATTATATAAGGGTTTACCTTATAAATACCTGACCCCCCACCCCTGGGACACCTAAGGGAGACCCTGGGGGTTCCTAATATATGCCAAGACATTGGAGGTTATCCCTTTTTAAATGCCCCAAAACTCAAAATAGAGTTTGAGCACAATTTACTTTTTAAAAGCAGTCCTGCCACCCAGAGCTACTTTTAAAACTGACCTCAGGCTTCAGCAGTGCACACATGCAAGTGCTAAAGAGCTGCTGGCCTCTAAACTGCCATGCCCTATTTATACTAGGGGCTGATAGGTAGTTTTCACCCCCCTGCCCTAATATGCACTAGGGCCCTAGGAGGTAGGTCATGCCAATCACAGGGGTACCCCATTCCATAGTGTACCCTAGTGTATGTAGGTGTTTTCACTGTATTCTAAATGTGTGTCTTTCAGCATTGCACTGGCCCTGGGCCTGGTTAGGCAGAGCCCAGGGTCAGTGAGAGTCAGTTACCACTAGTACCATTCAGCAAAAAGTTGGGGGGTGCTTAGGGCACAGGATGACTTTGCAACCACATCTATCATGAGATCCGTTTTGTTTACTAGTGAAACTTCTGCCACACACTGCCCCTGGAACTCACCTGAGGGGTGGAGGGTGCTTCGTTTAAAGAACATGAGGTAAAAACCAACTTGTAGTGGAGCTGAATTCTTTGTGTTCCCAGGAGTGTTCATGCAATAATACAAATGCCAAGAGAACTCTGGTGAATGATGGAGTGCTGGGGCAAGATCAGCTTTTGTTGAGTGACAGTTTTCAAATAAGAACATAAATCACCCATATTTACAAAACTGTATCTTATGAGGATTAGCTGTGAGCTACTGCTTTTACTAACTTTGTGCCCTTCAATTTCAGGCACTTTAAAGCAGTTTTAACATTTTCTTACACTTTCTTGTTGCTCAAATCGGTGCAATTTCTGATATTTACATGTTTCCCTCGTCGTCATTGCTTGTTTTTGCTCCTAAGAAAGTGTCACTCATAGTCATTGAATGTCACTCATATTTACAGTGAAATTATGAAAATGTCACACATAAGCAACCTGAAACCTTGGCAGCCACAGCAGCCCAAGGACTTAAAATATGTTAACCTTAATGGGACCTGCAGCCTTTCTGGTTTCCCTATTGGTTTTCGGAGCACTACATGTAATAAATAAATATACACTGCATGGTCGATGCACGCGTTGTGGGAAGAAGGGTCTCTCCCAGACATGTCCACCCTGTCTTCGTCTCTCAGGCTCTCTCGGTCTTCCCAGAGAGTGAGTCCTTTCCTCAGTCACCACTGAGAGGGGAGACGCTCAGCCCGTGCAGCTGCGTGGGACGCTTTCCATGGGCGTGAATACCTAACAGCAATGTCAATAAAGGGAACGAAATGTCCCTGCGCTCGCAAATGAGCTGCGCGAAGGTCACGCATGGCGAGCACACGCCCTCACACGAGATCCACCATCGCAGGGCGGCTCCAGCCCCGGGGACGCGCTCAGGTGCTTTTACTTAACTAATCGATGGTTGAGCCTGTAAAAACACAAAGGAAGGGCGGGAAAAAGCAAAACACCACATTCTGGGATGATGTCATAAAACCATGTCTCTCGAGATGGAGAAATGTAAATATGAAACTAGTCCAACGCCTCTGAGTTAGTTATGCAACTTCAGGCCTAACATTACACTCTCAGGCAGGAGGGCCTCGGTCCCGTGGAGTGCTGGTACCCGAGAGCATCAGATTACTTTGTCTCCATCTCTTCACATGACGTCCTCCGGCTGAGCTAGAAACGCAGCTTAGGGCGTGGGTCCTTTCCACGACCATATGTATCTAATCTAACGGGCCGTATCTGTGGCAGGGCGGGCCCAGACGGCTCGACTCCCAGCTTCCGCTCTTTCTTCGGAGCCAGCAAGCCTCTCTGACGTAAACATGATGTATGCACCGAAATGTTGTATTGTTCCACATACAAATGGGCCGCCACCTACTAGGACTCACTACTCCGCACTGAGAGCCAAAACACAGGCAGCCGCTATAAATACATCTCCCATGGTGCCATGAATATGCGGCATGCGCTTCCGCCGTAGAAAACAACCCTAATGACTCACGGCCGGAAAGGGCATTTACAGGTAACACAGGTTCCACGTGGAGCAAAAAGAATGTTGCTGCAGTAAACCCGCAGTACTAAATAGTAATCCAAGCTACACCAGGTTGGGGGGCTGCGGGTGTTCCTAAGACGGTTGTGTTTTGTTACGAGCCTATGTGGAAAGTGCTTTACTTTGAGTGAGACACCAGAAGGGTGCTCTTATCTTGTCTTGTCTTGGGTTGCAGTGCTTTATAGTGTGACCGTGGGTAGAAGTGTGCGAGATAAGAGCCGCACAGTTTAGGTAGGCTCGACTCCTCAACGGACTTTTAAAGCAACCCGGAGTATATATACACGGCACGGGCCCATCCAGAAACAAACCCCCGGGGCGCTGTACCCAACCGGGACTTAAGTTACCATTGTGGGTGGGCGAAGGAGGTTTAAAACATATGAGCTGGCAAGTCCCACCATCATAACTAGAGGAGCAGGGGGGGTTGTGTGCATTTACACCAAAAGGGGCGTTGTGATCACAGAACGCAGACAGAAGTTACGGCCAGAGTTACGGTTTGCTGCTATACAAGCATCCCAGAGGGAACTGTTCACTATACTTGCCCCGGCCCTAGTAGAATGCCTTACTAGTCTCCTCAATAGATCCCTTCCGGAGGCAGACTTTCCTGTAATATGGAAGGCACCTAGAATTAAGCCAATACTAAAAAAAACCTCAGCCGACCCTAATGTTCTCCCAAACTACCGGCCAATTTCTCTGTTGCCATACTTTGGAAAGATACTGGAATCCCATGTCAATGGACAGCTGGTGAGCCATCTTGAGAATCAGGGGCTCTTAGATCCCTCCCAGTCGGGCTTCCGTGCCGCCCATAGCATGGAGACGGCACTGGTAGAGGTCGCGGACAATATCAGGCTGGATCTGGATAAGCATCAATCTGCGATCCTTATCCTACTTGATTTATCCGCGGCTTTTGACACCATCTCCCACCGCATTCTTATCCAACGGCTGAGAGAGATTGGTGTCAGAGGGAAAGTCCTAAAATGGTTCACCAGCTACCTATCCAGACGTACAACTGCTGTCCAAATTGGCAATATCGCAAACACACGGCCGGTCAAGATGGGTGTATAGCAGGGCTCTATTTTGAGCCCTACGCTTTTTAACGTCTACATGACACCCTTGGCGAGAGTAATTAGAGCGTTCGGTTTTGAGGTTTTATCGTACGCCGATGACACCCAAATCCTAGTCACCTTAGGCCCGGATCTTAACGAAACTAAACTGCGCTTCAAAAACTGCATGATCGAGGTTAAGAATTGGATGAGCCCTAATCACCTGCAGCTCAATGGCGACAAAACCGAGATCATGCTTTTTGGGAAAGCCGCTGAACACTGGGCCCATGACTGGTGGCCGGAACGGCTGGGTGACTATCCCACCAGGAGGTCACATACCTTTGCCATTTCGCCATCGGGCGAGCCGTGAGGGAAACGGCAGCAGCGCTCCTCTGCACCAGACGCCGGGAAGCACACGGAGGGACGGAACCACACTCCCCAGCAGCCTCTGGGGCGGCAGCGCGCCTGTGACGCGCCAGGAGCGCCCGGAGGCGCTAGAAAAAGCCTGACCCCCAGGAGCCAAGGGGGAACACCAGGAGGTCACATACCTTTGCCATTTCGCCATCGGGCGAGCCGTGAGGGAAACGGCAGCAGCGCTCCTCTGCACCAGACGCCGGGAGGCACACGGAGGGACGGAACCACACTCCCCAGCAGCCTCTCGGGCGGCAGCGCGCCTGTGACGCGCCAGGAGCGCCCGGAGGCGCTAGAAAAAGCCTGACCCCCGGGAGCCAAGGGGGAACACCAGGAGGTCACATACCTTTGCCATTTCGCCATCGGGCGAGCCGTGAGGGAAACGGCAGCAGCGCTCCTCTGCACCAGACGCCGGGAGGCACACGGAGGGACGGAACCACACTCCCCAGCAGCCTCTGGGGCGGCAGCGCGCCTGTGACGCGCCAGGAGCGCCCGGAGGCGCTAGAAAAAGCCTGACACCCCTCTCGCACCGCGAGACGCACGCGGGAGTGACCGGGAGAAGCCCGGGACAAGGGCGGGCCCTCTGCGGCACGAGAAGGACGGGGACGGGCCAGACCCCTTGGTATCTCAGCTAAAGAAGGTACAGTGCCCATTCTCGTTTGTGGAAGAATCAAGGCCATCTTGTTTTATCAATGTAACCACACTACATATAGTATGACTTCCACTTCTGCATTCCTGCTTCCGGTGGCGCCAGAGAGTCAGAGAGTCAGTCAGCAGCAGTACCGGTCAGCGGCCGGCGGTTAGCGGTTAGCGGTTAGCGGACGGCGGACGGCGGTCAGTGCGGCCTGGAACCAGCATCGAGGGTGAAGGGTGTACGCCTTACCCCATACCTCATACCCCGTAGCCGCCTTTGTGGAAAAAAAAAACAACAGCCTCAAAGGCAGCTCCCAGCGCGACGCCCCCGGACAGCCCCAGAGCGAGTAGCGAGGAGCGAGGTAAAATCCCGGGCTACAGCCGAGTCAAACAAAGCTGAGAGCAAGCTGAAAGCCGTGAGAGGACTTCAGAGCCAAGAGACCTGCACGAGTCCCCCGCCCCGTTGCTGCTAAGATACGGTGAGAGCTGCGGGGGTGGTGGGGGGGCTCGCAGAGCGGCACTGTTGTCTGTCCTGGTTAGCAGAGTTAGCAGAGTGCTGCTGCAGCTGAGCTGAGCTGAGTGGGTGGGAGAAGAAGAAGAGGATTGTACCCACCACCTACACCAGCCTACCAGCCAGACATTAGTCATCATACATCGCCCCATGATCAGCTAACCCTCAGGGGGGTCCCCACTCACTTGCACGAGGGCCCAGGGAAATAGACTGAACCTAGGGCTGACGCGGCGGCAGTAGCCACGGCTGGTCACTGAATATCGTCATAAGGAAGTGGAGGAGTGGAGCCCAGCCAAGCCTAACCACGCATGTTGCATTGTCCCCCGCAGCAGAGGTCAACATTACAACATACTACATACAACGATCAATAAACAATACACTAACTCTAACTAATTCAACTAAACAATAAATCCAAAAGTGACTTAGCTGCTTACGCTAGTGGGACAGAGCCCCATCCGAGCTCCATCGTATACCCAATAAAGCATTCCTTCAGTAGCCGTTACAGTACAAACAAGAGCAGTCACACAGACCCACTAATCGCCACGTTACCGCGACACCGACCTCCTCTCCCTCCCCGCCGGCAGCTGTCCTTCCTGGGGCAGACAGGCTTGGGAGGGCGAAAGGGGAGCAAAGTCGTCGAGGAATAGACACTTGGAGCCACAGTGTTTAAGGGTTAATAGCGAAAGGGCTCCTCAAGGGGATACAGCGCTGAGGAGCAGCTAGTATCAAGCCGTAGCTGTCACAGCCTAAACATGAGGTCCGGCAAAATTAGAAAAGCCCCTGGTGAGAAATCAACAACATTGAAGGGTGCAGCGAAACGGAGAAAACTTGAAAGAACAACTGCAAATAAGGCTAACAAAACCTTAAAAAACCCTTTAATTTCACCAATTGCAACGCTTTTTGAAAAATCAATAGCGAACAAGAATTCTTTACAGGACTTACGTTTCCATTTCTTGAAAGACCCGGGCTCAGCACTGTTTTCCACAACAGCAGATGTTGAGGGATTATTATCCCCACTGGACCCCTCTAAGGAATTTGAAGCTAACAATCAGACGGCAGACATGAATTTACTTACTCAAGCCAGCGAAGACAACCCTGCCATAAAAGTTCAAGTTCATCAATTAAACGGAGTTCAAAGTAAAAATTCGCCTAACAGAAAAACAAGTTTAATCACAACAGCATTAATACACTCTTCCCGCCCGGATGACTTAGACTTAGATACCTGTAAACAGAAAAATCCTCAAGGCAATCAAATAAGAGAGTTTCCCAGCCTCAGTACTGTTATAACGGATATAACACCACAAAATCATATTTATCCATTCCCCCCTAGTCATGACGAGCTATCACAACTATGGGCTGATACCAACAAATTGCACGAAAAATCTGAAGAGAGTGATCAACTGCCTGAAACAGGCCCAGACCAACGGTTGAATCAGGTTGTGCATATTGTAGAGCCTGTAGCGCTCAAGGAGGACGCGGTATTACACTTACCAGCTCTGAGTAACAACATACTCTCGCACGGATTAATGGCCCCTGCCCTAGCAGAAAACACAAGGCGGCAAGATAAACCTTCAACAAATGAATCAGTCATTACATCATGCAAAGACGAAGATTCGCCAATCCTTGTAGCTCCCCTTCTTCACGCTCTACAAACAGCTACGGCAACGCTCATAATGCAATCCGACAAGCTGGACATTCAAATTGACCTAATGAATATAATTGCCTCCTACATAGCTGGGATAAATACTAATTTAGATAATCTTAACACCCTAATTAAAAGAGCCCAAGCTGACACCACCGATTTGACTCCATCTTGCCCCTGCGGCCCAATCCTTGACAAAATAAGCACCTTACCAATGGTTCTAGAACAGATCATTAATCTAAACAAACAAGCTATTAACCGTGAAAGAGCCACAGATTGCCCGAATATCGCAATATCCGTTGAACATCAAACAGGCAGTAACAAGTTCTGCTCGGAAAAAAAGATCGAAGATCTGACACCTAAGAACGTGAACAACATAAGTAGCGATGACACTCTGGACGACTTAATGACGGAACATACCACTGCGTTGCCAATAAAACAAACACTAACAAAAAGACAAAAGAAAAAAGAACGAAAAGCGAGAAATAAAAAAACTGAAAATGATATCCATCAATGTCCCAGTATGTATCCGATATTCTCAAATCAACACACACAAAAAACTTTGGAGCCTGGCTTAAGGGGAACAAGTCAAGACCCAATAGCAGGAGCCAGTAGGCATCCCACTAATAATACGTCATCAACAAAGGACCCCAAGGCTTCAGGTTTACCAAGTAGTCCGACTAACAGCCCCCAACTGCCAATACCCAAACAAAACGCTGCTGTAAAACTGACCAGCCTGTTGGCAAAAGGGAAAGAACACAAAACACCCACAACAAGGGATAACAACAATATTATCGATCAAGAGGCCACTGATCAGTCTAAGAAGATTTTAAACGGATTAAAATCCCAAGACCTGGTGCCAGTCCAGGTATCAAAAAACGCAGAATGGCACAGTTATTCGATCAACATATCACCAAAATCAACTCTCGAAAATGCCCAATCGGGGGCACATCACGAGGAAAACAAAGAAGCACATGAATACGCTAGCAGCCAATTGCAAAAGCCATCACAGAGCGAAGCGGTAAATCCGAGCCTGAAAGATAACAATTTAAAAACAGCTCCCGAAAGGGGAATACAAGTTACTCCTCAAAACTCCAGGGCAATCCCTCAAAACCCTCCAACAGCCACACGGCGCCATCTGGTCCAGACAAAATTGAGCTTCTGCGTAGTCAATAACGAAAACACGCAACTAAATCATGAGGCGGCAGAAAAGCCAACGTTAGATAGCTCTAAGTTAGAAGACGTCAATTTCCAAATTATTTTCACCCCGGAGTACCAGACTGAAGGCCGACACGATATTCTAAACAGGAGTAATATCTTAAAACTGATGGCGGAAATTAAGGACCTGAGTGCCATCAAATCGTCCGACTTAGTTCAGGTTCAATTCCTAAGTAGCACTAATGAAACTGAGAATGAACAAACGATGACAACCTGGAAAACTGCCGCATTAGTGCAATCAATACTTGGGAAATCGGCCGCATTTCAAAAGTGGGGTATTCAACTATCGCAGCCAATCTCCCCAAGATATCCGCTTCCTCTAAAGAAAAACATCCGGCCGCAACTCACAAGGAGTTTGGCGGACCTTGCCCCGAAAAAAACAGTATATTCTATTTTATACAATGCCAAAGGCAGATGTGAGGCGGCCATTACATGCAAAGTACCCGACACAGAGAGAGCGGGGGACCTGCTAACGCAACCCGATGCCTGGAAATGGCTTCCCAGCGTGTTAAATAACCACCGGATGAATTGACCGAACGATCTAGAAAGAAATAAAGCAGTCAATAAGAATATACATATAATTTCATGGAACATAGCTGGTGCAAAAAGATTGCTGGAGGATGGTCTCGCACTGGATGATTGGGACAATGCCGACATAATTGCCCTTCAGGAGACATGGCTGCAGGAAGACATCGCACTGGCCGGATTCATTCACTACACTGTACCCGCAAAAAAATGTAAAACCTATGGCCGTGCTATAGGAGGTCTCTCAGTCTACGTGTCTACCGCTCTAAAAATTAATACAGAACAACTTAAATCTCCAGATCCAGCAATCCAGCTAATCAAACTATCAGGACAAAACCCACACGACCATAAAACGATAATTTTGATTAATTATTATATTCAACCTAATCTTCAAGCAAAAAAGATAAAAAACGCTCTGTTATGCAAGGAAATATTACATCTACGAAGTACAGAACCAACATGGAACATTATATTAACTGGAGATTTCAACTCCAACTTGATATACACACCAGAGGAAGACGAGATATTAACCACAGAGAATACGCACTGGAACGTCCCTGAGCAGTCACAAGGAGTGACAAGGAGTCGAAAGGACATCTTAGCCATACACCTAGTAACGGAGCTAGAGTACCTAGGTATGAGAGTACTGAACGGCAGGACAGAGGAAGACAGTCCACCGAAAAAAACTTACTATGGTCCTTACAATCATTCAATATTGGACTTTACCATTGTAAGCCTACCTTTGATTCCACTATTGCTCACCTTCTACATCGAATATACACCAATGAGTGATCACGCCATGCAACACCTTAAACTTAATTTTCTTGCAGAAACACTGCAACCTGTGCACTCCCTAGAGGGCCAACCAGGTATAACTAACCTAAAACGAATATACTGGAATAGCTCCAATAAAGAGAAGTGGATCTCAATAATAGAGGGCACACTGCAAGAATTGGGCAGGACAACAATGGATAAGACACAAGCCTGGTCCCTTTTTTTAGAGAAACTGAAGACAAAAATGAAACCATTCAAAATAACGGTTAATAGAAAGCACCCAACAAAGAAATTGCCGTTGGAGTTACAAGATCTAAGAAGGGATTTACGCAGAAGTCAAAAAATCCTGCAACTAAAATCAAATGACCGGCGATACTTGGATACCTTCCTTGTTCAAAGAAAGTTATATAAAAAAAGGATCTGGGAATATAAAAAGAAGACGAATGATGAATTCTGGATCAACCTGTTGGCGAGCTCTAAGCTCCAGGACTCAAGCAAATTTTGGAAAATAATAAACCAACTAATAAGACCACAAAACGTACTAACATCGTTCATCCAAGAAAACGAATGGGCAACTTTTTTGTTGGCAAAGTTTAAAGACAATACAAAGAAGGCTCTTGGGCAGCAATTCCCTCCTGAGGTTCCCCAAAAAAACAGCAACGATGAACAGCACTGTAGCCACCTAACAACATTAGTCCCAAGGAATACTGCATACCTTCAAACCACAGACGGCTGTTACTCAGCTGAAGAGATAATCACCATCATTAGAAAGGGTAAAAGCAACGGAGCGCCGGGCCCGAACGGTATCCCGCAAATGGCATTCAAACATGCACCAGAATTTTGGGGCCCTCCTCTTGAAAAACTTTTCGCAGATGTTCGAACCTGTAATCACATCCCCGAAAGCTGGAAAGGCTCAATTATTACGCCTATATATAAAGGAGGAGACAGAGCTAACCCTCTAAATTACCGTCTAATAACACTCCAGGACATAGAGGCTAAATATTTTGCTTCTCTCCTCCTAAAAGACCTGGTAAATTGGGCAGAAGACAAAGCACTCATTCCAATTAACCAAACTGGATTCAGACCCGGTATCGGAACAACGTCGAACATATTGTCAATAACCATGATAGCAGAGAAATGCCGGCGCGTTAAACAGGACTTGAACCTGTGCTTCATTGATCTGCAAGCGGCATTTGACAGTGTGGATCGCAAGATACTATGGGCAAAGCTGAAAGCATGGTCTATACCGGAGAGCATACTTAGGGGACTACTCTTATTCTACTCAGACACCTGGACACAAATCAAGATAGGGGACGGCTCACATCTATCAAGAAAAGTATACACATCAATTGGACTAAAACAGGGATGCGTTTTAGCACCATATCTATTTAATCTATTCATTTCTGATCTTTCGGGTAAATTAAACGATTGCAATGCTCACGCACCGAAACTTGGCAACCTCTTTCTTACTCACATGGCTTACGCTGATGACATTGTGCTTCTGAGTTTAAGTAAAGTGGGCCTATCTAGACTATTAGCAGTAACGACAGAATTTCTGGCGATAAACAATCTTGCTCTAAATCTGTCTAAGACAAAAACAATGCTAATAACCAACCGTCGTTCGGCGCATCTTAAGATCATGCTGGAAGGTAAACAGCTGGAACGAGTATCAAATTATAAATATCTAGGATACTATATCGACGACAAACTCACCTTAAATGCCCAAAAAAACTACTTGAAGCAAAGAGCTGGAGCCTTAACGTTTGCGCTAAGTACACTGGCAAAAAAACTGGAAGGCCCCTCATTTAAACCCCTATTGGCAGTGATGGCCACCAAAGTACTTCCTACTTTATCGTATGCTAGTATTGCAATGCAGGGCAAGGACGCAATCATGTTAAATAACCTCATTACAAAAATCTATAAGAAGGTTTTACAACTCCCGAGCTCATCTTCACCAGCGCAGATGCGACTAGAATTTGGTCTAACGAACGAGTTATTGGGAAGACTCTATACATGCATCAGAGTATGGTACCGAATTAAAATGAACTCCACAAACAATACTATAAACAGATTCTTATGGCAGGAACTAGAAAGCCAACAAAACTCAGTAGCCAAAAAATATCTGACTGGCGCTCTGGAGCAAACATGTACTGCCAACCTATGGGAAAAAAACTTGCCATTCACTTCCTTTAAACAGACATTAAATAAGGCGGCCAAATTTCACTCGCTGATTACAGACAAAGCAATTTTTTCAAGCCGTTCCCACTCCTGGTCTGTGATTAACAGTTATAAAAAACTCGCCCCTGCTGCGTATCTTGACACAACATATTCGGTTTTTATAAAAAAAAGGCTGATGGCCCTGAGACTCGGAAAATCGCCAACTTTGGCAGACGAACCGTCCTGGATACGTTCAGTGTCATACGCTTGTCGGTTATGTGGCTCTTCAAAAGAGAACTTAATCCATATTATATGCCACTGTAAGTTTCTGAACCAGGAGCGCACGTACTTTTTAAAGAACTTTTTCAGGATTAAAAGACTACGTACCTGCAGGTCTGCTATTATTGGTGCTCTGGACCCAACAGCCCCTATAATCAACTGCAAGCTGATAAAGTTCCTGATAGCCTTTGAAAAGCGCTTGAAAGCAATATGAACTTTTAAAATAATAAGGTTTTTTATATCATTAATTGTCTTACTAACATGTAGCTTGATAAAAAGCTAAAAAAAAATTTAAATCTTGTGTTTAAAATTGTATTCTGATGAATTTTACTGTTCTCTCTTATTGCAAAAGACAATTTTCACTAGCCCGTTTGTTATGGTTTTAACTAACTAAACAATAAAGTTTTACTTACTTACTTACTAGTATGACTTCCAAGGGGGCCTATCCAAACTTCTTCCAAAAAAGTCGCCCGGGCCAGGAATTGGACATGTCCACTCAGAGCCATCTGACTCTCCTCACCATTAGTGACACAAATTCTGATGATTGCCGTCAACTCCTAGACCCAACTCAAACCCTCCCACAATCCTCTGTTCGGACAGAAAAAGTGTCTTATTGGGAGGAATTAAATGCCTTATGCGGGACAAATTTTCTTCCAGTTATAGCCCCTTCCCCCGTAAAAAAGACTCTACTATCGATCCCTGTGCGGATAAACATTGTGAGACATCTCGATCACCTAAGGAGGATAACAGCCAAATTATCGGACTTACACAGGGCTATTGTGCAAAAGGGAAGCACAACGAAACAGACTGTTCTGAATCCCCATCGCCCATCATTATCCCATCTAAGGCGCTCACTGGAACATTGGAGAACGAAGTAGCATCCTCCCACCTACCACTATTGCCCCACTTTGAATTGATGTTAAGATCTGTGCTATCACCCCTACTTGACCAAATTAACATCCTAGGGGATAGGTTGGCAAGCCTAGTGGCTATTATTATTAAAGCCAATTCTTTTCCACCTCCTACACCTATTTGTTCCACTTCTCCTACTGTCCCTAAAGTGCCTCTCATCACAAAAACTGTCCCAATTGTAAGTACAAAAATCGCCCATACATTAGTGCGACCTCCTAAGAGAAAATCTTCAATTGCTCCCAAAATTCCCTGTAAACCTGGGTTATCTAATTCTTCTGCTATTAGAGCAGAACCTAATAGAGCAGCTTGCATAAATTTGCCTCCAGAAGCAGCACCTTTTGTGCTTGTTCTAGCAGGAGTACCTCCACTTACCCGTGGGAAACCTGAAAGCCACCAGGACCTATATCACAAAGTCCGGTTTTGGCTATCAAAAAATAGACCCCTCCCACCCAATAAAAACGGTGGCATCTTGAGCGTCAGGAGGGTGGGCTGGTTGGGGTCATCAGCTAAAGAAATTCCCGGGGACCTAATTCTAGTAAAATTTAAGTACAGGCAGACAGTCCCCTATTTACGATCCTGCAAACCCCATGAAAAAGATGGCTCCATTTCCGTTTGGGATCTGCATGATTCTACCCAAGTACCCCACCCATCCCCTCACCAAGATCAATAGCCCCACGCAATTATCTGTTAGGAAGGGATTCTATCAATTATCAACTCTCCTACCCCTATTAGAACAGCTCTAGTTATGAGAAACCGGTAGTAAAATGTTTATGGAAAGCAGTATCATGTAAATAAGTACCATGGTTTTTATTGTAGTTTGTATTAATTTTCTATATATGGATGTATACTTTTATGATTTCTTTGTGGAATCGAATAAAGTTTGATTTGAGTTGAGTTGAGTTGACTATCCCACCCCTAAAGAATCCGTACGGAATTTGGGCTTCTACATGGCCAATAAGTTGTCCATGAAAACCCAAACAAACCATATCATGGGAACCTGTTTCGGACTCATGCGCAGTCTGCGCAAAGTCTTTAAGTGGATTCCAGCGGAGGCACGAAAACCCCTAGTACAGGGTCTAATTATAAATAGGCTGGACTACGGGAATTCGCTCCTTTTGGCAATAAACGAGCACCACTTGAGAAGACTGCAGGTTCTCCAGAACACCGCGGCCCGGCTGGTTTTGAATCTTCCCCGGAGATCTCCGTCTGCCCCATGTCTCAGAAGCCTTCATTGGCTTCCGGTCAAGAAGCGAATCATGTTCAAGACCATATGCTTGGTCCAGAAGCACATGTACGGCAGCGTCCCAAAATATTGGTCCCAGAAGTTGACGTGGTACACACCCCTAAAGCAACTCAGATCTAGCTCTGCGTCACTTCTCACTCCTCTGAGAATACAAACTTGCAGGAATGGGGGTCGAGCTTTTTCCTTTCTTGCCCCCTCCCTTTGGAACAAGATGCCCCTGAATCTGCGCACCACTCTAGAACATCACTGCTTCCATAAGAAGTTAAAGACCTGGCTCTTTGCAAACTAAGTTGTCTTCTCATATCAGAGCCGTCTGCAAGCGCTGTGAAACTCTTTGGAGTGATGTGTGCGCGATACAAATGCATCTGACTTGACTTGACTTGACTTGAGGGAGGTAAGTGGGATTGAAAGCAATCAAGGTGGGCAGCCGCAGCAGAAATCACACACTCATTAAAGGTCCCAGACTCCAGACATAACCTATTTCTGCTAAGCTGAAAGTGTTCAGTTGTTTGAGAGGGGGTTCTAAAACCCTGCTCAAGCTCCAGAAGACTCCAAAAATGGATGAGCACCAGTACTTCATTTGAGACGGAGGTTGCTGGTGTGACCCATCAGGACTCATTACTGTGGACCGGCACTTATTTTTCCTCCTGAGACATTTACCACAGCAAGAGAGGGAAAACATACAAAGGGGAAAGAACGAGGAAGTGAAAGACAGAAAAAAACATCACAAAGGGAGTAAGAAGGGACCTACAGTAGTGAGATTAAGAGGCAGGGAGTGTTTGGTAGTGGATTAAAGAGGCCCGAGGTGGATTCAAGACTTCACAGCCTTGGTACCCGGTGTGCTGATATTTAATGGGACCAACGCAGCAGAGGCGTAACACAGGCCTCCACAGCCTCTGCAGTGCGGGGGGCCACCAAGCTCCAGAGGGCCCCCTCAGCACAGCACTCTGGCTGCAGAGTTTAGACCCTCCAGAGTTTAGACCCTCCATGTGCCTTTGAAGGAGGTCCCCTCAAGTTTTGTTATGCCAGTGCAACGTAGGCTTCTGAGGAGAGCTTTAGGCACCAGAACTCATTCTTTTACAAATTAAGCAGTGAGTCGAGCACCAGTCAAGCAAGCTCTAGTCAGGCGTGGCTCAAACCCCAGCCAGACTGGCACCTTGCACGTGTGAAGGTGATACTGGAAGTGCTCGTAAGGTTGCTGCCCTGCGAAGACAGAGATAAATGCAGTAAATGCCATGGTCACTGCCTGGCAGAAGATAGGGCGCTTGGCACACAAGCTGCCGATATATGCACCGCATATGTACTTGGAGCATCATGCTGCTCTTTCAGTCACGCACGAAGCACCCTCAATGCGTTTGCTGCATGAGGCGGGTTTTCGGCGTATGCTGGATGTGTACCCAGATGGCTCATTCATTACACAAGCCGACCTCCAATACGTTAGTAATCCATCACTACTATTCAGATTTGCGGTACACCGATTACGACATGCGGTCCGCGAACACTACACGACGTACCCGCGGGAACCCCCCACGCTATTGTCCTTGCAATTCGCACTCACTACCCCTACCAATAATCAGTTGATATCTAGACTCTATAGGATGATTAAGGATGAAAGCATTAGTGAGTCTGATGGGAGTCGAGAACGATGAATGAGAGTTTGTCTGATCCGATCTCTGAAGCTGATTGGAAATATGTTTGTGGACTGACAGGGACTCTCAATATGAATGGGAATCTGCGTATTGTACATTTTAAATACGTACATCAAGTGTACTATACTCCTGTACGCCTGCACAGGTTCGGGTTACGTGAATCAGATAGTTGTGTGCGGTGTGGACAAGAACATGCAGATTTTTTACATTTAGCGTGGGGATGCCGGCGGGTGTCTGAGTTTTGGGAAGCGGTGGTACGCCATTTGAAAAATATGATGGCAGTGGAGCTTCAGTGCACTCCTCTTGTGTGTCGCTCTGTTGTGTGCCGCACATTAAGGGAGTAAGTGGGAAATTTGTACGTCTGGCTTTGCTACTAGCGGCGCGAACAGTGGCCGTTGTCTGGGGGGGTATATGCCATGCCAACCCAAAGTAAGACAGTGGCTGAACGATCTGGTCTATTGTAAAGATAACCTAGGGTTATATGCAGAGGAACTGCCAACGATCTCCAGACCGAGGGATATTTGGGAACCGCTACGTATTTTTTTGCTCAATATCAATGATGTATACTGATTACTGCATGGAGAAGGAAGGGGCGAGGCAGATAGTGATTGCACAAAAGAGGAAATATCCTGCCATGACTGTGTAACCTAGGCTTGAGATATGTAACGGATGTGAATTATTATTATTTCTTTTTTATTCTTATTTATTTTTTTAGTTGTTATTTATTTTTCTTATGCTTTATTTAATCCTTGTGTGGCTAGTTGAGGATCGTCTCGCCATGATGTATAGGATGCTTGTAACGTTAAAACCACTGGGCAATAACTACCTGCCTGTTGTGACATGAGCTAGACTGAGTCACTGGAGTGACAACATGTGTTGTTTCTTATGTTTGTTTTTTCGCACAATAAAATAATAAAAAATATAACATAAAAAAAAGTTGCTGCCCTGACTGAACAAGGTCCACACAGCCCGCCACGTGTCACACTTCTGTCCTCACCACTCCATACGAGAGCAATACTTTCTTTTCGATCCCAGAGGACATGGCTCTCTCGCTAGTTTGCCTCAGGAAGCATCCTCCTCTCCTCACAGACAGTTTTCACTTTCATTAGTAATACGAAAGGACATCTCATGGTGTGGTGAAAAATGAGACTTATCCTGCTTCCAAAGCTTCAGCCAGGAAACTAGCATGCCAGAGATTTGGTAGGACTGTTTCTCCCAATCTTAGCCCCACTCTCGCCTGCTCTCTGGGTTTTGCGGGTGCGAGAATTCCTTTGTGGTTGCAACCTGTGTTTTAATTCTGTTACCAGTGTTTCCTTTCTAACAGGGCCAGTGTCGAACGTAGGAGGTCACAGTGGATGCTCCACTCACTGCCCCACCAGTGCTATCAACTGCCCCTGACTTCCACTATTTCTGATTGAGTGTATTTTGAATTTTGGCAAAGACAGTGTGCACTGCACTGACATTTATGTGCTGATGGCTCTGCAGTGCTAGCCTCCCGAGTCCCTCCCCCCCCCCCTCTCTCTCTCTCTCTCTCTCTCTCTCTCTATCTCTCTATCTCTCTCTCTCTCTATCTCTCTCTCTCTCTCTCTCTCACAGGCACACACACACACACTCACACGCACACACCACACACAAAATCAACCAAGCTTACTGGCATTGAAACATACACACAAATCAGAGCAGCAGATACTTAATCTTGTGAGCTGTCTCTTAGGAACTGAAATGTGTTTGCAGGTGACAGTTTCTGTGATATGTGCACAATTCAGAAATCTATTCTTAGCTTATTTTAGCTCCTTTAGGTCTGTTTACAAACTGTTTCAGCTGTTGGAGGAGCTCCTGTCCGCATAACACACAGCAAACATTATACAGAGAGGTGCTATGGGTCAGCCTCCTTGAGCCATTAACTTGTTCTTCAGGATTTCGCTCCATTGCCTGTCTGTCACATTTAGATATTGGTCCACGACATTTCGCTGTTGCAATATGCATTGGTTACAAGGATTAAAAATCGTTAATCTGTCCCTTGTGTTTAGGAATTTAAAGTAATTTTATGTATCAAACAGTTTTCTGTATTTTGTTTATTTTACATTGAGTGCTTGGGGGATTGTGGCACTTGTGATGGTAGAAATGAGTAGCTGTAGAAAAACTGCACATCTGGGCCCAGACTTACAAAGATCTTGTGTTGGGTTTGCGTCCCTTTTTACATGCAGATCCGACACAAAATCCATATTGGTATTTACAAAGCAACGATAATATTGATTTGCATTGCTTTGTAAAAAAAAAAAAAAAAAGCAAGGCAGCATTTTGCATCGTGTAGACATTCCATGGGCAGTTCCTGTGTTCCTTATATCTACACATGGATTTTGATACAAGCCCATATCTACAAAGACTTGTAGAAATGGGTTTGTGCCAAAATGGTGTGTCTCCCTGAGGCTGATATAACAAGGAGAAATATTGTTATTACTCCATGTTATTTCCTCTTTGCACGCATGTTGCATTGTGCAGCAGGCATGTAAAGCAGAAATAGCTTCAAATAGGGGCGGATCCTCCACTGTGGCAGAGGAGCTTTGCCCCACTGCTTTTAAGCAGTGAGAAACATACAATGATAATAACTTAGAGTTATTATAATTGTATGCTTTCTGTACTGCAGCTTTGTAGCGGGTGGGTGGGCTGGGCTGCTCTGCTCTCGGAGCAGGGGTGGAGTGGTTTGCACATTGACTGTTTGGTTGGCCCTCTCGGGCTGGCCAAACCAGTTATGCCCACTTTCCCCCTGTAGGAGAGTAGGATCTGCTTCTTATAGTTACTCCCACTTTTTGCTGATGTTTCACTGTTTTTTTACTTTATTCTGGCTGGGGCCCTGCTATCCAGGACCCCCGCCTAGCTGCTTCCTCTCTAAAACTATTGCATGTACCTTATGTACACTCCAGAGTGGATACTGGGGTGTCCTTGTGAGTCCCTAGTATATGGTACACCATGTTCCCAGGGCATAGGTACCCCAGAGGCCTACCAGGGGCTGAAGCACGTATTATGCCACCCTGGGGCAGCCTTCCAAAAGGACAAAACAGCTCTGCTACAGCAGCCTGTGTAAGGTGGTGTATGCACCCCTTACTTAGATATAGGTTCCCCCCGGAGGCTGCCCCCTTGGTGGCCGTCTTTACCGGGGTTCCACCGGTAAGGGGGGGCACCAACGAAACAACCCCCGACCTTATGAACCAGGCTAGGCAGTGGTGCCTTCAGTTTAGCACTGGTGGAGATGACATCACACACACTGTCATTATGGCTAGGAGGGTTTCTTGGGTTGGGCGTTGTCCAAAAAACATCCCGGGGGATTGCGTGGTGGTAAACTTTAACAACCGAACAAGCGCAGAAAGATTATTCTGGGATGCTTCAGACCTTGATAACAAGGGTATTGGACTTCTCCCCCTGGGATTTTTTATCTCTCAGTGAGGCCACATAGATTTTATAAGTCACCTAGCTGGGAACTGTAGGAGAGTGGGGTCTGCAATCCTATGGTCACCCCAGATTTTTGATTTTTGCTTTACTGGTTTACGACTTTCCCTGGCTGTGGGCCTGCTAATCAGACCCACAGCCTAGCTGTTCTCTCTCTAAATTGACAACCATGTACTTTAGGTGCATTTACCATTTGGTACTGGGCCACCTTATCAGTCCCTGTACAGTGTACCTTAGGGACCCAGGGCATAGGTGTACCCAGGGCATAGGTGTACCCAGGGCCTACCAGGGGCTGAAGCATGTATTATGCCACCCCTGGCTGGCCATCTAAAACTGACACAACTGGCTGCACGCCAGCTGGGGCAAGGTGGTTGTTAGACCTGGCATCTTTGGCGTGGTTTCCCCTATCTTTTTGCCTCTATCTCCTGTATTTTTGATGCTGTGCTGGATTTCGTTTTTGCTGGTTTAGATGCTTTGGACACTCTGCCACTGCTGATCAGTGCCAGAGTGTAAGTGCTCCCTGTGTAAATTGTTATTCTGATTGAATATACCTGTTTGGCATATTTGTATCACCATGAAGTCCCTAGTAAAGTGCACTGGGTGTGCCAGGGCTGGTGATGACAAATGCTACTAGTGGGCCTGCAGCACTGATTGTGCCACCCACAGGAGTAGCCCTAAAATGATGTCTCAGGCCTGACACTGCAGTGCCTGTGTGCAGTTTAGAACTGCCATGTCCTCCTGGTCAGTGTCCCCACTGACCAGGCCTAACCCTTCCCTTTTTGTGCACATCAGTCATCCCTATGGAACGCCCAAGGTACCCCCCTGGGCAGGGTGCAGTGTATGTAAAAGGTAGAGCATGTACTAGTGCAGGTGACATGCTCTGGTAGTGAATGGCAGCCATTTTCGTTTTTCACTACTGTAAGGCTATCTTGCTCCATAGGTTAACATGGGGGATGCTGACTACAGTGGTTAACAGCATTTCTTCCCATAGGAACAAGATAGGACATAAGTATCTAGTATCCCTGAACTCAGAATTTAATAACACATCTTTTAGGAAAGGTTGTTTTTAAATCCTGTGTTTGAGAACAGCACTTTTAGAAAGTTGCTGTTCTCTTGTCTGACCCTTCTGTGTGCCTGGGCCTGTTTGTGTATTGACTGTCTGGTTTGAGAGTGACAGGGGCTGGGGGATTCCCCAGGAAGCTGGATGAGTCAGCACTAGGCTGAATGACTGCATTTGCAACTGGAGTGGTGGGAGGAGTTAGCACCATGGCTGAATAGGGCTGTGCCTGCCTTCCACAATGCTGGCTCCACCCCCCTGCTGGGCGGCTGAGGACCCTGCCCCTCACCCTGAAAGGAAAGATGCAGCCAGCAAAACAAAGTGCTCAGGATCCACCCAGAACTGGTTCAGACCGGGCACAGGGCCCACATGCACCAAGAGAACAAAGACTTTAGGGGTATAAGTACAGGACCCCTGACAACAGAAAATTAGATCATCCTGGAATCAAGAAGGAACCTCTGCCAAGGAGAAAGCTGAACTGAAGAAGGAAGACTGTCCTGCTGTTGCTCTGCTGGACTGACCTGTTGCTTTGCTGCCAAGGAGAGGGGAAGGACTTTGCTTTGTCCCCTTGCTTGAAGGAATCTCCAAGGGCCTGAGAAGAGCTGGCTCCCTGTTTTTGAAGTCCCAGGAAAAAAGAACTTCACCCCCAGCTTCCCTGAACTCTGCTGAGAGAGTTCTGTCCTTCCTAGAGTGCTTGATCCAGTTGTGGGGCCTCTGGAAGTTGTACCTGAGCTGGGAAGCTTGAAACTAAGCTTGAGTGACTTTTGAACTTGAAAAGTGTCGCATCGCTCGCTTGCGGAGCGCATCCCCGACAGTGCGAGAAGTTTCCCGCCGCTACGGAGGTCGAGATCGTCGCAGCACCTGACGCCAATGCCAGAGACGTCGCATCCTTCGTTTGCGGGACGCACCAGACCGGTGCGGGCGAATCGAACATCGCTGCAAATATTGTCGCAGAGCCTGTCGTCGCTGGGTGAGAATGCCGCACCGCTTGCTTGCGGACCGCATCACCTCGCTGCGAGCATCGTCGCAGAACCATCGCATCGAGGAGCTGCGAGAGAGAGGATCACCGCTGGACCGCGCATCGTCGCCCCGGAGATCGTCGCATCCCCTACGAGATCGTCGCATCGTGCCTTTGCGAGAACAGACTTCCTACGGAACCTACGCACCGGAATCCATACAAGTGGCCTTCCTCCCCATACAGACCGGATTCGTCTGTCGCATCGCCTCCCCAGGGTCTCAGGAGCAACGCATCGCTTGTTTTCCACCGCACCAGTTTCTGCTTTTGGAACTTTGTTGCAACTAAAAGGTACTGTGAGTAAACGTGACGCAACTGTGAACTTTTCACGCATCAGTAGAGAATTCTATCGCAACGCAGAGAATTCTATCGCAACCTAAAGAATTTTAGCGCAACCTTAAGAACTCTTTTTGAAACCATATTCTTGAACTGTTTATGTTGGATTTTTGTCGTTTTGGTCTTGTGTAGTTTAGATTAAAATACATTTATTTTTCTAAACTGTTGTGGAGTCAGTTTGTGGTGTTTTCACTGTGTTACTGTGAGTGTTGGTACAAATACTTTACGCATTGCCTCTGGTTAGCCTAGACTGCTCGTGCCAAGCTACCTAGAGGGTGAGCAGGGGTTATCTCAGAGGGTTATCTCCTTTCCCTGACTAGAAGCAAGGGTCCCTATTTGGACAGTGGTACCTACCTCTGCCAACTAGAGACCCCCTGATCTAACATTGGTGGTCAGGTGGTGGGATTTGAACTTGTGTTTGTACTTGACCCACAGTAATTGGTGTACATCACTAGTGAGTGCAGACCACTACGCCACCGCACACTACTGGTTTTTGATTTTTGATTCTATTTTTGAGTAACTCTTCGAAGCATCATGGCTGCAAAAGGAAAGGCGCTCAGTGAGGGGGCAGAAGTAATGCCAGAGTTTTCCATTGAGGATTTGTATTCCTACCCAGCAAAACATCTTAAGCACTTCTGCCAGAAATTTGGGTGCCCCACAAGAGGCGCCAGGAAAGAGGAGCTGCAGAAAATCTTGAAAGCCCATTGGGAGGCGCAAGAGGGAAATGATGATGTGAATGTAGAGAATAGTTTTCAAGTTGCAGATCTGCCAGTGGGCAGAGGAGGCTCAGGAGCTGGCAGCAACCATTCCAGCAGGGGCCTCAGCCCAGAAGAGTTACAGGAAAATCAGAGAGTCAGAGAATATGAGTTGGAAGTTCTGAAAATGAAAATGAAAATGAAGCAATTTGAAATGGATAAAGAGAGAGAAAAGGCGGCGGAGGAGAGCAAATGTGCCCGCGCCTTGGAAGAGAAGAAATTGCTTTTGGCTCATGAGTTGAGCATGAGAGAACTGGATCTTAAAGCCAAGGAGGTGGATGCCAGTTCTAATGGTGGCAGCGCGCAGCCAGTGCAGGGGGGTAAAGTATACATTCCCAAGGACCTGGTGCAGAATTACCATAGGAGTGAGGATATTTATGCCTGGTTCACTTCGTATGAGATTGCATTGAGGATGAATGGTGTGCCTGAACAGCATTGGGGGGCGGGCCTGTGGAAACATTTCGAGGCTTCTGGGAGGAGTGCTCTAGAACCCTTAGAATTAGCAGGTGCCATGACCTACCCCAATATGAAGGAGGCCTTATGTCTCAGGTATGGCCTTACTCCAGAGCAGTACAGACTGCAGTTTAGGAACTCCAAGAAGCGAGAGTCTGAGACTTGGATGGAGTGTGTGAATTTGTACTCGCGTGCACTGGAAGGTTGGATGAAGGGCAGTAAAGTAACTGATTTAAAGGGTTGTTGCATTTAATCAGTTGGGAGCACTTAAGTAGTCTTTGTGTTCCAGAGCTGCGCCAGCATCTTTTAGACAGCAAGCTGACAGACCCCATTGAGCTTGCTAAGGAGGCGGACCGCTGGACCAGTACCAGGGTCCACAGAGGAATTGTGGGTACCACAGCCAAAGGTGGGCAGGGTCCTCAGCAGAAGAGTGGGGGGGACAAGGGTAATCAAAAGGAGTTCTCAGAAGGGCCCCAAAATAGTTCCCAGGGAAAGGAATCCCAACCCCCTAAACCTAAACAGCCATGGCCCTCTAAGGGCAGGCGGGACAATAGAGATAGAAGGGATAACCAAGGCCCCCCTATCTGCTATCACTGCAATGAAGTGGGCCACCTTGCTCCAAAATGTCCCAAGAAGAAGCAAGCACCCACTGGTGCCCCCGCCCCAGCGTTAGCTAGTGTAGCTTTGGGAGGGGATTTGGTTTCTAGTGACTGGGGGGAGCTAGCGGTTATGACCCTTGTCTCTCTAGGAGACCAAGAGGTGGTCCAGGAAACCTTACTGCCCTCTAACACTAAGAAATATGGGCAGAAGCTGACCATCAATGGGAGGGAGATTGAGGCTCTGAGAGACACAGGAGCCAGCGTGACATCCGTGAGGTGTCAGTGGGTGTCTGAAGAGCAAATGATCCCTGGTGTACTCCGCCCTGTAGTGGCAGATGACAGTTCAGTGCGCTTCAGCAAGCTGGCGCGTGTTCCCTTTGAATGGGGGGGGAGTCTCTGGTCTCTTGGAGGTAGTAGTCAGTGATGCCTTGCCTGTAGACTTTCTGTTAGGCAACGACCTGGAGAGTTCTCCATGGAAGGATATAGAACACAGAACTCACTTGGAGATGTTGGGTTTACCTGCGTGGATCTGTGTGTCCACACGTGCTATGACAGCCAGTAAGGGGGATTCAGCAGAACTGGAGCCTGAAACAGTGGCCCAGAGACCTGCCAGGAGAGGAAGAGGCAGAGGGCGCGGGAAACCAGCCCCAGCCGTTCCCACGGTCCAGGAGGAAGCAGAACCTGAGGGGGATGCCCTGGAACCTACAGGGGAACAGGTGGCCGAACTGGGAGACTTACCTGAGCTGACCCATTGGCAGCAGGAAGGTGGTCCCTCCAGGGAGGAGTTCTGCAAAGCGCAGAAGGAATGCCCTTCCCTCATTGGTCTGCGGCAACAGGCTGTAGATCAGGCAGCAGGTGGAGAAGCCAGAGATCACTTTATCTACTGGGAAGATGACTTGTTATATAGCGAGCCTAAGTTTGCTGAGCCCGGTGCAGCGCGTGTGCTGGTGGTACTCGAGCGCTTCAGAAACGTCCTAATGGGTCTGGCTCATGACGTGCCTCTTGCAGGACATCTGGGGCAAGACAAGACCCTAAACAGGCTTGTCACCCACTTCCACTGGCCCCAGATGAGAAAGCACGTTGGTTCCTTTTGCAGATCTTGCCAAACCTGTCAAGCCAGTGGCAAGACTGGAACAAAGTTGAAGGAACCCCTTCAACCCTTCCCAGTAGTGAGCACCCCTTTCGAGCGGGTGGGCATAGACATTGTAGGGCCCCTGGACCCCAAGACAGCCTTAGGCAACAGGTTCATCCTGGTCTTGGTGGACCATGCCACCCGGTACCCGGAAGCAGTCCCTCTCAGGACAATCACAGCACCCGTGGTGGGCCGTGCATTGATGGGGATCTTTTCCCGTGTGGGGTTCCCCAGAGAGGTGGTCTCCGACCGGGGTACCAACTTTCTAAGTACATTAAGTCTCTGTGGGAGGAGTGTGGGGTAACTTATAAGTTCACCACTCCTTACCACCCTCAAGGAAATGGGTTGGTTGAAAGGTTCAACCGGACCCTGAAAGGTATGATTATGGGCCTAGCGGAGCCCATGAGACGCAAGTGGGACGTCTTGTTACCATGCCTGTTGTTTGCCTACAGGGAGGTGCCTCAGAAGTCCTTAGGGTTCAGTCCCTTTGAACTCCTGTATGGCCACCCTGTTAGAGGACCTCTCTCACTGGTGAAGGAGGGTTGGGAAAAGTCCCGTGGGAAAACCCCCCAGGATATGTTCAGCTATGTGCTGGCCATCCGCAACCAGACACAACGCTTCAGGAAGCTCGCTCAGGCGAACCTGGAAGCAAGCCAGGAAGAAATGAAAAGATGGTATGACCAGAATACCACTCTGGTCGAATTTCAACCTGGGCAGAAAGTGTGGGTGATGGCGCCAGTGGAGCCTTGTGCGCTCAAAGACAAGTGGACTGGGCCATATGAGGTGGTGGAAAGGAAGAGTGAGGTAACCTACCTGGTTAACCTGAGGACTCCCAGGCAGCCCCTGAGAGTCTTGCATGTGAACCGCCTCAAACCACACTTTGAGAGGTCTGAAGTAACCATGCTCATGGCTACAGATGCAGGAATGGAAGAGGATAGTGATCCTCTCGCTGACCTCCTGGCAGTTAAGGAGCAAGATGGGTCAGTGGATGGTGTGGTCCTCTCGCCCACCCTGACCCCAGAACAGCAGAGTGACTGTCGCCAAGTGTTGGGTCAGTTCTCCTCCCTGTTCTCCCTGACCCCAGGAGTCACCAACTGGTGCGTCCATGACGTGGACACTGGAGACAGTCTGCCTGTGAAACAAAAAATTTCCACGAGCTCATCAGCTCTGGGGATGGGGTGTGCGTCAGTCTTTGATGCTGTGCTGGATTTCGTTTTTGCTGGTTTAGATGCTTTGGACAGTCTGCCACTGCTGATCAGTGCCAGAGTGTAAGTGATCCCTGTGTAAATTGTTATTCTGATTGAATATACCTGTTTGGCATATTTGTATCACCATGAAGTCCCTAGTAAAGTGCACTGGGTGTGCCAGGGCTGGTGATGACAAATGCTACTAGTGGACCTGCAGCACTGATTGTGCCACCCACAGGAGTAGCCCTAAAATGATGTCTCAGGCCTGACACTGCAGTGCCTGTGTGCAGTTTAGAACTGCCATGTCCTCCTGGTCGGTGTCCCCACTGACCTGGCCTAACCCTTCCCTTTTTGTGCACATCAGTCACCCCTATGGAAGGCCCAAGGTACCCCCCTGGGCAGGGTGCAGTGTATGTAAAAGGTAGAGCATGTACTAGTGCAGGTGACATGCTCTGGTAGTGAATGGCAGCCATTTTCGTTTTTCACTACTGTAAGGCTATCTTGCTCCATAGGTTAACATGGGGGATGCTGGCTACAGTGGTTAACAGCATTTCTTCCCATAGGAACAAGATAGGACATAAGTATCTAGTATCCCTGAACTCAGAATTTAATAACACATCTTTTAGCAAAGGTTGTTTTTAAATCCTGTGTTTGAGAACAGCACTTTTAGAAAGTTGCTGTTCTCTTGTCTGACCCTCTGTGTGCCTGGGCCTGTTTGTGTATTGACTGTCTGGTTTGAGAGTGACAGGGGCTGGGGGATTCCCCAGGAGGCTGGATGAGTCAGCACTAGGCTGAATGACTGCATTTGCAACTGGAGTGGTGGGAGGAGTTAGCACCTGGGCTGAATAGGGCTGTGCCTGCCTTCCACAATGCTGGCTCCACCCCCCTGCTGGGCGGCTGAGGACCCTGCCCCTCACTCTGAAAGGAAAGATGCAGCCAGCAAAACAAAGTGCTCAGGATCCGCCCAGAACTGGTTCAGACCGGGCTCAGGGCCCACATGCACCAAGAGAACAAAGACTTTAGGGGTATAAGTACAGGACCCCTGACAACAGAAAACTAGATCATCCTGGAATCAAGAAGGAACCTCTGCCAAGGAGAAAGCTGAACTGAAGAAGGAAGACTGTCCTGCTGTTGCTCTGCTGGACTGACCTGTTGCTTTGCTGCCAAGGAGAGGGGAAGGACTTTGCTTTGTGCTGTGTCCCCTTGCTTGAAGGAATCTCCAAGGGCCTGAGAAGAGCTGGCTCCCTGTTTTTGAAGTCCCAGGAAAAAAAGGACTTCACCCCCAGCTTCCCTGAACTCTGCTGAGAGAGTTCTGTCCTTCCTAGAGTGCTTGATCCAGTTGTGGGGCCTCTGGAAGTTGTACCTGAGCTGGGAAGCTTGAAACTAAGCTTGAGTGACTTTTGAACTTGAAAAGTGTCTCATCGCTCGCTTGCGGAGCGCATCCCTGACAGTGCGAGAAGTTTCCCGCCGCTACGGAGGGCGAGATCGTCGCAGCGCCTGACGGCGCTGCCAGAGACGTCGCATCCTTCGTTTGCGGGGCACACCAGACCGGTGCGGCAGAATCGAACATCGAGATACGAGTTCGTCGCATCGTGCCTTTGCGAGAACAGACTTCCTACGGAACCTACGCACCGGAATCCATACAAGTGGCCTTCCTCCCCATACAGACCGGATTCGTCACAACACGCCCGCTGCTGCAGCGGGGCTGTCGCATCGCCTCCCCAGGGTCTCAGGAGCAACGCATCGCTTGTTTTCCACCGCACCAGCTTCTGCTTTTGGAACTTTGTTGCAACTAAAAGGTACTGTGAGTAAACGTGACACAACTGTGAACTTTTCACGCATCAGTAGAGAATTCTATCGCAAAGCAGAGAATTCTATCGCAACCTAAAGAATTTTAACGCAACCTTAAGAACTCTTTTTGAAACCATATTCTTGAACTGTGTATGTTGGATTTTTGTCGTTTTGGTCTTGTGTACTTTAGATTAAAATACCTTTATTTTTCTAAACTGTTGTGGAGTCAGTTTGTGGTGTTTTCACTGTGTTACTGTGAGTGTTGGTACAAATACTTTACGCATTGCCTCTGGTTAGCCTAGACTGCTCGTGTAGTGGTGTAATCACCCTTTGCTGTAGATATAGTATACCTATATCTAACCCTAAGATGGACACATATCCTCCTATCAGTCACTCCTATGGCAGGCCTTAACAATCCTGAAGCTTGGAATTATGTGAGATGGTGCTCTGGCATGAGCTGAGCCCGTCTGCAGCTTGCGGAACCATGTCCTAATAGCTGTTCCATGATAACGCTATACCATATACTCTTAAGTGCATTATCGACCTCGCGGTTGAATGCTAACTCTGGTATAACATTATCAAAACATGTCGAGTAAGGTGTCATACGAATTGGAATACTACCCCCTCGCCAATTCTGGCGACGGGGGTAGCATTCCACCCTTCTAGAGGGACACGACATGTATGTAACTGTGAACCCTGGTTAAAGTTAACTCGAGCCTTGGCATCACAAAATGGATGCTGCCACCACAGACACAAGTCTGACCTCCTGCTGCTGGGAGTCCTTGCAGCGCGGGAGGCTTGGACAAAGGGTTTCCTGCCTTGAGAGGTGCTAGCACCACCCCAGACAGGATTTTGTGTATTGGGTAGGATAGGCCTGAAACGAATGAGACATGCCTGGGGCACACAAGGTGCCCTGTGCATACACCGGTTCAAACCGGTTGCTGGGGCATCCCTGCCCCAGCTCTGGCGCAAAATCCGGACAAAGGATAGGGGGTGTAACCACCCCCCTTCCTGGTCCCACCCAGGGGAGGGACCTAGTCAGCAGTACAGCCTCCTTTAGCAGGATAAAGGTAGGAGCTGGTCCCATTCCAAATTAGACGAATCCTGAACTACTCTACAAGAAGAAACTCTGGACTTCGACGTTCTGCTCCACAGAAGACTGAAGAAAATCTCCCTTGTGGGCAAGGTGTGTCCACCCTGCAACTGCAGGCACCATCAAGCGTCCAGCGGCTTTACTTTGTCATCTTCCCTTGAGGATCCAGACTTCAGAGCCCGACTAAACCCTGATTCCCAGACCTCTCCGACCTCAACCTACATCTGCAGCATAGCTGAGATCCGTGGGTGCGACGAGACACGTGGGACCGGCCATCTTGAACGAACCTGCACTTCGCTTTCAGCACGACTCCCGAGGTAAACTCGACCAAGTGCTTTGGGGACTGAGAAGCCCCAGCCCCGAGCAGCCCCTGCACCGAAGATCAGCCCTCCAGCATCCACGAGATCTGCGTGGGGCCCTTCTGCTTGTTTGCTGCTGGATGCGTTGTCTGGTCACTTGCCGGCTGGCTAGTGGCCTCCTAGATGACAAACCTTGAAATCTTTGCTGCTGGTCTGGTTGCTCCAGACTGGCCCTTGCTCCCTTCCAAAAGAGGGGCACCCCGGACTCTCCTAGTCCGCACCAGACGCTTTTTCTATTCACCGCGTGGGTTGCCTTTGCCAAGGCCTGTTGACGCCGATTCCGGATCCAACACCGCCGACAGCGAGAGCCTGCGTAGGACAGCTCGTGCCTCCATCCTGGTCTTCGAAGACACCCCCTGGTCCACGTGGCTGCGGAGTCAAGCATCCACTCTTCACCTGATCGCGACGACGACATCTGGTTCCTTCCTGGTTCCACTCCAGTCACTGGCTAGTGACCGTGAACATTGTCCCCTCTGCTTTCAGGTCCTCTTCCTCACCGATCCACCCTTGGATTGCACCGGACATCTTCCTCCTGGTCGCCTGCAGCATCTTTTCTTTCAGGCTCCATTGACTTCAACGCAGAAACCCGACACGACTTCGCACCTATGCACCCGCAGCCCGTGGGTGAGGTAACGAGAGCATTTCCGTGCTCAAGGGTAGGTTGACTCTCCTAGTGTCCAGTTCCACAGTCGTTTTAGTCCTAAATAGTCAGGATTGTCCGTACTTACCTTTTACTTGAACTGTACTGTCCATAGACGTTGTTACGCATCCCGCGTGTAAGTTCACACTCTGCACCCGCGTCCCGTGGGCCTCCTATTACTTACCCAAGGTTAGGATAGCGTAGTCCCAGCGGTCCTGCAGCCTCTGGACAGCTCCATTTCTTCTATCGACTCTCACATTCCATTTACTTAGTATATGGTTTGCTGTGCCCCTAGGGCACCATTGTAATTTTGTGCAACTTGTCGTATTTTTCCTAAGAGATTGTCATGTGCTTAGCCCTCTGACCTCATAAAGAGTTCAGAGGTGTTTGTTATTAATAAATATATTGTTTATTTTCATAACAACCTGTGTGGTGTCCTTTCATCTGGTATTCAAGGGGTTATATGGTGGTAAAACAGCTGGCTTCACATGCCATAAAGAGTTTAGCCTAAGACTGCTTTTGTCCATGCTACCACTAGGATAGCTGGTCTATAAGGTTGATTTACAACCAATCACTATAAGGGTTGTTTGGACTGATACAAGGTGATCATTAGAACTAGTGAACATCATATATCAGGCCAACTTCTCACATTGGTGGCAGTGGTGGGATTCGAACCCACACCTCCAGAGAGACTGGAGATGATATCCACAAGTGGATAACTGCTTTGGAGAGAGCCTGCAAAGTACAGCAGGTACCCCAGAGTCAGTGGGCAGCTATATTGTGGCTCTCCTTTGAAGGTAAAGGTAGAGACAAGCTCCTCACTGTTAGAGATGAGGATGCTAATGATTACCAAGTCTTAAAAACTGCACTGATTGATGGGTTTGGCTTAACAACTGAACAGTACAGGTTGATGTTCAGAGACACCCAGAAAACTCAGGCTCAAGATTGGACTGACTTTGTTGATTGTGCCACTAAGGCTTTGGAAGGCTGGTTACTGGGTAGTAAAGTTACTGATTACACAGGATTGCATAATCTAATTATGAGAGAGCAAATCTTAAATAATTGTCAGAACCAGTTGTTGCATCAGCACTTGATTGACTCAGATCTGACCTCTCCCCAAGAATTGGGAAAGAAGGCAGACAGATGGGTCAGGACAAGGGTCACGCAGCAGAACCAGAACCAGGGTGGTGGCCAGAAGAAAGCAGACCAGAAGGGTAATGAGAATAAGCAAAATGACCAGAAGTCTTCAACAGGGCCCCAACAACCTAAGGAGGGTGGGTCCCAAAATTCCCAAAAGAAGAAGAATGATGGTCCTAAGAAAGCATGGTGCCAATACTGTAAAAGTAAAACTCACTGGTTTAGTGAGTGCACCAAGAAAGGCCAAACTCCTACCACTACTGTCCCTAAGACACCTGCACCCCCTAGTACAGTTAGTAGTGGTAGTGTACCTCCCAAGGCTATAGTTGGGTTAACCCTGGGAACTGAGGTGGGTTCTGACTTAGTCAGAATACCTACTCAGGCAGTTCTTGTTTGTACTGGGGACATGGATATGGCCCCTACTGTAAGTCCTAGAACTCTGGGCAAATACAGGCAAACACCTTTAATTAATGGAAAAATGGCTCAGGCCTACAGGGACACATGTGCCAGTGTCACTATGGTGACACCAACATGTGTGGACCCTGACCAGATTATGCTAGGTTCAGATTACCTAGTGACCAATGCTAGCAATGTCACTACCAATCACAGTATGGCAATTGTTAATTTCTCCTGGGGAGGGGTAAGTGGCCTCAAAAGGGTTGTAGTTAGTTCAGACCTCCCAGTAGATTGTCTTTTGGACAATGATTTGGGATCCTCACTGTGGTCAGATGTGGAGTACAGGACGTGAGAAGTTGACCTGATATATGATGCTCACTAGTTCTAGTGATCACCTTGTATCAGTCCAAACAACCCTTATGGTGATTGGTTGTAAGTCAACCTTATAGACCAGCTATCCTAATGGTAGCATGGACAAAGCAGTCTTAGGCTAAACTCTTTTGGCATGTGAAGCCAGCTGTTTTACCACAATATAACCCCTTGAATACCAGATGAAAGGACACCACACAGGTTGTTATGAAAATAAACAGTATATTTATTAATAACAACACCTCTGAACTCTTTATGAGGTCAGAGGGCTAAGCACATGACAATCTCTTACGAAAAATACTACAAGTCGCACAAAATTACAATGGTGCCCTAGGGGCACTACAAACCATATACTAAGTAAGTGGAATGTGAAAGTCGATAAGAGGAATGGAGCTGTCCAGAGGCTGTAGGATCGATGGGACCACGCTATACTAACTTCAGGTAAGTAATAGGAGGCCCACGGAACGCGTGTGCAGAGTTTGAACTCACACGCGAGATGCGTAACAACGTCTATGGACAGTACAGTTCAAGTTAAAGGTGAGTACGGACAATCCTGACTAGATAGGACTAAAACTACTGTGGAACTGGACACTAGGACAGGTAAACTACCCTTGAGCACCGAAATGCTCTTGTTACCTCACCCACGGGCCGCGGGTGCATAGGTGTCAAAGTGCGTCGGGTTCTCGCGTTGAAGTCTATGGAGCCTGAAAGAAAAGATGCTGCAGGCGACCAGGAGGAAGATGTCCGGTGCAATCCAAGGGTGGATTGTTGAAGAAGGAGACCTGAAAGCAGAGGGCCCAATGTTCACCGTCACTAGCCAGTGACTGGAGTGGAACCAGGAAGGAACCAGATGTCGTCGTCGCGATCAGGTGAAGAGTGGATGCTTGACTCTGCAGCCACGTGGACCAGGAGGTGTCTTCGATGACCAGGATGGAGGCACGAGCTGTCCCACACAGGCTCTCGCTGTCAGCAGTGTCGGATCCGGGATTGGACTCAACATGCCTTGGCAAAGGCAACCCACGCGGTGAGTGAAGGAAGCGTCTGGTGCGGACTAGGAGAGTCCGGGTTGCCCCACTTTTGGAAGGGAGCAAGGGCCAGTCTGGAGCAACCAGACCAGAAGTGAAAATTCAAAGGTTCGTCGTCTAGGAGGCCACTAGCCAGCCGGCAAGTGACCGGACAGCGCATCGAGCAGGAACCAAGCAGAAGGGCCCCACGCAGATCTCGTGGATGCTGGAGGGCTGATCTTCGGTGCAGGGGCTGCTCGGGGTTGGGGCTTCTCAGTCCCCAAAGCACTTGGTCGAGTTTACCTCGGGAGTCGTGCTGGAAGCGAAGTGCAGGTTGGTTCAAGATGGCCGGTCCCACGTGTCTCGTCGTATCCACGGGTCTCAGCTTTGCTGCAGATGTAGGTAGAGACCGGAGAGGTCTGGGAATCCAGGTCTCGTTGGGCTCTGAAGTCTGGATCCTCGAGGGAAGACGACAAAGTGAAGCCGCTGGACGCTTGATGGTGCCTGCAGTTGCAGGATGGACACTCCTTGCCCACAAGGGAGATTCTTCAGTCTTCTGTGGAGCAGAGCGTCGAAGGCCAGAGTTTCTTCGCATTGAATAGCTCAGGATAATCTCATTTGGAATGGGACCAGCTCCTACCTTTATTCTCCTAAAGGGGGCTGCACTACTGACTAGGTCCCTCCCCTGGGTGGGACCAGGAAGGGGGGTGGTTACACCCCCTATCCTTTGTCCGGTTTCCCGCCAGAGCTGGGGCAGGGATGCCCCAGCAACTGGTTTGAACCGGTGTATGCACAGGGCACCTTGTGTGCCCCAGGCATGTCTCATTCCTTTCGGGCCTCCCTACCTCAATACACAAAATCCTGTCTGGGGTGGTGCTAGCCCCTCCCAAGGCAGGAAACCCATTGTCCAAGCCATCCTCGCTGGAAGGACTCCCAGCAGCAGGAGTTTAGACTTGTGTCTGTGGTGGCAGCATCCATTTTGTGATGCTGAGGCTCGAGTTAACTTTAATCGGGGTTCACAGTTACATACATGTCGTGTCCCTCTAGAAGGGTGGAATGCTACCCCCGTCGCCAGAATTGGCAAGGGGGTAGTATTCCAAATCGTATGACACCTTACTCAACATGTTTTGATAATGTTATACCAGAGTTAGCATTTAACCGCGAGGTTGATAATGCACTTAAGAGTATATGGTATAGCGTTATCATGGAACAGCTATTAGGACTTGGTTCCGCAAGCTGCAAACGGGCTCAGCTCATGCCAGAGCACCATCTCACATAATTCCAAGCACTCTGCCTTCAGGATTGATAAGGCCTTCCATAGGAGTGACTGATAGGAATATATGTGTCCATTTTAGGGTTAGATATAGGTATACTATATCTACAGCAAGGGGTGATTACACCACCTTGCCCCAGCTGTCATGCCGCCAGTTGTGTCAGATTTAGATGGCCAGCCAGGGGTGGCATAATACATGCTTCAGCCCCTGGTAGGCCCTGGGTACACCTATGCCCTGGGTACAGGGACTGATAAGGTGGCCCAGTACCAATTGGTAAATGCACCTAGAGTACATGGAGTCCATTTTAACAGAGAGAGCAGGAAGCCTGGGGTCCTGAATAGCAGGATCCCATGCCAACTAAGTCAAAAACCAGCAAAACACCAGGCAAAAAGTTGGGGGTAACCATAGTCAGATATCCACCTTCCTACATAACCCCCCCCCCCCCCCAAACGAAAGGAGATAAGGCTATCCTTGACCAGGTAAGCCTATATTGCCTGAGTGGCCATATGAGGAGGTGCATGCACTCGCATGGTTACCCCCTATCTCATGGTCCACTAAGCAACCCCTCACCCTAAAGGCATCTGAGGGTCTCTACCATAGGGAATCTCTACCTGTGGTGTGTTTTGGCAAAGTAAAAGGCTGGAGCTGGGATGGAGTACTGAAGTGAGGCTCCACTAATGTTGGGCTCAACTTCCTCCAGTCACTATCCACCATATATGCCTTTCTTTCCAGGACTGAGTTGCTGTGTGCTCTCAGGGTCAACCTCTGGTTACCTAAAGCTGGAGGCTGGGTCCCTCTGTTTGGCTTACTGGAGGGACAGGTCAGGTTTGGAGCCCTTAGGTCCCAGGTTCGGCTGTGCCCAACAGTGTCCATCTGTGGGAGGTCCCTAACTAATTTTAAGGGGGATCCCTCAGGAGTTTGTTTTATTTTCACTTGGCTAGGACTACTAGCTTCAGTGCCCTTAATCTGCTGATTGGGGGGTTCTTTTGGACAGGGGGCCCTTTGGGGTCCACCACTGGCCTCCCTGACCTCTACAGCCCTGGGCTGACTGAGGCAGGGTAGAGAGGGGCAGGTTACCTGCTCCAGACTGGGTCCCATCTTGGAAGGGTCCACTGACATCAGGGGTTCTGCCAGGCTAGGCCTGACTACCTCTGGGGCAGTTTCTTCACAAGGGGTAAGATCAGTTCCCTGAGGAGGCTGATCCTTTCCTAAAGTCTGGTGGGAGGGAGATTTCTCTTCCTCCTCAATGCTCTCTGTTTGAGTGGAGTGATCCATAGTTTCAGGCTTTACAACACTATTATCAGTCTGAGTTTGGGCTGTGGCCATCACAACCCCAAATAAACAAAAGAAGAGAGGTTGAAGTATCAAAAAAGCCACATAGATGGAGCGAAACAACTAGTGGAAATCACACCCTATTTGGGTGGAGAAGAAAGCCCTCACACACCGACCTAGTCAGTGTCATGCTTCATCATTGGGCCCCACCAAAGAGGCCGAGTGCCTCTTTGGTGTGCTGCGACGCCAGAAGACTGTCATACAAAGTACCATTGATTACGACAAAACCTGTGAAGATCTTCTAAAAGACAACAGGAACTACACTCCTCTGATGAATGATCCCTCTGCTGTTCTTACCAAAAGGATCACCACCCTGGTCAGACAGGCCGAAGAAAGGGGAAATCTCTCCAAAAATGAAGCAGAATTCCTTAACACCAACAGGAACATTGTTCCATATTTTTACACATTGCCCAAGATGCATAAAAATCGTTTGCCACCACCTGGACGTCCCATAGTGTCAGGGATAGGCTCCCTTTTGGAGCCCCTATCGCGCTTTTGTGATCAATTCCTAAAGCCACTAGTACAAGCAACCCCTTCTTATCTAAAAGACACGAAGAGTCTACTACGTCTCCTCGCAGACATCACATTCGAAGCAAACTCAGTCACTCTGGTGACTTTGGATGTTGAAAGTTTATACACAAGCATCCCCCAGGACGATACCATCGAAGTCCTGGGTAAAGCGCTAGACTCAATTGAATGGGAATATCAAACACCGAAGGAGTTCATTATCGAATGTGCAACAATAGCACTCAAGGAGAATTTCTTCTCCTTTAAGAACAAGTTGTTTCTCCGATGCTCGGGGACTTCCATGGGCAGTACTTTTGCCCCAAGTGTGGCAGGGCTTTATGTGGCTGATTTTGATCATCCTGCCACAAACCGCGGAATCCAGATCTATCATGCTTCTATGGAAGCGCTACATCGACGACATTCTGCTTTTATGGACAGGCAGTGACGATGACCTTAAGTCCTTTTTGCTGTGGATTAACACCCTTGACCACAATCTGAGGTTCACTAACACCACAAGCAAAACAGACATCGTCTTTCTTGATGTAGTAATTTCGGTAACGGACACATGCCAAACCACAAAAACTCACCACAAGCCTACAGCTAAGAACAATCTACTTGACTTTAACAGTTTTCATCCCCGCCCCCTAAAGGAGAACCTCCCTTATGGACAGTACCTGAGGTTGAGACGGAACTGTAGTACAATAACTGACTTCAAGGAACAAGCCTCAGGCCTAACTGACAAACTGAGAGAGAGGGGATATCCATCATCAACCCTCAGTAAAGGCTATAAGAGAGCAAGAAACCAGCCGAGAGAAGCCCTGCTGGAAGAAAAAACCAACAATCAAGAGGGTGTACCACTCACCTGTGTAACTACATTCAATGGTCTCTCCAACCACATGAAGAAAACAATAAATAAGCATTGGAGCATTATAACGTCAGTAAAGAAGGATTGGGAAAAACCTCTTTTTTCCTTCAAAAAAGGTCGCAGCTTAAAAGATGCTTTAGTTCACACTCGCCCTAAAGAGAAAATAACCCCAAAAATCTCTTCAGTCACGACGACGTGGGGTCTGCCTCCGATCATAGGGCACTACCCATGTTCAGACTGCAGCGTCTGCCACCTAACGGAAGCCTCGAAAACACTCTCGCTGGAACAAGGAAAAACCTGGACACAGACTGCGCATACCAATTGTAATTCCACCAATGCAGTATTTTTAATCACATGTCCCTGTTCCCTTCGTTATGTTGGCATGACCACACGCAAAGTGAAACAGCGTATTGGTGAACACCGGAGTAACATAAGGTGCAAAAAAGCAACTACAAAATTAAGCAGGCATTTTTTGGAGTCCAATCATACCACCAATGATATGAAATGGACAATAATTGAGATAATCACTGGTACCACAAATGTCGCCAGCAGGCTTTTTGAAAAGGAGCAGCGCTGGGTGTATCGCTTGGGGACCAACATCATTGGGCTCAATGATGATATTCCGTGGAATACAGTTCTGTGCTGATAGTCCCTACCTATGTGCCACCTTTACTTCTCTCCTACACCTAGTGACCCAGACATCTTTAATATTCGCAAAATGTGGGACATTACATTGTCTTTTGAACTTTACTTTTCAATAGTAGTAACTCCGATGGATACTGTAACTCTTCCTAACATTAATGACATATGTTTAAGGTTTGTAGCAGCATGGATTCACTCGAGTGAATAACTCCACTTTGTTTACCATCTGTATCGAAATAACTTCAAAACACACATGCTGTGAGATCTTTACATCTGTAACGATCACTGATCACAGGCTTCGTTTTGCTGCTTTTGTTTACCAGTTTAGAAGCCAGCTCTCCCATAGGCTATAGAATCCAAGCCTCGCTGTGGAGATGTACCTCGCCCCATTTACCGGAGTGGCGCGCTCTCAGGCCTCGCTTCCGCGAGGCCACACCCACCCGGAAGAGCGCCGAGGGGAAGAAACGAGCATTTAAACTCATTCACCGGCCCCGCTCTCCATTGTCGGGGTCCGGTTTGAGGGAATACCAGGTGTTCAAGTGGGCAGCGAGCGCTGAGGGCGTGAGTAACTTTACCAGGATGACCGGCCAAAAACTACTTTTTCGAGCTAAGCCTAACTCCGATTCTGTGCATTTCTAGCCTTTCCATTTTACTTTTAGGATGTGCCAGGGACGTCCTACCCCCCTCCTGAGACCCATGGAGCAATTAGCGCCATATTTTAAAGTGAGATATGTTGGTATTTATGCAACCTTTCATTGGGGGTCAAAGACCTTTGGTCCATTGATCCCTTGAAGCACCCATATCGTGTTTTAACCCTTCATTTGGCTTTTAATATAAACACCATTTTCACCTCACTTCCCAGAGCTAGAGGTATCATCCCTATAAGGTGTGTGGATGATGTTAATTCTAGCGTTTACTTGGGAAACACATTCTATGCCACTACTATGGAGCACCATGGTCAAAAAAACGTGATGACACAGCGTTACAACTAATTGTTTGTATGTCTTATGTGTTTGTTTGTTTTTTTGCTCCACAGGTGCAGATAAACTCCATAATTAGGAGTATTTTTGGAATGAGCATTGCGCTCTTCCACTTTTTTATGCACTTTATCACTTTTTATTAATTTTTTCACTTTCACGCCCCCAGGTCAGGGTGGACGATTAGAGAGTCCATACCGCCGGGGTTTATTTCATGGAAGAGGTGTGGTGCCGCGGCTCGGGCGACTGACTCCGGAATCTGGGGATCACGGTTCGATCCCCGGCACCGGCGGCAAATTAGCCCAGCACCATGTGACTCTGGGCAATAGCTCGCTTAATCTTCCCGACGGCCCCCAGCGCCTAGAGACCCTTACGGGTGATTGTGCGCTTTACAAATGTGGATTATTATTATTATTATTTCTGTCCTGACGAATGCCTAGGTAAATTGAAACCACCCGTAAGGCTGAAACATGTTGACTGACTTAATTCTGAATTAACCATCCATTACATTTGGCACTAAAATTCAGACACATAAATCTTTTATCCGTGTCCTAGGGATCATTCATTAAAACGTTTTGTAGATACCCATTAGACACTTTTACTTTTAGTTAATCTCACAACACGCCCATTTCACACAACCAGCTCCGCAGTCTTCTGGCGTCGCAGCACACCAAAGAGGCACTCGGCCTCTTTGGTGGGGCCCAATGATGAAGCATGACACTGACTAGGTCGGTGTGTGAGGGCTTTCTTCTCCACCCAAATAGGGTGTGATTTCCACTAGTTGTTTCGCTCCATCTATGTGGCTTTTTTGATACTTCAACCTCTCTTCTTTTGTTTATTTGCATGAAACCGGGGATCAAGAGAGTGTTCCTGATCTTCCCTATCTCTCCCATTGTTACTTTTGTACCTTAGCAGCGCACAGCTGTGAGAGTCTGTTTTTACTTCAGGCAAGGTAACTCTTCCGTACCGTTGCTTGTTTTACTGTTATCTCCCTTTTGGTCTCACTATGGCGAACCTAGGCTTGACTTACTCAGAATCTGAAGTGGAGGCGCTTATGTCCCATCCCACTTTATTCGCTGACCCTCATATATCCCAAGCAATAGCAAATACGACAGAGTGGGAGAATCTCACAGAAAAAAAGCGCGATCATATCCGCACTATTCTAGACGGTACCATCCTGAAACAGTACCTCATTTCAAACACAGCACCGAGGGGCCTACTAGTCACCAACGCCCCTCGCATCTTCCTCAATGATGCGACTTTCAGAAAAGTTTGGGCCATGATCGCGTGGCATTGCACGCGAGATTGGCTCGTTCTAATTATAAAAACTGCACTCAGACTATCAGAGGCACTGATGATTGAAATCAGAGAGACTGAGTCTCATTTTAAGGCCACAATAACTGGGTATAAGAAAAGGTTGGACGAACTCAATAAAGAAATGAATGAGTATAAGGATAATCTAATGCAATCGAAAGCAACTAAATTCCAAAAGGATCAAAAGAAATTTGCATTTGAAACAGTATATCCTTACTCCGCAGCAGCTTTTGTTCCCCCAGTTAGAAATGCGAGTAAATCAGACCAATCTGATGATGACTCCTCCAACACCAGCGGATCAAGTAATGGTTCCTTCTGTAGTGTAGTTCCTATTATCCCAATAGGCTCTGCACATTGGAATAATATCTTCAATAGTATAGACCTAGGGCAGAGGTTAACTAGGTCTTCTACCGACGATATTAGACTTAAAGTTTTGTGTTTGCCAGCTAGCTCAGAGTTCACTAGAAACTTTCTCGAATAGGCAAGGAGGATTTTAACCTCCCTGGATAGACAAGAAGGGATTTAGTTTCTGACAACCATAGAACATGACAACTTTGCTCTCCCCTAATCAAGAGTGTATCTCTAGAGTCGTGTGAAAACAAAAGACAACTTATTTTACTCAGTCAGTTCAGTGCATTCTTAGTTTCACCAGATTGTAGAGAAAAGGAAGAGACGGGCGTGTTCAATAAAGAATGGTGTTTATTGATCAGTCTCTTTTCTCATACAAGAGAAATGAATCGCTATTATTGCAATACTTGTAGTTAAGTAAAGTGCATACAGTAAAGACAGAATTATAAAATAATACTGTAAAAGCATTGATATGGTTTCTGAGCCATATGATACTTTAAAATGGATAAAATAGATACATACATATATACATTTGACTAATCGTACTCAACTGGTGCTTCTAACCACGCCTACCCCAGTGTACCTGACCTAAGCCTAATACGTGGGCGGGAGTAGATAAGTAGCAGTTTAAGTTAAGTTTGTTTTGCCAAGGGACTGACTCGAGAATTCTCTGCAAGGGGTTATTCAGTTCTGTACCTGAGATCTAGAATGGTGGAGGGCTGGTATCTCTCATCCCAGGTCTTGATATTCCAGCTGCCTGCGAGGGCTGCTTGGAAGCGCCGGAGTTGGATTTCTCAGCAGGAGAAAGGCAGCGTCTCGTTCTCAGCGCGTCAGGAAGGAGGGGCAGCGCCTGTGGGCTTCGCTCTCTGCTGGGCTTCTCGGCACGTCTCGCTGCTCCAATCTCGTCACCACCGCATGTGTTTGCTTAAGGCAATGTCGGTAATATTTATACCTGAAAGGTGCAGAGATTGACGTAAGCATGGACATATATACTTCAATAAGGATGTCATATGAACGGGTTCGTTCGCACATTCTTTTACTGAAGTTCTCGGTGAAATCAAAACAATGGCTATGGGAATTTCCCAGGTCGCTGTAGGTTTGATTTGTTTTGAGAACTCCGTATGCCTTATCAGGGGCTGGAGGAATATCGCTTGTCTAATTAGATGGCATGCGTTATGACCTAATCAGATAACGCGCTTCTGTGCCGTGGTGTGGCTTAATCAGATAACGGTTTTTGCACCGTTGGATGGCTGCTAGTTAATTATTAACCAAACCAGGGTCAGGAATAGGGGAATCGATACAGTACCTATAGGAATACATCACACCCACTCCACGTAGACTATGTCCATATTTACAAATCTAGGCATAGTGAACCCAGTAGCGTTTGTGTATACCGTACCACCCCAAAATACATTCATATGTATTCTGAAAATTGGAATTATAAAATATACGAAACACAATCATATGTACTATCACGTGTACTATATGCACAAGCAGTCTAATAATGCTAAACATATAATGCATATTTTAAATTCAGCATGAATAAAATGCGAAAACCACACATGAAATGGCTCTTAATACAGAAAAAAAGTGCAAGACCATTTCATCACATTCATAAAGTTTTGTATGAGAGTGCTAGAGGATAGCTAATGTCTCGTGACTACCTAAAATAGAAATTCAGTTCTCTAAGAATAATGTCTACTTTAAGCAGAAGATAAGTGTCCCAAAAAATCGTAAATATTTTGGAATTGGGGAAAAAAGGTTCTTGCAGTCTGAACAAACTGATGAGAAAATTTTTCATATCGCTTTTTTTTTAAAGTTGAAGGCCAAATTCAGGATGTAGGGAACTACGCGTGCCAATTTGCTCAAAGTTATTCCTGCTGCTCTGGTGAAAACATCATATCATTTAGACTGTTGAAAAAACTGTCAACAGCTTCTTGCGTAAGTTCCACTAACTCGGAAAAAGTTGTTACCATGCATTCATGAGCCTGAGCATGATTGCCTCCATTGATGTTTTGATCAGCATAGCTGACTGAAGGTCAGACCTGATCGATGCTGCTTTCATCTTGTACTTCACTACTCTTCAATCGTAGTGGTGAAGTCTCCACGAATGCCGTCATCAGGATTGGTAGCCGCTGGGGACAGCACAATGCATGAGCCGTTACCGGACCCAACAAGGTATCTGCGTCCATTGGCACATCCGATTGTAGTGCCAGACAGGTGTCCAACACGCATTCTTCGCCGCATAGCAAGCACCTTAATACAGGCATAACACAACTTTGCCACATTGGTCTAAATGAAAGAGACCAAGTCATGTTCAGGTCCCGAAGCCGTGCTAGTCCAAGGACTTTAGTTATGCGGTCCCGGTAGCCAATGGCTAGGATCATTTCTTCCCTTGTCGCAGGTGTTTTGTCTGTGACATGGTTTGCCATAGCGAAATAACAGGATCAAAAATAGGAAGCCTGCCACTAGTCCCAAAAGGAGAGGAAGTCCGCCAAAAATTGAATGAACAAAGTCTGGAAAAATACTCAGGATGGCTTTGAATGGTGTTAAAGCTCCCGAAAACACTGTCTTAAATACATATAAGACACCACTGGTATCAGAAATATTTAAGATTTCGTTCAGTATTTCTGCGAAATGTATGGGGGAATTAGTTGATAACAATGAATGAATCTCTGCCGTTGTCCTTGCAACTTGGAGATCATACGTTTCTTTTGATGACGTTAGCCTGGTCGGCGTCTGTAGGAGCACAGTCTTCATTCTGCTTAAAGTATCAATTTGAATAGAAGCAATTTTCAAATCTGGCCATAACCTTGCCTCCCTGTCTGGAGAATCGTTAGGGAACAATACTCGTTCACAGCACATGACCTTCCTAGTCACGGTTATGAGATAAGGTTTTCCGGGCAGCAAACTACAACATCTGCGATCTACTATTAGAATGTAACTCCCGTTCGAGAGTCTCCTAAAGAATGGTTCTATTCGTGTTGCAGGTGTGCCTAGCTGGTAACATGAAAGGTTATTTGAAGTCCCTTCACAGGCTCCATGCAAACTAATACCCTGACACAGAAGTGTACCGCTTAGTGATCTTGCACAACTATCGCCACTGAGAAACACTTTCTGGCCTTTATTACTGACACATTTGTGTGTATAGGGCAAGTTCCATATTGACTTAATGTACCCTTTACCCAACCTTTCATACTGGCCTGCCTGTATATATTTTTGGCAGAATTGAAACTGGAAAGTAGTTATCGGAATATTTATTATTGCATGTATTATCCATTCAATGACAGGTCGTTCTGACATTGTCAATGGTAATCTCTCTAGTTTTTCAATGCTCAGAATTGTATAGTCAGCACCCTTCTGTGCCAAACTGATTTGTTTATCAGTAAGGTTAAAGATATTAAATAATGACGTTGTGTTGATTAAACGCCAAGGCACATAGCCAGAACGCAGATTTTGTAACGTCCAGCCAAGCTGTACAATAGAACGCAATTGGGACTGACCGTGTTGTAACATCAGTAAGTCTTGCGATATTATATCGATTGCTGAAGACACAATGCTGTCCAGAGAATATATTCTGGAGGACAGAGTCATTAACCCATTGTCCACCACAGAAAGTGATTTTTCCAAATTAATACGGTCAATCTCCCGTATTTTTTCTGCTGTCTCAATTTGAGTTACTTTCCAGACTTCGTTATAAGCTGCATATATAGAGGCCGCTATGAAACGTTTTTGACGCTGTTTGCGTGGTCCCATAATAAAATCACGCAAGTCAGCACCTTCTGTAAGTAAAGTTAGGTGTTGCTTCATTTCAGCCAGTGTGGACGTTTGTAGCCATTGAAGGCAGAGCTTGCCCACGCTGTAGGTGGTTACTATCCCTGGATGTTGTCTTTGGGAATATCTAGGGTCTGGCCTAGTCAATGTGAACCCCTGTATTTTGTTCAGGAATCTGTCTTGACAGTTATTTTTATCTGTGGGCCAGTTCAACCATTTTTTCCATTCAGGATGTGTTCTGTTTTGGTTTAATATATGGTTTACGTCTATCTCAACATCTATAGAGCTATTACTGTTCACTGTTGGCTTTGGAATAGACGGTTTGTTCAAATCTTTGATTTTGGCTAAGCCAAGACAGGTAGTTTGTTGAATAGTGTCGTTCAAAAATATAATTTGTTCTGGGATCATGCAGGCTCTAAACAATGATTCTATACCTTGTACTTGCCAATCTCTTGTACCCCAAACAGTTTTTGTTTCAATATTATTGTTCCAGAAATCAAACCCAAATGTATTCATTTGCTCAAAAAATGAATCGGAATATATCAATTTTGTGTTTGTAAGCATGGTCTTCATACCTGTCTTATTTGACAATTTGAAATAAAATGTTTCTGCATTTCTTGTGTTAAACCCTGAAAAGTATGAATATTTATCATAAAATGTTTTCGAGCTATCTTTTGGAGGAGTAGCACAATGTTCCCATTGGTTATAATTTAAAACATTTCTAGGTTGTGCAGATTTATGTAGATAATGGTTACCATAGTGGTTGTAGCAGAACATATGATCATAATTAGACGAACCCTGCAAATAATCATGTTCTGTGAATTTAGCAGACATCACAAGATCAGACATCATATCATTAATACTTTCAAAGTCCCAATCATCAGCAAATGTGCTTGGTTTTACAAAGTCACTCAATGAGATCTTGAATTGGTGTGGATACTTCAGGATTTCAACCGGACCATAGATTTCATAATCAGTTTTGTCCCATGCTACACCGCCAGGTATAGGATTGGCTGTGAAGTTCACTGAAGAAAGTTCTCTTTTCTCGATGTGTGAGGATGTGTGTGGTTTAAGGACCAAGTTGATTTTCTGGCTTGCTGTGTCCATTTTAGCATATTTTCCTTCAATGAAATGTCCCAAGCATAGTACCATGATGAGCCAAAGAATGAGGATAAATGCACCGAAGGCCACCCAAAATTCAATCCATGGAGAAATCAGATAGGTTTCTTTCAGCTGTTGAAAAAGTTCCTTAGCTTTATCTTTAAAAGTTTTTGTTGATGGCTGTTTCTTAGGTTCACTCAGATCTTCAGATGAATCATCGAAGTTGATGAAGTAGCCGGATGCTGTTCTGTCAATTGTTCCAATTGCTTTCGGATTTTGCTTTGTTTCATTAGCAAAGTCTGTAGTTACATCATCATAGGTTGTTGTTTCTTGATGAAAAGCTTTGATTTGGGTTTTAAGAGGTTCAAGTTCCTTTGCTTTGTTGCATAGTCCTTGTTGTTTCACTGTAGATTTTCCAAATGTGATCAGTCTTTCAGTTTGAACATCTGTATTCGTAGCAAACATTGGTGTTCTGCTACTTCTTGGGAGTCCACTTGGCCTACTGTTTGTTATCGACCACATGATTGTGGTTTTACCAGGTCGATGGATATGACTCGGTTCTCCTTTTTACCAGCAAGGGGCGGTAGTACTACTGATCTTGTCCCGTTGATAGACAAGACAGGAACTGCTTTTCTGTAAAAAGGCCCAAATTCCTTATTTACCGCGATCTTTTCTCTGACCAGATCCCCGACTTTTGGAATCCAGACAGGCCTTGCTGGGACAGGTGGTTTTTCTTCAGTGGTTGTTGGCTGTTGTTTCAACTTTATGTTGCTCAGGTCTTTTCTTGTTTCATTTAAGTCCTGCAAAATAGCCAAACGATCTTTGATATCAAAGTTTTTGTTTTTAACCACTGAAGTCTGACTATCAAGATCTTGGATCATCATTCTAGTCCCGAACAATAGTTCGTACGGACTGAACCCTTTCAGAGAATTCCTTGGCAGGTTATTTAGACTACGTTGGACACTTATTAAATGTTTGACCCACCCAGCTCCCGAACCTAATACCTTTTCCGTTATAGATTGCTCTATGTCTTGGTTTTTTCTTTACACCATCCCGTATCCCTCAGGAAGGAAGTGAGAAGAGTCCCGCTATGCAATGCTCATTTGGCCATGCTTCCCCATAAGCTTGAGGGCTAAAGGGAATACATTAGTCAAAACGTAGCATGCTCCTAGCGTATATGCCATTATAGACTTGCAAATCCTTTTATAACAGTCCAGACGTCAGCCGAACGCTGGGGTCTACATTATAAGTGAAAATTAGTCTTTTTATGTTAATATAACGTTTTTTCGTGATGGGTACTTTCTTATTGTTGTTGTTTTTCTGGAGCGAAGTGCCATGGCAATAGTCCTCCTCGCTCGCCACTGCGATCTCTATTGCAGTCTGGGCAGTTTTTTACAAAAATGTGATGATGCAGGCTCATGCCTGGCCACCAGTACACTGATTGTAATTCTTCCAGAGAATCTTTTTGCTTAAGGTGTCTGAGACCCTCACCCATATGTGCGTCTGCTATTAACAAGCCTCTCCTGTCCGTGTTTGGAATTACTCTATCCCCCACTCCAGGGATTCGAGCAAAAGGGACTGAGTTTGCATCGATTATGTATGTATAATTGAGTGGATAATTGATCGGTAGCGCTGAGCAGTCGCCTTTTGATGACGTTTTCACCGCCAGCACAGTTTCACCGTCAATGTGTTTTACTGTACGCTTTTTTGTAGCTACGGAGGCCGGTTTAGTTGCTACCGCTGTGGCTGTCTCAGCCAATGAATTCCCTGCAACGTGAACACCATCACGCTGATGACTCAGTGAATGTATCACGTGAGTTTTTGGTAGTTCTTTCTTTAAAAGAACTAATTGTTCCCAAAGCGCTTTCTGCTTTATTGTGGCACCTGTGTCATCTTTGTAACCGTTTTGAATCCATTTCTGCAAATCGTTATTGTATGATTTGACGCAGTAATACGAATCGCACACAATAAGTGTCGGGAATTCGCGATCGGCATTATCTAGCGCCATTTTTAATGCCATTATTTCAGTTTTTTGTTGTTCTGAATTTTTTTCCACTGAGTGTGTTTTTGTAAGTAGAGGTCTTAATTTACCTCCGCGCCACACTTCTTTTACAATTTCGCATGTGGCGTTGTAAGCCAGCTCTCCCCAAACTGAGGGTTGAGCATGACCGTCTGTATATATTACACAGGCGTACTGTCGTAAAGGCAGAATGTCGATTGGCAGAGGGTATTCTTTCTCATATTCTAGATATTTTAATGCTTTCATTTCTGGGTCAAAATAGTATTTTACTTTGTCTGTAGCAACAGAATTTACCCATTGTATCCATTCTGGATTTAGTGCAGTTGTCGGTAAATTACATGGTGTTGTTAGTGCCTCAAAGGCTGATTCTGCTGTTCTGACTGTAACCTGTCTACCGTCTGCTTGGTATTTTTCTTTTGCTACAGCTGTTTGAACCGCATAAACAATCTTTTCCTTAATGCTGAACCTTTTTTCAGCTTCTGTGTACAAATGTGATTTGTATGCTATTGGTACCTTCTCTCCCTCATTAGAGGTCAGGTATGTGAATCCGCATCTTCCTGGGATGACTCGAATCACAAGGTTGCGTGTGTTGTCACGTGTTTGTAGTTTTGTTTTAACTAACATGTCTGTTTGTAAAGATCTCAAAATTTCTGTGTGTTTTTGAGTCCAATTGATTCTTTTAAAATCTGGTTTTATTAGATCATAGAGAGTTTTAATTCTCTCTGCATAATTTATAATGTAAGTTCTTCCGAAATTTAGGAAGCCTAGAATTGATTGTAAGTTTTTCAGTGTTCTAGGTGCTTGGATTACAGCACATTTCTCTAGGAAATTGTCGGCCAGGCTTTTGCCTTCACTTGATAGTTCATATCCTAAAAACAGGACTGTTAGATGGGCAATTCTTGACTTTTTAAAGTTGAATTTGTAACCCTCTGCTGCGAACCCAAGTATTATGGTGTTCACTCTCTTCAAATGAGTATCCAAGTCATCATCTGTTAGATAGATGTCGTCGACATAAGATAACGCCTCATCATCATATGTTTGTAGTAATTCTGTTACTCTCGCTGAGAATAATCCTGGGCTGTTTTTGAACCCCTGGGGCAAACGACAGAATTTTTTTTGCGTGCCATTTATTGAGAACGCCGTCAAATATCTGCTCTCTGGTGCTATATTTTGACAAAAGAATCCATTAGAAATGTCTAATGTGGTTTTGTATTTTTTGCGCACTATGTTATTCATTAGTGCAGCACTATGCGAGTTTTGTACTGCAAATGTTTTGCAACATGAGTTAAGGTGACTGTAGTCCAAAACGAGACGATATGAATTGTCTGGTTTGGAGACAGGAAACAAAGGGTTGTTCATTTGTGAGGTGCAAGTTTCAATCACCCCCTGGTATTCAAGTTGATCTAGGATCTCTTTTACCTGTTTTTTAGCTTCTTGCTTAATCGGGTACTGCCTCTGTGCAGTAGGTTGTGATTTTAACTGGATTTTGTGAGGAGGAGAGTCCTCATCCCATCCCACATGATTTTTATATAAGGCAGGGGCTTGAGCTACTGCCCACTTTCTTGCAAGTGTATATTTTTTATGAATTGGAATATGGTTTGAGAAGGCAGGCATAATTATTTCTTCGCCATGTGGGCACTCCCTGACAAACTCTGGAGGCCAGTCTCGTTCAGCTAGAAGGATGTCATAGCCCTTGGAGAGATTATCCCAAAATAGACCCCTTATTTTTCTAGTCTTATCTCCCTCTATACGCAATGTTATTTCATATATTTTATGAGGTTTGCTAACTCTGGTATCTGCAGTTTCCACCTGAATGTATTCATTCGTGTCCACTGTCTCCAGATGATTCATAAGGACTTTGCGAGCTATGCTCACTTCTGCTGCGCTGTCTAGCATTGTCTGAGCCCATTCTCCGTTTTTCAGCTGTGTCCTCAGTATTCTCGGCATTGTTGATTACTTTAATACTGGCTACCTTCTTTTTTGGGAATTGTAATTTTTTATTCAGATGAGCAGGTTCTTTGTCTTTGGACTTGACGTGCTCTTCCCTGTGTTCTGATCGTCCTCTTCTTTCCGATTTCTGCGAGGAAGTCTGAAAAGATTGAGAGGGACGTGTATCAATATCTTGATATCTATCAGGTTTTTTTATATTATCCCTATTTCTAAGGTTGTATTTTTTCACTGAGGGCTCCCTTTGGGGAGACTTGCATCCTTGAATAGGAAATCTTTCTCTCCGCCGAGGAGACCTTCCTCTAGACTGGAATCTTTTTTCTTTAGGATTGGATTGCTTATTTCCATCCCTGCTCTTTTTTTGAGTGTTTAAATTATTTTTTATAAATACCTTTTCAGGACTTTCAACCAGTTGGGGTTTCACTGGTATTCCACCCAAACTATCTCTTCCTAGTTCTTCATAGGATTTTTCTATGATTCTGGCAATTTCAGATGGTTGGTCTGCTGTATTTGTCACTTTTAACCTCTGGCGAATCGCCACATTTGCTGCTTCTCCCTTTATGTTGGCTAATAATATTGCAGAGACCTGCTTGAAATCTTTCAGTAGTTTCATACCGAGAGTTAAGGCGGGTTCTGGACCGTATTCATCTTGAATCTGTTTTAGCACATCTGGTATTACTGACATGGATGGTACACCATGTGTTTTTGTGTAAATGGAAGCAAAGACTGTTCCCCAAGTGTCACAGTCCTCCACATGTGGTGCGATTCCCATTGGAAGACAGATAGTCAGAATCCTATGTTTCTCAACAGGGGTGGTATCTGGAAACACCGCCTCTATTTGAGTGATTTTTTGTGCTAGCCAGAAAGGAATTTGTTCCCGTTTTGCGGGTACTTTACCTAGACAGGACTGTATGTTCTGTGGTGTAATTTTATTTGTGTTCCCCTGATGAGTGGTCAGCTGTGGAATTTCAATTGCTGGTTGGATTGTTGAAGTCCGCATTACATATTGGACTAATTGTCTATGTATTTTTATTAATTGTTTTAGCTGTGCTAAAAGATCTGGTGCAGGCATTTCTTCAATGTCTGGATGTGGTGTGTATCCGGCTAGGACCGGCCACGCTGCTCCTGGTCTGCCTAGTGGACCGAGCCTGGTGATGTGATTATTATGTTTTAGGGCGCCATTAAACAACAGCAGGTGCTCTTGGAATTTGAGTGGTATTTCCACCTCCTCGAAAGGAGTGTACTCATTAGGAGGTTCCTCTATTTTGTAATAGTGGAAGTCCTTTGTTACAGCGTTTGCTGCTGGAAAGTTTATCCATGAATAGAATACCTCTGTCTGCCGATATTCGTGTGCCTCAATTACGAATATGACTGTACCACCTCTTGGTGTCAGTCCATTTTCTATAAGTTTTAAGGTTATAGATTTTCTTATGTTGACCGGGATGAGTATTATATCCGGGTCATTTTGCAGCAGAGTATTGTCAGCTGCTAGGAGTTCAGTTGCTAATCTAGCTGTCTCCCTTTCTTCTTCAGTTTCTGACATACTATTGTCAAGAAGATTATTTTATTTATTTGCAGATCAGGTTTCTATGGAAACAAAGATTAGATGCACAATATTTTGGAACAGTGTATCCTTCAACGTTGAGTATACCAAGAACCATACATAGGAGTCTCCTCCTGCGAGGTTTGGCGGATATGACCTTTCACCCACTCCAGACGTCTTTGGAGTATTATGGGAAAAAGGGTCTGTGTGAAAAAGCACGACTGAGTTACTCTAATGTCTTGCGTTAGTTTTATCGCCTATCCAAACGTTGGGCGCCATGTAGTGTAGTTCCTATTATCCCAATAGGCTCTGCGCATTGGAATAATATCTTCAATAGTATAGACCTAGGGCAGAGGTTAACTAGGTCTTCTACCGACGATATTAGACTTAAGGTTTTGTGTTTGCCAGCTAGCTCAGAGTTCACTAGAAACTTTCTCGAATAGGCAAGGAGGATTTTAACCTCCCTGGATAGACAAGAAGGGATTTAGTTTCTGACAACCATAGAACATGACAACTTTGCTCTCCCCTAATCAAGAGTGTATCTCTAGAGTTGTGTGAAAACAAAAGACAACTTATTTTACTCAGTCAGTTCAGTGCATTCTTAGTTTCACCAGATTGTAGAGAAAAGGAAGAGACGGGCGTGTTCAATAAAGAATGGTGTTTATTGATCAGTCTCTTTTCTCATACAAGAGAAATGAATCGCTATTATTGCAATACTTGTAGTTAAGTAAAGTGCATACAGTAAAGACAGAATTATAAAATAATACTGTAAAAGCATTGATATGGTTTCTGAGCCATATGATACTTTAAAATGGATAAAATAGATACATACATATATACATTTGACTAATCATACTCAACTGGTGCTTCTAACCACGCCTACCCCAGTGTACCTGACCTAAGCCTAATACGTGGGCGGGAGTAGATAAGTAGCAGTTTAAGTTAAGTTTGTTTTGCCAAGGGACTGACTCGAGAATTCTCTGCAAGGGGTTATTCAGTTCTGTACCTGAGATCTAGAATGGTGGAGGGCTGGTATCTCTCATCCCAGGTCTTGATATTCCAGCTGCCTGCGAGGGCTGCTTAGAAGCGCCGGAGCTGGATTTCTCAGCAGGAGAAAGGCAGCGTCTCGTTCTCAGCGCGTCAGGAAGGAGAGGCAGCGCCTGTGGGCTTCGCTCTCTGCTGGGCTCCTCGGCACGTCTCGCTGCTCCAATCTCGTCACCACCGCATGTGTTTGCTTAAGGCAATGTCGGTAATATTTATACCTGAAAGGTGCCGAGATTGACGTAAGGATGGACATATATACGTCAATAAGGATGTCATATGAACGGGTTCGTTCGCACATTCTTTTACTGAAGTTCTCAGTGAAATCAAAACAATGGCTATGGGAATTTCCCAGGTCGCTGTAGGTTTGATTTGTTTTGAGAACTCTGTATGCCTAATCAGGGGCTGGAGGAATATCGCTTGTCTAATTAGATGGCATGCGTTATGACCTAATCAGATAACGCGCTTCTGTGCCGTGGTGTGGCTTAATCAGATAACGGTTTTTGCACCGTTGGATGGCTGCTAGTTAATTATTAACCAAACCAGGGTCAGGAATAGGGGAATCGATACAGTACCTATAGGAATACATCACACTTCCAAAAACCAAGGAGAAGAGGTAATCGTGGCAATAGGAACAACAGAGGGAGACCGGGCAACTCGAATCACCACCAGCAATGGCAGCTACCGCAAATGGAGATGGGCCCACCTCCCTACCCTTACCAACAACCCCAGTACCCCTTCATGGGTTGGAATCCAGGATTTGTGCCCCCGGTCCACTTCCACAACCAATACAGACCGCCTTTTTTAGAGAGCGGCCGGAGAGGACGGGGCAAGAGGAGAGGCAACAGCAGGGTCTCCTGGACAGAGGAGGACTCTGTAGCGAACCACACTCGCAGCAGTATTCAACAGCCAGGAACGAGCGGAGTGTGAGCCTGGTTACTAACTTGTCTGAAAGAGTCTTGTCACCAATTGAGTGCCAGGTCTTAGAGAAAGGCCTAGGCTTTGTCCCGACGGCACGACCCGATAAGTTTAGACTGCATTGCGAACTTGCCGGATTCTTCCGCAAGCTAAAACTGAAAGCCTTCTTTGAAGGAAAACCAGACCCCAATGAATCTATTAGGAAGGGTGACACTGGTTTGAGACCCAACTCAACATTCATCCCTCCTCCATACGCTGTACCAGCAGCTATCACTGCCTTTGAACAGGCAGTGTTCAAAGACCTAGAGTCCAGCCAAAATCCCAAAACGTTTGGCAATTTCACCACAGCTGAATACCAAGCACTTTAACTATTACAGAATGACACCTCAATAACCATCAAGCCAGCGGACAAAGGCGGAGGTATTGTCATACAAAGTACCATTGATTACGAAAAAACCTGTGAAGATCTTTTAAAAGACAACAGGAACTACACTCCTCTGATGAATGATCCCTCTGCTGTTCTTACCAAAAGGATCACCACCCTGGTCAGACAGGCCGAAGAAAGGGGACATCTCTCCAAAAATGAAGCAGAATTCCTTAACACCAACAGGAACATTGTTCCATATTTTTAAACATTGCCCAAGATGCATAAAAATCGTTTGCCACCACCTGGACGTCCCATAGTGTCAGGGATAGGCTCCCTTTTGGAGCCCCTATCGCGCTTTTGTGATCAATTTCTAAAGCCACTAGTACAAGCAACCCCTTCTTATCTAAAAGACACGAAGAGTCTACTACGTCTCCTCGCAGACATCACATTCGAAGCAAACTCAGTCACTCTGGTGACTTTGGATGTTGAAAGTTTATACACAAGCATCCCCCAGGATGACACCATCGAAGTCCTGGGTAAAGCGCTAGACTCAATTGAATGGGAATATCAAACACCGAAGGAGTTCATTATCGAATGTGCAACAATAGCACTCAAGGAGAATTTCTTCTCCTTTAAGAACAAGTTGTTTCTCCAATGCTCGGGGACTTCCATGGGCAGTACTTTTGCCCCGAGTGTGGCAGGGCTTTATGTGGCTGATTTTGAAGAACAATACATCCTGCCACAAACCGCGGAATTCAGATCTTCCATGCTTCTATGGAAGCGCTACATCGACGACATTCTGCTTCTATGGACAGGCAGTGACGATGAGCTTAAGTCCTTCTTGCTGTGGATTAACACCCTTGACCACAATCTGAGGTTCACTAACACCACAAGCAAAACAGACATCGTCTTTCTTGATGTAGTAATTTCGGTAACGGACACATGCCTAACCACAAAAACTCACCACAAGCCTACAGCTAAGAACAATCTACTTGACTTTAACAGTTTTCATCCCTGCCCCCTAAAGGAGAACTGTGAAGAAGTACAAACCAATTTAAGGTAGATTAGAGATGAACTTTATTCTTAACAGAGGAAGAAAGGATCTCATCCACAGCAGAGATAGGCAGGCAGCAACTGACACAGTCTTGTTCAGATTGGAACCATAACATGACTACATCATCAGATTCTATGAATAACATTCTAATCAGAGTAAGTGCAGAAGCAAACATAGAGAAGGATACCACAAGAACCTCCCTTATGGACAGTACCTGAGGTTGAGACGGAACTGTAGTACAATAACTGACTTCAAGGAACAAGCCTCAGGCCTAACTGACAAACTGAGAGAGAGGGGATATCCATCATCAACCCTCAGTAAAGGCTATAAGAGAGCAAGAAACCAGCCGAGAGAAGCCCTGCTGGAAGAAAAAACCAACAATCAAGAGGGTGTACCACTCACCTGTGTAACTACATTCAATGGTCTCTCCAACCACATGAAGAAAACAATAAATAAGCATTGGATCATTATAACGTCAGTAAAGAAGGATTGGGAAAAACCTCTTTTTTCCTTCAAAAAAGGTTGCAGCTTAAAAGATGCTTTAGTTCACACTCGCCCTAAAGAGAAAATAACCCAAAAAATCTCTTCAGTCACGACGACGTGGGGTCTGCCTCCGATCATAGGGCACTACCCATGTTCAGACTGCAGCGTCTGCCACCTAACGGAAGCCTCGAAAACACTCTTGCTGGAACAAGGAAAAACCTGGACACAGACTGCGCATACCAATTGTAATTCCACCAATGCAGTATATTTAATCACATGTCCCTGTTCCCTTCGTTATGTTGGCATGACCACACGCAAAGTGAAACAGCATATTGGTGAACACCGGAGTAACATAAGGTGCAAAAAAGCAACTACAAAATTAAGCAGCCATTTTTTGGAGTCCAATCATACCACCAATGATATGAAATGGACAATAATTGAGATAATCACTGGTACCACAAATGTCGCCAGCAGGCTTTTTGAATAGGAGCAGCGCTGGGTGTATCGCTTGGGGACCAACATCATTGGGCTCAATGATGATATTCCGTGGAATACGGTTCTGTGCTGATAGTCCCTACCTATATGCCACCTTTACTTCTCTCCTACACCTAGTGACCCAGACATATTTAATATTTGCAAAATATGCGACATTACATTGTCTTTTGAACTTTACTTTTCAATAGTAGTAACTCCGATGGATACTGTAACTCTTCCTAACATTAATGACATATATTTAAGGTTTGTAGCAGCATGGATTCACTCGAGTGAATAACTCCACTTTGTTTACCATCTGTATCGAAATAACTTGAAAACACACATGCTGTGAGATCTTTACATCTGTAACGATCACTGATCACAGGCTTCGTTTTGCTGCTTTTGTTTACCAGTTTAGAAGCCAGCTCTCCCATAGGCTATAGAATCCAAGCCTCGCTGTGGAGATGTACCTCGCCCCATTTACCGGAGTGGCGCGCTCCCAGGCCTCGCTTCCGCGAGGCCACGCCCACCCGGAAGAGCGCCAAGGGGAAGAAACGAGCATTTAAACTCATTCACCGGCCCCGCTCTCCATCGTCGGGGTCCGGTTTGAGGGAATACCAGGTGTTCAAGTGGGCAGCGAGCGCTGAGGGCGTGAGTAACTTTACCAGGATGACCAGACAAAAACTACTTTTTCGAGCTAAGTCTAACTCCGATTCTGTGCATTTCTAGCCTTTCCATTTTACTTTTAGGATGTGCCAGGGACGCTCCTACCCCCCTCCTGAGACCCAGGGAGCAATTAGCGCCATATTTTAAAGTGAGATATGTTGGTATTTATGCAACCTTTCATTGGGGGTCACAGACCTTTGGTCCATTGATCCCTTGAAGCACCCATATTGTGTTTTAACCCTTCATTTGGCTTTTAATATAAACACCATTTTCACCTCACTTCCCAGAGCTAGAGGTATCATCCCTATAAGGTGTGTGGATGGTCTTAATTCTAGCGTTTACTTGGGAAACACATTCTATGCCACTACTATGGAGCACCATGGTCAAAAAAACGTGATGACACAGCGTCACAACTAATTGTTTGTATGTCTTATGTGTTTGTTTGTTTTTTTGTTCCACAGGTGCAGATAAACTCCATAATTAGGAGTATTTTTGGAATGAGCATTGCGCTCTTCCACTTTTTTATGCACTTTATCACTTTTTATTAATTTTTTCACTTTCACGCCCCCAGGTCAGGGTGGACGATTAGAGAGTCCATACCGCCGGGGTTTATTTCTGTCCTGACGAATGCCTAGGTAAATTTAAACCACCCGTAAGGCTGAAACATGTTGACTGACTTAATTCTGAATTAAGGTGAGTGTGTTACGCAGTACGTAGACACATCCCTGTGTACTGGGCACACTTGTAAAAGTTCAGGAAAACTGACTCAAGAAGGAAGTTTAAGCGAAAGGGTTAACAAAGAGTCCACACGAAGGTTTCATCATATGGTTGGTTTTTAGTGGTTCATAAGTTCTTATGTCAGAAGCGTTACATCACGCCAAAATAATTGTAAACAATCCAGCAAAGTTTTCAAAAAGTGCTCCAATGCATTTCGGACTAATGAAAGTCCTTTGTCAAGGAGCCCTGCGGAAGGATACAAAAATGCAACTTAGATCAACGAAGAAGGGACGTAAGATAATCAAGTGACATGCTGTATACGGTGATATCGGGTTCAACATGCATTGATGGGAGGGTGGAAGAGCGGGAGGGAGTGGTAGCAATCAAATCATGCTGAGAATCTTAACAGGGGTCGGTGAGTGAGCGGTTGAAAATAGGGGATGTGACGGTGAAGGTATGCTGGAAGAAGCATGCGGATGAACACTAAGTGAAAAAAGAATATAGTGACAACGAATAAAAGAACTGGTCTCACGTTTACAACTCAGCGGGAGGCTCACATCAGTGCTGCAAAAGGGAGAAGGGATAGTGAGAAATGGAACTCACGTGAAGTGTGAGGTTCAAAGTACTCAGAACGTGCAGGAATAGATCACTTACTGTGGAGCGGTTCGTGCGGTAGACCGAGTGTCAGGAACTTCGCGGAGTTACTGCGGAGTTCGCTAGGAGTGAGTGTGATTGAAATAGACAAAGGACAACGTAGTGAGGAACAGTGAGAGCGGCCATCTTACAGTGGTGTGCGGTAACTAGAAAGTGTGGTAGGTTGAATATGCAGAACAGAGGGCGCAGTATCAAACATAATATGACAGGTAAATCAATTACAGGTAACAACTAAGTTCTGTTCGGTCATTCAGGCCGAACGGTTTTAAAGACTGAAGTCTATAAATCCACGAGGTTTCTCGTTGTAGGAGAGTCTTATTATTGTCCCTGCCCTCAATGTGGGCAACGGTTTCCAGTACAAGATATTTCAGTTGTGCCACGCTGTGGTGGGCTTCATTGAAATGAACAGCCACGTTTGATTTGGTGTTTTTAGTCCTAATATTTGACTTGTGTTCGTTAAGTCTGATTTTGATTTTTCTGCTCGTTTTTCCCACATAGGACTTGCCACATGGGCATTTAAGCAAATAGATAAGGTTGGCTGAATCACATGTGGCGTCTACCTTGAGATTGATGTTAAAACCTCTCATGGGGTGGTTCAGGGTGTTACCTCCAATGACGTTGTTGCAATTACTGCAGTGGTGACACGGGCGAGTGCCCGTGTGAGTGGTTTTTGTGACAGCTGGTTTTGATAATATTTCTTTGATGTTCATCGGTCTACTATACGCAAAAATGGGAGGTTCTTTGAACAGGTCGCCAAAGTCAGGTTCCGATGATAATATACGCCAATGCTTTAGGATGGTTTTCTTGTAAATTTTACTTGAGGTAGAGTACCTGGACACTAATGCCATTCTGGAGGTTGGATCCTTCTTTTTACTTTTCAGAGTTTCTGACCGTGGGATCAATTTTACTTTGTCTTGGGCCTCTTTGATGATGTCATGTGGATATCCCCTAATGGAAAATCTACTGGCCATAGATTGTAGTTGAGTGTCTCTTTTATCATCATTGGATACAATCCGGGTCACTCTGAGCATCTGACTGAACGGTAAGTGCCTCTTTAAAGAGTCCTGGTGGAAGCTGCTGTACAAAAGGGTATTATTACGGTCGGTTGGCTTCCGGTAAAGATCTGTTTCAATACCCTCAGGAGTAATTTTTACCAGTACGTCTAAGAATGTAATTTCTTTATCAGAAATGTTCCAAGTCAATTCGATCCCACGGTCAGAAACTCTGAAAAGTAAAAAGAAGGATCCAACCTCCAGAATGGCATTAGTGTCCAGGTACTCTACCTCAAGTAAAATTTACAAGAAAACCATCCTAAAGCATTGGCGTATATTATCATCGGAACCTGACTTTGGCGACCTGTTCAAAGAACCTCCCATTTTTGCGTATAGTAGACCGATGAACATCAAAGAAATATTATCAAAACCAGCTGTCACAAAAACCACTCACACGGGCACTCGCCCGTGTCACCACTGCAGTAATTGCAACAACGTCATTGGAGGTAACACCCTGAACCACCCCATGAGAGGTTTTAACATCAATCTCAAGGTAGACGCCACATGTGATTCAGCCAACCTTATCTATTTGCTTAAATGCCCATGTGGCAAGTCCTATGTGGGAAAAACGAGCAGAAAAATCAAAATCAGACTTAACGAACACAAGTCAAATATTAGGACTAAAAACACCAAATCAAACGTGGCTGTTCATTTCAATGAAGCCCACCACAGCGTGGCACAACTGAAATATCTTGTACTGGAAACCGTTGCCCACATTGAGGGCAGGGACAATAATAAGACTCTCCTACAACGAGAAACCTCGTGGATTTATAGACTTCAGTCTTTAAAACCGTTCGGCCTGAATGACCGAACAGAACTTAGTTGTTACCTGTAATTGATTTACCTGTCATATTATGTTTGATACTGCGCCCTCTGTTCTGCATATTCAACCTACCACACTTTCTAGTTACCGCACACCACTGTAAGATGGCCGCTCTCACTGTTCCTCACTACGTTGTCCTTTGTCTATTTCAATCACACTCACTCCTAGCGAACTCCGCAGTAACTCCGCGAAGTTCCTGACACTCGGTCTACCGCACGAACCGCTCCACAGTAAGTGATCTATTCCTGCACGTTCTGAGTACTTTGAACCTCACACTTCACGTGAGTTCCATTTCTCACTATCCCTTCTCCCTTTTGCAGCACTGATGTGAGCCTCCCGCTGAGTTGTAAACGTGAGACCAGTTCTTTTATTCGTTGTCACTATATTCTTTTTTCACTTAGTGTTCATCCGCATGCTTCTTCCAGCATACCTTCACCGTCACATCCCCTATTTTCAACCGCTCACTCACCGACCCCTGTTAAGATTCTCAGCATGATTTGATTGCTACCACTCCCTCCCGCTCTTCCACCCTCCCATCAATGCATGTTGAACCCGATATCACCGTATACAGCATGTCACTTGATTATCTTACGTCCCTTCTTCGTTGATCTAAGTTGCATTTTTGTATCCTTCCGCAGGGCTCCTTGACAAAGGACTTTCATTAGTCCGAAATGCATTGGAGCACTTTTTGAAAACTTTGCTGGATTGTTTACAATTATTTTGGCGTGATGTAACGCTTCTGACATAAGAACTTATGAACCACTAAAAACCAACCATATGATGAAACCTTCGTGTGGACTCTTTGTTAACCCTTTCGCTTAAACTTCCTTCTTGAGTCAGTTTTCCTGAACTTTTACAAGTGTGCCCAGTACACAGGGATGTGTCTACGTACTGCGTAACACACTCACCTTAAGCATCTACGGACGCATTTGGCCAGTTGCGTCACCTGTTGGAGCACCTTCATTCCACTTTGAGCCCAATATCAGCTCTTCTACCAACCACCCTTTCAACCCTACGCTGTGCGCCTAAGCCTTTTTTCACTTTAATTCTGAATTAACCATCCATTACCTTTGGCACTAAAATTCAGACACATAAATCTTTTATCCGTGTCCTAGGGCTCATTCATTAAAACTTTTTGTAGATACCCTTTAGACACTTTTACTTTTAGTTAATCTCACAACACGCCCATTTCACACAACCAGCTCCGCAGTCTTCTGGCGTCGCAGCACACCAAAGAGACACTCGGCCTCTTTGGTGGGGCCCAATGATGAAGCATGACACTGACTAGGTCGGTGTGTGAGGGCTTTCTTCTCCACCCAAATAGGGTGTGATTTCCACTAGTTGTTTCGCTCCATCTATGTGGCTTTTTTGATACTTCAACCTCTCTTCTTTTGTTTATTTGCATGAAACCGGGGATCAAGAGAGTGTTCCTGATCTTCCCTATCTCTCCCATTGTTACTTTTGTGCCATCACAACCCCACCAACCTTTTCAGGAAGGGACTCAGTTTGGGTATGGGCTGTTACCACCACAGCCCTGCTAACCTTTTCAGGGAAGGACTCTGTTTGAGATTGGGCTGAGACTGGCACAACCCTCCTAACCTTTTCAGGGAGGACATCTTGGACTGGGGCTGTGGCCATCACAGCCCCACTAACCTTTCCATGGAGGTTTACCATTTTAGAATGGGTTTCTTGTTCTACCTCAGCCCAGGCTGAGATCTCCAAATCATTCCCCAGTAGGCAATCTACAGGCAAGTTTGATGACACTGCCACTCTCTTGGGGCCAGTAACACCTCCCCAGCTGAGATTTACAACTGCCACGGGATGATTTTTCTGCACTCCATCAATGTTTGTCACCTGGCATGTGGCACCAGGTATAAGTTGCCTTGAGGGGACTAGGCTCTCAGTCACCATGGTGATGCTAGCCCCTGTGTCTCTATAGGCCTCAACTTTCAGATCATTGATGAGGGGCTCCTGTCTGTATTTGCCCAAAGTGTTGGGACAATCAGTGAAGTTGGCAAACCCCATGCGATTTTCACAGACAAGAGTATCTGAGTTAGGGGACCTGGTTAGGCCAGAGTCCCCAGGAACTCCCAAGGTAAATCCACCCAAATTCTTGGGGGCACTCCCACCACCTGGGGGATTACTACTAGTAGTAACAGGAGGTTTGGAAGTGTTACTTGGGGGTATGTTCTCCTTATTGTTGTTGGCCTTGGGCAACTACTGTCAGTTTTCCAATGGCCTACCTGTTTGCAGTTATGGCAATAAGGTTTCTTCTGGGTATTGGAAGGATTCTGGAACCCACCCCCCTCAGAGGATGTTTGGGGCCCTGATGTGGTTTGATCTGTAGATTTATTCCCACCCTTCTCTTGAGGCTTGGTTGATTCCTTCTTTTGGTCACCACCTTGGTTCTTAGGCCTAATCCTGGTTCTGACCCATTTGTCTGCCCTCTTACCCAATTCTTGTGGAGAGGTCAGATCAGAGTCTACCAGGTGCTGGTGTAATAACTGGTTCTGACAATTATTTAAGCCTTGTTCTCTCATAATTAGATTATACAATCCTTTGTAATCAGTAACTTTACTTCCCAGTAACCAGCCCTCCAGAGCCTAAGTGGCACAATCAACAAAGTCAGTCCAATCCTGAGCCTGAGTTTTCTGAGTATCCCTGAACATCAACCTGTACTGTTCAGTGGTTAAGCCAAACCCATCAATCAGAGCAGTTTTCAAGATTTGGCAATCATTTGCATCCTCATCTCTAACAGTGAGGAGCTTGTCTCTACCTTTACCTTCAAAGGAGAGCCACAATATAGCTGCCCACTGACTCTGGGGTACCTGCTGTACTTTGCAGGCTCTCTCGAAAGCAGTCATCCACTTGTGGATGTCATCCCCTGTCTTATAGGGGGGCACTATTTTACTCAGGTGTCTATTATCAAAACTCCTGTCTTTATCCTTAGGGATATTGCTGCCACCAGTGGGGACTATCCCACTCAACTGTTGCTCTCTAGCAAAGGCAAGCTTGTCTTTGGCAAGGTTCTTCCCTCTGGATCCTCAGATTAGCCTGTCTTATCCTTGCTTCATGCTCTCTCCTCTGAGGGGAAGTCATCCTCCTCTGGGGATAAATCCTTCTCCTCTGAGCAGAGGCATGAGAGTGCACAGATGCATTGGAGTCCCTAGAATGAGATCTATCTCTCCTAGCTCCAAAGTTAGGCCTGCTTAGGGTCAGTACTGGGGGTACCCCAGATCCTTCCCTATGTAGGTCTAAGTTGGCCCTGGTTAGCCTGCTGACTACCTCAAGACCTTTGTCTGCCTCATCCCCAGAGGTGTCCCCTTCTTCCTCCTCCTCCTCTTCTACATTCTTTGTTTCAGGGAGATGTGGATCACCAAGGGTACCTTCTAAGGCTGGCATGCTCCCATCTGTGTTAGAAGCCTTTCTAACATCATATGTCTCTAAGAGACCTAACAGAAAGGGGGTGGTAGGGTTAGAACCCTGTTTCAATTTCCTGGAGGTACACAATTGTCTCATCTCCTGGAAACTGAGAGCTGCATATCTGGAAAGGACCTGTGGAGGGTCACTAACCACTAGGGGAGTCTCTGAAGACTCTCCATGGGTAGACTTGCTTCTAGTGAGGTTTAAGTGATGCACCTACCTACACTATGTGTTTTCCTACTGATCCCTTGCTAAGAGTTGTAGTCAGGGTGTGCTAGGCCCTTTCTACTACAACAGCTGGTTCAGTAGAACTCAGAGTATTTCTAAGCGTGTTATATGTACCTAGGTACATTATGTGATCTTTCAAATGATATTTCAAGATTATATGTGGTAAAAACAACAGCAAGCTCAAATCCCAACCGCTGCACACCACTGTGAGAAGTTGGCCTGATATATGATGCTCACTAGTTCTAGTGATCACCTTGTATCAGTCCAAACAACCCTTATGGTGATTGGTTGTAAGTCAACCTTATAGACCAGCTATCCTAATGGTAGCATGGACAAAGCAGTCTTAGGCTAAACTCTTTTGGCATGTGAAGCCAGCTGTTTTACCACAATATAACCCCTTGAATACCAGATGAAAGGACACCACACAGGTTGTTATGAAAATAAACAGTATATTTATTGATAACAACACCTCTGAACTCTTTATGAGGTCAGAGGGCTAAGCACATGACAATCTCTTACGAAAAATACTACAAGTCGCACAAAATTACAATGGTGCCCTAGGGTCACGACAAACCATATACTAAGTAAGTGGAATGTGAAAGTCGATAAGAGGAATGGAGCTGTCCAGAGGCTGTAGGATCGATGGGACCACGCTATACTAACTTCAGGTAAGTAATAGGAGGCCCACGGAACGCGTGTGCAGAGTGTGAACTCACACGCGAGATGCGTAACAACGTCTATGGACAGTACAGTTCAAGTTAAAGGTGTGTACGGACAATCCTGACTAGATAGGACTAAAACGACTGTGGAACTGGACACTAGGACAGTTAAACTACCCTTGAGCACCGAAATGCTCTTGTTACCTCACCCACGGGCCGCGGGTGCATAGGTGTCAAAGTGCATCGGGTTCTCGCGTTGAAGTCTATGGAGCCTGAAAGAAAAGATGCTGCAGGCGACCAGGAGGAAGATGTCCAGTGCAATCCAAGGGTGGATTGTTGAAGAAGGAGACCTGAAAGCAGAGGGGACAATGTTCACAGTCACTAGCCAGTGACTGGAGTGGAACCAGGAAGGAACCAGATGTCGTCGTCGCGATCAGGTGAAGAGTGGACGCTTGACTCTGCAGCCACGTTGACCAGGAGGTGTCTTCGATGACCAGGATGGAGGCACGAGCTGTCCCACACAGGCTCTCGCTGTCGGCAGTATCGGATCCGGGATTGGACTCAACATGCCTTGGCAAAGGCAACCCACGCGGTGAGTGAAGAAAGCGTCTGGTGCGGACTAGGAGAGTCCGGAGTGCCCCTCTTTTGGAAGGGAGCAAGGGCCAGTCTAGAGCAACCAGACCAGCAGTGAAAATTCAAAGGTTCGTCGTTTAGGAGGCCACTAGCCAGCCGGCAAGTAACCAGACAACGTGTCGAGCAGGAACCAAGCAGAAGCACCCCACGCAGATCTCGTAGATGCTGGAGGGCTGATCTTCGGTGCAGGGGCTGCTCGAGGTTGGGGCTTCTCAGTCCCCAAAGCACTTGGTCGAGTTTACCTCGGGAGTCGTGCTGGAAGCGAAGTGCAGGTTCGTTCAAGATGGCCGGTCCCACGTGTCTTGTCATACCCACGGGTCTCAGCTTTGCTGCAGATGTAGGTAGAGGTCGGAGAGGTCTGGGAATCCGGGTCTCGTCGGGCTCTGAAGTCTGGATCCTCGAGGGAAGACGACAAAGTGAAGCCGCTGGACGCTTGATGGTGCCTGCAGTTGCAGGATGGACACTCCTTGCCCACAAGGGAGATTCTTCAGTCTTCTGTGGAGCAGAACGTCGAAGGCCAGAGTTTCTTCGTGTTGAATAGTTCAGGATAATCTCATTTGGAATGGGACCAGCTCCTACCTTTATTCTCCTAAAGGGGGCTGCACTACTGACTAGGTCCCTCCCCTGGGTGGGACCAGGAAGCCCTATCCTTTGTTCGGTTTCCCGCCAGAGCTGGGGCAGGGATGCCCCAGCAACTGGTTTGAACCGGTGTATGCACAGGGCACCTTGTGTGCCCCAGGCATGTCTCATTCCTTTCAGGCCTCCCTACCTCAATACACAAAATCCTGTCTGGGGTGGTGCTAGCACCTCCCAAGGCAGGAAACCCATTGTCCAAGCCATCCTCGCTGGAAGGACTCCCAGCAGCAGGAGGTCAGACTTGTGTCTGTGGTGGCAGCATCCATTTTGTGATGCTGAGGCTCGAGTTAACTTTAACTGGGGTTCACAGTTACATACATGTCGTGTCCCTCTAGAAGGGTGGAATGCTACCCCCGTCGCCAGAATTGGTGAGGGGGTAGTATTCCAAATCGTATGACACCTTACTCGACATGTTTTGATAATGTTATACCAGAGTTAGCATTTAACCGCGAGGTTGATAATGCACTTAAGAGTATATGGTATAGCGTTATCATGGAACAGCTATTAGGACTTGGTTCCGCAAGCTGCAAACGGGCTCAGCTCATGCCAGAGCACCATCTCACATAATTCCAAGCACTCTGCCTTCAGGATTGATAAGGCCTTCCATAGGAGTGACTGATACGAATATATGTGTCCATTTTAGGGTTAGATATAGGTATACTATATCTACAGCAAGGGGTGATTACACCACCTTGCCCCAGCTGTCATGCAGCCAGTTGTGTCAGATTTAGATGGCCAGCCAGGGGTGGCATAATACATGCTTCAGCCCCTGGTAGGCCCTGGGTACACCTATGCCCTGGGTACAGGGACTGATAAGGTGGCCCAGTACCAATTGGTAAATGCACCTAAAGTACATGGAGTCCATTTTAACAGAGAGAGTAGGAAGCCTGGGGTCCCGAATAGCAGGATCCCATGCCAACTAAGTCAAAAACCAGCAAAACACCATGCAAAAAGTTGGGGGTAACCATAGTCAGATATCCACCTACCTACACAGGACTAATGTAGAAATGCTAGGTCTCTCCTCACATGTCCTTGCTGTGACTAGGTCACAGGCCAAGAAATGCCCAGCTGAACAAGTGCTGGATCCTGGAAGAATGGACCAGACACTACCCAAGAGAATGAATGGTAGGGTTAAGGCAGAGCCTTCCCCCCTGCCTCAGGTTGAGGATCAGCCCTCTCAGGAGGCTGACCCAGAGACCCCAGAAGGAACTGTCCTGGAAGAGCTTGAACCTGATCAGGTTGAGTTTCTTGGGACAGGGGTACCTTCCAGGGCAGACTTGAGACAGGCCTAATTAGACTGTTCCTCTCTTGAAACCCTCAGACAGCAGGCTGCTGCTGAGGCTGCAGGGAATGCTACAGGTGCCCATAAGGTATATTGGGAAGATGGACTCCTATACTCTGAGGCAAGAGACCCCAAGCCTGGTGCTACCAGGAGGCTGGTCATCCCCTTGTCTCTTAGAGGTTTCCTTCTCACCTTAGCCCATGAAATTGCCCTTGCATGTCACTTAGGCCAGAACAAGACTTGGGACAGGCTTGCCCCACACTTTCACTGGCCTCATATGTCTGAAGACACTAAAGAGTTGTGTCGCTCATGTGTCACCTGCCAAGCCAGTGGCAAATCAGGTGGCACAACAAAGGCCCCCCTTATACCACTACCTGTGGTGGGGGTACCCTTTGAAAGAGTGGGGATAGACATTGTTGGACCAATGGACCCCCCAACAGCATCTGGGCACAGATTTATACTGGTGGTAGTGGATCATGCCACCAGGTATCCAGAAGCTATTCCCCTTAGGACCACTACAGCTCCTGTTGTGGTCAGGGCCCTGCTTGGAGTTTTCTCCAGAGTGGGGTTTCCTAAGGAGGTTGTCTCTGACAGAGGTGCCAACTTCATGTCAGGATACTTGACTGCAATGTGGAAGGAGTGTGGTGTAAAGTACAAGTTTACCACACCCTATCACCCACAGTGCAATGGGCTTGTTGAGAGATTCAACAAGACCCTCAAAGGGATGATAAAAGGGTTACCTGAAAAGCTCAGGCGAAGATGGGACATCCTTTTACCCTGCCTCCTGTTTGCTTACAGAGAGGTCCCACAGAAGGGGGTTGGTTACAGCCCTTTTGAGCTTCTGTTTGGGCATCCTGTAAGAGGACCCCTATGTTTGGTGAAAGAAGGATGGGAGTTACCTCTCAAAAAGCCTAAACTTGACATAGTGGACTATGTACTTGGTCTCCGCTCCAGGATGGCAGAGTACATGGAGAAGGCATCTAAAAACCTTGAGGCCAGCCAAGAACTTCAAAAAGCTTGGCATGACCAAAAGGCTGTCCTAACTGTGTATCATGCAGGACAGAAGGTGTGGGTGTTGGAGCCAGTGGCCCCAGCAGCTCTCCAAGACAAATGGTCTGGACCCCATACCATCATTGAGCAAAATGGAGAAGTCACCTACTTGGTGGACATGGGAACTCCCAGGAGCCCCCACAGGGTGCTTCATTTAAACAGGCTCAAAGCATTTGTCAACAAGGACAACAAGGAGGACATGGGCTTGCTCATGGCCACAGATGAAGGGCAGGAGGAAGAGAGTGACCTTCTCCCAGACCTGCTCACTCTGATGATGGGTCAGTAGATGGTGTAGTCTTTTCTGACAGCCTCTCTGCCCATCAACAAAAGGATTGTGAACAGGTTCTTCAATCCTTCAGGCAAATGTTTTCACTGACCCCCAGTCAGACAAACTGTTGCACCCATGAGGTGGACACTGGTGACAGTCTGCCTGTCAAGAGTAAAATCTACAGGCAACCTGACCACGTTAGGGACTGCATTAAGAAAGAAGTTCAAAAGATGTTGGAGTTGGGAGTCATTGAACCCTCAGAGAGCCCTTGGGCTAGTCCTGTAGTTCTAGTGCCAAAACCTCACACCCAGGATGGTAAGAGAGAGATGAGGTTTTGTGTAGACTACAGGGGTCTCAATGCTGTCACTAAGACATATGCCCACCCAATACCTAGGGCAGATGAACTGATAGACAAGTTGGCTTCTGCAACTTTCTTAAGTACATTTGACCTAACAGCTGGTTATTGGCAGATCAGGTTAGCTGAGGATGCCAAGGCCAAAACAGCATTTTCTACCCCAGGAGGTCATTACCAATTTGTGGTGATGCCCTTTGGTTTGAAAAATGCACCTGCCACTTTTCAAAGGTTGGTGAACCAAGTTCTCACTGGGTTGGATGACTTTTGTGCAGCATATCTAGATGATATTGCTGTCTTTAGCTCCACCTGGGAGGATCACCTGATCCACCCGAGGAAAGTTTTGGAGGCCCTGCAAAAGGCAGGCCTCATTATCAAGGCTACTAAGTGCCAGATAGGGCAGAGTCAGGTTGTGTACCTGGGCCACCTTGTGGGTGGAGGCCAGGTTCAACCATTGGAGAGCAAGATACAGGCCATAACGGACTGGGCTCCTCCAACCACTCAGACACAGGTCAGAGCTTTCTTGGGCCTGTCTGATTACTATAGGAAGTTTGTCCAAAATTATGGGTCCATTGTGACAAGCAAGAAAATGCCAAAGAAAGTTCAGTGGACAGTTAGCTGTCAGAAGGCATTCGATTACCTAAAGCAGGCCATGTGTACTGCACCTATTCTCAAGAGTCCTGACTACTCCAAAACCTTCATTGTCCAAACAGATGCATCTGAGTTGGGTGTGGGAGCTGTTCTATCTCAACTGAACATTGATGGTCATGACCAGCCCATTGCTTTTATAAGCAGAAGGCTGACCCCTAGAGAGAAACGTTGGTCAGCTATTGAGAGGGAGGCCTTTGCTGTGGTTTGGGCCCTGAAGAAGTTGAGGCCATAGTTGTTTGGAACTCACTTCAAGATTCAGACCGACCATAAGCCCCTCTTATGGCTAAATCAGATGAAGGGAGAAAACCCCAAACTTCTTAGGTTGTCCATTTCCCTACAGGGGATGGACTTTACAGTGGAGCACAGACCAGGGACTGACCATGGCAATGCAGATGGTCTCTCCAGGTAATTCCACTTAGAACAGGAAGACTCACCTGGTCAAAGTTAGTTTAATGTCCCTAGGTTTGGGGGGGGTTATGTAGGAGAGTGGGGTCTGCAATCCTATGGTCACCCCAGATTTTTGCTTTTTGCTTCACTGGTTTACGACTTTCCCTGGCTGTGGGCCTGCTAATCAGACCCACAGCCTAGCTGTTCTCTCTCTAAATTGACAACCATGTACATTAGGTGCATTTACCAATTGGTACTGGGCCACCTTATTAGTCCCTGTACAGTGTACCTTAGGTACCCAGGTCATAGGAGTACCCAGGGCCTACCAGGGCTGAAGCATGTATTATGCCACCCCTGGCTGGCTATCTAAAACTGACACAACTGGCTGCACGACAGCTGGGGCAAGGTGGTGTAATCACCCTTTGCTGTAGATATAGTATACCTATATCTAACCCTAAGATGGACACATATCCTCCTATCAGTCACTCCTATGGCAGGCCTTAACAATCCTGAAGGCAGAATGCTTGGAATTATGTGAGATGGTGCTCTGGCATGAGCTGAGCCCGTCTGCAGCTTGCGGAACCAAGTCCTAATAGCTGTTCCATGATAACGCTATACCCTATACTCTTAAGTGCATTATCGACCTCGCGGTTGAATGCCAACTCTGGTATAACATTATCAAAACATGTCGAGTAAGGTGTCATACGAATTGGAATACTACCCCCTCGCCAATTCTGGCGACGGGGTAGCATTCCACCGTTCTAGAGGGACACGACATGTGTGTAACTGTGAACCCTGGTTAAAGTTAACTCGAGCCTTGGCATCACAAAATGGATGCTGCCACCACAGACACAAGTCTGACCTCCTGCTGCTGGGAGTCCTTCCAGCGTGGGAGGCTTGGACAAAGGGTTTCCTGCCTTGGGAGGTGCTAGCACCACCCCAGACAGGATTTTGTGTATTGGGTAGGATAGGCCTGAAAGGAATGAGACATGCCTGGGGCACACAAGGTGCCCTGTGCATACACCGGTTCAAACCGGTTGCTGGGGCATACCTGCCCCAGCTCTGGCGCGAAATCCGGACAAAGGATAGGGGGTGTAACCACCTCCTTTCCTGGTCCCACCCACGGGAGGGACCTAGTCAGCAGTACAGCCCCCTTTAGCAGGATAAAGGTAGGAGCTGGTCCCATTCCAAATTAGATTAATCCTGAACTACTCTACAAGAAGAAACTCTGGACTTCGACGTTCTGCTCCACAGAAGACTGAAGAAAATCTCCCTTGTGGGCAAGGAGTGTCCACCCTGCAACTGCAGGCACCATCAAGCGTCCAGCGGCTTCACTTTGTCGTCTTCCCTTGAGAATCCAGACTTCAGAGCCTGATGAGACCCTGATTCCCAGACCTCTCCGACCTCAACATATATCTGCAGCACAGCTGAGATCCGTGGGTGCGACGAGACACGTGGGACCGGCACTCTTGAACGAACCTGCACTTCGCTTTCAGCACGACTCCCGAGGTAAACTCAACCAAGTGCTTTGGGGACTGAGAAGCCCCAGCCCCGAGCAGCCCCTGCACCAAAGATCAGCCCTCCAGCATCCACGAGATCTGCGTGGGGCCCTTCTGCTTGTTTGCTGCTCGACTCGTTGTCTGGTCACTTGCCGGCTGGCTAGTGGCCTCCTAGACGACGAACCTTGAAATCTTTGCTGCTGGTCTGGTTGCTCCAGACTGGCCCTTGCTCCCTTCCAAAAGAGGGGCACCCCGGACTCTCCTAGTCCGCACCAGACGCTTTTTCTACTCACCGCGTGGGTTGCCTTTGCCAAGGCCTGTTGACGCTGATTCCGGATCCAACACCGTCGACAGCGAGAGCCTGCGTGGGACAGCTCGTGCCTCCATCCTGGTCATCGAAGACACCTCCTGGTCCACGTGGCTGCAGAGTCAAGCGTCCGCTCTTCACCTGATCGCGACGACGACATCTGGTTCCTTCCTGGTTCCACTCCAGTCACTGGCTAGTGACTGTGAACATTGTCCCCTCTGCTTTCAGGTCCTCTTCTTCATCGATTCACCCTTGGATCGCACCGGACATTTTCCTCCTGGTCGCCTGCAGCATCTTTTCTTTCAGGCTCCATTGACTTCAACGCAGAAACCCGACACGACTCCGCACCTATGCACCCGCAGCCCATGGGTGAGGTAACGAGAGCATTTTGGTGCTCAAGGGTAGCTTGACTCTCCTAGTGTCCAGTTCCACAGTCGTTTTAGTCCTAACTTGTCAGGATTGTCCGTACTTACCTTTTACTTGAACTGTACTGTCCATAGACGGTGTTACGCATCCCGCGTGTGAGTTCACACTCTGCACCCGCGTCCCGTTTGCCTCCTATTACTTACCCAAGGTTAGGATAGCATAGTCCCAGCGGTCCTGCAGCCTCTGGACAGCTCCATTTCTTCTATCGACTCTCACATTCCATTTACTTAGTATATGGTTTGCCGTGCCCCTAGGGCACCATTGTAATTTTGTGCAACTTGTCGTATTTTTCCTAAGAGATTGTCATGTGCTTAGCCCTCTGACCTCATAAAGAGTTCAGAGGTGTTTGTTATTAATAAATATATTGTTTATTTTCATAACAACCTGTGTGGTGTCCTTTCATCTGGTATTCAAGGGGTTATATGGTGGTAAAACAGCTGGCTTCACATGCCATAAAGAGTTTAGCCTAAGACTGCTTTTGTCCATGCTACCACTAGGATAGCTGGTCTATAAGGTTGACTTACAACCAATCACCATAGGGGTTGTTTGGACTGATACAAGGTGATCACTAGAACTAGTGAACATCATATATCAGGCCAACTTCTCACAACAACCATAGTCATGCCTCCCACCGTGACCTTGTGTGCCAACAGTCTATCCCTAACCTCCGCCACCCTCTCCCCCACCGAGCCCTGGAAGTGCTGGAAACCAGTATGGCTACCTCCGCCTTTTTGTCTGCGGTGGAGGAATAATATTGATACGGAAAGACGCGGGAGTGCATCCTGTGCCAGTCCTTAGATAGCAAGTGTGTTTCCTGAATGAGACAAATGGAAGCCCCCAAATTCTCTAGGTAGGACAGAATGGCTCTACGCTTGATGGGATTGTTGAACCCCTTTATGTTGAGGGTAACTATCTTCATGGTGGGGCCCGACATAGTGTCAGGGTGTGGCAACATCGCATCATCCAGGGAATCTCAGCCACTACAAACTGCCCCATTGCTGGCCCCCCTCCTGCTGACACACCAGTTCTCCCTCCCCTAACCCATCCCCGATCCCCCGACTTTGCCCCGACCTCCCACCACCCGCCCCTCCTCCCCCCTCCCTCCTCCCAACCCTTCCAAACTCCCCCCTCCCTAACTCCAACTGGATGTCCCCAACGTTCAATAAATGTCCCATGTCCGCCTTACAACCTCGCAGACAAGTGGAAAAGTACCTGTTGGCGCGTGCAACCTTGACTACTAGTGGCCCCCCGCACCCACAGACAGCCATTATTCGCTGCTATTGTAGCCCCGCTAAATATTCATTCAGACATCAGGGGCCAGATGTAGGATGGCAAATACCGGTCGGTAACGGACGATTTCGGCCGCTACTGACCGGTATTTGGATTTTCAGATGTAGGGGGCTTAAAAATTACCGATTCGGTAAATTTACAGAATCGGTATTTACCGATTCAGTAAATTTACCGAATCGGTAATTTGAAGTGTAGGTGGCACTGAAAACAGTGCCACAGGGCCTTAGAAATTGGTTATTTACCATCATATACTATTTGATGGTAAATAACGAATTCCTGTGTACATTCACATCTGTGCATGTACACCTGTGCCATGTGGCACACATACATGCCCTGAGGGCATTTATGTGTGTCACATGGCACACAAGCCTGAATCAGGGGTGCAACAGGGTGTCAAAGTGACACCCTGTCCCCCTTGGAAATTCGGTAATTTTACCGAATCGGTATTTACCGATTCAGTAATTGACATTGGTTCCTATGGGCCTCAAGGCCCATAGGAATCAATGGCAATTACCGAATCGGTAAATACTGATTTGGTATTTACCGAATGTTACAGATTCGGTAATAAAATCGGAATAAATACCTACATAGCATTTACCGATTTGTAAATACCGAATCGGTAAATTCGGTATTTACGAATCGGTAAATGCCTTTTACCTACATCGGGCCCCAGGAGAGGTGTCCCTGAGTACCACCGTCATTGCAGCCTCTCGTTCTTACGACACAGTGGCCAGGTTAGGTTTCAAGCTTGTCGCCGGTGAAGATCTTCGTCTGCGCACCGTTTGCCACCCGCCTTCGCGGGGTTGCTGGGACCGGAGTGGCGAGCCCCCTGAGTCCGTGTGATCAAGGCCCAAAAGGTCGCAGGTCTCCTGGAGGTACCTCATCTGGTGCAGCGTGCCGTTCCACTTAAAAATCAGTCTGAAGGATGGCCCCAGGCGTATGCAACTTCTTTGTCTCTGAGAAAGGATGTGACCTCCCTGAACGCCTTCCTTTTCTGGAGGGTTATGGCGGAGAGATCGTGAAAGAGTGCCACTGTATGACCCAGGTATTGTAATGGTTGCTTCAGCCTAGCTTCCTTGAGAATCTTTTCCTTCAAAGGGAAATCAGGCAGAACGGCGAGGATGTCAGGCGGAGGAGCAGAGACCCGTCTCGGTAGGCCCACCCTATGCCCCCTGTCAATACAAATGTCCAACTCCGGGCCGGCACCGAGGATGTCTCTGAAAAGGCCCTGTAGATATGATGCAACGTCTGCTCCTTCTGCGGACGGTGGAACTCCCCGGACACGTATGTTGTTTCTGCGTGATCTATTTTCAAGATCCTCCGCATGGGCTTGCAGGTCTACTTGTTGCTCCTTGAGACAGATCAGTTCTTGTTGGAGTTGTTCCACTTCGGCACTCCTGGATTGATCATTGCCCTCTAGAGCGGCCACTCTTTCCCCCAGACCATCCACATCGTGCCGTATCTCCCGCACCTCTCCTGCCACTTCTTGCTTGAGCGTCTGGAAGTCCTCCCTGAGTGAATTTAAGAGCGTTTGAAGAAATGTGCGGGTGATTGGTGCCTCCCCCTCAGCGTCGTCCGGCTGTGACTTGGATGGGGATGTGGACGGAGGGCCTTTGTCTCCTTTGGTGGGTCCCTTGACAAGCATGTCTGTGAGGGTGTGTTCGCCCTTTTTACGCGTCGAGGCCATGATTGCCCCTCCATCACCTGTGGCAGATGCTCGGTTCCCTTGTGTTGTGCCTTCTGCTGTGATCCCCACTCGGCGGAGCCCCCAAAGAGTGCTGCCAAGTGCCCCTGGTGACCGACACGGGTACCCAATGGCTGCAATGAACTCTCGTCTGTGGTCTATGGCCCCCCACTGAGGCGCGTGCACCGACTTCTGGCACCGGTCGAGGGTACCTCCCCTGCGTGCCCCGCTAGTGTGGGGGGATTCTGATTGGCTGGCAATGTGGGGAAGTTGGCTCTAGCCCCCACTTGCCTCTCCAGTTGCTGGCCGCTCATGATGTGGCAATGAGGGGGGGCAAGGATCCCAGCAGGCCCCCTCCTCGTCCGTGCCCGCGAAGAGGTGGTGAAAAGCTGGTCCGGCTGCTGGACAGCAGGCCCCCGCCGGTGCACCTGTCCTCCGCTCCTGTGGCCCGGCCGCGAGCACCCGCCCGCCTACCCTCAGGGTGTCCCCTCCAGTGGACACGCCACAGGCACGGCGCTCACCTGTGGCGCTGTGCTCCCTGTTGCTCCCTGCCAAACCGGGAGTGATGCTGTGGGGCCTTGATCGGTGCAGTTGCGGGTGCAGTGGGGTAGATTGTGTGGTTCCGGCTCGGCGGGTCCTCCTCTCTCCGGGCCAGGTCCCCAGCCCCAGCCACCACTAACACAGAGCTGCCAGGGGACTGGGTCCTTAGTCTAGTCCCACACCAGCTGGCCGCCCACCGCAGAGGCATTGAGAGTTACCTAGGCGGAGGGGGGGGTCAGCAAGGCCCCCTGCCACTGTTGCAAAGTGTCTTTACAGGGCCTGGCCGCCAACCTGCCCGCGCACCCCTGGCACCATTTTGTGATGTGAAGGCCCGGTCAGGCGGCGCCTCGGCCCCCGGTTGGCTCCCGATCCAATGTCCTCCCACAATGCCAGCCCTGCGTTGTCAGTGGAAGCACCAGAGAGCCGCGCGTCGACTCCACGGAACCAGGCCCTCCCGGCTTCGAGTGTCGCGGCACTGGGCTATGGCTGTATGCGGTGTCCCGGGCCCCACAGTGCGTTGCTGTGGATGCTGTGTCCCCACGGTGCGCCAGAGTCTCCGATCCCAGACTCGGTGGATGCCCTCTCCTCACCTCAGGACTTTTCGTAGGGGTGGTCACGGCCAGAGTTCCAGTGGGCCGGGTGCCGGCCCCGCAGCCCCGGCCTCAATTTTCGCGGTGCCGGCAATGGGAACTAGCAGATCCCGCCCGCCTCTCATGCTGGACGGTGTCAGAGTCAACAGCTCACCCCCCGCCACCGGCTCGTTGCAGCCCGCTCACCACCTCATACGCAATGGACTTGCACTCCGAGGGAGAGCCAGCCAGGTTCAGGGGTCACCTCCGCACCACTGGATTCTACCGCCGCGCCACCTCCGAAATGGCAGTCAATGCGATACACAGCGCGGGGAGCCCCACGGTCGCCGATCTGCCTCACAGCGCCTCCAGATCCACTCCCTTAAGCAGCTCCCCACTCCCCCACATGCAGGGGCCAAACAACCTATACTTTGGGGGCACTTAAGCTAAGTTTGGCCAGGGGAAGGAGCCTGGAGCACTCCCGGTTTGGCAGGGAGCAACAGGAAACACGTCTGACTAGTCCGCCATCTTGGCCACGCCCCCTCCCCTCTGTTCTTTTGACTCTCCCTCCCCTTCTCCCTTCCATCCACTCCCTCTTCCTCCCAATCTCACTATCTTCCTTTCATTCAAACTACCTTTCTTTTCCTCTTCCACATGGCACACATACGTATGTTTCATTTTTGTCTGGTTTTGTATGCTGCTTCCGGAAGAGTCCCACTAACGTATCTCATATTATACTGTTGTTTGTTCTAATAAACTAGCATTTCCATTTATTTGTGTTGTTTTATTAAAGATTTTTTTTCTCCAATAAATAAGTGAGTGTATAGGTCTTTTTCTGACAACTCTTGTCTGTAGTTTATTGTGAAAATCGTCTGTTTATAGGAGGTTATGAGGAAAAACATTTGTAACTTTGCGGTGCACCTATCAAACATAAACCAACAGACTATTACATAAATGAAGCCTGCGTAATTCTACAATTGCAAGGGTTCAATGCGTGTATCACTTTATAACACCAGGAGTACTGCCCGTGTGATTACAGAACCAATAAGGTACTGCCTAGGACCACCGAGGCTTCAGGGACTGGCGAGGCCCACCCTGCATATTTAAGTAAAGCTCCGGAGGGTGGCGATCCCTGGACTTCAATTGGCCTCGAAGCCCCCGAACAATTAGTAAACAATACCCGGGAAGGTGGCGATCCCCTAGGCTACGAAACATCTCTGTGCCCTTGCACGCCTAATTTACATGTGAAATTAAGATCCCCAGTCCTACAGTGACCCCGCAATATAATAATAGGATTAGCCACGGAACATTACCCACCAAGAACCTTATTTAAATCAACGAGTGAGACCCCGCTTTTTTTCCTCCATTTTTGCCATCCGGATCCGCTCTATTAAAGCGATACAAGATTTTCCTCCTCTCGCTTCAACTAGTCAAACAAGGATTTGCTATCACAGAGTGGAAGCCATGCACTCGCCCTCTAATAGCAGACATAAATGTCCCGCGATGCACACCCTGGGACATTGAATGAGCTGCGCCTGGAAGGTCGCGCTCCATAGGACCATGATGCATTGGTTAGTATAAACGCATACTGACACTACTTACACACGTGTAGTACAGCGACTAGAGTGTAGTGAAGAGGCAGAGGAAGTGCAAAATCTAAAAATATAAATCCTATCAGAGGTCGGATGACATAGTTCAATGAGCCGATGACCCTGGGATGAGTAGAAACATCTACACGAAGAAAACAGGTCTTCAGAACAACGCGAGCAACTTTGAAGTATTTGAAGTATTGGTGAGTGCTGCCTTCTTTTTACCTTCTCCCGCTCCTCGCCAAATTTATGTAGTGAAGAGCCAGACAGCAATGAATTCGATAAGTAGATTTATTTCAGGAAAACAAGACACCTTAAACACCCACCAACAGGAGCAGACAGCAAGTCTTCTCCAGCACCGTGTACAAACTCCCCAAGGTTCCTCTCATGACAGTCCTACATTCTAACATTACATACTTACATTCTACTAGAATTACATACTAACATTCTACTATGTCTTACATTGGAATACTACGCAGAGCCCAGGACCTTCCAGCAATGAGCTCATGGTTTCATCCAGGAGTCTTGAAACCAGTAGGGGTGAGTAGTTCACTTCCCACTCCCTGTATTATATAAACGCAAACTAACACTACTTCCACAGGTATGCTACAGCACCCAGAGCACATCACTTTACAGCAATGAGCACCCGATTTAGGCTCATGGTTTACTCCCGAGTCTTCAGACCATAGGAGAAAGTAGTTCGCTACCCATTCCCTATATACTATAAACGCATACCAACACTACTTACACAGTTATACTACAACAGCTAGTATCTTACAGCACCCAGAGCCCATCCCATTCAAGCAATCACCTCGGTTTGGTCCCCAAGTCTCCACACCGGTAGACGTGAGTACTTCCCGCTTCCGGTATAATATAAACCCAAGATAGCGGTCAGTAGTTCGCTTCCCACTCCCTGTATGGTATAAACGCATACTAACACTACTTGCACACGTATGCTAGAACTCCATGTGTCTAGCCACCGCATTGTTTTTATCTTTGTTCGTGGTGGCCCGTGTATGTTCTAGAATTCTTTTTTTAAGTTCATATGTGGTGCTCCCTATATATTTTAATTTGCAGGGGCATTCAATTACATACACTACATACTTGCTTTTACAAGTGATCAGATTTTGTATTTTCCACATTTTTTTATTTGCCATTTGGAGTTCAGATGTTGGTTTGGCAATTTGACAGACTTTACAGCTGTAACATTTCACGAAACCTTTAGTTTGTAACCATTTTTTTTTTTTTTTGCAGAGTTTTATATAGCGCGAACTAGACCCGAACCGAATCAGGTATCAGAGCGCTTTACATAGCACCAGTTACGTTACATGAGGACGGACACACATTCATTTTAGGCACAGGGAGATTAAGTGATTTGCCCAGAATCACAGGAGGTTTTGGCGTCGTTACCGAGACTCGAACCCAGATCCCCAGGTCCGAGGTCGAGCGCCCTAGCCGTTAGGCCAACTCCTCTCCCCAACCATTGACTTCCTTTACTCATGGAGTTGACCCACAAGGAAGACTGGAAATCCTTAAAATTTTATGGCATAGACCAAGTGGCAGAAAGTAAACGAGGAGGAAACATGGAGAAAATCCTTTGTCGAAAGGAATCACGTCACATTTTAAAATTCAGAACAATGACCCCGTTTGGTTTAAATCTATTGGAGGAATTATACGTACATCTACAGTAAAATGGAACAGCTAAGGAAGCTTCAACCAACAATAGGCCCCAACGTGCACGCAAATGACTGAAAATGTAGCAGACAATAAGCGTAATCTAGATTGGAAATTATACCCAAAAAGCGAGTAATTTATAGTTTTCAAATTTAACATTAATGTAAGAAACATATTAAGGGGCCAAAAAATTTGAAACACAATTTGAAACAAAGATGTATGGTAAAAAGATGTTAAAATTTGTCTAAAAGAAAAATTGTGCTTTTTCACTGAAAATGCCTGGGGTGGTATTGTGAATCCATGATTATTTGTTTGCCAGTAATGGGTAAAAACTACATGTCCCATAATTCTTAGAGGCAGTTTCAAATGAAACAGGAAATGATGTAATTAACCTTTTGAAAAAACTTTAAAAACAAAGAAAAAAAGAGATGTTAAATGCCGTGATCAAGCAGTGGATGCTGCGAAATGCGACGGATTTGTTTGTCTTGTAATATGCCCTTAAAATATAGAAACTGAAAATAAAATAAAAAGAACATTGTAAACGAACACTTTTGGTGAGTGCGACCCGTTTCTCTGGATTTCTGGAAGTTTGGCAAAGTATTAGCGGCATGGTCCTGCCGCTGGACAACGCACCACAAAATGAGCGCCAGGCAAGCAGGGTAAATGGACTAACGTGGATATATATATATATATATATATATATATATATATATATATATATATATATATATATATATATATATATATATATATATATATATTACCTACTGGCGGTCGCCAGTAGGTAGTTATAGTTAGGATCGTTTTCCATAGGAAATCCGCAACATTCTATTGGGAATAACTTTGGCGCCGAATGAGGGATCTGCCTGTAATTTTCCTTACCTTTGCCTCGCTGCGCTCCGCTCCTTTCCTGAAAGTTTCGAGGGGATCCGTCAAGCGGGGGCCGAGATAAAAGGGGAGTCCCAAAACATGTTTTCCCCATGTTAATTTTCATAGGGCGGTTGGACTCACTTTTAGCCCGAACGGCTGAATGGATTTCCACCAAACGTGGCAAAATTGTAGGGACTGGAACCCCGATGTGCCTTTGCTATGTCTCAAGATATATGCTTCAGTGGTTTTTACGAAAATTAACTTTGAAAAAATATATATTGGGCTACATTGGGCTATATATATGTTAGAGCCCAAATGTAGCCCAATGTAGCCCAATGTAGCCCAAAGATGGCCACCAGAGACAAAAAAAAACAAATGTAGCCCAAATATCAGCCAGATGTAGCCCAACTATAGCCCAATGACAGAATGTCCCAGAGTGTTCTAAAGAACAACTAGAGCGCTAACAGTCTTACTTATGACAAAAGTATGGCACACCTGAAGTCATCTTGATTGGAATAAAGTGTTAACACTTAAAACATTTAATTTGCAAAGAAACAAAATGAGGGGGTTCATTTTGCCATAGAAATTATGATTAGTGCTGAAGAAAGAAAAATTAGGGCACATTTTGAGTGACTTCTCAAATCCTCTTATATTTCATTAAAAAAATTCTGATATGCAGTCTCCCAAGATGGCCACCAGAGACAAAAGAGCCCAAATGTAGCCCAAATATCAGCCAGATGTAGCCCAACTATAGCCCAATGACAGAATGTCCCAGAGTGTTCTAAAGAACAACTAGAACGCTAACAGTCTTACTTATGACAAAAGTATGGCACACCTGAAGTCATCTTGATTGGAATAAAGTGGTAACACTTAATACATTTAATTTGAAAAGGAACAAAATGAGGGGTTTCATTTTGCCATAGAAATTTATATATATATATATATATATATATATATATATATATATATATATATATATATATATATATATATATATATATATATATTTACTGAAAAAACCATAGGTTTCACACCAGTTATAGTTAGGAATTAGCATTTAAAAAACCTATTAAATTCACTGAAAAAACCATAGGTTTCACACCAGTTATAGTTAGGTGGAAATTTTACTCGCATAAAACCATTGAAATTCCCACGTTATAGTTAGTTGGACTCACTATAACTTGCGCGTGCAATGCACTGCTGATGATGTCACATATTACATCACTCATGACATGGTCAGTGACATCACTCATGACATCACTGATGACATCTCAAATGACATCCCTGATGACATCATCCAGTGAATGTGTATCTTTCTGAAAAATAAATATTTTTATATATGTATATCTAAAGGTTGATGGAAGAATAAATGGGTAAATAAATGTCTAAATGGATGTTTTTTTGTGTAAAATTGATTGGTTAACTGACTTATTGAATGTATCTTAGTGAATACATATATTAGCGAGTAGTGTTTAAATATTTAAATATCTGTATCTGTGTCTCACTTTGTGTATAAGTGGCTGCATGGGTTGGTGAGTAGCTACATGAGTGTGTATATGGGTTATTAGTTGTTTTTTTGAGTATCAGTATCAGTGTCTGTATGGTTCGGTGGGGGATATTACTTAGAGCACAGATGCATGAATGAGTGACTCACTATTTGTATGTATTTTGAAGACTGCAAAAAACACAGTTGATGGACAGAATGTAGAACAATGTCATACATTCACCCCAGTACAAGGATCTGGGCCTAAATCCATCGTTTATTTGCACTCCACACCACCCTGGGTTAGACACTGGCTATATGCAAATCAGCTCTGACCCTGTGCCTCATGGGAACAGTCCAGTCCGAACTACCAAGCCATGTCTTTCCCAGACCGGAATCAAGCATCCAAGGACCGGTTTCTGGCTATCAGCCTTCATCAGCCTGGATAGCTTGACTCCAGTGGTGTGGAGAGCCTGGGACTCACGTCTGAGCATACCCAGCCCACTCGGGGTGAAAATTGCAAAAAACACAGTTGATGGACAGAATGTAGAACAATGTCATACATTCACCCCAGTACAAGGATCTGGGCCTAAATCCATCGCTTTTTTGCACTCCACACCACCCTGGGTTAGACACTGGCTATATGCAAATCAGCTCTGACCCTGTGCCTCATGGGAACAGTCCAGTCCAAACTACCAAGCCATGTCTTTCCCAGACCGGAATCAAGCATCCAAGGACCGGTTTCTGGCTATCAGCCTTCATCAGCCTGGATAGCTTGACTCCAGTGGTGTGGAGAGCCTGGGACTCACGTCTGAGCATACCCAGCCCACTCGGGGTGAAAATTGCAAAAAACACAGTTGATGGACAGAATCTAGAACAATGTCATACATTCACCCCAGTACAAGGATCTGGGCCTAAATCCATCCTTTATTTGCACTCCACACCACCCTGGGTTAGACACTGGCTATATGCAAATCAGCTCTGACCCTGTGCCTCATGGGAACAGTCCAGTCCGAACTACCAAGCCATGTCTTTCCCAGACCGGAATCAAGCATCCAAGGACCGGTTTCTGGCTATCAGCCTTCATCAGCCTGGATAGCTTGACTCCAGTGGTGTGGAGAGCCTGGGACTCACGTCTGAGCATACCCAGCCCACTCGGGGTGAAAATTGCGAAAAACACAGTTGATGGACAGAATGTAGAACAATGTCATACATTCACCCCAGTACAAGGATCTGGGCCTAAATCCATCGTTTTTTTGCACTCCACACCACCCTGGGTTAGACACTGGCTATATGCAAATCAGCTCTGACCCTGTGCCTCATGGGAACAGTCCAGTCCGAACTACCAAGCCATGTCTTTCCCAGACCGGAATCAAGCATCCAAGGACCGGTTTCTGGCTATCAGCCTTCATCAGCCTGGATAGCTTGACTCCAGTGGTGTGGAGAGCCTGGGACTCACGTCTGAGCATACCCAGCCCACTCGGGGTGAAAATTGCAAAAAACACAGTTGATGGACAGAATGTAGAACAATGTCATACATTCACCCCAGTACAAGGATCTGGGCCTAAATCCATCGTTTTTTTGCACTCCACACCACCCTGGGTTAGACACTGGCTATATGCAAATCAGCTCTGACCCTGTGCCTCATGGGAACAGTCCAGTCCGAACTACCAAGCCATGTCTTTCCCAGACCGGAATCAAGCATCCAAGGACCGGTTTCTGGCTATCAGCCTTCATCAGCCTGGATAGCTTGACTCCAGTGGTGTGGAGAGCCTGGGACTCACGTCTGAGCATACCCAGCCCACTCGGGGTGAAAATTGCAAAAAACACAGTTGATGGACAGAATGTAGAACAATGTCATACATTCACCCCAGTACAAGGATCTGGGCCTAAATCCATCGTTTTTTTGCACTCCACACCACCCTGGGATAGACACTGGCTATATGCAAATCAGCTCTGACCCTGTGCCTCATGGGAACAGTCCAGTCCGAACTACCAAGCCATGTCTTTCCCAGACCGGAATCAAGCATCCAAGGACCGGTTTCTGGCTATCAGCCTTCATCAGCCTAGATAGCTTGACTCCAGTGGTGTGGAGAGTCTGGGACTCTCCACACCACTGGAGAGAAACCGGTCCTTGGATGCTTGATTCCGGTCTGGGAAAGACATGGCTTGGTAGTTCGGACTGGACTGTTCCCATGAGGCACAGGGTCAGAGCTGATTTGCATATAGCCAGTGTCTAACCCAGGGTGGTGTGGAGTGCAAAAAACGATGGATTTAGGCCCAGATCCTTGTACTGGGGTGAATGTATGACATTGTTCTACATTCTGTCCATCAACTGTGTTTTTTGCAATTTTCACCCCGAGTGGGCTGGGTATGCTCAGACGTGAGTCCCAGGCTCTCCACACCACTGGAGTCAAGCTATCCAGGCTGATGAAGGCTGATAGCCAGAAACCGGTCCTTGGATGCTTGATTACGGTCTGGGAAAGACATGGCTTGGTAGTTCGGACTGGACTGTTCCCATGAGGCACATGGTCAGAGCTGATTTGCATATAGCCAGTGTCTAACCCAGGGTGGTGTGGAGTGCAAAAAAACGATGGATTTAGGCCCAGATCCTTGTACTGGGGTGAATGTCTGACATTGTTCTACATTCTTTCCATCAACTGTGTTTTTTGCAATTTTCACCCCGAGTGGGCTGGGTATGCTCAGACGTGAGTCCCAGGCTCTCCACACCACTGGAGTCAAGCTATCCAGGCTGATGAAGGCTGATAGCCAGAAACCGGTCCTTGGATGCTTGATTCCGGTCTGGGAAAGACATGGCTTGGTAGTTCGGACTGGACTGTTCCCATGAGGCACAGGGGCAGAGCTGATTTGCATATAGCCAGTGTCTAACCCAGGGTGGTGTGGAGCGCAAAAAAACGATGGATTTAGGCCCAGATCCTTGTACTGGGGTGAATGTATGACATTGTTCTACATTCTGTCCATCAACTGTGTTTTTTGCAATTTTCACCCCGAGTGGGCTGGGTATGCTCAGACGTGAGTCCCAGGCTCTCCACACCACTGGAGTCAAGCTATCCAGGCTGATGAAGGCTGATAGCCAGAAACCGGTCCTTGGATGCTTGATTCCGGTCTGTGAAAGACATGGCTTGGTAGTTCGGACTGGACTGTTCCCATGAGGCACAGGGTCAGAGCTGATTTGCATATAGCCAGTGTCTAACCCAGGGTGGTGTGGAGTGCAAAAAAACGATGGATTTAGGCCCAGATCCTTGTACTGGGGTGAATGTATGACATTGTTCTACATTCTGTCCATCGACTGTGTTTTTTGCAATTTTCACCCCGAGTGGGCTGGGTATGCTCAGACGTGAGTCCCAGGCTCTCCACACCACTGGAGTCAAGCTATCCAGGCTGATGAAGGCTGATAGCCAGAAACCGGTCCTTGGATGCTTGATTCCGGTCTGGGAAAGACATGGCTTGGTAGTTCGGACTGGACTGTTCCCATGAGGCACAGGGTCAGAGCTGATTTGCATATAGCCAGTGTCTATCCCAGGGTGGTGTGGAGTGCCAAAAAACGATGGATTTAGGCCCAGATCCTTGTACTGGGGTGAATGTGTGACATTGTTCTACATTCTGTCCATCAACTGTGTTTTTTGAAATTTTCACCCCGAGTGGGCTGGGTATGCTCAGACGTGAGTCCCAGGCTCTCCACACCACTGGAGTCAAGCTATCCAGGCTGATGAAGGCTGATTGCCAGAAACCGGTCCTTGGATGCTTGATTCCGGTCTGGGAAAGACATGGCTTGGTAGTTCGGACTGGACTGTTCCCATGAGGCACAGGGTCAGAGCTGATTTGCATAAAGCCAGTGTCTAACCCAGGGTGGTGTGGAGTGCCAAAAAACGATGGATTTAGGCCCAGATCCTTGTACTGGGGTGAATGTATGACATTGTTCTACATTCTGTCCATCAACTGTGTTTTTTGCAATTTTCACCCCGAGTGGGCTGGGTATGCTCAGACGTGAGTCCCAGGCTCTCCACACCACTGGAGTCAAGCTATCCAGGCTGATGAAGGCTGATAGCCAGAAACCGGTCCTTGGATGCTTGATTCCGGTCTGGGAAAGACATGGCTTGGTAGTTCGGACTGGACTGTTCCCATGAGGCACAGGGTCAGAGCTGATTTGCATATAGCCAGTGTCTAGCCCAGGGTGGTGTGGAGTGCAAAAAAACGATGGATTTAGGCCCAGATCCTTGTACTGGGGTGAATGTATGACATTGTTCTACATTCTGTCCATCAACTGTGTTTTTTGCAATTTTCACCCCGAGTGGGCTGGGTATGCTCAGACGTGAGTCCCAGGTTCTCCACACCACTGGAGTCAAACTATCCAGGCTGATGAAGGCTGATAGCCAGAAACCGGTCCTTGGATGCTTGATTCCGGTCTGGGAAAGACATGGCTTGGTAGTTCGGACTGGACTGTTCCCATGAGGCACAGGGTCAGAGCTGATTTGCATATAGCCAGTGTCTATCCCAGGGTGGTGTGGAGTGCCAAAAAACGATGGATTTAGGCCCAGATCCTTGTACTGGGGTGAATGTATGACATTGTTCTACATTCTGTCCATCAACTGTGTTTTTTGAAATTTTCACCCCGAGTGGGCTGGGTATGCTCAGACGTGAGTCCCAGGCTCTCCACACCACTGGAGTCAAGCTATCCAGGCTGATGAAGGCTGATTGCCAGAAACCGGTCCTTGGATGCTTGATTCCGGTCTGGGAAAGACATGGCTTGGTAGTTCGGACTGGACTGTTCCCATGAGGCACAGGGTCAGAGCTGATTTGCATAAAGCCAGTGTCTAACCCAGGGTGGTGTGGAGTGCCAAAAAACGATGGATTTAGGCCCAGATCCTTGTACTGGGGTGAATGTATGACATTGTTCTACATTATGTCCATCAACTGTGTTTTTTGCAATTTTCACCCCGAGTGGGCTGGGTATGCTCAGACGTGAGTCCCAGGCTCTCCACACCACTGGAGTCAAGCTATCCAGGCTGATGAAGGCTGATAGCCAGAAACCGGTCCTTGGATGCTTGATTCCGGTCTGGGAAAGACATGGCTTGGTAGTTCGGACTGGACTGTTCCCATGAGGCACTGGGTCAGAGCTGATTTGCATATAGCCAGTGTCTAGCCCAGGGTGGTGTGGAGTGCAAAAAAACGATGGATTTAGGCCCAGATCCTTGTACTGGGGTGAATGTATGACATTGTTCTACATTCTGTCCATCAACTGTGTTTTTTGCAATTTTCACCCGAGTGGGCTGGGTATGCTCAGACGTGAGTCCCAGGCTCTCCACACCACTGGAGTCATGCTATCCAGGCTGATGAAGGCTGATAGCCAGAAACCGGTCCTTGGATGCTTGATTCCGGTCTGGGAAAGACATGGCTTGGTAGTTCGGACTGGACTGTTCCCATGAGGCACAGGGTCAGAGCTGATTTGCATATAGCCATTGTCTAACCCAGGGTGGTGTGGAGTGCAAAAAAACGATGGATTTAGGCCCGGATCCTTGTACTGGGGTGAATGTATGACATTGTTCTACATTCTGTCCATCAACTATGTTTTTTGCAATTTTCACCCCGAGTGGGCTGGGTATGCTCAGACGTGAGTCCCAGGCTCTCCACACCACTGGAGTCAAGCTATCCAGGCTGATGAAGGCTGATAGCCAGAAACCGGTCCTTGGATGCTTGATTCCGGTCTGGGAAAGACATGGCTTGGTAGTTCGGACTGGACTGTTCCCATGAGGCACAGGGTCAGAGCTGATTTGCATATAGCCAGTGTCTAACCCAGGGTGGTGTGGAGTGCAAAAAAACGATGGATTTAGGCCCAGATCCTTGTACTGGGGTGAATGTATGACATTGTTCTACATTCTGTCCATCAACTGTGTTTTTTGCAATTTTCACCCCGAGTGGGCTGGGTATGCTCAGACGTGAGTCCCAGGCTCTCCACACCACTGGAGTCAAGCTATCCAGGCTGATGAAGGCTGATTGCCAGAAACCGGTCCTTGGATGCTTGATTCCGGTCTGGGAAAGACATGGCTTGGTAGTTCGGACTGGACTGTTCCCATGAGGCACAGGGTCAGAGCTGATTTGCATATAGCCAGTGTCTAACCCAGGGTGGTGTGGAGTGCCAAAAAACGATGGATTTAGGCCCAGATCCTTGTACTGGGGTGAATGTATGACATTGTTCTACATTCTGTCCATCAACTGTGTTTTTTGCAATTTTCACCCCGAGTGGGCTGGGTATGCTCAGACGTGAGTCCCAGGCTCTCCACACCACTGGAGTCAAGCTATCCAGGCTGATGAAGGCTGATAGCCAGAAACCGGTCCTTGGATGCTTGATTCCTGTCTGGGAAAGACATGGCTTGGTAGTTCGGACTGGACTGTTCCCATGAGGCACAGGGTCAGAGCTGATTTGCATATAGCCATTGTCTAACCCAGGGTGGTGTGGAGTGCAAAAAAACGATGGATTTAGGCCCGGATCCTTGTACTGGGGTGAATGTATGACATTGTTCTACATTCTGTCCATCAACTATGTTTTTTGCAATTTTCACCCCGAGTGGGCTGGGTATGCTCAGACGTGAGTCCCAGGCTCTCCACACCACTGGAGTCAAGCTATCCAGGCTGATGAAGGCTGATAGCCAGAAACCAGTCCTTGGATGCTTGATTCCGGTCTGGGAAAGACATGGCTTGGTAGTTCGGACTGGACTGTTCCCATGAGGCACAGGGTCAGAGCTGATTTGCATATAGCCAGTGTCTAACCCAGGGTGGTGTGGAGTGCAAAAAAACGATGGATTTAGGCCCAGATCCTTGTACTGGGGTGAATGTATGACATTGTTCTACATTCTGTCCATCAACTGTGTTTTTTGCAATTTTCACCCCGAGTGGGCTGGGTATGCTCAGACGTGAGTCCCAGGCTCTCCACACCACTGGAGTCAAGCTATCCAGGCTGATGAAGGCTGATAGCCAGAAACCGGTCCTTGGATGCTTGATTCCGGTCTGGGAAAGACATGGCTTGGTAGTTCGGACTGGACTGTTCCCATGAGGCACAGGGTCAGAGCTGATTTGCATATAGCCAGTGTCTAGCCCAGGGTGGTGTGGAGTGCAAAAAAACGATGGATTTAGGCCCAGATCCTTGTACTGGGGTGAATGTATGACATTGTTCTACATTCTGTCCATCAACTGTGTTTTTTGCAATTTTCACCCGAGTGGGCTGGGTATGCTCAGACGTGAGTCCCAGGCTCTCCACACCACTGGAGTCATGCTATCCAGGCTGATGAAGGCTGATAGCCAGAAACCGGTCCTTGGATGCTTGATTCCGGTCTGGGAAAGACATGGCTTGGTAGTTCGGACTGGACTGTTCCCATGAGGCACAGGGTCAGAGCTGATTTGCATATAGCCATTGTCTAACCCAGGGTGGTGTGGAGTGCAAAAAAACGATGGATTTAGGCCCGGATCCTTGTACTGGGGTGAATGTATGACATTGTTCTACATTCTGTCCATCAACTATGTTTTTTGCAATTTTCACCCCGAGTGGGCTGGGTATGCTCAGACGTGAGTCCCAGGCTCTCCACACCACTGGAGTCAAGCTATCCAGGCTGATGAAGGCTGATAGCCAGAAACCGGTCCTTGGATGCTTGATTCCGGTCTGGGAAAGACATGGCTTGGTAGTTCGGACTGGACTGTTCCCATGAGGCACAGGGTCAGAGCTGATTTGCATATAGCCAGTGTCTAACCCAGGGTGGTGTGGAGTGCAAAAAAACGATGGATTTAGGCCCAGATCCTTGTACTGGGGTGAATGTATGACATTGTTCTACATTCTGTCCATCAACTGTGTTTTTTGCAATTTTCACCCCGAGTGGGCTGGGTATGCTCAGACGTGAGTCCCAGGCTCTCCACACCACTGGAGTCAAGCTATCCAGGCTGATGAAGGCTGATTGCCAGAAACCGGTCCTTGGATGCTTGATTCCGGTCTGGGAAAGACATGGCTTGGTAGTTCGGACTGGACTGTTCCCATGAGGCACAGGGTCAGAGCTGATTTGCATATAGCCAGTGTCTAACCCAGGGTGGTGTGGAGTGCCAAAAAACGATGGATTTAGGCCCAGATCCTTGTACTGGGGTGAATGTATGACATTGTTCTACATTCTGTCCATCAACTGTGTTTTTTGCAATTTTCACCCCGAGTGGGCTGGGTATGCTCAGACGTGAGTCCCAGGCTCTCCACACCACTGGAGTCAAGCTATCCAGGCTGATGAAGGCTGATAGCCAGAAACCGGTCCTTGGATGCTTGATTCCTGTCTGGGAAAGACATGGCTTGGTAGTTCGGACTGGACTGTTCCCATGAGGCACAGGGTCAGAGCTGATTTGCATATAGCCATTGTCTAACCCAGGGTGGTGTGGAGTGCAAAAAAACGATGGATTTAGGCCCGGATCCTTGTACTGGGGTGAATGTATGACATTGTTCTACATTCTGTCCATCAACTATGTTTTTTGCAATTTTCACCCCGAGTGGGCTGGGTATGCTCAGACGTGAGTCCCAGGCTCTCCACACCACTGGAGTCAAGCTATCCAGGCTGATGAAGGCTGATAGCCAGAAACCGGTCCTTGGATGCTTGATTCCGGTCTGGGAAAGACATGGCTTGGTAGTTCGGACTGGACTGTTCCCATGAGGCACAGGGTCAGAGCTGATTTGCATATAGCCAGTGTCTAACCCAGGGTGGTGTGGAGTGCAAAAAAACGATGGATTTAGGCCCAGATCCTTGTACTGGGGTGAATGTATGACATTGTTCTACATTCTGTCCATCAACTGTGTTTTTTGCAATTTTCACCCTGAGTGGGCTGGGTATGCTCAGACGTGAGTCCCAGGCTCTCCACACCACTGGAGTCAAGCTATCCAGGCTGATGAAGGCTGATTGCCAGAAACCGGTCCTTGGATGCTTGATTCCGGTCTGGGAAAGACATGGCTTGGTAGTTCGGACTGGACTGTTCCCATGAGGCACAGGGTCAGAGCTGATTTGCATATAGCCAGTGTCTAACCCAGGGTGGTGTGGAGTGCCAAAAAACGATGGATTTAGGCCCAGATCCTTGTACTGGGGTGAATGTATGACATTGTTCTACATTCTGTCCATCAACTGTGTTTTTTGCAATTTTCACCCCGAGTGGGCTGGGTATGCTCAGACGTGAGTCCCAGGCTCTCCACACCACTGGAGTCAAGCTATCCAGGCTGATGAAGGCTGATAGCCAGAAACCGGTCCTTGGATGCTTGATTCCTGTCTGGGAAAGACATGGCTTGGTAGTTCGGACTGGACTGTTCCCATGAGGCACATGGTCAGAGCTGATTTGCATATAGCCAGTGTTTAACCAAGGGTGGTGTGGAGTGCAAAAAAACGATGGATTTAGGCCCAGATCCTTGTACTGGGGTGAATGTATAACATTGTTCTACATTCTGTCCATCAACTGTGTTTTTTGCAATTTTCACCCCGAGTGGGCTGGGTATGCTCAGACTTGAGTCCCAGGCTCTCCACACCACTGGAGTCAAGCTATCCAGGCTGATGAAGGCTGATAGCCAGAAACCGGTCCTTGGATGCTTGATTACGGTCTGGGAAAGACATGGCTTGGTAGTTCGGACTGGACTGTTCCCATGAGGCACAGGGTCAGAGCTGATTTGCATATAGCCAGTGTCTAACCCAGGGTGGTGTGGAGTGCGAAAAAACGATGGATTTAGGCCCAGATCCTTGTACTGGGGTGAATGTATGACATTGTTCTACATTCTGTCCATCAACTGTGTTTTTTGCAATTTTCACCCCGAGTGGGCTGGGTATGCTCAGACGTGAGTCCCAGGCTCTCCACACCACTGGAGTCAAGCTATCCTGGCTGATGAAGGCTGATAGCCAGAAACCGGTCCTTGGATGCTTGATTCCGGTCTGGGAAAGACATGGCTTGGTAGTTCGGACTGGACTGTTCCCATGAGGCACAGGGTCAGAGCTGATTTGCATATAGCCAGTGTCAAACCCAGGGGGGTGTGGAGTGCAAAAAAACGATGGATTTAGGCCCAGATCCTTGTACTGGGGTGAATGTATGACATTGTTCTACATTCTGTCCATCAACTGTGTTTTTTGCAATTTTCACCCCGAGTGGGCTGGGTATGCTCAGACGTGAGTCCCAGGCTCTCCACACCACTGGAGTCAAGCTATCCAGGCTGATGAAGGCTGATAGCCAGAAACCGGTCCTTGGATGCTTGATTCCGGTCTGGGAAAGACATGGCTTGGTAGTTCGGACTGGACTGTTCCCATGAGGCACAGGGTCAGAGCTGATTTGCATATAGCCAGTGTCTAACCCAGGGTGGTGTGGAGTGGAAAAAAACGATGGATTTAGGCCCAGATCCTTGTACTGGGGTGAATGTATGACATTGTTCTACATTTTGTCCATCAACTGTGTGTTTTTGTATTTTGAAGACAGCATGTGTGCAAGACTGTATGGGTGGATGATTGTGTGTATGGGTGGGTTAGTGAGTATGTGTTTTTATAATTGATAGTTTAAGAGAGTAAATATGTTTCCGTTTCTGTAGAAGTATGTGTAGTGGTGTGTATATAGCAGTATGATCAAGTAAATGTTTTTTTGATAGTTTATTTGCATGTGTGAATTTGTGTGTGAGTAACTATATGGATGAGTATTAGTGTGTAACAGGATGTATAGGTGTATGAGTACATATGATGAGTAAGTACATGCATGAGTGACTATATAGAACTGTTGGTGAATGAGTGGATGTGTATGTAGATGTTGGAATTACCTAATAAGTTGTTGTAATTGGTATTGGTTTCTCCTTTTTTAAGAAAATGTTAGTTTCTATTTTTGAATGTGTGTGTCAAAGGTTATTTTATGCTGATAGGAGGTCTGTCACTTTGTCACAAGGATGTTGTCATCAGTGATGTCATTTGAGATGTCATCAGTGATGTCATGAGTGATGTCACTGACCATGTCGTGAGTGATGTAATATGTGACGTCATCAGCAGTGCATTGCACGCGCAAGTTATAGTGAGTCCAACTAACTATAACGTGGGAATTTCAATGGTTTTATGCGAGTAAAATTTCCACCTAACTATAACTGGTGTGAAACCTATGGTTTTTTCAGTGAATATATATATATATATATATGTCAAACACAAACAGGAAACCCTTTGAAGATACGTGCCACACGAAGGTAAATCAGCTCTCTTTATTATGGTCGCCTGCCGGCAGGAAATAATGAGGGACAGCTTTTCAGAATAAAATGCCAGACGCGTTTCAGGTTAAGACCTTTCTTCAGTGGCATGTAGTTGTGAGAGGCTGCAAGCGCAAGTAGAACTGCACAGTTTATAATTTCCAGCACCTGTCCTTGTGGGCGTGGTCATTCGCATGGCCCTGTGGGTGATGTAGTGCAGTTCTAGTATTGCCCCAGTGGGTTCGCTTCTCGAAGTCTCTGAGTGAACTGGATAAATCTTGCATTGTCCAAAATAGTGCCTGCCCAGCTTTAAGACTGCCAAATTGTAGCTTGCGAGCTGGCTCCTTCCCTGCAAAAAGGCTCCAGCTCTCCTTCGTTCACAAATGCTACAGCACCCGCGTGGTGCCGCAGCTGACCCGCAACAGCGGTGGGCTTCTCTTCGCGACCGGGTAACAGCCGCCTTTAATGTCAAACACAAACAGGAAACCCTTTGAAGATACGTGCCACACGAAGGTAAATCAGCTCTCTTTATTATGGTCGCCTGCCGGCAGGAAATAATGAGGGACAGCTTTTCAGAATAAAATGCCAGACGCGTTTCAGGTTAAGACCTTTCTTCAGTGGCATGTAGTTGTGAGAGGCTGCAAGCGCAAGTAGAACTGCACAGTTTATAATTTCCAGCACCTGTCCTTGTGGGCGTGGTCATTCGCATGGCCCTGTGGGTGATGTAGTGCAGTTCTAGTATTGCCCCATATATATTCAAGCTCAAGTCTGTACCAAAAGCGACGGGGCACTGGCGGTGGGTGCCGCTAACACGGTGGTACGCCGTGTATTAAATGCCGCTCCAAATCTCCTCCCCCAGCCGGGAAAGAAAAGGCAGCACTCGCAGGGTGTTTTGTCAGTTTCTTCCAAATTTATTCAAGGAGCGCTTGAATAAATTTGGAAGAAAGTGACAAAACACCCCACGAGTGCTGCCTTTTCTTTCCCGGCTGGGGGAGGAGATTTGGAGCGGCATATATATATATATATATATATATATATATATATATATATATATATACATATACATATATATATACATATATATATATATATAAATACAAACAAGCGGTTCCTTCCGGGATCGAGCCCGCTGTCAGGTGGTGCGTGGTACCGGTGGAACCACCGCCGGTTACGTGTTAAAGCCAAAGTCAAAAGTTAACACGCACACTCGAAAGTCTTTTCAATCCAGAGCAGAAAATGTATTTCTCCAAAACGTTACGCGTTTTGCCAAATTAATGGCTTGATCACACGTGCATGTTACGTGCATAAATAAAGGAAGGAAAGCGACATAGGACTCTTTGTTGTAATCATCACAGTAGCCCAGAAACTTGTCAGCCATGTTGGAATGGATAATGTCATACCCACAACACATTAAGACGTGGGTTCTTCACTCATGAGTTCACGCAAAGTGCATACATTTATATTATGGTCGTGTTTCAAGTAAATTAATACCAAACTAATATGCCCCCGTTTTACATGGGAATAGAATACATTCACAGTGAATGGTATTATTAAAACAAGCAATTCCTATAGCACATGTGTCTAATGGTCACAGTTATTGGGACTTAATATAAAGTCCTATTAGATGTAGTACCAGGGCCGAGCAGGGAAGTATACAGGAGGAGCTAGATGCAATCGCCAAGTGGCTTCATGATCATACTATAGTTGGTCACTTCACGGGTTCCCTACCCTTTTCTTCACCCGGGCCAGCACTTAAGATAAGATAAGGATCACTATTTTGTCATTTTATTCTCACATTATGGATTGGTGTCAACACAGTTTTTTTAAAAATTACATTGGGACCCATAGGACCTTATATATTGCCACTTGGCGAATGCAAGACGTGGTGTATTGTATGGTTTTGGAAGTAATACTTTTCCAGTACTTACAAGCACTGTGTGAGAAAGCACACTAATCACTATTGGCACGACTGATGGGACGTATGATGATAAAGCCACTTGGCGATTGCATCTAGCTCCTTCTGGGCTACTACGATGATTACAACAAAGAGTCCTATGTCGCTTTCCTTTGTTTATTTATGCACGTAACACTATTATCTCGGCGTGTGCGTAACGTTTTGGAGAAATACATTTTCTGCTCTGGATTGAAAAGACTTTCGAGTGTGCGTGTTAACTTTTGACTTTTGCTTTAAAATATATATATATATATATATATATATATATATATTCACTGAAAAAACCATAGGTTATAGACCATATATAGTTAGGAATTAGCATTTAAAAAACCTTATTTTACTCACACAAAACCATTGAAATTCCATATATAGTTAGTTGCACTAACTATATATCGCGCACCCGCAATCCACTGCTGATCATGTCACATATTACATCATTCATGACATGGTCAGTGACATCACTGATGACATCACTGATGACATCTCAAATGGCATCACTGATGACATCACTGATGACAACATCCAGTGACTGTATGTTTCTGTAAAGTTAAAATATGTCTTACATATTGAAGAATGAGTGGATGTATAAGTGTCTGGATGAAGGATTTAGTAGGTGCGTGACTGACTGTATGAGTGAGTGATTAAATGTGTCTCACTGAATGCATGGGTTAGTGACTAAACTGTCTTAATTTGTGCATCATTATGTCTGTTGTGATGTAAACTGCTGCATGTGTTGATCATTAGCTATACGAGAGGCTATATGTGTTATTAATTGGTTGCCCAAGTATTTCTATGGGAGATTGAGTTTGTGTGGGGGTGGCTGGAAGGTGTGTGACTCTGTGCATAGATGTGTGAGCAGTTTATTCACTAGGTGTATGAGTTCAAGAGTGCATGTGGAAACAGCTACATGGGCAGTTGACTGTGTGCATGAGTGTATTGATGAGTGAATGGATATCTCAATGCTACATGTCATAGTAAGTACATATGTAAAACACAGTACATGTGAGAGTTGGCATATATAAATAACTGTGCATGAGAGCCACTGAATGAGTGAGTGGTTGTATCGATCATTGTGAACTTGTATCAGGGATTGTATAAGAGAGTAAATATGTGTTAGTATATGTTTCAATAAGTAAGGTGTGTATAACTGTATAGTTGAAGAAATGGAGGTGAGATTGTTTCTTTGCATGACTGACTGGGTGTGTGAGTAACTCCATGGATGAGTGGCAGTGTGTGAGTGTCTGTATACACTGAGTGTATCTAAGGTTATATTAGAGTCTGAAGAGGTTTATCGTATTAGCACAAGAATGATGTCAAATGAGATGTCATCAGTGATGTCATCAGTGATGTCATTTGAGATGTCATCAGTGATGTCATCAGTGATGTCACTGACCATGTCATGAATGATGTAATATGTGACATGATCAGCAGTGGATTGCGGGTGCGCGATATATAGTTAGTGCAACTAACTATATATGGAATTTCAATGGTTTTGTGTGAGTAAAATAAGGTTTTTTAAATGCTAATTCCTAACTATATATGGTCTATAACCTATGGTTTTTTCAGTGAATTTCAATGGTTTTTTAATAGCAAATATCATAAGCTGTCGAATGTCAAGTACGTGGTAAGTAAAAACATTTTCGTGTTTATGCACACTGATCTGCTTTGAATGCTGCCCCCCACCCCTCATTTCTATTAGGAGTACTCTCTCTTTGCAGATAGTGAACGGTAGTTAACGCAGGCCTTTGCCCCCGTTGTAATCCGTCGTGCCTGCTTCTCTCTCCATTTGATTGATTGTTCTCTTTGGTTCATTCTCTATTTACAAACAAGCACAGAGTCGCAATACTCTGTTTAGTCTTTGCAGATAGCGAAAAATCGTGTAAAAAAACAAAAGGAATCGAGCAAAATCAGTAGGCCACTAATGGGATCTCTTTTTGACCTCCCTAAAATAGAAACATTAGGAACAACCTGTTGATAATACCAATGTGTATGTACATAAGCGGCGTTCATTTGTGTTCACAGTACCCCTTGTTGATTGTTTGAATCGAGCATTGAATTGTTCGAAGTTGGTTCTCTTAAGAATCTTCTCTGCCTGCAAACGAGGAAGAATAGGAATATTCTCTCTCCCTTTGCAGATAGTGAAGGGTAGGTAACGCAAACCTTTAACACGTCGTGCCTATTTCGTTCCTCATTGATTGATTGTTTCCCCAAACATTGACTGTTTGGGAATTGGTTCTTTTTGGAGGTATTCCCTGTTTGCAAATATACGTAGGAAAATCTTTGCAAATAGTGAAAGGGTACGTAATGCGGACCTTTCTCCCCCGTTGTAATCTGTCATGCCTATCTACTCCCCACTGATTGATGCACTGCACCTGTTTCACCCGGACCATTTACTAGAGATACGTCATCTGGCCCGACCAGAGAGCACCCCTAGTGAAAAGGACATATGCAATAATAACGAAGTGATCACTGTATCCTGTTAACAGAAACTTTAGCATGAAACAACCTGGAAAGAAAAGAATAGGAGAACGAAAATCAGTAGGCCACTGATGAACATGAACTTTTATTAAACAACGAACAAAGAAACGATAACATAACGTAATGATAAAACCTATTAATGTCCTAGAAACAAGAAAACGTTAGAAATATGCCAGTGGTGAGAGACCAGAAAAACAGTAAGAGAAACCAAATCACCCCTCGCTGTCCCACCGCCTGCCACGCCAAAAAAATCGATAGACTAGGGAAAATGCAAGTCAGTAGAACATCCGCCCCCACTCTGGAAACTTCCAAGGTGGGGCAGGGTTGCGGCTACGCCCAGCCGGGAGCAGCCCATATAAGGCGGGTCCTGCTGCCACGCCTCGGCCAGGAGATCCTAACGTAGGGTGTAGCCGGATGAGAGGCCGAGGCCAGCGGGACCCGGCCAGGGGATTGCCTTTACAACGCTGAAGAGTTGCAGGGGGGGGATTGCTCCTCGACCCTCCCCTCTCTCTCCCAGTCCGGCCGCGGTGGCCCTTGAGAGTTTCAGGTAGTCCCGCCACATGCTCTTCCGGTCCGGCCACCAACGGTCGGGGGGCCGAGGCCGACGGGATCCGGCTGCAGCCGATAAACCAAGGAACCCGTTCATGGGGCCAGAGCCAGGGGCGTCCGGCCGACATCCACCGGAAGCCTGGCCCAAAGACGGACGGGACATTTTTTCTTTTCTCCTTCGTAATAGCAGCGGCAACACGCCAGGCACCACTTCTTTCGTCAAAAATGGCTTTGACAACACTGGGGGGGGATGTCTTGCACATGCCTCCGACCCCCCCCCCGTCCTCATCGCCACCGGCCATAACAAATGTCAAGCGGGGCGCCGTGGGGTGCACTGGGAGGGAGAGACGGTGCGAACAGGCCTCTCCCGCCTCCTCAGGTGAAGGCTTCCCAGCTGCACCCTCAGCGCTCCAGGCGCCCCGAAAAGGGTTCTTCCACTGTGGCGATGCTGCAACGTCTCGCCCGGCAGGGTGGAGCCCGTCCGCTCATGTGACCCCGCGATCGCCGGTAGCTGCCGAACTCTCAAAATGGCGATCGACCTGGCAAGAGCGGGCCCAGCATGAAGAAATGGCCCGGTCACTGGTTGACTCCACCACCGTAGTCCTCCACGACCTTGAAGATTCTAGAGGAGCCGCGGGAGTCTCCGACCCCCGATGGGGAATGACTGCCATGATCGCCCGTGGAGTGACGAAACTGTATCCGCGGGACGTCGGCGCTCCCATGCTGGCGCCAGCCTCACTTTGAATTACTAGAATCCTGCAGACCTCAGTTCCGGTGAAAGCACAGTGTGACCCGGTAGGAAAAATTGTTGCACCCCCTCCCCTTTTTGAGTGATAGTTCAAACCACCGATCCTTTCCTTTGCCCTTTTAACGGAACTTTGGACTGCCTCCCCCTCTTTTACATTTTCTAGAGAAAACAAAACATTAACCACTACATTACCATAGCAGTTGACACCAGAACTGTTTTCAAATTGAAAACCAACAACATCTTCAACAGAATCCTTTTTGTTTCTGCTGTGACCCTGCTACAGCACAGGCATTGTCCCCAGCAGTAATTCTGCAATGCCGGTAAGAATAGCTGTGGTGCCTACTGGACTCACTCACCCCCGCGGCGCCCCACGCCGTTATTTGCTGGGCGGCAACTTACTAGACATCACTTTCGTGCCATCTAGATTTCAGCGCGTTCTGCTGCCTTGGAACTATTCGCACAACAGACTGCTACTGACGACCCACCCCCACGCAACATCTTCTGAATTTTCATAATTTGAAAGAACTAGTAACATGTCCTCATCAGGAATTCAAAAGAAATTGCCACGGTCTCTTCGTTGTTTAAATGTTTTTACTGTTTTTGTTTTGTTGTATATATTTATATGTTATTAAAGTTTTATATTCCTACTACTTTGTTGGAGTGCTATATATTTTTAATGTGACACATAATTGTAAAAACTTTGATGTACAAAGAGTCATTCCTGGAATCTTCCGCTTCAGGCTCGGTCCCCTCCCCAATCACAATACAGGATGGTTTTCAGATAGTAGGAACACGTGTGGTGTGACGGATCTCATCGGGTGTGGGCCTTGATCTACTATAACTCCTTTGAAGAGGGGTGATTCTTTACAGCTGGAGCCATAAACTACATCTGCAGGGCTAGCTGATAGCCTGGACAATCGGACACAGAGGAAGAGGAGTGTCAGAGGGTGCGGTAGTGAATAGGGCGAAAGGGAGGTGTCGGGCGGGCACAGAGTGTGATTCTCAGGGAAGAGCAGCGCAGATGGAGGGAGGTTTATTGCCCATGCATAAGACAGAGAGCGGGGGTGACCAGTGCCTGGGGAAGATGCTTGCGAGGGTGGGGAGCCATGCTACGAATCGACAGCGTGCAGAGAGTGGGTCTGGTCAAGGCATCTAAAATGGCTGCCGTGCACGACAAAAGTGTGGCATTTCAAAAAAGGCAAGATGGCGCAAACAATGCTTTTCAACACTTCCTCATTTCCTTCGAATCGAACGTTAACAGATGTTGGTGCATATTACCAAAGTTAAGCGATATTTATCGCTAACGATGCTTACCAACAAATTTTTTACCGCTAAGCATCGTCAGAAATTATCGAAGATAAACCTTGCTATTATCAAGGTTTATCGCAAATGCGATAAAAAACGGCCGCAATGCATGAATATCGCTAAAAAGTCAGCGATATTCATGCATTACCGAGCTAATGCTCTTAGCCATGTTATCCACCTCCCATTGGATAACATGGCTAAGAACTGCTCAGGGCAGGTGTTACTTTTTGGAGATATTCGCGCTTAGCGCGAATATCTCCAAAAGTTGGTAATAGGAGATATATATCTTGCATGTTGTAATGCAAATTATTGTGGTATATGGAACTCATACCATAATCTCTCAGGAAAGCAGAAACTGATCCTTTTGGGACCGCCTGAGAAGGCCTAGGGGGTGAGGGGTACTCTACTTTGCCCCCTTTTCACGTTCCGAACTATTTTATTTTACTCTCTTCTGTAATTACACAAAATAGCAGCGATAAGATGCATCAGAGACACACAGTGAGAGAAAGGAGGCCGGAGATGAAGAAGAGATGTCAAATACACATTGGAGATAATATAGTGGGAGAAGGGAAGTAAATATGAGTAAACTTACCATGTAACATAAAAATGTTGCACTCTATACTATAAGTCTCATTTTATACTACAATCACTTCGCTACAACCTCATAAATTAAAAATAAAAATGAATAATGTCTCAAACAATTTTTGATTTCTAAATATAAATTTATTCTTCAGAATTTTCTAAATTTGAAAGAACTAGTAACATGTCCTCATCAGCAATTTCCTCTCCAATCATCTCATCTGGAATCTCCTCATTAAAAGTCTGCAATGATGATTCTTGTAACTCTATGGTCTCCAAACATTCGATAAATTCGCCATCAACAGATTGATCAAAAAAATCATTCAAGTCATCTCCTCCTTGTGACAATATTTCATTATTGGTGCTGTCAATTTCAATCAATGTAGTGGAATCATTCAAGTCATCTCCTCGTGACAATATTTCATTATTGGTGCTCTCAATTTCATTCAATGTAGTGGAATCATTCAAGTCATCTCCTCCTTGTGACAATATTTCATTATTGGTGCTGTCAATTTCAATCAATGTAGTGGAATCATTCAAGTCATCTCCTCCTTGTGACAATATTTCATTATTGGTGCTCTCAATTTCAATCAATGTAGTGGACAATTCAAAAGAAATTGCCACGGTCTCTTCATTGTGAACCATTTTATTTTGAAATTGCTTGCTGTAAATTGCAGAAAAAAATAATCACTTTCATTTATCGTTTTTAGTAATACATAATATAAAACTAACTTTATCAAGTATTTAGTATAACAGAAGGACTGCAAATAAATAACAGAAAACATTTTTCAAATTATCTTCAAGTGTACAACATAGTTCCCCTTACAAATTAACAACTCACCTTTTTAAAAGTAGGAGAAGTGTTAGTACTGTGTAAATCAAACACCAGAAATTCACCACCAAAAATTCCTCACAAATGTACCTCAGACAGTAGTATCACAAAATGGCTGTGGTTTCCTCTCATTTGAGATATATACATAACCAATTAACTTTCATCACACACAAATACAAAACCAAAGTAACATTTTAATTGGTTCTAAATTTCAACACTTTCAAATGTGTTTTCCCCATGCAATTTTCCATAGGACATTTACATACGTCTACAGCCTGAATGGCTGAACGGAATTACACCAAACTTGGCAAAATGGTACATCAAACCTAAGAGGTCAGGAAGGATCTACTATGCCCCCTTATGATCATTTGCCCCTTCGCTTTGGCCTCCTCTTGTCTCTCGATCCTACCGAGAGACAAGATGGCGGCCGCTACGGACTGTTTGGAATGTTGACAGACGCCGGAGAACCAATCAGCTTCGCAAAGCTCCGTAACGCGAAAAGTACGCGAAGCGGAGCGCTGTTACAGATATATATCTTTTTTTGAACGTTAATTTCTCAAAATCCACTGGAGCACATATATTGAGACCTAGCAAAGGCACATCGGGCTACCAGTCCCTAATATTTTGCCAAGTTTCGTGCAAATCCATTCAGCCGTTCGATTATTGACATTTAGATACGTCTACAGCCTAAATGGCTGAACGGAATTACACCAAACTTGGCAAAATGGTACATCAAACCTAAGAGGTCAGGGAGGATCTACTATGCCCCCTTATGGTCATTTGCCCCTTCGCTTTGGCCTCCTCTTGTCTCTCGATCCTACCGAGAGACAAGATGGCGGCCGCTACGGACTGTTTGGAATGTTGACAGACGCCGGAGAACCAATCAGCTTCGCTTCACAAAGCTCCGTTGCGCGAAAAGTACGCGAACTGGAGCGCTGCCCGGTCCGCTGTTACAGATATATATCTTTTTTTAAACGTTAATTTCTCAAAATCCACTGGAGCACATATATTGAGACCTACAAAAGGCACATCGGGCTACCAGTCCCTACAATTTTGCCAAGTTTCGTGCAAATCCATTCAGCCGTTCGGGCTAAAAGTGAGGCCAACCGCCCTATGGAAAACTCAATGTTAAAAACACGTTTTGGGACCCCCCTTTTTTCTCGACCCCCCCTGGACGAACCCCCCCCCCAATTTTCAGGGGCTGCTCAGAAACAAAATGTGCCATTTTCCTGAAAATTTCAGCCAATTCCGTCCACAAACGCCAAAGTTATTAGACATAGAATTTTCAAAAATCCCATAGAGAAAAAATCCTAACTATATATACCTACTGGCGACCGCCAGTAGGTAATATATATATATATTCACAGAAAAAAACATAGGTTTCAGTGGTGTTACAGTTAGCTGGACATTTCACTCGTGCAAAACCGTTGAAATTCCTCCGTTATAGTTAGTTCTACTAACTCTAACTTGCGCGCCCGCAATCCACTGCTGATGAAGTCACATATTACATCATTCATGACATGGCCAGTGACATCACTGATGACATTTCAAATGGCATCACTGTTGACATCACGGATGACATCATCCAGTGAATGGGGTTATGTTCGATATTTAAATATGTATTATATATATAGCAATCTGCATTGAAGAATGAGTGGATGTATAAGTGTCTGGATGGAGGATTTAGTAGCACTGTGATTGACTGTCTAAGTGACTAATTTAAAGTGTCTCACTAAACATATGGGATAGTGATTAAACTGTGTGAATATCTGTTTCACTGTATCTCTTGTGTAAACTACTACATAAGTTGGTTACTAGCTATCTGAAAGTCTATATTAGCATTAATTAGTTAAGTGAGTATTTGTATGGGATAGTGAATGTGTATGTGGTTGGGTGGGAGGTGTGTGACTGTCCAAAGATGTGTAAATAGTTGGTTTAATAGGTATATGAGGTTAATGGTGGCTGAAGAGCACATAATAAAATAACTTGCACCTATCCTGCTGGTCCGTGTCCGTGATTACTGAGAAGTAGCAATGACAAAGCTGCTGCGGTTGTTTGACGGATTTCTTCAAATATAAAAAGCTGTGTATGTGACAGTTGTTGTTTATAAATAAGTATATATAAGACTCAGTGAATGTATGAGTGACTGTATCGAAAACTGTATACTTGTAATAGTGATTTTATAACACACTAAGTATGAGTTACTATCTATATGATTAAATAAAGTAGTGTTTGTATAAGTGTCTAGCTTAGTAAATGTAAGTATGATCAAGTGTTTGCATAAGTGAGTAGGATGACTGCATAGTTGAATAGGATGTGTGCTGGTGTGTAATGTCGATGTAGGTGTATAAGTATATTTAATAATGTTCTATTGATCTTTGATAGCATGTATGAGTGAATCTATATGTAAGTATTTAGATGTGTGTGTAGGTGTAGGAATTACTGAGTGGGTTTTTAGAAACTTGTATTGGTGTTTCAATGGTTTCAAATATGGTACTCCATATTTTATAATGAGTGTTGAAAGGTTATACTAGTGTATGATGAGGTGTATCAAATTGTCACTTGGATGATGTCATAAATGATGTCATTTGAGATGTCATCAGTGATGTCATTAGTGATGTCACTGACCATGTCATGAATGATGTAATATGTGACATCATCAGCAGTGGATTGTGGGTGCGTGAGATATAGTTAGTGGAACTGACTATAACAGAGGAATTTCAATGGTTGTGTACAGGTGAAATGTCCAGCTAACTATAACACCCCTGAAACCTATGGTTTTTTCAGTGAATTTCTAAGGTTTTTTAAAAGCTAATTCCTAACTATAACATGTCTGAAACCTATGTTTTTTCAGTGAATTTCAAAGGTTTTGTAAATGACAATTTTTAAATGTATTACTTGTTATATTTATTTTGTTGATACTGATTTACTACATTTTTTAAAACTATTTATTTTTAGATTTTGTATTTTTTAAATTACATTATAATTACATTATACATTACATTACAAAATATACCTTCTCAGAATGAATTACTTTAGTTTAAATACTTTGCAAGTAGGCAATAGACTTTTAAGTACAGTAGTTACCATTGTTGTAATGGGCAACACAATTTCAAACACAATGCAACATTGAGCTCAATGTGAATTTCTAGTTAAATGCAATTAGTTACTTTACGGATTACTTTTCTAACCACAGGACTGATCCTAGATTTAGTCCTGGGACATCTCCTGTAAACAGTTGAGTAAAAGCGTTTTGGTTACAGTAGTGATTTTTAAGAAATATTATTGTATTTTAAAAGTTGACACTTCAAAACTTTTTCACATAGAATCACCAATGTTATCCTAAGGGAGGAAATTCACTTAGCAGGTCAGTAGTGTTATCATTACTTTTTATTACACAGTGATTTATTTATTTATTTATTTTATTCATAAAGTTTTATATAGCGTGGACTAGATCCCGAAGGATATCAGAGCGCTTTACAGTTGTAGGGAAGGTTAAAATCAGATCATGAATCGAAAATGGGTAGTAAAATAATCATAAGATCAATAGTTCACGCATAACAATTCAATTGTAGTACAGAGGGGACCAAGGGGGCAATATGAAGTAGCGTGGTGATAAGGGGGACTAAGTGCCTAATCAAACATGAATAGTAGTCAGAACTATAGTAAAATCTAACCATGAGTTATATGGTGCTTATACTAAACATTGCATCAAATGGTAATCAGCTAATAAAACATTTACAATCCTAGGTGCACGCACACTGGGGAAGAAAATGTAGCAATATTTTGAGGGGAGCAAAACACAAAATCCTGTACATGAAAAAAAAACACTACAAGGTAATCATAAACAGGGGTGAATCATACTATACAGAGACCGACGTCTTTCGGGCGGAAAATAAAGTAAAAGAAAGGTATATATATTGTCCCTCCTATTAAGGTAAGAACTTCTTCATGAGGAATTTCTTTGCTTCCAATTTGAAAGCGACCTAAACAGTTGAAAGAATGTGTTTAAGTCATACAGGTTATTTTCTAAGGAATATTTGTAGTTAGTGAAAATAGAAACTTTTCTGGTGAAAACCAGACAATGGATTCCTATGGAAGGAAATACAAGTTACTGTTAAGTATGGTTAGAATTACTTTTCAGGGTCAGTGCTGGGCTAAAATCTGCAGCACTGGGTTCTCTCCTGATAACAGGTGAGTTAATTGGAAGTCGTTGTTCGGATGATTTTAGTTGAATATTTTAAAGTTCCAAAACACCACAGTTAGAAGAATTTCCAAGTGAAACCAGTCAATGTTAGCCCATGGAAGGAAATTCAAGTTACTGGTAAGTATGGTTAGAATTACTTTTCAGGATCAGTACTGGGCTCAAAGATGCAGCACTGAGGTCTCTCCTGATAACAGGTGAGTAAATCGGAATTCGTAGTTCGGCTGATTTTACTTAGGTCCACTATATATAGAGCCAATTTCCTACACCATCCCCTCCCTTCGCCCCTGTGTAAATGCGTCTTGTGTCCATTTTAAGTTGGGAGATTAAGTCCCCTTGAATCCTGAGGGGGCCCTGGGGTCCAAGTAGCCCACTAGGTACCTCTAGTAAGTGCCACAGAGCTGCGTTGCAGAGAGGTGTAAAAAAGGGCCCAGCCTGGGCCACCTCTCTGCAACGCAGCACATTGGCGCTTACTGGAAGCACCTGGTGGGCTAGTTAGCCCCCAGGGGCCCTCAGGTTTGAAGGGGAATTATTTCCCCAACTTAAAACATGCCACAGGGCGTGTTTGCACACGTCACCTCAGGCCCGTCCCCTCCCTTTGCTCCTGTGTAAACGCGCCCTGTGTCCATTTTAAGTTGGGAGATTAAGTCCCCTTGAATCCTGAGGGTCCCTAGGGTCCAATAAGCCCACTAGGTACCTCCAGTAAGCATCAAAGAGCTGCATTGCAGAGAGGTTTAAAAAGGGGCGTGGCCTCTGAACACCTCTCTGCAAAGCAGCTCCCTGGCGCATACTGGAGGTACCTGGTGGGTGTTTGCACAATGGTGAAGGAAGGGGGCGGGGCCTGAGGTGACATGTCTGCAAACACGCCATGTGGCGCGTTTTAAGTTGGGAAATTAATTCCTCTTCAATCCTGAGGTCCCCTGTGGGCCAACGAGCCCAACAGGTACCTCCAGTACGTGCCAGGGAGCTGCGTTGCCGAGAGGTGTTCAGAGGCCAGGCCCCTTTTCACACCACTCTGCAACGCAGCTCCGTGGCACTTTTTTTTATCGGCAGGATCCGAGCATCCTGATTGGATTTCGCTGATTTAAAAAAAACAAAAAACTTTTTGGGGCCTTGTGGGACCCCCTGAACAGGCCTAAGGGGTCAGGGTGTTTCTACCCTGACCCCTTTTCGCATTTTGCAAGTTTTTTATTTAGGTTTCTTGTGCCTCGGTACTACCAAGGCACAAGATGGCTGCCAACACTGCCTGGTTTCGAATGTTGACAACCACTTGACAGCAAATTAGCATTCTGCACGTGATCGGGACGGTGCGCTTAGGGTGCGCTCAGAATGCGCGGATCCACCGTGGCCATAGATATATATGTACTTTTAAATGTCATTTTCTCAGGAACTACTGAACGGATTTACACCATTTAAGCAAAAGGCACGAGTCTGAACTAAGGACTACCTCTTTGCCAAATTTGGTGTAAGTCCGTTCAGCAGTTTCACTGAAAAAAACATAGGTTTCAGGGGCGTTATAGTTAGTTGGACATTTCACTCGTACAAAACCATAGAAATTCCGCCGTTATAGTTAGTTCAGCTAACTATAACTCGCGCGCCCGCAATGCACTGCTGATGACGTCACATATTACATCACTCATGACATGATCAGTGACATCACTCATGACATCACTGATGACATCTCAAACGACATCACTGATGACATCATCCAGTGAATGTGTGTTTTTCTGAAAATTAAATATGTTTTATATATATGTATATCTCAAGGTCGATGGAAGAATAAATGGGCATATAAGTGTCTAAATGGATGATTTTTTTGTGTAAAATTGATTGTATAACTGACTGATCAAGTGTATCTTAGTGAATACATGGGTTAGTGAGTAATGTTTAAATATGTAAATATCAGTATCAGTCTCTCTCTTTGTGTAAAAGTGGCTGCATGGGTTGGTGAGTAGCTACATGAGTGTCTATTTGGGTATTAGTTGTTTTTTTGAGTATCAGTAGGAATGTCTGAGTGTCTGTATAGTTCGGTGGGGGGTATTTACGTAGTGCATAGATGCATGAACGAGTGACTCACTGTTTGTATGTGTTGAAGGCAGCATGTGTGCAGGACTGTATGGGTAGATGAGTGTGTGTATGGGTGTGTTAGTGAGTGAATGACTGTCTCAATAGTGTCTTTATGAGTCACTCCATATGTTTTAAACTAGTATATGTGAGTATTGGTGTATATAAGTGAGTATATGTGAGAGTGAGAGATTGGAAGAGTTCCTGTATAAATAAGTATGTGTTTCTATAAGTGTTTGTTTAAGAGAGTAAGTATGTGTAAGTTTCTGTAGAAGTGAGTGTGATGGTGTGTGTATAACTGTATATGCAAGTAAATGGATGGTTGATACTTTGTTTGCATGTGTGACTATGTGTGTGAGTAACTCTATGGATAACCACCACCCTCGCCCGAAGCCCTCCCACTGATCCGACCGACCCCGATTCCGCAGCCCATAACCTCAGACAATAGATCGACGACTGCACCAACACCCTTGCCCCGCTCAAGAAACCTTGCAATAGACACACCATAAAGAAAGCAAGCTGGTTCTCCAAAGACCACTAGGCCTCCAAGCAAACCTGCCAAAAGGTAGAGAAGAACTGGATCCGTGAACAAACACCAGAAAGCTACGCAGCCCACAAGAACGCCACCCACAGACACCACCACCTCATCAGATCCGCCAAAAGGACCTCCTTCAAAGACCGCCTAGACAACAACACAAACAACAGCAAAGAGCTCTTCCACATCGTGAAGGAAATCTCCAACCCCAGCTCCAACACCAACGACATCCCAACCTCACAAGACCTGTGCAACTTCCTGGCCACCTTCTTCCACCGCAAGATCGCAGACATCCACGAAAGCTTCAACACCGAAACCTCCACCCCCACGACCACCACCCGCACCAACAGCCTGACCTCCTGGACCCACATCAACAACAAGGACACCATCAAGATCATGAACTCCGTCCACTCCGGATCCCCGTCAGACCCATGCTGACACCACATCTTCAACAAAGCCAGCACCACAATTGCACCACATCTCCGGAAAGTCTTTAACATCTCTTAGGCTGGAAGCACGCCGAGATCAACGCCTTACTCAAGAAACCCAAGGCGGACCCAAGGACCTCAAGAACTTCCGACCCATCTCCCTGCTCCCATTTAAGACAAAGGTTATCGAGAAGGCCGTCAACAAACAACTGACCAGATTCCTCAAGGAGAACTGCATCCTGGATCCGTCCCAGTCTAGGTTCCGCAGCAACCACAGCACTGAAACTGCCCTTAGTGCCGCCATCGACGACATCAGGACCCTCTAGACAATGGAGAAACCGCAGCCCTCATCCTCCTGGACCTGTCAGCCTCCTTCGATACGGTCTGCCACCGCACACTACGAACACGCCTCCACGACGCCGGGATCCAAGAGAAGCCCTGGACTGGACCACCACCTTCCTCCCCAGCAGAACATAGAGCGTCTGCCTCCTCCTTCTGCTCCGAAGCCACCAAGATCATTTGCGGCGTACCCCAGGGCTCATCCCTCAGCCCAACGCTGTTCAACAGCTACATGGCACCGCTCTCCCTCATCGCCGGACTGCACAACCTCAACATCATCTCCTACGCCGATGACACCCAGCTGATCCTCTCCCTCACCAAAGACCCCCACACCGCCAAAACTAACCTCCATGAGGGAATGAAGGCCGTTGCCGACTAGATAAGAAACAGCCGACTGAAGCTGAACTCGGACAAAACGGAGGTCCTCATCCTCGGATCCACCCCCTTGGCCTGGGACGACTCCTGGTGGCCGACTGCACTAGGAACAGCTCCAACGCCCACCGACCACGCACGCTACCTAGGGATCATCCTCGTCTCCACCCTCTCCATGACGAAGCAGGTCAATGCCGTCTCTTCCTCCTGCTTCAACACCCTCCGCATGCTCTGCAGAATCTACAAGTGGATCCCCACCAAAATGAGAAGGACGGTCACCCAGGCCCTCGTCAGCAGCAGACTGGACTACGGAAACGCCCTCTATGCAGGAGCCTTGGCCAAACTCCTGAAACAGCTCCAACGCATCCAGAACGCCTCCTCACACCTGATCCTCGAAATCCCTTGCCGCAGCCACATCACACCCCACCTGAGAGACCTGCACTGGCTCCCCGTCAACATGAGGATAACCTTCAAGCTCCTCACCCACGCTCACAAGGTGCTCCACAACACCGGACCAGCATAGCTCAACAGCCGACTCAACTTCTACACCCCCGCCCACCAGCTCCGCTCCTCCGACCAAGCCCTCGCCACTGTCCCCCGCATCCGAAGAGTGACCGCCAGTGGCAGATTATTCTCCCACCTCACCGCCAAGACATGGAACACCCTTCCCATCCGCCTATGGAAGACCCAAGACCTACTGATCTTCAGAACACTCCTCAAGACCCAGCTCTTCGAACAGCAGCAGTTGTCTCCCACCCCTTAGCGCTTTGAGATCCTCACGGGTAGGTAGAGCGCTTTACAAATGCTTTGATTGATTGATTGATTGATGAGTGGGGGTGTGTAACAAGATGTATGGGTGTATGAGTACATATGATGAGTGAGTACATGTATGAGTGACTGTATAGGACTGTGGGTGAATGAGTGGATGTGTGTGTAGATCTTGGAATTGCTGAATAGGTTGTTGTAACTGGTATTGGAATGTACATTGTTTTGAAAATGTTAGTTTCTATTTTTGAGTGTGTGTGTATCAAAGGTTATATTAGGGTGAGAGGAGGTCTGCCACTCTATCACAAGGATGATGTCATCAGTGATGTCATTTAAGATGTCATCAGTGAGGTCATGAGTGATGTCACTGACCACGTCATGAGTGATGTAATATGTGACGTCATCAGCAGTGCATTGCGGGCGCGCAAGTTAACGGGGGAATTTCTATGGTTTTGTACAAGTGAAACTATAACGCCCCTGAAACCTATGGTTTTTTCAGTGAATTTCTAAGGTTATTTAAATGCTAATTTCTAACTATAATGTGCCTGAAACCTATGTTTTTTTCAGTGAATTCCAAAGGTTTTTTAAATGCTAATTTCTAACTATAATGTGCCTGAAACCTATGGTTTTTGTAAGTGAATTTCTAAGGTTTTTTAAATGCTAGCTTCTAACTATGCCTACAGAGGTAGGACATGTGAAGAAAGAAGAAAACACGCACTGAAAGAGGCAAAAGAAATGCAGAAAGAAGCAACAGAAGTCCTCAAAGACAAAGAAAAGTGCAGGAAGAAGCAAGACGTGCAGAAAGAACAAACAGAGGAGCAGAAAGAGGCCTTGTTGCAAAGTCATCATGTGCCCTCAACTTTTGCAGATTGGTACTAGTAGTAACTGACTCTGATTAACCAGGCCTAGAGACAGTGCTATGCTAAAAGACACTTAGAATACAGTGAAAACATCTACATACACTAGGGAACACTATGCATTGGGGTACCCCTGTGATTAGCATGACCTCCTCTGTAATCCCCTAATACATAATAGGGCAGGGAGATTAGAACTACCTCTAAATCAGAGGTACAGAAAGGCCCTGCCCCCTCCCTTCACCACTATGCAAACGCGCCCTGTGGTGCGTTTTTAGTTGGGGGATTAAGTCACCTTGAATCCTAAGGGTCCCTGGGGTCCACTATGCAAACGCGGCCCATGGCACGTTTTAAGTTGGGGGATTAAGTCCCCTTGAATCCTGAGGATCCCTGGGGTCCAACTAGCCCATCAGGTACCTCCATTAAGCACCACAGAGCTGCGTGGCAGAGAGGTGTAAAAAGGTGCGTGGCCTGGACAACCTCTCTGCAACGCAGGCCTCTGGCAGTTACTGGAGGTACCTGTTGGGCTAGTTGGCCCCCAGGGGCCCTCAGAATTGAAGGGGAATTAATTCCCCAGCTACAAATGTGCCACAGGGTGTGTTTGCACACAGGTCACCTCAGGCCCCACCCTCTCCCTTTACCACTGTGCAAACGCACCCTTTGGTGCATTTTAAGTTGGGGATTAAGTCCCCTTGAATCCTGAGGGTCCCTGGGGTCCAACTAGCCCACCAGGTACCTCCAGTAAGCGCCACAGAACTGCATTGCAGAGAGGTGTAAAAAGGGGAATGGCCTGGACCACCTCTCTGCAAAGTAGGCCTCTGGCACTTTTTGGAGGTACCTGATGGGCTAGTTGGCCGCTAGGGACCCTCACGATTGAAGGGGAATTAATTCCCCAACTTAAAACGCGCCACAGGGCGTGTTTGCACACATGTCACCTCGGGCACGCCCCCTCCCGTCACCACTGTACAAACACGCCCATGGCGCATTTTAAGTTGGGGGATTAAGTCACCTTGAATCGTAGGGGCCCTTGGGTCCAACTAGCCCACCAGGTACCTCCATTAAGCACCACAGAGCTGCATTGCAGAGAGGCGTAAAAAAGGGGGTGGCCTGTTCCACCTCACTGCAACACAGGCCTCTGACACTTTTTGGAGGTACCTGATGGGCTAGTTGGCCCCTAGGGGCCCTCATGATTGAAGGGGAATTAATTCCCCAACTTAAAATGCGCCACAGGGCGTGTTTGCACACATATCACCTCAGGCCCACCCCCTCCCTTCACCACTGTGCAAACACGCCCGTGGCGCGTTTTAAGTTGGGGGATTAAGTCCCCTTGAATCCTGAGGGTCCCTGGGGTCCAACTAGCCCACCAGGTACCTCCATTTAGCGCCACAGAGCTGCGTTGCAGAGAGGTGTAAAAAGGTGCGTGGCCTGGACCACCTCTCTGCAACGCAGGCCTCTGGCACTTTTTGGAGGTACCTGATGGGCTAGTTGGCCCCCAGGGCCCTCAGAATTGAAGGGGAATTAATTCCCCAACTTAAAATGTGCCACAGGGCGTGTTTGCACACATGTCACTCAGGCCCCGCCCCCTCCCTTGACCAGTGTGCAAGCGCGCCCTTTGGTGTATTTTAAGTTGGGGATTAAGTCCCCTTGAATCCTGAGGGTCCCTGGGGTCCAACTAGCCCACCAGGTACCTCCAGTAAGCGCCACAGAGCTGCATTGCAGAGAGGTGTAAAAGCGGCATGGCCTGGACCACCTCTCTGCAAAGTAGGCCTCTGGCACTTTTTGGAGGTACCTGATGGGCTAGTTGGCCCCCAGGGCCCTCAGGATTGAAGGAGAATTAATTCCCCAACTTAAAACGCTCCACAGGGCTTGTTTGCAAACATGTCACCTCAGGCCCCGCCCCCTCCCTACACCACTGTGCAAATGCACCCCGTGGCGCGTTTTAGGTAGGGGGATTAAGTCCCCTTGAATCCTGAGGGTCCCAGTGGTCCAACTAGCCCACCAGGCACCTACAGTAAGCACCACAGAGCTGCATTGCAGCGAGGTGTAAAAAGGGACGTGGCCTGGACCACCTCTCTGCAACACAGGCCTCTGGCACTTTTTGGAGGTACCAGATGGGCTAGTTGGCCCCTAGGGGCCCTCACGATTGAAGGGGAATTAATTCCCCAACTTAAAACGCGCCACAGGGCGTGTTTGCACACATGTCACCTCAGGTCGCCCCCTCCCTTCACCACTGTGCAAACACGCCTGTGGCGCGTTTTAAGTTGGGGGATTAAGTCCCCTTGAATCCTGAGGGTCCCTGGGGTCCAACTAGCCCACCAGGTACCTCCAGTAAAGGCCACAGAGCTGAGTTGCAGAGAGGTGTAAAAAGGTGCGTGGCCTGCACCACCGCTCTGCAACGCAGGCCTCTGGCAGTTACTGGAGGTACCTGGTGGGCTAGTTGGCCCCCAGGGGCCCTCAGAATTGAAGGGGAATTAATTCCCCAACTTAAAATGTGCCACAGGGTGTGTTTGCACACATGTCACCTCAGGCCCGCCCCCTCCCTTCACCACTGTGCAAACACGCCCGTGGCGCGTTTTAAGTTGGGGGATTAAGTCCCCTTGAATCCTGAGGGTCCCTGGGGTCCAACTAGCCCACCAGGTACCTCCATTAAGCACCATAGAGCTGCGTTGCAGAGAGGTGTAAAATGGCGCGTGGCCTGGACCACCTCTCTGCAACGCAGGCCTCTGGCAGTTACTGGAGGTACCTGGTGGGCTAGTTGGCCCCCAGGGGCCTTCAGAATTGAAGGGGAATTATTTCCCCAGCTACAAATGTGCCACATGGTGCGTTTGCACACATGTCACCTCAGGCCCCGCCCCCTCCCTTTACCACTGTTCAAACGCGCCCTTTGGTGCATTTTAAGTTGGGGATTAAGTCCCGTTGAATTCTGAGGGTCCCTGGGGTCCAACTAGCCCACCAGGTACCTCCAGTAAGCGCCACAGAACTGCATTGCAGAGAGGTGTAAAAAGGGGCATAGCCTGGACCACCTCTCTGCAAATTAGGCCTCTGGTATTTTTTGGAGGTACCTGATGGGCTAGTTGGCCCCTAGGGGCCCTCACGATTGAAGGGGAATAAATTCCCCAACTTAAAACGCGCCACAGTTCGTGTTTGCACACATGTCACCTCAGGCCTGCCCCCTCCCTTCACCACTGTACAAACACGCCTGTGACGCATTTTAAGATGGGGGATTAAGTCCCCTTGAATCCTGAGGGTCCCTGGGGTCCAACTAGCCCCCAGGTACCTCCATTAAGCGCCACAGAGCTGCATTGCAGAGAGGTGTAAAGAAGGGGGTGGCCTGGACCACCTCACTGCAACACAGGCCTCTGGCACTTTTTGGAGGTACCTGATGGGCTAGTAGGCCCCTAGGGGCCCTCATGATTGAAGGAGAATTAATTCCCCAACTTAAAATGCGCCACAGGGCGTGTTTGCACACATATCACCTCAGGCCCGCCCCCTCCCTTCACCACTGTGCAAACACGCCCATGGCGCGTTTTAAGTTGGGGGATTAAGTCTCCTTGAATCCTGAGGGTCCCTGGGGTCCAACTAGCCCACCAGGTACCTCCAGTAAGCTCCACAGAGCTGCATTGCAGAGAGGTGTAAAAAGGGGCGTGGCCTGGACCACCTCTCTGCAAAGTAGGCCTCTGGCACTTTTTGGAGGTACCTGATGGGCTAGTTGGCCCCCAGGGCCCTCAGGATTGAAGGGGAATTAATTCCCCAACTTAAAACTCTCCACGGGTCGCGTTTGCACACATGTCACCTCGGCCCCGCCCCCTCCCTACACCACTGTGCAAACGCACCCCGTGGCGCGTTTTAGGTAGTGGGATTAAGTCCCCTTGAAACCTGAGGGTCCCTGGGGTCCAACTAGCCCACCAGGTACCTCCAGTATGCACCACAGAGCTGCATTCCAGAGAGGTGTAAAAAGGGACGTGTCCTGGACCACCTCTCTGCAACACAGGTCTCTGGCACTTTTTGGAGGTACCAGATGGGCTAGTTGGCCCCTAGAGGCCCTCACGATTGAAGGGGAATTAATTCCCCAACTTAAAACGCGCCACAGGGCGTGTTTGCACACATGTCACATCAGGCCCGCCTCCTCCCTTCACCACTGTGCAAACGCGCCCTTTGGTGCATTTTAAGTTGGGGATTAAGTACCCTTGAATCCTGAGGGTCCCTGGGGTCCACCTAGCCCACCAGGTACCTCCAGTAAGCACCACAGAGCTGAGTTGCAGAGAGGTGTAAAAAGGTGCGTGGCCTGGACCACCTCTCTGCAGCGCTGGCCTCTGGCAGTTACTGGAGGTACCTGGTGGGCTAGTTGCCCCCAGGGGCCCTCAGAATTGAAGGGGGATTAATTCCCCAACTTAAAATGTGCCACAGGGCGTGTTTGCATACATGTCACCTCAGGCCAGCCCCCTCCATTCACCACTGTGCAAACACGCCCGTGGCACGTTTTAAGTTGGGGGATTAAGTCCTCTTGAATCCTGAGGGTCCCTGGGGTCCAACTAGTCCACCAGGTACCTCCAGTAAGCACCACAGAGCTGCATTGCAGAGAGGTGTAAAAAGGTGCGTGGCCTGGACCACCTCTCTGCAATGCAGGCCTCTGGCAGTTACTGGAGGTACCTGGTGGGCTAGTTGGCCCCCAGGGGCCCTCAGAATTGAAGGGGAATTAATTCCCCAACTTATAATGTGCCACAGGGCGTATTTACACACATGTCACCTCAGGCCCCGCCCCCTCCATTTACCACTGTGCAAATGCGCCCTGGGGTGCATTTTAAGTTGGGTATTAAGTCCCCTTGAATCCTGAGGGTCCCTGGGGTCCAACTAGCCCACCAGGTACCTCCATTAAGCGTCACAGAGCTGCATTGCAGAGAGGTGTAAAAAGGGGCGTGACCTGGACCACCTCTCTGCAAAGTAGGCCTCTGGCACTTTTTGGAGGTACCTGATGGGCTAGTTGGCCCCCAGGGCCCTCAGGATTGAAGGGGAATTAATTCCCCAACTTAAAACTCTCCACGGGTCGCGTTTGCACACATGTCACCTCGGCCCCGCCCCCTCCCTAAACCACTGTGCAAACGCACCCCGTGGCGCGTTTTAGGTAGGGGGATTAAGTCCCTTTGAAACCTGAGGGTCCCTGGGGTCCAACTAGCCCACCAGGTACCTCCAGTATGCACCACAGAGCTCCATTCCAGAGAGGTGTAAAAAGGGACGTGTCCTGGACCACCTCTCTGCAACACAGGTCTCTGGCACTTTTTGGAGGTACCAGATGGGCTAGTTGGCCCCTAGAGGCCCTCACGATTGAAGGGGAATTAATTCCCCAACTTAAAACGCGCCACAGGGCGTGTTTGCACACATGTCACAACAGGCCCGCCTCCTCCCTTCACCACTGTGCAAACGCGCCCTTTGGTGCATTTTAAGTTGGGGATTAAGTACACTTGAATCCTGAGGGTCCCTGGGGTCCACCTAGCCCACCAGGTACCTCCAGTAAGCACCACAGAGCTGAGTTGCAGAGAGGTGTAAAAAGGTGCGTGGCCTGGACCACCTCTCTGCAGCGCTGGCCTCTGGCAGTTACTGGAGGTACCTGGTGGGCTAGTTGCCCCCAGGGGCCCTCAGAATTGAAGGGGAATTAATTCCCCAACTTAAAATGTGCCACAGGGCGTGTTTGCACACATGTCACCTCAGGCCCGCCCCCTCCATTTACCACTGTGCAAACGCGCCCTGGGGTGCATTTTAAGTTGGGTATTAAGTCCCCTTGAATCCTGAGGGTCCCTGGGGTCCAACTAGCCCACCAGGTACCTCCATTAAGCGCCACAGAGCTGCATTGCAGAGAGGTGTAAAAAAGGGGGTGGCCTGGACCACCTCACTGCAACACAGGCCTCTGACACTTTTTGGAGGTACCTGATGGGCTAGCTGGCCCCTAGGGGCCCTCATGATTGAAGGGGAATTAATTCCCCAACTTAAAACGCGCCACAGGGCGTGTTTGCACACATATCACCTCAGGCCCACCCCCTCCCTTCACCACTGTGCAAAAACGCCTGTGGCGCTTTTTAAGTTGGGGGATTAAGTCCCCCTGAATCCTGAGGGTCCCTGGGGTCCAACGGGCCCACCAGGTACCTCCATTAAGCGCCACAGAGCTGCGTTGCAGAGAGGTGTAAAAAGGTGCGTGGCCTGGACCACCTCTCTGCAACGCAGGCCTCTGGCAGTTACTGGAGGTACCTGGTGGGCTAGTTGGCCCGCAGGGGCCCTCAGAATTGAGGGGGAATTAATTCCCCAAATTAAAATGTGCCACAGGGCGTGTTTGCACACATGTCACTCAGGCCCCACCCCCTCCCTTTACCAGTGTGCAAGCGCGCCCTTTGGTGCATTTTAAGTTGGGGATTAAGTCCCCTTGAATCCTGAGGGTCCCTGGGGTCCAACTAGCCCACCAGGTACCTCCAGTAAACGCCACAGAGCTGAGTTGCAGAGAGGTGTAAAAAGGTGTGTGGCCTGCACCACCGCTCTGCAACGCAGGCCTCTGGCAGTTACTGGAGGTACCTGGTGGGCTAGTTGGCCCCCAGGGGCCCTCAGAATTGAAGGGGAATTAATTCCCCAACTTAAAATGTGCCACAGGGTGTGTTTACACACATGTCACCTCAGGCCCGCCCCCTCCCTTCACCGCTGTGCAAACACGCCCGTGGCGCGTTTTAATTTGGGGGATTAAGTCCCCTTGAATCCTGAGGGTCCCTGGGGTCCAACTAGCCCACCAGGTACCTCCATTAGGCGCCACAGAGCTGCATTGCAGAGAGGTGTAAAATGGGGCGTGGCCTGGACCACCTCTCTGCAAAGTAGGCCTCTGGCGCTTTTTGGAGGTACCTGATGGACTAGTTGGCCCCCAGGGCCCTCAGGATTGAAGGGGAATTAATTCCCCAACTTAAAATGCGCCACAGGGCATGTTTTCACACATGTCACCTCAGGCCTCGCCCCCTCCCTTCACAACTGTGCAAACACACCCCGTTGCGTGTTTTAAGTAGGGGGATTAAGTTCCCTTGAATCCTGAGGGTCCCTGGGGTCCAACTAGTCCACCAGGTTCCTCCAGTAAGCACCACAGAGCTGCATTGCAGAGAGGTGTAAAAAGGGGCGTGTCCTGGACCACCTCTCTGCAACACAGGCCTCTGGCACTTTTTGGAGGTACCTGATGGGCTAGTTGGCCCCTTTGGGGCCCTCACGATTGAAGGGGAATTAATTCCCCAACTTAAAACGCGCCACAAGGCGTGTTTGCACACATGTCACCTCAGGCCCGCCCCCTCCCTTCACCACTGCGCGTTTTAAGTTGGGGGATTAAGTCCCCTTCCATCCTGAGGGTCCCTGGGGTCCAACTAGCCCACCAGGTACCTCCAGTAAGCGCCACAGAACTGTTTTGCAGAGGGGTGTAAAAAGAGGCATGGCCTCTGAACACCTCTCTGCAATGCAGCTCTCTGGTGCATACTGGAGGTACCTGGTGGGCTAGTTGTCCCCCAGGGATCCCCAGTATTCAAGGACCCCATCTCCCAGGGCCTGACCCCCATTTTATAAAAAAAAATTAACATGAAGGGGGCCGCGTGGCCCCCCTCCCGTGGCCAATTCCAGGCCCCGGGGACCCCATTTCCCGGGGCATGGCCACATTTCTTTTTTATTATTATGGAGGGGGGCTGCGTGCCCCCCCTCCTCAGGCCATTGATGGCCCCGGGGACCCCATCCCCCGGGGACGGCCTTTACGTGATCTAAAACAAAATTATTATTGACCACGCGGCCCCCCTACCTGGCCACTTCTGGCCCCGGGACCTGGCCACCTCATTGGTGGCCTGGCCACCTCATTGGGGACCAATTCCCCGACGGTCCCTGACGGCTCCCCACGTCCTGCAGGAGCCGACATTGCTTTTCCACATGGGGAGTTGCTGACATGCACTCTCCGTGTGGAAAAGCAATCTGGTTTGTATTTTGGAAGAGAAAACCCAAACCAAGTTTGCTATGGCAGTGCGGGAGCCGCGGGGCTCCCGCCCTGCCATAGCAAAGTGTAGTGTCCTGGGGTGGGCACTCCGGGACACTGCAGGAGGGGGGGTGGCGCTCCCCAGGGCCATCACTGGCTCCAATAGGGGGCTGCATGGCCCACCCCAATACATACAGAGCCCCAGGGAGGTGGTGGTCCCAGGGGCTGGGGGTCCACCACGGACCCCAAATTAACATATGAGTGCCCCGGGGAGGAGGTGGTCCCTGGGGCGTGTGGGGGGCCTGATTCCCCCACACAGGTGTTTTTATTTTATAGCCCCGTTGGTGGGGGTCCCCGGGCAGCGGGAGTGGCGGTCCCTGGGGCAGCGGGGGTGCCATGTGCCCCCCACAAATTAAAAAATTAAAGCCCCGGGGGTGGCGGTCTCCGGTGCAGCGGGGGGGGTGTGCCCCCGCAAATTAAACAATTAAGTGGCGGCCACACTGCAGGGGGCCCCCCCAACCTTTTTTTTCCTGGTATGAAGTGTTGAGAGCCAATTACAATCCAGCTAGTGATCGGCAGGGTGTGCGGATCCTCCGTGCCTCTATATATCGATATTTTTATGTTTTTTATTTTCTCAGCAACTACGGAACGGATTTACACCATTTAAGAAAAATAGTTCCTTCTGAGGCAAGGCTACCTTTATGCTGAATTTGGTGTAATTCCATTCAGCAGTTCGAGCTGTAGCCGTGTCTAAAGTTTGCCATGGGAAATGCATTTTTTTACCTCTTTTCTTTTTATTTCTCAAGAACTACTGAATGGATTTACACCATTTAACAACAAGAGTTCTTTCAGAACCAAGGGCTACCCTTTTGCCAACTTTGGTGTAATTCTGTTCTGCAGTTCGGGCTGTAGCTGAGTCTAAAGTTTCCTATGGGAATTAACATGGAGAAAACACGTTTTGGGACCCCCCTTTTTTCTCAAACCCCGCTTGCCGAATCACCCTGAAACTTTCAAGATAGGAGCTGACTGGAACAGGCCATAAGTTTTGGAGGGAGGGAGGCAAAACAAATTGCTACAGCGTGTAAAAGGGAGACGACAGACGACAGTCCAGCCCGAACTGCTGGACTGTTCCCATGAGGCACAGGGTCAGACTGATTTGCATATGGCCATGTCTGAACTGGGGTGGCAGAGTGGGCTAAAGAATGGTGATGGATTAAACCCAGATCTGTTGACTGGGTGTGAGTGTTTGATTGGTTCAGATGCTCCGTCCATCACCACCCCCTTTTGTACCGCTTTGTACTGAATTAAGACATGTCAGCTCATGAAACTCACTCTTACAATAATAGTATATCAAGGGTGTCAACTTTATTCTCTGTTGCTTTATGTAGCACATTACAATCCCAGTCTCCCTGATGTGCAGTACGCAAAGGTAGACTGACTTAACCCATCATAAGAGGGTGGAGAAACAAAGAGCATTAGTTGGAATTCATGAATAGTTCAAAATGTAGTTTCAGGTTACGAAACTAGGATTGTGCTGTCTGATTTAAAAAATATGTGCTATGCCTGTCAACATGTTTTGTAGAGACAACCACCACCAACAATGCCGCGGGCGTGGCAGATGGTTCTGCTAAGTCATGTTTATCATTTCTTACTTTCTATTCCCAGTAGTAAAATGTTGGTCTTGTGTATACTTGCTATTTACTTTTCTTCCAACGCCCATTCTAATGTTTGTTATCCCTGTACTTCCCTTTGTTTTCTATATTACATGTTTCTGCAGCTGACTTTCTCCTGTCTATAGCTTTCTTCTGCTCCCTTTTTTAGGAATCGTTCTTTTTCCCCTCTTTCACATGTCTTGTGAAGTACTATTAAAAGAACAGATTATTGGTAAGGTAAAGAGGATCACAGCCAGGCCCAAGTAGTTACCAAACATGTTGATTGAGAGGTTTTTCTTGATCAAAAAGTCAAAACGTACAGGAGTGTGGACCCCAATATTGTTTTATACTAGCAGTTTCCATGACAGTGCAGCATGGCAGGAATGAGATGCCATTACCAACCCTTACCATATGTCCTTTGCATTCCCTTCCACCCCTCAATTGCATCTCACTATTATCCTTTTGTAGCCTTATCCCTCCATTAGGAGAAAAATGTGTTTGATTGACTCAATGACTAACAGTTTTTGTAAAGGTTGTCAACCAACAAACAAACCTTCCAATGTGATACTTTCATTAGAAAACACTGATAGATAGCTAACCTAATTGTAGTGAGGTATGGCGGTTGTACCTTGTGCAAAATAAATACTTAGGTGCCTAATCTGGTATCTGAAAGAGTGCCTTTTGTTTTTCTCTAGGTACACAGGCCACCAGTGCAATCACAAAAAGTGCTAGCCAGCCAGGGACAATGGAGGAAGCCTAGCTGGTTGAGGGAGGGGGAGCAGCCCCAGTGGGTGCAGGGACAAATGATAAGTCTCCTTGCTTTTTTATTGACAATGCTGTATTTGTCAAGTGAGGCAGATATACCGCCCATAAACCCCAGGCCCTGTCCTTGGCATTTTACCACCTATAACTGTAGCACAGGTTAATTCAACACTGCAGTGCAGGCACTGAAATGTGCATCTGCTGTGGCATGCCAAAATCTGTAATGCATACAAACCGAAGACAAGGTGTATTTTCCTATGCCCACTCACTCACCTACTAGTACTTTATTTCCTCATTCTTTCTTTCCGGCCAGCCTAACCAAAAATGTAAATTCTATCTGACTAGCAATGTTCTGCTACTGTGCCACTATAGACAGTATAAACATGTGTGAGCGTTGAGCAACACAATTCGTGTTTTTGTTTTTACTTTCTTGATATAGTTATTCCTGCTGCTGGAGCTGGCCAGCAACCATACTGGCAGGAAATAGTCACCCGGCTGTGGTGCCACAAGTTAGAGGCCTTAACAGTTGCCTATCGCTGGCTGGTGCCCTTGGAGGAGGAAGAGGAGGAGGCACAGGTCTCCAGTTCCTTGGGAGACAAACCAGGCCCGTTTCTAATCCAGATGCGCCAATGCCAGCGCCAACTACCAGCCACCCTCCTCGTCATCATCGAACTTCTCCTCCATCGCACCCTACGCGAGCTTGTGCTGCTCAGTTGCGAGGTGGTGCTGCTCAGGCATGGCCAGCAGTAACTGGTCTGGGAGGTAATAGACATAAAAGCTGAACGGTATGCCCTGAAAACCCTTTAATGAATATTTGTTTTGGTTGGAGGGCCTCTTGCAGATGGAGAGGGTGGGAAGGGAAGTTGGGGAAAGGGACTTTTCGTGCTTGGGGAGAAGGTAACTATAACACAGAGAGGCACTCAGTTTTCTGCTAAATAACCCTCCACAAGATGAAGAAAACACAAGTGTTTTCTTATATAACCCTCACCTACCAGGGTTGCCCCATGGTGGCATGCTTCAACATTGAGTCTATCCCTTTCCGCTGAGCTTTCCATCAGGACCGTTTATTTTTATTTTTCATGTGTTATGTGTTGTATGTCTGAAGGTACACTGATTTTACTAGACATGCTCAGCACTATTTTGCAGTATTAATTAGTTCACTAGTTATGAAGTGATGAGGTGGTAATCAGAAGGAGTTTTAACAGCACTCACTTGGAGTCATTTTTATATACGTGTTGGCTAAAATATATTTCCCTTCTTAAATCTTAGGCAGACTAAACTTCTCATGATTATATATTGCAGATTACAACACAGTGAATACCAAGTAGGTATAATCACCTTCTTATAGGTAGCATACAAAGTATTTGAGAGTGATTAATGCCAACAGCACAACAGGAGTGGTATCAAGGAAGTAGAGCCTTTGTCCTGATGAAAAGCCAAGGGATGGCTTGAAACATGTCAGACCTTAGGAAGGCAGATACATAGTTATCCACACTTCCCTCTCCCTGTTTTTAATCATACCCACTAGAGGCCAAAATAAATAATAGTTTATCTACTAGCCAGGTATCTTTAAGGTTTTCTTTCCATAGAAAATACACAACCCCCCACTCCTATTGTCATCATTCTACATCATAGTAATACATCTGTTAGAGCTCCCGCGTAATTCGTAGGTGGAGGCACGCCTCATTACGCAGCAGAATGGGATAGACCCAATGATGAAGCATGCCACCAGGGGCAACCCTGGTGTGTGAGGGTTATATAAGAAAACAAGTGTGTTTCCTTCATCTTGTGGAGGGTTATTTCACAGCAAACTGAGTAGCTCCCTGTGTTTTGGTTACTTATCGGTAGGAGGACGACCCGCTCTGTCCGTCTATCTCCCCCTGTTTTTTATAAGTTTATTTATTTATTTATTTATTTAAAACATTTATATAGCGCATCTGTCACCTGGCAGGTATCCTGGCGCTGAGAGATTACTCCTGAGATGAAAGTGAACGGGGGGCTAGGAACGAGTAACGGTGAGGGGTTTAGGGGAAGAGCCAGGTTTTAATTCGCTTTCTAAAAGGAAGGAGTTGTGGGATTTGGCGGATGTAGACCGGCAAACTGTTCCAGAGCTTAGCGGCAGCCACTCTGAAGGATCTTCCCCCCGTCCTTACCTTATTGAATCTGGGTACCACAACAAGGTAGGCTGAAGCGGATCGGAGAGTTCTAGTGGGGGTGTACCAGGAAAACATTTTTTGTAGGGATCTGGGGCCAATTCCGTATAGCGCTTTAAAAACAAGACAAAGTGCTTTAAAAGCTATTCGCTGCTTCAGTGGGAGCCAGTGTAGCTCGGCTAAGGCTGCTGTAGCCGAGGATCTTCTGGTCCATCCGAGGCAAGTTTGGCTGCGGCCGACTGGACTCTTTGGAGTCTGTCCAGTAGAACAGCTGGGGACTCTAGCAGAAGTGCATTACAATAGTCAAGGCGACTAAGAATAGTACACCTGACTATTAGTGCTCGTGCCTGTGAGGGAAGTAGTGGCATAATTTTGCGTAGAGAACGCAATAGGGCCGAGCAGGTGGAAACTGTTTTGATTACCTGCGTTTCCATGCTGAGTTTGTCGTTTAACATGACGCCCAAATTACGGACACTAGTCACCGGCTGTGGTTTTTCTGGGGTTTCCGGGGGCCAGAATTCCGTGGGAAATAGACGAGGAATCTGGCTCCCGGCACAGAACAATACCTCAGTCTTTGATGAATTGAATTGCAAAGAATTTTTGTGCAGCCAGCTGGCTGTGTCTCTCAGGCAGTCGTGGAACGATTCCATGGGAATTGAGTCTTCCCCCTCCCAGGAAAGGATAAGCTGGGTATCGTCCGCGTAATTTATAGTTCTTAGACTGTGGGATTTAATCAAAATAACTAATGGTTTCAAATAAACGTTAAAAAGGATCGGGCTGATGGACGAGCCCTGGGGCACCCCGTGAGGTACCGGGGAAAAAGCGGATTGAAAAGGGGGGAGGGACACAGCCTGTTTCCTATCTCGCAGGTATGAGTGGAACCAGAGCAACGCGGTGCCGTCAACCCCTGCCTCTTCGAGTCTTTTTAACAGATTCACATGGTTGACTATATCGAATGTGGCAGACAGGTCCAATAAGATCAAGGCCACTGCGTGGCCCCTGTCTGCACGCATACGAAGTTCTTCCATGGCTGTAAGCACCGCTGTCTCGGTGCCATGGGCTGGGCGAAATCCAAACTGGAAATCGTCCAAAATGTGATTCTGCTCCAGATGTATCGATAGACAGGAGCTAACCCAGCGTTCCACAACTTTCACCGGGAAGGGTAGAAGCGATATGGGCCGAAAGTTGGATAAACACTCAGGGTTCAGTGAAGGTTTCTTCAGCAGTGGGGTGATAAGTGCTTGTTTCCAGGGGGTAGGGACAACTCCGCAACACAAGGATTGGTTGCAGATCCTGCAGAGGGTGTGGAAGAGTTTAGTTCCGCACGCTTTCCAAGTTTTTGGAGGCAGCGGGTCAAGGGGGGATCCAGAGGTAATTCCGTGTGCCATTCTCTCAAAGTCTGCTTCCGAAATAGAGGGGAGGACTTGCAAACATTCCCTAGGTAGGTGTACTGGGCTCAGCGGACACCCGGGGGCATAGGAATTATTTTGCGGAAGGGTGGTGTTTAGTTTGTTGATGATGGTCTCAATTTTTTCCTTAAAGAACAGTGCGAGGTTATCGCAGAGCGCCTGTGTAGGAGGGATGGTTTTTTGGCACAGTCGGGGTGAATGGGGTTATCAAGGATCTGGAAGATGCTTTTTGGGCTATTTGCGGCATTAACTATGGTGGAGCAGTAGTAGGTGGCTTTGCTCTCAGCGGTGGCAGACTTATATTCTAGGAGCTTATTTTTCCAGATAATTTTGTGTGTGTTGCAATAGCAATGTCTCCACTTCCTCTCCGCCTGTTTACAGGCTAATTTGAGGGTTTTCAGGGAGTCATTAAACCATGGGGCAGATGTTCTTCCTTTAGGTTTGCATCTTTTTAATGGAGCTAGAGATTCCGTAGCGGATAATATCCTCGTGCAGAAGGTTTTGTAGTTGTCTTCGACCGAGTTGATAGGAGAGAAGCTGTCTACCACGTTAAATACGGTGGTGATAGAGCTCAATTTTTCCAGAGCTTTCCAGTCTCTGTACATAAATTCTGATGGAGCGTTATGATTCATTAATCTAGTTTTTGTGCTAGTAATGTAGAATTCAAGAAGAGAATGGTCCGTCCAGCTCATGGGCAGAACGGCATTCAGATGTACTAGTTGAGAACTGGAAAAAATGAGGTCAAGTCGATGGCCTGCTGAGTGGGTGGGTTGCTTAACCAGTTGGTAGAGTCCCACACTTTCGCAAGAGAGCAGGAGGTTTTCTAGACCAGTGTCAAGATTACTGTTTGGCCAAAGGTTAAAGTCTCCTAAAATAATTAGTTTATTGTGGGAGGTTGCCATATTCGTGAAGGTGGTGAGTAGTGTTTGCTGTTGTTGGGAAGTGAAAGTCCCTGGAGGACGGTAGCAGACAATTGCCGTAAATATTCCTCCAGAATGAAAGGTAAAAGGGACATTGTTCTGATTGGGAAGTGGGGTAGGCCTGTTGTAGGTGGAGAGGGTGGGTTTCCAATGTAAATAATGGGCTTTAGTTGTTCTTTGTCGCTATCTGTCTTTGCATGCTAGTAAGCGTAGCATACCATTGTGGTTTAGTGACGAGAGCGAGACAAGAAGCTGTACACTGAAATTGTCACGCATTATGCTGCATGTTAGACCTGGCATCATTGGCATGAGTCTCTCCTCCATTTTTTCTGTTTGCCTCCACTGTTTACGATGTTTTTGCTGGTAAATGCTTTGGGCACTGTGCCACTGCTGATCAGTGCCACAGTGCAAGTGCTCCCTATGTGAAATTGCTGTATTGATTGAATTCCATGTTTGGCTTATTTGGTTTACTGTCAGTCCCTAGTAGAGTGCACCAGGAGTGCCAGGGCTTGTAAATACAAATGCTGCTAGTGGGCCTGCAGCACGTGTTGTGCCACCCACAAGAGCGGCCTAGTAAAAGTATGTCTGAAGGTCTACCATTGCTAGACCACGTGCAGTCTGGTACTGTCACGCAGACTGCGCAAGTACACCTACTTGCCAGTCCCTAAACCTTCCCTTAACTTCATGTTAGTCACCCCTATGGTAGGCCCACGGGCAGGGTGCATTGTAAGCATAAGGTAGGCAAGCCTGACAAGGTTGGCATGTCCTAATAGTGAATTACAGCCATATTCGTTTTTCACTATTGTAAGGTAACCTGCTCTCCATCAGTTAGAATGGGCTGTCAGGGTTATTAATGCTATAATCCTAGCGGGCTCGGGAGCATGGTGCAATGTCGAGTTTGGTATCCCTGAACTCAGGGTTTAATAACGCATCCGTTTGGGTGGATGGTTTTTGGACTCTGTGTTTGAAAATAGCACTTTTAGAAAGTAGCTATTTTCTTGTCTAACTGTCTACCGGTCTCTGCTGGTTCTGGTGTGCGTGTGACAGGAGCTGGGTGGCTCCAGAGGTCTGAATGAGTCAGTGTGGGATGAGTGGGGCATTTGCATTGAGAGTAGGGGAAGAGTAGCTCCTGATAGCCTGCCCTGCCTGATACAATGCTGGCTCCGCCCCCCTGCCGGGCGGCTGATGACTCTGTGCCTGCCTGGGACTTTCCTGGCCCACCTCCTGCCGGGCACTTGATGGCCCTGCCCCTGCCAGTGACAATGCTGGCTCCGCTCCTGCTGGGCGGCTGAAGACTCTGCCCTGCACAGTGAATAGGCCAGGTGCTTCGGCCTGGCAACACCCACAACAAACCCAAGATGGGGGGAAACTCCCCTGCATGGACAAAGGGATGAAAGCCAAAAAGGGGTATAAGAGAAGGACCCCTGAACCAAGAATTTAGATCACTTCTGACAAGGAAACCTGAACCAAGGACAAGAAGCCTGCTGATCTAAGGACTGCCTACCCCTTCTGCCAGAGTGCTGTTTGTTGGGGGAATCCTGCATTGCTTTTTTATTTTTGCCAAGGAACCAGGAGAGCGGAACTGTGTGTGTACTCTCAATCTTTGCTAAGAAAATCTCCAAGGACTGGAAGAGTGCCAGTCTCCTGTTGAAGTCACAGGGCCAAAGGACTTCATCTGCTTAAAGTGCTGTTTGCTGGAACTTGTGAATCCAGCACCTCTGAAAGAATCCAGCAATCTCGACGCCGACGGACGCCGACGAATCCAGCTCGACATCGTGAGTAACGGCTCCAGTGTCCCGCTTCCTCGACGCCGGCCGCCGGGCCCGATCGACGCCAGCAACAACGCCAGTGAGTAGTGAGTTCGGCTCCAGCTCCAAGTGACCTCGTGTCTGCACCGCTGCTGATCGCATCGACTTCGAGCCCTCTCGACGCCGTGAGCGCTGCTCACTCTTGCAACATCGACATCGACGACGCCGTATCCTGCTTCATCTCGTGAGCGCTGCTCCCGCCTGACTTCGGTCGACGCCGCTGCAGATCGCCCCGACTCCGAGGCCCGATCGACGCCGAAGACGCGACGCCAGACATCTCGACGCCGCTGATCATCGAGTGCTTCACTTTTCCAAGGTACTGTGTTGTGGGGGTCTGTGCGACTCCGGGCTCGACGTAGCGCTCCTCGCGGTCAACGCCGAACCTTTGGACTAACTTTGCCTCGACGTCGTGTGACTCCCGTGTGGGTTACATTGTTGCCAAGAACTGTGTTTTAACGAAGAAGAGTTGCTTTTGATACTAAAGACTTTGTGCTATGAAGAAACCGTGTTTGAACTATTATTTTTCCTTCCAAGAGTATTTATTAAGATTGTGGTATATTTTTGTCGTTATTTGGTCTTGTGCTAAGCCTTATATAAAAATCCTTATTTTTATAATACTACTGTGTCGTGTCCATTTGTAGTGTATTCACTTTATTACTGTATGTGGTCATAAATGCTTAACGCACTGCCTCTGAGATAAGCCTGTCTGCTTTGCCAAGCTAACAAGGGGGTGAGCAGGGGTTATCTAAGTGTGTGATCCCCTTGCCCTGACTAGAAAAGGTGTGTCCCTATTTGTCAGAAGTGTATACCTCTGCCAACTAGAGACAGCCGCTTCTAACATTGGTGGGTCAGCGGTGAGGATTTGAACTTTGCATTTATGACCCATGTGCTGTGATTAGTGTGCGCTACATAGTGAAAGCAGACCATAGCGCAGCCACAATCTAATTTGGAAGGATTCTATTTTTGTTCTCCGCTTTCCTGGAACTTGATTTTTGAAACTGCCAGTTTTGACCATGAGTGATGCCGGAGTCACTACCCCTGCTGTTGTTGTGGAGGAATTTGATAGGAGTAAGATCAACGACTATCAGTTAAAGGATCTGAAATCCTTTTGCAAGCAAGTTAAAGTTCCTACCACAGGCTGCAAAAACAAACCAGAATATCTCAAAGCATTGCAGGCCTGGGTAGAGGCCAGAGATCCCTCTGATGCGGTGGTGGTACCGCCAGGGGAAGGGGAGGAGGAGGTGCCAGTGAATGGGCCCGCATCCTCTCCTGGCAGCAGTGTTTCCTCCAAAGGTCTTTCTCCTGAAGAAAGAGAAGAAAGGGCGAAGGTGCGAGCATACAACATGGAAATGGCAAAACTTAAGATAAATGGGCAGTTGGAAATAGAGAATGCAAGAGGCAGGAGAGAAGCTGATATGGAGATCAAAAGGTTAGAGTTTGAAAGAGAGAAGTTAGCTTTTGAGCGTGATACCAGGATGAGGGAGTTGGAGCTCAAAGCTAAAGAGTTAGAATTGAATCCCTCTGGTGGCAGCATCCCATCTGTGCCTGCAGAAAGTAGGTTTTATTTTCCCAAAGATGTGATCAAAGATTTTCAGAAGAATGAGGATATTGGTCAATGGTTTAAAGCATATGAGTTAGCATTGTTGGCCCACCGGGTCCCTGAGAAGGATTGGGGAGCGGGGTTGTGGGGTCGCTTTGTGAATGAGGGAAGAGATACCCTGTTAGACATGCCTGTTGAGGATAGGATGTCTTATGCTCATATGAAGGATGCTTTAATGTTAAGGTATGGCCTAACCCCAGAAAAGTACAGACAGGCCTTTAGAGAATGTAAGAAGTTGCCTGGTACCACGTGGGTGGAATATGTGTCATATTTTGGCAGAGCCATGGATGGTTGGGTAAAGGGCAGCAAAGTGGAAAGTTATGATGCTCTTTATGATTTGTTTGCTTGGGAGCACTTGTCTAATAACTGTTTTCCATAGCTGCGCCAGCACCTTATTGATAGCAAGATATCTAACCCTAGAAAACTTGCTGAGGAGGCGGACCGCTGGGTCAGTACCAGGGTCCACAAGGGTCCAGTGGGAGACTCAGCCAAAGGTGGGCAGGGTCCCCAGCAGAAGAGTGGGGGGGACAAGGGTAAACAGAGGGAGTTCCAGAAAGGGCCCCAAAGTAATCCCCAAGGGAACCAAGGGAAGGGTTCCCAGCCTCCCCCAGATAAGAAATCAGAGGCCCCGACAGGTAAACCTGTTCGTAGGGGCCCCATGACCTGCTTCGCTTGTAAGCAGGTGGGACACCGTTTTTATGATCCTCAGTGTCCCTTGAAGAACTCTAGTGCACCACCCAGTGCACCACCACGTGCTGCCCCCCGTCAGTTGGCGAGTGTAGCCCTGGGAGGGGAGGAGATGGTTGCCCATGGTGGGGAGGGTCCCGCAGAAATGTCCCTGGTCTCTCTAGGAGACATGGAATTGGTCCCTCCACCCCCTCTGCCTAGTAACACTAAGAAATATAGGCAGTGGGTGACCATTAATGGCCATAGAGTGGAAGCTCTCAGAGACACCGGAGCGAGTGTGACAGCTGTCAAGTGTCACTTGGTGTCCAGAGAGCAGGTTGTTCCCCACGCATTCTACCCTGTGATAGCTGCTGACAACTCCCAGAGAGAGTGTGAGGTAGCTCAAGTTTCCTTTGAATGGGGGGGGAGTTTCAGGTACTCTTCAAGTTGCTGTAAGGCCCGCCATGCCTGTTGATTGTCTCCTGGGCAATGATTTAGAAGACTCCCCTTGGGCTAAGGTGGAGAGGGAGACACATTTGAAAATGTTGGGTGTGCCAGAGTGGGTGTGTGCAACCACTCGATCGATGACAGCAAGTAAGGGTGTTGATGGGGTTCTGGAGCCTGAAAGTATGGCCCAGGACCCAGCTGTGAAGAGAAGAGGCAGGGGGCGCGGGAAACCGTCCCCCGTAGTTCCCGTGGTCCAGGAGGAGGCAGGCCTTGAGGGGCATGCCCTGGAACCCACAGGTGAACAAGTTGCTGAACTGAGAGACCTGCCCGAGCTGACCCATTGGCAGCAGGATGGTGGTCCCTCCAGGGAGGAATTCTGTGCAGAACAGAAAGTGTGCCCTTCTCTTGTGGGTATGAGGCAGCAGGCCTCAGCCCAAACCTCAGGTGATCAGTCAGGGTCACATTTTGTTTACTGGGAGAACGACCTCCTGTATAGCGAGCCTAAGGCTGCTGAGCCTGGGTCAGCCCGTGTGCTGGTGGTACCCCAGCGCTTCAGAGCCTTCCTACTGGGTTTGGCTCATGACGTTCCGTTAGCTGGACATCTGGGGCAGGACAAGACCTATGACAGGCTTGTCACCCATTTTTATTGGCCTCAGATGAGAAGGGATACAGATATCCATTGCAAGACCTGTCAAACTTGCCAGGCAAGTGGGAAAAGCGGGCGGAAGCAGAAGGCTCCCCTCCAACCTTTTCCCGTGGTCAGTACCCCCTTTGACCGGGTGGGGATTGACATTGTTGGGCCCCTGGACCCCAAGACAGCCCTGGGCAACAGGTTCATCTTGGTCTTGGTGGACCATGCCACACGGTACCCGGAAGCCATCCCTCTCAGAACAGTGACGGCCCCCGTGGTGGGACGGGCACTGATGGGTGTTTTCTCCCGAATGGGGTTCCCCAGAGAGGTGGTGTCAGACCGGGGCACCAACTTCATTTCCAACTATATGAAGTCTCTGTGGAAGGAGTGTGGGGTAACTTACAAGTTCACCACTCCTTACCACCCTCAAGGTAATGGGTTGGTTGAAAGATTCAACCGTACCCTTAAAGGCATGATTATGGGTCTTGAAGAACCAATGAGGCGTAAATGGGACGTCCTCTTGCCATGCCTGTTGTTTGCTTACCGTGAGGTGCCACAAAAGTCTCTAGGGTTCAGCCCCTTTGAGCTCTTGTATGGTCACACGGTAAGAGGACCTTTGAGTCTGGTCAAAGAAGGCTGGGAGCAATCTCCCAGGAAACCTCCCCAGGATGTATACAGTTACATGCTGGCCTTTAGGAACCAGACTAGGCGCTTCAGAGATCTTGCTCAGGCAAATCTGGAGGCCAGCCAGGAGGAGATGAAGCGGTGGTACGACCAGAAGGCCACTCTGGTAGAGCTTCAGCCTGGACAGAAAGTTTGGGTTATGTCCCCTGTGGAACCTTGTGCGCTCAAGGACAGGTGGACTGGACCATTTGAGGTTGTGGAGAAAAAGAGCGATGTCACCTACATGGTGGACTTGAAGTCTCCCAGGAACCCCTTGCGGGTCCTGCATGTCAACCGTTTGAAGCCCCACTTAGAAAGGTCCGAAGTGGGCATGCTCCTAGCTACAGATGCTGGAATGGAGGAGGAGAGTGAGCCTCTTCCTGACCTCCTGTCTGCAAAAGAGCAAGATGGGTCAGTGGATGGTGTTGTCCTCTCTGACACACTGACCCCTGAACAGCAGCAGGATTGTCGCCAACTGTTGGGACAATTCCCTGATCTGTTTTCCTTGATTCCTGGTGTCACTCAGTGGTGTGTCCATGATGTGGACACCGGGGACAGCACTCCTGTCAAGCACAAGGCTTACAGAGTGACTGACAAGGTCAGAGCATACATCAAGGAGGAGGTCTCCAAAATGTTTGCCTTAGGGGTGGTTGAGTCCTCTAGCAGTCCTTGGGCCAGCCCAGTGGTCTTGGTCCCAAAGGCTGCAGCGCCTGGTGCTTCACCGGAACTTCGGTTCTGTGTGGATTACCGAGGACTCAATTCAGTCACCAAGACTGACGCACACCCCATCCCCAGAGCTGATGAGCTCATAGATCGGTTGGGGGCTGCCCGGTACCTTAGTACGTTTGACCTAACGTCTGGGTACTGGCAGATCGCCTTGACTGATGGGGCAAAAGAGAGGTCAGCATTCTCCACACCAGATGGGCACTACCAGTTCCGGGTTATGCCCTTTGGGATGAAGAATGCCCCTGCCACCTTCCAGAGGTTGGTCAACCAGGTCTTGGCTGGACTGGAGGATTTCAGTGCCGCCTACCTGGACGACATCGCAGTGTTCAGCGCCAGCTGGGAGGAACACTTGCGCCACCTCCAGGAAGTGTTGTTGGCCCTGCGCAGAGCAGGCCTCACAATCAAAGCCAGTAAGTGCCAGATTGGGCAGGGTTCAGTGGTGTACTTGGGGCACCAAGTAGGGAGCGGCAAGGTGGCCCCCCTGCAACCCAAGATTGATACCATCCTGGCATGGGCACCGCCCAAAACCCAGACTCAGGTGAGAGCCTTCTTGGGTCTCACGGGTTATTACAGGAGGTTCGTCAAGGATTATGGTAACATTGTGCACCCCTTGACTTCGCTGACTTCCAGGAAGCAGCCACGACTTGTGATCTGGACTGACGCCTGTCAGACGGCCTTTGACACCCTGAAAACTGCAATGTGCACAGCACCCATACTCCAGGCACCCGACTTTTCTAAAGAATTTGTTGTCCAGACGGACACTTCAGAGCATGGCGTGGGGGCTGTTCTAGCTCAGGTGAATGAAGAGGGCCGAGACTTACCTGTAGCCTTCGTCAGTAGGAGGTTACTTCCCAGGGAACAGAGGTGGAGTGCGATAGAGAGAGAAGCATTTGCTGTGATCTGGGCGCTGAAGAAGCTAAGACCCTACCTGTTTGGGACTCACTTCCGGGTTCAGACAGACCACAGGCCCCTCAGATGGTTGATGCAAATGAGGGGTGAGAATCCAAAGCTGTTGAGGTGGTCCATTTCCCTACAGGGGATGGACTTCACGGTGGAACACCGCCCTGGCACAGATCACGCCAATGCTGATGGTCTGTCCAGATTTTTCCGCCTTAGTGATGAGGACTCCCTAGGTTAAGGGTAGTTCTCCCCACATTTCAGCTGGAGGGGACACGTGTTAGACCTGGCATCATTGGCATGAGTCTCTCCTCCATTTTTTCTGTTTGCCTCCTCTGTTTACGATGTTTTTGCTGGTAAATGCTTTGGGCACTGTGCCACTGCTGATCAGTGCCACAGTGCAAGTGCTCCCTATGTGAAATTGCTGTATTGATTGAATTCCATGTTTGGCTTATTTGGTTTACTGTCGTCCCTAGTAGAGTGCACCAGGAGTGCCAGGGCTTGTAAATACAAATGCTGCTAGTGGGCCTGCAGCACGTGTTGTGCCACCCACAAGAGCGGCCTAGTAAAAGTATGTCTGAAGGTCTACCATTGCTAGACCACGTGCAGTCTGGTACTGTCACGCAGACTGCGCAAGTACACCTACTTGCCAGTCCCTAAACCTTCCCTTAACTTCATGTTAGTCACCCCTATGGTAGGCCCACGGGCAGGGTGCATTGTAAGCATAAGGTAGGACAAGCCTGACAAGGTTGGCATGTCCTAATAGTGAATTACAGCCATATTCGTTTTTCACTATTGTAAGGTAACCTGCTCTCCATCAGTTAGAATGGGCTGCCAGGATTATTAATGCTATAATCCTAGCGGGCTCGGGGAGCATGGTGCAATGTCGAGTTTGGTATCCCTGAACTCAGGGTTTAATAACGCATCTGTTTGGGTGGATGGTTTTTGGACTCTGTGTTTGAAAATAGCACTTTTAGAAAGTAGCTATTTTCTTGTCTAACTGTCTACCGGTCTCTGCTGGTTCTGGTGTGCGTGTGACAGGAGCTGGGTGGCTCCAGAGGTCTGAATGAGTCAGTGTGGGATGAGTGGGGCATTTGCATTGAGAGTAGGGGAAGAGTAGCTCCTGACAGCCTGCCCTGCCTGATACAATGCTGGCTCCGCCCCCCTGCCGGGCGGCTGATGACTCTGTGCCTGCCTGGGACTTTCCTGGCCCACCTCCTGCCGGGCACTTGATGGCCCTGCCCCTGCCAGTGACAATGCTGGCTCCGCTCCTGCTGGGCGGCTGAAGACTCTGCCCTGCACAGTGAATAGGCCAGGTGCTTCGGCCTGGCAACACCCACAACAAACCCAAGATGGGGGGAAACTCCCCTGCATGGACAAAGGGATCAAAGCCAAAAAGGGGTATAAGAGAAGGACCCCTGAACCAAGAATTTAGATCACTTCTGACAAGGAAACCTGAACCAAGGACAAGAAGCCTGCTGATCTAAGGACTGCCTACCCCTTCTGCCAGAGTGCTGTTTGTTGGGGGAATCCTGCATTGCTACTTTATTTTTGCCAAGGAACCAGGAGAGAGGAACTGTGTGTGTACTCTCAATCTTTGCTAAGAAAATCTCCAAGGACTGGAAGAGTGCCAGTCTCCTGTTGAAGTCACAGGGCCAAAGGACTTCATCTGCTTAAAGTGCTGTTTGCTGGAACTTGTGAATCCAGCACCTCTGAAAGAATCCAGCAATCTCGACGCCGATGGACGCCGCCGAATCCAGCTCGACATCGTGAGTAACGGCTCCAGTGTCCCGCTTCCTCGACGCCGGCCGCCGGGCCCGATCGACGCCAGCAACAACGCCAGTGAGTAGTGAGTTCGGCTCCAGCTCCAAGTGACCTCGTGTCTGCACCGCTGCTGATCGCATCGACTTCGAGCCCTCTCGACGCCGTGAGCGCTGGTCACTCTTGCAACATCGACATCGACGACGCCGTATCCTGCTTCATCTCGTGAGCGCTGCTCCCGCCTGACTTCGGTCGACGCCGCTGCAGATCGCCCCGACTCCGAGGCCTGATCGACGCCGAAGACGCGACGCCGGACATCTCGACGCCGCTGATCATCGAGTGCTTCACTTTTCCATGGTACTGTGTTGTGGGGGTCTGTGCGACTCCGGGCTCGACGTAGCGCTCCTCGCGGTCGACGCCGAACCTTTGGACTAACTTTGCCTCGACATCGTGTGACTCCCGTGTGGGTTACATTGTTGCCAAGAACTGTGTTTTAAAGAAGAAGAGGTGCTTTTGATACTAAAGACTTTGTGCTAAGAAGAAACCGTGCTTGAACTATTATTTTTCCTTCCAAGAGTATTTATTAAGATTGTGGTATATTTTTGTCGTTATTTGGTCTTGTGCTAAGCCTTATATAAAAATCCTTATTTTTATAATACTACTGTGTCGTGTCCATTTGTAGTGTATTCACTTTATTACTGTATGTGGTCATAAATGCTTAACGCACTGCCTCTGAGATAAGCCTGTCTGCTTTGCCAAGCTACCAAGGGGGTGAGCAGGGGTTATCTAAGTGTGTGATCCCCTTGCCCTGACTAGAAAAGGTGTGTCCCTATTTGTCAGAAGTGTATACCTCTGCCAACTAGAGACAGCCGCTTCTAACACTGCACATCTACTTTCCCTACCTGAAGTCACTTGTCATGTATTTATTCTTCAGTAGGTTACTTGCCTCTTCCTCCAGTCCAGCAATTACATTATGCCACTCGGGAACAGAAAACTGGTAAATTCTGTTTCACTTTACTGCTTGATGAAGCAATATCTGGGAATGAATGGAAACAGACAGTAGAAGAAGGCAAAATAAATTGGCGTTATTAATTCAATGTAGAGTGTGGGAACAGGATTTGGATCCTGAAGTATCAAATTATAAGTCTGTTTGGTCTGACTTATCGTTTTTGGATGGAGAATACTAAAGAATTTAGTATGGAGTTATAGAATCACTCCTCATTCAACAATGGAAGTTTCACCTTTTGTATTATTGAATCGTTGTATGCAATGCTCAAATGCTTTTCCTAATTGGATGCTTAGTATTGATGTGACAAAATTGTGACAAACAGGACAAGAAAAACATTTTGATGATGAATGGGTCAGAAGAGGATTGGAATTTAAGGGTTAGTGTCAGACTGTTGAATGGTGTACGGAAGGGTAAATCGAAATTATGCCGAAAACAATAATGAAAACTGGAAGATTTACTGTTGTTTAGAAAAATGGTAGAACATGGAATGAGAGAATTTTGTCAAATGCAATGAAGGGGAGATGTTGTGACTGGGAGAACATCAGTGACCCAGAAAGAACGATGATCAATCAATGTTGCAAGGATGTGTTTGTCAAATGAGTGAACGTCAAAAAGCCTTTGCCTGTAAAGTTGAATGATTATGTTGTCTCATAGGCGTTAGTTTGGATATATGCTTCTCTTATATGCTTTCCTGCAACAACATATATTTTTGGGGGGAGATTTTCAAAACCTTTATTGAAAATAAACCAGAAAATATAAAAAACGAGACGGCATGCTGCATGTACATCTGTAGCAATAAATGTAACTACTCTTACATATAGAGTCAACATTCCATTGTAAGTAGGTGGTTAAGTGTTAACATGACTCATTCACATATTAAATTATAAAATGACAATGACATTACAAAGAAGGAGTCAGAGATGGGGGGCAGAGCTTGCTGGCAGCCGCGATGGCCGCCTAATCCCACAGCTCAGACACACCACACAAACTATCCTACATAATCCTGCACCTGAGCAACACTGAGGCGATCCCGGACCTTCCCCCGACCCTCTCACTGACTGAGGACGAGGGAGACGCGTCTTGCTGGGACAGGACGGCACAAAGGCTGGTGGCGACGCCGCGGCCAGAAACGGACTGGTAGGCCCAGAATCCCCGGTCTCAAGTGGCAGGACTGCCCGGGGTGCGTCATGCGACGTGCGGACGAAGAAAGAGACGGCGAGCCGCTCTGCCCAGGAGGACTTCAGAGCACCCTCGGGACCCACGGCGCTGCCGATACGGTGGCAGAGCGGGGCAATACCAGCGGAGACTCTTGGCAAAATACGAGCAATCTCCTGCTCCTGGCAGCCGCTGCGGGAGAAACTAGAGTACAAAAGATAGGAAAGGGCTTGAAACTGGGCCTGCTGCGCAGCTCCTGACTGTAGGAGAGTGGGGTCTGCAATCCTATGGTCACCCCAGATTTTTGCTTTTTGCTTCACTGGTTTACGACTTTCCCTGGCTGTGGGCCTGCTAATCAGACCCACAGCCTAGCTGTTCTCTCTCTAAATTGACATCCATGTACTTTAGGTGCATTTACCAATTGGTACTGGGCCACCTTATCAGTCCCTGTACTCAGGGCATAGGTGTACCCAGGGCCTACCAGGGGCTGAAGCATGTATTAAGCCACCCCTGGCTGGCCATCTAAATCTGACACAACTGGCTGCATGACAGCTGGGGCAAGGTGGTGTAAACACCCTTTGCTGTAGATATAGTATACCTATATCTAACCCTAAAATGGACACATATATTCCTATCAGTCACTCCTATGGAAGTGCCTTATCAATCCTGAAGGCAGAGTGCTTGGAATTATGTGAGATGGTGCTCTGGCATGAGCTGAGCCCGTTTGCAGCTTGCGGAACCAAGTCCTAATAGCTGTTCCATGATAACGCTATACCATATACTCTTAAGTGCATTATCAACCTCGCGGTTAAATGCTAACTCTGGTATAACATTATCAAAACATGTCGAGTAAGGTGTCATACGATTTGGAATACTACCCCCTCGCCAATTCTGGCGACGGGGGTAGCATTCCACCCTTCTACAGGGACACGACATGTATGTAACTGTGAACCCCGGTTAAAGTTAACTCGAGCCTCAGCATCACAAAATGGATGCTGCCAGCACAGACACAAGTCTGACCTCCTGCTGCTGGGAGTCCTTCCAGCGAGGATGGCTTGGACAAATGGTTTCCTGCCTTGGGAGGTGCTAGCACCACCCCAGACAGGATTTTGTGTATTGAGGTAGGGAGGCCTGAAAGGAATGAGACATGCCTGGGGCACACAAGGTGCCCTGTGCATACACCGGTTCAAACCAGTTGCTGGGGCATCCCAGCCCCAGCTCTGGCGGGACACCGGACAAAGGATAGGGGGTGTAGCCACCCCCCTTCCTGGTCCCACCCAGGGGAGGGACCTAGTCAGTAGTGCAGTCACCTTTAGGAGAATAAAGATAGGAGCTGGTCCCATTCCAAATTAGATTATCCTGAACTATTCAACACGAAGAAACTCTGGCCTTCGACGTTCTGCTCCACAGAAGACTGAAGAATCTCCCTTGTGGGCAAGGAGTGTCCACCCTGCAACTGCAGGCACCATCAAGCGCCCAGCGGCTTCACTTTGTCATCTTCCCTCGAGGATCCAGACTTCAGAGCCCAACGAGACCCAGATTCCCAGACCTCTCCGACCTCTACCTGCATCTACAGCAAAGCTGAGACCCGTGGGTGCGACGAGACATGTGGGACCGGCCATCTTGAACAAACCTGCACTTCACTTCCAGCACGACTCCCGAGGTAAACTTGACCAAGTGCTTTGGGGACTGAGAAGCCCCAACCCCGAGCAGCCCCTGCACCGAAGATCAGCCCTCCAGCATCCACGAGATCTGCGTGGGGCCCTTCTGCTTTGTTGCTGCTTGACGCGCTGTCTGGTCACTTGCCGGCTGGCTAGTGGCCTCCCAGACGACGAACCTTTGAATTTTCACTGCTGGTCTGGTTGCTCCAGACTGGCCCTTGCTCCCTTCCAAAAGAGGGGCACCCCGGACTCTCCTAGTCTGCACCAGACGCTTTCTTCACTCACCGCGTGGGTTGCCTTTGCCAAGGCCTGTTGAGTCCCAGCCCGGATCCGACACCACCGACAGCGAGACCCTGCGTGGGACAGCTCGTGCCTCCATCCTGGTTGTCGAAGACACCTCCTGGTCCACATGGCTGCAGAGTCCAGCGTCCACTCTTCCCCTGATCGCGACGACGACATCTGGTTCCTTCCTGGTTCCACTCCAGTCACTGGCCAGTGACTGTGAACATTGTCCCCTCTGCTTTCAGGTCTCCTTCTTCAACAATCCACCCTTGGATTGCACTGGACATCTTCCTCCTGGTCGCCTGCAGCATCTTTTCTTTCAGGCTCCATTGACTTCAACTCGAGAACCCGACGCACTTTGACACCTATGCACCCGCGGCCCGTGGGTGAGGTAACAAGAGCATTTCGGTGCTCAAGGGTAGTTTAACTGTCCTAGTGTCCAGTTCCACAGTCGTTTTAGTCCTACCTAGTCAGGATTGTCCGTACTCACCTTTAACTTGAACTGTACTGTCCATAGATGTTGTTACGCATCTCGCGTGTGAGTTCACACTCTGCACACGCATTCCGTGGGCCTCCTATTACTTACCTGAAGTTAGTGTAGCGTGGTCCCACCGATCCTACAGCCTCTGGACAGCTCCATTCCTTTTACTGACTCTCACATTCCACTTACTTAGTATATGGTTTGTCGTGCCCCTAGGGCACCATTGTAATTTTGTGCGACTTGTAGTATTTTTCGTAAGAGATTGTCATGTGCTTAGCCCTCTGACCTCATAAAGAGTTCAGAGGTGTTGTTATTAATAAATATACTGTTTATTTTCATAACAACCTGTGTGGTGTCCTTTCACTTGGTATTCAAGAGGTTATATTGTGGTAAAACAGCTGGCTTCACATGCCAAAAGAGTTTAGCCTAAGACTGCTTTGTCCATGCTACCATTAGGATAGCTGGTCTATAAGGTTGACTTACAACCAATCACCATAAGGGTTGTTTGGACTGATACAAGGTGATCACTAGAACTAGTGAGCATCATATATCAGGCCAACTTCTCACATTGGTGTGCAGCGGTTGGGATTTGAGCTTGCTGTTGTTTTTACCACATATAATCTTGAAATATCATTTGAAAGATCTCTTAAGGTTCCTAGGTACATATAACAAGCTTAGAAATACTCTGAGTTCTACTGAACCAGCTGTTGTAGTAGAAAGGGCCTAGCACACCCTGACTACAACTCTTAGCAAGGGATCAGTAGGAAAACCCATAGTGTAGGTAAGTGCATCACTTGCACCTCACTAGAAAGCATGTCTACCCATGGAGAGTCTTCAGAGACTCCCCAAGTGGTTAGTGACCCTCCACAGGTCCTTTCCAGATATGCAGCCCTCAGTTTCCAGGAGATGAGACAATTGTGTACCTCCAGGAAATTGAAACAGGGTTCTAACCCTACCACTCCTTTTCTGTTAGGTCTCTTAGAGACATATGATGCTAGAAAGGCTTCTAACACAGATGGGAGCATGCCAGCCTTAGAGGGTACCCTTGGAGATCCAGACCTCCCTGAAACAGAGAATGTAGAAGAGGAGGAGGAAGAAGAGGACACCTCTGGGGATGAGGCAGACAAAGGTCCTGAGTTAGTCAGCAGACTTACAAGGGCCAACTTAGACCTACATAGGGAAGGATCTGGGGGACCCCCAGTACTGACCCTGAGCAGGCCTAACTTTGGAGTTAGAAGAGATAGGTCTCATTCTAGGGACTCCAATAGATCTGTGCACTCTCATGCCTCTGCTCAGAGGAGAATGACTTCTCCCCAGAGGAGAATGACTTCCCCTCAGAGGAGAGAGCATGAAGCAAGGATGAGACAGGCTAATCTGAGGATCCAGAGGGAAGAACTTGCCCTTGCCAAAGAGAAGCTTGCCTTTGCTAGAGAGCAACAGTTAAGTGGGGTAGTCCCCACTGGTGGCAGCACTATCCCTAGGGATAGAGACCGGAGTTTTGATAATAGACACCTGAGTAAAATAGTGCCCCCCTATAAGACAGGGGATGATATCCACAAGTGGATGACTGCTTTGGAGAGAGCCTGCAAAGTACAGCAGGTACCCCAGAGTCAGTGGGCAGCTATATTGTGGCTCTCCTTTGAAGGTAAAGGTAGAGACAAGCTCCTCACTGTTAGAGATGAGGATGCTAATGATCACCAAGTCTTGAAACTTGCTCTGATTGATGGGTTTGGCTTAACCACTGAACAGTACAGGTTAATGTTCAGGGATACCCAGAAAACTCAGGCTCAAGATTGGACTGACTTTGTTGATTGTGCCACTAAGGCTCTGGAGGGCTGGTTACTGGGAAGTAAAGTTACTGATTACACAGGATTGTATAATCTAATTATGAGAGAACAAATCTTAAATAATTGTCAGAACCAGTTGTTGCATCAGCACTTGATTGACTCAGATCTGACCTCTCCCCAAGAATTGGGAAAGAAGGCAGACAGATGGGTCAGGACAAGGGTCAAGCAGCAGAACCAGAGTGGTGGCCAGAAGAAAGCAGACCAGAAGGGTAATGAGAATAAGCAAAATGACCAGAAGTCTTCAACAGGGCCCCAACAACCTAAGGAGGGTGGGTCCCAAACTTCCCAAAAGAAGAAGAATGATGGTCCTAGGAAACCATAGTGCCAATACTGTAAAAGTAAGACTCACTGGTTTAGTGAGTGCACCAAGAAAGGCCAAACTCCTACCACTACTGTCCCTAAGACACCTGCACCCCCTAGTACAGTTAGTAGTGGTAGTGTACCTCCCAAGGCTATAGTTGGGTTAACCCTGGGAACTGAGGTGGGTTCTGACTTAGTTAGAATTCCTACTCAGGCAGTTCTTGTTTGTACTGGGGACATGGATATGACCCCTACTGTAAGTCCTAGTACTCTGGGCAAATACAGACAAACGCCTTTGATAAATGGAAAGATGGTTCAGGCCTACAGGGACACATGTGCCAGTGTCACTATGGTGACACCAACATTTGTGGACCCTGACCAGATCATGCTAGGTTCAGATTACCTAGTGACCAATGCTAGCAATGTCACTACAAATCACAGTATGGCAGTTGTTAATTTCTCCTGGGAGGGGTAACTGGCCTCAAAAGGGTTGTAGTTAGTTCAGACCTCCCAGTAGATTGTCTTTTGGGCAATGATTTGGAATCCTCACTGTGGTCAGATGTGGAGTACAGGACTCATGTAGAAATGCTAGGTCTCTCCTCACATGTCCTTGCTGTGACTAGGTCACAGGCCAAGAAATGCCCAGCTGAACAAGTGCTGGATCCTGGAAGAATGGACCAGACACTACCCAAGAGAAGGAATGGTAGGGTTAAGGCAGAGCCTTCCCCCCTGCCTCAGGTTGAGGATCAGCCCTCTCAGGAGGCTGACCCAGAGACCCCAGAAGGAACTGTCCTAGAAGAGCTTGAACCTGATCAGGTTGAGTTTGTTGGGACAGGGGGACCTTCCAGGGCAGACTTGAGGCAGGCCCAATTAGATTGTTCCTCTCCTGAACCCCTCAGACAGCAGGCTGCTGCTGAGGCTGCAGGGAATGCTACAGGTGCCCATAAAGTTTATTGGGAAGATGGACTCCTATACTCTGAGGCAAGAGACCCCAAGCCTGGTGCTACCAGGAGGCTGGTCATCCGCTTGTCTCTTAGAGGTTTCCTTCTCACCTTAGCCCATGAGATTCCCCTTGCAGGTCACTTAGGCCAGAACAAGACTTGGGACAGGCTTGCCCCACACTTTCAATGGCCTCATATGTCTGAAGACACAAAAGAGTTTTGTCGCTCATGTATCACCTGCCAAGCCAGTGGCAAATCAGGTGGCACAACAAAGGCCCCCCTTATACCACTACCTGTGGTGGGGGTTCCCTTTGAAAGAGTGAGGATTGACATTGTTGGACCAATGGACCCCCCAACAGCATCTGGGCACAGATTTATACTGGTGGTAGTGGATCATGCCACCAGGTATCCAGAAGCTATTCCCCTTAGGACCACTACAGCTCCTGTTGTGGCCAGGGCCCTACTTGGAGTTTTCTCCAGAGTGGGGTTTCCTAAGGAGGTTGTCTCTGACAGAGGTGCAAACTTAATGTCAGGATACTTGACTGCTATGTGGAAGGAGTGTGGTGTCAATTATAAATTCACCACACCCTATCACCCACAATGCAATGGGCTTGTCGGGAGATTCAACAAGACCCTCAAAGGGATGATAAAAGGATTACCTGAAAAGCTCAGGCGAAGATGGGATATCCTTTTACCCTGCCTCCTGTTTGGTTACAGAGAGGTCCCACAGAAGGGGGTTGGTTACAGCCCTTTTGAGCTTCTATTTGGGCATCCTGTAAGAGGACCCCTATGTCTGGTGAAGGAAGGATGGGAGTTACCTCTCAAAAAGCCTAAGCTTGACATAGTGGACTATGTACTTGGTCTCCGCTCCAGGATGGCAGAGTACATGGAGAAGGCATCTAAAAACCTTGAGGCCAGCCAAGAACTTCAAAAAGCTTGGCATGACCAAAAGGCTGTCCTAACTGTGTACCATGCAGGACAGAAGGTGTGGGTGTTGGAGCCAGTGGCCCCAGCAGCTCTCAAAGACAAATGGTCTGGACCCCATACCATCATTGAGCAAAAGGAAGAGGTCACCTACTTGGTGGACATGGGAACTCCCAGGAGCCCCCACAGGGTGCTTCATGTGAATAGGCTCAACGCATTTGTCAACAGGGAGGACATGGGCTTGCTCATGGCCACAGATGAGGGGCAGGAGGAAGAGAGTGACCCTCTCCCAGACCTGCTCACTCAGAACCCTGATGATGGGTCAGTAGATGATGTAGTCTTTTCTGACAGCCTCTCTGCCCATCAACAAGAGGATTGTAAACAGGTTCTTCTCATTCAAATCTTTATTTCGGCATTACGCCATAAAAGAACAAATTAAACATTACAATTCAATTAAAATTACTAACATTAATAACATTCCATTGAAATGTAAAACACATTCTATATAACTGTGCAACATATATTGAAAAACACTCGGAGCATAACAATAAAATCATATCATATGAGACAGGAGGACACCTCAATTATTCTAAAAGCAGTTTCAATTAAAGAATGCTATTGCAAACATATTCAAGTCCAGAGTTCAGGACCATAGATTAAGGAGACTTGGTTCACAGCTGATAGCCCATTTTTTTCCTACGGTAGCAAATAGAAAGTAAGAATCTACTAACACTGAATATTATCTGTTGCGAAGTGTTTGTAGTTAAAAGTCTCAGAGCCTGAGGGCAGGACCTCAAGCCTAATAATAGGCATATAGGTTTAATCCATCTTTTCCTTTCTTGACCGTAGATAGGACAGAAGAAAAGAATATGCTGCTCATTCTCTTTTTGGTTGTTTTCACAAAGTGAGCAAACTTCGTCCAATACCTTGGAAGATGGATCACGGTTCCTTTCCCAACGAGCCAAAGTTGATTTTATTAAAAGATTGCCATATCTAAACTTTAAAAACAATGTTTTGGCAAGTGGGGGCTCTATTTCATCCATAAAGGCCTCATATAAGGGTTCATCCTTAAAATTTAAACATTTTGAAACTAATGAGCCACTGGTTATGGTATTTACAGTCACATTTGCTACATAGGACCAAAAAGCTTTTTTCAGGACTAATTTGGGATTGGATGGTAACAGCTCAGGGTACTCCCAGAAATGTTTCAGACCTATATTGTTAAACCAAATGCTAACATGCCTAAGCCATGGGATTTTTTTCTGGCTGTCCAGCGCCATGATCTCTATCAGCCCTTCTCTATATGCCTGAAGTTCGGGAACATGCCACAATCTTACCCAGAGCATAAGCGGCCTAATAAGAACGTGGTGATCTGTTCTTTTAAAGTTAAGGTCCAATTGCAGAGGAACTAATGGAGTTCCTCTCGGAACCCTTACCAAGCTTCGCATGAAGTTATTGTCTTGGATACTAAAGGTCTCCTTGGACCCTGGCCCCCACAATTCGGCACCGTAAAGCACTGATGATTGAACTTTAGATCTAAAAAGTTCCATTACTGGAAGCACCGCTTTACTGGTGCTTAAGCTTTGCTCTCTAAGTATTGGTTGGACATTCTGAGCAAATAGCAATTTGCTTTTTTCCAATTGTGCTTTCCAAGTAAAGTTGGAATCCAGTGTCACCCCTATATATGAAAAGTGAGGCACTGACTCCAACTTTGATCCTTTTAAGGTTAGGCAACCCTTGTCTGGTTTGGTTGGGTTTAGGGCCATGTATTTCGTTTTCTTTACATTAATCTCAAGCCCCTTTTGACTACAATAATCATTAAAAGTATTCAATAAAATCTGCAAGCCATTTTTTGTTTGGGATATCAAAATAGTATCGTCAGCAACTAATAGAGATGCTACTCTTTCGCCATTCAATTTAGGTGCATCATTTTTACATCTTTCTAAATATGAGGGAATATCATTCACAAAAATTGAAAAAAGCGTTGGGCCAAAACACATCTTTGGCGAACTCCACGTTCAATTGGAATTTTCCGTGATAATTCGCCATTTTGACCCCATCTAATTCTCGCGAAGTTCCCTTCATGTAATTTTATAATCTGAGCTACTATATTGTTTGGCATACCCGCTGTGCTCAGCGTTTTCCACAGTAGATCACATGGCACCAGATCGAATGCTGCCCTTAAATCAACAAAGGCAACATATAAGTGGGCTTTTTTTATCTTTACATACTTCCAATAAAGGCAGCAAAATCTAAAGCACTGATCAATAGTGCTGACTTTTGTTCTAAACCCGGGTTGGAATTTAGTCAAAAATGAATTTTCGTCCAACCAGTTACTCACTCGTACTAAGATATGACGTGAGTAAATTTTCTGAAGGATGTCCATTAAGCTTATTGGCCGATAATTACCGGGATCCTTCCTGTCTCCTTTTTTATATATTAAAACAATTTCAGCTCCCTTCCAGCTTTCGGGAAATTCTAAGCTGTATGATAGTTTATTGCACAGGTAATTAATATATGGTACCCATGTTTTCAAGTCGTGCTTATAGAGATCCCCGGGGATTTTGTCCAAACCTGGGGCTTTCCCAGTTTTTACTTGGCTTATAGCCAACTCTGTTTCCCCCAGGGTAAAAACAAGCGGATCTGCTGGAGTTTCATAACTTGCTGCGCTGGATGCTATGTGAGGATTGTCATATTTTCTATACAAATTGGTAAAATGGGTTACCCAAGTTTGCTCGTCTAAAAAAGTGTCCTTAACCACCCTTCCTACCTTATTCCCATTTGCTATCAACCTCCAAAAAGCTACCGTGTCGTGTGATCTTGCAGCTGACAACAATTCCGCCCATTTCTCTTCCTCCCATGCAATTTTTGAAGTCCTTTGGACGGTTTTGTAGTTGCTTCTAGCTTTTTGTACATCCAATTGCGATTTGGATTTAATCGCAATTAACAATTCCCTCTTGCAATCTCTACAGGATCTGTCATACCAAGGCTTGCTATGAGACAAATTCTGTGTCTTCTGCTGTGTTTTTTTAGGCATTTTTGTTACCAGTAATTTTAATTTACAAAAAAACTCCTGGTGTATAATCAAAAAGGGAGTTTTGGCTTCCTCTTCAGGGGTTAAACTTAAGTATGTAGCAAAGGTCTCAGCAAAAAGTGAGTATATTTCACTGAGAATATCATTACGATCCAAAATAAATGGCCATTTTAGCGATCTCCTGTTGTTACTAATGTGGATCTCATTACTATCACCAACACCTTCCTCAGATGAGAGTGGTAAAAAAGGATCACTAAATAGTACAGCGTCTAGTGTCAGATTTAATGGAAAATGATCACTTTCGGCCCTCTCCATTATTTCGAGATCAATAAGATACGACCAGAGGGGGATAGAAACTATTACAAAATCCAAATTGCTCCTATAGGTATTCCTACTAAAGGTTGTTTTTTTTGAGATGTCAGATGGTAACCGACCATTACAAGCCCTAAGGTGGTGCTCTGTGCATAATTTGATCAGTTGAAGAGCCAGTGTGGAGCATTTAACCGATTTGATGTTCCCGAGGAAGGGGATTTTATTTGCCTGATCTTCTTCCTCAAAAATCTCACTTAGTCCCGAAACAGGTTCATAGTTACAATTCAGATCCCCAGCCAAGATGACAAAATCCTCCCTAGGATCCAACCCACTCAGGAAACAATCTAGCTTAGAAACGGTTGAAGATTCCTTTGAGGAGGAGGTTGGCCTATTATAGATATTTATTAGGAATAATTTATTCCCATTGGAGGTTATTATTTTTAATGCTAGGATATCTACAGAATTTGTGTCTATCACCTCAATGTTAACCTTTAGATTGATTTTAGCCCAGATCAAGAGACCCCCGGACGGCCTACCACTTCTAGAGGGGGTTGCTCCAATACCATAGGTCTTGTAGCCCACCCTATGTGGAGTGTCGACTGCCCATGTCTCCTGAAGTAAGCAAAAATCGAAGGATTCTATAAAATTAGCCCACTCAGGATCCCTCAGATTGCTAACAACCCCGGCCACATTCCAGCTAACCAGCCTAACCGGCGCCCCTGGTGCAGAAGACATAGCAATATTAACCCTTGGCGTTTCGTCGCCAGTATGTGTCACCTGTTGGGTTATCGAAAGTATTCCCTCAGAAGGTAAATAACTTAAAGTGCGTGTTGGTTCTACCTGTTCTTCAGGAATATTATCATAACATGTTACATTTTTAACCAGAGATCGGGATACATGGTTCTTCAATCCTTCAGGCAAATGTTTTCACTGACCCCCAGTCAGACAAACTGGTGCACCCATGAGGTGGACACTGGTGACAGTCTGCCTGTCAAGAGTAAAATCTACAGGCAACCTGACCACGTCAGGGACTGCATTAAGAAAGAAGTCCAAAAGATGTTGGAATTGGGAGTCATTGAACCCTCAGAGAGCCCTTGGGCTAGTCCTGTAGTTCTAGTGCCTAAACCTCACACCCAAGATGGTAAGAGAGAGATGAGGTTTTGTGTAGACTACAGGGGTCTCAATGCTGTCACTAAGACAGATGCCCATCCAATACCTAGGGCAGATGAACTGATAGACAAGTTGGCTTCTGCAACTTTCTTAAGTACATTTGACCTAACAGCTGGTTATTGGCAGATCAGGTTAGCTGAGGATGCCAAGGCCAAAACAGCATTTTCTACCCCAGGAGGTCATTACCAATTTGTGGTGATGCCCTTTGGTTTGAAAAATGCACCTGCCACTTTTCAAAGGCTGGTGAACCAAGTTCTCACTGGGTTGGATGACTTTTGTGCAGCATATCTAGATGATATTGCTGTCTTTAGCTCCACCTGGGAGGATCACCTGATCCACCTAAGGAAAGTTTTGGAGGCCCTGCAAAAGGCGGGCCTCACTATCAAGGATACTAAGTGCCAGATAGGGCAGAGTCAGGTTGTGTACCTGGGCCACCTATTGGGTGGAGGCCAGGTTCAACCATTGGAGAGCAAGAGACAGGCCATAAAGGACTGGGCTCCTCCAACCACCCAGACACAGGTCAGAGCTTTCTTGGGCCTGTCTGGTTACTATAGAAAGTTTGTCAAAAATTATGGGTCCATTGTGACACCACTTAATGACTTGACAAGCAAGAAAATGCCAAAGAAAGTTCAATGGACAGTTAGCTGTCAGAAGGCATTTGATGACCTAAAGCAGGCCATGTGTACTGTACCTATTCTCAAGAGTCCTGACTACTCCAAAACCTTCATTTTCCAAACAGATGCATCTGAGTTGGGTGTGGGAGCTGTTCTTTCTCAACTGAATATTGATGGTCATGACCAGCCCATTGCTTTCATAAGCAGAAGGCTGACCTCTAGAGAGAAACGTTGGTCAGCTATTGAGAGGGAGGCCTTTGCTGTGGTTTGGGCCCTGAAGAAGTTGAGGCCATACTTGTTTGGAACTCACTTCAAGATTCAGACCGACCATAAGCCCCTCTTATGTCTAAATCAGATGAAGGGTGAAAACCCCAAACTTCTTAGGTGGTCCATTTCCCTACAGGGATGGACTTTACAGTGGAGCACAGACCAGGGACTGACCATGGCAATGCAGATGGTCTCTCCAGGTATTTCCACTTAGAACAGGAAGACTCACCTGGTCAAGGTTAGTTTAATGTCCCTAAGTTTGGGGGGGGGGGGTTATGTAGGAGAGTGGGGTCTGCAATCCTATGGTCCCCCCAGATTTTTGCTTTTTGCTTCACTGGTTTACGACTTTCCCTGGCTGTGGGCCTGCTAATCAGACCCACAGCCTAGCTGTTCTCTCTCTAAATTGACATCCATGTACTTTAGGTGCATTTACCAATTGGTACTGGGCCACCTTATCAGTCCCTGTACTCAGGGCATAGGTGTACCCAGGGCCTACCAGGGGCTGAAGCATGTATTATGCCACCCCTGGCTGGCCATCTAAATCTGACACAACTGGCTGCATGACAGCTGGGGCAAGGTGGTGTAAACACCCTTTGCTGTAGATATAGTATACCTATATCTAACCCTAAAATGGACACATATATTCCTATCAGTCACTCCTATGGAAGTGCCTTATCATCCTGAAGGCAGAGTGCTTGGAATTATGTGAGATGGTGCTCTGGCATGAGCTGAGCCCGTTTGCAGCTTGCGGAACCAAGTCCTAATAGCTGTTCCACGATAACGCTATACCATATACTCTTAAGTGCATTATCAACCTCGCGGTTAAATGCTAACTCTGGTATAACATTATCAAAACATGTCGAGTAAGGTGTCATACGATTTGGAATACTACCCCCTCGCCAATTCTGGCGACAGGGGTAGCATTCCACCCTTCTAGAGGGACACGACATGTATGTAACTGTGAACCCCGGTTAAAGTTAACTCGAGCCTCAGCATCACAAAATGGACGCTGCCACCACAGACACAAGTCTGACCTCCTGCTGCTGGGAGTCCTTCCAGCGAGGATGGCTTGGACAAAGGGTTTCCTGCCTTGGGAAGTGCTAGCACCACCCCAGACAGGATATTGTGTATTGAGGTAGGGAGGCCTGAAAGGAATGAGACATGCCTGGGGCACACAAGGTGCCCTGTGCATACACCGGTTCAAACCAGTTGCTGGGGCATCCCAGCCCCAGCTCTGGCGGGAAACCGGACAAAGTATAGGGGGTGTAGCCACCCCCCTTCCTGGTCCCACCCAGGGGAAGGACCTAGTCAGTAGTGCAGCCCCCTTTAGGAGAATAAAGGTAGGAGATGGTCCCATTCCATATTAGATTATCCTGAACTATTCAACACGAAGAAACTCTGGCCTTCGACGTTCTGCTCCACAGAAGACTGAAGAATCTCCCTTGTGGGCAAGGAGTGTCCACCCTGCAACTGCAGGCACCATCAAGCGTCCAGCGGCTTCACTTTGTCGTCTTCCCTCGAGGATCCAGACTTCAGAGCCCGACGAGACCTGGATTCCCAGACCTCTCCGACCTCTACCTGCATCTACAGCAAAGCTGAGACCCGTGGGTGCAACGAGACACGTGGGACCGGCCATCTTGAACGAACCTGCACTTCGCTTCCAGCAGGACTTCCGAGGTAAACTCGACCAAGTGCTTTGGGGACTGAGAAGCCCCAACCCCGAGCAGCCCCTGCACCGAAGATCAGCCCTCCAGCATCCACGAGATCTGCGTGGGGCCCTTCTGCTTTGTTGCTGCTCGATGCATTGTCTGGTCACTTGCCGGCTGGCTAGTGGCCTCCCAGACGACGAACCTTTGAATTTTCACTGCTGGTCTGGTTGCTCCAGACTGGCCCTTGCTCGCTTCCAAAAGAGGGGCACCCCGGACTCTCCTAGTTCGCACCAGACGCTTTCTTCACTCACCGCGTGGGTTGCCTTTGCCAAGGCCTGTTGAGTGCCAGCCCGGATCCGAAACCGCCGATAGCGAGAGCCTGCGTGGGACAGCTCGTGCCTTCATCCTGGTTGTCAAAGACACCTCCTGGTCCATGTGGCTGCAGAGTCAAGCGTCCACTCTTCCCCTGATCACGACGACGACATCTGGTTCCTTCCTGGTTCCACTCCAGTCACTGGCTAGTGACTGTGAACATTGTCCCCTCTGCTTTCAGGTCTCCTTCTTCAACAATCCACCCTTGGATTGCACCAGACATCTTCCTCCTGGTCGCCTGCAGCATCTTTTCTTTCAGGCTCCATTGACTTCAACGCGAGAACCCGACGCACTTTGACACCTATGCACCCGCGGCCCGTGGGTGAGGTAACAAGAGCATTTCGGTGCTCAAGGGTAGTTTAACTGTCCTAGTGTCCAGTTCCACAGTCGTTTTAGTCCTACCTAGTCAGGATTGTCCGTACTCACCTTTAACTTGAACTGTACTGTCCATAGACGTTGTTCCGCATCTCGCGTGTGAGTTCTCACTCTGCACACGCGTTCCGTGGGCCTCCTATTACTTACCTGAAGTTAGTATAGCGTGGACCCACCGATCCTACAGCCTCTGGACAGCTCCATTCCTTTGACTGACTCTCACATTCCACTTACTTAGTATATGGTTTGTCGTGCCCCTAGGGCACCATTGTAATTTTGTGCGACTTGTAGTATTTTTCGTAAGAGATTGTCATGTGCTTAGCCCTTTGACCTCATAAAGAGTTCAGAGGTGTTGTTATTATTAAATATACTGTTTATTTTCATAACAACCTGTGTGGTGTCCTTTCACTTGGTATTCAAAGGGTTATATTGTGGTAAATCAGCTGGCTTCACATGCCAAAAGAGTTTAGCCTAAGACTGCTTTGTCCATGCTACCATTAGGATAGCTGGTCTATAAGGTTGACTTACAACCAATCACCATAAGGGTTGTTTGGACTGATACAAGGTGATCACTAGAACTAGTGAGCATCATATATCAGGCCAACTTCTCACACTGACCGGATCCTGGAAGCCTGTATGCATGGTGGCGAGGTAGGCTGCAGTCATCGCGAGCCATAGCGGGGTGAAGCGGACATCCCCCCGACTCCCCACAGCGGTGCTGCATCGAGCCTGTAGCGAAGGCAGAGGGAGGCTCATAACTAAACACTGGTCCTGGAATAGGAGGCGCGAGGCGGTGCTGCAATGAGACGGAGGCGCTGATGCGTTGGGCATAAGAAGGGCAGACGACCGAGGGCCCAGTAGCTTGTGAGAGCATCTATCTCCCCAGGAGGCGGCATAAACACCGGCCAAATACGCTGCGAGGGCGGATGAGTGACGGCAGCTGCGCTCGCTAGGGGGGCTGTGCTGTGTTGGATGGGGACAACAGCAGTAGCCCTGGCCCCCGAGCTGTGCAAAGTCAATAGCATAACTAACTCCTTAGTTGCTGGGACCGCACAAGAGGCGCAGAACACCCTAGTGCCGTAGGACTGGTACATCTCGACCAAATTGCATAATTTAACAGGGGTGCATAGGAGAGCAGTGGCAGACTACACTACAAGGCGATAACGGCTACACAGAGACCCCAGGGCTATGCCCCAAGAGCAAGCTGACATGATGGGAAGGGGCGACAAAACGCAGAGTAAACTGCCCTTCTCGCAACGACGAACGCAGCAGCAAGGAGCACCTGCAGTGGACAATGTGGCGCCCAAGCTGGAAGAAGAACAGGCAGCGGGCTCAGACATCAAGTCTCTACTACTGTCCATGGAGAAAGGGCTGCAGACAAGTATATCCTCGCTGGTCACCAAGATAGACGTATTGACTTACAGGATGGACCGCATGGCAGAGCGATTGGATAAACACGCAGAGAGACTCGACATAACAGAGCGCAGGGTAACGAAGTGGAGGAGGCCCAGACGGAAATTGATGTAGGACACAAAAAACTAGAGAAGCTTATGCAAACCCTACAAGACAAGACGGAGGACTTGGAGGCCCGCTCCCGGCGTTGTAACCTCCGCATTACCGGATTGCCGGAATCCACCTCCACATGCCCCATTGAAACGTTTGTGGAAAGACTCCTTACTACATTGCTGGGAGAGGGGGTGTTCTCGTCGATGTTCGTGGTGGAACGGGCACATCGCAAGCTTGGTCCGCGCCCGCGCCCGGGTACTCCCCCATGACCTATCATCGCGAAACTACTAAATTACCGCGACAGGGACACTGCACTCAGACTGGCGAAAACAAAGGAGTCGCTGCAGTATGAGGGATCGGAGATTTCCTTATACCCGGACTTTACAGCCAAGGTACAGGAGGCACGCAAGCATTTTATACCCTGCAAGAGGCAGCTCCGAGAACTTGGCCTGGACTATGCAATGCTTTATCCGGCAAAACTGAGGGTTAATCCGCAGGGCCACTCGCATATCTTCACAGACGTGAGGGCTCTGCAACAGGCGCTCAAGGGCTGGGCAAGGGACCAGTCCCGAGGTGCTCGCAGATCCGATGAAGACGTCGAGGAGAGCAGCAGACTCGATGAACAGGGGTGAGGGTGATAGACTAACAGTACGGTAGGACTTGCCCATGGCGACAGTTCTCCCGCATAAGTCTTGGTCACTCTTTCTGCGCACATGCCTCCCCCCTATACTTAATTACCCCTACTGCAAGTCTCTCCGGGTGGCACATTCCCCCGATATGGGTGCGTGACCTTTGCCTTGGGGCTGTGGTTTAACGGCTGCCGCCACTCGGCTGCTACAAGTGGAATGGGGGTGGGGCGTGGGACAAGACGACCGAGACTGTCGCTGCATGTGGTTATTGATACGTGCTGTATATTGTTGCGTGGCTAACCCAAAGGAGGCTGGAGCTTTGGAACAGGATGGGGGAGAGGGGGGAGGCCGAGTGGGGAATCAGGATTGACAGTTCTTCATATAACTTTAAGGCTCACTTGGTGCTAGATGCAGGGTGTGACGGTAGCGGGGGCACGGCCTTATCAGAACTATGAGCAAAGTCGGAGTGATGAGGCTGCTTAGCGACCTTGGCCCCAGCGCACACTGCACCACGGGGGGTTCTTTTTTTTTCAGTTGGGGGGTGGGAAGCTGGTGAGGGGGGTGGGGAGAGGATCTGCAAGGCTAGGTTGAGGGAGGTCTGCTGTGGGAGGGGGGAGGGGTCGGTTGTTAGCCCTTTGTTATGCACAGTTGGAGGGGGTGGGTTCTGAGATTCCTACTGCACATGTTCCCCGCATTCAGACCACACCATCAGAAGCCACGAAAGCACTACACATTTGGGTGGGCTGTCAAATATAAGTAATGTGATTTCTTGCGATACGACTGCGGCAATTAGGGCGCTCACATGGAATGTAAGGGGGCTTAATGATTATCGCAAACTGAGAAAGGTGCTGAGCTACCTGCAGAGGCATAGGGTGGATTTAGCGCTCCTACAGGAGACACATTTACCATTAGCAAGCAAAATGCTTCTCAGTAAGGGACTGGTAGGCAACATCACAGCTGCAGGCTTTACCACACACTCTAGGGGGGTTCTGACCTGGGTTAACCCTAGAGCAAAGCTGACCCAGTCGCTACTACAGGCACATCCCGACGGAAGATATGTGATTTCCAGATGCAAGGGGGCGGGCTTAGATTTCGTAGTTATAAATGTTTATGGCCCTAACTTCGACTCCCCCGATTTTTACAGTACACTAGCACATACAGCTCGCACTTACACATAGGCTCAGATGCTCTGGGGCGGTGATTTCAATTTGGTATTAGACCCAGCATTGGACAGATCAGCGGGACCCCTGCGCAGGCCATCTGCGGCTGCACAAACGCTGGGCATAGAACTCGTAAAGCTAGACCTAGAAGACGTATGGCGTCATAGACATGCAGATAGGGGTGGATACACTCACTACTCAGCATTTCACGATATACACACCAGGATAGACTACTGGATGGCGTCTCCTATCATATCGAGGAGCATTCAGTTCAGTGTAGTCCTACCACATACCCTCTCCGATCACTCCCCGATATTACTGGAGCTGCACACTCCTGCCACAAGAATCCCTCCATTTACATGGCGGTTCCCTCCATACTCTTTTTTAGATGAGCAGTTCCGGGGGGAGCTTGCAAAGGAGATTGAGGTCTTTTTTTAGAAGAATGAGGGGTCGGTAGATAGTTTCCAGACACTGTGGGAGGCTTTCAAAGTCTATATTAGGGGAATAGCCATGTCCAAACACTCTAGCGTCCTCAAATCCATTCGGCAACGTCTCTCGTTACTTGAGAAGCGGCTGGCGATTCTGGAGAAACGGCAGAGTAACAATCCAAATGTGGATGTCCTGGGGGAGACCAAATTACTAGTCAATGAATACAACGAAGAAGCGGACAGGAAGGTCCAACACATGGGGAAATAATGCTACTGCCCGAACATACGGGGAGGGGGAGCGTCCCAGCTCTCTCCTGGCCAGACTCCTGAAGGGGAGGCGAGGGAGGACTCAGATATCGGAGCTAAAGATGGCTGATGGTAGTGTGGTCACGGATGAGGCAGAGATAGCTAAGGAGTTCAAGGATTTCTATTCTGATTAATACTCATCGAAAAGCAAAGATCTTGCTGATGATATATCGGATTAACTAGAACACATTACTCTTCCCATGCTCACGAATGCGCAGCGGAAATTTCCTATGATGCCCATAAGTAGAGACGAGATCGTGGAGGCACTAGCGAGCATGCGTTCTGGAAGTGCCCCAGGAGCAGACGGCTCACGGTGGGCTTCTATAAAGCATTCCAGGAGCAGCTGATCCCACATCTGTCCGCACTGTTTGATGACATCTGTGTGGAAGGTAGCATGCCTGTTGGACTTGGCCCTTCTGGCAGGTTCACCCCTGAACTTTTTGCTTTTAATTGTGACATGGTATGAGTGATTCTTGGTGTCTGCGCACTTTCACTGTGTCCCAGTGGAAAGTGCGTGTGGTAAGATCGGCCTGCCCTCCCATAGGAATCCATGGGGAATGTATGTGTCCCGGGTAGTTCCTGATGCGTGGGGTGTACAGGCTCGAGTCTGGTATGTGCGGACTCATGTGATTGAATGCTGCGAGATGATGTATGCGGCGTGTAAGTGTCTAGTGTGGAAGTGCCACTTCTAGACATGGGTGTGCGTGTGCAGTAAGTATGCTGGTGCGTGATTGGCTGAAGCTTGCTGGGGAGCCTGGCTCCAGGAGTCTGTGTGGGTCTGCCCTGGTGGTGAATGGAGAGATTAGCATGCCGATGTGAGGGAGGGGCTGCACCTGGGTCCTGAATAGGGCTGGACTTTCCCCACACAATGCTGGCTCCGCCCCCTGTGGTGCGTCTAACGACCCTAGCCCTGCCAGTGAATAGAGTGGGGGGCTGAGCACATCAACAGGGCTCCCAAACCAGCTGCGACTGGTTTTTCCCCCACCCCGCATCTTTAGACAAAGGAATTCAATGTATAAAAAGGGGCTGTGTCTCCTTACAAAATGTTCTTCTTTGCCAACTTGAAACTACCAGGGGCGTGCTTCTGCTTGGGCCCAGGGTAAGGCTTGCCTCCCTGGGCCCTGCCCAGCCCCTGGACGCCTGGTGGATTTTCCTTTGTTGGGAGCTGCCTGCTCCATCTTTCTGAGATCCAGTTTTGACCACGACGAACCTCTGCCTGACTAGAAGGACCAAGAGAAGCTGAAGGACGGAAACCAGTCTGTATCCTGTAAGACTGACCTGCAGTGGTGCCTTGCTGAGAAAGGAGAGGAAAGGACCAGATAGGACTTTGAAGACTTGTGCCTGAAACGATCTCCAAGGGGTTGATTGCGAGCTTGCCCCCTGAACGAAATCCCAGGACCATTGGGTTCTATTCTGCTTGTGCCCGTCTGCTGTTGGGCCTTAGTTCTTATTCCCTCGCATTCGCCGGAGTTGTGACTCGGGTGCCTTCGCCCCTCCCCAGGTCGTGACAGCTCGGAGCCTGGTCGCCCCGCCGCAGAGAGCCCCGCTCATCCCTGAGTCGCTCTTCGCTTCAGTGCCGGGCCGCCCACTCTCCTGTCACCTCCTCGCTAACGGAGCGCGTTGTGTGCCTCTCAACTTCTCCAGCCGGAATCTGCACGAAGCGCATTCCATAGCCTCGGATGGTCCGTACGTCGTAACGTACCCGACTGTCTCGCTTTGCCCTCCTGCATACCAAGGTTCGTGCTGCACCTCAAGAAAGGCCTCCCGTACGCTGGTACCGGTAGCCTGTTGCTGCACCCGTCTGCCCGAGAACGCGACGCCCCTCACAGATCCACGAGTATGACTCGGCGTGCTAAGAAGTAGTACGCCCCGCAGACCTGAACGGCGCCTCGCCCCGTGAGCTGCATCGACCCCGGATCGCCACAACCCTCCACAGTCCTGCTCAACCACCTCGCTCCTCGAGGGGGCCCGAGCCGGAGAGATCCTCTGGAGAACCGTCGGCCTCGTCCCGGGTCCGCCCTCACCATGCCGTGCCTGAAACGCCTCGGACTTCCACAAGCAAGGTGCACCTGAACTCCGTCTCAAGTTCACATCGAATCCAGGGTCCGCAACGTTCTGTTTTCCCTGTCATCGTACCTTGCTGAACAATGAACATTTAAAGACTAATTGCCTATTTAAATCTGGTGGCCTCAAATAGCTAAACGTTATATGGTCTTGTGTTAATTCTGCAACTGAAGTATTTTTATATAAAGTCTACGTATTTTTGATACAACCTGGTGTCCATTTGTGGTGGGTCAGTGGATTTACTGTGCGTGATCATAAATGCTTAACTAACTATCGCCCTGAGGATTAGCCTTGTCTGCTCGCGCCACACTACCTAGAGGGTGAGCAGGGGTTATTCAAAGGAGTAGTTCCCTTGCCCTGACTAGAGGAAGAGGCCCCTGCTTGTCGCAAGTGCATACCTGCGCCAACCAGAGACCTTGGATTCTAACAATGCCACAGTCAATGAGGGAAGCACTGATAGTCACCATTCTAAAACCTAGTAAGCCCCAAAATGAGTGCAGTTCGTATAGACCTCTGTCGCTCATTAATGTGGACACCAAGTTATAGGCCAAAGTACTGGCGACAAGGGTAGCCCTCTAGACACCTGAACTGATTGCACCGGAGCAGGCGGGATTCATCCCTGGACGTAACCTTACGTATAATATCAGGACGGTACTGGGCACGATGCAGCATGTGAAGCAGGACGCGAAGGCTATAGCCGTGTTCTTAGATATGGAGAAAGCTTTCGACTTGGTAGAGTGGCCCTTTATGATCAGGGTGCTGCGACGCATGGGTCTGGGCGAGCCGTTTTTACAAATGATTGGTGCTCTATATTATGAGCCATCAGCGAGGCTTCGATTGGGAGACCTGGTCACTGATCCCTTTCCGATTGGCAGGAGAATTAGGCAGGGCTGCCCACTGTCGCCGCTGCTTTACGCGCTTCTTGCGGAGCCTCTAGCTTGCGCGCTGCGTGAATATCATGGGAATTAAGGTGTAAATTTCCCAACATACAAGATTGTAGTGTCGACATATGCAGACGACACATTGCTCTATATTCGAGATCCGGAAACTAACCTGTCATCGGTACTCAGGGAAGTGGTGCGCTTCGGCACTCTCTCTGGACTAAAGGTAAATTGGACGAAGTCGGTGGCCTTTCCACTAATCCCAGCTACACGCCAATTTGACATGGAATACCCGTTACAATGGACCCTTGATTCGGCCCGATATCTAGGAGTCAAACTGCACACTGATTCGGAGGTCTTGCTTAGAGAGAATTATGGCATAGCATATAGCAAACTAGAGGACGATGTGAAGACATGGTGCAGGTTGCCGCTGTCACTTATGGGCCGCATAGCGATTATGAAAATGGTGGTCCTACCCCGGTTTTTATTTTTGTTTAGTGCCATACCGATGGTTCTATCGAAGAACTTTTTTAAGACTCTCACACAGCTCATGATTAAACTGGCGTGGGGCGGCAGACAGCCCAGGGTGAAGTGGTCCACTCTCACGTTGCCATACGAGATGGGCGGTGTGAGTGCTCCAGATCTGGAGCTGTACTACAGGGTTGCGCAGGCTTCGCATCTACATACGTGGATACACGGTGAGGCAAATATCCCCCACGTTCGCATGGAGCGCCTGTTTGCGGATCCCCTTCCCCTACCAGCCACGGTATTTCAACCAGTGGACCGCAGAACATGTATACTGGACTCTTTAACAGCCACAAATCACGCCTGGCACTCCCTAAAGAAAGCACAGAACTGTGAAATACTATACTCCCCAGTCATGCCGCTGGAGTGGACATTATGGCTTGCACCGGCGACGGACAGCGGGGTGATACAGGCGTTGCGCGGGTTGGGAATTATTAAAGCAGGAGACCTATTCAAGGATGGGCATGCTAAGACATGGGAGCAGGCGTCAACTGGAAGCAGTGACGCATCACTATTGATTCGTTTCCAATACCACAGGGTACGTGGTGCGCTGCTGGACACCTTGGGTCCAGACCTTGCGGAACCACCAGAGATCCCGGAGCTTACGCACGTCATCAAAACGGAGGTACCTCGTAAGCTAATCACCACCTTATACAGGACGGCCACATCACACAAAGGGCATACACTGATGAAAGCCAGGGCAGACTGGCAGCGAGATCTACAAATCACGATAGATGACGGTATGTGGGGTTACTGCTGCGGGAATACCAAAAAACTCTCACTAAACGGGAGACACAGACTGATACATTTAAGTTTCTCCAAAGAGTGTATTACACCCCGGAGAGACTGCATCGCTATGGCCTTAGACAAACAGCGGAGTGTGAACGATGTCGTACGCCGATAGCGGATTTCATGCAGATGGCGTGGTATTGTCCAGCAATTAGACTATATTGGGAAAACATATTTGAGGAAATAAGTTTGATCTTGGAAGTAGATATTGGCCCTGACCTGTTTGTGGCGCTGCTGGGATACACTAAGGGCCTGCCAGTAGCGATACGACGACTTGCAGATATAGGGCTGTTAATGGCCCGACGAGTAGTGGCGTGCTGTTGGATGAAAGGCCCACCACCGACAATTAAAAGATGGGCGCACGATATGATCTATTGCTGCACGCAATCAGAATACTATAGTGAGTTGCTCCCCCCCACCAGTCGACCGAAGAATTTTTGGGGTTTGTATCTAACGTATTTAAGATCGGGGAACCCGGAGGGAGTCGTTATAACAGAGAGAGATGGTGGAACTGAACTGTCAGACCCTGAGCAATGCCTAGAGGAGAACTAGAGGCACCTTCACTACCCCCGGACAAGCGCGGGGTACAGACCTGGAGAAGACACAACTGATAACAGTGGGGCTGGATGGAGATGGGGGGTAACACGAACACATTGAGCCGAGAGGCGGTGCCCCAAGACACCAATTAAATATGTGGCAGAGGGAAATGCGATGCTAGCGATCACAGAAAAGGTATGGCAGTCACGGCCAACACACGCTTACACAGTGGCGATGGAGTCGAAGACGAGTCACAGTCCTAGATATGGGTGATCTGGGGGAACAATGGATGTGCAGGGGGAGGGGAGGGGTTGGGGTTGTTGTTTCTTGTTCTTATGTAAGTGATTTCGCATAGACCTAGATATCATTGACAATGGCCACTGAGTCTAGTGCGCTCGGGGGTAGGTAAGGCAGAGGGGGGTTGGGGGGTGTATTTCTCCTGCTAGGTAGGGGGACAACACACTTCCACTCCTACAAGGTGCACCCGGATAATTGACTACGCAGTATCAGTGCTTCGCCGCCGGGCCCCAAGGTTGTCGGCATCAGGGCTGTGTCATTCTTGATCATGTCTATCATCGACCTTTGACCCTTTTGCGGCCGGCCTCCGGGTTGTAGGCCTGGTGCTGTGTATGGCTGATGTAATGGTAATAAAGGTTTTCGAAAAAAAAAAAAAAAAAAGAAGGAGTACGAGATGTTGGGTCTGGGGAGTGAGCTAAGTCCAAGGGATCAGTGGCGGCAAGTGAGGAGACAGCAGGGAGTGGGTCAGTCACAACATCGTCAGTGGTGGCTTGCCATTGGAGGTAGAACGTGAGCGGGCCCCATAAGTCAGGAGGTCTCCTGGCCACCGGCATCAGATGCCAGAATTCGCCAAGGAATGTCTGACAGTGGCTAGCATCATCCAGCCAGCCTTTGACTTGGGGTACCGGCTTCCGGCCCCAGTGGATGGCCACCCGTCGCTTAGTGAGCAACAAAAGCATCGCAGTCAATTTGTGATTAACGTCTGACATATGCCCGACATAGCCCAGGAGGCACAACAGGGGATCGGTAACAATGCGTTCAAGAGTAATGTCAATAATGACAGTGCACACCTCTGCCCAGAATGGGGAAACCCCGGGACACAGCCAGGTCAGGTGCGTAAAGTCCGCGCCGGGGGCCGAGCAGCGCATGCATCTGTCGGTGTCCCTGAAGCCCATCCTGTGTAATGATACAGGGGTACGGTAGAGCCTGTGGAGGTATTTGAAGTGGATAAGGCGAAGCCGGTTGTTGGGGGAAAGACGTTTAATTTGCCTGCAACGGTAGAGCCAGCACTCGGGATAGAGGTCGCTACCTAAGTCAGAACTCCACGCAGCATGAGCGCGTTCCGTGTTAACGGGGGAGGCAGCCAGAGTGATGGCACAGAGTATCTGACCAGCTTCCATGGAGAGCTAGATGAGTGAACATTGGTGCAAGCCTGAGCGAACGTCAAAGTTGAGTGCAAAGTAAGTACTCCTTGTCTTAAGAATCTATGATGGAACATTCAATGTACAAAAAATGAGAATAAAAACACGATGAACAATCTTGAGTATTATGATCGTATATAGCAGGCAGCGCACTCGCTGTGTAAGACAAGTCCTCTTATTGGCCTCATCTCATCGTCCCCACTCTGGACCATTTGTGACTTAGAAACCCTCACCTCCTCACTACAGCCGGGACAGAAGTATAACCGGTATTGAGTGAAGCCCATACTTTGGCTCCACCTCTTGGTCTAAATATCGAACCCCTCATATATTTGGATAACACCCACTTTCTTTAACCACTTGGCTGCTAAGGCACCTGATGAGCTTCCATTGACTTTCCATTGAAATCAATGGAAAGTCCATGACGAGTTACCCTTGTCATTAGCGCTGAAGTGGTTAAGCAGCCGGGACGGAAGTCCAACCGGCAGAGAGAATTAAGATCTCTTTTTGGCATTGCCTTAAGCCCTGAAGATGTCTTGGGGTTCTTCCCAAGACGAAATATGTGTTGGCTGGGCAACCATTCAGGAGTAAATGAAGAACATAATACTCAAGATTGTTCGTCGTGTTTTTATTTTCATTTCTTTGTACATTGAATGTTCCATCATAGATTCTTAAGACAAGGAGTGCTTACTCTGCACTTGATTTTGACGTGTGCACAGGCTTGCAGCAATTTTGTGTGACCTCTAGTCTAAGATTTAGGGGGTTCAGGGTTTTTCCCCCTCCTGTTAGCACCGCGTCACCCATATATAAACCCAGGAACATGCAGACTCATTGTAGGCACCATTTCCGAACCACATAAGTTAAAAACCCTGTCCTTTGTCCTCATTATTTGAGTGAACATGTTCAAAAGCCGTGCAGGGTCGGAGGGCACAAGAAAACATAGGGTTATTAGTTCTGGAAGTCGCCCTAATTTGATAATAGAGAAGCCTGTCTAGCAGGCGGCATTATCCGGGAGTGCGATGAAATTGTTAGCAGGGTAGATATCCGCATTGATGTGGATGCCCATGCCTGCTGCATGGCGGGCCATGACAGCAGTTTGCAGCGTGGGAAAAGACGGGTGTTGGTGAGATGCATGGATGGCATGAAGACGATGTCAGTGCCAACATACCTGCGCAGTCCTTGGGTGCTTTGTACGGCAGAAAGTCTGCAATGGCCAAGGGGAGGCATGGTCTGCCTTGTCGGCCACATGGGGGTGGAAGGGCATGGGGTGAATCCAGAAGTGGAGAAAACTGGCTGGGTGCACAGCGCATAAAGCTTAAAATCTGGGCCCCCATTCTGCCACGTGCTAGGGGAAGTGTTAATATATCGTAGGCGATCTGGGCTGACGCCAGGCCCAGAGTAATGCAATAATGTTGGAGGGTAGCCTTGAGACGAATTGCAAAGTGAGAGGTATAGGGATGCTTAAAAAGACTGCAAAAACATATTTGAATTAATTTGGTCAAATGTATAAATATGTATACTGTTGGAGGAATGGTATAAGGTGAATGGTTGAAGGAACGGTATTAGAATGGTATTGGGTGGCGTTCACAGAGGTTTACTTGCGGAACTCCAAGAAGTGGCAAAAAAACTCTGGCATAACTCCAAGGACTTCCGCCAGTGGCAGAGTCTGTTAAGTTACGCTGCTTGCATTGGTTTTTATTGCCAAGTGTTTGTCACAAACTGTAAAATCAGCGCAAATGGCACCATGCGTCGGGCCTGAGAGTGTTGCTGCTTGCTGCCGTTTGAGTCAACATACTACTCAAGCGGCAGCTTCCTCAATGCAAGTGGCAAATTTCTCAAAATGAGCGGTCAAAACCTGCCGCGACTGCCCGTGTTGAGAAATCTCGCCAGGAGGCAGTCTAATGCACAATTTTTTCTCTTGGCGCTCGAGTTGCTAGAGAGAAAAAACTCCACTCCACGTCACTTTGCAGAGTTGTCGAAAATTCACGCGGAGTGGGCAAACCTCCGCAAAATCCTCCAGTGGAGCAGAATTCTTCAACCACCCCTAAATGATATTACTGAAACAATTCATATATAGTGCATTTTGTTACATATTTATTTTGTTTTCTCACTCACCTTAGTTTATTTAAATGTCTCAGTGTCTGGGTTATAAGGGGACGTGTTGTACTTTATCGAAGTAGCAGTGAAATCTATTTAATTCTAGAATGGAATGTCATGCGGTACGTAGGCCTTGTGCACAAACACTTCAATTTTACAGTTTCACGTTTAAAGTTGACATCTTTTTAAATTATGATTTTCAGCACAAACTAGCTTGCACGCTGGTATAATATAGTGTACTAAGTAAAGGTTTACTTACAATTACATTTCCTCATAGGCACATTATCATACAGTAGAACATTCTGTCCAAAGACTGGGTACACTGCGCAAGTTAGACTTATTTGTTGTTGTCTGTTTGACAGCTCTGTGTGGGTAGCATCAACATGACAACCTAGTTTTATTATATAAACTGCACCAAGCGTTTGTTTAGACAGAAGAGCATTTCAATAGATTGCCGTGGTTGCCCCGTGCCTGAATGCAAGCCCAGCTGAATTCCATCACAATCCCAAAACTGACGGCGGCCTGCTCCACACCAAGACTGGCTACCAGATGACCCACACATGCAAATAAATTAGGTGTGAGACCACTCCAAGGTATTCTGGATGACCCACACACCCTATTCTTCCTAGGTTAGACCGTGCTAAGTAGAGGTACCACTACAAGTGTTCATATGATCAATGTAAAAGCACAATGCTTGAATTGTTTATCTTTATCATCATTCTCATAATGCTGGTTACTATCCTTTGCTTCATTCTACTAATTATTGCAGCACATGTATTTTACACAAAAATCCAATTGCTTCAATAAACGATTGAAATGCCAATCTGTGTATTTTTTGTGTCTCACTTTGGGCATGCCTGAGTTAACAACAAAATGGTAGATCAGTTTCCAAGATTTCCTTGGGAGAATCATGGTCGTCATGTTCTGAGGTCACAGACACCATCTGGTACCTTGCAAGTTTTAGCAGTCCAGATGGTGCACTGTGCAATAGCCAGGAAATAGGACAACATATTCTGATGGTTTGAGCAAACTTAGTCTCCCATAGTTTGGATGCGTATGTTGCCCAAATGCACAGTCTTACCAAATTAATAGGAACTGTACGACAGGGCAAGTTTTGTGAAGGCTGGAATGCTCCTGTGGCTGTTGCAAGATTAAGCTTGCCCGGGCTGGCCAATACTTATAATTTTGTGGTGTAACTTGCTCTTCAGCATCTTCCCTGTGCTCGCCCTTACCTGCTTTGACTTTACGGACTCTGCAGACCCGGAGAAGGAAACGCCGTGGTGGGACTGCGAGAACCAGCCTGCACAGCGCACGCAGCTGGGGCCTCTTACCGCCCCCTCCTCCCTGCAGCAGCTGAAAACGGCTTGCGGCCCCCGCTTCGCGGGAGCCGCTCGTAGCCGTCAGTGTGGTGTTTCTTGCTCTTCAGCATCTTCCCTGTGCTCGCCCTTACCTGCTTTGCCTTTACGGACACTGCAGACCCGGAGAAGGAAACGCCGGGCCAGCCGAGATAACATTGTGGTGGGACTATGAGGACCAGCCTGCACAGCACACGCAGCTGGGGCCTCTTACCGCCTCCTCCTCCCTGCAGCAGCTGAAAACGGCTCGCGGCCCCCGATTCGCGGGAGCCGCTCGTAGCCGTCAGTGTGGTGTAACTTGCTCTTCAGCATCTTCCCTGTGCTCGCCCTTACCTGCTTTGACTTTACGGACACTGCAGACCCGGAGAAGGAAACGCCGGGCCAGCCGAGATAACATCGTGGTGGGACTGCGAGGACCAGCCTGCACAGCGCACGCAGCTGGGGCCTCTTCCCGCCCCCTCCTCCCTGCAGCAGCTGAAAACGGCATGCGGCCCCCGCGCTCGTAGCCGTCAGTGTGGTGTAACTTGCTCTTCAGCGTCTTCCCTGTGCTCGCCCTTACCTGCTTTGACTTTATGAACACTGCAGACCTGGAGAAGGAAACGCCAGGCCAGCCGAGATAACATCGTGGTGGGACTGCGAGGACCAGCCTGCACAGCGCACTCAGCTGGGGCCTCTTCCCGCCCCCTACCTCCCAGTATATGACCACAGCTATTTCCGCCACTCGCGGGACGCGCGCGGGACAAGCCGGGCTAAGCCCAGGCAAAGGGCGGGCCGTCTACGGCCATCCGAGGTCGAACGAGGTTGGGCTGGGCCCACTCCCTTTGAATCTTGTGGTACGAACATTATTAATTGTTTGAAATAAGGTTATCTGGATATATTGTATTAAGGAACATGGTACTCAGGTCAGGGAAGGGGAGAAAAGTAACCCTCTTGTCTGCTGGTGGGACAGTTACCGGGACTATGGATCAATTCCTCCAACGAGCCACGGTAATATTAGAGAAAGAAATGGCATTGACTGAAAAGCGATTCTCCTTAGATTTGGTGACTGGAAAGCGTTCATCCTTGGACATTATTGCGGCAGCTGTCTCTCACGAACCTGGATTTGTTGATTTAACAGCTGCCCAAAGCCCTGCACCTAATTCTATGTTGGTAGAGACCGATACTGTTGAAGTCACTTTAAATTCCACTACTACCAGTATAGCATCTAGTGGCTCTCCGAAGTCTCATTCACCACCTACAACCCCCGCTATTACTTTAAGTCCGGTACCAGTACAAAACAATAAACCCGTCACTATGAATACAATTAATAAAAGGAAAAGAGGGGGGGTTCTCAGAAGGGGAGCTCTGCTAAAATCCCGAAAATAATCTGTCAAACATCTAGCCCCCAGCTTTCTGTTTCCCTACGGGCCACCCTGTTTCCATCAACCCAGCCCCTGCCCACACTGTAAATGACGAGTTTTTGGGCAAGATGGAAATTCTCGTGAAATCTCTGATGTTGCCCCTACTAGAGCATACACGACTAATGAACAATAAACTGGATCAGTTAGAAAAGATAGTGTTAGCTAATTCTAGCACATTGGATAAGCTAGCGACAATTAGAGGGAATAATGAGGCTCCAGCAACCGCAAATCAGTCCCACGGACCTGAAAGCGTTCCACGGGTTGCCCTACCTGCTATTACTAGTAAATTGGCAAGCAAAGTCCCGTTATCACTAATACTGCCCCCCGGCATGGTAATAGTTTAGCTACTGGGGCATTAGTTAGACCACCTTCTGTTTTAAGGAAATCAGACCCCCTGTATAAAGAAAATGTACAAGTAGCCAGTAGTATGGCGGGGAAAGTGTTACTACCAGATCTGCCCCCCGAGGCTAACCCTCTTGTAGTGGTTTTAGCCGGTGTGCCAGCTCTCGGGGAGCAGGCCAAGGAAACATTTGCCTCACTTAAAAATAAGGAAATCAGCTGGCTTAACTTAAACAGACCATTGCCCCGATTAATTTCAAGTGAGATTATTATGGTTAGAAGGATTCCATGGCTGGGAAGAACGGTCAAAACGATAAAAGGCGTCTGTGTAGTGGTGACTTTTAGAGACCCTAGAGCTGTCTCTCATATATGCGAATGGGTAAACCATGCGATGGATACTATTATCCAGACACTACCATTGACCTTTTTCTACCCCCCATATTGCGAAGAAAGTTCTAGAGGGAGGCCGGATGACTGGACCAGAGTAGCAGGGAGGGGAGGACATAGGGGGGATTGGGGCAGATCAGACCACATGCATTTCCCCGATACATTCTACAGTTATAATCGTTTTAGCTGCTTGGAGGCAGTAGATTGACTGCACTATTTAAATCAGGAATCAGGGAACCAGTCGGCCCAGGAAGGAGATTTAGGTAAACTGCTGGAACCCCTAGAGCTGTCAATTCGAGAACAGTCCGTCCTGAAGGAATGCGGCCATGGGGGTAACATAGCTTTGATGTCACTAGATAACGCGGCCCAGGATGGGTTAAATGAAGAGTATAACCCCACCACATTAGAAAATGGCAGGTCAACTACTAATGCAGTACAATTGGTGGCTGTTGTGGATACACAAAAGATAACTAAGGAAGCCCTCGTACCTGGATTAGAAGTTAATGGTAGTTGGTACAATTTAGCTAGCTGGAATATTGCAGGATGGAATAGTAAACTGGACACTCTGGGTTGGAGAGACTTTGTCAATAATTACGACATATTAAGCCTCCAAGAGACATGGTGTGTGGAAAATATAAATTATGAGAGATTCGTTTCATTCAACTTACCAGCACAGAAATCGACTATGGGTAGAGCCAAGGGCGGACTTCTTATTTTACTTTCGGTTAACCTCCCAGTGAAGGTTATCTCACATGAAAAGGTCGGTTGTCATTCACAAGTGATATGGCTATACCATAAAAATGGTCGTAACATCCTGCTGATCAATCACTACAATAACTTGTGTGATTCTTCACGTTCATCTGTAGTTAATGAACTAGAGAAGGCTCTTGATAAGATCTGTCAGGATAATCGTGTTCATTTTGCATTTATTTGGTGCGGGGATTTTAATATCTCAACGTGCCCTCTATCACCGACCAAGGTATGTGGGGTTAATGACGACAGAGGTGAGGGATGCCCCCATTTTACCCACTGTATCTATGGAGAGTTACTGAATTCTGTTCTAGCAAAATATGATCTAATAATATTACAGACTGCTAAAGATAGAGAGGGAAATGCCGTCCCTATTTTTACCGGGAGGAACTCAGCCACCATTATTGACCATTTGTTGATCTCATATGACATTAGTACTTATTGTGATACTCCGATGGTATTGGATCTTGCGATCAGTGACCACAATTGTATCACACTACAATTATCTATCTGGGGTAATAAAGCATTAACAGCCAAAACTGTTGTTGATGATATTGTCTGTCCCATGTAGAACAAATGGTCATAGGATAAAATGGAGAGGAGATAACTCTGAAAAACTCTTGGCAAAAATTGTGGCGGCAAGTCTGCCCGAGCTGTACGTCTGTCTGGACGGCAATACAGACCCTGCGGGGATTTTAACCAGTTTTAATAGGATAAGCATTTTAATAGATAACATCCTGACCACCACAAAGCACAGTAACAAGAAACCAATGATAGGGTGGTTTGATTCCGCTTGTACAGAGTCACTACGGAAGCTAAAGAAAGCCTTATCTAGTAGGCCCAGGGATAGGTTGTGCATTTCTAATCTTAGGGGTCCCTATAAAGAGCAGTTGAAGCGAAGGAGGCGTGAACTACAAGAGGCAGCCTGGGATAACCTGACCAGAGCCGTAGAACTATCAAATAATAAACTCTTTTGGGACACGGTCAATAGCCACTTCCTCAAGAGTGATGAGATCCCAGTTCTTACCACCCAAGTTAGCGAGGAACATTGGGTCTCACACTTTACGAATATTTTTGATCAAGGGGAAGTGGTTGATTCAACCGGGGGGAAAGACGTTTCATGGCCTGTTATCCCCTTAAACATTACAGTAACAGAGGTGCAGCAAGGGAGGAAAAGCCCCCGGCCCCGATGGGGTACCTATCGACCTGTATGAGGCGGATAGGGCATTATGGGGCCCGGTCCTGGCTAAAGTTTTTAATGCGGCCATTATGGAAAGCACCCCACCTACATGGAGGGAATCAGTAATCATCCCAATCTATAAAAAGGGAGATAGGTCCGAGGCGAAAATTTACCGACCTATTTCCCTTTTAGATTCATCCCTCAAGATAATGAGTCGGGTGCTGTTGGCCAGGTTAGAGGAATGGGCTGAGGATAGTGGAGTCCTCGCGCGTTCCCAATTTGGGTTCCAAAAGGGGCTCGGAACTATTGAACAATGCATAAATCTAGATCTCATAATAGGGAAATATACACGTGCCAAGCAGGGTTTGGTCTACCTCTGCTTTGCAGATCTAAGCGGCGCGTTTGATTTAGTAGATCACTCCCGACTATGGACGACCCTATTAGAACAAGGTGCCCCCGTTGAGATCATCTATTTCCTGGCGAGATTGTATTCTAAGTCATCTGCTTGTATAAGGTACGGCCGAGGGGGTGAATGTACTGACAGTATTAGAGTTAATTTAGGCATAAGACAAGGTTGCGTACTTGCACCTCTTCTTTTTTCTCTTTTTATTAAAGCAATTGACGCAGAGCTTAAGTTGGTTAACTCTGATGCCCCTCAAATAGATGGTCAGCCCATTCTGATTTTGTTGTATGCTGACGATTCTGTACTTTTATCACGAACCCCCTGTGGCCTGCAGAGACTAATGGACAGGTTTGCGGGTTTTATTAAGGATAGGAAATTAAAGATTAATAATACTAAAACTTTCACTATGTCATGCGGAAACAAAATGAGGAAGTTGAGACCCTTTTTTTTTTTTATTGAAGGCCAAAAGATAGAAAATGTAAAAAAATTCTGCTACTTAGGTATAACTTTTAGCAGTAACGGTACGTGGTCTTGTGAGATAACCAATGTCAAAGCCAAGATGTCTAAAAGTGCTTATGGAATATCTAAATTTGCAATTAAGCTGGGGGACCGTCGTTTATAAGACATGTTGTACATATATCGTCATAGATGTGTCTCAATCGCACTTTATGGTTCTGGTGTATGGGGGCATTGCCGTCATGTGGATTTACAAGTTGAGGAAAATTGTTTTATAAAAAAATTGTTATGTCTGCCTGTGTCAGCTTCCACCGAGATAACACACCAGGAGGTGGGGTTAGAGTATTTGTCAGATCTACTTAGTTTAAGACCATTGATGGCCTGGAGAGCAATTTGGCAGAAGGAAGAAACCAGCTTTACAAGAAGTATTATTGGTGACTGCCTTCGCTTAGATAAAAGCTCACAGATCCCATGGATCAACTATGTTGTGTCAACTGCCAGGGATCTATTTAATATAAATATCTCGGATGATCCCGCTAGTTTATCTGACATCCCCAAGAGAGAGTTTAAGTGTATTTATCTGAGGAAGAAAGCTCAAGTACCTAGAGACGCTAGCATGTTGTTAACAATCCCTCAGTATTATTATTCCAACATGGTTACATTTGGTTTTCAGAATTACTTAATGGTAGTTACTAAACCATCGTATCGGTTTGTCCTCACTAGACTAAGGCTTGGGATTGTACACCATCTGGTGGCATTCCCTCTTATGAAAAGCCATCCCTCTATACCTTGCCCATGTGATGGAATTACGAAACAGAGTATTGTTCATTTCCTATTTATTTGTGACCTCTTCCTACATCTCCGTATTGCTTATTTAAAACCCCTATTTAAAAAAAATGCAATAACAACGGTGAAAGCGGCTATGAGGTTATTGTTTTCTTTAGAGGAACCAGATATTTGTTTTTTCACTGCAACCTACATCTTGAAATCAATAGCTACTAGAAAAAGCATGGTCTTTTAACTTTCCCGTAGCCCTATTGTTACATGAATTTGCACTGTATCCGCATTCTCGCAACCTCTACTGTTTTTATCAGTGACACTATGTTAGAATCTATGGATGTATACTGTATATATATCATGTGCTTTTATGATTGTTTTTTTAAATAATCGAATAAAGTTTTTGAAACTGAACTGAATAAAGATCTCCTTTCAAAGACTATTTTGTATTGGAGACTGTAAACTTACTAATTGCAACTGACTATAGGTTATATATATATACATATATATATATATATATATATATATATATATATATATATATATATATATATATATATATAAACCAGTTCCTGTGGGCTTAGAAATATTGAATAACTTGCAGAAAAGAAAAAACAAGCATTTATAAGCATCGTTGTAATGTGAGATACAGGAAGAACAAAACCCGAATGACAAATCATCACATCACAATGGGACATAGTGTGAATGACCTATGCAGGGTGATCCTGAAGAAGTTAGACAATCTAACCAGGAATTTTGAACATACTCTGTACGAGAAAAAACAGTTTAGGTTTACAGGCTAGCAAAGGACAAGTCTGGATTAAATGATCAGATCCCTCTGGGCCATTTTTACAATTAATGAAAAGATTTATATGGTACACACCACTTTTTTACTCTGATATAGAAACATACACTCATCAGATTATGTATTTTTCATTACGCATTTCACTGGCATTAACACCCACACTAAGGGGCATATTAACAAGCCCCTGTCGCCACAGGAACGTTACTTTTTATGATGTTTCTGTGGCGATAAGGGCTTCGCCTTATTTACACGGGGGCGTTAAGCCACTTAATGTGGCTTAACACTGCCTTATAAGCATGAATGTGTGAGTGAAAGTAAAACTGTAATATTGTGTGATGTCACTTCCACTACCCCAGGCATTTTGGTGAATTGAGATTCATGCATTGAACATAAGTAGTTTATATTACAGAAAGGGCTGGAGAACCTGGGCTTAAGCAGTCTTCAGCCGAGACCTAAAAAATAGCTCTCTAGTCAGTTCTCTTTAAAAAACACAATATAGGATGCTCTACTTCATAATATGGAAAGGGCACAGAATCACTTGTCCTATCTTTATACTTCAATTAACTTTAATATATGAATTTATATGTGCTATTCTGATTACTTTGAAAGAGTTCTGCAAGCAGACATACTAGTGCTAATTTGTCTCTGTTGTTGCTCTTTGCAGGTACAATCATGCATTTTTGGAAAGGGGCCCAATGTCCTTGCCGGACTTTGATCAAATACAATAGAGAAGGCTGAAAAGAAAAACAAGAAGGGGAAATAGAAGATAGGCAAAAAGGGACAATTGGAGAAAGCAGGAATGAAAAAGAACCCAAAAGAGTAAGATAAAGGAGGTTAATTTAGAAGAAGGAAGAGGCTTGAGTTGGAATCTAAACAAGGTACCCTTGTTACTCTGCAAGTACATCATTTATCAATGCTGGTGGTCGCCCCTATGAAAAACTGCAGGCACCTGCACGTTTTGTAATCATAACCTAAACACTGGCCATGGGCAAGTGGTTGGTAAAAAGCAATTGTTTTCCGTGCCCACATAGCACTAAATCATGAAAGCCTGCTAAATTGAAATAGTCTGCAATTAGCACTTTTGTGCAGATGGTTTTAGGGGACATAAGTAATATGAAATAGGCAGCACAGCCACTATCAAAGTTCTATGATTAACAATTATGTTTTGTGTGAGGGATATTTCAAATATGGTCAGCTCAAGAACACAGGACTACTGATTAGTTCTGCCTGAGAATAAATGAGAATGAAAGTGGGAACCAAAGCACCCCTCTTAGTCCAATCCTATGTTCTTCTTAACCAAGTAAGCAGGTGCTTCACAGAGTAATCGAAGAGCTGAGTTGGTACCTGATTGACAACATGAAATGCACTCAGGGGGGTTTATAAACCCCAAAAAAGCAATTCAGGAGTGAACGGTGCTATGAAGAGATCCTCTAGTCTCTTTGTACAGTTCCTGAGTGAGCTGTAACAACACGGTACCAGAGTGTGAAATTCCATGATGCCCAGCAGACTCCTGTTGGTTGGGGAAACTGAAGATGAGGAGAAGAAGATTAGTAGTCACTGAGGCAGGAAGTCTTGATCAGTTCAGATATTGCAGCTGCCCTGAATACGCCACAGTGAGAGACTTGGCCTGGAGGACAGCACCGCTACCACTGAAGACTGGTGCCACCAGACATGCCTACCTATCAGAGTCCATCCTTAGAAGACCATCCCAAGTGAGCAGCTTCTGCAGTATCCTTTGAAGGAAGAGTCAGTGGTGTGAGTGTGGGAACCCAAACCACAAACACAGGACAGCAGGGAGTGCAATGTCAACCAACAGATAAACTGCAGGCTTAGTCTACTTCTGGGGAAGAGAACTGAGGCACATGGACTAATCTGTTGCACCCACTTTTTGAAAAAGAACCTCAAAATCCATTGAAATAAGTTGCCCATTTAACCCATTAGAACCTCTTTAGATATCTACACATGAGACTAATATTTGCTTACCCACATTCTGTAGTGGGATTCTGGTAGCGGGAACTCGACCGTGGGTGGGGCGGTACAATGACTGGGAAGGAAGTGGATGTGTTTTTCCTCACTGTTAAAGCATAACTTATGACAGCACTGTGTCATATACCGATCAGATTGTCTAGGAGTTAACACTGCTAGAAAAGTAATGTGATTTCATTTTTCACTCCCTGAGAAGCCTGTGACTGCTCGCCCTCGCTATCCTGGAGTGGAGTACGGAAAGGGTTGTACCTGGCCCAGTTTGAACAGTGATAGTAGGATGGACTTCAGGACACAAGTGACAAATGTCCTTGTCAGAAACCCATTTACAGGGGGCAAGCAAGGGCTATCAAACCCAGTTGTGAGGTTAAGGTCTTTCACTCCTGATATCCCGGGGCCCAACCTACTATGGGACCTGAGAAACTAGGCAAAGTAACCCTTCAGCACTTCACTCTGTGTGATAGTGTGGTTGAGCAGCCCAAGGCTTCTCGGGGGAGGGAGACACAGGGGGTGAACACAGGCTCACAACTCAAATATGTGAAGCAGCAGCAATAAATGATTGTCCAGTCAAATAAAATCACAAAGTATAATTCATACTTTCGCAAACTATACACACAGTCCCCTGAGGTCAGGGTTCGAGTGTTTAATATGCGGCCCCCTGAGACCCACTCCCCTCCAAGCCAGCAGTAGTGGTCATTTCACATTCACTATAGGTGACATTCAGGTTAAGCCCCAGTGGGGTCTGAGTCTCAGGAGCCCCCCTCTGACTTTTAATTAAAGTAAAAAGTGTTCCAGCACCATAGTGCTATTTGGGAAGGAAGTTCCCCTAGCGCCATCCAGCCTAAACTCCTTAACAAGGGGCACAGGCAGCTGCGGTCGGCTGTTAACAAGTTTCTCTCATGTGGTCCTGTGACAGCACCAGGTGGGGGGGTTCCTGATGCTCCTCCAGTGCTGAATAAGTTGTTTGGTTCCTGACACAGGTAGAGGACAATCTGGGTACTGATCTTCAATTACAGCTCAGGTCTGCTAGGGTCAACAAGGTGGCCTCATGTCTCAGTCAATGGTCTTGAGCAGAAGGCTTGGTCCAAGTGAGATATATTAAGTTTTGGCACTAATTTAAAGAGACCATCTTCATTCTGTTCACCTTCTTCCTCAGTAGGTCCTGAAGTTGCTGTGTTCGAAACCAAAGTACTGCAAGACATCAATAGTTTTGAAACACAAGACAATAGATCAAAACATAACAATATGACTAAGGTTGACTGGAATGCAGTGAAGAGTTTACAGAATAACCACTTGCTGACTATAAAGTCAGCAGATAAGGGTGGGGCAGTGGTGGTCCTTAACTCTAAATACTATGATGCTGAGGTCAACAGATTGTTGGGGGTATGAACTAACTATCGGCCCCTCAGTCGTGACCCGGCACAAGATCAACTTAAGATTATACGTGAGATGGTGGGCAAAGCAAAGGAGAACAAATGGATTTCGGTGAAGGAGGCGGAATTTTCAGTTAATGAAAATCCCAGGACCCCTGCCTTCTATGTACTTCCTAAAATTCATAAGCCTACACGCCCCCCTCCGGGACGACTGATCGTATCAGGAATACAATCTGTTCTCGAACCCTTGTCCCAATACGCGGATTTCTTCCTCCGTGAATCAGTGATTAACCAACAATCTTTTGTAAAATATACTACAGAGGTCCTTAACATCTTGGACGGTATGCCTTTTGATCAAGATCAAGAATTTCTTGTCTCGATTGATGTAGAATCACTTTACACCTGTATCCCCCAGGACGCTTCGCTGGTGGCAGCAGTTCAAAAGGGGGTGGTGATGGACGGCGCATCTGAATCAATCAAACACTCACACCCTGTCAAAAGATCTGGGTTTAATCCATCACCGTTCTTTAGCCCACTCTGCCACCCCAGTTCAGACATGGCTATATGCAAATCAGTCTGACCCTGTGCCTCATGGGAACAGTCCAGCCCGAACTGCCAAGCCATGTCTTCCCTGGACCGGAAACAAGCTTCCGAGGACCGGTTTCTGGCATTCCAGCCGTCTTCAGCCCGGCTTGCTTGAATCCAGTGGCAAAGTGAGCAAGGGACTCACGTCTGAGCATACCCTGCCACACTTATGGCGGCCAAAAGCAGTTCAAAAGGGGGTGGTGATGGACGGAGCATCTGAATCAATCAAACACTCACACCCAGTCAAAAGATCTGGGTTTAATCCATCACCGTTCTTTAGCCCACTCTGCCACCCCAGTTCAGACATGGCTATATGCAAATCAGTCTGACCCTGTGTAATGTAAGTAAATAGAGTCACGTCATACGCCGCGTGGAACTTCACGCACCATGTGGAGCCCCACGCGACGTATGACGATATGATTGTAAACTCGCGCATAACATGTTATTGTACAAATGTATGACCACCCGTGCATGGACGTTAGATCTACGGTTTGCCTTTGTAACCGTTGGCTTGCCGCTGATCAGACGCTCCGCTGCCGGGTGGAGTTTGTCCTTTGGAATAAATCATTTAATTTAAATAACAAGTGCCTTATTATTCGACTTGTTACATTTTGGCGACGCTGGGAACCAAACTCCACCCTTTCCCACGCAAAGAAGAAATTTTACTCACTTACACTCGGATACTTCATCTTCGTATTTGGCTGCACTCCGAGGATACGAAGCTTTTCAGCATGTCAAGCATTTCAACGCGTCAAAACGTCCAATAGGGTAACCAATATTGAAAGGGGTTCATTGATTCGCCACATATCCTTGTTTTGGCAAAAGCGAACCTCACCCATTGGACAATTGCAATCGCGTATTCAAAGCGCATTTCAATTGGATCGCGCTCGACGAAAGAAAACAAATAAAGAGGTAGACGTTTCCCACGTCTGGAACAAGGTACTGTTAATCTTTCGTTTATTTATTTCAAAATTCATTCAAGTCAACTCAAATTTTAAAGCTCATACGCGTATCGTTTCAGCGATACGCACGCTATTAACAATCATATTACAAACAGTTACAGCGATACGCACGCTCTAATATTCAATCACATATTTACCAGGTGTTTTAATGCGTCTACCGAATGAAGAAAATTGTTGATTAACAGTATTGTTTTGAATATCTACGTTCTGTCTAACAGGAAAAGGTCTATTAGAATGACATGAAGCGTTCAAATCATGTATGATTGTAATTGGTTCATTAGATTGATTAGAATCATTCGTTATGTGTGGACTATTGATCCAAAAGGACCAGTCTAAATCATTAGAAATGTCTAAATCATCAGAGATGTGAGAGTTCACTCTACCCCTAATAATTTCAGCTTGACATTCTGTAATCTTTACTAATTGACGTTTATTCCACCCTGTGCCTCATGGGAACAGTCCAGCCCGAACTGCCAAGCCATGTCTTCCCTGGACCGGAAACAAGCTTCCGAGGACCGGTTTCTGGCATTCCAGCCGTCTTCAGCCCGGCTTGCTAGAACCCAGTGGCAAAGTGAGCAAGGGACTCACGTCTGAGCATACCCTGCCACACTGATGGCGGCCAAAAGCAGTTCAAAAGGAGGTGGTGATGGACGGAGCATCTGAATCAATCAAACACTCACACCCAGTCAAAAGATCTGGGTTTCATCCATCACCGTTCTTTAGCCCACTCTGCCACCCCAGTTCAGACATGGCTATATGCAAATCAGTCTGACCCTGTGCCTCATGGGAACAGTCCAGCCCGAACTGCCAAGCCATGTCTTCCCTGGACCGGAAACAAGCTTCCGACGACCGGTTTCTGGCATTCCAGCTGTCTTCAGCCCGGCTTGCTTGAATCCAGTGGCAAAGTGAGCAAGGGACTCACGTCTGAGCATACCCTGCCACACTTATGGCGGCCAAAAGCAGTTCAAACGGGGGTGGTGATGGACGGAGCATCTGAATCAATCAAACACTCACACCCAGTCAAAAGATCTGGGTTTAATCCATCACCGTTCTTTAGCCCACTCTGCCACCCCAGTTCAGACATGGCTATATGCAAATCAGTCTGACCCTGTGCCTCATGGGAACAGTCCAGCCCGAACTGCCAAGCCATGTCTTCCCTGGACCGGAAACAAGCTTCCGAGGACCGGTTTCTGGCATTCCAGCCGTCTTCAGCCCGGCTTGCTTGAATCCGGTGGCAAAGTGAGCAAGGGACTCACGTCTGAGCATACCCTGCCACACTTATGGCGGCCAAAAGCAGTTCAAAAGGGGGTGGTGATGGACGGAGCATCTGAATCAATCAAACACTCACACCCAGTCAAAAGATCTGGGTTTAATCCATCACCGTTCTTTAGCCCACTCTGCCACCCCAGTTCAGACATGGCTATGTGCAAATCAGTCTGACCCTGTGCCTCATGGGAACAGTCAAGCCCGAACTGCCAAGCCATGTCTTCCCTGGACCGGAAACAAGCTTCCGAGGACCGGTTTCTGGCATTCCAGCCGTCTTCAGCCCGGCTTGCTTGAATCCAGTGGCAAAGTGAGCAAGGGACTCACGTCTGAGCATACCCTGCCACACTTATGGCGGCCAAAAGCAGTTCAAAAGGGGGTGGTGATGGACGGAGCATCTGAATCAATCAAACACTCACACCCAGTCAAAAGATCTGGGTTTAATCCATCACCGTTCTTTAGCCCACTCTGCCACCCCAGTTCAGACATGGCTATATGCAAATCAGTCTGACCCTGTGCCTCATGGGAACAGTCCAGCCCGAACTGCCAAGCCATGTCTTCCCTGGACCGGAAACAAGCTTCCGAGGACCGGTTTCTGGCATTCCAGCCGTCTTCAGCTGGTGGCAGCAGCTCGCGCACTGGGGGAGCAGGAGTGGTTTTATGACGTACTACAATCATTTGTGATGCAATGTGTTGAGTTAGCCCTTACTAGGAACTACTTTAGCTATAAAGACAAACTGTACCTCCAAACAACAGGTACATCAATGGGGGCTACTATGGCACCCAACCTGGCATGTATCTATGTCGGGCAATTCGAAGAGCACGATCACGAGCACGATCAATCCACCAATCCCTTCCAGAGGAATTTACGCCTCTGGAAGAGGTATATTGATGACGTGCTCTGCATTTGGACAGGAACTGAGGGGGCTCTATTGGAGTTTCTTGATTGGTTGAACCGGCAGGATACCAGCCTGAAATTCACATGGTCCTATAGCCATAACACTGCTATATATTTGCACTTGGTGATAGAAGTTAAGGATGAGCTTATCACCACATGTGTTCATCAAAAGCCTACTGACAGAAATTCCCTTTTGCGTTATGGTTCCTACCACCCCGAGCCTTACGAGACAATCTCCCGGTAGGACAGTTCCTGCGTTATAGGAGGAACTGTTCCTCTACCGAAGTTTATATGGAACAATCAGAGGTATTGACAACGAAGTTACAGCAGAGGAACTATCCCCCAAGAATTATCAAACAAGCTAAGAAAAGAGCACTCAACACTCCTCGTAGTGCTCTGTTGGAGAAGAGTGTGAAAGAAAACGATGACCGTATTCAAATAGTTATGACCTTTGATCCGCTGGCAACAAGGATCAGACAGTCTATTCGTAAACATTGGTCCTTCCTTTCAAATAAAGATTTTGCAATGCCACCCCCAAGGTTTGCCTTTAAGAGATCCAGTAATTTAAAGGGCAAATTAGTTCACACGCGGGTTCCACCTGTATTGAAAACAAATGAGACTACGATCCCAGAGGGACATTTCCCATGCGGATCCTGTTCGGTCTGTCCTCTGACCAAGAAACTACGAGCGTGACTCTAAAATCAGGGAGAGAGTGGTTTCTCAACCAAATTAGTAATTGCAATACCCCAACTGTGGTATATAGACTACTCTGTGAATGCGGCCTCCAATACATAGTTGCAACAAAAAACAATGTCCCAACAGGTAATAGTGTTTAGTCAATTAATTATGCATGCATACAGCATTACTGGCACGGAAATGAAGGAGCGCACTCTTTGAATTGATTTGAGATTGTTAATCATCTTATATTTGTAAAGCATTGATTCATGGTCGGACATATACAGTTTAAGGCAGCACTGCATAAAACAAATTTGTGACAACCATAATGCACTTGGTGCTCAAAAACGTGTCTGTGGTGAACGTGGCGACGCAAGTGAAGGAGTGAACAGCATGGACGGCGCACAAGGAACAAGGTGCAAATATAGTACAGTGAGTGGCTCAAGTATTGTGACAAAGTGATATCCCATGATACATGATTTTTTCAATTGGCATTGAGCCACATTTGTGAGGTACGCCTGTTAATACGCTGTTAAGTCGATGGCGTTTCGATCCTCCGTAAGTCAGGATCGTCTTCAGGACTAGGTTGTCTGAATAAGGGAGTGCTGTGAAGGGGAAAACCCAGAGTAGAAGTCTTCTGAGAGTGGGCGTCAAGTCTGCATTAGGGGAGACAAATGAGCGTTGGAAGGCCGTCTTCGATCAGCCGTAGGCGAGCAGGGGTCCTTACTGGATCGGCGTGCCGGCGAGGGAATGAATCCGATGGTGTGGTGTCTGCAAACACTCACAGGGTAGTGAAGATTACTTCCGCAACAGCGTATTACCAGGAGGACTCACATGAGAAGTTTGTACTACTACAGTAACGCTTCACAAGCTGGTATGAGAAACACAAGCTGAGTGAGGATAATTATGAAGATCTCAATTCCAAAACGCAGATTTATTTGGGAATTAGCGGTCATGTTTTAACACAGTGTTGTGCTCGTTTTCAATTGACAGTCTTCTAGAATGATGTGTCCAACTCTGGTGCTGTAACGTAGTTTCTGTCCCCGAAGAATTTGCCAAAAATTGGGAGGCAAAGAAACATGTTGGCATGTGAGATTGGTATGCATAAATAGCAACCAACACATTTTTAATTTGGCAGTTCACACCTAGTGAATAATAACGTAATTGCAATAGAGGTGTGCCTGTCAATTTTAAATATTTCTCTTCACACATGTAGAGTTTACTCTACTGCACTTACACAGTCTAAATTTTCTTCGTTTGGACACTCTTTTCTTTTTTGGGACAAAATTACCGCTGATGATGAGAACAGTGGGTTGACCTGGTGAGTACCTACCAGTTACCCCGTTGGTGGTTTGCCCGTGAGGGGTCATTTTGTCCCGCCGCACTTTTTTCACCAGTATTTGGTGGTTGTGGCTTAGTCTAAAGTTTTGTGGGTGCATTGAATATATTGAGAAGTGTATAAATCATAATTCACTGTAAATGGGGATCAGGATGCACTCCGTCTTCTTCCATATTTATCATTCTTGTCTCTTTAGTCTCTGGAGTGCGTGCAGATTGAGTTTATTGCCATGCCCAAGTGGCAACATGGTTATGAACTATCACTGTAGTGGGGCGCCATCACGCCCCAAACAATCGCACAGCTAAATGTGCCAATCGCCTTCATGTTTCATTTACTTATCATTATTTCATTTACATCCAATTTATTCCATTTGTATTCCACGCTTGTCATCCTCCTTCATCCGTTTTAATTCGAGCCTGCGCGCTGAGTGTACATGCTGTTTTCGAGTTTTTACTGTTCACCCCATGTCTATCCGGACTTTATGAATGAACAGAACTGAAGCAATAATTCATGTCAGGCAGCGTTTATTTAAAAAAATTCCCAATGCATTTCGGGCTCAACGCCCTTCTTCGGGGGTCACTGTGAACAAATAACAAATAACCACAGTCACAAATTGTGTTATCCACTTCAAGGCACTTTGAAAACATTACTTAATGCTAGCCCAATTAATAAACATGTTGCACAATACCTTAGAAACATTCAGAACACTTTAATCACCACTTTGGTGTATTGCGCTGTGCGTTGAGTGCCAAACAATTTAAATAATGTTCTTATCTTTACTTTAGATCCTAATCCTTATCTCATTTCCGCTTTACGAACAGTTGAAACCCCCACGGTCTCCTCCCCACATAAGAGTTTTTCGTCAATCCCTAGATATCTGTCTGTTCCTCGACACCGTATCACGCATATTCCCCTTCACAATCTAATACCTTCTCTCTTCAAACACATTTAACCTAGCGGCGAGCCATCTGTAAACTACCGTGCCCCCTGTCTCATTTAAACCGCACCCTCACGGCCATCATTATACCATGCTGACTCTCCGTTCCCTCCCGTCCATCTTTGATGTTAAATCAACCGAGGCTAAGGTTGCGATGTTCCCCCTTAGCACGTACCTGCTGCCTGTTCTTTAAAAACGTCCGTCCTTACTCGTTCTGACTTCCCATGCGCTTCCTCCCGAAATCCCTCTCTTATTCACACCTGGTTTCAACTGCCCAATGACGTTTACAAATTACCCACCCTCCCAGCTGCAATTGTGAAGTGTTCTTCGTAAGTTACTGCATTTCCCATAATACTGTTCGAAATGAATTTACCAAACCGATACATTTTACAAGATTGCAGTGTTAATTTCTCGCATTTAACAACAAAGTTAAATAAGCACTTGGTGCAAATAACTCTTGGATATCAGCATTAAATGTCATTTTCGTCTGAAAGTGATCCTTTAGGCGTTTTCAACACTGTCTAATGATGAACCACGTTGTTGTTACAGGCGTGCAGACTCGTGTTGTTGATAATTTAATCATGTTCTTCATCTTTATCCTTGGGTGCTATCCTGGTGTTGGGCATAAGTTAAACTGCACTGTAAATGGGGATCAGGATGCACACCGTCTTCTTCCATATTTATCATTCTTGTCTCTTTAGTCTCTGGAGTGCGTGCAGATTGAGTTTATTGCCATGCCCAAGTGGCAACATGGTTATGAACTATCACTGTAGTGGGGCGCCATCACGCCCCAAACAATCGCACAGCTAAATGTGCCAATCGCCTTCATGTTTCATTTACTTATCATTATTTCATTTACATCCAATTTATTCCATTTGTATTCCACGCTTGTCATCCTCCTTCATCCGTTTTAATTCGAGCCTGCGCGCTGAGTGTACATGCTGTTTTCGAGTTTTTACTGTTCACCCCATGTCTATCCGGACTTTATGAATGAACAGAACTGAAGCAATAATTCATGTCAGGCAGCGTTTATTTAAAAAAAATACCCAATGCATTTCGGGCTCAACGCCCTTCTTCGGGGGTCACTGTGAACAAATAACAAATAACCACAGTCACAAATTGTGTTATCCACTTCAAGGCACTTTGAAAACATTACTTAATGCTAGCCCAATTAATAAACATGTTGCACAATACCTTAGAAACATTCAGAACACTTTAATCACCACTTTGGTGTATTGCGCTGTGCGTTGAGTGCCAAACAATTTAAATAATGTTCTTATCTTTACTTTAGATCCTAATCCTTATCTCATTTCCGCTTTACGAACAGTTGAAACCCCCACGGTCTCCTCCCCACATAAGAGTTTTTCGTCAATCCCTAGATATCTGTCTGTTCCTCGACACCGTATCACGCATATTCCCCTTCACAATCTAATACCTTCTCTCTTCACACACATTTAACCTAGCGGCGAGCCATCTGTAAACTACCGTGCCCCCTGTCTCATTTAAACCGCACCCTCACGGCCATCATTATACCATGCTGACTCTCCGTTCCCTCCCGTCCATCTTTGATGTTAAATCAACCGAGGCTAAGGTTGCGATGTTCCCCCTTAGCACGTACCTGCTGCCTGTTCTTTAAAAACGTCCGTCCTTACTCGTTCTGACTTCCCATGCGCTTCCTCCCGAAATCCCTCTCTTATTCACACCTGGTTTCAACTGCCCAATGACGTTTACAAATTACCCACCCTCCCAGCTGCAATTGTGAAGTGTTCTTCGTAAGTTACTGCATTTCCCATAATACTGTTCGAAATGAATTTACCAAACCGGTACATTTTACAAGATTGCAGTGTTAATTTCTCGCATTTAACAACAAAGTTAAATAAGCACTTGGTGCAAATAACTCTTGGATATCAGCATTAAATGTCATTTTCGTCTGAAAGTGATCCTTTAGGCGTTTTCAACACTGTCTAATGATGAACCACGTTGTTGTTACAGGCGTGCAGACCCGCCTGTAACAACAACGTGGTTCATCATTAGACAGTGTTGAAAACGCCTAAAGGATCACTTTCAGACGAAAATGACATTTAATGCTGATATCCAAGAGTTATTTGCACCAAGTGCTTATTTAACTTTGTTGTTAAATGCGAGAAATTAACACTGCAATCTTGTAAAATGTATCGGTTTGGTAAATTCATTTCGAACAGTATTATGGGAAATGCAGTAACTTACGAAGAACACTTCACAATTGCAGCTGGGAGGGTGGGTAATTTGTAAACGTCATTGGGCAGTTGAAACCAGGTGTGAATAAGAGAGGGATTTCGGGAGGAAGCGCATGGGAAGTCAGAACGAGTAAGGACGGACGTTTTTAAAGAACAGGCAGCAGGTACGTGCTAAGGGGGAACATCGCAACCTTAGCCTCGGTTGATTTAACATCAAAGATGGACGGGAGGGAACGGAGAGTCAGCATGGTATAATGATGGCCGTGAGGGTGCGGTTTAAATGAGACAGGGGGCACGGTAGTTTACAGATGGCTCGCCGCTAGGTTAAATGTGTGTGAAGAGAGAAGGTATTAGATTGTGAAGGGGAATATGCGTGATACGGTGTCGAGGAACAGACAGATATCTAGGGATTGACGAAAAACTCTTATGTGGGGAGGAGACCGTGGGGGTTTCAACTGTTCGTAAAGCGGAAATGAGATAAGGATTAGGATCTAAAGTAAAGATAAGAACATTATTTAAATTGTTTGGCACTCAACGCACAGCGCAATACACCAAAGTGGTGATTAAAGTGTTCTGAATGTTTCTAAGGTATTGTGCAACATGTTTATTAATTGGGCTAGCATTAAGTAATGTTTTCAAAGTGCCTTGAAGTGGATAACACAATTTGTGACTGTGGTTATTTGTTATTTGTTCACAGTGACCCCCGAAGAAGGGCGTTGAGCCCGAAATGCATTGGATATTTTTTTAAATAAACGCTGCCTGACATGAATTATTGCTTCAGTTCTGTTCATTCATAAAGTCCGGATAGACATGGGGTGAACAGTAAAAACTCGAAAACAGCATGTACACTCAGCGCGCAGGCTCGAATTAAAACGGATGAAGGAGGATGACAAGCGTGGAATACAAATGGAATAAATTGGATGTAAATGAAATAATGATAAGTAAATGAAACATGAAGGCGATTGGCACATTTAGCTGTGCGATTGTTTGGGGCGTGATGGCGCCCCACTACAGTGATAGTTCATAACCATGTTGCCACTTGGGCATGGCAATAAACTCAATCTGCACGCACTCCAGAGACTAAAGAGACAAGAATGATAAATATGGAAGAAGACGGTGTGCATCCTGATCCCCATTTACAGTGCAGTTTAACTTATGCCCAACACCAGGATAGCACCCAAGGATAAAGATGAAGAACATGATTAAATTATCAACAACACGAGTCTGCACGCCTGTAACAACAACGTGGTTCATCATTAGACAGTGTTGAAAACGCCTAAAGGATCACTTTCAGACGAAAATGACTTTTAATGCTGATATCCAAGAGTTATTTGCACCAAGTGCTTATTTAACTTTGTTGTTAAATGCGAGAAATTAACACTGCAATCTTGTAAAATGTATCGGTTTGGTAAATTCATTTCGAACAGTATTATGGGAAATGCAGTAACTTACGAAGAACACTTCACAATTGCAGCTGGGAGGGTGGGTAATTTGTAAACGTCATTGGGCAGTTGAAACCAGGTGTGAATAAGAGAGGGATTTCGGGAGGAAGCGCATGGGAAGTCAGAACGAGTAAGGACGGACGTTTTTAAAGAACAGGCAGCAGGTACGTGCTAAGGGGGAACATCGCAACCTTAGCCTCGGTTGATTTAACATCAAAGATGGACGGGAGGGAACGGAGAGTCAGCATGGTATAATGATGGCCGTGAGGGTGCGGTTTAAATGAGACAGGGGGCACGGTAGTTTACAGATGGCTCGCCGCTAGGTTAAATGTGTGTGAAGAGAGAAGGTATTAGATTGTGAAGGGGAATATGCGTGATACGGTGTCGAGGAACAGACAGATATCTAGGGATTGACGAAAAACTCTTATGTGGGGAGGAGACCGTGGGGGTTTCAACTGTTCGTAAAGCGGAAATGAGATAAGGATTAGGATCTAAAGTAAAGATAAGAACATTATTTAAATTGTTTGGCACTCAACGCACAGCGCAATACACCAAAGTGGTGATTAAAGTGTTCTGAATGTTTCTAAGGTATTGTGCAACATGTTTATTAATTGGGCTAGCATTAAGTAATGTTTTCAAAGTGCCTTGAAGTGGATAACACAATTTGTGACTGTGGTTATTTGTTATTTGTTCACAGTGACCCCCGAAGAAGGGCGTTAAGCCCGAAATGCATTGGGTATTTTTTTAAATAAACGCTGCCTGACATGAATTATTGCTTCAGTTCTGTTCATTCATAAAGTCCGGATAGACATGGGGTGAACAGTAAAAACTCGAAAACAGCATGTACACTCAGCGCGCAGGCTCGAATTAAAACGGATGAAGGAGGATGACAAGCGTGGAATACAAATGGAATAAATTGGATGTAAATGAAATAATGATAAGTAAATGAAACATGAAGGCGATTGGCACATTTAGCTGTGCGATTGTTTGGGGCGTGATGGCGCCCCACTACAGTGATAGTTCATAACCATGTTGCCACTTGGGCATGGCAATAAACTCAATCTGCACGCACTCCAGAGACTAAAGAGACAAGAATGATAAATATGGAAGAAGACGGTGTGCATCCTGATCCCCATTTACAGTGCAGTTTAACTTATGCCCAACACCAGGATAGCACCCAAGGATAAAGATGAAGAACATGATTAAATTATCAACAACACGAGTCTGCACGCCTGTAACAACAACGTGGTTCATCATTAGACAGTGTTGAAAACGCCTAAAGGATCACTTTCAGACGAAAATGACATTTAATGCTGATATCCAAGAGTTATTTGCACCAAGTGCTTATTTAACTTTGTTGTTAAATGCGAGAAATTAACACTGCAATCTTGTAAAATGTATCGGTTTGGTAAATTCATTTCGAACAGTATTATGGGAAATGCAGTAACTTACGAAGAACACTTCACAATTGCAGCTGGGAGGGTGGGTAATTTGTAAACGTCATTGGGCAGTTGAAACCAGGTGTGAATAAGAGAGGGATTTCGGGAGGAAGCGCATGGGAAGTCAGAACGAGTAAGGACGGACGTTTTTAAAGAACAGGCAGCAGGTACGTGCTAAGGGGGAACATCGCAACCTTAGCCTCGGTTGATTTAACATCAAAGATGGACGGGAGGGAACGGAGAGTCAGCATGGTATAATGATGGCCGTGAGGGTGCGGTTTAAATGAGACAGGGGGCACGGTAGTTTACAGATGGCTCGCCGCTAGGTTAAATGTGTGTGAAGAGAGAAGGTATTAGATTGAGAAGGGGAATATGCGTGATACGGTGTCGAGGAACAGACAGATATCTAGGGATTGACGAAAAACTCTTATGTGGGGAGGAGACCGTGGGGGTTTCAACTGTTCGTAAAGCGGAAATGAGATAAGGATTAGGATCTAAAGTAAAGATAAGAACATTATTTAAATTGTTTGGCACTCAACGCACAGCGCAATACACCAAAGTGGTGATTAAAGTGTTCTGAATGTTTCTAAGGTATTGTGCAACATGTTTATTAATTGGGCTAGCATTAAGTAATGTTTTCAAAGTGCCTTGAAGTGGATAACACAATTTGTGACTGTGGTTATTTGTTATTTGTTCACAGTGACCCCCGAAGAAGGGCGTTGAGCCCGAAATGCATTGGGTATGTTTTTTAAATAAACGCTGCCTGACATGAATTATTGCTTCAGTTCTGTTCATTCATAAAGTCCGGATAGACATGGGGTGAACAGTAAAAACTCGAAAACAGCATGTACACTCAGCACGCAGGCTCGAATTAAAACGGATGAAGGAGGATGACAAGCGTGGAATACAAATGGAATAAATTGGATGTAAATGAAATAATGATAAGTAAATGAAACATGAAGGCGATTGGCACATTTAGCTGTGCGATTGTTTGGGGCGTGATGGCGCCCCACTACAGTGATAAATCATAATTCAGTCATCATTCGTTTTTTGGTGGACTGTCATTTGGAAATAGGGCCTTTTCTAATGATAGGCAAAAGAGTGTTGCAAATCACTATATAAAAAGAAAAAAAATAGGGGTTTTGCTGTATTTATAATCTTAAGCGATATTTACACTTCGCAGAGTAGAAAATTAAAGCGATTGACACACTCAAAACCAGTATACTTTGCCTTAGAGAACGGGTTTTTCATGTGTTGATGATGTTGGTCCAAGTGACGCCCGCTGGCATACGGTGTCCCCGTTCCTCCTATGTGCATGGGCTCCAGACCTATCAGCACATGGCAGTCTTCACAGTTGTCGACTTGTTACAGCACATATGTTACAACCTGGTCAGCACAGCAGCAATCTTCATGGCAGCTCCTCCTGACATATGGGATTGTTGCCTTAACACTGCACATGAGCAATGACCATTTTGGTGCAGTAACAGTCAGTAACAGTGGCCCTCCTCTGGCATATGGAGGTCGCCACCTTTTCCTTGCACATGGACAGTGATCTGATTGGTGCAGCAGCTGCTTCCTCACACCTCACTTCAAGGATCCACTCACCAGGATTCCCCCAATGGATCTCACTCCAGCCAACTCTCTCCTTTAGCTCACTGGGCACACTGGTCTTGGCAAGCAGGCATGCGCTGGTGCTCCAGACTACAGGGCAAGTGGTCATGGATTCCCTGGGTGATGGCCTGTCATCCGGTTCGGAGACTAACAGGGCTTGGCCCTCAGTTCTGATCAGAGGCAGAAATCGTGGAGAGCTTTTCCTCCTCACACAATCTGACCAGCTGATTGACAGTTGACATTTTTTGGTGTCTTAAGCTCCCCTTCTTATAATCCTTATCCAGACACCAAATGCAGTTTAGGGTATGAGTCTTTGAAGTTTATGCTGGGGATCTGCTTCCTTTTGAACTGCCCTATCCTCTTTTCGCTCTTTCTTTGGTAAGCAGTCTGTCATAGCAGGAGAGACTCCGAATCTACATAACAGCCCCACAACACAGTCCATGGGAGTGACTAGAGTTTCACACATGGATGTCAGCCACAGTGATATGTGTACCAATAGGTTAGCCCAAGGCCTCTGCCATACTCTTTAAGATTCTCTTATCAGCCCCATCTCCTTCTTGAGATGTGCCCAGGGCCCTTCCCAGTGGCCTCTCTCTGAATCAAAGAGCATCCTTTGTAGTAATCTGTAAAGCCTTGCTGTCCCTTCCTGCAGTGTGTCCCACCTAAGTTACATGAATGCAACAATATACAATATAAATATGGGTAATTCCTCTACCTCCGCTCTCGTGTTTCTCCAGTCAGCCCATGGTTTCCGAAAATGGAACCCATGTATAGTGCCATTCATAGGCACACATAGCATACATGCATTGCATAGCACTACATTCTTCATGTATTGTACCATTCACAGGCACATATATACCCAGCACATGCATATTCTATACACGTACTGCACAGTTCTGCATTATCCCTGTATTATACCATGAACAGGCATAAATGCACCCAGCACATTTATACCACACATTCACTGATCAGCACTATACACAAAACAGATGTACTCCAAGGGCGAGTTATGCACACAGCAGCAGAACTATAAATGGCTGAGCCTATAGGCCACACTCCAGTGACACAGATAAAAAGGACCTGTTCACTGCTACTGATCACTACACGGTATGCTGTCACCACTGCACTTTTACTGCTTAACTCCTGGAGGAGACAGAAGTCTTTGTCACCACTATGAGGGTGATCCTCGTGGTCCAAAAAGGACGCAGTCCATGAGACATGTCATGGTACACGCACAAGATTGATGTTCACTCATAAAAACAAAAACCAGTATTAAAGATCCAAACATCATTACAAATCTGGCACTGAGGGCACAGGTGCACGCCTACACACATGGAAAGGATTTTTCCATCCCAACAGACCTCAACCTCCCTGGTTGAGGGCCAGTCGCCCCTGTCTACTCTGAGGTCCCCAGAATGGTGCCTAACAGCAGTTCATTAAAAGAAAGGCAGTGTACAAGCTGTGTAAATGACTGTGGACCCATGGTACCATGACACAGCACCATAGTGATCAGTTAAACCTGGTTTATCTGTAAATGCATCCTGACTGGGCTTGATCAACATGAGCACACAGATGCACTGTCACTTTTCTTTTGATGCACCTTCATGGCAGCCATGTGTCTCCATGCAAAGAGACATGTTTCTGTGCTACCCCAGTTTGATTCTTGCTGGCCCTAGAAAATGTCTCCATGAATAAACTGCCATAGCTGGAGATGGTAAAAAATGTTTTTAAATGTATTAAAACAGAGTTAAAATATAGCAGTTCTGTCATCAGAATACTGCTGAAAATAAAAAACTAAGTGGCATGTTTACAACAGAATGGAGAAGCGTGGCATTAAGCAAACATTGCTAACGCCACGATTCTCCATTCTGAAAATGCAGGTGCACCCTGCGTTTCCCCTAGAGCTGGTGCTGAGTTCAGCTGCCTAGCGCCAACGCAGGCATCCTTTTACCATAGTGCAAGGGTGTCTTCGCTAGGGGAAATTATTGTTTATGTGCAAGAAGTTCTTCCTGCACATAAACAATCATTCGTGGCGTTTTGAAAATTCAATGTGTGCTGATTAATGCAGCACACATAGCAGTTGCAAAACGACGGAGGGTTTTGGGTTGTTTATGTGCAGGAAGGGTAACCTTCCTGCACATAAACAAACATAGGCAATGTGCTGTTTCTATGTGTGCTGCACAAGGCAGCACACATGGAAACAGCAAAAACGAGGAGAAATCAAGCATTTCTCCTCTTTTCTCTTGTTTAAGAACAGGTTTTCCCTGGTCTTAATTTTGGTGCTGCCTCCCGTTTACGCCACCCTTGTAAATAGTGGGCAGCGTCAAAATCAGTGGGTGTCGTGGTGGAACGCCCACCGCAACACCCATTGCCCTCCCCTTTCAGGACTACAGCGTGAAAAAGGGGGCCTTATTTACAAGGCAGCGTTAAACCATGTTAAGTGGCCTAATGCTGGCTTGTAAACAAGGCAAAGCTCCTATCACCAACACAACGTCACTAAACGTTGTGTGCGTAAACATGGGAACAAGTGGGTCAGCAGTGACTACATCAGTAGAGGGCTAAAGCTTCTCCAGGCCTGGCAGTAAGCGTTCCTACCACACCCCTCTCACCCTGTTACATTCATTCAGTTTCACAGACAATTCTCTCAAGCACGGACAGGTGAGGGATTTAGGAAGTGCCAATGTTGGCTAACACTGGATCCATGCCAGGACCGTGCAGGGCAAACGTGTCTTTGGGAGGCGATGTGGTCTCGAATACACAGGCACATTATTGAGAAATGCAATCATCCCTTCAGGATAGCAGTTTCTAGGAAGCTCCCCAGAAACATCTCAATTAAAAAGGTGGAGAAGACGGAGGGATCTTCTCAGCCACAATAAACACTTTTTGAATGAATGCCGGTTATGCCACACTCGTGAGTCACACCCCGTCAGATCCCGAAGGGAGGAGGCAGAATTACTGGCCTGGAAGAACAGGAAATACGGTGTCGACCAATAAATCCGCAGGTGTGTACAAGACAGAGAGGCACAATAGAAGATGATTTATAACTGTAACACAGACAGACAATGGTGCAGTGATCCCGGAACAGGTGTTGTTGCCGTGATGCTGATAGGAGAGGAGACACGTGACACTTTGGTGGGGCTTCGGCTTCTCCCAGCTCCAGGGGCAGGCAGCGGGCACCAGCAGTTCTCTGGTGTCCTGGGTGATGGTGCACTGTCCATTGCCTGCCACTCAGCCTTGTTTAGTTATTTCTTCTCCAAAGGGCAGTGTGGTGGGGAAATCACAGCTCACTCAAACATGCGAGCTTAGACATTATAATATTAAACATGTAATAACACTTAATGAAGAGCATGATTCAGTGAGCGCTATATCTTTACATACGCATACGTGTTTATTTAAACCAGCAAAATTTTGAACAGTGGAAATGAAGAGCGATACAAAAAGCACAGAAGTTCATATTATATACTCGTGCTAAAGTACGGCCCCTTGTATTTATAGCGCTTAGACAGTAAAGCACTATGTCAAGGCAGGCGATATGAAATTATCACCGCTTTTGTGGCGATAATTTCATTGCCTTATTAGCAAGCTGTCGCTAACATCAGTTAGCGACAGCGTTTAGGTGATAGCGAGGGGTTTGGGGCCCGCTTTTCATGTCAGCGATATTTATCGCTAATGACATGCAAAGTGGACGTACCCAACCTGTTAGCGACTGAAAACAGTCGCTAACATCGCTATCGCCTATTATCAACGCAGGCGTAGCGATGAAATAATTTGCGCTAAGCGCGAATATCGCTGAAAACTAACGCCTGCTCAGACCACTTCTTAACCTGTATATCCAATGGGAGTTGGATATTCAGGTTAAGACCCTATTGGCGTTAATGCCTGAATATCGCTGGATTTCTAGCGATATTCACGCATTAAGCCGCTATCGCCGAATATTTTATCGCATTTGAAATAAACATTGCTAACAGTACGTTATCTCTGCGATAAAATCTGACAATGCACGGCGATGGAAAAATTGTCGCTAAGCTTATTTAGCGATAAATATCGCTAGTTGTTGATTATATGCCCCATGTTTCCTATTTGGGAATGACAGGTGTACCGGCTGGAGATTGCAACTCTTTGTAAATTCCTAGAAAGCTATGGGTGTAAATTCAGTCCTGGGAGAAATGTTACTCAATGACTAGAGCTCCCAGAGAGAATGTTACAAACTGTGAGATATTCGCCTCTGTGTCAAACTCTCTGCCGCCCTGAGTGCAAAGAGGGGACTATTCAGTGGGTTTGCGCCCAAAGAGAAGAGAACTTGTCAAAACCACCACATAGCCCAAAAACCCTCCACTCAAACAGACTGGAATTCCCAACCAAAAAAGATGATGGCAAAAGTGTCCTGACAATGGGCTCCAACGGGGATCGAGCTTTTGGAGAAGAGTGTGAAAGAAAAAGATGACTGTATTCCAATAGTTATGACCTTTGATCCACTGGCAACAAGGATCAGACAGTCTATTCGTAAACATTGGTCCCTCCTTTCAAATAAAGATTTTGAAATGCCACCCCCAAGGTTTGCCTTTAAGAGATCCAGTAATTTAAAGGACAAATTAGTTCACACGCGGGTTCCACCTGTATTGAAAACGAATGAGACTACCATCCCTGAGGGACATTTCCCATGCGGATCCTGTTCGGTCTGTCCTCTGACCAAGAAAACTACGAGTGTGACTCTAAAATCAAGGAGAGAGTGGTTTCTCAACCATTTTAGTATTTGCAATACCAGAAATGTGGCATATAGACTGCTCTGTGTATGCGGCCTCCAATACATAGGGCGTACGTCTAGAAAGATCAAGACTAGGATGCAGGAACACCTGAGTACAATAAAGGCAGGGAAACTAACAACAAAACTAGTACAACATTACCATACAGCGAAACATGGTTTCTCTTGGGTAGTTCTTGAGAAAGTATTGGGCAATCCGCAGAATGTTGAGAAGATTCTCCTTTCAAAGGAAGCGAGATGGATTTATCAAGAGAAAAGTGACCAACAAGGACTCAATGAAGTTATTGAATGGAATAGGCTGGACAGTAGTAATTATCATGCATTACTGCACCTGGGGCATCTTTGGTATCAGAGGGGGTCCAGGCTAAATGCTCTCCTAACATGTGTCTTTTAAATACCTGTGAACCACAAGGTGGGTATAGACACAATATAAAGCTCATTGGCTTATGTTTTAAAAAAAGCTACAATGTAAATGTAGGCAATAGTGCATAATTTTCACGTTGTCTGTCAGGACATTGATCCCCAAAAGACTACCCGTGTTGAGTAACGCAGAGTCTTTGAAACACAATAAATTTTTCTTGCAGGTGATATCTGTTTTTTTGACATATAGTTGTAAAACATATACTAAAACACATAAGCTTTATCTTGTGTACGGTAGGTTGTGTTGTTGACGTTGCTGTTGCCTAATAAAGCTGAAGTATTTTGAATTGAGTGCACAATCGAGACGTTTTAGGCTTGCACATAGTGATATTGTGAGGGGCTCGTGTCCCCCCTTTTTTTACCTGAAATTTATGGTCGTGGCTGCTTTTTTTTTATGTACACGCAACTTGCAATTATCGAATTTGAAACGGGAAACAGTAAAAGACAGTGAAAGCTCTTTTCCCATTCAAAGATGGCGGCCGAATTACACGTGAGAGGCGCGCTCACATGACCGCCATCCAGAGTATGTTTAAACGATCTCCGGAGCGGCAGAACGAGGCAGGATGAGACGCCGCGCTCCCTGAGGCCCCAACCGGTGAGGATTAGGGGGGCCGGGAAGGGTCTAGAACTTAAACATATGCTTGCAAGCACGCTGATATTTACCATAAGAGATATGGCCATTGGTCGCGTGTAACAAACCTGAAGATTGAGACCATGAGAGTGCTTTTAGAAATCAGAGTAAAAACAGTGAATATAGGTGGCACATATTTTACGTATGAGGGCTTTTTAGAATGTAATGGCAAATGCTCATTAGTACCGATACGTTAAAGTCTCTTAATATATCGATTTGCAGTACATGTACATGTGGAATATTGCACATTAGGAAGTTTGATTAGTACTGACAAAAGTTTGCAATAGTTTAGTACTTGTTCTCTCCACAAGAACTTCAGTCTATGTTTGTTGCATGATTTTAGATTGATACTGCGACGGAAGGGTTAACTAGAAAGGAGGACTCACATGAGGAGTTTGTACTACTACAGTAACGCTTCACAAGCTGGTATGAGAAACACAAGCTGAGTGAGGATAATTATGAAGATCTCAATTCCAAAACACAGATTTATTTGGGAGTTAGCCGTCATGTTTTAACACAGTGTTGTGCTCGTTTTCAATTGACAGTCTTCTAGAATGAAGTGTCCAACTCTGGTGCTGTGACGTAGTTTCTGTCCCCGAAGAATTTGCCAAAAATTTGGAGGAAAAGAAACATGTTGGCATGTGAGATTGGTATGCATGAATAGCAACCAACACATTTTTAATTTGGCAGTTCACACCTAGTGAATAATAACGTAATTGCGATAGAGGTGTGCCTGTCAATTTTAATTATTTCTCTTCACACATGTAGAGGTTACTCTACTGCACTTACACAGTCTAAGTTTTCTTCGTTTGGACACTCTTTTCTTTTTTGGGACAAAATGACCGCCGATGATGAGAACATTGGGTTGACCTGGTGAGTACCTACCAGTTACCCCATTGGTGGTTCGCCCGTGAGGGGTCATTTTGTTCCGCCGCACTTTTTTCACCAGTATTTGGTGGTTGTGGCTTAGTCTAAAGTTTTGTGGGTTCACTGAATATATTGAGAAGTGTATAAATCATAATTCAGTCATCATTCGTTTTTTGGTGGACTGGCATTTGGAAAAAGGGCCTTTTCTAATGATAGACAAAAGAGTGTTTCAAATCACTATATAAAAAGAAAAAGAATAGCGGTTTTGCTGTATTTATAATCTTAAGCGATATTTACACTTCGCAGAGTAGAAAATTAAAGCGATTGACACACTCAAAACCAGTATACTTTGCCTTAGAGAACGGGTTTTTCATGTGTTGATGATGTTGGTCCAAGTGACGCCCGCTGGCATACGGTGTCCCCGTTCCTCCTATGTGCATGGGCTCCAGACCTATCAGCACATGGCAGTCTTCACAGTTGCCACCTCCTGGCATACAGTGTTGTTGACTTGTTACAGAACATATGTTACAACCTGATCAGCACAGCAGCTATCTTCATGGCAGCTCCTCCTGACATATGGGATTGTTGTCATAACACTGCACACGATCAATGACCATTTTGGTGCAGTAACAGTCAGGGCTCACTTCACAGTGGCCCTCCTCTGGCATATGGAGGTCGCCACCTTCTCCTTGCAGATGGACAGTGATCTGATTGGTGCAGCAGCTGCTTCCTCACACCTCACTTCAAGGATCCACTCACCAGGATTTCCCCAATGGATGTCACTCCCGCCAACTCTCTCCTTTAGCTCACAGGGCACACTGGTCTTGGCAAGCAGGCATGCGCTGGTGCTCCAGACTACAGGGCAAGTGGTCATAGATTCCCTGGGTGATGGCCTGTCATCCGGTTCTGAGACTAACAGGGCTTGGCCCTCAGTCCTGATCAGAGGCAGAAACCGTGGAGAGCTTTTCCTCCTCACACAGTCTGACTAGCTGATGGACAGTTGACATTTTTTGGTGTCTTAAGCTGTAAATGTAAATGTAACCCCTTCTTATAATCCTTATCCAGACACAAATGCAGTTTAGGGTATGAGTCTTTGAAGTTTATGCTGGGGATCTGCTTCCTTTTGAACTGCCCTATCCTCTTTTCTCTCTTTCTTTGGTAAGCAGTCTGTCATAGCAGGAGAGACTCCGAATCTACATAACAGCCCTACAACACAGTCCATGGGAGTGACTAGAGTTTCACACATGGATGTCAGCCACAGTGATATGTGTACCAAGAGGTTAGCCCAAGGCCTCTGTCATACTCTTTAAGATTCTCTTATCAGCCCCATCTCCTTCTTGAGATTTGCCCAGGGCCCTTCCCAGTGGCCTCTCTCTGAATCAAAGAGCATCCTTTGTAGTAATCTGTAAAGCCTTGCTGTCCCTTCCTGCAGTGTGTCCCACCTAAGTTACATGAATGCAACAATATACAATATAAATATGGGGAATTCCTCTACCTCCGCTCTCGTGTTTCTCCAGTCAGCCCATGGTTTCCGAAAATGGAACCCATGTATAGTGCCATTCATAGGCACACATAGCATACATGCATTGCATAGCACTACATCCTTCATGTATTGTACCATTCACAGGCACATATATACCCAGCACATGCATATTCTATACACGTACTGCACAGTTCTGCATTATCCCTGTATTATACCATGAACAGGCATAAATGCACCCAGCACATTTATACCACACATTCACTGATCAGCACTATACACAAAACAGATGTACTCCAAGGGCGAGTTATGCACACAGCAGCAGAACTATAAATGGCTGAGCCTATAGGCCACACTCCAGTGACACAGATAAAAAGGACCTGCTCACTGCTACTGATCACTACACGGTATGCTGTCACCACTGCACTTTTACTGTTTAACTCCTGGAGGAGACAGAAGTCTTTGTCACCACTATGAGGGTGATCCTCATGGTCCAAAAAGGACGCAGTCTGTGAGACATGTCATGGTACACGCACAAGATTGATGTTCACTCATAAAAACAAAAACCAGTATTAAAGATCCAAACATCATTACAAATCTGGCACTGAGGGCACAGGTGCACGCCTACACACATGGAAAGGATTTTTCCATCCCAACAGACCTCAACCTCCCTGGTTGAGGGCCAGTCGCCCCTGTCTACTCTGAGGTCCCCAGAATGGTGCCTAACAGCAGTTCATTAAAAGAAAGGCAGTGTACAAGCTGTGTAAATGACTGTGGACCCATGGTACCATGACACAGCACCATAGTGATCAGTTAAACCTGGATTATTTGTAAATGCATCCTGACTGGGCTTGATCAACATGAGCACACAGATGCACTGTCACTTTTCTTTTGATGCACCTTCATGGCAGCCATGTGTCTCCATGCAAAGAGACATGTTTCTGTGCTACCCCAGTTTGATTCTTGCTGGCCCTAGAAAATGTCTCCATGAATAAACTGCCATAGCTGGAGATGGTAAAAAATGTTTTTAAATGTATTAAAACAGAGTTAAAATATAGCAGTTCTGTCATCAGAATACTGCTGAAAATAAAAAACTAAGTGGCATGTTTACAACAGAATGGAGAAGCGTGGCATTAAGCAAACATTGCTAACGCCACGATTCTCCATTCTGAAAATGCAGGTGCACCCTGCGTTTCCCCTAGAGCTGGTGCTGAGTTCAGCTGCCTAGCGCCAACGCAGGCATCCTTTTACCATAGTGCAAGGGTGTCTTCGCTAGGGGAAATTATTGTTTATGTGCAAGAAGTTCTTCCTGCACATAAACAATCATTCGTGGCGTTTTGAAAATTCAATGTGTGCTGATTAATGCAGCACACATAGCAGTTGCAAAACGACGGAGGGTTTTGGGTTGTTTATGTGCAGGAAGGGTAACCTTCCTGCACATAAACAAACATAGGCAATGTGCTGTTTCTATGTGTGCTGCACAAGGCAGCACACATGGAAACAGCAAAAACGAGGAGAAATCAAGCATTTCTCCTCTTTTCTCTTGTTTAAGAACAGGTTTTCCCTGGTCTTAATTTTGGTGCTGCCTCCCGTTTACGCCACCCTTGTAAATAGTGGGCAGCGTCAAAATCAGTGGGTGTCGTGGTGGAACGCCCACCGCAACACCCATTGCCCTCCCCTTTCAGGACTACAGCGTGAAAAAGGGGGCCTTATTTACAAGGCAGCGTTAAACCATGTTAAGTGGCCTAATGCTGGCTTGTAAACAAGGCAAAGCTCCTATCACCAACACAACGTCACTAAACGTTGTGTGCGTAAACATGGGAACAAGTGGGTCAGCAGTGACTACATCAGTAGAGGGCTAAAGCTTCTCCAGGCCTGGCAGTAAGCGTTCCTACCACACCCCTCTCACCCTGTTACATTCATTCAGTTTCACAGACAATTCTCTCAAGCACGGACAGGTGAGGGATTTAGGAAGTGCCAATGTTGGCTAACACTGGATCCATGCCAGGACCGTGCAGGGCAAACGTGTCTTTGGGAGGCGATGTGGTCTCGAATACACAGGCACATTATTGAGAAATGCAATCATCCCTTCAGGATAGCAGTTTCTAGGAAGCTCCCCAGAAACATCTCAATTAAAAAGGTGGAGAAGACGGAGGGATCTTCTCAGCCACAATAAACACTTTTTGAATGAATGCCGGTTATGCCACACTCGTGAGTCACACCCCGTCAGATCCCGAAGGGAGGAGGCAGAATTACTGGCCTGGAAGAACAGGAAATACGGTGTCGACCAATAAATCCGCAGGTGTGTACAAGACAGAGAGGCACAATAGAAGATGATTTATAATTGTAACACAGACAGACAATGGTGCAGTGATCCCGGAACAGGTGTTGTTGCCGTGATGCTGATAGGAGAGGAGACACGTGACACTTTGGTGGGGCTTCGGCTTCTCCCAGCTCCAGGGGCAGGCAGCGGGCACCAGCAGTTCTCTGGTGTCCTGGGTGATGGTGCACTGTCCATTGCCTGCCACTCAGCCTTGTTTAGTTATTTCTTCTCCAAAGGGCAGTGTGGTGGGGAAATCACAGCTCACTCAAACATGCGAGCTTAGACATTATAATATTAAACATGTAATAACACTTAATGAAGAGCATGATTCAGTGAGCGCTATATCTTTACATACGCATACGTGTTTATTTAAACCAGCAAAATTTTGAACAGTGGAAATGAAGAGCGATACAAAAAGCACAGAAGTTCATATTATATACTCGTGCTAAAGTACGGCCCCTTGTATTTATAGCGCTTAGACAGTAAAGCACTATGTCAAGGCAGGCGATATGAAATTATCACCGCTTTTGCGGCGATAATTTCATTGCCTTATTAGCAAGCTGTCGCTAACATCAGTTAGCGACAGCGTTTAGGTGATAGCGAGGGGTTTGGGGCCCCCTTTTCATGTCAGCGATATTTATCGCTAATGACATGCAAAGTGGACGTACCCAACCTGTTAGCGACTGAAAACAGTTGCTAACATCGCTATCGCCTATTATCAATGCAGGCAAAGCGATGAAATAATTTGCGCTAAGCGCGAATATCGCTGAAAACTAACGCCTGCTCAGACCACTTCTTAGCCTGTATATCCAATGGGAGTTGGATATTCAGGTTAAGACCCTATTAGCGTTAATGCCTGAATGTCGCTGGATTTCAAGCGATATTCATGCATTAAGCCGCTATCGCCGAATACTTTATCGCATTTGAGATAAACGTTGCTAATAGCACGTTATCTCTGCGATAAAATCTGGCAATGCACGGTGATGGAAAAATTGTCGCTAAGCTTATTTAGCGATAAATATCGCTAGTTGTTCATTATATGCCCCCATGTTTCCTATTTTGGGAATCACAGTTGTACCGGCTGGAGATTGCAACTCTTTGTAAATTCCTAGAAAGCTATGGGTGTAAATTCAGTCCTGGGAGAAATGTTACTCAATGACTAGAGCTCCCAGAGAGAATGTTACAAACTGTGAGATATTCGCCTCTGTCAAACTCTCTGCAGCCCTGAGTGCAAGAGGGGACTATTCAGTGGGTTTGCACCCAAAGAGAAGACAACTTGTCAAAACCACCACATAGCCCAAAAACCCTCCACTCAAACAGACTGGAATTCCCAACCAAAAAAGATGATGGCGAAAGTGTCCTGACAATGGGTTCCAACGGGGATCCAGCTATCAGTGACAGGAGACATTTGCCACAATTAGCAGAAAAACAGAATAGAGTTCAGGCTGTTCTCCAAAGTCATTATTCCAGCTGAGTGGCTCTTGGTCCTGGGGATAACTTAGCACCAAAAGGGGGTCCCAAGGGGATACCAAGCTTTAGGGATGCATATAGCTAAAGCAGCTGGTCCCAGAATGAATTGATGGCTGGCAGTGCATTGAGTACTATGGGGCATCCAATGGACATACTTGTTTCCACTAGAAACTGGTCGTCTGGCAATTAGAGTCATATAGCTAGCACACATTCTCAGAGCTCCAGAGCACATAGACATGGTTCAAACAGTCTCACAATCAGTTTGATTGGCCCTTTTCTATGCGCAATATCCCAATTTCCTTGGGGGAAGGGAACCAAACATTATGTCCACCTAAAAGCTGGAATAGAGAGCAATATAGGCTCCCATAAAGTCAGATAGGGCAGGCAACACTGGCCAAGTGCAAAATGGAAGTCTGACACATAGGTGCATATTTATGAGAGGAGTTGTGTCGCTCTTGTCCCATGCAACATGGTCCAAGCACAATGCAGGTCCACAATGAGATATATGAAGCCGTGCAAAGTCACCTTGCATGGACTGCGTGGCTTCATAAACCTGGAGTAACGCAAGGCAGCGCAAATCAATGCATTGCATTACTCTGCCCTGGGAAGGGGTTCCATAGGCATTGTGTGGGTGTTACAACGCAACTCTCATGGTTTTTGACGCATTCCCAGATTTACCAAAAGTGGTAGACCTGGGAATGCGCCAAAAATATATGCCGTCCCAGGAGAGGCATATCGAGGAAAAATATCTTCATTTATCCGTGTTACTTCATCTTTCCATAGATAGAGGAATATGCCTCTCAGGATGGTTTTTGTGCAAGAAGGCCCCCTTCCTCCACAAAAACAATCCTGCCTGCAACATACATAACCTTGCACCATGGTGCAAGGGTGCCTGGATTGGCGCTAGGCAGCCAAAATGGCACCAGTGCAGTTACAAGGAGAGGAATGCGCCATATTCTGTTGAATACGGTGCATTCCTTCCCTTACCCTGTTGTGCAGTGCAGCAAGGTGTCTTGTTGTGCTGTGTCACAAACTCATAAATATGTCCCCAAATGTATACTCTATGTTGGTAGCCCAAGCAGGTACTCTGTTCATAGCATGACTATATACTTTAATTCTTGAAGTCTTGCCACCATGAATAGGTATGCCAAAGGAGCATCTTAATGATTCATTTGGGGTCTTGTGATGTGGTGAAGATGCGTCTGGCTGCGGTAACTGGGAAGAGAAACAAGGGGTTTAGCCCAGTTCTGAAGTAAATAGCCCCTGACTGTCTCCGTTTATAGGCATTAAAACAACTCTAAGACTCTGTTCCAAAGGCAGATCCTTCATCATCTCCGTTAAAGCACCAAATGACTTGCGCCTAGACATTCTGGTAAAAGATTAAATTAAGAACTTTGCAATTGATTGATGCTGTTGTATCACTGAGAGCCCACATTAATGCAGTGGTTTAGAATTGCCTTTCCAGTTTAACAAACAGAGAGCCTCAGTTAGAATTTGGTGGAAAGGGAACTCTGTCACAGACGTGAAACTGATGGTCCACCTACTCTACAGTCAGCAGGAGAACCGTCATGTTTCTCTTATTGGTGACCATGTTGTCTCTGCCAGGGGAAACCTTACACCAAACTCACAAGGCATCAGGGTCATTTTGACTTTGTTTTACAAAAATTAAACTCCTGCTTCGTTAGCTTGATGATGTAAAACACAAAAATTTGCTGAGCGGCCCCAAGGTACTCAGTGGATGTTTAATAAACTTTTACTGCCGTCAGATGGGTGTAGGAAGCTGGCTCTGTATATATTATACATAGGGTGTGTAAAGCTTTTATTGTATTCACTCAATCAAGAACATATACACACACTTCCAGACCAATGATATAAGTATAAAAAAGAGAGACTTATGTTTTATTTTTAGAACCAAGCAGGACTTAGCACAGGTAAGTAAAATATACTCTCAAATACAAGTCTGTTCAAGGAAACTCAGTTGTGGTTGAATCTTCAATTGTTACAGGTTTGTATCACTTTAAAATACAGTTGGAATTATACAGTAAGTACTATCAGATAAATTTTCAGTTACTTTGGATAACTTGGAGTACTAGGGGGGGTATGCCTAGATACCACACCTTAGGATCTCATAATACACAGTAAGTAAGACTTTTTATACGTTGACATGTAGTTCTCTTTTCTCCACACAAACATCAGTTCAACACTTAGAACTTTTTCGGCCCAAAATCTCTTAACATGGGTTCCTGCAGGAGAAAAATGGTTATCGGGTTCACAGGTAAGTAAATGTCTTACAAGAGGGAGTTTTTGGGGTCAGGACCAAGGTACCTCAAGGACCAGGTAGGCTCTCAAATTGCACCACCAGCGGCACTAGGGCGGCCGAGTGTAGAGTGCAGGATGCCAATGTTAGCCAATGGGGCTAGAGGGCACCTCAGTTGGGGGCTGCTCACAGGCAGGCCACTCGGGAACCAAGCCCCTATGGTTAAGGTCAGTGTAAAGGGGGTCAGTTAGCACCGACTCCACACTACCAGCGGCACTAGGGTGGCCGGGTGCAGGGTACTTAGGAGGGGTCTGGAGCCCAATGCAATCCTATAGACCCAAGGTGGTGGTGGGGCGGAAGGATGGAACCTGATACAGCGCAGAGGAGGGAGGCCCAAGTACGGCGGTAATCAGTGTAGTGGTGAATGGTATGGTCCTCAATTTATTCCACCCCTTATCCCTTGCCACAATCAGTACAGTGCACTGGAGGATGTCGATTGACTCCTGGAATCCCCAGGAGTCTCCCGGCCTTCTATAGTTCCAACCACGATCACGGAAAACATAGCCAGCAGCCCTCATAGGTTAAACGTGGACTGTGGTAACCCACCTCCAGTGCCCTCTTCTTTGGTAAGCGGGGACGATATTCCCAAGGCCCAGGGTATTGATCACACCTCGTGTGTGAGTACTGAGGTGGACCACTCTGCCCCGCTGTGTTGTAAATAAAACAGCGATAATGTTAAGCATTTGCTGAAGACATGCTATACTGTCTCATTTTAGTTTTCCCACTCATACTCGAAATACGACCGGACTCCATTTTGTTTTCTGGCGTCCATCTTGTATGATACACTTCGCCATGTGCTCGCCACGAGGCAAGTCCTACTTCACTGACCGTTACCCCTGGAGTTTGCCTAGCAACAGGCTATAAATAGTTCCAGCTAGCCTAGCGCATGCTCAGTATGTGTAACATCTGTTTCTGCTTAGAGGGGATTGGAATGTGCATTCGGTGGGCTTCATGAACCATTAACTCCACCCATGTATCGATCATGTTTGAGAAATATCCATATATGGTTGTAAATCATGCTCTTGAGCTGTAACCGCCCACTTATGAGCCCCTTCTTTGTATATAAAAGGGGACCGCATGTCCGAGTTCTGTGTGCTACCTTGTACAATACTGTAGAGTGTTGTGCGGGCTGTAGTACCACCTTTAAAGGTTTATTAAACTATGTTTTTGTATTTCCAGTTTCCGTGCCAATTTCTTATGTAGTCTGAGGACTTAGTGTACAGAAGGGCGAACCCTTTCGCACTCGCAGGCCTTGCTGAGGCCTGTTTTCGACAATTGGCGCCCGTCACGTGGGGCTCATCGATGACGCGGATGCTCGAAGGACTGGTCGTGACGAAGGATTGGAACCTTGCCGGGGACGTGATCACTGCCAGCGGCGCCTTTAGTCCTGGCATCCCGAGGTATTCTTCCCTCCCTTCCGATCTGACCATCTGGGTGGCGCCGGTCATCGACTGAGTCCTCTTCTGTCGGTTTGCTGCATAGTGGCCGTTTGGGCGAATTCGGAACTTGGCAGTTGGAATCTGGCCGCCCTTGATTGGTAAGAATCGTTGTACGATACTTGCTCCGAGCCTTTGATAGTCTTGTTTGGCAAGGCAGTTTTATACGCTTGCCCCGACTAAATTGTTTGTTTGTTTGGAATGACTAGTCATATTATTGGTTCAGTGAATTTATATAAGAGTTGCAACCCATATAGACGGGCAATGTGGGGATATTTCTCCTGACCTGTGAATTTGAGCGGCGCAACGTTTAAGTGCCATTTAATTATAATATTGCATATTTTGCATTATTCTTTGACATGCCTGTTTTTAGCGCACCCGTAAGTGGTGCTGCTGTTTTGGAAATGACCGGTTGGTACTTGAGGAATCACAGCCGGCTACCCCAGAGGGGACGCCCAATAGGGATATGTACGTCAAATTTGGTCTTTCCCCCATAATGTACAGCACGTTGTGGCGGAAATATACAAAGAAGGATCCTGAGTTACGATGGCCTATGTATGGATCGTTTGATTTGAAGAAAATTGAGTATGTGGAGCAGTGTATGTGTAAGCGGCGAGTGAGACAAGATATGTTTGAATGTATACGAATGTGGGTGAAAGAAGTGCGAGAACGTGAGAAGCATGAGCAAGCGCTGATTGAGAAGGAGCAGCGGAAGAGTGAACGTGAGAAAGCGCATGAGGTGAAAACACGTGAAGCAAAGGCATTGGAAGAGAAACAGGAGAAAGAACGTCGGTTGCAAATGTCTGGCCAGTACCCTGTTCGACAGCCTCTTTATCCTGTCCTTAATAAATCGGATGATGATTTTTCGTTACTAGATCGCTCACCGCCCCCGTACGTTGGTCCGTCTGCCCCGAGTGGAGGAGGTCAAGATTCTAGGCCGCCCGGACAGAAGGTGGATACGCGGTTTATGTTATCGGCTGACCGTATGGCTGATCTTCGTAAAATTGCTTATCGGGTCACCAAAGATACTATGCCCCTTGCCGATCTATTGAAAGAGCTTGAGGCATGGGAAGATAGGGAGAAACTATATTTTGTTGATTTTCTTTCTAATGAAGTGGTGTTAGCTTTTCGAAAATATTCTGATGTTTTTGAACCAGCTGATGTGATAGTAGATGCCAAAGAATTGCGTAAAGGTCTCTTTTCTTCTTCTCAGGTGCCCGCTGCGATCCGACGGCTATTTGCGTTGCGGGATGAGACGTTTCGGCTACGAGATGAAGCACGGAAACGGAAAGATGGCGAGGAGCAATTGACTCCGACTGGCGGCGGGAAACAGTCCTCCATCTTTTATTCAGATAAGATCGATGCAGTGCATGTTAAACCAATGCGGGAGGCGGCGCCTTTGTATGTTCCTCCTAAGGAGCAGGTACTAGTTCAGATAGAGGGTCAGCGGATGCTCAAGGGTATTTTATCTACAATTGGGTTTATACTCCTTGGAATAGGACAGAGGTTATGGCATTGAAGGCAGCATTACCTGACCCTCGAAAGAATCCCGCAGCCTTTTATGAGGAAGTTGAAGGGGCTTTGAATTCTTGTACCATGACTCTGGCCGATATAGATTTATTTTTCGGGCTCATATTACCCCCAGATATGTGGAGATCGATACGTAAGGTTGATGATCTTCAGGCATTTAGAGCTCGATGGAGGGACCTTGAGGATGAGGACAGGGAGAGGAAACCAGCACAGAAGCCGCCCCAGGCCATTTTAGATCTTCCTGTTGCTATTTTAGCTAAATTAAAAACGCTTATTCCCCCTAAAAAGATTGATTGGACTATGTTAGCGTCATGTAAACAGAAAGTAGATTAATCCGTTTCAGATTTCTTCACACGATTTGAAGAAACTTTTCATGATTTTAGCGGCCAGTCGCTCTCGGACTACACGGGCCGGCACCTCTTTGTTGATAAATATGTTTCGAATTTATTACCAAGTATAGCAGCTCGATTAAAAGCGAGTGAAAGTTCTTGGACGACTTCGACCCCAGCATCCCTCCTGACGATGGCTCAGTATTACGAGCGTCAGGAACTAGAAGCGAAGGGTAGTGAGGAAAAGAAATCTAAAGATCTGAAAACGAAGGTTATGTTAGCGCAGGTATATGGGCCGCCTCGTAGAGGTACTGATCGAGGCGGCAGGAATTTTTTTAGCTCTCCTTCAGGCCGTACTGACTTGGCCCGGCATCAATGTGCGTATTGTAGACAGAAAGGCCATTGGGCGAACGAGTGTCCGTTGCTGCGTGCACAGTGCCAAGAGCGCGGGCAGGGAACTATGAGGGGTAGGGGACCTTTTTCAGGCCCTAGGGTCAACTCGAATGATCGAGTTCGGTTTGACTCTAATGTGCGACCCCGAGATGGATCCAATGTTTTTGATCGACGAAACCAGTACCAAATGTCTGATTATGCACCTCCTGAGCAGCATGATTCACAGTATGCATGAGAATGCGTAGGATGGGGTAAGGAACCAGTTGAAGTGCCAATAGATCAGAGGGGTCATTATGTTACAGCACATGTTTTGGGCTCTACTGATCGGTTCCTGGTTGATACAGGAGCTACTCGTAGCGCTTTGTCCAAAAAATTGGTTCCGAGGGCTCCCCTGTCTGGCTCAACAATTACGTCAATCGGGTTCGATGGAACGCCTTCTGTTAGCCCACTATTGCAACCTCTTGCACTTTATGTAGATCAGTTTGCTGCAACCAACCTATCTCGAGTGAAATTACACCCGACCACTGTGCACTGTTGCAAAACTCTGCTGAGTTTATTTTTCAAAAATTTAAACCATATCAAAATGAAATTTCAATGATGTCAACATGACTTTTCAATTCAGTGCATTGAACAAAACTGACATAATTTTTAACATTACAATTCTTTTGAAGCTCAGAAGAATACAGCGTGTGTAACACAGTATATCAACATGACATTATGCAATGACATTATGCATTTAAGAAGCCCGATGCATTTCGAGCCCTATGAGGCTCTTCCTCCGGGGCCTGAAATCTAAACAAATGTAAAAAACACAGCGTTACATTTTGGGACCACTACTGAATTGGAGTAAAAAAATAAAATGAAATGAACGTGCTCAGTGTAGTACACCACCACCTTCTCACCCTGTGGAATCGAGTAAAGCTTACCCTTTCCTTGTACCACTAGATAAAACGACCTATACGATGAAAAAAACGTTGCATGAACACTCACATTCCTGTGTTTAAAGCTCCACTCTGATAACAAAAACCACAACAACGTGGCAACTGGACTTACCCACTGGAAGACGCATAATCGCTAACGGTTCTACAAAGCAAAAAAGACCAAAATCAGAATTACCGGACTCCTTTCCAGTGAATTCAAGAAGAAACCAACATGACCAGAGTACTCCTAGCTGCATACCTTGATATTAACGCTGCTCCTCGCAAACATCTCTCGTGGCCATTGCCGAAAGTTCAAATGCTCCGTCGATTCCTTTCACATTAATCTCCGCGTAGTTTGTGTGCTAGCCAATCAAAATCGCTCTACACCCTCTAACGTCACGACAACAACTAGAGCGGCCTGCTCTCACTGAGCACGGCAACACTTCCTGATTTAACTCATTACTAGTGACCACGTGGGGCTGTCTCTGCCAATCCGCTGCTCCTAATCTCGAAGCTACAATATAAGCGCGATCGTGAAAGTGCAACGCATGCAAAATAAAATGTGTGTAAATGGAAATATATGAAAAATGAAATGGTGTCTCATACTGTACAAAATATGTGTGAAAAATATGTATATAGAAAAAGCATATATATAAAGAACAATGCATGTTTTATTTCAGAACAACCATCACTGCATAGCAAAGAACACATGGTACCTGGTATAGCGGTAATTTCTCTACAGAAAACATGAAAAATCTATCTTATCATTTAACCCTTTGGGATCTTGAGTCCCCAGTTTTTTTATCCAAAAAGTTTCTCTCTGCAGCAGAGATCTGGTTAAATCTGTACCCTCAAAATTCTCAACTCTCTCTAGGACTGAAAACTGCAGTTGGGCTATGCTGTGCTTAGCCTCCTGCCAGTGTGCTGCCAAAGGGCTCTTGATGGTTTGGTTTCTAATGGTACTTTTATGTTCAGAAATTCTGATTTTTATTTTACGCTCAGTTTTGCCCACATAAAGTTTCCCACATGGGCACTTTATGTAATAAATGAGGACACTAGAGTTACAGTCAGCATTGAAAAATAGAGGGATTGTTTTTCCTGTCTGTGGATGATGTATAGACATGCCTGTGATCACATTATTACAATGGACGCAGTTGCCGCATCTCTTCATGCCCTTGTAGGACGACATTTGTTTTTGTTCAAATTTGGGCGACAAAAGTTCCTTGAGGTTTTTAGACCTGGTGTAGGCGAACATTGGCTTTTGGTCAAAAATGCCATTAAAGTCTGCTTCATTTTGTAGTAGTGCCCAATGTTTGTTTACTATGTTCTTGATTTTTTGAGAGCTAGTAGAGTATTTCAAAACGAATACTTGTCTTTCCATTTTTTGTTTCATCCTTTGGTGCAACAGATTCGTTCTATCATACATTTTTACTCGTTGTCTTGTTTTTTCCAGTAATTCTTTTGGATAACCTCTCTGTTCATATTTATCCTGTTGTATATCTAGATGTTTCTCCAGATCTAACTCTTTGGAACAAATCCTTTTAATCCTCATAAATTGAGAGAGAGGTAAATTGTCTTTCAAATTTTGCGGATGAAAACTTTGATACGACAATGCATTATTCACATCAGTCTCTTTTCAGAACACTTCTGTGTGTATTTCTGTATTCTCCAAAGTGATTGCCACATCTAAGAAAGAAATTTTCTGTTCATTGATGTTGGAAGTGAACTGTATATATTCATTGTGTTGATCTAGTTGTAGCAATTTCTTTTCCAATAGGGATCTCTCAGCGTTCCAGATGACAAAAATGTCATCAATAAATCTGCAGTATAAAACTGCATGCTTCTGCCAATCTTCATCAGTATTTATATGGTCTGCTTCGAATTTGGCCATAAAGGTATTCGCATACGCCGGAGCTCCGGCAAATCCCATAGAGGTCCCTTGTAATTGTAGAAAGAATCGTTCATTCCATTGAAAATAGCTGTGGTACAAACAGTAATGTAAGATTTCCATGATGAACACTTTTTCAGCCCTGATTGAAGGTTGACTCAGCAAGGCCCATTCTACTGCCTCTAGTCCACCCTGATGGGGGATAGACGTGTATAGCGATTTTACATCGATGGTACACATTAACATTCGGTTGTCTGGTTTTATAGTTTGCAATTTTAGGAGGAAGTCCGTGGTGTCTTTGACATATGAGGGCGATTTTTGGACAAAAGGTTGAAGAAATTTGTCGATATAGATTCCGAGTGGTTCAAAGATGGTACCGCACCCCGTTACTATTGGTCTCATGGGGGGGTTTTTTATACTCTTATGTATTTTAGGAAGCATATACAATCGTGGTCTTCTTGGATGATCTGCTGTCAAAAATTGTTTCGTTGTTGCTGTGATATGTCCTAATTCCAATGATTGTTCCAGAATGGTATTTAAAGTTGTTTTATAATCATTGATGGGATCTTTATCCAGCAATAGATACGTTGATCTGTCTGCAACATGTTCTTCAACTTTATCGATATAGAATGTTTTGTTCATCACAACAATTGCTCCCCCTTTGTCTGCTTTCTGAATCATGATAGCTGGATTTTCTTGCAACAATTTCAGAGTATTCCTATCCTGTGTAGATAAATTTTTCTTTTTGCCCCTTGACAAATTAATGTTCTGGATATCATTGCGTACTGATCGTTCAAACGCTTCTATGATTTTATGAGAAACTGGCGCCTGAAACTTTGATTTGGGACGGAACTCAAGAAATTCTGTTTCTTCTTTTTGAGGAGTAGCAGGAACAACATTGGTGAAGAAATGCCTTAGTTTCAAAACTCTCATAAATTTAAAGAGTGAAACTTCACACTCTAGTTGGTTTGTGGTGTGAGTGGGAACAAACCCTAAGCCTTTGTTTAAAATCCTAATTTGGTGAGATGACAGAATAGTGTCTGAAATATTGACAACCAAATTTACCTCTGGCTTCTTGTTGAAGGTTTTTTTAAGACTTCGCCTTGTTTTCCTGTTGATTTTGAAGGTCCGGGTGGTTGACTTAAATCCGCGGCGTCGGATAAAAAAGATTGTTTAGCTCCGGGAGCTTGTGCTCCTCTTTCCTCTGATGTTTTAGAAACTTCTGGTAGCTGAGATTGGACTGGTGGTCTACTCGCTGTAAGGTCTGAATCTGACACCGAGCTTTCTTCAGAAGATACATTGGTCTTCCTTTTTGGAAAAACTCTTCGCTGGGCATACACCTCGGCCCAGGTATATACTTCTTGCAATTTGTAGTCCAATGTATCCCTTTTGAATTTCCTTAGCTTGCCTTCTTGTATTTCCTTTGTGTGTTTATCCAATCTTGCATTAATTTCCTCCAATGATTTATCCAAATCAGTTTTATCCATTCTCTCTTCCAAGTCTGCTTTAATCGTTTCAATTTCTTTTGAAAGGTCATTAATTGCTTTGGCTAATTCTTCTACTAGAAGCAAAATTAAATCCAAACTACATTTATTTAAGATTGAATACCAGCGCTCCATAAAGTCTTTATTCAAATGAAACCTAAATAACATGGGTTTGATAGACAGCCTCAAACCTCTGGGAATGCGTTTCACTCGATGATATTGTACCAGTGTCGATGCATGTAATTTCTGGTTGATCTCTCTTCTAGCTAAAAATTCAAAATGCTTGAGCTGTTGTATGATCGTGGTCCCTTGTGTATCGGCTGTTTTGATATATGCCCTCATATGTCAAAGACACCACGGACTTCCTCCTAAAATTGCAAACTATAAAACCAGACAACCGAATGTTAATGTGTACCATCGATGTAAAATCGCTATACACGTCTATCCCCCATCAGGGTGGACTAGAGGCAGTAGAATGGGCCTTGCTGAGTCAACCTTCAATCAGGGCTGAAAAAGTGTTCATCATGGAAATCTTACATTACTGTTTGTACCACAGCTATTTTCAATGGAATGAACGATTCTTTCTACAATTACAAGGGACCTCTATGGGATTTGCCGGAGCTCCGGCGTATGCGAACACCTTTATGGCCAAATTCGAAGCAGACCATATATATACTGATGAAGATTGGCAGAAGCATGCAGTTTTATACTGCAGATTTATTGATGACATTTTTGTCATCTGGAACGCTGAGAGATCCCTATTGGAAAAGAAATTGCTACAACTAGATCAACACAATGAATATATACAGTTCACTTCCAACATCAATGAACAGAAAATTTCTTTCTTAGATGTGGCAATCACTTTGGAGAATACAGAAATACACACAGAAGTGTTCCGAAAAGAGACTGATGTGAATAATGCATTGTCGTATCAAAGTTTTCATCCGCAAAATTTGAAAGACAATTTACCTCTCTCTCAATTTATGAGGATTAAAAGGATTTGTTCCAAAGAGTTAGATCTGGAGAAACATCTAGATATACAACAGGATAAATATGAACAGAGAGGTTATCCAAAAGAATTACTGGAAAAAACAAGACAACGAGTAAAAATGTATGATAGAACGAATCTGTTGCACCAAAGGATGAAACAAAAAATGGAAAGACAAGTATTCGTTTTGAAATACTCTACTAGCTCTCAAAAAATCAAGAACATAGTAAACAAACATTGGGCACTACTACAAAATGAAGCAGACTTTAATGGCATTTTTGACCAAAAGCCAATGTTCGCCTACACCAGGTCTAAAAACCTCAAGGAACTTTTGACGCCCAAATTTGAACAAAAACAAATGTCGTCCTACAAGGGCATGAAGAGATGCGGCAACTGCGTCCATTGTAATAATGTGATCACAGGCATGTCTATACATCATCCACAGACAGGAAAAACAATCCCTCTATTTTTCAATGCGGACTGTAACTCTAGTGTCCTCATTTATTACATAAAGTGCCCATGTGGGAAACTTTATGTGGGCAAAACTGAGCGTAAAATAAAAATCAGAATTTCTGAACATAAAAGTACCATTAGAAACCAAACCATCAAGAGCCCTTTGGCAGCACACTGGCAGGAGGCTAAGCACAGCATAGCCCAACTGCAGTTTTCAGTCCTAGAGAGAGTTGAGAATTTTGAGGGTACAGATTTAACCAGATCTCTGCTGCAGAGAGAAACTTTTTGGATAAAAAAACTGGGGACTCAAGATCCCAAAGGGTTAAATGATAAGATAGATTTTTCATGTTTTCTGTAGAGAAATTACCGCTATACCAGGTACCATGTGTTCTTTGCTATGCAGTGATGGTTGTTCTGAAATAAAACATGCATTGTTCTTTATATATATGCTTTTTCTATATACATATTTTTCACACATATTTTGTACAGTATGAGACACCATTTCATTTTTCATATATTTCCATTTACACACATTTTATTTTGCATGCGTTGCACTTTCACGATCGCGTTTATATTGTAGCTTCGAGATTAGGAGCAGCGGATTGGCAGAGACAGCCCCACGTGGTCACTAGTAATGAGTTAAATCAGGAAGTGTTGCCGTGCTCAGTGAGAGCAGGCCGCTCTAGTTGTTGTCGTGACGTTAGAGGGTGTAGAGCGATTTTGATTGGCTAGCACACAAACTACGCGGAGATTAATGTGAAAGGAATCGACGGAGCATTTGAACTTTCGGCAATGGCCACGAGAGATGTTTGCGAGGAGCAGCGTTAATATCAAGGTATGCAGCTAGGAGTACTCGGGTCATGTTGGTTTCTTCTTGAATTCACTGGAAAGGAGTCCGGTAATTCTGATTTTGGTCTTTTTTGCTTTGTAGAACCGTTAGCGATTATGCGTCTTCCAGTGGGTAAGTCCAGTTGCCACGTTGTTGTGGTTTTTGTTATCAGAGTGGAGCTTTAAACACAGGAATGTGAGTGTTCATGCAACGTTTTTTTCATCGTATAGGTCGTTTTATCTAGTGGTTCAAGGAAAGGGTAAGCTTTACTCGATTCCACAGGGTGAGAAGGTGGTGGTGTACTACACTGAGCACGTTCATTTCATTTTATTTTTTTACTCCAATTCAGTAGTGGTCCCAAAATGTAACGCTGTGTTTTTTACATTTGTTTAGATTTCAGGCCCCGGAGGAAGAGCCTCATAGGGCTCGAAATGCATCGGGCTTCTTAAATGCATAATGTCATTGCATAATGTCATGTTGATATACTGTGTTACACACGCTGTATTCTTCTGAGCTTCAAAAGAATTGTAATGTTAAAAATTATGTCAGTTTTGTTCAATGCACTGAATTGAAAAGTCATGTTGACATCATTGAAATTTCATTTTGATATGGTTGAAATTTTTGAAAAATAAACTCAGCAGAGTTTTGCAACAGTGCACAGTGGTCGGGTGTAATTTCACTCGAGATAGGTTGGTTCAAGTGGGCACGTGAGGGCAAACGTGCCACCATTGTTGCACGCATAGATTAGCATCTTTAAAAAATCCTAATAAATCCACGAATATTGTGAAAAACAGGTATGCTTCTCCTACTCAAATTCAGATCAGTTTGCTGCACCATGTCCATTCCTACTCTCCCCAAAAACTCCTGATAATATCGTGGGCCTAGACGTGCTCAAATATTTTCGGGCCACAATACGGTGCTCCCCTGAGGGAGTACATGTTATTCTGAATGATAATTATCCGCCAATGGAGAGGGTGTGCATGATTACCGTAGAGGCTGCACTGGCCTCTTTGCCTGAATCTTTGTGGGCCACGTCTGATCCCGATGTGGGACAGATGATTATCCCTCCAGTGCACATCAGTGTAAAGGAGGGAGCTGTGCTGCCACGCCTGCCTCAGTATCAGATACCACAGGAGGGGGAGGAGGCGCTTATACAGATAGTGCAGGACTTGATTAAAGTAGGGGTGGTTGAAGAAGTTCCATACAATGTGTGCAACAGTCCTATACTACCGATTTTGAAGAAAGACACTGATACCAGGATCTATCGATTCATTATCGACTTGAGGGAGGTTAATAAGATAGTGATACCTCAATACCCAGTGGTTTCTGATATCACGACACTCCTTACTCTGGTCCTGCCAACTGCAACAACGTTCTCTGTTATAGACTTGAAGAATGCTTTCTTTTCGATCCCTATTCATCCTGACAGCCGATATCTTTTCGGTTTCACGTTGAATAATAGATCGTATAGATTCTGTAGGGTTCCTCAAGGCTATACTGAGAGCCCCAGTATTTACAGTCAGTCATTAAAACGACAATTAGACTATTTTATCTTACCTGACGGTGTGGCGCTTATACAATATGTCGATGACATCTTGTTGGCCGCCGACACCCCTGAGCAATGTGAACAGTGCACTTTGTTCTTGCTTACCTTTTTGGCATCCCACAATCACAAAGTATCGAAAAAGAAACTGCAATATTGTAGACCAAAGGTAACCTACTTAGGTCACCTTTTGTCTAAGGAGGGGCGTGCACTCACACCAGATCGTATTCAAGCCATTTTAGACACACCAGTACCCTCCACGCAGAAAGAAGTTCGAGCCTTTTTGGGTCTCACCTCCTTTTGTAGACAGTGGATATTAGGGTTTTCATATATAGTTAAACCACTGTTAGCTCTTCTGACAATGGATACCCCAGTTCCCCTTCCATGGACAGATGAATGTGAGAATGCTTTTCAACAATTACGTCAGGCCCTTTGTTCAGCACCAGTGTTAGGTACCCCTGATTATACAAAGCCCTTTACATTGTACGTGCATGAGAGAGATGGGTGCGCGTTATCAGTGTTAGTACAGATGCACGGCGATAACCAGCGCCCTTGTGCATACTTCTCGGCAGTGCTTGATCCTGTTGCTCGAGCACTGCCCGGATGTTTTCGTTCAGTTGCAGCGACAGCTGTGTCAATACGTCAGAGTGAAGGGATAGTCTTATCTCATAAGCTGTTGGTGTTGGTCCCCCATTCTGTGGATGCCCTTTTGAACCAGACAAAGACGCAGCATTTAACCAGTGCTCGTCTGACCGGATACGAGCTGAAGTTGTTGGCTCCTCATATAACTTTGAAGAGATGTGCAACGTTGAATCCGGCTACATTGTTGCCCTTTCCAGTGACTCAGCCTGAGGCGCAAGAGACACATGACTGTGTCTTTGTGACCGAGGAACAGACAAAGGGTCGTATTGACTTACAAGATACGCCTTTTTCAGATGTGGATGGAGAACTGTGGGTGGATGGGTCCTGTTTAAAGTTACCAAACGGGACCACTTCTGCAGCATATGCAATTACCACATTACATACGATAGTGGAGACAGCACGCATACCACAGAAATCAGCTCAGGCAGCAGAACTGATAGCGTTGACACGAGCCTGTGAGCTTAGTGCAGGATTATGTGTAAATATCTACACAGACAGCCGCTATGCTTTCGGAGTAGCGCACGATTTTGGCCTGCTCTGGAAGGAAAGGGGCTTTTTGACATCACATGGAACCCAGATAATGTATGGAGAATTAGTACAAAACCTTTTGACTGCACTAACGCTCCCTAAGAAGATAGCTACAGTGAAATGTAGTGCACACAAGAAAGTGACTGATAAAGTGGGACAAGGAAATGCTTTTGTAGATCGAGTGGCACGTGAAACTGCGATGCAGCCTGGGTCCACTTCGATGTATGTTGTGAAGTCACAAGCTGAACAGTGGCATGATGCTAGGGAAAGGGTATTAGAAATGCAAAAGACTGCTACTGAGAAAGAACGAGACCAATGGTCGAAAGATGGAGAAGTGGACGATGAGGGTTGTTGGAGGAATAAGCAGATGGATAGATGGAAGTTACCCACCGCCTTTGTACAACCTATGGTTCAGATGGCGCATGGGCTAGCACATGTTGGAGCTTCGGCAATTGTGAAATTGCTTACGCAAGTTTGGGAGCATCCAGAAATTGCTAGCACAGCTAAAAGAGTAGTACAGACCTGCATGATTTGCCTTAAATATAATCCAGGAAAAGGGACACGAACTCCAACAGGAGGATTTGCAACACCCACTGCACCTTTTGAAGTACTGCAGATGGATTATATTCAGCTGGAACGCTGCAATAATCTGAAGTATGTTCTGGTTGTGGTTTGTGCATTCAGTAAATGGATTGAAGCATACCCTACTAAGGACAATACCGCAATGACTACTGCCAAGGTACTTTTGAAGGAATTTTTTCCTCGTTTTGGTGTTTGCAGATTGTTGTGGAGTGATAATGGGCCCCATTTTGTGTCGGACGTTATTAAGTATGTCCTGAAGGGATTAGGCATTGTGCAAAAATTCCACGCAGAGTTCCACCCTCAATCAGCAGGGTTGGTGGAGAAATACAATGGCACGCTTAAATTGAAGATCGCGAAAATACAGGCTTCTACTTCTCTGACTTGGCCAGATGCTCTGCCTTTGGCGTTGTTGTCTATCAGATCGGTACCACACTCTCGGACGGGCCTAACGCCCTATGAGAAAGTTTTTGGGCGCCCCATGAATATATGGGGGGTGCCCAAGCCGAGTTCAGTGTATGATGTACCTTGTGTTCTAATGAATGACTATTTGGCACAATTAACTGATAGCTTGGTTTCTATTCATCAACAGGTTCGAGAAGCACTCCCTGATCGGTCCACAGGAGAAGGTCACAATCTCCGGCCTGGTGATTTCGTCCTTGTGAAATCTTTTGAGAGGTCGAGTAGTTTGGAGCCAAGATGGTGTGGCCCTGAACAAGTCCTCCTAGCCACGAGAACAGCAGTGCGAGTGACAAATCGCAGGAATTGGATCCATTCTATCCACTGTCGAAAAGTGCAACCTGATCTGGTGGAACCCGCTGTACTGACTGACCATCGAGATATCCTGACTACGGAGAGAGGCCGTGCTGTGGCACCTGACGATTCTGAGGAGTTCTTCCCGGACCAGACAACGCCTGCATCGAGAAGATACAATCTACGACCAAGGAAAGAATCTGCAATTGTATGAGAAGTTGTCAGAACGGTCCCTAGGTTAGTGAAATGGAGAGCCAATGAGGCAAGGGGGGGGATCAGCCATGCATTAGAGTAGTGACACCCGTCTTGGCCCGATGGTGAAGAAAACAACGGCTACCTACGGGGTAAGAGTTCTGACAACACTTTAGTTTCAGGAAGATATTGTGTACATTTGCCCGAGATGGATGAAAGAAATGTTTTTGGTTCTATAGGGTTTATTTTCGTTATAGCAGTCATTGCTATAGTCATGTGGTTTGTTGAGGAGAAGGCTCCTGCCCGTGAACTGTATGTTGTTTCTACTCCAGTCCCTGATGAGCACTTTTTCTATACACTCCCATACCAGGAGTTGAAACATCGACAGTCATATTTGAATAACACCTTTATTCAGATGTTGCATCATACCCACGTTGCTACAAACGCCACAGATTGCTGGATATGTGGGATGATGCCAGCGCATCAAAAGAAAGGGGGGACACCGTTCATATCACTTCCCTTTTCTCACAATGGCTCTTGTAGAGCGTGGTACACTTTGCTTTTTGCTACAAGAAAGCCTACAGTAGGACGACTGATTTTCAAACTGAACAAAGAATGTTATCAAGATAAAGACGGCTATCCATAAGCCAACGGAACTATATGGGAGTGGGAAGAGTATCGACCGGACAATGAATCGACCCCTTATATCTTCACGAACACTAGAGACACTGTTGGGTAAGAGAAGTTTGTGATTTCAGTGGCCCAAGCACAAGCTGATTTATGTGTACAGAGTGTAGGCCACATTCCTGTAGGTGTTAGTGACTGTATTGTTGTATTGAACATTGATTGCCTGAATAACAGTACTTTCCTTGCTTCACATAACACCTATTTTGTATGTGGGAATAAGGGTTATTATCGATTAGCAGCCGGATGGTCTGGAGTATGTTATGTATCGTTTCTATTGCCACCTGTATTTTTGGCACCTGCCTCATATCATAAAGACTTGAAGTTGTTGAATAATGTAACTGTGAACAGATTTAAACGGACTTTATCCATAGATGATGTTGATCAGACGGACACCAGTCTGCAGCAGTACATACATTTCAATTTAGGCTTGTTTTTCTTTGTGGGAGCTGCTCTGAACAGCAGAAAGATACAACGATTAACAAGAGTGGTGGAAGCGGTTACCAATCAAACTGCTGCAGCTCTTGGGAACCTTACTGAAGAGCTACAAATTACTAGGATTGTTGCGTTGCAGAACCGGATGGTTCTCGACGTCATGCTAGCAGACCGAGGTGGAGCTTGTAGAATTATTGGGAGTAGCTGTTGTGTATTCATCCCAGACCATACTCCTTCTGTGTATAAAGCCATTAACAAATTACACAAGATTGCAGCTGATATACACCAAGAAAATGGATCTTGGACTTTCTCTGGGTGGTTCAGGACCTTGATTTCTACATGGGGTTGGAAGGTCCTCACTGGAATATGTATAATAGTTGCCATATTATTTACCTGCTGTGTATGTATTCAATGTAGTCCAATGATATGCTCGCTACCTCAATAGTAGCTTTTGGTTTTTAATGTGAGCAGATACCCAGCAGTGAATGAAGTTTATCATAGTGCTAGTGGTGTCTAGCTCAGTTTTAGCGGGTTGGAACATTGACTGTAGGTGTTCTAGCCTAGGGTGTCGGGTAGAAGTAGATTTGTGTAGATAGTTTCACTATTAAGTTACACGCATTACTTAGACGTTTATTTACTTTCCGGTGGGAAGGTGGCGATGATGATAAGTGGAACACACTGATGAGTACCTGTCAGCAGTTCCCTGGTGGTTGTTTCCGTGAGGTTCCTTACCACCTTGCACACATTTTTTGAGAACACTCCAATAATTGGAAGGATGTTTGAAATGTGTGGAGACACAACTAGGATTTTAGAAATTAGATAGGTACACCCTGTTAGTATTGCAGAAATGTCGCGTACTATAAATATACTCACTAATTAAGGAGGTAGGTGCTCCTCTAGAGATCCTATCAGAGATGGGGCAGGTTTTGTTGATTTGCCACTCAGGGATGTGTGCCATGTTGACTCTTCACTTTTCTCTGCACCAAAACACGCCGTCTGCAATGACATTGTGTGTGTCTTAAGGCAGAGGACCTCTAAGTGTGGCATAATCTGTGCCGCAGCCCTTAGAGTCCATCCCTGGTTAGAGTGCCCTTGGTACCCATGGTTCCTTTTATAGGGATTTAAATGTAGCCAGAGAGGTGCCAATTGTGGGTACAATTCTACAGTTTTGAGAAAGAACACAGGCCTTAGGAACCTGATTGCCAGGGACACAGGGCACATCAAGTCAAAGTGTATCAGAAATCTGGCAAAAAGTGGAGGGGTTACCTAAACCGAAACCCACTTTCCTACAATGGGCCACTGTGGCTGTGTCACAGTTGAAGGCACAGGCATCTCCATCAGGCCGACAGCAATCTCTAAATAAGGCAAGTGGTAGTCTGCCAGGGTGACAAAGGTAACTTGGCAGACGGCAGGTTACCTGCAAACACAAAATAAGGCCCTTAAATCACTGCACCTTCAGTGTGAACAACTTCATCCATTATTTCATTTCCTGTAATGCAAACCTTGTTTGACCTACCTGTTCATTTTCGCAAAGAATATGACATTATCACTTCCGCCATTTTATCTCATTTATCTACCCTTCCTACTTTTGATTCCCTTCCTTCCCTTACCCCTTCCACTCCTCTATACCCTTTGTTCCCCCAACAAATCCCCAAAGCTGCTCTAGTTTATAAACTTTTGTTAGATAATATCGTGCTTAGACCTAAAACTATTACTGAAACTGCTTGGGAAACTGATCTCTCTATCTCATTATCTGTCGATGTTTGGGATCACTTATGGTGCAAATTGTTTAAGACATCGATTTCAGCTCGACTTACTCAGTCACTTTTTTTTATATACCATAGAGCTCTTATCACCCCTGTTAGCATACCAAAATTCTCCTCCTCGTCCTCCCCCCTCTGTTGGTCCTGCTCCTCTCACCCCGGCACGCTCAAACACCTACTGTTTGATTGCCCCTCTGTTCTTGCTTTTTGGAACTCAGTTTGGGCTCTTTGCATGCGTATTTTTCATTTTTCTGTCCCATTCTCATCGCTACACGTTTTCTTAGGCTCCCAATCTGATATTTTAGACTTACATTCATATAATGCTAAACTATTTGATCTTTTCATTGCAACTGCTTTTAAAGTAATTTTGTCCTGTTGGAAGGATAATAATAAACTGTCTGTTCATACATGGCGGAATTTCATATGTGATGAGCATAGAATTGCAATTGCTTCTTCTTCCTCTGTCACCTTAAAAATTAAATCCGATCTTACCTGGCTTCCTTTTTCTAACTTCTTATCATCCCCCTCCCCTTCCTAACCTTTCCTTCCTTTCTCTCTCTCCCTCTCTTTTTCTCTTCTTTTCTCTTCCTACTCTCTTCTTCCCCTCTCCTCCTTTTCTCACATTATCTGAACCACTTCTCCTCTTCATCTCCTTCTCCTTGTCTTTTCACATTGGTTCTGATTTTTTGTATACTGTTATATTATGCTGTACTCTTTCTTAAACAAAATACAACTTTATTAAACTGAAAAAAAAGAGTGCCCTTGGTACCCATGGTTCATTTTACAAGAGATTTAAATGTAGCCAGAGAGGTGCCAATTGTGGGTACAATTCTACAGTTTTGAGAAAGAACACAGGCCGTGGGAACCTGATTGCCAGGGACACAGGGCACATCAAGTCAAAGTGCATCAGAAATCTGGCAAAAAGTGGAGGGGTTACTGAAACCGAAACCCACTTCCCTAAAATGGGCCACTGTGGCTGTGTCACAGTTGAAGGCACAGGCATCTCCGCCAGGCCGACAGCAATCTCTAAATAAGGCAAGTGGTGGTCTGTCAGGGTGACAAAGGTAACTTGGCAGACGGCAGGTCACCTGCAAACACAAAATAAGGCCCTTAAATCACTGCACCTTCAGTGTGAACAACTGAGGTAGGGGCTGCAGTACACTCATTTCTCAGCTACTTGCTCTACTGCATTTTGCTAGATACTCTTCTCTGCTCTAGAAGATGAAAAATGTGGCCATTAGGACTACAGTAGTCGTGGGCAAAGACAATTCATATCACACCTGCCCTTAAGAGAGTACACTGGCACACAGTATATGAACATACGATCTTCACAGGGCCCGAGTCGGGGGTACATGCGGGTGGACGGCATCCGCCCACTCTTTTCAAAGGGTGGAAGCCGTCCAGCCTGCCAAAAAGTCGAGCCCCACAGAAATATGCTGAACGTGTCCCGGTGTAATTTTGAGACACCAGGACACATTCAGCAGCGCCTGATCGATATCTGCTTTCCTTCCAAGCAGCAATGTTCAGACGGGGAGGGGGTTTTGTCATTTGAGACTCCAGCTGGGCCATAACAACAGCCAAACTAAGGGGCCATTCGACCTCCTTTTGTCCGAGTATGGAGGGTGTGTGGGGGCTGCCTGTAGCCTCACACCTAGATGTAAATGCAGAGTAATGGAAACAAAAGCAGCAGCTTGTTAGCACTTCAAAGGCGCTTAACAGAGGCACGATTTTGACTTTGTTCGGACCCCCATATATAATAGATATTCATGCACTGTAAGAATGTCAGTTGCGTTACTCTGTCCCAGTGCAAAATAACAATTTAAATACCAGTATTTTTTATTTGTTTTACAGCGCTATTCATCCCAATGTAGGGTATCAGAGCGCTTTACAGCAAACATACACATTATATTGACAATAAATCACACAAGTTTGTAAATAATTGTACAGGATATGTTAAACAGGACAGTGAGGTCTACTTGATGTAGGTGTCACATATCATCCTTCATAGCTCACTGTGCTATACTAGAAAGATTACAATGCAACTGCATATCTTCTGCCTAAACCAGGAGTGTTTGTGTGTATACTCATGTGTTCAAATGTACTCATATATACTTGCTAAACATATGTGTGAGGTCCTAAGATCTGATGTCACTTCTTGTAAAGTCATGAATGTGAAATCTCTTCTTCTCATGTCACTTCCGGTGATGCCACACGCAATGTCACGCGCCGTGATGCCATGGGTCATGATATCACCTGCCTACTGCCTTAGTCAGTCCCCACACTTCTTTATTTGACACTTGTGCCCTGGATCTTCAAGATCACATGTGTCACCTTCAGGGGCCTGAACCAGCTAACTTCAGGGTACGTATTCTCTAAGATAAGTCCACACCTAGTTGGGATTTCAGCAGGAAAGACAACACAGTCTGGAAAGTTCTGAAATTCAACTTTATTACATTGGTTGGAAGCTCCTCTTTGGTTCAGTCCTTGATTTGGAGCTCACCAATGTTCGATATCCGTACCACTTACAAGTTTCAGTAGAAGCTGAACCCTTGTCTGTGTAGGTGGGCGGCTAGAAGACCAACTGTCCTGTTTTACATAGTCATGGAAGGGACCAGGAGGCACAGAGAGAAAAAAGCCGGAGAAATGTATTAGGAGCAGACGGGGGCTGGGGGAGAGGAGCTAGGGGGGCATTTGGGATAATTCGTTGATGACCGAGATCAGGCCACACAATTTGTACTCCAGCAACACCACTTCAAGGCTACCCTCAACTTGAGATACACAGCTGCCAAGAATGGTCCAGCCACCTACCATTCATTTCCATTAATGACTCACTCTGACGTGTGAAGGGACTTCCGCAGTGGAGAAAGGGTGAATGCATTGTCATATGGGATATGTTTTCAGGTCATGGGGTTTCATTCGTCAGCAGTGCGAGGTACTGTGAGATCAACCAAAGGGACCTCTCCAGAATAATATATACAGCAGCAGCTAATGCTGCCAGTCACGAAAGAAGTAGCTATTATCAAACACTCCTCATTTGAGATTTTTATTACAAGGGTGGAGCAGGCAAAATGGTTTATTATCTCAGCCACCTACGCAGGTTTAAATACACGAAAAACCCATGTTCCACACCTTTACACCACCGCCCACGAGGAAGCCTTGGGTGGAACCAGTGACCTGGAAGAATGCCCGGTTACTCACCAGTAATATTCATGGCCCCGAGTCCTAGTCTTCCCGTCCCATTCCTTAACAGTGAGCAGCTAGTCTGCTCTACAGAAACCTATTACCTAGCCGAGCTTTTCGCACTTCCCCCAACATGGTGTCACCATCATGGGACAAGAAATGGGGAAGCGCGTCAGAGAAACTTCCTGAGAATATCAAAGAAAAAAATCCAGAAATGAAACAATCACCCAAAAAAACAAATACAGGGAGGGAGGGAAGGGCTCAGGAATGGGACGGGAGAATCAGGACTCGGAGTAATGGATATTACCAGTGAGTAACTGGGCATTACCTCCTCGTCCTGTCTCCCCGTCCCATTCTTTAACAGTGAGCCCATACGCAAGCACACGGTGATTGTAAGAAAAAAAGACCAGAAATTGAGAGAAAACACGTCCATTTAATCAACAGAAAACAGTACAAATCACAAACCATGTACCGCAGACGGGATATGAGCAGCAAAAGCAGCAGAGGCCGCCATCCCCAACTGAAGACGATAATGTGAAACAAACGTATGGGGAGCAGCCCATGTGGCAGCTTTACAAAGGTCTCTCAAGGAGGCCCCTTTGAACATGGCTCAAGAGGAGGAGACGCCCCTGGTTGACCTACCCTGAACAGAAGAGGGTGATAGAGCAAGCTTCGCATCGCGACTTGCTCGAGTCAAGAACCTCGCCCGTGTGTAATCAATTAATAAATTGTACGTCTTACTAATTTTTATTTTCATATTCGAACAAGGTAGAGGAAGCTTGCGTACGTGTATTTCTAATACAACTAAACAATGTCTCTAAAATATGGCCGCCGCTTGAAAAGTGCTTCTGCGCATGCGTCAGTCACACTCACGTGACCTGACGTAGTGATAAGTTTTGGAGGGAAAGGGTGCGCATGCGTAATACACAGCTTTCGTGAATAACGTGGTAATGCTCTTGTGAGTGTGTATATGTTGCTAACATTTAAACTGCATAGTATATTTTCATAATGATAAGTTTGAAGTACAAGACCAATGATGTGTTTACATACATTTATTTCTATGTATTAATTTGTTTTCGCTTACTTTTCATGTATCCTCGACTCGGAGGGGTGCTGGGCTGGGGAGTCCATCTTGGAGGGTACTTCTGCGCAAACTCGCCAGAAGCTGTTGTGGCATTTAACTCAGGCCAAAGAAGGTTGATGCCAGAGCCACCCTGGGAAAGGGACACCTCACCCAGCCGAAGCATCATGATTGTATTCAATTGTTACTAAAATGTATTCTCTTCATTGTATTCTGTGCGGCTTTCTCATGGGAACCCCAATCTTGCTAGGCGGTACCCAGAGATGTAAATTAGGCCTCCAAATAGTCTCTTCTGATTGGTGTGTTACCCAAAGCCTACCTTAGGACCAATCCAAATTGAGGGATTCTGACACTTTGCAACATTGGGGGGTGGTACACCGTCCCAAAACAGTATAACTACCCTGGGTTCACCTAGGGAAATTGTCCAACTTGTCTGGTTTAGCTGACCTGTCACTGACCCAACGCACTCAATAGGTGACTGAAGATACAGAGAGCTGCGGAGCACTCTGTCCGAAATTTGACCATAGACTAAGGTTTTACTAAACCTTAAAGTGCTGGCGGAGCACTTTGCTGGGAGTTCGCTGACCCAATCGGGGTCTTGATCGATAGCTGCAGAGAGGGTGGAGCGCAGGCGTTGCTTCCGAACTGCGGGTGCTGGTCCTGTCCTGAGGGTCCTGTCCGAGAGGTCCTGTCCTGATTCCTAATCTGAGGGTTTCCTGTCCTGTCCTGGGTGTCCCTTCTGCACCTGCTGTCCATTGAGGGGTATCCTTCCTTGAGGGTTTCCTGTCTTTAACTGACCCGTGGCCAGGGTTTGGTTTCCACACCAGTCTAGGTAAATATCACTCTGAAAGCTCTGAAACCTTGCACCTTCCTATATTTCTGTCTTTTGCTTTAATAAAGACATACTTTTGCATATGTTAATTTTTCCATGCTTTCCGCAACCATTGAATCATAAAGTCATTTGCATTTATTTCACAACGTGTTCCTATGTTGCCCTACCTGTTAGAAATTATATTTTGCATTTCAGTTTGTCATTTTCTCATATGGTCTAGAACATCCTTACTTAAACTGTCTAAAGAACTTTTGCCTTAAAGTATAGTGTGTCTCTCTCCATAGACTCTCCTATAGTTATAAATGTCCCGAACTCATGTCTTATTTTCTCTGAAATAAATCTAGAATACCCGTCCTAATCAAAGCCTATCCCATCTTTAGGGATTCATCTTAAGCGTTCTAATTCCTGATCCTTCATTTAAGTGTGTCCTGATTCCATTAGTCTATAAATGGTTGCTCTGACTTATTTGCTATTCAGCTATGTACTTTCTTTTATTTTGATTATCGATTGCTTAATTACTGTGAATTTGATTATTTCTGAAATTTCCTAAATTAGATAAAGACTTTAAAACTTCCAGTTGTCCGTGGTCATTTTACAAAGGTATTGAATATTATTTTGTTGGGTTTGTATTTTGCTGCCTTTCCTTTTACAGCTAGCTCCCTGATCCATTGTGGTCATAGGTACCCGTGTCGGTGGAGGGTAAGTCGGGTACGCTGAAGAATAACGAAGGGAACTCACAAATATCTGATAGCAGAGCGTGAGGTCATCTGATCAATGTATATGGTGATTTGAAATATATGGGCCCGAAGCCAGAAGTGGCGAAATTATTGGTCGGGTGACCCGCGCGCTCTATCAGTATTTTTCTGGTAGCAGAGGAATGGTTAGGGACTAGTTAAAAGTTAGGTAGGACTAGTTAAAGCTAAGTCAAGTCGGTAGCTGCTAGTATATTGATGCTGCTACAAAAGCGGCCGTTTCGAGGAACTGATCACTCTCTTGAAATGTGTTGCTTTTGAAATTTATGAATTGTTTTAAAATTGTTATTCTTGTTCTTATATTTTTATATGTATTAATCCATGCGTACGTAAAACGTGTTGTTCAGTGTTGTCAGAACTCCCCGGGGAATTGAATAGGCAAGTGGTGAATAGAATCCATTGCCTTGAGATCGCAGGTTCAAGGAAAGTTAGGTGCAGGTTAAGTAGAAAACCAGAAGCACTAACTAGGGTTTTTTCCTGAATACGTGTGTGAATAAATGTTAGTAACGAGGTTCATTGGCAAAATTCCAATAGTGGCGTAACCTAGCAAGGGTCACATCGGAAGAGTAGCAGGTTCATCGGAACTTGAGTGAAAGCAAAGGGGTCCGCTGGGAAACCTTAGACTCGGATATATCCCGGAAAGAGTGGATGGGTCGAGGGAAGTAACAGGTTCGCTGATGCTAGAGTGAAGGGTAGGCGGAAGAGATCTACCCGCAGCGTGTGAAAAGTAAATGGAAGTAGTTTACTTGCAGTAAAATAACTCTTTCCTGTCTAGACACTTGAGCACTGTGGCGAATGTGTATTCGTTGTAAAATAACCAAGCACTAGCACTTTAGAAAGAAAGAAAGTTTCCGTTACCTTGTGAAGGGAGGGAGTCAGTCGCAAAGCGCCTCTGACGTCACTCTGTGCCGCGCTGGGATTGGTAGAAACAGCGGGCGGGTAGCGGGGCTGGAATTGTAAAGGAGGGGTGAGCGCCGAAGCATGAGAACTGTCTCGCGAAAAGGCCGCGCACCCATTGGCCGAAAATATTTGAACGCGTGCACCCATTGGTCGCACGAAATTGCAAGACGCATTCTGATTGGAGGTAATTTGTAAACAAAGTTAAGCGTATAAATCGTATGTGGCACTCGTATTCTCCAGAGACTAGACCCGATCCAAGAAACCAAGGGTTTGAAAGGGATCAGTGGAAAGCTAATAGATACGATATTATGTACGGAACTAAGAGAAAAATGTCCCTTGTAAAAAAGGTAAAGAATTACTTCAAAAAGGACAAGCCGATTCAAACAAGAGAGGGCATTGTTATTCCACCACCAAATACTCCCGCCTCTTTCATGATGTTTGACAGAGGGTACAATACGTGTGTGTGGTTAGAAAATTGGGTAAAATACACAAAAGACGACGGAATAATGGCCTTTCCGTTAGAAGGTACCTTTAATGGTAGGATCTTATTTAACTTAAGAACCCGAATGAATGAGTTACATCCCAGACCGAGATTAACGCAGTATGAGGCATTAGAGGAATGGGAGATTGAGGCTTTCCAAAGAGAGAAGCCCCGAATGGACAAAGGGCTGACAAAATATTACCCAAAACTGAGACAGGAATCCCGAGATAAAAAGATGAAGCAATGGAGACAGAGCATGATTGTTGAGGGACTGTTTCCCATGATGCCAGCAGAAGATCCTCCCGGGGGGGAAAAAAGAACAGAAAAGACTAAACATTGGGGGCCCCTGGGAGAGTCAGACGACGAATTGTTAGATGATATGTGCATGAGAAGTCCGCCTCCTTATAATGAGGGACACAGACCTTCGAGTGCAGGAGATATTCCCCGGAGACCCCTACAAAGGGAAGAGGCCAGGTCCGCAAGTGTAGGAGGGGATTATCTAATTCCTCCTTATCCTGAAAACCTAGGACCCGTAGAAGCCCGAAGTATTTACCCCAGGAGACCCATGGGTGGGGAAACGGGATATTCACGTGAAGGAGATTTTTTCCCTCGTCCCCCTTATGGAGGAGAGGTGAGGTCCGTAGGTTCAGGAATGCCGTTATTACAGCCCCAGAGTGAGGAAGATCCGAGAGTTCTAGGCACAGGAAGTTTGTTTCAGAAGCCTAACTATGGCGGAGGGCCGAGTGAGACTCATCCCACTGCCCCGAGTTATGCTCCCATTCTGACCCCGCAGGTGTTACATGGAAACTCCTTGGACAGGTTATTAGAAGAGAAAGAGCGAGAAGCGCTGGGAAATCAGAGAGCTGAAATAATACGGAAAATGTCACAGCTAAATGCAAGTCCTGAAGCCTTAACGATCCCAGTCACAATCGGACCGGTGGTTCCGCTGTACGGGGACCGTCAAGGGACTCCAAAAACTCCCGTAATTACCCCTGTCATCGCACCGACCAGACCAGAACCCTTAATTATAGATGATCAGACCAGTGAGTGCGAGTCGGAGGTCTCGCTGCTAGATCTGCCCATTAGGAAGACTGGGAAAAGGATCCCGAAGCCGCACACGTTTAGTACGAGGGCAATTCAGATGGAATCGGCCTCGGGTACTAGGAGTGTCACATTGGTGACTCCTGAAGAAATCGAAAGATGGAGTCAGGAATTGGAAAAGCAAACGTCCCCAACGAAACCTTTAGATCTTTACAAGCTGAGAATAGAAATAGAGGAATTGATGGCAGGAAACGTAGGATTAGACAGATTAAATACCTACTCCGAAGACGAAATGCTGTTTATCTGCAAAAGTCTCACCCGAAATACCCGAGTACTTCATGAAAAACTGACAGACACTGCTGCTAGCATGGGTATAGATATTTCAAGATCGAAACCGCTGCAAAAACCATATAGAGCAGATTTCTCAGACAAAGATTTGGAAAACTTGAATGCTTCAGGAAAGAAAGCCCAGGTCAAGGAACTATTGTCAGTATTGCAAAAATGGGGAGATGTGGAAAGGTGGAAAGCTAGATGGGCCAAGAAAAAGGATGAGGCCAGGTCTAGGCAGGCAACTCCCGAATTTTTGCTAAAAGAAGCTGAAAAACCAGAGCAGTTATGCCCTATGCGCGAAGTACCAGGTGGAAAGTATGTGCACGTTCCATGGTCCAGACAGGATATTGTGTCCTTTACTAACGATTTCCCCAAATTGCGCGAAAAACCAGTAGACTGGTACCGGCAGGTGGAAAGGTTCGTAAAGGTGCAAAAATGCCTGTGGAAGGACCTGGATGGGTTTTTCGACATTGTGGTCCCGGTAGATCTGTGGACCGAGTGTAAAATAGCCATAGCTTGGCCTAGTGAGGAATATCCGAGAGATGGCAACACAGGGGAACCATCGAAAGAAGTGATGAAAAAATATGAACAAGTAATACAGCATTTGAAAATAAAAGTGCCAGCAAAGGAAACTGATTGGACCAAGATAGATAGAACAACACAGGAAAGAGACGAGACAGTGCACTCCTTTTATGAAAGGCTGTTGCAGGTGTTCAAAACATACAGTGGTATAGACAACATCGAGATGAAGGATATGACACATTTTATTTACAGGTTTGTAAATGGTTTAAGACCCGAAATTTGTCAGTGGATAAAAGATAACAAAATCTGTTGGCATACAAAAAAGATGGATGAGGTCCTACGGTACGCCAAGTACTGTGAGGACGAGATGGCAGAAAAGAAAAAGGCTCTTAAGGAGAAGGTTATGTGGGCTCAAGTGAAGCTCGCAGAACAGCAGGAAAAACAATTGAATAAAATGGCCAAATCTAATGAGAACAAAGGTCCTGGGGGTGGAGGCAAGCCCCGGCCCAAAATGAGCAGGGAGGAGGCTAAAAAGAAATTTCCCTGCCACCAGTGCGGAGAAATTGGACACTGGCGAGACGAGTGTCCCTATTTGCCCGATGATAACTCCCAAACACCTGATTTAACTCCACAGACGCAGAAAGAAAGACCAAGAAAGACCCAACCACAGGTAAAAACGATTCAGTTGCCCCGAGCACCAAAGCAAGTATTTAAGGGAAAATCCACGCAGGGTGATGACGTAGAAGTCTGGGAAAGCAATGAGAACAGAAATGCAGCAACTTCGCAGTATTTACTAAATGATACCTTCCTTTGTGATGACCAGTACTGACGGGCCTGAGAGGGGAGGACGAGGAGTGCGTACTTGGCGCCTCCTTGCCGGTAGACCAGTCCGGACCATACATTGAAGGAAAGGTTGACGGAAATGATGTCACTTTTCTGTTGGACACTGGCGCTACCCGTTCTACTGTGAGAACAGTGGACGTTCCAAACCTACCCCTCTCGGGAGAAGCCATCCAAGTAGTGGGTGTATCTAATCAATTGATTAGTACTCCTGTTACCGAGCCCATGGAGATCTCAATTGGAAACTTTAAAGAAATGCATAGATTTGTAGTTTGTGACACCAGTCCAGTGAACTTACTGGGACGTGATTTGCTGTGCAAAATGAACTGTACCATCTTTTGCACACCAAAGGGTGTTGAAATTCAGACCCCAGATGAAGATGGCATTTATAAATTAATGTTAATCAGACCAGACTCAGAAATTAAACGAATGACTATGCAGGATTTGCCCAAAGAACTCCAAGAAACAGTAAAGCCAGAGGTATGGGACTTTACCGGAAAAGATGTAGGATTAATGAAAAACGTAGACCACATACAGATAGCCATCAAGGACAATGCAGTATACCCTAATACTAAACCCTACAGAATGAATGCAGAAGTGAGAGCAGGTGTTGCCCTGGAAATACAAAAATTGCTAGAAGGAAACATCATACAGGAAGTAATGAGTAGCCCATGCAACTCACCGATTATGGGCATCAAAAAGCCTAGTGGCAAGTACAGAGTAGTGCAGGACCTAAGAAAGGTAAACAAGATAGTGATTCCTTGCTGCCCTATTGTCCCGAACCCAGCAGTGATTCTGTACCAGATTCCCTGGGATGCTGAGTGGTTCACTGTGATAGACCTATGTCATGCATTCTTTTCCATTCCCTTGCATCCAGACAGCAAATTTCTTTTCTCATTTGCCTTCAACAGTCACGTGTATGTCTGGAACAGGGTCCCCCAGGGGTACACAGAGAGCCCCTCTATCTTTAATCAGATCTTGAAAAAATGCTTGGAAACTTTGGTCTTACCTGGAAATTCTGTCTTGGTGCAATACATTGACGACCTCTTGGTGGCGTCTAAAAGTCATAAGGACTGTGTGATTGACACCATTGCCCTACTGAATCACCTGAGTGAGAAGGGACATAAAGTGGCCCCTGAAAAATTACAGTTCTGTGCAAAATCAGTGAAATATCTGGGGCACCAGATAGAAAAAGGCATCAGGAAAGTAACGTCAGAAAGAGTGAGAATAATTCAAAAGATGCAGTTACCCCGTACTCAGAAAGAGATCAGAATGTTCCTCAGAGTGATAGGATACTGCAGGCAATGGATTCTGGGATTTGCAGTCCTAGCTAGGCCCTTGATAAAAATGACCAAGAGAGGAACACCGGATATCGTAGAATGGGATGAGGAAAGCTTAACAGCCTTCACAAAATTGCGAGATTGTCTGTGTACAGCCCCTGCGTTGGGAATGCCAGACTATTCCAAGGAATTTGCCCTGTTCTGTGACACTCGCGATAATTGCGCGTTGTCAGTCCTAACTCAAGAACATGGCACAACCAGAAGGCCTGTGGCATATTTCTCTGCCACCCTGGATCCAGTGGCTGCTGGATTACCAGGATGTCTGAAAGCAGTAGCTGCTACTTGCACAAGTTTAGAGCAGAGTGAATCCATTGTCATGGGACATCCTGTAACTGTGTATGTTCCACATGGAGTGGTAATTTTGTTAACAAGAACGAAAACTCAGTATCTCACCCCTAGTCGGCTGACTAAATACGAGAGGATTCTCGTGGGTGCTGCAAATCTAACAATTGTCAGGTGCAACATTCTGAACCCCGCCACTCTGCTTCCCAATTCAATGGATATGGAAGATGGGAAGGAAGATGAGCATAACTGCATTGATTTAACCGAATTTAGCACAAAGCCACGCCCAGACATTAAAGAAACACCTTTGCCTAAACATGACCTGGAATTTTTTGTGGATGGTTCATGCCTAAGACATGAACAAGGAGGCCTGAGTGCTGCCTATGCGGTAGTCTCCTTAACCAAAATTGAAAAGGCAGGTTATTTATTTGAAGTAAAGTCTGCACAAGTAGCCGAATTGATCGCGATGATAAAAGCTTGCAAATTAGGGAAAAACGTACGCCTAACAGTGTATACTGACAGTCAGTACTGTTTTGGGGTTGTGCATGACTTTGGCCAATTGTGGCTACAGAGGGAGTTCCTGACCTCATCAGGTACCCCTATTCGAAATGGAAAAGTTGTTCAAGACCTTTTAGAGGCAATCCAGTTACCAAAGGAACTGGCAGTGGTCAAGTGTGTTGCCCATAAGAAGGACTTTGACCCTGTATCTTTGGGAAATGATTTCGCGGATCGAGTGGCAAAATTATGCGCCAGAGATCGATATATTATAAATCCAAAACGGGGGGGGCCCGGAACCAGCTGCCAACTTCGAGTGTTTGAAGAAGTGCCTACATGGGATGAAGTGAGAGAATGGCAGCAGGCGGCACCCTGGCAAGAGAGAGAGAAGTGGAAGGAAGAAGGGTGTAGACCAAGACGAGAGGATGGTGTCATCTTGGGCCCAAATGGTATGCCTGTGTTACCCAGACACTTGCTTGGCACAATGGCGAGATTGATACATGAGGGATCACACATTGGTAGGGACGCCATGATTCTGGTATTCCAACAGACTTGGTATAGCAGAAAATTCAGGAAAGTAGCAGAGTCCCTCTGCCAGAGGTGCCTGTCATGTCAAAGGATGAATCCAGGCAAAAGAACAATGGTGGAACTAGGGAAAATTGGGAGGTCAGGGGGTCCCTTTGTGAAAATACAGATTGATTTCATCACCATGCCCCGTTGTGAGGGAAAACGTTATGTCCTTGTCATTGTCTGCCTATTTTCAAAGTGGGTGGAAGCTTACCCTACTCCCCAAAGTGACGCACTGACAGTAGCCAAGTGTTTAATGAAAGAACTGATACCTAGGTTCGGGGTTCCAGTCACTATTGAATCAGATAGAGGCCGACATTTTCAGAATGATGTGATCGACCAACTCTGTAAGGCATTTGGGATCTCGCAAAAACTCCACTGTGCATATCATCCAGAGGCTTCTGGAGTGGTGGAACAAATAAACGGGACTATCAAAACAAGACTAGCGAAATTGTGTGATGCATCTGGCATGACCTGGGTAAAGGCCCTGCCTCTGGTTCTGATGGGACTCCGAAGTATTCCAGACCGAAAGACAGGCCTGAGCCCTCATGAAATCCTTATGGGAAGAGTGATGAGACAAGCATGGGTACCAGGAAGCAAATTGTTGAGTATTACTGATGATTTGGTGCTTGAATACTGCAAGAGATTAGGTGACCAAGTGCGTTATATCTCTCGCCAGATCGGAGAAGACGCCGTCGCCAATCCAACGACTCCTCTCCACAAACTGGTTCCCGGGGACTGGGTCAAAATCAAGAAGCATACTCGGTCGAGCTGTCTGGCACCAAGGTGGGGAGAGAAGCGCCAAGTAATCCTGGTAACGACCACAGCAGTGAAGTGTGCAGGTGTTCCCCATTGGATCCACGCCAGCCACACCCAGAAGGTATTACCAGACGAGGAGCCTGAAGAAGTAGACGGTCCAGCAGAGGGGCCTGCAGAAGCAAGACCAGAAGTAACTGACGACGTACAGCCCAGTACCAGTCAAGCTGAGGGGTCCGCAGACGTTGGTCCAAGGGTAGCTGATGACGAGCTGCCAAGAGTCAAGCCTGCTGAAGGGTTCCCAGAAGTTGGTCCAGAAGTAGCTGATGACGAGCTGACAAGCATATGGCCAGATGAGTGGATACCATTGATTGACCTTACCGAAGACCCCATCAGAACAAGCGAACGAATCTGGAAAGGTAGAGAGTGGAATAGAGAGGAAAAGCAAGGCACAGGCGAAGAACCTCAGGGTATTGAGATTCACATCAAAACTGAGGAAGGAGGAGGTCAGACAGGGACAGAACAAGTGATCGATACTCCTCCACTGACTCCTGATATCGAAAAGGGACAGATTAGACCTAGTAAAGAGATTTGAGCGGAAGAAGCTCAAGAGATCGAAGTGCTCGAGCAGGATCAGATAGGGTTAGGAGAAAGTGTTCAGGAAACAGAAACAGAGACATTTGAAAAACAAAAACAAAATTCTCCTGAACCAGGCCAGATTAATAACCAGGCAGAAGAAATAGATGCAAGTCCTGGAACTAGTGAGACAGGAAGGGAAATAGAAGAAGCAGAATTTCAACAAACTAATGAAAGTAAAAGGGCAAGAGAAGAGAACGAAGTCTCAGTGCCAACTAAAAGACTTAAGAAAAGAAAGCACATTGAGCCTGGATACATAAAGAAATTGAGACTGAGAATAAAAACGGTAGAAGAAAAACGTGCAGAAGAAAGGAGAAGTGCTCGCATAGCAGAACAACCAGAAGACACTTCCAAAAGAAGGAGCGATCGAATAAAAAGACAAAACAAAAAGTACAAGTCTCCTGAATGGACGCTCGTTTTGGAGGAATTTGAAGACCTTGATATAACTGACGAGAGCGACGGAGAACCAGTCGCTGAGTACTCTGCCGAAGAAGAAGAAGAGCCACCGTGAATTTGCACAAAGTAAGCTACTGGTGTAAAGACACAAAGAGGGGTCGAGAAACTTCTTCTGAGCCAAAATGTCTGATTCAAACGTGAATGGTAGACCTAGTTGCAGTCGTTGCAAAACATGCTGCAAGGTATGTGTATGTAGTATAGTTATAGTGATATTACTCTGGATAGGACTAACAGTTTTCATTCCTTTTGCGGTGAGCAAAAATACTAATATTGACCCTACTGAGATTGTAAATACTGAGACAGAAGAACTGACAACACAAAGTGTAGCAAGACATGAGAGAGCACTCAGACAAACAAAACAAGACCTAGAAGCATCAGATGAGGGAGGACTACATTATCATGAAGTTAAGAATAAAATGCATTGACTGTATAGTGCGCCTAGGGCTAGAGTGAGTGTAAATGGCCTCGTTTCAAAACCCTTTGCGATCTCTAGAGGAACTAGACAGGGGTGCCCACTGTCTCCTCTCCTGTTTGCTATTGCTATGGAGCCGCTTGCGGCCAGGATACGGCAACACCACACTGCGAGGGGAATTGGGTTCAGCTCCCGGAGTTTATTGATTTCGTTATACGCAGACGATGTCACCTTGTATGTCGTCAACCCCAGAGATAACATGAACCCGCTGCTCCGTGAATTCGTGCGGTTTGAGGGCCTTGCAGGAGTGTCCATAAATTGGACTAAGTCTGTCGCGTTCCCCCTTACTGATGAGACGAGTCAGCCTTCACCGGACTACCCCCTGCGTTGGGAAGCTGACGCGGTTAAATATCTGGGAATCTGGATCAGTCGTGATATACAGGAGCTGTGGTCTCTTAACTTTGGCAGAGCGGTGGACTGGCTTGAGAGGAAAATCGAGGTCTGGAACAAACTACCCCTGTCCCTGGTGGCACGAATAGCACTGGTAAAAATGGTGATTCTGCCCAAATTCCTATACTTGTTCGTGAATGTTCCGCTGCCCATGACGGCACACTTCCACGCGCGTGTCCGCTCTCTGCTATTAAATCTAGTTTGGGCGGGGAAACAGGCGCGGGTGTCCTGGAACCTGCTCACACTCCCGCTGAGGCAGAATGGCCTCGGAGCTCCTGACTTCAAGCTATACTCCCTATGCGCGCAGGTGCAGTTTCTACATTTTTGGGCCTTCCCCACTCCTTACCAACCACATGTGGCGGTGGAGCTAGCCGTTGTTGCCCCATTGCCACTGCGCGTGGCGCTCTATGGTAAAGTCAAACGCCCTTCGAAGGATGTGGACACTGTGGAGATGATTCGCTGGTCTTGGCGCGAATTGCAAACCAGAGCGGGACTCTCCTTGCTTTATGCGCAAGCTGTCCCCTTACGGGGGAACCCGATGTTGCCTTGCTTGAGTGCCAGAGGTGACACCCCAACAATCCGCGGACAGAGGCTGAATACATTTGCTGATATCTATCCCGATGGCACATTTGGGGAATTAAACGCGAGTGTGGATGACCAGCCTGAATCTTTCGCGGACGCGCTGCTGTACCACTCCCTTAGGGAATCCTGTAAGAAATTGGGGCCCCAATTCCCTGAGGAGCCGCCGACACTGGATGCCCTTCAGAATCTGCTTTCGAGACCCTCCCCCAAAAAACTAGTGTCAAGACTGTACAACTGCATGCAGGAGCAGGCCCCGATAACGGTATCCACGGCCAGGCAGGCTTGGGATGCAGACCTGGTTGACCCTTTGACAGATGACATGTGGGAATACTGCTGTAAGCAGCTCACGGCACTATCTCCGAATTATCGTTTGAGGCTCATCCACTTCAAATTTTTGCACCGATACTATCGCACGCCGGTTCTGCTGCACCGCATGGGCATCCGCGAGGATGCAGCCTGCTGGAAGTGTGGGGGAGCAGATGCGTCCTTCATTCATGTGGCATGGAGCTGTCCTAAGCTAGATGGGTACTGGTCGGACGTCTTCACTGCCATTAACCAAATTCTACACAGGACTGATGCACCATCACCGCTCCTGGGTCTGTTGGGATACGTCAAGGACACAGAACCTTGCGATAGAAAACTACATGCACTACTCCTCCTCTATGCCAAACGACAAATATCACTACACTGGGGCCGGAGAGTTCTTCCATCGTACACAGACTGGGTTAGGGATGTGACATATGGACACACACAACTGACTAATTATTGGGAAACGATGCCCACTGCTTCCAGACCTAATGACATATGGGAGCCCTTCCTACAATGGACTAGGGAGCGTGCGGGCTCAGACGCTTCTGATGGTTCACCTGATGTGGGTGTGTCGGATGATATAGGGGTGAGAGCTTTGTGATGTGGACGTGTGATAACTGCCCTGGTGTTCCATGCCGGTGTAGCCTTAACTTGGGGCTGAGACACGTCCCGATCCTAATGTCCTGATTGCTTCCCACATGCAGCATTCCCTGGCCACCCCCGTCTCCCCTGAGGCCACATGACCCTATGGATCAACCTACCTCAGCTTCCCCCCCTCCCTCTCCTCCCCCCCCCTATCTTCACGATGGAGACCTGACGCCTGCAGCGCCACAACCCCTACCGCTGATTGACACTCGTTGCAAGCTACCCGGCGCATGAGCGCACAGCCCCATGTATGAGTGGGTATTGCGTGATTGGTATTTCTCAACTGCCCCGTTGTTTGTTGTTCTTGCTTTTCTTTTGTCTGTTGAGACGAGTTGGGTGAAAACAGTGCTGGTAGACGCATCCTTTCGATCTGCCGCTTCAACAGGCTGTGTCCTGTTGCTGGCTTCGTGGCAGCCTTGAAACCTTCAGATTCACCTTTCGTCTACGGCGCTGATAAAATGTAAGACCATTAAACATGCTAATGTTACACTGCTCATATACATGACTTTCCTGCTTTGTATGCTGTTATTGGGGGCCCCAAAGCCCGTTGGGTTGGATCCCCCCGACTGCTTTACTATTTGTCATGAGATGTGAACTTTATAGCGGCCTGCCTCCGGGTTGTTGGCGTGACGCAGTGTTCCTCTTATCTTTCTTTCTGCATAATAAATGTCTTGCACCAAAAAAAAAAAGAATAAAACGCATTTAAATGTTTTCGCAAACTTGTTAATACACTATGTAGAGACTATGGAAATTGAAGATTGCTATGTCTGCATGAAGCTACCTACTTCGGTGGCTGAAGGCGTGACATACCATCACCTGCCCCTGACCTATGGAATATCCTGTAGCATATTAGCAAGCTTATTTTACAAAAGAGGACCGTTACAGTACTATTACTCTAACAATGACGTGATCTTTTCTGAACTCCCTATACGTGGGAACTTGAATCCTGTACATACTAAAAGTGACGTTACTCGCTATATGGGCGAATACTTTCTGACTATAGGTAATATAGACATAGGTGACGCACACAGAGATAACTTGACCTGTTCTTTGCATGAGCAGGAAAAGATGTTCCTGAACATGGCAGAGAAGAGGAGAATAAAAATAAAAAGAAAGGCAGATGACGAAACACAGAAAAGGCCAAAATGGGCTGAGAGCATGGAAGGCACCTCAAATGGTGGGGCGGGTCCTGCTCTGTTGCTGGATTTTGAAAAGAAAGGAAAGCTATGTCTTCACCGCGAGAAGACTAGCTACTATAATAACATTTTCATTGGTTCCAGTGAATGCGAACATAATTACAAGGTAATTGGAGGATGGGGTTTCAAAAATGGGTCAGAGCCTGTGTTTCCTGGAATATATTATATGTGTGGAGACAAGGCTTATTTCAAATTGCCGGATCACTGGTATGGAAGCTGCTACTTTGGCATTGTCTTCCCGAAAATATACCATGTGAACAAAGTTGCTGGAAGCAGTGAAAATACTAATGGCTTAGTGTGTAGTAAAAGAGAAAGCGTAGGTGAAATAATGGGTAGTATTTTCAGTGCACTGATACCTGGAGTGGGAGTGGTTCTGAACACTCACAGAATTTGCAAATTGTCCACTATAGTGGATGTGTTGTCTACTGACACAGCTCATGGATTTCTGCTGGTCAATACCGAAATGGTTGCGATCAGATCAATGGTTTTGCAGAACAGACCTGCTCTTGATACCTTATTAGCAAAAGAGGGCGGAGTCTGCCGGATGTTGAAGGCGCAACATTGTTGCACTTATATTCCGGACAAAAGTGTGCAGCTCAAAAGATATGTGAAAAACATTACTAATTTGGAAAGGGAACTCAAACCACTCGAGGTTGACAGTGCCTGGAAGAGACTGGTAGATGGTCTCTCAAATGTAGGTCATTGGTTTGCTAGCTTAGGTAAAAGCTTATTGTTCAAAGTATTGATGCCAATTGGAATTATAGGTCTTATCTTATTTTTCATATTTGTCTGTTGCAAGTGTCGTAAACACACCGGAAAGCATCAAGTGAATGCAAGAGGAGTGAAACGAAGTGTGGATGAGCTTGAATTAGAGGAAATGAATAATCAGATATACAAAAGGGTGAAAAATTCTCACCCTACCAAAAATGAAAAAGAGAAGCTAAATCGGATGCTGGAAGAGATAGAGATGTATAAGGTGTGAGAAGTTGGCATCTGGTTCCATTAATTTTGTGATGATAGTAAATATCATCAAAGAGGGGATTGATAGAGCAAGCTTCGCATCGCGACTTGCTCGAGTCAAGAACCTCGCCCGTGTGTAATCAATTAATAAATTGTACGTCTTACTAATTTTTATTTTCATATTCGAACAAGGTAGAGGAAGCTTGCGTACGTGTATTTCTAATACAACTAAACAATGTCTCTAAAATATGGCCGCCGCTTGAAAAGTGCTTCTGCGCATGCGTCAGTCACACTCACGTGACCTGACGTAGTGATAAGTTTTGGAGGGAAAGGGTGCGCATGTGTAATACACAGCTTTCGTGAATAACGTGGTAATGCTCTTGTGAGTGTGTATATGTTGCTAACATTTAAACTGCATAGTATATTTTCATAATGATAAGTTTGAAGTACAAGACCAATGATGTGTTTACATACATTTATTTCTATGTATTAATTTGTTTTCGCTTACTTTTCATGTATCCTCGACTCGGAGGGGTGCTGGGCTGGGGAGTCCATCTTGGAGGGTACTTCTGCGCAAACTCGCCAGAAGCTGTTGTGGCATTTAACTCAGGCCAAAGAAGGTTGATGCCAGAGCCACCCTGGGAAAGGGACACCTCACCCAGCCGAAGCATCATGATTGTATTCAATTGTTACTAAAATGTATTCTCTTCATTGTATTCTGTGCGGCTTTCTCATGGGAACCCCAATCTTGCTAGGCGGTACCCAGAGATGTAAATTAGGCCTCCAAATAGTCTCTTCTGATTGGTGTGTTACCCAAAGCCTACCTTAGGACCAATCCAAATTGAGGGATTCTGACACTTTGCAACATTGGGGGGTGGTACACCGTCCCAAAACAGTATAACTACCCTGGGTTCACCTAGGGAAATTGTCCGACTTGTCTGGTTTAGCTGACCTGTCACTGACCCAACGCACTCAATAGGTGACTGAAGATACAGAGAGCTGCGGAGCACTCTGTCCGAAATTTGACCATAGACTAAGGTTTTACTAAACCTTAAAGTGCTGGCGGAGCACTTTGCTGGGAGTTCGCTGACCCAATCGGGGTCTTGATCGATAGCTGCAGAGAGGGTGGAGCGCAGGCGTTGCTTCCGAACTGCGGGTGCTGGTCCTGTCCTGAGGGTCCTGTCCGAGAGGTCCTGTCCTGATTCCTAATCTGAGGGTTTCCTGTCCTGTCCTGGGTGTCCCTTCTGCACCTGCTGTCCATTGAGGGGTATCCTTCCTTGAGGGTTTCCTGTCTTTAACTGACCCGTGGCCAGGGTTTGGTTTCCACACCAGTCTAGGTAAATATCACTCTGAAAGCTCTGAAACCTTGCACCTTCCTATATTTCTGTCTTTTGCTTTAATAAAGACATACTTTTGCATATGTTAATTTTTCCATGCTTTCCGCAACCATTGAATCATAAAGTCATTTGCATTTATTTCACAACGTGTTCCTATGTTGCCCTACCTGTTAGAAATTATATTTTGCATTTCAGTTTGTCATTTTCTCATATGGTCTAGAACATCCTTACTTAAACTGTCTAAAGAACTTTTGCCTTAAAGTATAGTGTGTCTCTCTCCATAGACTCTCCTATAGATATAAATGTCCCGAACTCATGTCTTATTTTCTCTGAAATAAATCTAGAATACCCGTCCTAATCAAAGCCTATCCCATCTTTAGGGATTCATCTTAAGCGTTCTAATTCCTGATCCTTCATTTAAGTGTGTCCTGATTCCATTAGTCTATAAATGGTTGCTCTGACTTATTTGCTATTCAGCTATGTACTTTCTGTTATTTTGATTATCGATTGCTTAATTACTGTGAATTTGATTATTTCTGAAATTTCCTAAATTAGATAAAGACTTTAAAACTTCCAGTTGTCCGTGGTCATTTTACAAAGGTATTGAATATTATTTTGTTGGGTTTGTATTTTGCTGCCTTTCCTTTTACAGCTAGCTCCCTGATCCATTGTGGTCATAGGTACCCGTGTCGGTGGAGGGTAAGTCGGGTACGCTGAAGAATAACGAAGGGAACTCACAAATATCTGATAGCAGAGCGTGAGGTCATCTGATCAATGTATATGGTGATTTGAAATATATGGGCCCGAAGCCAGAAGTGGCGAAATTATTGGTCGGGTGACCTGCGCGATCTATCAAGGGGATAGGGAAGTGGGCAGAATCGTAGGTGGAATTCATAGCACCCTTGACCCAACGAGTCAAGGTGGACAAGGAAAGACGAAGACCCGGCCCAGAGAGGCCATAGGTGACAAACAAGGAATCAACCTTACGGAAACCAGAGGTCCGCTCCAAGTAGATGCGGAGAGCCCTTAACACATCCAACAAATGGAGGACCACCTCCTCAGAAGAGGCAGGTTCCGGAAAAAAACAGGGAGAACAATATCTTCCTGACAGTGGAAAGATGACAACACCTTAGGAGATGCAAAGTGGACGCCATCGCCCCTTGACTCCTCAACCAGAGATGGGCGGACACCTGGGACTGGGACAGAAGCCAAGAAAAGTGATAAAACAAAGACAACTGGCACTCCTGGGAGAGGAACACCATGCCGAGATCCATGCAGAAGAGAGCTCCAAGGAACTTCAGAGACTGGGAGGGCACCAGGGAGGACTTCTGGTGGTTGATGAGGAACCCAAAGGAACCCAGGAGATGACACACTTGGTCCACATCCGACAGAGCCTGAGAAAAAGACGTAGAAACAATCAACCAATCATCAAGATAGGGAAAAACCTGCAGCCTTCTGGAATGAAGAATATTCACCAGAGGGACCAAGAGTTTCGTGAAAACCCGGGGCGCCAATGAAAGGCCGAAGGGAAGCACCCGGAACTGATAGTGACGGGACCCCACAGCAAATCAGAGAAATTTCTGATCCGCCGTATGCACCGGGACCTGCAAAAATGCATCCATCAGATCCAGGGACGCCAGGAAGCCCCCTGGAAGCGCCAGATGCAGGATGGACTGCAGAGTCACCATTCTTGAATGAACGATGGAGAACGAATCGATTGACCCGTTGCAGATCCAAAACAGGACGCAGATCCAAAGTATCCTTCTTGGAGACCAGAAAGAGGATCGAATAACAACCTTCACCCCTCTCCAGAGGAGGAACGTCCACGATAGCCTTCTTCTCCAACAGAAGTGGCACAATCTCCAGCAACGCCTCCCTTCGCAGAGGAAGACGGGGCAGGGGAGTCACAAGGAAGACCGGAGGCGGAGGAGAGGAGCTTTTGGATTTTAATGTGAGCAGATATCCAGCAGTGGATGAAGTTTATCATAGTGCTAGTGGTGTCTAGCTCAGTTTTAGCGGGTTGGAACATTGACTGTAGGTGTTCTAGCCTAGGGTGTCGGGTTGCAGTAGATTTGTGTAGTTAGTTTCACTATTAAGTTACACACATTACTTACATGTCTATTTACTTTCTGGTGGGAAGGCGGCGATGATGATAAGTGGAACACACTGATGAGTACCTGTCAGCAGTTCCCTGGTGGTTGTTTCCGTGAGGTTCCTTACCAACTTGCACACATTTTTTGAGAACACTCCTATAATTGGAAGGATGTTTGAAATGTGTGGAGACACAGACACAACTAGGATTTTAGAAATTAGATAGGTACACCCTGTTAGTATTGCAGAAATGTTGCGTACTATAAATATACTCACTAATTAAGGAGGTAGGTGCTCGTCGAGAGATCCTATCAGAGATGGGGCAGGTTGTGTTGATTTGCCACTCAGGGATGTGTTCCATGTTGACTCTTCACTTTTCTCTGCACCAAAACACGCAGTCTGCAATGACATTGTGTGTGTCTTAAGGTAGAGAACCTCTAAGTGTGGCATAATCTGTGCCGCAGCCCTTAGAGTCCTTCCCTGGTTAGAGTGCCCTTGGTACCCATGGTTCCTTTTATAGGGATTTAAATGTAGCCAGAGAGGTCCCAATTGTGGGTACAATTCTACAGTTTTGAGAAAGAACACAGGCCTTAGGAACCTGATTGCCAGGGACACAGACAGGGCACATCAAGTCAAAGTGCATCAGAAATCTGGCAAAAAGTGGAGGGGTTACTGAAACCGAAACCCACTTTCCTACAATGGGCCACTGTGGCTGTGTCACAGTTGAAGGCACAGGCATCTCCGTCAGGCCGACAGCAATCTCTAAATAAGGCAAGTGGTAGTCTGCCAGGGTGACAAAGGTAACTTGGCAGACGGCAGGTCACCTGCAAACACAAAATAAGGCCCTTAAATCACTGCACCTTCAGTGTGAACAACTGAGGTAGGGGCTGCAGTACACTCATTTCTCTGCTATTTGATCTACTGCATTTTGCCAGATACTCTTCTCTGGTCTAGAAGATGCAAAAATGTGGCCATTAGGACTACAGTAGTCGTGGGCAAAGAAAATTCATATAACACCTGCCCTTAAGAGAGTACACTGGCACACAGTATATGAACATACGATCTTCACAGGGCCCGAGTCGGGGGTACATGCGGGTGGACGGCATCCGCCCACTCTTTTCACAGGGTGGAAGCCGTCCACCCTGCCATAAAGTTGAGCCCCACAGAAATATGCTGAACGTGTCCCGGTGTAATTCTGAGACACCAGGACACATTCAGCAGCGCCTGATCGATATCTGCTTTCCTTCCAAGCAGCAACGTTCAGACGGGGAGGGGGTTTTGTCATTTGAGACTCCAGCTGGGCTATAACAATGGCCAAACTAAGGGGCAATTCGACCTCCTTTTGTCCAAGTATGGAGGGTGTGTGGGGGCTGCCTGTAGCCTCACACCTAGATGTAAATGCAGAGGAATGGAAACAAAAGCAGCAGCTTGTTAGCACTTCAAAGGCGCTTAACAGAGGCACGATTTTGACTTTGTTCGGACCCCCATATATAATAGATATTCATGCACTGTAAGAATGTCAGTTGCGTTACTCTGTCCCAGTGCAAAATAACAATTTAAATACCTGTATTTTTTATTTGTTTTACAGCGCTATTCATCCCAATGTAGGGTATCAGAGCGCTTTACAGCAAACATACACATTATATTGACAATGAATCACACAAGTTTGTAAATAATTGTACAGGATATGTTAAATAGGACAGTGAGGGCTACTGGATGTAGGTGTCACATATCATCCTTCATAGCTCACTGTGCTATACTAGAAAGATTACAATGCAACTGCATATCTTCTGCCTAAACCAGGAGTGTTTGTGTGTATACTCATGTGTTCAAATGTACTCATATATAACGTTTTTACCAACATTGGGCTGAGGAGGGGAGCAGGCACACGTACTTTCTCTCACCTGCTGCTGGGGCCCTGACGCTGCTCGTTCCCCCTGCCGCCGTAGTTTCCAGCTCCACGGCCGCAGTTGGGGGGAACTACAGCTCCCAGCAAGCCTTGGGTGAAGTTCCGGTCCCGCCCACACATCCACAGGATCAGCGCGCCCGGAGGCGCTCAAATTGAGGAAGCTCCCACGGAGGAGTGGGGGACGTTTTTACCAACATTGGGCTGAGGAGGGGAGCAGGCACACGTACTTTCTCTCACCTGCTGCTGGGGCCCTGACGCTGCTCGTTCCCCCTGCCGCCGTAGTTTCCAGCTCCACGGCCGCAGTTGGGGGGAACTACAGCTCCCAGCAAGCCTTGGGTGAAGTTCCGGTCCCGCCCACACATCCACAGGATCAGCGCGCCCGGAGGCGCTCAAATTGAGGAAGCTCCCACGGAGGAGCGGGGGACGTTTTTACCAACATTGGGCTGAGGAGGGGAGCAGGCACACGTACTTTCTCTCACCTGCTGCTGGGGCCCTGACGCTGCTTGTTCCCCCTGCCGCCGTAGTTTCCAGCTCCACGGCCGCAGTTGGGGGGAACTACAGCTCCCAGCAAGCCTTGGGTGAAGTTCCGGTCCGCCCACACATCCACAGGATCAACGCGCCCGGAGGCGCTCAAATTGAGGAAGCTCCCTCCGCGTCGCGGACGCGCGCGGACGCCGCCCGGGCAAAGGGCGGGCCCTCTGTGGCCCTCAGAGGACCCGAGGAGGACGGGACGGGCCACCCCACTTGGCCCTATCGAAGGAGGAGGTACAGAGACATTAAATCATTCATTCTTTTCCGCTTTGATTAGCCTATTTTCGTTTCCGGATTTTTGCTGTTCAATAACTATGTCCATCTGGGAGGAGTTGAATGCCCTGTGTGGCACAAACTATTCACCGGAGGTATCAACCCCCCCTAGAGTGGGAAGAGACACCGACCAAATAAACCGCACTTCCCTGGATGTACCTTTATCCCCCGAAAAAATCCTTCCTCAGGCCAACACACTGTCCCGGGGCTTAACCAGTAAAAGGAAACATGATGAGCCTAATAACGATCAAATGTGCTGTAGCCCCTCATTATCCCCCTCCAATCCAACTCTATTATTGACGGATAAGGCTGAGACTAGAACCAATGACTCTGTGTCCCCTCTCCAATTGACCCTATTGGCTCAAATCGAACGATTGTTAAACTCTGCATTACTACCTCTGGTCACTAAAATTAACAATCTGGGGGACAGGTTGTCCAGCATTGAAAAAACAGTAAAAAGGATTTATCCATTACCTGAAAATACTGCCATACCTACATGTCCTACTTTCTCTACTAACCTCAAAAAGGCTAAGTCTGTTGCAAGCAGGAAAGTTCAAACTCTCGATTCCCCTCTTACCACACCCACTCCAAGTGGCCGAAATGTTACTTCTAATCCTGTATATGTCCCTCACACAGCTCTTAGAATTATTCAAGAAAGAAGGCATCAAATTAATCTGCCCCCTGAAGCCGCCCCTTACGTGACGGTTCTCTCCGGGGTCCCTGCACTTAAACAGGGCAAAATTGAAACACACCAGGACCTGCTGAACAAAGCCATTTTTTGGCTCCAAAATAACAGACCGTTACCACCTACTCTAGACGGCGGAATTTTGAGCGTGAGGAGGGTGGGGTGGCTAGGTAGGTTGCCTAAAGATATTCCGGGGGACTTGATATTAATTAAATTCAAACACAGGAACATTGTCCCCTATTTACGATCATCTCAGCCCAAAATTGGAGATGGTCCCATCTGTATTTGGGACTTGCATGACTATTATCCTAGCCCCCAACCTCTGAATTATAATACTTGGTGAAAGGGGACTGTGTGCATTTTGTGTTATTACTCTGATTAGTTGATTCTTTTTTAGTTTGTTTTAAATAGTAGGTTCTCTTTTAACTTTGTAATGAATTGTCGAGTTATTAAAGTATGTATGTATTCCTCTCTGTTGCTTTTATGGTTTCAAACTTAAAAACCGAATAAAGCTTATTTGAATTTACTCATATATACTTGCTAAACATATGTGTGAGGTCCTAAGATCTAATGTCACTTCTTGTAAAGTCATGGATGTGAAATCTCTTCTTCTCATGTCACTTCCGGTGATGCCACACGCAATGTCAAGCGCCCTGATGCCATGGGTCATGATATCACCTGCCTACTGCTTAGTCAGTCCCCACACTTCTTTATTTGACACTTGTGCCCAGGATCTTCAAGATCACATGTGTCACCTTCAGGGGCCTGAACCAGCTAACTTCAGGGTACGTATTCTCTAAGATAAGTCCATACCTTCCTAGTCGGGATCTCAGCAGGAAAGACAACACAGTCTGGAAAGTTCTGAAATTCAACTGTATTACATTGGTTGGACGCTTCTCTTTGGTTGAGTCCTTGATTTGGAGCTCACCAATGTTCGATATCCGTACCACTTACAAGTTTCAGTAGAAGCTGAACCCTTGTCTGTGTAGGTGGGCGGCTAGAAGACCAACTGTCCCATTTTACATAGTCATGGAAGGGACCAGGAGGCACCGTGAGAAAAAAGCCGGAGAAATGTATTAGGAGCAGACGGGGGCTGGGGGAGAGAAGCTAGGGGGGCATTTGGGATCATTTGTTGATGACCGAGATCAGGCCATACAATTTGTACTCCAGCAACACCACTTCAAGGCTTCCCTCAACTTGAGATACACAGCTGCCAAGAATGGTCCAGCCACCTACCATTCATTTCCATTAATGACTCACTCTGACGTGTGAAGGGACTTCCGCAGTGGAGAAAGGGTGATTGCATTGTCATATGGGATATGTGTTCAGGTCATGGGGTTTCATTCGTCAGCAGTGCGAGGCACTGTGAGATCAACCAAAGGGACCTCTCCAGAATAATATATACAGCAGCAGCTAATGCTGCCAGTCACGAAAAAAGCAGCTATTATCAAACACTCCTCATTTGATGAGATTTTTATTACAAGGGTGGAGCAGGCAAAAGGGTTTATTATCTCAGTCACCTACGCAGGTTTAAATACACGAAAAACCCGTGTTCCACACCTTTACACCACCGCCTACAAGGAATCCTTGGGCAGAACCAGTGACCTGGAAGAATGCCCGGTTACTCACCAGTAATATTCATTGCTCCGAGTCCTGGTCTTCCCGTCCCATTCCTTAACAGTGAGCAGCTAGTCTGCTCTACAGAAACCTATTACCTAGCCGAGCTTTTCGCACTTCCCCCAACATGGTGTCACCATCATGTGACAAGAAAAGGGGAAGCGCGTCAGAGAAACTTCCTAAGAATATCAAAGAAAAAAACCCAGAAATGAAACAATCACCCCAAAAAAACAAATACAGGGAGGCAAAAAGATCCAGCCAAGGACGGCAGAACCGGAGGATAATCAGATTGAACAGATCCGGGGACAGACACATAGTCACCAAGGAGGGGAACACCCTGCTCAAAGAGTCAGCAGGCCCATTCTCCTTCCCCGGAAGATAGACCCCCGTCAGAGACAAGAGAGTCTGCTCGGACCAAAGCCTAATCTTCCTGGAGAGGAGAAACAGAGACCGACACATGCCTCCTTGACGATTGACATAAGCCCCAACAACCTGGTTGTCGGTCTGCACCTAGACCGCACGACCCGAAGGAGAGGAGCGAACCACCGAAGAGCCAACCAAACTGCCCTCAACTCCTTCCAGTTCAAGGACTGGAGAGACTCAAAACGGGACCACAGACCCTGAGCCTTGGAGGCACCAAGCACATCACCCCAACCCACGGCCCTGGCATCCATGAACAACACAACCACAGCTCGAGGTGGAAGAAGATCGAACCCCCAGGAATGAGAATGGGGGAACAACCACCATTGGAGATCCACCCGAATCCCCGGACTGACCGGTATCAGGGACTCGTAGTCCAGGGACTATTAAGATACAGTGGTCTTCAACTATTATTTTCACTCAACTGAATTAATCAATCCATAGTCAATATTGACACATAGTTATGGGGTATGTCTCTCAGATCAACCCTAGACAATCAATGTACTAAATCTTGAAGGGAAACAAAATGCAACAGCAATAATTACAAAATCAGGGGCAATTTTTATTTGTTTTCAACTATCTATATAAAAGTAGCTTTTAGGTTGCCCAAAGAGAGCGTGCAAGAAATAAGGAAAAATCAGGTGCTTAGAAAAGAAAGGAGCAGATAAGGGCATTGAAATATTCACAATATTATTTACACAATGGATCGGTTATGCAATTGACCGTCCTACAACAACCTGGCCTTCAATATAAATTTTTCAAATTTTTCATTGGATGGAAACATAACTTCCCAAAAATGTTTTGCACTAGAAAATGTGTCTCACAGTCCAGGTATTAAAAAGGGAAAGAGCGTCGACGTTTCGACTTGTCTTAAGGCCTAAAGGTGAGTTGGACCGTGGCCATGAGAGTCTTTATCAGGACTAGTACAATGGGCAACCCAAGGAGTAGTGTTGGCCCTGAAATGAAGTAAAGATTTAAATCAAGCTGTTGCATTAGAATTGCGACCAATTTCAGTCTCGCAAATCGGAGGGCAAAACAATTCTTTTTTGCTTACCCTACAATGGGGATGGACCAAGTGGAGTATCTTCACTCGTTGTCCCAGGTTTTTGTTTTACCTCCTAAAGATATAATGCCGTGGTCAGAAGACTATCTCTTGTTACTTTCGGAAGTGTATATATTGTAGGCATACGTGGATGTTTATTGTTCAAATATTCATACTCATGTTTGGTGATTATGCCATCATGAAGTGCTTTACTTGTTATTTTTTGGATGGAAGCACTGATTCTCTTTGTGGGGTCTGATTTCAGTAGAACATAATTCCCAACCACAGATAGTTGTGAGAGTATTTCACTTTTGTAATTGTCAGAATTTTGGACAACGATGGCCCACCCTTATCCGCGGGTTTAATTACAATATTGGTATTGTTCTTCAAAGTACCAAGGGCATCTTTTTCCATTGGGAATTGCACAAACGGATGGAGGACCCACCTGGAAGACCTATTATTTCAGGATGTGGTTCACTGTTAGAACCCCTGTGTAAATATATAGACGTATTCTTAAAACCAATTGCTATATCTACACCAACATACCTAAGGGATAAGACAAACATGATCCAGTTAGTGGACGGGCATGAATACGACCCCGCCACAAATATATTGGCAACGATGGACATCACTGCCCTCTACACGAATATTCCACAACAAGCAGCGTTGACGTGTATTGAGTATGTTTTAAATGCGAGACCTGCCCCTCATCAAGTTCCGACTGAGTTTATCATCCAACTGCTCACACTGGCCATGACACAGAACTTTTTTCATGTTTCTAGGTCAATTCTATATCCAAACAAAGGGTGTAGCTATGGGGGCAAGTTTTGCCCCAAACCTAGCTATAATATATATGAGTGACTTTGAACATCGTTATGTCCTCAATGAGTTGAACCCGTACAAGAACCACATTGCCCTATGGGCACGGTACATCGATGATGTCTTTTTAATTTGGCAGGGCAATAGTGATGGCTTGATCAAATTTCACGAGTGGTTAAATACCTGCTCAGATGACATCAAGTTTACGTAGGAACATGACAAGGTTTCAATCAATTTTCTTGACATCCAGATTAAAATAGACTCTGGTAAATTGTATACTAGTCTATATCGGAAAAGTAGTGAACGAAATACACTACTAAGGTACACGAGTCATCATCCCCGTAACCTCAGAGATAATTTGACATTTGGTCAATTTCTGAGGTTACTGAGGAATTGTACAAAGAAAGAGGACTACTTCGATGAATTTTCTCTGCTTATTGTGAGACTTAACGAACGAGGTTACCCATTGCGACTCTTGAAAAAAGCTCGCAAACGAGCATGGCATAATCATAGCGAGCATTTATTAGTTCCCAAACCCAAAAGAGAGATTGAAGACCGTCTGGTGTGTGCTACTACATTCAATACAAAAAGTAGTGCAATAAAGAAATCGATTAATCGTCACTGGCACCTGGTCAGTGAAGAACTGGGAGGCTTACCGCCTCCATTACACGCATTTAGGAAAGGGATGAATGTCAGGGACCACTTGGTTCGATTTCTTCTCCCAACAAATCGAGTTATAAATCAGACCACACTCTGGGGCCTTCCACCGATCACGGGGCACACTAAATGTGGCACATGTCGGGCATGCCCTCTGACAGTGGAATGTACCACTTTCTCCCACAATGATAAAGTATACACTTTGACTCACCACAGTAACTGTAACACCACAAGGGTTATTTATGCCATCGTATGCCCCTGTGGGTTTATGTACATAGGCCAGACTACGCAGAGTGAAATGCCGAATTCTGCAACATTGCAGTCGTATTCGATGCAAAATACCTGGCGCACCTTTAGTTGAACATTTTATGACTTTTGGACATGACTGTGACAGTCTTCGATGGTGGGTCATAAAGAAGGTGGAAGCTAATCCACGGGGGGTGACTTTGGCAATGTGCTAAATCTAAGAGAATGTAAATGGATATATTCCCTTAACACAGTAAACAAAGGTCTAAACGAACAGGAAGAAATTAACAGGCAGGTGGCACTCCTTAAGGTATGAAAGTATCTACATTGTCACTCCCATGAATTGCTTACCAGATGAAAAGTTTACTTATTTCTAAATGTGATTCAATCAATAAGGTGTACATTGTGCCCTCTTAAGTATCATATTCCCCGTTTGAAACATTAGAGGTATGGATTAAATTAATTGCCATGTCTGGGGGTCCCCTTGGTTGACCCTTGGGTATAGTTCAGATGCTTTAATCATGTGTTATATAATCAACAATGTATGTAGGGTGATCTCCCCCCTCGTTTTACTGTGATGTATTAGAGATTTATTAGTGAATTTCCCCCTTTTTACTGAAATCTTATGCTGTATATTACACACACTAATTGAAGATACGATACTGAGATCTGGTTGTATGAATTCCTGCATGTGACCAAAATATTCACTGTTGATTATTACCTGGTAGTTTGAATTACTTGTATTAAAATGTATCAAATATGTAACAATAACCATCATAACCGTGTGTGCATATATATTGACTGATAGTAATCTTTTCGAACTAATCCTTCCATGTGACAAACAAAAATGACCATTGGGTGTTTAATTGCACTGAATGTACAATATAAACAAGCATATTTATAATCTTGGTTGCACTTCCAAACATGGCGTCTGAATACGAGTCGGTTCAACACGCTATTTTGTGGTTTCCAAACATATGAGTGAATGTTACGCATATGACGCTCTCACATTCCAAAATGGTGGAGGCAAAAAACGCGACTCGTTCTTGACTTAATACGCCTTTATCGAATATATTAAAAAAACGTCTGTGCACCTTGAAAGCAGCATAGTGAAATTTACGAATTGATTTCAACGGCTCCCATTAAATATGATGGAGTTGCAAGTTTGATCTTTTCTGACAACACGGCAATATGCTTTTATTGCAAACACTTTAAATCTTAAACATTTGTCTTTATTCGTGATGTAAATTAATTCACAACTGATGATTACAGCTCCCCTTGATGATGAAGACTTATGAGTCCTCTTTCTATACCCATTGACGGAAGTTTAAACACGCCGTCTGAGCGCGAGTCGGCTCAGAACGTAATCATTAGGAACCAGAAGACTTGGATTCCGGTGAGTCTCTTTTTTGACCGCGGCTGGACGTGGGGTTCACTAAGGATTTTTTCTTTTAAAAACCAAAGATCGAGTCAGTTAACCTGATCCGTTCTTCTTGTTTCTACAGCGGATTTCAGAACTGAACACTGGCATTTCCAAATATATGCCCACGAACCAATAGTCAGGTTGATACACAAATTTTATGTGGATATACGAAAGTTACTTTGGGTAAGGTTCTTGCTGCAATTAGTATATTCCAAAACCCACCGGTGTAAAACCTGTTTTTGCATATTTCACAACGCAAAAATAAATGCCATTTTAATTTCACGAGTACTTTATAAATGAATAAATGCTATTTTGAAACATGACAATGTATGAGAATACCGAAATTTGATTGGTTTCCTTATTTACTTATAGGACTTTCTTTAAATACAATCCTTGAGACCTGAATAAGCTGAGATTGAGGCCTGCTATTCCATGAAAAAGAATTATTCTATCTACTGATCGTGGATAAGGTATGACGTGTTCAGACAATTTTTTGTTTGAAATTTCTTGGAGTAGTAACTAGAGATAGTCTTCTGACCACGACATTATATCTTTAGGAGGTAAAACAAAAACCTGGGACAACGAGTGAAGATACTCCACTTGGTCCATCCCCATTGTAGCGTAAGCAAAAAAGAATTGTTTTGCCCTCCGATTTGCGAGACTGAAATTGGTCGCCATTCTAATGCAACAGCTTGATTTAAATCTTTACTTCATTTCAGGGCCACCACTACTCCTTGGGTTGCCCATTGTACTAGTCCTGATGAAGACTCGCATGGCCACGGTCCAACTCACCTTTAGGCCTTAAGACGAGTCGAAACGTAGACGCTCTTTCCCTTTTTAATACCTGGACCGTGAGACACATTTTCTAGTGCAAAAAGGTTTTTGGAAGGTATGTTTCCATCTAATGAAAAATGTGAAATATTTATATTGAAGGCCAGGTTGTTGTAGGACGGTGAATTGCATAACCGATCCACTGTGTAAATAATATTGTGAATATTTCTATGCCCTTATCTGCTCCTTTATTTTCTAAGCACCTGATTTTTCCTTATTTCTTGCACGCTCTCTTTGGGCAACCTAAAAGCTACTTTTATATAGATAGTTGAAAACAGGGGGCGTAGCTTGAGCACCGTCGGGCATGGACGCGTGAGCAAAGAGCTCCGTGTCAGCCTCGGTAATTGTCCTGTCCTGGAGACCCTCCTGGCGGTGCCCGCGGCTCTGAGGGGGGCCCCCCGCGGTTGAGAGGCGCCTGCGCTCTGCATGGGCTGAAATCCGGGGGCTCTGGCTGCTGCTTGGCGGGCGATCGCTGTTGCCTCGCCCGGAGGGGACCGGCCATCTTGCCGGCGGCCTGCAGGACACCACACATCCCCGGCCTTGCGTGACTGGGAGGCCGGCGGAGCAGTGCCGTGGATTTGCGACGCCGGAACTTGGCACCGCGGTGGGACGCGAGTGCTGCCCGCACCGGGAGCAGAATCGCCAGCGGGGGTGGACTACGCGGCGCTACCGGCGCCAGCTGGGGAGGCGACTGGAGCGCAGCGGACCGCGGACGGAAGCCTGCCGAGGCGAGGTGAGCAGCGCTGCCCGGGAGTCACCATAGCCGAGGACGGCCTCCCAGGCTTTTAGACGCCGGCGGCCCCATAGGAAAGGGTGTGCTGCGGTGCCTGCGCCCTGACTCGGGGGCTTGGTGACAGAGGCTGTGGGACCCTCCCGACACTGCCGGGAGGCCGAGAATCTGCTTTTTGTTAATTAAGAATCAGCCGCGGGTCGGGGAGACCTAGCTGGGCGGCAGCAGAGGCGCCCTGCCAACGTGCCCATTGCAGGGGCTCTGTCCAGGCGGGGGCCCCCACCCCGTGCCCTCGCTCCTTGGATGGTGTTTCAGGGGGTCCTGGGCTGCGACAGTACAGCGCCGAATGGAGAAACCTTCCCTGATGCCACGACATGGTGCTTGGAGGTCCGGCTCGCCGACAGTTGATGGTGCTGGAGGAATCCTGGAGTGACAAGGGCAGCAGCACAACAGACTGGAGGGCGCTGTAGGGACGGTCCTGTCCCCCCCCCCTCTCCCCCCCACGTCGTAGGACTCCATATCAGGTACCCTTGGAGAGACCGCGCTGGCCGGAGCAGACCTGGGGCCACCTCGGTGACCCCGGTGACCGGACCTGCACCTGAATCCTAATTTGGAGTCCCGAGGTGCACCCTAGATGACGGCGCTGCCGAGGGGCAATGGCAGAGGCTCCCTGTGGCTGTGGGTGCCTCGGAGACTTTCCCTCATAGGGAACCCTCCCATCGGGTACTTGCTTTCCCGCATCTAGGAGAGGGCTGGCCTCGGTGGCATGTGAGAGCAAGCGTGGACATTCAGCCCGACTCACTGCCCTACTGCTCTGTGGCCGGATCGTGGGCCTGGAGGGCTGCTGCACGGACGACTCATTGGAGTGACTGACCCAGCCCCCTGTTCGGACTGCCCCGGCGCTGCGGGGCGCTGTGCTTTGTTGGGGGCGCACACCCCGAGAGGAGGACCGTGGCGTGCTTGGTGTGGCGGTTGGAGCCGGGGGAACGACGCTCGTGGGGGCCCCATCGTGATAGAAAGGAGGGCTGCAGTGGAGGGCGACGAGGCGGTGAGCGTCCATTTCCTGGCGGACCCGGTGGAGGGGCCAGGTGGGACCCTATCCCTCACGGGCAGTTCCTGGTGCTGGACCCTCAATTGCTGTGCGGTGAACAGTGAGATACCGTAGTGGTGAGACCGGGCGACGAGACTCACGGATACTGGGGAGACCCGCCGACGCTCGCCCTAGCGCTCCTGGTGGTGCACGACTGGGAGCGCCTGACACTGGGTCGCCGCGCTGGGCCGCTGACTTTGGGACTGGACCATGGGGAAACCCCGGCGCGTTCCGGAGTTCGAACAAACTGACCCTGTTGATGATTCGCACGACTCGCAAGACCAAAACCCGGCTGGGAGTCCGGCTGTGGGCCTGCACCAGCAACAGCAAATGGACCAAATCCTGAAAGCCATAGCGGATACAAAAGAATCATTGCACCAAGATATAACGCAAGTCTCTACAAGCCTTGGCCTGTTGCGGGCTGACCACGGCAAGCTGGCAGATCGCGTCAAGAGCACGGAACTTGCGCTTGCAATGCTGGAACCCGCACAGAAGACGACAGACGTGTCGCTGAGCGATCTATCGCGCAGAGTGCAATTGTTGGAAAGGAGGGCCGAGGATGCAGAAGGGCGCAATAGACGCAACAACATAAGGGTGGTGGGCCTTCCTGAGAAATGCGATGGGGACAATATAGTTGACTTCCTGGAAAAGTGGTTGCGAGAGGTGGTCGCCCCTGAAGGCTTATCACAGTTTTATACCCTGGAGAGGGCTCATCGTGTGCCGGCCCGGCCCCCGGCCCAGGGCCACCCGCCCAGGCCGGTGGTCGCGCGCCTGCTCCACTTCAAGGACCGTGATCTCATACTGCGGAATGCCCGGACGGCTGGTCCCTACAAAGTGGACAATGCCTCAGTCTCCCTCTACCCTGACTACTCCCAGGAGGTCCAACGAAACCAGTTTTCCTTTATGGCGGTCAAGAAGGCCCTCCGGACAGAGGGTATACAGTATGCTTTGTTCTTCCCGGCACGCCTGAAGGTGATGGTGGATGGGACTGCAACCTTCTTTGACAGCCCCGACGACGCTTGGCACTGGCTCGAACAGTATCGCGCTGGCAAGGATGGCCCGGGACGATGGGACTCAGACGCCGAGATGCAACCAAGACCTCGAAGAGGCCGACGCATCAGGAAACGTGGGGCGAAGGGACAATCGCCATCAACTTCCCAGACGGGGCCGGAGAGGCAGGCGGCGCTACAAGCGGTAGCGATCATCTCCGGAGCGGCGACTACGTCCCAGCTGGAGGAAACAGCATCCCACCAGGGGTCGGAGGAGGTGGGCTCGGAGGGATCCGAAGAGGACAATGACCATCTGCCCGAGGTTACTCCACGGACTGCCGATGGCCTGCTGGACGAGTGTTGACACCTGACTCCAACCTGTGAACAGTAAGGGGGAACATACGGACAGTGGGGCCAGACCGCTGAACGGAGCGGACATGGTCCTGCAGGAGGGAGCGGGGGACTGCGTCCCCGGTTTGCGTGGGAGGGCATCCTTTTGGGGGGGGGTGATTTGTTTGGGGGGGCACCTTGGGAGCGGGGCGCTGCCGGGAGGGGGGGGATTTCACATATGAGGCCTGACTAAATGACTGGACGAGTGGAATTGTTGTCTGGCTCGTGCTGGTGCTGGACCACCCCCTCTACCTCACAGTTACTGTGAGACTCTGGTAGCTACCAGGGTATTTCCCTTAGTGGGTCTGTGTTTGGATAGGTAACTATGGTTTAGAGCCTGTTCTGGGGAAAGTTGGGGTGGAGGGTTGTTGGGGAAGTTTTGCTCAGGGGGGGGTTGTCGGTGTGCCCGTTAGACTGTGTCGGATAGTGCTCTGTGACATCCTTTCCTATGGCGACCCGACTTGAATTAAAGTGTGTCACTTGGAATGTGCGAGGGCTGAACTCCATGCGGAAACGATATAAAGTACATGCATATTTAGTTCGCAGAGGGGTCCAGGTGGCCTTCTTACAAGAAACACACCTTGATCAGACAGAGGGGCGGGTATTACAGAGGAGATGGAGGGGACAGTTGTTTTATACCATCTACTCTGCCTTCGCCAGGGGGACTTTAATCTGGGTGAGATCAGGGGTCCCTTTCCAACCTATGACCACTATTATAGACCCGGAGGGGAGATATGTATTGGTGTTAGGCCGCTTGGATGGCAGGGATTTGACCTTCAGCAGCGTCTATGCTCCAAACTCCGACCACGCCACATTCTTCGCGCGGCTTTCTGGGAAGTTAGCGGCGTATCTAGTTGGAACGGTGTTTATGGGGGGGGACTTTAATTCAATCACTGACATGGAACTAGATCGTTCTCACCCCCCGCTGGCTCAGTCGGCAGTAAGACGAGTGGCCAGGGTGCGAAAGGACTGGCAGGAGGCATGGGGCCTTGTGGATGTCTGGCGCGCGAAACATCCCGTGGATAGGGACTATTCTTTTTATTCGGTGCCCCATGATTTACATGTGCGGCTCGATGGCATTTTGTGCACTCCGTGGGCGCTGGACCTCACGTGCCATAGCGAGTACTTGGCGAGGACACTCTCGGACCACAACCCCTGCCTGATAACCGTGCTCTGGTCGCGGCAGCGGCAGGTGATCCCGACGTGGCGATTGAATCCGGCGACGCTGGAAGACCCCACGTTTGCAGCAGAGCTCGGGGAGGGTATAGAGCGCTACTTCTTAGACAACTCAGGGACGGCGTCGAGTAGGGCGCATGAGTGGGACGCCTTTAAAACAGTGGTGCGAGGGTCATGCATCTCGTCCGTCGTTGGGACGCGTAAGGTGCTGTTGCAGGATATAGACCGAGCGGAGGCTAGCCTACGCCAGGCAGAAATAGATGGCCACACGAATGGGAACGGCCCAGATGCGATAACGGCGGCACGCGAGGAAGTGGCCACACAGGTCGAGCGGCTCCGCTGCTACGATTATATAGAATATATGGTCCGAGCCCATGCTGAACGAGATAAAGTAGGGACGCTATTGGCCTGGCTGGCTAATCCCGCGGTCCAGGGCTCCCCGATATTGTCTCTGACCACACCCACAGGGGACCTGGTCTTTTCACAAAAGGAGGTTAACAACCAATTTTTGGAATATTATACGCTGCTATATCAGAGCAGGATGAGTGACCCCCCTGATGGTCTGGATAACTATCTAGAGGCCGCGGGGCTGCCACATATGGACCCGGAACAGGGCGCCAAGTTGGGGGAACCCATCTCGCCGGGAGAAATTAGGGCCGCGGTCAAACACATGGCTCGGGGAAAGACGCCGGGGGCCGATGGACTCCCGGTGGAGTTCTATGTGGCATATCTGGATATCCTGGTGCCACACCTGCAGTCGGTTTATCAAGAGGCGTGGAAATTGGGCAGGCTGACACCCACCATGAGAGAAGCGATCATAGTACCGCTACTGAAGAAGGGTGGGGATCCCACGTCCAGGGCTGCGTACCAACCGCTCTCCATGCTCGCAGTGGACTACAAGATCCTCAGTAAGATTTTGGACACGCGTCTCTTAGACCACATGGGCACCTTGGTGCACCCGGACCAATCGGTTTTATCCCTGCCAGGAACACCGCGACGTATATACGGCGATTGATCCGGGTCATGGGGGATGGAGGAGAGGGCTCGGTGGGGACGGCAGTGCTGTCGGTGGATATCGAAAAGGCGTTCGATAGCGGTGGTCGTATTTGTTTCGAGTGTTGAGGAGATTTGGTCTAGAGGATCATTTTATACGCTGGACCAGTCTGTTGTACAGCTCCGCCATGGCGAGAGTTCGCACGGGACGAACTATCTCGGCGGCCTGTCAGGTGGAGAGAGGTACTCATCAAGGCTGTTCTCTGTCCCCGCTACTGTTTGCGCTGGCAATTGAACCGCTAGCAGCGCATGCCCGCCAGGGTCGATTGTACGAGGGAGTCTTGCTACGCGGGGAGCCTCATCACATATCTTTATATGCTGACGATCTCCTCTTATACTTGGTTGATACAGGGGACGCCTTGCAGGGCGCCAAACAATTGCTCGGTGAATTTGGCCGCTTGTCGGGTCTGCAAGTGAACTGGAACAAGACCTGTTTGTTTCCCCTATCCCCTGGTGATCGGATGCCCTCGGCACTTGATGGTCTGAGGTGGGAACCCGACTGCCTACCGTATTTGGGCGCTCTTGAAGATGGTAGCGCTCCCAAGGATGCTTTATTTTTTCCGCACTTTGCCGATCTGGATCCCTGTTTCCTTTTTTCGGACGCTCCGGGCGATGATGACAGGGTTTATCTGGGGGTCTGGCAGATGACTGGTGGCGTTGGCCACCCTGATGAGACCGAGGGAGGAAGGGGGGCTGGCGGCCCCAGACTTCGAGTGGTACTATTTGGCAGCACAGCTGCAATTGCTTACACAGGCAGTGGCGCGAGAGTTTAGGGGGCCTGACGGACCGCGGGGTAGGGTCATCCCCAGACACGTACTGTCGTTTATCATTCTCCGGCAGAAGCTCCGATTGGACCAGCTCACCCTCGAGGAGCGCACCCTCCGGTCATGCTGGATGCGTAGTCAGAAGCGCACAGGGTTCGCGAGCCCATATGCCCCGGAAATCCCCCTGGGTATGTGCACGGCCCTCCCTCATGGTGGGGACTGGTCGGCATTGGCTGGCTGGGAGAAGTGCGGGCTCCCCATGATCGGGGATTTATATAGAGACGGTGTCTTGATGCCTTTCCCGGCCTTGTGGGAGGCCTTCGACCTGCCGAGGGGGGATTACTTATTGCACGCTGCCCTTGTGGCGGGAATTCAGAAACAATGGAAGATGGGATTGTCGGAACCCCCAACATCGTTGGGATGTCAGTACGTCACTATGGCGGCGGGTACGTTTAAGGCCATCACCTGCTTGTATCGGCGATTGTCCACGGAAAACCTTTCCCCTCTGGATAGCTTGAAAGGTAAATGGGAGGGTGATCCTGGTAAGCCCATCCCCGAGACGACATGGTCACAGTTGTTGAGGCGGGCCTGGAAGGGCACGCGCAATGCCAGGTTTCAACTGGTCCAATTTTATACTCTTCACAGGGCCTACCTAACCCCGGTAAAGATCCAGCAGTATTTTGGAGGAACTCAATCGCTGTGCCCTCGGTGCAATGCAGAAGGCGCTGATTTTGGTCACATGTTCTGGTCCTGTGTGGGGTTAGGCTCTTACTGGGTGGATGTGATGTCATGTTTGAACCGAGTGACGGCGCGTGAGCTGGAAGCTGAGATGGGAACCTGCCTTTTGTTGTGGTTTCCGCACACCCCCAACACTAAAGTAACGAGCAAATTTTATGATTTAGGTTTAATTATGGCGAAAAGGGAACTTACCATGCACTGGAAGACGAGGACGGGTCCTAGCTTTGGGAGGTGGAAGGCGAGCTTCCAGCGCTGGGCGGGGAGTGAGGCGACGCTTCGGCTCCAGCTGGCCAGGCGTTCCTCTAATGACAAGGCGAGAAGTTGCAAGGGCCTGGGGAGCGTTAGTGACGGAACTCCAGTCCCCGGTTGAGCTGGACGACGGAGACGAGGTGCTGGCAGATGTGGATCAGGGAGTGAGGACCAGAGCAGGGGATCCCGGGAACGCAGAGAGGAATGTTCTAGATGGGGACACTTAAGTACATATAGGGAGGGGCTAAGCGCTGCACGACACATTTAGAAATACTGAGAGTTCAGGAGGGAGACTCGGAGCACATGTGAACAACCAGATGGAATCCACTACCTATTGAGATTAATGATGATGTTATCTCGCATTGAATTGGGTTAAGCTTTGTGGAATCCAGGATTGCAGGCGCTTTGTAGCAAGGAGGCACTTGAGGGCACACTGACAGGGGGGGTGGGGGTAGAGGCGGAGGGGGGTGGAGGAATAAGGGGGCGGTACAACATTGAGTACCGGTTAATCCAGTTTTTGACAATGTATATTGAAATGCATACAAGTTCTTATTGCATGTGATGTTTCACTGCTAACGTGCTGTTTGCTGACTCAATAAAAATATATTTAAAAAAATATATATATAGATAGTTGAAAACAAATAAAAATTGCCCCTGATTTTGTAATTATTGCTGTTGCATTTTGTTTCCCTTCAAGATTTAGTACATTGATTGTCTAGGGTTGATCTGAGAGACATACCCCATAACTATGTGTCAATATTGACTGTGGATTGATTAATTTAGTTGAGTGAAAATAATAGTTGAAGACCACTGTATCTTAATAGTGTATAATACCCAGGTCTTTGACTTTTTGGGTCCCCCCATTTAAGTTAATGGTCATCGTAGTCCAGGGAGGCAGGATCCTAGTGCGACAGGACATGCTGCAAGAGCGGATACAAATACAGCCTGGCCCAAGGAAGGAGATGCGAAGTGGACGCCATCTCCCCATGACTCCTCAACCAGAGATGGGCGGACACCTGGGACAGGGACAGAAGCCAAGAAAAGTGACAAAACAAAGACAACTGGCACTTCTGGGAGAGGAACACCATGCCGAGATCCATGCGGAAGAGAGCCCCAAGGAACTTCAGGGACTGGGAGGGCACCAGGGAGGACTTCTGGTGGTTGATGGGAAACCCAAAGGAAACCAGGAGATGACACACTTGGTCCACATCCGACAGAGCCTGAAAAAAAAAGACGTTTCGTGAAAACCCTGGGTGCCAATGAAAGGCCGAAGGGAAGCACCCGGAACTGGTAGTGATGGGACCCCACAGCAAATCAGAGAAATTTCTGATCCGCCGTATGCACCGGGACGTGCAAATAGGCATCCATCAGATCCACGGACACCAGGAAGCCCCCTGGAAGCACCAGATGCAGGATGGACTGCAGAGTCACCATCTTGAATGAACGATGGAGAACGAATCGATTGACCCGTTGCAGATCCAAAACAGGCCGCAGATCCAAAGTATCCTTCTTGGAGACCAGAAAGAGGATCGAATAACAACCTTCGCCCCTCTCCAGAGGAGGAACGTCCACGATAGCCTTCTTCTCCAACAGAAGTGGCACAATCTCCAGCAACGCCTCCCATCGCAGAGGAAGACGGGGCATGGGAGTCACAAGGAAGACCGGAGGTGGAGGAGAGGAAAATTCTATCCGACAACCCTTCGATACGGTCCGAACCGCCCAGGCATCTGGAACTGACAACCACTGGAGCAGGAAAGACTGAAAGCGACCACCAACCGGCAAAGGCAGATAGTTATTAGGAAGAGGAAGAAGCGGTTCCAGCAACACTGGCAGGGGCCTGGTCTTTGGCACCTCCAGGGCCCCCCCAGCCACGACCCCTGCCATGAAAGGGCTGCGAAGCACCCCGTGCAGAAGGCCCAAAATCACGACGGTAGCCAAAAACATGGGTGGACCGGAGCCACAAGCTTGGGGTTCTCCGCTGATTGCTTGAGCATCTCCTTAAGCTGAGGTCTGAACACTTTGGAACCCACAAAGGGTAACTTAAGGAGAACCGATTTCTGAGAAGACTCAGCCTTCCAGGAACACATCCAGATATGACACCTGCAGCAATCGAAGCACCAGAAGCAGCCGCAGCGGCACTCAAATTGTCAAAGGAAATATCCGATAAGTACCTGCAACTCCATCAGAGACAAAAGAGAGGTGGCATCCTCTCCATCCTGCAACAGAAGAGACAGGGCCTGAAAATCTTTGAGGAGAGACTGGACCATGTCATTTGAATATGCAAAACCCTCCAGAGGATAACGCTTAGACAAGAAGCGAGGGAAAGTGGATGTATCCACTTCCTTCCACACGTGATCCAGCACCTTGTGCACAGCACCATGCAAGGGGAAGGAGTCAGGAGCCGGCTGGTGATACTGCGTAAAGAAGTCATCCTCCAGGACATCCGACACCGGAGGAGTGAAACCCAAATTGTCCCGCACATGGGCGAACAAGTCAGAGAACTCAGCACCCTGAACAAAGTGCCCCCAGACACCCTCATCCTCATCAGGACCCACGAAGCACCTTGGAAGGAGGCCCAGCATCGTCCCTGGCCTGGAAAGCAGCAGCCACCACCTCATAAATGAACAGGCGCAGGGCATCAAGCGGAGCAGTGGAGGAAGAGGCATGCAAGTTCATGACTGGAAACAGCAACGTCCAAGAAACACCAAAACATGCACTCACAGAGTACGAGTGCATGAAAAAAAGGACCCCATTTTAAAGCAAACGAAGTTCCGAGGACCCGAGCTCCCACGGGACCAGGAAAAGGGGCCGGCACTTTAAAAAAGCAGCCAGCTGCCAGAATTTGCCCCAAGGATCCATCCCGCAGAAGCGGGACCACACGCGCTGCAAAAAAAACTACAGCAACCCCCGCCCGCTAAAGCAGGGCGCCGCGGGTCCGGCAAACAGGAGAACGGCCGCTGAAGCAGGCCGCGAATAAAATCCCCATCAGGTGAGCGTACCCGGCAGAAGCAGCCGCTAGAGCGAAACGTGAACCAAACCGGCACAGCAGGCAGCACAGGAGGGCACAAAGCAGAAAAAACGAAGGCGGCAGCTAAAGCAGGCCGCCACAATACACAAAAGAAAAAAGGGAACACTTACCCATAGCTCGGCTAGGCACGAAGGTAAACTGCAGATGCAGAAAACAAAAAGAACAGGAAGTTTCTCTGACAAGCTTCCCCTTTTATTGACACATGATGGTGACACCATGTTGGGGGAAGTGCTAAAAGCTCGGCTAGGTAATAAGTTTCTGTAGAGCAGACTAGCTACTCACTGTTAAGGAATGGGACGGGAAGACTGGACGGGGAGGTAATAGTAAATACTGTGGAGAGAAGCCAGGCATCACTGGGTGCGTAGAACACAGCGAGGCTCAGTCAGTGTAGTTGGTATTACACAACGAAACACGGAAGAATCTCCCCAGCTCGTCCGGAGACTCTGTTGCCATAACTGTGAGAAGCGGTAACGATCCTTACATATGCATTTGGGTAATGTTCGGCCATTCCACGGGTAAAGAGGCGATTAGTGGCTACTTGGCATTTCCCTGGTTAATGCCCGTTGCCTTCCAGTGGCGGCCATCTGTACCTTAGTTCTGGGGGACGAGTCGTCTTACTGCGTCTATGTTTCTCCACAGACTCAGCACAGTGATGTTGCACGATCATGGTGTACTCTTATTCTGGGTTAATAACGCTCAACGGGGGCGTTGTCCAAATAGAGACATCCCTTTCAGCGAGTAAAGAGATATACACAGAAGAGGCCCAAAACAAAAGGTCCTATGCCTTCTGAGTTTGAGGTACAATCCCAAGCATATATATATATATATATATAGCGCTTTCACAGTGAAGCACCATGTTCCATTTAACATTGGAAGATTTGAGCAATATAGTCTATAATCCCAAAATTGCAAGTCCTCATAAATCCCGAAAAGTTTCATGTGTCACTCATTCATATTTTATTCTATTAATAAAGCACACACATCATCTCCAAAAGGACATGCCGGCGCTAGAACTAATGCAAAGAAACTCTGCAATTAGATGCCTCCAAAGTGGAAACAGCCAGGTTTTCAGGTGTTACTTAATTAACACCATTAGCTCCTCCATAAGAGGCATTTCCAAGGAAATGGAATTTCAGAGAAGTGCTGCCAGATGGCCAACCTAGCAGCCACCCAACCTGGCTTTACAGAATTTTTTTTAGCGAGGTATTGGAGCTAGGGGTGGGCGGACATCCCTGTTCCACCCACGGAATGTGCGGAGATTTGCCCTTCCGCCCTTGCGCAAAGAGGGCGGAAATTTGCGGCAAATCTCCTCACATTCGGAGGTGGAACGGAAGTTGGCCAAGCGCCTCCCGCCCGCCGCCTGCCCGCCTCCCGCCAGCCTCCCGCCCGCCTTATTATATTGTATTTAAAAGCCTGAAATGAAACTTGAATAAAACGTACCTTATTGGCGCCACAACCTTCCCCATCGCGCCTTCATCTTGGAAACTGCGAATGCGCGGGAGCCTGCGCATGCGCAGTCCTGGCGAGGAATGCACATGCGAGGCTCCCACGCATGCGCACTTTCTCAAAAAAGCAAACATGCAAGGGGGCATGTATCATTTGGAGAGGGGCTTATGTAATTTTCAACATCACTGCAATGATTTAAACACACACCTCGACACTAGCAAGGCACACATGCATCCAGGCAATGAAAATAGTAAAGCACTGGTTTCTGCTCCCCCGCCTCCACTAACCACAAAGACAACCCAACTAAATCTCAATAATACACAAGGCCACTGCAATGTTAAGCTCTTTTCGTTATCACCACCATTAGCAACCTGTAATGTAGATTTCTCATAAAACCCAAACAGTTAAGGGGCCAAGAGATCCCCAAACCCAACCTAGCCAGTAGAAGCAAGGCGAACACAGACAAGGATTACTAAGCACGTATAAACAGAATTTGTTTAAAGAGGATCCTATAAAACTATATGCATCTACAAAAACCATATTTCAGGGAGTTCCAATCTGGAGTTTCTTACTAATGGTGGAGAGTAATGTATCTGTATTTGGGGCAGGGTTCAGTGGGGCAGCACAGTAAAGGGTGTGCGGCGTAGCCAGTGGGGAAGCGTTTGCGCCACCCAAGCTGCACGCAAGGCATGCCGCAGCTCTGCGAGCTGCCTTATCATCTGCTTATTAATATGTGCTGGGGTTGCTAGTGCATCACGCTTTTTTGACCCGAGAGGTGAGTAGGGTGTTAGAGCAAGCTGCAGTGCAGTCTTTCAGATACCAGGGGGTTATGTTCAGGAGCCCACAGTGAAGAGCAGGGTTTCTTATTCCCCAGCACCCCGATTGCCAGTGAGCAGCGGGTGTGCAGGGTCCCATGCTTTGCAATGGACAATTCGGTGCTGCAGGAGAATGCGAGAGATTGAGAAATGACCACCAGGCGCTGCATTTGGAGCCCGATTGGATTGTATTTATAACAGCCTACAGCTGCTTGTTGTGTTGTCTTGAGTGCTAGTGACCGCTTTGGCTGTCAGTAGGAAGGTTGCTGTTGTGCTAATAGTACGGACAGTAGTGGGGGAGGGGTCGGCTGTGGCTGCAATGTGTGGGTTTTCTGTGGCTGCTATACTAGGAGTGCATGTGTATAATCTAGATGCAGTACTGTGCGGTGGCTTTCTGTAGTACTGTGCGCACATCATCTGCAGTGCTAGCACCAGCATCCCTAGCTGCACTACTAGTAGTGTGTATGTGTGCACTTACTCTGGTTATGAGGACCTTGTATTTCTGTTAGCTGGCCGCAGTGCTAGCAGTGTGGTGGGTGTGCGCCCCGCTGCCACGATTGCCGTGGAGGCAACCATCACGGATGCATTCCTGCTACTGACCGAGGGTGCTGTGCTGACCTGGGCTGCAGTGTAACTGCATGTTCGGAAAATACTGGACTAGCAGCATGTGCTCTGGCTGTGGTACTAGTAGTATGTGTTTGAGCGCACTCTAATTTGACAGCAGTGCTAGTAATTTGTGGGTATCTGTTAGAACTGGGGGTCTCTAGTTGGCAGAGGTAGGTACCACTGTCCAAATAGGGACCCTTGCTTCTAGTCAGGGCAAGGAGATAACCCTCTGAGATAACCCCTGCTCACCCTCTAGGTAGCTTGGCACGAGCAGTCTAGGCTAACCAGAGGCAATGCGTAAAGTATTTGTACCAACACTCACAGTAACACAGTGAAAACACCACAAACTCACTCCACAACAGTTTAGAAAAATAAAGGTATTTTAATCTAAACTACACAAGACCAAAACGATAAAAATCCAACATACACAGTTCAAGAATATGGTTTCAAAAAGAGCTCTTAAGGTTGCGTTAAAATTCTTTAGGTTGCGATAGAATTCTCTACGTTGCGATAGAATTCTCTACTGATGCGTGAAAAGTTCACAATTGCGTCACGTTTACTCACAGTACCTTTTAGTTGCAACAAAGTTCCAAAAGCAGAAGCTGGTGCGGTGGAAAACAAGCGATGCGTTGCTCCTGAGACCCTGGGGAGGCGTTTGCGACAGCCCCGCTGCAGCAGCGGGCGTGTTGGGACGAATCCGGTCTGTATGGGGAGGAAGGCCACTTGTATGGATTCCAGTGCGTAGGTTCCGTAGGTAGTCTGTTCTCGCAAAGGCACGATGCGACAATCTCGTAGGGGCTGCGACGATCTCCGGGGTGACGATGCACGGTCCAGCGGTGATCCTCTCTCTCGCAGCTCCTCGATGCGATGATTCTGCGACGATGCTCGCAGCGACGTGAAGCGTTCCGCAAGCAAGCGGTGCGGCGATCTCACCCAGCGACGGCAGGCTCTGCGACGACACTCGCAGCGATGTTCGACTTTCCCGCACCGGTCTGGTGCGTCCCGCAAATGAAGGATGCGACGGCTCTGGCAGCGGCGGCAGGCGCTGCGACAATCTCGGCCTTCGTAGCGGCGGGAAACTTCTTGCACTGTCGGGGATGCGCTCCGCAAGCGAGCGATGCGACACTTTTCAATTTAAAAAGTCTCTCAAGCTTAGTTTCAAGCTTCCCAGCACAGGTACAACTTCCAGAGGCCCCACAACTGGATCAAGCACTCTAGGAAGGACAGAACTCTCTCAGCAGAGTTCAGGGAAGCTGGGGGTGAAGTCCTTTTGTTCCTGGGACTTCAGAACAGGGAGCCAGCTCTTCTCAGGCCCTTGGAGATTCCTTCAAGCAAGGGGACACAGCTCAGCAGCAAAGTCCTTCCCCTCTCCTTGGCAGCAAAGCAACAGGTCAGTCCAGCAGAGCAACAGCAGGACAGTCTTCCTTCTTCAGTTTCAGCTTTCTCCTTGGCAGAGGTTCCTTCTTGATTCCAGGATGATTTATTTTCTGTTGTCAGGGGTCCTGTACTTATACCCCTAAAGTCTTTGTTCTCTTGGTGCATGTGGGCCCTGAGCCCGGTCTAAACCAGTTCTGGGTGGATCCTGAGCACTTTGTTTTGCTGGCTGCATCTTTCCTTTCAGAGTGAGGGGCAGGGTCCTCAGCCGCCCAGCAGGAGGTGGAGCCAGCATTGTGGAAGGCAGGCACAGCCCTATTCAGGCCCAGGTGCTAACTCCTTCCACCACTCCAGTTGCAATTGCAGTCATTCAGCCTAGTGCTGACTCATCCAGCCTCCTGGGGAATCCCCCAGCCCCTGTCACATTCAAACCAGACAGTCAATACACAAACAGGCCCAGGCACACAGAAGGGTCAGACAAGAGGACAGCAACTTTCTAAAAGTGCTGTTCTCAAACACAGGATTTAAAAACAACCTTTCCTAAAAGATGTGTTATTAAATTCTGAGTTCAGGGATACTAGATACGTATGTCCTATCTTGTTCCTATGGGAAGAAATGCTGTTAACCACTGTAGCCAGCATCCCCCATGTTAACCTATGGAGCAAGATAGCCTTACAGTAGTGAAAAACGAAAATGGCTGCCATTCACTACCAGAGCATGTCACCTGCACTAGTACATGCTCTACCTTTTACATACACTGCACCCTGCCCAGGGGGGTACCTTGGGCCTTCCATAGGGGTGACTGATGTGCACAAAAAGGGAAGGGTTAGGCCTGGTCAGTGGGGACACTGACCAGGAGGACATGGCAGTTCTAAACTGCACACAGGCACTGCAGTGGCAGGCCTGAAACATCATTTTAGGGCTACTCCTGTGGGTGGCACAATCAGTGCTGCAGGCCCACTAGTAGCATGTGTCATCACCAGCCCTGGCACACCCAGTGCACTTTACTAGGGACTTCATGGTGATACAAATATGCCAAACATGTATATCCAATCAGAATAACAATTTACATAGGGAGCACTTACACTCTGGCACTGATCAGCAGTGGCAGAGTGTCCAAAGCATCTAAACCAGCCAAAACGAAATCCAGCACAGCATCAAAAATACAGGAGGTAGAGGCAAAAAGATAGGGGAAAACACGCCAAAGATGCCAGGTCTAACACGTGTCCCCTCCAGCTGAAAGTGGGGAGAACTGCCCACCCTCTTGGGAGTTTTCTTCACTAAGACGGAAAAATCTGGGCAGACCATCAGCTTTGGCGTGTTCTGTGCCAGGGCGGTGTTCCACCGTAAAGTCCATTCCCTGTAGGGAGATGGACCACCTCAACAGTTTTGGGTTCTCACCCCTCATTTGCATTAACCATCTGAGGGGCCTGTGGTCGGTCTGAACACGGAAGTGAGTCCCAAACAGGTAGGGCCTCAACTTTTTCAGAGCCCAGACCACAGCAAATGCTTCTCTCTCAATCGCACTCCACCTCTGTTCCCTGGGGAGTAGTCTCCTGCTAATGAAGGCTACCGGCTGGTCTCCTCCCTCCTCAGTGATTTGTGAGAGTACTGCTCCCACACCATGCTCTGAAGCGTCTGTCTGTACTATGAACTCACTGGAAAAGTCAGGTGCCTTGAGCACCGGTGCTGTGCACATAGCAGTTTTCAGGGTTTCAAAAGCAGTTTGGCAGGCGTCAGTCCAGTCAACTCTTTTGGGCAACTTCTTGGAAGTGAGTTCTGTCAAGGGGGCGAAAATTGTGCCATATCCCTTGACAAAACGTCTGTAATACCTGGTGAGTCCTAAAAAGGCTCTCACCTCTGTCTGGGTCTTGGGGGGCTCCCAAGCCAGAATGGTATCAATCTTTGCCTGTAGGGGCGCCACCTGGCCGCTCCCCACCTGGTGTCCCAAATACACCACCGATCCCTGCCCTATCTGGCACTTGCTGGCCTTGATAGTGAGGCCTGCCCTTTGCAGAGCCTTCAACACTTCACAGAGGTGTTGCAAGTGTTCCTCCCACGTGGAGCTGAACACAGCAATGTCATCCAGGTATGCGGCGCTGAATTCCTCCAGCCCGGACAGTACCTGGTTAATCAGTCTCTGGAAGGTGGCAGGGTCATTTTTCAACCCAAAGGGCATGATTCGGAACTGGAAGTGCCCCGCTGGCGTTGAAAATGCTGACCTCTCTTTGGCCCCATCAGTTAAGGCAATCTGCCAGTACCCAGAAGTCAAATCAAATGTACTGAGGTACTGGGCAGCTCCCAACCGATCCACGAGCTCATCAGCTCTGGGGATGGGGTGTGCGTCAGTCTTCGTGACCGCAATGAGCCCACGGTAGTCCACGCAAAACCTGAGTTCTGGAGAGCCACCGGGCGTAGCAGCTTTCTTGGGCACCAAGACCACTGGGCTAGCCCAGGGGCTGCTGGAGGGCTCAATCACCCCTAGCGCCAACATCTTGGAAACCTCTTCCTTGATGCTGGCCCTGACCTTGTCAGCTACCCTGTAAAATTTGTGTTTCACAGGCAGACTGTCTCCAGTGTCCACATCATGGACGCACCAGTTGGTGACTCCTGGGGTCAGGGAGAACAGGGAGGAGAACTGACCCAACACTTGGCGACAGTCACTCTGCTTTTCTGGGGTCAGGGTGGGCGAGAGGACCACACCATCCACTGACCCATCTTTCTCCTTAACTGCCAGGAGGTCAGGGAGAGGATCACTATCCTCTTCCATTCCTGCATCTGTAGCCATGAGCATAGTCACTTCAGACCTCTCAAAGTGGGGTTTGAGGCGGTTCACATGCAAGAGTCTCAGGGGCTGACTGGGAGACCTCAGGTTAACCAGGTAGGTTACCTCACTCTTCCTTTCCACCACCTCATATGGCCCAGTCCACTTGTCTTGGAGTGCACAGGGCTCCACTGGCGCCATCACCCACACTTTCTGCCCAGGTTGAAATTCGACCAGAGTGGTATTCTGGTCGTACCATCTTTTCATTTCTTCCTGGCTTGCTTCCAGGTTCGCCTGAGCGAGCTTCCTGAAGCGTTGTGTCTGGTTGCGGATGGCCAGCACATAGCTGAACACATCCTGGGGGGTTTTCCCACGGGACTTTTCCCAACCCTCCTTCACCAGTGAGAGAGGTCCTCTAACAGGGTGGCCATACAGGAGTTCAAAGGGACTGAACCCTAAGGACTTCTGAGGCACCTCCCTGTAGGCAAACACCAGGCATGGTAACAAGACGTCCCACTTCCGTCTCATGGGCTCCGCTAGGCCCATAATCATACCTTTCAGGGTCCGGTTGAACCTTTCAACCAACCCATTTCCTTGAGGGTGGTAAGGAGTGGTGAACTTATAAGTTACCCCACACTCCTCCCACAGAAACTTCATGTACTTAGAGATGAAGTTGGTACCCTGGTCGGAGACCACCTCTCTGGGGAACCCCACACGGGAAAAGATCCCCATCAATGCACGGCCCACCACGGGTGCTGTGATTGTCCTGAGAGGGACTGCTTCCGGGTACCGGGTGGCATGGTCCACCAAGACCAGAATGAACCTGTTGCCTAAGGCTGTCCTGGGGTCCAGGGGCCCTACAATGTCTATGCCAACCCGCTCAAAAGGGGTGCTCACTACTGGAAAGGGTTGAAGGGGTGCCTTCAACTTTGTTCCAGTCTTGCCACTGGCTTGACAGGTTTGGCAAGATCTGCAGAAGGAACCAACGTGCTTTCTCATCTGGGGCCAGTGGAAGTGGGTGACAAGCCGGTTTAGGGTCTTGTCTTGCCCCAGATGTACTGTAAGAGGCACGTCATGAGCCAGACCCATTAGGAAGTTTCTGAAGCGCTCGGGTACCACCAGCACACGGGCTGCACCGGGCTCAGCAAACTTAGGCTCGCTATATAACAAGTCATCTTCCCAGTACATAAAGTGATCTCTGGCTGCTCCACCTGCTGCCTGATCTACAGCCTTTTGCCACAGACCAATGAGGGAAGGGCATTCTTTCTGCACCTGGCAGAATTCCTCCCTGGAGGGACCACCTTCCTGCTGCCAATGGGTCAGCTCAGGTAGGTCTCCCAGTTCGGCCACCTGTTCCCCTGTAGGTTCCAAGGCATCCCCCTCAGGTTCTGCTTCTTCTTGGACCGTGGGAACGGCTGGGGCTGGTTTCCCGTGCCCTTTGCCTCTTCCTCTCCTGGCATTTCTCTGGGCCACTGTTTCAGGCTCCAGTTCTGCTGAATCCCCCCTACTGGCTGTCATAGCACGTGTGGACACACAGATCCACGCAGGCAAACCTAACATCTCCAAGTGAGTTCTGTGTTCTACATCCTTTAAGGGAGAACTCTCCAGGTCGTTACCTAACAGACAGTCTACAGGCAAGGCATCACTGACAACTACATCCAAGAGACCAGAGACTCCCCCCCATGCAAAGGGAACACGCGCCAGCTTGCAGAGGCGCACTGAGCTGTCAGCTGCCACTACAGGGCGGAGCGCACCAGGGATGATTTGCTCTTCAGACACCCACTGACACCTCACGGATGTCACGCTGGCTCCTGTGTCTCTCAGAGCCTCAATCTCCCTCCCATTGATGGTCACCTTCTGCCCATATTTCTTAGTGTTAGAGGGCAGTAATGTTTCCTGGACCACCTCTTGGTCTCCTAGAGAGACAAGGGTCATAACTGCTAGCTCCCCCCAGTCACTAGAAACCAAATCCCCTCCCAAAGCTACACTAGCTAACGCTGGGGCGGGGGCACCAGTGGGTGCTTGCTTCTTCTTGGGACATTTTGGAGCAATGTGGCCCACCTCATTGCAGTGATAGCAGGTAGGGGGGCTTTGGTTATCCCTTCTATCTCTATTGTCCCGCCTGCCCTTAGAGGGCCATGGCTGTTTAGGCTTGGGGGGTTGGGATTCCTTTCCCTGGGAATTATTTTGGGGCCCTTGTGATAACTCCTTTTGATTACCCTTGCCCCCCCACTCTTCTGCTGGGGACCCTGCCCACCTTTGGCTGCGGTACCCATAATTCCTCTGTGGACCCTGATACTGGTCCAGCGGGTTTGCCTCCTTAGCAAGCTCAATGGGGTCTGTCAGCTTGCTGTCTAAAAGATGCTGGTGCAGCTCTGGAACACAAAGACTACTCAAGTGCTCCCAACTGATTAAATGCAACAACCCCTTAAAATCAGTTACTTTACTGCCCTTCATCCAACCTTCCAGTGCACGCGAGTACAAATTCACACACTCCATCCAAGTCTCAGACTCTCTCTTCTTGGAGTTCCTAAACTGCAGTCTGTACTGCTCTGGAGTAAGGCCATACCGGAGACATAGGCCTCCTTCATATTGGGGTAGGTCATGGCACCTGCTAATTCTAAGGGCTCTAGAGCACTCCTCCCATAAACCTCAAAATGTTTCCACAGGCCCGCCCCCCAATGCTGTTCAGGCACACCATTCATCCTCAATGCAATCTCATACGAAGTGAACCAGGCATAAATATCCTCACTCCTATGGTAATTCTGCACCAGGTCCTTGGGAATGTATACTTTACCCCCCTGCACTGGCTGCGCGCTGCCACCATTAGAACTGGCATCTACCTCCTTGGCTTTAAGATCCAGTTCTCTCATGCTCAACTCATGAGCCAAAAGCAATTTCTTTTCCTCCAAGGCGCGGGCACATTTGCTCTCCTCCGCCGCCTTTTCTCTCTCTTTATCCATTTCAAATTGCTCCATTTTCATTTTCATTTTCAGAACTTCCAACTCATATTCTCTGACTCTCTGATTTTCTTGTAACTTTTCTGGGCTGAGGCTCCTGCTGGAATGGTTGCTGCCAGCTCCTGAACCTACTCTGCCCACTGGCAGATCTGCAACTTGAAAACTATTCTCTACATCCACATCATTATTTCCCTCTTGTGCCTCCCAATGGGCCTTCAAGATTTTCTGCAGCTCCTCTTTCCTGGCGCCTTTTGCGGGGCACCCAAATTTCTGGCAGAAGTGCTTAAGATGTCTTGCTGGGTAGGAATACAAATCCTCAATGGAAAACTCTGGCACTACTTCTGCCCCCTCACTGAGTGCCTTTCCTTTTGCAGCCATGATGCTTTGAAGAGTTACTCAAAAATAGAATCAAAAATCAAAAACCAGTAGTATGCGGTGGCGTAGTGGTCTGCACTCACTAGTGATGTACACCAATTACTGTGGGTCAAGTACAAATACAAGTTCAAATCCCACCGCCTGACCACCAATGTTAGAACTGGGGGTCTCTAGTTGGCAGAGGTAGGTACCACTGTCCAAATAGGGACCCTTGCTTCTAGTCAAGGCAAGGAGATAACCCTCTGAGATAACCCCTGCTCACCCTCTAGGTAGCTTGGCACGAGCAGTCTAGGCTAACCAGAGCCAATGCGTAAAGTATTTGTACCAACAGTCACAGTAACACAGTGAAAACACCACAAACTGACTCCACAACAGTTTAGAAAAATAAAGGTATTTTAATCTAAACTACACAAGACCAAAACGACAAAAATCCAACATACACAGTTCAAGAATATGGTTTCAAAAAGAGCTCTTAAGGTTGCGTTAAAATTCTTTAGGTTGCGATAGAATTCTCTACGTTGCGATAGAATTCTCTACTGATGCGTAAAAAGTTCACAGTTGCGTCACGTTTACTCACAGTACCTTTTAGTTGCAACAAAGTTCCAAAAGCAGAAGCTGGTGCGGTGGAAAACAAGCGATGCGTTGCTCCTGAGACCCTGGGGAGGCGTTTGCGACAGCCCCGCTGCAGCAGCGGGCGTTTTGCGACGAATCCGGTCTGTATGGGGAGGAAGGCCACTTGTATGGATTCCGATGCGTAGGTTCCGTAGGAAGTCTGTTCTCGCAAAGGCACGATGCGACGATCTCGTAGGGGCTGCGACGATCTCCGGGGCGACGATGCGTGATCCAGCGGTGATCCTCTCTCTCGCAGCTCCTCGATGCGATGATTCTGCGATGATGCTCGCTGCGACGTGATGTGGTCCGCAAGCAAGCGGTGCGGCGATCTCACCCAGCGACGACAGGCTCTGCGACGACACTCGCAGCGATGTTCGACTTTCCCGCACCGGTCTGGTGCGTCCCGCAAATGAAGGATGCAACGACGATCTCGGCCTTCATAGCGGCGGGAAACTTCTCGCACTGTCGGGGATGCGCTCCGCAAGCGAGCGATGCAACACTTTTCAATTTAAAAAGTCTCTCAAGCTTAGTTTCAAGCTTCCCAGCACAGGTACAACTTCCAGAGGCCCCACAACTGGATCAAGCATTCTAGGAAGGACAGAACTCTCTCAGCAGAGTTCAGGGAAGCTGGGGGTGAAGTCCTTTTGTTCCTGGGACTTCAGAACAGGGAGCCAGCTCTTCTCAGGCCCTTGGAGATTCCTTCAAGCAAGGGGACACAGCTCAGCAGCAAAGTCCTTCCCCTCTCCTTGGCAGCAAAGCAACAGGTCAGTCCAGCAGAGCAACAGCAGGACAGTCTTCCTTCTTCAGTTTCAGCTTTCTCCTTGGCAGAGGTTCCTTCTTGATTCCAGGTTGATTTATTTTCTGTTGTCAGGGGTCCTGTACTTATACGTTATGTTATGTTATGTTATTTATGGGTCTTGTATAGCGCAACGGCTACTCCAAAGGAGTGTCCCGGCGCTTTTGTGCTCCAGACCCAGAAAAGAGACTAAAAGACATAACAACACAGGAAGCTAAAACATAGGATGAGGAAAGCAGAGCTCTAATCAGAGAATAACCAAGTCTTAAGACCCTTCCTAAAGGCCAGCAGATTGGATGTGGACCATAAGGACAAGGGTAAGGAATTCCACAACTGAGGGGCCAGGAATCTAAAGGACCGCCCTCCCAGGCGTGCCGTCTTTATACGTGGAACTGCAGCCAGTGCTAGGGACTCCGATCTTAAAGATCGCGTCGGCCGGTAAAAAGCCAGCCTCTTCTGTAGGTATTTTGCACCCGTGGCATGCAGTGCTTTGTGGGCTAATGTCAAGGCCTTGAACATTATCCTCTTCCGTATGGGAAGCCAATGGAGGGATTGCAGCAGGTTAGAGGCACTGGCTCGACGATGCAGGCCGAAAATAGCTCGTGCTGCAGCATTCTGGGTCACCTGCATACGCTGTAAAAGGTATTCTGGGAGACCCAGATACAGAATATTAGCATAATCCAATCTGGATCCAATGAGGGCCTGTACAATTATTCTCCGGTGTTCCTGAGACAACAGAGGGAAAAACTTTCGAAGCATCCGGAGGATGCCGAAACAAGTTCCTGTAAGGGTAGCCACCTGGGAATTGAGCGTAAGCCCATTGTCGATTTTGATTCCCAGGTTCTTGGCCCAATTGGAAGCCTGAGCTGGAGGGAACTTGTTGGCAGGCCACCAACCATGCCAGTCTGGTTCCAAGGGACATCCAAAGAAAAGTATCTCTGATTTATCCGAATTGCACTTGAGGCTGTTTAGATGGAACCAATGAAAAACAGCCCCAAGGCACTCACGGATACTTTCCCCATCGAATTCTTCGCTCTTACGGCAGGTGAAGAGAAGCTGGGTGTCGTCGGCATATGAGACGATCTGGGCCCCGTAGGACTCCACCAAAGTCGCCAGAGGGGTCATGAGGATGTTAAATAAAGTCGGGCTCAATACTGAGCCCTGAGGAACTCCGGCTCCCAATGGCGGCATTTCGGCAGATCCAGGAGGGGCCCAGACCGTTTGTCGGCGGTTGGCTAAGAAGGAGCAAAACCAATTGAGCACCGTCCCCCCTAGACCGATGTCATGAAGTCTTATGAGGAGATCCTCATGGGGGACGGTGTCAAAAGCCGCCGACAGGTCTAACATGACCAACATCACCCTGCCTCCGTCATCCAGCACCTCCTTTACAATCTCTGAGACTTCCAAAAGCTCCGTCTCGGTACTTAAGTTGGATCGAAAGCCCGATTGAGACGCGTGGAGAAGCTCATTTGACTCCAGGAAGTTGGAAAGCACGCTATGGACGTGCTTCTCCAGGATTTTAGTCAGTGCTGGAAGGAGCGAAATTGGTCGATAGTTGGACGGGACTTCTGGGGCAAGGTTAGGCTTTTTGAGGAGAGGAATCACCATAGCCTGTTTCCAGGAAAGTGGCAGAACTCCCTGACTCAGTGAAAGGTTGAGAATAGGATTGGCTAATGGGTTGACAACATCTGCCATTCTAAAGTCTTTGTTCTATTGATGCATGTGGGCCCTGAGCCCGGTCTAAACCAGTTCTGGGTGGATCCTGAGCACTTTGTTTTGCTGGCTGCATCTTTCCTTTCAGAGTGAGGGGCAGGGTCCTCAGCCGCCCAGCAGGAGGTGGAGCCAGCATTGTGGAAGGCAGGCACAGCCCTATTCAGGACCAGGTGCTAACTCCTCCTACCACTCCAGTTGCAATTGCAGTCATTCAGCCTAGTGCTGACTCATCCAGCCTCCTGGGGAATCCCCCAGCCCCTGTCACACTCAAACCAGACAGTCAATACACAAACAGGCCCAGGCACACAGAAGGGTCAGACAAGAGGACAGCAACTTTCTAAAAGTGCTGTTCTCAAACACAGGATTTAAAAACAACCTTTCCTAAAAGATGTGTTATTAAATTCTGAGTTCAGGGATACTAGATACTTATGTCCTATCTTGTTCCTATGGGAAGAAATGCTGTTAACCACTGTAGCCAGCATCCCCCATGTTAACCTATGGAGCAAGATAGCCTTACAGTAGTGAAAAATGAACATGGCTGCCATTCACTACCAGAGCATGTCACCTGCACTAGTACATGCTCTACCTTTTACATACACTGCACCCTGCCTAGGGGGGTACCTTGGGCCTTCCATAGGGGTGACTGATGTGCACAAAAAGGGAAGGGTTAGGCCTGGTCAATGGGGACACTGACCAGGAGGACATGGCAGTTCTAAACTGCACACAGGCACTGCAGTGGCAGGCCTGAGACATCATTTTAGGGCTACTCCTGTGGGTGGCACAATCAGTGCTGCAGGCCCACTAGTAGCATTTGTCATCACCAGCCCTGGCACACCCAGTGCACTTTACTAGGGACTTCATGGTGATACAAATATGCCAAACATGTATATCCAATCAGAATAACAGTTTACATAGGGAGCACTTACACTCTGGCACTGATCAGCAGTGGCAGAGTGTCCAAAGCATCTAAACCAGCAAAAACGAAATCCAGCACAGCATCAAAAATACAGGAGGTAGAGGCAAAAAGATAGGGGAAACCACGCCAAAGATGCCAGGTCTAACAGTATCCTACAGTGTGCATACTATGGATGTAAAGAAGACATTGTGTACACTGCTGGGGGGGGTGTGTGACCATCCCTAGGTTCATGACGCCTATGTTTCAAGTCTGTATTACTAACTGCGTACCAGCACTGCTGCAGTGTGCTAGTAATTTCATTTCCAGTCTGGTTCCTCCCAGCCCTGCCTCGTTTGCGAGCTGTGTTTCCATACTTCAGTGACAGGCTGATGATATTAGTTGATTCCTGTAGGCGGGGTGGGCTTGTCTGGCGTGCTCAGTTCTCACACAGCCTCCCTCATCTGACCAGTGTATGCCTGAAACGCAGAAACCTTCCTTGGTTGCTTGCACGCTTTATCTTTAGAGGCGGACTTTCGCTTTATCTTTAGAGGCGGAGTTCTCATGAAACATCTAAGCCCTCAAGCCCTCCACATCCCACCTCCAAATATAGCAGTTCCCCTTGACTCGGCCAGTAGTAAACATACATGTCCATGTTTTCAGGATGCTCGCTTTGTATGTTCTCTTTTGGGCATATGCCACATGTTTGCTACAATCATGTCTTCACAGGTGTTGTGTGTCTGCAGCATCTGTTTTCTCTATAAACGCCCGCCGTTAAGTAATGTCAGTCATGCCAATCCTCCCGATTCAGGCGGGAGACTACCGATTTGAAGGTTAGTCTCTCGCCTCCCAATTCATGCATCCAGAAACCCGATGCCACAATGATGCACATGGTGTAAAGGCAATCTGGTCCTTCTGAGAATGTGTACAGACTCGGAGCCAGATGGGTTCCTTAGAGTAAGATGTAACCTCACCAGCTCAATTGAATACATGGATATTTGAAGTAATGCTTGTCTGTGTTCGCCTTGCTTCTACTGGCTAGGTTGGGTTTGGGGATCTCTTGGCCCCTTAACTGTTTGGGTTTTATGAGAAATCTTCATTACAGGTTGCTAATGGTGGTGATAACGAAAAGAGCTTAACATTTCAGTGGCCTTGTGTATTATTGAGATTTAGTTGGGTTGTTTTTGTGGTTAGTGGAGGCGGGGGAGCAGAAACCAGTGCTTTACTATTTTCATTGCCTGGATGCATGTGTGCCTTGCTAGTGTCGAGGAGTGTGTTTAAATCATTGCAGTGATGTTGAAAATTACATAACCCCCTCTCCAAATGATACATGCCCCCTTGCATTTTTGCTATTTTGAGAGTATGCACCCATCCTCCATGTATTTCTGCATAAGCGAGTTCACAAGTTCCTTGAAAATGCACCATTTGCCCACTCTTTTTTCAAACTTTTCTCGGGGGAGAATGCCCCCAACTCCCCCGTGGGTGGTTCAGGCTCGCTCGCTCGCCGCAGTGAAGCATGACAATTGTTTTACACCCCACCACTTTCAAATGTCACCATTATGTTGACTTGTCATGCATTTATGAAATTAATACATATGACTCTCTTCCTGGAAGTGAGCATGCTACATTCTAATTACAGGTGTATGTATGACCTATTTCTATAAAGCAGAAGTTATTTCTTGAAGAGGGCAAAACAAATCTCTTCCAGTTACTCCTGCGACCCATTTAGTGTTATGCCTGAGCTGTTTTGTGTTACATGTTATTCAGGTTGTAATACACATGCATATTTCTCCCTCTTATCGAAGTTGAAATGTTGGCATGTATGGTAATGTGTAAACACAATAATGAATATATAACTTATAAATAGGCTGGGGGTTTTAGGTTTAAACCTATAATAACTGATAAAACCCCACTGAAAGAAAAATAGCCCTCACCGGTGAAAACCCAGAAGAGCCTTTCCAGAAATTTTAGCCCTTCCTGATGCTCCTAACTCCCCTGCTCGGCTCTCTCGGCTCAGCCCTCCCCCCTCTGTTAGGACCCACAAACCCAAGCTCTCAGTAGTTTATCTTAATACCCGTTCCTTGGTGAGCCATCAGCTTGACATATTTCAACTTTTGGGATCCGAGCAACCTGACCTTTTACTCCTTACCGAGACTTGGCTCAATGAGGATTCGTCCCCCGATATTCTTGCGGCTATTCCGCCGGGCTACTATATCCTCCAGGCAAACCGCTCCCCTGGCAAACCTGGCGGAGGTGTGGCAGCTATTATTAAGCACTCAATTCGCTTTTCTCCTGTAGTCATTCCGACTATTCACATGACTGACTGTCTGGTATTCAGGCTGGAGCAGCCTGGCCCATCTTTTATATGTGTCCTGGTTTATCGCCCTCCCCAGCCCATGCCCAATTTCTCTGCTCTGTTTGGCGATCTCATGTCTCAACTAGCTGTCAATAACACGAATATCTTGGTCGCTGGCGATTTTAACTATTGGTCCTCTGACCCTCATGAATCCCCATGCTCTTTAGCCTTTTCCGACCTTATGTTGGGCCTAAACTGTTCCCAGCACATACATTCACCTACACACATTAAGGGCCATATTTTGGACCAGGTCTGGACCTCTTGTCTGGACATTTCCACTCCCCTGGTCCTTCCCTGCTTATGGTCCGATCACTTAATGATCACCTTCTCCCTAGCTATGCCCCTTACCGTCACCAATACCCTAGAGACTAATTTATTTGCTCGTAATTGGAGTAGAGCGGATCTTAGTCAATTCACCTCCCTTCTTAGTACTTCTGCCCCCTCTAGCCTCGGACCCATCGACACACAAGCTCAGGACCTGACTAGTTGGCTCACCTCTGCTTCTGACTCTGTGGCACCTTTAAAGTCGATCAGAGCCAGGTGCCGCCATGACGCCCAAAGGTGGTTCACTGAGGACCTTAAAGCCCTGAAACTTGGGCTCCGACAGGCTGAACGGCGTTGGCGCCGGGGCTATAGTTTAGACACAAAACTGGCATTCTCCATCTTACTCAAAGAGTACAAAGTAGCCATATCTTTAGCCAAGACTGTGTACTTCTCAAAAAAGATCCTGGATTCTACCAACACATCCAAAGACATCTTCTCCATAGTAGAGGAGTTATCCAACCCCAACAGAGTTACCATTACACCTCTTCCTTCTCAATCACTTTGTGATTCCCTCAATCAATTCTTTATCGATAAGATAATTAAGATTAAAAACAGTATCCCTACTCAAGTCCCGCCCATTCTCCCTCTACTGGACGCCTCCTGTCCTTCATTTGATTCCCATACCCTATCCCAGATCCCTCCTATTTCGAAGGAAGGCTTTGTTACTTTGTTACATAAAGTTTCTTCTGGCTCACCGAGCGACTGCTGCCCCCCCCATCGTTCTTCATGAAGCCTTCTCCGCATGGCCTGAACCCCCCCTGGCCCTTTTGAACAATTCTCTGGCCATGGGTGAGGTCCCTTGCTCCTTTAAGCAGGCAGAGGTGGTGGCTATCCTAAAAAAGCCTTCGGCAGACCCTCTGACCATGAGTAACTTTCGCCCCATATCTCTTCTTCCCTTCCTCAGTAAGGTGCTGGAGTCACATGTTACCAATACTCTCAGCTCCTTTATCGAGGAATCCGGTTTTCTGGACTCCCAGCAGGCCGGGTTTAGACCCGCGCACTCCACAGAGGCTGTCATACTCTCTGTTATGGAAGAACTGCGCAGAGGGGCCGACGCTAACATCTGTCAGGCCCTGGTCCTGCTGGATCTGTCAGCCGCCTTTGACACGGTCGACCATGATATTCTTGTCGACCGTGTCAGAGAAGCTGGCATTCGGGGTACTGCCCTTAACTGGGTCCACTCTTTCTTGTCTGAACGCAAACAAGCTGTCAGGCTGTCTCAGTTCTCAGCTGGCCAGGTTGGGCTAACCTGCGGCGTCCCCCAGGGATCCTCCCTGTCCCCACTTCTTTTTAATCTATATTTGGCTCCCCTGATCCGTTCCCTCCCCAGCCTGAATGTCACCGCGTTTAATTACGCGGATGACATTCAACTGGTCTGTACCATCGACCCCTCGGATCAGTCAATCTCCACTTTCCAAACCACCCTCTGTCTTATCAGCGATTGGATGAGCTCAAACCACCTTAAGCTCAACCCCGACAAGACCGAGCTAGTTATTGTCGGGGAATCTCCTAACCTTTGGCAACCCTCCTTTTGGCCAACAAGACTGGGCAGCCCACCTTGCCCAGTCAACTCTGCTAAAAGCCTGGGGGTCATTATTAGCAGCGACCTCTCAATGAAGTCCCAGATCAGTGCGGTAGTATCTTCCAGTCATTTCCAGCTTAGGAAGATCCGTAAAATCTCCCGCCTCCTCACCACCGAGGCCCTCACTTTGGCTTTATTGGCGTTAGTCATTTCACGACTCGAGTACGCAAATGCACTTTATGTAGGCATTCCCGACTATCTGGCCAAAAGACTGCAGTTGATCCAAAATCAGGCCGCCCGCCTCATCTCCCACCAACCTAGACATCAACACGTCCGTCCCCTTTTGAAAAGCCTACATTGGCTCCCGGTCACTGCTCGCTGCAAGTTTAAATTAGGCTGCATAATTTTTAAATCTCTTGCAGGCGGAGGCCCCTCATTTATCTCTTCCCTTCTCCACCCTTATGTTCCCTCTCGCAGTCTTCGTTCGTCTCAGCTGGCTTTGCTGACAGTCCCTAGATTTAAGAGGAAGAAACATGGTGGCCTCAGGTTTTCTTTTTTAGCTCCTTATTTCTGGAATGCTCTTCCCCTCTCTCTAAGGTTACCCTCCACCTATACTAGGTTTAGATCTCTTCTCAAAACTTTTTTGTTCACTGAAGCCTACAATTAGCTCTTTTCACTTTATTCTTTTCTGCCTCCCCCACACCAGCGCCAAGAAACCTTCAGGTGTTAGCTGCGCTATATAAGAATCTTTCACATCACATCACAACATATAAACACTGAAAAAACACCTGCACATCCACAAACTACATGCCATTCAAAGAAAGGAAAAAGAAAGTGAAATAGTAATTTTGTTCTTACTGAAGGGGTCAATAAAATGTAACTTTGTTATACAAGCTAGCAGTAAGAAAGAGTGGCTAACATTATTCTGCTTGAGTTTTGTTCTTTAGGGATGCCACTAAAATATTGTTTCTTCTTCCTTTTACTTTTTTCAGTTTTATGGCCTTTGGTCTAAAGATGCAGGGTTTAGTTTCATGTTCTATGTCTAGTTTAATTATTTTATAAACTGTAGTGAATCAGGACATATCAAACTCATATTTGATATTTTGGCTGCATTTGATTCTTTCACTGATAGGTAAAATGGCTAGTTTCATAAAAATCTTTCCTAATATGTGTCATCACATTTACCCACAGAGAATGGGTAAAAACCCTTAATACATCAGACCCTCGTTTCTAATGGGTCAGTATTGATAGTAGGTGAATTGCCAACACCTCAGGCTTTAAACATTAAATGCAAGGTATAGTGACAAGTATATATATCACCAAGCATCTGGGATAGTGGTGAAAAAGTGACACCAGACTTTGGAAAACATGGAACGCAGTGTCACTTGTTATGCTCTGCAAAAAAAGGTTCTTTCCAAGTTCAACAAAGATTGGAGTGATATTGTTTGTATTTGCAGTGATTCAGCTATGTATATAAAAAATTAGTCTGATGACCTGTCAAAATTGATACCCGAGCTGAAGTGATTCCCTGTAGGAGATCCTTGCCACTTGTTAGATGGTATGCTGAGAGCATCTTTACAATCTTCAGAGTTAATGTGTGTGTGTGTAAATGTATAGGCATTTATATAGCGCACTACTTACCCGTAGGGTCCCAAGGCGCTTCGACCGCTGCGAAACCCTTCCTGGCTTCCCTGAGAGATGGTCCCTTAATGGGTATCTCCAGGGTGAGACCAGGCATCCCCGGCGGTCTGGTGGGGCCGTTAGTGAAGATGAGGCAAGCTAATGCCCAGAGTTGCCGAGTGTGATCGCTGATCAGAGTGGGCACCGAGGCGAGAGAATTATCGAGTCCGCTGACCCTGGTCCAGAAACCTGCCGCGCCGGGAATCGAACCCTGGTCCCGGGCCGTCCTCAGCTCTCGGGTCTGCCGCCTCTAACCAGTGAGCCACACTACTTCACTGTGAGGGATTCTATTGACTTTTTAGTCCATTCTGGTGCACTGTTTTCTTATGCCCAGGAACTAAAACGCAAATATTTATCATTTTGTGCTTTATGTGGCATCAAAGAAAGAGTCATCCCAACTGTGTCCCTTAGCTGACGGTTCTCAGCCCAAGGGTCTATGAATGCTGAGAGGGCCTTTTCACTGAAGTTTACATGGGAAGGAAAGCGTTAGCGCACATGACCAAAGACTCACTGAAGAAGTATTGTATGGTGTACTACAAAAAGATTAATTTGCAAAAATCTCTTTGGGCCTCATATACACTATACGTACACTGTCTATATACCATGTTCTTTCAGTGCAGAAAGCAATCAATGATAAAAACAAAACGTTCCATAAACACCGGAAAAACACTTTTTCTGTTGTTTTTAGTGGCGTGAAAATGTGTAACCACTGAAAACAACTGTTTTTTAAGATATTGAAAACACTGAATAAACTCCACCAGAATTTACCAAAAATAGAAACTGAAAACAGGACAGCCTACTTATAAACCAATTTTTCTCCATTTGTATGAAACAAGTTGCACATACATCAAATCATTAGAGCCTTGGGCCTCAGATGTGACGATGCATCTTATGTACAACCTTTTGTAAACACAGCATCCTTCGGAGGAAGCAGTCTGAAATCAAACCACACATCTGCCCTGACAAGTATGACAGGCAGCAGTAGGTTGCCGCATCTCAAGGTTTGTGATCGATGTGTGTGTGTTTCATTTTCATTGATTTACTTTTCACCAGTTAAAATTACAACTGCATATTTGGAATGCATTTTTGCATTATGGTGTGGTAGCGCAGCTATTCTGAACAGTTTAAAAACATTCTCTTTTTATTCCTTTCTGATGTTGGCATTTAGTCCCCAAAGTCCCTAGAAGCATCTGCTGCAATCCGAACCGAAAGAAAGCTGCTAATGAAGGTGTTAGGCTTTTTTATTTGAGACGTAACGCCTAACACTACAAGAATATGCAAGAGAGGACTGGGGCATGTTTGACTAAAATGTAGTCTCTTCCTTCAATGGAAGAAGGATGCGCATGTCTCCACATCAATATGAGCAGCTTCCCTTGACATGGTGGAGAACAATATTCTCACTTTAATGACTGTGAATTAATGCCTCTGAATGTGAAAAGGACAGGGAGTGTAGAGGCGTATAAATGTTAACAGTTTCCAGCATGTGTGAGGCCCTTCTACCTCATACTTCACTCCCTCCACACTGTAATCACCCAGCCTCTAGGAAACACAACGCCCTTTTAAATGAAGTAATTAACCGGACAATGTTCACGTCAAAAGTGAAAGAATAATATTACAAGTCAATTAATTTGCAATTTCACCATTGCAATCATATGTGCACATTGCACGCATATAATACAACTCAGCTATCAAGCTGAATTGAATTATTTTGAAACAGTAATTATTTGCGACAACCTGTGTGCCTGCGGTTAATGTTTGTGTCCCCGCCAGGCATCGAAACCAAAGCATGCAGGAATAGCTTTGGAAAGATGCCTAAACACGCTTGGCTCCTATCAAAAGTAGCCCAACGCTAGGAAAGGTAAGGACAATAAATGCAAGCAGTGGCAGAAAGTAACAATCGTTAAGAATCTTAAGAAATGCTTCTACGCGAGCGCATGCTGCCTTCAAAGGGCATTTACGTGGTTCCTGTGCCAGTGACTTTGCCGCTTCCGACGCTATAGCGTTTGGAACCGGTGTCACTGCTGTTTGTGATTAGTGGAGGTGGGGTCAGGGGTGTCATGTGGTGGCGGGGACGCAGCAGTATTGGAGGACACAAAGTTCGTCCGATACAGTGAAAGTGAAAGTGGAGTATGCAGCGTTGTTAAAAATCATTAAATAAATCTTTCAAACGTTTAAAACAAAAGTGCTGCCACCACTTTACATATTTAGTGCGGTGTGCACGCTATCGTGAATACAATGAAGAAAAGAAAAGTACGCCTGCCAATATTCCAACTCAGGCGTCTTGCAGCTGAAATAAACAAGAAAAGAAGTCCTCAGATGAAGACATCAACACACGAGGACTAACAATATAGTACTTAGGCAGTGCTGCAGCCGGCCGAAACAGAAACGAAAAGCAGGGACATAAAGGGAGGATTACCAATAGGCAAACACGTTTTTGTGAAGGACAGTAACACAGCCAAATTAAAACCATCTGGCAGCAATGGGAGGAGTTCAACTGCTAAAGTATACACAAGAGGTCAGTCGCTAAGCGACAGCGCAAGCGCTGTCTACGCTCGACCTAAAAACATAAGCTGTGGTTAGTCGTTCCTTGTGCTCCTCCAGGGGTATGACCCACAGTAATAATGCATAGCTAGAGATATTTTCTCGAGTGCTTGTGCTAACTAGATTATGATTATGACGTGAGCTGCACTGCCTGATCTTATCCAATCACTCCACCGCTGATGTATTTTAGCTTGTGGTTATGTAGTCTAAGTTACTACTACCCCTTGAGTCTCAGCGTTAATTTGTTACTCTTGCTAATCTATCCTGTTGTATCCGTTTTAGCTTTTTAGTTGCTGTCGCTCAGCATTCTAGTTCTTTGGTACCTTGAGTATGTGTAACCAGTGCAAATTCTCTTTATAGTTGTTATTTTACTGTATGTTGTAAAGTAAACTCTATGCAGAATAACTCCACGTTTTATTAATAGAGATGCACATGCATTCTGTCTCAAAGAATGTTTTTACTATCCTTTAACCACTAGGAAGGACGTAACCCCCACTCTGTAGCGTTTTCACAGTTCTTGCAAGCTCAGGACACCTGTATGGTAAAGGCATGCTCACTTTACAAGATCTACCCCGCTGTTCTCACTGGTTCAGTCAGACGTTCCTGTGGTTGAACATTACCTAGTAATAGCCATGGAGATGCAGTCACATGTGTGAGCTGCGAGCTTATCCACACAGACCTATTTATAGTCAAACGGAAGTACGTAGAATTAGAATGTCTACAAAGAACCTATGGGGTCCGATTCATCAAGATTGGGTGGTGACTCACTCATGTGACCCTCATGGCGTACTCACGAACTCCAGAGCACTGCAAGAGTAAGTCACATCTTTTCACAGCGAAGACTTTGTGACTTGTGCCAGCTGTAAACAAGCTTTCTTATCTTTGGGTTTGTTACATGGGGTTTATTAGTCAGTCAGCAGCAATGTATTTGGCAGCTGAAGATGAATAGAATGTTTGTTTACAATCGGCAGAGCACAGATGTTGAAAATGCCCCAATGTGATGGATGTTAGCCTTGCTACTTTAAAGCACACACGCATGCTCTTGCCCCTCCCTCAAATCTCGTCCCAGGTGCTGGAAGGTTTCTTGGAGCCACTGGGCAGAAGGTCTTGTTGGCGCATATCAGGCAGATAACAAGGCAGGAAAACCCTGCATTGGTTAGGCTCCACATGGACCACTGGCCAGAGTAGAAACTAGGAGCCAGATAATGCACATTCTGATATGTCCAAGTTTCACTCTGTCTCAATTTCCAATTGGACATCTTCTGAAACCTTTACAAGTATGGTGGTAGGTCATTCACACTGCAAGGTCGGTCCAGACATGCTGATGGGCCCTTCTCTTTCGCGCCATTTCTTTGCTTTTACCATTCTTCCCACTTGTCTCTCCCAGCTCTCACATTGCCTTAAGTGGCTTATCTGAAGCACAAAATAAAGCGAAATCGTGTAATTGTCTGAAAGTGATTGGGAAAAGGATCTATTTGCGGTCTTATGAATACATTTGCATGCAACAATAGATCTTGAACCTGCACAAAGATCAATATTTACAAACCTACAGCTGTAATTGAAAATACAGGACTGTTCATCATATTTCTGGTGAGTATCCCACCAGACGCTTCAAATAACTTCCTTTCCCTGTCCACAAAAAAAGCAGCTTGGTGCGTGGCATAGATTTCTTTGCTTGGAAGGTATCTATCATCTCTCTGTACTGATCAGGGCACATGCCTTCTGGATGCTGTTCAACGAGAAGGTTTGCTATCTGTGAGGTGCACTGGCACTAAATAGTGTCTTACTTATTTATGCATGCCGAACAGAAGTCCAGGAGGACTTGATTCAGACCACATTTTTCAGGATACCTCCTGAAAGTCAACGAGATTCGCAGGGGTTCTTTGTATGTACACATTCTTTATTTGGATATCCGGAAGATGTGGAATGTACCAGTTAGGGTGAAAGGGGGAGGCTTTGCTTTATTTGCTAATGCATGGACAGATATAGGGGTCAGGCAGTCTTGTTTCATCAGCCCTCCTTCCTAGGAAAAAACGCTCTGTTCAGGAGGGCTTGCCACTTGTTGGAGGGATAGGCCAAGGGATTTTTCTGGGCTGTCACGTTTTGAACAGAATTGTAGGAAAGAAATGAGCTACGTTACATCCTTCTTGTTTTCTGAATCCTCCGAAACGTGGGTGGTTACCGGTGGATAAACTAGGTCTGGCGTAGACATCAGGGAGCCTTAGGTAAGTGGCTTTGTACGAGGACCCAGGCCTTTATATTCCTGGGGTGTCCTTTACCTGGGACATCAACTCTTCCCTTGCAGACTACACTGCCAGCACACAATCTACTAACCAGCCACATAGCCAATTGCCAGGATGATTAAACCTCAAGAATGACACCAAAAGATTCCTACCACATCATTATAAAGTCATGTTCTACCATCTATTTACAACAAACTAGAGCCACATTTCTGACCACCAAGCAGTGCTCAGGAGCTTGTGTGGGGTACCAAGTTACCCAAATCATATACAACATGATTTAGTAGTCCTGCAGACAACTGCACAAAATCCGCTTTTCAAACTAGAGAGGAATGCTAGAGAGCCACTTTAATGCTCCTCATAGTTTTCAGTTTTGAGATGTGGTATTGAACTTATGAGCCGAGGAAGCTGCCAGAATTGGAATTTGTGTAGGAAAGTGTATTATTATTATTTAGGTGAACAAGTGTTCACCTCGAAGGATCAGGCCACCTTCTATATGTTGCACCGATCAAATACAACTTGTCTCTGTCCCTGGTAAAGTAACACCAAGCCGTTAGGCTTAAATCAAAGGCAAGTACTTAAGCAGTCTGTACACTGTAGAAAGTCACCCAAAACAAATAAAACTCCCCAACCAAATTTGACATAAAGAGAATCATTTTTTGACAAAAATAAGACCGAAAAACACCCAAAAAATCAAATAAGGCGAATAGGCAACATTAATTTTTAAAGCTTTAAGTGAAAATAATGCCATGAAGCAGAGAGTGCCAATGATAGTGTATAGTCACGGTAGACTGGGACCTAGACATGAATCGAGGCCGACTGCGATGGAGCCCTGTTCGAGATAAAGGAGAGCGAAGGCTCACACCAGTTAATTAATTTTTAAAGTGGGTCATTAAGTGCTTAAAGAAACGCCTTTCCTGGAAAGCTTCTTCCTACTGCGTATGTTCCATAAGCCAGGTTTAGGCAGTTGCATCAAATGTCTCTTTTCCCCAGAAAGGTATAATTAAAGTAATTGAACAGCAGATAAGTTGAGTGGTGTGATTTGAATACATTTATTGAATTACTCCTCTGTGGCACCTTCACATGAAAATCAGGAGCTTTGATACTTGACAGATCAAGAAGGGGTGTAAATCTAGCAAAGCTGTGGGTGGGTTGGGGGTGGGATAGCAGCAATTGGCTGTTCAGTTTCAATGAGTTTGGTACAAATCGAGGGATGGGGGTTTCGTTTTAGTTTAGTTTATATTTTTAAAGCGCCTGAATCACCCCCCAAGGGGTATCTCCGCGCTAACAAACTGCTTTTGTCGGCCAGAGAGAAGAAACAGATTAAAACAGTGTAGTCTTCAGAAGCCTACGGAACGGCAGGTGATCAGTGCATTCCCGCAAATGGATAGGTAATTGGTTCCAGTAAGTAGATGCTAAGTGGAAAAAGGCTTAGCCACCTAGCTGAGATTTTTTACAGCGTGGAACCACCAGTAGAGATCTAGTCCTCAGCGTAACACCCTAGGTGGCGGGTATTTCATACATTTTTCTGCCAAATAACTGGGGCCTTTGCCGTTTAGAGATTTATGCACAATGCAGCAGATCTTGAAACGGATCTGCTTCTGCACTGAGTGCCAATGCAATCCTTGGAAGATGAGGAGGGAGGGGATAAGGGAGGGAGCGTTGGAGACCAGTCGGGCTGCAGTGTTTTGGACCACTTGCAGTCTGTTCAATGATGCTTGATTAACTGAGATCAGCAGAGCATTGCAATAATCCAGGCGACTTAATACTAGTGTCTGGATAAGGGTTTTCCAAGTGGACAGGGGGAGAAAGGAAAATACTCTTCGCAGGAGGCTAAGAGCATGGAAGCAAGCGCGGATGGTGGTTGAAGCCTGTTCCATCAGAATTAACTTCTGGTCCAGGTGGACGCCTAGATTTTTTAACACGATCTTTGTGGCCGGTGCAGATCCCTGCTCTGCAGGCCACCAGCTCGGGGACCATCTTGAAGGTGCGTCACCGAACAGCATCATTTCTGTTTTTCCAGCATTATGCAGGAGAAAATTATGCCTCATCCAGCTAACAATGGTCTTCATATCTTCTGAGAAGGTGGACTGAGCGTTAGGGTTGCTTTTATCAAAGAAGAGCAGGAGCTGAGTATCATCAGCATAGGAGATAGGCATAAAACCTAAATTCTTAGGTAATCCTGCTACAGGAGCAACATAGATGTTAACTAAAGTGGGACTGAGACAAGATCCGTGGGGTACTCCTTTAGTCAGTTCCATGGTCTCAGAGCAGAAAGGGCCTAAATGAATGGTCTGAGTTCTATGTGAAAGAAAACTCAGCATCCATTGTAAGGCTGTCCCTTGAATACCAATTTCACTGAGTCTCCTGAGCAGGATTTGATGTGAGACAGTCTCGAAAGCAGCCAGCAGGTCAAGCAGCACAAGTAGCACTGCCTGTCCTTTGTTTAAAGACTGTCTGATGTTGTCAATGACAGCAATCAGAGCTGACTCTGTACTATGCCTGGGTCTGAAACCTGACTGGGATGGATCAAGACAACTGGAGGCTTCGACAAAGTTCGAAAGATGTTTATTAATATGTTTTTCTAAAATCTTGCTCAGGAGAGGTTACAGTGAGATAGGTTGATAGTTGGAAAGGTCATCCATAGGGGCCTCAAGGTTCTTACATATAGGAATTATTTGTGCTGCCTGCCACTCAATAGGGATTTGACCTTTATTTAGCGAGAGGTTAAGAACAGAGCAGATAGGGGTAGCCAGCTGTTTGGACAGCAGTGAGGTGATTTCAACCGGGATAATATCAAGAGGTGTGAGGTGATCCTAGCTGGGATAATATCAAGAGGTGAGTCCGATTTAACAGTATTGAGTAAAGACTCTACTGCATCGGGCGTGAGCAAGGGTCATTTTTCAATCTTCTGCACATTAGACTGGGCAGGTGAGTGGTCAGCAGAGAAATCATGTTGGCAACTTCCCTCTAGGATGATTTTATCGTAGATTAAATCAATTTTCTTTGTGAAGTGCATAGCTATTTTGTTGCATAAGGCTTGCGAGTGAGCTTACTCATTATTACATGCCTCTGGATGAGTAAATGTTTTAAGTATCTGATATAGAGTTTTGGGGGCATTCCCAGCTTGCTCCAGTTGCAGCGCAATATGGGCTTTGCGATCATTTCTTATATTTTTATGATATTTAGACTAAGCTGTTTTATTATGTGCTTTATCTAGTGCATTATGGGAGAGACGCCAACGCCGTTCCAATTTTTTGCAGAGACTTTTTTCTGTTTTGAGGCTAGGAGAAAACCAAGCTGACTGAGTACGCCTGGCTGATCGCGTGCACTGCTTTAAAGGGGCTAACCAATCAATGGCCGTTGTTATAGTAGAATTGTATCAGGCTAGGCCACCCTCTACATTCTCTGTGTTGAAATTTCAAGAAGATGGAATTAAATCCTGAAAATAATCAGGAGTCATGTTGTGCCATTGTCTGTGCCAGCTCAGAGAAGTTGAGAACTGCGCGTCATGTGCCCTAGGGCCCCTGAGTTTGAGCTCAATCAGTGAGTGGACAGTCCATGTGAGAGGGCTTGTGGCGCCACATAGCACATTGGAAGACTTAGTGAAAATAAGATCTAGCGTGTGTCCCGCTGAGTCAAAACTGGAGCTTCCATACTGTTGTTACTTAGTTGCTCCAATATAGTTATTTTAAAGGAATCCTTATGCCCTATAGCTATATTCCCTCCTACCTTCATTGGCCTGTCAAGCCTTAGGGTGCAGCATCCCTCTGGTAGTGCTATTGCTATGGCAGGGGTGGGGCCTTCTTTGATCTTATTTAAATCTAACGTAAGTAGATCTGTTAGAAGCAGCAAGGCATCCTGCTTCAAGGTGTCTTCACTGTGAACTCTAAAATCACCCAGAAGAATAACTTTTTTTGTGGAAATGACATGCGAGGAAATGAGTTCCAGCAATTGAAGGGAAAAATCCCAGAGGGGCTCGGGAGGCCAGTAGACCAGGGCACCTTTCCAGCTGTATTGCAGGTGTAGGTCTATTCTCAAAACTAGAGCTTCCGTACTGTCGTTACTTAGTTGCTCTAATATAGTTATTTTAAAGGAATCCTTATGCACTATATAGCATTATCCCCTCCTACCTTAATTGGCCTGTCAAGCCTTAGGATGCAGCAACCCTCTGGAAGTGCTATTGCTATGGCAGGGGTGGAGCTAGGTTTCAGGCATGTTTCAGTTAGGAAACCAATAACAGGGAGTTTGGAGCATAGAAGGTCCCATATTTCAACTGCGTGTTTAGGCAGTGATCTCACATTACCAAGTCAGCAGTTCCAGTTATGGTTCCCCAAAGGATACTGAGAAAAGTATTCTGTCATTGCTTGGGAACTTAGCTGTCTTTTGTTGTTCTCAGGTATAACATTGTCGGAAAGGAGCTGGGTGGGTTGCAGGCTCTGAAATCTGCAATAACTGCATGCAAAGGGTCCCTCCAGTATCACAGGGGTACAGGGAGTGGCCTTTGCAAAATGGAGGCATTTGTTTAGGATACTTTGTCTAATCTCCAGGAGTTTCTGGATAGTGTAGGCACAAATAATTTATGGTGAGTACCTGACTCTGACATAAAACCTGCAGGGGTTCTAGCTCCTGGTGACGACCGGGAACAGGCGGGCTTGCCTTAGGTGTGACTTTAGCGAGCCAGCGGCACTCCCACTGCGTGCCTTGCCTGGCATGCCCATTAAATAGGGGAGGTCAGGTTCTAGAACGCTGACCTCCATGCCGTTCCCCCAGAAGAGCAGAGTGCAACTTCCTTCTTCACGCAGCCTCCTTCCACTCAATCGGGAAAACCCGAGGTGGACCGAGGAGAAATGCAGAAGGAGGCACACGGTGCAAGCACAGTAGTCAAGGTAAAAATAAAACTACAACAAGGTTAAAAGCACAAATTAAACAAGCATTTACAATGCAACGGTTTCGCCTTTTCAAAAGTTAAAGCTATTGGCATTGTAAATGACACAATTTGTATTTATTTGTTGGTTTTGAAAACAGATAAATAAATGGCATTGTCATTTACATTGCCAATAGCTTAATCTCTCGCAAGTGTGAGACCTATTTTACCCTACTGGACGAGCTCAGCAGACAGCAATTACTACCACACACACACACACCCACAGCCACAGACACCCAGAGCCACAGACACCCAGAGCTACACACACACAGCCAGCCACACACACCCAGAGCCACACACACACACACACACACACACCCAGAGCCAAACACACACACACACCCAGAGCCACACACACACACACCCAAAGCCACACACTCTCAGTTCCTTAGGTTTCCAGCAGTGCCCCTGTGGGCCTGACCCTGGGAGGTAGTTTCCAGACGCCCCTAGTTACCTGGCTGATGCATGAGAGCGGGTTGCAGGACCCATGGTATCATTGAACGGTGAGGGGGCAGTAAGGACCCTCCTACACACACAGCAGTTCAGCCCTAGTTGTCCTTTAGACGCTCGCCACTGACGTCTGATTCCCCTCCCCTCCCAGGCAGCCTGGACCCACATGCACACACACACTATGGAGGCGGTGGGCCTGCTCCACACCTACGCAGTGATTAGTAGTGTAGACCCGACCCTACGCTGCCACTCACAGTGTGATGCGCCCCCCCCCCCGCCAGCACCTGACAAGCTGACACACTTAGGAGGAGCCAGCTCATTGAAGCCCAGGGCTCAGTCTTCTGTCAGAGACGCGCACAGCCTGCATGCCCGGTGCCCCTGCCCCTCCGAGTCCCGGACTCTCCCTGGAGGAAGTTACGACACTTCAAAGGAACCGATGTGAAGTGCCGCTGCACCGTACCGGCGAGTGAGAAAGGGGATTGCTCCTTTGCTTATTTGACTGCAAAGGCTTCGTACCAGCTTCCTGTGGATCTTCGCATTCTCAAGTCGGAATCTTTATTTCATAAGAAGCGTAGGATATGGTTGTTCTGTCCTAAAGGTCAGGTGTTCTGTTGGTTTTTTTCTGCACACCCGCAGTGCTGGACACTCCTAGGAGTAATAACTGCGCTCTCTACAAAACATCATTCATTCACTACAGCTGACAGATCAGTGGGGCAGCCCACTTCACCCATAGGCTAACTTCACTGTGATTGACACATTCAGCTCTGTTACAAAAGTCGCACACCCACATGCAAAGTAGCTCGCTTTGTGCCAGGGACTTTAATGGCACTGCTTACTCTTTGAGACCAAGAAAATATTTTGACTTTCAGTAGATGTGTTTTTTTGTATAATAGTGAAGGCCTGGCACTCGCCCAAACATAAAGTTTGACAAAAATCATGATATAAGAAGTTACTGGCAAAGCCATAAGGCTGGTCGCCAACGCCAGACCTATTTCCTGTACCAGTACTGGTCCCCCCACCCCGCCTTTGACCCTATAGAAATAGTCTATTGTTATTTTACAGGCTATTGAGACTGCAAGTCAGGGCATCGAAGGTAAATAAGACCGGAAGTCCAGGCCACAAATAACTCTGTACTTCCTGTTTGTCTATGCCACTCTAGACTACTGACATCCCTGTGTCTATTCCACTTCATCGAGCTGTCTGTCTGGCTGCTTCCTGCTGCGGCTGTGAGCCGGGCAGGCACAGTGCTGCGTTCTGACTCACCGCGCTTGGCAAACTCTGTCCACCTTTTAAAATGTGAGTGGAAAACTCCTTGGGGTTATAAACCTCTGAGTGAAACCGCCAGGGTGCCCTGGTGTTTCCGACTCTGATGCGTGAGCACATCTCATTGCATGTGTTGTGAACCTGTGATTCAGAGCTACACTTGCTGGTTTTCTGAGCCAAGTGCCTTGGAGTGGGGACAGGTGGGGAGGAGCTAGAGGATGCGTGAAACAACACGGACAGTGGGAGGCAGAGGCGCAGAGGAAGGCAGATAGACACACGGACAAAGACACAGACCGGTGAACACAGACATGGATGTGCATACAAGCTAACTCGCATGCACACAGACACGAAGAAAACTGACATGCACATGCATACGCACCACCACCAGCAAACAGCCATGAACTTCCAGACAGAGAGACGGAAATACTCACTCAATGACGGACAAACAAAGCCGAAGAGATTGACCGGTAGACACAGACAAAGTAACATGAACATGCAGACAGGCTGACGGACACCGAAGAAAGAGACAGACTGACACAGACAGATGGACATTCACACAGACGGGCACAGACCGACAAACTGACATGGACCCGGTATTCTTTCTCTCTTTGTCAGCTTCTATTTTTGGTTAGTGCCTCGTTTCAAAGTGCTTATTTCTCCACCAGCTACTATAACTTAATATAACTTGTGTGGCTGCTCATCCTACATAAGAAACTTTAACAAGTGTGCCGCTATTGATTCGGAGGCGATATCGGGGTGGAGCGTGATGGACCACCACAAGGCATTATAGGTATCGCGAGGGAGTGACATATCACACAAAGGTGTGTTGTAGGAGAAATTTAGGAACTGAGGGAAACAGAATGTCAGAGGGTGGGCAAGGGGATGTGTTTAAAGAGTACAATCGCTTCCAAAGGCGCGGTGAATGTGGTGGCTTCGGGGAGCAGTTTGTACACACCTCCTGGATGTGCATCATTTACTCACCTTATTCAGACACCCCCCTGCCCTCCAGGGGCGGGGTCGCCGCTCCATGCATGGAGAGCTGAGCTCGGCCGCCGCTCTCTCCCTCAGCGCCGGGGATCCGGGAGCTGAGTGCGGAGGGGCTGCCAGGGCGCGGAAGTAACGACACGCGACACCGCCATGTCTGTGAGGGGCGAGCAGGCCCCGCTAGTCTGTCTTCGATGCTGACGGCAGCAGGTACCGTTATCTGCCAGTCTTTCTTCCCTACTATGAAGCTGGAGTTTTTCAAAGCGCAGGCAGGCACCCGCCTTTCAGACAGCTCCAAGGGACTTGATGCACGCGTGTTTACACTGCGCCTGGCTGCCTTTAAACCTCTGATGGAATTGAAGAAACAAGTCAGGTCCCGGGCCGGCCAGCCAATCACAGCGCGGCCCGGGGAATGACGTCACGGGGGTGTCCCGGGCCGGCAGCCAATCGCAGCGCGGCCCGGGACAAAGGGGCGGGGCTTAAAAAAAGCACCAGAAACGCCCCCGAATCGCGTTTTCAAGAGAAAGCGCGATTGACAGCCTCTGTCTCCCAATGGCTAGTCTCCATTTATGGAGCTAGCCAATTGGAAACAGAGGCGGTCCAAACATCCCTACTGAAAACAAAAGTTTTCGATCTGGGAGGGGCTTTGCCCCTCGCCAGGTCGAAACCTAAAAATACTTTGAACTCTAAGTATGTACGTAGAAATATATCATTAGTTGGAGAAGGCAGTAAGGCATAATGAGCACCAATTCAAATTCGAAGCCTAACCTTAAGCGCGTCCGCTGAGCGTTGTGCCTGGCATGCCAATTAAATAGGGGAGGTCCGCTGCTAGAACGCTGACCTCTGTGCAGTTACCCCGGAAGTGCAGAGTGCGGCTTCCTTCATCACACAGTCTCCTTCCATTCAATCGGGTAAACCTGTGGTGGACCGAGGAGGCACAGGGTGCAAGCACAGCAGTCAAGGTAAAAATAAAACTACAAAAAGGTTAAATGCACAAATGTAAAAATACTTTGAACTCTAAGTATGCCCGTGGAAATATCTCTTTAGTTGGAAAAGGCAGTAAGGTTTAGTGATTACCAATTCAACTGGTAACCGAAAAAGGGTTTGTGTAGCCCCAGAAATTATACCCAGAGGCGTGGGATTGGAGTTAATGAAGGGGCTAGGCCCTTCTAGCTCCTCTCCTTAGTTGATGCTTTTGCAAGGAGAGACCATGGAAGTAAGAAAGAGCTGAAAGGCAATATTTCTCTCCATGTGTCCTATACCTGGTGTGTCACACAGTTAGGTGCTTACTTTCCCTCCATGTTAAAGAACAGTAGATGTTTCAGAACCCAGGCTAATGTGCTGCATAGCTAAATACATATAAGGTCTCAAAGACGAGACCGATTGCATTGCAAAGGCTTGTTTTGGTAGGCACAGGGAGATTAAGTGATTTGCCCACAATTACAGGATGCGGAGTCGACTCCGAGGCTCGAACCTTGGTTTCCCAGCTTCAAAGTCAGCAGTCTAGCCGTGAGACCACATCCTCTCCCCATTCATGTCCTGCAGATCTAACCTTGGTGCTCAAAGGAGCATTTCTTCTCGGTGAATAGGGATGCCTGACAGATTGCTGCAAAGTACAAATTGTGCTTGGCTATATCATGCCTCTCAGTCTTGAGTAGAAAAATGGACAACTTAGTGGGTTCAAGCCCAAGTTGCTTAGAACTTGTCAAACATGTCGATCGGCCAAGAAACCACACAAAACTGACTCTGAATTTTCAAACCACTAAGAGGATGTCAAAAGAAACTGGTGCGAAATTCAAAATTCCGCTTTCCAAGTACTAGGTGCCATCTGAGATCAGCAACAGAAGGCACTGGACGTGCTTCAGAGAGGAACCAGTTGAAACTCAAACTGGCCTTTTAAAGAGTCTGAAGTCCAGGTTTCAGGAGGGCGGCTACTGGTACTGGGAAGGAGCAAATGTCTCTAAAAAAGTAGGTTATAGTCAACATGTTGGCCAAAAGTCTGGGGCGTCCGCTGGGCAAACGTGTTTCTACTAGGAGCTGGAAAACTAGGATTTGGAGTTGAGGTCCTATTGTATCTTCCTGGAGAGTAGAGTGCAGAGAGGCGTTTCTAACTGTTCGGTATGACTAGCCCCTCCCAACGAGACAGACTCCGAGGCGAGGGACTGGAGTGAAACGTAAAAAACACAGTTGCCTTCGTGAGACGGGCTGCATGAAGGACTCTGGTGGTGGTGGGCTGAAAGCAGGGCACTGGTGGCGGTGGGGCTGAAAGCAGGGCACTGGTGGTGGTGGGGCTGAAAGCAGGGCACTGGTGGCGGTGGGGCTGAAAGCAGGGCACTGGTGGTGGTGGGGCTGAAAGCAGGGCACTGGTGGCGGTGGGGCTGAAAGCAGGGCACTGGTGGGGCTGAAAGCAGGGCACTGGTGGTGGTGGGGCTGAAAGCAGGGCACTGGTGGTGGTGGGGCTGAAAGCAGGGCACTTGCTTTGGGGGGGCTGAAAGCAGGGCACTGGCGGTGGTGGGCAGCTCTTGTCATGCTCTAGGGCCTGGGGCGTCATGCTTGACTGTCTGGAAGTTGAAAAACAGGTCACAATAAAAGGGAATTATTAAATGTGACTCAGTGATGGGTACCTGTTCTCAGTGAATTGTACAACGGAACGAGGGGACAAGCTCCGAAGGGATAGTAAGCTGTGCTGTTCCAGAGAGACATTTCTGACAAAAACAAGAGCAACCCATATGTCTTTGTGAACTGGGTGTAGCTATTCAGCCAAAAACAATTGTTCACAAGGAACTCATTATAATATGAAAAATTGAAATAGGCTAGGAGCATTAGTTCGTATAATAAGAAATGCAGTTGGAGTCAATAGGTATAACATTACACCACTGTTATTTCATTAGTAATTGTAATGAGTTAATCATAAGAATAGGGAAAGCCCACAGACAACGGATTTACTGTTGTGCCCACTTCAGCCGAAAATGGGCGTACATTTTATTTGCAAAACAATACTTGGAGAGAGAAATGACACTATGTATTTACACTATATACACAGTAAAAAAAGATGAAACATCGTGACTGGTGTGCCCCAGTGTAGTTACCATAACCAACAGTGAAGTTATTTACAGTGACAAATAGAGAGGACAATTGGTTATTGGAATGGTAAGGGAGGTCCTATGAGAGAATTGATTCTATTGTATCATTGTATCCAATATTCAGGGACTGTCCTTTCCTTTGTAGTCGATGACGTTTCGACCCTTTCTGGATGTGGGGTCTCTTCAGGACGAGAGTACTGGGGACCTGGGCTCAGTGTTAGTCCGAAGGTATGGTGGAATCAATCATCTGGATGTAGTAAATGGCTAGTGTCCCTAGTAATGTATAATATCCTCTTCTGGGACTTTGCAAATAGTTGAGCGACAAGGAATTGTCAGAATTGTAGTATGGAGGACTACAAGCGTGGTTGGGGGAGCCAGCAGTAGGGGTAGTGAATTACACTTTAGATTTGGACTGCACCCTTCAAAGTTAAGTTCCCAATTTAAGGTAAATAACAGGTATAACACATTGACATTTTCAAGTACATGTGCTAGCGTCGAGATTGTTTTCCCAAAGAAACAAACAAAAGAGAGAGTATTTTCCTCAATTTTCTGTCCTTTATTCAGTTTTCTTTTTTAAAAGTTGCTGAAAGCCAAATAGCCAACGCATTTCGTCCGTTACCGGACTTCTTCAGGGCTGGATAGATCGTATCGTGATCAGTTTCACTTTTGACTCATGCTGTTGACGAGTTGTTGATTTAAATGGTATATATTTTGTTGTTTATTGACTTTTTCTAGAGGTTCCCAATGATGTGTTGATCACTTAGATATAGGTCTTGTTCAGGCAAAAGGTAAGCCCAAAGCACGGCGAGATTTCGAGTAGCAATATGGTCTTCTGGTTCCACGATACGATCTATCCAGCCCTGAAGAAGTACGGTAATAAAGGACAGAAAATTGAGGAAAAGACTCTCTCTTTTGTTTGTTTCTTTGGGAAAACAATCTCGACGCTAGCACATGTACTTGAAAATGTCAATGTGTTATACCTGTTATTTACCTTAAATTGGGAACTTAACTTTGAAGGGTGCAGTCCAAATCTAAAGTGTAATATGTCAAGGAAGTGGGGTTTCCTTACTTTCCCTGTTAGGTTCGTATAGGGATTATGTTCCTGGTTCTAGCACCTTCTACCTGGACCTAGATATGGTACTCTAATAGTGGTGCAAATTTTTGCCTTAATCCCTAAAATTGGTATATTTGGGGTAGTGAATTACACAATACCACTGTGTGTCCATGCGCAAAAGAATTTCTGGCCGGTGTGGGGGTAGGGGAGAGGTATATATGCCTCCCCCTCCCACCTGGCGGCCTCTTTTGTCTTCACTCTGACGCTGTTTGCAGCAGCTGCTGATCGAGGTCGCATGACCACGAGGTTAGTTATCAAGAACCTGTTTTATTCCCCCTTCCTTCCCAACCTGTCTAGGGGTCTCTTCGCTCAGGCATTGCCTGTAGCAGGGCACCGTCCCAGCTCCTGCCATGGCTGTTAAACTTTATTTAGTTTTGGTGGCCGAGTGGTTTCAAAATTGGGGGAGTGGGATGGGGGTCGAGGTCGGAAGGGTGGTATCTCGCAGGCAGCAGCTACCTCATGTCTAGGACACGGTTGCGGCCTCGCTTCTCAGGGTAGGACCCTTTGGCACCGAAAACCATAGAGGGTAATACCGGGCCACGAGGGCTAATTTTAGCTCGGGTCCATCCTCTGCCATGGGACCATTGGGCATCGGGCAATTAGGGTAGCGCTTTTGGGGAGGGGAGCAGTCGCTAGGGCGGCACTTTTCTTATGAGGCCAACTTTTTGAATAGATCCATTATTCATTTACCTGTTTTCTCAACTTTATTGAATCGTGCGGCCCACGGTTTATACGGTCGTATTTTTGCCGGCCATTGTAGGGCGCTTAAACCATGGAGCTACAGTTCAATTGCATCTTCGGTGCCTCGGGTGACACGATCTCGCGGAGCACGAAGGTTCGTGCCTTGCTGGTCAATTACATGCTAGAGCTTAGCATATGGTCTTCTGGGCAGGCTACTGCATGTAAGGCATGGAAATTAGCTTTGTCTGGAGGGTTACTGGGGAGGAATTACAGTTATCCCTATGTTCCCGTTACGGGAGGCAATGTTGCAGTCCTTCCTGGGGGGCGAGGCATCGGTTTTCAATGGTTAAGGCCTAGTCGGGCAGCGCTTTATGGCGACAATAAAGGGGAGGCAATCTGAAAGGGTTGTCGGACGACCTTCTCACCGCGGAAAACACGCAAGGGTTAGGTCTGCTCCCCGCCCCCAGGCCTCGACATCCAGTGGTCCTCTGCCCTCCCCCGAACAAACGAGGGGGAGCCTGGTTAATGCGCGATAGGGGGGGGGGACTCGAGTATTACTTAACTTTTGTTCCCCGGAGTCCGTGGGTTAAGTAGGGCCTGCACCCGGGTTGCGAGCTGGCTTAATATGGCTCCCACATGGCCGATCCAAATATTTTCTCCCCAGATTGGTTTTCCGAGTAACAGCAGAAGTCAGCATGGAAAGCCAGTGCTCCCCTTTCCCGGAGACATCCCAGGTGGAGAACTCGATGCAGGGCACTTCACAAGATGCGCAATGGGTGAATTTTTTCGAGATGCCCAAGGTTAAAGGCCTTGCGTGGGCGAGCAGCATTATGAATGCCCCTGAGCAGGAAGACTCTGGCATCGTCGGCGATTCACCCCCTCCAGAGCAGCAGCCCAGCGCAGAGGCGGGCCCTTCTAGACCCAAGCGGGTCCGCAAGCCCACGGTCGGGGATTTCCCACAAGACCCTGTGCCGCCATCGAGAAGCAGAACAGTGATGACCCCCAAGGAGGTTACGGCACCATTGGGTGTTCCCCCGCCCCAGGGGCCACCCACCCCGACGGACAGTTTCGCTGCCCAAGGTAACTACGCTACTAGGGATGATCTGGCTAAACTCATGGACACTATGAACAATTTCATGTCACAGTTACAAGCAGGCACTGTTGGCACCAGCCCTGCACATTTGGGCAGCAACGTAAGAGCTAAAGATGGGGCAACGTTAACAGCAGCAAGTGTATGGTCAGAAGGCGAGCAAGTGGGACAGTTGGGGGTCACGGCGGCTGGGGGTTTTCCGAAAATTACTACCTCCGGGGGGCAAATCACGGTGACAGAACCTGTCTCGCTCCTCCCTCAAACATCCAGCCTGGTTCCATACCCTGTGAACAGTAGTGCGGGGGTCACTTCAGTAATGTCCACCATCACACCCGCACCCACACCCCCCATGGTTCAACAAGTCACCACCGCCCCGCTGCTGTCTAGGCGATGCTCACTGGCTTGGCAGGTGCCCCAGGCAGCCAAAGAGGGTATTTGGAGGTGGGGTTTTATAGATATTTTTACCCTGCTCATGTTGGGCCAAGAGGGCCTGGACGCCAGGAAGATAGGGGCGAAGGAGGATGATAAGAAAGTAAAATACCAGCCCTGGCCAGAGAAGAACATTGCTAACTGGCTTGAGGCTTTTTCCATCCTAAGTTCTGTAACTATGGAGAAATTTCCAGAACAGCGCCCTGGGCTAGTACTGTATTCGAGGGCAATTCACAATGAGGCCATGAAGTGGGGGGAAATGGCTGGCTGAACTATGATAGGGAGTTCAGGAGGAAGATGTCCCAGTGCCCGGAAATGGGTTGGGATCAAAAAGAGGTCCAGCTCTGGATGGACCATATGGGTGCCCGGGCACAGCAGAGCGCAAGCCCCCGGTTAAATACACAGGCGGAACAGGCTCCACACAGGGGATCCTTTCAAGCAAGTGCAAGGGGCAAACAAGCATTTCGCGGAGCACGCAGGGGGGGGATGTGGAAATAAAATTGACAATTGTGCCCCATCATTTCCCTGTTTCTGCCTGACAGCCATTTTTCTCAGACAAACACCCATTTTGTGTGTGACATGCTCTCAGCAAACTTGTCTGAAAACTGTCCTTCACATCCCCATTGAATCTTGCACAACCCCCTGCTCCTTGTGGTCGAGCTAATTCCAAGAAGCCTGTCTGTGTGCCCTCCCCCAGTTGTGCCAGAGACTCAGCCAAATCCTGTCCATTGTTGGTAACTCAGCCTGTCACACCAACTGCCCTGTGACCACCCCCAACTGAAAGAGGAAGCACGAGGTTAGGCCCTGAAACCACCCCAACTAATAGAGGAAGCACAAGGTTGTACACTGTGAACACACACATTTCTGTGGTTCTGCCAATTCTGGGAACCAGCAGCAGATAGTTCCTGTTCTTAACTGTAAGACACCCTGCACCTGGCATCTTAGTTCATTGACCACCCCTTCCTGTGTTTCAGCCAATTCCCAGAACCAGCAGATAGTTCCTGTTTTAAGAAATAGTTACTGCAAGCCAGAGAGCAGATGGTCTCTGTTTTACACAAGATAGTTCCTCTTTTTGACATGAAGCACGAGCACAAACCCCAAATGAGGAAGCCTCCCCCTTCCAACTGTCAGACTATTTCACATCGCAAGTCCCCTCACAAAGCCTAAGACACGCCCCCATTTCTTCACAAATCTGCTCCTCTTGCTGATTTTTGTTCCTCTATCTGCCATGACCTGTTTGTTCCTCTATTTTGCCTCATGACCAAGACTGTATAAATGTCCTGCTGTTGAAAATAAAAACGCCCCCTTCAAGAGAGAGACTTGAGAGATTGCTCCTGTGCCCGCTTGGCGCTGGAAGCGCTCCCCTTAACTCGAGTTATTGGTCTCCTCCTCCTTCATTTGAGCACCACGGACTCCTCGCTTTGAATTGACAAGAAATTATGATTTATTAAGCATAGAAATTCAGAAATGAGGTAATAAGTAAATTTAATTTAGCACAGGGAGACAAAGAGGAGGTTTCAGGAGGTCCCCCCCAGGGACTTGCCGCCTTTTTAACAACGGATCATGCTCCTGGGGTAAGACGTGCAAGTTCCAGCACGCATGTCACACATGTGAAGGGCCACACCCAGCGGCTTCCTGCCACACTAAGCAGGGCTCACAGCCAGCTGGCAAAGGTGGGCAACAAAGTTGAGGCTGCAAAATTACCAGTATCTCGAGCCCCCCTCCCCAACCTTCTTCCGCTCCTGCGCAACATTTTGTCCCTGATAGCGCCTCAGTCCGGACAGGGAGCCTTTTCTCCGCAGATAGTCAACCTACACCTGGACACACCACCATAGGCCATTCCCCTGTTAGCCTAGCCAACATCACGCCTCTCCTCAGAAGGTATCCCAATGAAACAGACAGCCACATGCTGCTTTTTGGATTTCACAAAGGCTTTAAGATCCCCTACGTGGGTGCCCTGGGCAGCAGAGAGGCCGGCAACCTCCGATCGGCGAGAGAACAACCAGAGGTAGTCCGGGCTAAGGTAGAGAAGGAGAGGTCATTGGACCAGGTGGTGGGTCCATTCTTGCAACCCCCACTGGAGAACTTTGTAGTCTCGCCCCTGGGGGCGGTGCCCAAGAAAGAACCAGGTGTGTTTAGATTAATTCACCATCTCCCATACCCAGAAGGGGCTTCTGTTAACCATGGGCTGGAAGAGGGCACCTGCTCTGCGTCTTATTGTACTTTGGACGTGGCATTGGACCTAGTCAGGAGGGCGGGCAGAGGGGCCTGGTTAGCTAAGGCCGACACAGAATCTGCTTTTCGCTTGCTACCAGTCCACCCGAGCAGCCATCACCTGCTGGGTTTCAAGCTGGAGGGCAGGTACTTTTATGACAAATGCATGCCTATGGGTTGCACTGTGTCATGTGCATATTTTGAGGCGTTCAGTTGCTTCCTACAATGGGCCCTCCAGGACACCTACGGGGTGGAGGGGGTGACACATTACCTGGATGACTTCTTGTTCATAGGGAGCGACGGCACCCAGGACTGTAAGCAGGCCATTGCGGAGTTTGAACAATTAGCTTGTCATTTAGGGGTCCCTCTCGCGCCAGGTAAAACAGTGGGTCCAGTGCAGGTCTTAACTTTCCTGGGAATCGAGATAGACACCATTGCAGGGGAGTCCAGATTACCAACAGAAAAAGTTAGTGACCTAGCACAACACATACAGTCCATGGCTGGGCAGGACAGGGCCACCTTGGAAATTGAATTTTGCAGCAAGGGTCATCCCAGCGGGTAGGGTGTTTGCCAGAAGGTTGGCCAGAGCCACTGCCAAGGTCACTAAGAAACACCACATGGTGAAACTGAGTAAAGGCATGCAGCAAGACCTGGTCATTTGGGCATAGTTCCTGGCCAACTTTAACGGCTCAGTAATTTGGAGGGCTCCCTGGGCAGGCAGCCCTGGCCTATCTTTATACACAGATGCATCAGGTAGGGAAGGATTTGGAGCCATTTTAGACAGGGAATGGTGCGCGGAGAAATGGCCGAATGCCTGGCACAAGAAAAAGATCACTACCAAGATCACGGTGTTAGAGTTGTTCCCGATTGTGGTGGCATTCCACTTGTGGCCTGCAGTGCTGGCAGCTAAGAAGGTCCTTTTGTGGTCGGACAACCTCGCAGTAGTTCAGGCTATTAACTCCCAGTCTGCAAGTTGTCCTCTTGTTTTGTACCTGTTGAGGGAGTTGGTGCGGGCGTGTCTGTACAATAATGTGGAATGCAGGGCGTGACACATTCAGGGCGTGCAGAACACAGCGGCTGATGCTCTCTCTCGTTTTTAGTGGCGCCGATTCCAGGAGGCGTGGCTTAGAGCGAGAGAGGAAGGGACCCCTTTCCCGGCACATCTTTGGTACCTGTTGAAGTGGAAAATCGAATGAGGGGGCTGGGTGAGCTTTCCCTAGCACCAAGGACAAGCAAGAGATACAAGGCCTGCATCCAAGATTTTTATTTTGTTCAGTGGTGGGAACATGGGAAGAAGCCGGGTCCTCCTTAGAAATAAGAGTACAGTCATTGGAGGAGGAGCTACGCGCGCATCCAGGATGGCCGCGTGAGCACAGGGCTCCCGAGTCCCTCGCTGCCCTCTGCATATATCCTGAAAGATATCCTGACTTTGACCACGGGTTCTTGCAGATGAACCTCAGCTGACACCTTGGCTGTTTTCAAAATTTCGTTTGGACTTCGGGAACCGCAGATACGCCGATCGGAGTTTTGGAGGCCCGCCCCACGGCGACACCGGGAGCTGGCACATCAAGACGCCGGGGAGTAATTGAACAACAGCAGCCTGAGGGGTTTCCCCTGTTGCCCTGAGTTGACTTTCGGTTTCGTTTTTGGGCCGCTGCCTTCTCTGATAGCGTGATTGCCTCACTCCCCCATCGGGGTCCAGCCTAACTCTGCTGCCTGACTATACGCCAACTGTCCTGAGGGTTTGGGTGTTGGGCTGAGCCGCTGCTCCTGCCCTTTCAGCCCACCTTCGTTATTTGCAGTGGTCTGGGTGAGCGGCCATTTTCACCAGGTCTCGAGGGACCCCTCGGGCTCACCATTCAACATGACCACCAGGCCTGACAGCGAGAAGCGGAAGACTAAAACGCCTCTACGCGGGGGACCGATTCAAACCAACGTCATGGATCGCTATACCCAACCCAAGGGGTCCCCCGGTGGTGCCAGGCGAGCTTTTGAGGGCCCCACTGATGATCCGACTGCGTTGGCCGAATTGACTTTGCAGGACGTCATGGGCGCCATCGCCACTATGCAGACTTCCATTGGTCAGCAATACGAGGCTCTCGCTCTCAAAATAGACACTGTAGCAGTTGATGTTACTTTGATCAGAGCTGACTTGTCGAAGACCAATGAAAGGGTCAAGTCTCTGGACCTAAAGACTTCTAGCCTCACGACCGATGTCTCTGATCTGCAGACGGAAGTTGGACGCTTGCGCTCCTCCAACGATCTCATGGTCCATCGCCTGGAGGATTTTGAAAATAGGGCCCGGCGCAACAACATACGCCTTATCGGGGTCCCTGAAACCTCTGGAGCCTCGGCAACTGATCTTCTCGTAGAGGACATCGTCTTGAATCACCTGGCCCCCACAGGCCTGAGCAAATTCTTTGCTGTGGAGCGTGCCCATCGAGTGCCGGGCGGAAAGCCGAAGTCGGGCGCCACGCCGAAACCTATCATCACCAGGATCTTCAATTTTAGGGACAGGGACACCATCCTACAGGCCTCGAGAGTAAGTGGCCCCGTAAAATTCGAGAATACGACGGTGAGTTTCTACCCGGACTTCACGCAGCTTGTTCAGAGACAAAGGATGGGGTTTCAGGGAGTGAAACGAAGGCTGAGAGACTTGGGCCTGAAATATGCAATGCTCTTTCCAACCAGGCTGCGTGTCGAATATGAAGACCGGACTTTCTTCTTTGATCGTCCTGACGGAGTTAGTGACTGGCTGGATACCCTCCCCAAACAGACTGACTCAACCGGGCATCCGGGTGGAGCCGAGGGCGGCGTATCGGAACAAGAGTGACATTATGTTTCCTGATTTCTGAACATTCATGTATTATTTGGCTGGGTTCGATATTTCTTCTATTACTGTGTCTTATTGCTATGTACCCGAGGGTGGCGGGGGGAGTGGAACTCTTTCCTCCTCAGGGGTTTCTTTTCATAGACTAGTTTAATGATGGGGCGACAGGCACACTGCAAGTTGGGATGGCTTTTGAGTCTAACGCAGGGGTGCAGGGTGGGGGGTGTTGTAACGAGTTCTTATTGGGGGGTGGTGGGGGGTTCTTGGGTGTTTGTGGGTTTCTTTCAAGGCAACGTATCGTATTTCTTCTTGATTAGGTCATTGTGTTCGCTGTGGGGTGGACTCTGCACATCTTTCTGGGAAGGGGGTTAGTGGGTTGAAACTAATGTGTTGGAATGTCAATGGGTTGGGGGACAGGATAAAACGGATGTGGTGTTGCAGCTACTGCGGCACCTCTCCCCCGATATTGTGTTGTTACAGGAAACACATCTGGTTGGGAACACGTGCCATGCCATGAATCGGCGAGGGTATCGTCTGGTGGCACACTCTGGCTTCACCTCTGGTTCTAGGGGTGTGGGTATCCTCATTAGGTCCTCCCTCCCCTTGGCAATCGATGATGTGCTTCTCGATGATAGGGGGCGCTATGCCGCTCTCACTGGTAGATGGGAGGGGAGGACGGTCTCATTTGTCACTGTCTATGTCCCGCCGGGTCTACAGACCTCGACTTTTGCTGATCTTGGGCGTGTAGTACTGGGGCTCCCTGAGGGCATTTTGGTGATAGGCGGAGACTTCAATTCGGTTGTCTCCGGTGACATAGATCGCTACCCCCCCAGGGATCTCCCCAAGTCGCAATCATGGTTGAGTGGGTTCCTGGAGACACTTGGTCTGGTGGACTGTTGGAGGTTGCTGCACCCGGATCAGGCGCAATACACCTTTCACTCTGGAGCCCATGGCAGTCTGTCCAGACTTGACTATATTCTGCTGCCGGCGGCGCTGTCCTCCTCCGTTTGGGAGGTGAGGCACCTCGCCCGGGGCATATCCGACCACTCCCCAGTCTGGCTTAGCATGGATACTACTATGAGTAATGAGGGAAGGGTCACCCCTATAAACCCCTGGTTTCTTCGCAATCCCAAGACCCGTACCGAATTGGTGAAATCCCTTGATCATTATTTGTAGAAAATGTGGGGTCTGTGTCATCTGCGGTATCGTTGTGGGAGGCGTTTAAGACTGTGATACGTGGGCAGGCTTTATCTTTGATCGCCACCGCCAAGAAAAGTAAGCATGAAGAGGTGGTCCGTCTGGAGGCAGAGATAACCGCACTGGAGAGTGACTTGGAGCGCGGAGTGTCCCGTGCCAAACTTCATTCCCTCAGCCTCAAACAATTAGATTATAAGGCCCTGGTTACTGATGCTGCGAAGGTCATGAGCAGGGAACAGCAGGGCAGATTGTATGATGTTGGGGATAAGGCGGGTAAATTGATTGCGTGGTTGGACAAGAAAGAAAGGGCGAGTCGTGTAGTTCCTGTGATTGAGAACCTGGACGGAGTGTGCGTGACTGACCCGGCTGCGATTGTTGAATGCTTTGCGGAACACGTCCGAACTGTATATGCTCCGGTCTCTGACAGACCGGAGGCTGACTCTCATTTGTTGCTTCGCAATATTACTTTGCCCTGTCTGTCTGCGGCTGACAGAGACCTGATAGACGCGGTGTTGTCGGCTGATGAGGTGGCTACCGCCATTCGTTCAATCCGCTCTGGCAAGGCCATGGGTCCGAATGGTCTGCTCATTGAACTGTATAAATTGTGCCCAGACAAACTGGCTCCATATCTTTGTGATATGTTTCTAGAGTCCCGCGACTCCGGCTCCCTCCCACGTGACCAGCGTCTTGCTACTATCGTAGTGATTCACAAGGAAGGGAAGCCACGGGATCGCTGTTCATCTTATAGACCGATCTCGCTTCTAAACGCTGAACTGAAAATTCTGGCTAAGTTATTAGCTAACCGCCTGACGAACGTTATCGCCGACCTGGTCCATCCGGATCAGTCCGGTTTTATCCCGCACCGTAACACGGCGCTTAGCCTGCGGCGCTTGCACGGTGTTCTCGCGAGGGCGGCATCTCTTCGTGAACCGGCCATCTTGGCTTCATTGGACGCTACGATGGCCTTCGATACTCTTGAGTGGCCTTATCTCTGGGCCGCTCTTGTGAAATTCGGATTCGGCCCCGGGTTCATCGGCTGGGTGAAACTTTTGTATGCGGAGCCACTGGCGCAGGTAGTTGTGAATGGTCGGGTCTCAGCGTCTTTTGTTCTCGGGAGGGGCACGCGACAGGGCTGCCCATTGTCACCACTGCTTTTCGCGCTCGCCCTTGAGCCGCTGGCTGCCTGGTTGCGCTGGGAGCCCTCCCTTAAGGGGATCCAGTTGTCCCCGGACTTTGAGGATCGCGTCTCTCTTTACGCAGATGATATTTTATTGTACCTTACGTCCCCTCGAAAATCTCTGAATGTTTTGTTCGATGTGCTCACTTCGTTTGGGAAAAATTCGGGCCTCGTTATCAACTGGACTAAATCCTGTGTATACGTGCTCTCGGGCGGTCCCCCTCCCTTGCCTCGCAGATGCCCCATTCGGGTCTCACCGACTGGCTTTAAGTACCTGGGGATTTTTATATCTTTAGACCCTGCGGCTCGCTACGAACATAATCTGCTCCCCCCCTTCAAAGATTGAGACTTGACGTTGTGTGCTGGCGCGGGTTGCCGCTATCGCCGCTCGGGCACGCAGCCCTTTTTAAAATGATGGCCCTGTCAAGGTTTTTGTACGCGCTTCAGAATACGTTCGATATTATTCCGGCGAGCTACTTTAGAGAGGTTGAGAGCCTGCAGAGACGGTTAATTTGGGATGGACGTTCGCGTATTTCCCTTGCTAAACTCACTCTTCCCTGGTATGATGGGGGTATAGCGTTGCCGGATATTAGGCGTTACTATTGGGCCTCGCAACTGAGTGCGATCAACCACGCGACATATGCACCTGCTCCTAACCCGGCATTCGAGATGGATAAGTATTTGCTACCGGGCGGGGACTACAGGAGGGCGCTCTACTCCAAGGCGGCGGGCAAGGATTTATCTGGACCTACCAAGATTGCTGTACGTGTGTGGCATGCTGCGAATGCCTCTGTGGGATGGGAAGATCGATTGACTCGTGCGACCCCCTTGTATGCTTCTGAAAGGTTGGGATGTCTCTGTAAAACGAAAGGGTTTGAAAAATGGGATATGATTGGTATTAGCTGCGTGGGCGATCTTTGGGTCAAAGGCAAAATCAAGACATTTGCGGCACTAAAGACAGAATATGAATTGAGTGACAGGGAATTCTTCCGATACACACAGATTCACCATGCCTTGAGTTCGGTTCTCCCTGCGGGTACTGTCGTCCCCGAGTCCTCCCCCCTTGAAGATAGGATCCTTGATGGCCACGTCCCCGACGGTACCATTTCCCTGATATATAAGAAGTTGATTAACACCCGAGTGGATCTGTTAGTACGTCTTAGGGAGGTCTGGACCGGCGATGGTTTGGAGCTGGACGATGAGGATTGGCAAGCTGCATTATCCTCGCCTAAAGAAGTCGCGATTCCTGCCCGTCCCTGTTTCGTTCAGCTCAAAATCTTACATCATGTATATATCACTGGTCCGCACTTGATTCGCATGGGTTATTCATCGGACGGGTTATGTAAGCGTGGTTGTGGGATGCTTGGAACTTTCCTCCATATACTTTGGGAGTGTCCGGAGGTGGTGCAGTTCTGGAATAATGTGCATGCAGTGATGGGTAGAGTCACAGGGGTGGTACTGCAGCCCGAGGCCAGGCGATGCCTGTTGAATGTGTGGGAGCCGAATGATTATAGTGTGGCCCAGATGCAGTGGGCGACCCTTGGGAATATGATAGCCAAAAGAGATGTAGCGCAGTTGTGGTATTCCCAGCGCCCGCCCACGGTATCGGTGTGGAAGGAGAATATGGACTGGTGTATGTTCAGAGAGAAGACTGTGTATGTGGCGCGGGGCAAACCTAGAAAATGGAATATTATCTGGAGCCAATGGAACGCATACCGTGGAAATCTATGTGCGCCTCCGTTCGTGGACAACCCCGAAGTCCCTCTGTCCCCCTGATCCGGCATTCCATGTATTGTGTGCTCTTTGTTATCCTTAAACTTGATTCCCCGCTGGCCCCCTTCCCGCAATATGTACTATTGATCTATTGTATAATATCGTGCCTAGGTGTCCTCCTATGTGAACATATGTCCATCTACACTGTTTCCTTTTTTGCCTTGTACGTTGTTTTTTAGGTCGAGCGCGAAGCAGCGAAGCACCTATTGCCGGCGTGTTTGGGGGAATGTGAGACAGCGTTCAGGCACGAGCCTTGCTGTCTCAGATTCCTCTTCAAGGGCGCGCACGGCGCCGTGCACCTCCCCTGCCTCGCATTCGCAGCCTCTCTCAATCACACACAGTCACGCATGCGCACACACATTCCCACGCGCACAAACTCACCCCCCTCCCCCCCCGGCATACACACACACACACAGGCAGGCAGGCACGCACACACACACACACACACACAAGCACACGCACCCCCTCCCCCTCCCCCACCACTCACGGGGCTCACGCGCACACACACGCGCGCACACACAGACACACATATCCCCCCTCCACTCACCGTGCTCTTTTGTCGCGTCACCTCGCTGAGCTGAGCTCCTTTTCTCCGGCACATCTCCACACGCGGGGCACTTCTCTGGATCTTCACGCTACCGCGGGGCTCTCCCTCCATGATGGGAGCCCCGCATCAACGACCAACACCGGCCTCTTCCGGCCGCGTCACAGGCCCCGCCCATGTCACGGGCAAGGATGCCTGACTTCCTGGTCTTGTAAAGCCTCCAAAACGTTTGGTTCGAGTTCGCACTATATATATATTTTTTTAAAAAGACATTTGATTACCGAGCGAAATAAACTAGAGTGTACTGGAGAAATGTTAAATTACAGCAAGGCAGACTGAGAGAGGCCAGCGCCTGCGAGAGAGACAGCGAGAGAAGAGGAAACGAGAGAAGAGACAGCAGATTCCACATCTGACATCAGTAGGAGGTAACTCGGTATTCTAGACAGTCGAGTGGGTCTTTCCTTAGAAACATCAGTATTCACGCATCTCACAACGTGACTCCGTTTAACATAGTTGTACTGTAAAGAGCGTTACTAGTTCGGCCCTCAGATTTGCCCTCGTTGTGTCCCTTTAAGCATCGAGACGCCCGCTCGATAAAGTCACCCAAGCTTGTCACCCCTGCCCCGCCCCCGCAACCTGCAGGACCAAAAGCTGTTTACAAAACGCCACTTTAACTGGATTTTCAGATTCGAGAATAATTAATCCAGTCAAAAGCACCTGCACAAGTTGGAATCCTGGCTTATAAACAGAGCCAAGCTGAGCAAACAGCGCCGGGGCCCTGGGCAGCTGGTGGAAACGCACCCTAGATACACACATTCTCTCGGCGTCCCCTCGGGATCTGTGCAGTCACGTTTCGTCTCTCTCAACCGATGACCTTGCACCAAGGCTTTTCACGTTTTCTGCCACTCACCCCCCAGTGCCCACCATTGCTATTCCTAAAAGGGACCTAAAAGGGAGAGGCTTGGGACAGGTAGGTCTATGAGCAGACCTGTCACTGACAGGACTCCAATCTTGCTGACGTCCCAGAGACATTGAACAGGAAATGAACAGGAAAAAAGCACAAGGCCTGGTTTTAAAGGTTCTCTTAACCATCCTGTAGTACAGCCTGGTACATTCCTCCCGATTCCATCTAGTACAGCATGCATGCTTGCCTACAAGTGACGTAACGATGAAAGTGGCGTGTGCCTATGCAGCTGGGTTGTTGGAAGGCACAGGTGGAATGGTCAGTCAAGTCGTGTAAAAAGGGACCCATATAAGCTGAGGACTTCCCTTTATATGTGCTATATGATCAGTTTTTGGGGGTTATTTTTCATTAAAGCCGGATGCACAAAGCCCCTGTGTGCACAGGCATATTTGCGTTTGGCTCCTATTGCTCATTTTCAATGGTATCTCTCAGTTTCTATGTACACGTTTACAGAAAGATAAATCTCTAGTTCGTTCTTATGTTAATGAAACGCGCCTCTCTTCAGCCCATACTCTCACCCCAGCTCTCAGGAGGACCCTCGTCGTAAGAACAGACTCGACAGGAGGCGGATGGAAATTGCCCAATCGTTGGCAAGTGCGAGGTGAAGCAGGCTTGTAGCTCTGATGGTCTCAGAAAGCCGGCCTAACAGGTTGATGTTTGCCAAGAGAACGAAAATAACGCCATGCATCAGAGAGCTATGTTAGCTACACAGCTCGAATCAGAAACGATCCAGCGCTTTCCAATGAAAACGGGGATACCAGAACATACGCTTCATTGTTTGTTCCTCCAAGTTGTGTAAGCCGTGCTGGAGGACGCGTTATAACTCTTGCAGAGACCATGTTTGAATCTGTGCATTCCCTTTACAAAAACAGAACAAATACCTTTCATAGCACAAGTGCTCTGTGGCATCAATGAAATAACACCGAATGTAAGTCTCCCCAGCTCAGCAGGATCAGCTTTAAATATATTTTGACACAAACTCACTTCCTCCAAACAAAAAAATTTAATTGTCTGAGAAACACAATCTGTGCCACAAAGTACAGTTTTCATATAGATAAATACTGTATATTTGACTTTCAAATCGCTTGCAATCTAATCAAGTACGCATATGTACTGCTCCCTCAATTGACACATTGTCTCCCACAAGCATAGGTATTATCATCAAATGCCAGAGGTGGCCACCGTAATGCCAAGGACACCACAATAGGTCAATAATGGATACCATTTAGCGAATGCGATCTTCTCAATATTGGTCGTTAATGAACTTACTGGGAATCAACTATTAGATCTGTATGTACATATTTTTTAAACCTGATATTTTTATTCTTGCCTTCTTAATTAAATTATGTGATTTTATTGTATTTTCCAAACCCCTACGACTGCTTGGAACTCCTTCCCACTTACCGCCTTACCATAGTACCATGAATTGTTGTTTTAATGCATTATGCATTATGTATCTTTTATGGGAACATATTGCCGAAATAAAGATTTGTTGAATTGAATTGAATTGATTGAATGCGATCTTTGTGGTAGGTCTGGTTTTAATGATCCTGTAAGCACGTTCGGTTTCACTTTCACCGCCGCTTGCACGGCGTCACATGCGTGCGAGCATTGCACGTTCAGTTTACTTTCACCGCTGCTAGCGAAGTTCCCCTGCGTGCGAGCATTGAGTGAGCGGGTATCCTTGGGAGGATCCGGCTCTCCTGCCCCCACTTCCCCCACCCCCAGAACTCTCTCTGGGCGAGCAGCTAGGGGGGACCCAGGGAGAGCCAGGCGCGAGCCGGTCTCTCCCTGGGCGGGTTCGCGCGAGGAACATTTTACAGGTGGAGGGCTGATTAGCGGAGAGGGAAAAAGGGGAAGTCAGGCGGGGATTAGTTACTGCGTGGCGGGAGGCGTGAAGGGAGGTTGTTTTGCGCGGTACCTGGGTCATGGACGAAGCGGCGGAGGTTAGGCGGGCGGTTCAACTCCTCTGTGACGCAGGGCGAGAGGATTTGTTGATGCCCGGAGTCCCGGAGGAGGCGTGGGTCGGCTTGTCCCGCCCCCCTCGCAAAGCTGCGGAGGGCGTCGCCAGGGCGGTGGAGGCGTGCCTGTCGCCGGGCCCTGAGGAAGACGACGACGGCGAGGCGGCCATGCCGGCCGATGGGCCTGGGTTTTTTCTGCAGACCGAGGAGGCAGGACCCCCGCCGTGTGACCCGGGCGCCCTCCAGCAGGTATGTGACGCCCCCTTTTTGCCTGCTTGTTCGCGAGGGGCGCCCGGGGGGAGGCGGGGGCGTTCTGCGGGTCGATTGACACCGCGACCCGGCGGTCTCGCTGCTGGTTCGTCGGGGAAGCAGCAGGCGGGGCCCAGGCCCAAGCGAGGGCGCAGCGCAGAGCCGCAGGGGCGCGCGCACGCCCCCCCCCCTGCTGTGGTGTCTCCTGCCCCTCTGTCCTCTGTGCCGCCTTTGCAGGCTGGGGGCCCTCCATGTCTGTGGCTCAATGGGCAGTGTTACCTGCTCTCCCCGGCCGCGCCGGGGCCTGTCTCTGCCCCCCCTCCAGTTGTTGGCCCCTCTCCCTCGGGTCCCATGGATGCTGGGCACCCCCGGGTTGCCATGCCTTTGCGCCCCCCCCCTGAGGCCCCGCCCCCGGCTCCTGCTGTGGTCCAGGTGGGTGCCACGCATGCCACGCCGCGTCCCACGGCCCCTGAGGCTGTTGTACCTGGTGCTCCTTGCCCCCGGCCCTCCCCCACCCCTAAGTCCATGACTTTGGGGGGCAAGGGCATTTTGCGCAAGGGGGCTCCCCTGGCCACTGGTCAGCCCCTGTTCCCGGTCCCCAGGGGCCGCCCGGGTGGGTTTCTGGGTGGTCCTGAGGCTGGGTCGGTGGGTGGTTTGGGGCTGGCGCCGGGGGGTGAGTGCGGTTCTCATGTTGGGGGTGATGTTTTCGGGGCTGTTTCCTCGTCTGGCTTGAGCGGCCACAGTTTTCACTCTGCGCCTTCGGCTGGGCGGCTGTTGGCTGTTTCTACGGGCCCGGGAACTGTCCACACGGCTGTTTCCAGTGGTGGGCTTGCAGGGGGGCTGTCTGGAGCGGATGGCTCTTCTACAGCTTTCAGTTCTCATAGCTTTCAAAACATAGACTGGCAATTTTATGATGGGGGTATTGGTGATGGCGCTATGCCCAGTGGGAGTGAACAGGTTGCATTTTCTGATGACGCTTTCTGTGGGAGTTTTCGTGATGCTGATTTGGAAGAAGGGGAATTGAGAGAGACAGATGTTGGGTTTTTGGCAGCACGGGCCCAGGGGGGTGGGTTAGGGCAACCCGCTGTTTCTCGTGTTTTGCAGGGGTCTCGAGCGGACCTTGCGGGTGTACGAGGGGCAGTGTGGTCTGGACCTTCTCAGCGGGATCGTGGGGCCGTCGCCCAGCAGTCGGAGCAGTTACCAAGAGGTAAGACGGGGTGGTGGTCAGTGTGGCAACCTAGGGAGAGTCTCCCGGTTAAGAGTACAAGATCTGTGGGTACGGGTGATGGGGTTGTGGTTGAGCGAGTCGCTCTGGCACCGAGGCTTGAGCGGCCCGTGATTTCTAATGTGCAACCTGGGGAGAGTCTCCCTGTTAAGAGTACGAGATCTTGTGGTACGGGTGATGGGGTTGTGGTTGAGCGAGTCGCTCTGGCACCGAGGCCTGAGCGGCCCGTACTTTCGAATGTTTCTACTGTGCAAGGGGCAAAAGAAGTTTCTATATCAGGGGATGGCGGGGTGGCTGCCACTGGGGTAGCGGAGGATAGTATCCTACCGAAAAAGTTGCCTTATTCTGGGGTGGGGATGCCCTTGGGGTCCCATTTGTCCGAAAAAACGAAGACGCTGATCTGGTCTGGGGCTTTTGTGGATGTTTTTCGACTTCTTCACAGGGATGTCCAGGCGAAAGAGGGGTCGAAAGAGGAGGAATTAGAATTGGCTCGGAGGCCTCGTGTTCCGAGGTCTATAGAGAACTGGACTTCGGCCTTTCTAATTTATGCCAGCGTTTATTGTCAACGTCATCCTGAGAAAGCAATAGACATGTTTAAATATGCTGATGTCATCCGCAAGGCTCACAGTTATTTTGGCGGCTTTGCTTGGTTGTCCTACGATGACGAATTTAGGGCGCGCATGGCCGCTTTCCCTGAGCGTTCGTGGGGTGCGGTTGACTCTGAGTTATGGTTGCAATGGATGGCATCGGCACACCCTCCTGCTACGACCCACACAGCTAGCGGGCAGCCTGTGTTTTATCGGCCCTTTTCAGCTCGCCCCGCTCAATCTGGGGCGGGGGTTTGGGGCAGAGGTCAATCAGCCGCTTCCGGCACTTGCTGGCATTTTAACAGGGGTTCCTGTAACAGACCCGCTTGCAGGTATAAACATGAGTGTTCGCAGTGTGGAGGGAAGCATGCCCTCACCCAGTGTTTTCCCGGCCAGAGATGGGGTGATCAGGGACGGGGTTCTGGGGGCAGGGGGCAGCAACATCAGTCTGTTTACAAGGGCCCCTACTCCTATTAGGCAGGAGGTTCTCGAGCTCTGGCTGGTGGATTATCCGGATTTTGAGGCCGCTAAGATTTTGTCTTGGGGTTTCAAAATTGGGTTTCGGATTGGGTATCAGGGACCCAGGGTGGGCAGGTGGTCGGACAATTTGAAGTCTGCGAAGGAGAGTCCACATGTGGTGCGGAAGAAACTGGATGCAGAGCTTGCGGCTGGTAGGATTGCTGGTCCTTTTGTGGATTGTCCCCTGCCTGACTTGATTGTATCACCCCTGGGTGTGGTGCCCAAGAAGGCGGAAGGGGAGTTTCGTCTTATCCATCACCTGTCCTGGCCCGAGGGTTCATCAATCAATGACTTTATTGATCCAGCTGACTCAACTGTCAATTATGCTTCGGTGGACGATGCCTTGCGGCTCGTGCGCACGGCTGGTGTTGGGGCTTTGCTGGCGAAGAGCGACATTCAGTCGGCTTTCCGGCTATTGCCCATTCATCCTTGGGATTTCAGTCTGTTAGGAATGCATTTTGATGGTAGTTTCTACGTGGATCGGGTGTTGCCCATGGGCTGTTCAGTGTCATGCTCCCTGTTTGAGACTTTCAGTACCTTCCTACAGTGGCGATTCACTTTTGTTAGTGGCCACGCGTTGGTCTGTCATTACCTTGATGATTTTCTTTTCATTGGGGAGGGTTGCTCTGGGCAGTGTCAGTCGGCTTTGCACATCTTTCAGGCTCTAGCGGAGGAATTGGGTGTCCCCTTGGCGCCGGACAAGACAGAGGGTCCCTGTACGTCCCTGACTTTTTTGGGGATCGAAATTGATACTCTGTCTATGATGGCGAGACTGCCTGTGGCTAAAGTGAAGGAAATGTCTGCTTTCATACATCTGGTGTTGGGGGAGCGGAAAGTGGTTTTGAAAACTGTTCAGAAGTTGTTGGGTTATCTCAATTTTGCTTGCCGGGTTGTTCGGGCGGGCAGGACGTTCTGCAGACGTCTGGGTCTGTCCATGTCCGGAGCAAGCCTTCCCCATCATAGGGTGCGCATTACCACCGCTGTGCGTGCCGATTTGACTGTCTGGCTTCGTTTTCTGCAAGACTTTAATGGCGTGTCCTTGTTTTTTGCGGATGAGGACATGGTGTGGCAAGTGCAGTTGTTCACTGATGCGTCAGGGGCCCACGGCTTTGGAATATTTTGGGAGGGTCGATGGTGCGCGGCCGGCTGGCCGGCGCACTGGAAGGATCAGGGTCGCAGCATTGCGTTTCTGGAGCTCTTCCCGCTGCTGGTTGCTTTGCATCTATGGGGGAGGAGTTTCAGAATCGTTCCGTCTTGTTTCACGTGGACAATTTGGCTGTAGTGCACCTTGTCAATCACCAAAAGGCTCGCGATTTGCGGGTTTTGCGGCTCCTGCGCGCATTCATGCTGCGGTGTCTGCAATTGAATATTGTCTTTAAAGCGCGGCATGTTCCTGGTACTTCTAATTGCATCGCTGACTCTTTGTCTCGCTTTCAGTGGTCCGAGTTCCGCAAGTTAGCTCCTGGGGCGGACCTGGCACCAACAGCGATCCCACAGTACGTATGGGACCTGGGGGATTGAGGGTTCACCACTTGGTGGAATGTTCTGTGGCTGAATCCACCAGGCGGGGTTATGTGAAAGCCTGGTCTGAGTTTCTGCAGTTTTGTAATGTTTCGATGGGGCCGTTCGGGGCTGGTTGGTCTGATGAACAATGCGTCTTGCAGTTTGTTTTGCATCTGGCGGACAAAGGCCTGTCGCCCACTACCATTTCGGGTAAATTGGCTGGGGTTTCTTTTTATGGACAGCTTTGGTGGGGGAGGGATCCGGTTGGGGGGGTGTTGGTTCGTAAATTGTTGAAAGGTTTGGCCAGGCTCCGGGCTGGGGGTCAGCAGCTCCGGCAGCCTGTGACGTTTGAATTGCTTCAGTTGATGTTGCGGGAACTGGAGGTGTGTTGTCATGATGCTTTTGAATGTGCCAAATTTCGTTTGTGTTTTGTGTGGTTGTTCTTTGGGGCATTTCGGGCATCAGAGTTGCTGGGGTTGCGGGGCAAGGTAGGCATGACCAGCGGTGAGGTGGTGTTGGAGAGTGACAGAGTGCGTCTTTGGCTGCGGGCATCCAAAACCGACCAGATGGGGAGGGGTAAGTGGGTGTTCCTTGGTAGGAGTGGGGTCTCTGCATGTTGCCCGGTTGGGGAATGGGAAGTGTTTGTGTCCTCTCCGCATTTTCTCCAAGGGTCCATATTTTGTCATGCAGATGGTAGTCCCATAGTTGCATCTCAATTGTTGGCTGTCTTACGCAAGGTCTTGCTGCGTTTGGGGAAGGACCCTGTTCAGTTTGGTACCCATTCCTTCAGAATTGGTGCGGCGACGGAGGCCGCCCGCCTGGGGTGGGACTGGTCCCAGATCAGACGCATTGGTCGTTGGCGTTCCAAGTGTTGTGAAAAGTATGTGAGGAAATAGTGCATTTTTGGCTGGTCTAACCTTTCTTTCTTTCCTAGGTCCCTGGCTATCTGTCGCCGGATGCAAAAGGAGGGTGTGGATACTGGGGCACTCTTTCATTAAAAGAGCAGCTTTAGCCGCTGCCAGCCAGCTTTGTGGGAGATCGCTTGGTCTGAACAGTCTGACACATGAAGTCTCATGGCACGGCACAGGGGGAATGCGCTGGGGTGGGCTTTTTCCTGCCTTGGCTGATTTGGTTTCGCAGTGTTTGGGGGGCCCTCCGGATCTCCTGGTGCTACATTTGGGAGAGAATGACTTGGTTTCTCTCTCTGGGCTGACCTTGTTAAAACTAATGAAGCAGGACCTGGAAATCATCCGAACCACGTGGGAGAGCACCATGCTCATATGGACTGAGTTTGTGCCCCGTTTGCACTGGCGTGGGGCACGGACCCATTCTGCCCTGGAAAAGGCTAGACGGAAAGTGTACAGGACAATGCGCCTTTTTTGCCAACGTTGGGGGATATACAGTTTGAACCATTATCATTTACAAATATCTGAACATCATTTATTTTGTGAGGACGGTGTGCATCTCTCAGCTTTGGGCCTCTCTTTTTACCTCCTTGAACTCAGGGACTTGATTAGCAAGGTTCTTCAAGTGCAGTTGTGGTGTGCTCCTTCCTGTCCTTTAGGTGGGGCAGGAAAACGCTAAAGGTTTTCCTGGGTGGCGGGTTTTTGTTAGTGGGGGTGGGCAGCCTGGAGCGGGTTGGCCATCCTGAAGGGTAGCGTTGGGTAGGCTAGGTTTAGTAGGCAGGAGTTTGTTCGGGGTTTTGGGATTTAGGTTTCGTAGGCTCAATGTTGAGTTGAATTATGTAAATAATAAATAAATAATGAATATGTTTATCATTGATGATGCACCTGTCCTAAAATAAAAGTGGCCTTTCTTGCTCCTAAAAGAAGGTGTGGACAATGTTTTCTTGCGCGAGGGGGGACCCAGGGAGAGCCAGGCGCGAGCCGGTCTCTCCCTGGGCGGGTTCGCGCGAGGAACATTTTACAGGTGGAGGGCTGATTAGCGGAGAGGGAAAAAGGGGAAGTCAGGCGGGGATTAGTTACTGCGTGGCGGGAGGCGTGAAGGGAGGTTGTTTTGCCCCACCCACCCTCCCTCTTTTTTCTTTTTCTTTATTTATTTCTGGGTTTGTTATTTTGTGGTGCTCTAGGCACTGTTTAGTTAGGTAGGTTTGCCACTGTTAGGATGGGTGCCTTTGTTCTTTCGTAGGCGGGTTTTTGTTAGTGGGGGTGGGCAGCCTGGAGCGGGTTGGCCATCCTGAAGGGTAGCGTTGGGTAGGCTAGGTTTAGTAGGCAGGAGTTTGTTCGGGGTTTTGGGATTTAGGTTTCGTAGGCTCAATGTTGAGTTGAATTATGTAAATAATAAATAAATAATGAATATGTTTATCATTGATGATGCACCTGTCCTAAAATAAAAGTGGCCTTTCTTGCTCCTAAAAGAAGGTGTGGACAATGTTTTCTTGCGCGAAGACTGAAGTCCCTCTCATTCCTTTTCGCTTCACTAAATTGAAAGTTACTTCTATAGGGTAGATGAGTATTTAAAGACCTTTTTCGTCCCTGCTGTTTCCGTCTTGTAAAATGACTTCAGCCTTCGTCCGATGGGTCCTGGCGTGATGATTGTAAGGTGAGCAGGAGGGGTGGGTCTGCGTGACTTCTGACGCCGGGGCATGTCTCTGCGTTATCGGGTCTGCCACCGCGCGACTGGCATGTTTAGTTCATGAAGCCGTACACATGCTCTGTGCTGTACACCGAAGCATTAAGTAAAGGCAGCAAACAGCACTTTAAGAAGTGCAGTTAACGTCAATACAGGCAGTGAGACTCCCAGCACTTTGAGGCATAATATGTAGAGGAAATATGTTTAGGAGCAGTGGGTCTCCGTTTAACCCCGACTGGCAATCACTTTCTGGGCCCCAAAGGTGCCAAAAAATGCTCAGCTACACAGTGAAGTAACTCTTTTTTTAAATATATTTTTAATGTAATTAATTGTTAGTGTAGCGTAAAACCCTTTGGGATTGGTCCCCCTGATCAGTACAAGTAGTGGCGGCTCTCCGGAGCTCCATGGATCACAGTTTGGCCCGTCCTTTGATTTTCGCTCATCTTTGACTCTAGCAGTGTTTATACCCATGTTTATTGCTGCATTTACATAGCACTTTAAAGCTCTATTCCGGGCACTGAAGCACATTTCCTGCCCCATGAGGGGGTGCATGGTTGTCGCACAAGTGTTGTGATCCTTGGCCGTAAGTGCTTAGGTGAAGGGCCTGAATGACCAGAGAGTTGCTTTCATTTTGTCTTGGGGGCAGGGCCTAGCAGTGTAATGGAAGAGGTGTGAGAGAGGCACATATTATACACAGGGACGCCTATTCATTGCCCGCCTATTACTTTTAATTTATAGGATTTTTTAATATTCAACCAATGGGTGTCCTAGAGGTGGGAGGATGCCCACAGGTTAAGAAGGAGAAAGAATCGGAGTGTATGAGTGACAATATAAAGTCTGATCTCAGAAACGTCTGGCAGCGTCTGCGAATGTGACATTACACAGTTTCATCCCCGATCTGTCGGTGCTCCGAGGCCACTCTAGTAGCCTACGCTGGGATTTACCAAACAAGCATTTGCAATGCAATAGGACTCACATTTACGCGAGTTTAAGCTATTGGCATTGAAAATAACAATCCCTTTTATTTATTTGTTTTACAAACCAAAACATAAATAAAAGGCATTGTCATTTACAATGCCAATAGCTCAAACTCAAGTAAATGCGAGACCTATTGCATTGCAAATGCTTGTTCTTCTTTTAATAAAATTTTTTTTTTAAAAAGAGTACAGTCATTAATTTTGTGGGCAAAAGACCATGGGAAGAGTCACTCTTGGATCCCAGGCCATCTGGCAGCAATCAACCACCATGCTAAACTAAGGGGAAAATCAGATCCCACCAAATCCTTTGTGATCAGGGCAGCATTGAAAGGGTGTGCCAGGAGCGAGCCAAAGGCACCGGGCAATAGGTCCCCCATAGACTTTGAGACACTGCAGGGGATGCTAGATTGGGTGCACAAGGCCACTCGGCTTTTGAGGCGCCATTGTTTGCTGCCACGTTCAGCATGGCTTTCTTTGGGGCATTTAGGATTAGTGAGTTGGTGGCCAGAGCCAAGAATGACATGTCTGGGGTAGCTTTGAAAATACAAGATGTGTTGCACGCAGGTGATTCCCTCAAAAGAAGAAGGTCAAAGACGGATCAGCGTGGGGAAGGGACGGTCTTTTGGCTGCACAGCCTGGGAGAAGGCAGGTACTGCCCAGTCAGTCTAGTCGCCGCCTATCTGGCCCTGCGCCCGGCAACAGACTGTTACCTTTTTCTCCACGCAGACAGCTCGCCCCTTACAAAGTACCAGGTGGAACACATAATGCACGCGTGCCTGGCGCTGTCTGGCAACAATGACCCTAACAAGCGTCTCTGCAGCCATTCGTTTCGCATAGGAGCAGCAACTACAGCTTTTAAGGAAGGCATGCAAGCAGAGGGTATCAAACAGGTGGGGCGTTGGGAATCCCACTGTTTCAAAAGATACATACAGCCATGAGCCCACAAACTATCAGTTTTTTCAACAGCTGTTTCTTGGCGACTACTCATAGTGTGTTTTGAAGTGAATTTGCTTTTGCAATGTTGTATGTCCTGTAGCCACTAAAGTTAATTGGCTGGCAGCAACCAGTTCACGGTTACTAACAGCAGTGTGTTGTGTGTTGTATATTACGGTTTGCAGTGTGGTGTTTGGTTTTGTCAATACACATTTTGCCACATGACTTCTCTTTATATACCAGGAACAAAGGTCTGGGTGATGGGCCACTCGGGTATCTCGAGGTTGGCACAGTGGGCGGAAAGCAGGAAGTGGAGGCATGGTTTTTCCAACACCAAAATAACTTGGCTGGGATACCCGGGCATGCGATGGAATGGGTTGTTGGGCACGCTACAGCAGGAACTGGGTAGAGTTTGCCCGCCCCCAGATGTGTTAGTTATGCACCTGGGGGGGAACGACCTGACGGCCCTGGGTAAAAGGACATTGCTTCAGAAAATGAAGGCCACACTTTGTAAACTAAGCAACCTGCTAGGGACATGTGAACTGTGGTGGTCTGAGATCACTCCACGGCTCTTGTGGTAAGGAGCACGATCTGGGCAAGCAATGGAGGCTGAGCGCAAGAGAGTTAACTGCGCATTGCATAAATTCACAGAGCAAATGGGATTTGGATTCATAAGACACGGGTTGCTGCATGCCAAATCCACAGGGTGTTTTGAGGACAATGGGGTACATCTTTCCAGAGTAGGCATGGATTTGTTCCTCCTAGATCTAGGGGAGGCACTGGAAGTAGCGGGATGTAGGTAAGAGAGCCGGCCTTGGTGGGGGGCCCTGGTTGCGACGGTCGCCACACACAGGGATGTGGCGGAGTTACAGGACGATCCAGAGGCGGAATGGTACTTAGGGGTACCCTCTTCAGGAGCACAAAGGGTGCTGAGGCCTAATATCCCCAGTAAGTCTTTGCGGTGGACCCTGGGGCGCGACTGTGCCCCGTCTGGCCTACGGGCGGTTGGAAACCTATACAACCGGGGGTCGCTTGAACGCTCCGCCCCTCGTAGGGGGGTGTGAGTAAGAGGGTGGACCAATGGTTCACCGGAGGTGGGAGGGCTATCCCCTCACCACAACCGCTAAGCACCGATTGGCTGAGGCCACGATGCAAGTTGGCCCATCAGGTGGTAGGCTGCGAGGTGCGCCTTGCCTTTGGATCGTCTGTAAGATAACGCACAATGTTGGCATAGTTGGTATGCTAATAAACCTGCAGCAATTTTTTCCCATCAAAAGTTGTCTTGTCTGCTTATTTATGTAACATGTATATTGCTGCGTGAGGGCTGATGAGTGTGGCCGATATTGGCACTATGTAGATATAATATTTTGTGTCGCAGCTCCCGCATGCCGGGCGATGGTGATAGGAGGGAGACAACTGGGAATTCACTGCAGGGGCTCTGTAGAGACGATCATTGTCGTGACCTGGGGAAGAGGGTATTAGGACCCTGCATTCTAATATGGGGAGGGGAGAGGAACAGGACACCACTTCCGGAAGGGAGTGGGGAGGCATTCTAGGAAGGCGAGGGCAAGGAAGTGGCCACCAAGAAGAAGGAACCAATAAAGTGCACAAGCTGACCTACCTGTCTCCACGTGTTCTTGGGTGGCAACACGACAAACACGTTGCCAAAATACCTGATGTAAGGGACGTATAAAAATGTCTCACTCCCCAGGATGCCAAGCTGTTGCCAGGTCAGGCTACCAGCGGCGTGAGATACGCCGGTTACTAGAGTGTTACGCAGGCCACCATTTTCTAACACACTTCCACTGGACTGACTCAAGCAATTCTGAGATACAGGTCTGACTATGTCATTGAGAGATGGCAGCAAGGGAGTGTGTCACTTTGGGCGATTTATACCCATCAGAGTCATTTATCAAATTTGCGGATGAACTTTAGACCTTCGATGTTGAAGGGAGGAAGTTCCTGCAATCTGCGAAATTGAGCTTTACGGCCCGAGAGGTTTGGACAGAGTTTCCGCCATGGCCCTAGCGCCACCCTCATTGGAGGCATTGTTACAGGGCAGTGGGTGCCAGAATTTATAACTCGCTAAAGGAGGACAGAATGAAACCTCCCATGGCGGTCAATGCAAAGTCGGAGGAAGACCTAGGCGAACCTCTCCTGAAGAAGAAGGGGGAGCCTGCATGTGCACTGGTAAACACACTAGCTGGCAAGTCTCGTAGTGCCGGGCTCTTGCTTAACCCGTTATTACTCAACGTGGCAGCCAAATGGCTCAGTGAGTTAATCGCTCACTGATGATATCGGTTGGTGAGCCCGAAGGCCACAGGTTTAGGATTTGTTTCTCCCTCTCTCTCTCTTTTGACCCACTTCCCACCAAAAATAAGTCAAACGTGTCTTTGTGTAATGTAAGTGGAACTCCAATACCTTCGGGCCGAGTTCCCACAATACAGAACTATTACTTCAAAGCAGTGAACTGTTGCAGAATTAAAGTTTAAACAAGGCTAATTAAATCAAATGAGCTACGGAATCATTTAACTATGCAACCATGTAACTCAATTTTTCAGGCCGCCCCTGTTACAAGCACAAGCGTTATTGACTAGGGTGCGGGTCTAGCTGGAAGAACAGAAAGCAACAGCTGGGCCGTAGGGTGAAAGTAAGAATGATTGGGTAGACAGTCACTGGTTAGAACCGGTATAGGCAATCTGGTATTAAAGCCCATGTGAGTAAGGAGTATGCAGGAGGTTAGGACAGCAAAAGCTGCCTTGAAGAGGCTTTGGTCAGGAAGCACCAAGAGTTAAGCATTAAAAGAAGTAGGGCAGGGCTCACAAAAAATTTATTTCTCCCCTGATGCTGTTGATGTTAGCATTCAGAAGAAGCTGTGGACAGTCCCCGCTGCTATGCTAAGGTGAGCACAGGTCGAGACACTCTGGCTCCTATTACCAAAACAGACAGGGGTGGGGGAGCATTATACCCTTGGTTGGTCTTCCTCTCCACAAGGAGCTTAGTTTATGCTGGCACAGGTGATACTCGGATGCGTTGGATATCCAAGCTGGCTGACCTAAGGGCAATGTAATGATTAGTCCCATTGCGCATTGAGGGAATTGAAACATAAAATTGTCATCTTATCTTACTCTTGTTTTACCCAATATTATGTTATCATTATATAGCTAATACATTACATTTGCATATTGTGTAGACGCAAATGGTAGATGCAAATGGTGCGTTCGTTTGGTTGACATCTGTGCCACAATTTTAGCTTCCAAAGACTCCATTTGTATTATAAATTGAAACTGTTACTTTCTCATTTATGGGAAATGGTCCCTGGTAAGTTTTGTTGCTGAAACTTACTAATTAGTGCATACCTTTCCCATGAGATGGAACCCCGCTCCCACTGGCTCAGATGCAGGCACAGACAGAATGGCCATGCCAGAGAGATAGCGTGTGCCCAGTTGCAGACTTTTAGCTCATCTCTGTGTGCCCCTTTGGTCTTGCTGCCTGCCGTGGAAAGTTAATGGGTGGGTGCGTATTGTGCTCATGCATAATTGTCACCTTTGTGCTTGTGGAAGGCAGTCCCTCTTCAGCCATCATAGGCGGCTGGTTAGATTGGACTCCACTGCAGTGTAATAGATAAATAAACTAGTTTGCTTGTATTCTCTACTGTGTCATCTACTCTTCATTGTTGGATGGTTAGCGGAGGTTGCGAGTAACCCGGGTGGCCCGCCCTAATCGTGTCACTTCCTTCAGCAGGAGAAGGCAATATGCGGCACCAGGTAACGCCCCTGTTCGGGCTAAGCTACTAATTCAACCAATTCTGTTCTAAATCCACCGGGTGTGCCTTACATATAGGCCCCTCAGCATTTCTTTCAGGGTTACCTATTAACTGAATAAAGTTATGTGCAGGCATGCCGTCAATCGTTGGGTGTAGAAAAAAGGGAGAGATGTGATAGGTCGCAGTGTAAATTTAGCCAGAGTTTGACATTAGTGGCACTTAGTGGCAGAGCAACCAATGAAGATTCTCGTATGCTAGTGTGTGAGCAGCAGATATACACATTGCGGTGACGCTCATGTAGTAAATGTTACAATGGAAATGAGCTCAATTAAGCATCCCTCTGGGGTTAAGATTACAATCCGAAGGTTAGCGGTCTACAGAATACGCCATAAATGCAGAAGGTGGCATTAAAAAAAGAGCGATAAACAGTGGAACCTTCCTAGTATACAGCACCTAACCCAAATCACTCGTAATTATAAAGTACCCCAAAAAAGTTTGTATGGGCAATGTGTGTGCACACTGACTGACACCCACTGTCACAGTGCTACTTCATCAAAGAACTAATGTAATCCATACATAAGAGCAAAGGTGCACAACACAAATCTTAGGTTACAGTTCTAATAAACACAGACGTAGGTTTTCTTTGGTTGTGATTTTCTTTATTCCAAAGTGATGTACAAAAATACACAAGTTTTGGCAGCCGACGCGTTTCGTCCACAAGGGACTTCTTCAGGGCTTCCATAAAAACAAACATATAGACATACAATTAAAATCTGAATTAAAAAAGAAGTGAAAACACTTAATCATTAAGACAATTGGTCATGGATGCCGCCAGGCTTAACAAAGAGGAAGAAGAGTGTATAACCTAATGGTTAAATGATTATTTCAACCAACCATAATGGTCATTTTCCTTTTTAGGACATTTGCAACCAAAATGACATACTTATTATAACACTTTAATCTTAAAACTTAACAAAGAACAGCACGATATGACAAAAACATAGTTATGCATTATATTAATGTGCTAATCAAAATGTGAGGAATCAATTTGAACAATGCATTGCGAACCAGATTGATACATTGAAGGGGCAACTGGAGAAAAGGGATGACAAGGAAAAAGAAAGGAAAGGAAAAGAGGAAAGCAAGCATGGTAAACTCAAAAATGTATTTAAATAACAATTTCACATGCCGAATTCATTAGGTAACAGATAGTCGTAATTTCTTTTCAATATGATCGTCTCAAGAAGGTTCTTAGTATGTGAAACTCGAATTCCTAAGGGGGAAAGTTCCCATAGACATTTGTAAGGATAGAGCAAGAGCCCTCAAAATTTAATGATAGGTTATAAAGGATTGCTGAATGGTCAAAATGGTGACCCTGGAAGTTGTCCTAATATGCCATATTATCTTTAAACATAAAATCTTATAATCTCATATATCTTTTATGGATGATGAAAACTTCTTCTTGCCAATCGGATGTTCATAAATTTATTATGAATCCGTAGCAAAGGTTCGAGGACATGAATATTTTGTATGAAACAATATATTTGGCAAACTTTAATCTATCCTCAGTGGGCATCAGCCAATCACAATTGAGTCTGATAGCTGGACAGACTTTTGATACTAAGGATTAGAAAAGTTTATAAAGGAACCCTATTGCAAAATATTACCCCATAGGTAGTCTGGTGTACACAGAAAATTGCTCAAAACATTGTTTGACCAGAGTAACTCACCACCCAATCGTCGTGTTATGAGTGTTATTATTCAGAAAAAGGCGATTAACTTCAAGCTTTTCACACGACGTCTAGGGTAAATCCTAAGAAAATGATACATCAATTGGATCGTATTTGGCCAGTATTGACAGCATTAATGAAAAAAGGGGGTGTGAACAGAAGTATTGTCTTACCTCTATTACTGTTTTAATCCCATAAATATCAAAGAATTATATAGTCGGATGATTGATGATCAGCAAGCAGTGGCTCTAAAAGATAGAATAGGAGAGCCACATAAATTCTCTATATCTACGATTTGAAAGACCACATCGATCTTTTGGGTTGATTTCTGAAATATTTTTAAAACTTTGTTCCACATGATATCTATTAGACAGTTAAATGGAAGTTATAACACTGAGTTCTAGTGACTAACTTAAAAGGACCTTAAGTCTACTATAATTATTCGGAAGCAATCTAATATTAATAGGGGGCTCCATGCTATAGCCGTTACTGTCCTTACTAGTAATGCATAATAACCAAAAATCCTGGAACAGAAGCAGTCCCTTAGTAGGATAAGCAAAATGACCATGATAGGATCTAACTGTCTATTTTCAACATGTACCAGAGAGGGGACCTACGGTGTATTATATATATACAATTGGTAAACCTATCCCCCATTAGGAACAAGGGAGACATTTTCTTTAGTAAGTTCCTAGTGGCTGCCAAGTCCATCTAATTTTACAATGGCAACAACAAAAAAAAAACATATAGCGCTTACCTTAGTAAAGTCCTAAGACTGTTCCTAACATCAAAACTTCACACCGCACCGCATGACAACGGCATCCGTCCCCGATTTAAGGCACGAAAATGTTCTCCCCGCTAGCACTATTTAAAGGGGCAAACTAATTGTCAACAAGTTACACCTGATTTCTAATCACCCGCTGTCGGCATATCATAGTGGCCATCTTGCATAAGCTGTGAAGTAAAGCATTAAACATAGCCGGCATGTTTGTGAGGTACAATGATTTTGCATGGGATACGAACTTGGGAGAATAAGAGAAGAAAAAATAAAAAGAAGAATAAGCCCATAATAACCACGGGCTAAATAATTTTAAGGGATCGTATATTGCCGACATGTTTGTAAGGTACAATTGTTTTATACGAAAAACAAACATGTGAAAAATAAGTCCACAAAGCTCGCGGGCTAATTATTTTATTCCTGGCATGTATATAAATTATGGCTATGGGCAGTCTGTTGCACGGGGGATTAAAAGAGGGTAGTGGGTATTCCATTGTGCCCTATGATTTTTTTAACTAAACCACATTTATGGTGGGTAGGACATGCAAGCCCAGTCACTTACACCGGGCTCAGGTGTTGCGCAGACGTTAAATAGAACATTGTTCACTCAGATGATTGAGATGCCCATTAAGTAGAAAAAACAAATACAGTACAGTTGCAGTAATACTCGGCCTATTGGGTACACAGCAAGATAGTTAGGCTCACGCCCGACTTCCCTAGTATGCAGGTAATCAACACACAGGTGGGGGGCGCTACAAAAAAGGTGAAACTCCCTCCGGGGCCGGCACACATGTGATCTGCACCAAACTAGAGTTTACCAGTATACGTGAATTCTCTACACCAGTGGATCTGGAGAACATCAGTAATTAATTGTTTTCCTGGAGGGAGGTTGGAATTTTTTTTGCGGATGTTTTGAATCATTGCAGGTAGTGCAAAAGGTTAATATACCTGCAGCAAAGAATGTGTCCCTTTCATTAGATAACACTAGTTTAAAGGGGAGTGCCCCCCCCCCAAGAGTCATAGGCCTGCAAAGGGAAAGCAGTGCGGTGATTGGTCAGCTTGGTTTGAAATGACCAATCAGTGACGGGCCCCTGGGTGTGCCACAAGGTTAAAGGGTCATGGGGGTTCCCTCCCCAAGAGTCACGTGCCTACAGAAGGGGTGCAGGGCGGTGAATGGAAGGACCAATCGGTGGGGGGCCCTAGGGAGTGCCACAAGTTTAACAACGTGTGGGGGTCCCAAGGGTCAGGTGTCTTCGACTCTGGTTGTTCCTGTGGGGATGGGACAAGATGACAGGGTTCATCTGGCCAGCGGACCTGAAATAGCAGTAGTCCTTGAGATAGCGTGCGGGCCTGGAAGGCGCATGATTAATCCAGGTAGAGTGAGTTACAGGTTGCTTCTGAATGTCCCCAGACCCATCCGTACCAGCAGCACCGCCGTGACCCGTCACCCCGAGGTTGCCGCTGCGCAGACGAACCCGACTGCGTTCCCTCCTGTTACTTCTTGCTTCGTACCTACGACCCTTTAATTACCCTTGACTGGGTTGGAAATATCACCGGTCCTTTGATTTTGAGCTACGCCTTTTCAGCCCTGATGAGTCACAGGTATCGCCCTGTTTGATGAAACACGTGTCGGCTGGCGTTGTAAAATCTGAAGGAAAGATCTACATAAAGCAAACGTGTTTGTTTTTACCACATCACCGTTGTCAATCGACCTAGTCTTTTACTTTTGTGTTATCGTGTGCCCAGTACCTGTTGTGTGCTTCTGAATGTAGTTGGGACACTCGAGCTGCAGGTTCTATTAGTCATGCTGGCCTGAGGGTGGTCAGTAATCCACATATAGCGTGACTGAGTGTCACAAGGTTAACAATAAATATCTTCACATAAGGAAGAAATATAGAAATTGCTCGAACAATGTCCTTGGGATGCCTTAGGTCAGGGACTCTTGAGGGCAGACAAAGGGTATAAAGAGGTCAGCGCTGTGTAGACACGGCCCTTGCAGCTTAGGCATGGCCACGGGGCCACGAGCGCCAGACAGTCGGTAGCAAATTGAAGCCTCAAAGCCGTGACCCGCTGCACCAAGTAAGTGGCAGAAGTGGAGCTGTCACGGAATTTGGAAAGTGAGTTATGACAACATTGAAGTATGGTTATCAATTTACAATAAGGGTAGGATGGATGGACATTGTGGAAACTTTTATGAAAATGCCTTACGTTATAGTACAGGATAAGCCAGAAATTAGCATGTTGGTGACTTTAGCCATCACGACAAAGTGTGTACTAATTTATGGGGGGAATAAACTGCGTCAGTTCTAGCACAACAAAAGGTTTTGGTGTACTTAATTCATGGGAAAGAATTAACAGTTGCACGTGAGTTGCTAGCACAAATGAAGAGGGGGGTTAAGCTGACGCATTTCTAAGTACGACATCGGACTTGCTTGACTCTGATGAAGCTGTATACATTTTTTCCACAGAGATCTCTGGCCTGTCCTAAATGCCATGTTGATAATGCCACCCTCAGACATATGTTTTGGGAATGCAGACCTGTGCAAGAGTACAGGGGGCGATAGTGGATACCTTGTGTAGAGCCACCCGAACGCTTCCTGTGCAGGACCTAAAGCAGTTTCTTCTGGGGCTCCTTTCAAGGCCCCCGGCCAAGAACTCAAAAGTGCCATACAAGTTTGCCACACTGGGGTTGGTACTAGGGAGGCAGCACCATTCACTGAGTCTCACCGAAAGCATGTGCACCTGAGACTTGATTCAGGGATATTACAGAATAGGTACAGGCTTTAGAAAGACGTTTGAAGGTGATGGGGTTTGACTGTAATTCAGTGGTAGACATCAAGAGGTGGATGGCAATGATTGTCAGGCTCACTGCCTCAGGAGAGGGAGCGTTAGACAGGGAAGAAGACTCAAACTGACTAGGATCCCAAAAATAATGACCACGAGGTGCTGGGAGAAGGCAGGAAGTGGACAGCTGGGATGGGCTGGGCCGGACTGGGTTGGGGAGCAGGAGTCGAACTGCCTACGGGAGAGATAGACGTGACTCTTCTCATTTGTACACCATGCAGGGTTGATGCCATCAACTGTTTAGGGAAATTGAATTAACAAATGTTGATCCTCTAGTGTGCAAGTGCACTTAAATTACAGCTTGCTACGGAGATCACATGTAATGCACAATTATTGTTTGATGTTGTTGTTAATTACGTACTGCCTTATATGTGGCTGTTTGGCAGGTCTAAACGGAAAATAAAGCTTTAAAAAAAAGCATTTCACAAGCGTGGTGGACTAAATGCAATCGCTTCAAAAGAAAAACTTTAATGCTTAGATAACAGGGAGTTAGCATTGTTTAGTCGGGGAAAGATCAGACGTACACAGTTACTTAGTGTGCGGACTGTGCCAAATAGGGAAGAATATTACAGATGGACGCAAGCAAAGCAAAACATTTGGACAATACTGTAGTAAATGTCCTCTTTACTGTTCTTCTCTGGCTAGACTGTACCATGATGTATATGACATCATAGAATGCCAGGGTGTCCCTCTAGCTCACTGTGCCTTTCTATTACTGACTGTGGCAGTTGGTCATCTGAGGCTGAGCTGCCAACAGCGAGCTCCTGGTGGGGTTTACTTACCAACTTAACCTGTCTATATAACCTAGAAGGAACTAGCAATAAAGGATCTTAACCTAACAAGCGGACTCTGTAACATTCCTCTACCACAACTTGGCGACGATTCCCAAAAGGATGAACCTACGCGTGATCTAGAGATAAAGATTACTTAAGGAACTATACAAATTAAAGGAAAGAACTCAATAATTCAAGACTTTCTAAGAGACTTCATTTCACAATTAAGGTAACGCCCTGCTAACCCCACCAGTGTCCGAATCCACCTAGACAGCCTACAACGAGGGCGTGTGTTTCACCTTAATGTCTGTTGTTAATTTGCGCGTGAAGTGTTCTTGTGCACCAATGAGTTTTAGGCACTGATTGCCTACTGGACGTGCTCATTTGTCTGTAGACAGCCTGCAATCTGGGTCTTGTGTGCTCTGAGAGGCTTTGCTACAGCCTCTGCCTGCTCTCCTCGCTTCTGCCCTGTGTTTATATACAAGCGTTCACTCGAGAGCCTTTTTGCCTGGTCTGGAGCTCTGGTGTTGTCCGACTGCACACGAAACTAGCGGGCGTCCCCAGTCTGTCTGTCATAAACCTCACGACTCCAACTTCAGACACTCTCCGAAGATAGCGCATGCAACATACGGTTCTTTGCTGCTTTAATTGAGAAGTGCATGTCTACAGATCAGCGCATTCAGGAATTGGCGTTGTTCTTGGCTGGCGCATTCAAGGGGGCGCTGCGCTATTTCCAGCTTGTTTATTCACCGTCCTGGTCCTATGTCCGTTGCCCGATGGTTGGCTGGGAGCTATCTTCACTCTTGCTCTGCTCCCGTCCATCTGATGACGTCTTTAGAATGCTTTGGGGAATTGGTGATTCTACGCTCCTGTGACGCCTTCCTTGGGAGACACGTCCCTCACGCTCCTTACGCCGCTACGACCGATGTGGCGGCCATTTTGTGTCAATTTGGTTGCCACGACAACAACTTGCTCTGTTCGCCGTGTGTGAGGGCAGTTGTTCGGTGCTTCGTTTTCTTCACGACGCAGTCAATTTGGCAAGTGTATCCGTGGAAGTCGGAGCGCACCTTTTCATTCCACACAAATCGTTGCCTTTGAAGGTATTTATCCGGCTCTGGTGCCTGCAACTACCGGCAAGGGAAAGGTTCTGAGGGCAAGTGTTCAGTACTTCATTTTCTTTACGATGCAGTCATCTTGGGAAATGTTTCTGTGGAAAATGGAGCACATCTTTTCATCCCTTGATTTTTCTTCGGTTATGGCATTCAATAAATGACCTAATACCTTGTTTGTGTGGCAAGTTTTAACTTTGACTGTGAACACCAGTACTGATTTTACTTCGACCCGCAAGCCTTCTGCTGGGACACAGCAAGTTGACTTTATGTATGTTTTGTTTGGTTTTTGGTCTGGGCGTTTGGATCCCGGGTGAGAGGTCGCTCACCGGAGCTGATTTTATTAGTGTGTTTGTCTAACAGTTCTCAACGCCTAATGTATATCATCCAACACAGTGTTGTTTTGTTTTGGTGTGTGTATTTAATATGGGAAATTCCTGGTGTTCTTTACAAAGTGTGTCCTAGTATGGTGTGGTAGGTAGTCAACACTCATCCTTATTGTCTGGGTTGGTATCCTTAGGGTAGGTGGTGCCTGTGTGGGTAGTCCATGCCCCATGTTGTGGTCTATGCTCTTCCGTATTGTCAGGCCTGGTATCCTGAAGTGTACCCTATCTGGGGGTGGTGGTTTCTGTGTGGGTAGTCCATGCCCCATGTACTTGGTGTTAGTCCATGCCCCATCGTTTGTCCCAGGGTTATTATCTTTACCCTACGGTGTACCCTTTTCTGGGGATGTTGGTGTTTGTGGGTAGTTCATGCCCATCTCTTGTCCCAGGGTTATTGTCTTTATCCTGCGGTGTACCCTCTTCTGGGGATGTTGCTGTTTGTGGGTAGTCCATGCCCATGGTTGTACCCTTTTCTAGGGATGTTAGTGTTTGTGGGTAGTCCATGCCCATAGTATGTCCCAGGATCTTTATCATTATCCTGCGGTATACTATTTTTCAGGGCAAGTTGGATTCTTGCGGGTAGTCCATTCCCCATGTCTATCCCCAACTTTATTGTCCTGCGTTGTACCCTTTGAGGTTAAGTATTGATGGGTAGTCCATGTCCCATTTCTCAGAGATATTTTGCTTACTATGCGGTGTACCCTAATCAGGGGAGGTTATGCGTTTTTTTTGGGTAGTCAATGCCCATGCTGCTCAGCAGTGTACCCTTTTCAAGGGAGGTTCAGTGTCTGGGAGTAGTCCATTCTCCTAGTGATGCGCTCTTCCCTGTTTTGGTGGAGAATGTTTGTACTCTATATTTTTGTCTGAGTCTACCTTCTTGTAGCTACTGGCCAGGGCTTCATTTAGGTAAGATTTAAGTTGTGCTTTTATCATACATTTTTGAGTCGGCATATATTCATCAAACGTAGTTTAAAAAGATTTACTCTCTAGTGTTACCTTAAGAGAGTTCTAACCCATTCTGTCTCTCCCAGTCTACTTATGAGTGTCAACAAATAACTTAACTATCAGTCATAGTTTTGTTTCAAAACCTTACTCATTCGTTAAGGGAGGGGGATGTGACATATAATGTCATAATATTAATTCTTTGTTCTTTTCTCAGCTAATGATACCCCATGCTAAAGTCATCACTTGTTGTGCACTACTACTTTTGGTTCTTCCTATTTGTGTACTTCCCTGCTGATTGGGTCATTTAAGGAATTGTAGCTGATTATTCCTTTGTTCTGCTATTACTCCATAAAGAGAGAGGATGTGTAGTAAATGTCCTCTTTACTGTTCTTCTCTGGCTAGACTGTACCATGATGTATATGACATCATAGAATGCCAGGGTGTCCCTCTAGCTCACTGTGCCTTTCTATTACTGACTGTGGCAGTTGGTCATCTGAGGTTGAGCTGCCAACAGCGAGCTCCTGGTGGGGTTTACTTACTAACTTAACCTGTCTATATAACCTAGAAGGAACTAGCAATAAAGGATCTTAACCTAACAAGCGGACTCTGTAACATTCATCTACCACAAATACCATCATCATTTGCGGGGTAAAAGAGAGACTGGAGTCAAACATACCAAAATTTCTAGTACAGAGCATATGAATTGGAAGGGATCCCAGATCCTTAGGCCACCAATGTAAACACCATTTTGGACAATTCGAGCAGAATAGTAAAATCTCTGTTTTGTCCAAATTCAGAATCAAGAAGCTGGCATTCAACCATTGTACTACTGCCCTCATACATGCAGAAAAGCAGCAGTGAGTTTCACCCAGGTCGTCCGAGATGGAAATGACAATCTGGGTGTCATCAGCATATGACATGCTGGAAAAGCCATAGGATCTAATGAGACCAGCCAAGGGGGCTATACAGACTGTTAGTCCTGATAGCCTTGGTGTGTTCTTCTCCCAGACGCTTTGCCTTCTCTGCAGTGCGCATGTCAGGTTGGCTGGCTGCTTTGCTATGGCCAACCTAACATGTGCACTGTAGACCCAGCAATCCCATTGGCTGTAAAACAGCAGTGGGACACAGGCCCCCAGCCTCAAAATGAGTGCTAGGGTAGGCTGCTTCCACTAAACCTGGAGCTGTTCCCATGCTTAAAGCAGCACGAGACCAGCTCCAGGATTGGCTGCTGGTGTTCCCCTGAGCAGGAAGGAAGTACGTCTCATTCTTGCTCGAGGACGCTGATCGAGGAGAGAAGTGACACACCCAGGGGAGCAGTATGTATAGTGAGTTTGGCGCCGTCGTGCCCACCATATTTTTATAGCTCTAGCCACCACTGAATGCCACTTTTAGAAAGTTGAAATTGTCTTGTCCTAACCATTTGGTGCCTGCTGCCTGTGTCCTGGGTCACATAACTGTGAATAGAATGGTAGCTGGCTTTTCTGTATTCCTCCCCGACAGTGAGACAAAGGGGAAGTATGTGTTGGCAGGATAGGCTATCCGGCCAGGATGGGAGGGGAGGATCTGTTGCCTGCCTCACTTACATTTCAAGGGCTGCCTCCAGCACACTCGTAAAGAACTGGACACCAGAATGTTATCACTCTAGACTTCTTGGAACCTGGGCAAGGAGAGGAAGGATATTTCCAGAAACAGATGCCCCAATTCAAAGGTCGGTATCAGCTATAAATATTGGGCCCTAAAACCAACTCTTCAGTTCACTTCTGGATGAGTAGAGGACACTCAGAATGACTGTCTTGTATTTCAGAGGTGTGACCTGCGGCTTGAGGCCTGCTTTGTACTTCAGAAGACTACCCTTCTGCTACCAGAGGGCCACTCTACTGCCTGTAGCTTGCCCTGAACCCTGAGAATACTACCCTGCTGCTTGAGGCCTGCCTTGCTGCTGGAACCTGGGACAACCAAAGTGACTCCAAGGTATAGTTGGATGGCGTTCTGTTCTGAGCTAAAGGGACACTATAAGCTCCAATGTGGGACCCACAACTGGACCCTTCCTAAAGCGAGTCCTGCCCTCCAAGTGGTGCCCAATCCATCCTGGACCCTTGGAAGTGGTGCTAAAGTTGCCCAAGCAGACAAAACCTGAAACTTGGAACTTAGAATGATTTCCACCAAAAAGGGGCCTGAGAAACAAAATGAGATCAAGACTTACCAGCTAGCCAATCCGCCCAAGGAGAATCTCTAGTTGACCTGACTTGACGGTTGCTCCTTGTAGGAAAGTAGGTTTCTGTTGCAGTAACCCCCCACACTTTTTTATGATGCACTTTGACTAGATGTGCCCTGGGTCCCTGCTACTCAGGTTCTCAGAGCCTATGCTCTTTCCCAAAACCATACCTTTGTACCCACATTTGGCACCTCTCTGGCCACATGTATGTCCCTTGTAGAAGGCAACATGGGTATCAAGGGCACTGTGACCAGAGAAGGCCTCTAAGGGCTGCAACACATATTACTATTGCAGGCTATGTATTTTGGTGCGGAGAAAAGTGACGAGTCAACATGGCATTCCTGTGTGCCAAGCCTGCAATCCACTGTCCATGTTATAGGTAAGCCACCCCTCCAGCTGGGTGTACTATACCACTGGTGATTGTATAGTTGCATGAGCACTGAACCCCTGCAGTGTCTAAGTCCATTCTTAGACATTGTAAGTACATTAAAGCCATAAAGAGTATGTGGTCTGGGAGTTTGTCATTACGAACTCAATAGCCCCATAATGGCTTTACTGAATTCTGGGAAGTTTGTTGAATTCCCTGACTGGTAAACATCCACTTGCCACCACGAGACAAGTTTCTGGACCCCTGGATGGGAGCCTTTGCTCCCTGAGCCCAGAAACAAAGCCTTTCCTGGGTGAAAGTGTTCATATTCCCCCCAGGTCAGGAGAGCCATCTGTGGAATAGGAGCTTCAAAGGCCTTGTGCCTTTGCAACACGACCCCCAGCCTCTTGTGCCATAAGGAGCATGTCCCCTTCCTGTCTCACCCCTGTTTTGACAGGAAGACAGTCGTGAAAAATTAGAACAGCCCACAGGAGGGCCCACATCTGCCAACTCGACCCCTCAGGTGGGGGAGGTGAGGTGAAGCCCACTCTTCAGTGCAGCCATCTTGCAGATGGCAGGCTCGCTCCTATCAGAATTGGGGATTGTGTGAGCACATCAAGGGTGTAGTCACCCGAAGTCAGTAACCCATTGGCTACTATCTCAAGACCACTTAAACGCCCCCTAAATACAGTATTTAGGGGAAGCCTTGAACCCACAAGGCAGATTCCTACAACCTACGAAGAAGGAAAGAAGAAGTTACACAGCAGAGTAGACTGCAGAAAAGAACTGACTTGGCACCGGCTCTACCGGCCCATCTGCAGTTTATGGAGGCCCTGCGCCAAAAATGACTTGCCAGCAGCCAGCAACCTCCAGAACCCCCCGTTAGGACTGACTGCCTTCAACAAAAAACATATCTCCTGTGAACAGCAGCTCTGTTCAAAACAAACTTCAAAGACAGACTATGAGCCTGCTGAGGACGAAGAAACTCAATGCCAGGAACCACCACTGCACCCGTGGCCTACTGCCCAAGTCCAAGTGGCCCACTGATCTCAGCGAGGTCCACCCATGCTTCAGAGTCTGAGTCCACCATAGTTTGCCCCCTCCAGGACTCCCCGACGTCTCCTGCAGCCTCTGCATGGAGACCCCCCAACTGTGAGTCTCCAGGCAAGATGAAATCCAACCTCAAAAGGCATTCCTGTATCCAGCTGCCCTGCGCCCTGGAGAAGAGGACCTGGGATGCACCTACATCTCGGAGCCCTCCATCTTACTTGCTCTGCTGTTGGTTCCTCCCAGAAGACTTCCTGGACCGAACTTGCAGGCAAAACCATCAACCTCCATAGGATTGCATTTGGCATTCGCCCCTCCTAAGCACCCTGCCACCCTGCGCCGCTGGTGGTGTGGATTTGGTGCCAACTTGGGACTTCCTTTACCCTGACCGTAACCCGTAGCAGCTTGGCTCACAAGACTGAATAGCCTGCCTGTGAGCAGCCCCCAATCAAAATGCCCCCAGCCCCATTGGATTACGTTGGCATTCTGCACTCTGCACCCAGCCGCAGTAGTGCCGCTGGTGGTGCAATTTGGGTGTCTACCTGGACCTTGGGAAACCTTGGTCCTAACCCCAAAAACTCCCACCCGTAAGACATTTGCTTACCCGTGAAACTGATAACCATTTTTCTCCCATAGGCATCAATGTTATGTTTTTGACCCTAAAATTTTCCAAGTGTTGAACTGATATTTGTATGGAGAAAAGATAATAAAACTGCATACTCTAAAAAGTCTTACTTACTTTGTATTGTGAGTTCCCTCATTATGGTATCTAGGCATACCACCCCAAGTAGTCAAAGTAATCTGAAAGTAATCAAAAAGTATTCTAAATGTAATTACTGTGTAATTTAAGCTGGTTTTTAAAATCATGCCAACCAGTAATATTTGCAAATCCTTTCCCAATTGCATTTCTTAAAGTATATTTTGCCTGCCTGTACCAAGTCCTGCTTGGTTCTAGAAATAAAATACAAGTATACCTTTTTTATACTTACCCAATTGGTCTGGATTCTGTCTCCGAGTGTGTGCCATCAGTTTTGATTGAGTGAATACAATAAATGTTTAACGCACCCTCTGGATAAGCCTATCTGCTTGCCCACACTACCACAGAGAGAGCTGTTAGTACTTACCCAATTTAGCCTTCGCTATACCTCGGGGGACTCCCTGGACTCTGTGCACACTATACATTACTTTGGTATGGTATATACAGAGTCAGCTTCCTACACTCCCACTATGTGCTTCTCAGCAGCAGTAAATTCTGTTCAACAGTTCCACTTGAAAGAGATAACCCGCCTCATGGAACCCTTGTCAGCTACAGCCTGCAGCTTCGTACAGCTGGAGATTTTAAACTTCCCAAAAACTGACAAAGCCGAATGCAGAAATCTTAACAGCGACTTTGGCCAACGGCTCTCCAACCACAACACCTACTCCTCAGACACCGCTTACTGCTTTGCACTTTACCTTCTCAGCAACTTTTTCTTCAAATTTCTTCTAAGTCTAAAGGTAAGCTGAGATTGAGTCCAATCCACTCCGTGTATCCGAACTGCGCCCTATAACGCTTTGCCATAACTTTTGGCTTTGATCCGGTCTCGCGTGACTAGATGCTCATAGTCAGTGCTTTGATCTTTTATGAGCTATTTTGTAATCAAAACTTTAAAAAATCATAACTCCAGCCCGCTGATTGGAATTTTGTCATTCAGGTGTCCAATTATTTATTCAAATGTTCTCTATTTTGCTAAATTGATGTGGGATTTGGTATCGACTCAGAAGGGTCTGCCCATGGTGTTGCACACAAGATCCGGTGCATCCCAGTTGATCACACCAAGTGGAAGACCTGAAAGAAAGCATAAGCAAAGAGAGGAACATAAGCATGACGGCACCTCCATCAGTGATGTGACTGGAATCCGGTGTAGGGAATCGGTTCTTGAACACTGAAAGTGGTTTGTAGTGACACAGACTCCTGAGGGAGGGGCTCTCTAAGGCTCAGCACTTTGGTTTGACAGTGGATGGGTGGACCTGGGCTCAGCCCTGCTTTCAGCAGCAGTGACCCGTGGGACATGGGGATGGTGTTCCCCTGGGTGTCTTGTTGAACTAATGTAACCAGAGAAGAGAGCCCCAGGTCCATTCCACTGGAGAGATTTCTGGCCAGGCTGCTGGATAAGAGAAAAGCAGTCCTTGGGGCAGGAAACCAAGCTTTTTGATCCTGAAGTTAATGTAAGCAAAGACAACGAGGACCTCTTCATAAAGGACATTCCTGGGGGAAAGTGGTGAACATGGGACAGCCCTGTCCTGGGTCCTGACTCCAGTGAAAAAGGGGGATAGCCACCTCCAAACGGTACAGAGGACTGAGAACCCAAATCACAGCTCTATCTTTAATCCAAAACATACATATGCAAGCAGGCCTTAGAATGCAAATGACATGTCCAGATAAACAGAACGCACAGTGGTAAAATTAAAGACGGAGGTGCAGGACCTCAAACAACTGTAAGAGCCATGTCTGAGCTGTCTCACATAGGGTTCAGGGTCAGTCCTCCAGAAACAATCTTGAGTTCCTGGGATTACTTGAATGGGCTGAGAAACAATCTCTGCTTCCTGGAACAATAGATAACTGATTGCCTCAAGCACAAGGAGATTTCGGCCGTCATCTCTACACAGATGACCTACAGAGCGATTGCCCTCCTCCCTCTGCCAGGCACCACACTGAGAGCTATGATAGCAACATTGTTTAATTATAAAGGAAGAGATGCCATACTCCAAAACACTAGGAATGGGATCTGCTGATTAAAGACCACACCAACTGTATATTCCAAACCACATGCAGAAAGTACAGTGACTAAGGAGATGCTTCAAACAATCAAAACAAAGGTTGACAGCGATGGAACATAAATACATGCTATTTTATCCAGCCAGCCTGAAGTCATTCAAGAGGGAAAATAACAATTTTCAAAGTACTCAAGGAGGTGTGGGAATGGTTGGAGAAAGAACCCAAAAGCCTGCAGCAAGTGGTAATACTTGAAAAGTACAAAGCAGATCCTGGAATAGAGAAGGCACGACAACTACTAGGCCTGAGTGGATCCAGAGTGGGCCATCAGGGGCACTGTTAGGATTGTCGTTCAAGAAAATTGCACACTGAACACTGTTTTCCATCCAGGGCAAAGAGCCTGATCCGGGCTGGACCAGGTTCACCTAATGAAGACTCACTGCCTTCACCAGAAAGAAACAAGAAAAGAATGAGTGGTTGCTGAAAGACTGGATTCCAGGAGGGAGGGAATAGGGGAATGGAAGGGATGGAAGCAAATCAACCTTCTCCTCAGATTGGAAGACTCAAAATGAACAGGTGGGACTGAGGTCAGCTAGCACTTACATGTCAGTTAGCAGGACAGGAGCTAAGCCAAACTTGGAATTAATAAACCAAAACCCCATTATGAAGGGTCACACAGACGATTATGGGAGGAAAATGGTGATGCCCACATAGTGAAGCTGGAGGGAATACTCATGAACCTATCTGACACCCTGAAGACTAAAGTTGACTAACAGTTGAAGTGGACAGCACAGTGGGGAACAAATCCTTCTTATTACTATACACTAAATTAAACTATTAAAGTTCAAATTAAATAATACCTTTGTGCATGTGGTAATAGGGCCTCATTTATGGGATTTTTGCCATAGGGCAGCGCAGCAAGCCTTGCTGCTGCGATGCCATGTGGCAAAAGTAAAGGCCAGAATTAGCTACAGCGCATTCCTGTTCTTTTCCCTGTACCAGTGCGCAATGGGCTGCCATGCACTAACACAGGCACCTTTGCACTACTATGGTACAAATGCGCCTGCATTGTGGGGATGATTGTGTAGATGATTAGTTTTGTGCAGGAAGGGAAACCTTCCTGCACAAAACAATCACAAGAGCCTTTTTCCTCTTTTTATGTGTGCTGCAGAATGCAGCACACATAGAAAGAGGAACAAATTCGGAGAAATAAAGATATTTCTCCTCGTTTTCCCTCCCTTACGCATCCTCTTGTGAGACGTTCACTTTTGGCGCTGGCTCAGACTTACGATTTCTCGTAAATCTGGGGCACTGTCAAAAAGTCAAGGATGTTGCTAGGAACACCACCAGCTACACCCATGGAATGCCCCTTTCACACAGTTTTCTGCATGAAAGGGTCACATATTTATAAGGCCATGAAAAGCCACATAGCTTGGCTTTTTATGACCTTTTAAATATGCAAGTGGCACATTGCGCCACTGCAACGTCACAAAAGGAACATTTCAGCTGCATCATAAATGAGGACCTTAGTTCTCAAGGATTTAAGGTCACGGGACTCACAAGGCTACCAAAAACACACCCTTCGAAAACATTGAAGGCCTCATTTCTAAAAACTGTCACATCGCTGCGTGAAAACAGCGATGGAACAGTTTTCACTGATGGATGCGTCATATTTACTGTATGACTAATCATGATTGATACATCAGTACTAATAGATTTCACTGCGCTACTTCTATGAGGCTTTTGCATGGGAACGTCCACCCTGCAAACATTATACCTGACGCAGGTATAATGTGGTGCAGGGTTTTACAAAGTGACGCATCTGCTTAGATCAATCACTTTGTAAATAGGGCGCAACTTGGCATGTTTTTTACGCTGCTGGTGCACCACAAAAAGTGGTGCAACAGTGGATTAAAAGTGTTGCAGGGGCTCATAAATAAGCCACTGAGTGTTCTGGGGATGCCCAGACGTGGGTCCCAGGCACTCCACACCACTTGGAGTCAAGCTAGCCGGGCTGAAGAGAGGTGTTACCTCGAAACCGGTCCGGTCCTCGGATGCTTGATTCCGTTCTGGGAAGGACATGGCTTTTGTAGTTCGGACTGGACTGTTCCCATGGGGCAACAGGGTCAGAGCTGATTTGCATATCGCCATTGTCTAACCCAGGGTGGTGTGGAGTGCAAAAAAACGATGGATTTGGGCCCAGATCTTTTGACTGGGGGAGTGTGTGACATTGATCCACATTCAGTCCATCACTTGTTGTTTTTGCAATTGCCGCCCTAAGTGCGCTGGGGATGCCCAGACGTGGGTCCCAGGCACTCCACACCACTTGGAGTCAAGCTAGCCGGGCTGAAGAGAGGTGTTACCTCGAAACCGGTCCGGTCCTCGGATGCTTGATTCCGTTCTGGGAAGGACATGGCTTTTGTAGTTCGGACTGGACTGTTCCCATGGGGCAACAGGGTCAGAGCTGATTTGCATATCGCCATTGTCTAACCCAGGGTGGTGTGGAGTGCAAAAAAACGATGGATTTGGGCCCAGATCTTTTGACTGGGGGAGTGTGTGACATTGATCCACATTCAGTCCATCACTTGTTGTTTTTGCAATTGCCGCCCTAAGTGCGCTGGGGATGCCCAGACGTGGGTCCCAGGCACTCCACACCACTTGGAGTCAAGCTAGCCGGGCTGAAGAGAGGTGTTACCTCGAAACCGGTCCGGTCCTCGGATGCTTGATTCCGTTCTGGGAAGGACATGGCTTTTGTAGTTCGGACTGGACTGTTCCCATGGGGCAACAGGGTCAGAGCTGATTTGCATATCGCCATTGTCTAACCCAGGGTGGTGTGGAGTGCAAAAAAACGATGGATTTGGGCCCAGATCTTTTGACTGGGGGAGTGTGTGACATTGATCCACATTCAGTCCATCACTTGTTGTTTTTGCAATTGCCGCCCTAAGTGCGCTGGGGATGCCCAGACGTGGGTCCCAGGCACTCCACACCACTTGGAGTCAAGCTAGCCGGGCTGAAGAGAGGTGTTACCTCGAAACCGGTCCGGTCCTCGGATGCTTGATTCCGTTCTGGGAAGGACATGGCTTTTGTAGTTCGGACTGGACTGTTCCCATGGGGCAACAGGGTCAGAGCTGATTTGCATATCGCCATTGTCTAACCCAGGGTGGTGTGGAGTGCAAAAAAACGATGGATTTGGGCCCAGATCTTTTGACTGGGGGAGTGTGTGACATTGATCCACATTCAGTCCATCACTTGTTGTTTTTGCAACTGAGTGTTTTCCCTGCATGGGGTGGTATTTTATTAGGTCTTTACTTTATAGGATGTCGCAAAAAGGGAGGAGGAGCCAGAAGGGAGCACTGAAATCACAAAACAGTGAGGAGCACCCTACACATGTCAGTTTATCATCAGAATCAGAGCAGGAGTGCACACACCGCATAGCTCAGTGGACACAGATAATGAAAATCATCACTAAAATGCCCTGATGGAATGCACTATGGATGCCTTAATGGCCTCAATAAAAGGCATAGTGCTCACTCCTCTCTTAGGCGACATGGGGCAAGCATTACAATACTACTGGAGACACACTTCAGAGAACCCAAACTATGTAAAAAATAGAGAAACCAGCTTTAATCAGCCACTAAATCTGCCTTTGCCAAATGGTCTTCGGTGTGGATTACACCATGAGTTACATCTTTGCAACACTAGGACAAATGTGGAGAAGAGTGTTATCGTAAAGCTGGGAAAACTTTTCATTACATTCTGAAGACTGGGTAGAGGACTTTAGATTACATTGTTGAAGACAATGTGGACACATTCTATCCTAAGCACCATGCTGAATTAACAGAACGTATGACTGGGGTAGGCCTGTCAGGTATGTAGAGGACCCACCATCCAGTATGAAGAAATGTCCTGCTTTTCAGGTTCACAGAACACTAGAGTGCATGCTGATGTCACAGGAGCTTCTAAATAGGACCCAGGACTTGCCAGATTCCTCTCAGATCATTTACCCATTTTGACTATATATGAGGTAGAGTGTGTGTGCATCGGCATATCCATGTGGAGGCTAAAGGTAGAGGCATTAAATAGCATCTGTTTCCTAGGTCAAATATAGATTGCAGCAGCAGCGGCTCCTCCACTAAGGCGAAGAAATGTCGCCCAGAGGAAAAATAAAATGATAATAGCACCATGTTATTATCATTTTATTTTTCAGCACTGGCTCTGTAGGTGTGGGGCAGGGCTGGGCTGCCCACAGAGCAGGGGGAGGAGTGGTGGGAAAAGCATGCATGGCGGTGTGGCCGGCCAAACAGACATGCTCACTTAGCATGTTATCCGTTTGGCTGTATTGCACAGCTGGGTGAAGAACATGCACAGGCTCCCACTACCTGTCTGAGCACTGAACCAGGCCACTCAGACCACTCACGACGCTGCTGTCATGATGATGACAGCAGCGTTGTGATTGGCTTAGGGGACTCTGGGAGCCTATGTGCTTCCTGTGTTGACCGAAGACGGGGGAGAGGCTGCAACCGACGGGTAAGTGAAATGTTCTTTTTTTCCCTTTTCTGTTGCTTTTTAAACCCACCCCACCACGACTGCCCAGTAACAGCCGCTGCTGGATTGCAGTTGACACCTATTGAGAATGTAACTGCCCACAGATCTACTGAATGGGAGGCCATGAAGGTATCACTCAAGGGCAAGGGGATGAATACAATATACAGCGCTAGACACCAATAGATCCTCATAACCCAGGATCAAAAAGGTGAACACTCTTTCACAAATTCTTCCAGGAGGGCCGTATACATCTTCCATAAAATGCAAGCCACTTGACCAAGTGCAGTTTAATATGCCGGTAAACAGATGCCTCCGCAATTGGAATCACCATGTGGATGCCAACAGGCTGCACAGCCTTTGTACACCTTTGGTTTGAATCCAATGAATCAAGTTCATATACTTTTTCTTTCACGTTTGTCTTAATTTAACCATTCATTTTCATCCATTTCTTCTTGTTTTGTATTCAATTCATTTTATTTAAACGAAGGTATCTTTCAAAAACTCAAGAGTCAGGAGTGGGTTCCACAAACCATCACGTTTATTCTGACCACCCAATGCATTTCGGAAAGTTAATTCCCTTCTTCAGGGGTATCCGATTTTTTATAAAAAACCGATTCTGCCTTCCTTCCTTTCCAACGCGGTAAAGCGTTCCTGGTGCAGGTTAAACCATAATACTTTGTAAGCGGATGCCTCCATTCTGGTCTCCTGCTAGACCCCGGCCAAACAAAGGTCTTGAATTAGCTGTGTTGACTGTTAGGGAGGGCTCTGCGGAGGGTTGTGAATGACTCACTGAACAGTGGAGGGTTGTCTAATATTTTAGAGAGGCAGTGGTCACTCCCTTTTAATAAAGCTGTCTGGATCTAATAATCCCTTACAACAACAGGGTAATTTTCCAACCGCCCTTTTTTCTGGACAAAGTGGCAGATTTAAGAACATGTTCCTCTGACACCGTTCCTGCCTACGCCCATCCTCTGCGGGTCCATCATTCCAGTTTTGACAAACAGAAAACATCCCCAAATATCTCCTATGCTCTGCGAGAAACCAGTCAGCAGCTGAAGGATATTGCTCAATTTCCAAAGACAGACTCCCAGTTTGGCATTCCACCTTTCGGAAAAGATTAAGTGAAGGTAAGTCCAACACACCCCCTTGGCAAGATGCCTCTTCTGTTGAGTAGAGATGTTCCAGTGGTACTGTAATATTGGCACACGTTTGTGACGTAGATTCCACCTAATGAGCCTATTAGCTTCTGGTGATGATGAATCATAAATGTCACACCAACCTGTCTCTTGTTAATGATCATAACACCTCCCCTCTAGCCTTCACAAAGGGATTTCCGGGAACAAACCTTTACCATTTCTAAGAGCAATCTGTCAGAAAGCCGGGCAGCTGTGTCTCTGGTAATAATAGACTGGGAGTTCGGTCTGACAGGATTCGTGTCTCTCTCAGAGTACATGTCACTCAAAGGAAGGGCTTTCCAGATTTCTTCATTTGTGAGGTCATGAAAGGTTGACCAGCAATGCTTCTGTCCTGGGAAATAGCTCACTGGCAGTGAAATCTGAGAGGGCAAAAACATCAAATAATAGTTGCGTGGCAGTACAGTCTGCAATGGCTCAAACACCCAACAGTTTGGGCGTTTCTGACATGAAATCCATAAAAGCAGTGCCTGCTATCAGGGCACAAAAGCGAGCCCCATCTGTCGGAACTCAAACAGCTGTCAGACTGTACTTCTACTGCCGACAGTGATTGACTGGCAGCTAACTTCTGACAGCTCGAGCATTTTACAAGATGTGAGCTCCATGGAAAATGCGGACATGTGACGTGATCCTGGCAGCTTTCAGGGCAACCTTATAGGGCGCAGATACACTTCCTTCCAGGGAAATAGGGGATCACGTGATAAGTGTTTCAGGGATCGCACAGCAGTCAGTCTTCTGTGGGAAATTCCATGAAAGGAGTGCAGTCTGTCGGGCCTCGAGCAGGCGAGAGACAGAGCTTCCTTGGTTCACAATCATTCACTGACAGCACAGTCTGCCAGGGCTCAAACACATAACCACGCATTTTCTCACTGGAAATCTCACACTGGTAGCACACTTTATTAGGGCTCACACAGCAGACAGGGTGCAATTCTCCCACTAGAAATCCGGGGGTTTATAACAAACCCCTTGCACCGCCGGAGCCTTACTTTTTATATCGGAAAAAGTGAGGCACAGCAGTGCAAGATGCTTGTAAATAAGCCCCACGATATATACAGCACACTCTGGGGCATATGTTCAAGGAAGTGACGGAGCTCGGCGTTAGCCTTCTTGGCATAAAGCCGCGCTCCAACACAGAAACGCAGGTCTGCACCCTATTTACAACAATACGTGCAGCCCGGCGTTTTACCCTGTGCTGGTGCTAATTTAGCTGCTTAGCGCCAACAAAGGCACTCTTGCACCATTGTGAAAGGGTGCCTGCGTTGCAGGGTAAGATTGTTTATGTGCATGAAGGTGTCCCTTCCGGCACATAAACAATCAGTAATGGAGTTTTGGAACTTCTATGTGTGCTGCAGCAAACATAAAAGTTGCAACGCATCATTTCTTTTTTAAAAGATTGTTTATGTGCTGTGAGAAGGTGGCTCTATATATACTGGACAATAAGGCAGTACAGTGTGTATAGAGTCCACAAACCCCAAAGGTTTAACAGAGATTAAAGTCAGAACTGACCTTACTCTCCAAAGTGGTAGCTTGGTCGAGCAGTAAGGCAGTACCAGAGGACAGTGTAAAGCATTTAATGTACACACTCAGTCAGCAAAAGGTTTCACCCACTCAAGAACTGAACTCCAGGCCAATTATTGTTATATCCTTAGATATAGTTGTTTTATTTTTAGAACCGTCAGTTATAAAAGTATACTTTTCATATTACGAGTACTCTCAGATAAATACTTTGCAGAGGAGCAACAAGTTGGTACACACAATGATCACAGGTTAGCTAATAGCAATACAGTTCTGAAACACACTCTAGCATTGACCTCAATGGGTTTTCAAAGGAAAGTACAGTTAATTACTTTAGGGATTACTTTGATAGTTCCAGGACTAGATCTTGGATTCAGTCCTGGGGTCCAAGCTGAAACCAGATTAGCAAAAACGTTTTAGTTACAGTGATGATTTTTCCTGAATATAAAGCTGTTTTAAAAGTTCACACTTAGAAACTTTTCGAGGTGATTCTCACAATGTTCTTCAATGGGACGAAATTCAGGTTACAGGTAAAGTACGATCGCGTTACTTATGTAACCCAGCACTAGTCTCCTAGGGCCAGCACTGGGGGCTTAACTCAAAACAGGTAGGTAATTGCGTTTCAGTATGTCGAATGATTTTTAAAGAATATTTGCAGTTTTCAAAAGTAGACACAGAAGAAATTTCATAGAAAAGCAGACAATGGGTTCCTATGGAGAAAATACAGGTTACTGGTAAACCCGCTAGGGATTACTTTTGTGGTTCAGTACTGGGCTGAAAGATACAGTGCTGGCTTCTCTCCTGGTCACAGGTGAGTATTTTCTAATTCAGACTTTGGCTGATTTTATAGGAATATTGTCAGTGTTCAAAACTTCACACTTAGAAAATGTTCGAGTCAAAAATGGGTCAATGTTCTCCAATAGCAGGTAAGTGAATTACCGGTTTCCAGGTGAATACTTGGTTGGGGAAGTTAAGGTTCTGGGCATAGACTCAGGGGTCCCCCAGGGTCTGGTGAGTACAGTTAGTTCAGTCCCAGCGGTGCAGGGGCGGCCGGGTGCAGAGGTAGGCCCAATGTTATCCAATGAGGGGAAGGGGGCCTTCGGTTGGTGGCGGCTGGCTAGCAGGCCACACGGCTCTGGGAGCTGGGCTCCTGGTCACTTGCTCTGGGCAAGGAGGGAAGTAGGATAGGGCAAAGAGGTCACAGCCAGTGGCACTCGGGCGGCTGGGTGCAGGGTGCTTTTGAGCCGTCGGGCGCTCAATGTTATCTAATGAGGATCTTGAAAAAGGAACAAAGGCTGCAGGCTCGCGGACTGGGACTCTCCAGGGGCGACCAGCACTTCGAGAGGTAAGTTGGGATGTTGGAGCACAGGTAGGTACCCCAAAGGGAGGACAGAGGGCTGTAGGGCGCCGGGTGCAGGGGTGTCTTTGGGTGTCGGAAAAGCTTACCCTCGGCTGGTCGCGGTTGGGGTGGCCCCTTGTTCTGAGTCTGCAGGGGTCGGCTGGTTCATCGAGGAGGGTCTTTGGGCACTGGACTTCGGGTCCTAGTCATCAGGGGGACGTCCTCGTGGTCTTGGTTCGGGTTGATCCGACCCGGGCTCGGCTGGTGCAGAGTGGGCTGGTCCGTAGCTTCCTGGTGGGCACCAGGTACGGTGTTGCAGCAGAGCCTCTGCTGATGGGAGTCCCAATCGTCGAGAGGGTCAAGGCTGGCAGGTCGTCTGGGTGTCCCAAGGTTGCTGTCTGCGGAGGTCGCCGGGTTTAGGCAGGAGCAGGTTCCAGGATCAACAGGCCGGTAGGGCTGGGGCCAAGTCAGTTGTGGTTGTCCTGTTGTTAGCAGCTGCATGGCGGGTCTTCTTCTTCTTGATCTTCTTTCTTATTTTTGGTATCAGGATCTCTGGAAGGAAGGTTCAGGGAGTCCCTAAATACTGAATTTAGGGGCGTTTCAGGTTGGGCAAGGGCAGGGACCAATGGGTCCCTGTCCTGGGGTGAGTACACCCCCTAGCGTGCTCCTCTCCTGTGGGAGGGGGGCAGGAGCCTAGCTGGGATTGGGCAGGACTCCCCATCTACAAGATGGCCGGGGTCTGGAGTCGTGCTTCACCTCGCCTCCTCCACCTGAGAGGTGGAGTTGGCACAGGTTGGCACACCCCCCTTCCTGACGTAGTTGTTCCCGCCAGTCTTCCCGCCAGGGTGGGAGTAGGCATTGTGGGTGCTGGATGCTGGGTACAGCAAATGGTCTGGAGAAGCTATCAGAGGCGGTATGCCTTTGAAGCTTCCCCCTGTCCATCTTGGGGGAGGAGACATATCACCTCGCCCAGGATGTGCATTATTTCAGGCCCAGGAAAGCGGGGGGCTCTCCACCCAGGGGTCCAGCAACATGTCTGCTGTGTGGCAGCCTCTGCACCACTCAGCCCAGACGTGGATTGTAGGTTCGGGTTTTGGAGGGCATCTCTAAGATTCCCTCTCGTGCATTTTACATTAAATGCCACACTGGCATCAGTGCGGGTTTAATGTGCTGAAAAGTTTGGTACCAAACTTGTCAGTCTTCAGTGTAGCCATTATGGTGCTGTGGAGTTCGTAATGACGACCTCCCAGCACCATATACTCTTAAATGGCGTCACTGAACTTACAGTGCCCAGGAATGGCCCTGGATACTGTAGGGGCACAGGGCTCATGCCCCTATGCCCTCACCTCTGACATAGGGCACCCAGCTAGAGGGGTGACTGAAGTATGCCAGGGCAGTGGGTTCTGTGGGCTTGGCACACAGGGATGTGTGCCATGTCGACTCTTGCTTTAGGTCTGTACTTAGGCACTCAGCCTGCAAAGACAGTGGGTGGGTGCCAGGGTACAGGGTCCCTGGGGGTGGCACAATAAGTGCTCCAGCCCTCAGAGGTCTTCTATGGTCACCATGCCCTGGGTACCTAGGGTACCATTTACTAGGGGCTGACAGGTGGCCAGAGATGCCAATTGGGTGTTTTGTTTCAGCATAGCTTTTATTTGTAGGGAAGGAACACAGGCCCTGGGTACCTAGTTGGCAGGGACCCAGGGCACACTCAGTCAAAGTACATCAGCAGTTCTGAAAAAAGTGGGGGCATGCCCAGGCAAGAAATATGGCACTTTCTCACATGTGTAGGAAGGGACACCTTCCTGCACATACATAATCAATGGCGTTTTGCTGTTACTATGTGTGCTACACAATGCAAAACATATAGAAACAGCCAAAGCGAGGAGAAATAAAGCATTCCTCCTTGTTTTGCCTATTTAAGACCAGGTTATCCCTGGTCATAATTTTGGCGCTGCCCCATATTTATATGGGGCAGCATCAAAAACATTGGGGGTTGCAATGGAACATCCAAAGCAACACCCATTGCCCTCACCCTTTCATGCATAAAAGGAGGTCTTATTTACAAGGCAATGTTTCCTTGTGAATAAGGCAAAGCCCGTATGCCCCCACAAGATCACTAAAAGTGATGTTGTGGTGGCGACAGGGGCTTTAAATATGGCCCTCTAAACCCTCACTTCAGTGTTTGTCAGTAAGTGCAATCTGCCAGGATATGTTTCCTTTACTGGGAATCCCACATAGGTACAACAATTTGTTAGGACTTGCAGACATGAGGGGGTTCATTTACCTTGCTCAAAATACCATTTAGACAGCAGCACTATCTGCCGACACTCCATGCTTCCTCGTCTCTCAGTGGTTGTCTGGCCTCCTAGCCTGTTCATCGGGGTCACCAGACAGGATGCTGGTTTCTCACTGGAAATCCCGCCCACGTCGCACATTATCATTGCTCACCGGGCTGACTGGGGGTGCCCCTCCCATTAGAGACAGAATGCAGCCAGAGTCATCTGTCAGGACTGAAACAGGGGACTGTATTTCCCTTGCTCTCAGTGGTATTCAAATACGTACATCGCAAGGTAATCAGACACATCCCTCCATGATGCGTATCAGGCCATTTATTAGGACAGGACAGCATACATATAAACACTTCAACATTTTATCATAATATCCAAACATCTTTAAACATAAACCCTTTCTTCTCACTATTCACTCTTCAACCCCAGCTTTCACAGGAACATGCCATCTTGCTTCACTCCTCCTTTCTCTCAATAACGTCCTTCCATTCCTAGTCTCTGTCTCACTTCTTTTACCCAAGCATCCTCCAATGAAGCCTCCTTGTCCTGCCCCTGGCATTCCGCACACCCTCTTCTTTCGCATATGCTCGCTTCCTCCCCCCCGAGGGGTGGATACGCCTGCATCTGACTCTCCACCCCCCCAACTACTGCCTCCGCCCTTGCAACCTGTCCTACCATGGCAACCCTTCAGCACACAATCAAACCAGGTCCCAAACACCAATAAAACTTGTAGGGTGGGTGGGTGGGCAAACTTTTTGCCCCTGGTAGTGCGAGGAGTCAGAAAGAGGCTGAAACTCCCTGTCCTGACTCCTTATATTGAGAGAACCCCCAAAATCCACCCCCATGCACAACCCACCTATACTGTCATGTCCTGTCATCAAACCCCGCAAAGTCTCCCGGGGAAGACTAGGCTGCGTCTTTGCTTCCCCCAGGACAATCATTGCGAGGTAAGCAGACACAGCACTCCATGATGCGTAAAATACCATTTATTAGGACAGGATAGTATACATTTAAACACTTTAACATTTTATCATAATATCAAAACATCTTTAAACATAAACCATTTCTTCTCACTATTCTCTCTTGAACCCCAGATTTCGCCTCAGCACCCCATCTTGCTTCACTCCTCCTTTCTCGCAATAACCTCCTTCTATTCCCAGTCTCTTCCACAATTCTTTTACCCAAGCATTTTATTTTATTTATTCATTTATTAAGCATCCCCAATGAAGCCTCCTTGTCCTGCCCCAGGCATCCTGCACACCATCTTCCTTTGCATATGCTCCCCCACATCCCCCAGGGGTGGATACGCCGCATCTGACTCTCCACCCCCCAACTACCGCCACCCAGGAAAACCCCTGTGGCGCTTACTGGAGGTAAGTGGTGGGCTAGTTGGCCCCCGAGGACCCTCACGACTCAAAGGGACTTAATCCCCCAATTTACAACGCACCAGGTATAGCTTGGACATTTCACTCATACAAAACCATAGAAATTCCCCTGTTATAGTTAGTTCACCTAACTATAACTCGCGCTCCCGCAATGCACTGCTGATGACGTCACATATTACATCACTCATGACATGGTCAGTGACATCACTCATGACATCACTGATGACAACTATAACGGGGGAATTTCTATGGTTTTGTACAAGTGAAATGTCCAACTAACTATAACGCCCCTGAAACCTATGTTTATTTCAGTGCAAAAAAAAAAATATATATATATATAAATATATATATATAAGCCCATTTAAACCATCATCTACATTTATGCCCATCATGCCTAAGGATGCAATAGACTCATTTCATGATGTGGTAATATCAGATCTGAAGAAGTTACACCACCAGGTCAAACACCGTGGCAGGATTAAACAAGATAAAGAAAAACAATACTGGGACTTGGTATCTAGATTAAAAAACGACTATCGCAATATAGTGTGCAGCTCCGATAAGGGTGGCAATATTGTTATATGGCCACAAGAACAATATATTGCTGAAGCTACCAAACAGTTGTCGGATTCATCATGCTATACGAAAACAGATGTCAAAACGTACGACAAGGCAAGGGATAAATTGAGAAAACTCCTCCTCCAGTACAAAAGGGAGGGTTTAATCTCCATTCAAGAATTTAAATTCCTGCATGTCGAATTACCCAGCATGGCACGTTTTTATCTAATACCTAAAGTCCACAAGGAAGTAACACCCGTACCAGGACGGCCAATTATTTCAGCTATAGACAGTATGGGTGAACACCTTGCTCAGTATATAGACCACTTTCTGCAACCTTTGGTGGTTAAATTACCTACATACATTAAAGATACGGGACACTTTTTGAATAAAATCCATAATACCACCTGGACAGATAACTCTCTGCTAATTACGCTAGACATTGAGGCTCTGTATACGAGCATTGAGCATCAGAAAGGTTTGAAGGCCCTGGAGTTCTTTCTAGGGACAAGGCCGGTAGACTGTTACAACCATAACAAAATGCTCATCTCATTGACAGCATGGAGTCTCAATCATAATTTCTTTATGTTTGGCAAGGATATATATCTGCAGCAGAGAGGGGTGGCAATGGGGGCCTGCTTCTCCCCAAGCTACGCGTGTCTTCACGTGGGGTTTTGGGAGAGGCAGGTCCTCATGGGAACGCATCAAGAGATTTTTAAGGAACATGTCCAGATGTGGGTAAGATTTATTGATGATGTGTTTTTAATTTGGAGAGGAGATGTTTCTAGTGCACTTGCATTTATTGATCAACTTAATGACAATGATTATAATTTGAAATTCACTCATCATATCAGTGAACGATCAGTTGATTTTCTAGATGTGAGGGTATATCACAAATCTGGCAAAATTGCAACTACCCTTCATAGAAAGACCACTGCTGGCAATGCAACTCTGCATGCCAGCAGTGCCCATCCGCAACACACAATAGAAAACATCCCCTACGGAGAACTGCTCCATCTTAAAAGAATTTGCAGCAGTGAGGACGAATTGGAGAGATGCACCACTGAAGCTTTAAGTAGATTCAGAAGGAGAGGGTACCATGCTGAAATTTTAAAGAGGGCAGTTCAAAAGGTCAATAAAAAATCTAGGGAATGCCTTCTACAGCAGAATAGTGGCAGTCCAACCACTGAAACAAGCCCTGAACAGTCTGAATTAAGATTCATTACACCGTACAGTTGCCAGAATAGGAAAATTAGATCAATCCTTACCAAAAGCTGGCCAGTCTTACAAACAGACAATGTTATAGCATCTGACCTCCCTGACAATCCTAGAATCATCTTCAGGAGAGGGCCGACTCTCCGTAATCATGTTACCAATGCATTTCCCGAAATCCTCAAACAAAAAACTTGGTTCTCGCAACGTCAGGGCTTTTTCAAATGCTCCAGTTGCCGGGCATGCAAGTTTGGTATAAACACCAGTACTTACATGACTCCTTTCAGCCCCACGCCTGTCAAAATTAAAGGCAAATACGATTGCAGAACGGAGTTTGCTGTTTATGTCCTGACGTGCACTTGCGGCCTGAGGTACGTTGGGAGTACTCGGCTTGCGGTGCACGTCAGGATTTTGCAGCATCTCCGAGCAATTGTAAACAACGACAATGCCTACCCGGTGGCGAGACATTTTAAAAATGTGCACAGTAACAATTTGGAATGTCTCAGCTACTATGTTCTTACCTCTGTGCCCCGTCCTCGTAGAGGAGGAGACAGAGATAAGTTACTTCGCCAACTGGAATCCAGAATGATATTAGAGCTAGATACCAAGGTCCCGAATGGTCTCAACACCACTGAGGACCTATATCATTTCTTATAAGTCACTATACTCTGTATACATTAGCCTTGACGTGACATCTGATGTTATTTGGCACTATATTTTTGCCTAGAGGTTTATTAGTGTAGCCTGCCTCCCCTCTTAGGTCACTATACTGACTCATTAAATAAAACTAGTCATTTTGCACACACCCTTTTCTGTTTATTAGTAAGTTGATTTACTTTTCCTTCACTTTGCCCCATGTATATATTGCACGTTTGAACTTTGAATTAAACCTACCATTACTGTATGTTGGTGTATGATACATGCACAACTACTATATTCAAAGTGAAACAATATTTAATGATTTTGTTCATTTATGTTTCCTTTTGCATAATGTTACTCACTAGATGTTGGGCACACAATCCCATTAAAAAATGTTTTGGGGGGGTAAAAATACTATTAGACGTAGGAGACTAGTTTGGGAAATCAGGGGCTGCCATCATTATTTTGATGTCCCCTCATTAAGTACATTTAGGTGGGGTTGCCATCATTATATAACGATGTCCCCACCTATTTACAAACAGGGCATGAATTGTTTGATTTTTATGTATATTTGTACAGTATTTATTGAGTATTAAGATAATATCCACTGAACATAGTATTTCCAACACAGATGTACATATGATATATGGTCGTTTGTATATATAGTAAATAGACGACAATAATATGTACATATATGAGTGACATTTATATTTATAGTTATATGTATATTCTTGTATAGATAATGATTATTAATTGTGTCAACATATGCAGTTAAAGTTTGGTCAGTATGTGATGGAACAATGGTATTCACCTTATACAATTTACTTTTTTACTGACGATATACATAAGTGAAGATATATATATATTTTTTTCTTGCCCTTGTAAATATTCATCAATATGTGGCACTAAGCATTTATGCGGTTAGAATTTGTGCCACCGTTGTATTTGAATTTATTCAGTTATTAACTTTTTTGTGTCAGGGAAGCTCAAGCCACGTTAACATTATGTGTCTTCTCCCCTTTTCCCGAGCTTATGCCAAAGTATACGTAATGATAGTATGTCTTCCGTGTTTATAGGTGTCACATGGTATGCACATGCAGCTTAAAAGTTCAGGTGTGAGGGGTTTCTAATTGACTGTGATCAAGGGCACCCGCCCGAAACTCGTCAGTTTTCTCTCTCTGTTAAGCGTTGCTTAATAAAAAACCTTGCCTGATACTGGATTCGTGGAGTTGTCTGTTTTCCTGGGGACCCGGGACGGCAGTTTTGCTTCTTCTTGTTTCCGAGATATATATATATATATATATATATATATATATATATATATATATATATATCCACACGTCGCAGGTTCACCCTGAGCGGAGAGACCACAGGAGGCTTTCAGTGTTGCTTTTAAGTTTTAATCACTGCAGGCAGGTAGACACGGCATTAGCGCTTTCACATCAAACATCAAATGGCCAGACGCGTTTCAGGACAATGGCAGTCCTTTCCTCAGTGGCGCATATTTGAATGGACGCTGCAAACACAGTTTCATTACGCACAAGTCAATTATAAAACACCTGCCTGTGAGGGCGTGGCTGTTTGCACAGCCTGCTGGTTGTTGTAGTGCGCAATGGTATTCCCCAGATGGGCTTGCTGCATGAGTCCTCCGTGATTCACTAACGTGTTTCCCAAGTGGGTGAGTGTGGGCACTATGCAATATATGCCCCGCTTTGTTGCTGTGATTACAAGCAATCTGGCCCCCTCCTGCAAGGCGCCAGATTACCTCCTTCCTTACTGCTCGCACCAATGGTAACGGCTTGGACCCGCTCATCAGCGGTGGGCCATCTCCCCGACCGGGACCGGCCGGAAAACATCCACACGTCGCAGGTTCACCCTGAGCGGAGAGACCACAGGAGGCTTTCAGTGTTGCTTTTAAGTTTTAATCACTGCAGGCAGGCAGACACGGCATTAGCGCTTTCACATCAAACATCAAATGGCCAGACGCGTTTCAGGACAATGGCAGTCCTTTCCTCAGTGGCGCATATTTGAATGGACGCTGCAAACACAGTTTCATTACGCACAAGTCAATTATAAAACACCTGCCTGTGAGAGCGTGGCTGTTTGCACAGCCTGCTGGTTGTTGTAGTGCGCAATGGTATTCCCCAGATGGGCTTGCTGCATGAGTCCTCCGTGATTCACTAACGTGTTTCCCAAGTGGGTGAGTGTGGGCACTATGCAATATCTGCCCCGCTTTGTTGCTGTGATTACAAGCAATCTGGCCCCCTCCTGCAAGGCGCCAGATTACCTCCTTCCTTACTGCTCGCACCAATGGTAACGGCTTGGACCCGCTCATCAGCGGTGGGCCATCTCCCCGACCGGGACCGGCCGGAAAACATCCACACGTCGCAGGTTCACCCTGAGCGGAGAGACCACAGGAGGCTTTCAGTGTTGCTTTTAAGTTTTAATCACTGCAGGCAGGCAGACACGGCATTAGCGCTTTCACATCAAACATCAAATGTCCAGACGCGTTTCAGGACAATGGCAGTCCTTTCCTCAGTGGCGCATATTTGAATGGACGCTGCAAACACAGTTTCATTACGCACAAGTCAATTATAAAACACCTGCCTGTGAGGGCGTGGCTGTTTGCACAGCCTGCTGGTTGTTGTAGTGCGCAATGGTATTCCCCAGATGGGCTTGCTGCATGAGTCCTCCGTGATTCACTAACGTGTTTCCCAAGTGGGTGAGTGTGGGCACTATGCAATATCTGCCCCGCTTTGTTGCTGTGATTACAAGCAATCTGGCCCCCTCCTGCAAGGCGCCAGATTACCTCCTTCCTTACTGCTCGCACCAATGGTAACGGCTTGGACCCGCTCATCAGCGGTGGGCCATCTCCCCGACCGGGACCGGCCGGAAAACATCCACACGTCGCAGGTTCACCCTGAGCGGAGAGACCACAGGAGGCTTTCAGTGTTGCTTTTAAGTTTTAATCACTGCAGGCAGGCAGACACGGCATTAGCGCTTTCACATCAAACATCAAATGGCCAGACGCGTTTCAGGACAATGGCAGTCCTTTCCTCAGTGGCGCATATTTGAATGGACGCTGCAAACACAGTTTCATTACGCACAAGTCAATTATAAAACACCTGCCTGTGAGGGCGTGGCTGTTTGCACAGCCTGCTGGTTGTTGTAGTGCGCAATGGTATTCCCCAGATGGGCTTGCTGCATGAGTCCTCCGTGATTCACTAACGTGTTTCCCAAGTGGGTGAGTGTGGGCACTATGCAATATCTGCCCCGCTTTGTTGCTGTGATTACAAGCAATCTGGCCCCCTCCTGCAAGGCGCCAGATTACCTCCTTCCTTACTGCTCGCACCAATGGTAACGGCTTGGACCCGCTCATCAGCGGTGGGCCATCTCCCCGACCGGGACCGGCCGGAAAACATCCACACGTCGCAGGTTCACCCTGAGCGGAGAGACCACAGGAGGCTTTCAGTGTTGCTTTTAAGTTTTAATCACTGCAGGCAGGCAGACACGGCATTAGCGCTTTCACATCAAACATCAAATGGCCAGACGCGTTTCAGGACAATGGCAGTCCTTTCCTCAGTGGCGCATATTTGAATGGACGCTGCAAACACAGTTTCATTACGCACAAGTCAATTATAAAACACCTGCCTGTGAGGGCGTGGCTGTTTGCACAGCCTGCTGGTTGTTGTAGTGCGCAATGGTATTCCCCAGATGGGCTTGCTGCATGAGTCCTCCGTGATTCACTAACGTGTTTCCCAAGTGGGTGAGTGTGGGCACTATGCAATATCTGCCCCGCTTTGTTGCTGTGATTACAAGCAATCTGGCCCCCTCCTGCAAGGCGCCAGATTACCTCCTTCCTTACTGCTCGCACCAATGGTAACGGCTTGGACCCGCTCATCAGCGGTGGGCCATCTCCCCGACCGGGACCGGCCGGAAAACATCCACACGTCGCAGGTTCACCCTGAGCGGAGAGACCACAGGAGGCTTTCAGTGTTGCTTTTAAGTTTTAATCACTGCAGGCAGGCAGACACGGCATTAGCGCTTTCACATCAAACATCAAATGGCCAGACGCGTTTCAGGACAATGGCAGTCCTTTCCTCAGTGGCGCATATTTGAATGGACGCTGCAAACACAGTTTCATTACGCACAAGTCAATTATAAAACACCTGCCTGTGAGGGCGTGGCTGTTTGCACAGCCTGCTGGTTGTTGTAGTGCGCAATGGTATTCCCCAGATGGGCTTGCTGCATGAGTCCTCCGTGATTCACTAACGTGTTTCCCAAGTGGGTGAGTGTGGGCACTATGCAATATCTGCCCCGCTTTGTTGCTGTGATTACAAGCAATCTGGCCCCCTCCTGCAAGGCGCCAGATTACCTCCTTCCTTACTGCTCGCACCAATGGTAACGGCTTGGACCCGCTCATCAGCGGTGGGCCATCTCCCCGACCGGGACCGGCCGGAAAACATCCACACGTCGCAGGTTCACCCTGAGCGGAGAGACCACAGGAGGCTTTCAGTGTTGCTTTTAAGTTTTAATCACTGCAGGCAGGCAGACACGGCATTAGCGCTTTCACATCAAACATCAAATGGCCAGACGCGTTTCAGGACAATGGCAGTCCTTTCCTCAGTGGCGCATATTTGAATGGACGCTGCAAACACAGTTTCATTACGCACAAGTCAATTATAAAACACCTGCCTGTGAGGGCGTGGCTGTTTGCACAGCCTGCTGGTTGTTGTAGTGCGCAATGGTATTCCCCAGATGGGCTTGCTGCATGAGTCCTCCGTGATTCACTAACGTGTTTCCCAAGTGGGTGAGTGTGGGCACTATGCAATATCTGCCCCGCTTTGTTGCTGTGATTACAAGCAATCTGGCCCCCTCCTGCAAGGCGCCAGATTACCTCCTTCCTTACTGCTCGCACCAATGGTAACGGCTTGGACCCGCTCATCAGCGGTGGGCCATCTCCCCGATCGGGACCGGCCGGAAAACATCCACACGTCGCAGGTTCACCCTGAGCGGAGAGACCACAGGAGGCTTTCAGTGTTGCTTTTAAGTTTTAATCACTGCAGGCAGGCAGACACGGCATTAGCGCTTTCACATCAAACATCAAATGGCCAGACGCGTTTCAGGACAATGGCAGTCCTTTCCTCAGTGGCGCATATTTGAATGGACGCTGCAAACACAGTTTCATTACGCACAAGTCAATTATAAAACACCTGCCTGTGAGGGCGTGGCTGTTTGCACAGCCTGCTGGTTGTTGTAGTGCGCAATGGTATTCCCCAGATGGGCTTGCTGCATGAGTCCTCCGTGATTCACTAACGTGTTTCCCAAGTGGGTGAGTGTGGGCACTATGCAATATCTGCCCCGCTTTGTTGCTGTGATTACAAGCAATCTGGCCCCCTCCTGCAAGGCGCCAGATTACCTCCTTCCTTACTGCTCGCACCAATGGTAACGGCTTGGACCCGCTCATCAGCGGTGGGCCATCTCCCCGACCGGGACCGGCCGGAAAACATCCACACGTCGCAGGTTCACCCTGAGCGGAGAGACCACAGGAGGCTTTCAGTGTTGCTTTTAAGTTTTAATCACTGCAGGCAGGCAGACACGGCATTAGCGCTTTCACATCAAACATCAAATGGCCAGACGCGTTTCAGGACAATGGCAGTCCTTTCCTCAGTGGCGCATATTTGAATGGACGCTGCAAACACAGTTTCATTACGCACAAGTCAATTATAAAACACCTGCCTGTGAGGGCGTGGCTGTTTGCACAGCCTGCTGGTTGTTGTAGTGCGCAATGGTATTCCCCAGATGGGCTTGCTACATGAGTCCTCCGTGATTCACTAACGTGTTTCCCAAGTGGGTGAGTGTGGGCACTATGCAATATCTGCCCCGCTTTGTTGCTGTGATTACAAGCAATCTGGCCCCCTCCTGCAAGGCGCCAGATTACCTCCTTCCTTACTGCTCGCACCAATGGTAACGGCTTGGACCCGCTCATCAGCGGTGGGCCATCTCCCCGACCGGGACCGGCCGGAAAACATCCACACGTCGCAGGTTCACCCTGAGCGGAGAGACCACAGGAGGCTTTCAGTGTTGCTTTTAAGTTTTAATCACTGCAGGCAGGCAGACACGGCATTAGCGCTTTCACATCAAACATCAAATGGCCAGACGCGTTTCAGGACAATGGCAGTCCTTTCCTCAGTGGCGCATATTTGAATGGACGCTGCAAACACAGTTTCATTACGCACAAGTCAATTATAAAACACCTGCCTGTGAGGGCGTGGCTGTTTGCACAGCCTGCTGGTTGTTGTAGTGCGCAATGGTATTCCCCAGATGGGCTTGCTGCATGAGTCCTCCGTGATTCACTAACGTGTTTCCCAAGTGGGTGAGTGTGGGCACTATGCAATATCTGCCCCGCTTTGTTGCTGTGATTACAAGCAATCTGGCCCCCTCCTGCAAGGCGCCAGATTACCTCCTTCCTTACTGCTCGCACCAATGGTAACGGCTTGGACCCGCTCATCAGCGGTGGGCCATCTCCCCGACCGGGACCGGCCGGAAAACATCCACACGTCGCAGGTTCACCCTGAGCGGAGAGACCACAGGAGGCTTTCAGTGTTGCTTTTAAGTTTTAATCACTGCAGGCAGGCAGACACGGCATTAGCGCTTTCACATCAAACATCAAATGGCCAGACGCGTTTCAGGACAATGGCAGTCCTTTCCTCAGTGGCGCATATTTGAATGGACGCTGCAAACACAGTTTCATTACGCACAAGTCAATTATAAAACACCTGCCTGTGAGGGCGTGGCTGTTTGCACAGCCTGCTGGTTGTTGTAGTGCGCAATGGTATTCCCCAGATGGGCTTGCTGCATGAGTCCTCCGTGATTCACTAACGTGTTTCCCAAGTGGGTGAGTGTGGGCACTATGCAATATCTGCCCCGCTTTGTTGCTGTGATTACAAGCAATCTGGCCCCCTCCTGCAAGGCGCCAGATTACCTCCTTCCTTACTGCTCGCACCAATGGTAACGGCTTGGACCCGCTCATCAGCGGTGGGCCATCTCCCCGACCGGGACCGGCCGGAAAACATCCACACGTCGCAGGTTCACCCTGAGCGGAGAGACCACAGGAGGCTTTCAGTGTTGCTTTTAAGTTTTAATCACTGCAGGCAGGCAGACACGGCATTAGCGCTTTCACATCAAACATCAAATGGCCAGACGCGTTTCAGGACAATGGCAGTCCTTTCCTCAGTGGCGCATATTTGAATGGACGCTGCAAACACAGTTTCATTACGCACAAGTCAATTATAAAACACCTGCCTGTGAGGGCGTGGCTGTTTGCACAGCCTGCTGGTTGTTGTAGTGCGCAATGGTATTCCCCAGATGGGCTTGCTGCATGAGTCCTCCATGATTCACTAACGTGTTTCCCAAGTGGGTGAGTGTGGGCACTATGCAATATCTGCCCCGCTTTGTTGCTGTGATTACAAGCAATCTGGCCCCCTCCTGCAAGGCGCCAGATTACCTCCTTCCTTACTGCTTGCACCAATGGTAACGGCTTGGACCCGCTCATCAGCGGTGGGCCATCTCCCCGACCGGGACCGGCCGGAAAACATCCACACGTCGCAGGTTCACCCTGAGCGGAGAGACCACAGGAGGCTTTCAGTGTTGCTTTTAAGTTTTAATCACTGCAGGCAGGCAGACACGGCATTAGCGCTTTCACATCAAACATCAAATGGCCAGACGCGTTTCAGGACAATGGCAGTCCTTTCCTCAGTGGCGCATATTTGAATGGACGCTGCAAACACAGTTTCATTACGCACAAGTCAATTATAAAACACCTGCCTGTGAGGGCGTGGCTGTTTGCACAGCCTGCTGGTTGTTGTAGTGCGCAATGGTATTCCCCAGATGGGCTTGCTGCATGAGTCCTCCGTGATTCACTAACGTGTTTCCCAAGTGGGTGAGTGTGGGCACTATGCAATATCTGCCCCGCTTTGTTGCTGTGATTACAAGCAATCTGGCCCCCTCCTGCAAGGCGCCAGATTACCTCCTTCCTTACTGCTCGCACCAATGGTAACGGCTTGGACCCGCTCATCAGCGGTGGGCCATCTCCCCGACCGGGACCGGCCGGAAAACATCCACACGTCGCAGGTTCACCCTGAGCGGAGAGACCACAGGAGGCTTTCAGTGTTGCTTTTAAGTTTTAATCACTGCAGGCAGGCAGACACGGCATTAGCGCTTTCACATCAAACATCAAATGGCCAGACGCGTTTCAGGACAATGGCAGTCCTTTCCTCAGTGGCGCATATTTGAATGGACGCTGCAAACACAGTTTCATTACGCACAAGTCAATTATAAAACACCTGCCTGTGAGGGCGTGGCTGTTTGCACAGCCTGCTGGTTGTTGTAGTGCGCAATGGTATTCCCCTCTATTGCCACGTTCATCACTGTGGTCTGATGTTTTTGTGGTGGGAACAAAATCATTAATGTAAGGAATAAAATATGTAGCAATGTCTTGGGTGCCACATTCATCAGCCTGGCCTGACGTTTTTGTGGTGGGAACTTCTCTATTCTCATGTTCATACCCAGGATGCGGTGTGCTATATGTCGACGGAGTAGAGAGGGACGACGAACTGTGAGACAGTGAACTTTGCACACGGGTAGGGTGGGGGCTATCCAGTTTGGAGCAGAAGTGCTTCACAGAGAGAAGCTAGATGAGATTTTGGGTCAGACGGAATTTGAGCCTACTCTACAGAAAAATGGCAGAACTCTGGTCAATTTAACAAAAGGGCCTACCAATTAAACAAAAGGGCCTACATAGAGATGGCAGGGCCTACGTAGGGGTTCATGCTGGCTGAGTGATGAGGATGTCCCAGGGCATCTGTTATATGGTTATACCGAACCCTCTCTCACTCCCCAAATTTGGATGTGGTCACGCATACCCTGGCTTTACATTCTTCAGCACACCTGAGCCAAGCGTAGCCCCTGAAATGCAAGTTTGTTCCATCATTGTACCCGCCCCTTGTTGGGGTGGGCACAGGTGCGAATAGCAGACCAGCACCCTCCTATTTGTGCAGCAGCTGTTGCTGCCCATAACTGGAAAGAACGGAATCCCAGAAGTGGCATAATTCTGCCCACTCACTATGGCGAGCCTGGGTTCATCAGGTCAAGCTATATTGAGGCCTACCCACCCTTTCAGGCAAGATGAACATGATCAAACAATCTTGAGACTTATTAATGGATTAAGTACATTAATTCAGGTTGCATAATTACCCAAGTGACTCGCCCTGCGGGTCCTGTAACATTCATATGATTTTCCTAGGGCTGTCCTTGTTGGGCGGGACAGGGTTGAAAACTCTTAACTGTAATAGGAAGGCACTCACTGCATCGATTGGGGCTGTGTATTGACTCGAGGCCATCCACAACTCAGAATAAACCCCCCCCCCCAAATTGCCCCGGCGTTCACCATTATCCTGGCTCCACATTCCTCACTAAGCTGAGTCAAGAGTAGCCCCTGAAATGCAGCTGAGTTACCTCGGCGTACCCAGCCCTTGTTGCGCAGGTTGGTGTTGAAAGGTCGCAACTGTAATATGAGGGCACTCGTCGAATCGATCGAGGCTGTAGGTTGTATCAAGGACCACAAGTCAGAATCGACGCCCCCCACTGTTCGCATACCTCTCACCATTGATGGCAGCAGAAATCAATAATGACAAAATCCATCACTCCAGCACTTCCCCCTTACCCTTTTGGTAGCCAGAATGTCCCTATGCAAGGGTTTGAAAACAACCGTCCCTGAATTCTTGTTTCCAATATTTAATTCAGTACCAAGTCATATACCTGAGACCCCAGGGGCATCATTCGCCTCAATTTAGGGGAGCCGTTCTGGCCTCCCCCTCTTCCGCCCTTCCATTTGCTCTCCCACACATTCCATTACCTCGTCAACCCACTTGAGTTAATTGCGTACTCATCAGGCCCCAACATCCTGTGTATTCCACACCCTGCACCACCCCGCCCCACAAAGTGTATAGGTCAGGTGGGGTATTGTGTGGACGATCCCACGATGTAGGGAACACCGTCTAGAAGCCTCTAGTTCTTCTGACCAACATCCTGGAGCCGTCATGCGCCTGCTGGTGTCTCCAGCCACCTGCCCGTCTCTGCTGTGTGTATTGTCGCTTCATCCACCACTGGGCTGCACCAACCAGGTGGGCTTCCTGGACTACCAGGCCCACGAGCCGCAATGGCCCCCATGGGGGACACTGAGCCATAATGGTATATTCACGGACCCCTTCTCGCTCGGGATCCCAGAATCCTTATGATATCCCCGTCTGAATGAAAGCCCTCACTGAGCCCCTGACACCATCTTCCCCAAAGCCCTGGAGGCGTGCCTTCCCCCATGTGCTTGTATCCGGCAGGCCATGATCCATCTCTGCAGTCCTTCCCAGGCCCGCCTTGGTGGCGAAGACAAAGGCATCCCCAGAAACAAGGGGCCCGCTTGCACTAGGCGGCCCCTACAGCCTCTACTGTTTCACTGTAACTCCATACACTCCTTTTTATCACCATATTTCCCCCCTCAGACCTTTGCATCACATCTCTCTCATTAGTCCCCCACAGCCCACTGTCCTCCTTCGCCTACTTCACTTCCTCCCCCACCTTCGATCCTTGCACCCCAACACTCCCCCCGGTCCCCCACTTCCTCCTATCCTCCTTTGCCCAGGCCACTCTCCCCCTTAACCATTGAGCCACCCTTCACTCCATGCTCAGCACACCTCTCTCTGGAAACTAAACTTGATTCTCTCATCTCTTCCATTTCCCAGCGTGAAGCGTCCATTTCACTCTTATGTGCTAAGATATCCCCCTCCACGAATAACCTCCCGAGGAGTTCCTTGCTCCCGCGCCCCAATAAAGCCAACCACGGTCTGTCCTCCACAGACATCACCAACTTACTGGCTACCTACAAGACCACCAACGTCAATTCCCCTCCACTCGCCTCTCCTAACAATTCTACTCAATTTACCATTCAGACCATCTCTTCCGTCAGAACTTACCAGTCTCTCCCACAAGGGGCACCCTCATTCAAAAATCTAATCTCTGTCCCCCTTATCAGTCCAGACACTCACATCACCAAAACAGTTGCGTCAGAGCTACACTGTAGGCTCCATAACTGCAGATCTGCAACCAAACACACACTGGAAATCTCTGACACTATCACCCACCACAATCTCGACATGCTCTTTCTCACTGAGACCTGGTTTAATGACTCCTCTCACGCTTCATTTGGTCTTTTGATACCTACTGACTACTCCATCCTCTGAAACAACAGAACAGACAAGATCGGGGGAGGTGTTGCGATTATCTTCAGAAGCTCCCTCCAAATCAAAGCCTTTCCCACTATCCTCTTTCTCACCTTTGAATGCCTTTCCCTAGAACTCCAAGTTCATCATGGCTCACCCTTCATGTTCCATGCCATCTACCACCTGCCTGGTAATTGCTCTTCCTTCATGGAGGAACTCATCGACTTCATTAGTGACCAATATTCACAAAGTGACAAGCAGATCTTCCTAGGTGATTTCAATCTCCACTGGGGCTCCGTGGATTACTCGGCTGCCAACAAGCTTGCAACCTTTCTCTCAGCTAATGATCTTGTCTAATACAGCTCGGAAATTACACACGACAAGGGCTCAATTCTGGACCTTGTTATTCCTAAATCAGACCAGCCTACCACTGCTCCCCCCATCTGTGTAGACTGGTCTGACCATTTACTCATTCCTTTCTGTTTTCACCTTTCGCACATTATAACTCTCGGCCAACCTAAAAGAGCCACTACTTGGTTCCGCAACACAAAAAACATTGATCTTGGGACTCTATGTGATTCTGCGATGCGTTCACTTCCAAGTCTAGACCCCAATAAGGATGTCAACGATCTCACTCCCCATTGCCTCTCAATCCTTGCAGTCAAAATCGAAAAGGTTGCTCCATTACAAAGCAAAAGGAAAAGACCCACCCCATCAGCTCCTTGGTTCAATAAAGCTCTCTATGACAAAAGGAAAAACCTTAGAATCTTGGAGAAGCATTGGAAACAATCTCCATCCACCTCCAACCTCTCCCTTTTACGTTTAACAAGATCCAAATACCACAAGCACATCTTCCAAGTAAAAACACATCACATTTCAGATCCCTCCTCGACTCAGCTAAAAACAGACCCAAAAATCTTTTCGACCTCATCAAAAACCCAAATTGTTCTCCCCAATCCATCAAGTCTGAGGATGCTTCAAAGAAGGCAACTGAGTTCACTATATTCTTTGATCAAAAGGTAAAATCTCTGGTGGAACAAGTCACCCACCCCACCCACATTGAGGAGCGAAAATCCTTAGTCACTTGGCAGAACTTTGCTGCCATCTCGGTAGATGAATCTTAAATGCATTCTCGAATCCAAACCCTCCAACCATTCTTCTGACCCCATACCCAGTGGCATCAAAATTGAGTTCTATACCAACACTCTCTCCTACTGGACCAGGCTAGTCAATCTCTTCCTCAGTCAAGGATCCCTCCCAGTTGTTCTAAAAACAGGACAGGTTACCCCCCTTCTAAAAAAAACCTGTGCAGATGCAAACAACCTCAATAACTTCCGCCCCATCACCAATCTCCCTTTTCTTTCAAAGATCACAGAAAAATGCGTTGCAAAACAACTTTCCCAAAACATTATGGACAATAATCTCCTTGACATGTTCCAGTCTGGCTTTATTCAAATTTACAGCACTGAAACAGCCCTGCTGCGAGTGATTGATGATGCACTGCATATTCTCGATTCGGGGGAATCGTGCCTTCTGATTCTTCTTGACCTCTCTGCAGCCTTTGATACTGTTAATCACAACACCCTCCTTAACACTCTTCAACAGAGAATGGGCAAGGAAGGCACAGTCCTCAAATGGTTTGCCTCATTCCTCTCGGACAGATCCCAAATGATCAAGATTGCGAACAGTCTCTTGTCTCCATTGGTGGTTGGTCAAGGCATCCCTCAAGGTTCTATTCTTGCTCCCACTCTGTTTAATCTCTATTTGGAACCATTAGGGAACCTCCTAAGCAAATCTGGAATCCTCTACCATCTCTATACGGATGACATCCAAATCTACATCAAGGTGTCTTTCTCTCATGATCTCTCACTACTCAACTCTACTCTCAACTCTATTCACAACTGGATGTTAGTTCACCAACTCATTCTCAATCCCTCCAAAATGGAATTCCTCCTCTTATCTAGCTCTCTCTCCCCACCACTTGTTCAATCCTGGATGGGTCAGTTGAATTCACTCAACAGTAAACCCATAATTGTGGACTGCGCTAAATCCTTAGGTGTCATACTTGACAAAACACTCAACCTAATCTCACACATCAATTCCATTAATAATAGCGCACATTATCAGCTGCGCCTTCTATGGGGGACTTGTCGGTTCTTCCCGGAGAATGACCTAAAAACCTTGGTCCAATTGCTAGTTCTCTCTAGACTGGATTATTGTAACTCTCTTCTGACTGGCCTTCCCAAATCTCACCTCTCCCCCCTCACATCCGTCCTCCATTCAGCAGCTTGCTTCATTTCAGGCTCCAAACGAAGTGACCACATCAGTCCTATCCTGTCCTCTCTCCGATGGCTTCCCATCAAGGCGAGAGCTATCTACAAAACGGCGTGCATCACCCACAAAGCTTTGCACTCCTACTCCCCTCGCTATCTGGCGAATAAACTGAAATTGTCTGTAGGCTCAAGACATTCTCAGAATGCGGAAAAGTTCCTCCTTGAGCCCCCCTCCTTCAAAAGGGAAAAACTGATGGGGCAATCGTTCTCAGGTAATGCGGTGAGAATCTGGAGCTCACTTCCTCCTTTGCTCCGTGCCATCACCTCCATCCAGATCTTCAAAGTGGACCTCAAATCTCTTCTATTCCAAAGACACTTTCAGAACTAGTTCCCTCCTTCTCAGACCCCGCCAGGAAGTTCTTTAGTCATTGTAAATTTGTCATATATATGTATATTTTTGTTTGTACATTCTGTGCTTGCTGTGTTTGTTATTGTGTTCCTTTTGCCTGCGTTGTTTTGATTCTATGGCCTACTATTTTTCGCCAGGAAGTTCTTTAGTCATTGTAAATTTGTCATATTTACTCATATATTTTTGTATGTACATTCTGTGTTTATTAATGTGTGCCTTTTGCCTGCGCTGTTTTGACTCTATGGCCTGCCACCTCTGTTTGTTCCAATTCTATAACAGTTCTCTCATGTAACATAACTGGTTCTATTGTACAGTGCTCTGACACCTTCGGGTAAAGTCCGCACTTTATAAAAATGCATTAAATAAAATAAAATATCACAGATGCGCTCGCCATACTCAGGCTCAGCCCCCACAAATACTGACACCAGGCAACCATTTTCCGATGTGACTTGCCGAGTCACAGAAAACGGACCTGGGTGCCAGGAGAGCCTTTTAATCCTAGACCTAAGTGTATATGGTGAAAACTAGCCAACAAATCATTCCTTGTAAAAGCAGCAATAAGAACACACTGTTAAAACCAATAGTAATTGCTATTTTAAGACTACCTAAAAAATATTATAACGACTCTGAACAGTGGGACAGTTCACCGATTAAAAAAACAAGAGTTTAGCCTTCCTCCACAAGTGGCAACGTTATGCCAAGAAATACCCTTATTATACCAGCACAGGCATTACGGAGGAGTGCCCACTGTTCAGGAATACTCGCAAAAGCATCCACTGACATAAGGCATTATATGTCAGCTAGAAATAAACTATTGATTATAATCCAAGCACTATAAAGTGTGCAAGTGGCTGACCTGATTTATAGCTGCATGTAGCTTGAGGAAGAAAAGCTGTTACAAACTCAAGGAAAATAATGGGAAGAAAACTGCAAGTAGTAGTCCTATATGTTTATATACTTAACAAAACACCAGCCGTTGTGCTCGACTTTAAAGCTAACAGTGCCACCTAGTGGCAGATTATCATAGGAACCGGAAGCTCCAGCAAACTGGACCAAGTCCTACAATATAGTCCGGCCGCCCCGATTTCGATTCTTGATGTTAGGAGTCTGCCGATCTGCCGCCAGACAGAGTAGTACCTGCTCCCCGCGCCTTGCAAGACCAGACCACTGACGTGCTCCCACCGGGGAGAGTGTGGTATTCTGGTCCGGATCCCGGTAGCGATGGGTAGGCACAACAGCGTTGACCAAGGCCTCGAGCACCATTAAACTCCTTTTGGTTCTCCCCCTTGAAGTCACACCTACCGGGTACTGTTGACACCCGTACTCCTTGACCTTTAGGCAAGAGCAGTCCAATTCAGGTAGTATAACAGGAAGTTAAATGTATTATTGGTTGACACTGTACTAGGTCATTCCTTTGCGATAGATGTATATTATTAGGTCCTGAAGAATCGCAGCATAATTGCATAAGCGAGAAACATGTCGACCTCACGATACGAATTGTAGTCCTAGATCGTGATACGGAATCCTAACTTCTGGCGATCCTAGGCTACCCACTGTTTTTAATATATAGCATGGGAACCACCAGAATAAATTGATCTCCGGTACCTCGTGCTATATTTTAAATCACCTCCCTACACTATCCATTCTCTCCCTGGCCCCTCACTTGCACTTCACCCACAGGCTGTTGGAAAAAAGATCTCCGATAAAGAGCCCCTCTTTGAGGTGAGCCCGTAGGGCATTGCACCGCCTGCCCTACGAGGAGCAACCGCCAATGATGAAGCATGACACTCGCAAGAGTGTGTGAGGCAATTAATTCCAACAAATTGGATACCCAGGGTAGCCCTCCACAGAGCACTACCCTTTCTTCTTTTTCTCCCCTTTATTGACCGTACCCTTCTTCTTCCTCAGGAACAGCCGAGTCAGTTTTTGTTAATTCTGGTTTGGATGCCATGTACCTTCCCCACTTACCTGTCTTGCTGCTCAACCTGTGTTAATGAATGGTGGAATGTTGGAGTGTGTGATGTAATGATAGAATGTATGGGATGCCTGCTAGATGGATGACAGTTGGGAGAGAGGGCTGAGCAGCAAGAGAGCTGCTCCTGGTGGGGCTTTAATGATCCTTTGATTCAAGCTTATAATTCATCAATAAACCTACTTAAATCATCACATCTCGGATACAGCTTAATTTATTACATTTGGCAACGATTGGACTGAACCTACACTGCAAGAAACCTCAAGAAACATCGAGATCAAGATTAACAAGTAAGATAGAATGATTTTTCAAAAGTTACTCAACCTTACTGGCAACCCCAACTAAGCCCCACCAGTGACCTACCAACGGTCGCCTTCAACTTTAGATGTGCCAGTTACTGCCTGCACACAGTTTAAGTATGCCAGCCCCTGCCTTCTTCACAGCGTCACGCTTGTTCTTGCCTCACTCAACTTGCCATTGAGGACACTGCCTGTTCAGCGCAGAAGAATATCAAAGTCTTTTGCAATTTCTACCCTGCCCACAGTTCCTGGGTACAAGGAATGTCTTCCAGTTCAGTAATTCCTAATTTGCATCAGAGAGACGAAACCGGAGAAAAAGACACAACAGAAACAAGTGGTTATGTACTGCCACCTAGTGGAGGTATGTTTGACTTTTGTTTATCTACTTCTTTGTGTGGGATTAAAAGAATACCTGCTTTTGCGGATCGTTTTTGACGTGACAAATGGAAATCACCGGCTCTGCTACTTCATGTTGCCAGGTGAGGCACTCATTGTACATTGTTATTGGGGCAATTTGGGACTTTTTAGGTTTCGCCTCATCGAAAGCTGCGCCGCGCAGCTTTTCGGCGCAGGCGAAATCTTATGTCTACAGTATGTGGCTTGGGAATCCGCCCTCTGTTCCATTGGCTAGCTCCATAAATGGAGGCTAGCCATTGGAACAGAGATCTGTCTGTCAATTGCGGAGCAGATTCGGGGGCGTTCCCGAGAATTTTAGGCTTTCTGTTCACGTCATGCGGCTGTGGGTGTGTTTATTTTTTTTGGGGGGGGAAGGTTTGTTTTGGTCATTGCAGGCCGGCCGCCCCCGGAAGAAGTCCAGGTGAGTGCTTTTTCTTGCCTTACTTGCCGTTTCCGCCCGCCCTCCCGCTGTCCGTGCCTTTCCTGCCCCCCTCCCGCTGTCCGTGCCTTTCCCGCCCCCCTCCCGCTGTCCGTGCCTTTCCTGCCCCCCCTCCCGCTGTCTGTGCCTTTCCTGCCCCCCTCCCGCTGTCCGTGCCTTTCCCGTCCCCCCTCCCGCTGTCCGTGCCTTTCCCGTCCCCCCTCCCACTGTCCGTGCCTTTCCTGCCCCCCTCCCGCTGTCCGTGTCTTTCCCGCCCCCCTCCCGCTGTCCGTGCCTTTCCTTGTTTTCTTTGAAAGTGCCACATCCGTCGTTCAAGGGTGGCCAGTGGGGAAGGGGGGAGCCTTGTATGAGCCCCACTCCCAGCAGTAAACGCCCCCTCTGTGAGGAGTATGGGTGCCCTCGCATTAAGATGTATACATGCTCTCAATGTTAGATATACTTGTGCTCTCTAGTGACTAGGTTTAGGTGTGATGCACAAGAGATGTGTGCTCTCATTATGACGAGCATAAGCATGCTCACTGACTCATGCCTGGACTGGTACATGTTCTCTCACCGTAAGGTGTCTAGGGAGTGTCCTTATAAGATGCACGTGTGCTCTCAAAGTGTGGGCGCCTTCTCACTTTGAAATGTATATACTCCCTCACTGATTTGTATAGATGATGTGGCTGTAAGGTGCCTGTGTTCTCTTTATAAAGTATGCATATCTTTGCCCTGTGAGGTGTGTATGTTTGATCATTATGAGTTGTGTAGGCGGTGTCGTTATAAGATCAGTGCATGCTTCCGCAAGGTATGTAAATATACCTTGCCACTGGGCGTGTAAGGTCGAGCTCATGTATGCTGTCTCACTCAAGCGTATAGCATGGTCTGGACAGGAGATACATGTTTGCTCTCGCTATATGGCGTTTGGGTGTAATATTTACAAGTGCTCTCGATATAAGGTGCACTTGCACCCTCACTATAAGGTGAGTATGTGCCCTCACTGCGAGGTGCACTTGTACCCTCAGTGTAAGGTGCATGTGTGCCCATACTGTGAGAGGCCCCTGTGCTCCCAGTGTAAGGTGTAGATTTGCCCTCAATGTGAGATGTCCTCGAGCTCTCACTATAAGTTGTTTATGTGCCCTCACTGTGCTCTCATTTTAGGCTGCGTGTGTGCCCTCACTGTCAGATGTGCGCGTCCGTGAGCACCTCACAGTGCACCCTCTGTCACATCTATGTGTTGTCATGCTAAGGTGCATAAATATGCCCTTGTTGTGTAAGGCGCACGTTCTCTCAATGTACGGTGTTGGCGTGCCCATACTGTGAGAGGACCCTCTGCTTCCAGTGTAAGGTCCCTTCACTGTGAGAGGCATGCGTGCTCTCATTATAAGGGGCACACGTGTCCTCATTGTGAGAATCACATGTTCTCTCACTATAATAAGGTGTACATCTGTGTGATGTGCACGCCTACATGGACACTTCACAGTGTGCGCTACATCGGGTGTACTTGTGCTGTCATTATATGGTGCATAGCTGCTATCACGGTGAGAGGTGCACGGTACATTATACATTGGGTCAGATGTAGATGCTCTCACCAAAAGCTGCATGCGTGTCAATACTGTGAGATCTCCACATACATGTGCCCTTTGTCAGTTGAATGTGTGCTATCACGAAAAGGTGTCCATGAGCCATCAGTGTGAGAGGTTCATGTACCCGGACACTTTACTTTGGATACTTTGTCAGACGCACGTGCTCTCACTGTACACCCGCCTTCATTGGGGCATGTGCGTGTTCTCACTATGAGGTATGTGTGTGCGTTTACTGTGAGGTGTGTGTGTGTGTGTATATATAAATATATATCCTCAGTATAAGCATCTTGCTTTCACAGTCAGCACTCTGATAGATGTATGTTCGCACTGCAAGATGACCGTTCTCTCCCTGCACAGTGTAACTGTGTCTTCAGCATAAGATAGTTATCCCACTCTATGCATGACACGTGCCTCCGTTGTGAGATGTGCCAACACACACGGCCTCTTCATAGCGAGGACTGCATTGCAAATGCCATAGGTCTCGCATTTGCGAGAGATTAAGCTATTGGCATTGTAAATGACAATGCCATTTATTTATTTTCAAAACCAACACATAAATAAAAATTGTCATTTACAATGCCAATAGCTCAAACTTTTCAAAAGGCAAACCATTGCATTGTAAATGCTTGTTCCTTATATCGACAGTTAATCCGCCTCAGTTTATGGCGCTCGTGCTACACTTAACTCGTGCATGTTGTGGTGACAGTTGACCATTACCTGTCATTCCTTTACCGTCATTACCACGAGCTGTCTTCAACGCACGCACTCTTATGTACGTATTCCATTGCTGTCATACCTCCTTTTGTTTTTCCTCGCGTGTACTTCCACGCAAGGTTCTCCGTCTTCACGATCGCTTTACAGCATGGTGACGCTGGGAGCCATCTGGCGCAGCGTCACCCTATGTGCCTCCATCTTGTGAATGTCATTCTATCAATTAGTCAGACAGCTTTCTAACGCACGCTGCCAACCGCGTTCTGTACTTTCCAATCACCTTTTATTGGGACGATTTCAGCAGATTTCTGGGCGTTTAATCCAGCGTGTCAAGTTCTACAGTTCTACAGCAACGCGCACGCTTATGACTTATTGCTGTCATAGTCTACATTAATTCCTTACAACAGTGGCATTAACATACAGCACGTTCAACTTATCAGCGATGCGCACGCTAAACAAAGTCCTTATTTAATTCAGCGCATCTAAGTTCAGCGATGCACACTCTATCATTTTATGTTTATTTTGTACGGCAGTTCGAGTCATTACGTTTGGCAGCCTTTCTGTGTAGGTACTTGATAAAAGTGCTCAATCCTTCTTGAACTGAAGAGCAAGTTTATTGTATACAACCACCAACAGCAACAGCTCAGCAACTGGCACAGATCACATTGGAATGTTATTACACTTGGAATGATGTAATGTACTCAATGTTCCTTAAAGGAGAAAGTAAATCATAACAGTACTTCTATGTATTGTTGTGCTCCTATTGCTGCAGGTCATGGATCATTTCCGTTGCAATTGAACAACTGCATTTTACAAGGAGTTAAGTCAGCCTCCTGTTTATGAAAACAGTCCTACATCTGTTCCTGACAACGGTGTCTACTTCATTTATTTTAATTTATTGTTTTATGGGGGACTGTATTTAGATGTTCATATGTATTGTACATCATTATATAAGATGTCTAATTACTTTTATGCCTAATTTTACATGGGATTTAGAATACTTTAACAATTATCTGTGGTATGAGAGTTTTTAATTTGTTGCACATTTAATATTTACAGTTAATTTGTTATTTGGGCATACTAACTTATTACAGAGAGTAACATTACAAGGTCCGAGGCCTCAACAAAACTCCCATATCTAATCCTACCCTAGAGGAGCGCAGCGAAGAACTAACAAACAAATCCAGAGCTCTTGCCACAGAGCTCCGAACTAACCGCAGGCCGCTACGCCAGCCTAGTGACGCCTACACCTAAAATAGGAAAAATCCTCACTCAGGAACATGACAAAAATACCCCCGGCAGCCATGCCCCGTGGCCGGAGGTGATGTACCTGTAGTGTTGTGCCTGTGTCGTAACGGGCACGCCCATAATGTCAGGGTCATGGGAGCTTAAATAAATAAAAGTAAGAGACACGTAAACGTACGCCATTCAGGTTACGGTTGCGTGGTCTAGTAGCAAATCACCTCCTGTCTCCCGTGTGTTATTTAGCGTGCCCCAGGCCCCGTACAACAGTCACCACGGTGTCGGTACCAGTCGGGTACACAACACAACAATTGGCGACAAGGGTGGTCGTGCCCTCACACCAGGCGGAGTGGCGGCCGCGAGCATTCCCATCTGCTCGCGGAGCTCGTGTCCCTAAGTGCTGCGCTGCGGTGCCCTGACGCCCGACAGCTGAAGCGGAGCCCCGGTGTCCCATGCGGGGATGGAACTGGCCTGAGCGGCCCAGCGTGGCCGGAAAGGTGAGCCTGCCCCTGTGCTGCTTCTGGCAGAGCTGCCCATCGCGTGTGCAGCCTGCTGCAGCTGTGCACAGCCAAGCGGTGACACCCCCCGTGTGGGCGCGAGAAAGAGAGACGCTGCCCCGCCCGTTGACAAGGCGCGTGTGGCCTGGGCTGAGCGCCCATCAAGATTGTGCCCCTGCTTGGCCCCCTACGCCTCGGCAGGGCTGGGGGGTTCGAAGAAACAGCCGCCACACCACATGTGCAAAAATAAGGAAAATTGAGGCCTTAACACAGGCCTAGTGCAAATCAAGGTCTCTACACAGGCCATGGGGAGTGCAGCTCAGGGAAGGCATAAGGCTTCAGCTCAAGCCTTGCCGGGGATCACACAGGAAGGTTAAAGGTCCAACCACGGGGCAGAACAGCAGGTACATTTTGGGCAGAGGAGGCAGACGCCCTAAAAGGGAACGGAAAAGGGTCACCAAGCACCACACCAGGGTGCACGACTCGACACGCCCAGGTGGCGGAGAGAACGTCCACGCTACTAGCACAGCGCAGTTGCGACAAAAAAGAGCAAGGCGTCCCCTGAGCCAATATTCGCAAGGTCCAAGGCATCAACCATGTCCACGATACCGCCCATAGAGCCTTTCATAGTGAAAGGGTCGCCTTCACTTGCACCAAAATAGAAAGATTGGGTGGACCGTGTGCTGATATTCTTTGAGGCCAACAAGGTTCACAAGGACCAGAAAAGAGCGATGCTGTTGCACCTCGGGGGCAAGGACATACATAACATCACTAAGACGCTTGTGGAAGCCATGCCAAAGAACCACCACACATTAATAAATGCCCTCAACGGACATTTTGAGCCGATGGCCAATCAGGACCATAAAAGGTTCATATTTAGGCAAGCGCGCCAACTCCCTGAAGAGTCGTTGGACACGTACCCCGCAAGACTCAAAAATCTCGCATCCACGTGCAGGTTCCAAGACGAGACAGAAGAGATAAGGGGGCAAGTGATTCAGGGCTGTATCTCCGCCAAACTCCATGAGCGAATTTTAGAGGAATCCGGGAAGTTCCTCACCGACATTCTGACCCTGGGGCGCACCAAGGAGCTATCCAAGGCACGTGCAGCACACATGGAGGCGGCCCTCCAAGCTGCGGTGAAGACTGAAACAGTGAATGCTGTCACAACCAAGCCCACAATGAGGTAGAGCAAGAAGGGCCCGGTACAGCGACCGCGGGACAAGCCAAGACGTGTGGATACTGTGGCGGACCTCCGCACCAAGCAGCAGAGCGTCCTGCCAAAGGAAAGAGGTGCTCGGGATGCGGGTGATTTAACCACTTTGAGAAGGTGTGCAGATCCAAACGGTATCGAAAACCACAGCAGGTGGTCAATGCAATACCCGAGGTTGAAGGGACACCCAGTAACATGAACGATGATGAGGAGGAAGAGTGGGTAGTCCACAGGGTACACATGATTGGCGCCACTACCCAAAAAACGCGACGCCTACCGCAGTGCAACATTCGAGTGGGGTCGCAGGACATCATGGCTGCAGTGGATACCGGGGCTACAACTCTTCACCGAACACTGTGTCCAGCACCCAAACTGTACCCATCAGCAATCACTGTGTTTGTGAATGGCCAAGACACGCCCCTGAAAATACAAGGTGGTTTCAAAACATCCATCTTCCAAGGAGACCACTCTATCACCACCAACGTGTACATCACCGAAGATGGCCAAGGCATGCTGCTAGGGTGCCGTGCTGCGGAAGACCTAGGAGTGGTGACGTTTGCCTTCAGTGTGCATCACAAGTTGATCCAACACTTATTAGAGGAGTTCTCGGAGGTCTTTGAGGTCTTTGAGGGTATTGGAAGGTTCAAGGGCAAGGAAATTTATCTACACATCGACCCAACGGTTCAGCCCCTAGCGCTACGGCATCGGCGGATAGCCTTTCATCTGCGACCCCAGGTAGAGGAGGAACGGGAATCATCAAGAAAGTGACGAGACCCACACCCTGGGTCTTTCCCATCGTGGTCACTCGGAAGCCCAAACAGCCAGGCGCAGTGAGGATCTGTGTGGACATGTGACTACCTAACGCCGCAATCAAATGGGAGCGCCACATTACCCCAACCATAGATGATCTCATTGGGGAAATAGCCGGAGCCTGCTGGTTCTTCAAGCTTGACTTACGGTCTGGATACCATCAACTGGTGCTAGATGAAGCGTCCCGAAACATTACCACCTTCTCAACTCACGTGGGGCTTGGACGCTACAAACGTTTGAGCTTCTGAGTGTCTAGTGCAGCTGAGATTTTTCAAAACATCATACATGAGTTGATCTTGGACATCCCAGGTGTTATCAAAGTCAGTGACGACATCATGGTCCTCCCAAAATCACTTCCAGAACACAAATCTCGCCTCACCCTAGTGCTTCGCCGTTTGCGGGACGCCGGTCTCACTCTGCACAGGGAAAAGTGTGAATTCCTGAAGAAAAAGCTGCAATTTTTCGGCTACACCTTTACCATAGATGGAGTCAACTCAGATCCAAAAAAGGTCCGAGACAACAAGGACGCCGCAGCCCCTGCCAGTGTGACGGAAACCCGCAGCTTCCTTGGCATGGTAAACTACTATGGCAGGTTCATTCGTGACCTCACCACTTTGACACTACCTCTGAGAGAGCTCACCAAGGATTCGGTCCCCTGGAAGTGGGGTCCAGACCAAGCCAAGGCCTTCAAGGAGATCAAGAATGCACTCTCAGAGGCGACAATGCTTGCTTTCTTCGACCCGGGGAAAATGACCCAGATTGCTATGTATGTGGGTCCCATGGCCTTCGCAAGCCGGTCCCTTACCGAAACCAAACAGAGCTATTCTCAAGTAGAGAAGGAAGCCATTGCCATTCATTAGGGGTGTTGTCACTTTCACCTGTATGCCTATGGCAAGCCGTTTGTAGTGGCGTCGGACGACAAACCCCTTGTGGCTCTGTTCTCAGGGACCTCTACCAAGCCACCTCCTCCGATTGAGAAGTGGATGCTGCAGCTTCAAGATTACAACTGTAAGGTAGAATACCAACCAGGGTCCCGCAATCCTGCGGATTACCTGTCTCAGCATCCCAGAGCGTCTACAACCAGGGAGAGGGAAGACACAGCAGACACCGAAGAATATGTCAAGTACATTGAGGCCCGCCGTGTCCCCTTCCCCTTTCCATGGGGGATCTCACAGAAGCGACGTCCAAAGATGATTGCCTGCAAAGAGCCAAATCGGCTCTACGAAGTGGCAACTGGCACAAGGCTAAAGAAGAATGGAAGATCCTGACGATCTCTGCTCAGCGGGTATGGGAGAGCTTATATCATGTCAGTGACGCGCTCACCAAAGACACTACTAGGTGTTTGCTGAGGGGCACCGGCTGGTGATCCCAACATCTCTGATGGACAGATGAGTCCAACTCGCCCACACAGGGCACCAACGCATGGTAAAGACCAAATCCCGGCTTCGAGCCAAAGTGTTGGTCCCGTTAATGGACGAATTGGTGGAGGCCACCGTCCGCTCTTGCTCGTCATGTCAAGTGACTGGGGAGATGCCCCGTCCTACTCCAGTCATTTTGGAACTTCAGCCGAGGTCTCTATGGTCCTGCATCAGTCTGGATTTTGGCAGTCTTCCTGATGGCCGTCACACCTTAGTGGCCATTGATGAACATTCAAAGTATCCCAAGGTTAAAATCGTGGCAGCTCCCAGTGCCGCTGAAGTGATACCAAAGATTGAAAAGATCATGTCCGCATAGGGCCTAATACAAGAGCTGCGTAAAGACAACTGACCTCCCTTCCAAGGGCAGGAACTGGCTACCTACCTAACCAATCTTGGCATTCGGCACCGCAGAATCACCCCTAGATGGCCTCAAGCCAATGGTGAAGCAGAGAGATTCATGAGGACTCTAAATAAAGTAATCCGAATTGCCCACGACAAGAGACAGTCAATAGAGCTGGCTATCTTTACCTTTCTCAGAAGCTACTGCCAGATGCCCCACATCACCATGGGGGTCGCACCTGCTCATCTGCTCATTGGCCGGGTGGTCACAGACTCAATACCTCATCATCCCCAGTGGCACCTGATGACACTCGGATTGATGCCTGCCGTCGGGAGGCCTACACCCAAGTCAGTCAGCGGAGGAACGCCAAGACCCGTCGGTTTGAAAGGGGGGACTTGGTACTGATCAGGAATCGCTTCACCACTGGCAAGTTTTAGTTGCCCTATGAAAAGAAGCCTTGGACTGTGGTCAATGTCAAAGGAACCCGGATTATTGCAACCAGAGGTAGAGAGACTGTGGCCAGAAATGTGTCTCATTAAAAAAAATATCACTTGGAGATATCTGCGTCATCCCCGGCTCAGCCTGAGGTTGATTCCGGTACCCTGGCGGTGGCTGGGGACAAATTGAGCCTATAGGGAAATCCCTGGAATCCAACTATGTCTGTTTTCAAGCCACCCTTTCATCCAGTGTATTCTTCAGACAAACATTCAAAACTCATATTGAGCCCACTTCAATCCCAAGTATATTCTCAGACTAAAATGTAGCGCTTGCAATATTTTATTAGTATAACATCTTCTTATTTTATCTTCAACACTTTAAAATTTCCAAAATACTCCCGAACAAGTACACATCAGCAATAAATTAAAAACGTTAGTACAATTTATACATTTCACTCCATGTGGTCATAAAATAATACATAAACAACTCAAAGAAAAAGCATGAAACATAATCATAACACACAACTAGAGTTGCCCCACTTAAAAAACAGTGCTAATATTCTGATTGGATGTTAATCTGATCCAATAGCCCTATGTATTACATGAGGGACGCTTAGTACAGGAATTCCCATGTATCTCAAGGTCCAATGGCTTTTTTTGGATTCCTCGTTCTAACATAGGCGTCAACGCGTTTCGGTGGTTTAGACCAATAGATATGGGTGAACCCTGATAAGACAGAAGTTCTGGTACTCTCCCCAGCTTCCTCTCCTTGGTCCATCCTTTTCTGGCCCCAAGAGCTTGGCACTACTCCAACGCCAGTGCCAGTGGTGAAAAGCTTGGGCATTAAATTGGACTCTGGTTTGACTATGAAGACCCAGGTGTCAGCTCTTGTGGGAAGCTGCATCGGTTTGATGCGCCAGCTCTGGAAACTATCTATTTTGCTATCCTTTACCACTATGCAGTCGGTTGTGACTGCTCTAATACTATCTCGGCTGGATTATGGCAATGCAGTCTACATTGGTTTGCCTGGCACTCTTCTGAGGAAGCTCCAGGTGGTGATGAATGACGCTGCCAGGCTGATATTCAAACTGCCCCGTAGAGCACATGCTACTCCCTTGCTGCGTCAACTGCATTGGCTGCCTATTAAACAAAGGATTACCTTTAAGGGTTTGTGTATTGCACACAAATCCCTGTTTGGTGCAGTCCCTAAATACATCAAGGACCGTTTGAAGCCTTATGCTCCGGCCCGTCAGCTTCATTCATCATAGGCTAGTCTACTTGCTTGCCCCCGTGTCAGTATGGCGACTTTTGGTGGCAGAACCTTTTCTGTCTGTGTCCCCGAGATGTGGAATAAGCTACCAGATAACATGCGCAAGGAAGATAGACTGTTTCCATTTAGGAAAAGGCTTAAGACGATGCTGTTCTTAGAGGCATTTGATTAGGTCCATTAGGTTCATCGTCAGGCTTCAGGGGCACAACGGAACTCGGACGGCCGCTCTATGACACAGCGCTTAGAGACCTTTTGGTGATTAGCGCTCTATAAATGTAATAATAATAATAATATGGGTCCACCTTCTTCAGGACAGTATTTCTTATGGGGTCACTTCTTTCATTTGATAGAGTTACTTCTGTACACACAAAAATAAAAGGACAATCAGCTATATGTGTCTTTACATTTCAACATAGATCATATACCACTTTATTGCCAAAGCTCCTATAAAGGCTATCATAAACTGTATGTAACCTTACAATTCAATATTGATCATTGACCAAACTATTGCCAACATTCCATTTAAACATTATGTTGTAACTTGTGTTTCCCTGCTGCTCACCTAGTATGTATGATGTGTGGAATGTTAGATGATTAGAATGTTGAAGTACTGTGAATGTCAGTTGAGTGAGGGCTGAGCAGCAGGACAGCTGCTCCTGATGGGGTTTTCTTTTATATCTTAACTAACTAACTTAAATAAAGTAACTTGATCTATCACACTTGAAATATCCATCTTCTCTTTGAGTACTACATTTTGGCGACATTTGGGAACTTTTCTGAAAAGAATCAACACGTGCAAAGGATAAAGACGATATAAAAACTTCATTCTGACCAAAGAAAGATGGGAAAAGGAATAAAGATACTGATGAAGAAGAAGAAAGAAGACTAAAGGTAAATTTAAGTTTGGATGAATAGTGCGTGTGTAACCCCGTCTGGCAAATAAACCCCATCAGTGACCCAGTCATCAGTCGCCCTGAAGCCAAAGTTCCAGATTGGATTTGTTTAATTTACCAACAGCAGTGTAGAGTATCACTATAGACTACCAAAACATCAGTATATGACATCTTAATAAGGAAAAAGACATTAACTCTGTGATTGTAACTGTCAGAAAGGAAAAGATTAGCGCTGGAAATTAATACTACCACTGTTTAAAAGAAAATAAAACTTAGTCAAGGCAGAAAAGAACAGCGGCTGAACTAACACTATGACTGTTAAAAGGAAAATAAAATTGTGGCGAGGCTAAAGAGATTAGCGCTGTTACTGTCTAAAGGAAAGTATGCTCTGTGACCGTTAAAAAGGAAAATAAAACTGTGAAGAGATTAGCGCTATTACTGTATAAAAGAAAAGTGTGCTCCAAGCAGAGAATCGACTGAAACTGATTGAAACTGTGAAGGAAAGTTATTTTTTGGAAATTAGATAAAGCGTAACTTGAACGGTAGAAACCGTGACATCAAAGCATCTTTTGAAAGTAAGATAAACGGTGGCTCGAGCAGACAAACACAAGCCTAACTCACAGTTGGAATCTTCTCCATGATATCTTTCGAATCGGACCTTCAGCATTGTGATTCTGTTGAGAGCTGGATGTTGACGTCACAGCAGGAAGCGGCAGTGATGCAACGATGCTACGCGACAAGCATTTTGAGAAAATATTTCGTTGCTAAGCAACGCGTCTCTCAGAGTCGTCGCGTCTCACAGTCATTCACAGAAACATCGCGCCTCAGAGAAGGAACGTGTTATTAACGCAAAACTCAGTTGCAAGTGAAGCGGTAACAAGAAGAACAACGTGTTTTGCAGCGTCTTCCTGTAGCATTGCGTTACCGTGAAGGAACGTGATATTGAGACAAATCTTGGTGAGTGGAACAGTTATAAGATCTATTTGCCTTGTGAGAAGAGGAAGGGAATACCTCAATCTCAACTTAAGAAACGAATTGGAGAAATATTAGACTATAACTGTGGAAAATAAGTGTAATTCACAATGAAGAACTTTACTGTCCAAATGATGAAGAGGAACAAAACAGTATCTGCAATGGAGAACCATATTGTCATCACGACGCTGAAGATACTCTGATGAGACATTTGTTGCTGAATATCACTTACAGTACAATGCTATGAGTGCTTGAGGATGGGTGAAGTTTGTTGTTGTGTGTGAGTAGAGATATAGGAGCTGTTTCACTTTTAGCTTTGAGTATGAGTAGAGATCTAGGTAATGTCCCATATTTTGCTTCCTGTGCGAGGACTATATTGGTGTTGGTGATTGTTTCTTTAGGAGTTGTTACACAACTAGAGTTGTGTGTGAGTGTCTCTAGATGATAGGCAACTCATTACTCATGTTTGTAGGAACTATGTGATATATAGTCACCCCTTAGTCGTGTTGTTTGGGTGTTGAAATTTATTTAGCAAAAGTAGTTACACAGCTTATGTTGTGTGTGAGTGTATCTCGACTCATAAACTCATGTTTGTAGTGGCTAGGTGGTAAGTGGTCACTTAGTATATGGTCACTCATTGGTAATTTTCGCTGTGTGCACCTGGTCACTTGGTTATGTGAGGACTATGCTATATATAGTCACTCATTGGTTGTTAGAGGGCTATGCTGTATATGGTCACTCATTGGTTATTTGTGGGCTATGCTGTATATGGTCACTCTTAGGTAATTTGAAGACTATGCTGTATATGGTCACTCATTGGTTATTTTGTTTTGATATCAATAATTGTTTCACCAAAGAGTTGTTACACCACAATTGGTGTTGTGTGTGACTATGGGTTCGTTATGTACACCTAGTCACTTGGTTATTTGAGGACTATGCAGTATATGGTCACTCATTGGTTGTTAGAGGGCTATGCGGTATATGGTCACTCATTGGTTAATTGTGGGCCATGCTGTATATGGTCACTCTTTGGTTATTTGAGGACTATGCTGTATATAGTCACTCAGTGGTTATTTGAGGGCTATGCTGTATATGGTCACTCATTGGTTATTAATTTTGGTATCAATAATTATTTCACCAAAGAGTTGTTACACCACAATTAGTGTTATGTGTAACTGTGGGTTCGTTGTGTACACCTAGTTTCCCGGCTGCCCATAGTTTGCTGTGTGCACGTGTAGTGCCGAGGTGTGATTGTTCTGAATATATGTTTTCCCGTAGTATGGATGAGTCATACGAGTACTATTACATATGGTGTGCGCGTTGTTTCCTGAAAATTTTGCATTAAGTTTGCTCCTTTGTGCCTTGCTTCTTATGCTTGTCTGGCCAGCTTGTAAAATTAGTAGCATAAGGATATAGGATGAAGATAGTTGTTAATGTCAAGAAACAATGCGCTACGGGAAGTGTTAACATTTATTGTATGTGTCGTTAATTAATACTTTAGTACATTGTTTTTTTATATCTTTGACTTCAAGTACTAGAGTGCATCTTATTGACAACCGTTTTATTGCTTTATGCAATTGTACCCATAACGAAGGGAGATATGTTGTAACTTGTGTTTCCCTGCTGCTCAGCTAGTATGTATGATGTGTGGAATGTTAGATGATTAGAATGTTGAAGTACTGTGAATGTCAGTTGAGTGAGGGCTGAGCAGCAGGACAGCTGCTCCTGATGGGGTTTTCTTTTATATCTTAACTAACTAACTTAAATAAAGTAACTTGATCTATCACACTTGAAATATCCATCTTCTCTTTGAGTACTACACATTACATGTCACGCTATTACAAAAACACCACTGGAGGTTATCTTAGATCTTATTGCAACCTGGACATGGATTTCACTAAGGGACTGTAACAATTCTCTCCTGACCCATCTTTTATCATAAAAAATCGATATGAGAATCGAAAGAGCAATTCAGTGTGAATTACATTTTGGTCTGGAATATGGTGGGAGTTCATGATTATTCTCAATCATAGCCCCCCCTCCCCCCCCCAGTAATCATACATCGCCCTTTATTCTTTTGTACTGACCTTAAAAATATCTGGTAGTTTCATTTAAAGAGTGCGGTCCTACTGTGATCTTCTAGGCAAGTTTAAAATTTATATTTCCAGTGCAAGAGAGAAATAATACTTTTCATTTTTTTGTATATCATGTCAAGTACATATCTGCTTATACTAAGTTCTCTCTCTATTGATTTATTGTTAATCTATTTGTTTACCTTTTTGTAAAGCAATAGTGTATGTATTCTTTCTACGCTTTTCCTTCTTTAAAGGGGGTAGCTATTTGCTGCAAATTCATACCATGATAATGTATGTAATTCATATAGATATATGTCTGTTACAGAGATATAAACAGAGAAGCTTTCATAAGTCACTCTCCCAGCATATTGCCCATTCCTTGTTGGCATACTGGGGACAATCAAGAAGGAGAGGCGGAGCTGGGTTCCCTGGAGGAAGGTGGTGAATCTGGCAACTCTAGTCTCCCGTGGCAAGATGGCGTCCACAGTGCAGAGCTGGAGGTATCTTGTGATCCGTCCGAGACTGGTCGCTGTGAAGCCGCCTCTGAAGCAGAAATTGCTGAGTCTCAAAGTCGAGGCCAGTCCCAGTATCGACTGCGGAGAAATCCTGAGCAATCATGCCGATTGAAGGACTGCTTCACGTAAGACTGTTATTTGACTGAATATGATGGACCTGAGCTCTGTTGTTCGCCAACTGGTCTGGCGTTGGGGTCTGAAGTTAATGTTGTTTTGATGTTTGTTGGGGAGGAATGTAGTGTTGTGCCTGTGACATAACGGGCACGTATGTAACGTCAAGGTCATGTGACCTAGAATAAATAAAAGTGAGGGACATGTAAACGTACGCCATTCAGGCTACCGTAGCGTGGTCTAATAGCAAGTCACCTCCTGCCTCACATGTGTTATTTAGCGTGCCCCAGGCCCCGTACAACAGTCATCACGGTGTCGGTACCAGTCAGGTACACGACACAAGAGTACCGAGGCTCGCTTACCGGACGGCATCAGCCTGCTCATGGGCGTCTGCAGAAATTTTTCCAGGGGGGAGGGGGAATGATCTCGTACACCATAGGGTTGTTGTGCCACAGCCATCTCTTTATTTTGTGGTACCCCAAAATCCATAACCGCCCTGGTCCCTAAAATTACCCTCAAGCACCCTAAAACCCACCCTGAACCCAAAAGTTCTTCCTGCCCCCCCAAAACTCATACCCGCCCTGAACCCTAAATTTACGCCCCTGGCACCCTAAAATCCATACTCACCCTGAATCCTAAAATTACCCCTACCCCACTCAAAACTCATACCCGCCCTGACCGCTAAAATTACCCCCCTGGCACCCCAAAACCCATACCCGCCCTGAACCCTAAAATTATCCCCTTGGCACCCCAATCCCTAACCTACCCTGAACCTTAAAATTACTCCCTGGCACCCTAAAACTTACACCCACCCTGAACTCTAAAGTTACCCCCTGGCACCCCAAAAGCTGAACACTACATTCTGATTGTGCATCGCGCTGTCTCCCTGCTCAGGAGGATCTGCTGGTCTGGCCTGCTCGCCCTGGTCCGGTCCTGCTTGCCCTTCTCTGGAGCTGTTCTGCCTTCGCTGTCCCTCTTCCGGACCCACAGAGTCTGCCTCTGTGCACACTGTCTGGACCTACTCTGTCTGGCCTGGTTCTTTCTCCTTTGGACCCGCTGTCTTCACTGGCAGAGTTAGGACACAGGTCTCACTTCTCTGAAGCTGCTCTCCCTCACCCAGACCCTCTCCCACGCCCCCTCCACTTGCTCTCTCATCTTCCTTCCTCTCTACTTCTCGGTCTCTCTTTCCCCACTGCTTCTCTCTCTCTTTCTATCCCCCCCTCTTCATTCATTCTCACCCCCCACCGTATCCATCTCCCCGACCCCACCAAGTCTTCCTCTGTCCCACCTCTCTCTTTCTCCTCCTCATGTCGGTGATAGGGAGCCCTGGGCCCTCTCTGAAAATGTGAGCTGGAGGTGACGTTAAGTGTGAAAGCACCAAGGTGTGAACTGTGAGAAGAGGCGGGAAGGGGGGCAGGTAGAGGGTCAAAGGGGGACCTGGCTCTCAGAGAGGTGAGAAGGGGCGGGGAGCAGCCTGAGGACAAAAACAACACCAGGGCAAGAAGCAGACGCTCCACGGGGAGCCTGGTGTTGTAAAATGAAGAAACGCACACTTCTTAGCACGACAAAGCAGCCAAAGGGCGCCTTTCATTAGAGCCAAGAACCTGGCCCATCGAGAACAAACAGCAGCTACCAGAGAAACTAGCGGTGTCATAAAAACAACAAAGGACAGAGACAGACGACTGCTGCCGAAACCGGGAATTACAACTTACACCTTTAACAAAAGGCAATTCCTGATGCAAGCACCACACGCAGAACACTATAAATATATAAATCTCCCATCAATGCACACCTGGGAGTGAATAAAAAGATGTGTAGCAAACTAAGGCAGTGACTGACAGGCACTTAGCATGGGCGTCTGCAGGGGGGGCAAGGAGGGGGTCCTACACAATAGCCCTGTTTGTTCCCACATACTAGTATGGTATTCACTGGAAGTGTGTGACAGAATAAAAGGGGTTGTGACCGGATATCCGGGTCAGACCAAGATTTACCATACAACCGACTGTGCGTCTGTTCATGCTCCGCAACCCGTTACATATTATAACACAGCCTTATGCCCCTAGCCTGCCCTTACTCACCCAGGACAGAACAACTGGCGACAAGGGAGTCCTCTCCTACAAGGACCCACGATGGCTGTGACTGCTGGCGATTCGCTCGCTCAGTTGTAGGAGCGTTTCCTTCACCTTCCTGCGGCGGCTGCTGTGCGCCGAAGACTGTACCTGCACCGAGACCTGCTGCGGTGAGCTCCCCACCTGCACGTCGCTTGTGAGCATTTGGCCTTCCCTGGGTCGCGCTATCTCCTGTGCCTGCCTGCTGCTTATTTCCCGATTTATCTCTGCGCACATGGGCCTGTGCACGCACGCACCCTGTGTGATGACGGTGGTTCAGCATGGTGCTGGATTCGCAGCGCCTATGGCCTGGAGGGCTCTGCATGTGCCGTGATGGAGGGTAGGCACCTCAAAATTCAACGCCACCAGGGCCAAATAAGTAGTACAGCCTCTTAACAGGCGGTGGCAACACAAGAATGGCAGAACAGCCCGGAACTCCTTCCCGTCAACCTCTGGGGTTGTAATTCCTGCTGAGGGTCTTTTGCACGTCTACACTGGCAGCCGCCCTTGCATTTTCCCAACCACGATGCTCCAGGGCATACGCCGCTCACATGTCAGCAGCGCTTATTGGACATTCGCCACTCACGGATCAGTGGTGCAAATTGACTCTATATCCAGTGTTGCACTCACGCAGGATTAGCCTGTGCCGCTGGCAAGCGTGTAAAATGATGACTGTCCCCCGTTGAGTCCTTGGTAGTTGACGGTCCGCCATCTGCGCAGGTGGCCAAGTGGAAGGACTGGTTGGATTGCCTTGAGAACTACTTTGCGGCGGTGCGTCTGAAGGCGGAGTGCCATCGGCCCATGCTGCTACACCTGGGCGGTCCTGCGATTCACCACCTGGGGAAGTCTGTGGTGGAGGTCGGTCCGCAACACACTTATGCTACACTCAAGGCTGCACTGACCGCACACTTCGAAACTTTGGCTAACCCAGATTATGATTGCTTTATCCTACAACATGTGCATCAGCTGCCTGAGGAGTCGATGGATACATTCTACGCCCGTTTGAAGGAATTGGCGAGCACATGCACGTTACCAGATGCAGACGTCAAAATAAGGGCGCAATTCATTCAGGGGTGTTCGACCATCAAGTTACGAGAGAACATCCTCCAAACCCCAGGAGTTTCCATTGCAGATATTTTGACAATGGGCCGGTCCAAGGAACTATCAAAGGTGCGTGCAGCGCATATGGAGGCAGCACTCCAACGACAAGTAAAGACCGAAACGGTGAACGCAGTGATGGCCGAACCTCCCACAAAACCCTCCACAAGGAAGCCAGAGCGCAACAAACCATCACCAAAGACTTAGACTTGCAGACTTGCTATATGTGTGGGGGAACATACCCTCATCAGGGCCCGTGCCCGGCTCAGGGGAAAAGATGCTTGGTGTGCCGCAGGTTAAATCACCTGGGGAAAGTATGCCGCTTGGCTGGGCGACAACGACAGCGTGGCTGACAAGTCAATGCAGTGGACACTCCACATACGGGGGAGCAACAAGATGACATGGACGATGATGATGTCAAAGGGGCGGTCCATGTCATTCATGCACTACAACCAAATTGATGCCCTAGGCGACGAGCCCCAAAATGCTGCATTCACTGTTGCTGAACATTTGATACAGGCGCTCATCGATCCAAGAGCCTCTATAAACATCATGGCGCACTCCATGCTAAAAGCGCTCCCAATACAACCGACCTTGCGACCAAAGTCCATACAAGTATTTGACTATGGTTCCACCACGCCTGTTTCTGTGGTTGGTGTTTTCACCACCAACATTTCTCATGAATCATGATCCATCCGCGCCAAGGTCTACATCACACAGGAAGGGTCTGGAATGATGCTGAGTTGTTGCACGGCGGAGCACCTACAGCTGGTAGCCTTCGTATTCGCCGTGCACCAGGAAGATGTGGAGTCCCTGGTGGAAGAGTTCAAATCCCTATTAAATGGCATAGGATGCCTCAAAGATCACATGGTGCGGCTCTATGTAGACCAGTCATTACAGCTGGTGGCTCTCAAACATCGACGAGTGGCTTTTCATCTGCGGCCAAAAGTTGAAGAAGAGCTGAGGAAGCTAGAGGCAGCTGACGTTATCGAGCGTGTGGTGGGTCCAACTCCCTGGGTGTCTCCCATCATGATAGACGGGAAGCCGAAGCAACCAGGCGAGGTCAGAATCTGCGTAGACATGCGCCTACCGAATCATGCAATAAAGAGGGAACGTCATCTAACCCCTATGGTTGACAATATAGTTGCGGAAGTCAGTGGTTCACAATGGTTTTCAAAGATGGAGCTACAGGCGGGCTATCATCAGCTACTGCTAGACCCCAAGTTGAGAGCCATAACAATGTTCTCCACAAATGTGGGCTTACGCAGGTACAAGCGTCTCAGTTTTGGAGTTTCCAGTGCAGCGGAGGTTTTTCAAGACACTATTAGAGGAGTACTATCCGGACTCAGAGGGGTCATAAATGTCAGTAACGACATCTTGGTACAGGCGCCCACCTTAGAGGAACACATGGACCGCCTCTGTGACGTTTTCCAGGGATTACAAGATAGCGTCCTCACCCTACATCGTGAGAAGTGTGCATTCCTCCAAAAAGAAGTAGCTTTTTTCGGAAACCACTTCTCCCAACAAGAAGTGTTGCCCGATCCAGCAAAGGTCGGTGACATCCAGGCCGCACCTGCCCTGACCACCGTGACTGGTGTTAGAAGTTTCCTGGGTATAGTCACATACTGTGGCCGTTTCATCCGCAACCTAACAGACCTACCTGCGCCACTACGAGAACTCATGAAAAACACCACCACTTGGGAGTGGGGTCCTGTGCAGGAAAAAGCTTCTCTGGACACCAAACGTGCCCTCTCGCCAGAGACCACGTTGGTCTACTTCGACCCAGCACACGAGTCGGAGCTGTCAGTTGATGCGAGCCCCATTGGATTGGGTGCAGTATTATCCCAAAAGCAGCTGGACGGGGTGTGGGCCCCGGTAGCTTACGCAAGTCGTGCTCTAACCAACACTGAGCAAAGGTACTCACACATCGAAAAAGAGGCAATAGCAATCCATTGGGGGTGTCGCCACTTCCATTTATACCTATATGGTCAACCATTCATAGTTCACACGGACCACAAACCGCTGACCCCACTCTTCATGGGAGTCTAGTTGAAACCTCCGCCGAGGATTGAAAAATGGATCCTGCAGCTACAGGAATACCTATTCAAAGTGATCTAGGCCGGTGACAAAGGAGGAGGAAAGTGAAACAGATGAAACTGAAGAATATGTTAGGCTGGTGGTCGAACGTTCTCGTCCCCTTCCCATCTTGCTGAATGACATTGTGGAAGCAACCAACTTAGACGAGTGCTGAGAGATGGCAGCGTCGGCTGTGGTATCTGGAAGATGGCATCTCCTTGAAAGTCTGGCTTGGAGGACTGAAGACGCAGCACTCAAGGCCCTGCATAACGTCCGCACAGAGTTGGGCGTTTCCCCAGGTGTTTAATGAGAGGAACTTGCCTGGTCATTCCCAGGACACTGCAACAAGTGGTAGATTTGGCTCACATCGCTCACCAAGAGGTAGTCAAAACCAAGTCACAACTGCGCAGCAAGGTATGGTTTCCCGATTTGGACAATTTCGTAGAGCGGACGGTCAGATCTTGCTCCCTCTGTCAAGCTATTGGCCCAGCTGAACCACCTGCATCGATTGTGATGGAAGACATACCTCCTCACCCCTGGCACAGAGCTAGTGCTGACTTCGGGATTCCACCTGATGGCAGGCACATGCTTGTCATCATCAACGATTTTTCAAAATATCCGGAGGTTGAGATACTGGAGTCGATTACTGCGAACAACACAATCTCGCAGATCGAGAAGATAATGGCCACTCACGGGCTCATTCGGGAGCTACGCACAGACAATGGACCACCATTTTCTAGTCACAAATTCACTGAATACCTTCAATCCCGAGGTGTTCGGCACCACAAAATCACACCCCGGTGTCCCCAAGCCAATGGGGAAGCAGAACATTTTAAGCGCACTCTAAACAAGGTCCTGAGAAAAGCTGTTGCCCGAGAACAGAACATGGAGTGTGCCCTATACACTTTTCTGAAAGAATATTGGCTAACACCTCACTCCACGACCATGGTGAGCCCGGGGTCGCTGTGTATACACTGGATATTGGAGGATGTCATTCCTCATGTGACGCTATCATCTGGCCAAGCGATCAATTTGCCGAACGGCTTCGGCAGCGGCAAACCAAGAATGATCAAATGTCCAGACGCCGGCATGCCAAGAGTCGATCGTTGACAGCAGGTGACCTGGTGTTGGTGAGAAATCGACATCCACGAGGGAAGTTCTCACTCCCATTCGAACTGGACCCCGGGGTCATTCAGACAGAAAAAGGGACAATGATGACAGCCCAGAAAGGCGGTGAGACAATCACGAGAAACATTTTACACTTTAAGAAGTATCAATGTCCTGCGTCTCCCAATGTGGCGGCGCCTGAGGCGAGTGATGGCGAATCTACCAGCGGATCTGGTGCCGAGGAAACCTGACTGCCAACTGGACAGGACTTACCTCTACCCTGTGCACCCAGTGATGGCTCTCCAAGGGCGATCAGGACTGAAAACCGCAGAGAGGGGAGTGAACGTCGAGGAGGACGGAGATACCACTTCCGGGTCAATCCTGCGATGTCATCTCGACTGAGAGGTTTTGTATTGGACTAAGTGTTTTGAATTTGGCAAATTTTGTCTCTCTCACTCTCTCCCTCTCTCTCTCTCTCTTTTTCTCCTTATTTCTTTTCATTCCCTTTGCCCATGCAGTCAGTTTGATTTCTCGGTTATTTGCATATTCATGATATAGGAGGACTGTTATGTTGTGTGGACCACCCCATGTTGGTGTTGTCATGAAAGGGGGTCCGACACAATAGCCCTGTTTGTTCACACATACTGGTATGGTCTTCACTGGACCTGTGTGACAGAGTAAAAGGGGTTGTGACTGGATATCCGGGTCAGACCGAGATTAACCATACAACCAACTGTGCGTCTGCTCATGCTCCGCAACCAGTTATATATTATAATGCAGCCTTATGCCCCTGGCCTGTCCTTACTCACCCAGGCCACAACCATGCACAACCCACCTATCCTGTTCTGCCATCAAACCCCGAGAAGACACCTGGGGGAAGGCTAGGATGGCTGTGCCATTGCTTCTCCCAGGACCCTCACAGCGATTCGACAGCACTTGAACAACTAGCAAGCAGCACAGATCATTTGAGCGGCTGATAGACTGTGATTACCAAGGTATTGGAGTGGAGATTTAGTGATTTGGACAGAATCACAGGGAATGTATGACAGAATATCGACAGACAGAAAATCGACCTGCAAAAATATCGACACATAAATATGGAAGTCAAAAATATCGAAGTCCAATCTACATAAAGGTAAGTACAAAAATACTGAAAAAATATACAGTTGTCAAAGATATCGAAGTTAAAAATATTGTTTTTCAAAATGTTTTAATAATAATGTAAAATTAAGTAAATAATACATATAATTAAAAGAAATATCGTTAAAAATATTAAAAGATATTTAAAACTAATAAGTATTACATTAAATGTTAAAATAAATTAAACATATACATATAACTTAATATATATACTCACTCCACATAGTGCAACATTAGGGAAAACTTTGGATAGCGCAGGGGTAAAAATTACTATTCCCATTCCAGAGAGTGCAACAGTAGGGAAAGCGCTGGATAGCATAGGGGTAAAAATTACTATTCCCACTTCAGTTAGTGCAACAGCAGGGAAAGCGTTGGATAGCGTAGGGGTAAAAAGTACTATTCCCACTCCAGAGAGTGCAACAGTAGGTAAAGCTCTGGATAGTGTAGGGGTAAAATTGACTATTCCCACACCAGTGAGTGCAACAGCAGAGAAAACGCTCGATAACGTAGGGGTAAAAATTACTATTCCCACTCCAGAGAGTGCAACAGTAGGGAAAGCGTTGGATAACATAGGGGTAAAAATTACTATTCCCACTCCAGAGAGTGCAACAGTAGGGAAAGCGTTGGATAGCATAGGGGTAAAAATAACTATTCCCACTCCAGAGAGTGCAACAGTAGGGAAAGCGCTGGATAGCGTAGGGGTAAAAATTACTATTCCCCCTCCAGTGAGTACAACAGTAGGGAAAGCGTTGGATAACGTAGATGTTAAAAATAACATACTTATCAATGAAATAAATATTGTAATTAAATAATGATTTATTAATACATTTAGGGAAAAAAAACATACAAATATATCAAAAATATTAATTAATTTAATAATATTAAATACTTCCCACCCTATTCCCCAATAAACACACAACACACTCCACATAAAATGTCACACAATTAAATTAATTTTCAATTAATCAATTAATAAAAAGTAATTTGCAATTAATAATTACATTAAAAAAATTATATCAATAACAATAAATATTATGTAATAAAAACTAGTAACCAAGTAAAAATTAATTAACAAAAATATGTATTATCAGTACCAATAAATAACATTGAATAAAGATTATTAACAAAGTAATAATTAACTAACAAACAGAAAATATCAATACCAATAAATAATATGTAATAAAAATAATAACGAATTAATAATGAATTAACAAAAAAATTAATGATCAATACTCAATGTTTATTAATTAATTACTTAATTACAAATAATTCACTTACCATCCTATTCCCCTAAAAACACACAACCCACTCTAATAATAAATGATTATAAATAAAATATTTATCAATTAATAATAATTAATTACCAATTAATAAATAATTAAAAATCAATTAATTATTAATAACAATAATTAAAAATGTATATTTACCTAATTACAATTAAATAACTGCCCAACCTATTCCCCTATAAACCCACAACCCGCTACAGAAATAAAACACATTTAATTAAAATAAATTAATAATTCCTAAAAATTTGTATTTAATTTACTATAATTAAATTACTTCCCACCCTATTCCCGCATAAACCCACAACCCGTTACGGAACTAAAACGCAAAATTTACTTTTTTCTAAATTACTAGTTTCTAAAAAATCCATACATATATTTAAAAAAACAGTACAATACTTAACAAAAAATATGGAACACATACATATTAAATACATACTAAAATACATAACACTAACATATAAATATCAATATTATTAACATCGATAATTTAACTATCGATATTACTAACATCGATACTTACAATATTTCTTACCTTAACTTCGATATTCTGGTTGTAGATATTCTTAACTTCGATATTTTGTCCCTACAATATTTAACCCCTTTGGTGCTGATGACGGCCCCCGTCCGTCATGCACAGTGGTGGGCGTGTGCTGATGATGGCTAGGGGCCATCATGAACCCACCCACTACGGAAAACGCCACACAGGCGCAGAATCGCGGCCGCGCCCAAGGGGTTAATACTCGATATAACTGTGCTTCGATATTTAAAAACTGATATTTTGACTGTCCACCAATCACAGGATGTGGATGTGACTCAAGGCTCGAACCTTGGTTTCCCAGCTCTAAAGTCGGGAATCTAGCCACCAGACCACATCCTCTCCTATTCCATTTGAGTATCTGAAAGGCTGTTCTTCTTATTTGAGCCTCTGACAGTCTGTCCTTACCCCAATGGATATCCAAATAAGTCAACACACTCTGTTATTTCATCCTGTCAGTGAAATCAGCTGTCAGAATTGTTTTCCTCTGCTGAAAATATCGCCCGGAGTATGACATTTGTGACATTTGTTAAATCTATCTGTCTGACATTTTGCATTCTCCCAGCTATAAAAGGTTGATTGGTTGGTCAACAGATCCGGGCTCACAGTTCCGACAGCATTTGCTTCTCCCACTTAAAATCCAAGAAAGTGAGACAGTCAGTCAGTGGTGAAGCAGCCGACATATTATAATTTCCCTTGCGCTTGTGGTTGGCAGGCAGTGCAGCCTGTCAGAGGTAAAGCAGCTGACAGATTATACTTTCCCTTGCTTTTGTGGTTGCCACACAGTGCAGTCTGCCAGAGGGGATGCAGCCGACAGATTATTCAATCCCTTGCTCTTGTGGTTGGCAGGCAGTGCAGTCTGTCAGAGGTAGTTGTAATTGTAGCATTTGTAGAGTGCGATAGACCAAAAGGCATCAAAGAGCTATGCAAAGGAGAGAACTGTGAGGGTGGTGACAGCTCAGACCAGCAGTATCAGCACAACCCCCACCCCCGCAAAAATGGAGGGTTAATCTGCAAAAAGCCAAGTTTTACCTTGATTACTGAACATCAGGTGAGAACTAAGGCTCCTGATATCTTCAGGAAGGAAATTCCAAATCCTGGCAGCTGCCACAGTAAAGCCATGTTAGCCCAGCCTACCTTTTGCACCAAGGAACCACCAACTTATTTCGTCCAGCAAATTACAGAGGTCTCTTAGGGACATACCAATTCAGGGCCATTCTAAAATAACTCGACCCCTTGAGAGTGGAAAGCTTTGTGCGTCAGGCAGATAGTTTTAAAGGACACATGCTTTTTTACTGGCTATCAGTGAAGGGATCTCGGTCCTTACCTGATCATGGAGAGCTAGGATATTCCAGGACCAGGCCTGCAGCAGCATTCTGGATGATTTGGAGCTTGTTTAAGGAGTATTGGTTGACATTAAGATACACAGCGTTATAGAAGTCCAAGCGGGAGGTGATCAGTGCAATGACCACTGACACCCTCAGCTCTTTAGGATGAAAAAGCAATATTTTCTTCAAGATCCTTATCATCCTGATGCAGGAACTCACTGTTCTATCAACCTGGGTGTCGAAAGACAAGGTGTTATAGAAAATCACAGCCTGGTTTTTGGCCACCACGGTTAGGGAAGGCAAGGTGCCCCATGGGTTCTAAACACCAGTGGCTTGTCAAGATTGAGATATCCCCTCCAAACACCAATATCTCTGTTTTTTGCCCATTAATTCAAAGCCAATTCTACCCCTTCTAGTTGCTGATCTCCTGTATAGGTGAATCAAGCAGATGAATTAAACTTTCCCTTGCGCTTGTGGTTGGCAGGCAGTGCAGCTCGTCAGAGGGGAACTAGCCGACAGATTATACTTTCCCTTCCTCTTGTGGTTGGCAGGCAGTGCAGCCTGTTAGAGCCTAATTACATGCCAGCATCTGCTTCTTTCAGTAGAAACCTCACAAAGAGCAACCTGTCATGGCTTCCACAGTTAACAGGTTGTGCTTCTCATCCTAGAAAACTAGTTTAGGCCATCCACTCTGGCAGAACTAAAACAGCTGGCAGACTGTGCTTCTCTTATTCTCAGTGGTTGACTGGCAGCACAATCTGTCAGGCTCAAGCACTTCACAACATGTGCTTCCCTCACAGGAAATACCACACTGGCAGCGCAATTTGGGGTGGATTTACAAAAAAATCACACAATGTAGCGCAGCATCCCCCTGCACTGCTGCGCTGCGTTGAGCAACAGGGAAGGAGCAGAGAGCACCATATCTTTAGAGATATGGCTCTCTCCTCCCCTTTCCCTTGCGCCGGCGCTGATTTCAGCGGCTGTGTGCCATGCACACATCTTAGCACCATAGTGCTCGAGCATGTGCATGAGTCTAGCATAGCTTTTGTACAGGAGGAGTACCCTTCTTTTAAAAAATACTATGCATAGACACAATGGAAAGCTTTTCCCACTTTGTATGGGTGCGGCACAGTACAGCATGCATTCAATGTCGGAAAAGCACGGAGAAATGAAAGCATTTATCCTGTTAGTGCCTCCTTTGAAGGGTGTTACCCTTTGGTATAAAACCATGTCTACAAATCTTTGTAAATATTGTTTTGCGTCAAAAGGCATGGGTGGTTGCATGCGAACACCCATGTTCCACCCATGTAATGCCACCTCATCGCTAAGTAACACAAAGCAGTGCTTTGGCCTGATTTGCCCTACTGTTAAGGTGCTTTCCAGCTCAAACAAGTTTTGTGCTGTAAAGTAAATAGCAAAAAAAACATTTTGTGCTGGTTAGCGTCACTTTTGTGACACTAACCCTGTGCAAAATGTTTGTAAATCTCCTTTGTGTTCAAACAGCTGACGCAATATCAAAAGACAAGAGCCCAATGCCCTTCGCACACTCCGGCACCCGCCGTTGTACTGAGGAAAAGTGTTCTGATTGGCATCATTTGTACTGGGACTCCATTGCTTTTTCATTGCCATCTCGTGTCAAAAACGTCCACACGACCCACCTGGTCTTTTCTGCTGATGCCTGAGGAAACTCTAACTGACACGACAAAAACCATCTTGCAGCCTGCATTTCTGCCCAGGAACTGTCGCACACCCAACCCCCCCTGTTCTTTGCAGTTCACCAGAAAGCCACGAGACACTCACACCCTGTGTAAATGATTTGTTTTCCATCTCCTGCTCCCAGCCTGGTAAACATCCTTGACACCGTGATCAGGTTATCTGGACAATGGTCTGACTGCTGGGCCTTGATCAGGGTGATTAAACAATGACCTGAAAGACCGGGCTTTGATCTGGGTGATTGAACAATGACCTGAAAGACTGAGCCTTGATCAAGCCGAATGGACAATGATTTGTGTACCAAGCATTGACCAGGTCACCACCTACAAACATCGTCTGGATCTGGTTATCAACTGCAAACACTACCCTGATTGAACAATGAACTAACAGCCAAAAGGTCAGGATGAAAAAGTATAAAAGGCTTTTAAGCTGCGGAGTAAAGCAGCAGCCTCCTCTGTCTTGTTTCTGACGAGCTTGGGACTCTGTTCCATAGCCCGGGCTATTTGAATAAATCTGGGTTCCTCCTGCAGACGAAGGCTCCTGTGTCTCCTTTTATTACGTGTGAAGGGTATGGAAGGCTTGGGCAGTTCCCCCGCCGCCGAGACCCAGTAAGTGGGTTAATCCAGTTCTTCAAATGGTGCCTGAAGAGGGACTCCACGAGCACGAAAGTCAGGCCCGGTGGATGTGAGGAGGTGAACGGAGAGACTCCGACGGAGGTACCCTACCCGAGGGATTCTTGCAATCCGGTAAGCCAAATGACTCGCCCGCTGTTCCTCCCCACCCAGTCTGGGCCACTTGACCGCGTTCTCGCTGGAGTCCACTAGCAAATATTTTCTGGAGCAGGACACAGCCCTACGTCTGCAGAAGAGAACTACCCCTGTAAGGTAAGGGTGGACTGATCACCCACCAAGTCTGTATGATTCTGTTACTGATTTTCGCAAAAGCCAAGTTGTTATTGACTTTTGCCAAAGGCAAGCCAGCGAGGTGAGTTTTTAAAAACCCGCTGGTCTCTGTTCTGTATGAATTCTGGTGTCTGTTATCTGTTTTCAAGCATGCCAGTCAGTAGTAAGTTCAAGATATTATGTTGTTGTATATGTACGCAGGACTCCCAGCTGGAGGCGGCTTGTCCGCTTCCTCCAGAAGGGACCCCTGGCCATACGATGTATGTTAAACATGGCCCTTCTGCCATAATGTTTTTCTTATTCTGGGTAAAATATACAAAACAAAGTAATGCGGAATTACAGTGGCCACTTTATGGCTCCTTTAATTCCCAAGTTCTCGCCAACTTAGAGGAACAATTAATGAAAAGAAAAACGCGCCCGCCTATGTTTGAATCTGTCCGATTTTGGAGGAAAGAGATAGAGCAGAGAGCTAGAAAGCAGAAGGCTCAAGAAAGAAAACAGGAATGTATATCAATGGCCGACCACGCCAGAGAAAATTTACAAAATCAAATGACAAAGTCAGTAAAAAAAAGCCGATAGGGGGGGGGGCGTGGCTACGAGCCGACCACAATGGCTGCGTAGCGCGAGTGCTCTGTCACCGAGGCGGCTCCTTTGGCACTGATCCGACAGTTAATCCGTCTAAAGTGACCCATCAGACACGGCACCTGAGAGAGGGAGCCGAGCGGCGCTGGCTGACGCATCTCCGACCGAAATCGAGCGGAGCTGGCCGGTGGTGATCCTCCGGTCGGAAAGGGGCCCTGCCGCGCGTGCGAGCACCGGCCTGCCGCATTTCAGCAACCCGACCGGAAGTGTCTGAGGGCCGGGCGATTGGACCGGAAGGGGCCGCTGGCGGCGGCGACCCACACCGGCGGTATTCATTCTCCTCCGGCGGCGGAGCGTCGCACCAGCTGCGGCTTCGCTCCCTGAACAATCTCTTCACACGCCCACTCTGCCCTGGGATTGAGGTGCCTGGCGAGCGACCCGTGCACGGCTCTACAGGTGATTCGGCGCCGAGAGGGACAGGTTGCGCCCGAGACACCCGCACTGCCTGGAAGCGTGGTCCGGGTGCGGACCCGGCTGGCTGCACTACGATATTACAGTTGTTTTTGGCCCAAGTGCAGAGGACTGACTAACTACGGGTGGAACGCCCGGGGGCAAAGGGCATCGCGGCCTGGCAGGGACGACGGAGCGTGTGGTCGCCGGCCCCCACATCAGGCAGGGACAGTGATCCTGAGTACTGTGGGGAGGTCTCGTGGTGCGGGGTACGGAGGCGGCTGCCCTTGCCCAGGCGCCACTGGCACTGACGAACACCCAGATCGAGGAGCACGTCCACAGCCTTCTTGGCCACTGCAGCTCTGTGCCCGAAGCCTGGCGGCGCGCAGCGATAGCGGTGGGAACAGACTGCAACTCACCAGGCCCGGCCCTGGGGCGTGGGGTTCAGGGTCCAACAGAGCCCATTATGAGTAGGAGTAGGCTGACCTGCACACGGATCCGGGGCTAACGGCGCTTTTGCTCTGCGCACTTAGTGGATTGGGAGAGCTTTACCGACCGGCGCCATCTTGGGAACAGCAGTACTGTGGAGTGGGCTCCCGCGCGCTGACTGCCTGGCACTATGGCAAATAGAGGTCCCAGAAACGCAGCGGCGCAGGCGAAACTGGAGAAATTTGCCTTCGACAAGACTGCCACACAGCACCCGGAGGGTCGCCCCTCTGCGGGCAAGAGTCCGGAAGGTGAGGGCACCAAACGAGTGACATTGGAGGATTTAATGAAGATGCTGACGAATGTGCAGGCCACAGTGGGAGCAATTTCTACCGACGTTGGGCTGCTGAGAGCGGATTTCCACAAGATGACAGAGCGTGTGGCGCAGGTGGAAGTGGTCACTAAATCGCTGGTGGAGGACACCTCTGAACTGCAATTAGCCACTGAACGACTGGAGGCGGTGGCCAAGAAGCTGCAAGAACGCCTGGATGATCAGGAAGGGAGATCGCGAAGAAACAACGTCCGAATCCTGGGCATACCGGAATCGGAGGGCAAGCGCACGATGGACTTGTACGTGAAAGAGCTCATCACGACGAAGTTGCAGCCGAAGGGGCTCTCCCGTTTCTTTTCCGTTGAAAGGGCGCATAGAGTCCCCGGGGGGACGGCGAAGCCAGGGGCGGCACCGCGACCGGTGCTGGCTAGACTCTTTAATTTCAGAGATAGAGATGCCATACTTCAAACTGCCAGGAACTCCCCCCCTATCAAGATCTTAAACTCTACTATAGCATTCTTCCCGGATTATACAGCTGAGGTGGCTCGACGACGAAAGACTTTTATTGACATTAAAAAAAGCCTGCGGGCTAAGGAAATACCATATTCCATGTTATTCCCGGCAAGACTGAGAGTCGTAGACAGCCACAAGGCATGGTTCTTCGACACACCAGAGGCGGCGCGGGACTGGCTGGATGGATGGAGACGTGTGGAGGCACCTAGACGGAACGGCAGGAGTCAGCGAGATGGGGGAACACAGCGTCAATCGGACCAGGTGCCGTCACAGGGCCATAGTCAGGACCTATTTGCAGAACCAGGTCAGGAGGAGAGGGAGTATTCGGAGGAGTGAGGGCCGGCAATCATGCGCCATTTCCTGACTGTGACTCTTGGGCTCCACTCGGAGATGGGCGGCTGAGGGTACATGGAGCCGCCATCGGATTGCAGAGTTTATACCCCGACAAGCAAGTACAATGGGTTGGATTGGGACAAAGCGCTCTGCTAAGTTGGGGGAGGCGGGCGGTTTTAGGCCCGTGCAGCAGGGAGGCAGGGAGGGGGGTGGGAGGGGGTTGTTGGTTGTTTTGGTTCCACTTTGTTTGTTTTATTGTAGTGTTTTCTGGCGCAGCACACGATATAATGCTCTGCATGAGGGTGACATTTTCATTGGTGGCAACACTCCGCTGGGAGGGTTCCTCCTGAACACATACCACATCCAGCTTAATGGCGGCATGCTCAATGGTTACACCTGAACCACACACGGCGCGCACCTCCCGCCCACCAACACTCACGGCACTCACGTGGAATGTTCGGGGATTGGGCGACAGAGTGAAGAGGGGCCTGGTGCTGCAGTTTTTAAAGCGCTATAAACCGGCGATTGTCATGCTGCAAGAAACCCATTTAGTGGGCACGGCCTCTAGAGCCATGGATAGATGGGGTTATAAATTCATTGCTCATGCGGACTTTTCCTCCGGCTCAAGGGGGACTGGGATCCTTATACGGAAAAACTACCCACTGCTATGTCAGCACACTAAGATAGATCCTCAAGGCCGCTTTGCAGCAGTTACGGTACAATGGGAGGGCCAACTCTTTAACTTTGTGTCTGTCTACATACCGCCTGGCCTACAGGCTGCGGCTCACACCGCCCTGGCTTCCTTCCTACTGGCCCTACCGACAGCGACACTGGTTCTAGGGGGAGATTTCAATGATGTTGTAGATCAGGCGCTCGATAGACACCCACAGGCTGGGACGGCGCGGGGAGGCGGGCGACTCTCCGGTTTGATGGACGCCTTGGGACTGACGGACTGCTGGCGCTACAAACACCCCTACGACAGACACTATACCTATTACTCGGCGACCCATAATTGCCTTTCTCGGATTGACCACGTTTTAATGTCAGGGGAGGGGCTTCGTGGGGTGGAAGAAGTGTCAATATGCCCCAGAGGAATCTCCGACCACTCCCCGCTACTACTCACATACACGAACCATCGTTCGCATAAGTGCCGCATGTTCCCGGTTCATGCAAATTATCTTCAGAGCGCCCCATTGAGAAAGGCTCTCACCGCTACTGCTGAGCACTATTTCCAGGAGAATGCAGGCTCAGTGGACTCCCGAAGTACCCTGTGGGAAGCATTCAAGACAGTGTTACGGGGACAAGCAATTGTGTCGGTAACAGCCCACAGGAGAACGCAACAGCAGGAACTTGCCACCCTGGAGGAGGCCCTTGCAACGGCTATCTCCAAGCAGGACGTTGCTCCTTCTCTAGGAGCTGCCCAGGCAGTCAGGCTGTGCCGAATAGAATGGATGGCATATCAGAAGGAATTGGTTAGGTCCTCGATTCAAGCCACTCGTCACAGGGTCTACGAACTGGGCGATAAAGCAGGAAAGATGCTGGCTTGGCTCGATAAAAAAGAAAGGGCGGGTAGGGTCATTGCTCAATTGACATTGCCTGACGGGGGGTCGACCTCGGACCCCGGCGTCATTGCTGATTTACTGGCCGATCACTACAAGGCGATCTACTCTCCCCAGGCGGGGTTCTCGACAGAGGAGGCCTATGACTATATTAAGGATCTGACGATCCCCTGTCTCTCCCCTGAGTCAGCGCTCCTGCTAGAGGCCGATATGACTGTGGAGGAGGTGAAGGAGGCGACTGCGGCACTGGCGTCGGGAAAGGCACTGGGACCCAACGGTTTCCCGGTAGAACTGTACAAACACACAGCCCAGACGACAGCCCCCCATCTCCTTAACATGTTCACGGACAGTCTGGAGGTGGGTATGCTACCGCGTGATCAGCGTCTGGGCACGACCATCCCGATCCACAAACCTGGAAAGGCGGTGGAGGAATGTACTTCTTACCGCCCCATCTCCCTGCTTAATGCAGAGCCAAAGATCCTGGCTAAATTGTTGGCGCTTCGTCTGGCCCCCCACCTCGCCACCCTGGTACACCCGGACCAGTCCGGCTTTATGCAGAATCGTAGTACCTCACACAACTTGCGACGTTTACAAGCGGTACTGGCTCGTCGTGACTATATACAGGAACCGGCGGTATTGCTTTCCCTGGACGCCACCATGGCGTTTGACACTGTAGAGTGGCCTTACTTATTCGCGGTGCTTCGCCACATGGGCTTCGGCCCCCAATTCTGTGCATGGGTCCGCCTGCTCTACACTGCCCCCCTGGCTCAGGTAGCGGCTAATGGCCACATCTCCAGGGACTTCCCGTTGCGGCGTGGGACGAGGCAGGGTTGCCCGTTATCGCCTCTGCTGTTTACACTAATCCTGGAGCCGCTTGCGATCTGGGTTAGATGGGAACCATCCATTAGGGGTATCCGGTGGTCGCCGACGTGGGAGGATCGGATATCGCTCTACGCGGATGATGTCCTGCTCTATCTCACTTCCCCAAAGAAATCTGTCCCGGTACTGCTCAATGTTTGCGAAAAGTTCGGGAGAGTATCGGGCTACAGAATTAACTGGTCGAAGTCGGTTCTCTTTATACTTGCGGGCCAACCCCCCCCCCCACTGCCGAGTAACTGTCAGTTAACTTACACCACCGCCCCCTTTAAATATCTTGGGGTTTTTGTCACTCCTAGCCCGGACGACTTCCAAGCCCTGAACCTGAGACCCCCCCTGGACCGGTTTATTAGAGATGTCAAAGTGTGGCGCTCACTTCCGCTCACCCTTTTGGGCAAAGCCGCCCTGTTCAAAATGATGGTGCTGCCCCGGTTTCTGTACCTCCTTGAAAACTCACCGTTTCCGGTGCCTCCCTCCTATTTCAAAGCCATTGCAGCAGCGGTTTCTACTCTGCTTTGGGACGGGAAGCCGGCTCGTATTGCTCAGGACAAGTTGGTTAAAGATTGGTACGATGGGGGTATAGCACTCCCTAGTATAGAATTATACTACTGGGCTGCCCACCTCAAACAGATCAATTATTGGTTGCACGCCTCACAAACGGATCCAGCCTACATGGCAGACAGGCATAATGTTGAGCCCAAGGGCCTGCTGAGACACTTGTATAGCCGCACCATCCCGGCTGAGCTACAGGGCCCCACCCGTCACACAATTCAAATTTGGTATAAAGCACACAGACATCTTCAATGTGCGAACACCGTTACACAGATGACGCCACTGTGGGATTCCTACAGGTTAGGTTACATGGGCACCACTAAGGGGTTCAGGGCATGGGACGCTATAGGCATTTCAGTGGTGGGGGACCTCTGGAAAAACCATAAAGTGGTGGATTTTGAATATCTACAGTCCAAATACGGTATGGCTATGTCCGAACGTTACAGGTTCATGCAGATTAGGCATGCACTGAGGGCGGCCATCCCGGAGGGAACGGAATTACAGGAGGCTACCCCCCTAGAAGATAGACTGTTAACTGAACACATGCCCCAAAAAGCCACCTCATACACGTACCGGAAACTAGTTAATAATCTCCCCGACATGTTGTCCAAACTGCGTTCCACCTGGGTGGCGGATGTGGGGGACCTAGATGACTCGGAGTGGCAGGAGGCTCTCTCGTCGCCGCGCGAGACGGCGATACCCTCCAGGCTTAAACTGGTGCAGCTGAAAGTGTTGCACCGTACATACTATACCAGGACGGTCCTGCACAAGATAGGGAAGGCTGAACACGAATACTGTCTCCGTGGCTGCGGAGAAAGGGGGACGTTCTATCACACCATTTGGGATTGCGGGAGGTTGGCAGGATATTGGACAGCGGTGCTGCGAACTATCTCTCAGACAATGGCTACCTCCCTGCGGCCCGACCCGCGCTGCTGCTTGCTGAACATATGGGAGGCAACGGACCTAACTCATCGGCAGCAGGATTGGGTGATGTTGGGTTTGATGGTCGCGAAACGCAATGTAGCTAAGCGATGGGGCTCGCCTGTGTTACCCACACTGAGAGAATGGTGCAGCGACATGGATGATGCGATGGTGGCTGAGAGGGCGGTGTTTGTCCAGAAGGGTTGCCCCAGGAAATGGGGTCTGATCTGGGGAGCGTGGAATAGGTATAGGGGAAACATTTGTGAACCACCGAGGGAAGACTGATGAGTATGTGTCAGATTGAGGATTGCAACTAAACTATGGCTGTGGGTGGGGAGGAGTCGTGCAGCTTCAAGGACCTCCAGACCGTTGCAGGAGTGGAAGGTGTTGGGTGTGGTTCGGGAGTGTGTCCCTACTTTTGCGGATAACGCCATTGAGGATCTATGTTTATTTACCCTCTGAATTAACTCAGTGTTTTACTACAGCTGTGCCTTTGCCTACATGAACAGTTTGGTGTTACAGTTTTGACAAAAACAGACCTTGGTACATCGATAACAGCTTCTTGAGCACACTATGTATATTTGCCGCCGGGCCCCAGGGATGCCGGCTGAAAGGCTGTGTAACTCTTTGCATAGTACATTTACCTACTGAATGCTCGCGGCCGGCCCCAGAGGTTGTAGGCCTTAAGCTGTGTCCTAACAATGCCGTGCAATAAAGGTCTTAGGAAAAAAAAAAAAAAGCCGATAGGGAACATGGGGCCCGGGTACCAAAATGTTATCCAGCTCGTGAGGAGAAAGGAAAGGGCCATATGGAAGGGGGAGAAGAAGGAGATTCCTTGCTTGATTCCATGCTAAAAAGTCCTCCTGCATATGCCCCAATGTACCCTGCCCTGACGCCTCACACCCCGCATGTCCCGCCGCCACCGCCCACTCCTGCCCCTATTGCCCCTCTTACTGTTCTCCCTGTCACACCATCCCTCCAGACTTTTCCTATGACACAGACCACGCCCTCTAACCCTGTCCTCGCTACGAGAATGACAACAAGTCTCCATCCGCCCAACCCCTGTGGCTTTACCCCTACACGTCCTTTTACTACTTCCCCGTGGTCTACAGTTAAGCAGGATTTATATAAATTATTGAATACCCCCGGACTGGCTTGCTTGCGCTCTGCAGTCAGCTTTTCGTCCCTTCGAGAAAATGACCTACAGAGGCAACAGTGTGCATGTTGGATAAATAACGGGAATATTTATGCCTTTAAAGAAATATGTAAAGGGAAGTACAAGGGGACCCTACTCACTAAGGAACCAGGGTATGTACTTTAAATGAAAAACAATGGTTCCAGTGGAGTAATAAAATTACTTCTTGTAGTAATAGTAATGCTTAATAGCAAATAGAATCTAAGGGTTGCAGGCAATGGCAGGGAGAGAAAAAGGCACTTGACACGGAGCGAGTATAAATGATAAGCTTGTATTTACAGAAATAATTCAAAATATGTACAATAATACAAGTAGTCTCAGTGTGATGGTGTCCCAAGTGTAACATAAAGAACCAACATTAAACATTATTATTGTGACTTAATGAGACAGTATTTACACGGTTTCATGGGTCAATAGTACTGAGAAAGAGACCATTCTGAATCTTTAGACAGAAATATCAAACACTCTATACAATCATAAGTGCCATGTGTTCGGTTCGCTTTCTATTATCGTCGACGGCGTTTTGACCCTATGGGGGATAGAGGGTCTTGTCAGGACTGAGGATGCAGAGACATCTAGGAAATGAGATAAAGTACGTGTATGTGCTGGACCATGGGAGATACCCTTGCAATACATCTAGCCAACTGTATTAAGGGCAATTACCTAGATCTGGCAGTGCTGAGCCACTTGGGCGTGAATAGTGAAACCAAGTGAGAGAAGGAGTAAAATTATTACTCGCAGTGAACCCAGCCGGGTTCTTGGTGGTTACGGATGGATAAGGAGAGAAAGGGGATAGATGGATCAGAAACACGTTCATGTAATTAGGCAGGCAGATGAAACCTACATATACTAGCATGAGGAGTGACTTACCTCTGTCGTGGTTGACTCAGTGGCACCGGATCTATGCTTGTGGTAGAGCTCCGATAGTTGGCAGGCCAGTTAAACTGCAGCAAGGGTAAAAGGCGTGGGGTCCAAGAGATGATACCTGTGGGGGAAGGAGCAGTTAGAGCCTGATCGGGATGGGCGATAGGGCAGGTAGCGTGTAGCTGGATGCTCACCTTGTTGGACCGGCTCAGTGGCTCCGGAGAGATGCGCGGCAATCCATCTGCTCCCTGTACGATAACACGGTAGCTGGCGTCCTCGCCGAACTGCCGTATTATCTGTTAGGCGTGCGCAGCCCAAAATAGCGGAGGGCGATAGATCGATAGGTGGCAGACCTGTCTGGATCACCGAGTGCGAGACTCGGAGTAGGATCAGTGTATGGTCAAAGTGTATGTCCTGGATGTGTAGGTTTACTGGCCAAATGTACGTGGCAACGATACAGTCAAAGGAATGCAATTCATGCGTCTGAGTGTGTAGATCATAGAACACTTCTTACTTCAATGTAATTGTGCGTACTAGTACATTGCAAATGGTACAATTCCACGTGAACCCCCACAATTTACACTACAGTCTGATGTGCTGTTTATAAGGCACAGAAATGTTCTGTAGACATATCCAATCTCATAAGGATATCGACCTATGTGAGGCAAGCTATGGATCCTTGAGAGGGCAATACCTTTTCAACAATTGTTCGCGGCATATAACATTGCAATTTGTACATTATGGTAAGTGTGGGGGTCGACATATGCTAGCCACGCTGTGGATCCTTGAGAAAACCTTCGTTTAATGGCAATTAATGAAAGTAGTAGCCATTCGCAACCACAGTGCAAAACACAGTGCAATGCACGAAACTACAACACAGCGTGACAACCAACTGTAAACATTAGAATCAGCTACATTATCTATATAGCACACGTGTGGTATAAGCATATAGAACCATTATCATAAAGACCTTGTCTATCAGTTGCACACAAGGGCAGTTGAAAGGTGTCAATGTAGCTGGCTGTGCATATAGTTAAGACTCGGGTTACATGGTGTAGGGTATGCCTACGCGGTTCAATGTGATACTACTAGCCTGTACAGGCCAACCCCGTAAGCTAGGGAGAGACCTAATAGGGACACAGTGGAGGGTAATCTGAGTGTGGTTACAAAACCACGCCATTCCTCTGCGGAGCTAAGTCTTTGATTGATCGAGTCGAATAGGGTAACCTCTTGTTTCGAGGGTTAGCATGACAGGGATAGAGGCACCTTTGTACACCGAAGAATATATTGCTAAAATTACTAGTGGACCCTCACTTTTTTCCTACTTACCTAGCAATACAACAAGTCCTAGACAACAAACTATTGATAAACTAGAAAAGGCAAAAAAGAAACACGTGAGAACTGAATTACATGCACGCATGCTCACAGATTACCTGAGGGCAGGGATTATACCACAAGGTCTGCAAGTTCGAAACGTACCAGGAATTTTTAGGGACGATCCTAAATTCAAAGGTAGTTTCTGCGGTATCTCAATTACATGCTCGCGGCACTGGTTGGTGCTTAGGGTGGAGACTGCATTAGAACACTCAAAAGCAGAACTAAAAGGCATTGAGGAGCTTGAAAAAGAACTGCTGGGTGGTGACGCTGTAGCGGAATCTAAACAACTACTAGATAAACTGAATGAATCGATTGACGAGTTCAATACATTTGAACTTAAGAAAGAAGTGGATAAGGTGTCCAAAGATATCAAAAATTACAACAAAGAACAAGTTTTTCCTTATCTCAAAGACAACTATTACACTAATTTCCAAAACCAAAACAGACAAAACACCTGGGGTCATTTCAAACGTAACGAGCCAGTGACCTTTTCTGAGTCCTCTGGAGGCTCAAGCGACTCTGATAACCAAGCTGGTCCAAGTCGCCCTGATAGCCACCCTGGCCAACCGTCTTTTTTGGACAGGGGAGGAAAGCCAAAGAGACGAGTATGGCACCAATACCCGGGCGAACGCCAAACCAGGAACAAACACTATCAATGGGGAGCCGAACCTTACTAGAACAGAGCACCTTGGGTAATGAAATAATCCCCATATTCAACCTGTCTAAACATACACTATCCTCTGCCGAAATTTCATTATTAAGCAAAGGCCTCTCCTTTGTCATCACGGAGAGAATACATTTTTTTAATCACAAGGCGGAGTTATTTAAATTTTTCAGAAAAATCAGACTCCATCTGTTTTTCATGAATCAAGAGTATAGTACTCAAGACTCAGTCACAGGACTCAGGGCTCCTTCCACCTTTTATCCCACCAATGGAATGATGACCCCCAAATTGATCACATTTGAGAAATTAATCCTGAATAGTGTAGATAGCCTAAAAAACTCTAAACAATTTACACCTTATAACATCACCTTGCTAGAACGCCAAGCTCTCAACTCCCTCAAAAATGACACTACTATCATACTTAAACCTGCAGACAAAGGGGGTGGTATTGTCATACAGGAAAGAACTGATTACGAGAATGAAATACTCAAACAAATCACTGAAACTAAACATTACAAGAAACTTAATAATAACCCCCTATCTGAAATTGTAACAACACATTACCAATGAAGGCCTAGAACAGGGATTCCTCACTAAAAAAGAGCACGAATTTTTTAATGCAGCTAACTCTCGCACCCCAGTTCTGTATACGCTTATAAAAATACACAAAGACCTCACCAAACCACCAGGCAGACCCATCCTATCTGGTTGTGGGTCTATCCTTGAACCTATTGGAAGGTATATTGACTTTTTCATCAAAGAGTTTGTTCCTGGACAGGATAGCTATGTGCGTGATACCATGCACATGATTAACCTAGTAGACGGGTCCAAGAGATGATACCTGTGGGGGAAGGAGCAGTTAGAGCCTGATCGGGATGGGCGATAGGGCAGGTAGCGTGTAGCTGGATGCTCACCTTGTTGGACCGGCTCAGTGTCTCCGGAGAGATGCGCGGCAATCCATCTGCTCCCTGTACGATAACACGGTAGCTGGCGTCCTCGCCGAGCTGCCGTATTATCTGTTAGGCGTGCGCAGCCCAAAATAGCGGAGGGCGATAGATCGATAGGTGGCAGCCCTGTCTGGATCACCGAGTGCGAGACTCGGAGTAGGATCAGTGTATGGTCAAAGTGTATGTCCTGGATGTGTAGGTTTACTGGCCAAATGTACGTGGCAACGATACAGTCAAAGGAATGCAATTCATGCGTCTGAGTGTGTAGATCATAGAACACTTCTTACTTCAATGTAATTGTGCGTACTAGTACATTGCAAATGGAACAATTCCACGTGAACCCCCACAATTTACACTACAGTCTGATGTGCTGTTTATAAGGCACAGAAATGTTCTGTAGACATATCCAATCTCATAAGGATATCGACCTATGTGAGGCAAGCTATGGATCCTTGAGAGGGCAATACCTTTTCAACAATTGTTCGCTGCATATAACATTGCAATTTGTACATTATGGTAAGTGTGGGGGTCGACATATGCTAGCCACGCTGTGGATCCTTGAGAAAACCTTCGTTTAATGGCAATTAATGAAAGTAGTAGCCATTCGCAACCACAGTGCAAAACACAGTGCAATGCACGAAACTACAACACAGCGTGACAACCAACTGTAAACATTAGAATCAGCTACATTATCTATATGGCACACATGTGTGGTATAAGCATATAGAACCATTATCATAAAGACCTTGTCTATCAGTTGCACACAAGGGCAGTTGAAAGGTGTCAATGTAGCTGGCTGTGCATATAGTTAAGACTCAGGTTACATGGTGTAGGGTATGCCTACGCGGTTCAATGTGATACTACTAGCCTGTACAGGCCAACCCTGTAAGCTAGGGAGAGACCTAATAGGGACACAGTGGAGGGTAATCTGAGTGTGGTTACAAAACCACGCCATTCCTCTGCGGAGCTAAGTCTTTGATTGATCGAGTCGAATAGGGTAACCTCTTGTTTCGAGGGTTAGCATGACAGGGATAGAGGCACCTTTGTACACCGAAGAATATATTGCTAAAATTACTAGTGGACCCTCACTTTTTTCCTACTTACCTAGCAATACAACAAGTCCTAGACAACAAACTATTGATAAACTAGAAAAGGCAAAAAAGAAACACGTGAGAACTGAATTACATGCACGCATGCTCACAGATTACCTGAGGGCAGGGATTATACCACAAGGTCTGCAAGTTCGAAACGTACCAGGAATTTTTAGGGACGATCCTAAATTCAAAGGTAGTTTCTGCGGTATCTCAATTACATGCTCGCGGCACTGGTTGGTGCTTAGGGTGGAGACTGCATTAGAACACTCAAAAGCAGAACTAAAAGGCATTGAGGAGCTTGAAAAAGAACTGCTGGGTGGTGACGCTGTAGCGGAATCTAAACAACTACTAGATAAACTGAATGAATCGATTGACGAGTTCAATACATTTGAACTTAAGAAAGAAGTGGATAAGGTGTCCAAAGATATCAAAAATTACAACAAAGAACAAGTTTTTCCTTATCTCAAAGACAACTATTACACTAATTTCCAAAACCAAAACAGACAAAACACCTGGGGTCGTTTCAAACGTAACGAGCCATTGACCTTTTCTGAGTCCTCTGGAGGCTCAAGTGACTCTGATAACCAAGCTGGTCCAAGTCGCCCTGATAGCCACCCTGGCCAACCGTCTTTTTTGGACAGGGGAGGAAAGCCAAAGAGACGAGTATGGCACCAATACCCGGGCGAACGCCAAACCAGGAACAAACACTATCAATGGGGAGCCGAACCTTACTAGAACAGAGCACCTTGGGTAATGAAATAATCCCCATATTCAACCTGTCTAAACATACACTATCCTCTGCCGAAATTTCATTATTAAGCAAAGGCCTCTCCTTTGTCATCACGGAGAGAACACATTTTTTTAATCACAAGGCGGAGTTATTTAAATTTTTCAGAAAAATCAGACTCCATCTGTTTTTCATGAATCAAGAGTATAGTACTCAAGACTCAGTCACAGGACTCAGGGCTCCTTCCACCTTTTATCCCACCAATGGAATGATGACCCCCAAATTGATCACATTTGAGAAATTAATCCTGAATAGTGTAGATAGCCTAAAAAACTCTAAACAATTTACACCTTATAACATCACCTTGCTAGAACGCCAAGCTCTCAACTCCCTCAAAAATGACACTACTATCATACTTAAACCTGCAGACAAAGGGGGTGGTATTGTCATACAGGAAAGAACTGATTACGAGAATGAAATACTCAAACAAATCACTGAAACTAAACATTACAAGAAACTTAATAATAACCCCCTATCTGAAATTCGTAACAACACATTACCAATGAAGGCCTAGAACAGGGATTCCTCACTAAAAAAGAGCACGAATTTTTGAATGCAGCTAACTCTCGCACCCCAGTTCTGTATACGCTTATAAAAATACACAAAGACCTCACCAAACCACCAGGCAGACCCATCCTATCTGGTTGTGGGTCTATCCTTGAACCTATTGGAAGGTATATTGACTTTTTCATCAAAGAGTTTGTTCCTGGACAGGATAGCTATGTGCGTGATACCATGCACATGATTAACCTAGTAGACGGTAAAACCTTCAATGCCACCACTGACTGGCTGGCCACACTGGACATATCGTCCTTATATACCAACATTCCCCAAAATGAGAGTATAAAAGCAATTGAAGTGTTGCTAGACAAAAGACCCAGACCTGTCACTATCCCCACCTCATTCATAATATCACTACTACGTGTGGCCCTTGAGACCAACTATCTCGTCTCCAATGGGCAGTTTTATCAGCAATGCTCTGGGACCAGTATGGGCACAGTTTTTGCCCCAAATTTGGCTAATATTTATATGAATCACATGGAAAAAACCTATGCACTGAGTGGCAAAAATCCTCAGCGAACACACATCAAATGCTGGCATAGGTACATTGATGACATTTTCCTAGTCTGGGGTAGCAGTCAGGAGGATTTCCACAACTTTGTCGCCTACCTTAATCATATACAAACCCATTTGATATTTACTGCTACTATACACAAAACATCAATAGCCTTTCTGGATCTGAATATCCAACATACAGATGGCATAATATACACATCCCTACATAGGAAGCCGACAGAGAGAAATACTCTGCTATCACATCAGAGCCATCTCCCCAGAGCACTCAGAGACGGCCTACCATTTGGCCAGTTTCTGCGCATACGCAGAAACTGCACACGGAAATAAGACTACCTCAAAGAAGCAGACATACTCAAAAACAAACTCATCTCTAGAGGATATCCCAACAAAATTGTCAGAAGATTGCTAAAAAGAGCATGGTTTTGCCCGAGAGAAGAATTATTAGTCACCAGACCCAAAAAATAAATGAACAAAATAGTCTGTGTCACGACGTTTGGAGTACATACCAACACACTCCGAAACACTATCTCTAAACACTGGCCCATAATCCAAAGCATAGACCCATCAATATAAGTACCCCTGTTTGCGTACAAAAGGGCTAAGAATCTCTAGGATCACTTGGTCAGATCCTCTACAGAGACAAACAGACCCAAAGGAGGTACCCTAGAATCCACTTGAGGACTTCCACCTGTTACAGGCAACCACAAATGTGGCAATTGTGTGGTCTGTCCTTACACCAACAACACTACGACTTTCAAACATGGCAACTGCACACAACACTTAGATTTTTTCGCAAATTGCAACACATGAAATGTGGTTTATTGCATCTGGTGCCCTTGCAACCTAGCGTACATTGGCCAAACACAAAAACCAGTAAAAGCCAGGATAGGCCAACACTGCAGTCGCATTAGATGCCAAGTGACTACAGCACCTCTCGTACCACATTTCCTTGAGAAAGGCCACACAGCAGATGGCTGGTCATTGATATTGCCAAAATCCCCGAAAGAGGAGGAGACATTGCCCAAATCCTGCAACGACGTGAATGCCATTGGATTGACAAAATCGACTCGATCAATCAAGGACTTCACTACGCAGAGGAATGGCGCGGTTTTGTAACCACACTCAGATAACGCTCCACTGTGTCCCTATTAGGTCTCACCCTAGCTTACGGGGTTGGCCTGTACAGGCTACTAGTATCACACTGAACCGCGTAGGCATATCCTACACCATGTAATCTGAGTCTTAACTATATGCACAGCCAGCTACATTGACACCTTTCAACTGCCCTTGTGTGCAACTGATAGACAAGGTCTTTATGATAATGGTTATTTATGCTTATACCACACATGTGTGCAATATACATAATGTAGCTGATTCTAATGTTTACAGTTGGTTGTCACGCTGTGTTGTAGTTTCATGCATTGCACTGTGTTTTGCAAATAGCTACTACTATCATTAATTGCCGTTAAACGAAGGTTTTCTCAAGGATCCACAGCGTGCCTAGCATATGTCGACACCCACACTTACCATAATGTTCAAATTGCAATGTTATATGCCGCTAACAATTGTTGAAAAGGTATTGCCCTCTCAAGGATCCATAGCTTGCCTCACATAGGTCGATATCCTTATGAGATTGTATATGTCTACACAACATTTCTGTGCCTTATAAATAGCGCATCAGACTGTAGTGTAAATTGTGGAGGTTCACGTGGAATTGTGCCACTTGCAATGTACTAATACGCGCAATTACTTTGAAGTAAGAAGTGTTCTATGATCTACACACTCTGACGCATTAATTGCATTCCTTTGACTGTATCGTTGCCACGTACATTTGGCCAGTAAACCTACACATCCAGGACATACACTTTGACCATACACTGATCCTACTCCCAGTCTCTTACTCGGTGATCCAGACAGGGCTGCCACCTATCGATCTATCGCCCTCCGCTATTTTTGGCTGCGCACGCCTAACAGATAATACGGCAGCTCGGCGAGGACACCAGCTACCGTGTTATCGTACAGGGAGCAGACAGATTGCTGCGCGTCTCTCCAGAGCCACTGAGCCAGTCCAACAAGGTGAGCATCCAGCTACACGCTATCTACTCCTGCCCTATCGCCATCCCGATCAGGCTCTAACTGCTCCTTCCCCCACAGGTATCATCTCTTGGACCCCACGCCTTTTACCCTTTGTGCACATTAACTGGCTTGCCAACTATCGGAGCTCTACCACGAGCATAGATCCGGTGCCACTGAGTCGTCCACGACAGTGGTAAGTCGCTCCTCACGCTAGTATATGTAGGTTGCATCTGCCTGCCTAATTACATGAACGTGTTTCTGATCCATCTATTCCCTTTCTCTCCTTATCCATCTGTAACCACCAAGAACCCGGCTGGGTTCACTGTGAGTAATAGTTTTACTCCTTCTCTCACTTGGTTTCACTATTTATGCCCGTGTGGCTCAGCACTGCCAGATCTAGGTAATTGCCCTTTATACAGCTGGCTAGATGTATTGCAAGGGTATCTCCCATGGTCCAGCACTTACACGTACTTTATCTCATTTCCTAGATGTCCCTGCATCCTCAGTCCTGACGAGACCCTCTATCCCCCATAGGGTCGAAACGCCGTCGACGATAATAGAAAGTGAACTGCACACATGGCACTCATGATTGTATAGAGTGTTTGATATTTCTGTCTAAAGATTCAGAATGGTCACTTTCTCAGTACTATTGACCCATGAAACCATGTAAATACTGTCACATTAAGTCACAATTATAATGTTTAATGTTGGTTCTTTATGTTACACTTGGGACACCATCACACTGAGACTACGTGTATGATTGTACATATTTTGAATTATTTCTGTAAATACAAGCTTATCATTTATACTCGCTCCGTGTCAAGTGCCTTTTTCTCTCCCTGCCATTGCCTGCAACCCTTAGATTCTATTTGCTATTAAGCATTACTATTACTACAAGAAGTAATTTTATTACTCCACTGGAACCACAGTTTTTCATTTAAAGAAATATGGTCCACCTTTTCCTAGTGGACGATTATGGAGCAGACCACCTGGGCTGAATACATGTGTACCCTGGTCATGCAAAGATTTGAGAATGCGCTTATGCAGATACCCACCGGATTAATGGACCTTAGGTCGCAAATAAAAAGAGGCGATGTTCAGGGAGAGGGGATGTTTGGCATGGCACTATGTCTGCTTTAATGGCTTATCGTGATATGACCGCTTTTTCCAACACCCCTCTAGAAACAGCTATGCCAAGGAGAGAGGCATCCCCTGTCCTTATTAACGCACTTACCGATGCCCAAAATAGTGGCTGAGGGGCTGTTGAGGCACACTGGCGCAGGCTTTGGGTTCATGTTCCTTGGAAAAGGTCAGAAGTAATGTAGTTAAAAGGACAATTAACAGATCCCCGGAAGAATCCGGCTGCCTTTTACAGAGAATTAGATCAGATTATATCAGCAGGTACTCTCGTTCTTGAGGATATAGATTTACTTTTTGGTACAGTTGTCCCCACTGAAATTTGGGACAAAATTCGACATACTGACCATGAAGCGGCATTGGGAGGTAAATGGGCTGACCTAGAGGCTATGGAAGAAGCAAGGGTAGGAGGGACAAAACCAGAAGCTGCCATCCTGACTTTGCCAGGTAAAATAATGAGGTTTATGAAAACACTTTTGCCAGAAACTATCATTAACTGGGAGAAAATAAACGCCTGTAGGCAGCAAAAAGATGAAAATGTGGCTGACATCTTTACCCGTTTTGAGACAGAATACAAGGGACATAGTGGTTTGGATCCCGGACCCCAGGTTCTGGCCCAGTGTTTGTCGATATGTTTGTCAGCAACTTGCTTCCTGAGATCTCCGTCAGGCTCAAGAGAGTTGAAAGTACGTGGTCTGCCCAAACTATGACTGGTATCTTGGCTATGGCACAATATCACGCAAATAGGGAGAATGAGGATAGAGATAAGGAAAGTAAGAAGGTTAGGGATCTTAAGACTAAGGCACTTCTGCAGCAGGCTTACCGATGCCCGGGGGAATTTCAGACCTCAACCCCAACCCCCTCCGAGGGCTCGCAGGTCTACCCCCTCTAGCCCTCAACGAACGGGAGCCCTCCAAACAGATCAGTGTGCTTATTGTAAGGGGTACGGCCATTGGATAGATGAGTGTTCTGTGTTAGCTGAAAACATCCGAACAGGGAAGACTCGGCCGCGCGATCCCAGGGAGGGGAGGCCGACTAGGGACCCTGGCCCGCCCCATCCACAGGATAAAGAACGTAGACCCAGGGATGGCGCTCCCGTCCGGCAGCGCCCGGCAAATAGGTTTGATGGGTACGAACCAACACGCACTTATTACAATGATGATTATGATGAAGTTGATGAGACAGGGTCCTACCAAGCATAGGACGGACAGGAAAGGGGTATTACCAGAGTGCAAATTCCAGTGGATCAAAGGAGCCCGTATGTTCAAATGTCAGTTGTGGGGAACGATCAGAATTTCCTTTTGGATACTGGGGCCACCAGGTCTTCTATTGCACGTCTATCAGCTCCGGGGGCACCCCTTTCTGGCAATATGAATGTCTCCGTGGGTTTTGCAGGAACACCTGTGACCAGCCCTGTCTCTGAACCCCTCCCTCTCGATATTGGCCCTGCACATGTTGACGCTCCCTTGGTCCTTACTACAGGTTGCAGTGAAAACTTGTTAGGCATGAATCTACTGAAAGCTCTGTATGCGACCATATCATGTAGTCCCCAAGGTGTTTCCCTAACAATTTCTCCCACTGCAGCATCCTATATGTATCTGTCTGATTCCTTCCCACCAGAGTTGCAGTCTTTACCTTCCTCCCTCTGGGCATCATTAGACACTGATGTAGGGTGTCTTAACATATCCCCCCATGTGGTACGCATCCAGCCAGGTGCACTTCTCCCCCGCCTCCGGCAGTATCGACTGCCCGCTGAAGGAGAAATGGCGCTTACAACAATAATATCTGAATTAAGGGACAAGGGCGTAGTGGAGGAAACACGTGGCAATATCTGTAACAGTCCCATTATTCCCGTTCTTAAAAAGACCAATGGAGATGCTCTCTCCCCTAAAATATACAGATTTGTAATTGACCTTAGAGCCCTTAACAAAATAACAATCTCCCAATATCCTGCTGTCCCCGACATTACAGCCCTCTTAACGATGGTCCCTTCTGATGCAACACACTTCTCTGTCATAGACCTGAAGAATGCTTTTTTCAGCATTCCTATACATCCTGACAGCAGACATTTTTTTGGTTTCTCCCTTGGTGGGCGGAGCTTTAGATTCTGCCGCGCCCCTCAAGGTTTCACTGAGAGCCCCCGTATCTATAGTCAAGCCATAAAAAGTCAACTAGATTCCTTGGAACTCCCTGATAATTCCACACTATTACAATATGTAGATGACCTCCTCAGTGCTGCAAATTCTGACCCAGCATGTAAAGAAGCTACTCTCTGTTTGTTACGCCACCTTGCCCTCCATAATCACAAAGTCTCTTTGAAAAAGCTTCAGTTTTGTCAAGAGAAAGTTACCTATTTAGGTCATCTCCTCTCGAAGGAGGGAAGGCAGCTCACTGCTGATCCTGTAGCCATTATCAATGCTATGACGGCCCCACTAACACAAAAGCAGGTGTGAGCCTTCATAGGCCTAACCTCATACTGTAGACAGTGGATTTACAATTTTTTGGCCATGGTCAAACCTCTTCTTGCCCTCACCACTAAAGACGTATCAGATAGTTCCTTTCCTTGGACTAGAGAGCATATGCAGGCCTTCCTAGATTTAAAGAGGGCTCTGTGTACTGCTCCAGTTCTCGGTATTCCTGATTATAACAAACATTTTTTTCTTTTTGTACATGAGACAGACAGCTGTGCATGCGCTGAATTGACCCAGATGTTCGGAGGTCACCATCGACCATGTGCCTATTTTTCAGCCCCCATAGATCCTGTTGCAAGGGCTCTCCCAGGAAGCCTACGGGCGACCGCTGCGGCCGCCCTCATGGTCCGTCACAGTGCGGGGATCGTCATGAACTCCCCCTGACTCTGATGGTCCCCCATTCTGTAGATACCCTCCTTAATAACACCAAGACACAGTACCTCACTAGCGCACGACTCACAGGATATGAACTGACACTCTTTGCCAGCCACATTAACATCAAAAGGTGCACTGTACTAAACCCCGCCACATTACTCCCACTGGATACTCAGGATGCACGCTTAGACCCACATGACTGTATATTAAGGACAGAGAAGGAGACGAAGGGACGGGTTGACTTACAGGACACCCCGATAGCAGAACCAGAAGGTACACCGTATGTAGACGGATCATGTCTCAGAGGGCCAGATGGTAACACCTCAGCTGCCTACGTTCTCACGACATTAGGGTGAGTAGTAGAAACAGCTCAGATTCTGCAGTGCTCTGCTCAAGCAGCAGAATTAGTGGCCCTCACTAGAGCTTGTGAGTTAAGCAAAGGGATGACAGTAAATATTTATACTGACAGCCAATATTCCTTCAGGGTCGCCCACCACTTCGGGAGGTTATGGAAAGGAAGGAATTTCCTTACTTCCCATGGGACCAAGATTCAACATGGCCCCCTAATTCACCGATTGTTAGACTCCCTGACACTCCCCAGAAAGGTGGCCATTATAAAATGTAAGGCCCATAAGAAAGTGACAGATGATGTTGGGAAAGGCAAGGTCCTGGCTGACCAGACGGCCAGACAAACAGCTATCAGAAAAAGGGAAGGGATGTATGTAGGAGGTCCCACTAGGTGGGTGGCAGACGAGGGCATGGTTGAAAACACAGTACAGAGTGTGATTGATATTCAGTCCCATACTACTCCTGAGGAACTAAGGGTCTGGAAGGAGCAATTAGCAAAGGAGGGAATTGATGGTTGTTGGGTCCGTACGACTATGGAAACACAATGGATGTTACCTGACAGTCACGTACTACCAGTAGTTACGATGACCCATGGTCCTGCTCACATCAGTGCAAAAGGGATATGTAAACTGTTGGAACCTACCTGGTACAACTCTAAGATACCAGCATATGCTGACAAACATGCATGATTTGCCTAATGTATAACCCAGGAAAAGGCACAGTTACTCCTAAGGGAGGATTCTCTCCTCCTACCTTCCCTTTTGTAGTCCTCCAAATGGATTACATCCAGATGGACCGATGTAACAATTTGAAATATGTCCTAGTGGTGGTCTGTACCTTCAGCCGATGGGTGGAGGCCTACCCCGTCAAAGACTGCACCGCTATCACTACCGCCAAAGTACTATTAAAAGAGTACCTCCCACGATTCGGTTTGCCCCGCTTGGTCTGGAGTGACAACGAGACTCACTTTGCGGCTCAAATTATGGAATATGTCTGTACAGCATTGGGCATAAAATAAACATTGCATGCAGCTAACCACCCCTAGTCAGCAGGTCTAGTAGAGGTGTACAATGGCATCCTAAAAACTAAAATGGCCAAAATAGTAGCCGAGACAGGTGTCACTTGGGTTGATGCTCTGCCCTTAGCCCTACTGTCCACAAGAACAACGGCCCACACCAGGATAGGGCTAACTCCCCATGAGATTGTGTTCGGGAGGCCTGCCAATGTATGGGGTGTCCCAAAGCCTAAGAAACTGTCTGAAGTTGAATACCCTGTATTAACTGATTATCTGTACAGTCTGACTAACACCTTTCGTACTCTTTATCACCAGGTGCATGAGGCCATACCTGACAAAAGCAAGGGCCTAGGACACGTTATTGAACCTGGTGACTGGGACCTGATCCGGAATTTTCAACAGACTAAGAGCCTCGAGCCCCGCTGGACACAACCCCGTCAGGTGTAACTGGCCAACCCACACCACCGTGAAAGTAGAAGGTCGGAAGAATTGGGTGCATTCGTCGCACTGCAGGCGTGTGCCTCTGCCTCTCCTCTATGATCAATGAGTGAGGGAAGGACTAGAAGACTCAGAAACAGAAACAGTCCCGACATCTGTCCCATTCAGCGATGCCAGACTGTTTTCTACATCTACGGAAGCAGAGAGTGACAGCATACTGAAAGGAAGGGTGGAACCCTCCCTTAACTCTGCTCAACACCAGAACAATTGTTTCCCGACCATACTGTCCCTACTTCCGTCCGATACAATTTGCGCCCCCGAGGGAAGGCTTGCCCTTGACTTCGCCAAGTACCTATAGGCTGTAAGGCTGTGATCTACCCCGGCTGAGAGTAGTGCTGGTGTGTCAGACTAAGGTAAGCCAAAGGGCCCTTGGCACCTGTGCCCAGTGAAGCAACCACCAATCACAGACAGCCACTAGAGGTCCCTGGCTTAGCACAATGGCTGCCGTCCAAAACACCCGAATCCAGAAACAAGATGTCAGCCTCCGACATAGTAAATGCTTCATGGTCTCCGTGGTAACGCTATTTGTCTCCCTCATCCTGTCTATCCTTGGTTGGCTGTTATTAATCTACCATCCTGTTACCTCACCAACTCCTACCCTGACTCCTGCAGAACACCAGTATTACACGTTACCAGCCCACGAATTACCCCGCCGTGCAGAATTCTTCAACAACACCTTCATCTAAATGTTGCATCATCACCAGCTGATCATGAACACTTCCAACTGCTGGGTTAGTGGACTGATGCCGCATTCCATGATACACCCTGTCCCATTCTTTCCCTACCCCTTTTCCTCTCTGGGTCTTGTCTTGCATGGTGGATGTTGATGCAGGAGCCCTACACTGTCAATGGTACTGCCAATTCTGCCCTTGGAACATCTCGGGATGACTTCTGGCGGAACAGATTCCAATGCTCCTTTTTGCCCGACCAGCTCATCCACAACGCTACTATCACCAGATGAACTCGGTGAGATGGTAGTATTCAACTCAACTAACCGATGAACATTTTCCAGATTCCGCACAAGAAGGATACTGCCTGATGAACGAGACACTGTGAATGTCATAAATGTGCAAGGCCGTGTCTGCATTCATGGCCTAGGGACTAAGAAAGTTGGTACCAGTATGTGTGATATCACAAAAACTTTAAACTCTACCTCTCCTCCGAATCTGGTGGCATCCCCCAACACCTATTTCATCTGTGGCACTGCCGCCTACACTTGGCTCCCCCGTGACGGGTCTGGTACCTGCTATCTGGCCTTCCTCCTTCCACCAACTTATTCCACCCACGGAGGTTACCGCCTGTCAATGTAGGGCACTCTGCGCCGCTCACATAGGGGCGTCATATCTGCCGAGGATACAGCAGGCCAGGAAACCGGGGACTTCTTTAAAGGTTTCCTTCCTTTCTGGGGCCCCATGGCCAACAGTCGGGCTGTACGAGGACTGACCAGGGTCCTTGAAGTCACCATCACAGTAACAGCTGGTGCCCTCTCCAACATCATTGCAGAGCTACAGGCGGACCGCCTCAAAACACTTCAGAACAGAATGGTCTTAGATATCATCCTTGCTGATCGTGGTGGTGTGTGTAAATTGATCGGCTCCAGCTGCTGCGTGTACATCCCAGGCAACGCACCTACAGTGTACGATGCCATCCAACCCCTGCATCACCTTTCTTCTGAAATTCATCTGGATGAAGGCAACTGGGCCCTCACAGGCTGGATCTGGGGCCTCCTTTTCCAGTGGGGGTGGAAGATCCTCATCTTCCTTGCCTGGGAGTAACTTTCCTGGTCTCCTACTGTTTGTGCTTTCAGTGTCTGCCAGTGCTCTGTACAATGTGTGTCCAGACCATCAAGCCTCCACCCTCTAACATTCACAACACCAATATGATGATGATGCTCCAACAAGAAACTGATGGCCTTATGAACATTGACATTTCTTAAAGTATAGGCCACTCAATGGCAAAAGGAGGGTCTGAGGAAAAGTGTTCTTCTGATCGGCATCATTTGTACCGGGACTCCATTGCTTTTTTATTGCCATCTCATGTCAACCACTTCCACACGACCCACCTGGTCGTTTCTGCTGATGCCTAAGGAAATTCTAACTGACACGACGAAAACCATCTTGCAGCCTGCATTTCTGCCCAGGAACTGTCGCACACCCAACCCTCCCCTGTTATTTGCAGTTCACCAGAAAGCCACGAGACACTCACATCCTGTGTAAATGATTTGTTTTCCATCTCCTGCTCCCAGCCTGATAAACATCCTTAACACCGTGATCAGGTTATCTGGACAATGGTCTGACTGCTGGGCCTTGATCAGGGTAATTAAACAATGACCTGAAAGACCGGACTTTGATCAGGGTGATTGAACAATGACCTGAAAGACTGAGCCTTGATCAAGTCGAGTGAACAATGATTTGTGTACCAAGCCTTGACCAGGTCACCACCTACAAACATCGTCTGGATCGGGTTATCAACGGCAAACACTGCCTTGATTGAACAATGAACTAACAGCCAAAAGGTCAGGATGAAAAAGTATAAAAGGCTTGTAAGCTGCGGAGTAAAGCAGCAGCCTCCTCTGTCTTGTTTCTGACGAGCTTGGGACTCTGTTCCATAGCCCGGGCTATTTGAATAAATCTGAATTCCTCCTGCAGACGAAGGCTCCTGTGTCTCCTTTTACTACGTATGAAGGGTATGGAAGGCTTGGGCGGTTCCCCCACCACCGAGACCCAGTAAGTGGGTTAATCTGGTTCTTCAGTACGATGCCCCTGTTCTCCAGATCCTTAAACCATAAAGCAATAGGAGGTGCGTTAGGTGATGAAGTCAAGGTAGACGTAGTAGTTTTTCGAAAACCTTTATTCATTTTCTTAATTTGTATGTGTAATTCCTTATTACAACAAAACAGCTCCTGTGTAAACAGAAGACACCCTAAGAAGAGATGGAGGCGTGGGTTTGCAGGATGGAAATCTTGAAAAGGCACAGGAAAGAAACTGTGATTGAAGACCGGAAGTGAACCATGTGAGAGAAGCGGGAAGAGTGCATGAGCGAGTTTGAGAGAGTGTACGAGAGAGGGATGAGTGAGAGGGAAACCCAGGGAGGTTGAAAAGTGCACAGCATGAGTAGGTATAGGAAGGTAGTATGTGTGAGCAGGCAGTATTGAGAGGAGACAGGGAGTGCAAGGGAGGGATGAGAGTGTTGAAGTGGAATTGTGAGATAAGAAGGGTTAGTTGTAATGTGAGGGAGAGAGGAGAGCGGCAATGGATGTGTAGGAGAGAGATGACAGGGTTGGTGGAAGTGTGAGGTAGAGAGGGTTGGTTTTGAATGGTTTGTTGTGGAATATTGTGTGGTGCGGTGTGAAGTTGTGTAGTGGAAATATGTGTCATGGTGTGCTGTGGAATTATGTGTATAGTAATTACTAGATATTAACTGTCATGGAAATATGTAGAGTGAGATTGCATGTGATGGACTTCATTATGTGGAATGGTATTGTGCATTGTAGAGTGGTGCGGGGTAAAGAGGAGAGGTGCAGGGTAGAGGGGAGTGATGCAGGGTAGAAAACACTCTATTTCATATTGGTATTTTAGGTTCTGTCATGTTGGTTAATGGGTTTAGAGAGATTATCTTTCAAATATATTTTTTTTTTAGAAAAAGACTACAATTAAGCAGCAAGAATTTATCATGTTTTCACTTTTCTTATTTCAGAACGGTTTGCTCATGGCATTAAATTACCAAGCAGGGTTAAATGCCAACTAAATTGCTGGCAATTTGGGTGGGTTTCATGTGGGTGGGGATCTGTCGCTGATGGGGTATATAGCTGTTTATTCAAGACTGCCTGCTGTTACTAGTTCGTGTTATGTTGCAAATAGTGATGCATACATTCAAGGAGATATTTATGTTGTGACTGTTTCTCTTTGGGGCTACCATTGTTTCATGGTAAGTTGTAAGAGGCTACATTCAATGAAGTAACATCGAGCCCTATTTAAAATGCTTTGCTGTGTTAGTCCAAACAAAAAAACACTGCAAAACATTGCGTTTATAATGGTACTGGACATCGCAGTTTCGCTATATGCTGAAAGGGCCACCTGGTTCATCCACTGATTGTAATGATTCCCCTCTCCACTTCCCGGTCCTGCTTCAGGTGTAAACACATCTCCACTGCTCATGCCTGCGTCCATAGTCCAGACCAGGAGGCATTTCTGACACAACTGCAATGCCAATACTAAGGGGCACCACCTCTGTTCACACCAGGGGCGTAACACAGGCCCCCGCAGCCCCCGCAGTGCGGGGGAGCCCAACGGGGCCCAAAGCTCTGGGGGGGGGCCCAATCTCACTCCCAGCGGAGGAAGACTGCTGCAAGTAAGGCAGCAAGCCTAGATTATATGGGGCGCACACGCCATGGAACGGTGACTGCCTCTGTTTGAATGTTCAGTTGCAGGGGTGTGGTGACACGGGCCCCCGTGGGGGGGGCCCACGCTCCAGAGGCCCCCTCACGGGCCCCCACGATCCAGCCTCACTCTCGGCAGAGCCAGGTCTGTAGAATGCGCGCGCACACCACGGACGGTGACGTGGTGGCTTCTCTATTTCACTATTAGTTATGGGGGTGTAGGCACAGGCACCCACAGGGGGCCCCCACGATCCAGCGGCCCCCTCACTGGTCTCAGTAGATGCAGATGCAGGCAGACCTATGGGCAGTGAGCACACACCACGTACGTGGTTGAAATGGTCCGTGGGCATGGCGGGGCGCAGTTGTCTATGGGTCTGCGCGCCGTGGTGCCGTGGTCTTCGGGGTGGGGGCAGGGCTGGTGACAAATGGTACAATTTTGTCATGCGCATTGTGGGGTGCGCATGACTTTGGTACAGACTTCGAGGAGGGGTGCGGCCGCCGTTGTTGTGCCGTGCTAGAGCAGGGATTGTTGTTGGCCCTGCCCTGGCGGCTGGCCTCACCCGGCAAGGCCCCGGTGTCGCCCTGTCTTCTGCTGCCCGCAGCCCGCCCCGCTCTCCTTCGGAGCTGCATGCCAGCCCAGTCCTGGGGAGGTGAGGAGTGATGGATGTGTGTGTTGGTTGTCCTGCTCGTGTTGATACAGGAACATGTTTTGTGCTACATTTGCTTCCACACGCGAAACTGCAAAATCGGATTCATGCCATCTTCATCGTTTGCGATTTGCTGGATCGTTCTAATCGATTGGGAGTTGGTATGGTTTTCAATGTTTCCCTGTGAGTCCTTGTGGGGCATCAAAACAGGGTGTTTTGGACGTGTTGTGGTCTCTGGCTGCGCTAGTGGAGGGATGTGTTCTGGGTGATGCATGTTCTGATGGTGACGGTGAACCATGGAGTGCATGTTTGATGACGTTTTGAGCTGACACACAGTCTGTGTGTGATGGAGCGAACCGGGAGGTGAGAGCACTGATTACATTTGGAGCACTGTTTTGGATTCGTAGGAAGGATGAGCATGCTTTGTGCTGCAGGTTGTTTTCCATCTGCTTCTTTTTTGGGCCTCTTCTAGTGGCAGTGCTGAAGAGGCAGGCTCACAGGCTTCTTAGCGGGTAGCGAGATGCACTTTGTTTCTCTATTCCGACTTCTGATGTTGTAGCTTTTTCATTCAGATGGAGCTTTGCCTGCATGGTCTACATTGCAGTCATGTGTGGTCCAGTCAGGGGGCGTGGGAAAACTACAATGTACAGCATGGGCCTATGGAGAGAAGCAGTGAGGTGCTTTGCGTGCGTGGACCAGGAACAGGGGTAAACAGAGAAAATCATGTAATCCTTATGGCACCATGAACAAGGCAGAGATGCTTCCAAATTAGTAAAACAGTGCCACATCGGTCTGAAAGGAAATTGGTGGCATGGGCAGTGTCTGTCCATCTTTGTAGGAGGAGGGATGCTTCCAAGTACTGTGCAGATGCGGCCTCCTGGGTGAGGAGATGAGTGGGAGAGCAGTCACGATTGGCAGTCTTGAGCGGAGTTTGCATTGTCCTGGGGGATCCCATTTTGGCCTACTCCTGCCATGGTGAAGGAGGTCAGCATTTTGAGAGGAGATTCCGGCCTTGAAAATCTCATGCTCTGGAGGGCTGTTGGAGGAAGAGGTGGACATGTCGGACCAGCCCTGGATAGGTGGAGGGGTGGATGGATGAGTGAGTGAGGGATGGATGGATGAATGAAGGGGTGGATGATGGGCAAGTGGGTGGATGGATGAGTGAGGTGATGGATTGATGAGTTGATGTGTGAAGGGGTGAGTGGATGGATAGATGAGTGAAAGGGTGGATGTGGGGATGGATGAGTGAGTGGAGAGGAGGGTGGATGGACAGAGGGATGGATGGGTGAGTGAAGGCATAGATGGATGAGAGGAGGGATGGATGAGTGATGGGGTCAATGGATGGATTCATGAGTGGATGAGTGGATGGGTGGGTGGGTGGATGGGTGGAGGGAGGGATGGCTGGGTGGAGGGGTTGATGGGGAGAGAGAGGGAGGATGGATGGATGACTGGGGGGGGGTGAATTGGTAGAGAGATGAGGGACTGGGAGGATATGAGAGTGGGTGGGGGGTGGCTGGATGGGTGAGGGGGTGAATGGCTGGATGGATGAGTGGATGGATGGGTGGAAGAGTAGATGGATGAGTGTAGAATTGGATGGGGTGAAAGGGTGGATGAATGGATGGTGAATGGATGGGTGAGGGGAGGGATGGATGAATGAAATGGTGGATGGAGGGATGTATGATGGACGGGTTTGTGGATGGTTGAGTATGTTTGCATGTGGATGTGCTTACTTGTATGCTGTTGCACGGCCTCCTCTGTCCCGAGGTTGCGTCCTGAGTTTTGGCCTCCTGTCCTGAATTTTGACCCGTGGTGGGGCAAGGTGGTGGGTGGTGGGCTGGGACACCGGGGAGGGCCCCCTCCATGTGCTTTGCAGGGGGCCCCCTCAAGTTTCGTTATGCCACTGGTTCACACTGCACTGTGCAGGTGTCCGCATCTCTGCATGGGTTCTGATTCAAGAAGCAGACCTTGGATTTTTGACGGGCTCTATTTTTGGTGTTTTTATTCAGTGTGATTTTGGACAGATTGGCATAAAATTCTCTGTAGATGCACCACACAATACCATTTCGGTAACAAATGTACCTTGGGCGAGGTGTAGCTCAACGGCCACAGCGGCTGGCTCCGGGGCACGGGCTCACGGTTTGATCCCGGCGCCACCGGCAGCTGAGCCCAGCTCGCATCATGTGACTCTGGGCATGAGCTCAATTGATCTGCCTGATGGCCCCCAGCACTTTAAAACCCCCAAGAGGGAGATATGCTCGAGCTTTTCAAACAGCAATCAATATTATTATTATCTGATGTGAGAAAATGACATAAAGAGTTGAACATCTACAGTCGAAATCCCTGGACGTTCTAAAGTTCAGGGAGTAGGACTATGACATGATTTTGCATTAGTAATGCACGATTTACAGCATTAGCTATTGCATTATTAAACACTGTAAAAAACTATTATAGGAATGCCCTTATTCATGAAGTCAGTGCACCTATTGCAGGAATCTGGGAATCCTAGATTGTCAGACGGTAGAGAGCACGAAAATACGTAACACTTAAGTTCCTGAATTGAAAATGTAGAGCGCATCAGCCTAAAACCGTGCATGTTTTGAATGAGGAGCCCCAAGGAGGGTATGTCATGGGGTGTACTAAATATAGAACTCACTAACACTCTAAATTGAACTTACATTTCAGAAAAAAACGAACCACTTTTAAAACCAGTCCTTTGATAAATATATATGCTGAGTGCCGTTTAACACCTTGGTTGTTTTTCAGGGGTCCTGTTTGTAGCATTGAGTGAGTTTGATTGTAGACACGCCTATGAGCGCCTCCGGCGCAAGTTAGAGCAGTAGGCAGCAGTGTGTAAACATAAGAACGACCTGAAGGTTCCTCGAGAGATTGGATCGTGATTTAAGGGCTCACCTGCCAGATGTCCTTCCTCTAAGGCCTGCTGGGGGCTCGACAGAGCGTGGAGCTGCTGAAGGTGACATCCTTCGACTGCAGGCAGGGCCTGTGGACGCACCACTCAGTGAGCTGTCTCAAAACAAAACCAAGTGTTGCTGCATCTCTGTTTGGCCACAGCACAATTCAAATGGGGTTTCAAAGAAACCAAGTAGCAAAAAACAGTAATGCAGATGCCTCTCTGTACAGGAAGTAAAATAACCCCTGTCTAATGGATTTAAGCTGGAGTTCAGAGGTACACGTCTAAATGTTTATGTCGCCCCCCCAACCCTGTGCGTGCAGTTCATGCAGCCCTCATGTACGCCTATTTACCTCAAGACATCTCCTTTTCTAAAAGTGTAAAGTAGAACAATGTGCATTTACTCCACATACAACGATGACTGGACAGCTTCAGTTTAATGGTTTTTATGAGGCTGATTTATCAGTGCCACATGCTCCGCATCTGCAAACTTCGGTGTGAAGCACACCTCCCAACCAATGCTGCTGCTCCCTTGTCTGTATCTGACTGTGTTTACTGGAAAGGAAAGGGGGGCGCTCGGCCCCCACACACGTATGGCGGGGCCCGGCTTACCCCCTCCCCCGTATCCTCGGTGGTGGGGCTTGACCCCCCCCTTTTTCGCCGCGTCCTTATGACGCGGCTGGGGGGCGCCCCACCACCGATTGGTGCAGGCCCCCACAGTTGACCCGGAAGCAGTAAGAGTGCTTCCGGGTCGAGGGGGGGTGGCCTGAGGGGTTTAAAAGGCCTGGGGAGCGCAGGAGGCACCCTCTTGCACCCGCGCTCTCCAGGCTAGCCCCTTCAGCGAGGGGCTGAATAATTTTTCTTTTGTTTTCCAGGTTTGACTCGAGGCGGCATTTCAGCGCTCCTCCCCAGGAAGCAGGGCGTTTGACGAGCGCGCATCTCGGGCCGAGTGAGTTGGCACACGGCATTCGCGGCATGGAGGGAGCGGGCATATCGAGCATACGGGGTAAAGTAAAAGCGCACAAAATCATGCAGGTATTGTAGGCACGTCGGGACGCTCCGACAATAGCTCAGTTGGTAGAGCGGAGGACTGTAGCATAAATTTGGGCATCCTGAGGTCGCTGGTTCATATCCGGCTCAAAGGATAAAAAGTTTATTAGCACTTCGAGTCCCGCAGACAAGGTTTTTTGAGAACATTTAACAAAGGCACGCAGCAGGCGAAGCAGGGTCGGCCCGGGTTAGTACTTGGATGGGAGACCAGTGTTGAACACTCCCTGTGAGCCCACATTTACAGCTATAGGAGGGAATTTTTCACGCAGCAACTGTTTTAGGACTGCAGATTGAAGTGTTGTGAGCTTGTGTGTCATTACAGAGCGAAGCAGGGTCGGCCCTGGTTAGTACTTGGATGGGAGACCATAGCTGAACGCCTGCCAGTTGCCTTTTGAATTCTTAAATCAACTAGGTTGATAACAGGGTTTTTTTAAATTAAATTACAATAGGTATTTAAAAGGCTGCTTTGTTAACACTTTAATGCCCAGGGCCTATTCGAATGGGCAGTGAGAGGGGGGATTAAGATTACATTGATTTTGAATATTCATAAGAACTAAGTTTGGAGGTCTTACAACTGCAAGGGTCACTGTCTCTTCGAGCCAGAATTGTTTTGAACTTTTCTCTCATCGTAGGCATACAATCAGAGGGTGCTGCCAACGGAGCTGCCGGAGAGTGTACGGTGGACGTTGCGATCCGAGGACACGGGCAGGCCTGCATTTCACTGCTTCTGTTGGGCCGCCGGGCTAGAGTGCTCTCGCCCAAGCATCCAGGCTAGCTGGTGTATTGCGGTAACAGTCACGTGGTGCTTACGGCCAGCCTGTGAGCCTCCAACGTTGGTACAGGTACAAGGCACATCATGCCCATAAGTGTGTCATTTTGTGCAGTGTAGATTTGTGAAGCACAGAGAAAGAATGTCTAGTAGGCGGAGTGCAAAAAGTTCCCGAATGGAGCTCATGTTTCAGACCATGATGTGCAGAATGTCAGCGATGGACAGGAGATTAGGGAAAGTGGATCAGTTGGGGAGGACCGTGGCGGAGATGAGTCAGAAGTTTAAGGCTCAAGCAGGGCCATCAGTGGGTGATAGTGCCCCTGCAACCCAGGGGGGAGCTAGATGCGTTGCCTAAACGTGGCAGAGCCAAGAAGAGCTATGTTTGGGCCCCCAAGTCACGGGTAAAGGGGGGTCACCCGGGCCGGTCCCCGACGGAGTGCCCGCATTACCTCAAGTGCCCTCACCAACTCCGCCAATCCCGATAAGTATACCGATGGCACCGGCTCCAGCCACACCGCCGGTGCCCCCAAACTTAGTGACACCGGTGATACCAGCAGTAATTCCAGGAGGCCCAGGGGTACACCTGTTCCCATCCACGGGGCACAAAATAGCATCACCCTCCCTGGTCAGTGAGCCCTCTGGGGTTGGTCAGGTGCCCCCTGAACTGGCGGCACAGATAGCGGCAGTACTCCCCTGGTTGGGGATTGGGGGGATGTTACCCTCCGCGGCTGATCCCTCGGCGGAGGCCCAAAGAATGGTAGTGAAGATCATGGTGGCTAGGGGTGGTGGTGGAGTGCCAAGCGCACCTATTTCTCCCCAAACAACAGGTTCAGCAAGCGATGCGAGGAAGGACAAGAGCTTAGAACCAACGCGAGTCCCTGAAAATGGTAAGGAGATTGCTTTTCCGGTTTTAGGCGAAGGTACAATACCCTCCAGGAGGGAGAGCCTGGCACAACATGTGTCACAAGGGGTGAAGGAGCTGATTTGGGCGAGCAAATATGTGAACATATTTTCATTACTAATTGATAACAGAGAGATGGAGTATGCCAAGTCACAAAAAGATTAAATGTTTTCTAGCGAATGGCGGTCTCAATTGGCTAAGTTCAGGGTGGAGGAGACACTGATTAATTGGATTAGAGCCTTTTCTGTATTTATGGCAATCACCGCAGAACGTTCACCCAACTTACAGGCAGAGATAGCTTGTTACCAGAGTAGGATTACAATGTTCAGTGACAAACATGGGATGATGGATGGAAAGAGTATGACATAGCTTTCAGGAAAGTTAGAGAATTTGACCAATCATTATCCTGGGATAAGGTAGATTCCGTGTCATGGTATGGCCAGTTTTCAGGCGGTCAGGCAGCGGGGGTGGGCGCAAGCGGGAACAAAAGCTATCCCATCAAATCCCAGCAGCCCTTTCAGCCAGCGCAGGGGGGTGATGCGACTGGTAAGACCAGAGGCAGTGGGGACCGTAAGAACGTGTGTTGGGATTTCAACAGATGAACATGCACCAGGGCAGCGGGCACTTGCAAATTCAGACATGCATGTTCCATATGCATCCACGCTTCCCACCCAGAAACAGCATGCCGTTCCAAAGGTAACACCTCGGGAAACAGTGGGAGAAGTAAACAGGAATAGGGGGGAAGAATTGCGGGTCGCTCACTCACCCATTGACGTACTGGCTATGATTCCTTGGCTGAACAGGTACCCAGACCATGCCTCCGCAAGGATGCTGCAGGAAGGTTTCTCACATGGTTTCCGCATTCCATCAGGTGGGTATACCGGGACGTCAGAATGTAGGAACCAGTTGTCAGTTAAGCACAATCCAGTTGTAGTGGCGTCAAAAATTGAGAAGGAGCTGCGCCTGGGTAGGGTAGCGGGCCCCTTCACTGACATCCCTGTACCTAATTTTGTCTGCTCACCCCTCGGGGTTGTTCCAAAGAAAGAAAAGGGCAAATTCAGACTCATACATAACCTCTCGGTACCTAGGGGCGCATCTTTGAATGACGCAATTGACGAGGGCATTTGCAGCGTCAAGTATGCGTCTTTTGACCAGGCAGTGGAGATGTTGAGAGTTCTGGGTCCCGGGGCATTGATGGTGAAATCAGACATTGAATCAGCTTTCCGACTGCTCCCAGTACATCCCTTGGATTAACACCTGCTGGGTTTCTCTTTTGAGGGCAAATACTACATGGATATGTGTATGCCCATGGGTTGCTCTGTGTCATGTGCCTACTATGAGACTTTCAGTTCTTTCCTGGAATGGGTTATGAGGCAAGCAACAGGGCACCAGCATGTGATGCACTACCTGGATGACTTTCTTTTGCTGGGGGCAGCGGGCTCACAGGAGTGTGCGTGGGCATTGCAGAAATTTTGCATGCTCATGCGGGCTTTTGGGGTCCCGCTGGCACCAGGAAAAACGGTGGGACCATCAACATGTTTGGAATTCCTAGGCATTGAATTGGACTCAGTAGAGGGTTGTTTCACGTTACACAAGGAAAAGATCATGAAGTTCAGATCAGCCCTACAGCAATGTTTGGTCAAAGAGAATGTCACGCTACAGCAGCTGCAGCAGACTGTGGGACAGTTGAATTTCGCACTAAGAGTTATACCTATGGCACGCCCCTTTTCCCGCTCAATCGCACAGGCCATGAAGGGCCTGCAGGACAAACATCATCGCACTGGACTGTCAGTTGAGGTTCGCCAGGACATGCGAATATGGATGGCATTCTTGGAGGATTTCAACGGCAGAGTAGTGTGGTGCGGCCCCCCACTACGTCAGCTGAGTTAGGTCTATGGACTGACGCGGCTGGCAGTGTGGGTTTTGGTGCCATTCTTGGCAACAAGTGGGTGGCACAACGGTGGCCGGAATGGTGGGAGGAAGGCGGCTTGACAGCAAACATCGGGTTCTTGGAGCTCTTTCCAATATGGGTTGCACTAACGGTATGGCCTGAACAATTGTCCAACCAATCTGTGATCTTCTGGTCAGACAACATGACTATAGTGGAATGTATCAATCAACAGGCGACACGGTATAAGTTTATACTTCGTCTCATGAAGGAGATTGTGCTAAGATGCTTGAAGTTGAATGTACAGTTTAGGGCCAAACATGTCCCAGGGGTCTTGAACAACGCAGCTGATGCACTCTCTCGCTTTAAGATGCAGGTATTCAGAGAACACCTTCCATCTGCAGAGGCTACACCAGCACACTTCCCAACAACACTTTGGCAAATTGGTGCCCCCAACTACAGAACCTCGTGGCAGCCAGCCTACAACCCAGGACCAGGACAGCATACGAAGGGGAGTTTATGTCTTATTGTTGTTTTTTGGGACAGGACTGGGAAGCTAAGTGGGAGCTGGAGGGGAGTTTTACCTCGTACATGGACACATTGCACAGAGAGGGGCGCTCAGCGGCCACAGCTAGCAGACACAAAGAGGCCGTCTCTTTCTTTGCACAGCTAAAAGGTGTCAAGGATCCCACAAACAGTTTTATAGTGCGGAAGGCATTGAGGGGATGGCGGCGCCAACCAGCAATCAGCGCCGATTGCAGACAACCAATAGGTTTGGAACAATTGGCAGTGGTATTGGATGCCTTGTCTGGCACATGTAGCTCCCAAGGGGAGGTACTCCTATTTAAAGCCGCATTTTCCCTGGCTTTTTATGGGGCATTGCGGGTAAGTGAACTGGTGGCTAACAACAAATTGGACTCGTTAGGTGGTCTCCAGCTGGCCAACACTAAGATAAGGGGTGAGTCAATGTGGGTAAACATACGGCAATCAAAAACTGACCAGGAGGCCCGGGGGGATAGCTTGGTATTATACCGGGCGCCGACCAATCCGTGTCTCCCAGTGGCACATGTAGAGGCATTTGTCAGGCAACGGGTGGGCGTGGCAATGGTAACATTGTTAATACATGCAGATGGTACCCCATTGACCAGGTTTCAGTTCAAACGAGTGTTGGCAATGGCAATCAGCAAGGCGGGTTTCAACCCCAAATATTTTGGGACACATTCATTCTGAATAGGGGAGGCCACTGAAGCAACAGCGAGAGGGTTGCATGCCAACAGTGTAAAGAGGATCGGGAGATGGTCTTCCGACACCTATAAGCGTTATGTGCGGCTGCACATGTTGTAAGGTGCAGCTAAATCACCCTGACACCTGCCTTGTTGTCTGTTTATCTTTCAGTTTCTCGAGCCTGTGACGCAGGGCGGAAACTGGTATTGGGTCATCAACAGCATCCATCATCAACACGGCGGACGCAAAAGGACAGAACGAGGACTCATGTAGTATGGGTTGTTGGTCATTCCTATGTTAAACGTGCTAAACCAGTTTTCCTTTCAGGTGAATGTAGACGGAGGGCGGAGCATGGAGGTTTCAAGATTTCCTTTCATGGTAAATGGGGGCTCTGCCTTAATCAGCTTAGGGGTTTCTTTTCAGAATTACTCAACAAGCATGCCCTACCACCCTCAGTTGTTATCTTACACCTGAGGGAAACGATTTAGTAATGCTGGGCAGAAAGAAGGGTCCTGTTAGAAGAGATTATCTCTGCAGCGGGTTGGCTGGCGAAGTTGCTCCCGGGTTGCACCATAGTATGGTCTCAGTTAATACCTAGACTGCGGTGGAGGGGGGAGATTCAGTTAGGGCGTTGAATCACTCGGTAAAGAGGATCAACAACAAGATAGAGAAACTGTTCTGAACACCTCAATTGCAGAGTATTCCACATGGGTACATCTTGGGGGATCATTTCTACTTACAGGATGGGGTCCACCTGACTGAGGCAGGCAATGACTTACTAACGAAGAACATATTGGCATGATTAGAGGGTTTTGCGAGGTAGGTATGACCTGTCAGTGTAGGAATTTTGGGGGCCACATAGTCGGTCAACTATGCTGGCCTATGGCGGTAAGGTTATGATCGGTGAGCAGCAATTTAAGGTCCTTGGGAGGCGGCACCATTCTCGAATGGGGTCGCCCAGGGGGGAGGGGCCAATGTTCTCTCCTAGAACTTCAGGGGCAGGATATCCCCTTGGTTGGAAGGGTGCGGGGGAGGGAGTCACGCTTTCCTTGGGCTGTTAGCCACCCCGCACATACACTATGACGTCATCAAATGGCGTGAGTGAAAGGGCCCTCCTTTTTGGTTTAATGGAGTTCACGGAGCGTATGGGGTAACCAGGAGAGGGACGTACTCTCCCAGTAACCGGGCCCTGTTGCGCATGCGCACTCATACGTGAGGGCGTAGCTGGACAATAAGGATCTGACACCGGTTAACGACCTTGCCGTAGGCCCAAAAATGTTAGGATGCAAAATTCATGCGTAGGATGTTAGATTCGGTTAGGAACACGCTGTATTAGACATTTGTTAAGGTTAGCCCTTCATACCTGTCTACATTGCTGTAAATCTAATGTCAGAATTTTGCATGTTAATGATTGTGTAAATAATGTTTATTTCAACACTTTTTAATTTGTTTTCATATTTTAATAAATACGGCCGGGGGGGTCGTGAGACCCCCTGCCTTCCAAAGAATATCCTAGCATGGCTAATTACTTTAGGGGTGGATGTGGTGTTTTACATGACAGGAAGGGGGTGGTCGGTAGTCCCAGACCATAACACTCTGGGCAACAGCTTGCATACAATTCTTTTAAGCGTGCTTCATGGCGGCGTGGGGATAGTGGGTTCTCTTATCCACACCACAGCCGGAGCCCCGGACCTCGCTGTTTGTTCCGGTGAATCCCTTTGTCACTGTGTGTGCAACCTTTGTCTCCTGGCTTCCTGTTTCAGGTTAAATATGGAGGTGCCATAATGTGCTTTTCTGTACTGAAATCCATCAATACTGTGCCGTTGAGGCGTGGCAACTTTCCGCAAAGTGAAAACTGCTCACATTTCAAGACACGCAAGTAGAGACCAAAGAGCATGAACAAAAACCAGACCTCAGTCATTGAATGCACTGCAAATTTGCAATAAGAAACGAGATTTATCACAGGGCTATTAGCAGTTAACCAAGAGCACTCTCTCAAGTGCTCCAGATTCAAGACAAAATGAGTTCCTGAACAGAAGTCAAAATGGTAACCAGCGTATTTCTTTAGTACATAGTCCCTGCTGTTGGGGAGTGGTAAACATAGCAAGAGGCATGACAAATGCATGCCATGGGGGAGGAGGCTGAGGCGAGGAACTGCTAGAAAAGTCACAGGCAGCACAGGAGTGGGCACTTTAGTTTTCGTGCCGCTACCTTGCATACTGCTTGTCACGCGCGGCTGCTCCTTTTTAAAATGTCACTTTTTAAAAATCGTTATTTGAACAAAACTGTCACTGAATTGTGTGTTTTCTTGGTGATTATGACTCAAACATACCTGCTCGCATACCGGCTCCCTGGAGCTCGCATGATCACACCCCTAGGCTGTAGCCAATCATGCCCAAAGGGGGAGGAGGCTGAGGCAGGGAACGGCTAGAAATGTCACACGCAGCACGGGAGCACAGCTTGGGAGCACAGCAGACGTGCGCAGCGGGCGCGCCAAAGGCGCACCAAAGGCAAGCCCGTCTGCGCCCGCCAGGCCAGGACGGGCCCAGGGGCCAGTCCCCCTGTACAAATTACCACCTACTCCTCTGAGGTACTAAGAAATCTCCATCAGGTGGACCTCATGCTCTGCCCAGCCATCCACACACCTCTTAAACACACAGGAATCCTCCAAGTGTGGAGCACACCCAAGAGCTCCCGTACATTACTTCTCACCAGGGTCAGACATCAACTCCCACTCATGTAAAAAATACTGCACTACGGATACTCTACATCAACACTCGCTCTCTCGTCAAACACCAGTTAGATATCTTTCTACTCCTACTGTCGGATAAACCTGACATCTTCTTTATTACGGAGACATGGTTAAACCTTGACTCCACTCCTGATATACAGGCTGCCCTTCCCCAAAACTATTATATGTTACATGTTAACCGGCCACCAGGGAAAGTGGGAGGTGCCATCATCCACAAAGACCACATATTCACTTCCATGTCTTCCCTAAATCTACCCGCTGCAGATAACATGATTATTAAGCTTGACCCCAGTGCAGGGACACTAATCTGCGTCCTGATATACAGATCTCCACAACACATGCCATAATTTCCCCTCTCACTGAGTGAGCAGCTGGCCAATATGGTCACAGACTATGCAAAAATACTTCTAATAGGTGACCTTAACTACTGGTGCAACAATGAACTTGGCGGACCCCATTCCACTGAACTGACGGAACTACTCTCTAACCTTACCTTTATCCACCATATTTCCTCAGCCACGAAGGTCCTATTTTGGACCAGGTGTGGACAACTAATCTCACGGTCTCTACATCCACAATCTCACCGTGTATCTGGTCCGAACACAATTTAATAGAATTCACAGTCTCAATTCCCATTTGTAATAGACCCCTGCTATTGACGGGGGCTTGATCAGGAAATGAAGCACCCTTAATAAACAGGACTTCTGGGATAGTCTAACTAGCTCCACCCCTGCATCCAACCCAGATGTGGATCTTTCTGAAGCAAACATCTCAGCATGGCTATTAGCAGCCAGCAATACACATGCCTCACTCAAAAAACTCAAACTCGCCCGCCGCTCTGAAGCTCAGAAATGGTTTTCCCCTGAGCTTAGAGCTCAAAAATGTTATCTACTCCAAAAAAAGAGGAAATGGGTACTCACTTATACCCTGGAAGGAAACCATCACTACTTGACTGCCCGTAAAGACTATAAAAAAGGCATTATTTCAGCCAAAGCCACCTACTTCTCGGCAAGAATCACAGAGTCAAATAACAAATCACAGGATATCTTCGCCATAGTGAACGAGCTATCCAACGCAGAGAGAATTCTTCCCAAGCCTGTTGCAACCCAAGACTTGTGTGATTCCCTGAATAATTATTTTTGGGTAAAATTGTTAACATCAAAGCCAGTATTCCCAGCTCCTGTCCCAAGGAGGACCCCCCTGCCTTGATATTCAACTCTCATACTCTAGATCATTTCCCACTCTTAGACGCCCAGTCCCTGCAGGTTTTACTGGCCAGGGTGAAATCCGGCTCGCCAAGGGACTGTTGTCCCCCGCATTACCTAAAGGATGCTTTCTCTGTCCTTTCTCTCCCTATCCTGACCTTCCTAAACAAATCTCTATCTCATGGTAGGGTCCCCAAAGCTTTCTAGGATGCAGTCGTAAAACAGGAGCGGACCCCCCGATTCTCTCCAACTACAGGACCATTTCCCTGCTCCTCTATTTGGCTAAGGTCCTTGAAGCTCATGTAGCAACATGTCTGTCTAACTTTATCGAGCAGTCTGACTACTTAGACCCTCATCTAACAGGGTTCCGCCCTGCTCACTCCACTGAGACAGTCATTCTAGCAGTACTGGATGCCCTGCGAGGAAATGCTGATAAAGGAATCCCTCAGGCTCTGCTCCTTCTGGACCTCTCAGACGCGTTCGACACGGTCGATCATGCCATCTTAATGGACCATGTTGAACAGGCCGTCATCCGTGACTCATCCCTCAGCTGGATTTGGTCCTTCCTCAGCGGCCGCACTCAAGCGGTACGCTTAGCCCCTTTCACTGCTCCTAAACTATCCACGACATGTGGGGTCCCTCAGGGATCCTCACTCTCCCCCTTGTTGTTCAACTTGTATCTGCTACCCCTGATTCAGTCCTTAAAGGAACGAAAAACAACCACTTTTAACTATGCGGATGATCTCCAGTTGATCTTTATGATAGACAACTGCCCTGAATCAATTCGGGAATTCCAGGGCACCATGCTTCACATCAGCCAGTGGGTGGACTGGAACCATCTGAAGCGGAACCCCGGCAAGACCGAGCAAGCCTTGAAAGGGAATAGCCAAACCCTCTGGGGCCCACACTATTGGCCTACAGAACTTGTCTCTCCCCCATTCCATCCTCCTCAGTTAAAAGCCTAGGAGTAATCCATAACAGTGACCTATCTTTAAAAACCCAAGTAGGAACAGTAGTCTCCACCTGCTTCTTCCCGCTACGCAGGATCAGGAAGATCAGTTGCATGTTCACCCACTCGGCCCTGATTCAGGCCTAGTACTATCACACCTGGATTATGCTATCTCTATATACTTGGGCCTACCACTCTTCCTCAGCAAACGCCACCAGCAAGTCCAGAACCAGGCGGCTAGATTAATCCATCAGCAACCAAGATGGCAATCTGCCAGACCCCTGTTAAAAAAACATCACTGGCTCCCCATCCCCCAACGCACAGCATTCAAGATGGCCTGCATTATTTTTAAGTCTCTTCACGGCCGCAGCCCCAAATTTATCAAATGCCTTCTACTTAGGTACACCCCTTCCCGCAATCTTCATTCCGCTAACCTCCAACTTCTGGCCACCCCTTCTTTTAAGCTACAACGTCAGGGTGGCCACAGGTTTTCGACTTTGGCCCCCAGACTATGGAACTCCCTTCCGTTAGAAATCCGATCCTGCAACAACCTCCCGAGCTTTAGGAAAATGCCTCAAAACATGGCTGTTTACCCAGGCCCACGTGTAATTCCTCCAAGGTCCCGGCACACGCTAGAGCTAGCGCCATGACACCTCCCGGTGAATGTGCGCTTTACAAGAAATCATTAACATAACTTAACATAACATAACATAACATGGACAAATGAGGAGAAAGAATAGGAGAGTGACAATGGAGCCAGCAAATGGGAAGACTTAAGGCGAGCTGTAGCCCACAAAGTAGATACAGCATGTCTCGAAGAGCACTGTCTGTCCAAGACCAAAAAAAAGCCTACAGGTCTTTGATGGAAATCCCGTAAAAGCTGTTCTATCTGTCAGGACTCAAAGAGGTGACAGGACCTCCACCCCCGCTGGAAATCTTAGACAAACTGAATGTGCCATCCAGGTAGGACAACATATCAGTGCTCAAAGAACAACCAATGCATTCCCCTCCAGAGAGATCCCAAGCAGACATGGGGAGCTGTCAGGTCGCAAACAACTTAAAGGATGCCCTTCTCCCTCAGGAAACAGCTGACAAGCAAAACTGATCAGTGCTTTTACAGGCGATAGAGTGTGCTTCCCTCACTTGGAACCCCTGCTATATGCCAGTGCTTGAACACTTTGCCTTTTCAAGCAGTATGATCGGCGAGAGTTCAATCAGCCGGCAGAGAGCACTTACTTCACTCAAAATGACTTATGGCTGCACAGTGTCAAAGTTTGAGCCACTGACAGTATGCAGTGTCCTCACTGGAACATCCAGAATCTGCTCCTCAATCTGTCAGGGCTTAAACTACTGACAGCAGCATTTCTCCCACTAGTAACACGAATAGGCAGCAACATTCTTCTGGGCAGAATCAGACAATATTCTCTCTCTCTCACTCTCTCTCTTTCTCTCTTTCTCTCTAGCTTTCTCTCTCTCTCTCTCTCTCTCTCTCTTTCTCTCTAGCTTTCCCTCTCCCTCTCTCTTTCCATCTCTCTTTCTCTCTAGTTTTATCTCTCTCAATATCTGATTGGCAGTGTAAACCAAGTCTTCACTTCATTGAAATATTTAATGGGCAGTGTAAATAATGAGGCCTCAAAAAGCTGACGACAGGACATCCTTACCTAATGGAAATCTCTTGGAGGCAGTACAACCCGTCAGAGCTTATACTGTGACAATGATACCATGCAGGCAGTGCAACCTGTTTGGGCCTGACTAGGTCACAGACAGCACTACCCTTTTCGCCGGTGGCTCATTTAGTGGCTATGCTGTCAGAATCGAGCTCTTGAGATGACGTATTTCTGCCAGGTTTCAACTTCCATGTTTATGCTATGCACCGTTTCTGCGGAGTCATGTACTGTGACTAGATGATGTGCCAAACAGGACCAAGGCATCATCCCACTGCTTTCAAGTGTGAGACTAGAAGTAAAAACATAAAATGATAATAACTTTAAGTTATTATCATTTTATGTTTGTGCTGCTTTTCTGGAGGGTCGGTGGATGGGGCTGCTCTGCTCTCGGAGCAGGGCAGGGAAGAGTGATTTTCCCACTCCTACGTGCGCAGTTACTGTTTGATCAGCCCTCTGGGGCAGCCCAAATCAGTCATGCGCACGTTCTCCGTTCTCCATGCAGGCTGCATTACAGCCTGCATTGAGAACATGCTGATGCCCCCATTCCCTGGTTGAGTGTCGAACCAGGATGCTCAAAACCAATCACAAGGCTGCATTGCAGCATTGTGATTGGTCAGTGGGGCCTGACTGTGCTTTCTGTTTTTTGAGGAGAGCAGAAGCAGAGACGGGGACCTGATGGGAAGGTAAGTAAATGTTTTTATTTTTTATTATGCACATCCTCCCACCGACCCCTGTGCCCGCCCCACGAACCGCAAGCCATGCCAGCCACCATTGGTCTACACTGTAATCTATCAATTATTAGCAGGGCATCAGAAGAGAACTTCAGCTCTTACTTGTGCGATACAGGAGATTTTCATGGTAAGTCTTCACACTTAAACTCACAGTTTGTGGCCATTGCAACTGGCTCAGACATCCTAGGAAGTGCGACACTTTATTGCTTGCTCACAAAACGTGTGATTGAGAGTGATGACATGGATGAGGTACTACAAGGCCCAAAGAGGGCTGGATTTGCTAGTGTTCCTGTTTAGAAGGGACCTGGCTTGGAAGTTCGATCTGGGTCACGGTCAAGACAGATTAGCATATGGTTGGTTCCTTTTGTAAATAGCCCAGACGTGGTAAAATGATTTGAAAAAAATAAATATATATATATATATATCTATATATATATATATACATATATACATACACACATTATACAAATATAAATAATGTAACAAAGATAATGGACTGAAATTTAGCCCACAGTAATAATTATCAGTGTTAGCTCATCTCTGTGCCTCCTTTATCTATGACCGGCTCAGGCCGGTAGTTTTCCACTAGAAGCATGGCAGAAGTCTCCAAAAGGGGTTTATCATGTATTTGCAAACGTTGAGGAGTCAGTCCCCTCTACAGACATCTTAGGGTGAAGGTCTGATAGGACTCCTCTGCAGAGTATATGCTGAATAAACGTAGGTTTGTATTCTCTACTGGCTGATCGACTCTACATTTTGGGAAGGCATAGCAGGTGGTTGTGAGAAACCCGCGTGGCCCTAGAGGGCCCCATCTTCACTTGGTGCCCAAACAGGGACTCTGCTAGGTGATCTCCTCACCCGTAATCTGGTTGCAGGGTCGGGGTGGTGTCCGGTCGGTTGGGCGGATTGGGGCCCCACACACACAAAACCGAGCTTGGTTCTCGCAGCTGCCCCGCACTTCTGATCGGATCTTCGGCTAGTGGTCACCAGCTTGGGTCCTGAGAAGGCAAACCTTGGAGTTGACTGTTTGGTCCGAAGACTCGACCTGTGTGCACCAGGTGCTTGATTTGGTTTTTTGGAAAATGACACTATTCTTGGACGGCACAAGCCTCTGGGCTGTGTCTTGAATCAGTCTCTGGACTGTCTTGTTTGCAGTTTTCAAATTACCTTGCTTGAACGACATAAGTCGACGGACTGTGTCTTGGTATGATCTGAGGACTGTCTTGTCTTGAGCTTGGTGGGTTAGTGAACCCTGGAAAAGACACAACTGCTTGCGAGCGGTCGGCCAGACCAACTGGTTATCTGGCCTGTGTTTTATAAAAGGTCTGAGACTGTTCGCAAACCTTCTGCCAGGCCTGCTGGAAATTCAATAAGGTCTGGGGCTAGAGTCTGTCTTCTTGAACTTGGTACGGCCTCTGGACTGTCGTCCTGGATGTGATGCAGCCTCCAGGCTGACTTGTGGTTTGCTTGTTGAATCTGGGTGCAGTGAGGTCTGTGGACAGACTTCAACTACAGTGCTGGTGAAATGCTTGTTTGAGTGAGTAGCGACTGTGCTTTCCGGACAGTGGATTTTGATTCTTGAGTAATTTTTGATATTCTATCTTTCCTTTTATTGCAGTTGTTGGTGTTATAGTTGTCCGTTAGGGACAGTACATGTGTCATATTAAGATGCCTTGTTTAAGTAAGTTAGATTGTTTTGGATGTCGATGTTGTTCTACCGATGCTCGGTTGGAAGAGAGCAGCCTGCACCACCGAAGGGTACCTCATATTTCGACATATATGTTAAGCATGGTATTGGCCCTAATATGTTTAGCACAGTGTGGAATAAATATATGAGGGACAATACAGAGCTGCAATGGGCCATTCTGGCTTATTTGATTAACAGAAATTGAATTTCCTGCAGGACAAATTGTTTGTCAAAAGGAGCAGGCAGTCTATGTTTGATTCTTTAAGAGTGTGGCATAAGGAAGCAAGGCAGTGGCGTATGAGAGCAGAGAAAGAGGTTCGATGGAGACAGACGCAAACTATTACGTAAAAGCAGTAACCTATAAAAGAGAAAAGACAGAGAAAGGCATCGAGTGTGCAGATGGGAAGTTTCAATTGCAGACTGACAAATGTTATGTTGCTAGAGCTATTAGATTCTCGTCTCCCACCACCCTATGCCCCAGAACAAATATACCCTACAGTTAGGATGTCCTAGTCTTCGGCTTCTAGTGCCGCGCTCTCTGGTACTGCTGTTTCTAATACTGAATAAATTGAATTAAGGACACATTATCTTTGTTTGTGTTGCTCTTTTACCATAATATGTAATGGTTGTGTTTGCCACATGTCTGGTTTGTGATATGTTTTTTGTACACCAGCACTTTGTCTTGAGCGTAACTGTTTTTAGAACCTTTTTATACTATGTATTATGTGTAATAAACAATGTCTTTGTGATACTAGTAAATATTGTTTAAGGGGCTTCTTCAACTATCCTTTTCCTATTTTTCAAATCTTTTCTTGTTTGGATCACATGTAACTTTGGGTAATCTTTTCCCTGAACCTATTGTTAGATGTATTGGTTTCTAATACTACAGCCTCAGCCCAAGCCCCATTTGCTTCTCCTTTACTCACCCAGTAACATGGGTGGGTGTTGTTACCTCCCCTGCCCTGTCTCTTGGTCCTGTCACCACCGCTATGCACCCTTTCACCCTTTCACCTCTACAACTCTGTCTCCCTACATGATGGCACCTGTTTCTGCATCTGTTCTTCCCCCTGTGAGTGTGACACCCCAAACACTGTTGAATGTCAAAACGCCTGCACGTGGGGCACATGGAGCGAACTGGGCAGCAGAACAAGATCGCATGGAGAAAGTGTTAGTGCTCTCTGCTGTGGGTACTGAAGAGAAACAGATGGTGGCGAATCAGGGTGCTCAATGGGCCCAGCACTCGATCTATAGCATGGAAAATGTGTGGAGTGTGATGAAAGATTATAAGCCCTTTATACAGCAGCATGCGCTTAAGCATATGTCAGCCACGCTTATAAACTTGTGGGAGCAGTGTTTCCAGGGTGTTGCAAAACAGATTATCTATGACATACAAGACAGAGTATATGCTGCAGATATGGCCCCGAATGAGGCTTTCAGCAATGTATCTACATTGGTGGGTTACCGAGGTAGGTTACTCCAGAAGGGTCTGATGCTAGGGACACAGCACGCCATGAGGGAAGTCCACCCCATCTACCACCCTGAAATACCGGAATTGCGCAACTCCATGGACACTGAAATCAGACCTCGACTCGACGCTCGGTTTCAAGGAACAATGGATCTACACCCCTTGGAAAAGGAGTGAGGTCCTTTCCCTAAAGAGTTAATTGCCAGACCCCCGAAAAACACCCCACTGCATATTATAAGGAATTGACAGAAGCGACCTCCTCCACGGTGATGACATTAGCTGACATAGAGTTCTTTTTTTTGTTTGCGGGTGCCGGTAGATATACAGAGACAGGTCCATCTGCAGAATCATGCACTAGAGTTGGGTGAAAAATGAAATGAAATGAAATGAAAAGAGATTTATAAAGCGCATGGCTGCCCTTGAGCGTCCCAGCGCTGAAACAGAACACAGGACCACCACCCAAACACAACTGAAGCAAAGCCTAACGGGGGAAGAGATAAGTTTTCAATGCCTTGCGGAAACGCACTAGATTGGGTTCTTTCCGCAGGGCCGTCGGCAGGGCATTCCATAGTTGGCCTGCATTAATAGAGAACCGGCGACCGCCGGACTTCACCTTTTTGGCTCTGGGTATCACCACAAAATTACCATCATCCGAGCGAAGGGCTCGCGTAGGTTTGTAAGGGCGCACCAGGTCTCTAAGGATTGGAGGGCCTGATCCTTGCAAAGCTTTGAACACGATGCAAAGGGATTTAAATTTTATGCGAGCTCGGATTGGAAGCCAATGCAAGGCCTTGAGAGCAGGCTTAGCTAATGATCTTTTGGCAGTACCAGTGAGCATTCTTGCAGCCGCATTCTGAGCTCTTTGGAGCACATTCAGGGTGGATTCTGGTGAGCCAAGGAATAAGGCATTGCTATAATCAAGCCTTGACATGACTAATCCTTGAACCAGAAGTTTCCGGGAGTTTTCCGGGAGTAGCGGGAGGATCTTCCGTACTGACCTGAGCAGTCCATAGCAAGTCCCAGCCACTCGTTTAGCTTGAGTGGTCATTGACAGTTCAGGTTCAAGCCAAACCCCCAAACTTTTTATTGCTTCTTTGGGAACTGGGGGGGCACCTAGACTGTCCGGCCACATGGATTTGGGGAGTGTTGAACATAGATTGCCAAGAAGCATCAGCTCCGTTTTCGTCCCATTTAGTTTAAGCCGGGACTCCGACATCCATGACATGATGTTAACAAGACATGATGCGAACTTTTCCCCCTGGCTTTCCGAGAGGGACAGCGAGACGATCAATTGAGTGTCGTCTGCGTAGGTTGCTATTTTCACCCCGAAGGGTGAAACCACCTCCTCCAGTGGGGCCATGTAGATGTTAAAAAGCGTAGGGCTCAGTGAGGAGCCCTGCGGTACTCCACACTGAAGGGGGGTAGGCAGAGATCGAAGATTGCCTTCGCAGACCTGATAAGTCCGGCCACTCAAGTACGACGCGAGCCATTTGAGGGCCGACCCTCTCACTCCAATCTTCCCCAAACGGTTGATCAGGATATTATGATCAACCGTATCAAATGCAGCGCTTAGATCCAGGAGGACCACCGCAGCGGATCCTCCCGAATCCAAGATGCATCTGCCTTCCTCCACCATTGAAATCAAGGCCGAATCGGTTCCCTGGCCAGGCCGAAAGCCCGTCTGAGTACGACCCAGTAGATCATTAGATTCCAGAAAATGCGAAAGGTGGCGGTTGGCAAACTTCTCGGCGATCTTATTCAGCCCGGGCAGAAGCGAGATGGGACGGTAATTCGCCAAATCGGCCGGATCAAGGCCTGCCTTTTTCAGAAGGGCCTTGACAATGGCTTGCTTCCAGCTAGGTGGGACAATGCCGTGGGTGAATGAGGCATTCAGCAGGTCGATAGCTGGGCCTGCAATGATGTTCGTAAATTGCTTGAGGATCCGAATGGGCATGGGGTCCGAAGGGGAGCCGCTCTTCAGGGCCGAAAGCTCCTCACAAAAAGCCTCCTTTGAGATGGAGGGGAAGCTATCAAACACCTTTTCAGCCTCTGGAACTGCTATGTCTACCCTACCTGTACTCAGAGGAAGGCTGGCTAAGATGTTCTGTATTTTGACATCAAAAAACTGGGCCAGTTGATTGCATTTATCAGAATTTACCTCATGGGTAACCGGGGGAGTAGGGACAGTGAGAAGCTCTTTAAGGATCTGATAAGTTTCTCTAGAAGAGTTACCTGCCATTCTGATTCTTTCCTCAAAATGGGCGGCTTTGGTCAGATTGCAAGCCACCTTGTATGCTCTCATGGCTTCGCGATAGTTATCTTTTTTGGTGGTCGCCCAGTTCTTCCGCCATTCTCGCTCCAGCTTTTTACATTTCTTTCTCATACATCCCAGTTCAGGGGTGTACCAGGAGGACTTGCGGCGGCTCCTTTTATTGGAGATGGCTTTGAGAGGTAGTTCAATATCTAATGCTTGGCGGAGCCAGTCATGGAAAGCAACATCGGCTACCAGGGGATCGCATCCAGATGGGGGAACTGATTGTTCAAGAATAAGAGAGAGATTCTCAGTTGATAGTCGTGACCAAATTCTCTTAAAAGTACGAGGTGCCCTAGGACCGGGGGGAGGAGGAGGGTCCCTCATAAAGTTCAATTCAAACGGCACCAGGAAGTGATCCGACCAGGGCATAGGGAGAGGAGGGCTCGTCTGAAGATGTGAGATATTGGAGAACACACAGTCCAACAAGTGTCCCTTCACATGTGTAGGTTCTCGATTGTGGAGCCTAAGGTTAGCTGTCATAAGTTCCGATCTCAGGTCAGATGCTATTTTATCCTCCTGTAGGTCAAAATGAAGATTCAGATCCCCCAGTAGAATGAAATTGGGAGAGGATGCGGCTAAGACGGGAACATGGTCCAGAATGGAGGAGGAAAACTGTTTAATTGTCCCCGGGGGGCGATAAACCAAAATGCCCGAAAGGGAATGATTCGGCGATGACTGGATCCGAAAATAACAGCTTTCTGCATCTTGGATTGGCCCTTTATCCATTCTGCAAGACAGCTTCTCCCTGTGAATTATAGCTAAGCCACCTCCCTTTCCCAATGGTCTATGGAGGGACTGAATGAGATAGCCAGATGGAAGGACACTGACTAAATCAGAATCAGAGTCAGCTGACGTCCATGTTTCAGTAAGAAACAGGATGTCTAAGTTAGTGTCTTCAATCAAATGTAGGATTTGTAGTGCGTGTTTAGGCAGGGACCTACAATTCAGAAGCCCTAACCTAAGGGGGTCTTTAGTAGGAGCTTTATTTCCCCCAGCCTGGTCCTTAAATGGACAATAGACACATGGTATGAAAAGGGCATCAGCTCCTAATCCATGATGACAGTAACGCAAGTTTGATGGCTTTAAAAGGACTAATTCCTCTTTCGTGTATATGATGGGAGTGGCTTCAGACACGGGCAGGGTCTCTGGCCCTAGGTCCGTCCTGGCCCGGACGGGCACAGACGGGCTTGCCTCTGGCGCGCCTCCGGCGCGCCATCGGCGCGCCCGCTGCGCCCGCCCGCTGCGCGGGCGACGAATGGTCGCCATTTATGAAGCGCGAGGGGCAGGAGACACCCTCGCACTAGACCGCTACCCGTCTGAAAGCCTACCCAAGATGGCGGCCGCAGTCGGCAAAGCCAGTGGTCAGCCCGACGTGATAACAAAGGCCCAAAGAACCGCTCTGAGATGCCCCCAAGCCCCCACAAGTAAGAGCAGAGAACAAATTACCAAAATTAAAATTCTAGTAAGAACACAGTTAAGGTTGTGGAAAATAAAAACGAAGCTTTTTTTAAAAACAATTAGAAGCTCACAAGAGCAGAGGAGTGTATGGCCAGACTCCCTGTGTGTGAGGGGAGCAGCCTGTGTAGGTAACGCGGGCAGACTAGTGAGCCCGATTTATAGCGCGAGGGGCAGGAGACGCCCTCGCACTAGACCGCTACCCGTCTGAAAGCCTACCCAAGATGGCGGCCGCAGTCGGCAAAGCCAGTGGTCAGCCCGACGTGATAACAAAGGCCCAAAGAACCGCTCTGAGATGCCCCCAAGCCCCCACAAGTAAGAGCAGAGAACAAATTACCAAAATTAAAATTCTAGTAAGAACACAGTTAAGGTTGTGGAAAATAAAAACGAAGCTTTTTTTAAAAACAATTAGAAGCTCACAAGAGCAGAGGAGTGTATGGCCAGACTCCCTGTGTGTGAGGGGAGCAGCCTGTGTAGGACATGGGATGAGATCAGAGCATGGAATAAGGAGTGCAAGCCTGGTGAGAAGCCAAAGGCAGAGCTATTGGCTTTGCCGGGGCGTATTATCACCTACATGCACTCCCTTATCCCACCGAAGCGAGTGGACTGGGATAAGTTGACTACGTGTCGTCAGAAGAAGGATGAGAGTGTGTCGGACTTCTTTACCAGATTTGAAGGGGTGTTTCTAGATTTTAGTGGTCATGAGGATAGTGTACGATTGTTCGTGAACAGATTTGTCACTAATTTGCTCCCTGAGGTTGCAACACGGTTGCAGGCCTCTGAAAGTACCTGGACGACCTCCTCTCTGTCGGTCATATTAAGTATGGCACAGTATTATGAGCATAGAGAGTATGAGGACAAGGAAAAGGTGGAGAAGAAGTCAAAAGATTTGAGGACGAGGGTGTTGATGCAGCATGTTGTGAGGGGAGGTGAAGAGTGCGAGGTTCGTATTCGGGCCAACAGCCACCTCGATTTAACAGGGGTGGTGCTTTAGGTGCGCCTTTGGGACCCAATCAGTGTGTGTGCTGTAAGAAAGAGGGACATTGACGAACGAGTGTCCGAAATTGTTGAAAAAAGGAGGGGCCCTGAGCGTGGGGGGTTTTAGAGGATGTGGACGAGGAGGAGGCTGAGGGGGGATGCAGTCAGATAACTCATCGTACAATAGGCAGAGAACTATTTTGACGACCCTTGAGGAAGACAGTACTACCATGATGACTATTATATGGACAAACTAACAGGGTTGTCTGACAGCTAGGACAGCCAGGGGCAGGGCACGGGACCAGTTCCGGTGCCTGTGGATCCAAGTGAACCCTACATAACTGCAGATCTACAAGGTACTTCAGAGAAATTTTTTGTTGACACAGGGGCTATGAATAGCTGTTTCTCGTTCACTTGTCCCGGAGGCAGCTCTGTCTGGCCAGAATAATGTCTCGGTGGGTTTCTCAGGCATGCCGGTTGTTTTCCCCATTTCCAAGCCTCTTGCTTTGACTATTGGCCCCTTTAGGGTTGACTCACCATTTTTTACGGACATCAAATTGTGGGGAGAACTTTATATGACTAGACCTGTTAAAAAGGCTGCATGTGACAATTTCTTGCTCCCAAGACTGTGTTTACATGACTGTTGGCCCACAAGTGGCCCATGCCAAACAATACTTCACAAAAGATGCCCACCCTTTCCACTGAGTTCCAAGATGTGCCACACACATTATGGGCTACTGGAGCACAGATGTGGGGTTGCACCAGATTCCACCAGTCTCTATACAGATCAAGGATAACACTAAATTGCCTCGAATTCCCCAGTACAAGATATCCCGGACAGGAGAAAGGGCCATATTGCAAATAATACAAGTGTTGATTAAGTCTGATGCAGTTGAAGAGACAGTGGCAAATATGTGTAACAGCCCTATTTTTCCTACTCTTAAAAAGGTACCTTTGGACTCTTCTGATGCCCATCCTGATGTTTATTGTTTTGTCATTGACCTTAAAGAGGTCAATAAAATTGTTGTTCCTCAGTATCCTGGGGTCCCTGACATTACCACAATCCTGACAATGATTCCCCTGTTGTTGAAAATAGCAATGTGTATGTACATAAGCGGCGTTCATTTGTGTTCACAGTACCCCTTGTTGTAAGCAGAACGGATATCGCTAAAACACTGACTGTGTTATCCCGCTAGCATAGACCCATGCACACACGTACACGACAGCCATTTTAGGTATCATGGTCTCCTTGTTCACGATCGATCATCAGCCCCTTCCCTGACCCTGCAAGCTTCCCCCATGCACCCTGACCGCCCCCGCTCTCACATGCACAAGTCATGAGCCCTTCCCTCCCGCATGACTCTGTCTCTGAGAATCGCACCCCGCGCCTGACCAACACCTCCTGTCCCTCCATGAATACCCCTCCTTTGATGACCTCTTCCTCTGAACCTAATTGTTTGCACGGACCGCTGGTCATCCCTTAGCCCGAGGATACAGTTTATTGCCCACTACTGTATGCACTCGTCTTTCTTGAAAGAAGCCACTATTGATCATGGCCACCCCACCCCCTGAGATTCGATCAGGCACACACATTCCAATGGAATCAGCAGAACACCCAGCTGCGTGACAGCCCCCTCCTATTGCATGAAGGATAAGGGCCCCTACTGTAGCCACGTGTTGGAATATCTTCATACTTCACAATGTATTGATTGTAATAAAGGATGCCTGTGTGCCACAAACCTGTGTATAAAAGGCGAAGCCTCAGAGAAACTTGTTAGAGCACCTCCCGAAGACACTATGCGAGTGTCCCAAATGACATGCTCTCCTCATGAGTAATAAACTCTGTTCTTGTTTTCCTACTTCCAGTGCCCGTCTCTTCATTTGGTAATTATTTATGATGGGAACGAAGAGTCGCCCTGCACCAGCAGCCTGGGCATCGGGTGCGGTATGGGCTGACTTTTCTACAATTGGCGTCCCAACGCGGGGTCCATCAGCGACATAAGGTCCGGTAAGAGAGGTCCAGACGATGGGGTGAACATCTAAATGATTGGAGTATACCTGCCTTGAGAGGGCCCTCGTCCGGCTGCCGATTGAAATGAACTTCACCGATTCCGAACGGACCTCTCTCAAGTGACCTATTGTCCTGACTGGAATCCCGCAGGAATGCTGCGGTAAAAACATGGAGAAAGAGAACGATCGGGCGCTGGAAAAAGGAAGGCGAAGAACTGTCCACATGGTCCGGTCCGGGTAAGGTCGTGACACACGACAAATTGCGAAATTGATTGATTGATTGTTTGAAAATACTAGTATTACTTATTGATTGTCTCTGAGAGATTCTCTATTTGCAAACAAGCACAGAGTCGCCATACTCTGTTTAGTCTTTGCAGATAGTGAAGGATAGGTAATGCAGACTTTTGTCCCCATTGTAATCCGTCATACCTATTTTTCTCCCCATTGATTGATTGTTTGAATCGAGCATTGAATTGTTCGAAGTTGGTTCTCTTAAGGATCTTCTCTGCCTGCAAACGGGGAAGAATAGGAATATTCTCTCTCCCTTTGCAGATTGTGAAGGGTAGGTAACGCAAACCTTTAACACGTCGTACCTATTTCGTTCCTCATTGATTGATTGTTTGTCCGAACATTTGAATGTTTGGAAATTGGTTCTTTTTGGAGGTATTCCCTGTTTGCAAATAAACGTAGGAAAATCTTTGCAAGTAGTGAAAGGGTAGGTAATGCGGACCTTTGTCCCCCGTTGTAATCTGTCATGCCTATCTACTCCCCACTGATTGATACGCCAGTTTCACCCGGACCATTTACTAGAGGTAGGTCATCTGGCCCGACCAGAGAGCACCCCTAGTGAAAAGGACATATACAATAATAACGAAGTGATCACTGTATCCTGTTAACAGAAACTTTAGCATGTAACCACCTGGAAAGAAAGGAATAGGAGAACGAAATCAGTAGGCCACTGATGAACTTTTTATTAAATAACAAACAAGGAAACGATAACAATACTTAATGATAAAACCTATTATTGTCCTAGAAACAAGAAACGTTAGAAATAAGCCCGTAATAAGAAACCTGAAAACAGTAAGAGAAACCAAGCGTGACATTACAACGGCCACAAGGCAACGAGGCTTCATCGCCCCTCACTGCCCCAAACATGTCTGTCCCACCGCCTGCCACGCCCAATAACGGCAACCTGAGAAAGATACAAAGCAACAGACATCCGCCCCCATTCTGGAAACTTCCAAAGTGCAACAGGTTTGCGGCTACGCCCAGCCGGAAGCAACACATATAGGGCGGGTCCTGCTGCCAACCGTCGGCCGGAGATCATCACATAGGGTGTAGCCGGAGGAGAGGCCGAGGCCGAAGGGACCCGGCCAAGGGGACTGCTACGACAACCCTGGAGAGTTGCAGGGGGGGGAATGTCTATGTCCTCGACCCTCCCCTCTCTCTCCCAGTCTGGAACAGCATCCATGGAGGGCCTGGGAGTGGAGAGGCCACTACACGAAAGGCCCAGGAGAGGCGCCAAGCGCCAAGGTCTGTCCCAAGGATGGACTAAGGGACCCGTTCCTGGGGCCAGGGCGAAGAGCGTCCGGCCGCCATCAACCGGAGGCCCGACCCAAAAACATGCCAGGCGCCACTTCTTTCTTTTTTCTTCCATAATGGCAGCGACAACACTGGGGGGGGGGGGGATGTCTTGCACATGCCTCCGACCCCCCCCTCGTCCTCATCGCCTGGTCCGGCCATAACAAATGTCAAGCGAGACGCCGTGGGGTGCACTGGGAGGGAGAGACGGTGCGAACAAGCCTCTCCCGCCTCCCCAGGTGGAGGCTTCCCAGCTGCACCCTCAGCGCTCCAGGCGCCCGGAAAAGGGTTCTTCCACTGTGGCGATGCTGCAACGCCTCGCCCGGCAGGGTGGAGCCCGTCCGCTCATTTGACCCCGCGATCGCCGGTAGCTGCCGAACTCTCAAAATGGCGATCGACCTGGCAAGAGCGGGCCCAGCATGAAGGAATGGCCCGGTCACTTGTTGACTCCACCATCATAGTTCTCCACGACCTTGAAGATTCTAGAGGAGCCGCGGGAGTCCCCGACCCCCGCAGATACCCCCGATGGGAATGACTGCCATGATTGCCCACGGAACGATGGAAATGTAGCCGCAGGACGTCGGCGCTCCCATGCTGGCGCCAGCCTCAGTTTGAATGACTAGAATCCTGCAGACTACAGTTCGGATCAGTTCCGGTGAAAGCACAGTATGACCCGGTAGGAACATTGTTGCCTCCCTCCCCTTTTGATTGATGGTTCAGACCACCGATCCTTTCTTTTGCCCTTTTTACTGAACTTTTGGACTGCCAAAAGAAGCTCTGGGCCAACCACGAGTTAGTAGAAATTTAGACTATGCCTGGTTCTGCCTGACCGCACCCAAAATGGCGCCGATGCAAATGAAACTTTCAACTCCTTGTTGTACCCCGATTGTTCAGCCTTGGTGTCATGAGATATGTATGAAGGGTTTTTTTAACCACATGAATTGATATAGGATGTGTACTAATTATATGTTCGACCAAATTAATTGATTCAGGATGTGTACTGTCAGTTCGGGAAATGAATTGATATGGGATGGGTACTGGCTATATGTTCGGACAATGAATTGATATTGGGTGGGTACTGATTATGTGTTCAGACGGTAAATTGACATCAGATGGGTATTAATTGAACATTCGGACAATGAATTGTTGTTAAGTTTGGCGCATCATGATTATTGAAAGTTGGAAGCCCAACACTCATGACACTCGCTCACACTGAAGTCTCGACATGATTTTGTTGCACTTGTCGCACTTTTAGATTATGAAATAAACGACCACTGACTCCATTAAAGTTTTCCGCTAATAAGTATCCCCACATATAACAGTTCCAGCCTGCTCCGTGGCCGGCCCACGGGGTTGTAAGCCCATATTTCTGCACCGACATTCTTATTAAAGATTTTCTGGAAAAAGCAAACGTAGTTGTCACGTGTGAATTAGTAAGTTTCGAATAAATGACCACTGTTTAAGGATTAAAAAGTATAGTACGCAGAGATACTGCAAAAATGAATGGTACAGGTTTTTGTTGTGTGTACTTTGCACATCTTTGTACGGCCTAAAGCAACCGCTAAAAGACCCTGGAATTCAGTCTATACTTTATATGCTACCTGTATCAGAAAAATTGTGCTAAAATGCCCCTAAGTCGCTTCAAAGGAGTGCCATCTGGCCTCCCTACATACGATCCGTAATACCACACTTGGGTGACCTATGCTATCCACCGGCTTCCGATAATCATCTCTCGCACACTAAAAGGTTCATCTGGGCTTAAATGCCGAATTGGCAAGAACTGCGTTCCGGGGAGATAGACCGCGTATGTAGTAAGTAAAAGCCTTTTCGGGTTTATGCGCGCTGATGTATTCTTAAATGCTGGCCCCGCCCCCTTCTTTTTCCCTCTTTTCTGCAGGTCACTTTGGAACATCGGTTAAAAATACGAAAAGAGGAAATGGTGATCTAACGGACGAAGAGACGGGAAAAAGGCGTTCGATTATGGTGCCCACGCACTCCGAATAATACAATCTAAACTAATGTGCACACATGATTAAGCACCCCACAATTAATTAAATAGGGAAAGTTTAAGGAATATTTTGGGGTGAGGTACATTTAAAATCTACTGCATCCTTCTTCGCACCCTCCTAGACATGTAACTCCAAGCTGCCCCATTGTTCTCCAACTGACACCAACCGTTGTCTCAGCTTGGAAACGCATTTGCTAAAAATGACTCGAATAAACCACCGTGAGCATTAGCCCGACCAGGTTAGTTCATGACCAATTGCCAACGGCGTAAGTGTGTACAATCAAAGCCACCAGTAAGGGCAGCCGATGGTTAAAAGAGAAGAAAAAGGTAAAAAGAGCTTAGGATGCTAAGAATGCACAGCATACAGAAAGGGATAATTTTGGCCAATAACTGTTTTATGTTTTGTCTTGGATTTTCGTACATAATACATGTACTGTCTTCTCCGCCTGAGTTTGTGTATACGTGATGCATGGATCTACGTCATCCCTCTGTCTGTATTTCCGTAGTACTTAATCCCTGTTGTTCTGTGTGCACTGGATGGCCCATTATTGTACACGTCTCTCTCTCCCCCTCTCTTTCTCTCTCCATGTCACACGTGTACTGAATGGACCACTTAGAGTGCGGTCTCTCTCTCTCTCTCTCTCTCTCTCTCTCTCTCTCTCTCTCTCTCTCTCTCTCTCTCTCTCTCTCTCTCCCTCTTTCCTCTCTCTCTCTCTCTCTCTCTCTCTCTCTCTCTCTCTCTCTCTCTCTCTCTCTCTCTCTCTCTCTCTCTCTCTCTCTCTCTCTCTCTCTCTCTCTCTCACTCTCTAAAACCCCCCTGTTCCCTCTTTCCTTGTATGATAACGTTGTGCCCCTCCCGGCACAACACCTAATTGGGTTTCCTCGAACACAAAGGTGTTTGGAAAAATTGACAGGAACTAAAACGACTGTAACTTGCCATATTACTACCTCTCCTTTCTGCAAAACAATAGAACCCGAGTTGGTCATGAAAGAAAGGACGGGTCAGACGACTAACGTCCCCTAATCTGGCCTTTATAGGGGGACTATAACGTCAATGGCCTCCTGTTTCTCAGTTCGCTAAAAATGCAATTCCCAATGCACAGATTACTTCGCTCCTCTGCACTAAAGGGTGGATGTCCAGAGTACCCCACTTCTCCCGATCGACCCCAGCTCCCTGCCCAAAGCGTCCCCGTTTCCCCCGATTAACCCCAGCTTCATGTCATCTACCCTCAAAAGCGAAATTGATGACCTTGATTAACGTTCACTCCCCAAGAAGAGCATGTTTTACGTCCACCCCCTCCCCCTTCTTCATGACGATAACGCCCCACTTACAAGAGTTAGCCGACCCCGAAGGGAGATGTAAGATTGTCGATGCTTGGGTTAAAGGGAAGGGCGAGTCTCTACATAAGGACTCGACTTTGAGTTTGCTATAATACACTGTGTATAAAAGTCCAATTTCTCTCCACGTACGTCACGAATAAGCGCCGAACAGGGTTATGAATTCCATAGCAATGCACTCCTACAGACTCCATAAATGACGACTTCTGACTGTGACCGATGAACTTATCCCCCACCTACATAGGATTGGGGACGGAATTGAGATGTATAAATGTCTTCTCCTGCCAGTTTTTCTAAAAACTTGTTTTCTACTCATTTAAAGATATAATAACCGGAGGAGAGGAGCTGGACGTGACGCACAGCCTGGCCACAGATCATGAAGCACATGTGACCGCAACCAAAGGTGGAGCCGCAGAGCAACGAGACGCGGGACGAGGCACAACTCTCAAACTCGGCAGATGAAAGAATGAAGGGCTACCTTGAAGCCCTCGACTTGCTGACCCACTCGTGCCTGAAGTCCCCGTCCCCTTTTTGAGTCCGACTGATGGGCCTGCCTGCTCGTTGTCCTTTGCTCCCTTGGTCCCTTGGTGTGTTCAAAGATCTGGCCCCACTCCGCCCTCTCTTCCCTCGATTATTCAACAAACTCTTTCATATAAACTTTTGACTATGGAATGGGATTTTGCCACAGAAAAAGAAAGACACGCAGGTGCCCAGCATGAGGCACCCCTAAGAAAATGAGTTAGGAAACAGGACTGTGATCTAACAGCAGAGGACTGATCGCACCCTGCAACGCGTAAGGATGATTCCGAGCTGGACTTATAGCTCCACCGCCGGTGCTCAAAAGCGCCAACGAAAAGAAAACGGACTACCAGAGTCTACCAGTGGTGGCTCGTCGTTGAAAAAGACATTTTCACTAAGACCCCCCTTCCTGAACTTTCTACCCACCCCGTGACTAGTTGCTTACATCGAATTGCATTCCTCCCTCAATTTTATTGCTTACAAAAATGTTTCACCGGTCATCCATGTATCTAGCTTCCCAAAGTACTGATAAGACCCGAAGGTATCAGATTACTCTTAATTAATGTCATCGGAGAAAAAGTCTGAACTTGATTCTGTAATGTTTCGGAAACCTCTTTTCTTGACTCCGACTAAAATATTATGCCGATCTCTAGGATTGTATGAAGAATCCAACAAATGTAAATTAACATGTAGTGCATTCTGCCTATCGCATTGACTATGTAGAAATTGAACTCGCTTATGTAAAAAAAGCGGCGACTGTTGAAATTAGCAATGTGTATGTACATAAGCGGCGTTCATTTGTGTTCACAGTACCCCTTGTTGTAAGCAGAACGGATATCGCTAAAACACTGACTGTGTTATCCCGCTAGCATAGACCCATGCACACACGTACACGACAGCCATTTTAGGTATCATGGTCTCCTTGTTCACGATCGATCATCAGCCCCTTCCCTGACCCTGCAAGCTTCCCCCATGCACCCTGACCGCCCCCGCTCTCACATGCACAAGTCATGAGCCCTCCCCTCCCGCATGACTCTGTCTCTGAGAATCGCACCCCGCGCCTGACCAACACCTCCTGTCCCTCCATGAATACCCCTCCTTTGATGACCTCTTCCTCTGAACCTAATTGTTTGCACGGACCGCTGGTCATCCCTTAGCCCGAGGATACAGTTTATTGCCCACTACTGTATGCACTCGTCTTTCTTGAAAGAAGCCACTATTGATCATGGCCACCCCACCCCCTGAGATTCGATCAGGCACACACATTCCAATGGAATCAGCAGAACACCCAGCTGCGTGACAGCCCCCTCCTATTGCATGAAGGATAAGGGCCCCTACTGTAGCCACGTGTTGGAATATCTTCATACTTCACAATGTATTGATTGTAATAAAGGATGCCTGTGTGCCACAAACCTGTGTATAAAAGGCGAAGCCTCAGAGAAACTTGTTAGAGCACCTCCCGAAGACACTATGCGAGTGTCCCAAATGACATGCTCTCCTCATGAGTAATAAACTCTGTTCTTGTTTTCCTACTTCCAGTGCCCGTCTCTTCATTTGGTAATTATTTATGATGGGAACGAAGAGTCGCCCTGCACCAGCAGCCTGGGCATCGGGTGCGGTATGGGCTGACTTTTCTACACTGTCGGCCAAATTCTTTTCAGTGATAGATTTGAAGAATGCTCTCTTTAGCATTCCAATCCATCCAGATAGCAGATATCTGTTTGGATTTGCAATAGCCGGTCGGATCTTTAGATTCTGCTGTGCTCCACATGGCTATACAGAAAGTCCCAGGGGCAGATTTACAAGCCCCTTGCGCCTCTTTTACGCCGCCGTTGCGTCACTTTTGTGATGCAGCAGCGGCGCAAATCCAGCGCCATGGTGCGGGGTACTTACAACGTGATGCATCTGGGACATGCGGCACGTTGTAAAGCCCTGCGCCACATGTAGGCGTTCCTGCGCAGGGGTGGAGCGTTCTACAAGATTTCACTCAGTCACTTTTAAGGGCATGCTGCGTCAAAACCCTGCACCTGCTTGAAGCAGGCATAAGGATTGACACAGCATTGTAAGGATGGGCACCCCCGAGCCTTGCTGGAGCTTCGTTGCGCTTGTGATGCAACCCCAGCAATGCACCGAAGAATGCAGAACAATGTCATACATTCACCCCAGTACAGAGATCTGGGCCTAAACCCATCGTTTTTTGCTCACCACACCTATCAGTTCAGACATGGCCATTTGCAAATCAGCCTTGACCCTGTGCCTCATGGGTACAGTCCAGCCCGAACTGCCAAGCCATGACTTCCCTGGACCGGAATCAAGCATCCTAGGACCGGTTTCTGGCTATCAGCCGCCATCAGCCAGGATAGCTTGACTCCAGTGGCGTGGAGAGCGCGGGACTCACGTCTGAGCATATCCGTCCCACTCGGGGTGACTAAAGCAAAAACAACAGTCCTAGGATGCTTGATTCAGGTGCAGGGAAGACATGGCTTGGCAGTTTGGGCTGGACTGTTCCCATAAGGCACAGGGTCAAGACTGATTTGCATATGACCATGTCTGAACTGGAGTGGTGTGGTGAGCAAAATAACAATGGATTAAACCCAGATCTGTGACTGGGGGTGAATGTTTTGCCATTGTGCAACATTCCGTCCATCAATTGTTGTTTTTGCATTTGTCACCCCAAGTGGGACGTGTATGCTCAGACGTGAGTCCCGTGCTCTCCATGCCACTGGAATCAAGCTATCCTGGCTGATGTCGGCTGATAGCCAGAAACAGGTCCTGGTATGCTAGATTCCGGTCCAGGGAAGACATGGCTTGGCAGTTCGGGCTGGACTGTTCCCATGAGGCACAGCGTCAAGACTGATTTGCATATGACCATGTCTGAACTGGGGTGGTGAGCAAAATAACAATGGATTAAACCCAGATCTGTGACTGGGGGCGAATGTTTTGCCATTGTGCAACATTCCGTCTATCAATTGTTGTTTTTGCATTTGTCACCCCTAGTGGGACGGGTATGCTCAGAGGTGAGTCCTGTGCTCTCCATGCCACTGGAATCAAGCTATTCTGGCTGATGACGGCTGATAGCCAGAAACCGGTCCTAGGATGCTTGATGCCGGTCAAGGGAAGACATGGCTTGGCAGTTCTGAACACGGCTGTAAAGAAGCCACGGTAAATTGCTGCTACATTTAGCACACCATGGACACAGGGTGTCACTTTTAAAATTTCAATGTTGTCGTCAGTAGGTCGCCTATTTAGGTTCCTACTGTCGAAGGAGGGTCGCAGACTTACACCTGAACGCATAGCTGCTATTACTAATATGCCTGTTCATAAGACCCAACACGAGGTACGTTAGTTTATAGGTATAACTTCATATTGTCTGAATTGCATACCTAATTACTCCCTACTAACAAAACCCCTTCTTTACCTGACCATCAAAGATGTGCATGAACCCCTGTCTTGGCCACCTGCGTGCCAGCAAGCTTTTGAGCAATTAAAGGTTGCGCTTTGCTCTGCTCATGTGCTTGGTACTCCTGACTACCAGAAGCCTTTTGTACTCAATGTACATGAGGCGGACGGTTATGCGCTTTCTGTTCCATCACATGGTTTTGGTGGTAAGCAGAGACCCTGTGCTTACTTGTCTGCTATTCTGTAAAATGTCGCCAGAGCGCTACCGAGCTGCCTGAGAGCTGCCGTTGTGGCGGCAGTTTCTATCAGACAATCGGCAGGACTCTGATACTGACCTCACAGTGATGGTACCTCACGCTGTGGACATGCTCTTGAACAAGATGAAGACGCAGTACCTCACCAGTGCGCATCTAACCGGATATGAGCTGACCTTATTTGCTCCACACATTGCCATTAAACGATCCACTACTTTGAACCTAGCCACGTTACTACCCCTCCCTTCGAAAGAAAAGTTCAGTGATGTCCATGATTTTATTTCGGACTGAGGAAGAAACAAAGGTACGGGTAGACATGACTGATGTTCCCTTATCTGACCCCCAAGTGAAAACATTATGTTGATGGCTCTTGTTTCCAACTGCTGGATGGCACTACTACTGCAGCCTACACAATCACCATGTTATACACTATAGTTGAGACATCTCGTATTCCATATCAGTCGGCCCAAGCTGCAGAGTTAGGTGCCCTCCTTAGGGCCTGTGAGTTGAGTGAGGGACTGGCTGTTAATGTCTAGACAGACAGCCAGTACGCTTTTGTGGTGGACCACAATTTTGGGCACCTCTGGGCAGAGAGAGGGTTCTTGACCTCACAGGGACAGTAAATACAGAACAGCCTATTGATATATAGATTGCTGTCCACATTGACACTTCCTACTAAGTCAGCAATAGTGAAATGCAGCACTCATTAAGCCATTACAGATGATGTTGGGAGGAGAAATGCTTTCGCAGACCAGACAGCTAAGGAGACAGCTCGATCGAAGATGAAAAAGATGTTTGTGGCGGGTTCCAGGCGATAGAATGTTTGAGGACACATTGGAAAACATTAGGGAGATTCAGAGAGAGGCGACTGTAGATGAACTGACAATATTTCATCGAAATGGAACGGGTAAATAACCTGAAATATGTACTAGTGGTAGTTTGTGCATTCCGTTTATGGATTGAGGCTTACCCCACCAAAGAGAATACGGCCATGGCGACGGTGAAGGCACTCTTAAAGGAGCACTTCCCACGCTATGGATTGCCACATGTGATATGGAGTGCCAATTGAAGTCACTTTAACACAAAAGTCGTTGATATGGTGTGTATGGGCTTACAAATTAAGCAAAAGTTTCATGCTGCGAACCACCCCCAGTCAGCAAGCCTGGTTGAGAAGTACAATGGTACTCTCATACTGAAATTAGCGAAAATCCAAGAGAGCACATGGTTGCTATGGCCAGATGCGTTGCCTTTGGTGTTATTGTCGACGAGAGTAACAGCACATTCTAGAACAGGATTACCCCCCTACGAGGTGGTCTTTGTTCGCCCTGCTAATGTCTGGGGCGTCCCAAGACCCAAACGCTTCTCTGAGATAGAGTAACCCCTGTTGATTGATTACTTGTATGAATTGTCTAACGAGCTCCGTTTTGTTCACCAACAGATTCAAGCCACACTGCAATAATAATAATAATAATAATACTGTCTTTTATAGAGCGCGAACCGCTACCTCCTAAGAGGTGTCCCGGCGCTATAGCGACTAGTGGTGCGTCAGGCAGCCTACGTAACACAGAGAGTCCAAGAGGCTACTCCTGGTTAAAAAGCAAGGTTTTGACTGCCCTCCTAATAATGGTTTCAGAAGTGATTTGTCGCAATGCGTTTGGCAAGGCATTCCAAAGCATAGCAGCCTTAAGCGAAAAGGATCTGCCCCCTAACCGATCTTTCCTAAGTCGAGGGGTGCGTAACAGGTTCAGGGAACCTGAACGGAGAGAACAAGGCTGCTCATAAGCGCCAAGTCTCTGCTTCAGATAGCAAGGGCAGGATCCGTGGAATGCCCGAAAGGCTAGGGTAAGGGCCTTGAATTCATTTCTACTATTAACTGTCAGCCAATGCAATTCTTTGAGATGTGGAGAGATGTGCTGCTTGAATGGGACATGTTTAATCAATCTCGCTGCCGCATTCTGGACCATCTGCAATTTCTTTATCTGGTACATTGGGAGGCCCAAATACATGCCATTCGCATAATCCAGGCGGGAGGTAACTGTGGCAACCAGTACCAGAGAGGCCCGGGCACCATCTGCAGCCCGGATGCTGGGTGATGATAAAGAATTTTCATTGACAGAACAGTTTGGAGCCCAGGTGGAATGGGCCAGCCCAGGTGTTGCTTGCCACTCATACAGCCATCAAGCTAGAAGGCCGGAAGAACTGGGTGCATGCTTCCCATGTGAAAAAGGTCCCTCTATCACTTCCGTATGATGCCTGGGTGCGTGAAGGCATCTCCGATCAGGAAGGGGAGCTAGTGCCCTGCTTCATTCCTTTCTTTGACGCCCAGTGAAGGGGGGCACAGACGGACGAGGAGAGCGACGAGGTCCTATTCGAGGCGATTCCCCCTGAGATAAGGGCCGCCCCAGATGCTACCGCTTCTGGCGTATAACAATCTGAGTCTCGATGCCCAACTGAGCCTGAATACTTGCCTCTTTTTGTTGATGAAGAAGTGCCTGGGTGTGTCAAGTACAATCTACGGTCCCGAGTGAAGGACAGTGTGCCAGTAGGACAGTCCAGGAGTTAGGGACGGACTTGAGCTTAGGGTGTGGGTGCTATGTCCCAGGCGCCTGCCTTAGATTAGAGTGAACTACACTGGAGCACTGCCCTGAATACTGGACAGGTTGTTGAGGGTATTTGCCCAGGAGGGAGGGTGCCCTATCCTGAAAGAAGAGGATTTGTTTCTCAGCAAGGGCCACAATTGTTTTCCAGCAACAGTTGCGATCGTGCAGCTCCTCCGTGAGAGAGTTGTTGATGAACAATAGGAGCCTGCCAGTGAGGCTCTGAATGAAACTGGTCGAAGAGTACCCCTCTGGTTGGTTGTATTTTTAAGGCTCCAATTCCTAAAGTACTTTTTATGTACGCATTTGGTCGTACAATAATTAGGGAGGAGCAGCCTTTAGTGGCTTCTCCAATGCAGCATAGTAGTCCTGGGTGGTCCAGTTTTTCTACAGGGAGTAGGGTAGTGGTGGTGGTGTTCATTCTCTTGGTGACGATAACACTGTTTGGGGTAGTCTGGTACTTAGAGGAACAACACCCTGTGCATACTCTGCTAGGGACTACCCCAGCTCCAGTTGAGCATTTGTTTATTACATTGTCCCCGCTTAAAGAAAGACATAGACAGACTTATACCCAGAATGCATTTATCCAGATGCTCCACCAGGTACACAGCACCACTAATGCCACAAAGTGTTGGGTGTGTGTGGGCTACTCCCCACAGTTATGCATAAAAATAACTTACTGGTGTCGTTGCCATTATCATATTTAGGCAGCTGTGAAGCCTGGTTTCAACTGCTTTCTATGGTATACATGCATTACTATGCAGATGCAATGAAAATGACACAGGCTGATTATGAGGCGTTTTTTAGAATATGTAGTGATACATCAGGGATACACACCTGGGGCAGATGGAAAGGAGGGAACCCTGCATCATGACGCATGTATGCATGTATTTACAACTCATGAAAATGTCACTTGGTTGCAAAATGAAGTGCCAGACTTCCAAGGATTCAATGTCACTGAATACTTTAAATGTTTCCAGGAGCGTAATATTACTGAAGACAAAGACAGCACATTGGCTCCTAGGTGATTTGCAAATCAGAACCTGCAAAAGCTATAATTATTTGGGTCTCAGGCTTTCGGAAGGGGCCAAACCATCAGCCCATTTGAAACATTTAAGAAGTAAGGGGGCCGGCATTATCAGTAGCCTGAGAAGTCTCAATCGAAGACTACACAGCCCGACTGCTGAACCTATCCTGGAAGTCTTAAAAGTAGTGCCCTCCATTAACTACGGCCACCTAATCTTTCCTGGTGCTCTCACTAATTTCCTTATGAGCCACCAAATCTCGGTATACAAGAAAGTATTAGGCATCCCACGGCAGGCCAGGAGAGCAAGGGTAAGGCTGGAGCTGGGACTCACCAGACCGGACATTACCTGCTATGGGGACATTTTAAAATATTACATTAGTACCTTGCGAGCTCCAGCAACATCATTGAAAGCGCAAATTAAAATAATCTTCGAAGAAGATGGATCCCCATGGCAGGTGCAGTTGACAGCAGCCACAAAATTGTTAGAAAAAGATGTGCAAAACTTGCACAACTCAAACATTCCAGGTGCTGCATGGAAACAATAAGTGAATAGGCAGGCCAAGAAAATATCACTTGAAAGAGATTTGGAAAGCTTACACCATCAATCCAGTCTCTCATCACTGGACGCCTCCTACATAGTGCAAAATCACAGCCTTATTTCGAACAAGCACTGACAGTCCCGGCCCGGAAAAAATCACTTATATGAGACTTCTTGCATTGCCCATTGTGGACTTAAATCAAGGTTGGGCCCGGCAGGACAATTTAGCCGCATGTCATCTCTGTAATTACCATCAGGAATCCTGGCTCCATCTGCTGTGGTGTTGTCCCAAGTAAGCCAGCGAGAGGCACCGACTAGTTCTTTCAATTTGCAGAGCTCAAGGTCTTGTACAATACAGAGAAGTCTCAGACTTGTGTTTCTCCGCTAAAATAGTTCAAAACAGTCGCACGGCTGGGATAGTTTACAGAATCAATTTGAGCTGCACTGACGCTGGAAATAGAGTTACAAAAAGAAACCAGTCAGCTAGCAAGCAAGAGAGACTTTGACAAACCTCCCTTCTAAGTCTAATGCATTTGCACTTGTATTTTATTTCCAGATTTTGATATTTGTTTTTAAGGTTTTATGCCCCACTAGATTGTAGTAACATGCGTGGGATTTTAATAATGATAGTATATTGTAACAATTTTAAGTAATTGAACAATAAAGCTTAATAATAATACTGAAGACAAAGCTGTGCCCGTCCCTGTGATAAATGCAACAGCTAGTTTTTGTGTTCAAGGGTTAGGGAATGTTTCAGTAGGACAGAGTCATTGTAACTACACATATCGATTGAAACTACCAGTAGTCCACTCTTGCTTACACCCCTGAATGTATATTTCATCCGTGGGGAACAAGCTTATACTTGGCTTCCTAGAGGATGGTTTATATTGCACTGTCCGATTATCACAAAGATCATAAATTGCACCGTAGGGATCTTCATGTGCATCGAGTTAAGAGAGTTGTTAATCCAGATGATATTGATCAAACAGATACCTTCCTACAGCAATTCACTGATATAATGAAGAGTATTCTACCGTTTTGGGGCTCCATGTTCAATAGCGCAACATTTGTCGCCTTGCAAGAGTAGTTGAGGGTGTCATCAATACTACTGCCTGTATACTAACTAATATTAGAGTGGAGCTCCAAGGTACGAGGCTCGTTTCGCTTCAAAATCGGATGGTTGTAGACGTCATCCTAGCTGATAGGGGTTGAGCTTGCCACGTCATCGGTAGCAGCTGTTGTGTTTACATACCAGATAGTGCGTAGACTGTATATTCTGCAATATAGTTCGTGGTCCCTCACAGGGTGGCTCTGAGGTCTAATGGCTTCGTGGGGTTGGAAGATATTTCTTGTCCTTCTAGCCATCGCAGGAGTCATATTTACCTGTTGTTTGTGCATCAATTGCCTCCCAGCCTGTTGCACCTATTGTGTGAGTAAACTCACCCCTAACATTACACTTCCCAACAGGATAATAAGATTTCCCCTATGATGATGCAAGAAATACAGTCCATTATGCTCCTTGATGAGGGGAATCTTTGAATATTAAATGAATTTGTTTGATGCTTGCATTTTGCTCTGTTTTGCTTTGCAATATAAATGACTATGCAATTCCTCCCCTCCCACTTAGAAATGTATTTCCCTGCCATATAGCAATAAAGCTTTTAGCCACATATGCTAAAAGGAGGGTCTGTTAAGTTTGAAATTCCCCTCTCAACATAATGCACATGTTTATGCTATATTAGATTAGCAATATGTGGCTAGATGTCATTTGTGTTTACGTTATGCAACTCACTGAGTTATTCCCATAACATGTAAGCTTTCGTTAGCCTGTGTGACTCCATTTTGTATTTCCTAATCCGGATTAGACTGCTTGGACTGTGCTCTTACTAGGCCTTAGTATTCAGAATTGCCTGCCTCAGCAGAACACTGTACTTCGTTATTATTTCCTTTCTCGTTCAAGGCTGCTACCTGACTTGCTAACGAGCAATTATTCTGCTGCTGCATTCCATTCTCAATGTGTAACTCTGCTCCCACGTTAGGAGACGCTGAGACATCACACAGTGGCCTTGGACTACTGATAGAATGTACCCATCTGGCAGGTGTTAGCTCATCTCTCTGCCTCCTTTGTCGATGCCCGGCTCAGGCCAGTAGTTTTCCACTAGAGGCGTGGCCGAAGTCTCGAAAAGGGGTTTATCATGTATTAGCAAATGTTAGGGAGTCAGTCCCCTTGGCAGACATCTTAGGGTGAAGGTCTGATGGGACTCCTCTGCAGAATATACGCTGAATAAACGTAGGTTTGTATTTTCTACTGGCTGACCGACTCTTCATTTTGGGAAGGCATAGCAGGTGTTTGTAAGTAACCCGCATGGCCCTAGAGGGCCCGACCTATCCTCACAAGAAATTTAGCTTCATTTCAGGACACAGTGGTCAGTCTATTAAATACTGTGCTATTGCAACAAGGGCAGGAGGGATGTGATTTTGACATGAGGACAAATGGATGTGGACAGTGAACTTGGAGGGTTTGGTTTATTGTCATTTTCAGGTGCATCTTTAGTTAGTGGTTTTTCTATGTCTGTGTCCATATGGTGCTCCATTCAGCATTCAGAAGTATGACACATTTCTGTATCAGTGAATATCCTTGCCTCCACATGGTGAGAATGAAGCCACAAATGTTGGTAATGTTGTGGGCATCAATGCTCAGTCATCCTTAAGTGAATCTTTTTCATTTGCTACCACAAAATCACTTTGACGTGGTATGTTGACTTGCCCCCTCCCCCTTTCTTGCTTGCACGCAACTTTTATTTTCACTGGTGCTAATGTGGTACGTCAATCCTTGAGGGTGGCAACAGGTCTGATTCTTGGAGAATCTGAGGGGCTTATTTACAGGTCCCTTGCGCCGCCAGAGCGTCACTTTTAATATGGTTAAAAAGTAATATACTGACTCCACAAGGGGTTTGTAAATAAACCCCAGAGTTCTTATTGTTATGTTATGTTATGTTATGTTATATAGTCTTATATAGTGCACAGCTGCTCCAGCAAAGGAGCGTTCTCAAGAAAAGCAGTTCAGACAGAGACCTGCTAATGTTGCCATTGGGTGTGTCCCTGTAGTCCCTTAGACCCAGATTTAATACCGTTTTGCATCAGGGTTATGGCACAACCCTAACAAAAAATCCTTTTTGGAATTTACTAAGCCAGGCAAAGCAACTGTGCATGATTTAGTAAACACAAAGTAATGCAAGGCAGCTCATAGAGCTACCTTGCGTTACTTTGCATCAGGGAGGTGTCCATGTATGGCGTATGGGCACGCCCATGCATTCAACCATGGATTTTGACACAATCCCAGATTTATTAAGGGGAGTAAGCCTGCCATTGCACCAAAAAGAACACCCTCCTGAAGCAGACGCAATAAGGAGATAGATTTCTCCTCATTACTTCCTCTTTCTGTGCGTGATGCATTCTGGAATACACATAGAAAGAGGTAATTGCGGCTAAGAATAGTTTTTGTGCTGGAAGGTATCAGTTCTTGATAAAATAAACCCAGCCTGTAACCTATGGTGCAAGTGTGCCTGCTTCGGCGGCGTCAACACACAGTGGACTAGCAGAACTGTACCATATCTTAGTAGATATGGTGCATTTCTGTTATTTCCTTTTCACACAACACAGCGCACCAACTTTGCCTTCTGCCCTGGGTTGATTGATTTTTTTTAATATGCCTCTATGAGTTTATTATAGAGTTTATGCAATTGGCTTATTAATGAGCTTCACACATTTTACAACCATCTACAGCCATTTACAACCATCTACAGCTCAGCTCAAGAATTCTCCTCAGTGTCATTAGCCTACCATTGTGAAGATGTGGTTTTGCAAATTTCAAACCCAATGTAGATTGCAAAGTCCTTGAACCCTCTTTCCTGAACAGAGCACCATTGTCAGATGTTATTGTTTAAGTTGTGTGAACTTGTAAGAATGGATCGTGCACTACTTGTTTTTCTACGGTTTCAATCGTTTGTCGTGCATCAGTGATCTTGAGGTAGCAGTGCCAAAGGCTCTTGGACTGTGCACAGATTTTATGTGCTAAATTAAATCTGCGAAAGTCTTGTTCTTTTTATATCCTTTATTGCGATTTTTTTATGTAGTGTTGTTTTCACACTGGTAAGATTCTTCTTAATACTTTTTGCATAACGATTAGTTGTTCAACTACATTATCCATAATGCATTATACTCCTTGTTTGGTTTTGAGTCACAATTCTCCCAATGCATTTTGGCACGCTGTGCCTTCATCAGGGGATACTTAAACAAAAAATACCTTCCTATTAGTGTTTGGCGTGAAGAAAACTTATATACCACCATCTTTTTGTGGGTTTAGTACCGGTGAGCTAGCTTCTCTACTCTCTTCGTGTGAAGTGTTATTCGTGTGCCTTATGAAATGCGCCGGTGTGTTAAGTATTTACCACAATTCTACCATTAAATTGCGTATAGAGCGTGCTGTTAGATACCCATTAAAGTTTCCACTATGCTACAGTAAATGTTAACGTGCTGTATCAATCATCTCTATACGTGCCTGCGTTCTGATGTTTGCCCCGTTTTTATGCTTCGTTATCATAGCGTGCTTAGTTTTATCAATGTGTGTGACATTAATATCAAAGGACGCGCTTACCGAGTCCTCTATGATGCCGCGCTTTCCTTTTCTCCTATGCTCCGTTGTTGGTGAACGCTGGGACTTCTCTAACGGTTACGCCGAACGTGTGAAGTGTGGTGTTTAGTAACTCTTGCCGGCCATATTTAAAGGGGCCCTGCGTTCGTTGTTAATGGAAGTGTGTTAGTGCGTAAAGTTATGTGTAAAAAAACGGAAATATTGTGCGTGTTTCTTTCCTATGTATCTATGGTTACCAAAACATAATAGTACATGACATTTACTGAGTATTGTATATCCAGAAAAAATAAACGTAAGTGTACGCCTATATTAAAACAATAGTTGTGAACAATTCATTCAGCTACACAATCAACCAGATTTCTATGTAAATACTGTTTAGGTTCTAGCTAGAGATAACACATAAGTTCAACCCTTTCATTTAACTGAGGTACTGGGTTTTTAAGAACCGGCACAGAACCGGTATGAAAGAAGTCGCCGATTGGATGAAACAAAGCCGTCTGAAACTGAACTCAGACAAAACAGAAGTCCTCATCTTAGGTACATCCCCATCTGCATGGGACGACTCCTGGTGGCCGGAAGCCCTCGGAAAAGCACCCATCCCGACAGACCACGCACGGAACCTTGGCGTCATCTTGGATTCTTCACTCTCAATGAACAGACAAGTCAGCGCCGTATCCTCTTCCTGCTTTAACATTCTTCGCATGCTCAGAAAAACATTTCGCTGGATCCCCTCCGAAACAAGGAAAACAGTCACCCACGCTCTAATCACGAGCCGACTGGACTACGGAAACACCCTCTACGCAGGTACCACCGCTAAACTCCAGAAGAAACTACAACGAATCCAAAACGCCTCAGCCAGGCTCATATTAGACATCCCACGCAACGAACACATCTCTGGTCACCTTAAAGACCTCCACTGGCTGCCCGTCAATAAGAGGATCACTTTCCGACTGCTTACCCACGCACACAAATCACTCTACGACATCGGACCAGATTGCCTCAACTCCCGACTGTCCTTCTACACCCCCTCCCGCCAACTTCGCTCTTCCAGCCAAGCCTTCGCCACTGTACCTCGCATCAACAAGACCACCATGGGAGGCAGATCCTTTTCATACCTGGCTGCCAAAACATGGAACTCACTCCCCGCTTACCTTCGCCTCACCCAGAATCACCTAGCGTTCAGAAAGCAGCTTAAAACGTGGATATTTGACAAATAATCCTCCTCCCCTTCCTAAGCGCCTTGAAACCCTCTGGGTATGTAGTGCGCTATACAAATTTTATGACTTGAACCGGTAACCCAGCGGTGTCAGGTTACACCCAGAGACCTCGAGTTCTTCCTGATTTAGACCACAGAAACTCAGAGTCTTCTAGGTGAAGTCAAGGATCGATTTTATTGGCTGCAACCAAGGTAACAAGTGTCCTAGAAGTACAACACACGGGGAAGTATATTCTCAGGAGACTGCTCGAATTTACAAAGTCAGGCTTCTCTCTTTATACAGAATATTCAGCTTCAGGCAAACATTCTTCGAATTTGTAGTATGTCATTTACAGTTATTGGTTACAAAAGAAAAAGCAGAGTCATGATGACATGTACATATTTCACGTCGTGCTGCTCATAACAAATCACCCGGCGAGGCCCAACATTTCATCAGATATCGGTGGACCCCCAATAAAACAGGCACCTCCCCACCATAAAGTAAGTGAAGCAAAAGAGTAGAGACAGATGTGAGCAAGATACGGCAGGTGTGCGCGCTGAAATGGTTTTATGGCTTGATGAGCCTTGATGCTATCTTGCTCGGCCACTGGGAGGGGAACTGACCTAATGAGTTCGGCCTGGGGCAATGGTTCCAACTTGCACAGGTCATAGGAAAGTCGATTAAGGAGTATGTGTCCCTGTGGAATTGAATTCAGCTGGATTAAATCTTCGAACAGAATCCACGACCGGGGAGATTCTGAGCGCAAAGACAAGCAAGGGGAATACATTTACCTCTAACATAGGATGTGAATAAGGGCATCGCAACTTCGCGTTGACCACATATATATTTGAAGAAAACCAACCAGTTTATTTTAATCAAGGAGATCCATTTATTATCATATATTGTGAAGATTTGTCCAAAAGATAAGCCTTGGAACGCGTAAATCCGAGACGCAATTTGAACCATTCTTGCCCTGAAGAAGTCCTATCGGACGAAACGCGTTGGCTACTTGCATGACTACTTGTATGCGAAGATTTGGAATAAACAAGAAAGAAAATTCTATGGCCGACTGACATCGTTAATTTGAATAATATTGTTAATACTGTACAGTGTATGGTGTGCTGAACCACTGTGTTGCATTGCATATAGTGCCTTTTGGCATTAGCTTGGGAAGCCTAGGGGTATATGGCTTCAGGTTTCTGGCACCCACAAACCAAACTAGACCAGAAGAAAGTGGTTGTAGTGCAGTCAATCTTTTACCCAATACCCCTGTTCTAGTTGCGAATGGCTTAAGGCCTATGTAAAGGGCAACACATAAATGGGAGCCAAGGGTTCAGAACGCAAATGACGATTTCGAGGTAAAATCGTCACTCGAATATGCTGAAAATATAGGTACATTGTGTGCTCGTCATTCTCGGTCTTTTGATACAAAATTCGTCATGTTTCGACGAAGTTTTAATTCTCGAGTCCAGAACGATTACACGAATCCAGAATTTTCAGAACCACAACACGAATCCAGAATTTTCAGAACCACAAACCCTCCTTTTGCCCTTACATAGGCAATTAATCTATCCTCATGTTAGTCTGAGTCCAGATCTATATTCCTAAAGTCATTGAGATGTTGCTGTAACATCATTCTAGTACTTAGTTCATCTCTTAACACAGGCTTCCTTACACATGATGTAACACAGAGGCCACATATTGCAGGAGCACACTGTATGCACAGACAGAACAGGAAAAGAATGGCTAAGACCATCCCAATGACCATCAGAATTTTCCATCCCCAGGCGGATATCATTTCCCGGAACCATCCCATTAATGACCAATCTCCTTTATCCACATGAATAGATTCGGAAATCTTATGTAGTTTGGAGATGGCCTGGTACACTGTTGGAGCGTTATCTGGGATAAAAACGCAGCAACTCGATTGGATCAATCTGCATACCCCACCTCGGTCTGCAAGTATGACATCTAACGCGACCCTGTTCTGAAGGGTCATAAGTCGATCCGACTGGAGCTCAGCAGTCAAGTTACTAAGGGCACCAGCAGTTTCAATCACGGTAGACTCAACTACCCTTGTTAATTGCCTTATGTTTCTGCTGTTAGCCATGGATCCCCAGAACGGCAGAAAACCCTTTGCAAAGTCCCCAAATTCTTGACCTGCAGTGTCCTCTTCACTCAAGACACCTCTAACGATCCTTGTCCTGTGGTAGTCTGCCGCTGCTGTGTAGGTGGGAGGCAACAGGAAGGAAACAAAACATGAGCCCGAAAAATCAGGGGGCAACCATGTATAGGCTCTATCATGGCAGATGAAATAGGTACCCTTAGCTGCTAAAAACGCAGGGGAAGTCTGAGATCCAAACACATACGTTTCAGTACAGACACTCTTCCCTAACTGAGCCCTGGGATTCGTGCCATTGCCTTGCAGACACAGATGACCCTGATGGGGTACAATCCAAATCGGGGAAGATCTCTTAGCTTGCTGTTTCTCACTCAGAGTAGCTCCATATCCAGTCATGTTCCATCCCATGTAGACTAGTGTCTCATCTCTAGGGATAGTCTCATAAGAAATACCTTCCTTAATCATGTCGACTATACCCTTGACTAGAGCACTTTTTCTAGGATTGTCTGTTACAGAACGTAGGGGGGAGATTTCGTGTGCATATATGAACATTGTCCTATATGCCCATACAGAACCATTGTGACTGAATGGCAGGACCAGATAAGGGATACCTTTATCCGTTGTGTGAGGCATAAGACCGCACACCCAACAGTTAGTCGTGTTCATTACAAGTTGGTGTTGGTGTAATAACTGAACAAAGGAGTTATTGATGAGCTCCAATCTCCTATTTGATTTGTGGTCAGGCAGAGGGTGGAAAGAATGAGAGGAAACAGTAGGAGGAGGTATGGGTGATGCAGTGGGTGCAAATGTTACACGAAAAGAGAATAAAACATAACTTATCAAAAATATCATTACGCTGAATAGCATAAAAATACACAATATTATAAAACTTTTCTTTGTCATCACGTTACATAATTTCGAGTTCGTTCGTTTGGCAGGTCTCTCCACATCGGGAAACTCCATCCTCTCTAAAGTGCTGCCCGCGGTGGGAGGTTGCCTCTGCTAAGGGATGCTTCTGTCAGTCCAGGGCAACTCCCTTGGACCAACCAGAACTACCGACCTAACGTCGTTAGCTGCACCCTAAAGACTTTAATCAACCGCGGCCCTAGCAGCGGAACCCGGATGGCGGTTCGAAAAACAAAAATAAGCACGTTTCTTACATGGGAGAGCTGCACTTTCAAAAATAGTACTTGGGAGGAAAAAGAAATATCTTTTTATTGGTCCATGGATCTTAGTCTCAAATTGCAAAAGAAATTTGTTTTATTAGTTTGTTTTTCTCGGTCTCAAATTATATCGTTGTTTTCCAGGTATTGTCTGATCCTGGAACAAACGGTCAGGCTCTGTAGTGTTCACTCGCTTGGATGGTGGCACAGCCTTGTGCAAAATGTTCTCGTTTTCTCGTTCAGAGTCACTTCCTTTTACATGCAAATCATTAAAAGGGACTGCATGTGGCACGGTATCAGGTTCTGGGTCAGCGACACCCTTCTGGACCCACTGGTCATAAGGCAGAGGAAAAGGGATTTTCTTACAATGGATCCCATGGACCCAGTTGGCCTTCCCCTCCACCCGAACGGCTGACCTTGTAGAAAGAAGGACGAGGTGAGGCCCGGGCCACCTGGGCTGGTCGTTCTTCGTTCTTTGAAAGTTTCTAACAAGAATCCAGGAACCAGGGTCAATGGCGTGACCCGGAGTCTCAGAGACCGGAGGCAGGGTGTTGTGGACCTGTTGATGCAAAACACGCAATTTAGCCGTCAATTCATACAGATAATTAAGCAAAATAGGGTGTTCAAGCTCGCTGAACTTAGTGGGTCTAGGCACTCCCCATATGTTGGCTGGCCGGCCAAAAACTATCTCATATGGACCCAGTTTCACTCGTGAATGCACAGTCATTCTGGTGGACAAGAGTGCTAAGGGTAGAGCGTCAGGCCATTTAAGACCTGTGCTCGCTTGGATTTTGGCCAGTTTAAGTTTTAAAGTGCCGTTGTAGCATTCTACTAATCCAGCTGATTGGGGGTGATTTGCAGCGTGGAACTTTTGCCGTATACCTAGCCCTTCACACACTCTCTTCATCACACGACCCACAAATTCACTTCTGTTATCGGACCAGACCATTCTAGGCATTCCAAACCTGGGGAAGTACTCTTTCACAAGGGCTTTTGCTGTGGACAAGGCAGTATTGTCTTTTAGGGGATAGGCTTCTACCCATCTTGAAAAAGCACAAACAACAACGAGTACGTATTTTAAGTTGTTGCACCTCTCCATGTGGATGAAATCTAGCTGCAAAACCTCGAATGGATACGTAGGAGGCGCAAAATGACCAGCTGGAGTTGGGGTTCCCCTACCAGGATTGTGCTTCAGACATACCATGCAATTCTTGACAACATTCTCTGCACACTTGGGAATCCCTTAATTCTTCCACACTGGGGCCAACAACTCGCAAATCCCTTTCATGTTGATATGAGCCATTCCATGAGCCATTGTAACCACTGCAAGCACATATGCATCGGGTAACAACCATCTCTGATGCTCTGTCAATTCAATCCAACAACCATTCGCATCCATTCTACCTGTACTTTCTCTCCACGTGCTCAACTCTTTCTCTGTGGCCTCAGCTTGGATGGACTTCACACTCTCTATCGTGTCCTCACATATTCCAACATCACCAGTCCATCTTGCAGGGCCTGCAACATACATTAGGCTCATTACATTCTTTGCCGTTTCTTTCGCGATCTCATCAGCAAATGCATTTCCACGACCAACATCATCAGTCACCTTCTTGTGAGCACTACATTTCACAATCGCCATTTGCAGAGGCAAGGTCAGTGATTCAAGAAGCTCATTCACCAACTGACCATGCTGAATCTTAGCTCCATGCGAAGTCAGGAACCCACGTTCTCTCCACAATCGTCCAAAACTGTGAGCCACTCCGAACGCATACTGACTATCAGTGTAGACAGTCACTCTCATTCCTTTAGACAACACACATGCTCTCGTGAGTGCAATTAATTCTGCTGCTTGGGCTGAACCATGTGGCACTCGTGCGGTTTCAACAACTGTGTGCAAAGTCGTGACAGCATATGCGGCAGTCGCGTTACCATTCGGGAGCTTGAAGCATGAACCATCCACCCATAATGTACCATCACATTCAGCAAGAGGAGTATCGGATAGATCTACTCTCCCTTTCGTCTCTTCCTCTGTTCTAAGGAAACAATCGTGCTGTTCTGAAGCATCTGATTCCTCTGCAATTGGCAACAACGTAGCTAGATTTAAGGTACTGCACCTTTTTATGTGCACATGACTTGCTAACAGCGTCAATTCGTAACTTGACAACCGAGCACTAGTTAAGTGCTGTGTCTTAGTTCTATTTAACAACGTGTCTACTGCATGTGGGACCATCACGACCAGTGTATTATTCATTACTAGTCCAGCAGACTGTCGAATAGAAACAGCTGCTGCTGCTGTGGCTCTTAAACAACTTGGCAATGCTTTAGCTACCAGATCCAAAGTCGACGAAAAATAGGCGCATGGACGCTGCCTACCTCTAAATAACTGAGTCAACACAGACAATGCACAGCCCTCCTTCTCGTAGACATACAATGTGAAAGGCTTACTGTAGTTGGGGGTACCTAACACAGGAGCCGAACATAATGCTGTGCGCAATTCGAGAAAACTTTTCTGACACTCTTCAGACCAAGGAATGGGATTGGGTGTACTTTTACACGTTAATGCCACCAAGGGTTTGGCCAATAACGAAAAATTTGGAATCCACTGTCTACAGTACGATGTAATGCCCAAGAAAGCACGCACTTCTCTCTGTGTTCTTGGCACACTCAATTTCGCTATTGCCTGAATTCTTTCTGGGGTCAGTTTCCTAGGTAGGTCACTTCTTGTCGGCAATATTGCAGTTTGGAAAGTGACACCTTGTGATGTAAATCATACAGATGACGCAATAATGACAGCGTGGCCTTTTTACAAATTTCCTCAGTATCTGCAGCAATGAGCAAATCATCCACATACTGTACAAGAGTAGCACCTTTAGGTAAAACAATCGTATCAAGCTGTGTTTTTAGAGCTTGACTGTATATTGATGGACTTTCACAGTAGCCCTGAGGAGCGCGTTTAAAGCGGAAGCTGCGACCTCCTAAACTGAAGGAAAAAATATCCCTGCTCTCCTCAGCAATCGGGATGCTGAAGAAAGCATTCTTCAGGTCAATCACCGAAAACCAAGAGGCAGAGGCTGGAATCATAGTCAATAATGTGGTAATGTCGGGGACAACTGGAAATTGTGGCGCAACTATTTTATTCACCTCTCTAAGGTCAATCACGAATCTGTACACAGGTGGCTTAGAAGGGTCAGTTCGTTTTAAAACAGGCAGAACAGGACTATTGCAAATATTGCCTCGTGTTTCTTCAATCACATCCTTTTCAATCAATTCGTAAACGATCGCTAGCAAAGCTTTTTCACCCTCACTAGATATCCTATATTGTGGAATTCGTGGCATTTGAACATTGGCTTTCAATGTTACCACATATGGTGGTATTTCTAAAAGGCCCACATCATTAGGACCAGTAGCCCAAAGAATATCTGGAAGAAGCGACAATTCTGCTGGAAGTTTATCCCTCGACAAATACATGGGAGAGACCACTTTCTTACCTAAAGTAAGTTGTACTCCTGAAGGAGAACAGTACAAAGTTGCATACAATCTTTTTAATAAATCCAATCCCAGCAAGTTTTCACCACAACCTGTTGTCAAAATAAGGGGTGCTTCTAATTCACAAGGACCAACAGAAAGGGACAAAGGGTCAGAAATTGGATTTCTAACTGGAGCGCCAGAAAAACCTACAGAAACGTTCATTTCGCCAGACAAAGGTGCGCCAGGGAGTTTGGAGTGCATAATAGAACTCTTTGTAGCACCAGTATCCAACAGAAAAGTTTCTGACACACCTGATGTAATCACCTCAACGTAAGGTCCACTCTGATCTACTGGAACTGAAACAACTCCCTCTCTTTGTCTATGGCTGTCCTAGCAATCATTACCCTCCAAATACTCATTTTCTGTATAGTAATCATCAACATAGTATTGAGCTGTCCTATCAGATGCGTTGTTCTGCTGATCAAACCTATACATAGAATTTTGTGGTGGAAGGGGACGTGCGTTTTGGGGGACGTTTCCACGTCCTCTACCTCTAGGTGCTTGCTGAACACCACGACCTCTTACACCAGAAGCACCATTTGCACGCTGTAATAAAATAGGACAACTATACTTGAAATGACCCTCTTCTTTGCAATATGAACACTGGTTGGGGCCTACAGGGACACGTGGCTGAGTGTACTCGACTCTTTGCGAGTTCCTCTGATACTGTTGAGGCTGCTGGAAATTATTCTGATAATTATTCTGACCATTATTCTGATTACCACCACTACGTGGCGGATAGGCTTGCTGTAGCAAAACCTTCGTTTTCAGTTCTTTAGTTTTCTTTTCTGCTCTATCTTTCTTGTCCTTGTCTCTATTTTCATAATATTGTGCAGTAGCCAATATCTGGGCTGAAGATGAGACTGCCCAAGAACTTTCTGAATCCTTTAACTTTTTACACAATTCTGGAAGCAGATTGTGCACGAATTTATCGACAAACAATCTCTGACCACCTTCTGTGGTCATATCTTGACCGCTGCGGTCGACAAATGTTTCTTCGAACCTAGTGAAGAAATCTGAAACAGTTTCTTCTTTCTTCTGCTTGCATGCAGACAATTTATCCCAATTTTCACGTATTGCAGGCATTATCGTTTTCATGTAATCCACTATTTTACCAGGGAGTTCTGCTATCAAAGGCTCAGGCTTAGCACCACCAACTTGTCGGGCGTCAGCAGCGGCAATATTAGCCCACGAGTCACCTAACTCCTGATCATGATATATATGACGAATTTTACCCCATAAAGGCTGTGGAACAACATTCCCAAATAACATATCGATATCGGCTAAATTCATTATACATGACCCAGCAGTTTGTGACAACTCTTTGTAATACCCTGCAAGATTTTTACGCGGATCAGGTAATGTCTGTTTGAGTGCTAAAACTTCAGCTCGCTTCCATGGGACATGTACCCATACACGCTGAAAGTGTGGCAGAATAGGTGGGTTAGCAGTAGTGTCACCCTCTCTCCATTGTGGGGGAACTTCTCTCATAGGGTATTGTCGCGCCTTTTTCCTACTAGATGCACCAGGCTCATATTGTGACCCAGAACTGCTTCCCTTACTCCGATATGATAACAATATTTCAACCGCTTTCTCTACATCAGGACCTACAATCATGTCTTCTCCAAATTTGAACTGTACACGACACAACTCTTGCGGGTTGCATTCCAGATCATTGTCTTCCAAATCCTCACAAAGAAAAACACACATCTGTTCGAAAACATATCTCTGCGTCGGTGCTTCCCATTGATGGAAGACTTCCATGACAGACTCTACATCATATTTTACAGTGTCCATAACCCATTTCCGTGCTAAACTATTTAGTGAGTCTCTCTCTTGATAGTCAGGCAGTCGACTTCGCAACTGTCTTCGTCCCATGTTAGGGGTCGTAGTAGGCGACCCGAAAAGAGGTAAAAGAAGGTTAGTAACAGTGCTGGCCATTTTCTGCCGAATGGAAGGTGAAACTGAAGGAAGAACGGATGGAAAAACGGGGTGGGATAAGGCAGGGGCAGAGATAATAGCAGAGGAGGCATCAGGGGAAATAGAAGGAGCACTAGGCAAAATCGTAGAGGGAGCATTAGGAGAAGTAAAAAGTACAGTAGGCAAAATCGTAGAAAGCGCAGGTGAAGCAGATGTGGTTGGTGGGCCTGGAGCAGGCTGCACCATAGAGACAGGAATCAGCTGGAGAACAGCTGGTGGGTGCTGTGGAGGTACAGGAGGCGTAGGTTGCACAACTAAAGGTTGCGGGGGTGCCGTGGCATTTTGCGCATAGGGGGGTGGCGAACTTAGTAAATGCGACATTAATGGGTCTTTTTCACGCTCTTTTGCTGCCTCTTGCTGAAGAGACGGCAAAACTGGATAGCATTTGTCCATTGCCATTTTACGTTGCCTGTGCAACTGCTCACTCATCTGCTCTTCTTCATTGTCTTTAAACTGTATAGCAGCTTGCATTACTGAGAGTCCCTCTTCTCTTTTATTTTTCTTAGCTAATTTGATTTCCTTTTGTTTGGCTTCTATAACGCCATAAGCGGAAAGAGTCAAACATCGCCGGCCGGGCTTTCTTTTTAAAGAGTTTAACTTCAAGGTTGTCTAAGATTTCGGTATCAAAACTACCATATTGGGGCCATTTTAAAACACCATCTTTCCTGGTGTATTTAATCCACACTTCGTTGTATGTGATGGGGCCTACCCCATGTTTCACACATAGCTCGTAAGTCGGAGTTCCAACCGGAGGAACCGGACATGAGTCCTCCAATCGGGAGTCCCTATTATTATAACCAAGACAAAACAAATTTCCAAGTCTAAGGCTAGGCATCTTCGCTCTCTAGTCTAGTTCCAAACTTCAAAGGATTATCGATTATGATATTTTTCGTGAATACACGAATCCTTCGGTTTTGGTGCTTGCAAGTACCAACAAATTATCCCAAAGGATACCCAAGACTAAGACCAACTAAGGACTGGGAGACGCTCCACTTATACTTAACTGAAATATCGATGACGTCACCAGAAGACTCGTCTTAGTGTTTCGCTCTACCAAACTTCAAGGGTCCAAATCAGGGCGATAGCCAGGGCAGCAGTCCTCTGTAGCCGTTGGGAAGCGGGGAACCTCGCAGCAAAGACCTTCGGACCACGTTGACATGCAGGGGTCGATGAGGTGGTTGGCCGTCCTCCGAAATTTTCACACGAAGCTCCTCACGAACCTCTGGCTGGGCTGGTACCACTGGAATCGCCCCAAACATTGGGCGCCAGCTGAGGTACTGGGTTTTTAAGAACCGGCACAGAACCGGATTCCCAGCGGTGTCAGGGTACACCCAGAGACCTCGAGTTCTTCCTGATTTAGACCACAGAAACTCAGAGTCTTCTAGGTGAAGTCAAGGATCGATTTTATTGGCTGCAACCAAGGTAACAAGTGTCCTAGAAGTACAACACACGGGGAAGTATATTCTCAGGAGACTGCTCGAATTTACAAAGTCAGGCTTCTCTCTTTATACAGAATATTCAGCTTCAGGCAAACATTCTTCGAATTTGTAGTATGTCATTTACAGTTATTGGTTACAAAAGAAAAAGCAGAGTCATGATGACATGTACATATTTCACGTTGTGCTGCCCATAACAAATCACCCGGCGAGGCCCAACATTTCATCAGATATCGGTGGACCCCCAATAAAACAGGCACCTCCCCACCATAAAGTAAGTGAAGCAAAAGAGTAGAGACAGATGTGAGCAAGATACGGCAGGTGTGCGCGCTGAAATGGTTTTATGGCTTGTTGAGCCTTGATGCTATCTTGCTCGGCCACTGGGAGGGGAACTGACCTAACGAGTTCGGCCTGGGGCAATGGTTCCAACTTGCACAGGTCATAGGAAAGTTGATTAAGGAGTATGTGTCCTTGTGGAATTGAATTCAGCTGGATAAAGGCCTATGTAAAGGGCAACACATAAATGGGAGCCAAGGGTTCAGAACGCAAATGACGATTTCGAGGTGAAATCGTCACTCGAATATGCTGAAAATATAGGTACATGGTGTGCTCGTCATTCTCGGTCTTTTGATACCAAATTCGTCATGTTTCGACGAAGTTTTAATTCTCGAGTCCAGAACGATTACACGAATCCAGAACTTTCATAACCACAACACAAATCCAGAATTTTCAGAACCACATAACCCATGCGGTTTTAGGGTGTTCAAGTAATAAATCCAGTGATTTTCCCTCTTCAAAAGAGTCTTTTTGTTGTCCTTGCCTTCAGTTCTTGTTATTACCTCTAAAATACAGGCTTTTGATTGGCTTATCTGGTGTTAGCTTCCAAAAAAAGACTAGTGATGGTTGATTTCATAATTTTTGTTCTATTGTTGATTTTGTGTTCATACAATCTTGTTTTAGTTTCCGTTCTGTCTGTCCAATGTATGCTTTCCCGCAGGGACATTTTAACATGTAAATAATATTCATAATGTCACATGTTGCGTTCACTTTCAATTGTATTTTCTGTCCTATCATTAGATGAGTAATTACACTTCCTATGATGATGTTTTGGCAATTACTACAATTCCAACATGGTTTGGTTCCCATGTATTTAGTGGTGTCCTCTTGTGTGGGTGTTTTTAAAATGTCTCCAATGTTCTTTGATCTCGTGTACACAAACAGTGGATCCTGTGAAAAAATGTTATTAAAATCTGGGGGCATATTATCAAGGGGGTTTATCTCCGCTTTTTTGGCTTTAAAAGCCAAGAAAGCGGAGATAAAATTATCTCCCTATTACCTAGCTGTCGCTAACACCAGTTTGCGACAGCTAGTAGGAGATAGCGACCATCTTGGGCCCCACTTTGCAGGTCAGTGATATTTATCACTAATGACATGCAAAGTGGGCGTGCCAAGATGTTAGCGACTGGAAACAGTCGCTAACATCGCTATCTCCTATTACCAACTTTTGGAGATATTCGCGCTAAGCGCGAATATCTCCAAAAGCTAACACCTGCCCTGAGCAGTTCTTAGCCATGTTATCCAATGGGAGGTGGATAACATGGCTAAGAGCATTAGCTCGGTAATGCATGAATATCGCAGACTTTTCAGCGCTATTCATGCATTGCGGCCGTTTTTTATCGCATTTGCGCCAAGGTTTATCTGCGTAAACCTTGGTAATACCAAGGTTTATCTGCGATAAAAATCGCCGCAGCTCAGCGGTAAAATTTTGTCTCTAACCAAGCAATAGCGATAATTATCGCTATTGCTTGGTAATATGCCCCTTGGTTCCAATCTCAAAATTTCCCAATGTCGTTTAATGATATTTCTGTATTGTTGGCTCATATTTGAATATTTTGTCACACACGTTATTCTGTTGTCATCCTTTGCTGTCTTGATTTTAAATAGATCTTCTCTGGGCACTCTAGTAGTTCTTTCAATGGCTTCTTCTATTACCCTTTCTGGATACCCACGTTGTCTGAAACGTGTTGTCATCAATGCATTTTTTGTGGAAAGCTCCTTCGGATCCGAGACGATCCTTTTTACCCTCAAAAATTGAGAATAGGGAAGATGTAACTTTAATGGGTTGGGCTGATAACCTTCGTACCTTAAAATGTTCTTTCTATCTGTCTTCTTTGGTTATTTCTATATCAAGAAAGTGGATGGTTTTGTCTTGAATTTCTGAAGTGAATTGGATTCTCTCATCTATGGTGTTGAGCTTATCTATTTAAATTGCCAAATCTTCTTTTGTTCCTTGCCAGATGGTGAAAATGTCATCGATAAATCGCACATATAGAACTTTATGTTCGTTCCATCTCTTATTTGCCAAAATGTGTGTCTCCTCGAACTCATTCATGAAGATGTTTGCGTACCTAGGGGCCACGCAATTGCCCATAGATGTACCGCTTTTTTGAAGGTACCATTTATCATTCCATGTAAAATAACTGTGCATCAATGTAATTTCAAAAAGTTCCATCAATAGTACTTTCATGTCTTCCCGATAATCCATCTGTAAAAGCGCCTTCTCTACGGCTTCAATTCCCAATTGATGCGGTATGGATGTGTACAGGGCTTTGACGTCTATGGTTCCCATTACTATCGGTTGTTCTTCTTTGATGGTTATTGTTGACAATTTCTTCAGGAAATCTGTGGTATCTCTAATGAAGGAGTTCATTTTGGTTACAAACGGTTGTAAGTACTTGTCTAAAAGTTTGCCTTCTGGTTCGTGTAAGCTGTTTCTGGGTGATACTATCGGACGACAAGGTGGTTTGTATAGGTCTTTGTGCACCTTAGGCACCATGTAGAAGCTAGGACTCCTTGGATGTTCCTTTGTCAGATATTTTTTGACCTTGTCCTGTATGGTGCCTGATTCAACGGCTTTCAATAGTATCAATTCCAATGTTTGTTGTATTTCTGTCATGGGGTTATTTTCCAATCTCATGTAGATGTTCTCATTACTTAAATGGTTTATTACCTGTTCTTCATAGTATGTTCTGTTCATTAGTACGAGAGCACCACCATTGTCCGCTTTCTGACATATCACTTGAGTGTTGTTAGCAATGGATCTTAATATCCCAAACTCTTTGTTAGTTAAATTGTTGTGTTGTTTCTTTTTTCCGGTGTTCAATTTAGATATATCCTGTTTGCATAGTTGCTCAAATAAATCCAATGATTTATGACTGACTGGTGGCATATACGTGCTAGTTGTCCTTAAACCCTTTAATTGATCCTCTTCTGGTTCTGTTCTTTGATCAGTTACTACATTGTCAAAAAAAATATCTCAATCGTAATTCCCAGGTTAATTTGAACAAGCTCACATTCATTTCTAGTTGGTTTGTGTGGGCTGTTGGAACTTATGATGTTCCCTTTTGTAAGGTGTTAAGTTGTTCCCTGGTGAAGTGCCAATCTGATATGTTCAGTACCAAGTTATCCTCTACATTCATTTCTTGACCCTGCCCCTGGTGGCTGTCACATTCCTCGTCTGTGGTGGCTCTTTTTCTTTCTCTTTTCCTTCTTCCTTTTCCCCTCATGGGTCTCCCCTGTCTGGCTGGCCTACTTCTAAAAAAGAACCAGCAGTTGTTCCCGATGTGCTTGCGCCATCTAGTTGTTTCTGTGTCTGATCACTGTATGGTGTTTTTCTTGATGAGCTATCACTTTCAGTAGATGATGTGTCAGTGTGTGCAGTGTATGGTCTGTTTTGTCTTTTCCTAGCATAAACTTCGGCCCAGGTGTACACCTCTCCCAACTTAATAGTCGATTGTGTCTGAGATGAGCTAAGACCTGCCAGATGGGTACATTCTATCAGTAGTCCAAGGCCACTGTGCCGAGTCTCAGCGTCTCCTAACGTGGGATCAGAGTTACACATTGAGAATGGTATGCAGAAACAGAATAATTGCTCATTAGCAAGTCAGGTAGCAGCCTTGAATGAGAGAGGAAATAATAACGAAGTACAGTGTTCTGCTGAGGCAGGCAATTCTGAATACTAAGGCCTAGTACGAGCGCTATCCAAGCAGTCTAATACGGATTACGAAATACGAAATGGAGTCACACGGGCTAACGAAAGCTTACATGTTAAATAACATGAACACAAATTACATCTATTTAGCCACATATTGCTAATCTAATACAGCATAAACAACTGCATTATGGTGAGAGGGGAATTTCAAACCTAACAGACCCTCCTTTTAGCATATGTAGCTAAAAGCTTTATTGGTATCGGCAGGGTCTTTACAATTTTAAGTGGGAGAAGAGGAATTGCATAGTCATTTATATTGCAAAGCAAAAAGGAGCAAAATGTAAGCATCAAACAAATTCATTTAATATTCAGCTCAGTGTGTGAGCAAGGCTGCTGTGTCAGGCGAAACGCGTTATCAACTGAAAATTAAACAACTGGTGGTGGAAAGAACCTCTTGGTGATCGTTTATATAGACTCGTGGAAGAATATATATTTTATATTTGTTAATGTTGGGTGAATGACAAGATAGACTACTTTTATTTTTAATCAGGGACATTGGAACATCAAAAGAAATTGTGCTGTTAACATCCAAACTCAAAATAGGGGGTTTTTATGCAATTCTAGCCGTGTTTACATTACGTTTTTTACCGAACTGGATTGATCCCAGTATTGTTTTTAATCAAGACATAATTGAAACAGTAATGCTATGCACTTTTGTTTATCCACAGATTATATGTGTTTTACCAATGGCAGCATGATTATTTATTGTGATCATATTTATATGTTTATTTATTTTACTGAGATTGGTGTTATTTAAACTATATTAACGTACTTAAATCGCAATAAGGAACCATTAATTTCATGTCAAGGTTAATGTTGTTAAATAATGTGATAGTATTATCAGAGAAATTCGTAAACTCCAAAGTGTGTCTTCTCTGTCTATGGTGTGGTCACCGGAATTTTGCACTAGGCACTAGCACTTTAAAAAGGGAGAATACGCCCATGAGCGCTGTCATGTGATCAAGATCCAGGAGGGATCAAAACGCGTCATGGCCAATTGAGAAAATGAACAATAAAATCATCTAAAGCACTGAAACGACGTCCGTTCCTGCTTTCCGTCACCCGCAGTGACAACAGGAACTATAAGCAGTTTGTGAGAATATATCTCTGGTATAGTGGTAATTATGTGTGTATTAGGCAATACTATGTTTGGCTCTCAGCCCATTTTATTTTATTTTATGTTATTTTGTTTCATTTTATTTTATTTATTTGCCACTGTAGGTTGGTTTAAAACTTATTGCTCCATAAAGTTTTTTTTTGTTTTTTGTTTTAAATCTTTTTATTAAACAGTCTCGACATGAAGGTACAAATGCATGCACAGAATCAATTGAGTGTTACAGTGAAATCAAGTTGCATACAATACAGTAGCATAATTCACTAAAATTCATGGGGATGGTGAATCATCATCATCGGCATCACGGGCAGGGGTACATATATCGCCACGGTATGCAGTCCAGGAGGCCAAAACCTTGGACCATTTGAGGGGGCAACCCTGGGCCACATAGACTGTTTTCTCTCTTAGCATACACCAGTCCAGATCTCGCTCCAAAGCTATGACCGTGGGCGGTGTGGGGCTCCCCAGAGCTGTGCAATATTTCTCTTGGCGATCATGCAGCCAAGTGTGACCCATTTTGTAGTATAAGTGTTGAGGTCGGTAAGTTCCCAGATATTAAGGAGGCCTCTGGGCGCTTCAGGTCTGATTTCTACCCCCAACACTTCTCTCATAACTGTGTGGATGTTGCGCCAGTATTCCTGGATCTGCTCACAGTGTGATAGTATATGTATGAATGTGCCTAATTGTGTGCATCCCCTCCTACAAGAGTCATCTGTCAGTCCACCCATGTGCACCAACTGGGGACCAGTTAAGTAAATTCTATGGAGGATCTTTAGTTGCACCAGTCTGAGTCACGCTGGGATAGCGACCGTTTTGGGAGAGGAGACCGCTTCTTGCCAGGTTTCATCATCTAATTCTATTCCGTTATCAGTCCATTTGTCTTGCAGTTTCAATAGGGGGTTGTTTATATTGTTAATGAGTTTTCGATATGTTAGGGAAATGGCCTTGTCAGGCACGTGGCCATCCAGTAGTCTGTCCTCTAGTGGGGCGGTATCTGGTGGAGTAGAGTCATCGGGAATTGCTGTTTGCAGCGAGTGTCTGATTTGTAGGTATTGATAATATTCTGAATCCGCCAGGGCATACTGAGTTTGGAGAGCATCAAAGGGTTTCACACCTCCAGCGTACCAAAGGTCCTTGACATGGGAAATGCCTATTACGTCCGATTTATCAAAACCTTTTGAGTTTCCCATATATATATAAGTTTTTGTGAGTCCCACAGAGCTGTGGCAAGAGTCAGCTTGTTTTGCCAGCTGAGTGATTTAGTAGCAGAGTACCAAATTTTAACTGTGTGGCCGGTGGGGCCGGTGAGTGAGTATTTGCTTGGTGTTGAATATAGCGCCCTTGAGATGGTCCCGTTGGGCAAAAGCCAATGATCCATAAGGAACCCTGGGTTGTCAGGGCGGCCATATGTGCAGTGGTTGATAGCTGTTAGATGGGCAGCCAAATAATATTTTTTAATATGCGCCATAAAGTTTTGAATTCCTTTGGGATAATATGTGCTATTATTTGGATCTATGGAGATAATTGTGCACCAGCTAAACCATTGTACGGTCAGCATTTCAGTGTTACTATGGGGGTCATCAAAATAGAAAAGAGAAATTATTAAATAGGCGGGTTACCGTCTCAACCAGAAGACCCAGTTGAAGGCGGTTGCTAAAACGCGTTGGTCGTGGTCAGTTGCTGTGATTGTTGTAGACCACATTGACTGTTCATTTACTGGAAAATAAAATACATCGTGTGTGTCAAAAGACCTATGGAGTCTTGGATTATATCTTCTCGGTTGTGCTGCTGCAAAGAGGGCTGATTTAATTAAGCCGCTGTGGAGTGAATATATATTATATATATATATTGCCTACTGGCAGTGGCCATTAGGCATTTATAGTTAGCACCAGGTTTCCAAAGAAAAGCATTTTTTCACTTGCCTAGAACTTTGCTGTTGTTTGACGAATCCTCACAAAATTTTCCAAAGAAAGTGTGCCTGTGATTCTTGTTGCGCATTGAAAGTTTCAGACTGTTCCGTCAAGCACGGGCCAAGACAATGGGAGGTAAAAAAAGTGCGCCCTGTGTTCATTTCCGTAGACTCTTCAGACACCCCTGCAGCCCAAACCACTGGATGTAATTACACCAAATTTGGCAGAAAGCTAACTTGCCTCTATTTAACTGTCTTGATAGAAAACGACCAGTAAAGGTCAGTAAAATACCAGAATTGCTTCCTGCTTGTTCAACTGCTTCTATTTAACTGTCTTGATAGAAAACGACCAGTAGAGGTCAGTAAAATACCTGAATTGCTTTCTGCTGAGGGACTTTCTTTTTTTAATTTTTCTGGCAACTGCCTCTTTAACTTTCTTGAAAGAAAACGACCAGCAGAGGTCAGAAAAATATCAGAAATACTTTAGTTTTCTCTAGATTCCGGTCCATAAGAATGGTCTTCCGCAAGCACCCGTAGACAATAATATTTTTTCAAATGAACAGTACATGTTTCAGCACACAGGCTAATGTGCTGCATAGCTAAATACACATGAGGTCCTAAAGGCGAGACCGACTGCATTGCAAATGCTTGTTATTTGGTGCAATTCCATTTAGTCGTTTTTGAGAAATGTAAGGAAATTCAAATTTGTTTGTCTGTGATCATGGCTAATTCGTGAATAATGACGAGCTCGTGCAGAGATCTACAGAGTTCTGATTGGCTGCTAACACTTCAACCAGGAAGTAGTAGGAGCTGAGTCCCCAAAAAATGTGAATAAAAAGAAAAGTCAGCAGTGTAGGAATACCCTGTCCCCCAAGCCTTGGTCTTGTGGTCCCTCTGGTATCTCACCAGGACAAAAAAGCATTTAAAAAAAGTTGCCATGAAATCGCTGCAAAATGTTTTTAAAAAAACATCAAGCGCGGGTTCCCACACTTGTTTTTTAAAAGGGTCCCTGGGCAAGCCAGGTCTTGGGGCATTTTATGAAAAAAGGAGTGGGTCACACATGGTTCCCCTCCTGAAGGACTTTGAGCCCCGGGGACCACCAAACTGCCACCTTATGTTTTCAATATTGAAGGGGGGGCATGCAAACCCCCCAAGGCCCCGGAATCCACCATTTCCCCGAGGCTTTAATGTAAAAAGTTGTGCAGGGGCTATGCAAAACCCACCTGGCCCTGGGGAGCACCACGTCTCCAGGGCTTTAAATAAAAAAAATGGATGGGGGAACTGCGCAACAAGGGGCTGCCCCGAGTCCTGTGGCACACAGTAGAATCGACAGCTAGGGACACAGCAGTACCCACTGGCCAGGGGCTCTGAGGGAGGGGTGCAGTAACACCCACAGCTCTGGAGGACCGAGGAACATGGCAGCATACACAGCATCTCCTGCAGCAGCTTCACCAGAGCTCTCTTACCAGGTCCTAATCTGCTCTCCTCACTGTCACTGATGCAAAGTCTTCCCTACTTCTCCAGGGCTCTGGGTTCTCTCTCACCAGTGGCTGCACTGCGCCCTTCACCATCATAGGGTGCAAGGTCTGTCTCCTTCACCAGGACTCTGTGGCTAGGGAGCACACTGCACTCCTCATCGTCAGAGGTGCGGAGATGTGTCTCCTTCATTGGGCCTGTCATCTGAGAGCGGCCCTGTATCCTGCATACATCGCCCTCACCAGTGCACAAATGTGTCTGCTTCACCAGGCCCTCCAGTTCTCACTCACCATGCCCTGCATGGCACCCCTCACCATCACTGGAGTAGGGCAGTATAGGCATCCCTAAGGGGTTCACATGGAGGCTGACTGCCACCCTTAACTGTCACCGGTGTAGAGCTCTGTCAGGTTCATTGTGTCTCTTTCTGACAGGGTACCTCTCAGTGACATCCATGCAGAGCCGAAACTGATTCACCATGGCTCTCTCTCACCAGGGATTGTCCTAGCACCTCACCTGTGCTGGTGGTTGTGTTTAACTGGACTCTCATAAAATTGCTAGCCATGTCTTATGGCATTTCGTAAGTACGGGTTCCAACCGCATGCAGACTGCCTCCTCCAAGCCCTATTCTTCATATGCACGCACCCCAAGCTCTAGTATGAACCATATGTGCCACCCCTCGTCCAATATACATGCTTCAATTCCTTGTCACTGTAGACATCTTCAAACACATGGCACTGCCTCCTCTGTGTTTAATCCAGCATGTACAGACTCACCCTACTAACACAACCTCCTGCCTCATATTTTCCCACATTCCTCTGCTGCATTCACATTAGTCACCAATGTACACACCATACACATCTCAAATGCAAAGCACTTCAGATGCACACTTTGTATCGTGGCAGACACCCTGTGCCCCCGTAACCCTCCCCACCAACAGACACATTGACTTGTGGTCCTGTGTCCTATAAGAGGGAGGCTGCTGCTTACTGCAGTCCTCAAAACAGCAGAAACCGGTGATAGCATCAGCAGTAAACAGAGTAAAGTCCCCAGAAAGTCACCAGGGCAGCACACTAAGGGGCTTACTATAAGTTCAGTGGTCTGTAACCTGACGTATTACGAGATGAGAGTATTGCAGTTGCAAAGACTGCCTCTGAATCGCCAGCACCGCGAACACACCGCCGACCACCAGGATCATGATCAGGGTAGGGCAGCTCCCATAGAGAGGTACAGAGGAGCAACCCCGCCGGGCGTATTACAAGTTGGCTTTCCCACGAGCTGACCGTGGCGGTCAGAATGCCCTCTAAAGGTCGGCAGAAATAAAGGATTTGGGGTGCAAGCTCACATTTTTCTGTTCTTCCCAGCAGATTCCAATGTGGATCCCTTTCATCAGGTCCCGCCTTCACAGGAGCATCTTCAACCTGAGGAATACGACCTTGTCTGCGGCAAAACACAGGTAAGTGCTCTTTATACCATATACCCATTGCCAGGACTGCCCACATATGGGCCGGACACAGACAATGGGTATGTGTATTTTTCCACATGTATCATGCATATGCGTACATTTTGACACATATGCATCAAATCTGTCGAATAAGTGTCAAAAATCGAACTACTTTTTTGGTAAACTTCACCTATCCGACATCCAAAAGTATGTATTGAGATTAAGAAATGGTGGACACATATCTTGATGTACTAGAAATAGTCTGGCAAAATAGATGCATATGTATTCCAATTATAAAATGTAGTTTAACCCCTTTGCCGTGGCGTGAATTTTGCCGTGGTGCGGGCGGGGCTAGGGTTGAGCGCGGAGCTGCGGGGCTCATGACGGAACCACGCCGTCATGAGTCACAGGCGGCATGTGCTCATGACGGCGTGGTTCCGTCATGACCACGCCCGCTCATTAATTCACCCGCACAGGCGGGGAATTAATGCCGCATGGGTGGAGCGGCAGCCGCATGATGGAACCACGCTGTCATGAGCACACACCGCCCGTGACTCATGACAGCATGGTTCCGTCATAAGCACGCAAAGGGTTAAAACAACAGTAAGTATGCCTTACCCTAACGGCATCACAGTAAAAGTTGTTATTATAATTTGCTACTCTTAAACGCAGGGTATAGTTAGGTAATACCATTAAAATACCTTAGAATTTCACAGAAAAAAACAAAGGTTATAGGGACTTTATAGTTAGGCTCAGATTTCACTCCCACAAAACCATTGAAATTCAGCAGTTATAGTTACCAGAGCTAACTATAACTTATGCCCGGCAATGCATTGCTTATAACCTCACATATTATATCACTCATTACGTGGTCAGTGACATGACTGATGACATCATCCACAAAACCACTCATACCCCATACAACCTCCCATACACCACACAACCACTGAAATACCCATTCACAAACCCATACAACTACTGACACACCCACACTCACTCACACACTCACTCACACAGTCACTGACACAACCACTCACTCACCCATACAACCAATCACACAACCATCTCACTCACCCATACAGTCACTAACAGAGCTACTCATTCACCCATGCAGCAACTCGTGCATCCATTCACTCATCCACAAAACAACTTACGTACCAATTTACACATCGATACAAGCAGTTACACGCCCACTCACTCACCTATACAGCCACTCACACAGATACTGTGCAAAACAGTCATGCACACCTCCTCTCACATACCCATACCCTCACACAAACAGCTACTCACTTACCCATACATCCACTTATACACACAGTTTAACCCATGCAGCTATTCACTCAGCCACTCAGTCAGTCACTCACACATACTCACACACCCACACAGACACTCAGTAACAAATATAGCTACTCAAACAGCCACTCACCCACCCATACAGCCACTCATATGCCCACTCACTCACCAATGCAGCCACTCATACAGTCTCCCACTCACCTATACATCTACTCACACACCTATTTATTCACCCATACAGCCACTCACACACCCATACAGCCACTCACCACCCATAGAGCCACTCACACAGCCACTCAGTCGCTGATACAGCCACTCACACACACAATTACCCAACCATACATCCAGTGACACACCCACTCACTCACTCACCAATACAGCCACTCACAGTCACTCACCCACCCATAAAGCTACTCACACATCCGCTTATTTACCCATACAGTCACTTTCACACCTACTCACACACCCATGCAGCCACTTACTCACACACAGATACACAGACACACAGTCATTCACAAAATATATGTTAGAAATAGTATCACTTATTAGTACTACATAAATTATACTACTTTAACTTTTGTGGTAGCTTAGTATACATGTTTAACATGCAGACTTTTTTAGAAAACACTCACAATTACTGGATGATGTTATCAGGGATGTCATTTGAGATGCCATCAGTGATGTCACTGACTCTGTCATGAGTAATGTAATATGTGAAGTCAGAAGCAGGGCACTGCAGATGCATGCGTTATAGCTAGCTCAGGTAACTATTACTGCTGAAAATATATATGTATATTTTATATATATAACATTTATTTTTTTCACTGAAATAGCTAAAGGTTACAGGGGCATTATAGTAAGGCTCAGATTTGAGTCATACAAAACCAGTGTAATTCAGCAGTTATGGTTACCTGAGCTAACTATAACTTATGCCTCCACAATGTACTGCTTGCGTATGACCGCACATGTTACATCACTGATGACATGATCAGTGGCCTATACCTGATGACATCTCAAATGACCACCCCTTTGTAATATATTGTGTTAAGGAATGAAGTTAGATATTTCTGTACTTTACAAGTTAAAATATAAATATACACAAAAGAGAATTGTACTTTAAAAGAAAAATGGGTTGTTGCACAGGAGAGTTTCAATGGTGTTCCATTGCATTTGAAAATGATTACCTAATTGATATGAAATGAATTTGGTCTAATGTGATTTTAAAAGGGTGGTGGCAATGAAGTGATAATTTTCTCTAAAAAGATACACTGTAATGCACAACTCTATGGCCCAGTTGAAGGGTCTGGCCAAAATGTGTAAACTTTGTTTGTCAGTACGATGCACTTTTGGCTTCTGAAAAAGTATAAATAAATATGTTTTTGGAATTCACTGGATTGTGCCGTCTCCTGTTTTAAGCCTGGATTCGTTTGGCCAAAGCAAGGCTCTTTTAGTCAGGGGTTCGTTTCATATTGTAGAACGATTATCAGATTGCATAGTACATTTACCCAGACATGAAGCAGCATTAAAACTTCTGATGAATGGAGGAAAAAGGATTTCGAGTGTTTACTGCTTCAGACCCACACATTTGAAATTAAGAGTGGATTTAAGTAGAAAAGACAGTTGAGAGCAGTGGGAGTGGCTGGAGTGGGTGAAGGTGCTGGTGGGGGTTGCCGTGAAATCTTCAGAGGAGGGTAGAGCGGGGACAACTGCATCGCTTTTTTGCCGGCTACGTGGGCCATGTCCATGCGCCCTCATTTCACACAGGAACAGTAATAAAATCATCAAACATTGTGGCTCATAGTCCGATCCTCAGTATACAGGATTTGCATCACAAGGATATAAAATATGTAAAGTACTATTTAATCCTCAGAAGTAGCAATGGGGCACACCTTGTTTTAGCTGGTTATTGGGAGACTCAGTGATGTTCCTGCTGAAAGAAGCTTTGAGCTAGTGAATGGCTGTTTGAGCGCATTAGTGTCTGACAAAGTGGAATAAATATTAAACCTAGGAGTTGCAACATATATATATATATATGTATTTTATTTGCATTCAACCATTGAATTAGAAATATTGTGTGAGGCATGAAAGACAAAATGGCGGACAGATGGAGCAAATGAGAGCAATTAGTAAAAGAAATGTTTGACAGTGGGAAGGACAGACATGAACTGTTACAAAATCTGAATGCACGGGGGTCCAGCCTGCCGAGCACCCCCAAAAAAATACTAAAAGACCTCGAGCAAGCATGCATAATGGAGATCAATAAATGGTGGGAGCGTATCACCCTTAAAAAGTATATTGAGTGCAACCAAATACCAAGAGGTTTGAGAATATTAATTTTACCTACACTCTGTGACATGGATTTACTCAAGCAAAGGCACCTGTATACCACTGATTGTTCCATGAAGCTAATGAATACACTCTTCACACATGCAGAACAGAGGCTAGTAACAGCCTCTGAGAAAATAAATAAATTGGAGAAAGCTTTGGAGATTTATAAAAGTACAGCAGAAGAAGGAAAAGCTTTTGAAGAACTAGAAAAAAGATTGGAAAAATATGAAAATCAAGTGCAGTGAAGGGAAACATCAGACGAAAATCAAGTGCACCTAAGATATTATCGATTTTGACAAGTGATTATGTAGCCCCGATGAGAATGCACTCTAAGCTAGAAATGGAATCATGCAAATCCCAGGTCAATGGGAGTCATGAAGGGATCTTGGACATGGAATATTGTGCTACAGTGGGTATTGAAACTAACATGTCAATCAACAGTGGGTGTAAAATGAATCGAAAATTTGTCTCCAGTTACCACCAGGAAACAAGACAGATTTGTTTCAAGAAGTCTTAACCGAGGAATTGAGGTCTACAGCATTAAAGGAGAAAAAGAATTGGAAATATAATGAAGGAAATATGACGCAAGAAAATTGGTTGGCCTTTAAAAAAGTTACAAAATGACAAAAACATTACTATGAAAAGGTCTGATAAATGAGGAAACATAGTGATTATGGATAAAGTCAAATACTATAATGAGATCAAAAGACAATTGAATAATCCAAGTCACTTTGAAGGGCGATGGGGCTATCCGATGGAGAATTAAGACGATTTTTCATGAAAAGTTGAAAACATGGCATGAACAAGGTCGTTTGGAGGATGAAGAATATTGTCCAATTTGAGCTTATAAAAATGTGCGTGGATGCCCAATATTAAGCACTTGTGACTCACTGTTGGAATATGCATCTAGAATAGTGGATATCTTTCTTTTCCCTTATGTGGCTAATATCTCGTCCTACATCATTTACAATTACAGCCAAACTACAGAAAAAACTCCAACGCATTCCAAAACGCATCGGCGAGACTCATTTTGGACATCCCTCGCCAAGATCACATTACCGGCCACCTGAAAGACCTCCACTGGCTTCCCGTCAACAAGAGAATAACATTCCGTCTCCTCACCCACGCACACAAGGCCCTCTACAAACTAGGACCCGAATGCCTCAACACTCAACTATCCTTCTACACACCCACCCGCCAACTAAGATCCTCCAATCAAGGCCTCGCCGCAGTCCCGCGTATACAGAGATCCACCATGGGAGGTAGATCCTTCTCCTACTTGGCGGCCAGGACCTGGAACTCACTCCCCACTCACCTCCGCCTTACACAGAACCACATCTCCTTCAGAAAAGAACTCAAAACCTGGCTATTCGATAAATAACTCACCCCCTCCCCAAGCGCCTTGAGACCCTCTGGGTGAGTAGTGCGCTATACAAATTCTTGAACTTGAACTTGAACATCAGGGATTCTGTGGATTCATGGAAAAAGGAATACATAATGGTGACAGTAAATGTAGTGTCTCTGTACACTTGTATAGAACATGAAGATGGTCTGAGAGCCTGCAGATACTTCCTATGCTCAGGGTCATTGGGCCTCTTGGAACATGCGGAAATGTTAATGAATATCATGAAGTTCTGCCTTACAAACTATGTATTTCTTTTTGATGTAAAGTTTTATATTCAAAAACAGGGCACAACAATGGGCACCTCTTTTGCCCCAATGTATGCCAATCTAACCATGGGACACAGAGAAGCAGAAACAGAGTGGACAGACGAAAACAATTACATTTTTTTAAAAGTGATCCTTTGCGTTCCCTTTATAGATGATTTGTTTTTAATTTTTTGATTTGTTTTTAATTTGGGAAGGAGATGAAAAAAAACTGATAGCATGTTTTAAATCTTTGAATAACACCCATCTGAAATTGCAATTTACTTATGAAATGAGCAACATCAGAATGAATTACTTGGATACTGAGTGTATATTGAGAATAACCAGGTATGCACAAAGATATACCGGAAACCTGCAAGCTGCAATAGTTTTTTATTTGCCAACATTGAGCATCCAAAAGCATGAAAATAGAGTGTAACATATGGAGAGTTTTTGAGAGTGAGAAGGAACTGTTCTGAAACACAGGAATTTGAAATTCAAGGTCAGGAAATGTTTCACAGATCCAGGTATTAAAAAGAGCGAGACTGAGGGACAGGGAGGAATTATTAACCCTCAAGATTAAAAAAGTATCAAGGGAATATATCACTATGTGGTACATTATGGATTGTAATCAATCAGAAAGGGAAATTAGAAAATTGTTAACTACCTATCAGAATGTTATAAAGAAAGATGAAAATCTTAAACACTGTATTTCTGACCACCCCTGTATCACATACAGAAACACAGCCTCATTCTGTGATATGTTTATTGAAACCCTCTTCAGAGATTAAAAGTCAGAGGCAAAAACTGGCTTAAAAAATAGGCTTTTCAAATGTCAGAAATGTAAAGCCTGCCAACACTGTTGAATCACCACATCATTTGAATTATTTAACAGTGTAACTAAGGAAGTCAAAGAATTGAGCTACTGTGAAACAACGCACATGGAGTAGGTCCTGGAGTGCGGCTGTGGTAAAAAGTATGTTAGGAGTACAGTCAACAAGTTAAAGCTCCACATACTCTACATCATTCCATAATCAAATTACTCTGTGGCTCGGAGTAATTTGATTATAAAATGATGAAATTTAATCATTTAACAATCAAATTAAATGAAGAAACTAATGAATTAATAAAAGACAACCTGACTAATTGAAATATGATTACTTTTTTAATGGGGATCAAATGAGATTAATTTTGCAGTGCATCCAGGAGACGTCTCCCCAGGAAGGGACACTTTTTTCATTAATACCATTTGGCCATTTACAAACATTAAGGGCATCAAAGATGAGGGAGCCGTGCAGCAAAATCACAAAGTTTTTATTTTTTTATTTTCAAACACAAAACCCCAAAGTTGGATTTTGTTTTTGAAAATAGAAAAACAATGCCTCCCATGCCAGGGGAGTCTCTCATGGTGATGTGGGCATTGTTATGTTTTTACTGCCCTTTACCACCAGGGTTTTCCTGGAAGTGGAGGGCAGCAAAAAACTGCTATATGTCCACCCATCTAATTTTGGCAGCCAGACATATAGTCAAATCTCCAATGGCCCTTACTCCATTGGAGAAGTTTGTCCAGGGTGAAGACGGAATAGTCTCCACTGTCGCCAAACTATGAACTGTCCGCTTTTACATTTAGCAGCTAGATTATCATTTTGACGGTACGGGTACTCTGACCCTGTTGCAATGGAGTACCCTTGCTGCCAACATATAAACTGGGTCCTCAGTCCTAGTTCTGCAACACCATCTTTTTTTGCATGTATTAATGATGTCTACCACACTAAAGAATGTAATCACACTGTTCTGTTATTTGAAACATTGAAAACCGAATCAAACTTATAAAATTAACAGTGGTGTAAATACAAACTATTTTTAAAGCAGTTACACAACTGTGATGAATTTTATTAAAACTTTTAAAACCATGTTCTGAGTGCACGGTTCGTGTCTGGTGTAAATTCGGCCTGTGATATTACTGTTTGTGCATGGTTTTAGATGGGGGGCAGGGTGGGGACGGTTTGTGCATAATTCCAAAGTGGTACAGCAGGCAATATCTTTTGAAAACAATTGATGTGAAAGTTGTTATTTTCTCCACAGTGTTTTGGTTATTGCAATGTTTTGCCCATGCAATTTTCTCAAAGGCAACACGGAGGACATTGGTAATGTACACATTATGCATAACCTTGCATAACAAAACCTGAGGCCCTGTCATGATGCTATTTTCTGCACTACACCAACCCAAAAGGGAAGAGGTGTGGCGCCGCAGCTAGGGCGACTGACTCAGGGGATCACGGTTCGATCCCCGGCACCGGTGGCAGATTAGCCTAGCACTATGTGACTCTGGGCAATAGCTTGCTTAATCTTCCCGACGGCCCCCAGCGCCTAGAGACCCTTACGGGTGATTGTGCGCTTTACAAATGTGGATTATGATTATTATTACTATTATTATTATGCTCTTCTTTTTAGCATCTTTGGAGAATATATTAACTCGAAATATCTCGAAGTTAAGCCAGGTTTTGCTGACAGCAGAGCTCGTAAGCTCTTTGTGTTTCAGGGATACATTAATTGACTTGGGGATATTTAGTGCTAATATATCTACTTAGGACACTAAAAAGAAGTGCACAGACCCCTTTTGTGATGGCAGAGCCCAGAAAATGGCATCATGAAACCGCTCCTGGATTAGACATGTTAAAATGATATACTCCGGTGAAGGAAAGTACGATCTGCTTTCATGGTTATCCCCACTTTTTGCTTGACGTAATGCTGTTTCTGACTATTCTGACTGGTATCCTGCTGACCAGGATCCCAGTCTTTGTGCTTTCTCCTCTAAATTGGTTTGATAAGTACTTAGGTACATCCCAGATTGGACACTGGTGCAACCTTATCAGTCCCCAGTATATGGTACTAAGGTACCCAGGGCATAGGTACATCAGAAGACCAGCATGGGCTGAATCATTTATCATGCCACCCATGGGAGACCACTCGGTTTGTAACTACAGGCCTGTCATTTCAGCCTGTGTAAGCTCGTGAGAGCACCACTTACAAAAAATATAGTTTTCCCTATATCTAAGGTCACTGCACTTAAAATCTATAAGTCATCTGTTGTACTTATTCCTGCTGCTCAGCCTAGAATGTTTGGTGTGAGAGCTAGTTAGAATGTTGAGTGTGTAAGACTGTCAGTTGGCTCAAGGGCTGAGCAGCAGGAGGCTGCTCCTGGTGGGGTTTTATCCTCTTCTTCTTATCTTACCATCTTACCTGCAATAAATTACTTACAAGGAACTTCAAGGGCTACGCTACCTTATTTACTACATTTTGGTGACGAGGATGCTATATTGTTTTGCGATTTTTTGAATCACTGCTTTGGTATGGAAGTGTGTGAACAGGTCACCTGATGTCTTGTTTTCTTATTTTTGTCGATATGAGATTGCGAGCCCGTAACCTGAGCACGTCAGCGCGTGACCTAAGTGACGTGACTGTTGCCACATTTGTACGTTTTGTATAATGTGTCTATAATTGGTTGATGTTTCCCTGTCACGCCATGAGTTGGGACCCTTTTGCCTCTTGCTGACATGGCCAGTCGGTTTGTTTGGTTTCTTGGGTTTTGTATGCTGTGTGTTGGCGTGCTGGTGTGTTGGTTATTTCATTTGGGTGTATTGTCTGTGGGAGGTTTGTTTTTTTGTTTGAGAAAGGGAGAAGGTGGTGTTGAATGTAATTTGCTGATTTGCGTGAGTGAATGTTAATTGCTGATGTTGCCTGATTTGATGTTAATTGCTGATGTTGCGAGATTTGATTTGTTCTCCGCAATTTTATTTCTATTTATTGTTTTTCTATTAAAGAAGGGAGATGTGTTGTACTTATTCCTGCTGCTCAGCCTAGAATGTTTGTGGTGAGAGCTAGTTAGTATGTTGAGTGTGTAAGACTGCCAGTTGGATGAAGGGCTGAGCGGCAGCAGGCTGCTCCTATTGGGGTTGTATCCTCTTCTTCTTATCTTACCATCTTACCTGCAATAAACTACTTACAAGGAACTTCAAGGACTACACTCCCTTATTTACTACATCCCCCCTACAGCAGGCCTGTACAATCATGTAGGTAGGGTGCTTTGTTCTAAGTGTGAGGGTGCCCCTGCATGAGCAGGACACCCCTATGACCTACGGAGTCCATTCTCCAGGTTGTAAGTGAGACAGCCATAGGAAATATGCAGGGGCACTGCATCATTACGCGGTGACCTTCTTGAAACTGGCTGCAAGGAATCCTATCATGTTTGGTATAAAACATTTTGGAATCATACCCCCACACCGTAAACAGTGTGGGAGGTATGATTCCAGGACCGTAAAGCTCCTTTGGGAGGCCCTCGGTGCTCCCGGTACCAGCCTTCCAGACCCGAACAGCAAGCCAGGACTGCTGCCGGCTAGATACATGTTTCTGCCCTCCTGCTGCTGAGCCAAGCTCGCGCAGAGACAGGCAGAACAATAGGTATCCTGTTACAGGGAGGTGTGACCACCTCCCAGACAGGATTTGCCCCCAAATGCATCAACAACCCATTTTGCGAGTCCTTAATAGCGAAAAATACCGATTCGCTGTTAAGGAATAGCAAAATGGAATGCATCAAGAAATCACTGAAAAAATAGCGATTTCTTAGAATTCCTTAATTACGACTTGCAAATTGCGAGTCGCAATTAAGGAAACCTCCCCATTCATTCCTATGGGCCTAGAGGCCCATAGGAATGAATGGGAAGACAATCTCAATTTGCGAATCTCAATTAGCGAATCGCAAATTGAGATTGCGATTTCAAGGGTGCAGGGGTGTCCAAAGGACACCCTGTTGCACCCCTGAAATTGATCTGTGCACATATGTTGCGCACACACATGCCCCTAGGGCATGTGTGTGGGCAACATGAAACTTTGAAAAATGCACTTTAGTGCATTTTTCAAAGTTTTTGCAAATTACAATGAAGTTGTACTTCATGGTAATTTGCGTGCCCTATTAGCAGATTCGCTATTTTTAAAACTTTCATGCATTGCATTTAAGGAATCTCAATTTGAGATTCCTTAAATGCAAATAATCGCAATTTAGCGATTTCTCAATTTGCGATTTTTGCATTTGGGATGATGCATCCCAAATGCAAAAATACCGGTTGCAAAGAGGCAGATTCTGAGAATCTGCCCCTTTGCGAGCGGATTTTTGTTTGATGCATCTAGCTGTTAGTGTATTGGGGCAGGGTAGGAGCGCTTGCCAGCGCCACATAGTCTGCGTTCAGGGCACACTTGTTGCCCTCCACGCATAGTCCAGTTCAAACCAGTTCAGTTGGCTCCCTCTCTGGCGCGAGCGTGGACTAAGAACAGGGGAGTATCCTCCCCCTTGTCCAGCCCCTCCTTAGGGAGGGATTCCTGTATCGTCTCAACCCTTTTCTTAGGGTATTTAAGGGCTTACATGTGAGTGGATCCCCAGATTGCCATGGGACAAAATACATTTCCGACACCACTTCTTCTTCAACCGTCTGGGCACTCTGGACTTCGCTCTGGTCATCAAGGCTGTAGCTAGGAAGACTCCTGCTGCTCCTGATCTCGTCGCCCTGCTCGTCTGCTACAATGTCCGTGCCTGTGCAACATACAAGAACCTTTCAAGGCATGTGAACATCCAAGACACCTGAAGGAATCTCCCTTGAAGTGAAGGAGTCACTTCCCTGCATCTGCAGGCACCACAACTAAGCTGACTGGTCTGCTGCTCCTGGGCCTCCATGGACTCTGAAAGGCTCAGCAACACAGGTGGTGGTTCTTCACATCCCTCAAAGCCTGCTCTATCCTTTCACCAAGTTTGAGGCTAGTATCCCTCGTCAGAGCAGCAGGAACTGAATCCCTGTGCACTGCGTTGACTTGCAGTTGCAAAGGCTTGTTGGCTTTCTTCCACCAAGATCTTTGGGCTGCAAGTCGCCCCAACCTCAAGCATCTCCAGTGATCAAGATCTTCAGCCTCAATGCATCTCTTACATCGTGGGCTTGCATCTTCATCTTTGGTGAGCTGCTCGAGGTCCTCTTGCTACTACAGTGCCTCTGACCTGTGGGTCCTCTTGAGGGTCATCTTCGTATTCTTTGGGCTCCTCTGATTGCTCGTGGCCTGCCCTGACTCTCTTGGTTGTGGTGAGTCTCCTGGGTCTTGCTGGTCCCAACAATGCACCTTTCTCCACTTCCACGTTGGTTGCAGTTGCCAAGACTTGTTGGTGCTCCCGCCGGACACCGACCCCTCAACTCTTGATATCCGACGTGGGACAGCTCATGTATAGCTCCTGGTCTTCCACAGCTTCGCCGGGTCCACACAGCTGCAACTCCAAGGTCACCGTCAACCCTCATGCAGTACCCGACATTGGTGGACATTCGTCTTCTGTGTCTCCTGGTTACTTCCAAGTGGCATAGACTCTGTCTCCTCTGCTTTCAAGTACTTCTAGACTTAAATACACATTTGGGTTCCACCGGACACTTTCTCCTTCTCCAGCAGCGGAATCTTCCTGAAGTCCTCCATTGGGTTAGACAGCGGTTTCCGAATCCACTTCACATCTATGCACCGACTCCCCTGGGGTAGGTATCCTGGTTCCTAAGGTATCCACGGGTGGGGTGGCTCTCCAACCTTCTGTCTTCTACTGGGTTTCTTCAGGGTCCAGTGGGAAGGGTCCTTCTTCTTTAAAAATTGCAACCACAACTTACCCATTGACTTTCATTCATCTTGCGGTTGTGTTCCCCCTCTGCACACGGCCTCCGTGGGGCTCCTGGTTACTTACCTTGGGTGGTTCCTTGGGTCCCCGGCACTTCTACATCTTTTGGGTATAGTTTTGACTCGAGTTATGGTTCACATTCCATTATTTTAGATTGTGGTTTGGTCCCTCCCTGTTGACTACTGTCTATTGCGTACTACTCACCTGTTTCTATTGAAATGTATTGTGTACATTGTGTGTCTCTGACTAGAAGATACCTGTATGTGTTAGTGAGTGTAATATAATAAATACACATTTTTATAAATACACTATGTGGTTCATTTTCACTTAATCTATATCAATAGGATTATTATCTGGTAAAACAAGCTGCTTTACACTCCTTCTGGACTAAGCCTGAAGGCTGCTCTACAGAGCTACCACTTAGAGAGCTTTCTAAAGTTGTCTAATACCACTAAAATCACCATAAGAGTTGTCTGGATTGGTGCAGGGTGCCCACTTATATAAGTGTGCATCATATACCAAGCCAGCTTTTCACATCCGGCCAGACAGCTACACCAGACCATGCAGACAAGGGGGGGTTCTCAGATCAGCCCATAGGGATCCAGCCAGATCTAACTACGTCCGCCCAGGTCTTTTAAATGTGCCTCAGAGGATTGAGCATAGGTGTTAACTCCTCTTTTCAATCACGCTTTCCTCTCCACCCAGATGCATAGAGGGGCCCCATCTTGTGCCCTAGATTTAAGAAAGGGGACCCGACAAACCCAGCCAATTACTGTTTGATAGCCCTACTAGACCTAGAGGCTAAAGCTTACGCTCAATCACGGCTCACACTGCTAGAGGCCTGGGCCACGGACAACAATATTCTTCCAGACAGGATTTCAAGGAGTTGCATCAACAATACATAACATCACCACACTTGCTGTCTTGAGCGGCCAATTAGGCCAAAAAAACAGCCTCCACTCTTCTGCTGCTTTATTGACTATAGTGCCACCTGCGACAAAGTAGACCGCCCCACGTTATGGAGAAAACTAAACACGTGGCGCATTTCCTTTAAACTATTAGGGTCTGTTATCTCTTTGTATTCCTAAACTATACATGGGTCCGAGTGAGAACTAGGCCACCAACCATCACCTCCAAAATCATCACCCAAGCCGGACTGAAGCAGGATTGCGCCCTTGCACCCCTTCTTTTTAACCTATACACAGTGGACATGGGCAAACCCTGGAGAGGAGCGGTTTGGCTCCCCCACGACAAGGTCACTCAACCCTACACATCCTGTAATATGATGATGACATTGTACCAATAGAGCACAACAAAGTAGGGATGCGGCGGGACTGAGCACTCTCCACACACATAATGAGGGAAGCTATCTCATGATCAACTAAGATAAGACCAAAGCCCTGCTATTGGGCTATTTCAAGAACAAGAAGTTCTTGGCATGGCGCATGGGGACAACAATCATCAATACAGCAACAAAGTACAACTATTTGGGGGGCTGGTTTACAGGGGCCTCCAAACCCACGGCTTACATAGCTGCACTGAAGACGAAAGCAGCAGCCCTCAGATTTTGCCTCACCTGCCTCATCAAGAAACTAAAAAAGTGCCTCCACTGCATCTATTCTTAAAGTTATGAAGGCTTCCAGTCTGCCTGTACTACACTACAGGCACCAGGTGTTTCCCAGGGCCTGTACTTCAAGTTTAGAGCATGCACAGTGCTCAGGGTATAAGAAAGTATTCCAACTGCCCAGATATACTTACAGGTCCAGGCTTCATCTGGAATTTGGCCTATCGAGTCAAACGCTAACCTGCCACTCTGATACTTTGAAATACTACTTCTGAATTATGAAGACTCTGAGCAAGTCACTCAAGGCCGGCTTGAAAGAAGCATTTGAGAGCCCAGGGAATCTGTGGTATAAGAAGCAATCACATCTTTCCACATTGAAGCACCAGCATTAAAACTTGATACCATCTCCTTCTTGACCTGGAAAAAGACAATCAACAGGCAGCTGCGACTAGCTTCATTGCAGCAGGACATTGCTTCCACAAAGTCTTCAGGCATTCTGCTTCCCCTGAACACTTCTTAACTGGTAGGAACACTGCAACCATCTCTCTCAGAGGCCATCAATATACGAGTGTGCTGAGACCTCTTCTATTTGCATCCGCTTGTTCTGCTAGTTGCCGACGTTAACCCGGCGTGGGTCCACCCGGGAAAGGAGTGGGCGGGTTACACCTCCTGTGCTGCGGCCCAACCCTCGATGTCATTAGGCGGTCCCTGCCGAAACCAATATATCTGATAAAGGGGGTGCACACTTGTCAGGAGGCCTCTTCTTTGTGCTTCGATGTGAAAACGTTATCAAGATGCAGAAAATTCATCAACGAACTCCGCGCTCCTATTCAGCAGCGAAACACTGGCTACCAACCAGCTACCTTTGTCCAAAAGCTCATAAGAGACTACAGCACTCTGAAACCGTGAAACGGGAACTGAGCCTGGGTAGTGACTCACAGCCTATTTACTGCAAGAAGCACTTTTTGACTTCCATGATTGCTCTAAAAAAACAAGTAGAAACCCAATAAAAGTGGTCCACAGAGTGGCAAGGGGCCTTTTGTTTACGAACTATACAAATTGTTTTTCATAGGTTTGCTGCCCTTGGTCACTACTCCCCAGGAGATAACCTGGGGTGCAGCCACTGCTTTAACTAACCGATGTGCTGGTCTTTTACCCTGTACTCAGTACTGTATTCATACTGTATTTAAGGTCTGAGCACGAGGAGCACTGGTATTACCTACAGTTAACTTAACATCTCACACTACGCACTTTATTCCCTCAACATCTTGCTTTTATCCTCTTCTCTTGGTTCAGTTTTAGTACCTTAAAACATCTCATTAAAACTAACCTTACCCTCCCACTTGTAACAGAGCCTATTTTAACAGCTGTATCTGGATGGGTGTGTTTTTTTGCACTGTTTTGTACATACATTGTTATGGTTTTTACCTACTAAACAATAAATTAACATTGACATTGACACTGATACCGCCCCAGATGAAAAGTCCATTTGGCCAAGATTTTACAAATATAACATAAAGTAATATATTTTAATTCTTTAAATATCTAATAATTTTATTTGAGGGTTTTAATGTGTTGTACAATTTTATTTTGTTGATTCTAGGTTAATGGTAATTATTTTAAAAGAATTTTCAATTTTAGTTCACATCTAAATATTTTGTGTTATAATAAATTAGCAAACGTTATGAATTTTCCCTCATCTTTATCATAGGGAGAACAAAGCCACTGTGGCAGAGAACTCCACTTACTTGTAAAAAGTTAGTAATAGGGCCCTTTATATTTACGTGAGAATGATCGCTCACATGCACTACCTGAACTAGGCATCAGATGTCACCCTTCCCTTAATCTAAAAAGGGATTCAACAAAGGCAATGTACTGGAAGTATGTAAAAACATGGCCATCAAGGCTATCAGGAACAGAAAGCAAAGAACAGGACGGTATAGCATATTTCCATTTCCTGTAATAACAGACAAATGCGATGGCTTTTATTGAAAACATGTCAGCAACTGCGAAGTGTGCCAGAGGACCCACGCAATGCAAGCCTGATTTACTGCAGGGCATACACACAGTTATAAGGTCATGCCGTGTGTGTGGTAAAGCTTGCCAGTGCACACTTATGACCTGATGTCAAGTGCGATGGAAAAGCTGTATCTAATTTCGCGAGACCATGCACAAGATATTAACTAATTCGGAACCTGTTTGCAACTTTCTTTAATCGCAACAACAGCAGACGGTGTAAAGAGCTTATGACAGACACTCGTTTTTCACGAAGGATGGATTTTTGTCTGCGCTCGGGCAGTTCACTAAGACTACATAGGGCTGCTCACCTTCCATCGCAAAGCCTGACCGGTGAGGTAACAGGGATGTTTACCTTCCATCGCAAAGTCAAACCAGTGAGGTACTATAGGGATGAGTAGCTTCCTTTCCAAAGCTTGACCAGTGAGGTTACAGAGGGATGTTCACCTTTCATTGCAAAGTCTGACCAGTGAGGTATCACAAGGGAGTTTACCTTCCATTGCAGAGCCAGACCAGTGAGGTAACATAGGAAGGTTCACCTTCCTTTGCAAAGCCTGACCGGTGGGGTTACAGAGGGATGCTCAACTTTCATTACAGTGCCAAGCCTGAACAGAGAGGTTACATAGAGCTGTCCACCTTGATAGGTAGCCAATGAAGATCTCTCAGGGCTAATGTCGTGGAGGACCTACGCTGTCTGTTTAGCACCAACTTTGCTGCCATAGACTGGACTCTCTGCAATCCCTACACAATGTATTGTGGCGCCCCCAAATACAGGGAGTTGCAGTAGTCCAGCCTACTCAAGATTACACTTCACACTACGAGAGATCGAGTGTCTTTTGGAATTAGCGGAAGAACCTTCCGTAGTATGTGTAGCAGTGAGAGGCAAACACTGGCAGTTTTGTTAGCCTGTGAATCCATTTGAAGATTTTCATCCAACATGACCCCCAAATTACGCACCATTTTAGCCGGCATCAGGGGTTCGTCCTCGGGGGTGAGTTTGAACTCCACCGATAGATGTCGAGACATTCTGGTGGTAGGACAGTACACCACCTCTGTTTTCCCCCATTAAACTGTAGGGAATGTTTCCTAAGCCAACCAGCAGTCTGGCGCATACACTCCTGGAAGATGTCCATAGATACCGCTTGCTTCCCCTCCAGGGAAAACACCAGTTGGGTATCATCTGCATAGTTGACCAGGTCTACCCCATAAGATTTAATTATGGGGAATAGAGGGTGCAGGTAGATATTGAAAAGAAATGCTCTTGGGACTTGCCTGAGGTGAACGGCGTCAAAGACACAGCCTGTTGTCTTCCTGACAGATAGGATAGTAGCCACTGCAAGGCCCGTCCTTTAACCCCTATGCTTTCCAGTCTCTCTGCTAACATGGTATGGCTCACCGTATTGAATGGTACTATTACGATGTTTACCTTCCATTGCAAAGCCTGACCAGTGAGGTACAATAAGGATGTTTACCTTCCATTGCAAAGCCTGACCAGTGAGGTACTGTAAGGATGTTTACCTTTCATTGCAAAGCCTGACCAGTGACGTACTATAAGGATGCTTACCTTCTGTTGCAAAGTCTGACCAGTGAGGTACTATAAGGATGTCTACCTTCCATTGCAAAACCTGACCAGTGAGGTACTGTAAGGATGTTTACCTTTCATTGCAAAGCCTGACCAGTGAGGTACTATAAGGATATTTACCTTCTGTTGCAAAGTCTGACCAGTGAGGTACTACAAGGATGTCTACCTTCCATTGCAAAACCTGACCAGTGGAGTTACATAGGGATGTTCATCTTCCATTGCTAAGCCTGACCAGTGAAAATAATATAGGGATTCTCACCTTCCATTGCAAAGCCTTATCGGTGGAGTTACAGAGGGATATTCACCTTTCATTGCAAAGCCTGACCCGTGAGGTACTATAGGGATGTTTACCATCTTTTGAAAAGCCTGACCAGTGAGGTTACATAGGGGTGTTCATCTTCCATTTCAAAGCCTGAACAGCGAGGGTAAATAGAGATGGTTTTCCCAGTGCACAGCCTGACCAGTGAGATTATATTGGGACGTTTGCCTTCCCATGCAGTGCCTGAACAGCAAGGGTTTAAACAGATGTTCACCTTCCATTACACTGAATGGACCAATAAACATGGAGGCTGGGAGAGGCGCGCGACCGGCGATTCAAGATGGCCGCGCCTTAGGAGGCTCCGATGTGACGAGCGGCACTCGGAAAACAAAAGGCGATTTTTTGACGGCGGTTCCTGGTTTCAATCGCAGATTCCAGCGTCGGAACCATCATGCTACCCCTGGGTGTATTTTCACTTGCCAAAGTGGCCGTTTAAGTGAGTTTTTTCACAATTTTTACTCCTCCTGTGATGCAGACGCCATTTTGTTTTTTTCAAACGCAGCAGCTTTTTTTTCTTTTCTTTCCCTTCTTACTGTTTTTTGATGCTGGACACTCGCTGCATCTTTATTTTGATCCACAATTAATACGTGTAGCTGCTACTGCTCTTTGGATCTCAAGATGTGTCATTATCCTCGCTGAACATCTTTTTATTATGCTGCTGGCTGCCTGCATCTACTATACTTCTTGACTGGGATTTCGCTTTCATAACTCTTTAAGTCTGAATTACTCAGTCACTTTTCTCCTCATATTCTCTCTGTCACAATGATGGCCCCTTGGCATTAGTCTCATTGGTGTTATTTTTGGTGCCATTTTCAATTTTTGGTTCCTGGTGTTCAATTCTTCTCAATAAGTGAGCTTCTTTTTTCAACATGGAATCCTCTCATCATTCTAAAGCACACAGCAACGCCTCTAACTTGCGGAAAGATCCCACAACTGGCAAGCGTCTTAAAAAAGACCCTCCATCTGCTTCTAAATCTCCGCTTCCTGTCACATTGGAAGACATTATGGAGGAATTACGTCTTATTCGCCCTTTTATGACAGACACAGCCACGACACTACAAAGGTTGGATGATAAATGGTCTAATCTGGATATGAGGCTAACGGATGTGGAACAGAGGGTTAGTGATGCTCAGGATGTTTCTGCCACGGTTGCCATTCTGATTAAGGAAGTCGACCAACTTAAGAAAACCTCAGAAGATTTGGAAAATCGCAATCGACGTAATAATCTCCGAAATTATGGAATTCCAGAAAACTCTGAAGGAACAGACATCATCCAATTTTTGAAAGCTCAAGTCCTTCCTATAACTGGTATTCCTAAGCATTTAGATGTAAATATCCAAAGGGCTCATCTGGGACCGAAGAACTCCTCCTCTACTTCAAAGCCCAGAGGGATCATTGCGTATTTTCTATTATATTCATATCTCATGACGATCCTTCAAAATACCAAGCAACATAAACAATTACTATGGTCTGGCCATAAGGTCTTTTTCACTCAGGATGTTTCCAAAGCAACTGCTGCTCGACGGAAAGAATTCCTGGACTTGAGACCTACGCTTCGCTCAATGAATGCTAGATATGGCCTCATGCACCCATGTTTCTTCAAAGTAACCTACAAGGAACGCTCTTTCAGCTTTGACGATCCGGCTGAACTTCGAAAATTCATCCATACCCACAAAGAAGATCACATAGAACTCAGCAAAACCTAGTTCTTGTGTAGTTTATTTGTTGTCTCTTCTGTTAATATGTCGGTTTTCCTCGCTTCTCTTCCTGTGATAACATTCTTCACGTTTTAGGTTCCCCTTCTGAAATTATACTGCGTCACTCCCTTCCTCGTGCTATTCTGATGTTTGTATTGTCCAACCCAGCTCGCTGCCTTTCCTTCCTTCTCAATGGTAAGTCGCCTTCGCATGTTATTCTTAGTTGCAACTAGTCATTGGTTTTTCTTTTTCTACTTGTTTTGTTTTTTCCCTCTCATTATGACTATTGTGACTTCTTGTTTCTCTTAATTTTGTCTCCTGCTCGTGCGGTAGTCTGTTTTTCGCCGCCCACCTCTCACTTTATTGCTTTTTTTCTGCATTTTTATCGTGACTGAAGCCATGTGGCTTTTTGTCATCTTTTTTTTTGCTCTCATTTTTTTAGGGTTATTATCCCTTTCTTTCCTTTTCTCTTCTTTCTACGTCTCCCCCTTTACTCTTTTCTTCCTCCCTCTCCTCTGTTTTCTCTGTATTCTTGATTCTTTCTCATGCTCTTCCCATTATCTCCTCCAGTACCCCTCTTAATGTTCACTCACTTTCTGTTTCTTTTGGTGCGTTTATAGACAGAGTGCTTTTTCCCTATCCTTTTCTCTTTAGCTTACTTTAGCTTTTTATTCATTCTTTCCTTATCTACTTTCCACTTTTTTTTCTCTCAGGTTTTTCAAATTTCTCCTTACTCTTTCAATCTCTTTTTAAATGAATGGTCTTAGAATAATCTCCTGGAATGTCAAAGGACTTCGGAATCCTATCAAAAAACAGCGTGTCCTTTCTCACCTAGCGAGATTGAAATGTCAGATTGCTCTTTTGCAAAAAACACATTTATCGTTACAGGATTTGTCCTCATTGCGCAAACAATGGGTTGGAGCAGTTTTCTGCTCCCCAGCTGTTCATAACAAAAACGGTGTTATTATCTTATTTCACAAATCGTTAACTGTTCAAGTGTTGCATGAATCACAGGATACTGATTGTAGATGGTTGTTTTTGGATTGTATTGTTAATAATGTTAAGCTTTCTTTTTGCAATATTTATGGTCCGACTGGTGTAGACAATACATTTTGGAATGATTTTTCTTTCCTCTTTTCCTCTCACAATACTGAGGATCTAATTTTGGGGGGTGATTGTAATCAGCTAATGGATCCCTTTTTAGACAGGAAATCGAAAACTAAATACATTCCTAATAAAATGCAAAAGTCTTTTCATAAGGCAATCTCCTCCAGAGGCCTTATCGATTCCTGGAGAATATCCCACCCTGACTCTCTTGAGTTCTCCTTTTTTTCTCCAGTTCACGCCTCACACTCCCATATTGACAACATTTTTCTCACCCAACATGCTTTTCAGTTCATGACTAATTCAGAAATAGGATCTATCCTTATTTCCGATCATGCCCCTATTATCTTGGATATGGATTATTCCTCTCCTGTTCCTTCTTCCAAATGCTGGCGCTTTAATAATTCCCTCCTTCTAGACCCTTCATTTGTAGAGCATTTTTCTTTGTTCATGACAGACTTTTTTCATACTAATCTTCACTCCACCTCTGAATTTCACTTTATATGGGACGCTTTTAAAGCTGCTGCTAGAGGCTGCATTATTGATTTTGTATCTCGTAAGAAGAAAAAAGCCACAGCCCAATCCACCCAATTTCTTAAACAAATTAAGCATCTGGAACATTTATATTTCACTACTAACTCCCCAGATACACTGTCTTCTCTTATTCAAGCCAAAATGCAGTTCAACAAACATTCATGGGACTCTGCTTCTAATAATCTTCTTAAATTCAATGCAAAAATGTATGGCGGACGCAATAAGGCGGGGAAATCACTTGCAAACTATCTTAAAATTAAAAAGCAAAAGACCAAAATCATTTCTATTACAGACTCCCAAGGTGTCTCACAGTCTTCTGATGCCAAAATTCTTGATTGTTTTGTCGAATATTACTCTAATCTGTACACTCCAGAATTCAACCCCTCCTCAGCACAGATTGATTCTTTCTTTCAATTTATCCCTAAATACTCTACAGATGTTGTCGATCTCTCCTCTTTAGATGCTCCTATATCAGACACTGAAATCCTTAATGCCATCACTCTTTTACCCAAGGATAAAACGCCTGGCCCAGACATCTTTACAATACGTTTTTATTTGCATTTTAAATCTGTTTTAATACCACATCTACTTTCCTTAATTAATTCTTTTCTTGCTAGGGGTGAATCACAATGTTCATTTACTCAAGCCATGCCTGTTTCATTCCCAAAAAAGACAAAGACCTCACCTTATGTAATAACTATCGGCCTATATCCCTTAAAAAAACTGACTGCAAAATATATGCAAAGATCTTAGCTTTAAGGATTAACCAAATTATTCCTGATCTCACCAACATATATCAGTCTGGATTTGTTAAAGGGAGATCCATTACAGACAATACGAGAACTCTTCTTAATATTATTAACCTTGCTTCTAAAATGAAATCCCCTATTGCGGCTATTACATTGGATGCCGAGAAGGCCTTTGATCATGTAAATTGGGACTTTATGTTTGGAGCTTTAAGATGGCATGGATTCAGTCCTCCTATTATTCGTTATATTCAATTACTTTACTCAGCCCCCTCTACTTCCATTTGGGTCCATAGTGCACAATCTGATTACTTTTCTCTTCGTAGAGGCACTAGGCAAGGTTGCCCCCTTTCACACCTTCTTTTTGTGCTTGCTTTAGAACCGTTTTTAGAAACAATTGGTCGCTCCTCTTCTTATACCGGTTTTCTTTATAAAAATATCGAGATCAAATACACAGCTTATGCAGGTGACATCATGCTATATGTATCCAAACCATCAACTTCTTTACCTGCTCTTTTTTCCTTGTTAAGGGACTACTCTTTAGTTTCTGGCTATAAATTGAACATAGACAAATCCGAAGTTTTACCTCTTAATACATTTTGTCTTTCTCATCTCTTTCATGGCTCTGGTTTTGAATGGAACCCTGCTCATATTAAATGTCTTGGTATTCTTTATGCCAACACCATCAGAGAAACCATTGAAATTAATCATAAAGATGTACTTAAAAAACTTTCTTCTCTTATAACTGGTTGGTCTCCCCTCTTCCTATCCTGGTGGGGTAGACTTGCAATGGTCAAAATGATGTTACTTCCTATTATTAATTGTTATCTTTCTATGCTTCCTATCTCACTCCCGCATTATTTTTTTAAATCCATAAATAGCTTACTAACCAAATTCTTATGGAATAAACGTAAAGCTTGTCTGTCTCTTTCTCGCCTCCAACAACCCAAACACTTGGGTGGAGTAAATTTCCCCAACATTTCTTGTTTCCACTCCGCTTTCACTCTTAAACAAATATGGTCACTTTTGGACGATACTGTATCTCCTCCCACAACCGCATGGAGTTCCTTGGAACTTGAGCAAATTGCCCCTTTTTCCTTCCTTAATGCTACTCGTCTCACTCACCCTCCGACACGTTTTCTTGCCCCTACTCTCAAACACTCTAAAACACTTACTTTATCTCTTTTTCACTCTTTTCTCTCGCAAGCTGAATTACATTCTCTTTCTCCTATCTGGTATAACAAATCCCTTAAACTCACTAACAAAGCGCTTTTTTGGAAAGAATGGATAGATAAAGGCATTATGACTTACACTCAAATATTCAAGGATAACGCACTACTCACGTGTTCTCAGGTTTGTGATCTTTTCCATATTTCCAATGCACACTCCTCTCAATATCCTACATTCAAACATCTTCTAACTGACTTTATTTCGCAACAATCTCTATTACCCACCTCTTCCCCAACTTCTCACCCCTTGCCAAATTTTTCACTCCCCCTCAAAGCTGCTGTAATTTATAAAACACTTTTTTTCTCTAACGCTACTAGAACTAAAACTAAACTTGAATTATTCTGGGAACAGGACTTAGCTCAGGAATTTTCCTTTCAGACATGGGATAATATTTGGTCTAAAATACACACAGTTTCCCGTTCGGCTAGCACTACACAGACCTGTTACTTTTTTTATAACAGACCTTTTTTTTACACCTTATGATCTATGCAAGTTTAAGTTACTTGAGTCTCAAAAATGTTGGTCTTGTTCTCATGATAATGCTGATTTCATGCACATATTTTTTTACTGTCCACTAGTCAAATCACTTTGGTTGCGAATTTGGTCACAACTGAACAAAATTTTAAATACTGCTTTTCCTTTTGAAATTGTACATATTTTCTTAGGTGGCTTTTCACCTATTTGGGATGTTCATTGTAATTTTCGTAAATTTACAGACCTTGTTATAGCAATTTCCTTCCAGATCATCACTACCAACTGGAAAGACACTTCCAAAATATCTTATAATGCGTGGTGGAACCTATTATGCCATCATCATAGACTTTATCGTGCCTTTGCCACCACAACTACCTTACTAATTAAAAGGGACCTAATATGGCTGCCGTTAACTGATTTTCTTTCTAGAAATGTTTGAAGATTTGATACCATATGTTGCACCCTTTTCTTTAGTTTCATATACATAGAATTGTTCTTATTGTTTTTCTATTTAATATATGAGCTGTTTTCTTAGGCTTTTCCCTACCTCTTTCTTTATTTCTTCTTCTTCCTTCCTCTTTTTCTTCTTTTTTTCTCTTCTTTTCCCCCCTCTTTTTTTTTCTTTTCTCTCTTAAAACGAAAATCTTCTTTAAAAGCTTTTTCCCTTAGTAATGCTCATGTGCCCCCTTTGGGGTGATTCTCTTCAATGTTATATTTTATCAATTCATTAATAGTTCTGCTGCCTATTTCTTATGTTCTGTTGTTTACATTGCGTATTTACTTCAATAAAGCTTTTTAAACTCAATAAACATGGAGGCTGCATAAGTGCATAGGCTGTTCACCTTCCATCGCAGTGCCTGCACAGTGAGGTGTCCATGCATTACTCAGCAAGTGCGTGAATCCCTGCTTCACTCAGTGCTGGCCTCGCGCACAGGCTCCGACGCACAGTCATTGGGACAGGAACCTCTTGTTTCTGTCGGTACTCTCGCCCGTTCCTTAAGTCCTCGCAGGTACAGTGTTCTATGAGGACACAAGGACCGTGTGAGGAGTTTAAAAAAAAAACACAAAAGCGGGGGCGTGGCCTAGCGGGCGAAGATGGTGGACGCAGCTTGCTAGAGCTCCCACCGGCCCGACATTTATCCGTATAATTATCCTAGCTCCCGGACCTAACTGGCAGCATACTGGCTCAGCTTTGGTGGCAGATGGTGTGAGGTGCCCTCCGGTGCAACGAGCGGAGCTCCCCGGTTCTCTGGGGACGAAAAAGCGGCAGCGACGATTTGAGGCCTGGTCCGGCGTGTAAAGCCGGGGCCTCGATTTTGGTGGCGTCAGGACGGGCGGCTCCGGTGCTGGTCTCTGGCCTTGGCTGCTGGCACCGCCCCGAACAATCGAAAGGGCACCGGAGCAGAGGGTGGGTGCCCCGCTGTGCCCCCCGCTCCCTGAGTAGCAGCCCGGGTGATACAGACGCCAGAGGGCGGCGTTGGCCTGTGCGGCGGCCTTGAGACCGGGGCCTCGATTTTCGTGTTCCCTGGCTGCGAGTAGTGTTGCCCGGGGCCGACACGGACAGCGGAGTGGGCGGTCCTGCCTGCAGTCTTGGCGGCGACACTGGTACTCGGACTGGAATCCTTGCCTAATGTCCAGCTGGAAGCTCCTACTGGTGTGGACCCTGGGTCCTGCGTGAGCCTGGAGACAGTGGCTGGGGTGCTGCATCACGATTCGTAAGTCCCTCCGGCCCCAGTGTGTGTGGACGAAGGGAGCAGCGACGGCCGACGGGCGAGGTCCCTGGGCTGTGGTGTGTCGGGACCCCTGCGGTAGAGGCTGCATTATTGATTTTGTATCTCGTAAGAAGAAAAAAGCCACAGCCCAATCCACCCAATTTCTTAAACAAATTAAGCATCTGGAACATTTATATTTCACTACTAACTCCCCAGATACACTGTCTTCTCTTATTCAAGCCAAAATGCAGTTCAACAAACATTCATGGGACTCTGCTTCTAATAATCTTCTTAAATTCAATGCAAAAATGTATGGCGGACGCAATAAGGCGGGGAAATCACTTGCAAACTATCTTAAAATTAAAAAGCAAAAGACCAAAATCATTTCTATTACAGACTCCCAAGGTGTCTCACAGTCTTCTGATGCCAAAATTCTTGATTGTTTTGTCGAATATTACTCTAATCTGTACACTCCAGAATTCAACCCCTCCTCAGCACAGATTGATTCTTTCTTTCAATCTATCCCTAAATACTCTACAGATGTTGTCGATCTCTCCTCTTTAGATGCTCCTATATCAGACACTGAAATCCTTAATGCCATCACTCTTTTACCCAAGGATAAAACGCCTGGCCCAGACATCTTTACAATACGTTTTTATTTGCATTTTAAATCTGTTTTAATACCACATCTACTTTCCTTAATTAATTCTTTTCTTGCTAGGGGTGAATCACAATGTTCATTTACTCAAGCCATGCTCTGTTTCATTCCCAAAAAAGACAAAGACCTCACCTTATGTAATAACTATCGGCCTATATCCCTTAAAAAAACTGACTGCAAAATATATGCAAAGATCTTAGCTTTAAGGATTAACCAAATTATTCCTGATCTCACCAACATATATCAGTCTGGATTTGTTAAAGGGAGATCCATTACAGACAATACGAGAACTCTTCTTAATATTATTAACCTTGCTTCTAAAATGAAATCCCCTATTGCGGCTATTACATTGGATGCCGAGAAGGCCTTTGATCATGTAAATTGGGACTTTATGTTTGGAGCTTTAAGATGGCATGGATTCAGTCCTCCTATTATTCGTTATATTCAATTACTTTACTCAGCCCCCTCTACTTCCATTTGGGTCCATAGTGCACAATCTGATTACTTTTCTCTTCGTAGAGGCACTAGGCAAGGTTGCCCCCTTTCACACCTTCTTTTTGTGCTTGCTTTAGAACCGTTTTTAGAAACAATTGGTCGCTCCTCTTCTTATACCAGTTTTCTTTATAAAAATATCGAGATCAAATACACAGCTTATGCAGGTGACATCATGCTATATGTATCCAAACCATCCACTTCTTTACCTGCTCTTTTTTCCTTGTTAAGGGACTACTCTTTAGTTTCTGGCTATAAATTGAACATAGACAAATCCGAAGTTTTACCTCTTAATACATTTTGTCTTTCTCATCTCTTTCATGGCTCTGGTTTTGAATGGAACCCTGTTCATATTAAATGTCTTGGTATTCTTTATGCCAACACCATCAGAGAAACCATTGAAATTAATCATAAAGATGTACTTAAAAAACTTTCTTCTCTTATAACTGGTTGGTCTCCCCTCTTCCTATCCTGGTGGGGTAGACTTGCAATGGTCAAAATGATGTTACTTCCTATTATTAATTGTTATCTTTCTATGCTTCCTATCTCACTCCCGCATTATTTTTTTAAATCCATAAATAGCTTACTAACCAAATTCTTATGGAATAAACGTAAAGCTCGTCTGTCTCTTTCTCGCCTCCAACAACCCAAACACTTGGGTGGAGTAAATTTCCCCAACATTTCTTGTTTCCACTCCGCTTTCACTCTTAAACAAATATGGTCACTTTTGGACGATACTGTATCTCCTCCCACAACCGCATGGAGTTCCTTGGAACTTGAGCAAATTGCCCCTTTTTCCTTCCTTAATGCTACTCGTCTCACTCATCCTCCGACACGTTTTCTTGCCCCTACTCTCAAACACTCTAAAACACTTACTTTATCTCTTTTTCACTCTTTTCTCTCGCAAGCTGAATTACATTCTCTTTCTCCTATCTGGTATAACAAATCCCTTAAACTCACTAACAAAGCGCTTTTTTGGAAAGAATGGATAGATAAAGGCATTATGACTTACACTCAAATATTCAAGGATAACGCACTACTCACTTGTTCTCAGGTTTGTGATATTTTCCATATTTCCAATGCACACTCCTCTCAATATCCTACATTCAAACATCTTCTAACTGACTTTATTTCGCAACAATCTCTATTACCCACCTCTTCCCCAACTTCTCACCCCTTGCCAAATTTTTCACTCCCCCTCAAAGCTGCTGTAATTTATAAAACACTTTTTTTCTCTAACGCTACTAGAACTAAAACTAAACTTGAATTATTCTGGGAACAAGACTTAGCTCAGGAATTTTCCTTTCAGACATGGGATAATATTTGGTCTAAAATACACACAGTTTCCCGTTCGGCTAGCACTACACAGACCTGTTACTTTTTTTATAACAGACCTTTTTTTTACACCTTATGATCTATGCAAGTTTAAGTTACTTGAGTCTCAAAAATGTTGGTCTTGTTCTCATGATAATGCTGATTTCATGCACATATTATTTTACTGTCCACTAGTCAAATCACTTTGGTTGCGAATTTGGTCACAACTGAACAAAATTTTAAATACTGCTTTTCCTTTTGAAATTGTACATATTTTCTTAGGTGGCTTTTCACCTATTTGGGATGTTCATTGTAATTTTCATAAATTTACAGACCTTGTTATAGCAATTTCCTTCCAGATCATCACTACCAACTGGAAAGACACTTCCAAAATATCTTATAATGCGTGGTGGAACCTATTATGCCATCATCATAGACTTGATCGTGCCTTTGCCACCACAACTACCTTACTAATTAAAAGTGACCTAATATGGCAGCCGTTAACTGATTTTCTTTCTAGAAATGTTTGAAGATTTGATACCATATGTTGCACCCTTTTCTTTAGTTTCATATACATAGAATTGTTCTTATTGTTTTTCTATTTAATATATGAGCTGTTTTCTTAGGCTTTTCCCTACCTCTTTCTTTATTTCTTCTTCTTCCTTCCTCTTTTTCTTCTTTTTTTCTCTTCTTTTCCCCCCTCTTTTTTTTCTTTTCTCTCTTAAAACGAAAATCTTCTTTAAAAGCTTTTTCCCTTAGTAATGCTCATGTGCCCCCTTTGGGGTGATTCTCTTCAATGTTATATTTTATCAATTCATTAATAGTTCTGCTGCCTATTTCTTATGTTCTGTTGTTTACATTGCGTATTTACTTCAATAAAGCTTTTTAAACTCAATAAACATGGAGGCTGCATAAGTGCATAGGCTGTTCACCTTCCATCGCAGTGCCTGCACAGTGAGGTGTCCATGCATTACTCAGCAAGTGCGTGAATCCCTGCTTCACTCAGTGCTGGCCTCGCGCACAGGCTCCGACGCACAGTCATTGGGACAGGAACCTCTTGTTTCTGTCGGTACTCTCGCCCGTTCCTTAAGTCCTCGCAGGTACAGTGTTCTATGAGGAACCAAGGACCGTGTGAGGAGTTTAAAAAAAAAACACAAAAGCGGGGGCGTGGCCTAGCGGGCGAAGATGGTGGACGCAGCTTGCTAGAGCTCCCACCGGCCCGACATTTATCCGTATAATTATCCTAGCTCCCGGACCTACCTGGCAGCATACTGGCTCAGCTTTGGTGGCAGATGGTGTGAGGTGCCCTCCGGTGCAACGAGCGGAGCTCCCCGGTTCTCTGGGGACGAAAAAGCGGCAGCGACGATTTGAGGCCTGGTCCGGCGTGTAAAGCCGGGGCCTCGATTTTGGTGGCGTCAGGACGGGCGGCTCCGGTGCTGGTCTCCGGCCTTGGCTGCTGGCACCGCCCCGAACAATCGAAAGGGCACCGGAGCGGAGGGTGGGTGCCCCGCTGTGCCCCCCGCTCCCTGAGTAGCAGCCCGGGTGATACAGACGCCAGAGGGCGGCGTTGGCCTGTGCGGCGGCCTTGAGACCGGGGCCTCGATTTTCGTATTCCCTGGCTGCGAGTAGTGTTGCCCGGGGCCGACACGGACAGCGGAGTGGGCGGTCCTGCCTGCAGTCTTGGCGGCGACACTGGTACTCGGACTGGAATCCTTGCCTAATGTCCAGCTGGAAGCTCCTACTGGTGTGGACCCTGGGTCCTGCGTGAGCCTGGAGACAGTGGCTGGGGTGCTGCATCACGATTCGTAAGTCCCTCCGGCCCCAGTGTGTGTGGACGAAGGGAGCAGCGACGGCCGACGGGCGAGGTCCCTGGGCTGTGGTGTGTCGGGACCCCTGCGGTGTGCGGGCTGCCCTGAGGCCCGTGGACGAACGTTGGCACGGCGGACCACATACAGCCTGCAACATGACCAGGGGCGGAGGGGGCAGTGGACCCGCCAAACAGGGGCCCATAGACAAATTCACTGGGCCGAATGGAGGTGCCGGTGCATCGGGGGGGAGCCAGAGTGCGGGACCGGACAATGCGGCACTTATGGCGGCGATCACCCAATCCAGGGACATGCTCGACGCCAAGATAGGTGCGGTTGGGGCGGATGTGACCTTGCTGCGCCAAGACCTTCGCAATGCGGTGACCTGCATCACGGAGGCGGAATCCAGGCTTTCGACAGTAGAGGATGATGTGGGGACCCTGAAACAGAAAGTGGCCGCGATGGAGAAGATTCAGAGGGGCCTGGCGCTACGGGTGGAAGATGCCGATGGGCGGGCGCGCAGGAATAACCTCCGCTTCGTGGAATTTCCCGAGGGCTGCGAGAAGGGGGATATGGAAGGCTTCTTGTCCCAGTGGTTGGAGACGTGGTTACCCCCTGACGCGCTGTCACGGTGCTTTGTGATAGAGCGCGCCCATAGAGCCCTGACGCAGAAACCGCCTACAGGTGAGCGGCCCAGACCGGTGATTGCACGGATCTTGAACTTTCATGACAGGGACACCATCTTACGGGAGGCGAGGGCGAAAGACACTGTCATGTTCGACAATCAGAAAATCTGGATCTTCCCGGATTATACGAAGATGGTACAGCAGCAACGACACTCCTTCATAGCGGCCAAAGCGAAGCTGCGCGGCCTGAAGCTCCAGTATTCGCTGCTCTATCCGGCCCGCCTTCGAGTGATTTTCCAATCACGGACCCACTTCTTTGACACCCCAGAGGACGTCTTCAAGTGGACGGATGAGACGGTGAGGGTTCGGCCGCATGCTCAACCGGGCCTGAACCCGCGTCCATCCAGGAGCTCTTCACCAGAGCGGGCTGACCAACGTATCCGGGGAAAGAGACACAGGAGTTCTAGGTCACGGCAGCGCTCCTCTTCTCACGCTGGGGCGAGAGATGGAGCACCTACAGACTCGGACCAATCTAACAAGGACAATTGAAGGTAGTTGGAGTGTAAGGTGACCTATTGCTGTGGTAGATCTTGGCAGTGTGTGGCTGATTAGTATGTCCTGCTGCTCAACTAATTTTGGAACTGGACACTTTGACACTGTTCGCTATACATGTTGGGGATGATGTGGGGCTGCGGGGTGGGGTTCGGGGTGCTATATTTTAGGGGCTATATCCCTCCTTCATAGGCGGGTTTTGGTAAGGGGGGGTTCCTAAGGGTTGAGTGGGTAGTTGGGATCCATTGGTATGGTTGGCTTTGGGCGCTCTGTTTTGGGCCCGAGGTCGCCCATGCCGCGACAGATACTTCTGTGCTCTATGAGGTATAGGGGCGGGGGCGGGGGTTGAGAGATGGGAAGTTCAGGGGGGTGTTCTGGGGGGGTGCGGGTGGGGGGAGTGGGGGGTGTTGTGTTAGTTGTGCACGTGATTTTCATGCTGAGCTAGAGCTGGTGCTATGTATTCGGGCCTGCTGTTGGGTGCTTTTGCTTTGTGTTCCCTGGGATCATGGTTGATGCACTGCCTCCGGGGCCCCATGGGGTGTCTATGCGCATATTGAGCTGGAATGTCAGGGGAATGCTGGATAAAATAAAGAGGGGTGCCGTTCTGCGAGGGGCAAAGAGGGAGGGGGCGGATGTACTGCTCTTGCAAGAAACACATATGATGGGGACGAAAGGACTTTGACTGCAAAGATTTGGCTACCTCCAGGTTTTCCATGCCGGCTTTTCGAGGGGCTCTAGAGGGGTCGCCATCTTGATCCATAGACGACTTGCTTATGTGCATGAGAGACTCTGGTTTGACCCGCAGGGCAGGTATGTTGTTGTGAAGGGAATGGTGGGTACGGAGCCGGTCGTGTTTGGGAGTGTCTATGCCCCTCCCCCTCTGCAATGGTCTCTGGCTGAACGGCTGTTTGCGGTATGGGCAGAGGTCCCGGAGTCCCGGAGTCCCTGGCTGTGCTTGGTGGAGATTGGAATGATGTGCTAGATGCGACTGTGGACCGCCATCGGTTACGGGGGGCGCCTGCGGTGGCCGCCCCCTCTCGATTGCGTGCGATGGTGGATGGCCTGGGCTGGGTTGATGCTTGGCGACATCTGCATGCTGAGGCCAGAGAGTATGCGTATGTTTCGGCAGTGCATGGCTCTTTTTCACGGCTGGATTGTGTGTTTGTGCCCAGTGGGTACCTGAGCAGAGTGCGAGGGACGGCCATTCTGCCTCGTGGGTTGTCCGACCACTCCCCAGTGGCTGTAGATGTTGAATTGTGCAGGCGGAGGCAACCGTTCCGGTGGCGAATGTCCCCATGGCATCTCCAGCAAGCTGACTATGTCCATCATATGAGGGGGCGATAGCCCACTATTGGCAGGAAAACCTCGGCGGGGACACGGAGGTGTCATTAGCTTGGGAAGCTATGAAGCCCACGCTTCGTGGGGTAGACATAGCGCGGTGCGGGCGGCTCGCTGCCGACGCAGGGAGGCCATAGTTGCGGCGGTGGCGCGTGTAGGGGTCCTCGAGAGGCAGTGCCACGGGGAGGGAGGTGGCGAAGCTGTGCGGTTACTCCTGCAGGCGCAACAGACCTATGCATATGTATTGCTTGATGAAGCTTGACAGGCATGGCTCGCCACCCGCAGTAGGATTTATCAATGGGGGGGGACAAGTCGTGCACTATGCTCCATCGACTGTGTCAGAATACCATGCAGCCGATTACGCTACCTGGACTCACGGATGATGCTGGAGTTACTATGACGGATCCGGTAGAACTGGCGACTAGCTTCGCGCGATACTACGCGGAACTTTATGCGCCGCAGGACTGCCTCCCAGCCGAAGCAGCGGACAAGTTTATTGCTGACCTGCCCCCGAGGGCTGTCTCTGACGAGGCGCTGGCGATCTTGGACCTTCCTATTACGGGGGAGGAGTTGGGAGACGCACTGGCGCAACTCAACACGGGAAAGGCGCCCGGGCCGAGTGGCTTCCCGTGCGAATTCTACAAGAAGTTCCAGCTCCAACTGGGGACTCACTACAGGGCGGTCCTGGAGGCTGCACGCGAGTCGGGTCGGTTGCCCGCTGATTGGCGACATGCTGAGGTGGTGGTGTTCCAGAAACCGGGTAGGCCGCCTGCTAAGCACGACTCGTATCACCCATATCGCTGCTTAACATAGAGGCTAAACTACTGGCAAAAGTGCTGGCGAACCGGCTTCTCCCCTATGTAGCGGATCTGGTTCATCCGGACCAGGCAGGCTTTATGCCGCACAGGGCGACGCGACACAATGTTAGACGGGCACAGACAGCCATAGATGCGATGGGGGCCACAGGTGAGCGGGCGGCCCTGTTGCTAGCAGATATAGATAGGGCGTTCGACTGAGTTGGGCCTACTTGTTTGCACTCCTGCCTCACCTTAATCTGGGCCCAGTCTTTATCTCATATGTTCGGCTGCTCTACACTGACATCACGGCAGCTGTGCGGGTCTCGGGTGCTGTTTCCGCGTGGTTTCCAATCGGACGGGGGACCCGTCAGGGCTGCCCACTGTCCCCTTACCTGTTTGCGCTACCTATGGAACCCCTTGCCTCCTGGGTGCGCATTGATGCGCAGTTGCAAGGTTTCAGATGGGACGGGGGACGCACTGATAGGATTGCGCTGTATGCGGACGACGTCCTATTCTTCCTTACAGACCTGGATAGGTCAGGTCCGCGGGTATTAGAAATTAGGCGCATCTTCGGAGAAGTCTCGGGTCTGTACCTTAACCCGCGTAAGTCCACGCTGTCGGGGTTTGACGGATGGGATTCAATTGGGATCTCATCGCTAGGACATGTTGTGTCCGGCACGGCACTCAAGTCGTTTCAAGAGCTCAGAGTAGAGTATCATATGCCCAACACCCAATTTTTTAAATATCTTCAGCTTCGCCACGCGCTTGGACCTAGTTTGGTGGGCTTGGAGTCGCTGCCGGAGTTCAGCCCTCTAGAGGCGAAGGTTTTTATGGGAGACCTGGGTGATAAGAAAGTGTCCCGCATATACCAAACGTTGGTCACTCACTGCTCCTCCTCCCTCCTTAAACTGAAGGAGGCTTGGGAGCGGGACATTGGCCCACTAGATGAGGATGATTGGAGGCAGGCTCTGGAGTCCCCGCGGGGTGCAGCTATAGCGGTGCGCCTGCGACTGATTCAGTTCAAATAGCTAAATAGCTACATAGGGCCTACTATACGCGAGAGCGATTGTGGAAGGCGTGCTTGATTGGGTCCCCGGAGTGTTTTCGATGTGGTACTGAACCGGGTACGCTGCTGCATACTGTGTGGTCCTGTACTGGTCTGCCCCGGTTCTGGCGGGGTGTATGGAGCTGTCTGTCGGAGGTACTGGGATGGGATCTTCCCCAGACTCATCGTCTGGCCCTTCTCCACATTCTAGAGGGTGTTGGCGGAAACATTTACAAGCGTCATCTGTTGCTGCTGGGCCTTGTCGTTGCCAAGCGGGACTTGGCGCAGGCGTGGAAGAGTGAGCGGGCTCCCCCGTTAAGTGCTTGGAAGGCAGGGATTGATTATTGCATGGGGTTGGAGCGCTCGGTGTTTGAAGCAAGAGGGTGCCCCCGTAAACATTTCAAGATCTGGAAGAGGTGGGCAGAATATAGGGGTATGACATTGGATCACCCGGTGGAACCGGATGACGGAGAAACAGATTCGATGGACGGGCAGCAGGCCTGAGGAGACGCTGGCTCTCTTACTGGATACGAACGATTACTGGTGACCGGTGATGATTACGTGCACGGGGTTAGGGAGGGATAAGGGGTGGGTAGTGGGTTAGTTGGGGGGTGCTGGGTGGTGGGGGGGACGGGTGGGGCTGTTTCTGATTGGGCTTGCATTTTGCTCCTGTATGCTTAACATTGTGGCAGGATTCTCCTGACTGTGGAGGACTGCATTTCTGTGTTCCCTGATCGATAAAATCAATAAAATTTTGTTGTGAAAAAAACAAACCACAAAAGCTGATTATAAATATATCGAAGGGCGGCATCTCACAGGGACCTGCAGCAGACAGGAGAGCGCATTGTAGTGGTATACACGTGCACGTACACGCGCATATTCGCGTGCACCTCGCTTATTTAAGTAGACCCGCCTCTTCACGCATCTTCTAGCAAGCGTTAGGAGGCATGGCCAGTAAACTGAACCGGCAAATGTGGTGTTTGTACTCCCATTTATAATAAAGGATAAAGACAAAAAATCTTGCTTGGTTGTGGAAAGAGTGCGACCCTGCCTCCCTGTTTGATCTTTTCGGGCCTGTACCGTGGGTTAGGCCCAGCGGGCCTGACAATGTTGAGGCTACAGCGGCGGTTCGGCGTATGCTCGGCTCGGCAGCCGGAGAGTTCAGTCAGTGTGAAACCTCAGCAGCAACCAAGGCTATGATTGCCCAGGTGCGCAGGCTGCTGTGGGTGAAAGACAGCTGGAGTCAGCTCAGCTATCGGGCGGGAAAGTGGCTCCCGGCCTCCTTCCTGTAAAGCAGCACATGTGCACTGAGGGTCTTACCTTCCCCCAAAGTGTATGCTATGCTTAGCAGTGTGCAAATGGGAAGAATGCTGTTTTCCTTTACCACACAGCGGTATGGCTTTAACCATAACCCCTGATTGTACCCCACCTGTGTTTTTTCCTTGTCCATGCAGAGACAGACATTTGTGCTGCATAAGGACACAATTCCCCAACACCCAATCATGTCCTCAGGATGGACTGAACACTGGGGCCTTAATCACTTGTTTAGAAGGCTATGTATCCTCTCTCAACCTCCTGGAATTCCATTGAAATGCCAGGGTGGAGCGACATGAGCTCAGTTGCCTGGTCCAAACATGGCAGTAGCGCGTGAGTCGCTCCATCACATCTGCTTCTCTGTTTTATTTTGTGAGACGTCTTATGTATGGCTGCAGGTCCCTGCAAAGAGTTTGGGCTGTAGTCTCCGGTTCAGATGATGCCTAGCCTCTGTGGCTTCCACATTTTGGGACCAGTGCACAGATTTTCCAGGAGAGAGTGCTGGGGCCATGCAGAAATTGTAGGTTGACCAAACGTCCTCATTTTCCGAGGACGGTCCCCGTTTTTGGAGAAGTGTCCCCGTGTCCTGACACTTTTCTCCAAGTGACTTAAATATCCCTGTTTTCAAACAGTGTCCGGGTTAAACACAGAAATGTCCCTGTTTTTCATTGTTCCGGTTAAGCATGCGTGCGCAAGCTCTCTTTGCACAGTTTATGGTGTGTGGCGTCACTGAGGTGAGCGCTGTAGCAGGAAGGGAAATCCTTTGAAGAGAGACATTTTTTCTCAGGATTTTCCTTCTCTTTTTACATGCAGCGCCACCTACGTCATTCTGCCAGCCATATTTGAACAATTGCATATCATCAAAACTGAATCTTCGTTAGAGGAGGAAATAGTGATATTAAGGAGCAACCCCAGTTTATGAACTTTCTGAAGTTCTGTGATCTGTAGAGGCTGTGTGTTTGCTGCTCCCCTAGATATCCCACCTAGAAGTACACAAAACAGAAACTTTAAAGTATTTCTGAATATTAGGATTAGAGTCCGATAACACATGTGGTGATGACATCCCCAACATCCTTCTCAAGCTCCAACCATTAATTTCTACCAGTTCCAAGATCAGAACAGAAGTCCTGAGAAACGGAACACTGGTGATCAGGTAAAAGGCTGAGTTGCTATTTGAGGCCTTTATTCAGTGGTTTCAGTTTAACCTGCCTGGGCTATTACATCTCCTCATTGTTTCCAGCATGTTTTTCAGATTGTAAAAATGTTTCCCTATTGTTGCATTATTTAAACATATTTACTAAAAGTGGATATGTGGCAATAGCGTATCTGTTTCATATATAAAGAACATCTAGATTGCCCATTGCACATTCCCATATCATGCCCTTTTCTTGTGTTTGTGGTCTTTTAGTTATATCTAGATATTGCACATTCCCAAAGCCATTAAATTTCACTTAGCCAAAGATCTGTAATTAATAGCTCATCAGTTGCACATGGAAGTTGTGCATCTATTGCTTGCATCAGCAGTTTATCAATTTCACGAGCAAGCATACTGTCCAGGTGGCAATCCAAAAGAACTTCAGTTGCCTAGCCCATGTCTCTTGCCGTACCTTTCTACTTTGGATAAAACAATATTTCTTCGTCCTGTAGCTTGTATTCATAGCCATACAAACTTTTCAGTAGCCCTTATGCATACCGTATTCATAACCAATTGATGCATGCTTTGTGTTCTCCATATCAAAGCTATGACTTGACCTTTTGACTGACCTTTCAGATCGCGGCAAACTGTTTAGCTGGAAAGGACTTAAAGGAGCAGTATTAACTTCTGTGGAAGAGGCGAACTGAGCTGCTCGAGTTTTTTGCTCAGGTCTTCACACTATTGCGCTATGAGATGATACTAATGGCTAGAGTGGACTATACATACCTCAGTAAGGTGACTTGACATCCCAGCAGTGACCACGCAAATGTAGCAGGACAGTGTGGTCGGCCAGCCTTTGCGACCCTAAAGACCCGAAGGCAGTAATACTTAGAGAGAAGTGTTTTTCTTACATTGGTCCATGGCTGCCCTTTGGCAATTTAGCATTCCGCAGTTTACCACCAATGCTTTTCTGTCATGAGCAACTAAGCAACATTAGTGAGTTGTACTTCACGTGGTGCTGACGTGCAGCTATAGAAACGAGCATTGATAAAGCTAGTAAATCTGGCGTTTGCTAGCCTGTGATGTTTTATTGATTTTTGGAAAATATATGCTATAGTCCTTAAAAGTGTAAATGTAATAAAAAGTACTAATGCTGCTGCGTAAAGGAGATGGGTGCCAATAAAAGACATCTGATTTGTTGTCAGTAATGCTTCATCTCGGTCTGTGGAGGGAGCTTTCATTGTAGTCCTTTTTCTATGTCTACAACAGCTGTCAAATAGTCCTACTTTTATGTGGATGGTTACTGCAACCCGTAGTCCTACTTCTGTGTCTATCACCTGGCCCTGTTTTTTGTTTTGAGAATCTGGTCACCCTAAGCAATTGTGACCTGCACAGTTGTTCATTTTTAAATTTCACCTATGCAGCACTTGCGCTGTATTTTTGAAATGTGTTCTATTCAGAATATGGGCTTTAAACACCACCCATGTTTTCAATTCGCTCCTTTGACTATTTCGGGAATGCTTTTTTTGGTTGGTTAATTTGTTCATTAGTCCCGCCTTAGTCCCTCCCTTTCTACTATTGTCACCTCCCATAAGGACTGCCCCTGTTACATGTAATGTTGCTCTGTCTGTTTTGTTTACAATTAGTGAGCACTATTTTGTAAATTAAATTTTCATAGATGCTGTTGCAGGCACACCAGCTACGGACTTGTTATGTTATGTTATGTTACTTTAATTCTTTTATAGCGCACGGCAACTCCAGAGGAGCATCCCGGCGCTTTAGCAAAGAAAGGAACAGCAAAAAGCAACCACACAACAAAAGGAAGAGGGAAAGGAACTGTTACCTAAAAAGCCATGTCTTCAGGTCCTTTATGAAAGCAAGGAGACAAGGGGCCGATCTCAAGGACAATGGTAATTCGTTCCATGCCTTGGATGTCAGATAGCGGAAGGATCGACCTCCCTGACGAGCACGGCGAGTTACAGGGACAGTCAACAAGGACAGACCCGATGACCTAAGAGTCCTGCTTGGCACATACCTGGAAAAACGTTTCCCAAGATATTTGAGGCCAATACCATGAAGGGCCTTAAAGGCCACCGTCAGGCATTTAAAAAGGACTCTCTTGGAGATAGGTAGCCAATGAAGGGTGTTCAGTAAGGCAGTGGCACCAGCTCTCCTCGGGAGTCCAAAGATGGCACGAGCTGCCGAATTTTGGACCACTTGCAAACGGGTCATAAGATATTTCGGTAGACCCACAAAGAGAGCGTTTGCGTAGTCCAGTCACGACCCGATTAGTGCCTGAACGACTGTCTTCCTGTGGTTGAGTGATAGTAGAGGAAGAAATTTCCTCAACATCCGTAAGATGCCGAAGCATTTCCCAACAGTGGACGAGATGTGAGGTCCAAAGGATAAGTCACAGTCTACTATCACCCCCAGATTTTTGGCCTTAACAGCGACTTTGTCAGGAGGAGACATATCCAGTGGCCACCAGGATTTCCAGTCAAGTTCCGGTGCGCAACCGAAAAAAAGCAACTCTGACTTGTCAGAGTTGCATTTCAAGCCATGACCTCTGAACCACTCAAACACCGCACCAAGGCAATCCCTGATCTTTGTGCCGTCGAATGACCCAGCCCTGTCACAAGTGAACAGGAGTTGGGTGTCATCGGCATAAGACACGATCTGGGCGCCAAAGGATTCCGCGACTTCCGCCAGAGGGGCCATAAAGATGTTAAACAGCATAGGGCTGAGAATGGAGCCCTGCGGAACTCCCACCTCTAGCGGAGCCATATCAGCGGAAAAAGGAGGTGCCCAGACCGTTTGTCGGCGGTCGGCCAGAAATGATTTTAGCCAGTTCCACACCGTTCCACGAAGGCCACACTCCCAGAGTCTTACAAGGAGGGCATCATGGGGAACGGTGTCGAAAGCCGCCGACAAGTCAAGCATGACTAACACGGCCTTTCCCCCCAGATCGAGTACTTCCCTGATGGCGTCCGTGACCTCCAGCAGAGCCGACTCCGTGCTAAAATTAGTACGGAAGCCGGACTGCGAGGTGTGCAACAGGTCGTTTCCTTCGATGAAGCTGGAAATTATCCTGTGCACATAACGCTCGGCCACTTTTGCCATAGCAGGGAGCAGGGAGATTGGCCGGTAGTTAGCATGTATCAGGGGGTCCAAGGTGGGTTTTTTGAGCAGCGGTAGAATCATGGCTCGCTTCCAGGCCTGAGGCACCTTCCCTGTCGACAAAGATGTATTCAGCAGGGGGTTCACCAAGATGTTAATGGCGGAAGCCACTTTCCCTAAGCATTTAGCCGGACATGGATCTAATGGAGAGCCGGATTTCAGGCTAGACAAAAGCTCCAAAGATGTACTAGGATCCATAGAGGGGAATACAGAGAGGAAAGGGCCATGGTCTTCCACAGGACATGGTAGCGTTAGGTGGCATGGATCAGATTGCACACTGGAGAGAGAGGCCTGGATAGCTGTGATCTTATTGACAAAGAAGGTGGCAAGTTGTTGTATCCACACATCAGTATGAGTGTGGTTAGGGGTGCAAACCACAGGAGAAATAAAATCCTGGACCACTTTAAAAATTTCTTGGCAGACATTATCAGCCTCATCAATACGGTGTTCCCAGACAGCATTTACCGATAGCTGGTGTTGGGGAACTGCTACGGACTTCCCCAACCACATTTCCCCAATTAAAATATATTTTTTAAAATTTTTATTTAATATATTTAGGTGCTCCTTCTTCACCGTCATCTCGGACTATGCATTTTCTTTTTAGTTTGCTAAAGGATCAGCTCAGTACACTGCGCTTCATTTTAAAGCATGGTCCTTTAACGGGGGTTGCTTCCACTTCAATTATCTCCCGGTGCATTCACCCAACAACCAGTGGTAGAAGTGGGCGGGAACGGAAGGGCACGGCGTACCCCTACTTCTAAAAATTATTTCAGTCCGTTCCCCTACTTCTTACTTACAAAAAAGCATCCCGGGACGGCAAGAGTAGTCCGACTTAAAAACGATAACTTTTTTCATTAGATTCCAGGGGCTGCTCGCACTTCTCTGTGAACTCCAGAGGCTGCAGCAGGCCCTCCCTGAGCTCACACAGACCGAGGGCAGGCTTATTCCGATTGAGGCAGATTATCCCCTTTCGAATGTCAATGCGCCCGCCCTCTGCCTTTAGCATATCAAGTGTCAGTGAGATCAGAGTTGGTGATTACAGAGGAGCTTTCCCCAGACAGAGTATGTGGGTAACTTGACACCTTGTGTAATTTGTTAATGTTGTGCACAGAGTGAATTGGGCAGGAGCAGTGACCAGACAGAAGAGGCAACAGGAGTGACAGGAAAGAGAGGTACTAGGGCAGGAGAGGTGACTGGGCAGGAGAAGTAACGGGGCAGGAGAGTTGACGTGTCAGGAGCAGTGATGGGACAGGAGAGGTGACAGGAAAGGAGAGATGACAGGGGCAGGAGAAGTGATGGGGCAGGGGAAGTGAAGGGGCAGGAGCGGTGATTAGGGATAGGCAGGAGGGGTAACCGGCAGGAGCAGTGAACGGATAGGGGCAGTGCACAGATAAGAGCAGTGAACGGGGCAGGAGAAATGATGGGACAGGAGAGGTGATCGGGCAGGAGTGTTGACCGGACAGGAGCAGTGAACGGGCAGGAGCAGTGAACGGGCAGGAGCGGTGACGGGGTAGGAAAAGTGACGGGGCAGGAAAAGTGACGGGGTAGAAAATGTGACGAGGCAGGAAAAGTGAGGGGGCAGTAGCAGTGATGGGGCAGGAGAGGCAACAGGAAAGGAGAGGTGCCTGGGCAGGAGAGGTAACTGGACAGGAGAGGTGACTGGGCAGGAGAAGTGACGGCAGGAGAAGTGACGGGGCAGGAGAAGTGACTGGGCAGGAGAGGTGACGGGGCAGGAGAGGTGACGGGGCAGGAGAGATGACGGGACAGGAGAGATGACGGGGCACGAGAGATGATGGGGCAGGAGAGGTGACGGAGAAAGGAGAGGTGATGGGGCAGGGGAGGTGACAGGCAGGAGAAGTGACGGGGCAGGAGAGGTGACGGGGCAGGAGAGATGACGGGGCAGGAGAGATGACGGTGCACGAGAGATGATGGGGCAGGAGAGGTGACGGAGAAAGGAGAGGTGACGGGGCAGGAGAGGTGATGGGGCAGGGGAGGTGACAGGCAGGAGAGGTGACGGGGCAGGAGAGGTGACGGGGCAGGAGAAGTGACAAAGCAGTAGAAGTAATGAGGCAGGAGCGGTAATTAGGCATGAGCAGGAGGGGTAACCGGGCAGGAGCAGTGAACGGGGCAGGAGCAGTGAATGGGGCAGAAGTGACGGTGCAGGAGAAGTGACGGGACAGGAGAAGTGACGTGACAGGAGAAGTGATGGGACATGAGAAGTGACGGGACAGGAGAAGTGATGGAACAGGAGAAGGAGAAGTGACGGAACAGGAGAAGGAGAAGTGACGGAACAGGAGAAGTGACTGGGACAGGAGAAGTAACTGGGACAGGAGAAGTGACTGGGACAGGAGACGTGACGGGGAAGGAGAGGCAACAGGGCAGGAGAGGCAACAGGGTAGGAGAGGCAACCGGGCAGGATAAGTGACCGGGCAAGAGAAGTGACCAGGCAGGAGAAGGGACCGGGCAGAAGAAGTGACGGGCAGGTGACGTGATGGGCAGGTGACGTGACAGGGCAGGAGAGGAGAGGTGACCAGGCAGGAGAAGTGACCAGGCAGGAGAGGTGACGGGGCAGGAGTGGTGATGGGGCAGGAGAGGTGATGGTGCAGGAGAGGTGCCCGGGCAGAAGCAGTGATTAGGCATTAGCAGGAGCAGTGACTGGGCAGGAGCGGTGAACGGACAGGAGCGGTGAATGGGGCAGGAGCGGTGAATGAGGCAGGAGCGGTGAACAGGGCAGGAGCGGTGAACAGGGCAGGAGCGGTGAACAGGGCAGGTGCGGTGAACAGGGCAGGAGCGGTGAACAGGGCAGGAGCGGTGAACAGGGCAGGAGCGGTGAACAGGGCAGGAGCCGTGAACAGGACAGGAGCCGTGAACAGGTCAGGGGCAGTGAACAGGGCAGGACCAGTGAACAGGGCAGGAGCAGTGAACAGGACAGGAGCAGTGAACAGGGCAGGAGCAGTGAATAGGGCAGGAGAAGTGACGGGCAGGAGAAGTGACGGGCCAGGAGAAGGGAGGGGGCAGGGGAATTGATGAAGCAGGAATGTTGATCGAGCATGAGCAGGAGTACTGACTGGACAGGAGCAGTGAAAGGGCTGGAGCAGGCATTTCCCGGGGCGACTTGAAGGGTAGGGGGCCAGTGTGGTTTTGGGGAATGGTTTTGTACAAGTGCAGGAGTTATAAAAACACTACAAAGTTCTTTATATATTCAGCAGGTTTCGGTCAACCATACAAGTGCCAAGATAACTTTGGTGATCAATGTACCTGCTGGAGAGAGATGGGAGCATGTTTTGTCTGGTGGCTGTTTTACTCATCTACGGTAGTGCAGAGGGGTAATATGCCTGCTGCAAAGAACATGTACCATGCATATCAAAGAGCAATATGTTATGTGGATAGTTCAGTGGGTACTGCTTTGTTGTTACTTCCCGAATAAAAGGACACTTGGATACATATGGCCTGGCAGTTCAGGCTGGACTGTTCCCATTGGGCGCATAATCTAGACTGATTTGCATATGGCTGGGTCCAAACTGGAATGGCATGGTGAGCAAAAAACGATGGATTTAAGCCCAGATCTCTGAACTGGGGTGAATGTATGACATTGTTCTGAATTCTGTCCATCAATTGTTCTTTTCACATTTATCACCCGAGTGGGACAGGTATGCTCAGACATGAGTCCCGTGCTCTCCATGCCACTGGAATTAAGCTATCCTGGCTGATGAGGGCTGAAAGCCCGAAACCGGTCCTAGGATGCAGTTCGGGCTGGACTGTTCCCATTGGGTGCAGGATCAAGACTGATTTGCATATGGCTGGGTCCAAATTGGAATGGCATGGTGAGCAAAGAAGCAATGGATTTAGGCCCAGATCTCTGTCCTGGGGTGAATGTATGATATTGTTCTGCATTCTGTCCACCAGTTGTTCTTTTTGTTATATTATGATTGAGCAGTCTGGCTGACATGAATATGAAGGAGTCTTTGTGGGTTTCCATGAGTCTAGATTCTCCTGAAGAGTCCCTTTCCCTTCTGAGCCCTGCTTAACACATGTGTGCAGGAGGAGCCCTGTATTCATGACCTCAATGTTTGAGACAAAAAATAATCATGGATTTCTGAACAATGAGAGTAAAAGCATTAAGGTAACATGTTGTTCCTGCTTATATTTCACACGCTTTACATAAACCTGTATTCCCTATGAGTGTTTGCTTTTTTCTGAATTAAACCTCAAATAAACATGTTTATCCATTGTTTTAATTAAATAACGTTATAAGCTGTAACTGGTCAGTGAAATGCTAAACGTACTAAAAATTGGTATGTTTTGCTATTTCTAGCCACACCCCTGACTCCGCACACTGATTCAATCTTCGGTTATTCCCGCCCTGTGATTCTCCACCCACAGTTCCCCTACTTTTTTTCCCCCACTTCGACCACTACCAACAACACTTCCAGCCACGGAGTGCGCATGTAATCGTGAGATGGGAGCAGGCGAGTCTAGCTGACTGTGTTAAGGGCGGCAGCTACATGCTACAAATAAGTGACTTACTCATTAAAAAAGTGCGCTGCTCTTCTCCATGTTTGTTTTCCTGTCTGCCCTCTCCTCGCCGCACCACATGGCGGTGCATCCACTTCAGTTTTTTCTCCTTGTGCTTCCCCAACAACACTTCATGCCATCAGTAAAATGGCCGCAGGCATGTGCAGCTCACTTTTTAAAGGGCACTTCATTTCATCTCTCTCTGCCTTCCCCCAACATCCCATTCCACCCTGGAGTAAGCATCTCATCGTGAAATAGCTGCAGGCGTATCCAGTTCATCTTGTAAAGGGCGCCAGATCCATGCTACAGCTAAGTAATTTACCTATTAAATAAAAGTTCTGCTCTTAAGCATGTTTGTCTTTCTTTCCACCCTTTCCTCACCAGGGCACTGCTTCCAATTCACTCAGTCTCCCCCTGCCTTCCCCCAACACCACCTCCCACCCTGGAGTATGCACACATTACTTTTATTTTATATGGCAGCATTCCCAACGCCCACTCCTGCTCGGCACAACTTCCCATCCACCAAACCTAAAATACATTCTCTATTAAAAGCAGAACGTGCTCTCCATTGCAGTCCCTTTCCTTTGTTTTTTTATTTACTTTGGGTGCCGTGTTAATCAGTGTTCATGTTTTGTTTACTTTGCTTCCCATTACAGCCACGGGTCAAACAGCCTTCTCTACAAATAATATAACTTATAATATTGTTGGCAGAGATGCACAGCAGCAGTCAGACTTGTTGGGGCGGGTCAAAACAGCCTTAAACATAATTATTGGCATTGCATGGGCCTCAGGACGGCACAAGAAAACAACCATAAATGCTGCCATCCCCCAATACAACGTCACACTCCAAGTTACTGCGTCTGCGCGGAACAAAGACTGCATTGTGTGTTTTGGCCACTTTTATTATTTCATTGTAAAATTGGAACTGGTTTTAAGTCTCTGCTTGTTTTGTTTAATGTTGGCCAATCACTCTCCAAGAGAGCTTTTCAGCAGTTCGTCGCCCGCTGCTCTCTCCCTCCTCCCTGGTATCGTGTCTCCTCTGTAGCAAAACAGCAAAGACCAAGCGTCCGCGCTCCGGCTGAGTTAAGGGTTGTAGTAGAGTGGATGGTGAGCAGTGTGATATTTTAATGATGATTTTGAGGTCCTTTTACATTTGGGGTTTTGGTTATTTTCCATTAACACAATCTTTCAGAAATACCTGATTAAATTTGGAATTTCCGGCAAAGGTGAGATTACATGCTCATGAGTGTTTCCTTGCATCTGGGCTTGGGATTCTGGTACTGAGAAGTAGAAGTTATGCTAAACTCCCCGGTGTTCAGACTGCATCAGCACTGGCAATAAATTTACATTTAACCTATTAATGTCATCACGCTATTATGGATTTGGCCGACTACCATTTTTATAATTTTGGACAACTATAACTGTGTCATACGTACCAGAAAACTGCATATTTGATTTGTTGTACGTAAATCAAAGTGGTATTGCTTCATAGATAAAAGGGTAGAAGGTAACCCGGGAGGGAAACATGGCGGCCGCAGGCTAGAGCGGCGCGCACGCTCCTGAGAACAGCCGATCCGGAACCTACACTGCTACCGCTACAACTGTGATGTGAGCGGGGGAAAGTGAAGAATCGGCTTCTCTTGAAGTCATGCATTGACCCGGCATTTTTCCCGCAGCTTTCGGTAGCTTTCTATGACATTTCTGACATTGTGATCGTGCTCGGAGGTTGGAGCACGGAGAAGAGCGGAGCCCTTCGTGTTTATCGGCTTTCATTTGTGGATATGTCCGCCGGTAGGGCTTACATTGAGAACCTTGAAGCCGTATATTGACCCGGCATTTTTTCCTGGCTTTCCGTTTTTGGGTTTGTGTTTGTGGATGTGTCCACCGGCAGTGATTGCTCTGCCGATCTCCGCCTCTCGTTTGTGTTGGGGGCGGGCAGCAGAAGAGATCAGACGCGGCCGGGTGGCTGCGGCACGGAGAGTACACACGGTGGCGGAGAGTGGCGGGGGGAGCAGGAAGTACCAGAGCAAAGTGATTGAAAGAAAGGGGACACACAAGACGGCCCACAAGGCGGTAGACGCTGAGAGAGCTGAGAAAGCTGTGGGAGTTGAGAGAGAGCTGGCCGAGCTGGAGGATCAAGGTGACATCAACGCTCGTTCAAGTAAGGTGGGATTAATTGATGCAAGGGGGCTTGTAAATAGTGACTGCAATGAGGATTCAACCAGGGAGTCACAAGTGAGAATAACAAGGAGCAAGGCTAGAACTTTAGAAAATGAACTACAGGGCCCAGGGTGCACTTGGGGGGAGGTTCACAGGAAAGCACAGGAGCTAAAAAAAAAATCTGAATTAGTGATAGACACGAGTAAAAAGCAACAAAGAAACAAGAATAAACCCAAGAGCAAGAGCAAAAGCTCAAAAGCCCCAGGTGACATAACTCCATCACTGCGCTCTTATTTCAGAGTTCTACCCCAAGTTTTGCAGATTACGCAGGATATGGCAGCAGCTGCTATGGATAGCAACACACAACTGCAGAGCAAACCTGACTCACTATCAACTGGGGCTGCAGTCGCTATGTCACCACATGAGGGGGACGGGACCGAAGCTCCAGCCACTTTACTCACACCTCTGGCCTCTAAAACCTCTACAGAGAAGGGTACCCACAGTGCAGTATCTCTAGAGGAAGCGTCCCTGGATGCATCAGTTGGAAGGGGGGCTGAACAAAACACAGCTCTAGATTTTGGTAAATCGCTCGAGGCTATAGTCTCCTCCATCGCAACAATGCGAGAAGAGATCAGACAGGAATTTGTAGTCTCTAAATTAAATCAAAATAAAATAAGAGCAACTTGTGAGGAACTAGGACATAAGGTCGATGGCCTTTTTGTAAGGACTGAGACTCTAGAAAGCTCTGTAGGTCTTCTAACCACTAATCTGGAGTGCGCCAGGTCAAAAATACATAACCTACAAAGAGATGGCGAAAATATGAAAGAGCGAATAGAAGTGTTGGAAAACTTTTCTAGACGCAATAACATCCGACTTCTAAAGATTCCGGAGGGGAAAGAAAGTGGAGATCTCAAGGGATATATAATAAAACTAATAAAAGAAGCACTCAATTTGGAGGAAACGGCTGAAGAACTCAACAAAGACATCCAGCGGATATATAGAGATCCGTTTCGCATGAACCCAGCAAGGACTAAACCTAGGAAAGTGCTAATTAATTTCCTGACGTATGCTCTTAAAGAGAAAATACTAAGTTTAGCCCTGAAAGCTGGTACAATAAAAGGTCCTGACTTTTCTTTTGAGATCCGCTCTGACCTCTCAAAAACCACATTGGACAGACAGTGGGAATTGGGTCAGCGTATGGATAAATTTAGATCATACGGGGCTACGGTGCAGATGAGATTCCCTGCATTCCTTCGCATTATGTATAATAATAAGATGCATAATGTTCGTACCATACAGGATGCAGATGAGCTGTTAGATTCCATCCGAGATCATGCTCAAGCTCAAGCCCATGACCAGGCTCACTCTCACAAGATTTAGAAATCAAAGTAAGTTAGATATCAGTGCAGACATAGATCCTCAGGTCTTCCAGAATTAGATTGTAGAACCTAAAAACAAGGGATATATATAAGCAAAAGAAAAAGGAAATGATCACATAGGTGGAACCGATAACACAAAAAGGGGAAAAAAAAAAAACACACACATAATAAATATAGATATATATTGGAAATACACTGGGAGACCATGCATAGGGGGAAAAAAAAGGGAGGGGGGGGGATCGAATAAAGAAGAAACAGCTCCTTAAAAAAAAAAATATATATATATATATATATAAATAAATAATAATAACACATAACTCCCGCCTACGATTATCTCAACACAGCTCAACAAGTCAGCTACTTGTGGTCTCATCACTTTTTTACCCGCTCATAGACTAACATATTCTTTGTTCAAGACTAGGTAGCAGTAGTGGCTCATGGATGGGCTGTAGATGGGCGTTAACCTGGCTAAAGATCGAGCCAGAGTAAATAAGGGGGGGTTTCCCGGGCTAAGGGTAGGGGGGGTGGTGGTAGATTAGCAAAAAAAAATCCTCATCTGTGCTCCTGTTCTGTTGTTTTAACTATCCAATCTTATCAATTTTTACAAAAACAGGTTTTTTCCATGCCAGGGCTAAGAAATTTCCACATAAATAGCAAAAGAGAACGGGTGATAGGGATAGAAGCTATAATATGACATGCACTAAATTTTTGTCCTGGAACGTGAATGGTCTGCGCGTGAGAGGAAGACGTGAGCGCATACTACAATACTTGAGAGACTCACGGGCGCAGGTCATAGCGTTGCAGGAAACACACCTTCTCAGAACAGAGGCAAACACTATACTAAAAAACATAGGTGGATTGATAAATTTTGTACCACAGATCATAACGCTAATATAAGAGGGGTAGTGTTCATTTTTAAAAAATCTGCAAAAGCAGAAATACTAGATTGCAGGGAAGACCAAACAGGGAGATGGCTAATAGTAAGAGTTTCGCTTGATGGTCAGATTAGAATTTTGGTGGGCTATTATGGCCCAAACTCGGACGATCCATCACATCTAGACGCAATAAGGACCCAACTAATAACAGTGCAGGAGCCAATAATCTGGATGGGAGATTTTAACATTGTTCTTGATCCCAAATTAGATAAATCAACAAGGTCTAAAACTACTGGCTCTATTAAATCTAGAGAAACACTTAAAGCAATAATGACATACGTGGGTCTGGCAGATTTTTGGAGAGAAAGAGTGGGTAATAAGATGGGGGTGTCTTATAGGAACAGCCGGTTTAAACATAAATCCAGAATAGACTATGCCTTCTTTAGTTACTGTCTAAAAGACACTCTCGAATCAATAGATTATTTACCATCACATCTATCAGACCATTCGGCGCTAAAGTTTACTCTTAAGTCTGACACCACTGTCAAACACTCTTCATGGTCTTTTGACAGGACACTCCTGCTCGAGGAAGAAGAGGTCAACTTCCTAGTAAAAGAATCTATAACCTTCTTTGAAATAAATAGAAACTCTGCAACCCCAACAGTCGTTTGGGAGACATTCAAAGCTTTTTTAAGAGGGCAAATTACTAATAGAGCCTCCTATAGGCGGAAGATATATTTTGACAAGATAAACAGATTAGAACAAGATATGAAAACTTTAGAGTCAAAAATGGTCTCGCCTTCAATAACAGCTGAAGAGCAAGATAAACTGGCTGAATTGAAAGCTGAATTAGAGAACACTTTGCAGGAGAGAATAAATAAGAGGTGGGAAGCGAGTAAATCCTCTCAATTTGAGTTTGGAGAAAGTGCAGGAAAAATTCTGGCTTGGAAAATCAAATCTGATAAAGCCCTAAATTACATCAGGGAAATCAAGATAGAAGGTGAGCCAGAGACAAGAACCACCAGTCCTGAGATAGGGAGAGCGTTTCTTGAGTTTTTTCAGGATATCTACAAAGAGGATCTCCCCAATGACCAAAACGCAAGAGACAGATGGTTAGACGCCATTACACTACCTACTCTCTCAACAATCCAGACCAAATCACTAGAGTCAGACATTACAGAAGAGGAGGTGAAAAAAGCTATTAGTCAAACTAAGAAAGGGAAAGCAGCAGGCCCGGATGGATTGCCGGGAGAAATCTATAGAGCTTTTGAGAACAATATTACACCTGTGCTAACTGAACTCTTTAATGGCATCTTAATGGAAGAACAGCCAATGCCTAAGTCTTGGGGGGAGGCCACAATTGTTCTCATTCCAAAACCAGGGAAATCCCCATTAGAGTGCGGGTCATACAGACCAATATCGTTACTTAACAACGATTATAAAATTTTTACAACTATTATCGCCACAAGACTGGCTAGAGTTATTGGTACTGTAGTCCATCATGACCAGAAAGGGTTTATAAAGGGGCGACAACTAGCTGAGTTAACGCGGGAGTTAATTGGGGCTATAGATATTGCTACTGCTTTCTCTCTGCCCTTGGCCACTTTGACTCTAGACGCAACTAAGGCGTTTGATAGAGTCAATTGGCTCTACTTAAATGACGTCTTAAAAAAATGTAATTGTGGGGAAGTGTTCTGTAGAACTATTAAGCAGTTATATAGTGCACCATCTGCTAGGCTGCTGGTTAACGGGTCCCTGACTGAGGCACTTAACATTACTCGAGGAACAAGGCAGGGCTGCCCGCTTTCCCCTCTCTTATTCGATTTGTACATCGAGCCTTTTGCCCAGGTGTTAAGGGAAGAGGCTAATATTCCATCTTTTTGTTTCGGAGAGTGGGAAAGACGGGTAGCATTATATGCAGACGATATCTTAGTGTTTACATCTGATCCAGTCAGGGCATTCCCAGTGGTCATACAAAGGGCTGAAGAATTCGGCCATGTCTCGGGCTACGACATAAACTCGAGTAAGAGCGAGATTATGGCATGGAATCTACCCAACCTAGATGTTGGGATAAACATCTCATCCTCAATGCGGTATCTGGGAATTAAAATAACCCAAGGCGTGGGCATCCTTGCACAAACTAATTTGGAAAGAATACACAGTGAAAGCAAAAGACTTATGAAATCTTGGACACATTTGCCTCTTTCCATAACAGGAAGGGTAAATCTAGTCAAAATGTGTATTCTCCCAAAATTCACATTTGTTTTTAATACTATCCCAATTGCCATGGAAACAAAAATGATGGAAAAATGTCAAAGAGAAATTAACTTTTTTATATGGAATTATAAGACCACAAGAATAGCATGGAAGAAGCTTAGAAGAAGGAGAGAAAAAGGGGGCCTTGCATTGCCGGACCTAATGTACTATTCATGGGCCTTTCAGATGTCTTATTCTAGAATGCTTCTCAAAATGCCATCTAATTTACCTAATACATCCATGTACGGGGCCATGCTAAGGGGGACGAATCTAGCAGCAGATGGCTTTATGTTTAAATTTGGAAGTCAGACATTTTTCAAAAACATCAAATTACACTCATGGGCCAAAAATTGGTTTAACATCAGGAAAAAACTGGGTTTATCTTATTACTCAAATTATTCCCCAATTTGGGACTCCCCCGGTTTACCCACATGCCTGAGAGACAATCTGTCCACTATATTAGAACAAGCAGGCATTACTAAATGGGGCCAATTATTTAAAGAAAAAAAACTGATAACTTGGGATGAGCTATATGATCTAGTTGGCCCGGGGCTTTCCAGATTTAAATATTTTCAACTGGATAGCTGGGCAAGATCTGAAACCCGCATAGATGGTAATATTGGGAAGATAAGTGAAACGGAACAACAAATGGTGGAACGACCAACCGGAGGAAGAGAAGTAGCCATATGGTATTGGCTTCTGTTGGAGGAAAGTGAAGGGGAGTTTCAACTCCCGGATGAGTTATGGGGGGCAGAGATTGGGCTTCCATGCGAGGATAGGTGCATAAACTCCTTTGGATTATTGCGTAAAATCGTAAAGCCCTCTTGGCTAGTACGAAATCATATTTTCTCGGTACATCGGGCATATTTAACACCACGAAAACTCTCTAAATACCAACCGGATAAGAAATGTAACAAATGTAATTTAGTGGATGCATGTGATGTACACATGTTCCTAGAATGTCCAAATATAGCAAAATTCTGGGAAGACGTGAAAAACACTCTAAACTCTATACTAAATACATCCCTGTCAATAGCCCTCCCACTTGTCATCTTTGGGATGGAAGACAACATCATAGGCAAGGAGAAGTCATTTCTTTTCTACGCAATTCTATTAGCGAGAAGACAGATCTGCATACAATGGGTAGAGAAGACACCTCCTTTACATTGTTCATGGCTCACATCTTTATACGAGACATCCAAAAGTGACCTAAAAAGATCTGTTAGTAAGAGAAACTTGGCTTTTTGGGACCTCCTGACCAACTGGAGATGATCCGGGTTTTTTTGGGGGGTTTTTTTTCGGGTCCGATGAATATGCCATCTATACTCTTTTGGACCAGGGGCCAGGATAGTTTCGAGTAAGGTCCGGCAGGTTGAAACATACCTAGATGGAGTCAAAAGAAAGCACCCCTAACTTTTAGTGTCGGTATATCTCTCCCACCAATACAACACATCACGTCAGCAATGTCGTGCAAGGTGGGTGGCATTATCCGTCTAAGGGGGAAGGCAGATGAGGACAAAAAAAAAGGGTAATTTTTTTTATAATTAGGATAATTCCAGCCACTGATACTGAGAACTATTCTTGTGCTATTATACAGACATGTCAGGAAGCAACAAGTCTCAACCCACTGCTTTGCTATCTGAGAGAGGAGACCCAATTATTCCATGGAAACAATGGAAAAAACATTCGGATTCTTACTTTGAGGCATTTGGGGGAGAGACATTTTCTAAAGCCAGGATACACCCCATAGTACTGCATAATTTAGGGACTGAAGGTCGCACCATTTATAAAAGTCTTGATCAGGTACCTATTAGGAATGGAGATGGAGAACCAGTGAATGGTTATGACATGTCTGTGAAAAAGATGGAACCGTACCTTGAACTACAAATAAATGTGGTTCTGAAAAGTTGCAAATTCCTCAACAGGCACAGGATCCAACTGACAAAAATTGGCAACTATTATTCTTCTCTTAAAATTCTTCCTCTTACTTGTGTATTTAGTGAGCTCACTGATTCATCATTAATATGAGAATAGCTAGTATGATGCACAAAGCATAATTGGGTTGCAGAGAAATTGCTGTCAAAGAATCCATCACTTTAAGAAGCAAAGTAATAGTAGAGGGAATACAAAACAAGTATGTATGGGTACCCTGCCTAAAAAAGAATTCAAGGGTGAAGTAGATGTGAAGACAACACACTCAACCAGAAAGTTAGGGTAGAGTACAGAGTAGCCTATATATAGCTTCTGGAAATAGTTAAGTATTAGATTATGAGTCATGTATACAGAGGGTAACTACAGTTTGGGGATTAGGAATAAGCCTTCTACAGATTCTCAGAATCTTAGGAACACATGCTATGGGTGCAGCAGCTTGGACACATGTCCAATAGTTCTAATTGCTTCAAAAGGAATTTTTCTTGTCGTAAGTGTAGTCTTAAAGGGTATCATGCTCTGGTTTGTAAATTAGAAAGGTGAGAACGATGAATGTGGCAGAGGCAGCAAAGGAAACAATCCTCAACGTGAAGGTTGAGGTTAGTATGGGGGGATGTTGGAACTTTGATTATGCCTGAATGCGCCATTGAGGTGGTGGAAATAAATTCATGGTTCTGGCTTAATCAGGATCTCCCTGCACCATGTCTGGTAATAATACTGGTGTTGAATGTTTTGAGAGTGAACATAGTGACTTAAATCCTCCTGACAACAATCGGTTAGCTATGGTGGGGCAAAAAATGATGTTATACAGTATGCTGTTATGATGACTCATGTCAAGGATAGAGATTTTAGAGAAAATATAGAATGCTAAACTGTTGTGGTGCCATCATCAGAGGGACATGGGAATTAATCTCCATCCTAATGTCCATGAGTAAGTCATAATGTACTCAAAGGTCAATTGGGATTGCCTAAAAACTTCGAGCACAAAATTGTTTATACGAATGGGGCTAAACCATGTCCCCATAATGTACGTAAAGTTCCTAACTTATTGCTTGAGCTACTGAGACTATAAATGAACAGATTTCTTGACCTAAGTCTTCGGAGTGATTGGTGCTTGTAGTTCTGGCCTCCAAAGACGGTGAATGATTAATTAGAATGTGTGTTGATCTTCAGGATCGAATTAAATGTATCTAGGTGGTTTGCCAACCTCTGCAGAACATTTCAGACACTAGAGAACATATCCACCTGCAAAATAGTGTAGAGGAATTAAGTCATAACATAATCCTTTTAGCAATCAGGTCTTCTCCTCAGTCTAAAGGTACCATCACCTGTTCCTGCATGAATAGGCATTACTCATCAAAACATAGCCTTGTATTCCCCCCAAGCCAATGTTCTTGTGGAGCGAATTAACTGTGTGGTAAAATCTTGCGTTTAGAGAGCAGTGGAACTGAAATTCTCTCTCATGAATGTCCTTAAGGAAAGCTCATATAAAAACTACTAAGTGTCTAACTTCTATATCACAGTTGAGCTTTTAAAGGGGAGAGTTGTGAACTTAAATTTTAATCCAGCATGGTTTGCATTTAACAGTGGAGTTGGTAGTAGGAAGTCTGAATCAAGAAAGTACACCTGTGAAATGTACTTCCGGAAGTAAAAGAGGTACGGCTTGAAGCATTCTGCTAGATGTAAAACTGGAATGTGGGTGAACTTATTTGGGTGATAAAAGCAGGCCGGAAAAAGAAAGGTGTAACCCAGTGCATAGGCCCATTTACTATTTTGTCAATTAAGAAAAATATGGTCACAGCCACAGTGGGTTCAGGAAATACTTGGAGCATGTCCAGGTTAGTGAAGTGTGTTGAGACAATTAGAGAGCGTTATGCTTCACATGGTGAGGGCTGTAATGGGAACGTTATCGCTGCCAAGGGATGAAGTGTGCTTGTCTCTACCTCTAGACTGAGCAGACCTTTTCATCATAAGAATTAGGTCATGACTTACTTCCTCTACACTGTGTTGCATGTGGATATGTTCTCTATTTTATTTTGTATTCTTAAGTTTTCAAATTCCATGCTATGTGTTCCCTTCGAGTGGTGTTAATCTCTTGTCTTAATCATTATATTATTTTCCAAAGGGGGTCTGTGTTATGGATTACCAGACTGTTATTTTAAGTCATTTGTTCATGTAACCTTTACAATGTCACATGTAAAGAATGTTTGGAAGTGTCTTATCTGGGTTAGGTTTTAGCCCTGGTACATGATTTTTGACAGTTGAGCTTAGAAAGGAGCCACGAAGCCGTTGGTGGTGCAATAGTGGATTTCAATAAACTTCCAGCAAGTCTATACTTATTCCTATTGTGATAACATATTGCCTCCCTCGTCCACCCAACGGGTGTATTTTTTTAACTCTTTTCCTCTGCTTTCACCTTGTCCTTACTGTACCTACCCCCTTTTGATGTCTCTCCATCTCCTGCCTGCCCCTTGTGCTCTCCTCCTCCACTTTCCTCAGCACTTCTTAATCTCTCCTTCCCCGTCTGCTGCCATTGTTGTCCAGTCTCACTCTTCTCTCTACTACTCTTGCTGCTGACTTTTATACCCCATTAGATGGCTCCCATACCCAATTCTCTGTTTGGCTTGTTTCTCAAGTTTTAGTTCTCTTTGCCTCGGTCTTTAATGCTTTTCTTACTGACCTTTTACCCTTCTCCGTCGCACCTTTAGTGCTGTCTTGTGTAGTCTCTTTACTTGCTCACACTATTATTGTCACTCCTCATTTCTAACACTTGTTGTCTTGCCCTCTCACTGCTGCTCCACCCACTTAATGCCCTTCATTGCCTATTTTTCTGTTTTGCCTACCCTTCTACCACCCCTTTCTCTATTGTCTGCCTTTGTGCTGCTTTTATTGCCTCTTACCCCTTTTTCTGTTTCTTTTGTCATCCTTCTCCTCTCTCACCATACATTTTTAGGTCAAGCCCAAGCACAGCGCATGCGCTGCTCGCTCTGCGAGGCATGATGTATTAGGTTAAGCACTGGAAGCCCCTTCCACTCTCCACCCATATCTGTCATTGGCTTTGTGTCATTGTCCTCCATAAATGCTTGCTTCTGCTTCATAAGTAGGCTTGTTAGTCCCTCCTTGGTACTCCCTTGCCTGTATCTGTTACCGCCCATAACGACTGGCCCTTTTACTTCACTTGTTTACTTTATTGAACAATAAAGATCCATTCATTTATTCATACACAGGATGCTATATTTAGTCTGAGAGCAGTATTTTCTTTAATAAATAATGTGGGACAATGGCAGCGCTTGAATTTGCAGCGCGCCCACACCTCAATCGTGGGACAATGGTGGGCGCTACTTGTATACAGAGCGTGTAATGCACTCTTTCACTTTAATAGTGGATGCCACCACCCCCCCCCACCCACGCAGCACTCGTGGAACAATAGCGGGCGCTACCTGGATATGGAGCACTCAATGCGCTTTCGTTATAAAAATAGCTGACGCCCCACACACTTGATGCCGGCTTTGGCAATGGAGGAGCAGCAGCATCTCTGTTGCTGATTTAGGTGCTGCTTGCTGCCAGCCTCAGTGTTGGACGTCCTTATCTTGCTTTTTTTATTTTCATACCAAACCTCTACAATATAGCCGTTTTCCTTCCTGGAACTTTGTTTTAGTTTTGGTAGAAGGACACATCCAGTACATACTGGTACCATGTATGAAACTCATGCTGCCGCAGTTCATGGCGTGCGATCATTGGAGCTATGGGGGCTTTACTCCTCGCAATTTTACGAGTACAGAAATGCATCAAACCATGAACTCATCATTACCTCACACAACCTCTTGAGAGACTTGAGTGCTCTTGCTCGCGGTCCTGTGGAAACACCAGCGACACCCGCTGTCCTGCAACCTACCTAAAGACCTAAAGTGACACTCAGTTGGGAGTAGGAGACGTGACGGGTCACTGAAAGTCGTGGGTGTTTACATTTGTTAGGCATTCTCAACTTCCAGAACGACTCCTGAGCTTATTGTGAGAAGGAGCAAATCAATTGAGTGCCTCTTTCAACTTAGGCACCTGAATGATTTTTGCAAAATGTGTCGTTTAACACGATTACTATTGATTTCCTCATAAACTAGCAGTTTACGTGCCGTTGCACACAAGTTGGATGGCGTTTTGACCATAATGAGTAGAAATGGGTTCTGCCTGATGGCAGTCTCTCTCTGTAGGCGAGTGTTTGCCTCGCATGACATTCTCCACAGGACAGCAGGCTGCTGACTAGGACCTGCACTGTAGTTCATCCTGCTCATTCATTATTCATCACTGTGTGCAGGGTTTTAAGGGGGATGAAAAAAGTGGTGTAGGAGAGTAGGGTCTTCTTCCTATGGTCACCCCCACTTTTTGCTGTGATTTTCTGGTTTTTCGACTTTAGTGTGTCTGTGGGCCTGCTAATCAGACCCACAGCCCAGCTGTTCTCTCTCTAAATTGATACCATGTACTTTAGGCACATACCTGATTGGGGATTGGGTCACATCTGTGAGCCCCTGTATAGTGTACCAAAGGTACCCAGGGCATAGGTGCATCCAAGGCCTACCAGGGACTGCAGCATGTATTATGCCACCCCTGGCTGGCCATCCAAACTGACGCCACAGGCTGATCATTCAGCTTGGGTAAGGTGGTGTAATCACCCCTTACTTAGATATAGTATATCTATATCTACCTCATATATAGACACATAGTAACCTTTAAGTCACCCCTATGGCAGGCCTTAACAATCCTGGAGGCAGAGTGCTTAGTTTTATGTGGGAGGGTGCTCTGGCATGAGCTGAGCCCCTCTGCAGCTTTCAGAACCATGTCCTTATAGCTGTTCTATGATATAGCCATACCATATACTCCTAAGTGCATTATAATCCTCGCGGTTAATGCTAACTTTGGTTTGGCTTTATCAAAACATGTTGTGTAAACACTTTGGAATACTACCCCCCCCCCGCCAATTGTGGCGGTGGGGGTAGCATTCCACCCTTCTAGAGGGAAAAGACATGTATGTTACTGCTTTATCCGCTTAAAGTTAAACAGAGCCTCAGCACAACAAAATGGATGCTGCTGCCACAGACACGAGTCTGACCTCCTGCAGCTGGGGGAAACTCCGGCAAGGGAGGCCTGGACAATAGGTTTCCTGTCAGCCTGTAGTGTATTGGGGCAGGGTGGGTTGAATGGAAAGATGCTTTTCCAGACACTGCCTGGGGCACACAAGGTGCTCTATGCATAGCCCGGTTCAAACCAGTTGCTGGGGCACTCCAGCCCCGCTCTGGCGCAAAACTGGACAAAGGGGTGTAACCACCCCCATCTCAGGGTCCACCCATAGGGGGGACCTAGCAGGTAATCCAGCCCCTAAAATCAGTATAAAGATAGGAGCTGTGTCTAGAGACAATAGATTATCCTGGACTGAAACTCTGAAACGGAACTCTTGGACCTTCGACGTTCTATACCGACTAGAAGACTGAAGACATCTCCCTTGTGGTCAAGGAGTGACCACCCTGTTCAAACAGGCACCACCAGTAACTTGCCGGTTTGCTTTGTCGACGCTCCTGCCGTAGCCCGAAGACTCAGTGACTCAGGAACTGGACTTCCAGACCTCTCCGACTCTGATCCATATCCACAGCAAAGCTTTGTAGATTGTGCCAATAAGGCTCTGGAAGGCTGGTTACTGGGCAGTAAGGTCAAAGACTTTACAGGATTGTATAATTTGATTATGAGAGAACAAATTCTTAATAATTGTCAGAACCAGTTGTTGCATCAACACCTGATTGACTCTGATCTGACCTCTCCCCAAGAATTGGGAAAGAAGGCAGACAAATGGGTCAGAACCAGGGTGAAGCAGAAGGTACAGAACCAAGGTGGTGATCAGAAGAAGTAAGACCAAAAGGGTGGGGAGAAAGCAAAAGACTTAGGGCCCGATGTAGGTAATTTAATTTTACCACTTCTTAAATACCGAATCATACGGATTCGGTATTTAAGAAGTGGTAAAATGGAGGGGGGGGGATGTAGGTATTTCAGAATCAGTAAATACTGAATCGTTGAGATTCGGTATTTACCGATTCTGTAAATACCGATTCGGTAATGCCCATTGATTCCTATGGGCATTGAAGCCCATAGGAATCAATGGGCATTACCGAATCGGTATTTACCGATTCGGTAAATACCGATTGCAGCAAGGGTGCAGGGGGTGTCACTTTGACACCCTCTAGCACCCCAAATACAGGCATGTGTGCCATGTGGCACACAGACATGCCCTAAGGGCATATCCGTCTGTCACATGGCACAGGTGTACATGCACAGCTGTGCATGTACACCTGTATTCGGTATTTTATCACCCAATAGGATTGGGTGGTAAAATACCGAATTCTGAAGGCCTGTAGCACTGTAAACAGTGGAATTTACCGAATCGGTAAAATTACGAATCAGGTGGCACCACAAAGGCCCCCCTAATACCACTACCTGTGGTGGGGGTCCCCTTTGAAAGAGTTGAGATAGACATTGTTGGACCAATGGATCCCCAAACAGCATCTGGGCACAGGTTTATTCTGGTGGTAGTGGATCATGGCACCAGATACCCAGAAGCTATTCCTCTAAGGACCACAACAGCACATGTTGTGGCAAAAGCCCTCCTGGGAGTTTTCTCAAGAGTGGGCTTTCCGAAGAAGGTTGTTTCAGACAGAGGTGCAAACTTTATGTCTGGATATTTGACTGCTATGTGGAAAGAGTGTGGAGTAAACTACAAGTTCACCACACCCTACCATCCACAATGCAATGGTCTGGTGGAGAGATTCAACAAGACCTTAAAGGGCATGATCAAGGGTTTACCTGAAAAGCTTAGGCGAAGATGGGACATCCTTCTGCCCTGCCTTTTGTTTGCTTACAGAGAGGTCCCACAGAAGGGGGTTGGCTACAGCCCTTTTGAACTTCTGTTTGAGCACCTTGTAAGAGGACCCCTTTGTCTGGCGAAGGAAGTATGGGAGTTACCTCTCAAAAAGCCTAAACAAGACATTGTGGACTATGTACTTGGTCTCAGCTCTAGGATGGCTGAGTGCATGAAAAATGCATCCAAAAAACTTGAGGCTAACCAGGAACTTCAAAAAGCCTGGCATGACCAAAAGGCTGTGCTGACTGTTTACCAGCCAGGGCAGAAAGTGTGGGTGTTGGAGCCAGTGGCCTCAGCAGAACTGCAAGACAAATGGTCTGGACCCCACACTGTTGTTGAACAGAAGGGAGAGGTAACCTATTTGGTTGATCTTGGAACTCCCAGGAGCCCCCACAGGGTACTTTATGACAACAGATGGAAACCATATGTTGACAGGGCAGACATGGGCTTGCTCATGGCTACAGATGAGGGACAGGAGGAAGAAAGTGACCATCTCCCAGACCTGCTTTCTCAGAACCGTGATGATGGTTCAGTTGATGGTGTAGCCTTGGCAGGAAGCCTCACTGACCAACAGCAGCAGGACTGCAGACAAGTTCTTCAGTCCTACAGACATATGTTTTCACTGACTCCAAGTCAGACAAGCTGGTGCACCCATGAGGTGGACACTGGTGACAGTCTGCCTGTGAAGAGTAAAATCTACAGGCAACCTGACCATGTCAGGGACTGTATCAGGACAAAGGTCCAAAAGATGTTGGAGTTGGGAGTTCTTGAGCCCTCAGAGAGCCCTTGGGACAGTCCTGTAGTCCTAGTGCCTAAACCTCACACCCAAGATGGTAAGAGAGAGATGAGGTTTTGTGTGGACTACAGAGGTCTCAATGCTGTCACTAGGACAGATGCCCACCCAATACCAAGAGCAGATGAGCTCATTGACAGATTGGCTTCTGCCAAGTTTTTGAGTACATTTGACTTGACAGCAGGCTTCTTACTGGCAGATCAGACTAGCTGATGATGCAAAAGCCAAAACAGCATTTTCAACCCCAGGAGGACATTATCAATTTGTGGTAATGCCCTTTGGCCTAAAGAATGCACCTGCCACTTTCCAAAGGTTGGTGAACCAAGTCCTCTCAGGTCTGGACGATTACTGTGCAGCTTATCTTGATGATATTGCTGTCTTTAGCTGCACTTGGGAAGATCACCTGATCCACCTGAAGAATGTTTTGGAGGCCCTGCAGAAAGTGGGCCTAACTATCAAGGCTATCAAGTGCCAAAGTAAGGTTGTCTACCTGGGCCACCTTGTAGGTGGGGGTCAGGTTCAACCACTGGAGAGCAAGATCCAGACCATAAAGGACTGCACTCCTCCAACCACCCAGACACAGGTCAGAGCTTTCTTGGGCCTGTCTGGTTACTACAAGAACTATGGGTCCATTGTGACTCCTCTTAATGACCTCACTTCAAAGAAAATGCCAAAGAAAGTTCAGTGGACAGTAAGCTGTCAAAAGGCATTTGATGACCTGAAGCAGGCCATGTGCACTGCACCTATTCTGCAAAGTCCAGATTACTCCAAAGAATTCATTGTCCAAACAGATGCTTCTGAGTTGGGTGTGTGAGGTGTTCTTTCACAATTGAATAAAGATGGTCAAGACCAGCCAATAGCTTTTATTAGCAGAAGGCTGACCCCTAGAGAGAAACGTTGGTCAGCTATTGAGACTGAGGCCTTTGCTGTGGTTTGGGCCCTGAAGAAGCTGAGGCCATACTTGTTTGGTACTCACTTCAAGATTCAGACAGACCATAAGCCCCTCTTGCGGCTAAATCAGATGAAGGGTGAAATTCCCAAACAGCTTAGGTGGTCCATTTCCCTACACGGGATTGACTTTACAGTGGAACATAGACCTGGGACTGACCATGCCAATGCAGATGGACTATCCATATATTTCCACTTAGAACATGAAGATTCAACTGGTCAAGGTTAGTTTAAGGTCCCTTCATTGGGGGAGGGTTGTGTAGGAGAGTAGGGTCTGCTTCCTATGGTCACCCCCACTTTTTGCTGTGATTTTCCGTTTTTTTACTTTAGTGTGGCTGTGGGCCTGCTAATCAGACCCACAGCCCAGCTGTTCTCTTTCTAAATTGATACCATGTACTTTAGGTACATACCTGATTGGGTATTGGGTCACCTCTGTGAGCCCCTGTATAGTGTACCATAGGTACCCAGGGCATAGGTGCATCCAAGGCCTACCAGGGGCTGCAGCATGTATTATGCCACCCCTGGCTGGCCATCCAAACTGACACCACAGGCTGATCACTCAGCTTGGGTAAGGTGATGTAATCACCCCATACTTAGATGTAGTATATCTATATCTACCTTATATATATAGACACATAGTAACCTATAAGTCACTCCTATGGCAAGCCTTAACAATCCTGGAGGCAGAGGCAGAGTGCTTGGTTTCATGTGAGAGGGTGCCCTAGCATAAGCTGAGCCACTCTGCAGCTTTCGGAACCATGTCCTTATAGGTGTTCTATGATATAGCCATACCATATACTCTTAAGTGCATTATAATCCTCGCGGTTAATGCTAACTTTGGTTTGGCTTTATCAAAATATGTTGTGTAAGGTGTCAAACACTTTGGAATACTACCCCACCGCCATTTCTGGCGGCGGGGTAGCATTCCACTCTTCTAGAGGGAAAAGACATGTATGTTACTGCTTTACCCGGTTAAAGTTAAACAGAGCCTCAGCATCACAAAATGGATGCTGCTGCCACAGACCCGAGTCTGACCTCCTGCAGCTGGGGGAAACTCCAGCAAGGGAGGCCTGGACAATAGGTTTCCTGTCGAGGCGGGTGCTAGCACCTCCCCCGACAGCCTGTAGTGTATTGGGACAGGGTGGGTTGAATGGAAAGATGCTTTTCCAGACACTGCCTGGGTCACACTAGGTGCTCCATTCATAGCCCGGTTCAAACCAGTTGCTGGGGCACTCCAGCCCCGTTCTGGCGCGAAACTGGACAAATGGAAAGGGGTGTAACCACCCCCTTCTCAGGGTCCACCCATGGGAGGGACCTAGCAGGTAATCCACCCCCTAAAATCAGTATAAAGATAGGAGCTGTGTCTAGAGACATTAGATTATCCTGGACTGAAATGGAACTCTTGGACCTTCGATGTTCTATACCGACTAGAAGACTGAAGACACCTCCCCTGTGGTCAAGGAGTGACCACCCTGTGCAAACAGGCACCACCAGTAACTTGCCGGTTTGCTTTGTCGACGCTCCTGCCGGAACCTGAAGACTCAGCGACTCAGGAACTGGACTTCCAGACTTCTCCGACCCACATCCACAGCAAAGCGTGGGACCAGCACCCTGGACTACCTACACTTTGCTAACAGTGCAACGACCGAGGCACCCTCGAAGTTGTGCATTGGGGTTTGAGAAGCCCCAGACCCGAGCACCGAAGCTCAGCCCTCCACACTCCACGAGTGCCGCGTGGAGCCTGTTTTGCATTTCAGCTCAACGCGTCTTCCCGGTTGCTAGCCCGTTGGCTAGTTAGCCCCCTGAAGACTTTTCTTTGAATCTACACTGCTGGCTTGGTTGCTCCAGGCTCGCCCCAGCTTCCCTGCAAAGGAGAAGCTCCCCAGACCTTGTTGGTCTGACTCAAAGCCAATCTTCCCTTCCAGCGTGGATTGCGTTTGCCAAGGCGTGTTGGGTCAAATCCGGATACCGACACTGCAGCCAACTAGATCCTTCGTGGGACAGCTCGAATCCAGCTCCTGGTCATCGTGGCTGCAGAGACAAGCTTCACCTTCTTCACCTGAAACACTCAACATCGCCTGGTTCCTACCTGATTCCTTCCTAGTCACTGGCTAGTGACCCAGACTCTGTCCCCTCTGCTTTCAGGTTCTCCACATCTTCGATCCACCCTTGGATCCACCAGGACAATTTTCTCCTGGTCGCCTGCAGGACTTCTTTGCAGCTCTCCATAGGAAACAGCGACGAAACCCGACACGAAAAGACACCTATGCACCCTGCTTCCCTGGGTGAGGTAACTCGAGTACTCCGGTGCTCCCGTGGGTGTTGACTCTCGAAGTGTCCTAGTTTAAAAGGGTTTTACCGTAGTCCATTCGGAATTGTCCTTAATCAACTACTTTGTAACTTTTACGTTCCCATTCTCTATGGTAACTCACAACTGTGTTTAGACACTGCATGCGTCTACCGTGGGCCTCCTACTTCCAAACCTTTGGTTGTCCAGTGTAGCCCCAGCGATTCCCTAGGCTCTAGGCCTATTCACTATTCCTGAAGTGGTTCTTATACCACTTACTTAGTATATGGTTCGTGAGGCCCCTAGGGCAGAATTGTATTTGTGCAACTTATAGTATGCTTAATGAGTAACTTGTAATGTATCTCGATCTCTGACCTCATAAAGAGTCCAGAGGGGTTGTGTTATATATACCTTGTGTGGTGTCCTTTCATTTGATATTCAAGGGATTATATATGGTAAAACAGCTGGCTTCACATGCTCTCTGAAGTTTTAGCCTAAGACTGCTGGTCCATGCTACCACTAGGATAGCTTGTCTATAAGGTTGACTTTACAACCACCATCAATAAGGGTCGTTTAGACTGGTGCATGGTGCCCACTAGTATAGTGGACATCATATGCCAGGCTAACTTCTCACAAGTGGGAGCCATGAAAGGAATGAAGCCTATATAATTAAGGATATGACTTAAACATACACACTAACATTTGCATAGAGGGCCACCCTACCAACACATTTGCTTAAAACAACAGCAGTCGGCATGCCTGACCATTGCTCAATGCCTTTGCAAAGATGACTACGTAATCTAATACCAATGCCAATAGATCAAAATCTCGCAAAAGCGAAACCTATTGCATTGCTTGTTTTCCGTCCTGTTATTGCTACTGTTGTCTTTTCTTTATCTTCTTTCCAACCCTTGACTCCCCTCTTTGTATTTATTTTGCCCCTCTGTCTGCCCTTTATTCACCTTCTCTGCTTGCAACCCTCTTCTATTCCCTCCCTAACATTTTTCTCTTCTCCTTCTGTCTACTTCTTATTGCCCCTCTCCTTTTTTAGGGCTCGCCTGCTGATGCGCTTCAGCGCATAGCTGGCGAAGCTCTATAGGGGCTTATCCAGTGTTTATCCACCACTGGCGATTCCACTGGCGATTCCTTCAAGTGCATGTGCTTTTTAGGTCATTGCGCTTGCGCAAGCCCTAAAAAGCGCGTGCACAATGCCACCAGCCGCCTGCCTGCCTGCCTCGCATTACCACATCAAAGGCAGCCCTCCGAGCGCATTTCTCACCCCCTAATTATTCACGGCCGGCCGGCAGGCACATCAAAGGCTGCTGCTGCCGTGACTCGCATTTCTCCTCCCTCCTCCCTTATCACTGCCCAGGCCGGCCGTACTTTCTCTTTACAAGGGCGCCCATTCCTGAATCACTTGAAATCTCTCCACATTATTTGCATTTTGTTAATTAAAAAAATTAACTACAACACAGCATTGCACATTTTTCTCGACTTCGGAAGGATGAGTCCCAATCTCATTTGTACAAAGTGTTGTAATGGGATTATTGGAGAGTTAGAGAAACGTGCTCACAAGTTACATTTTTATGCAAATCATCTGAGTAAATAAACAATAGCATGGTGCCGTTTGCGTCCTTGACTTGATCTGGTTTTTATTTTTATTTTGCTATTATTCTCACAAAGGCTAAGAAGGTCTGCCTACTTTAGTATTAAGTGCTATACGTCGCATAAGCAACAGCTAACCATTCACTCACCCACGCAACGCCACTCACCCACGCAACGCCACTCACCCACGCAACGCCACTCACCCACGCAACGCCACTCACCCACGCAACGCCACTCACCCACGCAACGCCACTCACACACGCAACGCCACTCACACACGCAACGCCACTCACACACGCAACGCCACTCACACACGCAACGCCACACACACACGCAACGCCACACACGCAACGCCACACACACACGCAACGCCACACACACACGCAACGCCACACACACACGCAACGCCACACACACAAGCAACGCCACACACACATGCAACGCCACTCACACATGCAACGCCACTCACACATGCAACGCCACTCACACATGCAACGCCACTCACACATGCAACGCCACTCACACATGCAACGCCACTCACACATGCAACGCCACTCACACATGCAACGCCACTCACCCACGCAACGCCACTCAGCCACGCAACGCCACTCAGCCACGCAACGCCACTCAGCCACGCAACGCCACTCAGCCACGCAACGCCACTCAGCCACGCAACGCCACTCACACACGCAACGCCACTCACACACGCAACGCCACTCACACACGCAACGCCACTCACACACGCAACGCCACTCACACACGCAACGCCACTCACACACGCAACGCCACTCACACACGCAACGCCACACACACATGCAACGCCACTCACACATGCAACGCCACTCACACATGCAATGCCACTCACACATGCAACGCCACTCACACATGCAACGCCACTCACACATGCAACGCCACTCACACATGCAACGCCACTCACACATGCAACGCCACTCACACACGCAACGCCACTCACACACGCAACGCCACTCAACCACGCAACGCCACTCACCCACGCAACGCCACTCACCCACGCAACGCCACTCACCCACGCAACGCCACTCACCCACGCAACGCCACTCACCCACGCAACGCCACTCACCCACGCAACGCCACTCACCCACGCAACGCCACTCACCCAGGCAACGCCACTCACCCACGCATCGCCACTCAGCCACGCAATGCCACTCAGCCACGCAACGCCACTCAGCCACGCAACGCCACTCAGCCACGCAACGCCACTCAGCCACGCAACGCCACTCACACACGCAACGCCACTCACACACGCAACGCCACTCACACACGCAACGCCACTCACACACGCAACGCCACTCACACACGCAACGCCACTCACACACGCAACGCCACTCACACACGCAACGCCACACACACACGCAACGCCACACACACACGCAACGCCACACACACACGCAACGCCACACACACACGCAACGCCACTCACACACGCAACGCCACTCACACACGCAACGCCACTCACACACGCAACGCCACTCACACACGCAACGCCACTCACACACGCAACGCCACTCACACACGCAACGCCACTCACACACGCAACGCCACTCACACACGCAACGCCACTCACACACGCAACGCCACTCACACACGCAACGCCACTCACACACGCAACGCCACTCACACACGCAACGCCACACACACACGCAACGCCACACACACACGCAACGCCACACACACACGCAACGCCACACACACACGCAACGCCACACACACACGCAACGCCACACACACACGCAACGCCACTCACACACGCAACGCCACTCACACACGCAACGCCACTCACACACGCAACGCCACTCACCCACGCAACGCCACTCACCCACGCAACGCCACTCACCCACGCAACGCCACTCACCCACGCAACGCCACTCACCCACGCAACGCCACTCACCCACGCAACGCCACTCACCCACGCAACGCCACTCACCCAGGCAACGCCACTCACCCACGCAACGCCACTCACCCACGCAACGCCACTCACCCACGCAACGCCACTCACCCACGCAACGCCACTCACCCACGCAACGCCACTCACACACGCAACGCCACTCACACACGCAACGCCACTCACACACGCAACGCCACTCACACACGCAACGCCACTCACGCAACGCCACTCACCCACGCAACGCCACACACACATGCAACGCCACTCACACATGCAACGCCACACACGCAACGCCACTCACCCACGCAACGCCACTCACCCACGCAACGCCACTCACCCACGCAACGCCACTCACCCACGCAACGCCACTCACCCACGCAACGCCACTCATCCATTTGCAAAACGAAAAATGTCAAACTCTTCTATTGCGAGACCTATTGCATTTTCAATGCTTTTCTTTCTTTCTTTCTTTCTTTCTTTCTTTCTTTCTTTCTTTCTTTCTTTCTTTCTTTCTTTCTTTCTTTCTCTAGAATGTCACATTTGTGAGCACCTTAGACTGCCTGCCCTCTAGGGCTAGTACAGTTCTGTCTAGAGGTAGATTACATTATTCCCTAAGCATTTTAAGCATTAACATTTGACTAATGCAAGCAGATACCATTCTTTATTGGTGTAAACCAACTTTCGCAACTCACAAAAGTTGGTCTCACATTGGTGGAAGGACTATTTAGGGCTTCTGGCAATATGGGTTGGTGACGAGGACATTTTCCACCCTTCAGATTGTTGGCTGGGATTGGGGGAGGTGCTCTTGAGATATGATGGGCATGTCATGTAGGTCCTTTCCTGAGAAACAGCCATTCCCGTGCCAGTTGAGGAAAATGCAGTCTGAAAAGCCATCTTGATTGGGAATGTATCAGAAGACTATACTAAGAAGCCACATCAAGAAGGTGGGTGAGAGCAGCATAGCATCGTTCAGTCATGCAAAGCACAGTTGCTTGTGGTCTTCACTGGGAGCCATTGAAGGGTTTTCATTATGGGGACAGCTTCTATTTTCAGTGGACTCTGCAAACATCAGACACTGATTTTATAGTTGTTTTATAGAGACCGTCCAGTATAGAGAAAGAAATTATGGTCTTTGCCCAGGGCTGCATTTTTAACAGACACCACAGCATCAATCTGTGCAACCATTCAACAACAACTGGTTCAAATATGTTCTATCAATATTTCAAGCTTTATTACAAATGCCACAAAAATATGTTAGTATTTCACTTCTGTTCTTGGATTTTCGTCACAATAAAATACAGTGAAAATAATCTTCACAAGTTATTTACAAAAGTTTAAGCTATTGCCATTATAAATTAATTAACTATAATTAAGTATTAATTATTAAAAAAAATGAAAAGCCAATGTTATTTGTAATATCAATACATCTAAGTCACGTAAATGCAACACATATTGCATTACAATAGCATTACAAATGCTATAGGTGTCACATTTGTGAAAGTTATAACTATTTGCATTGTAAATGACAAACCGATTAATTTAGCTAATTTCAAAACCATTACATAAATAAAAAATGTGTCATTTCCAATACCAATAGCTCAAACTTTCCTAATGCGAGACCTATTGCATTGCAAATGCTTGTTTTAGATCTCGCCTATGCAGCACATGCATAGGAGAGAGACCTAATGCCATTGGGGGCAAAAACGTGCAGGCGTTGCATTGCTTGCAATGGCAACGCGTGCACGTCTGTCGATTTCCTTGCTGGAGCGTGTGGCGCCATATGGTGGCGCCATATGGTCGCACGCTCCCACAAGGGAATCGATCAGGCCCCCTCCCCTACTGCCGCGAGATGCGCCGCTTGTTTTTTGAAACATCCAAGAATCTTTTAATTCGTTTCTTTCTTGCCTAAGTACATGTATGATGACGTAGTACCAAAAGGCATTGTTTTTTTTAAAAAAAACATCTGAGAATCTTTTCATTCATTTTTACTTTCCTAAGTACGGCAGTCGGATGTGGTATCTGGAGAGGGGTAGAGTGGGAGAGCATTAATGAACGTGTGTTTTTTCCTCTACTCGGTTTGGAGTGCATTTAAGTACAGTTCAAAACTAAGGATTCCTAAAATGTACCTATCGAGGTGATCTTATTCATGGGTGAGCAGGTGCATAGCCCCTCTGTCATGCAAGCCGCAGGACTAGTTGACAGCGGGAGGTATCTGCATGCAGGGTTTTTGGCTCAGAAGTGCTCCCTTTATGGCACTGACCCTTCACTTAAGGGCATGAGAAGCAGGGGAAGGCCTAAGCAATTAAGGTATTCTTCAGGCTGTTTTACAGCGGCAGGAAGCGCTCTGGTTAATTGAAAAGATTGGAGAAAAGTGGGTGGGGCGAGTGAAGGAATGCAGCGTGGCAGGGAGGTATAAAGAAGACTCATCAACTTAAAAAGAACACACATAGTCCTCCTTCTTGTAATTTTAAAAGGCTACCTGATGGCGATAGATCTAGACAGAAGTATGCATACTCCCACAACCGCAGCACAACACACACACCTACACACACACTCCATTTCTCTCTCTCCCACAAGCAAGCATACTCCCACACATAAAGAGCACTGGATCACGCACACCCTAACACTGACCGAAATATAGTATACACACACACATGCAATTATATAAAAATAGGCATGCACGTACAAACACGTACACAGCTACATCCCGACCCAGGCAGAGAAGAATAAAGCTGTAAGCCCACTTTGGAGTTAGTTTTAATTACATTGTTCACATTTTGTGCACTCTGCTAGCCTCACCACCCTGTTGTCTCCATAGGGTTTCCTACCATACATTAGAACATCCGAAGACCTCCTCCTGATTAGAGGGAGATGTAGGCCGCACCGTGATTTGCTGTCAGGGTGTGAGGAGAATCCCTATGATACAGCATGCCACCTCTGGTGGATGAGGGATTTCGTCCTACTAAAGGAATACTTCTTGATTTCCTAGGTTTCAATTTACTCTTGGTGTCAGGCCCGGGTATGTCATTGTGTGAATTAAGCTTTGCAGGTCTCCACCATCCAGCGACTATTCACTACTCTTTTGTTCGTTTGCTTGGTCAATTTGGGTTCTGTATGGCTTCATATTCAGAAAGAATATGTACTATCTCCAGGTGGCCCCTGACAGTGCCTTGTTAATGAAGGATACAATGGACTATGTTGTCATACGCAACCAACTTGCCTGAGAGCAATATTTAAAGTTGCCCGTACCTGTGCGTTGCCTAAGTCTGCGCCTAACTGTGGATGGAAGATTGAATGCTCGTCTTTTTGTGCATTATGCTAGTTGGAAAGAAGATGTCTTTGAGAAGTCAGTTTTTCCGAGTAGCTTTTTTTTTAAATAGCCTATTGTATATTTTTGATGTATAACTGATTAAAGCAATAACTGAAGGAAGCACACGTAATAAATTGACATCTAAAGATGAAAATTGCCAATCCAGTTTAAGTTGGTTGCAGTCCTATTTTACAGTAATGACTCTGTTCAAACTGAATAAGATTTAGTAAGAAAATATCTACTTGGCCTACTTTCCCCAGTCTTTCTTTGAAAACTGAGGTGTTTAATTATGTAAGTAGCAGAAGATTAGAAAAAACACGTAGTATATAATGCCACTAACTTTCCATTGATGTTAAATGCATTAAATGATTAATAAGAGAAGGACATGGGCAAATTTTTGCCTCCCCAGATGCCGTTTTCAATGGGGACAGAATTGTGTTTATTCATGAGTATTTGGCTTGTGTGTGAATTCCCATGTCTCGGCAGTTGTATATGTAGATTTATAGTTAGTTATCCATGAGCCTGTTGAAATTGGTAAAGGCCAATTCTAAGGGCCATGTTTAATCACAAAAAATAAGATTATGTCAGTTGTGCTTAAAGCAGCAAACTGGTATTCTGTGCTTAAAACTATTGCATGTGTACCCCTGAATAATGTTGCTTCAGAGATGCCCAACTACAGATTGAGCCTTTATACGTTCAAGGAAGAGCAGCAGGGGCCCTTGGTAGCGCAATTTGAACTGCCAGCATGTGACAACTCTTGCAGTTAGTGATCTTTCTTCATCAGCCTGCAATGATCTCTTCCGAAGTTGGCAAATTTACCAGATCCAGAAAGTAAAGACCGTTTGACTGTTGGCTGGACAGCCAAACTGTTCCCTTATGCCAACATTACTCAGTACAAGTTTATTTTTTAATCTTGAATTCTAAAATGGTGTTTGTTGTTATGATCTTTACACAGAAACTGTCCTTGGGTGTTAGGTTGTAGTTTTTCTTGACCTCTCTACTCCCCTATCTTTGTACCCCAGTAAATGAGACACAGACTTTAGTCCTCCCTTGTTTTCCAAGCACACATAGGGCTTCCTTTCATTTTCATGTCCTCTGTTTTGAGAAGAGCGCTGTATTAGGCCTTCATCATTCTTTTCCTCTTCCTCCATGAAGCACATCACTTCTCTTTTTATTTTAGGTGTCACCGGCAGGTATCACATATGCGGTGTCACTTGGCAACAATCTATAGTGTCTTTAAAGAACAAGCATTGGCATAGCCAATTGGTCTCGCCTTTGGGACCTTATAAGTGTTTAGCCATGCAACAGTTGATATTGTGCTGCATTACTAAATACTTATAAGGTCCCAAAAGTGATCCCTATTGGCTATGCCAATGCTTGTTTAATCTTTTTGCTGCCAATTTATTAGGTCTGTCTTGAAAGCGCAGCTGTTTACAAAGTCTTTTCCCCAATTCATTAAAAAACACAGAGGATATCTGAGCTCCACCTACAGCATATCACACTCAATGCATGCTATTAGCTAGATTGCTTATCTTTCCTCCTTCCAAGACGTGCTTTCCTGCGTAAGAGACTACTTTACATTTTAAAAATATACTTAATCATCAAACTGATTGTCACATTCTATTCTTTATTTCATATATGAATCTTTTTTCGCTACTTTTTTCCAACACTCGCAAAGCCAATGGGGCAGGCTTTAATGTGTAAAACAGCATTTGTACTTGCAACTCATGCAAACAGCATTTATTAATGCCTGTGTTTTTATGGTTAGCACATTAGAGCAAGGCAAATTTGCTTTAGCAATGCTTGTTTCATGTCCATGTTCCGATTCCCCTTTTCTGCATCACTCTTGGTATCTCTTCTCTCTGCCTACTTTATTACACCCTTATTCTTTGCAGATTTTGTTGCCTCTGTTCTGTGGCTCTCATCTAGACTTTCTTCCTCATTTTCTTTCCCTCACTTTCTCATGACTCCTCACTTTCTCAGATGTCGGCTTCCTCCCCCTCTTGTTCTCCTTTTTTTGTCTCCTAACATTTCTAATTTTCTCCATGGAGTGATGAAATGTGACTCTGAGTTGAGATATATATATATATATATATATATATATATATATATATATATATATATATATGCTTGCTCCACAGTTGCACCAAATCCTAGCACTCATGAGCGGGTGCCTTTAAGCGGGTGGTGCCCCCGCATCCATGCCTGCTCCCAACTCTGTAGTTTACACCACAAAACACAAGCACTCATGGTGGCGAGCTCTAAGGTTTATTTGCGAGCTCACGGTGTCCAGACGTGTTTCGGCATTCGCCTTTGTCGATGGTAACATGGCGTCGCCGAAACGGACGATTTTTATGTTTACAGTTCAAGGACATAGTTAAAGGACCCAACAGTCATTGCCATGGCCGCCATCTTAGACTATGCAAACATTGCTACGTCTTATGCTAAATAACCTCTCTGCGAGCCACAGCAAAAATCAATGCAGGCAACATTTTTCATTTTATACATAATGCCCATGGATGGGCCTACTCAGAAATGTTCATATTTTTGCCCTTACTGAGCCACCCTCGAAACCCGCATTTAAAGTAATACCGCTCATAGATGAGCATATGAAAGTTCATGTCCACAATGTCCCAATTAACCATCAAACAATTTTGAAATTCTCAATAATCAGCTAGCAGAAGAAAACGAAGATTCTGCAAAAAACAATCCCTTATCTCCAATCACACTAGTATCAACACATTCCAGTTACAGTTTAAGTCTACATTCATGGCCAGTTATTCCCCTAGATGTACAGCCAGTTCCTCATGTGAATTAAGTCCTCCAGGTGTCTTCGTATTAAGATCAATAATGTACCTGGACTCTAGCCTCCTGAGAGTCATCAGTCAGTCACTCCCCTAGGATTCAGGGGTACGTGATCCAGGCAAAAGTATGTTAGGAGACTTCTATCGCCTTTATGTAGTGCTTTGAAGTGACGTGCCACAGGGTATGTTAAATCACCATTATTTATGGCCCTGGCGTGTTCTAGTGCCCTGATTTTAGCTTGGTGGATAGTGCTGCCAACAAATTTAAGCCCGCACGGGCACTGCAAGCAGTACAATGTATATGGAGTAGTGCAGGTCAGGAATTTCTTTATTTCTTTAGGCTGCCTCATTCCCGGTACTTAATATGTTGCAACTTTATTGCTCCCCACACAAGCCTTGCACTTTTTACAGGGATGGAATCCCTTCAAATCCTTCTCGAAGCCCTTCAGTTCTTTTTTTCCGATGAAGCTATTGGTAAGGCTATCCCTAAGGGACCTGGCTTTTCGAAATGTTATCAGGGGTCTTTTCGGAATGTCCATTCCGATCACTGGATCCATTTGGAGTGGACTCCAATGTTTCCCAAACATGGATCTTAACTTAGAGGCATCCTTAGAGAAGGTGGTAATAATCCAAAAACCCCTTTTGCCATTGATGGAGCGAGGTTCAGAATAATATTTTGTCCTGACTCGCAAAGTTAAACCTCCCCCCAAGCGCCTTGAGACCCTCCCGGGTGAGTAGTGCGCTATACAAATGGCATGATTGATTGATTGATTGATAATAAAAATAACCGTATTAACTGATTTGTGGTGAATTATTAACCAACCTAAATTAAAATGCATTTACATGACACAAGGGACTAATATATGTGCTCTTTGTTGCACTTGTAAGTGTGTCGATAATAATAAACTAACCTTGTCTATTGTCTTTGTCAGTATTAAATGCGGCTGATTAAATAATGGTATGTGCTTATTATATGTGCTTATATTAAGTCTTTCTGTCTAATATGTGGCATAAGTTTGTGGAGAATTTTGTGGCATGTGCTTCAGCTTCAGCTAGGTAACATTGATTAATGGGTTAATAATTAGCAAAGGGGGTGGGTAACAGAATGAGTTTCATTACCTTAATTATTTAATGTCTTGTGTTTGTTTAAATACTAGTTGTCAAGAGAGAGGCATAAGGCCTGAGGCCTGTGATAAGTGTGTGTTTGGAATCCTGTCGTGAAGAGCTGAGCACAGAGAAATGCTTCAAAAATTATAAAAAAATAGACTCTGTAAGACGCGCTCTGAAAGTGACAAATCCAAGGACAGGATGTGGAAAATCAGCCAGGCTAAGGAAGCAATGAACTGTTACTTAATAAAAATGTTGCGTTTCCGAGGAAGCTAAACTCACATGACGGAGAAGACAATTGTGTTTTAGAAAGCTCAACTTTGGATTGTTAAAAGGAGATGATCTCACATGGACTGACATCTGTCAGCCAATCAGAACTTTGGATGGAAAGGAAAGTTATTCATTTTAGAGAGATTAGCTAGTCAGAAAAGGTATAAAACTTGGCCCCTTTGACAGGAGGGCGCTGCTCACTTTCCGATTCCAGAAGGGCGTGTCGTGCTGATGAACTTTCTTGGCGCACGTAAGGATAATAGGCCTAAATGATTTTTCCCTTACATGTGGAGCAAAGAATAGTTAGGGAAATAGCTTGAGGGATTGGAAACTGTTATTTGCCTTAATCATCCTAACTGAAATGTCAGCCTAATTGATCATTCCTCATTAAATGCTGATAATTTGCTAATAAAATAATGACTTATTAAAGAAGATGTTCTTTCTTTGAATAATAAAGTTTAATAAAATTAGATTTTTGAAACGATAAGCTGGTCTTGTTTATTCATGGTCTAGTTACCATTAGCTGATCCATTTACCTAGTGACTTAATTAATATGTTATTTGCATAAAAACCATGGTAAGAAATTATAAACTGCAGATGTATATAAATATGTAAATAGTTTGTGAATAGGTTCTGATTAATTAGGTCACATGATTCAGTTGCCCAAAATTGTCACGGTTGTTAATGGGCCTTGTGAGTGATTTATGATTAATGGTGAGTATTATGGTGTTGGGTAGCGTTGGAGAGACAGTTTTTCTATAGGGGCGCTGGATCAATTCCTTGGTAGCAGAGTTACGGTTGCTATGGTAACTGTCATGCTACATGGTAATTACATAGGATTGATGTTTAACATATGTTGAGTTTGTTCAGTTGTTATATGTAGTCGAAAGGTTTTTTTCCAGCAGTGTGAAAATTCCTGGTTATGTACCGGTACAAGAGTAGTGTAACAGGTGAAGTTGCACAGAGCATTTGTTCTGTTTCATATAGTGGTATTGTCATATATCACTAGTGTTGTGGACGTACAGCACAAGTTTAGGGATTCTAGGTGTGTAAGGTAAAATGTATAGTGAGGATTGTCTATGAAATTCTAGCTTTGAGTATAAGGACTTGGAGCCTGTTTTAAAACTCACTGTGAAAAGAGTAGTAGATTTTATCCAAGCTCGAGAGAAGGGTAAGGTAGTGTTGTCTATCTTACTGGCAAATGAGGTTTCATTGGTTGGTTAAAGTCCTACCAAGATTCATGTATACATGGTTAGGGATATTCTTCCGTTTGAATGTGCGTAAATGATTTTGTAATACGATTGAGTCAAACTTTGAATTGCCAACTTATGTGCATTCAGAGGGAAACAAGTTCGTTATTACCTGTTAGAAGGGTAGAGTAAGACTATTTACTTTATCAACGAATTTAAATATTCTGTAAGAATAGCGTTGACTATTCCACGCAAAAGAATATCGGAGTAACTGAAAAGGCTATCACTTTATTTTAGCGAAACAGACAAGTGGGTTGTTTTTCTGGAATTACTAACTGAATTTCATTGAAAAGTTTCGTTAAAACGGAGCTGTGAAAATATTTTGTAAAGGAGGGGTGAGCTCAAGGAGCGAGAGACGAGAAATTGCAGCGGCAGTATACGTCACAGGGTCCGCGCTGTGATTGGCTAGCATACGCCACAGCAAGCGCACTGATTGGCTCATGTGACAAAGACGAGCTGACAGCTGATTGGTTCTTTCTGAAAGCAGTAAACCTAATGGTTGAGCAAGGTGGTGACGTAGCTTAACCTGATTGGCTTGTTGGTGTGTTTCGTGCACGGATTGGTTGGTTTTGCGGAACAGCCAGGAAACATTAACGATTAATTCTAAGTAAGCGGAATCGTTTTAAAACATGGATTATTATTATATTAAGAAGAAAAAGAAACTTTCATGGTTTCAGAAATTGAAAAATAAATTGAAATCTGACAAGAAAATTGAAACGTGTGGTGGAAAGTTACTTCATAAGTACAAGACACCTGCAGCTTATATGGAAGGTGAATATGGTTATCATACTTGCCTTTGGTTTGAAAACTGGATGGATTATACCAAGAATGATGGTGTTTTAGCATGGCCGGAAGATGGTTCCTTTAACATTAAGGTTATGAAAAATTTAAGAGACAAGATGATGACTCTTGAACCAAAGCCTAGACCTACACAATTTGAGGCTTTAGCTGAATGGGAAGATGAGATGTTTGAATTGGAACGAGAGAAAAAAGGTATAACAAGAGGTACCAGAGTAGACATAAATAGGGAAACTCATGAAGATAGAATGTGTCGATGGAGACGTAGTGCATGTGATGGTTTGTACCCAGTAAGAGTGATGGTTACAGAAGTATCAGGTCAAAAGAATACCCGAAAGAAAAATAATAATGTTGAAGATAATGAATTAGAAGATCCCGTTTTAGAAGAGATTTATATTACAAATCAGAAAAAGATTCCTTATCAACCAGCCTGTACATGGTCTTCCCCGATGGTTCCTTCAGGTACTACTCCAAGTGCACCTCCAAGAGAAATTATTAATGAAGCATCACCCAGATTATACCCGAATAATGCAAAAACCCCTGAAAGAGTAGAAACCAGAACTAATTCCAGTATATCTGGTGAAAACAGAAATTATGTTGAAACCCCAGTTCATAGAAATGAAACTCTAAGAAATGTAATGAGAACAGAAGGTTCTGGGGAAATGCCAAATATTTCAGAATATTTGCGAACAAAAGAAGAATTAATACAGCAATTGACTAAAAGTATGGAAGCAGTGACAGTACTAGTAACGATTGGTCCTGTTCAACCAGTATTTGATCAAAGAGAAGTTAGACACTCAGCTTTAACTATTCCATTAAATGCAGAAATCCAGAAAGTGACTGAAAAATTTTATTCAGATTTGTCAGAAATTCACCAAGAAAAAACAAGGATGCCTGATTTAACTTTTAATCAAAGTCCGTTATATGGAACACCAACAGGTGCAGAATCTGATGCTGAGTCGCCAGAAAAGAGCATAATAGATTTAACGCATACCTCAAAGACTCCAGAAAATAAATGACTTGATGTTGCAAAATTGAAAGCAGATTTGGAGGAATTAATTATTGGCACAATTGGACCTGACAATTTAAAGCAATATCAGGATGATGAATTATTGTTTATTTGCAAAAGCATACAATGGAAAACGAAAATAAAGTATGATCAATTAGAGGAATTAGCTGCTGAATTAGAAATTGATTTGAGTAGACAGAAAAATTTGGGAAAAAGTTCCAGAGTGGATTTTTCTGAAAAAGACATTGAAGGCATGAATACCAATGGAAGAATTATTCATATACAAGAATTAATTGTGTTCCTAAAAAGATTGGGTGAATTAAGTAAGAGGAGAGTTAAATGGACAAAGAAAAGAGAGGAAGAAAGGAGAGAAAGAGGAGAAGTAGCTGGTCAGTTTCCAATGAGAGAAATTGCTGGTGGTGGTTATGTGCATGTTCCTTGGACAAGGCAGGACATTTTATTGTTCACCAATGATTTTCCTCTGCTGAGAGAAAAGCCTGTGGAATGGCATCGACAGGTAGACAGATTTATTAAGGTCTCAAAAGTTCTGTGGATTGATCTTGATGGATTCTTTGACATTGTTGTCCCATCGGATCTTTGGACAGAATGTAAAATTTCTGTAAGTTGGCCCAAAGAAGAACCTCCTCGAGATAGAATAACAGGTGAACCATCAAAAGATGTTATGGATCTGTATGACAAAGTAATTGTGTGGTTGAAAAACAAGATTGCCCCAAAAGAAGTTGATTGGGTTAAAATAGACAGAACAAATCAAGAGCCAAAAGAATCAGTACATTCATTTTATGAAAGGTTATTGTTGGTTTTTAAACAATACAGTGGCTATGAAAAATTAAGTGAAAAGGACATGAGCCACTTCATATACAGGTTTGTTTATGGCCTAACACCTGAAATTGGTGATATGATTAGAAACTGAATAGTTGGTTGGCAATCATTATCAGTTGATGACATTTTGAGAAAAGCCAAATCTTGTAGTGACGAGATAGATGCTAAGCAGAAGAAGCTAAAAGAGAAAGCAATGTGGGCACAGGTGAAGGTAGCTGAACAGCAAATAGCAACCTTAGAAAATAAAAATGTTAATCAGAATCAAGGAAAATTTAAAGGTAATCATAATAAGCCAAAATTTAATGTGAATATTGAAGAGTTAAAACAAAAACTCCCATGTTTTAATTGTGGCGAAATTGGACACTGGAAGTGCAAATGTAAAAATCCGCCCAGAAATTCCACAGATGCAGAATGAGATAAATTTGCAGCAACAGCTACAACAACAGCTACAGCAACAGCTACAGCAACTGCTACAGCGACAGGTAGTGAATCAGCAGAGTCAGATTCCACAACCGCCACGTCCAAATTGTGTAAATGTGCAGAGATATAATACAGAAACGGGATTCTGTGGAGGTGAACAGGTAAACACATCGCAAAGAGTGAATGTGCAAAATGTTTCTCAGCAATATTTGTTGAATGAAAATGGAGGGAGTGATTCTGAGGATTATTTATGACGCTGCCTGAGAGAGGAGGAAGAGTGTGTGCTTGGAGCCACTCTTGAGGTCGACCAATCAGGTCCATTTGTTAATGGTAAAGTGAATGATGTAGAAATCACTTTTCTTGTGGACACTTGTGCTACCCGTTCTACTGTTAGATCAGTGGAAATAGAAAACCTGCCTCTCTCTGGGGACACCATCCAAGTAGTTGGCGTAGCTTATCAACAAATTAAAACAGATTTAACAGAACCTGTCAAAGTTGAAATTGGTCAGTTTAAGGACAAACATAGATTTGTAGTTTGTAACAGCAGTCCTGTAAATTTGTTAGGGAGGGACATCCTTTGCAAAATGAATTGCAAAATATATTGCTCAACGGATGGTATAGCGCTTCAAACTCTAGAAGAAGATGGGCTTTACAAGTTAACAATGTTAATGGTTGAAGCAGAGGAAAGTAAATTATTTCCTGCTTTTGATAAAAACAATCTTCCTGAAGAATTTAAAGAAACAGTCAATGCTGAAATTTGGGATTTGACAGGAAGTGAAATGGGTTTGATGAAAAATGTGGATCCAGTTAAAATTACAGTGAAACAAGGAGTAGATTTTCCAAACATTCCTCAGAATAAAATGAAAGCAGAAACTATTGAAGGTGTTATACCTGTAATTGACAAATTCATAAAACAAGGTGTTCTAAAAAAAATTGAAAGTAGCCCATGTAATTCACCGATTATGGGTATCAAAAAGCCAAATGGAACTTACAGGATTGTTCAAGACCTGAGGAAGGTTAATCAGATAGTTGTTCCATGTTGCCCAGTTGTTCCAAACCCAGCTGTAACTCTTTATCAAATTCCGCATGATGCAGAATGGTATACAGTCATAGACCTCTGCAATGCGTTCTTTACTGTTCCATTGCATCCAGAAAGCCAGCAAATTTTTGCGTTTAGGTTCCAGGATCGCATCCTAGCATGGTGTCGTATCCCTCAAGGGTATACAGAGAGTCCATCTATCTTTAATCAGTTACTAAAAAAATCTTTGGAGAACTTAAATGTGCCTGGAAAATCAACATTAGTCCAATACATAGATGATCTTCTTGTGGCTGGAAAAACGAGAGATAATTGTGTAACAGATACTATTACTCTTTTAAATCATTTGGCAGATGAGGGACATAAAGTGTCTCTTGCAAAATTACAGTTTTGCAAACAAGAAGTTAAATATCTTGGTCACAGGATTGCAAAAGGAATCAGACAGGTGACAATTGAGAGAATTAAAATGATTCAGGGAATGCAACCTCCAAAGACACAGAGACAGGTCAGAATGTTTTTGGGAATGGTTGGTTATTGTCGTCAATGGATTAGTGGATTTTCAGTAATTGCAAAACCACTTCAGAGACTGACAAAAGCAGACATAAAAGACTCGATTATTCTAACAAAAAATGAGTTGGAGGCTTTGGAGCAGTTAAAAAGAAGTATGTGTGAAGCCCCTGCTTTGGGTATGCCAGATTATGAGAAAGAATTTGAGCTGTATTGCAGTGAAAGAGAAGGATGTGCATTGTCAGTTTTAATTCAGAGACATGGAAAACTGAGAAAGCCAATTGCCTATTTCTCAGCAGTTCTCGATCCTGTTGCAAAAGCATTACCTGACTGCTTAAAAGCAGTGGCTGCAACAAGTGTAAGCCTTGAACAGAGTGAGGGAATCATAATGGGATTTCCTGTAAAAGTATATGTACCCCACTCTGTTGAAATTCTTCTTACCAGAAGCAAAACACAGCATTTGACAAGTAATAGATTAACCAAATATGAGAAGGTAATTTTGGGATCAGATAATGTCTCAATAGCAAGGTGTGTGAATTTAAATCCTTCCACATTATTGCCTGATGGTACTGTAACAGAAATCAGAAATGAGAATGACATTGAGCACGAGTGCTTAGATGTTTTGGAATACTGTACAAAACCCAGACAGGACATTAAAGATGTCCCGTTAGCATAAGCAGATTTTGTTTATTTTGTTGATGGTTCATGCTTAAGAACAGATATAGGTGTTCTGAGAGCAGCATACTCTGTCTGCACAGTTGCGGATGTGATTGAGGCCTCATGTCTCGAAGGAATTCATTCAGCTCAAGTAGCAGAATAGATTGCTTTGATTCGTGCATGTGAGAGAGCAAAAGAGTTAAGAATTACCATAGTGACTGATAGTCAGTATGGATATGGCGTAGTTCATGACTATGGCCAGCTCTGGTCTCAAAGAGGTTATTTAACTTCTGCGGGAACTCCAATGAGGAATGCAAAATTGATCAAAAGATTGATTGATGGCATTCAGTTACCAGAGAAAAACGCTGTCGTGAAATGCACAGCGCACAAAAAGGGCAATGATTATATAACTAAAGGAAATGCCTATGCAGATGAAATTGCAAAGTATTGTGCAATGAATAATTTTTAAATCAATCGGGAAAAAGATAATGAACATGTTTTGAATTCACTCATGCTAACATCTGTAGTTGAGACATGGCAAGGAGTAAAAGATTTACAAGATGAGGCAGATGATGAGGAAAAAGACAGATGGTTAAAAGCAGGTTGCAGACAGCGTGAGGAAGATGAAATTTGGGTTTACAAAGATACCAGACCAGTTATGCCAGATAGCATGATTGCTGACATGGCTAGAATATATCATGGTCCAGGACATATTGGAAGAGATTCAATGATCAGGTTGTTTAGGCAGACATGGTTCAACCCAAAATTCAGACTAATTGCAGAATCTTTTTGTCAGAGATGTTTGGTCTGCCAGCAGATTAACCCAAATAGAAAAACAGTTGTGAGCATGGGAACCATAGGACGGGAGGGTGGTCCTTTTACCAGGTTACAAATGGATTTCATTGACATGCCACCCCATAACAGGTTGAGGTATGTTCTTGTGATAGTCTGTCTGTTTTCGAGATGGGTGGAAGCGTTTCCAACACGTCACAATGATTCAGTTACTGTTGCAAAATTGCTTTTAAGGGAGATCATACCTAGGTACGGTTTTCCAGTGACTGTTGAAAGTGACCGAGGCACACATTTTGAAAACAGACTATTACAAATGATTTGTGAAGCATTGAACATAAAACAGAAGCTGCATTGTGCCTACAGACCAGAAGCATCAGGTGTTGTTGAGCAACTAAATGGTACAATTAAGAATATAATAGCCAAAATGTGTCTAGCTACAGGAGTAAAGTGGACAGATGCACTTCCACTTGTTTTGATGTCTTTGAGAAGTACCCCTGATAAAAGGACAGGTCTGAGTCCTCATGATATTGTCATGGGTAGAGTCATGAGACAAGCATTTGTACCAGTTGGAAAATTAATAAGTATAAATGATAGCGTCATTTTGGAATACTGTAGGAACCTTTCTGACGTCTTGACTTCTGTGTTCCATCAGGCGGGAACTGATGTAATTACAAGAGACAAGGAAAAAGCTCATGATCTGTTACCAGGAGACTGGGTGAGGACAAAAATACACCGGAGAAGAAATTGTCTAGTACCCAGGTGGCAAAAAGCAAGACAGGTGATTCTTGTTACAACAAATGCAGTAAAGTGCAAAGGATTGAAAAGGTGGATTCACGCTAGTCATACTATTCGTGTGCCAACACCTGAAAATCCTGACGAAGGTGACACCACAACTGATTCAGATTCTGAGGAAGAACCAGAAAGAAATCCAGATCCTGAAGATCGACAAGAAGGTCGACATCTGGAGAATTCAACTGCGAATGAAGCATTGAATGAAGATTCTGAAGAAATCGTGATATTAGACTCAGAAGATGATGAACATCTGCTAGAAAAAGAAGCAGAAGAAGAGTCTGATCAAGTGAAAATTCAAAATCAGGAGAGTATTGAAAAGCAGATTGGAAGCTCTGAAGGCAGGAACGAAAATTCTGAAACTGGGAAGTTGGAAGTGATCGTAGAAGAAAAAGAAGACGAAATTCCGAGTACCAGCTATAAAGATGATGTTCCTAACAGAGTGAAACTGCCGAGTAAAGAAGAGCCTAGATTTAGAATTGAAATCTCAGAAACAGAAACAGAAGATAGTGATGAAGATTCTGAAATAAGAAATTTTAGAAAAAGAACTTGGAAAGCAGAGTGTAATCAATCTGAACCAAAGAGGAAAATTTTGAGAAAAGAAGATAATTGGCCAACTCCAATTGAAAAAGAAGGTTTGAAATTCAAATTGGTAAACAGATCAAAAGAGCAGGTTAATGAAATATCAAGCCAAAAAGGAGATTCTGATAAGTAAACTCAAACAGGAAAGAAAATAGAAGTGATTACCAGTAAAGCAAGGAGAATAGTGAAACATAATCAAAAATACAAGTCCCCTGAGTGGACCTACATTATTACCCCACCAGTTGTGGAAGTGAATAGTAGTAGTCAGGAAGATTTAAATGACACAAGTGATAATGACTGATTTTGTTTCAAATTAAAGCTGTAATCTATTTTTGGCATAAGGCTGAAGAAAATGTGTTAGGTGACAAAAGGTCGAAGAAATTGTGTTAGCTGGGAAAAACACATTGTTGTAAGATGCAAGGTCGAAGTAATGCTGTTAGAAAGTAGGGTTTTCTTCTAAAAAAAATTTAAAACAGGGGGTATATTTTAGTGATTTTAAAATTTTTGATTTTTGATTTTTCTTGAAAGGCTCTTGTTACAGAGTAAGGATGCCTTATACTAACAATACCTCGAGATGTTCAATCTTTAAGAGATGTTGTAAAATGTCTTTAATTTGTGTGGTTTTAATAGTTTTGGTCTGGTTAATTTTAGCTGTCATTTTTCCTTTTGGCATCGACAAAGAGGAGTACAAGACTAACATGGCAAGTAAAGTTGTGGCTACCCAAGATAACAAAAATTTTGTAGATAAGTCTAACAGAGTTATTGAACATAAACCAGAGATCCACCAAGCTAGATCTGTTGGTGATTTTTCTAGTAATACCTTTTCAAGACTTCTTTCTGAATATGTTAGAGTCATGGATGTTAAAGATTGCTACATTTGTGTGAAATTGCCTGCTTCTGTTTCGGAGGGGGTGACATATAACATGCTTCCTCTTACTTATGACATCACTTGCAGTGTAATAGCTAGTCTGTTTTATCAAACAGGTCGTTTAGAGTACTATTATTATAACTACGACGAGATTTTTGCAAATTTAAAGGTTGACAAAAGCTTGAATAAGCATAAACAAGCTAAGCAGATGAGGGAATTTTTCATTGTAACTAATAAACTCACCTATGAGTATGCTTTTAGAAACAATTTAACTTGTAAATTGAGAACTGAAGAGAAGACTTTCTTAAACTTAGTTGAAGAGAGAAGAGCAATTTATAAAAGAAATGAGATGCTGAAACAAACTAAATCTAAGTTTTGGCAAATTGAGGATGAAAAGTTAAATGGTAGAACTGGAAATGTTGCAATTCACATAGATAAACCTGTTAGTGGAAAGCTTTGTATTCGGAGAGACAATGCGCTTTTTGACAATTATTTTGTGGGTGCTGGTCAATGCGAGGATACTTATCAAATCTTGGGTGGATGGGGATTTAAAGGTGGCAAAGATCCAATTTTTCCTGGAATTTATTTTGTGTGTGGAGATAAAGCCTATTATAATCTCCCTGATCACTGGTATGGCACTTGTTATATCGGATTAGTTTTTCCAAAAATCTTCCATGTTGATCGAAATGAAAAGAGTTCATTTCAAATTAACAATCATCTGAGTAGATTCAAGAGAGAAAGTTTTTCAGAAATTTTGGGAGATATTTTTGGTGCAGTAATACCTTTTGTGGGTATAACCCTGAATGCAGTTAAAATCAGAAAATTGTCCACAATTGTTGACAGATTGTGAACTGATACTGCTGGTGGTTTTCAGTTAGTGGATACTGAAATTATTGCCATGAGAACAATGGTTATGCAGAACTGTCTTGCTCTAGACATTCTGCTATCAAAAGAGGGAGGAGTTTGTGGGATATTACATGTCCAGCATTGCTGCACATATATTCCTGACAAGAGCAAAAATATTGAGATGTACATTAAAAACATTACAGAGCTTCATTCAGAGATTGTTCCTTTAGAAGATGAGGATTTTTCAGAACACTTGAGCAAAAGATTTGCAGCAATCAAAACCTGGTTTCAAGAGATGGGTAGTTCAATTCTAGGCAAAATACTGACTCCTTTATTGGTTATAGTTTTTGTGATACTTTTGTTAAAAATTAGTTGCATGTTACACAAGAGAAAGAAATATCTAAAGGAAAAGAAGAGGATTTATAAGCTCAGAAAAGAACAAGATAAAGAAATAGAACTAAAAGAGTTACGTAGATCACAATATGAGAGTTACAAGCAGACAGCAGAAACAGAATTTTAGAAATACTAATACAGTGAAAATCAAAACATGTTTTGGGATTTAAAATTTTGCTAAAATTTTTGGGTGTAGTTTGGTGATTTTGAAATGACCAGATGAGGGAGTTGATGGAGCGAGGTTCAGAATAAAATGTTGTCCTGACTCGCAATGTTAAACTTCCATAATAAAAATAACCGTATTAACTGATTTGTGGTGAATTATTAACCAACCTAGATTAAAATGCATTTACATGACACAAGGGACTAATATATGTGCTCTTTGTTGCACTTGTAAGTGTGTCGAAAATAATAAACTAACCTTGTCTATTGTCTTTGTCAGTATTAAATGCGGCTGATTAAATAATGGCATGTGCTTATTATATGTGCTTATATTAAGTCTTTCTGTCTAATATGTGGCATAAGTTTGTGGAGAATTCTGTGGCATGTGCTTCAGCTTCAGCTAGGTAACATTGATTAATGGGTTAATAATTAGCAAAGGGGGTGGGCAACAGAATGAGTTTCATTACCTTAATTAATTAATCTCTTGTGTTTGTTTAAATACTAGTTGTCAAGAGAAAGGCCTAAGGCCTGAGGCCTGTGATAAGTGCTTGTTTGGAATTCTGTCGTGAAGAGCTGAGCACAGAGAAATGCTTCAAAAATTATAAAAAATAGACTCTGTAAGACGCGCTCTGAAAGTGACAAATCCAAGGACAGGATGCAGTAAATCAGCCAGGCTAAGGAAGCAATGAACTGTTACTTAATAAAAATGTTGCGTTTCCGAGCAAGCTAAACTCCCATGACTGAGAAGACAATGGTGTTTTAGAAAGCTCAACTTTGGATTGTAAAAAGGAGATGATCTCACATGGACTGACATCTGTCAGCCAATCAGAACTTTGGATGGCAAGGACAGTTATTCATTTTAGAGTGATTAGCTAGTCAGAAAAGGTATAAAACTTGCCCCCTTTGACAGGAGGGCGCTGCTCGCTTTCCGATTCCAGAAGGGCGAGTCGTGCTGAAGAACTTTCTTGGCGCACGTAAGGATAATGGGGCACATGCATCATTGGTTTTTGCATTCGCAAACGGTGCGAATCGGTAAAATCGGCCGTTTGCGAATGCAAAAAACATTTTTGGAATGCATCAAACTTTGTTGCACAATTCGCTTTTTTTTGCACTTCCAAAAAAAGCGAATGCATTGAAGGAATCGCATTTGTGCGATTCCTTAAATGCAATGCATAATTTTTTCTAAAATTGCGAATTTGGAATTTGGAAGTGCAAATTAACACGAGGTTGAACCTCGTGTTAATTTGCGAAAATGTTTACAAAAACTAAAAAATGCATTTTTTAAAGTGTCATGTTACAGACACACATGTCCTTAGGACATGTGTGAGTGAAACATGCACTTTCAAAAACATTTCAGGGGTGCAGGGCGGGGTCCTTTGGACCCCCCCCTGCACCCGTGGAATGCATCAACAAATTGCGAATTCTTAACTGCCTTCCCATTGACTCCTATGGGCCTTTCGGCCCATAGGAATCAATGGGAATTGCGAAAATGCACTTTGGAATTCGCTATTTATATGAGAATCGGTAAAAATTGCGATTTTTACCGATTCCCAAATAAATAGTGAAAAAAATGATGCATAGCATTTTGCAATTCTTAATTTGCGATTCGGTAATTTTCGCAAATTAAGAATCGCAAATGCTATCAATGATGCATGTGCCCCAATAGGCCTAAATGATTTTTCCCTTACAGGTGGAGCAAAGAATAATTAGGGAAATAGCTTGAGGGATTGGAAACTGTTATTTGCCTTAATCATGCTAACTGATTTGCTTTGAAATGTCAGCCTAATTGATCATTCCTCATTAAATGCTGCTTTTTTGCTAATAAAATAATGACTTATTAAAGAAGATGTTCTTTCTTTGAATAATAAAGTTTAATAAAATTAGATTTTTGAAACGACACTGCGCCAATTAACGGAGGGTGTGTTCCTGATTAGTTTGCCAAACCTGCTTTGCATCTGCCAAAGGAAAACTGTTCACCTGGGCTCCACCTGTGCTCCAACCGCGCTGTGTGCTAAGCGTGCAGGGCTGCGAGCGTGACGCTGGGGACTCCAGCAACCAGGAGTCCCTGCGAGGCCGATTACCACCACCTGGCCTGCTCTCCCTGCAAGGCACGCCCACAGCACACCGGATCTTTGAAAACCTGCCTTTCTCTTTGGATCGGGTGTGATTCTTGCCACTGCGCCAAATAACGGAGGGTGTGTTCCTGATTAGTTTGCCAAACCTGCTTTGCATCTGCCAAAGAAAAACTGTTCGCCGGACCCGCTCCGTGGGTCCCGCTTCACCTGGGCTCCACCTGTGCTCCAACCGCGCTGTGTGCTAAGCGTGCAGGGCTGCGAGCGTGACGCTGGGGACTCCAGCAACCAGGAGTCTCTGCGAGGCCGATTACCACCACCTGGCCCGCTCTCCCTGCAAGGCACGCCCACAGCACACACGTATATAACTATAGTAATACCGGCACACGCGGGACGCGCGCGGTACGAAGCGCGGAGCGAAGTCCGGGCAAAGGGCGGCCCGTTTGAGGCCGTTCGAGGACGGCAGAGATGGGGACTGGGCCACCCCGTTCGGATCTCAAACTGTGCCGACTTTAGTACGAGGGATATCAACGCTCTTAAAATGTCCACCAGGGAAACAAGGAGCAAATCGTCACAGGCTGCAGCAGGTGCTGCTAAAGGTACACTTGATAATTATTTTGTGAAGGCGGGATCATTGTTGATTGAGGACATTGAAGGGCTCGAACGGCGAATCTCTCAGGAAATCGATTGGGTGCGGAGATCGTCGATAGGCCCCTTAGCATTGGCTAAAACACCAGAGGGAGGACCCGAGATTAATGATTCTACTACCGGGGCTTCTGGAGCCAACCACTCATTTGCAAACTCCGAAGTAAATGATATGAGCCTGCTCCTTCTTCCGAGTGGCCGATTATCACATCCCACAGCGACAACCCCCTGCACTAATTTGGCTTCCAGTAGTGTCACCGAGAATGTCACAGATTTAACAAGGGGAGCGAAGGAAGGAGCCATTCAAAAAAGGAAGAGGGGCGGCCCATCCAAGGGAGGGAGGAAAGCAAAAACATCTAAATCAAATCCTGTCAAGAATAGATCTAGGGTGGGGGATAGTAGTAGTAGTAGTAGGGCCCGAATATCCGAGGATAGAGGAGAGGCTCCACTTACTGACATAGCACACCTACACCAAATATCTAACTCTAATAATACCTCATTGGCATCCTCTAGCGAGGACATTATACTAGCAGACATAGGTGCACTTATGAGGTCTCTCCTAGGCCCCTTAGAAGCTCGATTGATAAAAATAGAAGCCAGACTTGTAAATATTGAAAAGTCGACAGTCCAATTGGCAGATAGTTTAAAATCAGACACACTAAGACCTAAAGGGGGGCTAGACCTGATGCCAAAAAAACTCCCGGAGATAATAAATACAACTTTAAATAAAAAAAAAGCTGTACCCATCACTCACAACCCAAAACAAAAACAAAGTGGAAAGAAAACCACCCAGCCTGTGGACAATGGCAACCCAATTAGCCAGTCAACACACACCCCAGTACCCTTATCCTCGGTTTCCACTCCCACAGGAATTCCAATTAGCCAGCCAGCACATTCCCAATTACTTTCATCACTTGATTCAAACACAACCAATCTTCCTATAGTTAATGATAATTCTTCTAAAAATCTACCTAGGGATCAACAACCCGGAGGATATAGGCAAAACTACTCCACCAGAACTGTAAATCTACCACCGGAGGCGTCTCCTTACACAGTTATTCTGGTGGGGGTACCCAAATTAAAATCTAATGCAATAGAGACGGTGCTATCCCTCAAAAATAAAGCCATTGATTGGCTATCTAAAAACAGACCTTTGCCCCCAGGTGTAATGAGCGATATTCTTATGGTGAGAAGGACCATGTGGGTAGGTAATACGAGGAAAACAATTGGCGGGGACTGTGTCCTGGTTACTTTTCGCGATGCCAGGACAGTTATGTATATCTGCAACTGGCCCCACCAGGATCAAGAGAATCCCATTCAGCCCCTACCCCTCTCATTCTTTTACCCCTTGGCTGTACATTTAGTACACAATCAAAGGTGGGGGCATCATCAAGAATTGAGGGGGGAATGGGAGACCAATAATGGCAGAAGAAGGGATGCTCACTACAATAGCAGATGGGTGCCCGATTATCCAAGTGCATATGATGAGGAAGAGGGCTGGGAGGCCCCTAACAGGAGAGGGGGTGGATGGGGGGGAGCAGTGAGAGGAGTCTCGAGGCCACATCCAAATTACCAGCCATTCTACCTCCCTACCTATAATAGGTTTAGTAGTCTTGAGGCAGTCGATTGACAATTCATAAGGGAAATTAATGGGGAGCCACAACCAGAACTCACAGAGGCGGATGAGGTAGGAAATGACATCATGGGACACATCGTGAGAGGGAACCAACCCCCAATAGATGACCTTGCACATCGGCAAGTATTCATAGATCATGCAGCAGTTCACCCTGGTAGTAGCACGACTGGACAGATAGGCGAAGGAGGAGGGCTAGACCAACAAATGCCAAATTCACCTGTAAATGTGACGAACCATAGCCTCCAACAACAATAAATCCCACCCTCACTGACCCTGATTTCATGGAATGTTGCTGGGTTGGGTAACAAAGTGGATTGTGATGAATGGGTTGCCTTTATTAAATCAAAAAGTATCTGCTTGTTCCAGGAAACCTGGGCTAGATAAGAATATCCCTGTCAGGGGTTTGCAGTATTTTCGCAACCTGCAAAATGGGGTGGCCGTGGCCGACCATCAGGAGGGTTGGCTATCTGGGTAGCCACCCATTTGGGCTGCAAGGCTAACTCCTTGATTGTAGACTCTGACGATATATTGGTGGTTTTGCTGGAATGGCCAAATTCGGACAAATTGGTATTAATAAATATCTATTCAAGACCAGTACCATTAACAAGGGTATCGTCCACGATCGAGGAACTCTCCACCTTTCTGAGCCAATTGCCGAGGGAGTCCCACTATCTGGTTGGAGGGGACTTGAACTCCCATTACGAGCCGCTCCCTGGCTTACTTGATGGCCCCACCCTAGAGGAGGACATAAGATGGTTGGTACCGGCTCCGGAGTCACCATCACCGAGGGCATGGACTCCGCTCGCCCTACAGATAACCGCCCTTACACTTAACTATGGCCTTAGGGCATGTAATGGGCGCACTAAATCGGACACCCCTAGTAAATGTACCTTCAATAAGGTAGGAAGTGAGTCCCGATTGGACTATGTCCTAGTCCAACTGTCATCTTGGGCACGAGTCACCGATTTTAAGATAATAGATAGAATCGACAGCGACCACAACGCCCTGGAGCTTGAATATGCACTGCCGGGCAATGAGGACATGGGACAAGACGAAGAAAGAGTAAAGTCTGGGCTGCTCCTTGAGAATAATCGAAGTAGAGTGAGGTGGGAAAATCTACTCTCAGGTAGCGATAAGTTGCCCAGGCTTTATAACAAAATAATACCCCTGTTGGGAATGGCTTTCGCATATGGGGAAGAAAATAGCAATGGGGAAAACCAAAATTATTTGGGCCAAATACATGAAGATTTAATAAACACACTGGAATCATTTTTATTCCAAAAGGGAGCAGGTAGAACTTTAGGTACATACAAAAAGAGTTGGTACAATGTCACATGCAGGAATTCTAAGCGAGACCTTCTCCTTGCTGTTAAGACGGGCCAAAGCAGGGAGGAAATCCACACTAGGAGACGGGCATATAAGAAACTTCTGGCAAATGCCAAGGCCGAATGGGATCAAGATTATTGGGAGGAGCTCTCTGGTGCATTAGCTACCAGAGACCCCCGTAAATTTTGGTGTATAGTTACCCATGGCTCTGAAGATCTTCCCTCGGCAATTGAGCCAAATATCGCACCAAGTGTGTGGCAAAACCATTTTCAATCCCAATATGGACTAGAGGAAGAGGCTATGAGAGATGGTCCCTATACTCCACTGAGCACCATAGGAGATGAACCCTTCAAGGAAAAAGAAGTGAGGGTGGCCATTGCAGGTTTGGCATCAGGCAAAGCACCAGGTCTAGACGGGGTACCAGGGGATCTTTATAAGCAGGAGCCAGGGATCTGGGCCCCCTATCTTATGGTGATATTCAATGCGATCTTGGGTGGGATGGAGGTCCCAGATACTTGGCGGGGAGCTGAGGTGGTCCCAATATTTAAAAAGGGTTCGCCACTGCTTCCCGCCAACTATCGTCCCATCAGCCTTATCGACGTATCGCAGAAGCTTTTCGGTAGGCTGATGTTGGACAGACTACAGAATTGGTTAGAGGATACTGAGCCCGTATCAGGCGGGATTTAGGAGGGGGGTATCCACAGTGGATCAAATATTCAGATTGAAACTGATGTACTGGAGGACAGCATTGGTCGAGGGCTGCGCGTTATACACGGTTTTCGTGGATCTGCGCGCAGCGTTCGACCTGGTCCCCAGATCCAAACTGTGGAAGGTTATGGCAGAGATGGGCGTCCCGGAAGATATATTGGCGATCTTGACGAAACTACATCACAACAACTTCGCACGAGTCAGGTGTGGGAGAAGCGGTAAATTAACCGACCCGTTCGCAGAGGGGTGAGACAGGGATGTGTGCTCGCACCGACCCTGTTCTGCCTCTTTGTGAACGGGGTGATCGAGCACCTGCGTAGGGTTCCTAACATTGATGCCCCGAAGTTGTGCGGCAGCAGGGTGCCCGCAATAATGTTTGCGGATGACACCCTGCTGCTCTCAAGATCGCCAATGGGCATCCAGCGAGTGTTGGATGGCTTCCTGGATTTCTGTGTTGTCAGGGGACTCGAAGTAAACCCCCAAAAAACTAAGTTTATGATCCTGAACCCCTTGCCCTCTAATCGTCCTAATCCCACGCTAGGTATGACAAACCTAGAAAGGGTGTATACATCCGAGTATTTGGAGATTACATTGAATCAACATCTAACATGGGGGGCACACCAGATAAAAGCTGACATGAAATTATCCCAGAAGGCGGGGGGTATCCTGAGAATAGCTAGTAAGTCATTATTCCGCCCACTAGGCCCAGCATTGCAGATTTACAAAGCCCAGGCAAGGGGGGCTGTCACCTATGGGGGCGAGCTTTGGGGCCACTCCCAACCACAATGCCTTTTAATTACTGAAAACAAATTTCTTAGGCAGTTGACAAACCTCCCCCAAAGTACGCCACTACTACCACTTAGACTGGACCTGGGCGTGAGACCCATCACCGAGGACCTCGGCCTTAAACCGCTAACCTTTCGGCGCCGCCTCTGGAGTAGCCAAGATCTTGTCAGCTATAGAACTGAGCTCCAGGAATTCCTAATGCTGCCCTGTGCCCCAAAAATACCTTGGTTAATGTACATCAAGAGGACCTGTGGAATTTTAAACATGCCAGAATTGTGGTCAGACCCGGAAAATGCCTGTGCAAGAATCTCAAGGGAAACGCTGACCAGAGCATACCATGATCATATGCTCGTGCGGGCTCTGGAGGGCATACGAGAGGGAACCTTATCATCACAGTTCACCAGAATAAAAGTCTCCTATAGTTTAGAAGTTGTACTGAATGATATAACTCCGCCTCAGACTAGGAAGTTATTTTTACAGTGGAGGTATGGGACTCTCCCCCTAAGATCTTTTACAAAAACATGGTCGGGGAATGCTGGATCAGGGACATGTCCCATTTGTGCCCAATCTGAGGAGAATGAGGTCCAGTTCTCTTTTAAGAAGGAGTTTGTGATTGTCCACTCCTTCAGTTTTTTTAATCATTTCCAATACGATGAATTGGAGTTGCGCAATGGTATGGTGGTATTCCTCAAAGTGCATGGCAACATTAGATTTCTCTTGTTTAGTGCGGATGTTAGATTTATGTTCATTGATGCGCACCTTGATTTTTCTCTCAGTTTTTCTGACATATAGTTTACCGCAGGGACATTTGAGTGCATATATAAGGTTCATAGAGTCACAGGTGGCATTAACGTGGAGTTTGATAGGATAACCTTTCATCGGATGTCTGATGATATTCCCCTTGATGATACAGTTACAACTGTAGCAATTCATGCACGGTTGGGTTCCTTTGTGGTCTTTCATGATGGTTTGTTTCCTGGTTAGTATTTCCTTCAAATTACTGCTGCGGGTATATGCAAACAGTGGCGGAGTTTGAAAGGCGTCCCTAAAATCGGGTTCCATTTGTAAAATGGGCCAGTGTTTGATGATGATTTTCTTGAATGTCGCGCTTGTTGTTGAAAATTTGGAGACCAATACTGTACGTTGATCGGTTTGTATGGATTTTTTGGTAAGGCTTTCCTTTCTGCTGATGGTGGTAACTCGGTTATGAGCTTCCCTTAAGATGTTTTCAGGATACCCTCTGTTGGTGAAACGATTGTACATTTCCTTAATCCTGGTTTTGAAAGTGTTTTCGTCCGAGACGATGCGTTTAACACGTAACATTTGAGAAAATCGGCTGGGGGAGTTCATGGCAGATCCTTTGAAGATTACTTGTGGTGTCCCCCAAGGTTCTTCTCTATCTCCCTTATTGTTTAATCTCTATATCTATCCTCTTATCTTTGCACTTCAGCAGCTGGAGGTCGCCGTATATAATTATGCGGATGACCTCCAGCTGGTCTTTGACCTCTCTGCCTCCCCTCATGCTATCTCTAATTTTCAATTCACTATGATTTTTATCAGGGACTGGATGAGCCACAACCATCTGAAGCTCAACCCGGATAAAACCGAGTTGGTGCTTACGGGTGGCTCTTCCAGTCCCTGGAATTCTTCCTTTTGGCCCCTCACTCTTGGTTCTCCTCCCCTTCCGTCCTCTACGGTTAAGACATTGGGTATTAAGATTAACAACCAGCTCACTCTTCACTCACAGGTTGGTGCTGTTGTTTCTTCCTGTTTTCTGATGCTTCGAACTATTCGCTCTGTCTCCCGCTTCTTTTCCCCTTTGGCACTTAAACTTATTATGTCTGCCTTGGTCATCTCCCGGCTAGACTATGCCAATGCCCTGTACAACGGCATTCCGGCATATAGTCTACGCAAACTTCAGCTTGTGCAGAACCAAGCAGCCCGGTTGGTGTATGGTCTTCCCCGGTGCCACCATTCCACACCATTGTTGAAGGAACTGCATTGGTTGCCTGTTCGGCAACGATCGCTTTTTAAGACTGGATGCATGGTCTTTCAGGCACGACAGGGAACGGCCCCAGCTTTTATCTCTTCCCTTTTAACTAACTATGTCCCCGCCAGACATCTTCGTTCATCCGATCGATCCCTCTTGCAGGTGCCTCGGTTCACTAGGAAAAAATGGGGAGGTTCCAACTTCTCCATTTTGGCTCCTGTATTTTGGAACTCCCTGCCTGATCATCTCAGGGCCTCAAAACAATACTCCCTCTTCCGTAAGGGACTGAAAACTTTTTTGTTTGCTCAGGCCTTTCCACTCTAATGATCCTTCCTTTTCTGCCTGCATGCCGTCAAAAGCGCCAAGAAACCGTAATGGTGTAAGATGCGCTATATAAACTTTTTAAATTCAAATTCAAATTCAAAATGGGAGATGTTTCTTGAGAGATCCCTGGTGGAAACTAGTGAAATGTAACATGTTGTTGCGGTCAGTAATTTTGCGGTGAAGGTCGGTGACGATGCCTTTGTCGGTAATTTTGATATTAACGTCAAGGAAAGAGATCTCAGATTCATTAATTTGCCAAGTGAGTTTGATTCGTTCATCTTTCGTGTTGAGTTCAATCAAAGCATTGTTGAGTGACTCCTTGGTGTCCGTCCACATGAAAAAAAGGTCGTCAATGTATCGAACATACATTTTTATTTTTTCATGAAAAGTGGTGTTGGCGTATATGTGTAAGTTTTCAAACTTTTGCATGTAAATATTGGCGTACGTTGGGGCCGCACAGTTTCCCATCGCCATTCCAGATAGTTGTAAATACCAACTGTTTTCTTCTTGAAAGTAGCTGTGATATAAGGTATATATCATAAGTTCCATTATGAACGTCTGCATGGGTGTTTCAATGTCGCTGTGGAGGAGCGCTTGTTCAATGGCTTCAATACCACCTTGGTGTGGTATGGAGGTGTACAAAGAGCTTACGTCAGCTGTGCATAGGATGATGGATTCACTGGTGTCAATATTGATTTGTGCAAGTTTAAGTAAAAATTCAGTGGTATCTATGATGTGGCTGGTCATTTTTGTTACCAAGGGTTGAAGATATTTATCGATAAATTTGCCCACTGGTTCATGTATCGATCCTTTAGTGGAGATAATGGGTCTGAATGGTGGATCTTGAAGGTTTTTGTGGATCTTAGGACACATATGGATGGTGGGGTCTTGGGGTATTCTCGTAACAAATACTTTTTGGTGCGATCCTCAATGATCCCTGTTTCATGTGCTTTCACCACGATGTTTGATAGGATGGTTTGGAACTCCCTGGTGGGGTTGTTGTCAAGTTGCATGTACGTGGTTGTGTCATGAATATGCTCAGATAGGCGTTGATTGTACATGTTGGTATTAAGGATCACAAGGGCCCCCCCCTTGTCTGCTTTCACACATTTGATGTGTGGGTTGTTTGCCAAGTTTTTAAGGGTGTCACGATCCTTTTGAGTAATGTTCTTGTGTTTGGAAGTTTTTTTGAAGTTGATTTTGGATAAGTCGTTGCGTACCAATTTTTCAAACAGATCAATAGTTTTATGGCTACTAGGAGCCTGATAGGTGCTAGATGGTCATAGTCCCTTGAGTTGATCAGTGTTGTCTGTAGTCTTAGGTGGTAGAGTATTGTCGAAGAAGTGACGTAGCTTGAGTTTTCGAATAAATTTAAATGTGCAGACTTCAAGTTCAAGTAAGTTGGTATGTGTTACTGGGATAAAGGACGTGCCTTTTTCAAGAAGTTTCATTTGGTGGTTAGACAGAATGGTATCAGATATATTGATGACTAGGTGGTCTTCTTGGGTTTGGGGTCTTTTTTGGTGACCGTGCTCTGAGTGTTCGGAGGGCTTTTCTCCTTTTCTTTTCTTCTTGCTCCTCCTAAGTGAAGCTTGGACATCCCCTGTAAAGAGGTCCTCATCAGCCAGGCATGGCGCTGTAAGGCCACTGATGAAGAAACCTCTCCTTCTAGTGAGTCGGTCATGTCCAACCCAAATCAAGTCGTGAGTCTCGCGACATCCCTTCCGTCTTCCATAGCTTGGGAGAGCATGGCCCAAGCCTGCTTTGAGACCATGGGCAACACCAGCGCAACCGAAGCCCAAAGTGCATGGGAGTGTGATCCAAAAAGCACACTGTGTTCACGGACCGCAGTGCAAAACTGGTGGAAGAAACCATTATTCTGCAGAATGTGCAGCCTCTTGAATTCCCTGTCTGGTGTAGGGAACGTGCTAGGATTTACACACGTGGAGGCTTGAACCACCAAGCTCTCTCGGGTGGGGTGTTGCATGAGGAAACTGGGGTCCCCAGGAGCTGGGTGATGACAGCGGGTAATTGTCCTGTTCACAGGAGACCCTGTGCAGGACTTGGATCAGGCCTCGAGCAGTACTTCCATAAGGGCTTCATTGAACCAAAGAAGCGGTTCTGAAGAGCTAACTCCCAGCTGAAGCTGTTAAGATGTTAGTCTTGACTGCCACTGAGATCAGGCTAAAGTCCAGGACCTCAGCCGCCTTTCTCACCACCTTAGCAGGAGGGTGCAGGCAGGGAACCAGTAGGGGCCTCTCCTGAACGTGCGGGATCGAAGACACACCAGTGGGGACAGGCTCTTCAAATATGCTCCGGCTCCTGGAAACTCAGGGAGGACCAGAGTCGGCACAGGCAAAGGATCTACCACCGAGCTAGGCCTTGAATGATGGAGAAGTCAATGCCCTTTTTGATTTCTTACTCTTTTTATTTCTGTCGGACTTGTACGAACGCCTGGACGACTTCGACTGCGACAAATACCGATGGCTCCACAACTGATGCCGGGACCTTCCTTTCAACTGGGATCAAAACCATTGAGGAGTCGCACATCGAGTGACAAGGAATTGGGGGACTGCTCCCTCAAGGCCTTGGGATGCATGGCGCTGCAGGTGTTCATGTCACGCTCAAGACACAAGAGGCAGACATCTTTGTCGGTGACAGGCACTGCAACACTTGAATCCAGCCTTTCTAGTGAACATCACTGCACACCAGGAGAAAAATCTGAAAACCTTTAGCAAAAAGTAATAAAAACGAGTCAGACATTGACTGTGGGTAGCTTCCTGTGGATCTGCACAAAGTGGCATGGAAAGAAAAGAACTAACGTCAGCGCGCTGGGATGGTGTCTATATAGGCCCCAGGCACGTCACTTCTGGTGCGGATGACGCCAAGGGGAGCCAAATGACACCACCAACCGACGGCAAAGGGTATTGCTCACAAAAAATTTCTGGATCCAGTCCAATGCCTGGGGATAATTCTACGGTAAGGAATCTGCGGCTATAAGTCTCTATCAGATGTGCCATCCACTAGGCCGACAAAGGATAAAATGCCTTCAGGCCTACCTGTGTAACCTGACTTCTGCAGCTTTGACCTGCAGCTTTTAAACCTGCAGATGCATCGATCAAAGAAGCATTTTTTGACAGGAAAGAACCTCACTTTTAAATAGTCAGCCCAAGTAGGGCCTTTAGCAAACAAGGTAGGATGCTGAGTATTTAAAAGGGTACATGCAAGAATTCAATGTTGGCATGTACTTACACTGACCAGCCTTAATAAAAGCTATTTCCACTACAAAGGGTTTACCTGCAATATGAGAGAAGTTCAGAATAAAACCATAATTTTGCTCATTTCGGTTTGATGCAAGGTACCTGAGCAATTCAAACAATATGTTTAATGCTTATTAAAAATAAATTCAGTGGTAAAGTTAGATTATTAATAAATATTTAGGAAAAGTGACTTCTAAAAAGTTAGACGTTGTCTGCATTAACCTCCAATAGGCTGATTATTATACGCCTGCTGGCAGATGACCCTTCCATGGCTTCCCCTTCAAGAGTTGTGACAAGTGCTACCTCAGACGAAACATTGGCTTAGGCGTTTTTGAAGGTAGACCAGATTGTGAGGTATGTGACATATAATCAGCTCAGGGAGGGCAGCTGGGGAGGGTTTAGGAACTTCATTACCTTGAAAAGGACCAGGTTGAGTCTTGTCCATTAATATTTAAGTGCAAAGGGAGATCTGGGGAAAGACGCTGTATGTCCACTGGGTTCTCTCTAGCCAAGTTGGCACTAGCCCACTGGGATGGGAAGCTGTCCCAGAACCAGTATAGTGTATCTGAGGAGGAGGGGGTCTGCTCATTTCCATAAACACTCCCCTGGATGGCAAAGGCTTCCTCCAAGGGCAGAAAGACTCTGCCATATTGGATTTTCCTCAGAATAGTGCACCATGGGATAGTTTGCAGTAAGGCAAACTGGAAGTTCTGCAAAAGCGGGAAGGTTTGCCCCTGGACACCTTTTTCTCATTAGTTAGGGGGTGTTTGTAGTCACCCCCACCCAACGGCTGGTAGATCATATAAAAGCAGCATCTTACCCATAGCTTCCACTTGTACCCAGGACTAAGACATGGACCCCAATGGTCAGTTGGCTGCCCACTACCCGCAGCAAGAAGCCTTTTACCTGAAGTACCCAGCTAACTAGTAGCAACTGAACTGGACCATGCTGGTGGCCTCTGCTGAAGGGAATCCTGGTGCTGTCTCAGAGGTCTTGGGAGTCTTAGGAGTGACTCATAGAAGCCGTTCCAGAAACTTTGAAAAGTTGAGACTAAGAACATCTTTGGACTTCCAAGGCTTGCGGAGCATTAGCTGCACCTCACAGTAGAGTTGTTCAATGTCGAAGTTTGTGACCTCTTTAGATACAAAAGGGGATGATGGACGGAGCGTTTTAGCAAATCAAACACTCACCCCCAGTCAACTGATCTGGGTTTAATCCATCACCATTCTTTAGCCCACTCAGCCACCCCATTTCAGACATGGCTATATGCAAATCAGTCTGACCCTGTGCCTCATGGGAACAGTCCAGCCCGAACTGCCAAGCCATGTCTTCCATGGACCGGAAACAAGCATCCTGGGACCGGTTTCGGATTCATAATCCTCATCAGCCAGGCTATCTTGAATCCAGTGGCCAAGTGAGCAAGGGACTCACGTCTGAGCATACCCTGCCACACTTAGGGCGAACAAAGCGATACAAAAAGGGATGATCGACGGAGCGTTTGAGCAAATCAAACACTCACCCCCAGTCAACTGATCTGGGTTTAATCCATCACCATTCTTTAGCCCACTCAGCCACCCCATTTCAGACATGGCTATATGCAAATCAGTCTGACCCTGTGCCTCATGGGAACAGTCCAGCCCGAACTGCCAAGCCATGTCTTCCATGGACCGGAAACAAGCCTCCTGGGACTGGTTTCGGATTCATAATCCTCATCAGCCAGGCTATCTTGAATCCAGTGGCCAAGTGAGCAAGGGACTCACGTCTGAGCATACCCTGCCACACTTAGGGCGAACAAAGCGATACAAAAGGGGATGATGGACGGAGCGCTTGGATTAAACCCAGATCTTTTGACTGGGTGTGAGTGTTTGATTGATTCAGATGCTCCGTCTATCACCACCCCCTTTTGTACCGCTTTTGGCCGCCATAAGTGTGGCAGGGTATGCTCAGACGTGAGTCCCTTGCTCACTTTGCCACTGGATTCAAGCAAGCCGGGCTGAAGACGGCTGGAATGCCAGAAACAGGTCCTCGGAAGCTTGTTTCCGGTCCAGGGAAGACATGGCTTGGCAGTTCGGGCAGGACTGTTCCCATGAGGCACAGGGTCAGACTGATTTGCATATAGCCATGTCTGAACTGGGGTGGCAGAGTGGGCTAAAGAACGGTGATGGATTAAACCCAGATCTTTTGACTGGGTGTGAGTGTTTGATTGATTCAGATGCTCCGTCCATCACCACCCCCTTTTGTACCGCTTTTGGCCGCCATAAGTGTGGCAGGGTATGCTCAGACGTGAGTCCCTTGCTCACTTTGCCACTGGATTCAAGCAAGCCGGGCTGAAGACGGCTGGAATGCCAGAAACCGGTCCTCGGAAGCTTGTTTCCGGTCCAGGGAAGACATGGCTTGGCAGTTCGGGCTGGACTGTTCCCATGAGGCACAGGGTCAGACTGATTTGCATATAGCCATGTCCTGGGGTGGCAGAGTGGGCTAAAGAACGGTGATGGATTAAACCCAGATCTTTTGACTGGGTGTGAGTGTTTGATTGATTCAGATGCTCCGTCCATCACCACCCCCTTTTGTACTTCTTTAGATACAGCATCAAAGGCATTCACCACTGAAGGATTTTGAGCTCCATAAAATAGACTAGGTACTAAGATATAAATCTTGACCTAACGAAGGCGCGAGAAGTATAAGTACGACACAAGACCTTCGGAGGCTGTGAAATTATAATCTCTCTTGCTCTGATGTTTTCCTCCCAAAACCAACAGCTTCAGCAGGACCTTGTCCAGTGGCTATCGGGCTTCATGAGTACTAGGGTGGATGCAGCCCGTAACTTGCCCCACAGAAGGATTTCAACTTCTATATAAGAGACTTGGGGCCAGATGTAGGTAGCTCAATACCGGTCGATAAAGGCCGAAATTACCGAATTTCAGCCGTTACCGACCGGTATTTGGCGTTTGAGATGTAGGTGGCAGGATTGAGGGATTTGGTAATTTACCGATTTGGTAATTTAAGGAATCATGTATTGAGACTGAACTATTTTGTCTGACGCCCGATGGAGCTACTTAGTTTAGCTATAGGGGAGATGGGCCGTGGATTCCCTCCTTGGTCGTCACCTACCCAGTCGGTCTTTAGAGAGACTTCTTTTCGTCTCTCCTCATTGTCTCGTCCCTAGCTCCTATCCCCTCTCCCCCGAATTCTCTCCCCTTACCTGCTACTCGGCCTAGCCCCCTGTCCTTTGTGCCCTTTCACTAAGCACTCCTCCCCTTGTTGGGGAAAGATCCAATATTTATACTCTGGAGTCTCAGCGAACCCGCTGAGTGAGTCCACTGCGCCAAGGGAGCCACTCACACTGAGGTTTGGTATGGCACCCCTTGCCAAAGCACTCCCTCTCCCCTTTTCTGGGGAAGGATCCAGTATATAGGCCTTGGAGTCTCAGAGACCTCTCTGAGAGAGTCCACTGAGCAAAGGGAGCCTCTCGCAACAGAGATAGGGAAGTGATACCACTTCCCCTGGGATCACAGCATACTGGACTTTGGACGTTGCCTTGACTCGTCTACCGGTTTGTGTACCAGTCACCCTTCCCCTCTTCTTCCCATGCTGTGTCTCTCACCCTAACCTCCTCTTTCCCGCCTTCATTATCTGTCTACTTCCCCTGCTCCAACCCCGCTCCCCTGAATCTCTCACCTTGCCTGCTTCTCCCTTTACGTATTTGTGCTTATTGTTTATCTCGACCTTACCAGTAACTATGTGGCCATGCTCTAAGAACTATGTAACCTTTGTTATGATGTAACCTGTAACTATGATCTGATGTACATGTAAAGCGCTCTGATACCTCCGGGTCTAGCCAGCGCTATATAAAACTCTTGAAAATAAAAAATAAAAAATAAAATAAAGGAATCGGTAAATACCGAATTCTTAAAATACCGAATCGGTAAATTACCGAATCCGTAATGTAGGGAGCACTCAAGTGAGTGCATTTCTGAGTTAAGGATTCGTTATTTACAACCAACTACAAGTTGCTGGTGGTAAATGTCGGTAAATTTGTGCTTTTTCACAAGTGCCATGTGGCAGACATACATGCCCTTAGGGCATGTATGTGTGCGACATGTGCACACATGCACGATTCGGGGGTGCAACAGGGTGTCAATGTGACACCCTGCCACCTTTGAATATGCACCCCCTTTTACCAATTCGGTATTTACCGAATTGGTAATAGTTAATGGCTTCCTATTCATTCATATGGGCCTCCAGGCCCATAGAAATGAATGGGAATTACCGGTTCGGTATTTACCGAATCGGTAATACCGAATATAACCGATTTGGTGAAATTTACAGAATTTTTATCTACATACCATTTACCGATTCTGAAATACCGAATCGGTAAAATTCTGTATTTTAGAATCGGTAAATAGTATTTACCTACATCTGGCCCTAAGTCAGACACTAAAATCTTTGGCAGGGACAAACCTGCTTGGAGTATCCAGCTCGTGCTCTATCATTGTCAGCCTGAAACTGCACCTAGGTCCCTGTTACCATGAACGGTAATTGGTGCTTTATTTTTACTAGGGGCTTATTGCTTAAATTTTTAAATGGTCATAGCTCCTGTTACCCTTATTGGATTTTTACAATGTTGAGCCTGTCTGCTCTGTGCCATAGCTACCAGGGGGTAGAGTGCAGGTTTACATTATTGGAACTATGCTTTACCTTAAAATGTTTGTAACTTTATGCCTTGTGGTGGACTTCCATCAACCCCAATTGATAATCCACTTTCACACACATCCATTTTTTTCTCTTTGTAAAAGTTGTGAATCCAACCTGCGTCATGATTTTTCTCAAAATGGCAAACAAAGCCACTACTTCAAATGTAAACTTGCCCAAGTGGTTTTTCCTACTGCTGGACTTCCATTTTCCATGTCTTTTGGTTCTCCACAGTACTCCTTTGGGGTGGGACACCATATCGGTGGATTTTCATTTTTCCACAGCATGAAAATATCCACTGGAATTGATTAATTGTACTAGATGGCAAGAATAAAAATTCTACAGAGCCCTTCAACATCCAATCATAATTTCGAAAAACTCAAATGTCATTAACAGAAGTTGTGAATCATTCAAATTGCGTATTTAAAAGGCACAGCTATGCAAGTGTTAACCCTTTTATGCTCCTTTTCTAAATGCTTATACCTCAAAAAGTACTGAACAGATGTGCACAAACCAACACAAAGATGCTTTTTAAGGAAAGTTCTATTTTGATGCCAAGTTTGATGTCAATCCGTTTAGTGATTTTGTGTGTGTGTGTATGTGTGTATGTGTGTGTGTGTGTGTATGTATGTATATATTTGTGGGTGTAAATATATATATATATATATATATATATATATATATATATATATATATATATATATATATATATATATATATATATATATATATACCGAATTGGTAAATCCTGCTTTCTACTCGGAGTGCTTATATCTCTGGTGGAACGGAGCTCCGTTCCACCAGAGATCTCGGGGCACTCGTCGGCGGGTGCTATGGCACGCTGGTAGCCGCGTTGAGTATGTAAGCTCGGTAATCAGTTTTCCTTATTGAAAAAAGATATAAGCACTCCGAGTAGAAAGCAGGATTTTATTTCGCCAGCAACAGCAGTGAAATAGACAAACGCGTTTCAGACGGTGTCCTTCTTCAGTGTCTAAAGTGTACTGCGTGCGGCTCTTTTTGTCGGCGCCCTCTCTATAATCAAAAGAGCGGACGGACAAAAGTCTCATTGCTATTATACACATGAGCGATGGTAAAGTGTGGCGGCCATTGTTAAGCAGCTTAAGTTACACATGAATTGCTTAAAATTACACGAAATACATGAAATGCATGAAAAGCGATGTGTGCATTTTAAGGAAAATCCTAATTTTGTCACACACCCATTATACAAGGCTAATAGCCACTGCCAGTGAAAAGGACAATCTCGCCGTGTATCGGCATATCACTGGCATCATTACCAAACAAACGCTCAATAAAGCACCCATTGTATCCACAATACATAATACAGGTTTTGGAGTGTGATCCAGCCGTGTATCGGCATAACCTTAATGTAGCTCAAAGTGATATATATAAAAAAGTAATGCAACACAGAATATATCTCCATCCGAAGATATAAAACAATATTCTAGTATATTCCTACTAGATTCAAACTGGAGGTAGCCTCCTACTTCTCACGGGATGATCATTACCTAGTAAGTCGTCAGCCACGGAGGAAGAACCTTCAGGCGATGCAAGACCGGTACCAAGAAGCGAGGGAAAAAGGAACCCTTTTCATCTGGAATTCAACCTCATCCGCCAGACCTGGCTGAGAGGGGGCAAAACCAAACCGCCCGAAAGTGAAGGAGAACCCGACGAGGCGGCTGGCAGAGGAAGAGGCAAATCCGTGGCCCAAAACACCCGGAAGAAGAGAACAAACAGATGGTAGATTCCAACGCCAACTTAACTATTGTCAACTTGACTGATAAGATATTAACTAAAGATGAAGAGGACACTTTACAATTGGGCCTCAGCTTCTGTCCTAACAACAGACTTGAATATACTCAAACTCGGATCGACCTCTTCAAACTCACTAGAAAAATCAAACTGCACAAATTTCACAAAATGAAACCCTCCATCGGTGATACCAGGAAAACTAAGAAGGACACGACAGTGCAGCCAACTGATGCACTTACTACCAAGGACCTCAAAGCAGTACGCACGTTTGAGGATCTAAGAAACTAACAAAGTCAAGGCGTCTCTGAAGGAGCTAGTGGCATAACTCAGGGCCGAAACATTGAACAACAGTCACCCCTAACAGACTTTAAAGGACCGTCACAGTTTAATCCTCAGATGCCGTACGACGCTATAGATACCTTTGCAGATGCAGTCACACAAGAACTGACGAGCCATAGACTCTCAACAATCCCAAAAAAAAGGAATAACTTAACCTTTGCACAAAGCAATGCCTTGGTTAAACTAAGGAAAATGGAGGAGGTTGTTGTTAAACCCTCGGACAAGGGGGGAATGTGGTGCTCTTGACACGAGAACAGTACTGTGATGAATCGTTAAGCCAGCTGCAAGATCGGAAATATTATGTGAAATCAAATAAAGAAGAGTATTTAACACGCATACAAGCCTATCACAATCTTTTGAACAAATGGCGTAACAAACTCATGCTTAATATGAACAAATTTCTCTTTCTTAGAAACCCTGAACCTGTAACCCCCACATGTTATCAATTACCCAAGGTGCATATAGACCTTCTGCACCCACCGGGGAGACCGATTGTCTCATCCAAGGGGGGATTGACTGAGAACTTGTCTATTTACATTGATTCCTTTCTCTCTTGTTTTGTTGTCGATTTGAAATCGTATGTTAAAGACACCAAGGATTTCATAGGACAAATAGATCAAATTGTTTGGGATCCTGCGTATGTGCTCATTACCCTTGATATCACCAGCCTCTACACAAGTATACAACACACTCAAGGTGTAGAGGCGGTAAGATATTTCCTGGACAAAAGACCAGCAAAATATATGGAACACAGCATTATGCTGGTCGAATGCATAGATTTCTGCCTCAGAAATAATATCTTTTTGTTCCAAAATGATTTTTTTAAACAAACTAACGGGACTGCGATGGGAACCTGCTTCGCCCCCAGCTACGCAAATCTTTCTGTGGGCTGGTGGGAGGAGCAGGTGGCCCTAGCGGGCACTAATCAAAAATGGGCTGAGCACATTGTGGTCTGGCGTCGATATATCAACGACCTCCTCTTAGTGTGGAGGGGCTCCACCGCACAAGCAGAGGAATTCATCATGGATCACAATAAAAATCAGATGAATCTGAAATTCACATCTAACATAAGTACCACTGAGGTGCACTATTTGGACCTCAAGGTCTTTGTTAATAAGGGAGCCTTAGAAACCGCTCTCTATAGGAAGCCGACAGCCGGCAATAGCATCCTACATGCGGGGAGTAGCCATCCACCCAGCTTGATCCGCAGTATTCCCTTTGGCGAACTGCTGAGATTGAGGCGTAATTGTTCTCTGGAATCTGAGTTCATCTCAGCAGCTCAAGATTGCATCGTTAGATTCCGCATCAGGGGCTATGAACAAGCACTTTTGGACAAAACCCTTAGAAGAGTACTAAGAATTCCTAGAAAACATCTCCTAGAACAAACTCCTAAGAAAAGTGAGCATTCTGAACTAACCAATAAATTCCGTATGATTACTACCTATTCAGACGAGGCGAATAAACTGAGAAATATGCTAACTAAAAACTGCCATATATTGCGCACCGATCCTATTATAGGAATGGACGTTCCAGCCAAGCCACTGCTTACGTTCAGAAAGCTCAAATCCATCAAAGATAGTCTTGTCCAGAGTCATCTAATGCCTGTTAAACCCAAAACTAGTGGTACGCTGAGAGACATGAGGGGATTTTATCCTTGTGGTAAATGCCGGGCATGTGAAAACAGCAGACGTACACTAACGTACAACGTCCCAGGCTTGGGGAGACCCAAAACGATCAACAAATTTATACATGTACAACACCCTATGTAGTGTATTGTCTGATTTGCCCCTGTGGATTAAAATACATCGGGAGCACCATCAATAATGTAAAACTTAGGATACTGGAACGTCAGCGAGCCATTACCAACAAGGATATAACTTATCCTGTGGCCCGGCACTTTGCCAAAATGCATGGCAGTAACATGGAGCTGTTACGATACTTTGGGATTGACCATATACCACTGAATCCAAGGGGCGGTGATAGATTGCTCAGTCTCCGGAGACTTGAGTCCTGGTATATTATAGATCTACAGACTAAGAGCCCCACAGGGTTGAACATAGGAGAAGAACTTACAGTACACCTAGGGAAATAATTCCACGATCACTGTAGGGTATCTATAATATGCTTTTATATATAAGTCTTTTCCAGTTATAGGATCTTTTGCCCTTTATGCTGTCACACGTATTGCCTAAAAGATCATCTGTTTAGCGAATTGTCAGTATATTATGAAACTAGAGGTCGTTTTTTCTAACATATTCTAATCAATGCACTTAATTACTAGGTAATGATCATCCCGTGAGAAGTAGGAGGCTACCTCCAGTTTGAATCTAGTAGGAATATACTAGAATGTAGTTTTATATCTTCGGATGGAGATATATTCTGTGTTGCATTACTTTTTTATATATATCACTTTGATCTACATTAAGGTTATGCCGATACACGGCTGGATCACACTCCAAAACCTGTATTATGTATTGTGGATACAATGGGTGCTTTATTGAGCGTTTGTTTGGTAATGATGCCAGTGATATGCCGATACACGGCGAGATTGTCCTTTTCACTGGCAGTGGCTATTAGCCTTGTATAATAGGTGTGTGACAGAATTAGGATTTTCCTTAAAATGCACACATCGCTTTTCCTGCATTTCATGTATTTCGTGTAATTTTAAGCAATACATGTGTAACTTAAGCTGCTTAACAATGGCCGCCACACTTTACCATCGCTCATGTGTATAATAGCAATGAGACTTTTATCCGTCCTCTCTTTTGATTATAGAGAGGGCGCCGACAAAAAGAGCCGCGCGCAGTACACTTTAGACACTGAAGAAGGACACCATCTGAAACGCGTTTGTCTATTTCACTGCTGTTGCTGGCGAAATAAAATCCTGCTTTCTACTCGGAGTGCTTATATCTTTTTTCAAGAAGGAAAACTGATTACCGAGCTTATATATATATATATATATATATATATATATTATATATATAATTTCAATGTTTGACGAGCATGATCAAGCCGTAATGGCGAAACGCGTCGTTTTTCTACTTGCCGAATAAATGCGTTGCAAGAAGCCCTGGGTGTTTGAGTTTTTCCTTCATTGAAGGTTTTGTTTGGAGAAAAGATATAGGACTGCCGGTAGCCTTACTTTAGACTGCCCACGACAGCCCAGGATCTTTTGACTGAACTTGTATCTATCTATCTATCTATCTATCTATCTATCTATATATATATATATATATATATATATATATATATATATATATATATATATATATATATAAAAACTAAGTGGTGTTATGGTTCAGACAGGATTACCACTGTAAAGTAATTTTTGGATTTGCTATAATTTATTTTCCAGTGGACGAATTTGTGGCCAATTTGATAATCTCCTTAATCAGCCACCTAAGGTTTGGGGACACCAAGTTTCAAGAAGATCAGTCTATGGGAAGAAAAGTTTAGAGGGGTGAAAGAAACAGATGTTTTCCCACTTTAGCTCCTGAACACTTTTCTATATCTTGGCCATTTTAACTTATGAGTCAAGACTAGCGAATCCTGTCAGAATTTTTAATGAGAATAGATAGGCTGAATTAGGGCTGATTTTTTTCCAGACGTTTAGAAACTGACGAGTTTTCATGCTGTAAAATGAAAGTTCCTAAGTCATGGTGGGGCAAACCCCAAAGTTGGCCGACCACAGGACGGTGAGGTCAGGGGTGCTGATGGAAAATATAAACCAGATCAGAAAAAAACACATTGAAAATGGTGCATGACCCACAAGTCGGTGCCAACTCAAGCGTCTGCCAGCAGCTATTTGAGGTATGGGGCTCGAACAACATTTTGTGCCTGACTTGCAAATTAGTTCTGACTTGTGGGTTTCAGGCTAGGTAAAAAACACAAAAGGAAAGCCAAACACTGTAAATACTGCCAAGCTATGTTTTGAAGGTAGGAGGTAGGCCACATGTCAGGCCATGGTCCCAACTCCCACTGTAACAAGGCGAAAGCTTGTGGAGCAGACAATGGCTGCTGGCCAGTACTTCATTTGTAAAACAATAAGTGCCAGGGCTCTGGTCAGGAAGCCTCTGCAGTTTGCATCTCCCACTGCCACTGCCAGAGTTGCCAATGACAGTAACTACACAACTACTAACCCACACACTGCTACAAGTGTGACAATTCTGCCTATTCTAGGCCCCCAAAGCTATAAAAATGGATTGGGCGGCAGGAATTAGTTGTTTTGAATGCATACTGACTTAATAAATAATTGCTGTTCTGCTCATCTATAAATTATACAAACAGCTCCACCATGAGGCAGCTGTCATGAGTGCCGGAGTCGACAACCAAGTGCTGGGGCCAGCAATTAAGTGCTGATGCCGAGCACTGGAAACCACTGACTCAAATTAAGCACTGCTGCTGGCAAAGGTATGGCTAGGCCCTGAGCTCAAACCCAAATGCGCATGACTAAGGCAATGGAGCTGGAGACAGGAAGATGGGGCAGGGCCTGGCAAGGCCTACAGCAATCCTCAGTTGGCTGCGAGCACAGCTGGCACAACACACACTATGACACCCCCCATGCTAAAAACACCAATTTATCAAGTTATGGTGTGTGTTGCGTGTGTGGTAACCATAACTGGCGAATTTCAATGTTTATATATATATACATATATATATATATATTACGCTCCATGGGGTTGTCCAAGTAGCAGGTAGCACCCGAGCCTGCGTGTGCCTTCCCCAAAGCGTTAGTTGGTATGGGCAGTTGCGTGTTTGAAATAGGCCCGACGCATTTCGGAAATTTATTTTCCTCATCAGGGGCAAGCAGTTAAGTGCACTACGTCTACCATCTCCCTATATGAAAACACACATTGTGCTTGTGGGAGATATAGTCCATATATCCTGGCTGGATGCACTTTCAAATTACTGCTCGTTCCAAAGGCTCTACCATGAGCCCCAAACATCACTCCTGTCCTCATCCATCGCGCAGCTCCACATACGAGACTCCTTGGATAGCGAGTCTCGTGGCCCCCGTTTCTTCGGGGTGGTGCAACCCAGCGGCAGGACCGCCGCTAATGTATTACGCTCCATGGGGTTGTCCAAGTAGTGGGTAGCACCCGAGCCTGCATGCGCCTTCCGCAAAGCGTTAGTTGGTATGGGCAGTTGCGTGTTTGAAATAGGCCCGACGCGTTTCGGAAATTTATTTTCCTCATCAGGGGCCAGCAGTAAAGTGCACGACGTCTACCATCTCCCTATATGAAAACACACATTGTGCTTGTGGGAGATGTACTCCATATATCCTGGATGGATGCACTTTCAAATTACTGCTCGTTCCAAAGGCTCTACCATGAGCCCCAAACATCACTCCTGTCCTAATCCATCGCGCAGCTCCACATACGAGACTCCTTGGATAGCGAGTCTCGTGGCCCCCGTTTCTTCGGGTTGGTGCAACCCAGCGGCAGGACCGCCGCTAATGTATTACGCATCCATCCAGGATATATGGACTACATCTCCCACAAGCACAATGTGTATTTTCATATAGGGAGATGGTAGACGTCGTGCACATTACTGCTGGCCCCTGATGAGGAAAATAAATTTCCGAAACGCGTCGGGCCTATTTCAAACACGCAACTGCCCATACCAACTAACGCTTTGGGGAAGGCGCACGCAGGCTCGGGTGCTACCCGCTACCTCGACAACCCCATGGAGTGTAATATATATATATACATATATATCTCATTTCATTAGGGTTGACTGTACAAGCATATTTTCTCAAGTGCAACAATTAAGATATTTTAGGAAGAGCTGAAAAGGGGATTTGGGGGTTTCTATCTCAACAGTTTCCAAAGACTACTTTAAATAAAAAGTTTCTAACCTCTCATGATTATTTTGTCCTAATTAGCAAAACAAAAACAGTTTTCATTGCTATGTTCTGAGAAAGGAAGCTGGGATCCTACCCTGACATTTTCTTGTCTAAATTTAAGGATGTTGCCAATTACAATGCACATGGATCACACTGTACAGTCAACCAGGACAGCACAGTTTGGACTAACTCAAATCTTTTTTAAACCAATCTGACTTTCAGCTGTAATCCAAGCCACTGTTTTCTGGCAGTATGTCACAACATTGGGATGCCCTACATCACAGACACTACATCAGGAATACCATTATATCGCAAGCACTGTTAAACCACAGGTAATATTTTAGTTTTAAATGTATTTTTGTATGTGTGTATTTAGTTTATTTTATATATATAGATACAACAAAACACTTTTGATATATGCAGCCTCTTTTTTCCACATGTCCCCTTTCCCTTACCCCTGTTTATATGACTCTTTACCTTATTTATTATTTGAATTTAGAACCTTTAACTAACTAAAAATATTGAATTTTCTAATGATAGAAATTACTTTATTGATATTAATACAATTTTAATTGCTCCCAACTTACTTATGTCCTTGACCTTTACCATATGTTATCTGGCTACACCTTTAGCTAAGCAATTATATATAAAAAGTTGTACACACATTTTGTGTGTGTGTGGGGGGTGTAAAACTGTTCTCACAGATAGATAGACAGGTATTTTAGTCCACAGCTTGCTGGAAACCAGAAAGGTAACCTTCTAATATGGTCCAGTATTGCCATTAAGGGGTTCTGGTGACGTCATACACCACCTGGCTAAACGTTGAGTAGCTTATGTCACCAGAACTCTCAGATGGGAAGACAAGACCATATTACATGTTAATTGTTATATATGTTTTATATTTCATGTTTATTTTGGGTATCTTAGCTTGAAAAAGTTGATTTCTCCAAAGTGCAGCTAACAGTAGGCAATGCTTTGAATTAACATGTTTAAGTTTTGTTTAACTTTCTTCAATCAGGTATTAATAAAATGATAGGCAATGCTGAAGGTCAGTGGATTTATGAAATTCTGCGGCTGCAATATCTACCGCCTAGTTACAGATTTACTACATCAGCCACATGGTCTATCACATCATTTACAGTTTCACCAAAATGTTGTTTCCTAACTAAACTGGATGAACATAACCAGAGAATGTGCTGCATAATTTGCTTTTTTTGCTACATAATTTAGATAACCTTGCAGCATTATCTGGTCCTTTGTACTGCATACTGCTGGTCGGTCTGACAATGATAAAGCTCTGTCAAGTGAGTTGTGGCGATCATTATCATGATAAAAACCATATTTCAGAGGAAACTGTGAAGTATTTCCAGGGTTCCCGGTGAAATATAGATTTGTACACCACTGCACTAGCTGTAATAAAAGCACTCAAACATATATGCCTTGCCCCATCTATGTAGTGATTCTAGCTGTAATTGCAGTAAAGCCTCTGCTACTCTCAGCTGCACACTGAGAGATGGCTCTTTAAAGTTTGGCCACGTCCAGTATGGAGGAATTGTCACTGGCTACCCAGGGAGACGAGAATTAAATTCAAGCAACCGTACCTCATTCTCATCAAAGCCTTCAAGATTTCCCAAACAACCTATCACCATTCTTCCTTAAACATTTGCAAAAGGGCCAAAAGTATCAGAAGCAATGAGACTTTTAAAGTCACACAAAAGATTTCATGTCCAGATTAGCTAATTCTAAATATTTTTCTGGGACGTTTCCATCTTTATGGTACTTTCCCTCTCCAGTAGTTTTTCTCATGTCTCCTTTGCTTTTCTCTACTGCTTCCGGTTTTCTCTCTTCTCTCTCCTCTTCTTTGTTTATTTTAAAGGCATGCTATTGTTTTGATAACATTTCTAGTTAAATGTATCTTTTTGAGGATATGGTCGTATGACTGCTGTTGAAAAAAAAGCACAATGATGCCCCTTTGGTTATTGGTGGTCTATACAAAAACAATCTTAAATAACTGTTTCTTGGTCAAATGAAAAGATTTTATTTGAAATCTACTGGAGAAATTTAGTGAATTTAAGAGATTTAATGAGAAAAATATGAGACAAACTACAAATATTTCACCCGGCTTTTTCAGGGCAGAAAATAACCCACTTTTTGTTTAAAGCAATGTATTGATAATAAGTCTGTAGAATATTTTAAGGAACAGAAGCAAACATTTCCTTCGTTAATAGACCATGAACAATGCAAAGATTAGAGAAGCCAACATGTCTACACAGTAAAATCTAAACAGTCTGAGTAGGTAAATAGTTGAACTATTTGAGGAGTGACTGCTCTTTAAGAAAGGCAATGGACTGTATAGTTATCGTCATGACATGGATGAAATACCTCCTGTCAAACTATACAACCTACTACCTCACCTCCAGAAAGCAATGTACCATCCGCTGACAAGACTTTCACCAGCAAAAAGGCATGCGAGTCACGTCCAGTCCATGGATGTGCGACAAACTCTTCACAGTGGTTAACAGCTTCCGCTTTGTAAGTGAAATGTCACGTTATCTGTTTTTAAATGGTGTTTGTGACAACCACTTCACTGTCAAAAGGTGGTGTGATATCATCTCCCAAACAGACAACAATCTAACACTGACACTGCTCTTCTACTTGTAAATGAAAGACATCAACATGTTTCCCATTAGTTGTTTCCAACGTGAAGTCCTCCTATGGGAGATGCCACGACTACCTCCGGAGGAAAGACAGTAGACTGCATAGTTATCTCAAAAGAGGTGCGACTCTACAACTATTCAATCTACTACCTCAGCCTCAAGGGCAGGAGAAACACACAGCAGTGACCATGGAGCCAGAAGCAGCGACGTGTGAAAAGAAAGCACCATGTAGGGTTGGGCGAAGATGCTTTTTCAATTAAGAACTCCTCTTTACCCCATCCACTGTTGTACCCCATCCGTTTGTCATTTTGTTTCTAGATATATTACCATCAAGTACAATCTGTTATATCAGGTTAAACACCAAATAATTCATAGAATAGTTAGTGTTGCATTAACTATTATGGAAGTAACAAACACATTAAAACAGCTGATTACTAGGTAGCTGCCACACAAATGATTTGTTGTCATCGATGAGCACGTGGAAGCAGCCCCAGGTTACTATTTACACATTTTACCTATACATTCTTTCATAACCTTGGCATGTGCTTTCCTGACTTCTTTGAGATAAGAGAAGAGCCCTGAGAGTATAAGTTCATTTTAGTATATATAGCATTTTAACCTATATATTGTACCGAAAAACTCAGGCAGTTCTGGCTTACATATGGAAATGTTATACAAGCCACAAAATACAGTGGTGCTGTTTTGAAGCTCTGGTCATCACGGGCCTCTTAAGATGATATACAACATTCGCAGGCATTGGGTTCATCAGGTGATCGCATGAGCAAAATAATTCATTTTAGCATTTGAAAATATCTTGATGCGGAAGGCATGTCAATCTATGCCATGAACCTCATGTAACATCATTTAGCACAACTGGATGCAAGGATCAGATGGGAAGAGCCAAGTAAATGGATGCATGCATACAAATAAAGAACTTACTTCACATGCATTCAAGTTGTATCAATTTAAACAATGGTACTCAATCAAAATAAATCATCCTTCACAAAACCAAGGCTGCGATACACATCTCGAGTGTGTCAAATAAAGTATTGATAGAAAGAATTTAAAAGTACCAAGATGGCACTTTATTTTTAAACCAAATCGGAGATTCAAAGCTACCTCTATGTCCAATTGAGAGGAGTTGTGGGCATAATGAGGGTTTTACTACACCCAAGCCCAACCGCGGCAATAGATTTACCTGTGGGAAAACCACATTTATATCTCAGTTATTAAAGTTACGTTTAAAATTGGGTAATAGCAAGTACATGATTTCTTGAAATATAACTCAAACATTTAAGAGCCCGGCAATGCATTTGAAGTTAAAAGGAATTGCATGTCATTCAACCTCACTTCTCATGATCCCAGACACTTGCGTATTTTCAAACCTTCGATGCATGCCTTAAATGTTCTGCATAACAACTCTCAGCGCATTCACAGTGAAAGCATGTATGAGACAGCTGACCAATATGAAAATAAGGCAAATAGATGCAAACAAAGCCAAAAAAAGCACTGGCACAGGATTTGGCTACTTTCTTGGCCGATATCCTATTCATCAGAACCCATTTATCTCCGATTGCAGAGCTGCAGGTGGTGCACAGAACAGTAGGATGACCGGTAACTGTGAAGAGAAACAGACAACACATCATTCTACATTTAAGTCTGTGCACTACTTGCCTGAGACACAGCAGGTAAATTAGAAGTACCAATATGTGATGCTTCTCTTTTCACACTACTCTCCTACATGCCAATGATACTTGCTTCTTCTCTCTGCAATTACTCAGGCATACCAAACAGAACCGTTGACAATACCGATTATCTATAATCCATCTGCATAGGAAGTGACATCACTGGATTTCCCATCATCCATTTGTACGGGAATTGACATCACTGGTTTCCCAACAAAATTGTCTTTAAAAGAAGAACCCAAGTAGGAGGACTCCGTTCTCATCATCCATCAGCACAGGAAGTGACATCAGTGGATGTCCTATGACCCATCTGCACAGAAAGTGGCATCAGTGGATTTATCATCATCCATCTGCACAGAAAATTAAAACATTGGTTTCCCACCAAGACTTCACTTAATGGTTTGTGCAGCGTGACATGCAGAGACATGTCACTGGTGCACCAAAGCAAAACCAAGCAGTTCCCGACCACACCTGACCCGCACCTAGAGCTAGAACCCCAAGACTTCCTCCCCCCACCTCTCGTGCTGCTACTCCACAGTGACCCTCCATGCCCTGAAGTCAGTCGCATCTCCCAGCGCTGCTCACGTGCCTCAATGGACAGCAATAAAGGTGCGTTCGCCTGCACCACCTGCCATTTCACATGCAGCTGTCTGAATCCACCTCACACTCCCATACCACACAATAAACACACATGACCACACTCACACACCCAAACCCCACTACACCAGACCCCTGTCCAGCATACCTCTCAATACTCAATCTCTTTATAAATAAGGCACCTAAATTTGGGATCTGCTACACGGCCACTCACCAGACCTGTGCTTCCTTTCGGCCCTTGCCATCACCGTGACAGCCCCCCCCCACCCCCCCATACAAGATTGCAAGACAGGACAAACAAACCCAGAGTCACTATCATATTCAAAAAACTCTATCCAATGCTTCACTACCTCAGAAAGCACCACCAGCAACATGGAACAGTTGACCTTTAACTCCTCAGTATAGCCTGAGCTGCAACCTCATCTACTGTCCCCCTTACACCAAGAAGCACCAATTTCAACAGCACCATCGTGGACTTTGTCAATCACCTGCTCCTTGACTCCAGTGCCTTCATTTTCCTCACCGACCTCAACTACCACCTGGATGATCTCATGGATCCCAAAATGATCAACCTTCTCGCGGACCTGTCCTGCCTCGGACTCATCCAGCAAGTGGAAGGTCCCACACACACTGCCAGAAACCTACTGAACCCCATCTTCACCAGCTTGAACCACAGCACTGGAGGAACTGGAGGACAAGCCAGCATTGATTACCTAGTTCAACCACACCCTTGCCATCTTCAGCATACCCATCCCACACCACCACAGAAACATCATTGCCACATTTTCATGACAGGACTAGACAAGATCTCAGAAGCTTCCTGGTCTTCTAAACTCCTACATCACCAGCTTCAACACAACAAGTTCCCAGAACCCTTCTCCAACTTCAACACCTGAATCACTGCCTACACAGACTCCTTGCCTCTACTCAAAGCCAACAATGCCATGACAACCAGACAGCAGGCAAACTGGCAGATGGGAGAGCTCACGCTCACCAAATGCTACTGCAAGCAACTTGAACGCAGATCAAGCCAATGTCAGGATGATACTGACAAGGGCACCTACAAATCCACCCTCAAATACTACCTTAAGCAAATCAGAGCCTCCAAACACTCCACGCTCACTGACTGTATTGAAAACAGCATCAACAGTGCCAAGGAAACCTTTGCCTTACTGAAATACCTTTCCTGCAGCAAGTGCCACCAGCACAACACCTTCAGGACCTCTGCACCCAGCTGTCCCTATTTTTCAGCAACAAGATCACGGGCATCTATGACAAATTTGAGGCCCAAACGACCCATCCACCCTCGAAGCCCTCCTGCTCTCCTCAACCAGCACCCAGAGGACCACCTTGAGCACGTAGCCCAACATCACCGCTCAAGAAACAGCACAGTCCATGCTGTCCATACACTCTAGAGCACCCTCATGTGCTTCATAAATGGACGGGTACTGACTTCAATGGTTTCAGCATTACCTGAGAGGCAGGTCCATTATAATACAGACAACAAAACACTAATCATCTCACTCACCCTCCTCCATCCCATCCCAATGTAAACTCCCATAAGCCTCTATAGGCAGTCACCTGCCATTTTTAATCTCTACATTGAAGCGCTCATTGAAGAAATGAGAGATCTAAATCTGACTATACACCAATGCATTTTTAACACTCTGCGATGTCACAAAATAAGATCCGATAAACACTAAAAAAAATGCATCGAAAGGACCCAATTGTGGCTCTTCAAACACTTTCTGAAATTAAATCTAATCAAGTCAAACTTTCGACCCTTCACACCAATCGGACTATTGATGCAACATCACTTAGAAGCAAATGTATTATTATAAACAAAGCAAAATGTTGTTCCAGCCGGCAAACTCGGACTTCCGGAACATATAAGCTATATAGCTAAGAATGATCAATGGTTACTACATACCTTAGATAACCTAAAACCCCTGGCCTCAACCCCAAATCTTCAGACCCTAGTAAAGGCACTAACTAGTTCTATATAGACTGGAGTATGAAGCTGCTCTGCTTATACGACTTTCTAAATATAGCGCTGGCCCTGAAAAGCAGCCCTGAACTCAGCAGCAAGACTACTCAAATTTGAAAAATACAGATTACAACCCTTCTGTTATAAAATCACTCAACATGCTACAAATGGAGAGATAATGCTTATTAAGAAATGCATGTATCACCCACAAATCCGTATACCATCACTCTACTACATACCTACAAAAAATATGCCATTGAAAACAGACAGAAATCGAAGGAAGAGTGAGGTCCTCACTCCAGAGAGTCCAAAACTAAAAAACAAGCCAGGCGAAAGCAGGGGCTGTGTGTGCGTCTGCGCAAGCGCGAGCGCTCCCGCCGTGAAAACTGAGAATGGGAAAGCGCGCGGCACACTGCTGTCCACATTCCCAAATACGGGCAGCAAAAGGTCTCAAGCAGACTACTTCTGCTCGACCTAAACAATAAACTCTATCCTAATCCTTGCGGTGTCAAGAATGTGAAATAACTTACAATGTTTACATACATTGTGCTCAAAAAGGGGTTGTAAAAACTCAAGAAGAAACACTTTTGATTACTAACTCACTCTAAATTCGACCAGAAGAGTACTGTTTATAGCTAAGGAGGATAGCATATTTTGCACCAATTTCTGGTGATAAACATTGTGATGAAGACTGTGATTCAAATGTTACTGTTATGCTTGGTCAGTTCATGTTCATATGAATCTTTGATGATTATTTAGCAACTTTCTGAAAGTGCTTTGAAGTCATCGATGATGTGTTTGAAGGTATTTGAAATCTCAAATAAATCAGTAGCAAACATTTCACGGCATAACCAAAGGATTACTTTGAGGATAAGACAAGTTGACTGTCCTGGGAGAGACAGTAACGCCATGGGCCATGAAAAACTCAAATAAACATTTCACAATATAACCAAAAGGGTTGCATTAATGCTTGGATTACTTCGCTGGGAGATACAGCGACACCATGGCTACAAAGCATAAACATTGCATAAATGCAGTGCATTATGCACAGGTTTTTCTGCCAGTCATTTTAAGAGTGCATTGACAGTGTAAAATGGTTCTGCCCAACAGCTTTGTTACGTACTGTGACCAATGCTGCACTGTGACTATCAGTGGGGAGATTTAAGGCTTTAGAGAAGCGGTCATACTAGGAGGACAGTCAGGTAATTTAGACAGATTTATGCCTGAGGCGGGTATTGTTATTTGCGGTCTTTGCTGCAAACAGACAGTCTAGGGCCCATCATTGCACTTGGATGATGCCTCCTGCTTGAATAGAGAGCTTCAGTTCAGGTACCCTGGTGAAACAGAACTTAGATCCAGGCACTCAGAAAGTGCGAGGGAGCTTGTTTTCAAGACGACTTTTAAACTTGATAGCAGCAGGCCGAGTGTCATTTCAATACTTGCTTGCTTTTAAAGTTCATTTTGGAGAAAAGTCTGGAACCAGAACTACCACTTCAAACCTACAACAGATAGACACTCCTGAATCCAGCAGCTCCCGTTTAATTTTTTCCTGGATTGTTCTTCACTATGTCAAGTCGTGTGAAGACCAATTTTGTGGAAGTAAAAATATCCAGCCCCAATATTTAAAAATAACATAGAAATAAAACATGTAACGTAAGGAAATAAAGGCCATAGTGTTGGAGTGGACTGAACAAAGTTAGGGAGGGAAATTAGATTGATAGCTTTCCATTCATGTGACTCGCTATAGAACTAAAAACATAATTTTATTCCCTGGTCATTCCCATTAACTGCCGTTAATGGTTGCCTGGAAAACCCAGCACATCAGATGGGTTTTATACACTTATAACACTCTTAAATTTTGTGTCCTCCCATTGTTTAGTACTTCAGATGAAGACTACTCAACAACACATCACTTGGTGCACCTTGTCTGTCCTGCCATTGTCACAGAGCCTCATGGAATTATTAATCCCTTGTTTGTATTGCAGCTCTTCTCTTTGAGAAGGATTTCACCTTTAACTGCAAGTATACAATATCCCTCATAATCAAGACAAAGGCACACTGATAAGCATTCTATATATTGGAATGTCTACTCTGTTAGTTTTTTTGGCTGCTTACGTATTCTGTAATTGCTTAAAAGGAAAATTCTGAATAAATCATATTATTGTATAGCAAACCATTACACATATTTGGACAGTGAACATCCTTCATAAACACTGGCTGTTGTTCAGCGGATCCATTTGCTGATCACAATCTCGGTCTTCAAGGTCGAAACTATCATGATAATGAAATTTCAGAATTTCTGATGCTTCATAAGGCCACCTGAAAGAAAGAGGGCAGTGGTTGGTTTTATAAAGCAATTCTAACAATTGACATTCTAATAATAATAATTGTAATAATAATTTATATAAAGCTACCATCAAGCAACCCATTATTAACTGTCAATACAGCATTACTAAAGAAACTACTACTAAAACAGTTTAAAAGAGCAGTGGTTCTTAACTAGTAGTCCGGGCACCCCTGGTAGTCCGAAACTCCAATTCAGGATGGCTGCGACTGCTCAGACATAATCAACATTAACAGATTATTAAAGTGCATTTAATAGATAAAGAAGACAACTGACAATTGTAAAAAGTTCTGTAAATGTGAAGGAATTTGAAATTGGAGACTAAGAATTGGGTTGGTATCCTCAGATTGATTTGTGGCAGCAGTGCAAGCGCATCAAACAGAATACAGTCTGTACGATGGGTGGCCGCAATTGCATTCAGCAAAACCCCACTCTTCCCATTATTTTTATTATTGTTTTATAAATCTTTGCTTGTGAATGAAATAAAATATTTACTCATTTGTGTATTTATTTGATGAATGCTTGTTTTAATATTTTCGTGTATTTATTTGCGGTTCATATCATCAAAATTGCTAGGCCAGGGTCCTCAAGATTCAAATTAGGATTCAATGGGGTTCCCCGGATTCCAGTAATGATTAAATGGGGAACCACAGACGCCATAAGATTGAGAACCACTGTAATAGAACTTTACATATTCTCCCAAAAAAGCAAGTCTACAACATGATGGGGTACACCAGCATCCTGTGCGTGAAAGTGCACATTTGCCTTTACCCTTCTTAAAGAAGCCAATCAGTATTTTTTCATGTGACATCCGAGGAGTTGGTGGGAAAATGTTGATAATAGAAGACAGACTACAAGCTACAGGAAATAAAGTATTTTCTAAATTGCTCATTCTCAAACTGCAGGTAGGTTCCACATCAAAGATAGTAGAAGTAGGGGAAAGGCAGCACACTTGGTCAGTTTAAACAAATAGGTTCCATAGCACCTCATGAGCAAACTGTGGGTCACTTTGACAGGAAACGTCGAGAGCCTAATACCTATCAAATACATTTGAAGAGGACTGTATTGCCACCCCACACATTACCCTAAATGGCATGTTATCCTGTTTTTCCATTCAATGTATTCCCCTTCTTGAGCTACAAAAATTGATCATTTAGGCACAAGAGAAATACAGACAGCACATTTAATATTGTCGTTTTTTTGCAACATGGTAATCAAACAAAATTTAGGAAAACTGATACTTTAATTTCGCATTTATCATTATTCAAAGTACACGTTTTTTACTGTATGAAAATTTGGAACAGGGCATCTGGCCCTTTTTGTTTATTCAGAAAGATTCTACAGTGACCAGCTAATGTTATATAAGATGGGTACAGAGTGAGAAGGGTTAGAGAGGAACTTTGTGGCATAAAACTGAGATTAGATAGGCAATGCAGAATAATATCATACTTCTGCTCAAGGCTAATAGGAGGAACACTCAGCCTTTGCTTGCTGGGCTTATCAGGCTGTTTCCGCCATAGGGGAGCATATCAGACAACACTGTTATACTGAACAGTATTCTCGTTGCTCAGAACAGGTATGCAGGTGTGAACCATTTTTGAAACTCAAATTAGGCTTTTCTTTTAGTGCTGAGTTTAGCTTAGTAAAATAAAGATATGAGGTGGAATTGATATTAAAATACACATTCAATATGTTGGAATCATTTCTGCTCTTCACACTTCTTGCAAACTTGGAGCAACTATACTGTTTGTTTTTATTATAGTTACTATTCGTTTTGTATGCACTAGGATCGAATTTCAATGTTTAAATATCTTTAAAATCTATCCATTGTTTCCAAAGCAGTGCAATATAAGGCGATACTGACCCTTTGTACTTTAATATAGGATGAAGGACATTGCCATTGCACCCATAACCCAGTGTCTTCTTTATGAGAAACCACAGAAAGGTACTTGGGGCCCAGAGCACCATTTAATTTCTAGAGGTTCAATAAATTTGACAGATGAAACATGGCTAATTTCATCACCAGGTGTAGTAAATTATTTGGTGATGTGTTAGGTGAGTCTGTAACACACAATAATCTGATATGTTTCTCCCAATACTGAGACACTTTCAATGCTGCTCCCACACCGATGTTTACAATCCAAGTTGTTAACCTACGACCAGAATTTACATGGGTCACTCTCTGCAAGTGTGATTCACTGTTTTTCAGTCTGAGGCTGCTTGACTGACCAGGTGGCTTTTTTCATAAAACTTTCTTATGGTTCTATTCTCTCAGCTTAAGGTGGGTTACTTGGCTTTTTTAACAAAATCTTTATAGTCTGATTAAGTTTCTTCACGAAATCTTTATACTCCCGTTACATTTCTTCATTTCTCAAAGTTTGAAAAAATGGTTTGTCTCGACCTCAGCCAAGATGAAGTGTTATATGGGATAAGAGAGGGACAACCTGGAAACAATATGTGAAGGGGCAGCATCCAGCTTCAGACACAAATGTTCTCTGTATTATAAATTAAACAGTATTGCATCAATAAATGAATATATTTAGATGTTTTATAAAATATGTCCTACACTACTTGGTCTTTTTTCTTTCCTGTTGGTGGTGATGGAGCAAGGTTTCACACGTAAAGTAACTTGCTCGTACTCAACCCTCTCGATAATAATATTAATGTACTAACTAACATGTTTTGTCTTAATAATATTGCATTACACAACATATTATGCATCTAGGGGAAGCTTGCCAATGTGCTTTTACTAACCATAATCTGCTTGCACTAAAATGGCTGCTGCTCAGCGGGATTTTCTACTGTGCATGCGTCTGTCATGCCCATGTGACATCCTTGGTGGGAAAACTTCTGCTTCTACACAATAGAACTAAGATGGCCGTTATGTGTCGTAATGTGCAAGAAGCTTGCATCGCTGCTTTGCTAAGCTGTTTGTTTTCGCTTAACATTTAATACAAAGGTTGAAATATAATAATGGGAATAGAGTAGAAAGAAGTGGTATACAGTGCATTCATTTATTCTGTGTCTCTAAAACTGTTTCTTTTCTATTTTTACATGTTACAAAATTACGGGCCTAAATGCTTTGCTGAACTCCATCTTTGGAGAAACTGCGCCCGTGCGACAAATGTCCTGAAGCCACTGAAGCTGTAGCCTTGAAATCAAGGTAATCAGACTTGGATGGTGTAGGAAGGTGGAATCTGACTATATGGTTACCCCAACTTTTTTACTGGTGTTTTGCTGGTTTTCAACTTAGTTGGCCTGGGACCCTGCTATTCAGGGCCCCAGTCTATCTGCTTTCTCTATAAAATGGACTCCATGTACTTTAGGTACATACCAGATTGGTTACTGGATCACCCTTGTGAGCCCCTGTATAGTGTACCTAGGTACCCAGGGCATAGGTGCATCCTAGGCCTACCAGGGGCTGCAGCATGTATTGTGCCACCCCTGGTTTGCTTTCCGAACTGACACCACAGGTCTGTTCACACAGCCTGAGTAAGGTGGTGTAATCACCCCTTACTTAGATATAGTATACCTATATCTACCTTTACATATAGACACATATACACCTATAAGCCACTCCTATGGTAGGCCTCGACAATCCTGGAGGCAGAGTGCTTGGTTTTATGTGAGACCGTGCCCTAGCATGAGCTGAGCCCCTCTGCAGCTTTCGGAACCATCTCCTTATAGCTGTTCTATGATATAGCCATACCATATACTCTTAAGCGCATTATAATCCTCGCGGTTAATGCTAACTTTGGTTTGGCTTTATCAAAACATGTCGTGTAAGATGTCAAACACTTTGGAATACTACCCCCCCGCCAATTCTGGCAGCGGGGGTAGCATTCCACCCTTCTAGAGGGAAAAGACATGTATGTTACTGCTTTACCCGGTTAAAGTTAAACAGAACCTTAGCATCACAAATTGGATGCTGCTGCCACAGACACAAGTCTGACCTCCTGTTGCTAGGGGAAACTCCAGCAAGGGCAGCCTAGACAATAGCTGAAATCAACAACAAGGGTCAATTAGTAAATCAGAGAAAAAGAAGCAAGGCGCTCTGCCTGTAGTATACGCAATAAAAAATCTGAAATGAAATAGATATTTTATGGTGTAACTGGCGCGCGGGAAAACCCTCAGACCGCTCAACAGTGTGTCTGAAAACAACCACCAAATAGCTACTGCAAGAATTGCCTATGCACACATTAGCGAAAGTCATTTACATGTGTAATAATATAAGTCAAAAGCACTGTTGTTGAAACAAAGACAGCAAAAGATAGTCTGATTTCTTGACTCTCAGTCCATGAATTTCAAGGTTTATTCGTTCCACAACCAGCCGACACGCGTTTCGTCGCGTTAGGAACAAAGTATTCGCGACTCCTCAGGGCTTGCCTATGTAGCGTAAGTCAAATGAGGTCGCTCCACTGGTGATATTTCCGACCCAGCGGGGCCCGTAACCGTACTTAGCCAATTATTCTTGTGCAAAAACGTTTTGATGAAAACCGATGTGTGTGCACCATCCGGGCTTTCATATGAAAGTAGACAACCAAGGAATGAATAATTCCAATGTCGTTCTATAGCAGTGGAATCCTTTCAAGTTATTGTCATATCCAAAGAAACCGGGAGATCCCACGCACTATAGGAGCGGATAACCCCGATGCGAGTAGTAATTCAAAAACGCTGATACAAGGAACACGGCGAACTGGGAGTCTGGACGCACCAAACATCGGCGTTTTTGAATTAATCGAGTAATTCATGAAATGAAAATGAAAATTGGATACATTTGTTCTGTGTATGAATTGCAAACTGAACATGTTCCTTATTATTGCCCAACTATCTCATCTGCTACACTCTACAACACCACATTTTAAATTAGGTATTTATTAATATATGTTTTTGGTCTCAAAACGCAGCACCAGCACTGTGGTCGGAGCAGCCAACTCGGATTCTTAGACACTATTTCTGCAATGTTTTCTTAATTAAATAAGTATCCATTGTATAAAAGAATTGTTTAAGTGAAGAGATTGCTGTTTTTCAAGATAAAGCATTAACAAACATTAAGGTAATCATGTTTATGAGTTATCTAAGCAAGTCAAAAACTACTGCCAGAGAATGAGAGAGTAGCATTGCACCCAGTGGCTCCCTTGCTTTTATTCTATTAGTACTGAAAGTCAGCACTCTAGTACTTTATTAGAACAGATTCCAATGGTTACCACCTCTGTGAACCACTGGTTATATGATTTGTCAGTTGGCAAGATAGCCATTTAGGTAATAAAAGGTGCTTCTCATAAGAATGGACATATTTTACTTGTATGTTTTACTTGCCTTTTCAAGAAAGAAATTCTAATTGGGCAATCAATGTGCATAAAAATACCCACAATCAGAGGTCTAGAACGAAACTCTAAAATTGATAAATCCTCTGCCAAGGACAAGTGGGCCGATCGAGTCAATTCTTTACTTACATGGGGCCAGAGAACATCACTGACACAAAGCTGTCTGACACCCAAAAATGTTTCTTGGAGAAATACTGGGTATCTTCATTCACAATTGTTTATTATCGTAAAGATTCCACAAAAATCTAAGGAATTGGGAAAGGCCCTGATTCCAGTGCAACGGCATTTAAGATGAACCTTTTACAGCATTTTGTAGTATTGTTATTAACTGAATTAAATTACTTTCTTGTGCTTTTCTGCCAGCGGCCTCCAACAAACACTAGCAGCTGTACATGCGTTTGCTACCCTTGTCCACAGTATCCGACTTCTGCCCACTAACTTGCCTTCGATCCTTTTGAGGTTGAGAAAATGTGCGCCAAGCCACCTGCACTCGCCCATCCATACCCGTACCTGGTGTCCTATCATACCCTTCTACCCCAAACAAACACCCCAAATCACATGTCCTATTTTCTCACTCACTCTTCCTCTACATGTTGCTCCCATACCTGACTCCTGCCACAGTTATTCAATAGCCACTATCCAATTCATAATGTTCAATTGTGTCCACACCCTCGAAAAAAACGCCCCAAGTATCCGTAGCAGCCGGAAGGAACATATCCCTCTGTGTGGATATACCTGAGCGCTTTCAATGTTCAGTAGCTGGCAGCTGTCTTGGCTGGCCTCACACTTGGATGTGGTGGTAGCTTGTAGGGTGATAATGTAAGCCTATGAGAGCAAAGTAAGTAACTGATTGAGTTGATCAGGGCCCACTACGTTGGATCCTGTTCTGGAACACACCTGAGGCAGAAGAGAATTAAAGTGACACCATTGTTACTGAGTTTTCTGACCTCTTATCGCTGTCGTTTCCTGAGGGGAGAAGTGTGGCTCAATGGTTAGAGCGGCAGACCCTGATGCAGAGGTCTGGCCCGGGACCAGGGTTCGATTCCCGCCTCGCGGGTCTTGGGCTCAATTTCCTCGGACCTGATAATTCTCGCCTCGGTGCTTATTCTAATCATGGGTCCCACACTGCAACTCTGGGCAATAGCTTGCTTAATCTCCACAACGGCCCCAACAGCGCTGGGATGCCTGGCTTCACCTTGGGGGTGCCCGGGAGTGGGCATTTCACAGGGAAAAGGCAGGAAGGGTTCCACAGCGGTATGCGTACAGCGCCAAGACACCTCAGGGTATAAGTGTGCTATACAAGTACGAATTCATTTCATATCAGCTAGCTTTTCGGAATACGTGCACTTTGGCCATGGTCATCATGCTTCCTTTCAACTACTGGCTCACAGGGCAGAAGGTCCCACATAACCATTTCTAGAGATTAGAAATTGTTACCTGAGGGGTGGATCTGAAACTGCCTCCACGCATATATATGTGTGCAAAGACACACACATATCACCTGAAGGGTATATTCTACCTCGTCATACACACATGTACACTGGCATGGAGTAGCCTTTTTAAAATCAACAATTTTGAAAAAACTTTTGTGCTTGACAAAGACCTGATACAAATTGTTCTTGTTAACAGATGGACGAGGAGACAGCCTGAAAGATACACAAACATATCCCTCCATACCTCTCCCCAAACCCCAAATTGCAAAGGCAGCTACTGAACCTCGTCCGGTATCTTGACTGTTAGAGGGTCTGAGGCAGGCATTCATCTACATAGGATGGGAGCCAGAGCAGAGATGCTTGTTCCATCACTACTCAGCCCAGGAGGGCAGTCAATTAACTGGTGATCAGCCCTTTCAACATTCAGCAGGGATTTTGAAAAATAAAACATTACGAATTACCTTTGCTTCATGCGCTTTTTTAGTCACGCAGAGTGCAGGTGGTGTCTGCATGAGGGGTCAAAGTCGGTGAAAAATAAGCATTGGCAGAGCCAACAAGTCTCATCCCTAAAACTCTGAGCTATTGACTCTGCAAATGCTTTTGGTCAAAGGCATACCGATGCATGCTTTAAAACGCAGGTGCAAGTATTGCTGGCAATATTGCAATGGGTTTTCCATTAGCCCCTTCGCTGCTCGCGGTATTCTCCCGCTGTGCTGGGGGGCGGGGGGGGGGGCACGTACAGCGCCCCCAAGCTCATGACGAGGTCAGCTCGTCATGAGCCCCGGCGCTCCGGTGCTCATGACGAGCTGAGCTCGTCATGACCGCGCCCGTTCCAATGAAACATTCAGCACAGCAGGGGAATCAGCCCAGCGTGCGAGCGTTCCACGGCATGAGCACCGGAGCGCCGTCGCTCATGACGAGCTGAGCTCGTCATGAGCATCCAAAAGGTTAAAGAAAATGCATTCTAAGATGGCTGCCAAAGAGCACACATGAATGCATGTGTATGTCGTGAAGCTATCTTCATAACATGCGCATCATGTAGCATGCATGCCCATACGTTATGACCTATGGTGGCTATTTTTAAAAAAAAATATTTTTTATTTTTTTTCAATTGCAGTGAAAGAAAAAATACAATACAATGGAGACATTTATACAGAGTGTAGCAGCCCCCCCCCCCCCCCCCGGAGGCTGAGATTGAATGCCGAGTGCCGATTCTTAAAAATGGTGACTATTTTTAATGTTAAATTAAAATGTAAAAAAAAAGAGTAGTGCAAACAAAAGTGAGCCAGATACTTTGCAGCAGTCAGTCACTCAGAGAATAAATACACAAATAAATACCTCAACACTATGGGGTAGGGGAAGAGAGAAAGACAGTACACAGGGGGCTTAGGTAACGAAAAAGCAAGTAGCAGGGAGGGAGAACAAGGAAACAAATGCACACCCATGAAATGCTCAATACAAAATAGCATAGCAAAGCTAGTAGGTCTGACATTTCTACTGGGGTGGTATAGAGAAAACAGCATAGCTCAAAATAATTTTCCGCAGAAAAGCACTACTAAACTAAATAACATTTTCATGACTGTATCATGAAAATTGCAGTTATTCTTAATATACATTGGAAAGCTACACAAAATATATAACAAAATTAGAACGTGTGATTCTACGTACAGAACTTCACATATGTAATAACTAACAAATGACTTTCTATGCACGAATTATACGAATGCATTTGAAAAATATAAACACATTTTAGCTGAATGGGTTAATTAAAATATGGTGTGTCCCTAAAAAGCACTCTTTTAAATGTTCATAGTTATTAATTAAAAAAAAAACATTGTTAGAAGAGGAGGTTTTTTACTGCCACACACACACATACGCACACGCACATAATTACTGCTGAACACACAAATATACACTCTACATACATGGCGGCAACATCCAGGGTGAACTCTATAGTATTTGACTCAAATTCTATTTATATTTGTCCTGCACTCTTAGTCCTGGAAGTTTATAAGGATTTGCACTGACAAAGCAAGGATGTGAATTTAATCCGCTCAAAAAACTCTGAACGCCTACCTCTTGTGTCTGTCAAAGGTGAAAAGCTCAAGTTTTTCTAGTCATGGCCCTACTGACGTTCTTTGTCGTGAGAGGAATACAAGTTAGGACAAACCAAATAAAACTGAAATGCAATGACTCAGAAGCAGTAATACTTGTCTTTTGAGTAATATTTTATTCGCTCATCGTGTCTTCAATTCGACAAGTGTGGCTTTGAGTTGTAATATTTGGCAAATGGGGACCTGGCCCAGCAAGATGGCGATCCCCATGCTCTGAGCTCTGCTCTGGCAACCACCTCTACATCATCCACAAAATTCTCCCCAAAACACCCCTCCCTCCATCTTTGCAACACCAAGCGGAAGATGGTGAGCACTGGCTAGTCGAGTGATCCTGAATGAAACGCTGGGCTGGGCAGACATAAGGCTGAGAACTCCAGCAGCAGGTGGTGGCCCATGTGGGCTTTATCGGAGAAGTAGTTGGCCCGTCCCAGCTGGCCTAGATGGGATTCCTTCTTCGGTGTTGGACGGGCTACTTAATGATTCAGGCAATGTGGGAGATGGGGGGCGCCTTATCTTTGCACCCCGTAGCTCACCTTGAGACTTGAAGGAGATGGCGCTGCCTTGCTCTTGGCCCCACGGACCAGGCCGATTGAGAGACTGAGGGCACTATAGAGCCATGGCAGCCCCAATTACGAGAGGAGCTTGGTCTATCATAGATACCTGCCTCCTCAGAGTCCACAAGAGCACAGATATTAGAGGCAATAGAAGGGTGCAACCTCACACTCGACAACAAGATTGATTTGGCGCGCTAGAGATGAACATGATACAGGCTGAAATGTATAAAGTAAAGAAGAGATCACTAGTGACATAGAAATAGATGCATCGCCTGACGACTAAAACTGATCTGATGATGTTCACTCGCACAAGTACAGATCACACACGCTACTTTGAGGACAAACTTGAAGACATGGGGGAGATGACACGACAGAGTAATCTGTACTTATGTGATTTCCGGAATGATCAGAGAGGAGCACCTGAGAATTATTCCTGCAACAATGGATCTGAGGCGTGCTGCAACTAGAACGACTCTCCATGATTTTGTGATAGAGTGAGCCCCGATGCTAGCCCAGGACACTCACCCGTGGACCATGTTTTCAAAGATCCTGAATTACAGAGACTGAGACACAATCTTGTGCGCAGTCCACACTAATGGTGACCAGCAATACGAGGACAGCAGATAGCATCATACAGATCTTTCCTGATTATACACAAAAAGGAGCATTCGTAACGGTGAAGCAAATATTGAAAGCTATGAAACTGAAAACATGGTGCCGTTTCCTGTTTATGAGTCATACGCAATGGTAAATCACACTTTTTCGGAACGCAGCAGGAGGTAAGGGAGTGGCTAGGTCTGGACAGCAGGACAGGAACAGTATTGATGTGGGGCACAGCAGGAAAGTATCAGAGAAGCGGTCAGTGCAGGCATCCGCCAAGTGGAAAGGGATGTGGACGGTGTGGTCCCTCAGAACCTGGTGAATGCCTGGGGGTGTTCAATGATGGAAGATTGGATATTGTTCAACACACAGGAGAGGAAGAGTTGAGCCTCCCCCAGTCTGTCTCCTGACTTACAAGATGTTAGTGAGGTGGGTGAGTGAGGGCACCGGAAGAGAGCAGCACTCCTCGCACTCCCAAGAAGAGGGGACCCTGTGCCAAAAGCAGCCAATAGGTACTAATTATAAAAGGTGCAATCAAGGGAGTGGGAGGAGGCAAGAAATGTACTAATAGGAATTTTTCACCATGGGTTGAGTGGTACTACTATACACACCAACATGCCCAAAACACACAATTACTAATATGTCCCCCCCGGCACAGATGGCGGCAGAGAAGTCGGCCTTGGGGTATGGAGAGCTCCTGGTTGAGACCAGGGGTTAGGTGACAGGCAAACGGGTCCTCTCTCCTGCCCTTTGGGCCACATAACGCTTTTCGAGGGCCTGGTCTTCCTGGTGATCAGCTGGGTTGTCTTACAACTGAAGTGACCCTGGGGTCGATCTAGTCCCTCATTTAACACATACCATAAATTTATATTGCATACATGTTAGTTCCATTTGGAGCCATAGAGTATATACAGTTGAAATCAACTCAGCCGTTTCGAGTTCTGTGGGGAAGCACCAAGTTATTGGTTGGAAGGAAGGTTACCCAGAGGGTGTGTGAGGGGGTATTGGGTGGTTTATATGAAGATTGAGCATTATAAGCTTGCCGTACACTTGTGGCCCTGTATGCATTGCACATTAAATGTTAATATCAAGGACCCCATGTATGCATTGCACATTAACACATACTTAAAGACCGCACAAATCACAAGTGGGAAGTGGATGCTGCCTGGAATACCAATGGCTTTAGTAAGTTAGATCGTATCCTACTATCATTGAACTTTGGTCCCCAGATGCAGGGAGTTCAGAATTTGAATAGGTACCTCTTGGTCCATTCCTCATTAATATTAAGCTATGAAGGTGGTGGGAGGTGAGGACGAACATCTGCATGGGGTTAAATTCAAAGTCCTTAGACAAGTTGTGTTTAGATCTGAAATAAGTGCAACCCTCGAGGCGTATCTAGAACACAAATGGGGATCCACAAACACATGAGCCATGGAGTGGGAAGAACTGAAGGCTGTTCTACGGGATGAATGCATGTCCAAAATGTATAGTATTATACTGCATATACAATGCACTCTAGCACCACGGGACTCTAGACTAGTGCAGCACCAAACACATGAAACGTCTGGAGCCTCGCAGGTACGGGCCAGACTGCACCTTAGTTGAGACATAGTGGACACCTGGAATGCACTAGATAAATGCACTATTCAAGACTATACAGAAAAGCTACACAAGGAAGGGGACAAAGCAGAGTGAGATTCTTCAGTCCTCTATCTCGCTCATCCTCACTCTAAATAGTTTACATGGGTCAACGGTAGTGGCACAGTCTAGCATCAATACGATTTCATCAGATTATTTAGCATGACTATTCAAAACTCACAGCCCCTATGCACCCCACAAACTGAGACATACATGGGTGTATTGAGCTCCTGGCTCTTCCTCAGGAAGACATTTACGATATGGAGTTAGATAGCATTAGGAAGGAGGTAGTCGCTGCGATCCAGGGTGTGCTACCTTGGAAAGCCGATGGAAGGGGTGGATTCTCCTCAGAGTTTTACTAAGCCTAAGCTGATATAGTGTCAGACAAGTTACTAGAAGTATACTTAGAAGTGAAATAGAAAGAAAGGCTGCCAGACACCATGAGAGAGGCCATTACAGTGATGAAACCCTAACCCCATAGGGATCAAGTGGAGCCTTGCTTATACAGACTGCTATCCATGCTGAATGTGGACACAACAATTCTTGCTACTACGAGATTACTGACTGAACTGGAGCGCTAATACATGAGGACCACTGCGGTTTTATCCGAGGCTGCAACATGCTTAAGACACTTGAGCCATGTTATTACCTCGAAAGAGGAGTCCCTGGAAGATTAGGCCCTAATGGCATTGGATAGTAAAATGGTATAAGCCTTCCTCAGCTAAGAGTACATGTGTATCGCTCTTTGTAAGATGGCTTTGGTCCCAACTTTTTAATATGGATGAGGCTCCTGTTAAGGATCAAACTGGTATGGTCAGATAGGGTGGCAGAATTTCTATGGGTTGGAGAGGAGAGAGGGGCCAAAAAAGGATGCCTGCTATCTCCACTATCATTCGCTTTGGCCATTGAACCATTGGCTATATGGTTTGTGAAAGGAGATGCGGCCCTGGTGGAAACAAGTGGCAATATACTGCTGAAATGTATCATGAATATAATGTAGGCAAGATCCCTACGTGTATTTAGAACTTCCTTCTGCTCTCTGTCATGGGTAGATTGGCACTGGAGAAAATGGTGCTGCTACTCTGTTGTTTGCATGTACTGCAAAACATCATGTACCCCTTGTAAAGCCAAGCTTTAGAGAATTAGACATTGTGCTGGTCCTGCTAGTTTTGGGTGGGGAAATGGAATAGAGATGTCTACGCATGCAGAAAATGGATAGGACACGGCTGTGCTTTCCTGACTAGGAACTTTATAATATTGCTGCACAATTACAGCACACAGCAAAATGGTGTGTCAAAAGCCAAAACTGGGAAACCTGGCTCCTGAGTGGTATGGCTGCAGAATTGTACCCATGTGCCTGATGAGAGGGACACATCAACTCCCCAGTCCCCATTGGGTGGTTCAACAGGTAGCCTCAGCCTGGGAAAAAGGCCTTAAGTAAATTATTACCGTGGCTGGAAATGTTCTGTCAGATGAGAGAAAATATGTCATTATCCACCAGAGAAAGGGTGGTCACATTATATTTTGCAATTTGTATCCCGGAGCTAAGTTCTTGACTTTTGAGGAGGAGCAAGAGTCATTGAGACTGAGAAAGGACTGTTCCTACAGTTTGCCAAACTGGCAAGCACAGCCAGAGAGTTTGGGCCAGTTTCCCGACTGTACTGGAGTCTTACCTTAATGCTGAGGTTCTGCTAGAGGCATGAGGGGGAAGAAGACTGTTTTCAAAGAATGATAGGCCACCACTGGTTATATTGGATAAGCAAGCATGAGATGGGGACTTGCCGACTTTCTCGACAGATGCAGAATGGGTTAAGACTTGGTTGCAGGAGATTGCAATTTAAGATTTAAACTGCCACACTCCAACTATCTCCATTGCTTGGATCTAGTGCCCACTAGGTTACAGAGAATATATCTTCAGCTTGCCTGAGTGGTGATGACAAGCAGCCACGTTTCTGCACATGAAATGAGATTGCAGGAAATTGTCATTTGAATGAGAAGAGGTGTTATCACACCGGAAACAAGTCACAAGTCTTATACTCGATACATCAATCCAACATTGCCTATTGAGTATTACACCACAATCCAAGTGGGGTAAGATGGTGTATACATTTGCATTGTGTGGCCTTATTTTGGTCACACACCAGGTATAAATAAGTTACTTGTGAATCAAGGGCCCCATAGTACTGAAATGGGGAAAATACGTGATGGGGTTGGTTGTAGCCGAAGAGCTGCATTTGAAAGCAATCAGATCTGAGGAGACCGCCAAGGCTAACCTGGGTGAATAGGTAGATACGATCCGTAAACTAAATGACTATCATGAGATTGAAGATGAGTGAAAAGCTCCTGATGAGAGGCCCAGCCTGTACTGGTGGGTTAAGGTGCTGCAGGTGGGTAACACCCCCCAACAAACTTTAGTGGATTGTCAAAATACGGAGAGACCCAGATAGTTCTAAGGTAAAACTTTTTATTTTAACGCAATATATCAAAGACCCAAACTATGTGGCATAATAGTCTTAGGGGGAAATATAATGGTATCACCCATTAGAGTCATGCATGCAGCATTGGCAATGTGGATAGGGTTTGCACTGGTCTTCATTAAACTCTCTAGATCCCTGTTGGCCTGAGGCCATATAGGAGTGCTTTTCCGATACCCAACACCAATGGAGGTAAGATACTCTGACACGTCCTGGCTTTGGAATGGGGTCCATTGACAGATCATAACTCTTGAATAACCCATGTGTGGTCTTAAGTTTCTCTAGCTTAGATATGGGGTCATCCACATATGTGAAATTCACAATCTCCTTTTCTGGGTAGTTAGAATATTCATCAATTACTAACAAAGCAAAGATTATACTAAGTCTGGCACAAGGATACGGCTGGATGGTTTCCGGGGTAGTGGGGGGAGGGGGAGGAGATTCATGAGGATTGGCTGCCTGCCAAAGTAGGTCCTTCCCTACTATATCTTCCACCATTTGATCAAGTCCAGGGAATAATATCTGGGACCAAGACGCATTATTGGTCTGTCCAATGTCTTGGTGCCCCCATGTGCGAAAGTTGTATTGCTTGTGGGGTTGGTGCTGGAGCGTGACTATTCTGTTACCTCTTAGCGGGCATTCTTCTGATGTGTTAGTCAAACCAAGCTACACATTATAGAAGGATCTCATATACATCTAAATTGCCCCTGTCCGTATGGATAGATTTTCTAGCAGTATGTTCTTACTATCTTGTCGCACAGATAGTCACCAATTGGAGACAGTCAGCAACAGGGGCATCAGGATGTCCATCAACATCATGGTTTAAGTAGTAATCTCTGAGTTATAAAGCTGACATACTCCTATGTCTGAACAGCTTCAAGTTTTTGTTATAAGGAGTCACAGGACATGGATGCAGAGACCAGAATTCTGCAGGATTCGGGACCCTAGCTGGTAGTTTGTAGTAAAAGAGTATTCCTGCAAATTGGCACAGGCTATTAGGCAATACACATTTGCCCTTGAGACAAGCCTCCCACCAAATCCGTTGGGCTGGTATTGACTAACAGTTATGTTTGCTAGGATGAATCAAAAATACTTGAAGGTTTCCTAGAGAGTGCTACTTAGGTAGTTTGAAAAGCCTTTTCATGAGTAAATTGCAGCTCCATGGAATGATGCTTTGGTCGGTTCTGTGATTGTCATAAGGTTGTGCATAAACCAGCTACAGTAAGTGATCATTCCAAGGCACATCATCACTTACAAGGTGTTGGTTTGTGATGGTAGCGCCTCTACGTCAGTAACCTTCATGGGATCTGGGGCAACCTCATGATCACAGAACTTGCAACCAAAAAAAGCTAATGCCAGTTCTCAGTAAGTTACTTTTTCCATTTAAAGTGATACCCCTATCGCTTATCTGCTGGAGAATTTTATGTATTTTATTTAAGAAAGTTCCAGAATCGAATATGATACTCACATTGAAGACACACACTGAACTTGAAAATACCTCTTGCATTGTTTGTTGGGAGACCTCTTGTGCACTGGAAATAACAAAGCATAGTCTTTTGTAACGGCGGAAGAAGGGGTGAGCTGAGAAGGTGGTTATGTATCACTATTGTGGGTCTAGAAGCAGTTGATGGTATCTGGCATTCAAGTCAATTTTTGAGAATTCCTGTGACCCGTTGACTTCTGCCACAGGATTATCTAGGGCTGGGCTCAGGTGTTACTCTCATTTGATGGAAATGTTCGGTACCCTCCTGTCAATGCAGACTTTCACATCTTCTAGTTGTTTGCAAGTTACAAGGATGGGTGAGAACTACGAGGTGAGTCCTTTGGCCTTTTTAATATACTGACCTCTTCTGCCTCTACTGTGGGTCGAAGATGAAGAGACATTCTCAGAAAATCGGAGGAAAACAGGCTGAACCAACTAGTCAATATGCATTTTAGCTAGATTATCTTTAAGGCAGCCAATGTCCTGGAAAAGATGTGAGCAGTCTACCAACCAGGCCTCAAGGTTGTTAGTATATACAATGTTAATGAGATGGATCAAATGTAACAATTAAGCTATACGGCTTCTGAGTTGGGTTCCTTCATCATCACATGTGACAAACACTTTGCTACTGATTGACTTTCATAAGCTACTTCTGCTTTAAAAGACATAGCAGAGGAGTAGAGACATCTTGTTGTCATAAGCAAACACTTGAATATTAGTTGGTTTGAGTGTTGGTTGTGGTGTGAGATGATTGAATTGAGGCTAGCCATTCATTGATAAATGCTTCTTTTTGAATCAATGCGTGCTTGTCTGCCTGCCCAGTTGGACCTGACATCTCAGAGATGGTCACTCACCCCTTTTTAGTTGTTCCATGGTACAGACCACGTGTAATCGGCCTTCTTCTTCAGGATCCTCATTAACCATGCCATCAGTGAAGGCATGATCGGGTGTGGAGTTGACGGGATTGACGTTTCTCTCAGTTGTGGTTTTACCACTGCACAGGCGCGCAACACCCATTGGGCCGAAAGGGCTTCAGCCCCCCGTCGTGTGTGTCAGCCCAGGCTGAGACAGTTTCCCGGGCACACACAGCCGCACCTGAGTACTTCACAGGTCTTTAAAAGACCATTTACTTGTTAACCAAGCTTTGTTCTTTTTTCACCCCTTCTTGAGCCCCTGCATCTCCACTTTGACTGTCGCTGGAAGAAAAATTTTCTAAGCCCCCCCCGCCCGTAATTTGGTTCTAGTTGCGCCTCTGCCACTGCATGTTGACCTGCACACTCAAGCAAAGTTGTTGTTTTTCTCACAAGTACCACACTTCTTCCCTTTTGCTGGGTAATTGGGGCCTACACGGCGGTGACCCCCCACAATCACGTCGCAGCTTCATCTTATTTCTCAAAATATTACAGCTTTTATATGTAACGAAGCAATCTCACCGATCATTTCCTTACATGTAAAAGCTGCAATATCACCATGCACCAGAAGAGGGCTCCCGGCCTGTATTGTGTGGTGTCTTCCACATTTAAATAAAGGGGTAGTCAAGTAGATAAGGTAAGCAAGTGGGATTTATTGGACCTCACCCACAAACTGCCTGCATCCAACTGTCAGGCTAGAACACAAACATTACAATTCTTACAGGAACGTTCCGTCAAGGAATCATGTGTGAAAACATTCTTTGTTCTAATTCTACAAGTACCAGTAATACTTTGCATAGTTTAACAACGTCACACATCTTCCTCCTTAACAAAAGAAAGAATAAAGGAAAATGAAATTGAATAATAAAAGAACAAAAGCATGAAAAATGACATGACCAATGACCTAAAATATTGATTAAACATAGTCTTTCATATACACTAGAAGTCTGCGTATTCTCTGACTTTTTTCTCGAGTACCAAGAGGAACTCTAGAAGAATCCGTGGGTGCATTTAAAGTACTAAACGACTCGTTATGAGAATCTATATTTCTACAATTGTGATCAGAAAATGACATGTTTGAATTTACAACCACAATACGACTTTTGTTCCATATTCTCCCATCTTTCGTTTTGACAGCATTTATAAAAATGTTTACAACTGGTCTGATCTCAGTATACTTTGACCATGGACAACAACCAACAGGTGCTTTGATCTTGACAAGATCACCTATCTTCACCTCTTGAAATTGAACACATTTTATATCTTCAAAATATGCCCTTCTATTATTTTGTTTATCCATTTCTCTCTTTCTCCACTCTCCTATGTGATTGTCAACCAAATCTTTGTTTAATTTCATCCACCATGGACACAATTTAGTATTCAGAATTCTACCCTTAAACAACTCAAAAGGAGGTCTCCCAGTGGTAGAATGTGGAGACATACAATAGGAAGTAATTCTGTCTTGCAGAACATCCTTCCAATTCAAGCCATTACCCCTAATGAGCTGTATGCATTCCTTGAGTGTTTTGTTGACTCTCTCCACAGCTCCATTAGTTTGCGGATGATAGATTGCACATTTTTTATGGTGAATACCACATTTGTCTAAGAAATCTTCAAATAGACTCAAACAGAACTGCGGACCATTATCAGAGAGAATGCTGTTTGGAAAACTCTCTCTTTTGAAAACTTGCTCCAACAATTTTATCACAGCTTCTAAAGAAATATCGCTAACAGCTTGAACTTCAATCCATCTTGAATACAAATCCACAACCACAATAAGGTAAGGAGTATCACTCACACCATGAAGTGGACCAAGAATATCAATCGCAATTTCATCCCAAGGATGATTAGGCAGTTTCCGGCAAACCATTTGAATCTGTCTGGTTTTAAGAACTTTATCGCTGGCACAGCATATGCATTCTCAAACCATTCTCTCAATCTCCATATCCATTCCAGGCCATCAGAATTGTAATCTCAGCAACTCTTTTGTCTTTACGATTCCTAGGTGTCCATTATGAGCAAGACTTAAGAGTTTATTCCTAATAGCTACAGGAGGTACCAATTTCATGCCACGAGACAACATATCATCCACAACAGAGAGTTCTTCACTAACAAGAGACCAAGGCTTATCTAAATGTTCGTTATTCTTTAATGACTTCATAACACCATTTACTTCGTCATCCTTTTCCAATTCTGATTTCCAATCATTCTCACTAAATGCCCCATCAGTGTTTTAACACACATTAATTACTTAATGTTCTTCTTGTGACTCATCTTCCCCAACATTCACATCAAACTTCACCAGTCTTGAAAGATAATCTGCTGTATTATTAATGACCCCTGGAATGTAATCAACATCAAAATTGAATTCTTGTAGAGAAATTATCCATCTTCTAATTCTAGATGAGGTGGCATCAAGACCTTTCTTTGAAAACATTTCTGTTAGGGGCTTATGATCTGATAAGACACTAAACTTAGTTCCCCAAATTAGATTTTTGTATTTCCTCAAGGCCCAATATATCGCTAAAGATTCCTTCTCTATAACAGAGTAATTTAATTCTGATCCTCTAAGGCACCTAGAAGCACAAGCAATTAAAGACTCTTATCCATTTTTTTCTGAAGAAGAATGGCACCCAGTCCCTTGTCACTTGCATCAGTAAAAATATAAGTGGGATCACCAGGAACAAATGCATGAAGACATGGAGCTTTCCTCAACTCATCTTTGATGGAAACAAACTCTCTCATACACTCATTAGACCATTGAAAAACTACATTTTTCACAGTAAGCCTTCTCAAATTACGAGTTTTATCTGCATAATCAGGAATGAATTTACTATAAAACTTGACCATGCCTAAAAAAGAGAGAAGTTCATCTTTGCTGACAGGTTCAGAGATATTAGAAATAGAATCTACCAATTCTTTCTTAGGAAAAACTCCTACTCCAGTTATGCGATGACCAAGATAATTTACTTCCTCCACTCCAAACTTACACTTGTCTCTTCTGAGTGACAAAACCAGACTGTCTAAGTCATTTCAACACAGCACAGACACATGCATTGTGTTCACGCATGGATATTCTATATATCAACAGATCATCTTGGTAGCATTTAACACTCAAGAGACCCTTAAGAACTTTTGACATAATACGCTGAAATACTGTGGCTGCGGAAAGAAAACCAAAAGGCATCCTACGAAACGTAAAAGTACCCATGGGAGTCACAAAAGCCGTCAGCTCCTGGGATGAATCATCTAGCTCTACCTGATGATAAGCAGAAGCCAAATCAAGTGTAATGAAATACTTAGCACAATCCAACCATTTCATCAATATTGGGTAAAGGGAATTTATCTACTATAACTTCCTTGTTCAAAGAGCGCAAATCAATACAGAGACGCAACTCACGACTGGGTTTCTTGGCTACAACTATTGGAGCCAACCACTCCGTGGCTTCAACTGGTTCACTAACTTTAATTTCTATATGTTTCTCTATTTCTTTTTGTACACCAGCCTGTTCATTTAAAGGTATTCTCCTTACTTTGGCAACCACTGGAACAGCATTATCTCTTATTCTGATATGATGTTTATATCCTTAGAGACAACCTAGACTTTCTTTACAAATATCAGGAAACTGATCTGCAAACATTGAGGATAAATCATCAACTTTCTGCACTTGTACCTGGGGAGAAGCATTAGGATTAAGACGTACCCCAAGTAAGCGTTGATGAGGCCACCCTATTAGTGAATCACCACGCTTAGCTACATATATTTTCCCTGCAATCATGCGACCACACAACTCAATTGTAGCAAGAAAATATCCCAACATCTTAATTGGAATACCTCAATAACCTAAGGGTGAAATATCACTTTTAACCAGCTTAACTTTGTTGTAAAAATTTTGGTTACAATGTTTTTCTTCTATCATAGTAAGATGAGAACATGAATCGAACATTAAATTGATTTGAACATCAACAATTCCTACTAAATGAGATGGATGTTCACCTATTTTCCCATCAACCTGAAATGTGACTGACTTTACTTGCAACATTTAGCAACATGCCCCTTTCGACCACAAGGGTTACATGTTACACTTAAAGCTGGACAAAAGGAAGCATTAGCCAAATGTCCAAAACATCCGCATCTAAAACAAACAGGTCTACCTCCTGGTATAGTCTTATCCGTAGCTTTAGACATAGAATTAGCCTTTTGACTATTAATAGAACTATCCTTTTTAACTTGACACACAACTTCTTCTACTTTAGATTCTACTTTAGCTTCTGATATAATAGTTTTATCTTTATCATGTGTCCAACTTGTTTGGCAATGGCTAACACTTCTTCCAGAGGAGGCTCATCCTTCAACCATAGTTCTTTCCTGATGTTGTCATGCGCGCATTTCAATACAAATTGTTCTGCAATTCTCTCCTCCACCGCTTGACCAAATTTGCACGATGAAGCCAATTTCCTTAAAGGTGATACAAATTCCTCAACCGATTTGTCCTTTTTCTGCTCACGTAACCCAAAAAGATATCTTTCCATTATGGTACTTAACCTTGGGAGATAGTGACGATCAAGTTGTAAAATACATATTTCATTTTCCTTTAAATCTCTTTTTTCTACTGCGCTAAGTTCTGGTAGACGTTCTAAAACCTCTTGACCCTCACCATCAAGACAATGAAGAAGTAATGAATGTTTGCGTTCTGCACTTAAATTAGTGCCACATACTCTTGCAAACAGGAACGTTCCGTCAAGGAATCATGTGTGAAAACATTCTTTGTTCTAATTCTACAAGGACCAATAATACTTAGCATTGTTTAACAACTATGTCACATATTGTGCATGTGTCAGGCGTGGGCTGTTACAGCCCGTCCTTTCACAGATGCAATACATATCTGACATGCTGCACTAGCCTCATGCAGTTCAGCATATCAGATAATGCGGAATTGGGGCCTGTCCGTCATGTGGCCTTATGCCCCATCAGAGGTCACGATAAAGGAAAAGGGACAGCATTCCGTTATATCTAAGCTTCTAATTGGACATAAGGATGTGAGCCTCACTCTGGCGCTTTGGTTCTTCATTCTGAAAGTCGGGAATTGATGTGCAGATGAAACTGCGCAGAGGACTACCTCATGTAAGTTTCCACGTTGTGTGTATGAGTACAAATATGCTTATGTTGTGTATGTGCCTGTCTGCAAATGTGCACTAATGTGTGTGTTTATGTGAGTGTTTCTTTGTTTGTATGTGTCATGACTACCGTATTGCGACCTTTCATTTGATAGCGTCACTACTTTTAATTTGACCAGCCGCCACTGCTCAGGACAGCCTTTTCTTTAGCCCCTTCTTAATTGCGATGAGGCACTCTGAGTGAAACAAAGAACTGTCTTTCTTATTGTGTCTGTTGTCTTTGGCAGACAGTTTTTTTTTGGCATCTACATTGTTAGATCATGTCTTTGCCTATGTTCCTACAACGCAAATGGTGTTCTGTTTGTTGTTGCTATTCAATTTCATTCATGCTGCTTGAAAACATGCCACTACTGCTCTCTTGTGGCAATCGCTGTTACAGCAGCGGGTTGGGAGGACTTTCATCATAACCGGAGAGGACTGGAGAATAGGAGCACGAGGCAGACTAGAACCACAGGCGATTCATGACCTTGCCTAACAGTTGGGCTTGTGATGTACACAGTCAATGCACCCACCACTCAAAAACTCTGCAGAATGCCGACTGGAATGGGTGTGTTGATTCGGGCTGCTGTGTGCTGGTTAATATTGGCATTTGTGAGTGTAGATAACTTTTGTTCAGGTAGACAGGTTGCCATCAGGAACAGATGTAAGGAAGTGGATAATTATATAATGTGGTTGTGAGACTTCACCATGAATTGTCACAATCTCAATCAGGTCCAGTTAAGTTTCCTTAATGAAATCCGTACTGGGTAGGTGTGGCACAGAGCAGTAAGGCTGAAGGAAAGGAACAATTGTAAAGCATTTAAAAATACCAAAAAGGTTAATAAGTAAGAAACACAACACTATAAAAATCTGACACCAAGTTATAAAAATGAGTATACTTTTATCTTAAAATAGACACCAAAACAACAAAAATCCATAGAGTGGAACCGGACACATGAATTTCTAAAGATAAGTAAATCATTGTAGTTTACTCTTGGGAAATGGAATAAATAGTTGGAAGTTGTGAGCATTTTTTAGCCAACTGGCTACTATGGCTACTTCTTTTTACTTGGACGGGCCTCAATGGGTTGGGGCCAGTCACAGAGAGCACTCAGGTCCAGGAAGACAGTTACTCTGTCACGACCAGCAGTCTCAGGGTCTTTTCTGAATTTTTACACTGTACTGCAGTCCAGCCAGGAAGTGCTCCTGATACTGGGAATGCAGGATACTGAGGATGCTGAAGAGATCCTGGGAGCATTCCTTGAGCAACCCTGGTATCCAAGAGCTTCTGGGGTCACCTTAGGATTCGCTCTCCTACGATGCCGCAGGGGAGTCCAGTGACGGTCCAGTCACCCCTCAATCAGTCAATCAATTAATCAGGGTTTGTAAAGTATGGCTACTCACCTGTGAGGGTCTCAAGGTACTGAGGGGAGAAAAGGGGGGTGCTGCTGATCCATCTAGGCGCTGGGGTTCAGTCGAAGAGCCAGGTCTTTAGATCCTTCCTGAACTGGGTCAGTGACAGGATTGCCTCAGGTGGAGGGGCAGAGTGTTCCAGGTCTCGGCGGCAAGGTAGGAGAAGGATCATCCTCCAGTTCTGGTCTTGCGGATCCGTGGGATTGTGGTCAGGGCCAGATGGGCAGAGCGGAGGTGTCTGGTGGGTACGTGGAATGAGAGGTAGGGGTTCAGGCATGCTGGTCATGCATCATGGAGGGCTTTGTAGGCATGTGTGAGGAGTCTGAAAGTGATTCTTTTGTTGACTGGGAGCCAGTGGAGTTCTCAAAGGTGTTCGGTGATGTGGCTGCAGCAGGGGAATTTGAGGAACAGTCTGGCTGTGCCATTCTGAACTTTCTATAGTTTCCTGAGGAGCTTCTGGGTGACGCCAATGTAGAGTGCATTGCTGTAGTCGAGTCTGTTGCTTATGAGTACGTGGGTGACAGTCTTTCTGGATTCGGTGGGGATCCATTTGAATGTCTGGTGAAGTGTGTGGAAGCATGATGAGGATACAGCATTGATCTGGCGGTTCAATGTGAGTGAGGAGTCCAATATGATGCCAAGGTTTTGTGCGTGGTCCTTGGGGGGTCCCTAGTGCTGCGGGCCACCAGTAGTCGTCCCAAGCTAAGGGGGTGGGTCCCAGGATGAGGACTTCGGTCTTGTCCGAGTTGAGTTTGAGGCAACTGTCTTTCATCCAGGTGGCGACGGCCTTCATACCGTTGTGGAAGTTGTTTCTGGCGGCTGTGGATCCGCTGGTGAAGGAGAGGATCAGCTGGGCGTCGTCTGCGTTGGAGACGATGGCTGCGAGCAGGGCCATGTAGGTCTACATGGCCAACTGGTCTCAGTAACAGTGGTTCCTTGCAGGTAAGTAAATCTTTTTCTTTAGGGGGCGAGAGAGTCCACTTCAACCTCTGCTTAAGGGCCCACAGACTTGGAGGACACCGGGAAGGTCAGGAAGCTAGTCATCTAGCTCTTAGAGTTACTTCTTTCTTCCTGGAACAAGTTGATTTTTTTCCATGAGTGAGCTTAGCAGGCAAACCCCTTTATTGGCCCCTCGGGTGAAACAGCTGCAGTCCAGTCTTTAGTGCAGCCTCTCACAGTTGGGTCCAGGGAGAAGCAGGGCAGTCCTTCTTCGGTCTTCTTTCCAGTCCAGTAGTGCGTTGAAGGCTGAGTGTGTGGGATGCTACTTTTATGCCATCTTTGTGTTTGTGGGAGGGGAGGACTCACTAGCCAATAGTTCTGTCAGGTGTAAAAACAATTTCTTATACAAATGATCAATTCACTCAGTTATTCTAAGTGAATTGATCGTTTTTACACCCGACAGAACCATTGTTTTTCTTTACTTATCCATGCCCAGGTTCTGAGGAATACTGGGTTGCCCCATTGTCTATTGAACTCACTAGCCAATGGGGCATTATTAGTTCCCACATGGCAGTCCTTACCAGCATAATGTGCCCAATGTACCCATCATACTGAGCCACTCTTCCTGAAAAAACGGTTCTACAACAGGCTTTCCCCCTCTGGAGTAGATGCAGCCTGTCTGCCTATACAAAGGAATGGGGAGGTAAAGGTGAGATCACCATCTGCTTCCCTGAGGCAATACCCTCTTTGAAACTGGGCCACCTATGGCCACTGCCCGGTAGGCACCCTGCTGGAGGTCACACCTCCTACCTCCAGCAATTCTCCTAGGAGAGCTTCACATTTCCCAGCAAGGGGGGACAGTTTGTAGTGTAAGGTTAAACGCGTAAGGAACATGTCCTTCTTTTTCATATGAAGCACTCTGCCTGGTGGGACACCAAAGGGTAGGTTGCTAATAATAAAAAGGCAGGATTTTACCTGAAAAAATGGTTTCTTTTGCCATGTCGATTAAACTGCATTGCGAGGCCTAAAATCACAGTTTCACCCTGTAACTGTATTGGTGGAACAATGAGGCGCTGCAGTCCACTAGTGACATTTAACTTACTAGCCCCCTTGTACCATATACTAGGGATGTATAGGTGTGACGGGGTGGGTTCTCCCATGGGTGTACAATCCCCGGACATGGACTGGTGGTCAGCCACCCCACTTTCACCTACTTCCCTTCCCTTGTTTCAGCAGCCCGAACCTAGCCCGTGGGAGGCGTGGGCGGTACGAGATCCCGACCACTGGTGGCAAGACGAGGAGCTGGAGGTGCAGGATCCCTTTAAGTGGGAGTATACAACGAACAAAGACACACCCTCAACGAGCGTCCCGACGTCAAAAGGAGAGAGAACCCAGGAAGTGGCGGACGGCGTTTTCCCGGAGGAGAAAGGAGTATATCACATCGGAGAAGAGAAGACGAACGACGAGGAGCACGTAGAAAGAGCCCTGCGGACCAGAGGGAAGTCGGAGAAGCCAGGAGGCCACCGTTCCCACGAGTCGCCCCGCCACGCTCCCATGGGAGGAGCGTGGCTCCAACAGGTACGGGGCAGAGTGGCGGGCTGGGTGGGACATCGGCTCCAGCCTACCGAGTAAACTGTATAGTGTATAGAGTATAGCCCAGTGTATAGTCCTCCTATCCCCTCCCCTGATCCCTGCAAGAGCACTCCTCAATACGGCTGTATATACTCACGGTGTGCACAAGATTACCCTCACTCCCGGTCCTTACCGTCTAGAGTCCCCTACTCTTCCACTAAATCCGTCCTCTTTCTCCTTTCATTACGGTGACGGCATCCGGAGTCTACGGGACCAGCGGACACCGGACGGAGAGCAAGCTGGAGTCCTTAAGAAAACCGACCCTGGACCCTGCCGCCTTTGCCAGAGAGAGAATTACAAGCAGAAGGAGAAAGTCTTATATAAAAATAAAGCCATCCCTTAAAACCTTCTTCAAAGTCTCGGACTCTATCTCTACTACACAGTCCCCTCCACCCTCTCCGACCCTATCGAACCCGGGACAATAGGTAAGATAATAAGCCAATCGGATATTAGCCAATTGTAAACTACTTTGCGCGGTAAGAGCACCCGGCCTGGATAGTTGGGCCCAGTGCACTGCAGATTCAAAAAAAGAAAGCACCTAGGTCACCAAAAAGTTGGGGCGAACCTGTCAAAAGCCATTTCTCTACACAAGGTGACCCCCACTAAATTTGGGTGAGTTCAGATATGCTACGCGTCGTTCATGTTGCAAAAGGCTATCTCCATTATCACCTCGTGGTGAAAGAAATGTATGTAAGGTGTAGCTTGTTGGATTACTTTCAGTCCACAGAGTGCTTCGGCTGCTTTGTTTAGAATTTACTAAAGGACTATAACCCACAAGCTTAAAAAACACTAAACCCTTTAGATTATGAACGAAAATGATGCAGCTACCCATTTTTTAATTGGTTTGGTGCATAAAATGCAGATTTCCTTTTTTTTTTAAACTTTTTTTTTCATTTTGAACAACCATACAGAAGACAATGGCTCAAAAATCCCTGGCAAGGCACGCATTGAACAAGTGCAGGCAGCACAGGTGGCATGAACACAGAGTGTACATTCAGGCTTGCAGTTGTGTATCACAGCAAGGACAAGCACTTTCCCCAGAACAGTGTTCACACCGCTGTTCGCATCAACCCGAGGGTGCTTAATACACATTCTTCTGCAATCTCCTTGAGGCGGGGGTCGAACCAACTGCTTTCACCAAATCCCCCACACCGTGCTTCACCAATGATCAATGCATACACGGAGCAGCTCTGGGAATCTACACCGCATGCTGCTAGCCTGCTCCCTTCATTGCCACTTCACCCTCCCTCGTGCTGTCAAACTCAGCCTTCCCTAACCGGGAACTGAGACCAGGAAAGCCTCATAGGGTTCCCAAATATCCTTAGGGTGGTAAAGGGCACATGATGTCCTATTGCATCTGCTAACAAAATTGGAGTTGGTAATCAAACGCTATTCCCTCTCTTTTGTGCTTTTTTTTGTGTTGAACTGAAGAAAAAACACCCAAGCATACAAAGAAGGGCCTGGTGCAAAATGTTTTAGCAGGTAACGCAAACTTCCTTCATCTCCCACTTTGTGATGTGATTTTGGGTGTTAGCAAACGGTTTGGCTCTTTTCGGGAAAATGCGGGGGCCACAATTTGGTACCGAAGTACTAGGATCATGGTGGAAGACAGCCTCTAAAGGAAAGGATTTGGAACAGAAATAACTGAACCTTGGGAACTTTGTGCAACCCTAGAATGCCCAGAGTCTGTTTGGTGGTGTTACAAGCAAGACGTATGTCTCTGTGCTACAATAATCACTTTACCCCTCTTGAGTGGTTATTTTAACATCAGGCAACATTAATTATTTTAAGTTTGTGCTTTCCCACCTAGAGCTACTCTCAAAGATACCTCCCTAAAGATCAGTCGAAGGGCACAGAATGGGTAAACAATCTTTACCAGCAGAGTGTACAGAAACAGGTGCTACCCCTAGTCCTGAAACGCTCCCACCTAGACGTTGTAGGTGAACGGCATTCTGAACACTCATGCTGACAACAGTCTTCTATTCACTCACACATTTAACACCCGACCACAAACCCTAAGATAAAGTCTTTCTGAATGGGAACTTATATCTACTCACACCCTTTCATGTCTTGTCCACTCACACTCCTGAAACTAAATAACCAGGTACAATCCCCCTACGGTGTTCAACTCTGTCAATGATATCGACCTGTAACCAACTTCTCATTACAAATGTCTACAACAGCAGACCTAGGTACATTCGCATCAAGTCATGCCTAATACTAGAGTAGAAGATCCCATCACCAACACCTTACCCTGAAGAACGGAGCTGGGGCCTCTCAATTAATCATAGTAATTGATATCCATTTTTGAGGTAAAACATGCATTTGATCATTTGCAGACCTACTCTAACTACAGACAAATGCTCACCCAATGACCTTGGCTGCGTTAGAAGTATGCTTTCACTTTTTCATTTTGGGATCAAATAAAATGACAACATTCACTCATGAAATAAAGTACTGTGGAGAGTTCCCTTCATAGAATAATTATGTAGAAATTGTCTGCGGCCAACGCAGATGGAATGTCAGTAAGAGGTACCATCGGAAATGGGGCTAGTCAAGCCCCTCAAGTGAAGTGGATTATTATTAAAATGCTATCCAAATTTCATTGAAAGAATCTGCTTCCTAAAAGAGTAACAGTTTTCTTATTAAATAGGCATTTTCATAAACCTGCAGGGGCAATTTCTGCTGAACTGATGTGAGCAGATTCGGTATCCTGTTAATGTTCTGAGAAAAAAAGACTCCATTGAACATACATCCACTAAAACCTTTTGAAAACCTTGCTATGGGCAAATAATCACACGGACAGTTTTTAATTGTCTCAGGGTTACTTGCCAAGTTGCTAAAATCTTATTAGAGTTCCTTGTATATTTTACCCGATGTTTTCTTTTTTTGTAATTTTCCTCTCCCCACTTCTTTGTTCACACCCTGGAACAAAGTATATTGTTTTTCAGATATACTGTGTAAGATGATGACCAAGGAGAAGATTCTCGGCATATCAGCGTCTTCTTTTTACCTCTTTAATAAGAGCTTGAGAAGCACAGCCATTAAAATTAGAATATGGCCCTATAGTAAGACATCATAATAATATAATCGTATTAGGATAACTTTTAAATCCCAAAACGTTCCTCAAAAGATACGAGGATTGCCAACCATATTGCAGGCATTAGTTAGTCAGTTTGTTTCAATTTTAGTGGCTGGGGCATTGTGTACTAATTCTAGGAATATTGGACTTATTTCTGTCATTAAACACATTAGTGGTTTTAGTCTACTGAGGATTATCAAGTTAGAACCCTCGACGCAGAAAGTACAAATATTCACTGTGTTTCTGTACGCCATTTGCGAGGGCTTGTCTGATACTTGCTTCTCTCTGCAATTTCCCTCCCCCAATAAGAGAAAACAAAAATCATTAAAAAATTATTTAAACAGCATCATGTTAATCCAACTATAAAAATACTGCAACAAAAAATACAGAACGAAAAATAATCCCCCCACCGTTATAATTACAAAAAACCATTCAGGCAGAACATACATGAACTCTTCAGACCACTTAGATCAAAAAAACTCAGTCCTGCTGCGCAACATCTGATGTTTGCTAACCACTCACACCAACCCACACTCAACCTTAAGGCTCCGCATGGATGAACCTGCACACAAACCAGAGGCAAAATAATTAAAATGCCTTTCATCACTCACATCAACTCACACCTGATCCTAAAGTAGAACTTGTGGGCTGTTTTCCATGTTCTTAGATCAGCTTATACTCAAATTCTTAAATAGTACGTGCAAGAGATTACCTAATTACACTTACCAGTCAGCACTCAACAAGTACAAGGCTTGCATAAGCACTCAGATTCCCTGTACTTAATCCTGGAGCACATGTATAGAATCTAATAACCACTCATGTCAAACCACAGAAGTACACAAAGTATTAGGCCTATTGGCTACTCACTAAACACACACTCAACAGAAGGAACAACATGTAACCATCTACATAAACAAACCAGCCTCCCGACTTATACTTGTATCAGGCACTTGAGATTACCCAAAACCCAATATCCATCACCAATAAGTGTTTCTAACTGCTCAAGACATGCCTACAGTGCTCCTCACTACATAATCTACCAAAACCAAGCCTTTTGATACATCTCTGTCTTCTGGAGAGTCCTGCAGTCTCACTCACGCTTAATATGCAACATGTAGGGCCTTCCAACAGCTCACAAGAGTCTACACTCTAATTCTGAGGTGCATCTGATATGACTTCTAATAGATAGTAATAACGCACATCTAACCCAATTACCATGAGGCCGTCAACACGTATTCAGTTTCACCGTACGTTATCCAAAGCCCTGCTAAACAGACACCAACTACACACTGCTTTGGAGTACATGTCTGAGTCTGTTTAACCATCGTAACTCTCACCCAATTTAGCAATGCAGTGATGTACTATATTTTGCTCAATGCCCAAACCTAAGGAACAATACTCTGTGGTTTAGTACTTGCCATTGTGCATTAATTCAGGTTGATGAAATGTATGAAGTTCACTTTACAAGCATAACTATCTCTGATGAGACAAGAGTTAACTGTATGCAAGCGCAGACACCTGTAATATCACAACTGATACTGACTCTTGGGTACATCATCATCCTAGTGGTTGATTTATCGAGATTGTTGTTGACTGATACCAACTGGCACACGAATGTGTGGTTAAACATTCAACGATCTGGGAAACAACACGTCTTTTCGCAAATATGAGACTCATACAAGTTAACTTTAGGTGGTTATGTGGATCTTTGGCATTAAAATAGTATAGTATACTTTATAAAAAGACAGTAAACGAAGTAAAAGATTCAAGGCTGATATTTCAGCAAATGGTGTTATCAAGGCTTCTCGTGTGTACATACTAAAATGAGCTGGACAAAGCCACACCTAGCTGGGCATTTTGCAAACACATGATAGTGATAAATTAATAAAATCACGAGCTAAAGTAGAGACGTCCTCTGCATTAAATGCCCCACAGAAAAGATCCTCTCGATCTTGCCAACTTTCTGTGGAAAGGAGGAGGGTGGAGAGACGAGACTAGCAGTGTTCATGTTGTTTGTGTCGCCGCCATGTTGTGTTCTCAGTGTGGAAGCATAAAGATTCACCTAAGTCACTCATGGACAGAATGTGGAATCCTAAGGCTAAAACACATTTTGAAATAATTTGAAGTCTAGGAAGGTTTGATGGTCTATATTTTGGAAGGCTGACACTGGAGGACAGGAAGCGGTCAGGAATAACCGAAAAGTGCAGCAACTGGCCCACAGTAGCGACTAAACTACAGTGTCCACTGAAGTACGATAATTGTAGTTACCCTGCCAGGTTCAAGGCTTCCCAGACTCACCGTATGCAATGTTTTCTGGGCCCAATTCAAAGAAAAGAAGCAGCTTCTCGTTTTGTTCTTTTTTTCCAGCGAACTGAGCACCAGGAAATAGGCGTTGCCTGCTGACAGGCTTCATGAGAATGAGGCACTGCAGGGCGGAGGAGCTTACAGAAATGCTGGCAGACGCTTTACTGCCCAGGAACTATGCCAAGAGCTTCGGGTTCTGCATCCGCACACCCTTTTATGATGAAATCTCATAACAAGGTCAGAGCCAAAGCACTGACATGGAATAAAAAACAGGTATAGTGCCAAACCCAAAAGCATACTCATTAAAATTGTGAATGTCAATAGTTTTGCAGCAGTCAATTTCAATTCCATCCTTTTTCTCAAACATTCAAAGCACACCTTTCTCCTAACTTCCTTCCTACTACCCGGATACTGCTGATCACCATTCCCACTCCTTCCCACGTATGCTCTTCCTCTGCAGGTCCATTCTCCCGCCCATGATTTCCTTTAGTCTTATCCAGCAATTTAATTTGAGTTATCCAGCAATCTAATTTGATTTATCCAGCAATCTAATTTGATTTGACTTTTATCTTTATTTTCTACAAAACAAACTCATTCCCTTTTACCCCTCCTTTATCAAACCCCTTCCACTGGTATCTTCTCATTACACCTTCCTTCAATATACTCCCAATCCCTCTCAGCCCTATTCGTTGCACCCTACGCTGACCGCTCTTTGTCCACTTCTCTCTGTCTGTTACAGCCTCTCATCTGGAAATCATTCCTTCCCCTCTGGTCTCTTGAGTGTTCTTTCCTCCTCTCTGACCTAGTCATCCTCTTCTTTCACCCCTCCAACACTGACTGGCTTCACTGTCATTTTACCTATTTTGCCTTCTCTACAGAGCCCTATCTACGGTCTGCGACCACTCTTCTGTCGAATCAGCCTCCTCGCGCCCTATGCTCTTAATTATATTTATTCTTGCATTTTCCTCATCCCCTCCCTTACTTGCTCTCTACTCCACCTCGCGTTTCCATGTTCTCCTATTTTTCATCCTACTCACTCATGATGTAGGTCTAACATCAGTCAATGAGAGAACCTTTGCGAGGAAAGGATAGAAAGAGGGAACCACAGTGAAATAGAAGACGAAAAATGTCTGCTCAAAAAAGGAAGAGAAACCAACCAGGAGAAAGAGAAGGAGCACAGGCAGCGAACCCTACAGCCGCTCAGCTGGATGTGGCTACACGCCTGCCAAACTCGCATGGCTGCCAAGTCCAAGAGGTGGCCAGGCTTTCCTTCCACAGTTTAACAAAGCATTCACCCATCTCTGATTAAACACTGGCAGTAAACAAAGTGACAGGCTCCTCTTCTGCATATTAATCTGGACTGAAACGTAGAAAGAGCGCACTCGCTCGCGTCAGTGCCCCCACCACATCCTGTTAGGTAATGCGCAGATGGAAAAAAGGACCTTCATATGTTGATGTCAACAGTTTAAAAAGGGCAGATCCATGGGAAAGAACTCAACCATATGTACAGGTCGCTTAGTCCTGCAGTATAATGCAGTAATAACACTGTAGTCGCAGGAGCAGTCGCGACACAATCCAAATAAGCTCTACGACTGCAACCGAAGGACATTGGCATGGATCCCAGATTGGGCTCACACGCTTTGAGCCTGGCAACAGTTTTACAAGCTCGTCGCTAACTTACCTCTCACTGTGCCAGGCTTTGCTTATGAGCCGAGAGCCTCACACTCAAGCATGACAGGAATTATACGAGGAGGAGAAGCCCTCCAAGAGCAACGTGCAGAGCTGCTGTGGGCGAGGTGCTGGCAGGGTTCTGCTGAGCCTGCAGATCTCTCAGCTGCGGTCATGCAAGGGCTGTTTGCAGGACTGCCAGACAGAGGAGAGAGAGAGACAGGGAGAGAGAGAGAGAGAGAGAGAGAGAGAGTGGAAGACAGAAAGAAACACAGGGCTTCTCCAGCCCCGGCACAAGCAAGCTTCTACCGCCCAGAGAAGTGCATATTCGAAGTAGAAGAGGTGGTCATGGGCACACACGCACGTGGAAGGTGACAGCAAAGAACAAAGTGTCGCAGCCACGATAAGAATACACTTCCTGTAAGAGCTGCCTTTCAAAATAAAGGCTGCAGCCTGAGTTCGGAGCCGTGGGTTTCTTTCCTAGTCTAGCAGGCATCGCCACGGCCACCTCATCTCTGGTGATGTCACAACGGTGACGCAACCACCATTCGGCAGCTCGGAGCCGAGCAATAAACAGATGCTCTATGGAGCTTCTGTGTTCTTTGTTCTCACTTTTCTTTCGTTCCTCTCCTTTTGAAATCCTGCCAAATATGCCCCTCTCTCGTCTGTTCCTGCTTACTTCTTCTTACCAGTCTGCGACGAGACGCTCAAGTGTGTTTCTCCCTGTCTATTCTTGTTTCTAGAACTCTGTGCTCATGTTCTGTTTTTACTCCACCTGTCTATCACATGAACTTTAACGGATTGTTTAAATACATATACAGTTACGAGTCAAATGCATTTTCTCCTTACAAATGAATACAGCAGATTACCTACCATCTGACATTAAAAAAACACAGGTTCTTTTCCTTCTACTGACAGAGAGCTCCACACACCAAATCAAACTGCAGTATGCGATGGGAACCGGACAATTTGCAAAATCATCTGCAGACCAATACGCCTGGTGTGTTCTATAAGTAACAAAAACCAATACCTGCACCGACAACAAGGAGGAAGTAAATTCACTTACCACATGCAGAAGTCCTTCATATGAAAATGGAGACTGGAGTCAAGGAATAACTGTAAATAATACCATCTCCTGTGCATTGTTCCTTTATTCATTTCACGTCCCGTGCAGCACATCAGAGGGGCGCTATATATAGCTGAAAAAAATGAAATAAATGGGCTTTTACTGCTTATTTTTCTCTTGTTTATCGTGTACAAGCTTCGGCTTCAAGTGGTTTCCCACTCGCTTTCCAGCTTGATGGAAGTAAAGTGTGTAACGTCACTTATATGCTGTCAAGAAACACACTATAGCATATATGCAGATTAAAACTGTCTATACTACTGAATAGTAAGGTTTTCAGACACATGAATTGTAATAAATTAAAACAAGAAGCAATGCAGAGGTATTTGTCACTGCATCGAACAGAAATTATTATGCAGCTAAGCTCGATCATAAGAATGTAATAATTATTTAAATGAAATTTTGTGCGTGAAATAAAATAACATTTACGGCCCAAATGTTTTGTGGACCAAGGGCCTAGTTTGGATGATGGCTACTCAATCACAAACATGACGGACAACCCGTCTGCCTTATTACAGGTACCGTAGGATATAATGCACTTGTAATTCCCATCCGCCTTACTACAGGTGCCGTAGGATATAATGCACTTGTAATTCCCATACGCCTTACTACAGGTGCCGTAGGATATAATGCACTTGTAATTCCCGTCTGCCTTACTACAGGTGCCGTAGGATATAATGCACTTGTAATTCCCGTCTGCCTTATTACAGGTGCCGTAGGATATATTGCCCTTGTAATAGGGAGAAAGGATATCTGAAAGGTGTGTGAGGGAGTAGCCTGTCTGTCAAACTCTGACTCAGACCCTAGGTTACGGTTACAAGCACAAGGTGCTTTTGAGGGATACTCTGATTTGACGGTCGTCATAGCTTTAGTAAGTCACCAACTTCCACCAAACGTATGAGCACCATCAATTATGAGCATTTGTGTAGTTTTAACATATTTAAACATTGCTACAAAATTATGAGTTTTGGGGTTATTTTAATTTAGCTTAAGCATTTTAGAAAACTGTTAGGAAGAAAGGATTATGTAGAGCACTTTAAAGATGATGTTCTTTTGGAAATGTGCTGCAACAGTACAGTTTTTGTATCAGAAATGAAAGTCACTTGACGCTTCTGTTTTTTGATTTTTTTTTATAAACATGGATCGCTTTACACAAAGTCAAAAAAAACATTTCAAGTTGGAGAAAGTGGAACAAGTTTTGCATCAATCGATCCAATGATTTTTGCATTGGTTGTGAATAAAAATTCGAAGGAAAGTTATGAAATTCAACTTTTTAGAACCTCTCGCCACCATAAGTATTCTCCTTCTTGACGATTATGGGGGAATCATCCACATGGCAGCTTTGCAAATATCCAATAGAATAGCAGAGCATATAATCTTACGGCGGGCGCCATTGCTTCCTATCAGCCTTACATAAGACTGGTTATCACAAAAATGAAAGAAGAACGAGATCCAGCCGGAGAAGCCTTGATCTCTAAAGATGCCCCCAGAGGCTTGATCAAAAGAAAGAGCTTGTGATTGGGTATACCTGCAGTCTTTGCGATTCAAGAAGCTACAAAGCTCACTTGGATCAAAAGTGGGCCGCTATACTTCTGCTGCAGCTGAGAAACACTGAAAGAACGAGAGAAAATTAAATACTTTCTTAAGATGAAAATCCTTGCGCATGCCTAGGATGGACCTCAGATTTGTCTTCACAGTGAATCGTTTTGATGTCGCTACTGCCTGCATCCTGCGAACTCATGGGGCTGGTGTAATCACTATAAGGAAGGTCCTCTTTCGGGTGACAATCATAAGCTCAGATCTATGCGCTGTTTACCACTAATGCAGGTGTTCTGTGGCCATGTGAACTTTGTGCTGCATTGTCCTAAATGAGACTGCCTGCTCCTCCACACAAAGGTCTTAAGTCCTCGTTCCAAAACAAAAGACATGATAGTGGTAATGTTGCCATGATATTGACAGGATCCTTCAATGACAAGAATAAGCATCACCCTGAGCTTCAGTACACTTATGTGTAGAATCTTGTTATGTGTTTCCTGGTATGCTCGCCAGCTAACTAATAAAGCAGTGTTTCCTGTACCAATTGTTTTTCGGTCTTTAAAGTTTAGACCACAGAGTGAAACTGAAAGTTGCCTTCAGCTTGATCTGATCCTTCCAGTGGCCACTTGTTAATGTCTTTCAGCAACCAGCTGGTCTTGGCCTCATCAGCAGTGTGCAGTGAGGGGCTGAGGGAAGACATAGCATGATATCACTTCTAACAGTGACGTGTATGCTCACAATGAAGAAGCTGGCTGTTGGCCATTTCTGATCAACTCTGACAGTGGTTTAACTGGGTCCTCTGAAAGCACAGCTTCCAGCAGCACACTAATGACATATGCAACCGGGAAACAGACATTCTGGCTTAGGGCTAGGGAAGACTTTAACCGTTTATTGAAAGCATTCAAACTGCATGAGATTCAACGTAACTTTACGTTGCCTCGGAACAAGAAGAAGCAAGTCTTAACCGGTTATCTTGGACGGGATGTACATGATATCCCCATCTCCTGATGAATGCCGCAATGAGACCATGCCATTGTAAACTATCAGAGAGGGTGATCTGAGGACAAATGGTAGTGTTGTCTGTTTACTATGAATCAAACATACCTTCAATAATTCGTGCGAATGGGCAGGTGAAAATGCTTAAATTCTAGATCTATGACCCAACTAGAGAAGGGAGATAATCCTTCATCAAGGTAGGGTCAGATTAGGGGTTTGTAGCTCTTTTGTCAGCAGTGCAGGAGCAGACAAATGTCTTGTTGATAGGAAGAACCCTGAGGTACGGTTGTCAAGCCACTCGCGAAAAAGTCAACCATTTCATGCTTTTACTGTCTTTAAGTCTTTACCTCTTAGGGGAAGAGGTGTGGTGCAGCGGCCAGGGCGACTGACTCTGGAACCCGGGGGCTCACGGTTGAATCCCCGGTGCCGGCGGCAGATCAGCCCAGCACCATGTGATTCTGGGCAATAGCTCGCTTAATCTTCCAAACGGCCCCCACCACCGTGACACCCTCAGGTAATTGTTCGTGCTTTACAAATACTGGATATTTCTTACACAATCACAAACCAAGGAACAATGTTGTACCTTTTTCTGCATTTGGAGCAGTACCAAACAGAAATTACCAACAGTGACAGCCACACTTGACACCTTTGCATACTTTCAGATTTTATTATTACTAATAGCACAAAGTCATCGAGGGCGGAGAGCGAGCGGTGATAAATATGCAGTAAGATATAGTATCCACAAAAATATCATTACCGAAGGTAAGGAACTTTTATTTCTGAAGGATACTTCTTCCCACTGATTCCTCACCTTATGAGCGAGTCCCAAAGCAATATCCTTCAGAAGGTGGGTTGAGGAGTGCTAGTTAACCGAGTAAGTCATGCAACACATCAAAGAAAGCGTATCCATCATGGACAGCTTGAGCTACATGCTGGAGCTCCTCTAAGGAGAGCCGTAGAAGCAGTCATGGCTTTCAGAGAGCGAGCATGAATGCTCACCAGAGGATTCTTTCTTGGCCGAGGCAGAACTTAATGGAAAGGGTAAACCAAAGCAAGATCGTGAACTGCTGGACACGAGATATCCCAAACTGTAGAATATTGGAAAGAGAGGACTGAAAGGGGTTTAGGACATTTGACTCTCACCACTCTACAAACTAATTATATCAACTTACATAAATGGATTTTGTGGCAGGTTTTTAGAAGTCAAGATAACGTCACCCACATCTGTATGTAAACAGAAGGACTCTAACTGCAACTGGTCAATCTCCATGCATGCAGCCATAGTGTCTGGGGACTAGGTTAAAGTACCTGACAATCCTATTGCGAGTGCAAGTCCACCCAATGTAAGATGAAGAAAAAGGAGAGTGCTGCCGAGTTCCAACAGTCTGGGGCCGTCAGGATCACTAAAACCCCATTCTCATGTACTTTCTGAAGAACTCGGGACAGATGCAGCGTTGGCTGGAATGCAAATAGCACTACCAAAGGGGATGATGGATGGAGGGTTTGAGCAAATCAAACACTCATCCGCAGTCAACTGATCTGGGTTTAATCCATCACCATTCTTTAGTTCACTCCACCACCCCAGATCAGACGTGGCCAAATGCATATTAGTCTGACCCTGTGCCTCATGGGAACAGTCCAGCCCAAACTGCCAAGTCATGTCTTCCCTGGACCGGAAACAAGCATCTTGGGATCGGTTTCAGGTTCATAACCCTCATCAGCCAGGCTATCTTGAATCCAGTGGCAAAGTCAGCAAGGGATCCACCTCTGGGCATACCCTGCCAACTTAGGGCGAACAAAACGATATCAAAGGGGATGATGGACGGAGCGTTTGAGCAAATCAAACACTCACCCCCAGTCAACTGATCTGGGTTTAATCCATCATCATTCTTTAGCTCACTCCACAATCCCAGTTCAGACATGGCCATATGCAAATCAGTCTGACCCTGAGCCTGGCTGATGAGGGTTATGAACCTGAAACCAGTCCCAGGATGCTTGTTTCCGGTCCAGGGAAGACACGGCTTGGCAGTTCGGGCTGGACTGTTCCCATGAGTCACAGGGTCAGACTGATTTGCATATGGCCATTTCTGAACTGGGGTGGTGGAGGGGGAACATCCTTTTCAACGAAACTCTAACAACGCGGTACCATCACAACGCAGGTTTTAGAACGAAAGTCGTTACAACGACTTTCACAGGAGGGCGCTCTAGGATTGGGAATAGTTTAATTTACTATTCAACACCATCCCTACTATCCACGGGGACTGGAGTTGGAATAGTAAATTAAACTATTCACTATCCAGCACCCCCCAACGCAAGTCGTTGTAACGACTTGCATTGAAAAACCTGCGTTGTAAAGGTACGCGTGGTAATACCACCCGTTGTACCGTCATACATCCGTGGTGGATGGGGCCAAAGAATGCTTATGGATTAAACCCAGATCAGTTGACTGGGGGTGAGTGTTTGATTTGCTCAAACGATCCATCCATCATCCCCTTTGGTATCACTTTGTTCGCCCTAAGTTGGCAGGGTATGCCTAGACGTGGGTCCCTTGCTCACTTTGCCACTGGATTCAAGATAGCCTGGCTGATGAGGGTTATGAACCCGAAACCGGTCCCAGGATGCTTGTTTCCGGTCCAGGGAAGACATGGCTTGGCAGTTCAGGCTGGACTGTTCCCATGAGGCACAGGGTCAGATTGATTTGCATACGGATTGTCTGAACTGGGGTGGTGGAGTGAGCTAAAGAATGGTGATGGATTAAACCCAGATCAGTTGACTGGGGGTGAGTGTTTGATTTGCTCAAACGTTCCATCCATCATCCCCTATGGTATCGCTTTGTTCGCCCTAAGTCGGCAGGGTATGCCCAGACGTGGGTCCCTTGCTCGCTTTGCCACTGGATTCAAGATAGCCTGGCTGATGAGGGTTATGAACCTGAAACCGGTCCCAGGATGCTTGTTTCCGGTCCAGGGAAGACATGGCTTGGCAGTTCAGGCTGGACTGTTCCCATGACGCACAGGGTCAGACTGATTTGCATTTGGCCATGTTTGAACTGGGGCGGTGGAGGGTGCTAAAGAATGGTGATGGATTAAACCCAGATTAGTTGACTGGGGGTGAGTGTTTGATTTGCTCAAAAGGTCCGTCCATCATCCCCTTTGGTATCGGAATACAAATAGCAGGGGCTGCAACCAAACTTGAAGTCATTCCCCAGGGAACCATTCAGAGCGTGGCGTCGTGCACATAAATGAGCACACCTTTATTCAGGGCCAGTGAGAAAAGATCCATTCTTGGATCCCACAAACTGGAGAAGATCTCCTCTGTCACTTTTGGATGAGGCACCCGCTTGTGGTCCTCTAAGGAAAGATGGCTGAGTGTATTCACCCTCATGTTGAGGATGCCCGAAAGGTGGGCTGCAACTGGGAAGATACAATGGCTATACCGTAATCCAACACACATAAAAGACTCCACTATGCCCTCTCTGCTAATATAAGGGATGGTGGTCGTGTTGTTTGAAATAACTTGAGTGGTGCTTTCTGAGATGGAAGGGAGGAAAGTCTTCAGACCAAAGCTGACAGCCTGTACCTCCAGTACATTTATTTGTAGGAACTGTTCAGAGACAGACTTTGCACCCATGATCTGTCTAAGACAGAAGGGGTGATCCACCAAAAGATTGGAGGGGCATATCCAACAGTGCATACCTGGAAGAATAGATTTAAAAGCCTGAACCTGCTCTACCAGAGGACCTTGACGCTGGAGCCATTGCTTTCTGAAGCACCACAGAAGGGCTCTCATTCCCCATCCAGTGTGTGGCACACGCAGAATATTTGAGGTATGCAGGGTCTTACAGTCATAGGACATCCAGAATTGAGAATGGTGTTTGACCCAGAAACATCTAAATCAGATCCGAAATATCTGCAATCCTACGAGAAGGCAGAAAAGCCTTCGTACTGGTGGTGTCTAGTATTGCACCCATGAAGGCCAATTTCTGCATGGGGACAAGCTGAGACTTCTGGGCAGCAATCTTAATCCAAAGTCGTGTAGACGGGTCATGGTGTACTGAAGATGCTCTGTGACCAGCACAGTCAACTCTACCTTCACTACTTGGTAATCCAAGTACATAAAATGCAGGCAAGAACCCCAATCTCCTTAGAGAAGCCAACAGCACTTTGGACCACATGGTAGAACCAGACACTGATAGTGGACTGGTGATACCCTGTGGTGACCCACAGGTAGACCCTGAGAGTGAGGAGAATTGGCAGATGAAAATAGGCACCCTGGACAATCCTCAAATTGAGGGCTAACAGAACCTGGCTCTAGAACACATTTTAACCCTGATTTCCTGAATGAACAGATTCAAAGGCTAAGGTCCAGGGTGGGTCTTATACCTCCGTCCATACTGGGGAGCAATAAGTGTAGGGAATAAAACCATGTGACCCTTTTATTTAAGGGCATCATCTCTGTGGGCTCTTTTTTCATCAGGGCAAGAACCTCTCCATCCAAAAACAAGGCCTGTGGTGCAGAACATGTCCTGATGGAAGCTGGGATGTCTGAAGTGTAAGACAGGAAGGTAACAGCATATCCCTTGCAAATAAGCTGGGTCATTTATTTATCGATCCTATGTGACTGTTTCCCAATTGGTGGAGAAATGCGAGAACCCTCCAACAGAATCTCATGGGATACAAGAGGGGTATACTATGGATGTTGAGGCCGCAAATCCAACAGAAGATAGTGGGAATGGAGCTGCTGCTGTTGCTTATGTTGGTATCCCTTAGACGCACCTCTGCCACAAAAGGTTTTTTCACATGTTTGTGAAGACAGGTGACAGTCATTTTACACAGCACTCTAAAATGATAAGTATAGTAGACAAAAATGCATGTGGCATTAGCAATGTGAAGACCTATGCTGCCAAAGACGAATATTTTTGGCAGTCAATTCTTTTAGACTCTCAGCCAGAGGGACAGTAGTAAATTAATAGCGTTAAGACTCACTTTAGTGGAAGACTCTTGAAAAACCAGATTCTGACAAAAACTTTGGGTCATAATGTACCAGCCTGTGATGTCATGAATGTATCTGATGGGCCACAGAAGGGTTTCTCCCAGGTAGCCAAAACCAGCTACTTATTCCAAAAGTAGCTCTTTTAACTTTAGTAGTGCTTCTGAGACTGCAGAAGAAGGCATAATAAAGTGACTCAATCTATGCTCCTCTGGGAAGCGGGAAGACTCGGTACACTAATCAAATGCCTGGGATTTGACAAATGGGACATGATAGGTATCTCGAGAGTTGGAGACCTATGGTCAAAAGGAGCAGTAATACAGTTTGCAGATCTACAAGAAGACTTTGACTGGGCAGTCACAAAAACCTATAATTATCTACAAATAAAGCAAGCTCTAATCGCGGCCATCCCACTGGGTACCAACCTCCCAGAGACGTCACTACTGGAGGACAGACTTTGGACTGACTACATGGACCGTAGGGCAATAGCCATGACACATGAAAAATTACTCAATAACTTGCCTGACCCTGTCCTGCGGCTCCGTGAGCGCTGGCAGGAAGATATAATGGAAATAGGAGCTGAGGAAGAAGCGTTGTCCTCCCCAGAGAAGTGGCATATTTTCCAGATTAATGCTAATCCAACTCCAGGTAGGACACCGGTCCTACCTTTTTTGTAGTACCATGACAAAAATGAGAAGTAAAGACGATCCTACATGTAGAAGGCTTTGTGAACAAGAGGTTACATTTTAACACATATTATGGAATTGTCTAGTCAATCAATGATATTGGAAGTCTATAACGACTCTTTAGCGAATCGTGTGTGGCAAAGACCTTCAGTCTACGCCTATAATGTGTCTTCTTACTATATGGGAACAGAGAGACCGGAGCAGCAAGGAACAAATTTAGGTGGCCCTGGGGTTTCCGATGGCGAAACAAAATATTGCATGAAAATGGGGGGCAAATGAGCCACCAACGCTTGAGGAATGGGAACGAGACAAGGACTGGTCGTGAAAAGTACCGGTAGTGGAAAGGACCATTTATGAAGGCAGAGGTTGACCCAAGAAGTAGGACAAGATATGGGGTAAGTCGTATGCACACAGGGGTCATATATGTGCCCCCGCCATTCAGAAAAGCAGAACGACTTCTGGAAGAACTGCTAGGGAGGGAAATGCCACGGGCTCGTAATGGTGTACTTGCTGGTCTGACCTACGATTTATAATGCAAACTGTATTTTGTAATGCCATGTCAACTGCTGTCGCGACTTGTCAAAATGTATAATCAAGGAAACATTAATAATATAAAGAAGAGACGTGGGACCCAAAGTTGTTAGTGAAGTATATTTAAATTGGTAATCGTTTTTTTTTCAAACAAACAGTATTGAAAAAGTGTCCCTAATGTAATGTGCAAAAACGTACAAAAAAAAGTGCAAGCGGTGCAAAATGTTTTACACAGAAATAAGAGAAGGAACAACAATAATAAATAATAGTACAAGCAATGCTGCTAAATACATCATAATTCATCAAGATTCCACTGATTTAAATATATAATAATCCAATTATTTTCCAGTCAATATGTCAACGGTGTTTCTATCTTACATGATTCAAGAGGTGATCAGGACGAGATAGTAAGGGATCATCAAAAAGAGGAAAGGTAGCTGCATAGAAAGAATAATAAGAATCCTGTGTGAAGTATCACAAATTAAGAATAATTTAAGAAACGTAAGTAAAGGTAAAAAAAATGTAAGCCTGCAGAGTCAGCAGTTGGAAATCTATAAGAAAGAGCACACATTAGGCCATTTGTCAAAAAAGCTTCAAACTAGAAAAAAATAAATGTAAGGTGCCACCTGTGAGAAAAGTATGTGCTCAAGCTAAAAATAAAACCATATAATTGGTAGGGGCTCACTGATAGTCCATTTGTAAATAATACAAATTGAAAGTAGAAACAAAAGTTTCATATTAGCCCATAAAGACAGCAACATTACCTGATGGTCGAGGTAAAGGTCATCTAGTGTCGCCACAGGGATTACCTGTATCGAGTGAATCCAAATTCGAAAGGACCGCTGCACCTGAAAGCATCGGCATTTGTGTCAGCAGGTAAGGAGCCGACGTTCTGGGTTAAAAGGAAGCATGCGTGCCGGGGACATGCACGCAGAGGCGTGCGGCATACGTTAAGCACTAAACTGAACTAGTGTGCGCCAGCTCTACTACGGAGGACTTCATCTGGAAGAGTCAAAAAGCAAGTTGGACCGCACTAATGTCGTGTGCAATATGTCAAACCTTAGACAGTACTGGTGTGCGGCAGGCATCACACGGAGGACTCTATATTGAGGAGTCAAAGGCAAATTAGAATTCTTTCATTATAAAAACAAACTGGCAAACGTGAGTAGTACAAAGGAACTAGAACGCTCAATTGGAGTAAAAAATGCAATTAAGGACTTCTATCAATGTAATAAAGTTCATACATTGGGCTGAGATATTACTCAAAATAGAGCAAATTTATGGAAAAATGATTTTAAATAGGGTGGCACCTGAGGTCCAAATTAGCACCAAAAAATGGAAACCATAACAATCAAATTGGTCATTCTAGAAAAACAAGTAGAAAAACTGAATAAGGCAACCAATTTTCAAGTGATAACAAAACTTACGTTGATAACTAAATACAAGATATTTATGTGTAGGGTGGCACCTAAGCCCAAAAATAACAAATTAGAAGAGAATGAAAGAAGATTCTAATAATTGAGTTGGAACATGTAGAGAAACGTTGGAAAAATAATGATCAACTGGACAAGAAATGTTGAAAGGAATGACTACAGTTCTGATTACCATTAAAACAGGTCTTTCCTCCTAAATTAATAATTGATTAGGGGACTTACAATCTATAAGAATTACTACAATTAAAAGGCACAACAAAAATTCAAATGTTAAAAGAAAAATGTAAGTACGTGTCTATAATTGATGTTGTAATTACAGGGTACGATATATCACATTGACAATAAACAGAAATCAGGTTATTCCATTCATCCAGGGAATTTAAAACATTATCGACAGTATCACATATAGAAATCCAGAGCCACTCATCACATCAAAACCTTTTATAAGTCCCCTCCCCGTGCTGGAAGTAGGGGTTGTTCAATGATTTGCTACATGAGGTCAGTTTCTGTATGACTGTGTGAGATGAAATGGGCAACCAAAGGTGTTTTGTCACTTCTGCAGTGAATGCAACTTTTGTGTTACATGATAAATGTTTTGATCATTTTTGATGATTGGCCAATACATAGGAGGCCACAGGGGCACCAAAATGGCATTTAAAACATTGCTCGATCTACAATTGGTGAACTGTTTGTTGTAAATGATGGAGAATACTGTTATGTTTGAATATCTTTGTATTAAAGGTGTGGGAACAGACTGAACAGTTCTGACATTTATATTGTCCTGTGATCTGTGATAAACCAAAAATGAAAGTGGTAGTTTGATTATTAGAATTCTCAATGGGAGTCCAAGTATTGGTTTTGTAAAAACGCAAAGATATCCTCCCAATAAGAAGTTATTTTAGAGCAATGAGCAATTATGTGGGACCAGTTGGCGGGAGTATAATGCAAGCACCTAAAACAAGTAGATGAGCTATTAGGATACATTTTAGCTACCATTGCCGGAGTGAAATACAAAAGCCATTTACTTAGGGAAAGCATTCTGCGCCAATTAGCACCTCGTAGTACAGAAAAGTTCAACCTATTAATATTCTGCCAAATAGTGGGGGATAGCACTACATTTTCCTGCCCTTGCCATTTATTAATTGCTTTAAAGCTTAAGGAGAGGAGTTGGCCTAACGGCTAAGGCGCTCGACCTCGGACCTGGGGATCTGGGTTCGAGTCTCGGTAACGACGCCAAAACCTCCTGTGATTCTGGGCAAATCACTTAATCTCCCCGTGCCTAAACATGAAAGTGTGTGTCCTCATGTAAAATGTAACTTGTGCTATGTAAAGCGCTCTGATACCTGATACGGTTCGGGTCTAGTTCGCGCTATATAAAACTCTACAAAAAAAAGTCTGGGGCCCTGTTTAATGTTAGACAACGTTTCCACTCCCCGGGTTTCTTCTCCTGTGGATGCACGAAAACTTCCTTAAATAGCTGGGTTGCGGACAAAAGGAATATAGGATCTAATTGACGCAGAACACCATAAGTCAGATCATATGAACCGAGCAATAGAAAGTTTCCTCGAACACGAAGTGCCATGTCTGACAAAGTAATCCAAACCCCGTCTTTAATATAATCTTGAAGCCTAGTTAACCCTAACCTATGCCAATTTTCTAATAGCTCAGAACTAATGACAGCTCCTAAAAAAGAAAATACGCTGGTTAAAGAGGAAGCTAGATTGAGAAAGGGGAGAGAATATCTTTTGAGCATCACAGAACGCCTCTTGAAAAACCAATTTAAGACCTTATAACGAACCAATTTGAGCGATTTGAATATTTGAAGAGGAGAGGTAGTCTGGGTCTCGCGACTAATTAGATCAAAAAAGAAATTTATAAATAGTTTCTGATTAGGGTCTTTAAATCTATTTAGGAATTGAACAAAATATGCATTGTAGTAGTCTTTGAGATTTGACAGAGCAAGGCCTCCTTGCTCCTTATCCTCGTATAAAATATTTAAAGCTATGCGAGGTGTCTTTCTGGCCCAAATAAAAGATGAAAACAAGGACTCTGCTTTGGCAAAAAAAGATCCAAGTATAAAACAAGAAAGAGTAGAGAACAAAAAATTAAAGAGGGAGAAGCAACATTTTAATTAATGCAACCCGGCCTAGAATAGATAATGGCAGAGGGTTCCATCTTTCCAGCATTAGACGTATTTTCTGAAGAAGTGGGAGAAAATTTAAAGTATAGAGATCTGCAACAGAAGAAGAAAAGAGAACCCCCAGATATCTTTTTGGTCTATTGTTAATACAGGAACTTAAATCAGGATGCAGCACAGGATCAATACCGCCACAAACCAAGATTTCGGTTTTCTTTTTGTTGATCTGATAGCCACCGAGAGCCTCGAATTCTTCAAATGTTTGCAGAACGTGAATTTGACATTGTATTTCAGGCTTAATTAGCAACATTATATCGTCTGCATAAAGTTTGATTTTAGGCATCGAAATAATGGGGGGGAGAATATTGGATGACTTCCTAATTGCAGTCGCTAAGGGTTCACTGAAGAAAGCAAATAAAACGGGAGAAAGCAGACACCCTTGCCTGGTACCACGTTTGACGGACACTGAGCCCACAGACTTTGCATTAATAATAATGTTAGCTTGGGCTCCTGAGTAAAGGTTCTGAATTAGATTTATAATTGCCGCTGGGATCCAAAAGTGCTCTAAAATAATAAAAAGTGTCTCCCAAACCACCAAATCAAAAGCTTTTTCAGCATCAAACAGCAAAACTAAGGCAGGTACCCCTCATGTTTCAAAGAAATCTAAGGCCTCAATTAAAAAATGCGTGTTGAACATCAGTTGTCAACCAGCAATGAAGCTATTTTGGTCTGCGTGGATCAAATCTGGAGAGAGGGAATTAAAACGCATAGATAATAATTTTGTAGTAATTTTATAATCCGTATTTAATAACGTAATAGGTCTGTATGAATTCGGCTCGTTGGGAGGTTTGTTCTTTTTTAAAAAGCTAACTACGGTGCCTTCCTGAAACGAATCAGGGACTGAGCCACCGTCCAACATAAAGTTTAGTAGCTTCAATAATAGATCGGAGAAAGAACTAAAACAAAACCTTAAAAAACTCTGCGGGGAGCCCATCAGGCCCAGAAGCCTTCCCCATTGGAAGGTCTTGCACCACCTGCTCTACTTCCTCCCTAGTAAATGAATTAACCATTGTGGATTGTTCAATTGGGGATAAAACAGGAAGAGAGATGTTTTCTAAGTATTTTAGTAATTTTTGACGATCAATACTTGATTGAGTATTATAATTCTTATTATAGTGGTCTACCATTATATCTCAAATTTCTTCCGGAACAGATGTATCTATGAGAGTGTCCGGGGATTGTAGCGAGTGAATCAGATTTGAGGCGGCTTGCTCTCTGGCCTGCCACGCCAGAAGTTTGCCAGTAAAGTTGCTTTCCTCATAGATTTTTTGAGAGTTCCTAAAGAAAATCTCTTCACTCTGAATATAGAAATTTTGACAGAGCTCCCTTTTAGCCTCATTTAATTGTTCCTGGACAATACTAGCCGAATTTTGTTGCCTAAGAACAGTCAAAGCCTGAATTTTTTGCTGCAGTAATTGACTTTTATTCCTGGCGGCCAAAAGATCTGCTGCATCTCTCCCAATCACTAGCCCCCTAATGTATGCCTTCAAAGAGTCCCACACATAGTTAAGAGGGGCTGTTCCCATATTACGTTCAATAAAATCCGAAATCTCAAGTTTGATGCCAGCTACCCATGTTTCGTCGCTCAGATATTTTTTTATTGAAGACCCAAAGTTTTGGAGCTCTGACCTTATCTGCTATTGCCAATTCAATAATTACCATTGCATGATCAGAAAAACCATTATGGAGCATCTTCTGATCGGAGAACTCAATTTGTCGCGAGACAAGAAAAAAATCGATTTGAGAGGAGTATTTAAATCTGCCGGACCAGCAAGTATATTCTTTTTTGGATGGGTTTTGAATACGCCAACCAATATAAAATTATGATCTCTGTGAATGTTAAGTTAATTCTGCTTGGTTTTGACTCAGAGCTTATGTTACCCGAGCAGCTAGTTAAATTGATGTACATAGCAATGGCAGTTGCTAGATCGTTGCTACTTCAGAATTGGCATTCACAATACTGCCCCAATGCACAAGAATGGTTTCATAAAATGGAAAGGGTCAGAAAATGCGAACAAATTTATGCTCAACGAATCGGGGCGGTTAGGAAATTCGAAAAAATATGGGGTTCGTACTTTGATTAAATGCATTGTAGGTGTCTTTAGAATGTATTATTATTGATGTATGGTTTTCTTTTTCATCGTATCTCTCTTTGTACATGTTATTATATTTACTTTCCATGCTTTGGTCCACCTTAGACTTCAATAAAAAAATCTTTAAAAAAAAAAATGGGAGTCCAAGTAAGAGGATGGACTGAATGATCTTTCAAGTTGTGTCCCCTTTTATAGGAAAAAAGAGGGGGAGGGGGCCAGAAAAGGATTCATCAAAACGGCATCCTGACCAATTTTTTCTACTGAGCTTACTGATTTTATTGCTGGATGGACAAAAGTTTGAGACAAATGAAATGCGGTTGTTGGCTTTTCTCTGTTTGAAGGTAAGACAGACATCTAGCGGGCAGTGCCAGGCCCTTTTTAAAGATCGAGTCATCAGCATTCATTTGGAAAATTATCAGGTACTGCGAAAGGGAAGTTATTGGTAGATGGTGAAGACCAAGCAGGAAAACAGTGACCCCTGGGGTTTGCTACGTGATACCAAAGGAGATGATTCTACTGTGCACCTTCCAGAAACACTGACCTAGATTTTAAGCCTTTGCACTGCATTATAGACAGCAGAGAATCCAAGAAGTATTAACAGCATTTAGTTTTTGTCTTCATCCAAGGAGAAGAAGAGAGGTTCTATACCGTTAGCGAACACAGATTTTAAGCCCCTGGTAGGTCTGAATCTTGTATGGCCTTCATGGAAGTAGCAGTTTTTTCACTATACTCTTAGAGTTATTTAGCTGTGTATATGAAATTAAACGAAAATAAAATTTATAGAGCGCACAACTACCTGGGTGTATCTAGGCGCCAGCCCCAAAAAAGGGGGAAATACTCAATGGATAATCAACAGAGGCAAAAAGTGATTTCTTAATGATTATAAAGCCAGGTTTTTATAATAATTCATATTTGTGACGTGCAAACATATCACCTTTTAAGGTTTCAAGACGCTGGGGGCCGTTGAGGAGATTAATTGAGCTACTGCCCAGAGTCACATGGTGCTGAGTGTGCTGCCGCCGGCGCCGGGGATCGAACGGTGAGCCCTGCGCTCCCAATTCGGCTGGTCTGGCCGCTGCACTACACCTCTCCCTAGAGAATGCAAGAAGGTCAGATTTCTCCTTAAGCTCATGGGGCAGAGAGTTCCATAACCTGGCAGTGCAGGTCACATATATTCTGCCACCCCATTTCGATCTTTTGAATTTAGGAACCATCAAGTTTACCCTGGAGGATGACCGAAGAAGTCTGGTAGGAATGTAGCACTAGAAGAGTTGTGGCAAATCCGCAGAATCAATATTGTTTAAAGATTTAAAAGCAATACAAAGAGCTTTCAAATTAATACGGTTTCTAATGGGAAGCAAATGCAGCTGGGTCACAGCTTGTGAGATGGACTTACATGTTGGTATGCCCAGAAGCAAGAAGACAGTCGCATTTTAAAGCATCTGTAGCTTATTCAGGATTCTTTTACTGGACGTTGGTGAACAGCACATTGCAGTAGACCAACTTAGAACAGATAAGAGCAGTGACTACAGTTTTCTGCAAAGCCTGTTGAACATAATGGAGGACCTTCCTAAGAAGTTTTAACAAGAGGAAGCAAGATGATGAGAAGTGATTGATATGACCTTCAGAAGACAACTTACTGTTGAACATAACCCCATGGTTTTTCACCTTTGTGCTTGGGGTTGGAAGACTTCCGAGTTCTTGAGGCTTCTAATTTGGGGACCAGAAGGATGAGCCGCTTGCTCTCGTCCCGTAAGAAAAGATTTTAAGAGGAAAAGAGCTCTGTCCCTAATGTCTATGGAGGTAAGACAATCAATAAGCAGGTAGAGGTTGCCCTTGTGAAATGCAGCCGAAAGATCTAATAAGATTATGGCTGCATTTCTGCCAGCATCCAGTTTTCTTCAGTGGCAGTGATCATGGCCAGTTCCGTACTATGATGACTTCTAAAGACAAAACTGCGTTGGATCTAACAGGTGGTTATCATTAATGAAGGAAATCAGTTCCAGTAAAATAGATGCTTTTATCTACTCTTTAGAAAAATAACCAGTGCTTAATAGGAAAGTTGAAAATGCCAATGAGATGTGTTGGCGTGATCTCAGGTACCAAATGCAAGATCCTTGGGGAGAATGGGACCCAGGGGGAGCCTGATTTCACCTGATTTAATAGATCTCGAGGTTGATCTAAGGTTAGGGGAAAAAAGGTGGAAAAGGTACTAGATTTGTCTCTTTGAGAAAAGCCTATTAAGGTATTAGGATAGATATCGGTTTGGGCATCAAAGAGAGCTGCATCATTTCCAAAGTTAACCAACAGTTCTCTTGATATTAAAAGGGCGGCAGGCATGGCTAGTCATCAGCCCGAGGGGGCCATTTGTAGCCAAAATGGTTTCATAGACCACCTTGACTTTGTATTGGAAGAAAGAAGCCACAGTGTTACAAAACTGTTGAATGGTCATGTTATTTCTTGCTTCTAGGAGTTTCTACAGTTCTTTCACTGTTGCATAGAAATCTTTCGAAGAATTTTTGATGGTCTTCAATTATCACAGCAAAGTTGCTGCCGTTTTCTGTGTGGATCATCTCTTCATAGATTTGATTGAAGATTTTTAGATTTCTTTTTCCTTAGAGTTATAAATCAGTCTCAATTTTCTTTCAAGACTGTGGCACTTCTGTTTTTGGTTTTTAAGATTTTCTGAGAACCAGGGTTCCGAGGGATTGGTTTTGCGACTATGATAGTCTTTAAATGGAGCCAGTTGGTTAAGAGAGGAATCTAGCCAGTAATGGTAGTTGCTAGTGGCTAGATCAAGATCTTCTGAGATACCAGGTTCAGTGTGAGCAAGAGCAGAGTTAAACATGTCAGCGCTGAGCTTTTGTCATGGGCGCTGAATTGTGTTAGAGTGAGGTTGGTTGGTATTTAAGTCATAGGTCATCCCTTTAATCTCAAACATAACTGCCAGATGATCTGACCAACCTACAGGACCTCCATTGAAGGTGGGGAGTATCTAATACGATTTCATCTACAAGGTGGCCTGTTACATGGGTAGGACCATTCACCAGTTAAACTAAGCCTACACTGGCCATTCGATCAACAAGATGCACATTGTCATTGTTAAGGGGATTTTCCAGATGGAAGGTAAAGTCCCTAAGAATTGTAAGGTCTGAGGAGTTAGCCTTAATTTCCAGTAAATTACCAGTGTTATTTAAAAATGTGGCTCTAGGGCCCAGAGGACGGATTAGTAGAAGCCCATCAAAAGAATGATGATTGTTAACTTGAATAATAGGAAGTGCTTTAAAAGCGGTTTAAAATGCTCCCAGCAAAGGATGATGAGGCAGTCAGCCTTTCTTCCCTCCTGGTCCAGCCTGAAAATACCAAAATCTGCTGGAAATGCGGAAATTAGGTCAGGGTCTGAAGTGGTGACAGCTCAGTTTTCAGTGATGAAAGTCAGGTCGAGAGAATGTGCAACCATGTAATCAGTGACCATGAACAAGCAGAGATCTAGCATTAAAAGGAGTGCCACGCGCCTAGTGCTGTGCTTGCTTTCTGCCTTATTTGAGGATCTAAAATTGCCTGCCATTGTAGCCATGTCCAGAGGAGCAGGATCTCACCTCCTGGCACAGGGTCTATGACCCCACTCACTCTGCTTCTTACAGTACACATTGTGGTGGTGTTTTTAACGCCAGAACCAACCTCCATTTAAACAGATGGCAGGAAGGGTTTCAATGCCACATTTATTTATTTTTTATTTATTTATAAAGTTTTATAAAGTGCGAACATGATCCAAGCAGGTATCGGAGCACTTAAAATAAGGACTAGGATAACAGAGAGGAAGACCGGTGGGTAAAACAAATCAGTTGTATGAGCGGTATCAGTACACCACATAAATACAATAAATACAGTAAATGAGCAGACGTGTGAGAAGGGGGCCTCAGCGCATTATTTTCAGGGGGAGTATGTACATTACAATTTTAGAACGTATGCATAAGAAAAGTTTTGACTTCTTTTTTGAAAGAGGACGTTGAGTGATAGAGTCTGAGTTCCAGATTTCCCTGGCAATACTGAAGAAGGCTCGGTTATAGGTTTTGTTTCTTTGCAATTTTTGTGGTTTCAGCACTAATGTGCCAGAGCTCCTCAAAGATCTGCAACCACCTGAGATTTACAGTTTCTGGGCGAGGTACAGAGGAGTGTTAAGGTGAAGGGCTTTGTGAGCTATGCTAGCAATTTTAAGATGAATCTTAGCCACAAAAGGAAGCCAGTTTAGAGATTTTAAATCCAGCATGATGTGGTTATTTCTTTTGGATCCTATGATGAGCCTAGCCGCTGAGTTCAGTGAGGCCCTCAGGGGTGCCAACTTGCAGCTCAGAAGGCCACAGAGAGGTGAGCTCCCATACTCCAATCTGGAGATGACTAGTGCTTGAACAGCAGACTTGAGGTCTTCCGGAGGAAGGAAGGGTTTTAACTTAGTTAGTATGCTCATTTGGAAGTTCGCTCTTTGGTGGCAGCGTTGATGTGCTCCTGCATGCTCAGGGCCTTCTCAAGTATTATTCTGAGAGATTTGGTAGAGTCACTGATGTGTGGAACACAGTTGAGAGCCGTAAGCTGCTTCATATATTCAATGATAATAGGGGCCTGATTGGGAGGAGAAATAAGGAGGAATTCTGTTTTGATGGAGTTTAGCTTGAGATGTTTTGCAGTCAATCAGTGTTTTTGTTTTGAGAAGGGTCGAAATGAGTGAATTGATGTCTTTGGGGGAGGAGATTTTCAAGTAAAATTGGGTATCGTCAGCGTACATGTGATACAGTATACTGGATGATTTGAGCATTTGCGTTAAGGGCACCATGAACAGTTAAAAAGAGTGTGGGTGATAGTGAGGACCCTTGTGGGACCCCTAGAGTGATCAGAGTAGAGTTGGAGGAGGAGTAATGGACTTTAATTCTTTGCGATCTGTTATGAAGAAATGAGGCAAACCAGTTTAGAACTGATCCTGAGAGACCCATCCTGCGTTCCAGTATATCCAGGAGGTTGTCATGTTTGACTTATCAAAAACCAACGAGAGGTCAAGGAGGATCAGAAGGTAGGCTTCGTTCCGATCCAGCCTTTTTAGAGCATCATCCATTATGTGGGTAATGGCCGTTTCAGTGCTGTGACCCTGGCGAAAGCCCGATTGGAATTGGTCAAGAAGCTGGAATTGATTATTGTGGCTACAAAATTGGACATGGACACATTTCTCTAGCAGCTTCAATGAAGAGTAGGAATGTGAGTGATTGGGCGGAAGTTATTAAGGTCTTCTTGCTCAGCAGAGGGCACATGATGGCTCACAGCTCCAGCAGGTTGAAATGGAGCTGTGCCTCTGCCGAAGACCAAATGCCCCTAATCTCCACCTTTCCGAAATGGCCTCCACATCCCAGAATGATGCATCTGTTACCTCTGAGTGGAGTATGTAGAGGGGTCTGCCACTGTTCCAATCGCAGTGCAGTAGCCACCACTACACATCCTTCAGTCTCCTCCGAAGTCTTGATTGGAGAGGTACCCCTGGCGCAGTTCCACAGAGCCCTCATATGCCATCTGGCATGCTTGACTAACATGATGCAGGAGGCCATCAGTGCCAGCATCCTCAGAGTCCTCCTCACTGTAATTCAGGATTTAGGATAAAACATTTGGATCATAGCTCGAATGTCCTGGACTCTTCGCTCCTGGGGGTAGGTGCGAAACTGCACCCTGTCCAGAATGGGTGAGATAAAATGGAGCATCTGCAAAGGAGTCAGGTGTGACCTCTGCACATTAACAGTAAACCCCAACAATGTCAGGAGGTTTGCCCGAGACTGCAGGTCACTGCCTGGGATGAGTCTGCCTTCAGCAGCAGTCGTCACATTTGGGTAGTTGAAGATGAGCTGCAACCATCAGTTTTGTGAACACCCAAAGGCAGTGGAGAGGTCAAAATGAAGCACTGCAAACCTAAAATGCTCCTAGCCCATGGTGAACCCCAAATATTGCCTATGGGCTTGCAGGACATGGATATGCAAATAAGCGCCCTACAGGTCAAAAGTTATCATCCAGTCTCTAGGGACCAGGGCAGACAAGATCTGGACCAGCATGAGCAGCTTTCAGTTGTCATGGTGACAGGTTATACAGAGATACTTTCTGTCTGAGGAAACAGTATTCATCAGAACTAATATTAACAAAGCTGTATACTTTGGGCCAGATGTATCAAGCGTTTTTTTTGTCGCAAACGCTGCGAATCGCAAAATAGCAGCGTTTGCGACAAAAAAAACAGGAAATGCGATGTATGAAAAAAATCACATCGCAAAATTAAGGAATCGCAAAATTTGCGATTCCTTAATTTTGCGCTACCATTTAAGGAATCGCAAAAAACAATTCCTTAAATGGTATGTAAGAAACAAGAAAGTTTTGTGATTTCACACTAAGAAATCGCAAATTACCACCAACTTGTAGTTGGTGGTAATTTGCAAATTCTTTTACAAATGCACTTTTTGCAATTTGTAAAGGTGGCAGGGCATGTATGTACGCCATATGCGCAAACATGTCCATGTTAGGGGTGCAGTACGGTGTCCTTAAGACACCCTTGCACCCTTGAAATTATTCTCAATTTGCGGTTAGCAAATTGCGAATCGCAAATTGAGAATAATTTCACATTCATTCCTATGGGCCTCCTGGCCCATAGAAATTAATGGGAAATTATTCCTTAATTGCGATTAGCAATTTGCTAATCGCAATTAAGGAATTTTAAGAAATCGCTAAAAAATAGCGTATTTCTACATACATACGATTTTGCAATTCTCAAATATCGATTCCTTAAAAATCGCTATTTGGGAATCGCAAAAGGGTCTCTTGATACATCTGGCCCTTTTTCTTTAAAAAAAAAAATGTTCTCAGATTCAGCACTTTTAGAAGTAGCCCCTGTTTCTGAAGAAGGGGATGCACAAACTAGACAAACTCAGGAAGACAGAGAAGCAAATCTGCCATGGCCAGAATGGAGCTTTGAGGATTATTCACAGTTTGTGTGAGTTTTGGACATCTAGAGAGTTAGGCAAATAGTATGGAAAGTAGAAAAACAAAGATAATTTCCCAGGTCAGTGTCAATGGAAATAAATCTCCAGAGAAACTATTTGTGGTCTAAATTGGGAAATTCCACACATTAGTGAGTAAATCCACATGCTGAATGTGGAAGGGAGGATCAACGGATCCATGAACCTTTCACATGGCCACCTGAACTTTCCCTTCTAGACAGAAAGGAATGGGTATGATATGCAAAGGGCTTTATCTCATAGGTGAAAAGCTGAAAGACTAGGAATGCAACTCTCTGCTTGCTCACTGAGAACATGATTGTTGCATCAGAAACCCCAGAAATATATTTTAATACCTTGTGTAGTTAGACTTTGGAAGCAAGGGGGCATATTTATCAAATACTCTATTTGCAAGTCTCAAATAGGGATTTTTTGAGAATCGCTATTTGAGAATCGCAAACGAGATGTATTTAAAAATTTGCAAATAGTTCGCAATTTCTTGGCATTTTTGAGATTAGCATATTGTGAATCGCAATTAAGGAATACCTTCCCATTCATTCCCATGGGCCAGGAGGCCCATAGGAATGAATGGGAAGACATTCTTGTGAGAGGTTGGACTGGTATATGATGTCCACTATTCTAGTGGGCACCTTGCACCAGTCCAAACGACCCTTACTGATGGTAGGTTGTAAAGTCAACCTTATAGAAAGCTATCCTAGTGGTAGCTGTGGAGAGCAGCCTTCAGGCTAAGACTTAGAGGCGAGTTAAGCAAGTTGTTTTACCAATTATAATCACGTGAATGACCAAATGAAAGCACACCACACAAGGTATATATCAAATATATATGTATTTAATCCCTCTGGTCTCTTTATGAGGTCAGAGGTAAAAGTACAATACAAGGAACTTAATTAGCCTACGATAAGTTGCACAGTGTACGTTATGCCCTAGGGGCCTCAAAAACCATATACTAAAATAGTGGTATAAGAACCACGTGAGAGTTAGAAAGCAGACCTAGGGCGTGTAGAACCGCTAGGGCTACCTGGAACTACCCAAGGATAGGATGCAGGAGGCCCACGGGGGGCGCGTGCAGTGTCTAAACACAGCCGTGGATCACCATTGACTTTCTATGGAGAACGAATTAAGGGCACCTAGAGGTGAACTACGATGGAACCCTTTTAGACTTAGACATTTCGAGAGTCAACACCCACGGGAGCACCGGAGTACTCGAGTTACCTCACCCACGGAAGCTGGGTGCATAAGTGTCTTTTGATGTCGGGTTTCGTCGTTGATTCCAATGGAGAGCTGCGAAGAAATGCTGCAGGCGCCCAGAGGAAAAGTGTCCGGGTGGATCCAAGGGTGGATCAGAGATGTGAAGAAACAGAAAGCAGAAGGGACAGAGTCTGGGTCACTAGCCAGTGACCAGGATGGCGAGGAGAAGATGCCAGCCGATGTCGGGTGATTTCGGGTGAAAGAGGTGAAGCTTGAATCTTCAGCCTCGAGGACCAGGAGGCGTCGAAGACGACCAGGAGCTGGATTCGAGCTGTCCCAGGAAGGATGTCGAGTGCTGCAGCGTCGGAATCCGGATTGGATCCAACAAGCCTTGGCAACAGCAACCCACTCAAGTTAAAAAGAAACACCAGTGCACTTCCAATATAGTCTCTTTGATCCCTTCGCTATTTTAGCGATTCATTAACAATCCAAGTCTTTGGTCAAGCAGTCAGATTCACAGACATCAAATGTAGTGGAAATTTTATTTGTTTCACTTTATGGTCCACAGCCGACGCGCGTTTCGCCCCCTTCGGGCTTTCTCAAGGCTTTGTGTTGTGTGCAAGTAATCCTTAGTTCCAATATATATATACACTTTTTGAGATAATATTCATAATGTTTTATCCAATCGATCTAAAACATAAGCTTATTCTGTGACTTTGTATATGTTGTTGCAAGATCCTAATGTTCTCTTAGATCGTAGTATCAATATTTCCCATAGAATGTTTTAGTGTGGAGCCATGTTACGTTCCACAATCTCAGCGCGAGTCGTATTCTACCATGTACGTCGTATTCTACCATGTACGCCGTCCCTGCAACCCGGCGGGTTGCAGGGACGGCGTACATGGTAGAATACAGAATAAGCTTATGTTTTAGATCGATTGGATAAAACATTATGAATATTATCTCAAAAAGTGTATATATATATATATATATTGGAACTAAGGATTACTTGCACACAATACAAAGCCTTGAGAAAGCCCGAAGGGGGCGAAATGCGCGTCGGCTGTGGACCATAAAGTGAAACAAATAAAATTTCCACTACATTTGATGTCTGTGAATCTGACTGCTTGACCAAAGACTTGGATTGTTAATGAATCGCTAAAATAGCGAAGGGATCAAAGAGACTATATTGGAAGTGCACTGGTGTTTCTTTTTGTATTGTGAGGACTTCAATTCCGAACTGTTGTTTGGGAAGGGGGTCGTGTTCTGATGCTCGAGGTGGATGTGCATCCAACGCCAAGCAGCACTCCGTACTATTTAGTGTGTATGACATGATATTGATATACTATTATTGAGAACTAAGGTTGATGTGCGAATCAAAATAGCAAATCCACCTTTCTTTCTGTTGGAACCCACTCAAGTTGTCGAGATTGGCTTTGGTGCAGACCAGCAAGGTCTGAGGGACTACTCCTTTGGAGAGGAGTAAGAGCACGTCTGGAGCACCCAGGAAAGCTCAAGAAATCAAAGATGGCCCTTCGTGGGGGCTAAATAGCCAACAGACTAGGAAACGCGAAGGGGCCTCGAGCGGAAATGCACAAATCGGGCCTATGGGACACTCGTGGAGTGTAGGCTTCTGACCTTCAGTGCAAAAGGTGCTTGGGGCAGGGGCTTCAAATACCCCTATGCACAACTTCGGGATACCTCGGGAAGTAGGTGCAGTTGCAAAAATGCAGGATGTCCAGGAGTTCCGGTCCCAAGTCTCTCGTGTCCGCTACAGTTCTCATCTTTGCTGGGAGCGCTGGTCAGCATCAGAGATGTCTGGAAGTCCGTGTCCTGTGTCGCAGATTCTTCGGGATCCGGCGGGAGCCTCGAAAATGCAGACCGGCAAAGATGCTGTTGGTGCCTGTTTCAACAGAGTGGTCACTCCTTGACCACAATGGAGATTTCTTCCGTCTTCCAGTCGATATGGAATGTCGAAGGTCCAAGATTTATGTATCAGAGTTTTGTCCAGGGTAATCTAAAGTCTCAGGGTTGGACTAACTCTAGGGTCCCACCTATGGGAGGACCTGGGGAGGGGGTGGTTACACATCTCTTCCCCTTTGTCCAGTTTCGCGCCAGAGCTGGGGCAGAGTGCCCCAGCAACCGGATTGAACTGGGAAATGCATGAAGCACATTGTGTGCCCCAGGCAGTGTCTGAAAAGCATTCACTGAATGCAACCCACCCTGCCCCAATACACTAAAGCCTGCCTGGGGAGGAGCTAGCACCTCCCTGGACAGGAAACCTATTGTCCAGGCCTCCCCTGCTAGAGTTTCGTCCAGCAGCAGGAGGGCAGACTCATGTATGTGGCAGCAGCATCCATTTTGTGATGCTGGGGCTCTGTTTAACTTTGACCGGGTTTACCAGTAACTACATGTCTTCTCCCTCTAGAAGGGTGAAACGCTACCCCTGCCGCCAGAACTGGCGGGAGGGTAGTATTCCAAAGTGTTTGACACCTTACACAACATGTTTTGATAAAGCCAAACCAAAGTTAGCATTAACCGTGAGGATTATAATGCACTTAAGAGTATATGGTATGGCGATATCATAGAACAGCTATAAGGAGATGGTTCCGAAAGCTACAGAGGGGCTCAGATCATGCTAGGGCACCCTCTCACACAAAACCAAGCACTCTGCCTCCAGGATTGTCAAGGCCTGCCATAGGAGTGACTTATAGGTTAATATATGTCTATATATATATATAGATATAGGTATACTATATCTAAGTAAGGGGTGATTACACCACCTTACCCAAGCTGATATTGCAAACCTCTGGTGTCAGTTTGGAAGGCTAACCAAGGGTGGCCCAATACATGCTGCAGCCCCTGGTAGGCCTTAGGTGCACCTATGTCCTGGGTACCTAAGGTACCATATACAGGGGCTCACAAGGGTGTCCCAGTAACCAATCTGGTATGTACCTAAAGTACATGGTATCAATTTAGAGAGAGAACAGCCAAGCTAAGGGCCTGATCAGCAGGGCCACAGCCATACGAAAGTCGAAAAACCATTGAAACACAGCAAAAAGTGGGGGTAACCATAGGAAGCAGACCCTACTCTCCTACAATTCTCAATTTGCGACTCGCAATTTGAGAATCGCAAATTGAGAATGCAATTTCAAGGGTGCCAGGGTGACCAAAGGACACCCTGGTGCACCCCTGAAATAGGCATTTGTAGGCATTTCTGAGCATGAAAAATGCCAAAAGGTGTTTTTTTCAAAGAAATCGCAAATTACCACCAACTTGAAGTTCTTAAGGTGAAATCGCACAACATAGGTGCTTCATACATTTCATTTAAGGAATCGCAATTTGCGATTCCTTAAATGTATTTGCAAAATAAAGAATCGCAAATTTTGCGATTCTCTAATTTGCGATACCCTTTTGAGATGATACATCCCAAAAGGCTTTTTGCCATTAGCAAACGGGCCGATTCTGAGAATCAGCCCGTTTGCGAACGGAAAAAGGGCTTGATACACATGCCCCAAGGTTCCTAACCTGGCTCAGAAAAGTTAGTTGCTACTGAAATCTGAGGAGCTGGTGAATGAAATACCCGACCTTGAGAAGGAATCTTGTAACCATTAAAGAGTCCAGAACGTTTCTAAAAGACTATCTTTAGCTGTGACTCACCTTCGCCTTGGTTTTTCCATTGAAGAGTCAGATGGTACTGTTAATATTTCATTCACAGATGAGACAGAGACACCACATGAATGCAGGAGGACATGACAACTAGAAATCTCTGAAGGTGCAATGCTGAGGTCAAAGTTCTGTAACTGATGTGAATGGTCACCTTTTTCAGTGGCTTTGGGCCAAATGTATCAACATTAGGAATAGCGATTACCTAATTGCGCTTTTCTGCGAATCGCAGTTAGGTAATCGGTATTCCTAATGTATGAAACTCCAAGAGTTTCATTTAGCGATTCCTAGGATAACGCAAATCCACCTACACATTAACCTGTTGGGCGCGGGGGTAATTCCCCTGCTGTGCTGGGGGGGCCCACACAGTGCCACGGTGCTCGTGACGAGCTCAGCTCGTCATGAGCCACGTTGGCCGTGTGCTCATGACGACCTGAGCTCGTCCCGGCCCCACCCGTTTCTTCAGAACGTTCAGCACAGCAGGGGAATTAGCCCCGCGTGCGAACGTTCTGACCGTTATGACGAGCTCAGCTCGTCATGAGCACACGGCCACCGTGGCTCAGGACGAGCTCAGCTCGTCATGAGCATCCAACGGGTTAATAGTAATGAGGTAGGTCCCGATTTGCAACCCCATAGGAATCGCTAAAATAACTGGGATGGTGGCCTGCTAGGGTCAGCAGACCACCATGTCCGTGACTGCTTTTCAATAAAGCAATAACTTATTTCTAAATGCAACCTGTTTTCCTTAAAGGAAAACGGATTGTGTTTAAAAGAAAAAAATGAAGTTTTCTTTTCAATTTTTAAGAGCAGGCAGTGGTCTGTGGGACTGCTGCCAGCTCTTAAAAAATGTTTTCGTCACCATTCACAAAAGGGAAGGGGTGGTAAAAGTTTGAAGTGGTAGTAAAATGTGAATGTTTTGAGCATTCACGATCGCAAAACATGCATACATACCGCTGCAATTCGGTATTTGGAAGGGACGCCCTAAACACGCCCCTTCCAAATACCGGATCGCAAACCCATTTTGTGATTTGGTAACAGATAACCTAATCACAGAACAGAGTGTGATACATAGGAAAAGCTTTTTTTGCGTTCACAAACGGCCCAATTCTGCGAATCCGCTTGTTTACAAAGGCGAAATAGGTTCATCCATGTGGCCTTTTATTCCCTGTGGACAACAAGAAGTCACTGACAAAAATGCACTCTAATGTGGGCCAGAGTAATTAGAAGTAGCTGAGATTCATTCAAGCATAAAATTAAGCATCTTGCAGGCCTACTAGTGCTCTTTATGCAACAATCTGAAAATATGCACCAGAATTACCATTCAGAAGGTGTCCCCCAGGATAAATATGTTCATGTTATATGATTTAAAATAAATGTGAAGCCTCAGATCTTCTTGGGAACAACTGAGTTCCTGGAGAAAATCCAGGAGGCTTTCTTTCCGATCTGGAAACAGCCTGACAGTTCCTGGGAGCAGAAGCTTCCGTATTTCCTGTAACAGTTCTGGCAAGACAATGCCTTTTAAAAATGTCAAAGGAAAGAGAGAGGAAGTGGGGGGATATTAAAAGCATTCCCCTCCACAAATATATTTTTTTCTCAGAATATTTTTACTGACATTTACAAATGCACTGCCTCATAACATAAGACCCGAACACCATTTGGGTATCTCCACTAGTAACAGCCAAGGTAACGAAATAAAACGTGTAGGTGCAGTTCTAGTGGAGCCCTGTCTTCATGTCTAATCAATTAAGTGTCTCTTCTGCTGTGTAATGCTGGCTCCTCCAAACAGGTGAACCTGAGATTAACCTGTCTCATAACCAAGCTTTGGTTCAGAGCCTAAGACTTATATTATGCACAAATGGATTCATCTTTAGAAGTCAACACGACCCTCTTAGCTCTAAGGGCCAGGAAGCCTTCTTATTGGTTCCTGTTCGTTTTGCGTTCTCTTCGGAGAGCTGCCTGCTCATATCCAGTAAAATTTGCATTTTCAACTTTTCTCTAATCCCTTTCTTTATTCTTGTACTCTGCTGCGTCCAGCAACGATTGTCATTCTCTATTCCATCCAATGAACCGGTCTTTCTCTAGTGTAATGTAAAGACATGCCATTATGTCAAGCCAAAGGCACTCCTGTGTCATGGTCAATTATTCCTTCATCCAGTCCAAGAAACCTTAAGGCAATGAAGACACAGATTATCTCTAGAGAAACGTTACCCCCATTGACTCCTTTATGGATGGGGGGAAATGTCTATGCCACCCCCCTAGCTCCATTTGTCTGTCGATCCCTTTGACATCAGCAGTAAGACAAACTAAGTTAGAATGGGAACCTACAGTAGTGAAGCACTGTCAATTTCAGAAGTATGACAGCAGTAAAAAAAAAACAGGTAAGTATCCAGTCACATTAGAAAAACTTAGGGCATGTCCTGGCAAGATGGCTGACAGGATGTAGTTCGCCCTGCGTCCGCTCAATATCCTGAAACATCTTGCGATTCTGCACACTCGCCAGCACAGCCGTTGCTTCCTAAGTGTGTCAAACTGGCATCCCACCCAATATGGCTGCCTGGCTGGGATTCTCTGCAGCGGTGGCCCCCTGTTGTGCCGCAGATTGGCTGGCAGCAAGGGTACGGCTTAGATTGGCCTGGGGTTGCGGCTTAGATTGTCCTGGAGGGGCGGCTGTGGGCAGGCCCAGCTTCCTAGAGGACTCCAGTGACCGCAAGGTTGCAACGAGGAGCTGGGGTTGGGTCTCTGGGTCCCACTGTGCTGGTTCTTTGCCCTGCTGCAGTGCTCCTGGAAAGGGCAGTAGCCTGGTCATGTGTACTGCTGCAGGCGGTGCCTAGGTGGAGACGGCAGTGGCCGACTCGACAAAGTCTTGAAGTCTGGACTCGTGCAGTGACGTGCCAATGGCCACTTCAGAGTTGTGGGGAATGGGCCTTAGCATTATCGTCTGGGATATGTAAACACTGCCCAGACTCCAGTGCAGGATTTGTCTGTACCAGTATGGACATGTGGGAGCTGGGAACCCCCTCAGAACAATACTGAAGGTACTCGTTGTTGTACTTATGGGGCCTCTGGGACGACCAGGCAGTCACTGGTGAGCCCGTCTTGGGTGGTAGGAGCAGGGGCGCCCAGGGTGGAGGTAAACAGCTGGCTTGCACTGGGAGGTGGTGCCCTAGTTGGGGTCTGCTGGGTGTGAGTAGCGTGTTGGTGGTGATTCCCTGATGGTGGAGGTGAGTGGGGAGTACCTGAGGGGCATCTGGCCTGCATTGCTCGGCCTCTATTGGCCTTCCTGGAGGAAAAGGACGCTGTGAAAGACGAGCATCGAGTGGTGTAGCTGCAACACCATTGCAAAAGACAGGCATCCACAGACATTGTCCACAACACCTTAACACAGTATGCCATGCCGCAGTACTTGGTTAGGTAGGGTCCACTTCACCGTAGGAGGAGCCCTCACTCACGGAGGTCCAGGCGGACATTCACGACTCCCAAACGGCTTAGGAGCATAAGATCGAGACAGTCACCATAGATGTGAACTTGTTCTATGTTGGCTTGAGGAAGATGGCTGATAAAATAACAACAGCAGACACTAATATAGAAACTTTGCAGGGTGAAGAATCTACACTTAAACAATAAATGGGCAAGATGATAATGGTGACAAGGGAGTTGGAGGCCCAGGTGGAGGACGATGAGAGCTGCTTTTGGCGCAACAACCTCTGCTTTCTGGGGCTCCCATAGAGTGGAGGGCTGCTCGGCACTTTCTGCAACAATGGGTGAGACAGCGGCTGGCGCCCTCAGGCCTCGGATCTCTTTGTGGTGTAGCATACCCACTGTGCCTTTGTGTCGCCACCACTACCTGGGCGACCCCCACAGCCCCTCATTGCCAAAATACTGAACTACAGGGACAGATATTGTATCCTTTGAGTGGCTAGAGAGCAGGAAATACCAACATTTGATAATTACACAATAGGCATTTTTCCTGACTATACCAGAACCGCTCAGGAGCAGCGTAAATCATTCCTAGGGGTTAAACAGAAGCTGTGTGCTATGAACCTGAAGTACATGTTGCTATACCTTGCAAAATTGACGGTCATCTCTAATGGCATGGCACACTTTTTTCAGCAGCAGCAAGAATTCTGGGGTATGGCTGGAAATGTGGGATGAGGTTCGGACTCATGGACTGAGGACTGAGAGACGCGTTGGAGCTTCGACAGGTTGTGGTGCTTGGCAGGGACTCTTTGGAGGGGTTCAATCCAGAGGGCAGTTCCTGCCTTCCTACAGGGTCACGATAATGGTACTATGTAGGTGGTGGACACGGGTGGCCCATGGTCAGCGGAGCCTAGTTCGCAGGACATACCCTTGGATTCTCAGGGGCATGAAACCCCGCATAATCCATTGCCTGTGGTGCCATAAACGAACTTTACTGCTGATTAATAAATATATTCACTTAAAAAAAATAAAATCTTTCTTTTGTTTTTTTATGTCAAACAGAAAATTAGGGTGCGAACCCGCACCAAAACCGTTGTTGAACATGAGAGGAGGCAGGAGTACTCAAACATCCATTTATACAGGTCAACCAAATAGCAACAAGGTGTAGCATCAGGAAGGATGGAGGACGTTAATAAGTGAGAGGACACTACTGTACACATTAGAATTACAATCACGTTGAAGGATCCACCCAGGTGCGGCCCATGCAGTTAAGAGCAGTGGCACAGGTTAGGGGCAAATCAACAGACGATGAGGAGGGAAAATTATTTATTTATTTAATTTCCCCCCATCATTGTCTGTCGATTCCCCCCCTCACCCCCCCCAACCAGCCACTGCTCTTACCTGCCCGCTCCTGGATCCACAGCATCCACAGGGAAGTCTACTTCATAGTGTTTAGCCAGCTTCACCAAACCTTGAAAAATGTGCGTGGAGACCTCCTACCCCCCTATGTGACTTTCTCTGCCACCATGTATATGTCCATCCCGATCTTCCATTCTTCTAAGGTCGGGACCTCAGGTACACCCCAGTGATGCGCCACATTGCACTTGGCCACCACAAGCCCCAGGTTATAAAAGAGGAGTTTAGACTGGGGGACGTCCACTTTACCAGAGACACCTAGTAGCCAAGTCAAGTCAATTTATTATGCTTGATGAATTAAAACCATTGCATATACAAGGCATATAAATACTTATTAGCACTGATTAAAATGTATTAAAAAAACATAATTTATGATGTATGATTAAGAGGACCCACTGGAGAATGTCTCTTGATTCATTTACTTCTTGTTGCCAGCTGTATTTGTTGGTATGTGCAGGCGCTTCTCTACTATATTAAGAAATTTTGTGAAGCAGCAGATCAGTTGTGTGGAATCCGGTTTGAAGAAGGCGAGTACCATCTGTATGCAGCTAAGGATCCCTGCCTGTTTCAAGAGAGGTCTAAGTAATAAATGTCTTTCTTTGCCCATGCTTGGGCAAGTGCAGATTATATGGATGAGGTCTTCCAGTCCTTGATTACATAGGTGGAAGGTGCTATCACCTGGCATCCTCTTCCAAAGTGGAAGATGTGGCAGGACTGGTATTGAGCCTAGCCGATACTTTAAGTATTTTTCTTTCAGTGTGATGTTGAACCCTGCACTTAGGTATGGTTGTGGTTTAGCTGCAACACAGTCACATGAGTCCAAGCCAGCCATGGGCCTTTTTTGCAAGTACGGCCCTTTCTTCTACAGTTGAGAGCGCCTTGATCGATTTAGAGACCACTTTCTTAAAAGTGGGGGGTGTCACCACAGAGTCCCATGCAATTTCTAAGCATAGCTGTTGTAGTCTCTTCTCTGAGGTATACTGCGGCTGGCGTTGTTCCTTTTTGTTTCAGTTCAACCCAGAGATGCCAGTTCAGAATGTTTTCCTCTGCTTTGATTTTGTACCAACATTTTATGTAGGCCCACCTTCTAGCCAGAGTCTGTTTTTGAGCCCGAACTCTAACCTTATTTGAGCAAGAGAGGTGTATTTTGGAATGTGGAAAATCGCTCTATATGTCCTGGTTGTTATACTTTCTACAGATATTACATCTCTTCCTCTCATTGCCTCACTTTCATATGTTATTGTAGGGATAAGCTTGGTTTGGATGACCTCAAAGAGAGGTGTCAGTGAAGGCCTACAGAGTGATTTTTTCAGGGACTTCATGGCGAAGGTTATGATGTTACCTTTCCGTCGTAGTGCTTCTTTCTGAGGGTGGAAAGAGCCTAGGTATTTATATTCCTTTACCAGTTCTAATCGTTGGGTGTCCGGGAACCATTAGAATATTTTCTTTTTTGACATGTTTATTGCCATTTTTTTTGTTTTCCCTAAGTTTATTCTCAATGCATTTTCTAGAGAGTTTTCTTGTGTCGCGTTCAATAGATGTTGTAGCCCAATTGGAGTATGGCTTACTAATACTAAGTCATCAGCATATAAGAGGTTAGAAATAGTTGTCTTGCCGAGTTTTGTGGCGTGCGAGTTGCATTTGTCCAGCCTTGTAGACAAGTCTGACATAAAGAGGTTGACCAACATGGGCACGAGAATGCACCCTTGTTTCAGACCTTTAGTAGTAGGAATTCTCCTAAATAAATGTGACCCTGTCCCTAATTTTACTTGCACCATGTTTCTGTGTGCAGTAGTTTAAGTTGTTTTAGGATGGGATTGTTGGTGGAATACTCCACTTTTTCAGCTTTTGCCATAGTTTTGCTCGGTGAAAGTGGTCAAAGACGGAACTGTAATCAACAAAACACAGGAATAAAAGTTGCCTCGTTTGTCTTGCGGCATCGATCAATAGGATTAGGGCCCTGATATTGGTGGTCGGGCCTATGTTTTTGCAAAAGCCAGTCTGGTTTAGTGGAATGATGGATGCGGAGGAGGCCCAAAGTTTAAATTCTGCCAGGATTCGTCCTACAAAGTATTTGGCTTTGTTATCAATCAGGGCGACGAGACAATAGTTTTTCATGTCGCCCTGCTTATGAAATGGTGATATTATAGAGCCTTTCCTTGAATCTGGGTTTTTTCAGCTAGCCAAGATCTGATTAACTACAGGTTCCAAAATGTTGGACCAGTGCTGGGGGTTTTGCTTGTAAAGAATTGGGATCCTGTTCGGCCCGGGGCTCCTTCTAGTCGTCCTTTACTGATTGCGTCTTTATTTGTAATGATGTTAATTTATAAGATTCCTCGTGAGGGTTATGCTGTTTTTTGTTTTCAAAAGAAAGATTTGATGGACTGAATGCTGGACAATGCAGACATTCACCGCTAGTCACAAGGATCTGGGTTTAATCCATCATTCTTTTGCACACCTCACAACCCCAGATTGGACCCAGCTATATGCAAATCAGTCTTGACCCTGTTCCTTGTGGGAACAGTCCAGGCCGAACTGCCATGCCAGGTTCTTCCTGAATGAGAAACAAGCATCCTGGGACCGGTTTCAGGGCATCCCCCTTCATCAGCCGGGCTAGCTTGAATCCAGTGGTGTAGTGAGCACGGGACCCATGTCTGGGCATACCCTTCCCACTTAGGGCGATATATGCAAAAGAAAGAATTGATGGACGGAATGCTGGAGAATGCAGACATTCACCCCCAGTCACAAGGATCTGGGTTCAATCTATCATTCTTTTGCTCACCACACCACCCCAGATTGGACCCAGCCATATGCAAATCAGCCTTGACCCTGTTCCTTGTGGGAACAGTCCAGCCTGAACTGCCAAGCCAGAGCCTCCCTGGACCGGAAACAAGCATCCTAGCACCGGTTTCAGGGCATCACCCTTTTAAGTGGGATGGGTATGCCCAGACGTGGGTCCCTTGGTCATTGTGCCACTGGATTCAAGCTAGCCTGGCTGAAGAAGGGTCACATACCCTGAAACCGGTCCCGGGATGCTTGTGGTCCAGGGAGGACCTGGCCTAGCAGTTCAGTCTGGACTGTTCCCATGGGACACAGGGTCAAGAATGATTTGCATATGGCTGGGTCCAAACTGGGGTGGCCTAGTGGACAGAATAATGATGGATTTAACCCAGATCTTTTGACTGGGGGAGAATGTTTGCATTGTCAGCATTCCGTCCATTATTTATTTACTGTAACACTTTTCACCCTAAGTGGGATGGGTATGCCCAGATGTGGGTTCCTTGCTCACTGTGCCACTGGATTCAAGCTAGCCTGGCTGAAGAAGGGTGACATACCCTGAAACCAGTCCTGGGATGCTTGTTTCCGGTCCAGCAAGGACGTAGCCTGGCAGTTCGGTCGGGACTGTTCCCATGAGGCACAGGGTCAAGACTGATTTGCGTATTACTGGGTCTAAACTTGGGTGGCATAGTGGGCAAAAGAACAATGGATTTAACCCAGATATTTTGACTGGGGGAGACTGTTTGCATTTTCAGCAATCTCTCCATCATTTGTTTGCTGTAGTTCTTTGTTTTCAGGCATTGCTTTTCCTGCCTCTGCTTTATTTTTGCTGCTTTTTGATGCCCGACATTGGTCGAAGATCCCTTGATCCTTATTCTCTTGGCCGCAGTAGTTGAAGTGGTCATAGAGGGAGGTGGCCCAATCTTCTTGTGGGATATTGGAATCTATTGTCGGTTGGAATTGGGATTGCAAAGAGTTTATGGTCTGTCAGAATTTGGCACTGTTCTTGTTTTTTTGTCGTGGAGTAATTTTGCCCACATTATTTCATTGTCTTGCCTCCTGGCAGCCCATTTAATCTTTTTTAGGTTGGTCTTAAGGTCCTCAATTCCTCCCGACCAGTAATCTCCTGTGGGTTCATGCGGAGCTTCCTCGTAGCTTGGTTGATGATAGTTTTTAATTTTTTTATTTGAAATTTTAGAGGTTGAATGTTTGTTTCCTGGTTGGGATTCTGCCTCTGGGTCCTACGTTGGTTGCAAATTTCTCCTTGCGAGTGGTTGTGAAGTTCTCCCAAGCACTAGTGGGTTCTTTAAAAGATTAGGGTCTTCTGTGAGATTGAGTTTAGCTGACTCTAGTAAGCTCTCTGCTGAAGAGATGAAGCGACGCTGCACATGATACTTTAGTTGGTGGTTGTGAATTCTGTAGAAATTGGTGTGTTTTGAGCGAGTGACACCTTTAAAACTCACTTCCTGAGGTAGGTGGTCGCTCTGGTTCATCTCTCCTAGTTGGTAAGAGTTCATTTTATGAAACAGTGAGAGTGTTGTAAATGTGTGATCAATATGGGAGGTGGCAGTTGATGAGCAAAATGATTGGTTTGGGGGATGTCTTCTATGAAGCGTTCTTTCAGTGCCCTTAGATCGAGGTGCTCGAGTTCCCTCAGCAGATGAGGGTCCTAGTCCAGTCCGTTTAGTCGTTGCACAGTTCCCCAGTGTTGGTATTTTCCAAACTCTGTTTTGCTCTTGTAATAGATCTTCTTCAGTCGGTGTTCCCATGAGGTACAGATTGAAGTCACTGCAACTATTGCTTTGTCAGTTTCTTCTTCTCTAGGATCCTAGCTAGCTCAGTGATCAGTTGTTCAACCCCTTTGATTTTATGTCTAGGATGGAGATAGATGTTTGTTATAATAATCGGGCAGTCCTCTTTATTGATCTTGATGGTTGTTCTTATTGATAGTAATTCATTAGTTGCCGATACAGTGGCCTTCAGATGTTTGACAGGAACCATTGTTGTGATTGATATGTAGGTTGCCAGCCCTCGTTTCCGGTGACCATATCTAGCTTCTTTCCATGCAGGGATGTGCAGGAATGTATGCCCCTGAAGGTGTATGGGTTGATCTGCCCAAGTGTCTTGAAGGAGTACAATGTCAAAAGATTGGAGGTAGAGCATTGTTTGTGGGTCTTCTTCTTTGTTAGGAAGAACATTGATGTTCCATGTTCCATGTTGATTAGTTTTAGTTCTGCCCAATTTTTATGATTATCGCACGATGGCTGTCATTGAGTGTTGGCCTTTGTAATTATTTGTGTTATCTGGCTCCAGCTACTCCTGTTTAGTTTATCCAGTAGTTCTCTCCTCTTGCTTCTCCATGTTTCATTCCTTTCCTTCGAATGGTTAGAATAGGATGTTGACTGAGATTAACTTTTTGCACCCCATAGTACAGAGTGTGTGATCGATTCCTTCTGTAGTTCGGGCGGGGTTTGCTTTCCTGGTCGTAAGGGAGTTGGGTAACCCGATTGATAGTGACACCTAGTAGAATGTATTTGGTTTGCGAGAGGGATCTTCTCCCAATATGTGATTGAGTTCCCTCACCACCCATGATCAATATTCCTGAATAGCTGGTCAGCCCCATACACATATGTATAAATGCACCACTTGCTTCCCTAAAGCGCTCACATTATGTGGGCGCCACCCTCACAATGAGGTGTAGGCAGTCACAATCATAGTAAACTCAGTGCATTATTCTGAGCTGTATCAGACACAGTTGGGATTTTATGGCCACCTCCCTTGTGTGCATCAGGGTCACCTCCCAGTCCACATCTTCTATCTCCATCCCACCTGGCTCTGAGATTATTCAGTGTGTCTGACACAGTACTGTTATGTGTCTTATAAGTGAGGGAGATAGCCTTTGACTCTAGCTCTTCCAGTAACAGTCTACCCTCTAGAGGGGGGTGGGGAGGATTCGGCTATAACCAAGTCCCCCAGACTCTCCGCTAGGCACGCGTGCTTCAGTTGTGCATATTATAAGCATTGGTTCCGGTTCATGTGCTATTCCCTCTAAAGAGACAAGAATAGAATAGAGTTGCTCTTTTCTAGGAGATCTCCTATCTTGGTGTTCCCCAGCAGGTCCCATGTCCCAAAACCCCTGAGTTTTCCCAATTCCTGCATCCACGCTCCTTCTCAGACTGGCGTACTCATGTTATCTTTCCTGCCCAACCTATGCACCTAGTGGCTTTCATCCAGGTTTCCAATGCCACCTGTGTCCCTGGCAGCAACTGGCAAGTGCCTTTCCCTCTATACAGGTAATGCAAATATGACTAGCTGGCAAACTCTGCTCGCTCCAGTCTGTAAGTGGAGTTGTCCTGCAGCGCAAAGGACCAATCATTAATAGCCACCATATGTGATACCCAGTAGTAGGCCCTAACGTCTGGGAGATCGATCCCACCATTGTATGGGTTACACTGAAGAGTCTTGAGCGCTATCCTAGGGTGCCCCTCACTCAACAGTAAAGTTCTCAGGTCGCCCTCTAGGTTGGAGAATGTTTCCTCTGGGATTGGGTAATATGTATCCTGTGGGGCATATAACAATTTGGGAAATGTGATCATTTCAAAGATGGCCACCCTCCCAGCAGCGTAAGGGACAGCACAACCCATCTCTCCACCTCTTCATGGAATTTCGATATTACCTGTCCCAAATTCCTGGACAGACACGTTTCACTGTGGGAAGCTACATGAATCCTCAAGTATTGGAAACCACCAGTATCTAAGTGGATTGCTCAAGGTAGGATGGCCGGATCCAATGGGCCGTAGGGGTGGCAAAGCACTGACTTACCCCAGCTGATGTGGTAGCCTGATTGAACCCTGTACGTCTCAAACGTCTTGAGGATAGTTGGGATCGTTGTTATCAGCTGGGTGACACAGAACAGTATATCGTCTGTGAAAAGCAAACCTTTTTCTTCTTCCTTGTCAGTGTCCGAGACCTTGAATCCTCTGATGTTGGGACAGGCAGAGATCATAGCGGCCAAGAGCTCAATAGTGAGGGTAATATGCGAGGGGGCAGCCCTATTGCCCCGTTCACTCAAGAATGTTGGTGAAAGAGTGCCATTCACTTGCACCGCCGCAGTGGGAGCCTGTAAAAGTACCTTAATTCATTGTCTATATTTAGACCCAAATCCAAACTTTCTAAATATCTGATGAAGGAAGGGCCTGTGAATTGCATCTAACAGCTCTTTGGCATTTAACGCTAGAAAGACATGGGGTATCTCCCGGTGCTGTGCCTCCAACATCCAATTGTGAAAGCTACCAGAGCTAATGTCTGGTAGACCTGCTGGGCATGAAGCCAGACTGGTCTCTGGATAGGAGCAGGACTATCCTTCTAAAGAGACATGTGATGCTCTTAATCTCTTTTTTGCTGAAAAAATCATTAAAATAAAAAATTCTATCACTCTTACCCCTCAGCTGTCACCTTCTTTGGACACCCTCCCGGGCAATCTATCCTCTCTCACTTCAATTCCTATTCTGGATCCCCCCTCCCTGGCGAAGCTAGCCAATCGTGTAAAATCGGGCTCGCCGGAGGATCACTGCCCTCCCACGGTACTGCGTGAGGTTTGTCTAAAATTACCGGAGTGTATACTTCCCTTTCTGAATGCCTCCCTCACCTCTGGCACAGTCCCTGGAACCTTCAAGGAGGCCATTCTCTTGCCTCTCCTGAAAAAGCCAGGGGCTGATGCGGCTGAACTTTCCAACTATCGCCCAATATCTTTGCTGCCCTACCTGTCAAAACTCCTTGAGGCCCATGTCACCTGGTGTCTCTCTAATTTCATCGAGAGCTCGGGCTTCCTTGAGTCCAGCCAGGCCGGCTTTAGGCCGGCCCCCTCCACGGAAGCAGTCATCCTGGCAGTCATGGATACCCTGAGAGAGAACGCAGATGCCAAGAGACCGCAGGCTCTGGTTCTCTTGGATTTGTCTGCAGCGTTCGACACGGTGGATCATGACATCCTTCTCCACTGTGTCGAACAAGCTGGCATTCGGGGCATGGCTCTCAAGTGGGTGGAGTCATTCCTGACGGGAAGATCACAAGCCGTGCGCCTTGGTCCCTTCACTGCAACTAAATCCCCCATCACTTGCGGTGTTCCCCAGGGCTCTTCACTCTCCCCGTTATTATTTAATCTTTACTTGCGTCCTTTAATTTTCTCCCTTCATAACTGGGACGTCAGCGTCTTTAATTATGCTGACGATTTGCAGCTCGTCTTTCCACTTGATTCTCTTCAGGCGACCAACAACTTTCACGCCGCTATGATCCATATCCATCAATTGATGAATCAGAATCAATTGAAACTCAATCCTGGAAAGACTGAGCTACTCCTTCCTGGTGCCAGTGCCGCTTTTTGGGGTCCGCAGTTTTGGCCTCCTGACTTGGGCTCCCCCCCCGACACCTCTCAAGTCCGTCAGGAGTCTGGGGGTGACAATCGACGCCGAACTGTCACTTAAGGCCCAAGTGGGTGCCACGATTTCTTCGTGCATGTTCCAACTCCGAAAAATCCGGAAGATCAGGCACCAACTTCCACACGTGGCCCTGTGTCAGGTCGTCATGTCCCTTGTCATATCGCGCCTGGACTTTTCCAATTCCCTTTATCATGCACTTCCACGCTTCCTCTTACACCGTCTTCAGGTGGTCCAAAACCAGGCAGCCCGCCTCATATTCAAGATCCCTAAGTGGCAATCGGCGAGGCCTCTGCTCCGCAGGCTCCATTGGTTGCCAGTGAAGGAGAGAGCGGCCTTTAAGATGGGCTGCCTGGTATTCAAATCCCTTCACTGTCCTTGTCCTGCTTTCCTGAAATCCCGGATTACCCTGTACCAACCTGCTCGCTCTCTTCGCTCAGCTTCCCAGCACTTGGTTGTCACCCCCAAATTTAAACTTCATAAATTTGGAGGCCGTCGTTTTGCTTTCCTTGCCCCCAAGTTTTGGAATTCCCTCCCTCTGACTATTAAATCCAGCAATTCCCTTTTTCAGTTCAGGAAACTCCTTAAGACTTTTCTGTTCACCCTTTCTGAATAAATTCCTCTCCGTTCATTCACATGTCCCTCCAGTCAGCGCCAAGAAACCTTCGGGTGTTAGTGCGCTTAACAAGCCTCATTTAACATAACATAACATATCACAGTTAAAAGCCAGAATCAGGGCCAGAACTTTCTTAAAAAAAAAAAATATATATATATATATATATATATATATTTTTTTTTTTTTAAAGAGTTTTATACAGTGGGAACTAGACCCGTAGACATCAGGTATCACAGCGCTTTACATGAGCACTAGTTTCGTTACAGATGGACACATTCGTTTAAATGTTTAGAAAGGAGATCCGGCTGTAGGAGCAACAGCTAGGACAAGCTTGCCCTTCTTGCGTATCACGCTAATGGTAGCACATTGTAAGTCAGGTGGGAGTTCACCCTTGTCTCTGGCCTCTGAAAAGATCCAGCGAATAAGGACCCAGCAGTCCTGAGTATCGCTTAAAAAATTCAGCTGGGATGCCGTTAGGACCTGGAATCTTCCCTGATTTCAGTTTCGCGATGGCTGCCTGGACCTCCTCAAGTGTGAGATTGATGTATATTCTTGATTGTTCTGTGTTCTACTGCTGCATTAAAGAAATTTCTTGAGTTTTCTAATTTTGCAGTTTTTTCTTTAGGTTTGCAGCACTGTTGGTATGCAGCAATGGTGGAGGGTGCGGATCCTCATGGCCCACGAATGCAGGAATTACATAGGGGATAATTTCAAGATACTTACCTAGAATATCCAGGGGCTGAGCACATATGTTAAACGATACAGGTATTGTCCTTATTGAAGCACCACAGAATCAAAATTTTTTGTCTCCAGGAGACTCATCTTAATGACACAGAATTGGATAAGATGGCAAAAAAGTGGAAAGGGCGGCTATATCACACTTCTTATTCAACAAACGCTATGGGTGCTCTGGTGTGGGTGGCCCCTGGGACATAGGGGGGTTGAGGGCTTGTCTTCATGCAGAGAAAGCTGGATGGGAAGGCCATTTCCTTGCTTAACTTAGACATGCCCAACGTTAATAATCCCCACTTCTAATATCGGCTGCAAGACGTGATTGGTTCTAAAGTGGATGGTCCGCTCCTTTGGCTTGGTGATTTTAACTGCGTGTTGGATGTAAAAAGGGATTACCAGCTGCCCAGCCAGGTAATAAAGCCTCAAACAACCTCCTGCCTGCGGGAGGTGATGTCTAATTTGGGGTTGTTGGATGAATGGAGATCTCACAGGCCATTCGATACAGCCTTCACCTGCCACTCGTCTACACATCACACATTTGGCAGATTAAATAAGAAATTGGCTGCTGGTCTGCCCCTGAACTCTCTGTCAACCGTGACACATTTAGCTCGTTTCTTATCGGATCACCCCCTGGTGATCTGTGACTTGACCTGGGGTGGGGTCAGGAAACTCACACAACACTGATGTTTCTGTATTGACATTTTGGCAGATGTGGTGGGCGGAGATACGCTTACTCATGACCTTGACTGAATACCTGTAATCTAACTGGGGCTCGGCCGGTATGTATGCTGTGGAATGGGACGCTATGAAAGCAGTGCGGAGGGGCCAATGCCTTGTTTTGGCCTGCAGGGTACATTTCAATAGGAGAAACAAATTAAGGAGGGCAAGTTGGCAGTTTTGAAAAATTGAGTTGTCTAGGTATGCCGAAGGGAGGAAGTGCAGGGCGCTCTGAGTTAGGCGGCAACATGTGACAGGCCAGATGCCTACATGCTTAAATAATATAGGCAGTGCCTTCATCGGGAGGGGATAAGTCAGGCAGGCTCCTGGCCTGGTTGCTCCGTAGGGAGCATACCTCTCCTACTGTCCTTCACTTGATTGGACTGGATGGCATGGTGGCGGCCTCGCAGAAGGCGGTGGTGGCAACATTCCATCGTCACCTTGAGGAGGTGTAAAGGTGTGGGTTCTCGGTGCTCACTTGACAGGATCCAGACATTTCTGGGCACTCTTGACCATGTTACCCAAGAATAAGGCTCCCAGAGGGAATGGATTTCTGGCCGAATTGTAAAAGGGGTTCATGGTGATGCTGCCTCTACAATTGTTGGAGGTATTTCTAGAGGCTAAGGAGTTTGAGATTCTGCCGCCAAACATGAGTGAAGGACTTATATGTATGATGGGTAAGCCGGACGGGGACAGCTCCTACCCCGCCTCATATCGTCCCTTTACAATGATAAACTCTGATATAAAAGTCTTATGTAAGCGTTTGGCTAATCGACTATGTCCAGTAGTGAGTGGCGTGGCACATGTAGACTATTGTGGCTTTATTCCAGGTCGTAGTATGACCATGCATCTTCTGTTGCTTACACTTGTGCTCCACAAGGTCACAGAAAGGCCTGGGAAAAGGCCATGATCTTAAGTGATATCGAAAAGGCCTTCAACACTGTTGGCTGGGGGTATTTACTAGAGGTGATGAAGGTCATGGGTATTGGTCCTCAGTTTAAAGTCTGGATTCGACTGCGGTGTACTGGCTCAGGTGCTCAAGTGAGGGTAGGCCAGTGCAGGTCGGAGCGGTGGGACATAGAGTTGGGCAATGCAAGTATCGACCCTCTATTGCCACTGCTGTTATGGAACCAATTCAAGTGCGTCGGTTTATTCATTAATCGGGGATGGAGTTAGGTCACCCTATGCACGTCATCGATGATGTGTTTATTATACCTACAAGCTCCTAGGGTGTCACTGTTGTTCCCACTGGTGGCTTTTGAATGGTGTCCACTGAGCGGTTATCAGATCTAGGCCTGAGATGGGAGACTGACCACTTTCGCAACCTGGGGGTTATGGTGGCGCATGCACAGCAAGAGCAGCTGCACCATATTATTGAATGGGAGATAGACTCATTGTGGGCCTATGTGCGGTTTTCTAACACCCTTCCGGTATCATTGATGGGTAGGATCACAGTGTCCAAAATGGTGTTTCTGCCCCATTGCCTATATGTGATTCACAACTCCTTGTGCCCATTACGCATAGGAGTATTTTGCCAATTGAATACCTGTCTTGTTGGGGCCAGGAAGCGCAGCCATGTGGCACATCAGACACTAATAAGGGGATATCAAGAAGGTGGGCTAGGGGTCCCAAACCTGGAGTATTATTATTATGCTTCGCACATGCAACATGCAGTGAAATGCATGGTGGACGGTACCAATTGGGAGAAGGTTCTAGTGGCGATCATGGTGAAATGCACTGAGCTTCTGGCGTTGTTGATAGCCGGATCAAACACGCCCCTCTCTGCCCTATATGTAGTCCGTCAGACTGCGGCAGTGTGGCAGAGAGTGGTCAGAGTGGTAATTTGAAGGGCCCTCTTCCATAGAGAGCTGCAGTTGTGGGTGTTGGCTCCATTTCAACAGATGGAGGAGGTTAAGGTTTTTTCCATTGCGGCATGAGGGTGGCTGCGAGTTGGCAGGCTACTTGTATCCCAATGACATCCATATATCCATTGAGGATGCATGGATCCAGCTTCAGCTGGGCCCGGGATAGTTTCTACATCAAGCGGGTACAACAGACGTAGCTAGAACTGTGTCAACATCATTTCCTGCGGAACCCCCAGTATCGGCGACATAGGGTGCCCTGCTGACACTAGGGACTGGACATCATCTTATCTCACTGTTTTCTAAGGTGCTACAGGCAGATACAAATATAGGACTGCTAAGGGTGAGACATATCTGGGAAGAGGATGTCGGAGCTCCCTTCTTGGATATGGGCTGGGCTAAGATCTGCAAATTGGTGAGGTCTTTATTCAGCAATTCCCGTTTCAAACTCATGAATTAAAAAACTTTTCACTGTGCATACATGACACCTGAGGGCTTGCATCAAACCAATCCAGAGGGTCCTTCCACTTGCACCCACTATGGCGTCAGGGAAGCAGATTTTATGCACATGGCGTGGGACTGTCCACAAGTGGGTGAGTTTTGGGGGCAGGTGGTAAATGGCTTGAGTCAGACCACTGTGTTTACTTACCCACACATGCCTCAGTTTTGCCTGTTAAGTAATATTGTTTGTCCCAAAAACGCTAAATGGCATATGGTTTCTACAGTTGGCGCTGGTACTGGCAATGAGGTGACTGGCCATTACATGGATTGGGGTCTGTGCGGCCACTGAAGAATGCTGGGTCCGAGATGTCTCGAATAGGTGGTGGCAGAGGAAAAGGTCCAATCATAAGTTGCCTGTTGATTTGAAAGATTGGGAAGCATTGTGGGATAGGTTTCTGGTCCCGGAGGAACACTCCTTGGACAAATATTCTCTGACAACTGATTAAATTAATACTTATCTGTGTCTGCTACCCATCTTGTATGCTTGGTGACTGTACCTGTTGAAATGATACATATCATGTATTATATATTCTGCTGTTGTAATGTCACAGTGCTGCACTGTGGTTTGTTGTTTCTGGTGTATAATTTCATAAATAAAGGCTTAAATATATATATATGCACAGCAAGTGTTTCATATATATATATATATATATATATATATATATATATGCACAGCAAGTGTTTCATATATATATATATATATATATATATATATATATATATATATATATATATATATATATATATATATATATATATATATATATATCACACAATCCACAGCTTCGGCGAAGGCAATCCTGTCCCCACCGCAGCAACGCAGACACGGACCAGAAGTAGGTGCAAGTTTCTTTATTTGTTGTGAACTGCCGCCATTTCGTTTCGGCTCCTCCGAGCCTTGATCACATAAATATATATACTTGATGTGGAACAGGCAAAATGATGTGGTCTGGAGTCAGTAATTGCTGCGCTTTACAAATCTGGGATGTATTAATTTATCTCCACTAATATGACATCTATTTGCCTCCTTAAGTTTTGCCTCTGGAAGATCTATAGCCTCACTGCTATTTCCCATGTGTCCCAAAAATGGCCACTAACATGTATATCATAACCGGTCTCATCAAGCGGTCACTATCGTAAATATCAGCCCCTGTCCCTCTGGGGTCGTCCAACATGGAGTACCGCTCCAAAGCAGAATAAATATTTTAGTTCCAGCTGATAACTGATCAGTTGCAACTGAAACCTTATTATGCAGCATCACAACAGTCTTTGATAGCCTGCGCCAGGGATGCCGGAAAAACATTCTGAACAGCTGGCATCACCTTTGCCACTGTATCCCAAAGGCAAAGGGCATAAGAGTAATGGCAACAGGCAGGACCCAACCACCAACCGAGGAAAGACGGTGAGTGTGTCATAAGTCACTTCACTTGTCACTTTCACCAGCAGGACAGATGAAGGTAGGTTTTTTCATAAGTGCTTTACTCTCCAGTGCTTTTGTGCTTTGTTCAGGCCTGGATTGTGCCAAAATTCATCTCAGGGACTGAATAGTGTGCATTTTGAGGGTCGAAAGCTGCTTGACCCTGTATTATCCAGCCTTACAAGATGGCCACTGTAGCCGCCTTTGATAGTCCCTGTTCTCTTTTTACTCGTGAGCTGCTTTACAAGAATAGTTGTACTCTCTTTTGGTTCTGAAGTTTCTCCTGCGTTTTGCCCAAGGTCAGACTCAAAGTACCTCTTCTAGTGGGGGTCATTTGGACTTCCACACATGTTCCTAACAGCTTCGTCCTTGCAGAAGCTGTATTCCATGTTTTAAAGGAACTAGTTCTGGGATACACCACAGGTCCCAGGAGATCAAGGTCCATCCTCTGCTTCCTTTGTTGGGCTCTCGCTTAGTCTACACCCTCGGATAAAGCTGCCACTGCTTCACCTCGGATTTCCCTTCCACTTATCCTTATCTGGTGAAAAAGGTCCTCCATCCATAATCATTCCCAACCTAGATATTTTATATCTGAGCGCCTTGGCTTTTCTGCTTCTTTTGATGAATACTGGTCACGCATTCAAAATTATTTTTCAACCTTTTGGTCTGGGTGATAAAGGACCATTATCTGAGAAAGTATTCCTCCTTCCAGAGAAGCAATGCTCTTTGAGAGGTCAAAGAGAGAGAAGCTGCGTTAGTCTGAATGATTTTTTGATTGGAAGTGACAGACTAGGCTATTGACTTTGTGTAGGTTGAAGTCTGCAATTCTTAAAAGAGGCATTGAAAATATTGATTTGTTTTCCCTTTGAATGCTGTCACACCCTTAACAATTAAAAAAGGTTGAAAAAGATTATTAGTTTCTTGTTTGGGTGTGTACTGGAACTCAATGACTTTTACTTAATACTTGACTCACATTTATTTAGGACTTTGCCAACTGTACAAGAGAACAAATTTGTACTGGTAGAAACAGGATGTTGGACGACAAGCATACCAGAGCATACACACTGACCTGTTGACAGCCCAGACGCCAAACGTTTATTGGTCTGAAGTCACTAAATATCCACCTCTTTTAAAACTTTTCTGCTCCATCTCGATTGGAAAGCTCAACAAACCTTTTAATATTGCCTTAATTTTGCTGCTTAAAGGGAGAGAGGTATGTGGAGTTGCAGGCCTGTGCTTTATTTAGTACTGAACAAGCCCTTTTATGACAATAACAGACCATAAATGAATAATATCCATCAACCCAAAGAATACATCCTTTGGAGGGTGATATTTATTTATTTATTTGAAAGTTTTATAGAGCGTGAACAAGACCCTTGCGGGTAGCAGAGCGCTTTACAGTAAGCGTGTATAGGCAAGACAAAAATAAAAATATGCAGGACCGTAAGAATAACATCAAAAAGCTTAAAAAAGGGCAAAAGGACAGATAAACGTGCAAGAAGTAAAACAAGGCCATAGAGCATGGTAGCAGAGAAAAATCCCAGATAAAAAGGCACATCAGATAAGGTCCAAAAACTGGCTCGGTTTTGAAGGATGATGGAAATATATTGAACATGAGAACATCACAATAAATGGAACACAACTTTACATATAACAAGCCAAGCATTAGATTGGTAGGTAAAACGAGTGGAATAGGGGTTCTTCACAGTCATGTGAAACCTTGGGTCGGTGCTAATTCAGAGACAATATAAGTGTATTCTGTATCTGATTGTTCCATAACAAACTGCACCATTAGCAAAAGTGGTTTCCACAGACCAAACCTGGAAAATAGGTATGCCATTGCCGGCATGGAAAAAGGAATAATTATTGTCAGAAAAGGTTGATCCAGATCATTGTGTAAACAAGCATTCATATCCATGTCTGTTTTCTTAGCCCGGATTTCAAGAATGTTGGGTTGTGTCAATGACTGAGGAACCTGTTGCAAAGTCTTTTATGGAAGGTAAAAGAGCAGTTATAAAGGTGCCAAAGCTGAGTAACTATTTTCTGTGTTATTGTAAACATTCAACATTATCACACCACAGACCGAAATATTGATCAACAACACAGGAGCGACTGGAAGAGAACATGAAGGAAAGAAAGCAGCTGAGAAAAAGGTTTGACTAGCAAGGAGAAAACGTGATGATGGGGTTTAAATACCCTTTGAGAAGTAACAGAAGCTCTACAAAGGGACTGAAGTATTGTGCAGGATCACAATCTTAACCTAAAGGAGAAAAGAAAATGAGCTCTATGAGTTAGTCGGACACAAAGGCTGATGTTGAAATTTCCAAACTGGCAAAGAGCAACCTGTAGCCACAGGTTTACTTCAGGAAGTCACAGTGAAAGGACCGCTGCGTTCCCTCTTACTTTTTAGGTGGAGCCTGACCCAGCGCACCCGTCTCTCGTTTTCTACACAGACGCCAGTGACCAGAAAACACCCAATTGAGTTGCTCTAGCGGACTGACCCTGGATGGGCTTCCAGCTATATCTTTAACAGCCAAGAAACACGGCATTATCCGCACACGAATAGGAGCGGATAAAGTACAATTAACCAGGGGTTGGTTGCCCCGTTCCCTTCATCCCCCATTCATCTCGTCCTGAGGAAGACTCGCAGGCAAGGTTCAAATATCCCGCATGCCACAAGTCGAGTCGAAACGTCGACAACGCTTATGTACCTGGACCCCTTTTCCTACTTACCATTGCTACGTGCCACAGATGAATACAATCTGTGATTGTACTAAACCATTGTAAATAGACCATGTAAAATAGTATTTGGGACAGGTCAGCAAGATTGATACACATGATCAATCTCACACAAAAAAACTTCAACCTTTCTCTACTATTCTTCTCACCTTAGGAATAAGTTCCCCTACTCACTTATATTCGAGCACCACTTTCTTTGCACGTTCCCCCTCTGGAGCAACCACCAAATGTATAGCGATTAAAATCTAATTATGTAAATAAATTTAGCTTTGTTACATATGAAATTGATATCTCTGCACATCCTTTTTCAATTAAACTGTAAAAATCGACTCATAAGGAGCGCAAATTGATTCAGTTGCGCAATAATTTCAGAATTTTTGATTAACTCTGATACTTTGAAATGTTTAGTTTGAGGACCATTTTCCTTCTATATTGAGCCAGCACACAAGCGCTGCTCTGGTAATGATCTGTTGTAGTTCAGTACGAGAAAAGCCACGCCCACTCCCCCAACCATATTTTTCATTAGCTTGTGTCTTTGTCCTTTGTAAATGCTTTCTTCTGATTCCTAAATAGGCTTGTTAGTCCCTCCTTAGTACGGCCATGTCTTCATTTGTAATCTCCCATGGCTACTGTCCCCTCTACTTGGTTGTAAGAGAGTACGTGTACTATTTTCTTTATTTAGTTTCTTCCACAATAGGCACGAGGACAAGCTTTGCTTACGCGGACCATGCCCTTTTATACTTTCACTGGGTTCCCATATTAGCTCTCTGCTCCTCAAAGACCAGGACGTCGTGCTTATGGTTTCTGGACGGCTTTCATGTAAACAGGAACCTGGGCAATTTATTTTTACAGCACACGCATAACTCATTTTATTTTTAATTTACATTAAACAATGTAGGCTGCACGTCTTAAAGGTCGCATAATCGGGGCGTGGCTTAGCCAGCGAGCATGGCGGTAGTGTAGAGCGCGAGCTCCGACCAGCCGGCTACCATCCTGCCTACATATTCTGGCCCTGAGCACTCCAGAGGGCACCCAGCGTTGTGGCACACTGCCCCGCTCCGGGGGCATCATCCGGTGGTTTTTGCGGTCCTGTGGCGGCCCCGTGGGGCGATCGGCAGTCCAGTGAGGTGGAGGGGCCTGCCGGGTCCGGCTGGGCCTGGGACCGGGGCCTCGATTTTGGCGCTCCCCGGGCCGGGTGCACTCTGTATGAGGCGGCTGGGAGCTGGAGAGGCGGCGGAGGAGGAGGGTGCCGGGGGCCCTGTCACGTGTGGCCCGGCCGGGCGGGGGCGGTCTGAAGTGCCGGCCTGCACCGTGTGCACTGCGGTGAGTGGGGCCCGCCTGGAGGAGGCTGTGAGCGCCGTGTGCACTGCGGTGAGTGGAGCCCGCCTGGAGGAGGTTGAGGGCGCCTGGGTGGCCCCCGTGTCCGCTGTTGTTGGCAAGGTCCTGCTGGGCTGGAACCCCCCGCCCCTGGGGCTTGGGAGCTCGGGGGCTGGATCGGGCCCCGGTGTGAGGCGTGGGCTGGTCCCTGGGGCCAGTGGTGGGGTGTCTGTGTGGGGCCCCCTCCCCCCCCCTCCGTGGAGATACATTGTGGCTGGCGGCGGCAGTACCAGCCAGGGGCTTGAACTGGGGGCCCTGTGGCTCGATCGAGGGGGCAGCCTGTGACCTGCCACCTCGGCTATTCCTGCGCTATTGGACTGTGGACACGGGGGTCGGGTCGGGCCCCGGAGGTGGTCGGTGGTGTCCCCGTGCATTGGCTCGGGGGGGGCCCAGGGACTCATTCTCCTGGACTGGCACGGGGGTGACTTGGCGCCTTGCCCGGCGGCTCCTCTCCCGCTTCTGTTCTCTGGAGAGCTGCGCCGCGTGGGCCAGTGGGCAGTTGTGGTGGATCGGTCAGCCCACTTGGACTTCTGCGGACCTGCTGGCCCCGGACAGTGGCAGACATTAGTACTGAGAGGCTGGTTCCTGGGCTGGCCGCTGCGGCCGCCATGACGCGGGGCCACGTGGGTGGTGGCCACTCTAAGCAAGGGACGCTGGACAAGTTAACGGGAGCCGGCTCGACGTCCGGCGCTGCCGGGTCGCAGGCTCCGGCCCCGGATAATGTGGCATTATTGGCTGCAATCACGCAGTCCAGAGACATGTTTGATGCTAAGATTGGGGCGGTTGTCACGCTGCTCCGCCAAGATTTATGGAACACGGTTGAGAGAATTACCAGTGTGGAGACCCGCATCTCCGAAGTGGAGGACGACGTCTCTGTTCTAAAGAAACAGATGGCGGCGATGGAGAAGCTCCAGAAGGGCTTGGCCATGCGGGTGGAGGACGCGGAAGGGCAGGCGCGGCGGAACAATCTGCGCTTTGTTGGATTTCCGTAGGGATGCGAGGGGGACAACGCGGAACGCTTCCTAGCCCAATGGCTGGAGGGTTGGCTCCCCCCGGACACTCTTTCCCGCTGCTTCGTTGTGGAGCGGGCCCACCGGGCCCTCATGCAGAAGCCCCCTGTGGGTTTGCGTCCGAGGCCAATCATCGCCAAGTTCTTAAATTACTCTGACCGGGACGCTATCCTGAAACAAGCGAGAGTAAAGGCCCCGCCCATGCTTGGCAATGCTACTATCCTCATCTTCCCGGACTATACGAGGTTGGTTCAGCAACAGAGGCAATCGTTTCTGGCAGCCAAGGCCCGTCTTCGCGGCCTCAAACTTCAATATGCTTTGCTTTATCCTGCGAGGCTGCGTGTCATCTACAAGTCCCGCACACTGTTCTTTGATTCCCCGGAGGAAGTGTTCCAATGGACAGACGAGACAGTCAAGATCAGGGTCAACGCGCCCTTGGGAGGCGACTCTGACTCATCCTTGAGTGGAGTGGTCCGTGATGGATTGAGAAGTCAACGGAGGCGTCGTAGAAGATCCGAATCTAGCCATGTCTCCCGTGCGGGATCCGCGCCTCCGCAGCCCGGTCCGGGGCAGGGGCTGCCGAGTGGAGTGAAATGAAGACTGTGACTTTCACATTGAACTCTATGGTTGCTATCGGAGTGCTCAGGTGCCCTGTATTGGGCTGGACACCTGCCCTGTAAGAGTGGGTGGTTAGGGGTGGCGATTCCCTAGTTATGGGGTATGTTCAGGGGATCCATTGGAGGGGGTGGCTCTCGGTCCCCCGTTGGGGGCCAGGCCACGATCCGACCGCAACAGGTGCTTCCGTGTTGGGAGGTGCGGGGTGGGGGGTGGTGGGCGTCGTGCTGAGGGTTGTGTTGGGGCAGGGGTGGCTTGGGTTGCGTTTATGTTGCTGCTGTCTTTATACTGGGATGTTTGCATGCTGGACCGTCGGGGCCGCCGCTGCCCATACAATGCCCTTTTACAATGTCGATTGTTCAGGACGGGGGGCGGGTAGCTCCAGGCACATTGCGCATTTTGAGTTGGAATGTGCGGGGGATGTTAGATAAAGTCAAGCGGGGGCAGTCCTTCACTTTGCCAAGATGGCCGGGGTAGATGCTCTGCTGCTTCAGGAGACCCACCCATTGGGTACAAAGGCGCTGTGCTTACCACGATTTGGGTACACACATGCTTACCACGCAGGTTTCACGAGAGGCTCCCGCGGGGTAGCTCTCCTTATACATCAAAGAGTTTGCTTTATACACGAACAGAGTTGGTCCGACCCCCAGGGCAGGTACATCTTTGTCCAGGGAATGGTTGGGGGCGACAGGGTGACACTTGGTAGCATCTATGCCCCGCCGCCGCTGCAGTGGTCCCTGGCCGAAAAGGTCATGTCCCGCTGGAATGTCATGCCGGACACCCTTGCTATAGTTGGGGGGGGATTGGAATGATGTGATGGACGTACACATGGATCGGTGGAGGAGGGGGGCGACTGACACAGACGTGGACGTGGAGGGACCCCCCACCAAGCTCCGTGCCCTTGCCACGGGCCTGGACTGGGTGGACGTCTGGAGGTATGGGCAAGGCGCGTGCCGAGAGTATACCTATTTTTCCTAGGTGCATGGCTCGTTCTACAGGTTGGACTACTTATTTGTTCCCAGAGGACTGGCCCAGAGAATCGTGTCCTCGGACATCCTGCTGAGGGCCCTGTCCGATCACTCACCTGTGGCCTTTACTTTTCGTGTAGGCCCGGCCAGGCACCCATTCCGGTGGCGCATGTCTGGATGGCACCTGCTACAGACTGACTATCGGGAACATATGACACGGGAAATTGATCATTACCTGACGAACAACCGTGACTCAGTTGACTCCCCGACGACTCTTTGGGAAGCCATGAAACCTACCCTGCGTGGGGTGGACATCTCCTGGTGCGCGGTGGCACGGGCGGAGAGGCGGCAGGATCTAGTGCGGCGGGAGGCGGAGTTGGTAGTCTTGGAAAGTAGGAGTAGGGAGGACGGTGGTAGATCTATAGGACGGAAATTAGTCCTGGCTCAGCAGCAGTCCTACTGGATGAGGCACGACAAGCCTGGTTGGCTACCCGTAGTCGGGTGTATCAGTGGGGGGACAAATCCTGTAGGATGCTCCACCGCCTGTGTCAGGGCGCTTTACACGCCCAACCACTGCCCCAATTGTTGGACTCGGCGGGATCGCCGGTTTCTGAGCCGTCGGCTATCGCGGAGAGCTTTGCCACATATTACGAGGGGCTGTACGCCCTTCAGGAGTGCCTGTCGGCTGAGGTTGTTCAGCGGTTCATAGATGACCTCCCCCCGCGGTCGGTCCCTGACGAGGCGCGGGACCTATTGGACAAGCCGTTTACTGACGAGGAGTTGGGCACGGCCTTGGGTGAACTCAACCCCGGGAAGGCGCCGGGCCCCAACGGGTTCCCTTGTGAATTTTTTTAAGAGATTTCATGTGCAGCTGGGCCCCCGGCTGCGTCAGGTAATTGAGGAGGCGCGGGAGAGTGGAGCGCTCCCGCAAGACTGGAGGCATGCCGAAGTTGTGGTCTTTCTGAAGCCGGGCCGACCCCCGGAGAGCCACGCGTCCTACTGCCCCATATCCTTACTTAACACGGAGGCCAAGGTCTTGGCCAAAGCCCTGGCTAACCGACTTAAGCCCTATATTGCAGACCTGGTACACCCGGACCAGGCGGGCTTCATGCCCCGGAGGGCGACCCGGCACAATATCAGGCGGGCCCAGGTGGCGATCTCTGCTTGGAGGTGTTTAGGTGAGCCGGCTGTGTTATTTTTAGCGGATATGGATCGTGCCTTTGATTCCTTGAGCTGGACATACCTGTTCGCCCTGTTGCGGCGCCTTAACTTGGGGCCTCGCTTTCTGGCCTACATACAGCTGTTATACACTGATCTCACTGCGTCCGTGCGTGTTGGGGGGCGGTTTCCCGGCCCTTTTCGGTTCAGAGGGGTACGCGACAGGGGTGTCCCCTCTCCCCGTATCTGTTTGCGCTGGCTATGGAGCCCTTAGTGGGTGAGTATTGACGCTCAGCTAAAAGGTTTTCGGTGGTCCCCCGGCCTTACTGATAAGATAGCGTTATACGCAGATGATGTGCTGTTCTTCCTCACGGACCTGGATCGGTCTGGGCCACGGCTGTTGCGCATCCTGCAGATTTTCGGGGAATCCTCTGGCCTGTATGTGAACCTGGGTAAGTCCACCTTGTGGGTGCTGGGCGACGGACAGACGGTAGGTGAATGGGCGGCGGACTTGCAGTTGGCTGCCGGGGGAAATGAAGTACCTAGGAGTCTATCTGACCGAAAGCGCAGAAGTCTCCCGAGCTCGCAACCTCACTCCGGTCTGGGACCGCACACGGGTGGATCTGAAGGTGTGGTCTCGCATGTCATTGTCTATCTACGGGAGATCGGCCATGTTCAAAATGGTGGCACTCCCACGGCTTGTATACCAACTGCAGAACCATCTATATCCTATTTCGCCCGCTGGTTTCAGCAGGTCAACTCAGCGCTGGGTGGGTTCCTGTGGGAGGGGGGGGGACTGTAAGGGTGGCACTACGGACATGCTTCCTGTCCACTTATGCAGGTGGCCTTGCCACATCCGATATCCTCTCATACTACCAGGCAGCGCATCTCCTGGTCCTTAACGACTGGTGGTACAGCGACAGGGGCGATCTAGCCTATGCGGTGGAGCGTCACCTGATGGGCTCGTCCTCTGTCCACATGCTATTATACTCGGCGCCGCTCCGGCGGGGCCTTCCCTTTGCCACGCAAGTGGTCTTCTCTATCTGGCGGCAGGCGCTACGCAGGATGAAATGGTGGAATGTCCTCACTCGGGAGACCCTCTTTGGTGCAACGGCCGCTTGCCCCACTTGGAGACCCGTAGGGGGTTTGGTGGGTGGCATGCCATAGGTATCTCCTCTCTGGGAGATGTCATGTCGGGTTCTACTTTGAAGTCTTTCCTGGACCTGCAGACTGAATTTGGGATGCCCGGTTCTCAATTCTTTCGATTCCTCCAATTCCGACATGCCTTGACACCATATCTGACGGGCATTGACACGCTCCCAGACTTTAGCCCGCTTGAGGCCCAACTGTTCATGGGGGAACTTCCAGACAAAAAACGATCCCGTATATACCAGTCCTTGGTGCGACATTGCTCCCCTGACCTACAGAAGCTGCGGGCGGCGTGGGTGGTGGATGTAGGAGAGTTGGAGGAAGAAGACTGGATGGAGGCCCTGGCAAGTCCTAGGGGGGGGGCGTCAATTTCCACACGCCTGAGACTCATACAATTCAAATACCTCCACTGCACGTATTTCACTAGGGAGCGTCTATGGAAGGCAGGTATGATAAGTTCTCCGGACTGCTTGCGCTGCGGGTCAGAGGTTGGCACACTTTTACGCACCACATAGGGATGTTCGGGGTTGCATAGATTCTGGACCGGGGTCTTCCGCTGTCTCTCAGAGGTATTGGCGTGGGAGCTGCCTAGGGATCCGAAATTGGCACTACTGCATGTTATGGAGGGGGTTGGGGGGAACTGCTACAAACGTCACTTGCTGCTGCTTGGTCTCACCCTGGCTAAGCGTGATATTGCTTGAGCCTGGAAGGCACCCTTGGCTCCGTCCCTGGCTGCTTGGAAGAACGGCATGGACTTTTGTATGGGGCTCGAACAACCCATTTACCTGGCCAGGGGGTGCCCCCGTAAGCACTTGCGAATTTGGAAAAGGTGGGCTGATTATAGGGGACTGGACTTGGACCCTCCTCCGGAGAGTGATCTGCCTCTGGCACTTTCACTGTAGGGGGTGGTTGGAGAACGTCGATCGCGCCCTGTTGGAACTGGTGTGTATTCAATGTTTATCTTACTGCATATAAGTGGTCTAGAGCAGCGCAACCTGGGGGGAGGGTGGGGGTGGTACGGGGGGGGGGGGGTTGTTTATTTTCTTAAAAACTGTCTGGCTATGCTATATTTGTTTTATTGATGTGTGCATTAGACTCCGGAGCTCGGGGCTGTGCATTTCTTTTTTTGTGCAGACTAATAAAATCTGTTTTAAAAAAAAAAGATCGCATAATCATCGCCTTCGGATCCCTGGTAAAAGTAAAAGCTCTCAGTCGTGAAAGCTTGGAAATGTTAATTTCTGACATTGCGTTGTAGCCTCCATATTAACGTTTAGAAGACAGTTTAGTCGGCTTGGTTAGCCAGCTGGTGCATAAATAAAGTGTTGAGCCTAAAAAACACACATGAAATTTGATCGCTATTTCAAAATGTGATTGATTGAGAAGACGTATAAAGCTTTTGAGGCCGTCTGTATGGGTAATTGCCTAATTGCATTTTTGCGCAACCCACAAAGCAACCGGTTTTCAAGACACATTTGTTCATTGTTACTTTCTATAAAACTAAAACGATGTGTCCAAGCCTTGCATTTTTTCATTCTTGGGATGTTATAAAGAAAGTAAAAAGAAAGCCCTAGAGGTTTGCGGTGTTCCCTTCTGAATTGAAAAACCTTTATTATTTCAAAAATTCTTTTAGCTCACTTCTGAGTGATGGTGCACTTGCCGCGTTCTACTTCTTGAGTGCGCGTGAAATAGGGTACACGCTCCGCCTTTCATCATTCCCTCGATCTCCGGGTGGCAAAGCATATTCGTTCCCTTGATCTCCCATGCCAATGTTCTCCCCAGTAGACCCTTTCTTTCTTTCTATGACTCTTGTTTTAAACAAGGTTACCGAATTTTATAAAATCTGAATAAAGGCAGCCACGTTTTGTTATTTGTAGCAAGTTCTTTGGTAAAGACAACTTTGTAGCATAATTTCATGAAAAGTTGTTCCATCGGGTAACATTTGAAGCGAGGGTTATATACATGTGTGGTTTCAAAATGCTTACCAAAATGCATTTCCCAAGTTCTGCTAGGAAAGAGGCTCCTAGGGACCTATTGAATTGTAGATTAGCACCCCAGTTTTAGATCACTATGATCAATTGCCAGCAGTTTAATGGTGATACCTACATTGTTACGACGGGAATGCAGCCATATGCATTCGTTAAGGGCATCCCTTTAAGGCTATGGGTCCAGATGGGTCAACAAACTCACATTGTGCCATAAGAAGCCATTACGCAAAAGAAACAATTGATGGACGGAATGCTGGACAATGCAAACATTCACCCCAGTCACAAGGATCTGGGTTTAATCCACCATTCTTTTGCTCACCACACCACCCCAGTTGGGACCCAGCCGTATGCAAATCAGCCTTGACCCTGTTCCTTGTGGGAACAGTCCAGCACAAACTACCAAGCCAGGTTCTCGCTGGCCCGGAAACAAGCATCCTGGGACCGGTCTGAGGGCATCACCCTTCATCAGCCAAGCTAGCTTGAATCCAGTGGTGCAGTGAGCACGGGACCCACGTCTGGGCACACCCTTCCCACTTAGGGCAACATATGCAAAAGAAGTCATTAGCTTCAGCTTCTAAAGTAATGCTTCGATGTATGCTTTCATAATTTAGTGTCTCAGAGTGTCCCGACGGGCGCAGTCACTACATCTTATTTATTCAGATCAGGGAAGTTGTAATTGGGCTGCTTTCAGGACCTGCAGCTCAGAGGCAAGGTCTTCCGTAGCTGGTGTCATTGGCTGCACTCCCTTTTCAACTGGCCAGTGCAGATCATTAGCGTGCAGTAGTGATGTGTGGTCATTCCTGGCTTTAGAAATACAAAGAGCAGTAGGGGATGGTGGGTGACCTCATTGTCACAGGTTTAAACCTCAGCAGGTCCACTCAGCCTTTCACCCTTGAGGTTGATTTAAAAAGTACCATTATATGAGTAGCAAAAAGCACAGGTTATGCAGCGCCAAGGTACCTTTCGGTGGGCATGCACACAAATACTCATGTTGTGGTTGGCACAGCCAATGTCAATCACAACACTGGTAGGTTGTGGAATGTACAAGAAGATTAGCACATATAAGCAGCTTTACTGACCGAGATGTAAGTTGGTGGTCACTGGCTCCTATGATATGCCACCTTCCCTCCTCTTGGGGTAACGACAGGAACCACATAAAGATAGTAGCACCTCCAGGCTCCACACTGAGATAGATTAGATGATCGGAAGCGCTAGCTACAACACAATATTGTTGTATGGGGCCATTCCTATAGTGTCTAAATTTAAACGTCTCTTCTCCAAATTTCTCTGCGAATTACGGGGGCAACATTTCAAGATGGTTTAATATCTGGAGTTGAATCAGCATTAACAGCAAACAAACTCACTTCCTTGCCACCCTTACAGAGTACACCCTCTGTAATGGCTTTAGAGGTCCACCTCACTATTCATCTACCAAGTTAAAATGAAAGAGTAGCATAACAAGCCAGGCAGCACAGGTAAGAGCATACAGAAGCAGCACACAGCCACAAACAACATAGGTCACGGCAATACCAACTTTCAGTATTAGGCAACCAATAAATTGCAGCCTGGGACTTATAGCTGCACTGAACATGGTACGTTTGGCCTCAAATCCCCTCCATTAAAATATATATCTTAGATTCTGACATCAATGTCACTGGACTACTCACATTGTAACATTTTAACATCCTGGGAAGATTGGGAGCAGATCCGTATAGTAGTTACTGCGTGTGGGGAATTCCTCGTTGGTATAAGGGTCATATGGCAACTTAGACTTCCACTACTAAGGCCCCATGCCCCATGATTCTAACTTCAGATGAGCGTCTATGGTGTATAAAATGCTAAATACCACATTTTTATGCAGACCCGTTATCCAACTCAAGTTTTACTAGCAGCCGACCAGAACCTTTGCGTATCATTCAGTGGGAATATTCAGTGCTAACATGCCCAGGGCTGACCACCAGGTTCTTAGGAAAATGCCGCTTGCGCAAGGAGGATGAATGGCGATTTCAAAAGGGCACGGGACGGGGGATGGCTCCATCAATACAAGACTGACAGTTTTATGCTGAGTAAAATGTTTTGTAGCATCCAGTACAATTTTACTTGCTGAGGGCTTCAGTGGCGCATAGTCAAAGCAGTCAAGATCACACCATTGAGGGTGAACATGAGGCTCGGTCCCGTGACAGAATAGGCTATTACATTTTATATTAGCACAGGGTTTGAGGCTGACTATCTCCTGCCATTTTGCGGTTTAGGAAATTGCAATGCGATACCGGTGAACCAACTGGGCACACTCAGCAGTCAAAGCTAACACATTATGCACATGCCTTTTTTTTAATTTCAAAAGATTTTATTGTTATAAATAAACAAATGAAGATACAGAATATAAATAAAGTGATACATTTGAGAGCAAATAAACAGACCATCAGAAGATGAAATCCAAAAATAATTCATATGAAATGCATCCATATATAGTTAATAAAAGTATTCTGCCAGAGATAAGAATATGCATTCATGAAGACCAATCAGGTTAGCTTATATGTAAACCATCTACAAATGTATCACTATCATCTGATATAGTCAGGGGGCGTGGCTTGGCAAGCCACGATGGCGGCTGTGTCCTGCTGAGGCTCCGCGATCGGGCTAGCATCTTGCCCACTTCCGGAGATCGCCGGGAGCCTCAGCCTACAGAAACTATTCCACTGAGGCTTACCTGCGATGGGCGTCCTCTGATTAAGCTGCGGGAGCTGCGGACGAGCGTCTGACACCGTCCTGTCCCTCATCGACACCGGAGCCGAGCGCCGAATATTCAAGATGGCGGGCGCGGCTCCTTCTGCCTGCGGTGGGCGCCTCTGAGTGCCTATCCCCGAGGCGACGGCCCTTGGCGGAGAAGACGACTAGCGGCCCCAGAACCCCAGCGAGGAGCGGGGTAACCGACTCACGGGCTCTTGAGCCAAGCCGGGCTATCTATTGCGGTGACAGTCCGGTACACAAGATGGCGGCCGCCATCCCGGCGATCCACAACATCGGCGCTCCTGCGCGACTGGGAGCCTAACCCCAGCACTGATCAGCCCACTACCACGGACTAAGGGACGCCAGTGAGGGTACCGCCTATGTGACGCTGGATCCTTCGGACGGCCTCGATCCCACCTGGAGGCGGTGAGTGCCGACCCATCCCCCCCCCTCTTCCTCCCGTGAATCTCGGTGCCGGTGACCCGGCGGCCTCCTATCCCCTCTGGGGCCAGCCGAGGGGTCGCGGACGGCGTCGGCCCTTGTTCAAAAGGGGGGGGGAGAGCCAGAACGCTCCTTTCACATTGTGTGGCCCGGTGGACCCGGGTGCCTGACCCTAAGATGGCGCCCGCGGGGACCGAGGCGCCGTGATCGACGTGGGCTCCACTCTGCAGAAACGGTGCTCCACTGACCCCGAGGCGACAGCACACCACACCGGGGCAGCTCATCAACCCCCCCCCCCTCCCCGGGCCCTGGTCGCCGGCTCCTCGGCCCCCGGGGTCGCCTGAGGGGGCGGGGATCGACCTCACTGACAGGCACCCCTCCGGAGAAGCCTGGACTGCAGGAACAGTGCCCTTCTGCTGTGCATTTCCAGACGCCTGGGCTGTCGCCCCCTTGATGCCGCAAGTTACTCTGGCGGAGGTCCCCCAGAAGGTAGGAGGACAGTGACCGCCCCGTGGCCAAGAGAGACTAGGAGCCCGACCTGCACCGAGCTGCTGCCCGCCCGGATACACAGGGGAGAGGTGGCTTACTGATTGCGGGGTGCACGGAGGGCCGGGCCCTCCCCATCTCTGACTGCACTCATGGGGAAAACGAGGCCCACGCAGACGACGACTGTCCCCGAGACGGCCCCCGAGAGGATGCCACAAACAAGAACATGGACGCAAGCCAACGCGTCGCAAACCGACCCCACACTGTCGGCAAAATTGGATCAGGTGTTGGCGGCAATCGAATTGTCCCGCCTCTCAATGGAGGAGAGATTGGGCGTCCTGACAACGGACATCAGTTTGATTCGCGACGACCACCGCAAGCTGGCGGACAGAGTGAAAAACGGAGAACGGATTGTGACCGAGCTGCAACCTGCGGTGAAAACACAGGAGGCGGAACTGAAGGAGGTCCTGCACCGTGTGGCGGCCCTCGAGGAACACACAGTGGACCTGGAAGGGCGCTCGAGACGCTGTAACATCCGCGTCCTGGGCTTGCCGGAAGGAATTGAGAACTCGGACCCTCTAACATACATGGAGCTCTGGACGAAATCTTTCACACCGGAGGCGGAAAGGTCGGCATATTTTTCCATTGAAAGAGCTCATAGGGTCCCGGCCCGGGCGCCCAAGCCGGGCCTCCCTCCGCGACCCATGTTGGCTAAATTCTTGCACTTCCGAGACTGCGATGCGGTGCTTCGTGCGGCCCGGACGGCGGGCCCCCTACAAGTGGAAGACCAGCACGTTATGGTGTTCCCGGACTATGCCCGAGAGATCCAACACCAGCGTTCCACCTACCTAGACGTCAAGAGGCGCCTCCGCGCAAATGATCTTCAATATTCCCTTCTGTTCCCGGCCCGCCTGAAAGTACTGCACAAGGGGAAAGCCCTCTTTTTCAACACGGCGGAGGAAGCACAGGATTGGACTGAGTTTCACTGCCCAATAATCCCTAATCCTGGACCCCAGAGAGCACGCAACAACGACTTCAGACGCCCCAGACGCCGAGGTGCGAGCCGTACTCGATCAGGCCGCCCCAAAAGCCAATCATCATCCCCCACGGGCTCACCCGACCTCACGCAAATCATGCAAGAGCGACGAGAAGCCTTACGAGCGGTGACCGGACTGCACACGTCACCCATGGCGTCGGATTTGGAAGGTCGACCGCACCTGTTCACCTCTGAGAAGGACCGGGACAGTGACGGAACAATGTCGGGGATTGGACCAATCTCCTCCCCCCTTGTTACGATGCATGCCTTGGACGCTACCCTGGCCAACCAACCTGGCACCTCTTCATGATGAAAGAACTTTTCACTGTTATATCCTTTTCATGGTGGCCTATTGTATTGCACGACGTCTAGGAGCCTAGACTGCTTTGTCTAATAATTGTGAGCGCTTGCGAGCGATAGACGCTTATCCTGCCAGAGCCCGATCCGCGCACAGGCCCAGCAGCGACACACGCTGCCACCCCCGCAGATATCCGTTGTATTTCTCCCCTAGTGGGACACTAGTTTGGATATGCCACCTCCGGTGAGATATCCTCAGTATTGGGACTGTTTCCCACCCAAAGTTCTATTTGTTGTTAATTCCCTAAGTCCCTCCCCCATGATTGTGGAAGCTTGGCGCACTAGGAGTACACGTGACACATACACACTGGCGGCCGTCGGGGGCTACAGGGGGGTCCCTCTCCCACTCACGACACCGTACGAATGGCAGACTCACGCTCAGACATTAATGTCCTTACACTGAACGTGCGAGGCCTACACACGCCCAGCAAACGCTACTCTGTTTACTCATACATTAGGCGTATGTCAGCCAGTATTGCGCTCCTGCAAGAGACGCACATGAACACTACCGAACTCTCTCGCTTGCAGGTCAAATGGCGAGGGACCTTCTGTGCCACTCACTACTCAGCGTTTGCGCGCGGCGCGTTAATTTGGGTCAGGCAGGTACTCCCTTCCGAGAGCTCCGACGGGTGATAGATAGAGAGGGCAGATATGCGCTTCTAGAGGGAATACTTGATGGACAGGGTATACTCCTTGGTAGTATTTACGCCCCCAATACGGATCAGGATAAATTTTGGGACCACCTCACGGGCGTTTTGGCCCAGTTCACTACAGTTCCGTGGATATTGGGAGGTGACTTCAATTGCACGCTGGACCCCACCCTGGACCGCTCACATCCTCCCCCCGCACACTCCCCGGCTCCCCGACAGGCAGAACTCTTCAGGGCATGGACCACGCACTGGGCAATCACTGACGCATGGCGACACCTACACCCACTGGCTCGCATTTACTCCTTCCACTCGATTCCACATAACCTCAGGGTCCGCCTGGACCGTTTCCTCTGCTCTGCACCAATCCTCCCTAAGATCACTTCCACGGATTACCTGGGTCGGATCCTCTCGGATCATGACGCTCACATCATTCGTCTAACCTGGCGCCCCCCGCACCCACCTGTCCCCACCTGGCGCCTCCCTAGGGACTGCCTTTCAGATCCGGTATTCAGAGACACACACGAAACCAGTATCTGCGACTACTTTACGCACAACACAAACACGGCATCGTCGGTACTGGTGGAATGGGACGCGTTTAAGGTGGTGGCACGGGGAGAGTGCATCAAGCAGGTGGTGGGAGTCCGCCGCACCTTGGAACGGACGCTCCAAGCCTCAGAACAATCTCTGGCCGCACTCACTAAACGGCCAGATGACTCGGAGGAGCACGCCGTGCTCACGGCCAAGGCTAAGACGGAGTATCAGACTGCCTGCGCTGACCTCCGAAGATACAATTTTAGGGCTTACGCCTCTAGGGTACATAAGGACAGAGACAAAACTGGAGCGCTACTAGCCTGGATGGCGAGGCAGGATACCGAAATCAAGCCGATCACGGATATTGTCGATCCAGACGGTGTACTGGTGCGCTCGCAGGCCGAGATCCTCCTAGCGTTCCAGCGACACTATACGCAAGTGTACGGGACCCCGGCCCAATACTCCCCATTCTCTGTGGATCGTTTTTTGGACCCACTGACGCTGCTCGCAATCTCGGATGTAGACAAGCCCGCCCTTGACGCCAGGATAAAACCCCCTGACATCACTCAGGCAATTCGTGCCATGTCCCGGAATAAAGCGCCGGGACTGGACGGCTTCCCGCTGGAGTACTACTCGACATTTTCGCCCCTAGTGGTCCCCCATTTATCACGGGTGTTCGAGGCGTCTCTTCATCTAGGGAGGTTACCCCAGTCACTGCGGGAATCCGTGATTGTCACCTTTCCCAAACCCCACAGAGACCCACTCCACATGGGGTCGTATCGCCCCATCACGCTCCTGTCGGCCGACTGTAAAATCCTGGGGAAAATTCTGGCTGATCGTTATGCGCAGGTCATACGCCCGCTGGTCCACCCCGACCAATGCGGCTTTGTTCCGGGGAGGAACACCTCCCAGAACATTCCGCCGAATCTTCCACGTTCAAGACCAGATACGTGACAGATTTCCCCGCGCCGCCTGCCTCATTATGGACCTGGAGAAGGCGTTTGACACCCTCACCTGGCCCTATCTCTTCTCAGTCTTGCAGCGCCTAAATATCGGCCCGACGCTCATAGCATACACACGCCTCTTGTATACCGACTTGACCACGCGGATACGTATCGGGAAACATATATCACCAGCGTTCGCAGTTCGGCGAGGCACAAGACAAGGGTGCCCCCTGTCGCCTCTCTTATTCGCGCTAGCAGTCGAACCGCTGGCGATTCGGCTCCGTCAGGAAGGTGTGGAATGGGGCATCCCACTTGCGGACAGCACGCATTGCGTATCCATGTATGCGGATGATCTTCTCATATACGTCCGAGACATCGAAACGGACATGACCCCTATAGGGACGACGCTGGCAGACTTCGCAGAGGCCTCGGGACTACAGGTGAACTGGGACAAGTCCACAGTTTACCCCTTACACCCGAACCTGCCCCCCCGGGAAGTCGGGCTCGGAGCGCATACCCTCTCATGGTCCGCGGAAGCCCCCCGTTACCTTGGTGTCCGCTTGTACCATTCCCCAGCTGACCTTTTCGAGGGGAATCACCGCAGGGCACTTGCCAGTTTGCGCCCGGCGGTCGCTTTTTGGAATAAGCTCCCACTGGCCCCGATAGGAAGGATAGCTCTGGCCAAAATGATAATGCTCCCCCGACTCCTTTACCACTTCACGAATTTGCCGGTAATACCACCCAGATCCTTCTTCCGCGACGTAGACTCCCTCCTAGGGACCCTTATCTGGGGCGAGGGCCGCCATAGGGTCGCCCTGAAAACCCTCCAACTTCCTACAACGATGGGAGGTCTCGGAGCTCCGTCCTTCGAGTCATATTTCCTCGCGGCACAACTCCAATGGCTGTCATACTGGACAGCGGACCGTTACCCTCAGGAGACTGTCACCTCGACTGGCAGAATCGCAACCCCGGAACTCACCCGTCTTCTTCTCCCGGGCACCAAGCCACGGCGCACGTACCCCCTCCAGGTGGCGATAGCGCGCCGGTGCATGATGCGGATCCACCGAATGTCCCCTAATAGACCTCCGTACTCCCCGCTGTTACCACTGATAGGCAGCCCCAGGCAAGACTCCTACTTCACGGCTCCGCTCTTCACCGAATGGTCGCGCTGTGGCATCACAGATCTAGAATCGCTCTTTGAGGAAGGCCAGTTAAAATCACTTGACCGCCTGACCGCTGAATACGGGCTCCCCCCGGGCCAATTCCTCAGATATCGCCAGCTGGTTGATGGATACCGGCCCCATTTTAACCTCCGTACTGGCGAGCCAGACACGCATCCAGTAATACACGCTGTCCTGCGTATGGGGGTGGGATGCCACTTAGTCACCTGGCTGTATAAATCCATCCGGGAACTCTCACACGCACCTCTGACGACCTTGCGGGCTACATGGGAGGAGGACATAGGTCGCGCACTACATGACTCGGAGTGGGCCAAAGCGCTCAAGGCCCCTAAACGCGTCTCTAGGAACGCCCGCTTCAAGAACATTCAATACTATATCCTACACAGGGCGTACCTCACCCCAGCGCGATTACAGAAGTTCTATCCCTCCACACCATTCTTATGCCCCAGATGCTGCTCCCCTGCTGCAGACTTTCGCCACATGTTCTGGAGCTGTCCAGACCTTCACCCCTTTTGGCAAGCGGTACACAACACACTGTCAGACCTGACAGGTCTCACTACACAATCCACCTGGGAATCTAGCGCATTAGGCATCTTCCATGTCCCTAAGCAAGCCCCAGTACATAGACGCTTCGTGTCCTTAGTGCTCCTGCTGGCGAACAGATGCATAGCCATGCGCTGGCGATCCCCGGAAGGTCCCCCTATAGCAGCATGGACGGGGGCGGTCAGTAAATGGGCGGCGGCGGAAGAGGATGCTCTTAGAGAAGAAGAAGCCAGGGGTGCGCGTAAATTTCCCATATCCATGGAATGGGCCATGCTCCTCTACAGTTTTCGACAGTCCACGTGAGTGGATGACCCACCTACTCCCCCCCCCCCCCCCCGGCCCGAGAAGACCGTTGATGTCTGTCTGTTGTCCCCCTCCCTAGGGCAGGTTCTGGATACCCCCTGCATCCTGATAGAATTCCCACCCTTCTGGAGTGCAGGCTGAATAGCTCCTTGGACCCGTCCCCCCCCCCCGGCACCCATCACCGGTATTTCGACCACGCTAGCGCCCACATGCTTCCCCCCCACAGTTTTGTCCCCCCCCGTTTTCTGGTAACACCATTATATGGACTGAACAGGCCCCGATCCAACGCCCTTTGAGACGGGACTTTATATTCCTGTTATCATTCACTGTCCTCCTGGCTATGTAGGCTCACTGTCTTCTGACCTGCAAACATGGTTGCATGATATGTACTGATTTCTGGAGGAATTGGATATTTGTACCAGTTGTATAAACAAAAAACACGTTGCACGCATGGCTGAATGTTGAGGCCACGTCAGCGGCTTATTTGCACTGTACCGTATACTCTGATGCAACAATAAAACAAATTTAAAAAAAATAAAAATAATCATCTGATATAGTCAGAGGAGGAAAAAAGCAGAAAAAGAAGGAAGAAAAGCGAGAATAAGAGGGAGCAGATGGAAAAAAGAGGATACAGAGAAGAAAGAGGGGGAAAAGGAAAGAAGGATTTTCCAATGGATAAACCTTAACAGTAAGGAATAAATCCGAACAAACAAGACACCATTCAGCCAGACATACGAAAGGGATATTAATCAACCAACCCCTGTGATGACAAATCCATGTAATTGTCTAGGGCGGTCCACACCCCACTAGCAATCGACGGAGAGAGATGAGCTTGATCGACCGAAGTATGAGCACTGCGTAAGAAGGAAACCCAAGCCCACCAAGTATGATACGATACAGAGGAGAAGGATTTCCAGTCCATAAGAATTACTTTCACAGCAACGGTCAATAGAAGATCTAATAATTGTAGCTCCATGGGCTCCAAGGGGAGAGGAGATGGAGCCGCAAGAGGGCCCAATAAAATTAATGGGAGAGAAAGTTGAAAATTAATATAAAAAATTAGCATAATATGTTTATGTATGAGGTCCCAAAAGGGTTGGAGTAGAGAGCAGTCAAAAAACATATGTGAAAAATCTCCTGGCGATAAGCCACAACTCCAGCATAGATTATCTTCTTTGAGACTGAGCGAATGTAAGCGCACAGGCGTCCAATGAAGAAGATTAATAGAGAAAAATTTAGATTGCATCAACGATGGGGCGATTTTATTGCGAAGAGAAAGTTTACCAATCATCTGCCATGTATCTGAAGAAATATGATCGATGACACTATGTTCAAAATGACGTAACCATTTATGTTGAGCAACCGTATGAGGGGAAGAGGAAGACGTAGATAAAAATTTATAAATTTTTGAGGCTACATGACCAGATTTCAACCAAATTTGAAAAAGAGTAATCGTAGAAGAATTAGGATGAAGACGTACTTTGGCAAGTGCCACCTTAATTTTAAGAAAAGTATAAACATCTAAATTAGTTAAGGAGAATTGTTGAGCTAAAGAGGAAAAGGATAGAGGCTCATCATTAGGACCATAAAGATGTTTAACCAACGATATCCCTTTAGCCGCCCAGTAGGAAATCAAGGAAGGATCAATATTAATTTTAAATTTAGAGTTCCGCCAAATAGACGACCATCTAGATTTATGAAGTGGAAGCGCCACCAACTTGTCTACCGTTCGAACCGCAGACAGAGTGTCTACAATAATAGAGCGGGGAAAAAGGGATAGAAAGAGTAGACGCAGTGCAAAAAGAAGCAGTCGGTAATGGAGAAGCCAATTCCTGCTCTATGAACAACCAGGAAGGCACAAGACTAACGGGACAAGAAAACCAAAGAGCACCTTGGGAAGCCAAAAAGGCAGTTTGGTATTTATCCCAGTCAGGCAGATTAACCCCTCCCATATAATAAGGCTTCCGTAAACATTTATAAGCAATTCTCGCTCGTTTATCATTCCATAAAAATTTAGACGTCAAAACGTCAATTTCATGAAAAAAGGAATCTGAAAGTTTCACCGGAAGCATAGAGGATACGAAGTTAACAATAGGTGTAATCATCATTTTAAGAGTCTGAAGACGACCCCACCAGGAAATGTGTTTCGGTGACCAAGTATCTAAAAGGCGGCGAATTTTAAGAATAGTCTGGTTTTCATTATAGGCAATTGTATCATATAAAGTAGAACAGAAATAAATACCCAAATATTTTAAGTGTTTAGACTGCCATTTGAAACCAGCAGAACCCATATGTGTGGGGAAGCAATAGGCATTCAAGGGAAACAACTCAGTTTTATCCTTATTTAAGGTGTATCCAGAAACCTTTGAGAAAAGGGCAATCGTATCCGAGATAGCAGGTATAGCCACGGCAATATCATCTGAAAAAATAAGGACATCATCTGCGTACGCCGCAGTTTTAATACAATGAGGACCAAAAGAAAACCCTTTAATATCCGGATTCAGCTCAATCAATCTAAGGAGAGGGTCAATGGATAACAAGAATAAAAGAGGGGATAAGGGACAACCCTGTCTGGTACCCTGGCGAAGATTAAAAAAAGATGACGTAGCACCATTAACTCGTATATTAGCTCTGGGCTGGGCGTATAAGGACATGACCATGTTAATAAAGGAGTCACCAAGATTATGTGCATATAAGACAGCCTGCAAAAATGGCCAAGAAACCTTATCAAAGGCCTTTTCAGCATCAAGTGCCAAGGCCGCAGCTGGGAGATTAGATCGTTTGGCAGCTCCAAGAATGTGACAAAATGTGCGAATATTGTCACGCGCAAGACGGCCTTTCACAAAACCGGTTTGAGAGGAATGTACCAATGTAGGAATGAAGGATTCTAATCTCTTGGCCAAAATTTTAGCAAAGATCTTAGCTTCCATATTCAGAAGGGAAATGGGGCGAAAATTTTTGGGATCTGAATGATCCTTTCCCTCTTTAGGGATCACCACAATCGTAGCATCCGCCGCAGTACCAGAGACAGATCCATTCTGAATAAAAGCATCAAACACAGACTGAAGCTTGGGAACAATCACAGGAAGAAAGGTTTTATAAAATAGAATAGGGTAACCATCAGGCCCTGGAGCTTTTCCCGAATGAGTAGCCTTAATTGCGGAGGTAATTTCATCAGAAGTAATAGGGCCACCTAAAAAAGTATTATCTTCTCGAGAAACCGAATTCACAGGAACAGATTTTAAGAACTCTTGACATTGTTCAAAAGAGGCCTGATCAGAAGGTGAGTATAGGTTATTGTAAAAATCCCGAAAAACTTCAAGAATTTCCCCGGTCTGAAATTTTTTAACACCAAGATGATCAGTAATAGAAGAGATTTGGAAGGACTTAAAGGAAGAATCTTGGAATTTCAATGTAGCTGCGAGCATCTTTCCAGCTCTATTTTTTAACAATAACCTTTTGGATTTCTGAGCTTGAACCCCAATATAGGCTCTCTTGGTAACTATAGTGTTGTATTTGTATTTTAGGTGCTTAATTGACTGAAGGCAAGATGTATCTTTAGAGTGACGAAAGGAAGATTCCAGATTTTTAATGTTAGTAGCGAGATCCGCAAGTTCTGTTTTAATATCAGCATTCCTTTTAGACATACATTTAATAGCCTGGCCTCGGAAAGTACATTTGAACGAGTCCCAGAGAACAATCGGGGAGGAAACTGATCCTTCATTCTCCAAAAAAAAAGTGTCAATCGCGCTAGAAAATTCATCAACCTGGGTAGTGTCATATAGAAGTTCTGTGTTTAATCTCCAAGATCTAGCTTTTGATTTGGGAGCAAAGGACAAGAGAGTAAAAGTAACCGCGGCATGGTCAGAAATCAGAATAGGATGAATAATCGGAGAGGAGGAAGCAGGAACAAGGGAAGAATGAACAAGTAAGTAATCAATACGAGAAAAGGTAGAGTGAGGTGAAGAAAAGAAGGAAAAATCACTACCAGTAGGGTTATGAAGGCGCCATATGTCTTGCAGATGAGAAAGGGAACACATATTAAGCATTTGTTTATGGGATTTTGGAGGACGAAATTGAAAAGCTGAATTCCTATCAAGAATGGGATCCATCACCAAATTAAAGTCTCCCCCAACAACAAGGTTACCAGAGTCAGGCGTATCATTCAATTTTTTGGCAACTGATTTCCAAAAGGCCGGATCATCCTTATTAGGGGCGTAGATGTTCATAACATAAAGATCAGAAGAACCATCAGACAATCTAGTTAATAACCAACGACCTTCAGAATCGTGATCAGAAGAAACTATGGACAATCCTGAATTCCTGGAAACCAAGGTGACAACCCCATTTCTTTTGCCACACGCATCAGAGCAAACAACATCTGAAACCCAATCTTTCTTCAAGAATAATGCTTCTTTGGTAGATACTTTTGTTTCCTGAAATAGGACTAAATCTGAAGAGAGAGATTTGCAATAATCCAAGATCTTGGATCGTTTCACAGGATGATTTAAGCCCCTAACATTAAGGGACAACACATTCAAGCCAGGCATCGACTAATATGGAAAACAATAACATAGGCTATAAATAATAGACAGAAAGCAACCCACATGAAGACAAACATCCAAGCATCCAACAACAATGTCCAAAAAGGAAAAACCATTGGGGAAATCCGAAAAGAGATAAGAGGAAAGGAAGAAGAAGAAAGAAGAAAGAGAAGAGCCAGCGTAGGGGGTCTGAAAAAGACCAAATTCATACTAGGGGGAACGTGGGACGACAAACAGGGGAGCCGTCATAAGGAGCAAATATAATAGAAAACAGCAATCTACAACCCCACTGTATAGCAGGACGAAGTATAATTAATAGGGAAGAGAGAAAACATGACTATGGAATAAAGTTAATTAGAGGATTATAAAATATCTCAACATGAAAATCTATGAGAACAACCTGCGTATATCATGCATGTATCAATATAATGGATAGGTAGAAAGACATGTTAAGAGTAAATAAAGCACATCCATAAGAAACAATATACCTATCAGGGAACAATACATAGAAGAAGTTATAACATATAAGCAATATGCAAAAAGCAAGAGAAAAGAACTAATCAATCAATTGACGTAAAATATGTAGAGCTGATTATGTGTAATGTAGAAACTTACATAAGAGTATGGCAAATATAACTGAATATACAGTAAAGTATTAGAACTGAAAACTGCACTATTGACATAATCATTAAATCTAGTAAAATTATACAATAAGGAAAGAAATAAGGAGTAAGTGAGTGAACAAGCAGGAAATAAATAAGTGAATTAAACAATTATTAGAAGCATAACTTTAGATACATAACTGGAAAGAATAGGTAGCAGCGTAGCAATAACCGTAACAATCCATAAGACAGTACCGAAAAGAAATAAATGATGGAAGAGTCAAAATAGATAGCAGCAGAAGGCACACAAGAGTTTATCAATCAAACTCATAATAGAGGGAGCAAAGGGAAAGAAAGGTCAGATATAAAAAGGAAGATAAAGAAATATCATGGAGACTGCAGAGAAGGAATGAACCGAAACATAAATGAAGATAAGAAAGAAAAAGAAAGCTGAAATAAACCAATGGTAACCAAAAAAGAAAGGAAAACATAGAAGCACTAACAGGACAGTCAAATTGAAAGGTAACCTAGAAAAATAGGCAGTACCACAAAAAAGAATCGAAAAAGGTACAAAGAAAGTACACCAAGACATAGACAACCTATAGCATAAAGGGAAAGGGGAACAGGTAAGAAGAAAAAAAAACGAAGAAAAAGAAGAAGAACCACACCACCGTATTAAGTTAAAACATCGTATATAAACTTAAGTGACTAAAAAAAGAACAATATTCGTGTACGCTAACACCACTACTCGAAGGAAAGAGACAGACCTAACAGCTCTTAAATAGAGCAAACACATTACGTGGACATGCACTGTCTCAGGTACAAAGGCGTCAGGTGTAAACGAAGCCTCCAGTTGCAGATCCGTCTGCAACAAGAGAAAAGACAGGTACAGAACTAACAAACACAATAGAAGCAATATAGAAAACAAGCAACCCACAGAAGAGTAGAGAAAATATTGAGAGAATATCTCAAACGTGGGAACGAATGAAACAGAAGAAAGGGAGGAAGAGTAGAGAAAATGAAGGAAGAGAACATATTGCACATTTAATTGGCAACGTCAAACAGAAAACATCAGAACACAGAGAAACATTAAGAACGGTGGACCATCATGCCACCACCCAGATCTAAAAAGACAGAGAGAGAACAAACACATTACAGGCATGGACATACATCTCAAGTGCCGGAAGTACTAGGAGTACGCGAAGCGTCCATTTGAAGCTCCATCTGAAGCTCCAGCTGATTGTCCAAACAAGCATTTACAATGCAACGGTCTCGCCTTTGCCAAAGTTAGAGCTATTGGCATTGTAAATGACAACATTTTTATTTATGTGTTGGTTTTGAAAACAGATAAATAAATGGCATTGTCATTTACAATGTCAATAGCCATACAACTTGTAATTACATTACACACACAGAGGGTCACACGCACACATACAATCTTACTACCACACACAATTTCTCTCTCACACACAGTCTTCTCTCTCCCACACAATCTGTCTGTCTCTATCGTGCACACACACTTACAATCTCACACAAACGCTCACACATAATCTCTCGACCACACACACAATAATTATCACTTTCTCACATACACACTCACATACAATCTTTCTGACGCAAACACTTGCAATTATTTCCACACACACAAATGATCTCTCTCACGCACACATAATCTGTCTATCTTTTACACACACAATCCCTCTCACAATCTGCCCCCCTCTCTCATACACACACACACACACACACGCAGTACGGAGGTGACAATCAGATGCACCCCTAAGAAGCCTGCTTCAGGAGACAGGCGTCCGTGGAGACACAACCAGGATGAGACAAGCACACACTCTCTCAGGAGCCGTCACGGGTGGAGCGAGCCTATCGGCACCAGCTGCGCGTCACCAGAGAGGCCTTAATTCGGGGTTATTCACACATTCACGGAAAGGTGAAATGAGGAGCGGGGGTGCAGACTGCAGGCACGAGCAGAAATGTGCACAAACGCGTCTGCACATATATTGTATTGTATTGTATTGTAATTGCATTTATATAGCGCTTACTACCCCTGACGAGGCGTCCAAGCGCTTTTTCGGCGGGTAGCACGCTACTCCGGGACCCACAGAGGATTAGTGTTGAATTAGTATAGTGAAACATGCAAGTACATTTTAAGTGGTGGATAGGTTAGTCAGTTATTTGGATTTGGAATTATAGCAGAAGGATAGATGAAATATGAGGTAATTTCAGTGGTGTATATTAGTCTGTTACTTGGAGTGAGAAGGATAGCGGATGGATAAAAGGAAAAGAAAGATTAACATTCATATAGCACTTGTTACCCCTGATGGGTGTTGAAGCGCTTTTTGGGGAGTAGCACGCCACTCCGGAACCCATAAAGGATTAGTGTTGAAAATTAGTATAGTATAAATATGAAGTAATTTGAGTAGAGGATATGTTATTCAGTTATTTGGGCAGTATATTAGTATAGTTGAATATGGAACATGGAATTTGAGAAGTGAACATGTTAGTCTGTTAATTTTTATAGAAAAAAAGGATAGTGGAGGGATAAAAGAGTGAAGGGTTTATTTTTTTTTTAATGAGAATAAGGGCAGCATTTCTGGCCCTAGTCCCGACCAGGCTCGAACTGGCCCAAACAGGCAACTACCCTTGTCCTCTCTGCCCTTAGCCTCGACGCCCGGGCTGAGACGCCCTAAGCCTGGCCTTTTTTGTAGCCCTAGTAATCAGGTGACCCCTTCAGCCAATGGGAACCCTAGCCCTAACACTATATGATTACACACTGAACATACGTGTGTGTGTGTAAATAATATCCAATGTATAGCTATATTAAACTGCCTCACTACAACCACATATAAATGTTTTTATATACATATCTATATGAACATAGATTATGCAGCCCTATATCACGGACATAAATGCCCCCTTCATCGCCGTTCCTGCCCGGATCTCACTGTCCTCAAGAGCAGGTTCAAGCCTCGGTTGTTTTAAATGTCTATGCTTCTCAGAAGTAGCGCCCAGATGCCCCACCCGGGCATTATAGAGTAGGGATCAGATTTAGATAAAATAAAGTCTTAAAAAAACAAGCGCGTGCCTTTCATTGCTATCCATGTAGACTCCAAACGGACTGTCATGAAAAAACATTAGGTACAAGCCGACCAGGCAATCCGAGCAGAGTGAAGCTGAACTGCCCGTAAACTGCTGAGCTGCCGGTAAATTATTATAATGCAGCTACACTCTATTGCCGGAACCTTCAGAAGACTAGAATATCATAAGCAGCGGCTGCGTTTTACTATCATATGGCACCTTACCTAATTGAAAACACTGCCCCATCTTTAAAAAAGTACACTTACAAGCCAGCGCTGTCAGAAGAATATTAAATCACAGCCATCAACGAAATCAAGTAATAGCCGCTCTAATGACTTACCACCGCTGAACCGTAATTACAATGTTTTCCATTGTTTACCAGCTTTGACAGCGGAAGCGAAACCTTCCTTGGGGCGGGACTTCCGTCTTTGGAAGCCCGCGCACGCGCCCACGGAGAAGCAGTGCTGGTGACGTGGGGCTCATGCCCGAGGGAGAGCCCCGCGGAGGCTGCAAGACTTTCGAATGACGGTAAGTGGGGGGGCGCTTGCATGTATGCGGGGGGGGGCGCTTGCATGTATGGGGGGGCGGCGGCACTTGCATGCATGCGGCGGGCGGGGGCGGCACTTGCATGTATACGGCGGGGGGGGCGCTTCTATGTATGCGGCGGCGGCCAGGGGGAGGGGGGCCCGCTTCTATGTATGCGGCGGCGGGGGGAGGGGTGGGGGGGCCCTTCTATGTATGCGGCGGCGGGGGAGGTGGGGGGGGCTTCTATGTATGCGGCGGCGGCCTTCTATGTATGCGGCGGGGGGGAGGGCGCTTCTATGTATGCAGCGTCGGCGGGGGGGGAGGGGGGCCCCTGTATGTGTGTAGGTGCGTTCCTGTGTGTGTGTGCCTTCCTGCCTGCATGTGTGTGTTCAGTGTGGCTTTCCTTGCGCATGGGATTATGAGGCACGGCGACGTGCGCGCTCACGAGGTAGAATCTCCGGCAGGAGAAGCTCGTGACAGTCTGCTGTCCACATTCCCCTAAAAGTGATTGCATAAGTTGTCTCGCCCTAGACAGCAAAAAGCTTCGCTTTTTGCTTTCGTCTAGGCGAGACCTAAAAAGAGGCCAGGTCAGCAGGCTCATCGAAAACTCTAGAACGGCCTTTGAAGGTAATTCGAAACTTTGAAGGGCCAGAGAAGGAAAAGGGGATATTCATCTCAGATAATCGCTTCCGTAGGTTTAGAAAGCCCTTCCTTCTTATCACCGTGTCTCTGGCAAAGTTTTGAGAAATGGAAATACGATGGCCATTCCAGGAAACATTCTTAACCTTCCTCATGTGCACCAAAATTTGCTCCGTATGTTGATGACGCAGTGGCTTAAAAATTATAGCCCTTGGTTGTGAGGCCGATTTGGAGCGGAAGGTGGGGACACGATGTGCCCGCTCTATCTCAAAATCTCTTTGGAAAGACATTTGCAATGTAGCAGGAAGCCAATTGGATAGAAAATCAATCATAGAAAGAGCCTCTTTCTCAACTTCCTCAGGAAGGCCAAAAATGCGTAGATTGGATCTACGATTGCGATCTTCTTGCTCAGTGAGGTCTCTCCTCAATGCCGCCATTGAACGCTCTAGTTGGCCCAGAGATCTAGATTGTTTCTGCACACCATCTTCTGCACCACTAATACGTGTCTCTGTGGCGGATACACGAAGGGAGAGAGCCTTAAATTCATTCCTGATGGCAGACACCTCAACTTGGAGCATATCTGTGTTTGTTTTGGTGGACTGAGCAATGTCGTGAACATCATTCAAGCGCGTCAGAATAGTCTCTAGCGTGGACGCAGTGTCCTTCTGAGAAGACTCAGGCGTGGGAGATGGTTGTTTCAATCTCTTTAAAGAGGCTTTAGCATCTTTGGCATTTGAGGGCAAGCCCATATTCTCAGCCATAAAGGTAACGTCCCAAAAAGCGACAAAGCAACAAACACTGCAGGTATTCAAGAACAGCAAAAATTAAGGAGAGTGGGAGGGAGCCCACGACACGCGAATAAATTCTCACTCAAAAACAATAGTAAAGCGCCTCACAACCAACAGGGCAGAGCAAAATATATTGCCATCCATATGCGAGGAAAAAACAAGATATAGCAGAACTCCTCCAAAATAAGCCACTGCGTAGTAAAAATAAAGCACTGTCACAATGTAGTATTGAAAAGGTAAAAAATCATTGACCAGATGAGAAACATCGTAAAAATAACTAAAAGAGTCATGAATAACCAACCAGAATCTGTTCCGACGTATTCCTGTCAAGTGTGTGACAAACGCGCTCTCAGCTGAGGAGAAATTCCGATCTCTGTCACAGGAATGCAAGATGGCGGCCACTCGTGAGAAATACCGAGCAGTGCAAACATACGGAAAAATACATCATTCCACCAGCTGTCAAGGACGGAGAAAGGCCGTAAGTTACACACGATGGGTTCATGCAGGCAGAGACGTCTCTCTCGGGAGATGGGGCTCCTGGAATCAGCGTAAAAAGCTCCGACGGACCCTGTTCATCACGGAGCTCAAGCGCAGACCGCCATGTCAACGCGGCGCGCACGCCACGCCCCCCCATTATGCACATGCCTTGTAACCCTGAAGTGTGATGGAAGCAACTATTTATCACAGCCAAAACTAATCTAGGGACTCACTGTCAGATGCATCATAGACAGAAATTCACTGAAACGGGATTCAACACAGTATTCATTTGTTTGCCATAGTTTGTCATAAAAACTGTCTGTAAAAATGTATCTGTCACTGCGACAGAAGAGGTGCTCATGGTAAAGAAGCGTGTTACAGCCAAACAAATCAAAATACTTACTTACTGGCAAATGCACACAAGACAAACATTCAAGAAACCGAAGGACACATCAATAACTTGTTTGCCATAGTTTAGCAATGAAACGGATTGTGCAAGTCTAATTTTTAGTTCAACAGAAAATGCGCTAAAAGAGTGAAGGTTACTGGTTGCGCGCCTCCTGCTACCGCGGTTGCTTAAGCTTGTCATCCTAAAAGTATGCGGTTCCAAAAGTTCTGGGGAAACACTACATTAGAGCAACAAGGCCACAGTTATTAGAAAATATTCAACACTCCCACAAGTTAAGAAAAGAAAAGTGAACTGCAAATATGGTTATCCTCCTGTTCTCACCATCCCAATAGCTCTGTGCTGGTAGTTGCAATGCGTTACATTCGCCCATATCCTGGGACTGGTGCAAATAAGACAAACATTCCCTGAAACCGGATATGACACATTTGTAATCTGTTCGTCATAGTATCAAGAAAACTGTCTGTGCAAACAGATTAGTCATTGCAACAGAAATGGTAGATAATCCAAATGCTCCGGCATTATCGACACTGCAGCTGAGCGGGTTGTGTACGTTTGTCAGTCTAAAAAGTGTGTTCCAAAGTTTTGGGAAAGATTGGGTTACAGCACAAAGGCTACAGTTTATTGGACATTCAACATTCCCATAATTTAGAAAAGGGCAGGCGATCTGCACGTATTGTTCTCTCCATCCCATTAGCTTTTCCATCCACGTGTCTGCATGCTTGTATACAGCAGCAGAAGGCTGGACCTGGGCTACACACGCGAGGGTAAGGGTTCGTTGGTCATTCTAAAAAGTGTGCTGTGGCTTCAATAGTGTTGAGAAATTGGGCCTCGATCAGATATACTGACTATCACCAGAACACATCTTGCATCCCTAGTTAGGAACGTGCTGGTAAATTCGTTCATATGTTTTACCCCATGGTTCTCACTATCCAAAGGCATCTTTTCTGCACACTGGTATACTTTTGGCAAAAGTCTGGCTATGGGCTACATACACTAGGGTAGGAACACCAGCATGCCGACACAGCATCTACAGATAGCAGTCAGGCTGATGGGTGTTGCAGGCAATAAGGACGTGATATCTAGCAGTATATTTGGAGTACACTTGGGGGACCTCAGCCTCACCCAGTTTGTAGATCCTCCTTTGTTGTGCTTTAGGAGGGAGAGGAGCACCAGGCGACCTCGATAAGACATGACGCAGTTTAATTAAAATGCATGTCTATTTGCTCGTGCCGCACTTGGTCATCAGGCTGAACCCTCATATTTGGGACCCTCCAAGTAAGGGGGCGAACAAAGGCTTAATCACCCCCAAAAGAAAACGAACAAACTTGCACACAGTGCGTTATGGTTGGTATCACACAGAACTGTGGTTACGAAGAGAATTGTTCTATATCCTCAAGAGGTCCTATTCCTGGGCGGTACTGCACAATTAAACAAATGAAGGTCAGTGGATAAAAATAAGGATATTGTGTTGGCCACAACAATAACTTATTAAACAAACATACTTGTGGCCTTGAAGGTGGACACCTCTACATTTACCAGTGAATCCTGAAGTCAGGCCGTGCAGTGAGGGGTATATGCTGGGTCCAGTCAAACCCTAATCAGCAGACCCATTAGTACAGAGGGCACCAGAGGGACATATATTGGAACTGTGGTTAATGAGGAGAACAGTTGTTCCCAACTTCCGGGGAGGCCATCGAACTTTCCTACAGAAGGGTAAATTAAGCCAAGTACAAGCCCACTAAGCAGGAGGGCTTGGTTCAACCCAAATTTATTTAAAATCAAATCAAATAAGAAGGGCTTGGTAAATTAGGCATGGACTCTTTAGCAGCAAACACAACATGGGACCCCAATAGGTACGGGGCACACTTGCCAGAGGTTGAGAAGGAATTGGTCCATCTGGAAGGACTGGTATCTGCAGGTTGCAGGATGTTTTGGAGCCTGCCATGGTGGGGGTCCCCAAATATGACGACAGCCACATCCAGGGCTTTGGCGGAGTTACAGGGAGATCCAGAGGCTAAATGGTACATGGGGGGACCCTATTCAGAGCACAATATTGGTGCAGCAGCCAAACAACCCAAGGAGTCTTTATGGCAGGACCCTGGAGGAAAGCAACAGTGCCCCACTAGTCCTTCGAGCGGTTGTAAGCCTGAGCAACCGGGGGCTTGCCTAGATTGCTCAGCCTCTAAAAAGGTGTGAGTAAAGGGATGGACCGGTGGGCCACAGTATTTAAGGGGGATAATACCCACAAAATGGTAGCACCAGTTGGGTTGGCCATGGTGCAGTTGGCTCATCAGGCAGACAGGGCAGCTTAGGTTAGCCACCACTGCCCGCCCTTAGATCGCCTGTAAGTTAACCCACCACGTTGGCATATATCTTTTGTAAGAAATAAACCTGCAGCAAAATATTTCCCAATAAACATGTCTTGTGTTTATTGTATTGCTGCGCATGCCATGTTCTTCTTGTTAGGGGAGGTAGCCTATATCAGCACTATGAAGATGACTGTATTCCTAACTGTCAAGTATGTTGTAATGTAATTCACTTTGGGAATGAGGTGACGGTTGTCTACCCATCTGACATGGGCTGACTAATAGAGTTCTAACGCTGGAGCTGAGCAGGGGACAGGGTTGTATCCAGTTACAGTGGATATAACATAGGATACTTGGCGATGGCCTTGTGCATTGTATTAGGTACGAACCAGTCTAACTGCGAATGATATTGTTGTATAGGGAAGTAAGAAAATGACTATTGACAGTGGTGCTTGATGCTGGCGCTCGGGATCAGCATTGCGCATCTAGTTGACTACGTTATCGTTTAAGCTAAATATACTGTATTTTATCTAGGTTAAAAAGTGAATACAACAATTAAAATTCTTTTCATGTAAATATACAATTCTACATACGTTTCAATAAGTGTTAAAATAACTACAATCAGGCAACTAACTTTTATTAAATTATTGTTTATGTTGCACACTCATAAATAACTATGAAGGGAGCAAGTCGCCAGCATGGAAGGTAGAATATATATATTTTTTAAATAGTGACATAGATAACTTAAATAAATGACATGGGTCCTTTCCTCTCATATTAAATATCCTTGTTATTTTGGGCATACTGTGTGTTAAGCCATATAGCCTACATACTTATAGTACTATGAGCTATTTTTCTGTATAGTTAGTCGATTGCTGCTAGCCGCTCTAAAACTATTTCAGAAAAAAAGTTTATTAATATTGCCTTTATCAAGGAATGCAAGCGCTTCTGAAAACTGATACCATCCTAAAAAGTGCGTGTGGCGAACTGTGGTGCTGTACCAATTGTGATTTATTTTTTTAGGTCGAGCATTGATCGACCCGTTATATCTCTTTTTCAACGCCAATAGCTCTAACTCTAAAAAAAAAAAAAGAGAAATAAAAAGCGTGACCTTTTGTATTGCACATGCTTGTTTTAGTTCATGTTTACAATGCACAGAAGGAGGAATATACACGGAAGACTAGGTACTGCATCCAATAAAGACCTGTCATACGTCTGCAGTTTGAATCATTGAACATGAAAGTAAATAGAATGCATAAATTATGTTGTTAAATAATTTGCCTTTGCTGTTGATAATGCTTGCAAATTATATCTTTAACCTGTTTACCGCGGCGGCAATTCCGCCACAGTGCGGGCATTCGATTGCGCGGGCCGGCCTCGTCGGCCAAAGGACATGCGCAGCACTACTGAGTTAGTGCTCGCGACGGCCATTGGCTGACGAACACATGCATGAGGTTAAAGTGTCAGACCGCTGACTTCGGAGCACAAGAACATATGTAAGGTTACTGTAGAGTCTAAAATATTACATGGTGGACTAGTAAGGTAGGGAATTATATTTACAGTACATCACGGAAATAGACCAGGGCTCAGAAAGTGGCTCTTGTTCACGTTTCAAATGGCCTAGTGATCTTTACAAGAATTAAGAAAAAGCTGCTGCGATGTAGCACGGACAGTGGGTAAAGCAATGGTGAACATCATCTGACTGACTTCTCAAGCTGCACAGCCTGCACTCTGTATCGCTCAATCAGGCAGATGCATCAAAGAAAATACCGGGAGCAAACGGGCAGATTCTCAGAATCTGGCCGTTTGCTCCCGGTATTTTTGCATTTGGGATGCATCATCCCAAATGCAGAAATCGCAATTTAAGGAATCTCTAAACAGCGATTCCTTAAATTGCTCTTGCATTTAAGGAATCCCAAAATGAGATTCCTTAAATGCAATGCATGAAACCCAAAAAAATAGCGAATTCGCTAATAGGGGGAGCAAATTACCATGAAGTTGAACTTCGTGGTAATTTGCTAAAACTTTGAAAAATGCACTTTTGTGCATTTTTCAAAGTTACATGTTGCGCACACACATGCCCTTAGGGCATGTGTGTGTGTAACATTTGTGCACAGGTCCATTTCAGGGGTGCAACAGGGTGTCCTTTGGACACCCTGGCACCCTTGAAATAGCGGAACATTAGCGATTCGGTATGTATGTATGTATAGGCATTTATATAGCGCACTACTTACCCGTAGGGTCCCAAGGCGCTTCGACCGCTGCGAAACCCTTCCTGGCTTCCCTGAGAGATGGTCCCTTAATGGGTATCTCCAGGGTGAGACCAGGCATCCCCGGCGGTCTGGTGGGGCCGTTAGTGAAGATGAGGCAAGCTAATGCCCAGAGTTGCCGAGTGTGATTGCTGATCAGAGTGGGCACCGAGGCGAGAGAATTATCGAGTCCGCTGACCCTGGTCCAGAAACCTGCCGCGCCGGGAATCGAACCCTGGTCCCGGGCCGTCCTCTGCTCTCGGGTCTGCCGCCTCTAACCAGTGAGCCACACTACTTCACTCGGTAATAGCTAATCGAATAGGAAAGCCATTCCTTATTAGCGATTAGCTATTATCGAATCGCAAATAAGGAATCTGTAGGAATCGCTAATAACGTTGCGATTCCTACATGCATCCCGTTTTGCGAGTCTTTAATAGCGATTCCTTAAAATTCGCTATTATTAAGGACTGGCAAAACATAACTTTGATGCATCTGCCAGTTTATCTAGGAAAAGCGAGCACCTCAATGGCACAGAAACTTTTGAAAGGGCTATATTGAATAAAAAATAGTATGCAGGTCGTTATACTATATGAACTGAAAGATTATAATCTATGTCCCCAACAATCATAAAGATGGAAGCAATAATTGGAGTCTAGAATATTCTAAAGTAGCACTACGGCCCTTATTATGAGGGTCCGCTAAGAACTGAGGGCTAGATGTAGGTAAATAGGTTTTACCGAGTCTAAAATACCGAATTTTACCGATTCGGTATTTTAGAATATGTAAATCCTATGTAGGTAAATAATCGGTAAAAAATACCGAATCGTTAAGATCAGCGGGTGGAGAAGCGTGGCTCAGTGGTTAGAGGCGGCAGACCCGGAAGCTGAGATCAGCCGTGGACCAGGGTTCGATTCCCTGCCTCGGCGGGTCTCGGGCTCAAAATTCCACAGACTCGACAATTCTCGCTCCGGTGCCTACTCGACTCACGGGGTCACACTCTGCGACTCTGGGCAATAGCTTGCTTAATCTCCACTACGCCCCTTCGCGGCGGGATGCCTGGCTTTCACCTTGTGAATACCCTGCCGGGGTATCTCACAGGGGAATACCAGGACGGGTTCCCTAAGCAAGCGCCTTGAGACCCCTGGGTGATTCGTGCGCTATATAAATCGAAATACATTTACATTTACATTAATCAGTAATTACCGATTCGCCTGGAGGCCCATAGGAATGAATGTCAATTACCGAATCGGTAATTACCGATTCGGTAAAATTGGGAAAAATTCAAGGGTGGCAGGGTGTCACTTTGACACCCTGTTGCACCCCTGATTAGTGTTGGTGTGCACATGTGGCATACATACATGCCCTAAGGGCATGTATGTCTGTCACATGGCACAGGTGTAAAGGCACATTTATGCATTTACATAGGAATTCCTAATTTACCACCAACTTATAGATGGTGGTAAATAACGAATTCTTAAAGCCCAGAGCACTGTTTACAGTGCTTCCTACATCTCATTTACCGATTCGGTACTTACAGAATCGGTAAAATAGCCTCCTACATAGGAAAAGGCTTTGACCGGTCGGTAGCAGCCGATTTCGGCCGTTACCGACCGGTAAAAGCCTTCCTACATCTGGCCCTGAGTATTTAGCGGAGAAAACAGTATTTCCAGATCAATTTTCCTGGTAATCCTCATCCGTTTTTAGACACTCTTTGCAGCCAAAATTTCTAGATGAAAGAAAAATCTCACAATTCCGATGGGGCCAGTAATACTGCTACTTGCCACAGCGGAATTAAGGGGCCACTGTTATGCAGGAACTATTTCATGTATCCAACCACAGCTGCCTACCACTCCTACAAAGTCAAACAAGCATTGGCATTGCCAATAGGTCTCGCTTGTGGGACCTTATAAGTATTTATTTTTGCAGCACAATATCCTTGGTGCAACAAGTATATATTTATTTACATAGCGCCTTACTATTCCTGTCGAGATGTTGACTTGTGCTGTAACGCACAGGCTGCTAAAAAAGCACCAAATATGCCTCTCGGGTGATTGAGATGCGAAGCGCTTGATGGAGGAGTGTCCCGTGGTGTGATTATGTTACACAGTTGTAATACTGTGAGGCATGGGACGGCAATGCTGTGACAAAAAAACAGAGAGCCTGTTGGGGCAGGGGGTGAGGCACAAGAATGAGAAGCGGCGTCTAATATGGCCGTTGCGGGAGGCTTAAGAACGAGAGGTGAGCTGTGACGCAGTTATCAATGCAGAGGGATGAGGTGCTGTAATGCCCCATGATGGGTGCCCTGGTAGGAAAGTGAGGGAGCTGGCAGCATTAAATAGACTGTTGGTCTTTTAACATAACGCGTGCGAGCCAGGAAGTCTGTAGGTGAGATGCAACCACTTGTGAGGCTCAGCAGGAGCAAGTGGGAGGAGGGAGTGGGAGAGGGGAAGAGATATAGATCAAAGCGCTTTCCTGGTGTCAGTGCCGCAGGCTGCACGTTTGGTTGTATCACGGACTCCCTTTCAAAACACACAATCTTAAAAACGTGTCAGCTATGCATATAATTTCTGAACTGTAGGTGTGTTGTATAAAAGTTCAAAAGAATAAAACTGATTTTACAACCATCAGAACAAAACCATGAGAACAATCGTTACTACTGGGAGTGGCTTTATAGGAGAACTCTGTCAGACACCGACAGCAACGACGGAACTGCAAGTTAGCGCAGAAGAGCGTTCATCTCGTTTTCGTAATAAAGGCGGTTGTTTGAACAGCTATCATAATGTAAACCAACAGATCTATTTAGCTCATTCAGCAGGAACCAACTTTGTTTACATTATCTCATAGCTGTGGCAATGTAACTCCTCTTTAAACAAGGGATTGCTTCATAAGGAAAGTTATTAGTTGCCGCTTTCACCTTTTAAAATGTGTTTGTTTCAAAGTGTCTGATCGATTGCAGTTGTGATTCGTAAATCACGCTCGCTTAATATATAATGTGCCCCTGTGTAAAATTAAATTAAGATCGCCTATCCACACTCGTGATTTAATTTTCAGATGATGACATAGGACAATCTTACGCCTTCTCTCTATCGATATAAGTTGAGCAAACATTTCCTTTCCATGAGCCAGATGGTCTTTGGTAACATACTGTGTGCAGAGTTTTTGGTGCACTCCCAGCGCTGGAGATGTTCACTGTGCAGCCCGGGGCGGCCCCACCGCGCTCGCAAAGTACTGTGAGTCACGGAAGGATGACAAGAACAACAACACGAACCAGAATCAATCTAAACATTGGGTCGGAACGACCAGCAGTGTGAGCAGGACAGTCAAATCTAACGACAAAGTGAACTTTCATGGCTTCAACAAGTCGGAAGTGTGCCAGGTACTTAGTACAGGTGGACTGGCACACACAAGTTAATGACGTTTAAAATGAGGACACTTTAGAAAGATTTGACTGCCGTTTTATACAACGAAGTGTAAGAAATACCCATGCACAATATTATTAATGAAACGTACCAGTGGCTCTTTCTGTTTTGAAGTCAAAGCATTTTATACAACGAAGTGTAAGAAATACCCATGCACAATATTATTAATGAAACGTACCAGTGGCTCTTTCTGTTTTGAAGTCAAAAGCATTTTATACAACGAAGTGTAAGAAATACCCATGCACAATATTATTAATGAAACGTACCAGTGGCTCTTTCTGTTTTGAAGTCAAAAGCAGGCTAAGACAAAGACAAACAAGACGGAGGGAAGGCAGAGAAGGGGAGGGGGGAGGAGTAATGCGACACGGTGTGAAGCAGCAGGGGCCTTTGAAGTGAAGCTCTTCACTTCAAAGGTGTGGGAGGAGTGCTGCTACGGCCTGGGGGAAGCTGGCTGGGGAGAGCGGCCGGGAAACAAAGTACGGGCGGCCTGCGGCCGGCCATGAATAATTAGGGGAGGAGAAGCCCTTTGATGTGCTGGGCTGGCCGTGAATGCGCGTGCTTGTTTGCTCATGTGATTCATGTGAACTTCAAGAAAACTGCAGCGCAAGAAGCCCTTGGTTTCACGAGGATTTTGGCTACTTGAATTCTCGCTCCGCCCGATGCGCTTGCGCGCATCGATAGGTCGCGAGACCTAAAAACAACATGAGTGCTATTGAAGTCTGAGAAATTATAGAAAATAACGCCCAAATACACGGTTAAAGCAATGTCGCTGTAGAGCAGAGTCATGAGACAGAGAGACCCACACAATGTGCATTAATATTTACTGTAGAAGTGGGGTTCTAAGGCCCTTCTTTTTAATTTGTGGGCATGTTTCTCTTGATGCACGTAATATTTCATCTACCACTACTTCGTCTATAAGAATTTTATGTCTCGAAGGCTACACATGAGCCAAATGAGGCCACGGTAAGCTGTGTTTCCAAACCTCTCGACTACACCCTGACTCAAATATGGGAATAATAGTAGCTGGTCTTCTACAAATTGTCATGGGAACCAGAAATTAAACATTTTCGCTATGAATACAATTATATCAAATATGTTATTAGAGCTAGATCCCAAAATACTAGGCCAGTATTTCGCATACAATTTTTTAATGCCGATTTAGGTTTTTCCATTTTGTTTCTAACCTACCTATATACATATATATAGCCTCTAATTAACAGTGACGTGTAAAACATAAAGCGGAGTAATCCTAATACTGGCGCTTCTCTGAGAAACAGAATTTCCTTGCTGTGTTCTGGCAGTATATATTCTCTGCACATTTCCGTACATATAAAAGAATCTCGGCAGGAGGACTATTCAAAAAGATTGGTATAACACCAGTTTTGGTAATGTCTCTTACCAGACAGGCACATGTCCTTTTAGTTTCCTTTTCACAAGAGGCCACTGTTTTCTCTCTATTTAGAGCCATTCATTCAAGCTCTAAAAGCACCTACTGTTCTTCTCTCCTAGCATTTGCATAACTAGAGATCAGATTAATGGTCAATGCTGAAGATGTTGCAATTTCTTCACCTTCGGTGGAGGATGCCCTAACTGCAACTGAACAGCTTTCGGGGAAAATATGGCATGGTCTCTGGGTGCAAATTAAATATAAAAAAGCCCAGATTGTGTCCAGTATACCCTCAGCAGGGCCAGACTCTTGCTTTGTTAACTCAGCCAAATATCTGGGAGTTCGAATTTCTGTAAAAATTGATAACATTAGTTCTTTAAACTATCACTTTCTGTATCTTAACTCACTTGAGATATTTAGGAAATGGAATCGGCTGCATTTAGGGCTTACTGGGAGTTGCAATATGATCAAGATGGTTATTTTTCCCCGATACCTGCATCTTTTTAGATCCATCCCCCCTTTTCTCCCAAAGGCTTAAAAAACAAGCATTTGCAATGCAATAGGTCTCGCATTAGGAAAGTTTGAGATATTGGTATTGTAAATGACAAATTTTGTATTTATGTGTTGGTTTTGAAAATAGCTAAATTAATAGCTTTGTCATTTACAATTCCAATAGTTTTAACTTTCGCAAATGTGACACCTAGAACATTTGTAATGCAATATGTGTTGTCTTTACGTGACTTAGATGTATTGATATTACAAATAACAATGGCTTTTATTTTTTTAATAATTAATACTTAAATAAAAGTTATTGTAATTTATATTGGCAATAGCTTAAACTTTTGTAAATAACTTTTGTGAAGATTATGTTCAGTGTATTTTTTTGTGACGAAAATGCAAGAACAGAAGTGAAATACTAACATCTTTTTGTGACATTTGTAATAAAACTTGAAACATTGAGAGAACATATTTAAACCAGTTGTTGTTGAATGGTTGCACAGATTGATGCTGTGGTGGCGACGAGTGATGCTGTGGCGTTGAGTGATGCTGTGGTAGCGCATAGTGATGTTGTGGTGCCCCTGAGTGATGCCGTGGTGGTGCTGAGTGATGCTGTGGTGATGCGATAGATAGAGGGAGGGCGATAGATCGATAGAGGGAGGGCGATAGATAGAGGGAGGGCGCTAGATAGATAGCTGTATGCCTGGTGGATAATGATTTTTACCACTGGCGTTTCAAAGCTTAAGACTAATTAAATCCATGTGAACACCAGGCTTGTTATTCTAAGCTGTCGCTCAGAAGTTGCATAGAGATCAGTCGGGACTTACTCCAGGGGGTAGTAAGGGAATTGCAGCTCGCATTCAGTGACAATCGTGTGATCACACTCAAACTCACTCAGTGTGCGGCTGATAAATATCTTTTCAGGTGCACTGATTCAAAGGGGGTTTAGGATAAAACCCCTAAAATGTCTTCAAATGTCTATGGGTGTGCAAAGTGTCACACAAATGTGATAATGGAGAGCTGCCCGCCCTCATCACAAACGTGGGAGGGCTGGCTCTGCACAAGTGGTTCACAGAGAAGGCCAAATAAAATCAAACCTGTGGGCGGATGTGGAGTAATGGTCAGAGCCTCCAACTTTGGACGTGGGGAACTAGGTTTGAGTCTGAGTGTGGGCTCAACATCCTGTGATTCTGGGCAAATCACTTTATCTCCCCGTGCCTACTAAAAAAATTATAATGTATACTAAGGTAGATGGTGCTCATATAAAGCACTCCAATACCTTCGGGTCCAGTTCGCGCTATATAAAATCGCAAAAAAAAAAAGCATTTGTGTGCCCTCCAAAGCAGTAAGTGCACGAGTTTCAAGACGGCTAGGGGAGCGCCTCCTTTAACCCGTAAGTGGTTGATAGAATGCGTGCCACTAAGCGCGTTGTGTAAGCGCCGATCAGGTACCATGTAGGCACATTCCTCTTCCGTGGGAGTCTCTGCTTATTACTTCGGCTCTGGCTTCAAGAATGTCAACACGTTAAGTGCTGATGGAAGCGTTTGGAACTTTCCTTTGGAATTCAAATTCGACCTTTGAAAGTGGAAGCGCAAGGTCGCAAAACCAGACCAGCCTCTGGTTCATCGACATTCTCCAATATTGAAGCGAGGAAGGGTGTGCAGTAGCAGCATCACACACACAACCCGCTGGTTAGGATTAACATAAAATAATCAACGCCTGTCTGAAGTGGTATAATCTGGGTATAGCGCATTGAAGTGGCTTTATCCAAGAACTCGCTGTGAAGACAGCGGTGGTAGAGGATCAGGCGGAAGGCGCTATATCGAATTACACAGCGTGGAGGAGAATGCGAGTATTGACCCCACACAGAGGGCATCGCCTCCGAGGCCCCCAGTGAAAAGTTCCACTCTGACAAATAAATATTCCATCAGGGCGGGGGTGCCAGGGTCCGCCCGGCGCATCTTCATCCGGAGGGCCCGGTCTGGGCTCCCTACACCTCCGCTAGAGCGCTCGAGGTGCGCCCCGTTGCCCAGGATAACACACTTGCTCGGGGACAGGAACCAGGAATTCCCCACGCCCGGTCGGGCACATTCCGCAAGACATGTACGGTTTACTTGTTTTTTTCTTAACCCCGTAGTACTTACACTGTTACTCCATCCCCTTAGATCGCTGTGGATGCCCCCTCTCCCCTTAAACCCGATCCCATCGTGACACAACAGCTCGAGGCAACAGGACATTAAAGCTTTGCAATATGGATGAAATCGACTTCATCATTGGGCCACAGGTAATGAATTCTAAACACGGGAGACGGGATATGAGCGATCATAAGCAGGCCAGAGGCATTCCTCTTGGCATGCTAGGAGAGCTTCAGACTGCCGGGGAAGTGCCTAGACGCAATGCAATACTCGCAGGAAGATCTGAAAGGCAGGGGTGCAGTTCTGCAAGATTTTATTCTCATTGATCATACATTTACTCACAGCCTCGGGAGACCCTGCCACTAGCCTTCTGCATTAATTTCTCACACGTGTAGGCACCGCTTAGCATTGCAAGTCCTCTGCTGAATTCAATACGTGGCTTAATTACCACACTCTTTTTTGTTCCTCTAATAATACAAGGTTTAAAGACACCGAAAGAAGGATGAAGTTGCGCTTAATCCCGTGGCTGACACAGGGCTCAGCTCGAAGCGCCCACTTTTCTAAGCGCCTCACAGATCCAAGCACTACACCTGGTCCTCCACACCCACCTCATGTAGAAAAACAGAATTGGACGCATATTACGCTTCGGAGAGACAATCTCCATGGCTAGGATACAACAAGGCGGTGCTTAGCGCGGCCGCGTCAATCCGCTGCAGGCGGGACAGGAAGCGCGGCGAGGCACCGCCCACCGGCAGTAGAAGTCTAGCCGGGTAGAGGCGGGCGGGCAGCCGGATAGTGACGGATGCCGTGCGCGGACACCAGGGCTGGCGCGCGTGGGACTCTAGGACACCCCGCACCACTGACTGACACCGGGACTCTGCGAGGCTGATTACAATGCGTCCCCGTCTTCGAACAGGCCAGGTGATGCGGGGGAGATACCAGGGGAGTCGCGACAAAAGAGCCAGGTGAGTGGGGGGGGGGCTGTGTGCGTGTGTGTGTGTGTGTGTGCGTGGGGGGCGTGTGTGGCTGTGTGTGTGCGCGTGAGCCCGTGGGGGGGGGGCAGTGTGTGTGCGTGCGCTTGTATGTGCCTGCGTCTGTGCCTGCCTGCGTGTTTAGGTGGAAATCTGAGGCAGGGGATGTGCACGGCGCCGACCTGGACGTGCGCGTCCACAGACACCAATCGGCGCGCGTGCCCGAACCCTGTCTCAGATTCCCAGGAGACGGGCAACTATAGTTGTCAAGCTGGACAATGCTTCGCATTGTGCTCCAGCTCAACCTAAAAAGTTTGATGCCAGCTGGGGGACGTTTATCCGGCAGTACAGGAAACCTCAGTGCTCAATACTGGCTCACAGCGATCTCGCAATTGTAGAGGTTTGTCTTTAGCATCATTATGGCTTTGTTATATCTCCGCTTTTGCTTTTAGACTAACGGAGGTTATGGAGGCAGAGCCATGGCCTCTGGGGGGAGTATTTATGGATAATAAAATCATTGACAGGGTGGTTATTCCACCGAAAGGTATCATAGACAGCAAACATACTAGATTTAATACATTCATCCTATTTTCTAAAATATGCAATATTATTAGGAGACTCTTCAATATATCCTGTTTTATACTTTGTTGGGCCACAAACCAGATATGCCAGCCTGATAGGATAGTAGGACCTTCAACTGTAGGGAGGACTGAGTAGCAGTTCTGTTGACTTTCTCCAGAACTGGACTGCCATAGTAGACCATTAGAAGGGCATAAGATGAATCCAGGGCCAAAAGCCTCTGAGTACCAACTCTGAAAGGGAGGTTGTCTCCAAGGATGCTGGTTGCAGTTTTGAGGTGGCAGCAAGCTTCCCCAGTACCATCACCATAAAACGCATTTATGGAGTAAATGAACAACTGATACAAAAGAAACACATATAAAAGTGGTGTTGCTCCTTGTGAAATAGTAGCTTATATTACACTCACCAACTCTTCCCCACTAAAGATATCAGATGCCTCAAAATGAAACCAATAGTCTAGGGTGAAACATTTTGTAAGTTCAGGCATAAACTGATGGAATTCTTCAAGGAGCAGCCCGCAATCAGAGTGCAAAACAGACAGGAATTTCCTGGCTTGCTAACTCCACTACAGTAGACCATAGCCTCTTTGATGACAGGCACCAAGGAGGTGCACACATGCAGGTGGCCGAGTCAGAGAGCTGCTTCTTGCTAACTCTGGTTGGCTTAAAGGCAGTCATCTGAGGCATACACAGAGCTCCAGGAGCAATACAGAAAATACCAGCAGTGAAAACTATGAGACATAAAGGTAATGGATGCAGCCCATAGAAATACATGTGCAGTGAGGTTACAGGCCAGACCACTTGTCAGTGCAAAAGGGGGAAATGAGAGGAGATGAGTACATCAGCAGAATAAACACTGTCAGGTGTGCACTCTCACCTTTTGAAAAACGAGCTTGCTAGTTTCCAGGTCTGACAGTAGGTGGTTTAGGGTTATTAGAGAAACTGGTAAGCGTATTAGGAATTTCACAGCAGTCTTCAGTAGGCCTTCTTGTGAATAAATACTTCACAGTTACTGTAGCCCTATGGATCGCAGGGTTTCATGCATACTAAGAAAATCATTTGCGATTGGCAGGAATCACCCAAGTACTCCAGAACAGCAATATCAGTTGTTTTTATTCTTAATACTATTTATGATTAGAATGTCATACATGAGTGAAAGTTTTAGAATGGTCTAGTATCTGTTTGACTGGCCAGACAGCTAATACTTGTGTTCTTTCCCGACTGCAGTTCGTTGTGCAGGTCATGTTGGAATGGTACCTTGCAATCAAGTTTAATTAAGTCATAAAGTCACTCTGTGAGTTTCGTTCACAGGTCCATCGATGGACTCTCCACATTTCATCACTAAAACCAGGAATCACTGCAGAGAAAGGCGAGCTCCTGAAGACGTTTGGCGGAAGAAGAGACTGGAGCCTCGAAATAACTGTCCCTGAAAGAAGAAAGACAAAGGCGCAGATCACTGGCTGAAGAGATTTCAATGAGCATTTAGGCCACAATGAGGAGATCAGAACAGAGTGGTAATGACCCAGGACAGCCTACAAGCGGCTCAGAGACTGTCAGGTGACTAGAAGGTACACATGCACGAAAATTCCAGTTGGCTGCTCTATGTGTATCTGCACTGGTTGTAAAAACAACGGAGTGATGATTGGCAGTGGCTAGGAGCCTACTTTCAGACTGCTCCACCACTATATTTACTTATCTTTGACATAAATGAAAGAAGCATTTTTAATTGCTTGGGCTAGTGTGGAGTGAACTATAATGACACAGCAAACAGTTCTAGTTTGCCCCAAAACTGTTCTGAAGTGTGTGTGTTCCTATGTGTATGGTCGTGTGAGAAAGGAAGAGAAGAATTATTTATTTTCTACGTGATCGTTCATCATGCACAGAACAAATATTGTGCTCTTTAATAAAATCCTTCAATTTCTCTCAGTAGAAGAATTAGTTCAACAGTTGGGTCTTCATCCAGGCACCTAAAAGCAAGGAAGAACTATTTTGATGTGTCCTATCGACAATAATTTGGCCGTTAACATTTATATTTTGCAGATACTAAGCACCTTATAAAAAGTCCTATGCTTTCAAGCTGAAGCAAAGGAGTCATTCTTACTAGTTCGGATCTTAAACTTAAGACTTTAACCATGTTCTTTATTTTTTTATTTAAAACATTTATATTGAATTTAATGTGTATGTTCATTTATAAGTACTTGTATTAAATGCATTTCCTACATACACAAAACATTTCCAATATATTTCTTGTGCCTGGCACAACATGTTCCACAGAACAACTTGCACAAAAGAGCATCTATCAACTTAAGTGTGTATCATGGTTAATGCAAGCGTAGCATTTTGATTTCAGGGGGTGGGGAGCACATGCTGTTGTAGGATCAGCCAGTAAATTGACAGAGATGGAGGTGGGTAGGGAACATCACCACTTGTATCACTAACATGCCTAAATGTCTGTGACATTACTTTGGGTCTTTGTTGTCCCTGCACATAGTACATTGGTTACTCTACTTTTAGTCTTAGTGTCAATCTCAATACCATGTACAGTAAGCACTGGGATTTGTCACTGTTTTTCTTTTCTGCCACTAGTTTTTGTAACATTTCAAACCATTAGATAGCAATGGGGTTCCTATATAGTCCCCTCTTTTCTTCCCTACAAAGCGCTGTGCTCTCATAATTAGTCCATTTAACAACGGAGTGCTGCCACTGGCAATGGCTGGGGAACCTGGACATTTTCATGACATTGATATAGTCCTTTGTGCCAGGAGCAGGCTTTATGACTACAAATCCAGACCCAGCCTTCTTGCTTTAAGGACGAGGAAATAGGTACAGAAAGTAACAGCACAGGTTACTGTCGCCATCAAGGTCACCACACGATAATAAAGTAAAAGCCTTCTTTATTCATACCAACACTAAGACCCAACTGAAGAGCTATATTGCTCATAGCCTTCATCTCAGGTCTTCAACTGAGAGGGTCAGAATATACGGACAATAAAGGTTCTACTACAGAACTGCACTAAGAATGAAGGGAACAGGGGGTGAGAGAACAACCCTCAGACGAAAAGGAGAAAGGGTGGAGATAACTATACGTAGATCTTTACTTCCTGTGACCTTTGTAACTTCTTACCAATAGCCTGCTACTATTGTCATGTAGTTTCCATCCTACACAAGGAACTACATGTTTGTGGATGGCATAACCATTGCGATAGTACCAGACTGATTCTATACACCCCGTCAGGATACGTTGTCCTACAGGTCAGCTAGCTCACAGTGCCACCATGAGTATCGCTAAACCTAGGCGGGTAACAAATGGTTCTGGCAACCACTGAACATGACAACCCTTATCTCCAGGAATTGTGGAAACAGATCTGGAACCCATTTGTCCAGTCACTCGTGCTCTTGTACTTTCCGAGAAATATACAAGGAATACACAGTGGGACGTTTTCAATGTTTATTGAACCAACGTGATTCTTGTATAGAATATATGTGCTACACTGATCAATGGACAGAAGCAAATAAAAGTTATTAGAAGTACCAGAACAGTGAACAGAGTAAAACGTTTACTATCATGCTGAAGCAATGTATATATGTATATATGCAGGCATATAAAACAATATAGAAATCTGGCGTACTCCTACTCTGCGTCCACTAACCTAAGTGTCTAAGACTTTGTGTGCCAAGAATCCCCATACTAGATGATCTAACCCCGGTTATCTGAAAGGAAAGAATGTAAGTCCCCATCTTGGTCACAAGCTAGACACCTTTCGCAGAGAGATCAGCAAGCTGCTGGGCGAAGCTTCAGCTTGTAGAGACTTTGTCAGTAGATACCTTGCCAATGTCAGTAGAGCGCTCCTCTAACTAAACCTGGAAATGCTTGTTTATTTATAATAAAATGCATCCTTGCGAGTCCTGGGCAACCCAGCATTGGTGTGGTCTATAGACAGTCGTGTCACCTTGAGGATGAAAAATAGAACAATATTTGCACAATGCATATCAAGGCCTTGTACATGGTGTTCAAGAAGTTATGATAATAATATTTCTGAATTGCATTTTGTAAGTGAAGTAGTTCTAGAGAAACTAATCCTGTATTGTCACACACACAAATGTGTGTAAAAGGTTATTGTGTGAAATGGAAAGGCAATGTAAGAAACGTGTACATGGTGGAAAATGAAAGTGTTCCATTATGGGCCTAACTAAGACAAGAATCCGTGAACCAAAAGCCAGAAAGAATGTGTGGTCAATTAGTACAGGAAAAAATGTAATTAATTTGAACAGTGGACATTTTAGTCTGTCATTTGGATTGAAAACAATAGCGGAGGGATAGAAAAGGGAAGGATTTGCACTTATGTAGTGCTTGCTACCCTGATGGTGTGTTGAAGCGCTTTTCGGCAAGTAGCACGCTAATCCGAACCCAAAAAGGACTAAAGGTTAATTAGTATAGGGAAATATGAAATAGATTTGAGCGATAGACATGTTAGTCTGTTATTCAGATTGAAAAAGATAGCTGAGGGATAGAAGAGGGAAAGGTTTACATTTATAGATCGCTTGCTACCCTGATGAGGTAGCTACCACATAAATGTTCTTTTTTTATGAAACTTTTTATTGATGACAAAATAAGACATTACACAGGTATTGATTGATGCGTTGAGCACAGTAATTAGGGCATATTCAATATACATTTCCTTTGTCAATACTCTCACTTTCCTGCTGTATATACCTCATCACTCCTATCCTTACTGCTACACCTTAATCAAAGGGATGGGGGCATAGGGGAAAGGGGATGCATCAGGCTGAGGGGACATACAAATGTTCCCTCGATATATGTTCCAATTGCCCCATATTTGTTTGCATTTCCCAGGACAGCCTCGAGATTCATAAACAGTTTTTTTCGGTTAACATGCACCAATCCATGTCCCTCCTCCAAGGATCAACTGTTGGTGTCGCTGGAGCCCCCCCCCCCCCGCATTTTCTTTACTCTTCAAGTCTGTGGGTTCCCAAACATTCAAAAGGCACCTTTTGGCCCCAGGTTCCAAGTTTGTTCCTAGCGCCTCTGTCATACATTAGAGTACTTCTGCCCAATACCTCTGTATGTGTATACATTCCCAAATTATATGGAAACACATACCCTCCTGATTACACTGTCTTCTACATTTGGGATCCTCCCTATACCCCATCATAACCAGTGTGGGACCTGAGCGGTACACTCTATGTAAAACCTTGAGTTGTATTAACTGGAGCCGTGAAGAAATCGCCACCTATTTGGGAGAGTCCAGCGCCTCCAGCCAATCATCATCCTCCAGAACCGCAACATCATTTTCCTAGTTCCTGAGGAGTTGGAGGGGGATCGGGCACATTACTGACCAGTTTCTGATAGGTGAGGGAGATTGCTTTTTTATGCATGAAATCAATGAAAATTGATTCTTCCAAAGGGGAGGGCTCAGGGAGGCACCTCACCCCTGGGGATTGTCACTTGCAGGGCGTGTCTGACCTGTATATATCTAAACCTTTCTGTGTCTTGATGCAATTGTGCAAAGGAGAGAACCAATAATGTCCCAATGGTCGAATCCCTTGGTTTTCCTCAAGGTTCCCAGTCGTTCCGTATCCCATAATGGGGTGGCTTGTGTGATCGTCCCTGCCCATCCCAGGCTCCACATACACTTTCTTAATATTTTTGTGGGGTTGAGTATGTTTTGTGTAAATCTTTAATAATGAGTTCTTGATGAATTGGATGCATACTATGGAATGGCAGCCCCCAGAAGAAGCCCCTAGAAGTGGTCATCATCATAATCATGAGCAAGGAGCTCAAAAGCTAGCCACCATACTCGCAATATCATCCTTGAAGATCCTACCAGATCTAAAGACTTTTATCTGGAAGCAGTCCTTACTTATGGTGGCCGTAGGAAGTAACCAGCTGATGGAAGGGGGCAAGTGGCAGATATCAGGTCCAAATCTCATCAAGTTATATGAGGCCATTATCTAAAGGGGCAAGCGTGTGAGGGGATGAAAAATATTATAAACATGGAGGGGGAAATAGGATATGGTTGTGAAGGAGAATTAACTAATGTAGAGTGAAATTGATGGTATATAATCTTGGTGGACCACATGAGAACAAGCATGAGGTATGGTAAAGCATTTTGGAAAGCAAGAGAGAAAACTTTAATAGAAACTGTAGAAAAGATATAAGCTTGTACTGTCTGGGTTTATGCATCAAATTGTCATACATCTGGGCCACAAAGAATATTATATTCGGATCAGTCACACACCAACCACAGAATTACTACTGGCTGGAATTAATAGTTTAACTCATTCAGGAGTTGCCCTAAGTATAAAAGTGACCGTAACCTAACATACAATATACAAACAGTATTTGCGGTCTTTCAGCACACGAAGCCGGAAGTCCCTGCAGTAGCCGTATTCCTAGACATGGAAAAAGTTTTTGATTCTGTGGAATGGTCTTTCCTCCGTTTAGTGCTACGACGCATGGGAGTACGGGACCTATTCATACAACTTATAGACACTCTATACAACTCGCCAGTGGCACGGGTTCGTATAGGCTCCCTCACTACTGAATCATTTGCAGTGGAGCGCGGCACCAGGCAGGGATGCCCGCTGTCTCCTCTGTTATATGCCTTGGTTGCGGAACCGCTAGCCTGTGCGCTGCGGGAATATCATAGCCATAGAGGTATTAGGTTTCCTACTTATCGATTGATAGTGTCCACATATGCAGATGATACTTTGCTGTATGTGAGACGCCTTGAAGAAAATCTCTCTACGGTGTTGAGAGAGTTAGTCCTGTTCGGATCATTATCGGGGATTCAAGTGAATTGGGGAAAGACTGTAATGTTTCCCCTTACACCTGCGACTTACAGGGTGGACCCAGACTATCCCATACAGTGGACCACCGAGGCGGTCCGCTATTTAGGAATCAAGCTGCACACTGATTCCGACACGGTCCTTAGAGAAAACTATGGGTTCGCTATCTCCAGATTGGAGGATGATGTGGAAAAATGGATCACGCTGCCTTTGTCACTGATTGGACGCATATCGTTACTTAAAATGATTGTGCTACCCCGTTTCCTCTTTTTGTTTAGTAATATACCTATGGTTCTTTCTGGCACATTCTTTCGCCAGCTCCACGCAATAGTGCTCCGATTGGTATGGGCGGGTAAACACCCTAGGGTGGCCTGGAGTATCCTCATACGGTCGTATGGGGACGGGGGACTCAATGCTCCGGATCTGGAATTATATTACCGTGCTGAACAAGGGGCACATGCCTATGGATGGATGCACGGCCCTTCTGATGCGCCACATATGAGAATTGAGGCACTTGTAGCATCCCCGGCTCCCCTTCCTGCCCTGTTGTCCAAACCCAGAGATCGACGTACGGGCATACTAGACTCAATGAATTCGGTGACACATGCATGGCATCACCTCATGGATGCTCAGGCTTGCTCGCTGCTGTACGCTCCAGGTGCCCGCCTGGAATGGTGTTCGTGGCTGGCCCCATGCAGAGAGAAGGCGGTCATTGGGGCTCTTTCGGCACTGGATGTAGTCTCCATGGGGGATTTATTCCTTGATGGAACGGCCTGCACCTGGGACGACCTTAAACCTGAGGAGGGAGCCTCATCTCAGCTCCTTCCCCGATTCCAGTTTCATCGGGTACGCCATGCACTGAGGGATCTGCTAGGAGGCGACATGGAGGAGCCACAAACGGTCTTAGCATATGACTATGTGGTCAAAGCCAAAGCCTCAACCAAATTGATTACTAATCTCTATCGTATCACCCTGGCTGAGAGGAGGGCGGATTATTTGAAGCCCCGTCTAGCCTGGCAAATAGATCTGGACATTGAACTTTCGAAGGAAGTGTGAGAGTATTGCTGCACCAATGTACGTAGAGTCTCCCTCAATGGTAAACATAGGCTATTGCACTTCAAATTTCTAAACAGAGTCTATTACACCCCCGAACGATTATATAGATACGGCTTACGAGACACTCCAGGATGTGAGAGATGCCGTGCCCTCACGGCGGACTTCCTCCACCTTGCTTGGACGTGTCCGAGAGTGGCGGACTTTTGGCGTATGGTCTATAATGAGGTGAACAAAGTCACGCGCCTGACACTACTGCCGTCCCCCCTGTTGGCCTTATTGGGGTACTCCAAAGATGTTCCCCCGGCAGTGCGCAGACTGGTAGACATGGCATTTGTGGTTGCTAAAAGATGTGTAGCACTGAACTGGATGAAAGGGCCGACGCCCACACTGTCTCGCTGGTCTGATGATATGCTATACTGTTGTACACAAACAGAGCACTATAGCGAACTACTTCCACCTAGAAATAGGCCTAAAAACTACTGGGCGTTATACATGGAACATAGGCAACGGAGGGAGGAGGGCGAACAGGAAGACACACAAAACATGTCATGTACAGGGGAGGTATGATGAGACGCAATACCGCAAGTTGATTAAGAACGGTGAAGTAGATAAAGTTGACGGTGATAAGGAACTGTGAATACATTGTACAAATTGTTTGGCGAGGGTGGAGGGGGAAATGTGATTCTCCTCGAATTCATGTGATCAATGCTGTCTGATTACTGTACTATTGATGTCCGAAATGTGATTGCACAACTTCTTTGATTGTATGTTTACGAAATGCCAATAAACACATAATAAAAAAATAAATAAAAAAAAGTATAACAGTGACAAAGTACATTTAGTCATTATATCTTTTACGGCTTTGTTAAAATATTCTGAGTCTCCATCTGGAGTTCTGAGCTCAGGCCTTACTTTTCAATACAGCAAGGATCACGAGGACTATAAAGTGTATAGAGAAAGTTTAACAGAGGAAGGTATCTGGTCATGACTGCTTGACAAGAGATCAATTTAAAAGTAACAATATTTTTGGTATTGTACATGAAGGCACGGTAACTAGACATAATATCGGGGAAAAAAATATCGAATTGACTTAATATCGAAATAAAAATACAGAATGGACAAAATATCGAATGGACACATTATAGTGGTTAAAAATATAGAATTGAAGGTAAGTAATCCTTTTTGTGTATTGATAATTAATGTACTGTTAAGTAATTATTAATTGGTATTAATTTTTATTATTAATTACTTTTTGTTATTGAAAATTAATTAGTTGTTAATCAATTATGAATATGTAATTCATTTTTACCTAATATTTATTTGTATTTCTAATTGATTAATTATTACATAATTTTAAATTGGTAATTAATTGTAATTCATTTTTTATTGGTATTGATATTCAATTTATTTTTATTAATATATTAAATCAATACTTTCCCTACTGTTAAACTCACTGGAGTGGAAATAGTAATTTTTACCCCTACGCTATCCAACGCTTTCCCTACTGTTGCACTCTCTGGAGTGGGAATAGTAATTTTTACCCTCCCGCTATCCAACACTTTCCCTACTGTTGCACTCACAGGAGTGCGAATAGTAATTTTTACCCCTACGCTATCCAACTCTTTCCCTACTGTTGCACTCGTTGGAGTGGGAATAGTCATTTTTTCCCCTACACTATCCTACGCTTTCCCTACTGTTGCACTCTCTGGAGTGGGAATAGTAATTTTTACCCTCCCGCTATCCTACGGTAAAAATATTGTATATTTCTTATTAATATTACGTTAATATATATATGTATTCAAAAATAAATTGTATGTTTATTTTTTTTAACTTACATTAATTATTGATTAATTTTAATGTTATTTAAGTATTTTTTAGTATGATTTAGTTAATTATATTTATTATTTCATTGATTGTAAATCACTTTTAACACATTTTTAAAAAAAATCGATATTTTGACTATTTTTTACAACAATATTTTTGATTCAATATTTTTGTACTTACCTGTTTGTAGATAAGAATTCGATATTTTTCCATTCTATATTTTGTCCACTATCTTTTGGTAGGTCGATATTTTGGCATTCTATATTCTGTCAGTGATCCGAAGGCACATAAACGATAGAAGGACAGAGGAGATTATTCTCAAGCAGATAATCTTGCAGCATGGTCCAAGATGAAGCAATGGTATGAGAAAGCTTGCCATTCACTGCTCGATATGAGGAATGTTTGTATGACATGTAGAAGGAAGATTCCAGTTAGAGATAACATATGGCTAAGTGAAAAAAGAATGTGGGAAAGCAGGTGTTGGTGAAGTTGGTTAATCTCAGTGAAACACTATTTATATTTGTAATGAAGAAATCCTGAACAATCAGGTGCATACTATGTTATTTCCCACAGGGATTGCAATCTACATTTGATCCACTATGAACTCTGCTTTGTCTTTCTTGAGACCCATGCCATGAAACATCCACACTTTGTATAATAGGTCTTCATCTTCATTGGAGTGTATCTGGTCTGCAAAATGGAATAACTTCACAGGAGGGAGGTGGAAGTAAGAGTAAAATACTAGCATCAAAGGAGCTTGAAAAGCGAATCAGTCATTTTGAGAGTTTATTCCTATTCGATCTTTGAGTCCTCTATCCCTGGGGGGAATTATTCTGCGAATACTTTCAGCTCTATGCACCTCATTTGGATTCTGATAAGAGTTTTTTCTGCAGAGGCTTACTGGTTTTTTTCATGTCTTTATAAGTACTTAAAATTGGTCTTGCGGCAAATACATGTTAAATTCTTTATTACAATGAATAGAAGTTAACACCTGGGGACATCAGCCATACCTGGAACCAAAAAGATTCAAAAGGTCAACTCCATCTACTTTTAGGTGGCTGCATGTTGTGGTTCATATCTTTTCATTTTAAAGTGAACACCAGACTAGTCATTCTCCAGCGCTTGTACCAATGGATTCCAGAGGCCTGCCTGGTCTAGGACTTTGTCTACATGGGAACAGTCTCAAAGGAGCAACTCCTTTGTAGGCAAAATACTTCTTTGCTCTGTCAAGGATGCAAAAACACTTTTGAGCTCCCATTTCTTATGTTCTACAAGAAGCATTAATGTGCATGAAAGCTTATTGAACAGTATATGGTCAGATATCTGTGCTTAATAAATACATTCTATGAAATACATGCTCTCCGAAATATGTTACAAAAGCTAGAGTGTGTTTGACTGCATGCATCACACTTTACCTAAAAATATAACTTTGTATTTTGTAGTTATAGCTGACCATCAGAAAAGTTCCTTATGCATATTGTACATTGACTTGCGGAAGCTTACACTAATGTAAGCAAAATGGCACAGATAGGTAGCATGTGCAAAGGACCTCTGATGTGATCTGTAGGCCACATGTTTTATTCATGTAAAGATCAACTCAGCCTTTCATCCTTCTGAGGCTGGCAAATGGGGTATCAATAAACTGGGAAACTGAAGTATCTGTTATTTAAAGCACTTGGAAAATGAAAAATTGTGGTATGAAGTGATAAATGAAAAGTTATTACTATGATTCCATTTACCAGACCAGCTGCAAAGTTAGAACACACCGATGCATTATAATTTATATTTCGGGGGACTTAAGTGAAAAAGTTTAGCATTTTAACATTTGGGGCCAGATGTACGACCCTTGCATTTTGTGACTCGCTTATTGTGTCGCTTTGCGACTCGCAAAATGCAATGTACAACAGTGTCACAGACACTGTTAGCGATTCCCAATGGGGTCACAAATTGCATGCCTAATAAATATTCATGAGGCAAGAGCAATTTGCAACCCCATTGGGAATGTCTAGCACTCCCAGGGATGGTGGCCTGCAGGGGTCAGCAGACCATCATGTCTGGGACTGCTTTTTATATAAAGCTTTTTTTTTTTTTTTAAAGCAGCCCATTTTCCTTAAAGGAAAACGTGATGCATTTAAAAAAGAAAAATTACACTTTTCTGTTTCATTTTTTAAGGGCAGGCTCTTAAAAAATATTTTCTCACACACTCACCAAGGGGAAGGGATCCCCTGGGGATCCCTTCCTGTTTGCAAGTGGTTTACCACCTACTTCAAGTAGGTGGTAAACTGCAAGTGTTTTGAGGCCGCAAATGCAGTCGCAAAACAATAGTACATGGCAGTGAGTCTCGCTATTAAGAAGGGATGCCTCATCCTAATAGCAAGAGTCGCAAACGCTACTTTGCGAGTCAGTGACTCGTAAAATAGCACTTGTACATGCCATTACCCTTTTTTGCAGTCGCAAATGGGCCGATTTCCCACTTACGAGCCAAAAAGGGTCGTACATCTGGAACTTGGAATCTATCACTGGCCCAATATTTGCTCTATATTATTATGTGACGAACACTGGATTGAAATACGTAGTTTACATATGACAAAATCTGTGGATTAACAGTAAAAAAAAAAAAAGTAAGACACTTGGGGCCAATTACAAGCTACATGGTGCAGGGGTCACACCAGGGTCAGAAAACAAACCTATAGTCTCACACAACACAGAGGCAGACTATGCACAGAACAGGCCTTTTTAGAGGGTCAGAGTGAGGAATCAGCAGAAAGGATGACAGACTTATGTTCCATTATCCTCTAGGAGGAAATATTTGTGACCCTCTGAGAGCCTACTTGCTGACCACTCATAAATAATACAAGCGGATTGGCTGATAGAAGACTATCTGAGACAGCACTGCGACAGCACCTACATACTGCTTATGCATTCACATACACCCCCCCTACATATGTGCTAAATTCAAGGAACTGGAGATATCTTACAGATTATATAATGTATGCCAATGACAAATTAGAACACGTTAATAAGAAGTGAAAAGAATGATACACGGCAAATGGCTGATGGTAAGACTAAAGTTGACAATCTATATTGCATAATTCTGTAATACGAACATATCAAATGGAAAGTACTATTGAAAACGTGCTGCTATTACTGTAATATGTGAAATGCGAATAAATAGTTTAAAAAATGTTTTTTTAAAAGGATGACAGACGTATGGATTCCTACTTCATGTCCACTATACAAGTAGATTATTTGATGACTACACCACCTTTGACGTAGCGATAAGACTAGTGAAAATGACAGCATGGTGGGCATGATAGAATGCGGCCCGATTAAGTTACTAGTGGCTAATTATGATTCAAGCAATTCACCCATCCGTATTCCGTTTTACTCTTTTTAGTTTTTCCCTCCTCAAAAAAGTCACTTTCATTAGACAATGGAATATTTCATTCCCAGTCAAGCCTTGCCTACTTTCAAATTATCATCTGGCTGTATCAGTGGAGGACTCTTGCTGTGTCCACTATATCCGCTGTCTCTCTGCTATATTAATGCACATGTTGCAGTACAAGTAAGGATCATTATAAATGTAATACCAATATATGAAACACGTAGGTTTACTAGATCCTGCAATCCACATGAAACCCTATAAAGCCAGTCATTGACTATCCTTTTTCAAAACATTGTTATAAAATACCTTGGTTAATTGAGGCAGATGAATGTTAAAACCACAGGAATTAACTGATTTATTAATCGAAAGCCCAAGACCAAGAATGTGGTGGCCCGACTATAAGGAATACGTTAGCAAATTTACCTTGATTCATAGCCCTTGTTCTAAATCACATGTGTCTTGGCAAATCATAATATTAAACCAAAGGAGAATCCTACACATTCTTCAGCGTTTTGTACAGTGATGAACATTTGGTGTTTATAATGTATTGCTGTGTTGTTCCTTCCTTCACACAAATTAAAGGTTTTTGCCATTTGTAATCGCCACCTGAGTTGTTTAATTCTTTTACCCGATCCAACTATCTGCAGCTGTTTTTTCATTGCAATTCAACCATGTAATGGCACGATGGAGAGCAGTGAAGTGAAAAGAGGGCATGTCACCATCAGCCAGAGATACATTGATAGCGGCCTTGGGACTGTCGCAAGAAATGCATGGCTCACATTGCTCTATGCACAAAGACACACTGTTTCCACCAACACCAGGGGGCTCACAGTCACAGTCACAGATAATGAATTAGTATGAAAGCGATGAAAACCCCATGCCCGCTCCAGGAGGTTTGCACGCCTCTCTATCCTAACGTTCAACAGAGCAATACTACGCACCAATCACACCATGATTTGATCAAGCATAGGGGCACTGCTAGCATGGCTGGCCACCAATCCTGCGCGCAGAGGAACGTTGATCCTAGAATTGAGGCCAGGGAGACGAGGGGTTTCTGCCAGGAGCGGAACTCCCAAGAATTGAAGCCGAGGAAGCCGAAGCCCTTGGTAGGGACATTGAAGCGGGCGAGGTGCGCAGCGCCATAAAACACATGGTCAGAAACAAAACGCTGGGAACTGATGGGCTTCCAGTGGAATTTTACGCGGCCTATGCCGATGCTCTGGTTCCTTGCCTGGTGGCACTCTATAATAGAGCGCAGCATGAGGGCGTCCTCCCTGCCTCCACGCGTGAAGCCATCGTAGTTCCCCTCCTCAAGCCGAGCAAACCTGCTTGAGATCGCTCCTCGTACAGGCCCCTCGCGATGCTTAACCTGGACTATAAGAGCTTAAGTCGAATATTGGCCAGTCCCTTGATGCCCCATATGACGAAGCTGAGTCATAGGGATCAAGCCGGATTTTATACTATGTCGAAAATACTGCAACGAATGTTCGCAGACTCATGCGCATTTTGAGGTCCGACACCTATGACAGGGAGGAGGCCTGCATTGTCGAGGTCGATATTGAAAAGGCCTTCGATAGTCTGGAGTGGCCCTACCTTTTTAATTTTTTACAGGAATTTGGCTAAGGAGAGCACTTTATACGGTGGACGGCGCTGCTGTACAGTGCTTCTACTGCCAGGGTCAGGACAGGGGGCTTTATTTCTGCTGCTTGTAAAGTTACCCAGGGGGACGAGACAGGGGTGCCTGTTATCCCCTCTATTGTCTGCTCTGGTGATGGAGCCCACGGCTGCTCACACCAGGTCAGGGCAGTACTATTCTGAGCTCTTGGTAGAGGGGCATAAGCAACATATATAGCGTTGTATGCGGACGAGCTGCTCATGTTCCTACCGGACTCTGGGGACGCACTTCGAGGAGCGAAGGACTTGTTGGAGACCTTGGGGAGAATAGCGGGACTCCGTGTGAACTGGACCAAGTTGTTTTTGTTCCCCGCCAAGTCGGACAGGGTAGAGCAACCGAGCGAAGGCGACGTCCTGTGGGAGTCCCGCTGTCTGCCTTACTTGGGGACCCAGATTTACCTTGCTCCTGACGGCCTTTTGGAGGGCATTGTGGGGCAGCGCTGCACAGAGCGAAAACCTGTTTCGATTTTTGGGGGACTCTTCCTCTATCCGTTGCAGGTAGAGTTGCTTTGGTGAAGATAATCATCCTGCCCATATTCCTCTATTACTTTGGGACGCTCCCCATTTGGATACCGGGTAAGCTCTTTGCCCAGCTTAATACTTTGATCACAGGATTTCTATGGGGGACTGGGAGACGGAGGGTTGCCCTGACTACCATGCAACGGCACAAGGCAGAGGGAAGTCTTGCGTTGCAGGACCTAGAGGCCTACTACCATGCAGCGCAGCTCCAATGGTTTACGAAATGGGTGGCGGGTCACATCAGGCACCCGGTGGACCTGGGGGGGTCGGATCCGAGTTGGCATCTGTTTTTTTTTTTTTTTTTCAAAAACCTTTATTGAAACAAACAAAGGCGAATAAGGGTGAACTGGTAGTCTGGTACAAATCATTATGTGCATGTATACAATCGTTTCCTGTGGTTCACAATAAGTTCAGAGTATACAATTTGAGCACCTAAGTAAAAAGGCAAAGTGAAACAAAGCGAGGAAGTCCATTCGCAGAGCCCAGTTGTCATCCAGGTCCAGGGCGACAAGAAGGAAAATAAAACACTGTGATATCAACATTAGTGCAGCGTTCCCGGATGACACAACAAAGGTGGAACAGATATAAGGGCAATGTTCCTTCACCCATTCGCCCATAACTTCCTCAACACCTTCCCGCCTCCTCCCCCCCCCCCTCGCTGCCGGGCCGAGCAAAAAGAGCAAGGAGATCAAAAAAAAATTAAAGAAATAAAAATACAAATTATTATTATATATATATATCTTTTTTTTTTTTTTTGTCTTGTGGGCTTTAGTCATGGGATAGGGTTGAAGCTACCCTACCTCTGCGTCAGGTCCTCATGCGCCGGGCTGTTTTGAGCAAGTGAGCCCACCTGATCTGTGCATGTGGAAGTCAGGGTCTGCTGTGATAGCGGGGCGTCTAATCTCATCAGTTCCTGGATCATCACTCCCCAGGCCTGCAGAACCTCAAGTAATTTCCCATCCCTCCTCGTATGCCTCATATGCGCTTCTTCCGCCAAAGCCCATTCCCCCAGATCCACCCTCCACCTCCCTGGCAATGGGCCCTGTGGGGACAGCCAGTGGATTGCAATACGGCGTCGAGCCGTAACTAGGCCCAATATAAGGAAACGTCTGCTCACTTTACGTTTTGGGTCCATGGGGATCAAGCCCAGGAGGCACGGGCGCAGGTCTAAATCAATTGCCCAACCTGTAATCCCTATCAGGGTCTCCAGAACCGACTTCCAATAAGATTGGAGGGTGGGGCACGTCCATACCATATGGACAAAATCCGCTTGGGCAGTGCGACATTTAGGGCAGTGGGAGTCTCTAGTCGCATCAATGACCTGAAGCTGTTTGGGGGAGAGGTAGGTCATGTGCACTATATTATATTGAATTTGTTTAAAGCGGTTACTCACCGACACCTTCCGCACACTCTCATGCATTTTTTCCCATTCGCGGGAGGTGATTTCCTGCTGACACGCCTGCCGCCATTTGGCCTCTATAGTCAAAGGTCGTAATGTTTTATCTTCCCGGAGAGCCCTGTAAAGGTGGGTCACGAACTTCCGGCCCCCCGCCATCGCTAGCATAGTGACTAAGGTATGGGCGTGAGGTGGGGCCTCGGGAAACGAGGGCCATAGCTGACGCGCGGTAGCCGCAAGTTTAGCGTACTGAAGGAACTGTCCCGGACCGAGCTCAAAGGTCGTGACCGCATCTTGGTATGTGATAAATTGTCCGTCTGGGTATAGGTCGGCTAACGTCAAGCAACCCCCCCTCCAGCCATTTGTCCGTGGACATGACCCTCGCAATCTGAGCAAAGGATGGCATCAGCCACATATCCATGTCCGGGGCGAATGGGGTGCGTCCAATATGGCGTCTCACCACCCGGTCCCAGATAGAGGCCCCCAGCTGCACCAATGGGGGAACACCATCCTGATGTCCCCCTTTCCGCCAGAGTAACGCTCCCAGCTGTTCAGTGCCACAGGTGCCCTCCAACAGGGTCCGCTCCCAGGAGGGGTCCGTGTCCAGCCATGCGAGAGCATGCTGCAGCTGCGACGCAAAGTAATACAGCTCCAGGTCGGGGACTTCCAGGCCCCCTGCGCCCCACTTGCGCTTCAGGACTTCCAGGCCTACTCTGCACCGTTTCCCATTCCACAGGAGAAGGATCAGGAGGGAGTCCAGTTCGCGGAAGACCCGGTGCGGTATCTCGTAGAAGGAACCCTGCATTGTATACAGGCAGCGCGGGAGAACCACCATTTTTATTAAAGCGATCTTCCCCATCAGGGAGAGCCTCAGGGTGTTCCAAAAAGCTATGCTCCCCTTTAGACCCTGGAGTATCCGTCCCATGTTGTGACGGTAAAAATCAAGCGGAGTCCGAGCGATCCGAATCCCCAGATAGCGGAGCGTGTCCTCCACCCAAGGGAGTCCCATCTCCGGGCGCTGGGCCCCCTCCCAGTACGCCTGTCCGCCTATAGCATAAATTTGGGATTTTGCCCGGTTCACCGCGAGGCCCGAGGCGGCCGCAAAGTGTAATAGTTCAGTCAACAGGATAGGGAGCGATTGCTCCGGTTGGTTCAGATAAACCAGGGCGTCGTCCACATAAAGGGACACTATATGTTCAATTGCCCCCACCCTAATACCCTGGCCCTGTAAAACAGAACGAAGATGGCATGCAAGTGGTTCCATTGCCAGGGCAAAGAGCAGGGGTGAGAGGGGGCACCCCTGACGTGTTCCTCTCGAAATTGGTATCTCCTCCGAGACCCACCGGCCCGTGCGAACTCTAGCCACCGGTCTGGTGTACAACAGCTGAACCCATTTCACAAACCCCTCCCCAAGGCCCATTTTCAGAAGCACTCTCCAGAGGTAGGCCCAACGGATAGAATCAAACGCTTGTTCGATGTCCAGGAAGACCAACGAATTATGCTCGGCTCGCCCCTCCAGGGCGCGCATAACATGAGCCAGGCGGCGGATATTGCGCAGAGTGTTCCGACCCGGGATAAACCCTGACTGATCGTCGTGGACCAAACGTCTGAGATGGGGAAGGAGTCTGGAGGCCAACACCTGGCTAATAATCTTCAGGTCCACGTTCAACATGGAAATGGGCCTATAGGACCCGGGGAGGGTGGGGTCCTTGCCCGGTTTGGGTATCATTACTATCGTCGCCGCCCTCATAGACTCCGGAAGTGAGCCACGATCATAGGCCTCCATCGCCACTGCTCGGAGTTTCGGGACCAGCACCCCTCTGAACTCCTTATAGAGTTCGGACGCCAACCCGTCCATCCCCGGGGACTTCGCCGTCTGGAGGTGGGCAATCGCCGCCCGTAGTTCGTCCTCGAGGAGAGGGCCCCCTAGGTCTTCCTGGCTATCTGCTTCCACCACGGGGAGTTGCACCCCAGCAAGGTATAACTCTATATCTCTAGTGCCAGCGACTGGTTGAGAGTCCGAGTATATCCCACTCAGATGGGCATGGAACACACCATTAATGGCCTGTTGGGTATACACCACGCGGCCCTTGTCATTCTGTAGGGCCAAAATCGGGTGGGGTTGGGTTTCAGCCCGGATCAGGCGTGCCAGTTGTTTCCCGGCCTTGTCACCCTCAGCGTACCATCGACGCCTACTAGCCGTCCTATTAAATTTACCTAGCGAGGCCCAGGCATCACCCAACTGGTGCCGCGTGGCCGTCCATTCGGGTCTCTGCTCTTTGTCAATGGGGAATTCCTTTTCCATCTCAGCCAGGCGATCCTCGTGTTGGCGGAGTTCTCGTTCTAGGACCCGTTTAACCCCTACCTCCGTAGACATACATGTCCCACGGAGGACCACCTTCATGGCGTCCCATTCGGTCACCCGTGTGGTGGTTGACCCCCAGTTTATCTCCAAATAAGCCTCTAGTGCTTGCGCTATGGCCTCCTTAAACGTGGGGTCCTCAAGAGCGTCCGTGTTAAGTCTCCAGAGTGGGATCCGAGGCCGTGGGCTACCCAACGAATAGGTGAGCAAGAGCGGGGAATGATCAGACAGGTATCGTGCAAGATAAAGGACCTCTTCTACCCGGTCTAACACCATGCCCTGCAGGAAAAAATAGTCCAATCTACTGTGCGTATTGGCGGCAGGCGTGAAGCAGGAGTACACCTGAAGAGTGGGGTTGCGGTGTCTCCACACGTCAGTTAGGTCATAACTTTGTAGCATTTGGGTCATTGCCTCCCGCATTTTTGGTTTAGCATCCGCCTTTGGGGGGCAGCGGTCCAGAGTCCCGTCTAGTGGGCAATTGAAGTCCCCTGCTATGATGAGCTCCGTTTCAGGGTCAATATCCAGCTGTCCCAGCACATTGCCCAAAAATCCCCCCTCGTCAGTATTAGGGGCATAAATATTTATGAGGCATACACTACGCCCATCCAGGGTGCCAACCACTATTACAAACCTGCCCTCCTGGTCTAGCTTGGTGGATGTAGCCTTAAAGGGAGTCCCCGGTGCCACCCAGATTAGGGCCCCCCTGGCGTACCCTGAGTAGGACGTCGCGAAGAACTGTCCCCGCCATCGACGCTGAACATACTTAAGGCAATCTCCCCAAAGGTGCGTTTCCTGTAGGAAAGCAAAGCTGACCCCGTAGCGCCTGAGATAGGTGGCTATTCTAATCCGCTTGACTCTATTATTAAGCCCCCTAACATTCCAAGACAGAAATTTGTATTTGCTTACATCACCTGTCATGAGTTGACCCCGATGTGTTGCAAGACGGCCCGTCATTGAACTGACGCGGCAAACCACACAAAGCAAAAACAGAACAGGACCCGGCAGCAACCCTCCCCATCCTCAAACAAACAACCCCAACAGTGTCCACCCGCAGGCGGTAGTACCACATCTCCCAATCCGAACCCGGTCAGGAGACCGCGAACCCCGCCCCAAAAGAAAGCACCCCCCCTCTAACCCTCCCAATTCAATGCACAATTAGGAACTTAACAGTAAACACTCTTCGTCTATACGCAAACTGATCGCCTCTGTGTCCTTCACTCCCCACAGTCAGCAATGGTAATCTGAACACTGTAGTAGTAACGTGAAAGAGACGACCAAAAGGAAAATGGTGACCAGAAGGTAAACTATAAGAATAACCCCTCCCTACACCCCATGATTGAGCCTTCAGCCAATTGTCTGGCACCGCCCGGCGCAGCCCGGCCGAGGCCTAGCCGGTCGTGGCGGTACGGTACAATTGGCCTCTTGCAATTGGATTTAGCACAACAAAGCAGTCACTGGAATCAACAGGTCCTCTGTGCCCCCCTTCACCCAGTTCAACAGTCTTAGAGTTCCGGAAGGTAGCCCAGTTCCAGGACCTACAGGTGGTAGAATTTCCCTCATGCAAGGAACTAAAGATATACTCACAATGTCAATGTCAAAGACCCCTCCACAGCAGATACTGACCACCAGGTGTAGCCATCAGGTGGCACGCGGCTGGCCGGTGGACGGGTCGGCGGTACCCCCCTGGTCCGACTGTGTCTCCTGCACCAGGCAAAGTGGGGAGAACTGGTTCTGAGTCGGAATTTCCTCCATCTCCGCCCGGAGGGTACCATCCGGGCCCACCGTGATGCGTTCATTCTGTGTGGCGGAACGCCCGCTCGGGGACTGACCTCCTCCCTCTCTGCGATTGCTCCGGCGCCTGGCATTCCGTCGTCTTTGCTCCTGCCAGCCTTGCGCTTGTCCGCGATCCTCCAGGCCCTGTGCGTCCATCCATTCTTCCGCGTCCGCCGGGTGGTCAAAGAAATGTGTTCGGTCACCGCGTTGCACTCGCAGCCGGGCTGGAAAGAGCAGCCTGTATTTCACCTCATGGGCCCGAAGTCGTCGTTTGACTTGCAAGAAATCATTCCGCAGGTTCTGAACCTTCTTCGTGTAGTCTGGGAAGATGCGGATCTCGGTGTTCTCATATTTAGGCGGTCCGGATCTGCGAATATGCTGGAGGAGTATGTCGCGGTCCCTAAAATTGAAAAAGCGGGCTATTATCGCCCGCGGCGGGGCTCCCGGTTTCGGTGGCGGCCCCAAAGTCCTGTGGGCCCTCTCAATAGCAAACATTTTGGACAGCCGTAGGCTCGGGAAGGACTTGCCAATCCAGTCCTCTAGAAAGAGGTCTGCCGCCGGTGCCTCTGATCGTTCGGGAAAACCCAAAAAGCGGAGGTTATTCCTTCGGGACCGGCCTTCCGCGTCCTCCGCCCGATCCTCCAGCCTGGTCGCGTGCTCCTGGAGGGCCGCCACCGACTCCCTCAGTTGTCGGACCTCCGTTTGCAGTTCGGTGAGGCCGCCTTCTGTGGTGGTGACCCTGTCCGCCACCTTCCGGAGGTCGAGGCGCAGATGGTTAATATCCATGGCCATGCCGTCCATCTTCCCCTCCAGCGCCAGCCTGGAGTCTCGGATCGCTGCTAGGATATCAGCCTTGTCCTGCGCGGCCGCCTCCGGGCGGGGCTCCATCCTCCGGTCAAGGCCCTGTCGCTCTGCCGTAGTGGGACCGGGAACCGTGTATTGTACTATCTTGTTTGCCTGGGTCCCTCTCGACGGTCGGTCTCTTCTCATACTAGTCCCAGGGGTGTCTCCCAGAGGATAATACAGGGGGCCAGGTAGCGTCTGCGTTCTGTGACCTCAAACCCTCCACTGGGTGGCCAGGCAGCGTAGGCCACTGGTCAGTCGCGGTAAATGGCCGCCGCAGCACCGCAACCGGCACGAAGCCCTCCGGCGGTATCAGAGCAGCTCTCCACCCCAGGGGCCCCTCGGAGCCTCCGGCGGCCAGTGATCAGGCTCCAGGGCACCGTGAGGAAAAGGAAGGAGGGGCACGCCGGGGCTCCACACCCCTCCGCAGGTGGAAGGCCGGCTCCGGTCGAAATTCTCGGCGTCCACGCGCCGTCAGTATTGCGCAGGCCTCAGCTCACCGGCCTCGATTTTGGAGCCAGTCCTGGGGGTCAGGCGGCCCACTCCGCTCTGGGGCGCTCACCGTTCACTCCCTGCACCGCCGGGGGGCCAGCCGACATTGAGGCAGACAGTCGTGGCAGGTCCCGGTCCGAGGTCCCCGGCGTCCGTGCACCGCCAGGGGCTCACAGGCCTCGATGCCCCGGCCTCGATTTAGGAGCCTGCCCCGGGGGATCACCGGCTCATCCCACCGCCGCTCCGGGGCACTCACCGTCGCTGCCGAGGGTTGCGGAGGTCGCGCGTCCCCCTCACAGATCTGGGCACCGGGGGGGGGGGGGGGGGGGGACTCTCCTCTCTGTCGCCGGGCCGCACTCTCCACGCAGGCACCGAGGCACCTCACCGCGCGGCGGCCGCCATTACACAGGCGCCGCCGCGGTCAGGATCAGCAGCAGTCGGGCAGACCCCCGACGTGTCCAGGGGCACCGCAATCGGCACCAGGCAGCCAGCGCGATCCAGGGGGGCACTACACCTCAGGAGTAACTGCCAAATCTTCAAGTGTGCCAGGATTCTGTAGGATCTAGGGGACAACGGGCAGGAGCTAGACTACAGCACGTCTAGTCGGCCATTGCGCCAAGCCACACCCTCGAGTTGGCATCTGTTGTCCTGTGTCCTGCTGCGAGTACCGTTGAGGGATGGGTTGTACCGCACGATTTACACACGGTGCGGCAGTGCTGGGCACGTATGGCACGTCAAGACCCCTTATGCGCCCGAGATCCCGCTGAGGATGTGGGAGGCACTGCCTCATGGGGAGATTGGAGCCAGCTGCAGGCCTGGGAAGAGGCGGGAGTCACCACAGAAGATGACCTACACGAAGATGGCAACCTCCTCTCTTTCAACAATCTCAGAGAGCGTCATGACCTTCCACGAGGGGACTTTCACCTGCATGCGGCCCTGACAGCAGCTATCAGAAAGCAGTGGCGGAGGGGACTGTTGGAGCCTGACACGTCTCTCGCCTGTAAATATGTAATAATGGCAGCGGGAACTATCAAAGCGGTAAATTGTATTTATAGGCGGATTACCCGGGACGTACGCCAACCCTTGACGGCGTTGCGGCTCAAGTGGGAGGCGGATTTGGGGGAACCCATTGAGGAAAAACCTTGGGAGGCAATTGTCGAGAGGGCGTGGAAAAGCTCTCGGAATGCGCGCTTTCAGTTAATCCAATTCTATGTCTTACATAGGGCCTACCTCACACCCGGCAAAATCAACTAATATTTTGGGGCGTCAACGGCTTGGCCCCATTGTACTTGGGAAGGGGTGAGCTTTTTCCACATGTTCTAGGACTGTCCACAGTTGGAGGACTACTGGCGAGGGGTGACGACTGCTTTGGCGACTGTGACGGAGAGGGAGATAGCCATGACGCTAAGGGTTTGTTTGTTGCACTGGTTCCGCACACTGCTAAGACCAAGATTACCACCAAGTTCATTGATTTGGGGTTGGTCCTGGCTAAGAGAGAACTTACTTCCCACTGGAAGAGTGGTGCGAGAGCTCTGATGGACTCCCTAAGTGTTTTAGTGACCGGCGGCATGCTTGGGAGGGTGGTTGGGCTTTGTTGGGGTGTTTAAGAATCAGGGCAGGGATGGGATTTGGAAGTTCTTTATTTTGGTATACAATATTGGACTGGACCATGCATAGAGACAAACTCAGCTATATACCGGGCTACCTACGGGGGATGAATGGAAATCAGTAGTGTGCTCCTGGGATCCCTTGTAGCGGTCTTTCGATTGCAGCTAGAGCTTGGGAGGACCACAAGTTTGCTAATGTATGTCATTGTACTGCATATTGCCTTCCCAACTAGTTTTTCATGATGGCCAAGGGGCTGTATTATACCTTCAGAAAACCAATAAAAGTCTGTTTTAAAAATAAAAATGATTTGATCAAGTATAGTCAATGACTCTGCATAAATAATGCAACAAAATGCCATGAATGGAGGAAACACCATTACGTAAACCTGAGAAAGGGTGCAGGAAAGAAGTGGTATACAAGATTCCCTCATTCCCATTAAAAGAAAAAAAACACCCAGTCTAATTAAAAAACACAACACGAAAGACTGAAACTTTGTTAACCCCTTCTACGCTCATGACGAGCTCAGCTCGTCATGAGCGAAACCTGCGCTACGCGGATGACGAGCTGAGCTCGTCATGTAATGCGGGATTTTTAAAATCGCAGCTCGCAGCGGGAAAACTGCTAGCGCGCATGCGGTTAAAGTGCTATTTTTCTGAAATATTCCTACCAGGGAGAGTATTATTCACAGGCCTTGACGAACCATTGTGTGAAATGAGAGCAATACTCTCAAGGCATGTATTTAAGAATCCTTTCTTTAACAAAAGGAACAAAAGTGCCACGTTTCACAATAGTTTGAACATTTGGTTGAACAAGTTCATGCAAAATGTGGACAAAGTGGCCATAGTTCAGCAGATGTCCAAAGAAAGCAGGCACGTGGCACATGATATTTTTGTGAAATAAAACACTTAGAAACATATAAAGAGAGTGCAATGACATTTCACAGAAAATATCTGGAGAAGCAAATATTGTGCACAGGAGGAGTGACCCGTTTATCAATCACATTCCTTTATTCGATCTTACATAGAGATCATAAAAGTGCACAGTACAAACAACACATCAAATTCATAATATTACAAAAATATGTATATAGTAAGATTAATCACCAATATACATACAAATAGATAAAAGTATTACAAAGCAGAAAGGCATTTTTATCCTTAAAGGAGGGCAAAAACAGAAACTACCGCCTCCATCAATTCATTCTATCATTTGTCCAGCTCAATAAATAAAGAAGTGCAAAATTCAAATTATCACGTATGAACAAAACATATCATATCCTAGCGCAATTAAAAAGAGAAATACTTCTTTAAGCACTATTGATAAAACATATCACGAAACAATGGACTACAATCTATTGATGAGCGGTGTTTAACAAAGTGAGTAGCTGCCTGTAGGTCATCACCTCTCCATAATTTTCCTGCTGCGTACAGACATTTAAAGAAAGCAGCAAACACTAAAATAGGTACAGAATTCATCTAACGTCTGGAGATATATAAGAGCCTCACTGCATTTTTTAAAAGCAAAAGATTTCACGTGGTGTTTAAGACAAAGTTGAAAAAATGTGCGAAAAATTTACAAAATAACCTAAAGTGCATCAGGCACTGTTCTGCAATCCCATCACAAGGACAAGGGGGCAAACTACCAGCCGACACCGTTCCCCCCTCTGGACAGCACACTAAACGCCACACAGTGTCTGACCTGAATCTGAAAAGGAGTGACCTCTCCCAGCGGGTAAGCGCCAGAGTTAAAAAGAAAGGTTAATCTCCTACTGATAGTGTAATATAATGCATATTGGTGGAGTAGTTACTAGGAGCTGCCTCAGTTCTTTAAAACTCAACATAACAAGCTTTTAACCAGCCTCTTGTCAGACTTAGAAATGGACTTGGGAGAAGTTACATTTTCAGGAAGACCAGTTTCGGCAAAGGACTTGCTAACAAAATTTAGCCAGGGAATGGATAGACCCTTATCCTGGCTGAGACAGTCTACATTAGCATCGCTACTAAAGCTAGCCTTACTATTCACACATTCCCTCACCCAAAGCAAGAGAGGGGCCTATGTAATAAAGTCTGTGGCATTTTACAGGCTGATTTCATAATGCAAAATATAGTTAGAGCTAGATTGTGGAATATTAAGCAACCTCCTGCCAATACTATTTTCCTCTACCTGTATAGGGAAAACATTATGGAACCACAAACCCCTTCACTATGAGTTGCTGTAGGGACGGCCAAATAGCAAAAGATCTGGACAGAGCACAGGTACTGCTCTGATCTTTAATTAGGTGGTAAATGGAGCTGAAGTGCTTCGCCCAATTCTCGCCCAAAATGTTCAAATCCTGCCAATGGTGTCCGAGAATACCTTACTGCTGTTCTGGGTAGCAGCAAGCTTAAGTGATTTCCAATTACCTATGTACAAGGAGCATTTACGATCCCTGAGGGCACATTTGTAGCCTAGCCCAGCCTCCTGAACCTCTCCGGTATCCCTAGGGTTACTTGATAGTGCCTTCCTCAAACGGCGATTAGCCAAAGAGCAATAGGCATTAAACTAACGTCGGGACTCCAGGCAGGGTCAGCTTGTATCAACAGGTGATTCTTGATGCAGTTAAACAAGAGTTGATAACATGCCACTCGTGCGTCCTCCGAGTCCTCACATAAACATACCAACAACACCCCCAAATTATTTTTAAGAAGCATACCCAAAGTGGCATTGGGATAAATCAGACACAAGGTTATTGTGAGCCCATCTCTAGACTGTTGTTTAATTCCATCGTCTACTAATGGTGCTCTGTCCCTATGCAGCAGTAAGGTACCTTCGATCATACGAACATTCTGATCACCCCACTGAGTTTCTAGTACTGCGCCATTGAGTGGTTAATTTGTAAAAGGATACGTGCTGGGGTTCTCGTCATGAGGCAGCTTGCACCAGCCCATTTCTCCTATTAGCGCCACTTAAAGTAGACCCATGTACTAACCATGAAATTTGGTAGAGGATGTGGAGTAATGGCCAGAGCTGCCGACTTCGAGCTGGGGAACCAGGTTTGAGTCTCAGCGCCGGCTCAATATACTGTGATTCTGGGCAAATCACTTAATCTACCCGTAAATTAATGTGTCCTTAACTGGCGATTATGAAAAGCGCCGGTGTTGATGATTTGGTCATTGGTTTGTCATCTCGGCCTGCTTCTTCCATCTTCGCAGAATCCGTAAAATCTGTCGGTTTCTGTCTACGGAGGCCCTCACGCTGGTCATTATGGCCCTGATTACATCTTGTATTGACTACGCCAACGCTCTTTACGCTGGCATTCCTGCCTACCAGTTACATCGTCTGCAACTTGTGCAAAATCAGGCAGCCAGGCTAATCTTCCACCAACCAAAACATCTTCACATCTCCCCGCTATTAAAGAGACTCCACTGGTTGCCAGTTACCAAGCGATGTACCTTCAAACTCGGCTGTACCATCTTTAAGGCGCTACATGACCAAGGTCCTGCTTTTATCGCCTCCAGAATTTGTCGGTACACTCCTTCCCGTGACCCGCGGTCCTCCCACCTTAACCTCCTCACCACCCCGCAGTTAAACGCAAAAAGCATGGCGGCCTCCGATTCGCGTTCTTGGCCCCTTCATTGTGGAACTCCCTCCCTATGGAACTCAGATTCTCTCCCAGTTATGTCTTATTTAGACGTTCACTCAAAACTTACCTCTTTCGGCAGGCCTTTATGTAATTTTGCTCCTTCTCCCCCCAGTTGTCTCTAGCGCCATGAAACCGCCTGGTGTCCGTGCGCTGAATAAATACTTTTAACATAACATAACATGATTAAGTGCAGGTGCTGAGCACCAGAAACCACTGGCTCAAATTAAGCACTGTCCATTGGAACACCAATGCAGGAGATGCTTTGAAACAAATACATAATCTATGACAAAGGCATTCCTACACCTATAAAGGTTTATTTGGTACTGTACCCTGGAAAAAGTTGATAGCATCTACCAAGTCAAGAAAGGCAATGGAATTTCTCAGTTCCAACCTCGCTAACATCCCATCGGAGCGCTATCAGCAATAGAGTTTAAAGACCCTAATTCTATAGGAACTTTGCCAAGCTAAGCGTCAAAGTCCCCACATAAAAGGAGATAGGGCAGAAGCTTTTTGCCAGCCCCTGGCGTTTCCAAGCTTGAAAAAAACCTAGAGACCCTCAAAAAGATGACACTAAGATTTTGAAAAATCATTATTTTAAAAATTAACCAGATAAAAATAAAAGGAGCTGAAGCTATCCTTGATAAACAAGTATAGATAAGCATGGCTGTCAGAAGGTACACCGGATACTTCTAATCTAAGATTGAATTTAATCCATACTGAAAGACCACCACTCGCCTTCCCCTGGGAAGAAGCCAGGGAAGGGTCTGAATAGCATGAAAATCCCTTACACAAAATGGGGAGACGGCCCAGGTCTCTTGCATAACAACAAAATTGAATTTATCAGTGAAAGACAACCAATCCGATTTCCTACCTTATCTTTAAACCCAGCCACAATCCAGCTAACAAGTGAAAAGGAGCTCCTTGGGCTTGCCATCCCTGCTTCACATCCCTTATCCAGGACCTCCTATCGACATAGCTGTGGGGACATTGGCAAGTGTTGGGAAAACCTGCATATACTGAGCCTCAATGGGGGCATTGATATACAATGAAGATAGATGTATGTGGGAAACCTCTGGACATTTCTTTGGGGTAGTAGGTACTACATTTGACTGGGCAACAGAAGGAGATGCACTACTAGCAATATTAAAGGGTTCACCTATACTTGTTTGAACAGAATGCCCAGAGGTAGGTCTTAGATACCGGCGCCTAGTGGACAAAGGAAGTCGGTCCAACTCATCAGAATTCAAGAATGGTACAAACCGTTCTTACATTCAATCCGATATTCGCCATCCCAGAGTATATCACTATCAGCAATATATAATTTCCCAGAGAACTCTTGCGCTGAAGGGGTTTAGAAGAGGATGGTGAAGGGCCTGGGGCACTAAATAAATAGCATTGTCTACAATGTGAGCCCAACAGGGATGGGCTAAGATGTGTCTTGTTATACCTGGGTCCCTGTAAATAATGATTACACAGTCCACTTAAATCGCCTTCAGGGATGGCCCAATCCAGGTCATATGTCAAACCATCATGATGTTCTTATAGTCCTTGATATTAAATCTAGAGTGACTTACAAGCCAATGGGTTGCCTTGTTGAACAGCTCGCCGACGGACTCCTGGTTGGGATCCGGTAGCGAAGGTACCCTTATCAGAACCACAGTATAGGGGCAGCATGCAGGGGAAAGAATAATCACTGGTAACGGGGATAACATAACATAACATGTGTATTTGTAAAGCGCACGTTCACCCTTAGGCATCTTGGCGCTGAATAACAGATGTTTATTGTTATCCAACTCAATGGTACTCATTTTATCGATCTCAGATGGATGAAAGTCTGAGTGGACCCACCGGGATTTGAACCTGTGACCATGAGGTCGAACACAGGCCCCTGCAGTGGATGCATTAGTCCACTGAGCCACCAGACCCAGCTACAGTTTGGGGTTCACTGGAGGTGGAGTCCATGATGCATAAGGACACAGAGTTCCAGCTGCAGCTGCCGCATAATAGGGGGATTGGCTTGATGTGGGCCACAGCCAACTGGCCCATAGGCTGTAGAGTCAGAAGATCGGGACAAATTGGTCATGGGCAGGGTAGTAGGCACGGCACTAGCCTTTGTAGTCACAGGAACTGAAGGCAGTGGCTCGCTGGTGGTGAGATTTAGTTGGTTTTGACTTATCAAGAGTCTATGTATGTGCACCTCCAGCTTGTCTAACGTCTCCTTCAAATGGGTAAACAGCTCCCTGAGAATATCCGTAAATGTTGTGATAATCTGATACTCTGGTGCAATTGCGCTCATTTGAACCTGGAGACCCAGCTGAAATGATCGGCGTTTCAGCAGTTCTCAGTGATTTACGCTTCCTCTTTGCAGCTGGAGGGCGCAGGGGTAGGTAAAGAGTCCTCCCTTGGCCTCTGATCTGGGATGCAGGGGGCAATCATCCCACAGGCAGGTTTAAAGCGGACCCCTCCGAAGCAATGATTACAGCATCGGACTCCATACCACCAGTTGCACTGGCGTCATCCAGGACCAGAGGGACCGCTGTATTCACAAGACCCATTTGAGGAATAGAGTGTACAGACAGAAGAAACGTCCCGTGTTGCAGGAGGATGAGAGCCCTTTTAAGGTCTGGCGGAGCCAATCTGCTGCAGTCTCACTGCCTCCTGGTGGGAAAATCGAGTGGTGCCCTCTGGGGAATGGAGTCCCCCAACGGAAGAAGCATCCCACACTGCGGGAGGATGAGAGCCCTTTTAAGGCTGGCGGAGCCAATCTGCTGCAGTCTCACCACCTCCTGGTGGGAAAATCGAGTGGTGCCCTCTGGGGAATGGAGTCCCCAAAAGAAGAAGCACCCAGCACTGCGGGAGGATGAGAGCCCTTTTAAGGGCTGGCGGAGCCAATCTGCTGCAGTCTCACCGTCTCCTGGCAGGAAAATAAAGTGGTGCCCTCTGGGGAATGGAGTCCCCAACAGAAGAAGCATCCCACACTGCGGGAGGATGAGAGCCCTTTTAAGGCTGGCGGAGCCAATCTGCTGCAGTCTCACTGTCTCCTAGCGGGGAAATCGAGTGGTGCCCTCTGGGGAATGGAGTCCCCCAACAGAAGAAAGGTCCTGCACTGTGGGAGGATGAGAGCCCTTTTAAGGGCTGGCGGAGCCAATCTGCTGCAGCCTCACCGCCTCCTGGTGGGAAAATCGAGTGGTGCCCTCTGGAGAATGGAGTCCCCAAAAGAAGAAGCATCCCGCACTGCGGGAGGATGAGAGCCCTTTTACGGGCTGGCTGAGCCAATCTGCTGCAGTCTCACTGCCTCCTGGTGGGAAAATCGAGTGGTGCTCTCTGGGGAATGGAGTCCCCAAAAGAAGAAGCATCCCGCACAGCGGGAGGATGAGAGCCCTTTTACGGGCTGGCTGAGTCAATCTGCTGCAGTCTCACTGCCTCCTGGTGGGAAAATCGAGTGGTACCCTCTGGGGAATTGAGTCCCCAAAAGAAGAAGCATCCCGCACTGCGGGAGGATGAGAGCCCTTTTACGGGCTGGCTGAGCCAATCTGCTGCAGTCTCTCCGCCTCCTAGCAGGAAAATAGAGTGGTGCCCTCTGGGGAATGGAGTCCCCAAAAGAAGTAGCATCCCGCACTGCGGGAGGATGAGAGCCCTTTTACGGGCTGGCTGAGCCAATCTGCTGCAGTCTCCCTGCCTCCTGGTGGGAAAATAGAGTGGTGCCCTCTGGGGAATGGAGTCCCCCAACAGAAGAAAGGTCCTGCACTGTGGGAGGATGAGAGGCCTTTTAAGGGCTGGAGGGGCCAATCTGCTGCAGTGTCACCCCCTCCTAGCGGGGAAATCGAGTGGTGCCCTCTGGGGAAAGGCGTCCCCCAACAGAAACGTTCATTATCATGCACTAACCGTCTTCATGGCCACAGATGTGTTGGAGAAGTAATTCTCATTCCCAGAAAGAAGGCTACTGATAGGATATTTCCACCTATAACCAAATTTGTCTCGTGCCTAATCATCTGGTAAAGCATAGATGCAGATTTTTTGTCACGTAGGTGTCGCTGCACTTTTGTGCAGGTCAAGTTACATCTAATGCTCAAATATTTAACAATTTTCTTCCTGGCTCATCTCAAATTACCCTCCTGAACACAGGTATTGTTTATGCACTGAATTTTTGTTATTGATGTGCCATTTAATGGCCCTGAATGATCTGGGTTAGAAATCTGGTACGAAGCTAAAACAATCCATGCTAAAATGAATACGTAGCAGCTCACCTGGGAAGAAAGTTGTTTCCAACAACGGGTCCATGATGCATAAACTGGAGAATATGGAGGGAGACCAGCAGCAAGCCTGCGCATCAAAAACAAAATAAAGTAAAGGTCAAGGCAAGGAGCAAGTAGTAGGGTATCAATGGCAGAGAACTGAAAGACGTAGGGTAACCATGGGAGATGGGGAGGTGGCTTGATAACACAACAATCGGGAAAAATGTAAGAGCGAGAAGGAAGATGCAGAATAATAATACTTTGTTTTTATATAGCGCTTCATAGTGCACTTGTGCCATTTCTAGGCGCTGTAAATAACAGTTGTCACCATTAAACTCTCATGGAGCTCAAGTCACATAGCTTCACCAGGGTAGAAGGCGGAGTTGGCCTTGTTGTAATTAACCCTGGGCGAAGTACTAAGCTAAGCTCGCGTAGTTTGCAAACTTTGCGCGACTTCGCACTACGCGAATTGCACATAGCACAGTGCAAACACATGTATCGGTCATTTTTTGCTTGCTCGCGGTCCTCAACCTCAAGTTGGCGACCGCGACCAAGCAAAATGACATCCCGGTGAGACTTTTTCCTTGTTCGCAATCAGCAACATCAAGCTGTCAATCGCGAGCGTGGAAAATAAACCTCCTGGCGAGATTCTCAACGCGTGGAGGTCAGGTTTCTCATTGCGAGTAGTCGCGTCTGCTCGCGACCGCTCACGATGAGAAACTACCAGTCCGCATTGAGAAAGCTGCAGCTCGAGTAGAAATCTACTAGAGCGGCAGAAAACGACCGCTTGCACTGTGCATGATGCGGTTTGCACTGATTGCACAGTGCGTACAAGCATCCGGCACTGTGCAATCAGTGCGAACAGCATTTTGCACAGTGCACTACGTAGTTCGCGTAGTGCGAAGTGCACTTCGCGTAGCTACGTGTAGCGCTACTACGCGAACTACGCCCAGGGTTAGTTGTGATCTAAGTTGTTTCAGTGAATAGATTCAGCTCATTGAGCTATCCCATCGAGGCAGGTGCAAACAAAGCAGAGTTACAAAAGTATAGAAGTGGTAGAGCCAATAAAGAAAAAAGCAAGAGTATAAAAAGTGAAAGAGGGAGAAGAGTTAGGAGGACTACTAGTACAGGGAAAGATAAAGATGTGGTAAAGACAGGGAAGGCCAAATGAAAGTGGGCCAAAGATGGAAGAAGTTATTAAGGACAGGGAAGAGGAGTTAGCGATACAGAGAATCATAAGTCACTTAAAGCGAAGAGTGGTATTGTATTGTCGTGTGATCATGTGCAGTAGGACTCTTGTGGTCCTAGGCAGACTCTGTACAAAGTTGAGTAATTAGTTGGGAGGTATTTGGGTGGGTGTGTGTGTGGTCAAAGTCTATAACGCAATGTGTACAATTAACAGTTGCATGCCGAAGAATAAAGACGTTCATTCCAGAGCTCCATGTGTGGCAAGGTCAAATGGCAATGAGTAGGGGATTAGTGCACCCAAAAAATAATACAGCTCCCCCTAAGAGTTTGCCAAGGTCCAGTAAACTGCTTGTGCCTGTCACATGTCCACAAAATAGCAAGCTACGGTTGGCGAAAGTGGAGTCAAAGCGCAGCTCTTGCTCATACAAGGCCCTGAAAGAAGTTGAAGGCCCTACAGTGTAGCACAGCTAGTTAGCCAGCCAGAAACATACTGGAAAGAGATACCGTGGTACAGTGTAACACAGAAATGTGGTTGTTATCTCCGTGCACTCCTAAATGTAGAACAAGTTAGACAAGTTTTTTCAAGGCGCGAACCTTGTCGCACTGTGTCTGTCAGTGCCTTACTTAATTAGAAGAATGTGTGATTCAGAGATCACAAAGGGCGCGCTCGCTTAACATGAAACCATGGGGTTTCTTCACTCATTTACCCATGAACTTAAATATTTCCAAATGAATCAATCATGTCGCTATTGGAATCATCATATTTTTTATTTCATTTCAAAATAAATTTCTTTGTCAAAATGTTTGGTGCAGTTCATAGAAATCATCAAAAATTCATTGCATTACTTCATGCCCAATGCATTTCGGGTTAGTAGGTATAACCCTTCGTCAGGGGCCTGTGGATGAAAGCATACAGGACCTTAGCATTCAGAATATGAACCTTAGATAATATCATACCATTGCAAATACAATCAGCAACATAAATTGTATCCTCAAACGTTATCAACTACATTCCTAAACATTGGGAAAACATAGTGAGCATTCAGCGACCTAGGTGTAACAGTAAAGTATTGCAGGATATGGTCTAACGTTATCAGCTCTAGTTAGTGAAAAGATAAGGACTGGATGAAACGTGGCGCAGGGTAGGATATGCTTAAATGAAAAAACCTATTTAGGAAAGGGCAACGTGGAAGAAACTAAGTCAAAACGCAGCCTAGCAAACTTACTGAGAAAGTAATGCGCGGGGACTCTCGGCGTTCCGAACGCGGAACTGGTCAGGTTAACGGTGAGCCAATCAGGGGATTTCTTATAGCTCAGTGGTGTAACGTGGTGTAGGGAACACGAAAATAAAGAAGTCCGGTAAATAAAACAGCTTTAGAATCCTTCGGTGGAAAACTAATCGAGACTGATAAAACACAACAGAAGAAGGGGATGGGATACAAGAAAATAATACAAGAAAATAATGCAAGAAAATGATACGATGCGGTGAAAACCGTGGGGGACTGAACTGCGTACTGATAGGTAGCAGGTTTGTACCATGTGATGGTCAAACCAGGAAATAAACAAACGAATACATGCATTTTTTTTTTTTTAAATATTTTTATTGAGTTTTTCCCCCTTTATAAGATATACAGGTCACAATAAAACAGAAAAAAAGAAACTATACAAACATACAAAGTACATATACATATCAAAAGCCAATCATTACATAATTACATCAGTCTTAATGCTGTTACAATTTTTGAGACAGAACCAACTTACTAAAAAAAAAAAAAAAAAAAAAATCATCAAACTTATTATAAACAATAACTCAACACAATGTCTATCATCTAGCATTTCCTTCTTTCCACCGAATAATCGATTCCCAGATTTGTATACCCAGCTCCCTTCCCTTTTTTCCCTTCCGGGCATAAATAGCGAGTTCTAACTTATAAATTGAAAGTAACTTAGCTAACCATTGATGAAACGTTGGTGGGAGGGGATCCAGCCATACCGTGGCTATACATAATCTCAGTATTGCCATCGCTACAAAAATAAAACTCCCACTCTGCGTCTGACTCTCCACCTCAACTCCTAATAATATTATTGATGGAGTTAATTCAATTCCAATCCCCAACGCATTATTAAGAAAACTCTGGATATCCTTCTTAGTTGTTTCCAAATGGGGGCAGGTTGCAAAAATGTGAGATAAATCAGCGTCTAAACTATCGCATCTAAAACAGCTGGTACCTGACACTGCTCCCCATTGGGCAATTTTCGCAGGCGTATAATATAAATGGTACAAAACTTTATAGTGTTGGGATTGTAGTGAGGCTGAACATAATAACTTCTGTCCCATATCTAATGATTGATAGAAATAATTTTGGTCTATATCTAAACCATTCGCCCATTTATCCGCCCACTTTTCCAGGTCATCTTTCTTTGAATTTGATAATTCTGAGTAGAACCTCTTAATTGTGCAATCTGTACCTGCTTGTATAACCTCTAATATTGAGTTCTTTACAAATCCCACTGGACCACCCTTTTTTTTATTAATAAAGCTTCTTACTTGGAGATATTTAAAAAATTGCCTCGTATCTAAACCAGAACGTATCTGTAATTCTGAAAATTGCATCATGCCATGTGAGTCTATAATATCACCCACCATCCGAATTCCTTTCCTGCCCCACTCACTAAAAACTGTATCTGAGAATACCTCTCTGGGAAGGGTGGGATTACCTTCTAGCCTAGTATAGACATTGTATTTCCCAATTCCAAACCGTTTAGTGAAGGATTTCCATATTTTATAGGCTGCTAAGATGGTCTTAAATCTTGTTCTTTTATAATAACTTGCATCTGTAAATTTCAACAATAGATTTTCTGCCTCCGCTCCCATTACTAATCCGTAGATGGCCAGTGTGCCAAATTCATCCTGGGCTTCTACTTCTGCTCCTCCCAGTAAACCCACCATGTATTGGAGTGCCACTGCCCAATAATATAGCTTTATATCTGGAAGCGCCCACCCTCCCTGTTCACGAGTTAATGTCATAAATCTGTACGCTCTCCTTGTTTTCCCCTTTGCCCAGATAAACCGGTTAATGATATGCTCACAAGTCTTGAACCACTTATTCTCGAAAAAAAGAGGAATAGCTCTAAATATATATAACAATTTAGGCAATACCATCATTTTGACAATATTTGTTCGCCCAACAATTGTGAGATGTAATTTATCTAATCTGTCTAATTGCTTCCCTACTTTAGCAGTTATTGGGACTATGTTTTGTTCCACTAAAGTATCCAACTCAGCGTGATATTTACTCCAAGATACACCCCTGTTGAAACCACCCGGACATCATCACATTGTGTATAAGCATTTTTAATTATTTGTGTCTTAGAGGTATTTAAAGCATGCCCTGAAATTTGACCAAATCTCCTTGCCTCAATCTCTATCTGCTCGATCGCCTCCGTGGGGTTTGGTGTAATCACTGCCACATCATCAGCATATGCAAGCACCTTACATTGTCCCAAATGTGTGTATAGGGGGTCAATCCTCTAACAAAGCTCTATCCTGCGAATTAGGGGATCCATGTACATTGCGAATAAAAGCGGGGAACACGGGCATCCCTGCCTCGTGCCCCGCTTAATCCGGAATTGTCGGGTAGAGCCTGCATTTACTCTAATAGAAGCCACCGGATCTGTATATAATGTCTGTAGTGCTCTAATATACCCCCTTTTAACTCCTGCCCTTATTAAAACATGCCACAGGTAGTCCCAGGAGACCCGATCAAAGGCCTTTTCGGCATCCAGTAACATCACCGCCATCGGGTCTCCTGCGACCCCTGCGGCATCAAACAAGGTGATAACCTTACGCGTATGGTGCGTAGTGCCCCTTCCAGGAATAAACCCGTGTTGATTATTGCTTACAAGGTTTCCTATTGTTGTAGCAAATCTAGTAGCCAATGCCTTAGAATAGATTTTAGTGTCAGAGTTCATTAATGTAATCGGCCTGTAAGACCCCGGCTCAGTGGCAGGTTTCCCCTTTTTCAAAATTAACACAATATCTGCTCCCCCCCATGAACCTGGAATAGATTCCCCTGATTGTGCTATCTGTAATGTCTTTACTAGATCGTTACCAAGTATTTCCCAGAACGTTTTATAAAATTCAATAGGAAGTTGATCGGGGCCAGCAGCTTTTCCCGAAGGGAGATCTGCTATTGCTATTTTAATCTCCTGTACTTCCAGTGGCTCTTCTAATAATTCTGCCTCTACCTCTGTAAGTCTTTCAAGTGGTACTCCCTGTAAGTACTCGACTATTTCCGTTGGGTTAGTAATCTGCTTATCATCATATAGTGACTCATAAAAATTCCTAAATACTTCTCGAATTTTCTGCGGGTCAGTATGTAGCCCACCTGTTACATCTCTGATTTCCCTTATCGTCCCTGACGCTGCAATTTGTCTAGTACGTACAGCTAATACCCTACCTACCTTCTCACTAAATTCATGACATCTTTCTCTTTTGGCCATAAACTTCTTAGCTGCCTTGTTTGCAATATATTCTTCTGCATCACTTTTAGCTTTCAGCACCTTAATCAGCACTTGATCGACTGATCTGCCTGCGGATATAGATTGATGCAGCTCCTCCTCGGCGTCTATTACTGCCTTGAATAATTCATTATTCCTAATCCGCTCCTGATTACGTATAAATGTGCTAAAACTAAGAGTCTCTCCACGGACACCTGCCTTGAATGCATCCCATACTATCCCAACAGCTGCACTCCCTCTATTAATCTCAAAAAAGTCTTTCATCCACTTTGACATATGTTGTATATAGCTATCATCCTGTAGGAGTCCTCTTTCAAAGGTCCATACCCTATCACTTCTAGTTGTTACTGTTATTTTTAGTGTTAATATGAGGGGATTATGGTCACTAAAAATTCGGGGGTGTCTATCTATCTTTGAACTAGAAAGTAATGCATTTGATACAAAAAAATAGTCTAACCTTACACAAATTCGGTGTGGGGCTGAATAGTAAGTATATCCTTTTTTATCTGGTCTAGTTTTCCCCCATACATCAGATAAGGAGTTATTCATTAATAAATTACCTAATGCTTGATGTACTCTTTTTTTCCGACCTTGATACCTACCGAAAGAGCCTAACCCTAACCCATCTGCTCCGTTAATATTGAAATCTCCAGCCATTATAATGCGGGGTGACCATACAGCCAGTTCCGTATCCAAAAATACTAGAATTTCTGGGTCATCCTCTGTTGATCCATATACGACCCCAAGAGTTGTCCACTCCCCCTCAATCAAACATTCAACCATTGCCCATCTCCCCCACTGATCTTCCAATTTCTTCCTAACTACAAAATTCCTATTCTTAGACATTATTGCTACTCCTCTCGTTTTGGTTCCTTGCCTAGAGTATGCTAGTACGTGAAAGCCCATCTGTTCCAGCAAAAGCACTTGTGAGAGCATAATATGAGTTTCCTGTAGAAATATAAAGTCTACATTCATTTGCTTTAATGCAAGTGCAACCCTCTGTCTCTTCTGATAATCATTTAACCCACAAACATTCCATGTTACTAATTTAATATCCATGCTATTTTATTGTTTTTTACTGCGAATACACCCAAAATAATAATAATCCATTTTGGTTCTATATCTTCAAGATCTGATTGTTTATCACATTCTTCTACATAATCTTTTTGTGATTGTGTTATATTGTGTCCTGTACACCACCCCTCCCCCCCCCTCCCCAGACATCCCTCCCCTGTGGTCCCACCCCCCTTACAGGCAAATAGGTCCGTCGGACCTATGTCTGGCAGCCGAGACCCCTGGGTTGTCTCGTCTCCTCCCCCTCCCACCTCATAGCATATCTCCTCTCAACTCTTCCCCACTCCACCCTAGTGTAAACATAACATATCAACAGAAAAACAATCGTCTACATTTTTCTAACATATTTTACATATTTTGTCTTCTTTTATCCAATATTATTATCCAGCATTATATGTGTCTTTAATTCTTCAGTATTCATATTCTTCAGCAGCTTCACACATTTTTTTTGGGGCCCTCTCTTACCTCAACCATCTGTTTATTCTGTTCCCTATTCTGCTCCCTATTTTCTCTGAGGGAAGTGAGGTATTCTTGGGCCATAATTTCAGACTGGAAAATTCTAACATGTCCATTCAGAATTATTTTGAGACGAGATGGAAACATTAAATAAACCTCACATCCTGCATTCAGAAAAGGAGTTATCAACTGTCTCATACGCCATCTCCTTTCCACAGTGGCATGGCAGAAATCAGGACGGGTGAAGAAAGAGATGTTCTTATATATACGCTTAGATTGTGGTTTCGCCTTACTTATTATCTCTTCCCGTAGCAAAAAGTTACCTACATATACCAAAATTGCACGTGATTTAGTAGAACTATTGCCCTTTCTCTGAGTCATTGGAAACCTGTGTGCCCGCTGTATCTCATTATCCCAATTTCATTGCTCCAGTTCTGGAAATGCCCCTTTCAATAGGTCTACCACAAATGCCCGCACATCATCCCCCTCCTTCCCTTCCTCCACCCCAAGAATTCTTATGTTGTTACGTCTCTGCCTGTTCTCAAAATCTTCTAGTTTCCAGAGCACGTCTGAGGATGTCTTCTCTTGTTCCAATCTAGTTTCCTGAAGCTTTACCACATCGTCTTCAAGCTTCTCTGTCCTCTCCTCCACCTCTGAAACTCTATTAACCACCTCTGTATACATTTTGTTAATCTTTTGTAAAGTAGACTGTATCTTTTTGTTAGCGTGCTTTGCTCTGCGGCTCTCTGAGTAAGTTCCATTCTAGAGCTTCAAGGCCTTCATTATGTGGAATTGATGTGTACAGTGACACAACGTCAACTGTGCACAACCAATAATCAGTATTCCACATAATGAAAGCCTTATGCTAATTTGTTTATGTCAACATTTGAACACGATAACATCTTAAATTCATTCGATTGAAAAGAATTACCTCTGACTCTCATATTCTAGAAAAAAATATGGAAGAGCAACAACAACAATACCTTGACCGAGGATATCCTAAAGAGATTTTAGAAGAATCACTCAGAAAAGTAGCTAAATTATCGAGAGAAAGCCTATTGACGTCCACACTTAAATCCACAGAACAAAAAAAAGTATGCGTCTTGAAATTTTCTACAGAATCCAAAAAGATCACGAAAATAATCAATCAGCATTGGGCTTTAATCAAGAATGAAACAGATTTGCAAAACTTGTACAGTGAACAAATAACTTTTGCGTTTAAAAGATCAAGAAATCTAAAGGAGGTTCTTACTACCAAAAAAGTGATCACAACCCAATACAAAGGCATGTCCAAATGCTTGAATTGCATACATTGCAATAATGTAATTAGCGGGAAAACTCTTATGCATCCTTCAAAAGGCCATAAAATCGATTTACAATACACTGGAACCTGTGACTCCAAAAATTTAATTTATGCCATCAAATGCCCGTGTGGCAAAATATATGTCGGTCAGACAGAAAGGAAAATTAAAATAAGAATATCTGAACATAAAAGTAACATTCGTACAAAGAATACGAAATCAGCGGTGGCTACCCATTGGCTTGAATGCAACCATCAAATAGCACAACTAAAATTTACCATACTGGAGATACTCCCACAACGCTGTGACATGGATCCCGTTAAACAGCGTTTACAGGCTGAATTTTTCTGGATTAAACAGCTTAATTCCCTTCAACCTACAGGTATAAATGACCGTATTGAATTTTCATGCTTTCTTTGACACTGTAGCACAACTTTGAAGTTGAGGTCCCTTCGTTCCCTCATCATAATCACTCAATATGCTATTTCATGCAGTTTTAATCTCAGCTCGTTAGACTTTTGATGGACAGATCACTTCCTTTATATACCATCCACTATTGTTTACAGTGTTTTGTGATATACCCAGGTTGGTTTGACTTCATGAGTATCATAATGTATTACATGTGAACGAATTATGATAGAATGTCACACACGTTCAATTTTCTCACGTCTTATACGCATCCTTAGCTTTTCCATTCATATTTTTCCCTGACTCATTAGTTTCCATTAACCCCCAACCCTTCGGCACGCTTATTGTTTATTTCCACCAGTTTCACGTTGTGATCGATATTCGGAATACACTTACATGCATTTGTTTGTTTATTTCCTGGTTTGACCATCACGTGGTACAAACCTGCTACCTATCAGTACGCAGTTCAGTCCCCCACGGTTTTCACCGCATCGTATCATTTTCTTGCATTATTTTCTTGTATTATTTTCTTGTATCCCATCCCCTTCTTCTGTTGTGTTTTATCAGTCTCGATTAGTTTTCCACTGAAGGATTCTAAAGCTGTTTTATTTACCGGACTTCTTTATTTTCGTGTTCCATACACCACGTGATTACACCACTGAGCTATAAGAAATCCCCTGATTGACTCACCGTTAACCTGACCGGTTCCGCGTTCGGAACGCCGAGAGTCCCCGCGCATTACTTTCTCAGTAAGTTTGCTAGGCTGCGTTTTGACTTAGTTTCTTCCACGTTGCCCTTTACTACATAGGTTTTTTCATTTAAGCATATCCTACCCTGCGCCACGTTTCATCCAGTCCTTATCTTTTCACTAACTAGAGCTGATAACGTTAGACCATATCCTGCAATACTTTACTGTTACACCCAGGTCGCTGAATGCTCACTATGTTTTCCCAATGTTTAGGAATGTAGTTGATAACGTTTGAGGATACAATTTATGTTGCTGATTGTATTTGCAATGGTATGATATTATCTAAGGTTCATATTCTGAATGCTAAGGTCCTGTATGCTTTCATCCACAGGCCCCTGACGAAGGGTTATACCTACTAACCCGAAATGCATTGGGCATGAAGTAATGCAATGAATTTTTGATGATTTCTATGAACTGCACCAAACATTTTGACAAAGAAATTTATTTTGAAATGAAATAAAAAATATGATGATTCCAATAGCGACATGATTGGTTCATTTGGAAATATTTAAGTTCATGGGTAAATGAGTGAAGAAACCCCATGGTTTCATGTTAAGGGAGCGTGCCCTTTGTGATCTCTGAATCACACATTCTTCTAACAGTGTAACACAGAGCCATCATCCATACAAAGCAGAAACACTGAAAGCAGTAACAACCAGGTATGAAGAATTGCTAAAGGCAGCGCCAGTGAAGTTCAAGAAAGTACTAGAGGCAGAGACGGGAAGGTGCAAAGAAACGCTAAAGGCAGCGACAATCAGGTACAAGAAACAAAAGTCTACTCACAGGCGGAAAACAAAGCGCCTCACAACCTCACAATCCAGTGAAGCAACTCAAGCACAAACACAGGGGCTGTGTTTATGAAGCAATTGGTCTCTACAGAAACTACCAAAAAGGCAGCTGGTGGAATTCAGTACAACTCAAAAGGTCTATAAGAAATTGAAGTTCTCCAATGGCTGTTGAAAAGAGCACCAAAGACGGAGCAGTTGCGTTCCTGAAGCCACCACCACTATTCGACACCGCCAAAAAACAAGATTATTGGCGCCAGATGGACTGCATGGATCGAAACGCTAGATGACTTCATAGATGATCTAGAAGAAATAGATGACAAAAAGATCATCAAATACTTAAAGAACTTTGCAGGTGATGGAGAGAAAGAAGTGATAAAGGAAATATCACAAGCTGATGCAATATTGTATCAAGGAAAATTTGGAAGCCAAGTTCGATCCAATGCCGAATGTCATTGAAAGATACATTTTGAACCAGGCAAGACAGAAAACTTGAAAAGACTTGATACCCTATTTCAAGCACTGCAAGTTCAGTAAATTCAATGAAGAAAAAGCCATGCATCTCAGACTCATCGATGGTTGCCTCTCCAATTCGTTCCGATGAAGTATGCTGAGAGAGACAGTCTAGAAAAGGTACTCATGGCTGCAATAGCTGAGATACATGCAGCTTTGCAGGCTGCTGATATGGAAGCTGGAACAACCCAGAATTAATCAGCGTTGATCATGAAAAGTAAGTAGAATCACAAAGTGGAGGCCCAGAAGACCATGTCTCAGAAGAAAAAGAATTTTTGTTTCCGATGTGGATTCTCGTTTCCACACGAAGGTAAATGTTCCGCCACTAGACAGATATGCAAAGGCAGTGGGAGAGAAAACCATTTCATAACAGTCTGTAAACTGGGAGAGGAACTATGAGTGTCACAACGAGAAGCAAAAATGGGAGACAGAAAGCTCCATAAGCATTCTGGTCACACCCACAAGGCCAAAAGGCAACACCAATTGAGGCATGTAGAGACTTGGGGCCCGATGTAGGTAATCACAGATTACTGATTCTTAAATACCGATTCGGTATTTAAGAACAGGCAAATGGGATGTAGGTAATTTTACCGAAAAAATTTCTGTAATTACCGAATTGGTAAATACCGATTCGGTAATTGCCATTCATTCCTATGGGCCTGGAGGTAAAAGGGGGCAACATTGAAGGTTGGCAGGGTGTCACTTTGGCACCCTGTTGCACCCCTCAATTGTGAATGGGTGCACATGTTGCAGACATACATGCCCTAAGGGCATGTATATTATAAATTTAGGGGGTTGGACCCATGTAGTCAGTGGGACCTGGGTAATTGCTCGGTATGTAAAAAGAGGGGTCCCAGACAGAACACAACAAATTACTAAATTCACAACATTTAGAATAGATTAATTCAAAAAGATCGAATCAAGGTGCAAGGTGTTTATATTTTCACCGCACCAGTCCTAAACATTCATTAGATCATTAATCAGAACATGAATATTTACACAATACACAAAAATTCAATAAGCCCACAGGGGAGAGGGGAAGGTGCAGGGAAGAAAATAACATTTCTTGATAGTTCAAACATCACATGTCAAAGAAATCTTCAATTATATCTGTCCGCATTTTAAGATCACAGAAAAAATTAATTAAATAGATCCCCATACGTGGGGTCAAATACAGTGTACACACATCAGAATGAATTTCAAAAGCAAATCTCCTATTCAGCTATATACATAAAACTGTTCTGTAGGAGTTCGAGTAAGTAGAGAAAGTCTACGTTTCGACCCATAGGATGTAGGACGGTAGATCCTTACTACGCGGGTCTTCGTCAGGACGTGAGGGAAGAGGGGGGGAGAGTGTGGGGCTGTTCCTAAAGACAAAACAATGAGACAAAAATGTAAAAAGGGTCTCTCAGAGAGAGTCCCAAAACTTTACTCAAAGGAAACATTGAAGAAGGATTGGAAACAGTACAAGGGGTGACTAACAAGGAGGTATTATTGATGACAAGGCCTGCATAAAATTACCTGATGAAACTGAAAAACGGCCTCAGAAAAAACGGAGTCCTGGCACTTGCCGTGTAAATTAGTGGAAATGGCTGTATCTAAGAACCAAAAGGTAAAAAGGTAAAAGGCGCCAATCACTCGGTATGTCCGCCAAAAAAGTAAATACATTAGATATTCAGTTAGCCAGATGTCCTTTCTCAGCCGTAGTAATATATGGTATTCGGCCATTCAAATAGTTGTGGCGGGATTAATTGTCCGTAATGAGGTACAAAAACGCATCAGTATATCCCATCAGTTACTCGCACTTTCCATGTAAATTAGTGGAAGTAGCTGTGTCTAAAAACCAAAAAGGTAAAGGCGCCAATCACTCGGTATGTTCGCCAAAAATGTAAATACATAAAAAAACATTTAGCCAGATATCCTACCTCTGCCGTAGTATTGTAGTATTCGCCCATTCAAATAGGTGTTTTAATCTCCATCATTGCGGCGGGATTAGTTGTCCGTAATGAGGTACAAAAACGCGTCAGTATATCCCATCAGTTATTCTGTAGAATAATGGGAGCCGAGTTAGTGTTGCTGTTAGCTAGCGGCTAAATCAAAAAGGGGGAAGGATTAGTGACAGGCGTCTAAACAAACGCTGCCCGAAATTCACTTACCCGAAGCAAAATTGGTTCGGGAGCGCGCGAGCCAGCGTCTTCCCCAGTCAGAGAGCAATCAGGAAGTGCTGCCTTGGTAACCCGAGGTCTTTTCTAAACTCGCCTGAGACGAGACTAGCGTTACCATGGTAACATAAGACACAGTCAGGATTTGGTAGAGCTGCCAGGAGCGAGACTAGCGTTACTATTATTGCACAGAACGCGGCCATGAAACATGATTTTAGAAAGACAGACTGAGCTGTAAATCAAGCACGTGTTGTTATTAAAATTGGTAAGATGCTATCCACCAGAGTGAAAGAAAGGGAATCGGGGTTTTTTAAACAAAGAGGTTTAACCAGGTAAAGCGCGGACATGCCAAGCACAAGGTAGTCAAGGCGCATATTTCATAGGACACGGTATATATTCGATATATTCACAAACTACATTCAACATGTATGGAAAAGGCAGAAACAAGTTTTTGCATTGTAGTATATAGTGAAAAAATCTTATATCGGTTAAAAAAGGCTGCTTTTTCAAAACAAGGTTTACACATCTGAAGGCCTAGGGCATGATGATAGTACGTTTGGCAAGTGCGGACCTACCTTACAAGGTGGTCTAAGGCACACTATCTCAACACATTCATATGTCCATATTATTGGTGTAACATGTCAGAGGACAAGTACTGTGATTAAGCAAACGTAGTAACCAAAGGTCCATGTTAAGGAAACAGTGTCACAAAATTGGCGTGAAGCTACCATAAGGTGCTTAAGACGCACACTGGAATTATAAAGTGGCCATCTGTGCAAAGCTGCTTTCGGATTCATTGAGGCCCATGCGCACAGAGTCAAAAAAACGGATCCATTTAATCTCTCTGACGTTGAGGATAGGTTCTATGCTCCCACCCCTAGGACCCAGTCTCACTTGTTCCAGAATGGTCCACTTAAGGCTTTCCGGGGGGTGATCAAAGTTTTTGCAGTGGTCAACTAAAGGAGCTCCCTCAACTTTGCATCTTATGCGACTGCAGTGTTGTAAAAAACGCACTTTGGCACGTTGTTGTGTCTGGCCAATGTATATTAAATTACAGGGGCAGACTATGCAGTAGATTACATTGGATGAGTTACAATTGGTATGCGCCTTAAGTGTCACTTGATGTTGTCCATGGGAAAAGATTTTGGTCTGTAGTGTTGCTGGACAGGCTTTACAAGAACCGCAACGGTAGTGACCCACAATGGGGGGTAAGTTCCACATTGATGTTAATGATTGTTCCTTAGAGGTCCTCAAAAAGGAGCATACCACGTGGTCGCGGATATTCCTCGCTTTCCTGAAAGCGTGAAGTGGTGGGTTGCTGCAGTTAAGATCCTCAGAGATCAAATGCCAATATTTATTGATTGTCTTCTTTATGGCATTACTTTTAGTGGAGAACGTGGTTACACAGATAATGCGTTGTTCATTGTTGTTCCGTTGTGACCCAGGTTGCAGTAAGGTTTCCCTTGGGTTATGCCATGCTCTTTTTTTGGCTTTTTTAACCAGTCGCCTGGGATACCCTCGTTCAAGTAAGCGTTCCATCAGGATAGTTGCTTGCTCCATGTAATCGTCTTTTTTACTGCAATTACGGCGAATCCGTAAAAATTGACCAAAGGGCAAGTTGTCACGGAGTCCCCGTGGGTGATGGCTTGAATATAGAAGGAGGGAGTTCCTCTCTGCAGGTTTCCTGAAAAGGGTGGTTTGTAGAATCTCATTCTCCACGAAGATAGTCAAGTCCAAGAAATCAATAGATTTTTTGTCATATTGAATGGTGAACTGTATGTCAGGGGTACGACCATTTAGCCAGTTGAAGAAAGTACCAATATCCTCTTCATTGCCAGTCCAGATACATATGATATCGTCTATGTATCTCATCCACATGTTTATTTTGGATCTGAAAGGGTTGCCATCGTTGAGTATGAACATGTCTTCATACATGGACATGAAGATTATGGCCAGGTCTGGAGCAAATGCCGCCCCCATCGCCACGCCCTTGGTCTGGAGGTAAAAGGAATCGCGAAAGATGAAAAAGTTCCTCATCATAGCGATCTTTAGTAATAAAATGATAAAGGATGTTGGTACTCGGGTCGGTGCTTCCCGTTTATCGAGGGCAATTGTCATGGCTTGCAGGGCCTCATCCTGGGGTATGCTGGTGTACAATGACACGATGTCACAGGTTACCAAAAACTCCTCCTGTGAATTATACGGACGTCCGTCAATCAAATTAATGATATGTGTGGTATCGCGAAGGTAAGTTGTGGTTGCTTCTGCTATGGGTTTTAAGAAGAAATCAATATACCTACACAATGGTTCCAAAAGGGAGCCGCATCCAGATACTATGGGTCGGCCAGGAGGCTGGTGAAGATCTTTGTGTACTTTTGGTAGAGTATAGATGTTAGGGAGGCGTGGGTTCTTTTGATTTAGGTACTGAAATTCGTGTTCAGACAAGAAGCCTTGTTGTAGGCCGCCCTGTGTCACTCTCAGGATCTCTGCTTTTAGGTCTCTAGATGGATCCCCATCTAGACGCTTGTAACTCACACCATCACTCAATTGTCTCATAATCTCACTGGTGTAGTTGTCCAAGTCCTGTACAACAATTGCACCACCCTTATCGGCAGGTTTTACTACCACCTCGGTGTTGTCCTTTATAGATTTTAACGCAAGTATCTCGGCTTTGCTGGTATTGAACTTGACAAATTGTTTTTCTTCCAAAATTTTGTTCACGTCCCGTAGGACGAGGCTCTCATAGGCCAGGATTCGTTGAGTCATGGCGTGAGTAGAAGGTACGAAGGTGGATGGTGTCCTGAAATTAGTCGCAGATAGGGGCTGCTCAAAAGGTTTATCCTTGAAAAAGTATCTTAGTCGTATCTTACGAAAAAACTTGTGGAGTTCCACTATGGTGTTGAAGGTGTCTGGTTTTGAGGTTGGCACGAAAGATAAACCTCGGCTGAGTACTTTGATTTCATCTTCCAGTAAGGTGTATTTGGAAATGTTGATCAAGGGGGAAGTCCTTTTTACCACCTGTAATTCTGTGCCATGTCTGCAACATGGCACTGTTGGAAAAGCAAAAAAAATGCTTTTTCCAAGGTTTTCATTATTTACCACCAACTTGTAGTTGGTGGTAAATAACGAATCCTAAAAGGGGAAAAGCACTCATTTCAGTGCTCCCTACATAGCAAAATCGGTAACTTACCGATTCGGTATTTTAAGGAATCGGTAATTTACCAATTCCTTAAAATACCGATTCAGTAAATTACCGAATCAGTAAAATGCCCACCTACATCTCATTTTCCAAATACCGGTCTGGAACGGCCGAAATTACCGAATTTCGGCCGTTACCGACCGGTATTTGCCTACCTACATCTGGCCCTAAAAGAAGTAGATCAGCATCAAATTCATCTTCCTTAGGCCATTCAGCAATGCCATCGAGTGAAAGTGAAGAAGATGGGTGTGCAATGGTGATGTCGATTGCAGGATTACAAGCACTTTTTGGATTAACTGCTCGCAAAGAAGAACACAAGTCAAATAGAGATCGCCATGTGAAGTGATAAAACTAATTTGGCTGATGCCACCGGATCACACTAAAAGTGAATTGTTCCCCTACAACTTTCACTGTAGACAGTGGTGCATCAATCAATATCATGTCCGCAGAAAAATACAACAAACTGTCTCCTGTACCACGTCTAACACCATCAAACATTAAGGTGTACAAATGGCATGCTGCTACACCATTGCAAACTCAAGGGTCATTCATAGCAAGCATGAGGCATAAGGAAACAACAATACAATCACCAATTCATGTCTCCCAAGGTACTTCGCTGAGTGCATGCCCACTCAGTTTCAGCACTGCCGCTGACATCGGACTGATATCCATCAACAACAACCTCAATCCACATTCTGAAATAATAAGTCAATTCCAGTCGTTATTTCATGAAATAGGGAAATTTAAGACAATGAAGATTAATGAGGACATTCGTACTGTTGCTCAGCGACACCGTCTGATTGCTTTTCATTTGTAGTAGTCTGTTGAGAAGGCACTAGAAGCATTATTAAAGCATGATATCATCGAACGCTCTACTGGTCTGACACCAAGGTTTTCGCCCATGGTGGAAGTACTAAAGAAGGACAGTTGAGGTGCAGCATGATTTGTGTTGATATGCACGAAGCAAATCAAGAGAGAAAGACATACGAGTCTACACAGAGCGGACCGGAGTACACTGCTATATGGCGCCAAAGTCTTCTCCCGTCTTGATTTGAACACGGGATACCATTAACTGGAGCTGGAAGAGAACAATAGGAACGTTACTACTTTTTGAACTCATGTTTGCTTGTTCAGATACAAAAGACGGTCACTGGCCGAGTAGTTAAACCTGTCAATCATGCTTTTAAGTACAGTGGTGATATATTATTATTTGGGGTCACACGAAAAAACATGACAAAGCACTTATACAAGTACGTTGTTTGTTTGCTGATGCAGGTCTCACCTTAAATGCAGAAAAGTTTGAGTTTCACAAAACCTAACTCAAATTCTTTGGGCATATTTTCTCTGAAGGGAGAATGACTCCTGACCCTGAAAAAAGTACAAGCATTGTCATCCACTTGTCCCCCACAAGATGTGACCGTGCTGCGATCTTTCTTAGACATGGCCAGCTATTACTCCATATACATTTGTGATTTGCAACTGTGAGTGTCCCATTAAGTGAGTTGACAAAGAAGAATGTTCCCTTCCAATAGTCCTCTGAATGTGACAGAAGCTTCAAGAAAGTCAAGCATGAAATTGAAAATGCAACTGAAATGGCCTATTTTGATCCAAAGTTACACACTAAGATCATAGTAGATGCAAGCCCAGTGGGGATGGGCACGATCACTGCTCAACACAGTGGACATCCAAATGCTCAGAGACACATTGTGGCTTATGCTAGCAGAAGTCTATCTCAGACTTAAAGTGCCTATTCTTAGCCAGAAAAAGAGAGCCTGGCTATAGTGTCAGCTTGGAACATTTGCTTGTGTTTCTGTATAGAAAGCATTTCACCCTTGTAACTCACCACTAGGCGCTGCTCACCATTTTCAGAAGTCTGAAAGCCCAGATGCCCTCTTGCATCAAGAGGTGGGAGTTGAGATTGCAAGAGTATCATTACACAATTGTGCATAAGCCATGGAAGGATCAAAACCCTGCCTATTACTTTTCACAAATGCCGGTACAACATTTCAGTGCAACGTTTAAAGTGGCTGAAGCATATATCAATTTTATAGTAAAGTCTAGCACAGTTGAAGCTCTATCCATTGAGCAGATCATTGCTGCTACCAATACAGACTGAGACTTGATCACACTCAAGGACATTACAGCAACGTAATCGTGAAGAAAGCTTACTCGACCTTTCACAGATGACTCTGGATATCCAAAATTCAAGAATGTGCATGAAGATTTTTCTGTCACTCAAGAAGGTTTTATACTTAGAGGTTCGAGGATTGTCATACCTGCGAGCTTAAGACAACAAATCATTGAACTGGCACATGAAGGACATCGTGGAATTGCAGCCACCAAGAGAGCCCCAAGAGATCGAGTGTGGTTTCCTCACCTTGACAAACGAGTTGAGAAGTAACTGAAAGCTTGTCACATGTGTAACTGCTTATACCTAATGACAACACAGCATCTGCTAAATATGCCTGACCTTCCTAAATGAGTGTAGGAGAAAATTGCAGGTGATTTCTTTGGACCCTTAAAGAATGGCCATCATGGTAGTTATTGATGAGTACTCACGTTTTCCTTTAAAGTCATCGAGAGGCTGGGTGATATTTTTGCAGCATGAGGTGTTTCCTCCATCCTCAAATCTGATACCGGCCAGCCCTTCAATAGTAGAGAGTTTAGGGACTTTCTTAGTTGTTTGAACGTCAAGCATCAGAAAAGCAAGCCTCTCTGGCCACAGGCAAATGGCGTTGTACGATTTATGGGCACCCTGAAGAAAGTGGTTCAGCACGTTGCGCTTGAAAGAATCTATCTTAAGTCAGCCTTGTGTCAAGCCCATCAATCCTATCGGTCAACTCCCCATTCTACAACAAGTAAACGTCGTGCCACTCTGCTGTTCGGGAGAGCCATTGGGACAACAATATACCACAAGCTGAGTAATAGACACTGATGAGATTCATGTAACGGACACTTCTTGCGAAAGTAAGATGAACATCTATGCAGATAAGTGCAGATATACTTTGAACATGGTTTTTGAAGAAGTAGACCATGTCCTAGGCAAATAAAAATGTAAATGCAAGACTGATGATCCATTTGATGCTGAACCATTGAGAGTCTTTCAAGTAAAGGACATACGGTGACCGCTCAACATCTCAGAAAGTCTATCACAAGAGACTCATCTCATTTCAAGCATCTGCCTCGATTTTCATCGGCTCTAGACCTTAAGAGTGAGACAAGTCCACCCAAGTCTACATCTTTACTGCCAGATGACAGTGCAACTCCTTCACCTCATATGACTTCATCTGGAAAATTGGTGGGAGCACCATGAGGACTCATTGATAAACTCTGATGTTTATATGTTTCTGTATTTGTATTTAACAAAGGCGGAGATGCAGTGTTGTTTGATCATGTGCAGTAGGAGCCTTGTGGTCCCAGGCTGTCTTCTTACAAAGTTACATAGTCAGTTGGGAGGTATTTGGGTGTGTCTGGGTGTGGTCAATAAAGTCTATGATGCAGTGCGTTCAGTTAACGATTTCATGCCGAACAATAAAGATGCTCTGTGTGTCGTGTGGTCATTAGCGTGCTCCAGAGCTGAGGCGGATGCTACAGGTATTAGGACAGAGTTAGCAGAGCTGGCACAACCTATGAAGATCAAGAGAAGCATGAGGAAACAGCCCCAAGACAGAAGATGAAGGGAGAAGAAGTAAGAGATGAACTACGAATGGAATGGAAAATAAGGTACGCTGATAGATGGAATGCGAGACAATTACAAATATTTGAAAGCAAGAAAGCACCAGGGCAAAACATTAACCAGATTTATTACCCCGTAATGGGCAGCCAACAACATAGCACACGTAGAAGAATTATAAAAATGTATTTTCTATGACACTCCACATATTTTAAACTGGTTTAAAGAATATTACGACAAAGTAGGAATCACTCAGGTAGCTGTTATTGAGTCTGTTATAACTGACTACAGAGATAGACTCACAATGGCCTCATAAAAGGACATAGAAAGAGAACCTCTAATGCAACTCATAATAGTTAAAGCATACTTCATGGTCAAACACTAGGTACCTACAGCCTCAATGCTGACTATTACAAAGGTTACATAAACATCTTGCATGCTACCTAAATAAAGCATATAACCTGGCAAAGGGAAGTGGCAATCACTATTCCCAAACCTGATGAACCTGAAGAGGCTTGAGCTTCATACAGACGAATATCACTTCTAAATACAGGCACTAATAATCCGACCAAACTCCCTGTTGATCTACTGTCGATGCCAGTACTGGTGCTGCAGTCAGGTCGGGTATGTCCACAGCAGGTCTACAATATACAACATATGAACCAACTACACCCAGACCTAAAGGTGACGGTGGCATTTTTAGACATGTCAAAACTCGCTAGAAAGGGGATTTATGATGAGAGTTCTAATGAGAATGTGAAACAGGTTTCATGGATCTCGCTCCTGTATACCAGTCACACAGCCAAATCAGTATCAGTCTAAACAGATCATTATCAGACCCCCTATATTAAATGGGAACTAAGACCCCTTATTTCTCCTTCTTTATGCACTCGTGATGGAGCCCCTGGCATTTGTAATACAGGAACTTCACTTACATTGAACGTATAGGGGGCCTTTTTATAGATGGAGAGGTGTAAAGCCAGGACAATTTCAAGGACGAGACATTTCTATACTTCAGGCTACATAATACGAACAAACTGTACTTCCAAAATACCAGTAAACGCCTGACCCTAAGGAGACGTTAGTTTTAGTCTGGGAGGCTCACACCCATCTCACTTCGGGGATGATTTATTTCTTGGCAGATGGCCCGCTGTTTCTCCATGGGGACAGAATAAACTACTCTCTCCCCATGGTGGAGAGGCTGCATGCCTAATTTATAAATGACCACTTTGCATTATCAGTGGTTCCAGTCATTTATTAGAATATTGCCTGCAAAACTGTCATAGTAGGTGCTCGCAATACATATCTCTATAGCACAGAGTAATTATTTTTCTTTACAGAAAGAAAGGAAAATGCTACTTACCAGTATGCATCTGTTCTTGGCATGTAGGGCTGCTGACATTCATATCTTAGCATAGATCGCCGCCTAGTGTTGGGTCCGGATGTTTGCACCTTGTTGTCTTGGAAGAGTCTTCGAAGTATCACGAGATAGGTGACTCCTCCCATGGACTACAGTGCGCATGGGCATCTTCTCCATCCTCAGATTGTAAGTAAGAGATGACCATGTAAATGTATGTAAAGAAGATAACCATGCAGCTTTGACAGGCACCGGGGAGGAGGGGAGGCGATATGAATGTCAGCAGCCCTACATGCCAAGAACAGATGCATACTGGTAAGTAGCATTTTCCGTTCGAGGCATGTGGGCTGCTGAATTCATATCTTAGCATAGACTGTATAGCAGTTTCTCCTCTAGTGGTGGTCGCCTGTATCAGCTGCAGTGGTTTGAAATAGAGTTTTAAGGGCAGCCTGGCCTACAGCAGCTTGCTTCTTTGCTTGCACGTCCACACAGTAGTGTTTAGTGAAAGTGTGTATGGTAGACCATGTAGCTGCCCTACATATGTCTTCTAAGGGAATATTTCCTATGAAAGCCATGGATGCACCCATTTTATGCGTTGAGTGTGCTTTAGGGAGAACTGTTAAAGTGCGCTTTGCTTTTTGATAGCATATTTGAATGCATTTAACTATCCATCTGGCTATTCCTGCTTTGGAAATGGGATTGCCCTTATGTTGTGGTGAAAAAGCGACAAATAGTTGCTTTGTCTTCCTGAATGATTTCGTTCTGTCAATGTAATATAAGAGAGCTCTTCTAACGTCTAGTGTGTGTAGGGCTCTTTCAGCTACAGATTGCGGGTTTTGAAAGAAAACTGGCAATTCTATGGACTGATTTATGTGGGAAGTGGATATAACGTTTGGCATAAATTTCGGGTTTGTACGCAGCACTACTTCATTGTGGTGAATTTGCATGAATGGTTCCTGAATGGTTAGTGCCTATAGCTCACTCACTCGCCTGGGGGAGGTAGTAGCAAATAAAAATGCCACCTTCCATGTTAAGAATTGTAGTTCACATGAATGAAGTGGTTTCAAGGGAGGTCCCATGAGTCTCTTATGTTCTATGTATAAGTTCCAGACTGGAGAAGGTGGATGCTTTGGAGGGATAATTCTTTTAAGTCCTTCCATAAAAGCTTTGATAGGTGGGATTCTGAATAGGGACACGTGTTGTCTGTTTTGAAGACATGCTGCTATAGCAGTGAGGTGTAGCCTTATGGAGGAGTATGCTAGGTTACATCTTTGAAGGTGTAGCAAGTAACAGATTAAATTTTGGATGGAGGCATCCAATGGATTCATTTGATTATTATTACAGTAAATAACAAATGTTTTCCATTTAGCTGCGTAACATGCTCTGGTAGTGGGACGCCTTGCTTCTTTGATAATGTTCATACAATCTGGAGGCAAGTTAAGATATCCAAACTCTAAGACTTCAGGAGCCAGATCACTAGGTTCATCTGATTGGGATCTGGGTGCCTGATTTCTCCATGGTTCTGCTTTAGCAGTTGTGGCGAGAGGCACAGTCTTTGGTGAGGAACTACTGAGAGTTCTAGGAGCGTTGTGTACCATGGCTGTCTTGCCCATGTGGAAGCAACCAGGATCATTGTGAGTGACTGTTGCCTTAGCTTGCTTGCCACTAATGGAATCATTGGGGTTGGTGGAAAAGCATATGGAAATCTGCCTGACCAGTTCATCCATATCACATTGCCTTGTGACAACGGGTGTGGGAACCTGGCGGCGAAGAACTGGCATTTTGAGTTTTCGTTTGTGGCAAACAGATCTATGTCTGGATGTCCCCACTTTTGGAAGAATGGTTGGAGAACTTGAGGATGAATCTCCCATTCGTGTATTTGCTGACTGTGTCGGCTTAGTAGGTCTGCTATCTGGTTGTCTGTCCCTGGGAGGTGTTCTGCCAGGAGGTAAATGTTTTGAGGAATTGCCCACTTCCATATGCTCTGTGCTAGGTGAGATAGTTGCGAAGAGTGGGTGCCCCCCTGTTTCTGGATGTAGTACATGGCTGTCATGTTGTCCGTCCGGATCAACACAGTCTTGTTGTACAAGTATTTCTGAAAAGCTCTCATTGCCAGGAATATTGCCAGTAACTCTAAGTGGTTTATATGTAGAGTCTTTTGGTTGACTGTCCAGAGACCTTGGACTGTTTATTGAAGGAGATGGGCTCCCCAACCTGTCAGTGATGCGTCCGCTGTTAATACTACCTGTGGAACCGGCTCTTGGAACAGTCGCCCCTTGGAAAGGTTTTTTGGATTCCACCACTGCAGAGAGCGGTAAGTGCGACTGTCTACGAACACTAGGTCTTTTAGTTGTCCTTGAGCTTGGTTCCCCTGGTGTGCTAGGCATTCCTGTAGGGGCGCATTTGAAGCCGAGTATGAGGGACGATGAATATGCAGGAGGCCATCATGCCTATAAGCTGTATGAACACTTGAGCTGGCAGGGTGTGTTGTGGCTGGAATTTTTGAATGAGAGATTGTATGTTGGCTATCCTGACTGGATTTGGAAATGCCTTTGCTACGGAGGTGTCTATTTTTGCTCCCAGATATTGCTGTATGTGGGAGGGTTTCAGATGTGATTTTGAGAATTTATTGAAAATCCTATTGTGCAGTACCTGGATCGTCTGTGAGGTATGGCTGGCACACTGTACGTACGAATTGGCTTTTATGAGCCAATCGCCGAGGTAGAGGAACACATGGATGTGTTGCCCTCTGAGGTGTGCTGCCACTACTGCTAGGCATTTTGTAAACACCTTTGGTGCTGTGGTTACCCCGAAGGGGAGGACTTTGAATTGATAGTGCTGACCTTCTATTGTGAACCTGAGGTATTTCCTGTGAGCTGGATGTATGGATATGTGAAAGTATGCATCCTTGAGGTCTAATGTGGCTAGGAAGTCGCCTTACTGGAGTAGTGGAAGTACCTGTTGTAGAGTTACAACTCCGCGAAGGGTTATCAGTGTTCAGAAGAGATGGCGCACAACATGTAGTGGTAGAGTAATTGTGAAAAGGGTACGGTTGTTTGGTGCAGCTTGTTCAGAGAAAACCCTATAACTCTGAAACCCAAGGGTGAGAAAACTACCCTTATGTAAAGTAAATGTCAAATCAAGCGCACACAACAATTTCAACGATATGAGTAATCAAATAAATGTTCTTAATGGATAAGATCACACAATAGTGTCCAATTTTCATTCTTGTTTTTTTATTGGTGTATATATGTTACTCCTATTCAGAGGAGATCCATAGAAACAGAAACCAGCCGACACGTGTTTCGTCAGTAAGGGTGTTAACCCAATGACTCTTCAGGGCTGGAAGTGATACAAAGGAAAGTGTGGGAATATTTACAAAAAGCGTATTTTAAAGCGTGGAATCATGAAGATAGAAAAAGACCTGTGACTGTGGAAACCAAGAAAGAGGAGTTGTGTAAAAGAACAATTAAAGTGACTGGCACATTTAAAAGGTCCACCTAACGTGAAAACATTAACAAGGTGACCTAACCAATTGGTGTGTGTGTTGACAATCTAAATACAAGTCCGGAAGACCGAAAAAACAAGTCAGAACGCAGAAGAAAACAGGATAGCCAGCAACAGTATTGGTTACATATAATCATTAGGAGCCAATTGCCTATAAGAAAACAACTAAGAACCGAAAGCAGATTACTGTGCAAGAACGGAATAAACATGAGTGCAGTGTGGTGAAACCAGTGCCGTGAGCTATACATTTCAAAAGCAACAATTCATTGTGTACTGACCCTGTTGGTCATGTTATGCCACTTTAAATACAAAATTTCCTCTACACAAAATATTTGTACAGAAGTACCCTCCCCGGTCCTACTTGTTAACGGATCCGAACATGTATTCCAACAAATATTTTCACATGATCAAGCTTTGCAAGTGTAATATATCATCATCACAGTACGTTTATAAATGCTGTTGAATTATTTACATATACCCATTCTTGCCACTTCCAGGAGTTATTGGGATGTTGCCCACATAGATATATCTCCATTATATGAAGCCTAAAGAGGATTCCATTCTTAATAGAGTTTCCCAATGCACGGTTAGTGTGAGTCTGTACTCCCTAAAATTTAAGAAAAATGCTAAACAAATTGGATTGTTTTAAACAGTAATAAGATGCATGCAATATTGGGTCTAAACGGCAGAACGGTCCATAAACGGGTTTTTTAATGGGAATATTTTGTTCTTTAAATAATGGTGGAAAGAAAAGTGGGCTAACAAGAGGATGGGTGGAGAAAGAAAAGGAAAGGGTAAACAGAAAAGGATAAAAGAAGAAAAATACCTGCACTATTGTATAAAGTTATGTTCTCTGTAGGAGAAAGGAGAAATAAAGGACGGGGTTAGTATGGGCAGAGCAGCCAATATGTGCGTGCTATGCCACACAACAATGAATTGTTGCTTTTGAAATGTATAGCTCACGGCACTGGTTTCACCACACTGCACTCATGTTTATTCCGTTCTTGCACAGTAATCTGCTTTCGGTTCTTAGTTGTTTTCTTATAGGCAATTGGCTCCTAATGATTATATGTAACCAATACTGTTGCTGGCTATCATGTTTTCTTCTGCGTTCTGACTTGTTTTTTCGGTCTTCCGGACTTGTATTTAGATTGTCAACACACACACCAATTGGTTAGGTCACCTTGTTAATGTTTTCACGTTAGGTGGACATTTTAGATGTGCCAGTCACTTTAATTGTTCTTTTACACAACTCCTCTTTCTTGGTTTCCACAGTCACAGGTCTTTTTCTATCTTCATGATTCCACGCTTTAAAATACGCTTTTTGTTAATATTCCCACACTTTCCTTTGTATCACTTCCAGCCCTGAAGAGTCATTGGGTTAACACCCTTACTGACGAAACACGTGTCGGCTGGTTTCTGTTTCTATGGATCTCCTCTGAATAGGAGTAACATATATACACCAATAAAAAAAAACAAGAATGAAAATTGGACACTATTGTGTGATCTTATCCATTAAGAACATTTAATTTGATTACTCATATCGTTGAAATTGTTGTGTGCGCTTGATTTGACATTTACTTTACATAAGGGTAGTTTTCTCACTCTTGGGTTTCAGAGTTATAGGGTTTTCTCTGAACAAGCTGCACCAAACAACCGTACCCTTTTCACAATTACTCTACCACTACATGTTGTGCGCCATCTCTTCTGAACACTGATAACCCTTCGCGGAGTTGTAATTAATTTCCTCAGAACAGGCTGCCACAGTGATAATCCTATTTTATCTCGACCTACCTGCAAACATGGATAGGGATAAGATCGCCTCTGAACTTTTTGAGAATCTGGCAAGTGGAGCACAACCAACAACCGCTGCGTCCAGTGGAAACCAACAGACCAGATTGGGTCTTAAAGAAAAATTCATAAAACTAGAAAAACTTTAAAAAAACGAAAACTCCAGGTGGTGGGATTGTGCTACTCTTAAGCAATATGTCAGGCTTCACAGAGTACCAAGAGGATTACGCTCACAGACTTTCCCCACCTTTGAGGATCTTGACGACGACTTATTAGACAAATGGGAAGAAACACTCAGTACCAATTCAAACACCCTAAAGATATGAAGGTCAATAAATGTTGAGAAATGTTCGTGGGTCCCAGTATGAAGTAAAGACGAGGTTTAGGAAAATGAGGTTAAGTTAAAATAGTGTAAGATGGGATATGGAGGGGAAAGGTCAAATGAAAGGGGGATGTAAGGGTATTGAGTTCGCGACTGTTATTGAGCCATTCAGGAAAGAAAGACATGTGTATTTTACATTTCATAAGCTTCGGAAAGAATTTGAGCACTTATTTAGTGGGGTAGTGTTTTAAAAGGATGTATTTTGTTGTTATTTCAGAGTTATCCCTGACGAAGGACCCGTGGAGGTCCGAAATGCATTGGGCTACAACAAACTGCTATCAACAAATGATGCTTTTTTACGTATTCTTGAAAGAGAGGTTCGGATGGCCCGCGAGAATATGAGAAACTGTGGAAAATTGGCATTAACCTTGCATGGCTAAACGGATGATATGAAGAGTGGAGAAAATGAAAATGAAGAATTATAAGTAAAATGAACCTAAGAAGGAGGAAAAGATATGTTAAATTTAAAAATATGGAAAGCAAATGCGCTATGAATAGAGGCTGTCGCCACTGACTTTGGGGCAAAGAGAAGCCCTAAAATTATGTATTGTTCATGCACGTGCTGCTTGGGCTTGGCATGCTAAACAGTGAGCACGCCACATGTGAAAGCTTGTTGGTTAAACTAAGGTTGAAAATTTGTTAAAAATAATGGAGTGCTACCCATATTTATGTGAAAAGAAACAGATTACACACAGCCCATACCCGATCCCACTACATACCCCACAAAGCCGTCTCCTACTGACGACACTGTTGCTTTTAACCAACTAGTGGACAGAGCAGCTCAGTATCATGGTGTACACATGCACACTGACCTTATAGAGGAGGGTTTCCTATTTAACACCTTCCCAACATCAGAGAAGAGTGTACGTGTACTCCCTATGCTAAAAGGAGTACTAAAGCACGCACCAGACATCGTTAAAGACCCAGCCAGGGCGCGTGTCCTCAATCCAAGGATTGAAAAGAAATATAAACTGGCCCCTACAGACCCATCTTATATCAGGTCTCAACTACCATTAGACTCCCTAGTTGTGTCTAACACTAGAAAAAGAGCAAACTCACAAACAACGGGTGATGCTCCCCCTCCTGTCAAGGAGTCAAAAATTCTAGAAGCCTCAGGGAAGAGAGTTGCTTCTCAGGCAGCAAATACCTGGAGGATTGCCAATACACAAGCTCTCATAGCACGCTATGACAGAGCACACTATGACGAACTGAAGGGATTACTACAACACCTACCAGAACCCTATAAGGCAAAAGCTAATGACCTAATACAGGAAGGGAAATTCATTACTAACGCATCCATAAAATGCACCCTTGATGTAGCTGATACAGCTGCAAGGTCTGTCAACACTAGTGCATTGCTACGCAGGCATGCCTGGCACCGCATTTCAGGTTTTAAAAATGAAGTGCAGTCTACCATACTCAATCAACCAATTAACCATGATTTCTTATTTGGACCTGCGGTGGATACCATCTTAGAAAAGATGAAAAAAGACACTGACAGCGCAAAGTCCATTGGTGCACTTCAATTTCAACAGTCTAGAAGCTCTTTTTGTCACTCCTCCTTTTGAGGCTCAGGCAGAGGCAACACATCACAAACATCTTCATCATATAAAAGTAATACACAAGGCACCTTTAATAAAGGCTCCAATAGAGGAAGTTATAGAGGAAACAATAACAAGGGCAGAGGACGTGGTAATAATAACACCCGAGCCTCCACCGCCACCAGTGACTTTCTCACATTCCCTCCAGACCACTTAACACTAGTCGGAAGAAGATTAACACAATTCCTACCAGTCTTAAATACCATTACTACAGACAGGTGGGTGAGACAAATTATCCAGTATGGTTACTGCCTGGAACTCAAATCTACTCCACCCAACATGCCACCCAAACACCGTCCAATGTCCAAAGAACACATTACGCTGTTACAACAGGAGGTGAAATCCATGCTAGAAAAAGGTGCCATTGAGCCAGTCACATTACAACATCAAGGGACAGGGATATACTCTCTATACTTCATCATTCCCAAAAAAGACGGCTCCCTCAGACCAATATTGGACCTCAGACCTTTGAACCAATACATCCACTCAGATCATTTCCACATGATCACTCTACAACAGGTAAATGTCAAATCAAGCGCACACAACAACTTCAACGATATGAGTAATCAAATTAAATGTTCTTAATGGATAAGATCACACAATAGTGTCCAATTTTCATTCTTGTTTTTTTTATTGGTGTATATATGTTACTCCTATTCAGAGGAGATCCATAGAAACAGAAACCAGCCGACACGTGTTTCGTCAGTAAGGGTGTTAACCCAATGACTCTTCAGGGCTGGAAGTGATACAAAGGAAAGTGTGGGAATATTTACAAAAAGCGTATTTTAAAGCGTGGAATCATGAAGATAGAAAAAGACCTGTGACTGTGGAAACCAAGAAAGAGGAGTTGTGTAAAAGAACAATTAAAGTGACTGGCACATCTAAAAGGTCCACCTAACGTGAAAACATTAACAAGGTGACCTAACCAATTGGTGTGTGTGTTGACAATCTAAATACAAGTCCGGAAGACCGAAAAAACAAGTCAGAACGCAGAAGAAAACATGATAGCCAGCAACAGTATTGGTTACATATAATCATTAGGAGCCAATTGCCTATAAGAAAACAACTAAGAACCGAAAGCAGATTACTGTGCAAGAACGGAATAAACATGAGTGCAGTGTGGTGAAACCAGTGCCGTGAGCTATACATTTCAAAAGCAACAATTCATTGTGTACTGACCCTGTTGGTCATGTTATGCCACTTTAAATACAAAATTTCCTCTACACAAAATATTTGTACAGAAGTACCCTCCCCGGTCCAACTTGTTAACGGATCCGAACATGTATTCCAAAAAATATTTTCACATGATCAAGCTTTGCATGTGTAATATATCATCATCACAGTACGTTTATAAATGCTGTTGAATTTTTTACATATACCCATTCTTGCCACTTCCAGGAGTTATTGGGATGTTGCCCACATAGATATATCTCCATTATATGAAGCCTAAAGAGGATTCCATTCTTAATAGAGTTTCCCAATGCACGGTTAGTGTGAGTCTGTACTCCCTAAAATTTAAGAAAAATGCTAAACAAATTGGATTGTTTTAAACAGTAATAAGATGCATGCAATATTGGGTCTTGCGTTCTGCGCTCTCAATTAGAATAAGTATTAGGGTGTTTCTTTCTTTCTGGATATGAGGTTTAAAGCAGAGACAATTAGTAAATTGCGCAAAGCGATTTTTGAAAGCTACCGATTAAATCACATGAGAAGTGAAATGTTTGTTGGGAGTTGTAGTGTTGGTTGATGGCTCTGGTGTTAACCATCAGATGGAAAATGAGGGAGTACACAGAAACAGAGGGGGGAAGTCTCAGTTAAGATGAGAGCAGTGGCTAACGGACAACAACAGATTCTATCAGGCGGCATGAGACGCGAGTAGAACACTTTTTAGCAGGTATGCGTAAGAAGGGAGAGGAAAGATATGAAGGTCAATACATTTTGAGAAATGTTCGTGGGTCCCAGTATGAATTAAAGACGAGGTTTAGGAAAATGAGGTTAAGTTAAAAAAGTGTAAGATGGGATATGGAGGGGAAAGGTCAAATGAGAGGGGGATGTAAGGGTATTGAGTTCGCGACTGTTATTGAGCCATTCAGGAAAGAAAGACATGTGTATTTTACATTTCATAAGCTTTGGAAAGAATTTGAGCACTTATTTAGTGGGGTAGTGTTTTAAAAGGATGTATTTTGTTGTTATTTAACAGTTATCCCTGACGAAGGACCCGTGGAGGTCCGAAATGCATTGGGCTACAATAAACTGCTATCAACAAATGATGCTTTTTTACGTATTCTTGAAAGAGAGGTTCGAATGGCCTGCGAGAATACGAGAAACTGTGGAAAATTGGCATTAACCTTGCAAGGCTAAACGGATTATATGAAGAGTGGAGAAAATGAAAATGAAGAATTATAAGTAAAATGAACCTAAGAAGGAGGAAAAGATATGTTAAATTTAAAAATATGGAAAGCAAATGCGCTATGAATAGAAGCTGTCGCCACTGACTTTGGGGCAAAGAGAAGGCCTAAAATTATGTACTGTGTGTAATCTGTGCCATCGGGGTCATTATGGTCACTCCATGTGTCATCTGGGTTCCCTGGATCGTCAGGTGGTATAAAATCATCCTGAGGATCCTCCCCCATGTCTTCTTCCTGATCATAATCTACAAGTGAAGGAGAACATGGAACATAAGGCATGTTGGGAGTGAAAGGAGGAGGTGTGTAAGGTCTTGAAGGGGATGTGCCAAAGTCCTTTTTCTTTGGAGGAACAGGAGAAGGGGCTTCAGTGTCCAGTCTTCTTTTATTTTTATTGTAGACTATATGTCTTGTTTCAGGGTCTATATACAGTCTTTGTTGTGGATCTGGGTGAAAGAGTTCTTCCTCTTCTGTGTTGGTCGTGGCGCCGAAGATTTTGCTTTTTTCAACTGTACAGCTTTTTTCGGGTTGAGTGTCTCATTAGGCTGGACGTTTTTATCATGTGAAGCCTTCTTCGAGTCGACGGGCTTTTTCGGCTCGACGCCTTTTTTCCCTTCGACGCCTTTTTTCAGTTCGACTGCCTTTTCAGGGTCGACGACCTGTTTCGGCTCGATTACCTTTTTCGGCTCGACAGCTTTCTTTTGCTCGACGGGTTTTTTCGGCTTGGCGACCTTCTTCGTCTCGGCGACCTTTTTCGGTTTGACAGCCTTTTTCGGATCGGCGGCCTTCTTCAGTTCGACGGCCTTCTTTGGTTCGACGACATTTTTCGGTTCAACAGCTTTTTTCGGCTCGTAGGCCTTTTTTGGCTTGACACCCTTTTTTGGTTCGACGACTTTACTGGGGTCGACTACCTATTGGGGTGGAGTGGCTTTGCCCGGTACTGGGGTACCGGAAGGCTTGGGTGTGGTCTTCGGAGCCGAGCCGGAAGTGTTTCGGTCGCGGCTAAGGCTTTTGTGCGATGCTTTGACCGGAGCCTTATGTGGATGTAGTGGCGGGGTAGGGGCTTTGGTACTCACGGTTTGCCCAGGTGTGATCTGGTCATCGGGAGTCCGACTGGTCCTCTACGCTGACTATTTCGAGATCTTCCGAGCCCTCTGCCTCTGGGAGTTCATGTTCGTCGTCCAAAATGTTTTCCGGTTCTGGTGCCTGCCTCTGCATTTCTAGTCGAGCAGCTCTTCGGTTCCGGATAGTTTTTTTAGAACGGAACAGAGTACAAGCTGGACAGTTTTCTTCATTGTGTTCCGGAGATAGGCACCTGTTGCATACCCTATGCTTGTCGCTGTGTGGAAATTTGGCTCCACAATCTGGGCAGTTTTTAAACAGGGTCCTTTCCATCAGCAAACGACTGGAGAGAAAAGGAAGTTTTGTCGAGTCGAGGGATACCGAGCAGAAACAATACCGTCGAAAGTATAAAGTTGTAGAGGTGGAAAGCTGGAAAACTTCGGCCCCGAAGTTGGAGTTGTCGAAGTGCATCCGAACCCAATGGCGGAAAAAAATAATCTGAGGATGGAGAAGATGCCCATGCGCACTGTAGTCCAGGGGAGGAGTCACCTATCTCGTGATAATTCGATGACTCTTCCAAGACAACAAGGTGCAAACATCCGGACCCAACACTAGGCGGCGATCTATGCTAAGATATGAATTCAGCAGCCCACATGCCTCGAACATCCTGTTTCCTTTTTCTAAAGAAAAAATATGCTTCCCTCACCATGTGAGTCTTCCCCATAGCGGGGGAAGCATCATAATGGTTTCACTGTTCCTTATCACCAGGTTTTACTTGGTGTAAGACACTGAAAAAAATAACTACATGTCCACCCCTCTAAACTGGGAGGTGGGGCATAAAGAATTTCTCAGATGGCCTTTACTCCCCAGGGCTGTTGGAGACGTTTGGAAACGGCAGAGACAGAGTAGTCTCCGCCGTGGCCAAACTGATGCCCACTTGCATTTAAATGCAGGCAGGCGGAGCTCTATGTTGGTGGTATCTATACTCTGTCACCATTGCAACAGAGTATACATACCACCAACATATAAAGCACTACTTAATCTCTCTGATGCACAGATCGATGACAGGTACTAAACCACCATTTCATAATAAGTCAAAGCCAAGATGGGAGTCTTCTCAATAACAGGTGTAACATTAACTGATGAACAATGGTCATTCTAAGCTTAAATCAGACACAACTCCCGTATCGCAGGCATACACTTTTACAATTCAAATTAATTCAAAGATCCTACTTTGACAAGGTTCAACTAGAGAACTGACCTAAGAGAATCTGCGAAATGCAACAGATGTAATTATGAAAGGACAGTCTTTATCCACCTGGCATTGGCCTGTCGCTGCATTAAAACATACTGGGACACAATCTTCAGTGAAATAATTCACCAAACCATAGACCCATCCCGCATACAGCACTTCAAAGCCTGTGTGTGAAAATTCATAGCCCTTGTCCTGCTGCTAGCAAAACACAGGGTTGCAGTACATTGGGGCAGAGGACCGGTACCCAAGCCAAATGACTGGATCAGAGATTTAGGGTCTGATTTAGAGTTTGGCAGACCAGATACTACAAGCACATAATATCCTATGGCACTTGTAATAAGAAGGACAGAAAATCCCTCATTTTGTGAAGGAGTAACCCGTCCGCCAAACTCTAGATCCAGCCCTTGGTATACTGTACCAACTCCTTAGATACATATCTTGCCCTTCTACCACTTAAATCCCGCTCAAAGAATAAACTCTACTTGGAATCCCAGATATAACCCTCCAGCCAATATCTCTTCCTGACCCACTATCACATAAACAAATATACGAAAGAAAATGTAAACAAAACATCTGGGGCCGTATTACACATTCGCACTGTTTGCATCTGGTGCATATTTTGAAAGGTGCACCGGGCACAAACAGTGATAATGGGCCCCATTATGGTGTATGCGTTGCCCCCAGGGCAGCCACGAACTCGAGCTGCCCTGGGGGCTGCGCATTCATGTGAAAAAGACGGAGAAGCGTTCCGTGTTTTCACAGTACAGGCGGCACCCTCCTGCACTTTTACAGGTAATAGAGATCTCCTTGCAGACGGGTGCAGACAGTGACTGCACCCGCCTGCAAGGGGATGTCTGGAGGGTCCATGGGACCCCCTTTGCCCCCTGCAGAGGGCTGCTGTCAGGAGGTGCAATAACAGTGCGCCACCTTTTAAATCGCGCTCTGTCAGTGTGCCTCCTGAGGACTTCTTTGACGCTGCACCCGCGTCTGTAATATGGCACGGGCGCAGAGTCAAAGGAATCCCCTCATTTGCATGGGACACACCCCTATGCAAATGAGGAAACACCCTCTGTTGATAGTGCTGGCGCTTTAAGTGCACCAGAGCTATCGGTATTATAGAAGGGGACGCACAAGCTTCTGTATCCCCTTCTATAATACCAAAGTGCCCCGGGGTGTGCAAAGCAGGCGCAAACGTCTGTTGCGCCCGGGCCACCATCTGCAATACGGGGTAAACAACCTTTACAACGCAACTTTTACATCGCAGAGCCTTTACAACGCAACCATTACAACGCAAACTATTACAACGCATTGCTCTGGGGGGGCGCTCTAGGATAGGGAATAGGTTAATTTACTATCCAATAACCTTCCCTAGTGTCCACGGGGACTGGAGTTGGAATAGTAAATTAAACTATTCACTATCCAGCACCCCAAAGCACTATGCGTTGTAATGGACTGCGTTGTAATACTTGCGTTGTAAAGGCATGCGATGTAAAAGCATGCGTTGTAATGTCATACATCCGCAATACGGCCCCAGAACTCTGTTTATGCATGGCTAAACTATATGTGTATCAATGTCTGACCTACTGTAAATGATGTAACTGACTCAAAGAAAATAAGTATTGTGGCCCATATGTTGTCAAGATTGGCTGATACACTATGAATACTGGTGTTATAACTTTTGAATAAATGAATACATAAAGCATTATAAAAGAAAGATTCAGGGGAAGACAGAGGAATATGAGAAACAAGTTCGACCCTCACGAGAGATGACAGAGTACAAAAGAGGAGGCGCCAAAAAAGTGTATTAGTACTGGTGCCCCTCGCAGAGCAGCGCCTGCAGCAGGTTTGAAAGAGGGGTGCCAGCACATTGTTTTTCCTTTCATAGCGTCTCTGCTGCTTGCATTGGTTTGGTAAACAATGTCTTTGTAACATGCTATTTTTTCTCCCCAAAAAGTGTAATGTTAGTCCATTAGCAGAGAGCTATTCCTATTTGTTTCTGAAAGGCCATTCCCACCCTCTCACCCATTGGGCCGTTTAATCCTCAAGAAAAAGCAGAAAATAAGGAAAGACATTTCATAGTCTGTCAAGTGCACTATGACACATCAGCCATTCCTCGTTTTTCAGTAAACAGCATATTACATTGTGGGGCTTGTGTTTGAGCTCAACACTTTCTTTATGGGTTCAAAGTCCCAGAATACATAGTGATGTTGACTAAAATTTAGGGCATGGAGCCACTTGTCAGGTATGTTTTAAACTGTTTCAAAGTAACCTAATCCATTTCAAAATCTGCTTATTTCTCACATAAAATCTAAAGTAAACTCTGCTCACATATTTTGTTAAAACGGGCACTGGCAATATAAACTGTTTTGTCTTCTGTGTAGCAGAAAGTTTTATACCAAGTGTCACAACACAACAAAGGTACAACACGGACAGTAGCTGTGTAGCTTTCCCTAACCCAAAGAATAAGTAAAGCACAAGTGGCAGTGGCAGGAAGGACACCACATGATTCTCTCACAAATAGAGGACAGATACTCAACAGGTATATAACACATTAAGGAAGAACTGAGAGGAGTTAAAGGACATACAAGAAGCACGCCACACCTAGAGGAAAGAGACTTGCTGGCTTTAGGGCCGTGTGACAGTGCGGCCGCACAGGGCACAAAGCTCAAAGGGGTATCATCTGTGTGACAGAATGAGGTACGATAAGAACAACCTGCAGATATCTTTCTGTGCCCGGCATTTTTCAGAGGATAACAAGAGTATGACAGCTCTGCTGGTTAATGAAGTTGGAGAGATCTGTGATTTGTCCAATCACAGTTTTAACTCATGATGAATTAGCACAGAGGGTGAATCAACTTCTCCGCTCCCTTTTTGGTATCCCCTTGGTAAGCGCTGAGATGCCCCCGGGTGAGTCATGCGCTATACAAGAATCCATAATATAACATAACATAACATAACAATGGTCCTGCAGCAAAGCGTGTGTAACATGCAGATCACAGATTTGTTTTGTATGTAGGTCACTCAGTGGGTTACTGATTTTGCCACAGCGATCTTTTAGTTACTTGTAGTCCATACGTTTCAATCCTTGTAATATAGCACAGTGAGATATGAACTGACATCAAGGAGCAGCATGCAAACTTTATTGTTTTTTTCCTTAATCTTTTGTTAGTCTAAAGTTGCTAAACAGGTTCCTTTGGGTGGTAATACATTTTATGAGTATGGACCCCCCAATCATTACGAAACACCCAACAAGTTACAACATTCCTCACTTCCTGATTTCCCCTCACACTTCTGTTCCCATTCAGAGTTTTAGGATGCTATACGGGCATCAACAATATCCCACCGTTCCCTTTTCCTCTCTTCCCTTTCTTCACTCATTTTTATCTGGCTGTGCTTTGAAGCACCCTCAGGATGTACCCTCAGCACTTTACAAACAACGTACATGCCATAATAGTATTTATCATATCCCCGTTTGCTTTTTCCCTCTTTCCATTCCCCCTTCGTATTTCTCTCATAGTGCTATGAAGCTGCCTGAGGTTGGCATAAGAGTCATAAAAGCAACTATTATGTTACACCATGCAATGATGGGGTCATAATTCGTACTGTGATATTAAAACACACCTCAAGAGTGACTATTTCATACAGCAAGACATTTAATAAGATACACAATTTTACAAAGATATTCAAACACGTTTTTAGAGTGGTAAACACCATGAAGGTTGGCAGGTTATCGCATGTCTTCGGAGCATATGGCCTTGGCTGGAGTGCCCATTGACACTTCACTTATGCACAGAGAAGAAAAAAATTAAAGAGAAAATTGGTGACAAGGTATTTTCTCAAACTCTGTGAAGTATCAGTTTCTGACAGTTGCTTCCATAAACCTGTGTTACATGGTCAGGGTGGTCGGAAGAAGAACAGAAACATTTCTTAGAACTAGAGGAAACTCTTTAGACCTTCTGAAATAGTGTGGATAACTGAGGATGCTGCCACTGATGTGCTCTTTCATTATGAAGCCTGCTGACCCTAATATGGTGGCCTTTAACATACTGCCAGGCACCTCCAGAGTATCCCTATGAAGCAGGGCCCATGTTGGCCCTCTGGAATTTAGGATGTCTTACCTTCTTGACCCTTCGAAACACTTCATCTTTTTTTAACATGCAGAGATGGTTTCTGTCCAAATGCATATTTAAAGTGGGCATAAGTCCCTCGGATCAGAACGCCTAGACACTAAGCTGACAATGACAGCACAACAACAGACTCAACACATTTTTTAGGCTCCTTTCTAACAAGGTTATAAAGTATAAAGAAGCTGAATATCCACCTCGTCCCAAAGAAGTCTGGCATGTCTGATAATGACTGAACAAGCAATCTGTTCATTCATATCTGCCTCTGTGGCCATTATCTATCCCACAGTGTTCAGTCTGCCATTGTTTTTGTCAGGAGGTAGTCTCAAGCAGGTTATAGATCTAAAGAGAGTTTATATGCATTGAGAACAGGGGATTCTGACTTGCCATGGGCACAAATGTGAATTGGGATTGGGTATGCAGCCCTTTATTTTTATTTTACCTGTGGAGTAACATGGGGGATGCAAAATTATATTTTGCTGACTGTCGACACTCTTAAACACTGGCATTTATTAGCATGTCTTCTCCCCAGATAATGTTTTAGTAAGCAAACCATGCTCCTCCTAAACCAATGTTGTGTCAACACAACAGTATGCGGCGCTCTGTACAACTGTGATGTATTCATTGTGGATTCTTGTAATTCAGGTCTTCTCACGTGGATTGTAAAGCTAGTAGTTATTCCAGGCATCGTTATTTACAACGCCTAAAGTATTTTCTTCTCCCTCATCACAATCCTGTGCTTTGGAGTCAGATGTTTGTGGAGACGACAAAAAGCAGGAAAAAAAAGCAGTGACCTGTGGATGTGGAACATTTTCATACTTTTAGAAATTGGAAAAATATGGCGTTTTATGGCAAGGCTCCCTCAAAAGGCCATGTTTTAGCTTCTCTGCCTCTGTGGCCTAGAGAATGTTTGTCAGTCTTTACAATCTTTGGTCATATGCACCAGATGGAGACAGTATATGCATTCAAAACGCCAATCTTCAATATAAAGTCACTTCTTGGCAGAGTAGGCATGAGGTCTGTATAAAGATTTCTTTACCTCACACATCCAAAAATGAACATATCAACCAAGATACAGTACAAAACAAAAGTACCGCTAAAGAAACTCTCCCGGGATGTGTTTTGTCGTACCGCAAAGGTGTCAGTCCCCCCAAAACTCGCAAGCTCGATGACAGGAAATGGTTCAATCTTGTGAATCAACAAAAGATCCAGTGGTGGAGAAAGGCCAAGACAAATTTTCAAAGAACATTCGCCATATCGTCCATAGCACTTTTCATAAAACCAGACTACAACAGGTGGGAAAAACCTCTTCAGAAAAATGTGACCTTGTTCCCATCTGGTTACCACCAAAAGTAACAGTAATTTTCCATGTTTCAGTGCTGAAGACCACATCATAACGCACTCAGATCTGGAACATACAGAACTCAATTGCAGAGCTATTCTATTCACTCCTAAGCCAAAAACAAAAATTGTTTGGACCCAATACCACACACTGGACATAATACCAGATGGCAGAATGTGAACCTGCAATAGGTACATGCTACCAACTTTCCTGTTAAGCCTTATAGCCTTCTGTTACCTCAAAGATTGTGGCCGTAAATACATTCAATACATTTAAAATAACACATGACAAAAGAAAATTATGCAAGAAGGAAAAACACAGTAAAAGGCAGAATGATGGCCATGTGATACTCCGGGGAAGAGATTCTTGAAAATAAAGTAAAAACTTACCCACAATTATTTACTGCCATGAGATCCCCAACTAAAAAGAATGGATATGTCAGCAGATTCACAGCAATCTAAGAGAAAGCAAAGACAGTTAACTAAGTATACACATAAGTAATAAACAATTCAATGAGGCCAAGTAAACACAAACATGCACAGACACAAAAACATATAAAATCAGGGAAAATCTAAGATACATAGAAAAATAAAGAGTCAGCCCTAGTAGAATTTCAAAAGTGACTGCTACTAAACAAATTATATTTCTACAGAACCCTCCTCAGAGTCAGAAGAAGACATAATGTGGATGTCAGACGTGCATAGAACTGTGGACATCATCATGTGAAGCCCCCATGCTCGTTGTTGACTCTTAATGTGAGTGGCAAAAAGGCAACATGTGGCATCAAAATTGCCCACCCGGTCACGAATGATGGCGGTTAATTTTTCCATCGCGTAAATGGACCATACCTTTCTCCACCATATACTTAAGAAAGGAGTAAGTGGTTGCTTCCACAGATGCGCCACGCAAATTTGCACAGCTGAAAGCAAGTGGGAGAGCAGGCTGCCTTAAGGGATACATGTGGGGAACAGCCTGCCAGCCCCTGGGTCACCCAAAAGAAACGTTAATTAAGAGAAGACCAAAGTGGTCCGTTTAGTAGACACGAAAAAACCGATATTCAAATGGTATGCAAATAGTATCCAAATAAAGGAGGAAGTATCCTATAAATTAAGCATGGGCGGATTTTGTGAAATGGCAATCCCTGAAATTGCGTATTTACGGATTCGCAATCCGCAAAATCCGCGATATCTCGCGAATTTTGCGGATTCCTTTTTTTTGTGTTCGCAAGTGTTTCTGCCATTTTGCAAGGGTTTTTTAGCAGTTCGCAAACGCGAACTTACTTGTCGGGTAGCAACGGTCGCGACCATGTTGTTTCTACGTCTGGTTCATCACAGCACCCTCTGTTTCACCGCTGCCACCCTCTGTTTCACCACTTCCACCCTCTGGCTCACTCATGCCACCCTCTGGCTCACCCATGCCACCCTCTAGTTCATCACCGTAGATTATGGGGGGAAAAGCACACTTGCCCTGCCTCAACTGACATGAATGAATTAGGGGCTGATTAATGTGTCACTGAATTTGAACTTCCAGGCTGGCACCTGCTTCCTTATCTGTAATTGCTTTCTGTTGCAGTGTAATTTTTTTAACAGGACCTTTGTTGTATACTTGTAGCTATTCTCTGAGCCTGCTGTGAGGGTCAGAGCAGGGTCATAGAATAGTTGCAAGTAGGCAACTGAACTCTGAAGGGGCCCCTCAGGAAGCACTACAGGGAATGGTTACTAATGATAAGATTGAACTTTTGCACCTGCTGAGTGCTTTCAGTTTTGCAAAAATCCAAATATCCAGCAGCATCCACAAAAAGTAATCCTTCCAGGCACTACATGGAATGGTTACTAATGATAAGATTGAACTTTTGCACCTGCTGAGTGCTTTCAGTTTTGCAAAAATCCAAATATCCAGCAGCATCCACAAAAACTAATCCTTCCAGGTCAAGATCCAAATCAAAGTGACCAACACATGAAGAAAGCACTGGGAGGAGCCTGCTGGACAGGAACAGGAAGTTGGAGACTGTGGGGCACTTCCTTCCTCCCCCCCCCTCAAATGAACTCCTTGCAAAAAAAAAGTGCAGGCAAATGTCAACCTGAGGAGTTATTCTAATAAAAATCATAATTTTCAAGGTTTATGCTGCCTGCTGGTGGATTTCTTGTGCGAAATTGCAAATTTTGCAATCTCGCAATTGCGAGATTGTCGGTGTCCGCCGCATCTACGTGTTCGCAAGTGTTTACTCCCGCGAAATTGTATAGTATTCTAGTTGGCAAGTGCGACCAAGCAAAAAATCCGCTTCGCACGGATTTACGAATTTTCGGCAAGTTCGCGAGAGTTCGCGGATTGCAAATTTGCCGAAAATCCGCAAAATCCGCGAGCGGAACGGATTTTACGCCCATGCTTACTATAAATATTTAGGTCTAAAACTGGGGCGAGGCCCAAGTAACAAAGAACACAAAATAGACCTAAAGGCAAAAACACACTCCTTGATCTACGCATACCAGCTATTACAGAAAAAGTTACGTTGTCCAAAGTATACATACCTGCTAAATGTGATGAAATCACAGACCTTACCCAACTTGTCATACGCATTGGTCACCTGGTGTGGCAAAGAGGCAGGGTTGTTAAATCACCTACAAACAAAGGCATACAAGACGGCTTTAAACCTCCCAAAATCAGCCTCACCAGCACAGGTTTGTCTAGAATTTGGCCTGCTGAACCAGAAGTTTCGCAGTATGGGTACTTTTGCGAAAATTTGCCATAAAATACTTCTGTCAGAGTAAGGCTCACTGGATAGCCTGTGTTGGAAAGAAATAGAAAACCAGCAGAAACAGCACACGCTAGGCAGTTGGGGAGATTTCCTGACCCAATCCGTGAGGGGCATAGGAATCCAATCGACATGGGATTCTATGCCAGATAGAACCAGTTTTGACAAAACAACAAATAATGCTGTCAAATGGAAATCCTTTCTGGAAGACAAATCAAAAATCTCGAAGCGACGACATGGGTGGACAGTGATAAATTCATAATCTGGGATAAAGCCGCAACCTTATTTAGAAAGTCACTTTAATGTGACACTAAAACAGAGATACATAGAACATCGGCTGGGCTTACAGCCTTCGAAGGACTTGTTACCATCCTGGAAAGGTAGCTACACGGACCCTCATTGTCGCCTATGCGGTTACCAAAATTAAACATTACCCCACCTGCTATGTGTTTGCCCAGCTCTTATGGACTTAAGGAGACGGCTTTTAAAAAATATTTTGAATACATTGAACATTCGAACGTGCAGGCAAGCTGTAATTCGATGGTTGGATGGATCGTCCCCCACGTTGGCTTGTAGGGGGGTTAAATACATGAGGAAAGTACAATCCCTCCTACGACAGGCGGAACTTGGGGAGACAAGAGAAGTGGAAAACGGTAAATCCAACACTTGATAGATAAAAGCTTAGCTTTTTATCAAAGTGCAGGAAAATGGACAGATTTGAGCAGATCAGCTAAGTAAGAAGAACATAACCGAAAACAATTAAATAAATAATGTAATACTTTTAAGGACCGCTCAAACTCAACATTGTTTAAAAAACAAACACATTTTTAACAAATGATTTTCTAATGTATTTTTTATAATAATTTTTAATAATTAGAAACAATAAACCTTGACTTGACTTTAGTGGTTCAAGTGGAAAATGAATGTTGGTTATGGCCTGTATTATATGTTGAATCTCAACCCAGAAAGTCTGATTCCCTGGGCATGATCACCAGGTCTGTAGGAAGGTGCTCCTCTCCCCGCACCCCTTACAGCACAAGTCCGAACCCCCGAACATCTTGGCTAGTCTAACAGGTGTGAGATACGAACGGGTCAACATTCTATATATGCTTTTTCCCTACAGCGGACAAAAATCAAAGAAATGGGCCGCCCTGAGCCAGATGGCACCTCGGGTGTTGTCACATATCTCAGTGGCTAACTCTCTTTCCCACTGTAATCGGTCAGTAGAGCCACGATATGGCTTTTCAGCATAAATTGTTGAGATAAAGAGACTCCATGGTATTTCATTGCGCTGGCGAGCCAGACGCATAAGAGGCTTTACCTGCCCAATGAAGAGACTGACTGAGTCTGAAACTGTCGCCCCCAGTTAGAGCAAATTTGGTCTCTAGATCACCTCTTGGCCGTATGTCTCCATCATCATAAAAGACGCCCGGGATGGGGGATCAGCCACGACCCCAATAAAAGGAAGCTGAGTGAGCTATACCTAGAGGGAAGTCAGGATTATGGCACAGGGGGGTAATTCTGAAGGGGTACATCTGGAATGCCCTATGCTGTGACCTCTCTCTCCAGTAGGCAAGAGCAGTGATGTCACCAGCAACAGTGGGGAAACTGTTGCTATAAAGTAAGCCAGGATCCATAACAGCCCCAAAGGGGAGAGTGGGGGAGAAAATGCCTGTTCAACTTGAACTCAAGGCTTTCAATCAGGGTCATGATTCCAGTCTAAAGAAGGGCAGAGTTGTGCCGTCAAGATATAAGTAGAAACATCGGGGAAGTCCAGGGCACCTCCAAAACTGGTTTGCTCAACATTGATCTTGCCACTCCCAGGGACTTGCCCTCGTACATGAAATTCAGCATTTTCCTGTGGACGGGTATATGAAGCAAGTGGGGAAGGGCTACCGGTAGAGTCTGGAGGACATATAACAAGCAAGGCATGAAGTTAATTTTCAAACTATTAAGTCAGCCCAGCCACGAGATCTCTAGTTTAACTCAACCATATAAACGCTTGAAGAGGGAAGTGAGGTGGGGGGGTATGTTCCAGTATATGCCTGTCATCTGTGGCGTCAAATGAATCCCTAGATAAGGGGTGGCCATCGTCTCCCACTGGGAACTCCCCTCGCCCCGGATAATGCCCTCCAAACTGTTTTGGGGTTGGCATCACCCATGCCTTATCAGTTAGTGAAGTTGATTATAAAAAGACCGATAACTGAGAGTAGGTGTCAACACTGGAACTGTGGAAGCGAGAGTCGTTAAGAAGCAAAGGATGTCATCAGCGAATAAGCAAAGCTTATGTTACACTCCATCAACCATCATGCCAGTAATGCATGCGTTAGCTGGAACTTTAGCCACAAACGGTTCCATTGTGAGACCAAATATGGAAGGGGATAGTGGGCATCCCTGCCGTTTGCACAGAGTAAGCCGGATGGACTGGGAAAAGGAGCCACTGAAAGCTAGCCAGGATAAAAGTCTTCATTTTAGGCCCTATGTGGACTTCGTCCAAAAACCTTAGTGAGGTACCTCCAGTCTACTCTTTTGAAGACCTTCTCAGCCTTGATGGAGACGGGTGCCATCGGTTGACGTTGTTGCTAGACTACTTCCATAAGGGCCACCACCAGCCATGTGCTGTCATTGTCCTACCTGTTACGGATAAAGCACAATTGCGTTGTGGCGCTTATAGAAGGCCAGATATGTTGTAAGCGGGCAACCAGGATGGAGGACAAAATCTTCACATCATAGTTGAGAAGTGCTATAGGCCTGTGTGAAGGGCATCAGGAGGAGGAGAATAATGTTCAATTATGCCATAGTAACCATTTTTTTGTTTGAATATCTTTTATTGCATTTCTTATTTGGATTGCATAACATATCAAAGTATTTTCAATGTAGACATATCTTAACAAGTCGCGATCATACACATATATACTTTAGCAACAACAGTTTGCTGTGATGACATTACTTGCTTTCCCTCGTTTACAAATCAAGTGTGTAGCCTAAGGCACTTATACCTATAAGTCAGTTTTCCAAGACATGGCGAGTTTACATAAAAATAATAAGGAAAACACCATCCGAAATAAATCAATGCCACATTATCGAAGGTGCCGGGAGGCTCTGGGGACACATGAAACAAGAAAAGTGCGGGGTATATATGGCATCGCGATTCATCTAGTCATGTGTGCCAGCAGCCGGTGATTCCGTTACAAAGGCGTGTTCTCAGTCCTGTGCCTCTAAGAGTATGCATCTCCATCCAGCTATAGCAGCAATACAACTGAATCCACTCATATAGTCATCGGGACAGGTCCAAAGGGGTGTTCGTGTTATACGATATTCAGAACATTATAACCGTTCTTCGAAACTTTAACAATACCATGATAAACGATGACATCATAAAATGTAAAAAATCAAAAGAAAATAAACAAAAGAGAGGCTGGTTGTTAGTGCTGTGCTATCGCTAATGTAGAATATCTAATGCGCAGTGTGGCTTTTCTGGGAGACAGGGGGGATACGCAGGTGATGCGGTCCGAGGGGGGTGGGCAGGGGGGCCGGTGGGGAGGTGCGAAGGGACAACAGCAGCCTCCACGTCCGCAGCGGGACTCCAATACGTTAGGAGCCATTCCATCGGGCTGCAATGTGTGGGTATGTCTAGTTTGCTCCGACAAGGCCTTTCCCCTTGTTGGGATTCAGACGCAGGACGATAGTACTGAACCACGTCTTATGCTAGTGTCGCGGTCGGGGGCTGGGTCAAAGGGGGTGTGCCTAAGTGATTCGGCATTGAAGGCATGCCCGGTGAAAGGCGTCATCCCAGGTCTATGCTATGGGATATGAGCGGAGTCCCGCCGTTTCTTCCCTGTGCAAGGTTATGCTTTCTGCTCTTGCCCAATTATCAAAAGAGCTACGCCAATGTGCCGCCTGTGGGGGCTCGCTGTTTTTCCAGCGTTTAGTGATTAGCCTTTTCGCCGTTATCAAACAGAGGTCTCAGAATCTAGTGGGAACTTTTGTCATCTTCATCCGTTTGTAGAGACCTAGTAGGCATGTTTTCCCTGTGTGTTGCAGTTCCCTACCACACCTGCAGCTAAGGAGGCCGACACCGCGCATCAGTAGTCGTGTAGTGAGGGGCAGGACCAGAGCATGTGCAAAAAATCTGCATCGACTAGCCCACATCTCGGGCATGCAGACGTGGTGAGCCCGAAGTAGCGATTGATCCTGTCCGGATACAAATATGCACGGTGTATGATGTAGAATTGAATAATTTTAAAGCGGGAGTTGCGTGGTATATTTGTTGCGCCAGCCAATACCACTGCCCATTCCTTATCAGTCCATTCCCGTTCCCTGTCCTCCGCCCACCTGTCCGCAGACGCTGGGAAGAAAATTGTGTGTGGATGTGGAGGGCCTGCGCTAGCCAATGCACCACGTGGGACCCGTTCCTCATAACATGCAAGTATTGTATCAGCAAATGGATTGGCAGCTCTTCAGAAAGGTCACCCCAGGCATGTGTTAGTGTGCGTATGAGTGTTGTGTGTAGCAGAAACTGTCCTGCCGGGACTCCCGTGTCAGCGGCCAGCGTTTCAAAAGGGACCAATACCCCCTCGGCATATAGATCTCCTACAGTGTCCACTCCAGCCTGCGCCCAGCAACTCAGTGCCGCCTCTGTGAGCACACCATTGTCCCTGGGCGTCCCCAACAGTGGTAGGTTTGGAGCACACGGCCTCGTGGAGCTAGTGAGCTTCAAGCTTCTCGTATAGTACTTATGCGCTACTGCGAAGTGCAACTGTGTTGGGCAGCGGGTTTTGGCCAAAGGGTGGAACAGTGTTTGTATTTGTGTGAGCGTCATGATAGTGGTGTCTGTAGCTGTATCTCCCAGGTTTTTCCCGCTCAGCCAGCTGGTTGCCCACTGCAGCTGCGCTGCTAGATGGTAAAGCTCCTGATTGGGGACCGCCAGGCCCCCAGCCTCTGTAGAGGCATAAAGCGTCCTCAGAGCCACTCGGGGCCTTCCCGCGTTTCAGATCAGGTTCCTGACTGAAGTCTCTAGTTCACGAAATATGCGCTTGGGTACATAGACCGGGAGGTTAGCATAGAAATACAGTAATCTGGGCAGAGCTATCATCGTCATCAAAGTGACTCGGCTGGGCACATTCATAGGAAGAGTCTTCCAAAAAGACATCTGTGCCTGTAGAGAGGAGATTGCCCGTACTAGATTACCCTCAAACACATCCGTGAGGCTTGTATACACATATATTCCAAGGTAGCGGAACGTGGTTGGATACCAGCCAAGCCTTTCACCCTGGATGGTAATTGCACATTCCGGTGTGGCAGCATCAAAGGAATACACGCCAGACTTAGCCCAATTGACCTTGAGCCCCGACATCGCCCTGAAGGTGCGGAAGACGGCAGTAAGCGCTAATGGGAAGCAGGTCAAGTCCCTGACATAGAGCAATAGGTCATCAGCATACAGCGATACTGCATGTACGCCATCAGCTAAGGGGATACCCCAATCCGCACCAGAGGCTCAAAACTGCGCCGCCAGGGGCTCCATCACCACTGAAAAGATTAAAGGGGACAGGGGGCATCCCTGCCGGGTTCCTCTGCGCACTCGGCTAGGGTCTGATAACAGCTTACCCGTGCGGACCCGCACAGTGGGCCGCTGGTACAGCAGCTCCACCATTCGGATATAATCATCGCCCAGGCCATATTTCTGCAGCACCGACACTAGATAAGGCCATTCTACGGAATCAAATGCCTTTTCAAGGTCGAGCACCAGACATCCGGAATGGGGCCATCTATTTGTGGCGCAACTCTGCACCCTAAACAATCGCCGGATGTTGTGCAAGGTGCTATGAGCCGGCACGAAACCATTTTGGTTGGTGTGGACAAGGTTAGGCACCAGGGGAGCTAAACGTTGGGCCAGCGTGGAAGCCAGGATCTTGCAATCCGTGTTGAGGAGGGCCAGTGGGCGGTACGATCCCAGTTGGGCACCGTCTCTGCCAGGCTTCGGGAGAGAGATCAAGTTTGCTTCGTTCAGTGTGGGCAGGAGAGCAGAGTCGGCAATAGCCGCCTCGTATATCCGCAATAGTTCCGGAATCAAAATGATAGAGTAAGCTTTGTAAAACTCGGCGGGTAGCCCATCGGGGCCCAGGGATTTGCCATTGGAGAAGGAAAAAATGGCTACTCGTTGTTCCTCGGACGTCAGCGGGGCACCTAGTTCGTCGTGTTGCGCATCGTCTATCCCAGGCAAGGGTAGAGCAGATAGATATTCTGTTATATCAGCGATTGAAGCCTGCAGTCGGGACTGATAAAGGTCTGTATAATGATCCACAAAGGCGTCATGAATGGCTCTCTGCGTGTACACAGTGGTGCCTTGTTTAGTGCAAATTGATGTCACTGGAGTGGTCTGGGCGTCTTGCCTGATCAGCCACGTCAGCAGTTTGCCTGGTTTGTCCCCAAGGTGATGGGTGCGTGCTGAATGAGCTGCATTATTCAAATTCTTTAGCCTATCTAGCAGTCGTGCGTGTGCCTCTCTGGCCTCTAATAGCGGCCCCTTGTCACCCTCCACCGCCTCTCGTTCCTCCCGCAGCAGATCAGACTCAATGCGCGTCAGCTCTCCGTCTATTTGTTTCTGCATGCCTGCTTGTGTGCCCAGACAGTGGCCCCTCATGACAACCTTGAATGCGTTCCTTTCGAGTTGCGGGGTGGAGGCAGTGTGGCTATTTTCCCTCAAAATATTGTAAAAGACGCGCCGAGAGCGCTTCACGGAATGGGGCATTTAATAGCAGATCAGGTTGGAGCCTCCAGGTGGGTATCGGCGGGTGTGGGCGCTCCCATGCTAGTTCTAGAATATGAGGTTTATGGTCGGAGTGAGTGCGACCCATGTAATAGGTGTCAGTGACATGGGGGAGCAAGTCACTCGTCAGCATGTATCTGTCCAGCCTAACATGTAGTGTGTGTGCGCCTGAGTAGTAAGAGTATATCTAAGTGTGCGGGTTACGACTCCACCAGGCATCATGCAAATCCCATTGTAACGCCCAATTCGTGAGTGCCCTCATGGCCCCAGTTACCGGTGCGCTGGTTAGGGGCGGGAAGGAACGATCGAGGGCAACGTCTAGGACACAGTTATAGTCGCCTCCCAGCACCAAGGGAACACCGTGCCAGGGCGCCAGCACCGTTGACAACCGTGTAAAGAAGTCTCCCTGCTCGGTGTTAGGGGTGTAAAGGGATGCAAGGACAATCAATTGGCCATCTAGCTTGCCGTGGATGACTACATACCTACCCTCCGTGTCTACCCTGAAGTGGGAAAGTGCAAATGGAATCCCAGGTCGTTCCCAAATTAACGCCCCTAGGGCATAGGCCGAATATCCAGTGGCGTACAACTTCCCCCGCCATCTACGGTGTAGTTTCTGCATTTCCGGGCCAGTTAAATGAATTTCCTGCAAGAGGGTTATGTGTACTTGGTGTCGATTAAGGCAAGAGTAAATTTGATAACGGCGTGACGGCGTGTGCATGCCGCGCACGTTCCATGTGTATATTTTAACCACTGACACGATACGTCCAGGCATTCCCCATCACCCCCCCACCCACCCCCCACAGACAGCCAAAGCAACGTCTCGTTAAGCCACACACCCACAGTCACCATCAGAAAATTAGCGTGCATGCTCTGAGTGTGCATGAGAGGAGTAAAAGGGAAAAACAAATCAACCAACACTTGGACCAGAAAAAACAAAAGAGCAATGCCAAAAGGTCGACAGCAGAACATGTTGTCATCCAAACTCTCTAGTGAGTTAATAAAATCTTACGTTCAGGGGAGTTGCTGAGCACTCGGCGTCACTGTTACAGGAGCGTTTATCAGGCAAATAGAGGATGCCTCCCCCTACACAGGTGTCTCATGTCAGTCGGCTCAGTCGAAACAGGTTCACTTCCGATCAGGGGGCTTAAGACCTTCTAGGTGCAGTGCTCCGCAGCCAAGTATCGCCTGAGGGCAGATCGCGCCTCATCCCCCACTCCCAAAGTCAGTGCCATCTCCATCACCTGACCCCCCAACCACCAAACTGATCCAGAGTTTTCCCGGTGCCTCAGCATCCAGAACAGTACTCACTGCGCCGTTCAGATTGAAGAAAAGGTTCAGCCTGGGGCCAGAGTCCGGCTGTCTGCGCCCAGCAAGCGCCCTGTAGAAATCGGGTCCAGCATGGCATAAGGGGCACTCAGAGACAGGCAAAGCACTCCGGGCAGTCTGTCTCGCCATCAGTGGATTAGATCAGCAGTCTGTGGGGTGACATCCGGTAGTTCCGTCGACACTTGTGAGTCCGGCAGCCCATAAATGTTTTCATCGTCGCTGGGCAGGTCGCGTGGACTGGCTTCCAAGGCATTGTCTGTGTCCAGGGAGCCGCTGATCTCCGCTACCATCCGAAGGGCCTCCTGTTGCTCACTGTGAACGAGATCAGCCGGGGGGACAACCTCCGTCTCCATGCGCAACTGCCTTGTCGGCGAGGACCTGCGCCTGCTTCAGGTGCCATGCTACAGAAGTGAATGGGATGGTGCTGTCCACTAAATGAGACTAGTTTGTTGAAGTCATGTTGTTAAAGGCATTAAATGGGATACAGCAGCTGGTCTAGATGATCCGAGATGGAACAGTGACCCACTGTAGGTCTTTTAACGTGGGAGTGAGATGGTTGAATTTCTTCTTGATGAGCCATTCACTGCGATACCTTTACGGGTGCAAGGGTTGTAGCAGAGAGACCACAGAGATGGGCACTGCCTACATCCAGATGGGAGAGAACTAAGGCTTGTACGATTGTTCTGAACCTCGTCTTCCAGGAGAAACAGCTTCACATTCTTCAAGAGGGAGAGTTGGGCCAAAGTTGTCTCTGTCTGCCTGGCTATGTGTAGCTTGAATGAGAGGTCTGTGTCCAGGGTGAATCCCAGCATTTTAAATCGTATATCAGCTGGGTGGGTGAACCCTGGTTGGTTTAAATATGAGAATCAGGATTAAATCTGGGGTTGTTTTGGCAAACAGAAGGAATTCAACCTTTGTGGGACTTACCTTCAGAAGGTTAGTTGACATATAAGATTGAATGAGTTTGAGACATGATTAGAATCTCTATCTGTCGCTGGTTGTGGATATTTTACTATAGAGTTGGTTATCATTTCCTTTATTATGGACCTTGATGCTGCCATCTCCAAAAAAGGAGCAAAGGAGTTCAATGTAGAGATTAAAGATGATGGGAAAAAGGATGGATCCCTGGGGTACTCCACAGAGGATAGAGAGCGCTAATTGGCTTTCATCATCAACATTGCTCCCATAAACTGACAGGCAGATCAGGTGGGTTAACAAGGAATTCAGAAATTATCTTTGGTTGCTACTGAAGTACTCATGATGGTTGGGACCCACCTGCGGTTAGGTGAATTCAAATACAGCAATGCTGATCACTGTTCTACAGGTGTTGCCTATTTTGGTCAAATTTATTGATTTGCCGTACAACAGCTTCAGATCAGTAACTTTGGATTTACAATTATTTCAAATTACCTTTAGGTTGGACATAATTTATTGCAGGGGCATAACACAGTGGGAACAATTAGACAAGTTTCGACCTAGTATGGTCTTCAAATATATATTTTTATTTATATGGAAAATGCTAATTACCCTTTAAGCATCTGTTCGCAGAGTGTAGAGCTGTAGATTCACATGATTAGCATACTCCCAGCATCTACTGTAGGGCTCGGATGTTTGCAGGTTGTTCTTCTTCTAAGAAGATTTAAGTCATGAGATTTAGTGTGACTCTTCTCAACAAACATTATTCATGTGCACTGACTATATAATAGGTTGTTTTACACACAGTGGGAGTAAGGCTGTATGGAGTGTGAACAAAAGAATATGATGCATAATGGCAATGTATAAGAAAGGTACATAAGTAAAGAAGATCTGCATCATTACATGCGCATTCGGGGAGGTGGGTCGGTGCATGCGAATCTACAGCACTGTGTGCTACGAACAAATGCTTACAGGGTACGTAGCATTTTTCGTTCATAGCATGTGAGGCTTTAGATACACATACTTAGCATAGACAGAATAGCAGTATTCTCCCAGCCTTAGTGGCTAGTGCATCGATGATGTAAATCTTTGAAACAATGTTTTTAGCTCTGCTTAATCAAGCTTTATAAGGCTTATTGGCAGGCCAATGTGTCCTCACTGTAATGCTTTGAAACTGTATGTGGGGTCGACCATGTAGCCACTTTATAAATGTAAGCTATGGGGATGTTGCCAGGAAATCCAAAAGTAGGCCCTTTTCTGTGTGCAGAGCATGCTCTGGGGGATCATGAAGTACCCTTTTGAGTTTACAAAGGATCTGGCTATAGCCACCTACGGAAATGACCTGTCCCTTGTGAGGTTTAGCAAATGCTATAAATAGTTGATCTGCTTTATGTAATGGCTTTGACCTATCTATGGAATACAGGAAGGACCTTTTATGGTCTAGAGTCTGTAACGCCTTTCAGCCACAGAATCAGGCTGTGGGAGAAGGTACTTTTATTAGATTAAAAGGTGATATGGCCTTAGGAATGAATTCAGGATGGGTCCTGATACCGACCCAATCCTGTAGTTCCATATAAAGAGTTCTTGGATGGTAAGGGCTTGTAGTTCACTAATGCGCTTGAGTGAGGTAATGACAACTAGAAAGGTTACTTTTTGTGAAAGGAATTGAAGAGGGTATGAGTGCAAGAGTTCAAATTTTGTCTCCATTAATCTGGTAAGGACTATGTTAAGGTTCCAGACGGGGCTGAAGCAGACGATTGTGGGTAGTACTCTTTTTAGTCCCTCCACGAAGGCTTTGACCACTAGTATCCTGAATAAAAATGTATTCTCTCTGTTCTGTATAGAAGCGAAAACTGCAGATGGAGGTGAATACATGTGTAGGCTAATCCCTCCTTTTGTAGGTGCAGAAGGTACGCAAAATTCTCTTGTACTGTAGGGTTTAAAGGGTCTGTTTTATTGGCAATGCAGTACAGGACAAATCGCTTCCACTCTGCTGCATAACAAGGACCGCTGATGGAACATCTAGCCTCCTTAAAGATGGGCATACATTTGTGGAGTATATGCAGGAACCCAAACTCTAGGACCACAGATGCCAAATCGCAAGATTGAGTTGTACTCAATTCAGGTGTTTAATTTGTCTGTGTCTCTGGCTGAGACGGTCAGGTCTGAGAGGAAGTCTCTTGTGAAGGCTGATTGAGAGTTCCATTAAGGGGGAGAACCAGGGCTGTCTAGCCATGGTTGGTGCAAATAGAATAAGGGTGAGGGAAGAGTGCCTGAGCTTTCTGATAAAAAATGGAAACAGTGAGAGAAGTGGAAAGTGTAAGCAAATATCACTGACCAATTCACCCACAGAGCATTCCTCATGGACTGTGGGTGTGGGTTTCTGGTGGCAAAGCTAGGGCGTTATGCGTCTTCAAATGTAGAGAATAGGCCTATCTGCAGAATGCCCCTCCTCTGAAAGCAAGTGTGAAGGATTTATGGGTGGAGTTCCCACTCGTGGACTTTATGAACAAGTTACTTAGCTTCTGTAACAATATATCTGTAAGAGACATAGATTAGTTTTAGATTCCTTAGAATTACCCCCAGGCATCAGACTGGATTCGGAGAATTTTTCATCAGCAGTACCCCTGCGCATCGGAAGGTGGCGTCGGTCGACTCCATGTTCGTCGTTGGTGTCGTGGTTGCCGGAATGATGTAGCAGTATCTACTTAGAAGCCACCCTTGTGCGCTGACGTCAGTTCTGTACACAACTTTCCACGCCAGAAGCGCAGAGCCATGCAAGACACACCGTTTGAAGTGCTCCCATAGATTTAGCGACTTCAGTGTCCTTTTTCATCTTTTCTGATGCCTGGTCAACTTTAGGGCCAAACAGGTGTTACTTATCAAATGGTGTGTTAAGGATGGATTGTTGGACCTCAGGTTTAAAATCTGAAATCCTTAACCAAGCGTGTCTCCTGAGCAGGACGCTGGTGTTAATCTCTCTAGCTGCAGTGTCTGCTGCATCTAGAACACAATGAATAGAGGAATTAGAAATGAGCTTACTCTCATTCACTAAGCCCTGTGCTTTAGCCTTATGCTCATCTGGGAGATATTGGAGCAATTCTTCCATTTTATCCCACTGTGCTCTGGCTAAAAAGCCTTGGGTATTCGCAATGCGCCATTGATTTACTGCCTGAGCAGCTACCCGCTTGCCAAAAGCTCAATTAGTTTGGGCTCTTTATCTGGCGGAGGAGCATCCCCTGATGTTTGAGAATTTGCTCTCTTAGGAGCATTCAATACGTTTAGGGAATCTGATTGCACTTGACCTTTGATAAAAATGGGGTCTGTAGGAAGGGCCTTATATTTTTTGTCCACTCTAGGTGTTAAGATGCTGGCTATGTAAATGTAAATGTCATGGTACTTATAGAGCGCACTGTCACCAGGGTCACCTTGCGGTGTCGCCTATTCAGCTTCCTGGCGCTGATACTCATACCGCTGTGGAACCTCTCCTGGCTTTCCCTGTGAAGTGTCTACTCCTGGGCACCCCCAGGGTGAAGCCAGGCATCCTTAGCGCTGTTGGGGCCGGTGTGGAGGCTAAGCAAGCTATTGCCCAGAGTTACAGCGTGGGGCCCGTGATTAGAATAGGCACCGAGGCGAGAATTAACAGGTCTGGGGAAATTGAGCCCGAGACCCCGCCGAGGCGGGAATTGAACCCTGGTCCCTGACCAGATCTCTGCATCAGGGTCTGCCGCTCTAACCATTGAGCCACACTCCTCCACGCTATGACTGGATCTTGAAAAATCCCGTCAGCATGTCGCATCATGCACTTAAGCATTGGAAGCGATTGTGATGACGTGTGTAGTTGCCAATGCCAATGCCATGCATATGGCATTGCCTTTGGATAGAGGGTGTGGGAACCTGGAGGTGAAGTTTGGGCATTTTGAGTTCTGAGCTGTTGCAAACCCCATTTTTTGAAGTATGGGAAGAGGATTTGGGGTTAGAGTTCGCACTTGTGGACTTGTTGCCGCACCCTGCTGAGAAGGTCGGTAAATTCATTGTCCATCCTTGGAAGGTGTTCTGCTAGCAGTTGGTTTTTGCGATGTATTGCTCAACGCCAAATGGTCTGAGAGAGGCTTGATAACTGTAGAGAGTGTCCCCCCCCCACTTTTTTGTACGCAGCACATAGCTGTCATATTGTCCGTCCGGACCAGGACAACTTTCTCTATCAGGTGAGGTAGAAATGCTTTTAACGCTAGGGGAACAGCTAGAAGCTCTAGGTAGTTGATATGGAGACTTTTGTGTTTGGTGTCTCATACACCCTGACGTGTTAGATGTTGTAGATGGGCACCGCACCCTATAAGGGATGCGTCCACTGTGAGCATGATCTGTGGTATAGGGATAAAGGGCCGCAATTTTTATAAGTTTTGTGTGTTCCACACCACGGAAGAGAGGGATGAGTGCGGCTGTCTCCCAACACTAGATCGTTTAGTTGATCCTGTGATTGATTCCATTGATGTGTAAGCATTCCTGTAGAGGATGCATGTTTAATCTTGCATGAGGTACTATGGCAATGCATGATGCCATCATCCCTAAAGGTTGAATGGAAGTTCTCACTGTTAGATACTGGTTGTTTAGAAATGTAAGCAGCAGCGGTGATTTCTGGCTGCAGTGGGATAAGCTAAACCAGTTTGAGTGTTTAGCATAGATCCTAGATAGGGTTGTAGCTGCGTAGGTTGGAGATAGGATGTTTGTGCATTCACTGTGAATCCCAATTGATGAAGAAAATTTATTGTAATTTGAGTGTGTTGTTAACACTGGAGAAGTGTGTTGGCTATGATAAGCCAATTGTCTAGAAATGGAAGACATGAATTTGTTGTCTTCTTAGATGAGCTGCTACTACTGCTAGACGTTTGGTGAATATTCTGGGTGCAGTAGTTACTCCGAATGGGAGTACTTTGAATTGATAGAGTTTCCCTGCTACCACAAATCTGATGTATTTGTGATGTGCTGGGTGAACAGGGATGTGAAAGTATGTATCCTTTAGGTCTAGTGTTGACATAAAGTCGCATTGCTGTAAGAGGGGAAGCATTTGTTTAAGTGTGACCTTATGAAAGTGTTCTGACAGTATGTACAAGTTTAGAGGCCTGAGATCTAATACTGGTCTTATAGAACCGTCCTGTTTTGAAATTAGGAAGTAAAGTGAGTAAACCCCTGATCCTTGGTGTTGTATTGGAACTGGTTCTATTGCTCCCTTTGTTAGAAGAGCTTGAACTTCTTGATTGAGGAGTTGTTGGAGCTCTAGAGAGTTTGTGAATCCGAGGTGGAATATTGGGAGGATTGTTGGTGAGCTCCAGGCAATAACCATTTTGGATAATGTCCAACACATAATTGCCTGATGCTATTGATTGACAAATGGGAAGACATTGATGCAGTCTTCCCCCAACAGGTGTATGATAATTGGGGGGAATTGTTATCAAGTCAATGCTTGTTGGGAGATGGAGAGGTACATGTTGGTGTACCTCTACCTCTGCCTTTAAAATTGTTCCCTCTGTAACCACCTTTGTAAAATCCTCTTAAGGTGGAAGATTTATTTGTGGTTTATAGGAAGATGTGCTGGCATCTGTGGAGGTACGTTTTGAACCTCCCCTATAAAATGAGCAGCAAAAAGAGCCTCTGTTAGAGGGTGACTGTAGTGCTCCCACAGATTTGCCACTTCTGTGTGTTTTTCATTTTTTCAAGTGATTCATCTACTTGAGGACCAAAAAGATGTTCCTTGTCGAACGGGTGCTATGTATTTTTTGTGATACCTCTGGTTTAAATGCAGAGATTCGTAACCATGAGTGTCTTCTGAGGAGAATACTAGTGTGAACTCCTCTGGCAGCAGTATCAGCAGTGTCTAACGCACACCTACTAAAAGAATTGGGAATTAGTTTTCCCTCCTGTACAAGTTACGTACCTCTTTTTCTATGCTCCACTGGGAGATATTGGAGTAAGTCTTCCATTTTGTCCGAGTAGATTCTATCATACCTAGCCGAAAGACCTTGTGTGTTGGCTATACGCTAATGGTTGGCTGAATGTGCAGCCCCTTTTTAGGTCGAGCGTAGCGAAGGGACCTCGTGTATACTTTTAGTATACTTTGTAAATGTGGGAGGTGCACGCGCTGGGACTGGGGAGGTGCACGCGCTTTCCGTTGTGGCTCTCGGATTTGACCTCGTGAGCGCGCATGTGGCTCTTAGGTTTCGTTTTCCTAAGCGCATGGCAGAGTCGCGCTCGCACACATGCGCGCTCACGAGGTCAAATCCGAGACGCCGAGCCTCGGTAATGCCAGCATGAACGTGAGATTTCAACGAGTGGGAGCTGGGCCTGGACACGAAGCGCCGAGGGACAGCGGCAGCAAGTCGGAGCAGGGGCCCGTGAAGGCGGAGAAGAGGACCAGGGTGCGCCGGGTGCGGGAGCCGAGGGGTGCCGAGGACAGCAGACCCAGGTACACAACACTTCAGGGACGGGCAGCGGGAGCGGGTTGAGCTTCTAGCGTCATCCAGGACGAAGTTTGAAACAGGCGAACTTTCTAGTTCTCTCTAGTCTTGTTCTGTCTGCTGCCCGATCTCTGGCACAGATTCCGAGAATACCTTCAGTATTTCCGGATGTTGCGCATCTTATGTTCCACACGGTCACTCCTCTGCTCGTGATGTTTGGCCCGTCTTGCATCACTCGCAGTGTTACTCGACGGTTGCATCGAGCCATCATGGCATTCACAGCGGGACAAACGTTTGCCCGTGGCAGTCTCTGCTCTACCGAGCTTGTTTCAGAGGCCCAAAGAAGGTTTCAAGCGAGCAGGTGTTTTTAATAATATAACAGCACGCTTTAAAATACACTTCAAACATTGTTTGCTGGTTTAAACTCCACGTTGGGTGAGGGGGTTACTAAAATGTTCTTTTTCCCCTCTGTCTCTTTATCTTCCGGTTTCCTCCCGTGTATCATTTTCTCAGTCCCCTCTTTTCTCTCTCGGCGGTCTTCTGTGTCTCACTACTCCTGCCATCATATTTTTCGACTACTGAAAATCTTTGCCCCTTTACCACTCCTCCTCAATTATTCTTCCTCTCCGTCTCTCTCACCCATGTGCTTCCTCCTCTCACTACAGTAAATACCAACACAAACAAGCCTTGGCACTCCAAATAGGACTGGCCGTTACAAGTGTGAATTTTTGTATTTATTTTTAACAAGCAGACAATATGCAAAACAAAGTGGAAAAAGTGGAAAAAATAAAGGCACACAAACCCTGGACCTCAAGTGCACTCCTTTTCTGACTGGTGTGTACATGTGATTAGAGAAATATCACCACTCGCCTTGCAAGAGAGCTAATGGATGAAGTGGGTTGAGCCTCTGCTCCATGCTGTATGCTGTGGCGGATGGAAGTAAAAATACCCTTGAATAGACTAACTGATGGAAAGGATTGACTAAAATCTCATGTATGTATGTATGGCACTTACACCTTGGCACCTTGATGAGCCCGTTCCAACAAATCATCACCCTCATGTGACATATAGATTTTTCGACGTGTGAATTTGCTCTTCACCTCAATACTCGTTTCAAAATACCACAACAATTTAGTCATTAAACCTCCTGATCTCCCAAGCTTGACAACCATTCTCAACTGTTTGTTTTTCCTTCTGGGAAATTTTTCGTCAAAGAATCTTTTGAAATTATTTTAATATGTGAGTAAGAGTCAAATTACATGGTACTCTTTCTCCATCAACAGCAGCACCTCAGTCGGATGCCCCATAGCCAAGCTATTTACTTGTAACACTACTTCCTGGCACACTTCTGAACCTTTACTTATAGGAAACTTCATCCCTTTACTTCTACAACATTTGCTAAAATGGCTCTTGCCCCCACCCCCATTGTATGTCTGAAACCAGGCTGGGCATGCCTTGTCATTTGCTCTAGATCCTTCCAACCCGGATGTATGACGTTACAACGCATACATTTACATCGCGGTACATTACATTGCGGTTTTTACAAAGCAAGTCGTTACAACGAGTTGCATTGGAGGGTGCTGGACTTAGGAGTAGTATAATTTATTATTCCAACTCCAGTCTACGTACAGTAGGGAAGGTGTTGGATAGTAAATTATACTATTCCTTGTCCTAGAACGCCATCTAGCGCAAGTCGTTGCAACGATTTGCGTTGTGAAAACCGCAATGTAATAGCATCGCAATGTAATCCACGCGTTGTAAACAATGTTTCCCTTCCAACCCACATCTAAAACACGTTTTCTTAAACTCTGCATCATTTATCTTTAGGCCAACTTTTATTTTTACTACACACACACCAAGTGCAATGTCACTAGAAGTATTCAGTTTCCCCTTTTTGTCAACAATGTGCTCTTCCACAGATTTTAACGTGTTCAACATGTTTTGGTACTATGAGCAATTCCTCTAGCAGCAGTCTGTCCTACTTCCACAGTTCTTCTCAGATTTTGCCACTATTGCACCACAGTACAAACTGATCTCGGATTCTTTTTTCCAAAGTTCCTCCAAATTTTCAGCTGAAAGCTTATTTCCTGATGCTAGTGTCAAACGCCTTCACCGATTCATCCTTCCCTTAACTTCTCAAACCAAAATTAAATCTTTCAAGTATTGTGCTTACTCTCAGTAAATAATGTAAGTCAAGTTTTGCAATAGTAATTTCTTACTCATTTAAATCCCTTAATTCAAGTATAAGCAAAATGTTATTAGCAAGTAGGTAAAAAGGTATGTTCTTTCTATTATAATCTGATGCTGGCACCACTGCTAGTGCCTAGCAGGCGGGTGAGATGACAGTAATTCTAAGAATAGGGGAAAGTCATACTGCTTTGCCGCTCTGGACCACAGAGCCTCGCTCCAGTTGGGTATCCATTTTGCAACAAGCACCTTGTTGGGGATGAGGTAAAAAATCAAAAATAAATGAAGGACGTGCTGCAAAGTGAAGTGAGGGCAGTGGGGCATGCTCCACTACAGCATGCAGTGGACATTCTTATCCCAACATTTAGAAAAACGTTTGCCAAAGAGTATGGGCATCTTTAGAACTTTCAAGCCTAAAAATAAATGCATCCTGCGTGAACTCAGGCGAGGTATGCGCTGTTGTGCTCAACGCCGCAGGAAGAGTACAAGCCTGACACTTTTAATTAAGTATTAATTATCATGTTCTCAAAAAAATATCTTAAAAAAACTAAAACACTATTGCAAAGTTTGCACAATATATTTGTGATGTTTCCAATTACCTCGTTTGGAAATCGCATGTACATATCAAATTTATTTCTATCTATCATTAAAATTTGATACTTTTGTACAAGCCATATTTTATATGTTCCTTTTTATACAAACAAAACTTAACTACTGCAAAAATAAAAAGACATTGCCATTTACAATACTAAAATGCTCAAACTTACCTAATGCGAGACCTATTGCATTGCAAATGCTTGTTTGCCTGAGGCATCTATTAGTTTGGACTCCTTGTTTGGAGGTCGGGCATCACCTCGAGTTTGTGAATGTGCTCTTTTTTCAGGCATTGAACACGACTAAGGAATCTAAAGGAAGCTGGCCCTTAATAAAAGTTGGATCAGATGGTGAGGGGTTATATTTTTTATTCACCCTGGATGTTATAATACGTGCCCTTACTTGATCTTTATAAATGTCCAAGCAAGCGTCATCATACCCTTTAACTTGGGTAACGAGTGTGTTGTCTTATGTGTGGTTCCTAATGTTTCAAATATGAAATCTTCTTACAAAGATTCCTTGTATGAAGCGACTACATGGTATGTGGCAACCCTGGCAATTAACTCTTGAAATGAGGTGTTGTCATCTAGAGGAAAAGGTTTAGCAGGGTATAGATCTGGGTCTGTGTTCGTAGGAGGATCTATATTATAATCACTGTTCCCTGTAAGGTGCGCACACCCCTCTGCCCCTTGAGCGTGCAGTGCCATGGGAGTGGCGCGTGCACACACCACATCCCCCGAGAGTGTTCGTAACGCCGTTTTTAAAAGGTGATTGACGCTAAAAACAGGCATTTCCTGGTTGTGGAGGAAGAAGCAGCCTGTGGGATCAAGGAGGGCACCTGCACTTGCTTCATTTCTTTTGTTTCTAGAGTGCAGCTGAGGGGCACATTGTGTGTTTTTGTTTAAGTATTCATGCTAATTGCAGCACCCGTCACGAGCTGCGATTAACATGAATACTTTCACAAAAGCACACAATCTGCCCCACACCCGCGCTTTAGTAACAAAAGAAAATGCAGCAGTTCTACAAACAATGTATGTGCTGTCAGAATCACCTGAAAGCACATGCTGTGTATGTAGACTTCATGCATTTTCTTTACTTAATAAAGCTGGGCTGCGGGGTGATTGTGTGCCTTTGTTAAAGTTTTTATGTTAATTGCAGCTTATTAAGGGCGCTGTGATTAACATGAACACTTTAACAAATGCACACAATCACCCTGCAGCACAGCTCTATACACAGCGTGTGCTTTCATAATCACCTGAAAGCACACGCCGTGTTTGTAGACTTGATTCTTTTTTTTCTTAATAGCAGTGGTGGCTGGTGAGGTTTGGGAGTAGTGGGGGGTCAGAGTGGGTGTGGGAGGGAAGACCTCAGACAGAAGACCGGCAAAATAACACAAATTTAAGCTCACACCGCTGCCCCTCTTTTAGCACATTGAGTTAATGACCGAAGCTGCAAGACTTTGAAACATGAGCCCAGCCTAACTCAACGTCCTGTGATTCTGGGCAAATCACAAAATCTCCAGGTGCCTAAATAAACCTGACATGTGAATTGTAATCTGGAGCTCATGTAAAGTGCTCTTATGGCCTTGGTCCAAGTATGCGCTATATAAAATTACACAAAATAAAGAAAGCAAATAGCAGCATAATTTGACTTTCACCGGGGTGGAGAAAAACTATTAATTGCTGAGGGAGCTTAAGGCGCATGCTTGTGCAATAGGCAGGTCCGTGACATTTGATTTGACAACCAAAAATAGATGGTCTGGGGTTTCAGGAGAATAATGAATCAGCCTGAGTCTGGATGCTACATCAAGCACCAACGTCTCTGAAACTGTGCCATGTGCACCCCCTCCATAAAACTTATAGTGTGGCTCTAAAAAGAATCTAAAGGTTTAGAACCGGCAAAACAAACAGACCGACCCTCAAAGTGAGAGGCTTACAGTCATGTTATGAATGGAGACTTTCTTGACACTTTTGTTTATACTGTCTTACTACGCACAGGTGAGGAAACCAGGGCTTCTTGCCTGTCTGGAATCTTTTGTTATGAACGGGCAATGAGAGACAACAGCCTATGCTTCCCCCTAAAGGGAAACCTATTTTGAAAATACACTACCTTATGTACGCACTTCTCGTTATCTTATTTTTCTCTCTCCCACTATTTGTTTTTCTACCTGAATTCAGAACACTTTACCACTTTTACAGCTCAAATGCTGACAAAATGCATGTCTAACCAAGAAATGTGACTGCAGGCAAAGTACACTTTAAAAACTAGCATTTTCAAACACTATATTCTTCAAAGGCTGGTCTGAGGTTCATCTAGCCCGAGTAGTTTTATTCGCCTATCTGGATTCAGTCTCTAGGTACCGTGAGCGTGAGGGGTTGGTGAGAGGGGGAGAAAAATACAGAGAGCTAGGGGTGAGTTAGAGAGAAAAACAAAGATGGGGCGAAAGAGACCAGGGGAGTGGCAGAGAAATAGGGGACGAGATGGAGAGTACAAGAAGAGGAGCGGAGAAAAAAAATACCACTTACCTCTTCTGCCGGCCGTCTTAACCCCTTCCGTGCGTGTGAAATTTCCGCGCTGTGTGGGAGTTTTCATCAGTGGGCGGGGATTCACACACCCACCATGACGCAGGACGGCTCTCGGCTGTCCCGAGCATGGAAGAGGTTAAACTAGAGCACAGCAAAGCATGTCCAAACCCAATGGCGGAAAGAAAAGAATCTAACAATGGAGTCGGTGCACATGCGCACTATCACTGAAGGAAGGAGTCCCCTTTCCTCGTGACTGGAAAAGACTTCTTCAAAGGAAAACTTGCAAACATTTAGAAACAAAACTAGATGGCAGGAGTATGCATAGCACACGTATCTACAGCACACATGCCTCAAACTATCTTTTACACCTCATAACAGAACTTTACAGCAATACATGGGTTAGAGTGAAGATGTACGATGGTCACGGTCTCCCTCTCAAAATTCCTACCCTCAATAGCTTTAAGCAAGGGTGCATCTTGGCCTGGTTTCTTTTTAACCTGTATATATTTAGCAGATGTGCTCCTTCATAGCCTAGACGATGCTCCGAAGCTAGGGCAAACTAAAGTCCCTTTTACAGCTTAGGCTGACGATCTAGTCCTCCTGACAACAACCCAGATTGGCCTTCAAAGACAACTCAATTGAATCAAAGTCTATAACCAATAAAACAACCTTTTTATCAAAATCAACCAAACCAAGGAAATGCCCTTTGGCCAAAATAGTTCAAAGTTCATTTGGAAGACAGGTACCATTAAAATAGAGGAGGTTGGGGAACAACCCTATTTAGGATTTGATATAGACAAAAATCTTTCAGGGAAATGTCATGTGGAGAATTTGAAAAGTAGAATTACAACTGTTAGTGAAGCACTAAAAATGGTTTCCGCTGTCCAAGGAGGGAAAGTGCAAGGGCCTTTGCTGAGTGCTATAAAGGCAAAGATTATCCCCGTTCTTTTATCTGGGGCCCAAATGGGGACCAGTTAATTTACGCAAAGCCTAGATTTCATGTTTACGAATTGCATTGGAAAACTATTTGGCTTAACTTAGTTGACTTGTTTATGCCCCATAAGTGTAGAGCTAAGTTTGACAGAGCTATATGCTTTGGTTGATATTAATCGGATCACATATTTCATAGAGGTGAAGGAGGCAGGAACTAATACTTTAAGATCACTTATCAGCAAAGAATAACCCACATTGTGGCGATGAGCATTTCATCCAGAAAGGTGACTGGAAGAGCTGCTGGAAGAATATAAGCTCCCTTAGATGGCGGCCTTAACATCCATGTCTAGAGCAGCGCACAAGCTAGTGTTAAAAAGAAGGGAGTGAAAAGCCCTACCCTGAGTAGGGACATTGACGGAGCCGCCAGATATAAGCATCTTCGATACACTATAGCCATCTTATCTAGCTTAAGGCAACCTTATTTCGATTGAATTCAGGCGTCTCAGGAGAAGTTCACGTTTATGCGATTCAGGTTTTTTTTACCTTCCTTTTAAGGTTTTTGATGGCACATGGAAATTAAAGGGCTACACTGACAAGTCATGTAGGATGTGCAAGTCAGCCAAAGAGTCCATTGAACACATAATGTGCCTATGTCCAGTCCTACTAGACTCGTGGATAAAAATACTTCAAAGCTAATGTTTAATGTGGAGGGCATAAGAACAATATCAGAGGCTGTATTATGACATAACTGTAAAAGCTGTGGGTACCCTTGTAAAATTTTTGAGCAGGCCTTCTAGCTCTGTGAGGAAATTACTTAACCTTGCATTTATTTTTAAGGACGTCGATTTTTAATGTGCTTGTTAATTAGTCTTTTGTGATGTATTAATAATTATTATAAATAGTTTTAAGTAAACTTAAAACAAGAATGTATACTACCAAAAAAAAATGCAACTCCATCGCCGGCCCACAACTTCTGTACGCTATGAAGTGTTGCATGCAACACATAGCCTGCTCATGAACTATACAGCACAATCAAAAGATACTGCAACCCATAGCCTGTGCATGTACAAAAAAAAACATGCGACTATCACCTGGCCACAATTTCTGTACACTATGAGTGTTGCATGCAACACATAGCCTGTTCATGAATTATACAGCACAATCAAAACATACAGCAACCCATAGCCTGTGCATGTCTTTCACACAACAGGGTGCAATGCATGCACTACTCAGACTGACCATGAATTAAATATACCCACAATGTCACATGGTTAACCCACTGCCTGTCCACTACTTATGCACCAACGTAGCATGGCTCATACTGCTACACTATCTGCCCATGTGTTCCCCTGTTCTTTGACATACACGAAAAAACACATCAACCAGCTTATCAAAGACAAAAGAACACACAGGGAAACACCTGACCCAGAACTGGATCTGTGGAGTGAGACTACAAATATAAGACAGCCTAACTGACTTGATAAAAGAACAAACACTCCCCACTGTGCATGCCACCAATCTCCAAATACTGAAAGTGTAATGCCCAACACATACACCAAATAAATAAATTAGGCTGTTCTTCACAGCAATATATTAATGTACTACATACAAGATCCAAACTCCAGAAGAAAATAAATTTTGCAGTGCAGTAAAGCAGCAAAAGTACAGAATCCCTCAAAATTACACAACATGGGGGCGTGGCTGGGCAAGATGGCCGAGCAGACATGAATCGCCTCGGCTCCCGGTCCACGCTGCGGTCTCGAGCTCGCAACGCATGTAAATCATCGCCTACCTGACCTCAAAGGCGGTGGATGTGCTGCAGACTCTTTGGACGGAGGGCCGGGTGTGCGAATACGGGCCCATCCTAAAACCCTATCGAGGAGTTGTGCGGCCCACCGGAGATCGAGACAAAATGGCAGGCGCCATGATGTGAGGAGCAGCTGACGAATAGACACCTCCCTGATACAAACGAGGCAGCACTGAGGCACGCTGCCTGAAACGCTTCAAAGGAGATATATCGGCGGAATAAAGAGGGGCGCATGAAGGATGTCTTGTGACCCGCAGAGGGGCTGCAGTTCTTTCCCCTAGTAAGGCAGAGAAGTCGGGCAGCATATCGGCAAGACTGCAGGGCAGCGGGAATGCAAGGAGTGCCAACAGCACAGGACCGAAGCTACGAGCAGCGGCTCAACGGGTCCAGGCAGGATATACCTGACCTCAAAATGGCAGCCAGCTCTCCACTACACGTTTGACTGAATGGGAGAAACAGAATACTAAAAGCTCCTGGCAAAGGCATTACTTAGCTCTCTACCAAAGCGTAGCCACAGAAGCAAAGAGACCCTCAGCTTGCCCTACAATATAAGTGGGGATACAGATCCTCAGCAGCCCCCCCTGCTGCATAAGTCTACCCACCAGGGATTACTATTGCCCTATGCCAGGCCCAGTGTGCTGATGGGGAAAACGAGCGAGCAGAGTGCCCGACTGCAGGCGCTGGGCACTCTGTGGTGGAGGACAACAATCATCCTTCACAGCCATCACGATAAACACAGTCACTGGACAGAGACTGTACTCGCACCTATGCCGCCTAAGAAGGCGACGAATAAAGTATCCAACTTCTTCACCCCGACAGAGAAAAGACACCCATCACAACAAAACGACACCGTGGACAACACGGACCTCACGAAGGAAGACTTAATGGCGTCCTTGCGGGAATTCAAGACAGAACTGTGCACTGAGCTCAATCAAGACATCAAAGCCTCTATTGAGCGGCTTAAAACAGATTTAAATATGAGCATGGCTACGATCCAGTAAGATGTAGACTCAGTGGGCACGAGAGTTCTGGATTTTGAATCTCAGTCTCAAGAGCTGGACAAACGGACAGCGGCCGCCCACAACAAGATACAAGATCTCCAATGCCGACTACAGCTTGCGCAACTGAAGTCGGAAGACTTAGAAAACAGAGCATGGAGAGAGAACATTCGGGTCCGGGAACTAGAGGAAGGGGCAGAAGAGCCTGATCTGTAGGGTCTCTTAGCAGAAATCGGCAACCCACAGCACCTCAAGATTAAACTGGAGAGAGCACACAGGGTAGGGGGGACGGCAACCGGCGAACAAAGAAGGACAAGCGATTTCCTAGCGAAGTTCCACTCCTTTAAAGTAAAAGAAGCGGTCCAGCAAGAAGCACGGAAAAAGAATGACATATCCTTCCAGGGGTTTAGGTGCAGCGTCTACCAGGATCTAGCGCCCACATCGCTGGCGAGGCGGCAACAATTTAGGCCCATTACTACAAAGCTACGTGACGACCATGTCAAATACAGGTGGACATATCCATTCGGATTGATCTTCGAACTTAACAATAAGGTGCGACACGTCACCGACCTAGAAGAAGGCCTGAGATTGCTGGGCCTAACCCCTATCAAGGCTGGGAAAGCTCAAGACAAGTCGAAGAGGGCGGAACGAGGTGGCGCGAAACCACCTCAATGGAACATAAGCACGAGGGGAGCCATGCTCCAGAATGAACAGATGCCAGGGCAGCACCGATCTCCCCAGAGAAGTTTATCTTGTAGGGACCATGATCTTCGGGGGGGGAAGATGGCATACACTCCAATGCACGTCAGAGGAGGCCTCTGACTACCCGTAACTGACTATCATCAGGAGGCGAACATTTGGATCCTCTGGGACTGGCGTGGATAGGGAGTCCGACTGAGTCATCCACCAAAATGCCCAGACGGGTGACAACTCCCACAGGGGGAGTCTTAACACCCATCCAACAAACATCAATTTTGGTATTGTTGGGGTTTTTCTTTACGTTTTTGTTGGCGGGGAGGGATTTGGGGGGATGGTGGTGGCTACCAAGTTACATCTTCCAGGTGCACATTCAAGGCTCTGGGAATCCTATGGGAGGGACGGGACAGGGGAGAGCAAGAGCTAGCAATCAGAGACATAGAAATGCATGTGCGATGCATGTATTAGGGAAAATGGGGAGAGAGAGGGTCATGAGGTCATGGTGATCACCATAGTGTCTTGGAACGTTAAGAGTTTAAATTTGCCACTTAAGCGTAAAACAAATAGGAAATACATTACCGACCATCACTTCGACATTGTAGCGCTTCAAGAGACGCACTTAAAAAGTACTGAAGAGCGGAGACTCCGTCATAAACAATATCCCCTTATATATAGATCTTCAGCAGTGACCGAGCAACGCGGGGTGGCGATACTCTTTCATAGCGTGACTAAATTCCAGCCTGAGGCCGTTCAATCAGATAAGGAGGTCCGGATGATCATGGTGAAGGTATCCCTAAGGGAGAAACTGCACCTTTGTTGCAGCTTATGCACCCAGCGTGGACCAACCCTCCTTTTTGTCTACACTCTTAAACCAGATAGGAGAGTTTGCGGAGGGACCGACAATTCTCTTGGGTGATTTCAACCTCACATGGCAAGCTGATCTAGATAGCAGAAACCCACAGAAAACACTGACGAACGCCTTCCCTGCAACAGCTAAACAGACACTACATGATTTTTGTCTCAGATGCCTGGCGCACGTTCTACGCCACAACCAGAGATTACACTTTTTTCTCACATGTCCACCGCACTTACTCCAGGCTGGATTACAATTTTATTAGCCAGAGTCTGCTGGGCACCCTTCAGGAGTCAAAACTGTTTTCGCTTTCGATCTCTGACCACTGCCCGGTCTAAATTTTTCTTAGTTGGAGCAGTGTCGCTCCCAAGTCATCTAGATGGTACTTCCCGGCTTCCCTTACCAGGGAAAAGCTTCCATGGGATGAACTGAGGGAAACGATTATGGAATTTTTTACCTAAACACACCCCACGACACTTCACCCTTCAATAACTGGGACGCATTCAAAGCGGTCACAAGGGGTAAATGTCTAGAGCTTAATGCCACCCTCAACAGGCAGAGAACCAAAGAGAGACTAAGCCTAGAGGCGGAGCTGGAGCTGACGGAAAGAGAACATAAGGCCACGCTTACCAGGGTATCACAACGCAAACTTACCGCACTTAGGGGAAAACTTAAAGTAATATACAACAACAGAGCAGAATACACCTTAATGCAGTTGCGTCAGATATCCTACACGCAGGGAACAAAATAGGCAAGCACTTGGCGGGACAATTAAAGGAAAAAGGCAGAAGGAATACATTTGCAGTATACAGGACTGAGAGGGCAGGTTAGAGTCCACGGACATCGGAATGGCTGAATTATTTGGGGCATTTTACAAACACTTATACACGTGGGAGACACGAGATACTGAAGCACAAAACAGATATCTCCAAACGCTGACTTTTCCTAAGGTCTCTCAGGCACACAATGATATCCTCGCGGCACCCATAATGCAGGAAGAGGTGTGTACAGCCATTAAGTCCCTCAAACCCAACATAGCGCCAGGTCCAGATGGTCTGAGGGTGCATTTTTATTAGACCTTTTGCAGCCGAGATCATCCCACATCTTGCACAACTTTTCAACAAAATAGCAGAAGATGTAGGGGTGACCCCCTCGATGGCTGAGGCAGTAATAACAGTGATCCCGAAACCGGCAAAAAAGGCACAGCTGGGGGCGTGGCTAGCAGCCGACAATGGCGGCAGCCTAGAGGGAGAGCTCCGTGACTGAGGCGGCTCCCTGGATCAATCCGAACATTCATCCGTTCCTGTAACCTCCCAAGCGGGAAGGCACGGAAGCCTAGGACCAAGCGGCGACATACCGTGCAAACGGGACCTCGATCCGAGGTCGGGAAGTGCGGTTCTGGCAGTGCCCAGGAGGGGCCTGTACACAGCGTCCGGACCGGGGACTACAGTGCGTGGCAGGCCGGGAGGAAGTGGCCCATCTCGGGCGCAGGAACACCGGAAGTGCCCAGCAACGGAGTGCGGCGGTGGAAGATTGACCGGAGCTCCCAGCCGCCGTCGCCGGACATCGCGAGCAGGAGGGGCCTGGCGGGAGGCGCACTAGAGGTGAGGGCAACGAGATCGCAGACGCCCGGCGTGGACGAAGGGTGGCACACGGAGAGGCAGGACCCGGGCCGGCGACCGCCATCTTGGCCGGCGGAGTCCGCGCTGACTCACGGTACCACGCAGCAACTCCCCAAGGGAGCCTTGAGCGGCAACGAGCCCAGACGCCGCAGAGAACCCTGAGGTCGCCCACGCCCGGCTTGCGGCCTGAGACCTGAAGCACTTTCGCACGGGGCGCCCGTCCGCTCCCCGGCAGGACCTGGCTGGCGCCGGCACGGGGCCCCACATCAGCACCAGAGATCCCGAGCAGGGACCCGACGGCCGCAAAGAGAAGGGGGCACGTGAGGCACTCAAAGAGGGCAGTGATAGTTCCCTCAGGGCCACACTGATCAGCTGCATACCCCGCACAACAGCCCGAGACTCTGCAGGTGGCTTCTCACCCCCACGCAAGGAAGATCCGGTCCGGCTGGACGCCTTTACTGAACCCAGTGCATAGTCAGTCCCTCGAAGGCTGCACCCCACACCCACACATTGAGCGGACCCCGGAACAGCCCCTATTAACTATCCGAGGAGGTCTGTGAGACGCAGCCCCTGTGGAACTTGGAGTGCGACGACTACACGGCACCAAGTCGGCCCAGGCGACGACGACATGGCAGGCAAAGGATCTAAAAACGTGGCGGCGCAGTCACGCCTGGACCGGTTCGCATATGAGAAGCCCGGCTCTCCCTCGCAGGAGGCCAAATCACAATCAAGTAAAACGACCGACGGGCCCGGGGGCAAGAAGGCGACAATAGACGATGTGATGCGGGCCCTCACGCAGGTACAAGCCACGGTGGGGTCGATCTCAGCCGAGATTACGCTCATAAGGGCGGACTTTCATAAAATGACGGAAAAGGTGAACAACATGGAAGTGGTGACCAAATCCTTGGTCGAAGACGTGTCTGAACTGCAGATCAGCATGGAACGCATCTCTAAAGAAAACAGGGAACTGCGCGAAAAGCTTGATGACCAGGAAGGGCGCTCAAGACGAAATAACATACGTATAATAGGTGTGCCAGAATCGGAAGACACGAGGGCGATGGATCTGTATGTCGAGAACCTGATCAAAGAGACTTTGAAGCCCAAAGGACTCTCGGCCTTCTTCACAGTGGAAAGGGCGCACCGGGTGCCAGGAGGACGCCATAAAACTGGCACTAACCCCAGACCAATAATAGCGAGACTCTTCAATTTCAGGGATCGAGATGCCATCCTACAGGCGGCAAGGAACTCGCCTCCCATTAAAATCCAGAATGCGACACTCGCATTCTTTCCTGACTACACGGCCGAGGTGGCACGGAGGAGGAGGACCTTCTTTGAAGTCAAAAAAGAACTGAGAGCAAGGGAAATCCCATACTCCATGATCTTCCCAGCAAAGCTTCGGGTCGTGGCTGACAACAAGACCTGTTTTTTTGATTCCCCAGAGGCGGCGCAAGATTGGCTGGAGGGATGGCGACCGACGGGCCTCCCCCGTCGCTCCAACAGGCCGAACAAACACCGTAATGCTGGCTCGCGGCAGGGCTCGCACACCAACGACGAAGACACGGAGATACATTCCCCTTTGGCTGATCTCCATGAGGACAGTGCGGACGGGGGGCTGTGACTCACTGCTGACGACTGGATGAACCGCTGAAAACAGAGACTGACAAGGCCGCTTTGGACACTGGGCGGAAGGGCCTCCGCAGCTGAGGAAGGGGGCCGCCGACCACGGAGAAACCTTCACCCCAGCGAGCAAGTACTATGTTATGGGGGGGGATCAAGCACTCTGCCGAGTTGGGGGGGCGGGCAGTTTTGAGTCCGTTGAGCAGGGGGGCAGGGAGGGGGGGTGTTGGGGGTAGGATGGGGTTATGGTTCTTAGTTTCTACAAGGGGTCAAGATTGCTACAAGGGGGCGCACAACCACAACATGCCGCTGTCGCGTTACTGCACGCAGAGTCACTACACGGACCTCCTGGTCCTCCATACGCACATCTTCTCAGTCCGCATACCCGCACGCAATGGGGGAGGACACTAATGTAGGGGGGGCGTCCCCCTTGCGCCTCATGTCATGGAACGTAAGGGGCCTGGGCGACAGAATCAAGCGAGGGCTGGTCCTGCAAAGTATCAAAAGAGTGAATCCCGCCCTGGTCCTACTACAAGAAACGCACCTCACAGGCACGGCCACTAGGGCCCTAGACAGGAGGGGCTATAGCATGGTGGCACACTCGGAGTTCACGAGAGGGTCCCGAGGCACCGGGATACTAATTCACCGGTCGTCCAAGTTTGTAATTCAATCAGTGGCAACGGACACACAGGGCCGCTTCGCAGCGGTACACGGACAATGGGAGGGAGAACCACTCAACATAGTGTCGGTATACATCCCGCCGGCGCTGCACGCTGTCGCCTTCCCGGAACTAGGCAAATTCATATTAGACCTTCCAGAGGGGACTCTTGTGCTGGGCGGGGATTTTAATGCAGTGGCTCATGACTCCCTAGATAGGTACCCGATACGTACACAAACACCGGCACACTCTAAATTGCAAGACTTCATAACAGCGCAAGGCTTAATGGACATATGGAGGCGGCTCCACCCAGTGGACCGGAACTACACTTACTACTCAACGGTTCACGACAGCTTGTCGCGGATCGACTATTTCCTGACGATGGGAGGGGGACACCTCACCTTCATTGACTCACAGATTAGACCGCGAGGGGTGTCAGACCACTCCCCGCTAACACTGACTCTCTCCAGTCAGGAACGGGCCAGTAGGCGGATCTTCCCTATCTACCCGGGATACCTTGGGGTGCCTGATATAGCCAAGGCCTTGAAAAGAAGTACGCGATCTTACCTCACCGAAAATGTGGGTTCAGTGGCGTCGCCTACGGTCCTGTGGGAGGCCTACAAAACGGTGCTCCGCGGGCAGGCGATCTCAGTGATAGCACAACATAAGCGCACGCAGCATCAGGAACGGGTGGGTCTAGAGGGACAACTGGCCAAGGCAACGCAGGACCACGAAGGGAACCCAAACGGGGACACGCAGCACGCGCTCCGAATAGCCCAACGACGACATACCGACTTTCTGCGCCACAGAGTGAGGGAACAAATGTCAGCTACTGCGAGTCGGGTGTACGATATAGGCGACAAAGCGGGGAAACTCCTGGCGTGGTTGGAGAAAGAGCGGGGTGGTCAGAAGACCATACTCCAGCTGAAAGACCCCAATGGCGAGACACACACCAGTCCGGCGAGAATAGTGGAGCTCCTGGCAGACCACTTTCACTCCGTGTACACCCCTGAGTATGAGGTCACACGGGAGATGGCAGAAAGCTCGCTCTTGGGAGTGCAGACCCGCACTCTCACCCCCGACCAACGGGACGAGCTTGACTCCGACCTGACAGCGGAGGAAATACAGATGGCCATAACGGCACTGCACCCGGGGAAAGCACTAGGCCCCAACGGGGTCCCGATAGAGTGGTACAAAGTGATGTCCGAAACGCTATCCACTCCATTGTTTGATATGTTCCAAGAGTGTAGGAAACGAGGGAGACTGCCTCCAGACCAACGCACGGCCACAATTGTTGCGATACCCAAACCCGGCAAACCCCCTGAGGACTGCAGTTCGTACCGCCCGATCTCCCTCCTCAATGCAGAGAGTAAGATCCTGGCGAAACTGTTGGCCACCAGGCTCCTGCCTCACCTGCCGCACCTGATACACCCGGATCAGTCGGGCTTCATGCCGCACCGGAGTACGGCGCTGAACCTGAGACGGCTGCACGGGGTACTGGCGCGAGCACCACGGTTGGGGGAACCAGCGGCGGTACTGTCACTAGATGCCAAAATGGCGTTTGACATGGTGGAGTGGCGCTATCTCTTTGCGGTCCTGGAACATATGGGTATTGGCCCGACGTTCATATCATGGGTCAGACTACTGTATGCCGAACCAGTGGCGCGAGTGACCGCAAATGGCCACATGTCAAGAGAGTTTCCGCTGGCACGGGGCACGAGACAAGGGTGTCCGCTCTCGCCACTGCTGTTCGCCCTAGTACTGGAACCCCTAGCCACAATTATCAGAACCACCCAGCTGCTGAAAGGCATACAATGGGGAGGTGATTGGGAAGATAGAGTATCCCTATATGCCGATGACATGCTCGTCTACCTCATGGACCTCAAGAATGGCATCCCGGTCCTACTGGCACTGTGCGAAACCCACGGTACGGCTTCGGGCTACAAACTTAACTGGTCCAAGTCCATCATCTTCATGGTGCAGGGCGACCTTCCAGCCTTGCCTGAGGACTGCCAACTGATCGTAGAACACACCTCCTTTAAATATCTAGGGATATGGATCACGAGGGATCACTCGACCTTCATGGAGCTGAATCTTAAGCCCCAGTTAGACAGGCTAAAGGCGGACGTGCGCCACTGGAAGAATCTCCCCTTAACACTATTAGGTAGAGCGGCGCTCTTCAAGATGATGGCACTGCCTCGCTTCCTCTATGTCCTGGAAAACACCCCAGCGATGGTCCCCGTATCCTTTTTCCGCCACGTGGCGGCACAGCTGTCCGGCCTTCTGTGGGGTGACAAACCGGCTAGGGTGGCGCGACTGAAACTGACCAGGGACTGGTACAGTGGAGGGATAGCCCTCCCCGACCTCGAACTGTATTACTGGGCCGCTCACCTCAAGGTGATCAACCAGTGGGTTCACGCGGCGCAAGACGACCCGGCATACGAGGCTGACAGGAGCCAGCTGGGCACGTCCACCCTTCTGGCCCCACTCTACAACAAAGGACTCGTGCGGAAGCTTGAGGGACCTACCAAACACACAGTGACCATCTGGCACAAAGCGCAACGGCGACTGGCATGGGAGGGAGTGATCACGGGCCTCACGCCACTGTGGGACACGAAAGCACTCGGCAGCCTGCGCAGTTCAAAAGGGTTTGAGCAGTGGGACACTATTGGGATCTCCGTGGTGGGCGACCTCTGGACGAGGGAGGGCGTGCTCTCCTTTGCGACACTGAGGGAGCAATATAACCTGGAGGTGACAGAAACGTACAGGTACATGCAGATTAGGCACGCACTCTTGTCGGTGTTGGAACCAGGGGTTACGCTGCCGGAATCGGCTCCGTTAGAGGACCGATTGCTTACGGACTACATGGAGTCCAGTGCAACCTCACTCACTTACCGCAAATTGATGAACAACCTGCCGGATCCCCTAGGGAAGTTGAAGGAGTACTGGGAGGATGAGGTGGGAGACCTAGATGAGGCGGAATGGAACGCAGCCCTGGCATCACCCAGGGAGGCGGGTATTTCCACCCGATTCAGGCTGGTCCAGCTCAAGATACTGCATAGGGTCTACTACACCCGCACCACACTACATAAAATGCACAGGGCAGAACACCCGTATTGCCTAAGACAATGTGGGGGGGAAGGTACACTATTCCACACTATATGGACCTGCCCGAGCATACAGGCCTACTGGAGGCGGGTCGCACGCACAATCAGTCAGGCCCTCCAGAACCCGTTCACGCCTGACCCCAGAATCTGTCTCTTGAACGTATGGGGCCCAACAGATTTGTCGTTGTATGCCAAGGGCTGGGTGGTCATTGGAGTTATGATGGCTAAGCGGGATATAGCGAAGAATTGGGGGGCACTAGAGACACCGACACTGGCGCAATGGTGCAGGAATATGGATGTGCTCATGGTGACGGAGAGGGCAGTATACCATCAGCGACGTAATCCACGTAAATGGAACAGGATTTGGTCTCAGTGGAACTCATACAGGGGGGACATTTGTGAGCCCTTGCCCGAAGGGGAGGATGGCGACAGCTCAGGGGACGATGAAGATTTGGATTGATGTGAGGGGGGAAGCGGGTGGCCCAGGTTCACTGCAGGAGTCCGGGATCAGGGGATTTGAGGGTTAAGAAACTACTATCGCCAGAGACTATGTATAGTATTGCTGAATATCTGCGTGCAGATACTGAATACAATGGCCTACAGTTCATGTTTGTACAATGCAACCCCTGAAGTAGCAAGTTTTATGTTGGGGGGGGAAAAAAATTTAAAAGTTGCTCTATTGATCGTAGGCGGCTGAATGTTGAAGCTGATCTACAGTGCGTTTAAATCGTGAATATACACCATGAGAATGCAACACCAAAAATAAAAATTAAAAAAAAAAAAAAGGCACAGCTCTGTGCCTCTTACTGACCTATTGCACTTTTGAATATGGATGCAAAGCTATACTCAGCTATAATGGCAGAACGACTGAACGAACTGATGCCAGACTTAATCCACCCTGATCAGTCAGGCTTCATAAAAGGCAGGCAAACTCACAACATTCGACGGACAGTACACCTGATCGAGAAGGCGACCAAGCACAAGATACCGGCAGTTCTCGTGGGGTTAGATGCCGAAAAGGTTTTTGACAGGGTGGATTGGTCATTCCTTTTTAATACGCTCAAACACTTTGGTTTCACAGATAGATTCATTGATATGATCAGGGCCAATTATACTAGACCCCGATCTAGAGTACAGGTTAATGGGATGGTATCTACCTCTTTTCCCCTTACCAAAGGAACAAGACAGGGGTGCCCATTGTCTCCCCTGTTGTTTGCTCTAAGCATTGAACCACTGGCGATGTATATCCGGGACAACCATGAGATACAGGGGATCCCCTTTGGGGGTGATAACCACAAAACTTCACTTTTTGCAGACTATATCCTTCTATCTCTCACTGAGCCTTCGCTCTCTCTACCTGCGCTTGAAACAGAACTGACCAGATTCGAGAAAGTGGCAGGCTTTAAACTTAATATGGATAAATCCTTTATTCTTATTTTCACGATTCCAGAGGTCGAGGCTGGTAGAATACGGGAATCCATCCCATTTCAGTGGGCTAAACGCTCTCTCCATTACTTAGGTATACAACTGACACCACGTGTAGGTGGATTGTACAAGGCTAACTTCCCACCCATCCTTCACCAGCTTCAATTCGAACTTAAACGTTGGATGTGACTGTTCATTTGTTGGTTAGGTCGCATACACGCGATTAAAATGACAGTGCCCCCCACATATTTATATCTCTTCCAAGCACTACCCATAGAACTCGATAGGGACCTCCTTCCTAAAATCAGGACACTGCTCACACACTTCATCTGGCAAGGCGGAAGGGCACGCCTACCTTTTCAAGTGTTACGAAGACCAAGAGATGCGGGAGGTGTAGGGATGCCTGATTTCGGCCTATATTACAAAGCAGCTCAACTCATGATCGTAGTGGAATGGTCCAAAAGGTAACCGGAGAAGCACGAGTTACATATGGATAGGGCTATTGCGTGGAGGACGATCTGGGACCTTATATGGAAGCCAAAAAAGGACAGGCCAGGCAATGCATACATCAGCACCCCCACACGCACGATTTTGAAGGTAAGGGATTCAATAGCCAGGGGAGAAGAATGGACTACGTTCCCCTCACCATATACACCGATACACTTCAACCCGGACTTTCCGCCAGCGCTCTGCGAAGGTTCCTTTGACTCATGGAGATAGGGTGGATGCCTCATGCTGTCAGATCTCTTTCACAACTACGATATTTTAACATTTGAGAATTGCCGGAGGGAGTTCCATCTAGACACTGACGAACACTTTCACTATCTTCAACTCAAACACTGGGCTCTCACCCCTTAGAACCGAGATGCTGCCACCCGAGAGAGAACTAATTTCAAAAAGTTCATACAAAAGGTTGATTCCATGAAAGGGGTAATCTCTTTTCTATATGGCTATGTGGGACGGAGTAGTACAAAGAGACTTATCTGACCAGGAATGGGCCCGGCTGTGGTCAAATACTGCTAAATTTAACCACCCCCTAGACTTACGAGAAGCTCACTTAAAAAGGATGCTGGATTGGTATCTTTATCCGGCAAAAGTTAAACGGAAATTTCCTAATAACTCAGATATATGCTGGAGAGGCTGTGGTTTCCTCTGCGACTTTCAACATATATGGTAGGACTGCCCCACAATCAAACACTTCTGGGAGGTGATACTTCCACACATCAAAACCATGTTAGAATAACCCATACCAACCACTATAGAAGGAGTACGCCTAGGCATTAGGGACCCATCTCAGGAACACCAAACCAGAGCGGACCAAGCCATTTTGTGGTCTTGTCTCGGGGCAGCCAAAACCGCAATCGCGGCGGCCTGGAAGAAGAAGGAGTCCTCTACCCTTTCTATGTGGCAGTCTTGACTCTGGAAGATAATAAGTCTAGAAAGAACGACAGATATTTACAGGGACGATTATAAGAACTTTGAATACAAATGGGGACCACTAGTCTTCTATCTTACACAGGGGCTTCCTCTGGCAGTTTGCCCATCCTCAATTGTAGACATACATCTCTTCCAGTTTTAGAGCACTGAGACATGGACACAAGATTCAGTCAGAGACACTCCCGTAGGGACTCCTAGCGAAGGCCAGCACTATACTAGTGACCAGAATGTACAAGGCTCTGCACACCTGTCACCACCACCATTTACTTTCTTTGCTGGGGGGAAGTTTTTTTTATATATTTTCAAAGTACCTTCCACGTTGGAAGGGTTTAATGTGAATCTCATCGCAAAAGAAGAGACGGGTTGAATGTGTACGCTTCTTTTAGACACTATACTCATCACCTTTGCACTATGTGAAACTGTACTTATCTTTCTATGTATCAAACAGGGAAAGGCCCTGAGTGCTGTTATATGTACAAGCTGAACCTCAATCTGGCTTAGCAGAGTACACTTTGTAAAAGTTGCTTTAACGTTCAATATTATGAAGTGTCACTCAGCATATATCAAATGTGAATAAAAAAAAATTGACAAAAAATAATTACACAACATACACAAATACATACAAATCCAATTTACTATCTTAAGGCACAGAGAACCTCTAAATCACAATTGTGTAAATGTCATACTTAAGGTCACTCTAAAGGGAACAACTGAGAAATGGCAGTGCTGTCCACTTACCACACACTGAAGGTACTTGTGATGAGCGGGTTGCAAAGGAATGAGAAAGTTGGAGTCCTTGAGATCCAACGCAGTGAAATCTCCCTGACGGAGAAGCGGAATGACGTGCTGTAGGGTAGTCATGTGAAAAAGCTCCAACAGGATGTATTGACTGAGCAGCATAAAGCCTAACATGGGCAGTAGGGAGCGCCTTTCTTTGGATTGAGGAAATACAGTAAGTGGATGCCCTCATCCTATTGCTGCAAGGGCACTGGCTATTTTGCGCCCTTCTGGAGGAGCGCTGTGACCTCTTCCGGCAAGAGAGTAAGGTGGTCTTGGCTGAAGGTGTAATGGTATGGTGGTATGTTGGTTAGGGTGGTGTGGAATTATAAGCATTATCCCAGCAGGACCACTGCTAACACCAATGGATCATAGGTGGTTAGCACCCAGCAAAGGTGAAAATCCCTTAAACTTCCCAGGCAGCTGTTGGATGATCAAGGGGGTTGTTGTGGAGTCAGGGCTTGGGCGTGGGGGCTCCTTTGCTGGAACCGCCCCACCCATTCCTTTGCCTTTCTTCACTATGTTACCTCCCAGTGAATACTCCCTGCCTGTATGGGACTCAAGAAAGGTCTGTTGTTGGTGCTGATAAGATTGAGCCTGATCTGGTGAGGTGGTACTGTTCCAGCCCGTAGCCTGGATCCTCTGAAAGCCACCCCTGGGTGCTGCAGATTACTGGGTACCGATGGACTTTGCAATCTGTGTCTTTTGTTATCTTTTCTATCATCGTATTTACTTGGGAACAAAAGAGATGTTCCCCATCGAACAGGATGTTAAGAAGGTGCCATTGTTCATCTGATTTAAAGCTCTGAAGCCATGTATGCTGGTGAAGCAGTATGCTTGTGTTTACACTGCGGGAAGCAGTATCTGCAACACCCAGTGCGCACCGGATATTTACACTAGAAATGGTTTTCCCTTTCACAACTAGCTCTTCACCCTTCTTTTTATACACCTCAGAGAGGTGCTGTAAAAGATCCTACATGTCCTCCCAATTGTACCTAATATATCTCAAGAGAAAACCTACCGCTTTGGTGATTCACCAATGGTTAGTTCCACCTACTGTGACACCCTTGGCAGCAGTGTCAATACGTTTACTCTCGTTATCTAGAGGAGGGGTGTCCTTTGTTGCTAGGCTGGTGACTGTTTCGATGCAGTATGAACCACTAAGGAATCATGGGGGACTTGTCCTCTGATGTAAAGAGGATCAATGGGAGATGCTTTAAACTCCCACTCGGTCAGCTTTGGCTCTCAATAGGTCTTTAAAGTTTTCAGGGGATATCTTGAGCATGCCTTTGAGCACTTGCAAGAATTGAACGATGTGTTCAGTCTTTGAAAGAGCTTCCACTAAACAATTGTCATCCTGTAGAACATGCTTTTTGACTTTCATGGTGCAAGCCGTCCTCTGGATAACTGTGTGATATGCAGCAGCATCATTAGGGGCAGATGGTTGGAAGAAGCTCGAGGTCTGAGTCATCTTGAGGGTCGACATTACAGTCATCCCAGGGGATGCCCCAGCTCCTGCCCCAGCCGATTGACCAGAAGAGTCTCCTCTCCCATAAGGACAAACTGGGTCAGAGAAAGATTGTACTGACCTCTGTGGAGATTCTGGCTGACGAGGAAACATGGCCGAGGGGGTGGAAAAGTTGGAGCATGGGTTAGGAGTGAATGCCTGGCTGTAGGAGGCAATGGAAGAGGGCTTGCAGCCTTGTCCTTGTGTCTCTCAAGCAGAGGGTTCGAGGTGTGCCAAAAGCCAGTTCTTCCCTGAAGGTAAGTCTTACTTTTTGGGGAACTGGAAGCAGAGAAGTTGACGGTTCCCCTGGCACGGCATCGCCAAAATCTTCCTGGTCTCTGGGTGAATGACCAGTTGTGTTTGTCTGGCATCTAGTTAATCTACTAGTCTCTCGAGGGGAGTGCCTCGAACCCCTGCGATCCTAGCTTCGTAGGCCCAGCCAAAGGACTCAGTTGTGGCTTCAGCATCAACTTTGGTCCAGAAGATGGAGTTTCAGTTGCTTTGAAGGATGAGGGTGCTGAGGTCTGTGGTAGTTTGACACCCTTCGCTGGGTGCTCGAAAGGCTTTAAAGCTTTTACTTGGTGTTGACTGTAGCCCGAACGTGGTGGTGCACTGGAGGCCAGGGCTTTTTTTTCGAGAGCTTGGACTCGACGCCCAGCTTCCTCAAGAGCATGCTGTGCCTCAGCATAAAGGTGTTTGGGTGGGTGGCTCAGGAGCATGCTGTACCTCGGCACTAGGTTGTTAGGATGGGGAGGCTCAGGAGCATACAGTGCCTCACATTAAGGGTGTTTGGGCGGGTGGCTCAGGAGCATACTGTGCCTCTGCATAAAGGTGTTTGGGCGGGTGGCTCAGGAGCATGCTGTGCCTCGGCATAAGGGTGTTTTGGCGGGTGGCTCAGGAGCATACTGTGCCTCTGGTTAAGGGTGTTTGGGTGGGTGGCTCAAGAGCATGCTGTGCCACAGCATAAGGGTGTTTGGGCGGGTGGCTCAGGAGCATGCTGTGCATCAGCATAAAGGTGTTTGGTCGGGTGGCTCAAGAGCATGCTGTGCCTCCGCATAAGGGTGTTTGGGCGGGTGGCTCAGGAGCATGCAGTGCCTCGGCATAAGGGTGTTTGGGCGGGTGGTTCAGGAACATGCTGTGCCTCGGCATAAGGGTGTTTGGGCGGGTGGCTCAGGAGCATGCTGTGCCTCGGCATAAAGGTGTTTGGGTGGGTGGCTCTGGAGCATACTGTGCCTCGGCACAAGGCTGTTTGGGCAGGTGGCTCAGGAGCATGCTGTGCCTGAGCATAAGGGTGTTTGGGTGGGTGGCTCAGGAGCATTTTTTGCCTCGGCATAAGGGTGTTTGGGCAGGTAGCTCAAGAGCACGCTGTGAGTCAGCATAAGGGTGTTTGGGTGGGTGGCTCAGGAGCAACCTGTCCCTTGGCATTAGGGTGTTTGGGCGGGTGGCTCAGGAGCATGCGGTGCCTTAGCATAAGGGTGTTTGGGTGGGTGGCTCAGAAGCATGCAGTGTCTCTGCATGAGGGTGTTTGGGTGGGTGGCTCAGGAGCATGCGGTACCTCGGCATAGGGTGTTTAAGTGGGTGGGGCTCTGAGCTAGCACTCCGCGCTGGGATGGTACTCACAACACTCAGTGTTTTCTCCTTCCTCAGCCACAATCTTGTTGAGGCCGAAGGTGTCACCTTGCGTTTTTAGGTCTCGCCTGGCGTGAGCAGCACATGCGTAGCTCTCGCCATACGAGGGCTTCTTGAAATCGATACGATTCCAGAAGTTGTGTCGCTGCTCCGCCCACAATTCTGATTCAGGGCCGTTGTTTTATGTCATGGATGATGCAAAACACAGTGTAATGATTGCACCAGAGGCAATCATTACACTGAGGGTTGCCACCCTGTCCTCTTTAGGCCCCACCCACCGGGATTTGACCTTTTACTTGCGGAAGTTACACAGTGCCTTTATCTTGTGGCTCAGCACTATTTTCTTTCACTTGTGTTTAGCAGCAGGGAAGGGGTGCGTGAACCCTCGTTTCTGTAGCATGCTTGCTCTCCCTGCTTTTCGGTTGGGGCAAGGGGGCCAATATCCATCCATGCTCAGGCTGCAGCGCGGTCCTCTTTCACATTCGGGACCGCGCTCGTTTTAAGTTGGCTTGTGGACAGACTCTGTTTCTAGTCTCTGGTCACTGTCTGTGTTGGTTAGATCTTTGGCTGTGTTTACATTACCCCCACAGTGAACGATTCCGCTATGGGAGGCGTTCGCTCTATGGTACTTTCAAACCTGACCTGAGCTCATACAGCCTGCCCGCTGGCTCTTCGAGGGAGGAATTGTTTTTGGAGGAGAAGGCGGGGTTATCTGCTAGCTAATTTGTTGACCAAGTGGCGTAATTCTGGGCTAATTGTTTTTTTTATCTCACAGCTGGGTAGATTCCTGTCAAGCTATGGAGCGACAGGAAGCGCGCTGAACGCCAATCCTAGGTGCTCTAAAAAGTAAATCAGGCAGGAATATGGCACAGATCGCCACACTTTGATAGAGGCAGCGTGTTTTCGGCCACAAATGTCATCAGAAGGTCTATAAAAGTGGGGAGACAGAGAGAGATATGCAGGGGTGATGGGCAGGGTCTCTGGACAGAGAAGAGGGGTAGACATTTCACCGAAGGGGGGTGTTGGATTCTGGGGAGAGGGGAGGGCCTCTTTTGGAGGGGGCTGGAGGGGTAATGTAGCCAGACACTGGAAGCAGGGGGAAGGGGGGTAGGTATCTGGATGCAGGGGAGTAGCTTGGTCAGTAGGATTGGGGGGTCTGTAAGCTTCAGATTGTCTGAAAATCTTGCTGGAATATAATGTTAAATTACACCAGAGTATGCATGCATTTTTGTCTGCATATATGTAAAATCCTTGTGAAATCTGACAGACACCTCACCAAACCCGACCCAACTTTTTTTCCATAAAATATAATTATATATTTATTGAAGCTATGCCCCTCTCTGGATGTGGATGGGGCAGTCTGTGAAGTGCAGGGGGTGGTATATGGGAACTGTGTGCAGGTATATTTGACCTATGTGTCGATTGACACATCCCATCAGTCCAGCTTTGTACCCAAGGCCATTTGCATTCTGGGACTTGAAGTTTGCTTTTCCCATTAGATGTAAATTAACATGTAAAGTGCTGTCTCACAAGTGGCAACAGACAAACACCTCCTATGGCACTATCCAGTCCTGTAGTCTTTAAACTTTTTTATGTCTCTCCCTGCCATCCCTAGTGTGTAAAAAGAATCATTAGACCCCCTCATAAATGTTCACGATTTTTCTATTAAAGTGGCAATGTTCCTTGTCTGTGAGTGGTGAGTCCTCTATTTCAGTTGTGTGCACTCTCTTCTATTTCATTAGTACTCCTTTTCAACACTGAGGCCCGGGTGTACTAACACTTGCCACTGTGTTTGCCTCTCAAAAGTGGCACGAGTCTTACACAAGGTGTCGTGCAAGGAACGACTTTCCATTTGAAATTGGCCTGAGATCCTTTGTGTCAAGGCAGCGTACTGTTGCGTGAATATGATTTTATCTTGAAAAATAAAAAACGAGGCATTTGGCACAACAGAAACAGTTGGTTTAATTAAACACTTTGGCCAAGAGCACAGTTACGGAAGCGGGTCTGAGGACCGTTTCAAAGTCCATTCAATCTGAGCAGGGTTTTATACATTTTTGGGGGTAACATAAAGTACTTCTGACAATCGATTTTTAGGTCGAGCCTGGGAATTGTATGCACTGCTTTGCGAGACATGATGTTTTCGGGTAGGGACTTGAAGCTCCGCCCACTCTCCACCCATATTTTTCATTGACTTGTGTCATTGTCCACTATAAACTGTGGCTATTCATTGGTCAGTAGGCTTAGTAGTCCCTCCTTAGTACCGTCTAGTCTCATTCTGTTACCTCCAATGGCAACACCCCCTGTTACGTGTGTTGTTACTCGGTAGGCTTTAATGCACAAGTTACTTACCTTCGGTAACGATATATCTGTAAGAAACAGTAGTTAGTGTTAGATTCCTTACCTTAGAATATCCCCAAGCGTCAGACTGGATCAGGAAAGATTTTTTGTCAGCAGTACCCTCGCGCATCGGTAGGCGTCGTCTGCGGCTCTGCGTCCGTTGTTGCCGTCATGATCGCCAGGATGACGTCGTCGGAGTACTTAGACGCCGCCCTCGCGCGCTGACGTCACTTCTGTACATAGCTTTCTGCGCCAGGAACGCAGAGCCATGCAATAAACCGACACTGCTGCCATGAAACTAGGGCCCTCAAAGGGAGATACCTTAACCCTATATATCGGTTCGCAGAACGGGTAGGATGGGTGGGGCGGTAAGGAATCTAACACTAACTACTGTTTCTTATAGATATATCATTACCGAAGGTAAGTAACTTGTGCATCTGAAAGAAACCTTAGAATAGATACCGCAGCAATATCAACCAAGGTGGTGGGTCTGCGAACCAAGATCACACCAGAAAGTACTGGAGAACGGAACGGCCGAAAAAGCCATCTCTCCAGACTTGGCTGTCCAGGCAGTAGTGCTTCGCAAATGTGTGCAGCGAGGCCAACATAGCTGCCTGACAGATGTCCTGCAAGGGGACTCCCCGACCCAGGGCAGTAGTAGCCGCCGTGCCCCGAGTGGAATGGGCGCGCAACCCCACAGGAGGCTCCTATTTTGCCAAAGAATATCAGGCCTTGATGCATAAAACGACCCACCGAGAGATGGTCCGCTTGTGCACCACCCGTCCCTTCTTAGCGCCCACGTAACCAACAAAGCACTGGTTGTCCACCCGGAACTGGCGTGTGCGGTCTAGATAAAAAGAGAGCGCATGTTTTGGGTCCAGACGGTGGAGCCTCTCTTCCTCTTTTGAGGGATACGGAGGCGGAAAGAAGGTGTTGCGGCGTCAGAAGGTCCTCCTGAAGAGGCAGACGAATCGGGGGATCGACTGACATGCTGAGTAGCTCGGGATACCAGTATCTTCGTGCCCAATCTGGAGCCACAAGGATGACTTGGGCCCGGTCGCGCCGGATCTTCTTCAGCACTCTGGGCAGAAGTGGTATAGGCAGAAAGGCGTACAACAGACCGCAGCTCCACTCGCGAAGAAAAGCGTCGCCGAACGAGTGCCACCTTGGAAATTCCAATGCGGAGAACTGATGACATTGCACGTTCTCTTCGATGGCGATTAGGTTGAACCAAGGCTCTCCCCACTGGTGAAAGAGACCTTACACCACGTCCGAGTTCAGACACCATTCGTGATCCATTATGCACCGGCGGGTGAGTTTCTCCGCCCTGGCGTTCAGAGAATCTGCCGCCTGTTGACCCACCAGGGTGATGTCCTGATGTTCGAGCCATGTCCAGAGGCGCAGAGCCTCCTGGCAAAGGATCTACAACCTCACCCGCCCTGTTTGTTGCAGTACCACATGGGGGTGGTGTTGTCCGTGAACATCTGCATTACACTTCCCAAGACAGAGGGAAGAATGCCTTCAGTGCAAGCCGGATCACCCGCAGCTCCAGAAGGTTGATATGGAGCCGGGACTCTGCCGGAGACCAGAAGCCTCTGATCTCCTTCTCTCCCATGTGGCCCCCCATCCCAGGAGGGACGCATCCATCACCACTAAGTGTTCCGGTTGGGGAAGGGAGAGGGATCTGCCGCTGATCCAATCGCGGTCCATGAGCCACCACTGCAACTATCTCGCAGTGCCCTCTGAGATCAGGACATGGTCGGATAGGTTGCCCTGATGCTGTTCCCACTGAAACTTCAGGCCCCACTGCAGAGCCCCCATCTGCCACCTGACGTGATGCACCAGTAGGATGCAGGAGGCCATCAGCCCCAGGAGCTGCAGTGTCAACCTGACCGAAATTGGGGATAAAGGTTGAAAGATCGCAATCAGAGCCTGAATATCCCGAACCCGCTGCTCAGGAGGATAAACCCGAAACTGTGCCGAGTCCAGAGCCGCTCCGATGAAGAGGAGCTTCTGAGAGGGCATCAGGTGCGACTTCGGCGCGTTGATGGAGAACCCCAGCAAATGCAGGAGGTCGGCCTTAGTCTGGAGGTGGGAGATGACTGTCTGGGGTGAGCCCGCCTTCAACAACCAGTTGTCGAGATAGTGGAAGACTGGAACACCTGATCTACACAGATAAGCAGCGACTACCACCATCACTTTCGTGAACACCCGAGGGGCACTGGTGAGGCCGAAGGGGAGCACGGTAAAATGAAAGTGCTCGTGGCCTACCGTAAACCACAGGTAGCGACGGCAGGACGGGGATGTGGAAATATGCGTCCTGCAAGTCCAACGCTACCATCCAGTCTTCAGGGTCTAGGGCAGCCAGGACCTGAGCTAAAGTCAGCATCTTGAACTTCTCCTTCCGGAGAAAGCCGTTGACGCTCCGGAAGTCCAAGATAGGGCGTAGGCCTCCTTTGCCCTTCTTAGGTACCAGAAAGTAGAGGGAGTAGCAACCACGTCCTACTTCTGGCCCAGGAACGCGCTCAATGGCCCCCTTGGCCAAGAAGGCCATAACTTCCTCTTGCAGAAGTTGCAAGTGATCCCCCGACATGCGGTGGTACTGCGGTGGCATGGCTGGAGGGGTCGCCTCGAAAGGGAGGGAGTAGCCCCTTCGGACGATTTGCAGCACCCACCTGTCCAAAGTGATGGTACGCCAGTGGAGGAGGTGATGGCGGACCCTGCCCCCCACTGGAGTCGAATGTGCCTGAAAGCTCGGACTAGGAAGGCTTTGAGGCAGATACTGCGGGAGTGGATGTGGACTGACCAGGCCTCTGTCCCCCTGCACGGCCACAACGGTTCCCACGTCCACGACCGCGCTGAGGTTGGTTCTGCGGCCTGTGGTTGGACGAACGTAAGGGGGCGCCCCTTCCTTGGCCACGAAAGGGGCGAAAAGCAGAAGTCTGCTGGCCCTGGCCCGACAGGGCCAAGGACTTGGCCGTAGCCCTGGAGTCCTTGAAACGCTCAAACGCACTATCTGCTTTGTCGGCAAAAAGGCGACGGCCATCAAAGGGCATGTCCATGAGCGTGGACTGGACATCCCCTGAAAAATTAGCGGACCTCAACCAGGCGTGGCGACGGATCGGGCACTGGGGAAGCACGTCCGCAACCATGTCCAACAAGGAGTGGGTGTAACGGCCCAAAAGCAAAGCGGTGTTAATAGACCGCAACCCCAAACTCAGTGAGGAGAACAGTTTCTTCCCAAACTGGTCAAACCTTTTGGATTCCCAATCTGGAGGAGCAGTAGGGAACGCGTTCTGGGACGTGGAGGCCTGGATCACCAGGATCTCAGGGGTAGGGTGAACGGACAGAAAGCAGGGGTCGCCCGGAGCCGGGCGGTGGCGTTGGGCCACGTTCCGATTCACAGGGGGCACTGTGGAGGGTTTGGACCAAGGGTCCATCAGAACGTCCGTGAGGGCTTCATTGAACGGCAGCATAGGCTCCACTGGAGGTTGAAGAACCTCGGTGAGGAGATCATTCCTCACGGCCGCTGCAGGGTGCTCAAGAGCCAAGGCCTTGGCTGCCCTGCGCAACACCACACCATAGGTAGAACCCTCCTCCGTAGCCACGGAGGGAGGAGAGATGAATCCAGCTATGTATCCAGACCACTGGCCTCCCCCAGCTCATCTGCCCAGTCCTGACGTAACTGGCACTGTTGTGCCAGAGGGTCCTCAGACCACTCCCAGTCCTCCCCTTCATCCGTGTCCTGATAAACAGACAGAAATTACGGAGTCGGGTCATAGGTGAATTGCTCACCAACCATCGCCGGAGACGGCGCCGCTCCGATGCCGGACCCGGACCGGGGCTGAAACCGGGGGCGTCGTCGTCCGAAGACGGGGCCGGGAATGACACCATCAAAGTCGTAAGGTCAACTGGGGTCGAGTGGGATACAGTGCTAGATCCCCCGGGGCCCTCCGGCATCGGGACTGAAGTCGACAATGGCGCTGGGGCCGCAGCCGTCGGCCCGCTAGGGCCCGAAGTCGGGACTGCGGGGCCCGAAGGCGCGCCGGCAGAACTCGATGGAGGGAAGTCCTCATGGCCACGAGGTATTCACATATCTCCTCCGGTGTCGCATTCAGTCAAGGGACCGGAGGGTATGGGACCGGATGCAACGCCCGCAGCTTCTGTTGAGCCGCGCGGGTGGTGTCACCCGAACCCTCAGCCGAGTTGCGCGACCGGCAAGGGGAGTCAGAAGAGCGATGTCGCCTCTTCGACTTCTTCTTCCTCGACTTACCGGAGGACTTCGAGCCTGACGAGTGGTGATGGTTGCAGAGCCGACTGCCGGATCTCGAGGAGATTGCGGGACCGCTCCCGCCTAGCCTTCGAGGTCAAGGCCCGGCAGTCGGGCACGACTTGTCATCGTGGTCGGCCCCGAGGCAGCAAAGACACCTGCGCTGGGGGTCAGTCAACCGACATCAGGCGCTGACAGGCGTCACACGGCATGAATCCAGGTATCCCTACGGGCACCAGGAGTTGAAACAGACTCAAAAAGAATAGCCAAAATAGGGACAAAAAGTTAGTAAAAAAATGACTAGGGTACTAGCCCTTCCCGGATCTGCGCTTGCTGACGCAGAAAAAAGAAGAACTGACGTCAGCACGCGAGGGCGGCGTCTAAGTACTCTGACAATGTCATCCCAGCGATCGCGATGCCGACGACGGACGCGGAGCCGCAGACGACACCTACCGACCCGCAAGGGTACTGCTGACGAAAAATCTTTCTGGTTCCACTCTGACACCTGGGGATATTCTAAGGTAAGGAATGTAACACCAACCTGTTTCTTTCAGATTAAATCATAAACAATCGGGTTGCACACCTTTTTAATATTAGAATTTCTCTTGTCTTGACCATCAGAATTCATCCTTTGTGCGTGCATTTACACTGGTGACGAGCCTAGCCCAAACTGCACGTTATTACTAAACACCATCATGATGGGGTTATCTTTTAACCCCAAAACCAGTGGCAATGGTGACATGCATATAAATAGAGAGCAAGCTGTTACAGTCACTTAAGGACAAATGTGTGGGCTGCACATAGGCTAGGTAGCCAATACACCCTGCTTCATTGATATAAAGAGGGTCTTGTTCGCGTGAGAGGTCTCAGTGGATGAGTGTCACTGCAGCTTTAGGTGTCCCCAAATGACTTTTCACTTCTGTACCACAAAGTTTACTTGCAGCGAAAGGCAATACAGAAGTCGCAGGTGGACTCATGATCGTGCAAGAGACAGAGTTTGGAGATGCTGTGCTGGTCAGCTCAGGTGTTCTATATACTGTGGACAAGATCATAAGGGTGTTTGTTCCATCGCACTCTTCCTGTCTGCATTCTCTGAGGTGTTTTCTTTTATAGAGTTCAAATAAATCTCGACCAAGCCTTGGCCCATAGAGTTATGTGCCTGACCTTCGATACGGTCAGTTGGAATTGGAAACAGTAGGCATACCACGGGCAAGGATTGTTCTACAATTGTCGGTGTCAAGAATAAAGAAGAGTCAGGCCAGATTAAGCCACGAGATTGTCAAAACCGATGACAGATAAAAACAATTTAGGTAGAGTCGGTTCCCATGAACATTGTGGAATATGGAAGGATAATGCAGAATCCTGTGACTCGAAGCTTCTTCAAAGACAAGCATTTGCAATGCAATAGGCCTCACATTTGCGAGAGTTTGAACTATTGGCATTATAAAAGTCAATGGCTTATATTTATGTGTTAAGAAAACCTACAAAGTACAAAGTGCGTGTTTATGCACTGCTTGCAGGTTTTCAAAACATATACATACGTTTGAATCAGACACTCCTGAGGCACAGCCGGGAGCATAATGTAAACTTACCAAAAATTGACTTTTAAAATTGTAATACCGTGTTTGTTTTTAAAACTTTTGTTAATTCCTACCATGTTCCTGGGGCTTTAACTTGCTTCCCTGTCTCCCGCGCAGCCGAGCTAAACGCTGCCGCGGAACAGGCTTCTCCCCACTTGCCGCCACCAGCGAGCCTCACCTCAGGCCACGCCCACCTGAACGATGCCACGCCCACTCGCCTACTTAACCGAGCTGACAACGAGCTCGGCGTTTGAATCAGACACTCCTGAGGCACAGCCGGGAGCATAGCGTAAACTTACCAAAAATTAACTTTTAAAATGGTAATACCGTGTTTGTTTTTAAAACTTTTGTTCATTCCTACCATGTTCCTGGGGCTTTAACTTGCTTCCCTGTCTCCCGCGCAGCCGAGCTAAACGCTGCCGCGGAACAGGCTTCCCCCCACTTGCCGCCATCAGCGAGCCTCACCTCAGGCCACGCACACCTGAACGAGGCCACGCCCTGTTTTACCTTCATAAAAACATGTGCCTTCCTCGTACGCGCAGCGGACGGGCGCAGCGGGCGCGCCGTTTGCGCGCCGAAGGCGCACCTAAGGCAAGCCCGTCTGCGCCCGTCCGCGACGGGCCGGGACCAGGAGCCATACACCCTGTCCATTCTCTGGCGTATTCCTCAGCCCAACTCTCTGCACATCCTGCCGTCTTTCCTCCTTCTCCTTCCTTATTGCACCGTCTTGACTCTCTCGGCATTCTCGCCCCCGCCCTCCCTGCCCACCTCCTCCTACCCGCAGCCCCACCATTCCCTCCACGGATCTTTCTTCCGTCACCCGCTCTTCACCTGTCCCTCTGGCAGCTTCTGCTTATTTGCTTAACACCCGTTCCGCAGTTAAGCATCAGACTGAACTTTTTAATCTCCTGAACACCGACTCCCCAGATTATCTATTCCTCACTGAAACATGGTTTTCCGCTGATTCCTTTCCGGACCTTCTGGCCATTCTCCCTGATACCCACTATGCCCTCCGGGCAGATCGCCCGGCTGGTAAGGCTGGGGGTGGTGTGGCGATGATTATTCGTTCCACCTTGAAATTCCAACTTCTTGCTCACCCCCCCATACCTAACGTGGACTACTTGGTGGCCCGCTCTCTCAATCTTTCCCCACCTCTCACCATTGTCCTTATGTATCGCCCCCCTCAAGCTATGCCTTTATTTGTAGCGGTTTTACAGGATCTTTTGGCCACACTTGTGGTCAATAACTCCTCGGTTATCCTACTTGGCGATTTCAACTTCTGGCCAGGCGACCCTAGGGAAGACCGGTCTTCTAAAGACTTTTCTGCCACCCTCCAGAGTTTGAACTTTTCATCCCACGTCATAGCCCCTACCCATACCCAGGGTCATATCCTGGACCAAATCTGGTCATCACGCTGCGACGTCTCATCCCCTTCTATACTCCCTTGTATTTGGTCTGACCATTCCATTATCTCATTTCTCATTTATACGGCCTCGGCCGATAAGTTGCCTCTACCCAAAAATATTCTGGCTCGCAGTTGGAATCAAACTGACCTCAACTCCCTTTCGCTCTCTCTGGCCTCTTCAGCTCCGGATCTCTCTGACCTCTCTTTGGATTCGCAGGCAGATACCATCAGCGCCTGGCTTTCCTTTTCCTGCGATCAGGTCGCCACGCTTAAAAAGATCAAATCCGCCCGCCCTTACGATGCGCACAAATGGTTCACCAAGGAGCTCAAAGCTCTCAAACTTGATCTTAGGCGGTCGGAGCGTCATTGGAGACGGAACTACTGCCCCAATCTTCGTGCTAAATATAGACTTCTCCTGAACAACTACAAAAGAGCGATTCTCGCGGCCAAAACCAAATATTTTACCGAAAAAGTTGCCCTCTCTGCCAACAAATCCAGAGAAATCTTTTCCCTGGTCCACAACCTAGCTACCTCTGACCGCACTAATGCCAGCCCTGTTCCATCTCAGACCCTCTGCTCTTCACTCAATGATTATTTCATTGATAAGATCACTAACATCAAGGCTAATATTCCTACAGTGCCCCAAGCTGGCTTCCCCTGCTCCCTCCCCCTGCCCCCCTCCTCTTTGGACCACTTCCCACCCATTTCCTTGGACTGCTTCCTTAAACTACTTATAAAAGTTAAGTCTGGCTCTCCGGCGGACTGTGCTCCTGCACGGATTCTTAAAACTCTTTTCACTAGCTGTCCTGCTCCCCCTCTTGCTCTCCTTAACGCTTCTTTAGCTTTGGGTTCTGTTCCTTCATCTTTTAAATCTGCTATAGTTTTTCCCATCCTTAAAAAAACTGGTCTGGACCCCTCTCTTCCTTCTAATTTCAGGCCTATTTCTCTTCTCCCTTACTTGGGCAAGATCCTTGAAAGCTATATCACATCTTGCCTGTCCAACTATATCGAGGAGAACCATCTCCTGGCCTCCCATCAGGCAGGCTTTCGCCCAGGCCATTCCACGGAGTCAGTGATCATCGCAGTCCTGGACGAACTCAAAGGGAAAGCAGACATCAATCTCCTCCAGGCATTGGTCCTCCTCGATTTGTCCGCTGCGTTTGACACGGTCGACCATTCTATCCTTCTCGGCCGTGTCAGCGCAGCGGGCATCCGGGGCGCCGCCTTCTCCTGGCTTGCGTCCTTTCTTCAGGGCAGGACCCAAGCGGTTCATCTCTCAAGCTTCTCTGCTCCTCCTCGCTTGGTCACCTGTGGGGTCCCCCAAGGTTCCTCACTTTCTCCTCTCCTTTTCAATCTTTATATCTATCCTCTTATTATTTCTCTTCTCGAGTTGGGGGTCTCTGTATACAACTACGCGGATGACCTCCAGCTTGTCTTTGATCTTTCTTCCCCTTCTGTTTCGCTTCCTAAGTTTTGTTCTACCTTAGTCTTTATATCCGAATGGATGAGCTTCAATCACTTGAAGCTCAATCCGGACAAGACAGAGCTTGTCCTCACGGGTGGCCCCTCTAATCCCTGGTCCGCGGTTCACTGGCCCCCTTCTTTCGGTTCCCCCCCTTCACCGGTTTCTTCTGTTCGGACCTTGGGCATCAAGGTCAGCCATGATCTGACTATGCATGCCCAAGTCAGTTCCGTAGTATCCTCTTGTTTTCTGTCCCTCCGCCTCATTCGGAAGATCTCTCGGTATTTTTCTGCGGAAGCCCTTAAAACCATAGTCATGGCCCTTATCACCTCCCGCCTCGACTATGGGAATGGCTTGTACGTGGGCATACCTGCCTACGAAACCCGCCGTCTTCAGGCCATTCAAAACCAGGCTGCCCGCCTCATTCTTCGCCTTCCCAAATCTTCCCACATCACCCCGGCACTTAAGTCTCTTCATTGGCTTCCTGTGCATTCCAGATCTATTTTCAAATTGGCCTGTCTGGCCTTTCGCGCTCACACCCACTCAGCTCCCTTCTTTATCGGATCTCTCATCACCCCTCACGTCCCCAGCCGCACCCTCCGTTCCTCCTCTCTTTCCCTTCTTCACGTCCCCCGCTTCCGTAAATCCAGAACGGGAAGTACCCGATTTTCGGTTCTGGCCCCCCGGATCTGGAATAGTCTCCCTCTGCTCATTCGCTCTATCCCTATCTATACCCACTTCCGCAAAGCTCTCAAAACTTTCCTGTTTTCCCAAGCATTCCCCTGCTAGTTCTCCCGTGCCCCCTTTGTGAGTCTGGTCAAACCCCCAGCGCCAGGAAGCCGCTTGGCCGCAGTGCGCTTTATTAAGTTCTTTTTTCCATTCCATTCCATTTCCATTTCCATTCCATTCCAAATAAAAGGTATTGTCATTTACAATGTCAATAGCTCAAACTCTCGCAAATGCGAGACCTATTGCATTGCAAATGCTTGTTGGTAAATGTATGCAATGTCTCTGCTAAGTTCCCGCCCCCAGTCGCACACAAGCTGCAGCAGACCCAAGCCCCTTGGAGCAAGCCCTACATTTGTACTTGGACCCCACCTTCTCAAGTGCGTAGATTATTAAGTAGACAGGAGCACTCATGGCTCCCTACTTGCTCTGGAGATGCTGCTTGCCAATGAACATTACCTATGCCTCGGTTTCTAATGCAGAAGGTGGGCAGCATAAGGTTAATGGCCTCCACCTCACACTTCAGCTTTACAATGCCTAAGGCACACAGGGAATTCCGCCGGCCGTTCGTCGTTCGTTGAACTCCACAACTTTTAAGAAAGAGGCGGGCTCAATGAAAAAGTGAACCCTTGGCTCTCCTGTCTCAGAGTGCATGCAGCGCGTGGTGGAGCTTTCAGCAGAACAGAACAATAAAAAAAATGCAAAAATGCAAAACACAGAAAGGCATGAGCGGAACAGAATAAAATATTTTAAATGCAGTAAGTCACTATGCACTTTTTACATATCAGTGCATTACGAAACAACAGTGTCTATTTTAGGTGATAAATAAAGTAACCTCGCTCAACATCATGATACAGAGGTTAGTGGTGGCCAAAATATGCCTCAAGGCCATGGGGGGGTGGATGGGGAGGAGTTTTCAAGACAGTGCTCTTGCCGTGGGTTGTGAAAACAGTGTGCAGGACCTCTAACACCAACTGCAAGCTAATTAAACCAGTTAGGCGAGCTGCACAAAAGAAAACAAAGGCATCCTGCAGGAAAATCCACAAAGCGGACAATGCGTCGGAAAAAAACACAAGCTTCAGGAAGAACAAGGATGGAGGAGTGGTGTGTGCGGGCACCCATGTAAAACGGAAAGTGATGGCCCACTTTCAAGAAAATAATGAAAGTGAAAGCGCGATAAAAATTAAAAGAAGAGGCGCCCATAATTATTCATTAAGGGAAGCATCCGGGAGTAGAGTTTGCGTGCCGCCATGATAAGCACATGGCCTCTGACAAAAAAAGAAAGAAAATGAAAGTGAAAGTGCACATGATGCTGCACTGAAGAAGAAAAAAGCATTTTCATTACAATAGATCTTGCATCTACGAGAGAGTTTAAGCTATTGTCATTTACAATGACAATAGCTCAAACTCTTGTAAATACGAGACCTCAGCCGCTATTGTCCCAGGCTGCTTGAAAGTGAAAGCGGGCATGGCAGGGAAAACACACCATGCTCGCAACTAAATAAGACCTGCTGTGTTGCATCCAAAGTAAATGCCTCAGTCGCCATGAGTGTTTACAAATGCGGACAAGGCAGTACCAAGGAGGGCCTAACAACCCCAACAACTCGCAAGCCAGCATTTACGAAGGACAATGACACAAGCCAATGAAAAATATCAGTGGAGAGTGGGCAGGGCTTCTCCTACATACTCCAGTACAACAAGTCTCGCAACGCATGTGCGCTGACTCAGGCTCGACCTAAAAAGCAAGTGGTAATGTCCGAACCCAACACAAGATGGCAGGCGTAAGCTAAGCATGTACATCTACAACATATGCTACGAACATGAAAGTGTACACAAAAATCCAATAAAAAAAAACTATTTGCTAAACTACCATGTAACTTGAAATACCATTGCTCTTATGCATCACTTACTAAAAAATGCATGAAGCATGCCAATATTTAAGAAAATAATAATGGGCTAGTATTATAGCTATTAATGCAGCACCACGGGTAAAATGAATATAAACCAGGGGCCCAATTCTTAGAGAAAGTCACAAAAGTATATACACAGGCATATGCATTGGGACAGATTTATGACTTTTAGGAAATGAAAAGTTTACAGCAGCAGACCTAGAAACCGTATTTCTAGCAAACGTTTATGAATCCCATTTTCACATGAGGAAATGTACACATGCAGATTCGCCCATAAAAAAAAAAATCACCCCGAAAAACGTTGTACTCCGGCCACTGTCAGGAGTAAATTTCCATTCTTTTCCAGTCTGGAGGAGACAGGAGAGGGGTTAATGAATACCGTTAAACATGTTAGTTTTTTGGTATGTACAGACTCCCAAGACATTCTAAACCTGGAACCACTCCTTTACACCTACGTCCACCCTTTGTATGTAGATTTAAGGAAAGCTATCAAAATCGGAGCACTGTTAGAATGTAAACCCTGATATATCATGACCCTTAATATAATCAGTAAGTCAAGTATCAAAGCTCTGATATATTGAGAATACTGCCATAGTTTGTCAAATCACTACGTCACCAAAAGAAACAAGTGCATTTATTTTTCTGGACAAGCAGATTTTTTTTATACATACTGGCCCTTGGACAGGTAGATATTTTTTTTTTTAATCCCACAACTCCTCCCATCACTGTCTTAAATATTCTTCAGAAATTGTTTGACATCTTCCTGTTCTCTATGAAGTAATATATTCAGATGGCATCACAAATCTTCCTCAGTCGCTATGTAGAAGGTACCAACTCGTCTTCTGTGAACAGTCCAACCCTGCTGCTTTAAGGCTGCAAGATACGTTCTATGCACTAGTGGAGTGCTTTTTCTTCTGTTTGTTCTTGAATTCTTAGTTGGTTTTTCTCAGATCCCATGTACAGGACTTCTACCTCCCCCTGCAGGACTTTAGGTTCTAATATTAAGATGAACAGTGTTTAAGTGTAGTTGTAGGTGTAAATTAATAAATTAAAGTAAGCTCAACTCAAATTTAGCCCTTTTGAGCCCTACCAGCTGACTTGTGGAATTCACTACACACCACGATTCAACACTATCTTACACCATAAAAACAGGCACTAGCACAGCCTACAAGTCATGACATACACCACACCAACACACATTATCAGGTAAAAACATACAGCGCGATAGCAATACATGAAGACAATATAACATGTACACACATTGCTAGCCAAATAGCACTCAAGAAGCATACAAAATTTACCCGTATTTTCTGGCGTATAAGACGACTGGGCGTATAAGACGACCCCCTACTTTTCCTTTTAAAATATAGGGTTTGGGCTATATTCGCTTGCTTATTAAATGATACCGGCGTATAAGACGACCCCCAACTTTTGAAAAGATTTTCAAGGTTTAAAAAGTAGTCTTATACGCCAGAAAATACGGTATATAACAAACTAGCTGTACCTGGCCACGCGTTGCTGTGGCTCAGTCTGTTTAAATGGAAGAGAAAGAAAAGAGTAAGCGCACTTTTGTAATATGTTTAATTTCACAATGCTTGTGGGTACACAACATGTTTTTGTGACTATTGTCTTTATGCGTCCCTTGTAGTTGTTGCGCAGCAAGCAAATCGATAGGGTCTGTTCGGCCTTTCGATTAAAAACACGTGCATATTGTACACGCGCGTATTCGAATCCAATGTTGTGTATATATAAACACGTGCTAATGTTGCAAAGTGAACCAACTCCTCCCCGCTCCCTCCGCCCACTTCCCGGTCTGCCATCCTGACACCAATTGTCCATCCTAATATATGTAGACTATTGTCTCTATGCGTCCTTTCTTAATGTTACAAAGTGAACCAACTCCTCCCCCTCCCTCCTCCCACTTCCCGGTCTGCCATCCTGACACCAACTGTCCATCCCAATATATGCAGACTATTGTCTCTTTGCTTCCCTTGTAGTTGTTGCGCAGCAACCAAATCAATAGGGTCTGTTTGGCCTTTCGATTAAAAACACGAGCGTATTGGACACGCGCGTATTCAAATCCAACGTTGTGTATATATAAACACGCGTTAATGTTGCAAAGTGAACCAACTCCTCCCCCCTCCCTCCACCCACTTCGCGTTCTGCCATCCTGACACCGACTGTCCATTCTAATATATGTAGACTATTGTCTCTATGCGTCCTTTCTTAATGTTGCGAAGTGAACCAACTCCTCCCCCCTCCGTCAACCCAGTTCCCGGTCTGCCATCCTGACACCAACGGTCCATCCTAATATATTTAGACTATTGTCTCTATGTGTCCCTTGTAGTTGTTGCGCAGCAACCAAATTGATAGGGTCTGGTCGGCCTTTCGATTAAAAACATGCGCGTATTGGACACGCGCGTATTTTAATCTAACGTTGTGTATATATAAACACGCGCTTGGTCGAATCCAACGTTGTGTGAAAATTTCAAAGCAATCGGTGAAGAACTTTCGGAGATTTAAGATTGTTAACAAACGAACATTGACATTTTTATGTGTCTGTCCGGGTGTTCGATTAAAAACACGCGCGTATTCGACACACGCGTATTTTAATCCAACGTTGTGTATATAAAAACATGCGCGTATTCGAATCCAACATGGTGTCAACATTTCAAAGCAACCGGTGAAGAACTTTCGGAGATTTGCAATTTTGAACAAATGAACATTTACATTTTTATTTATATAGATGTATACCCAAACATAGACATACACCTCAATGGTCTTATTTAAGGAGATTTCTCCCTCTATATTTCTCAACAGCAGCATTCCAAGTATTGCATACTCACCCCCATCACAAACTTTGTGTAGCTTCGGATCACAGATGCTTGGCTAAACTGCAAGTCAATGGAGGGATGAAGAAGTTAAAGACAATGGAACAACATTTAAGTACATGGATTTTCTTTTAGCTACTTGATATAACAAACATTAAGTACATTTTTTTTAGTTTGGGCTCATTAGGAAGGCAAGCACCAATTGACATCAACCTTCACTTGTCGATTCCAGTGTTGTGTCTTGATTGTGTATTTATGTATGTCATTTGTAAACTTGATTTGTGTTTTAGGTCCACAAGAAGCTTCATCGCAAGCTAACAACAGACATGACCTGATTTCGAAAAAGCAGCACTGTACTCAAGAAACAAAAATCGAGTCTTTGATGGTCAAGCAGCGGAACATGTTACACTCACACTTGCACACCACATAAAACCACATGAAATCGAACTAGCTCACCTCAAGACCTGTTTATGTTTGTTTGTTGTGTATGTTAAATGGAAAAACTAAAAATCCATATTAATCTACTGAAACTCGAGAGTCCTTGGTAGGTTTTGATGAGGTCATTTGTTGCAAAAGCTGGGGGCTTGATCCCCGACTTGAATGGTCAGATTCGTATGCTTACCTTTGTGTTTATACCAAAATCAAGAGAGTACGTTCATGCAGAAAATAATTGAGCCTTGCAGCATTACTCCCTCTATTGCGCGATAAATGTGTATGTTCACACTTCCACTTACAACGGAGTGCTCTCCAACTTCTGGTGATAAACAAAATGCTACATTTTAGTTATTTAGTGGCCTTTGAATCACCCAGTGTTAGCTGTGAAAGGCCACACGAATATCAATCACTAGTACCAAATAGCTATTTTAGAGATAGAAAGTCATGCTATTACTCCACATCTGCTTGACCAACCTAATTTAGATGTGAAAGGTTATACCCTAGCCTTTCAGTTGCCTCAGATCTAGGCTGTTAAAGGTGAATGATCCCTTTTTAGGTCTTGCGCCTAGCGTTGCAGTGCGCAGCCCTGCTCACGCAGTGCGAGACCTCCTGTACGGGCTTCAGAAAGCGGACCACACGCTTGTGCGTGTGGTTTTGCTTACGCAGCCCGCCATTGGCTTTAGCGCGCTTTTTAAAAAAAAATACGGCACGCAATTGGGCATAGGCGGGCGAATGTCCCGCCTTTCCTCCGCCCATTCCCACCAGTGTCTAGCACGCGCATCAGCGCGGCACAGAAAACCGGCTCCCTCGCCCCCTCTCCTCTGTGGTGCGCAGGCACCTCTGGTTTTGATTCCCCAGTCGGCTCCTCTGTAGTGCGCGCACACCACAAGTTTCGATTCCGTGCTTGTTCATCATGGCGGTTTTCGTAACGCGCACCAGTCTTCCACCTGCCTCTCCCCCGGTGAGATAGCATCCAGCACACACGTTATACCACGCCGCTCTTTGTTCTCCTGACCTACATTTCAGAATTCATTGATTCATCTTATGCTGCGCTTTTTCAATGTGACCCGCCAGTGATAACGAAATCACAGCCCTTCCAGTGGCGCAGCTGAAGAGCCTGAGTGACAGGAAGGAGAACTGCACTAAATCACGCAGCCACGCTGTCAGGGGTCGTGACCTCGGGGTTCCTGTCACGCGACCTCCCCTGCCATGTACCTGCTGACAGAAGGCACAGCTTCACACTGATCCCATCTGTGCTGGCATGTCCCTTGTTGCGTTTTGTGGCTTGAACGTTGAGGTGATATGATGTTTCATGCGCCTGCACGAGCACTGCTTAGGGGATGCTTTAACTTTCCCTGATCTCATTATTCACTTGTCCAAACTGTGATAGCCACACTGTCAGCAGTGTCACAGAGTTGTTTTATTCAATTTGCCGAGTACCTCTTGATATTGTTTAGCCAAGCGGTGGTAATTGAAGATTTTGTCTGCTGAGCTGTTTCTACGCCCCGATGTTCAGTGGATGATTTTAGCTGCAGCTAGGTTGGCCTTCGCCTGATGGGTATGAACAGGCTTGACATGCAGATGGTAGGCAGATAAGGAATGGGTACTCTCTGAGCATATGTTCCCGTGAGGCTATTGCTGTAAGCAGAAGGCTGGCTAAAGACCGGAGGAAAAAGTAAAGTCAGATGAAACGTGAGTTGTGGTGAGGACCAAATAAAGTGAGGCTGTAGGGCTCCAGACCATGCGTGGATCATGCACCTATACAGAGCCAGGAAAGGGAAAGACTTATGACCACCCAGACACAAGCAACACTGGCTACTAGGCCAACTGCTTCCACGCTGTAATGGGGCTATACAGTCAAGCATATAGGGCGCTCCCTATCTGGCCGGTGTGCCTTGTTGGCCCGCTGTGGAGCAACTGCTGGCAACTTGGGAGAGGATGTAGCCTTACGGCTAGAGTGGTCGACTTCGAAGCTGGGGAACCGGGTTTGCGTCTCGGCAACGACGCTCAACATCCTGTGATTCTGGGCAAATCACTTAATCTCCCCATGGCAAACAAAAACGAATGTGTCTATGTGTAACATGACTGGTGCTCATGTAAAGCGCTCTGACACCTTATATCGTCGAGTCCACTCTATATAAAACTAAAAAAAAAAAATACTGACCTGTTGAAGCTGTAGAGAGGGATTCTTGCGTGTCAGAAACCCTTGACAGGACCCCTGTACCGACGCACCACCACCACACCAGGGGCTTGAAGACTTGAATCTTAGAGCAGGACCAGCACCCAGGTGCACTCTCTCGGTAAACCCCATCTCAGCCCTGGTTTGTGTGTGGACTCCTTATTTTGCATCGGGAGAGAGGCGCGGCAGTGGCTTGGGTCGGAGATTCGGAGCAGGATAAGCAATTTGCTGACTCCCTCATGCCTCCACGCCCCTTACTTACGATGCCAGATGCTCCTTGTTCCTTACTTCTCACTTCTCTCTGCCCTCTGTAGTCACCCAGCACCGCCTCCAAGCATCCGTTCAGCACTGTAATGAGCTGCAACTGCCCATTATATAGCCAAACATGCATTTAAAGATGTACTGTGCAGAAATGCTTCTGATAAACACTCAGGAAAAAGGCTATTTCTGTATGCCTGTGCTGAAACTTTACACATTCTTGTAGCAAGATTCGATAGTGTGGTGCCCTCCTCCACCTACGATGTTTATTCATGCACTGGTTTGTAATTTTAATTTCCTTTTATGCATTTGTGAACACTGCCAAAGAATTTTAATAGCATGCTTGTTATGCTATTTTTTTCAAAAGTAAAATGAGCTTCTTCTATTTCCTTAGCATTATCAGGAAGAGGAAGAAGGGGGATGACATAACTTTTCCGAGGAGTGGCAAGAGGGAGCTAGGAAAGTCATGCACTCTTGTGGAGGGCTTAAGGAACAAGCATTTACAATGCAATAGGTCTCGCATTTGCGAGAGTTTGAGCTATTGGTGTTGTAAATGACAATGCCTTTTATTTATGCGTTTAAAAACCTGCAAGCTGTGCGTAAACAAGCACTTTGTACTTCTAGCTCTTGCTTATGAGAAGCAAAGCTGGCAGTCTCTTTTACTGACAGCCTTGCTTCTCGTAAGCAAACACTATACGAACAAAGTACGTGTTTATGCACCACGTGCAGGTTTTCAAAACAAATTAATAAAAGGCACTGTCATTTACAATGCCAATAGCTCCAACTCTAGCAAATGTGAGACCTATTGCATTGCAAATGCTTGTTTTGGTAAGTGAAGGGTTTTCAACAGATTGTGATAAAAGTAAAAGGGGCTGATCAAGGACCTCTCCATCGGGCAGTACTAAATGCAAAGTGTCAAACTAGCGACTGTTAATGACCTCCCGTCAGCAGGTGCTAGATGTGAAAGTTCACACTGGTCGCCAAGGCACTCTCTCACCCGAGGCCACAATCTGGCTTGCCAGGGACTACCTTTTTGACCTGCATTAGAGGTTGCATAAGTTTAGTTCTTGCCCAATAAATAACCCTCAGAGGAAAAAACACCACTTACATTGTCATCTACAGCGTATGCGTTGATGAAGTGGGACAGGAGATTACAGCACCACAAGAAAAGCACCTCTCCCAATATATGAGGAACCAAACCCCTGGGAGAAAAAAAAACAGCACGATATGAAAATGGATAATAGAGACTGCCAACAAATACACCATTACTATCTGCAAAACCTTAAAATGTTGCAGTTTGACTCAAGGCCACAAGATAATAAATCAGAGATAGCCAATCATTTGTATCAACACAAAGGAAATCTATACCACTGCTCTCACACATAGGAAATGAGCACTTCCAGGCGTTATGTTAAAATGTTAAAAGGCATTTTCAGGTAAAGAAGTTCCTAACAACACATGATCGAGTTGGTGAGCCATAATTTTTTATTATATCTGCTTGGGTTTAGTAAGAGAAATTGCAAGAAACTCTAATCGTCAAACATGGCTTATCCAGTAGATGAAACAGATACATTAGTGTATGTCTGAAAGGTCTTTCGCTGTATTTTGTCAGGTAAAATATTAAGTGTAAACCATAACAAGATAGACCTATGCGCAGTGCGCTTATTTTGTCCAAAAGTGTCTGTCACATTTAGGGAACTAGAGGGTCTTAAAGTTTTGCCTAAGAGATTGTGATGTATTCATATTTGTTAATTCATAGCATTTATATAATGCACTCTGGCTGAGTAGCTCTCGGTGCGAGTCTCACTATTGCCTTTTTACAGATATGTTGGGCGGGTACAGTAAATGAGCTATGAACAGAAGCTATAAGATACCATTAAAAGGTTCTGCCATCATTAGAGTTAAATTTAATAAGGAAAAAGCAAAGAAGTGTTTTGTCTTGACTACCAAGCGTTCTCACTGGGTGGGATAGTGAGGAACAGACAGATTTGGAGATGCTAGATTGTTCCCACCTTTATATATCCAGCAGCCCAGTATGAAATTCCTTCTGTCAGCTCCAGCAACCACTGTCTAGCCTATGACACACGCTCCTTCCTGCTAAGGCCAGTAGTCAGAATAACTGCAGCATTTTCTGCTCTCTACAAATAGCCAATGCATGTAGTTGGCAGACCACCATGCAAGCTCTTACAGTAATCCAGTTTGACAACCACTCAAGAGTTATGTATTTGTTTTCTCTAGGTCAAAATCTAATGAGGACAAATACCTGTTTGTCCCTAAAAATTAGCTCTGGTGGACCCTACCTGCACCCTCTAGGAGTCTAGCTCAAATTGAGAACTGCTCGTGGCAATATACCAATATTTTCTATTTCCGTTGCTTTTGCTTCTGAGACAGCTCAGCAGCGTTAGCCATTTATATGAATGATTCTTTTTTTAGATTCAGCCAGGTTTAGACGGTTGCAAGTGGTCCAATTCCTCTATCAGTCTTTGAAGCCGGAAGTCAGCTCCCCGTTCTGATTAAGTTTGCAACACCTTCAGTACATGAGCAGTACATGAATGAGGAACTTGGGAACAGTAGATCATTCTGCACATGTAGGGTCTAACATTGGTAAAGAAGACACAGATAAAAGCTCACTGATCTAAATGGAGCAGCAGGACTTAAACAGAAATTCAAACAAAAAACAAACCAGCAGCATTGAACAGCACTGCAGAAAATCACCTTGAGAAAAAGAGCTTGTTAAAAGAACTACTGGGGTATGCCGGAAAGGACCCAGCTTTTCAAGGTGTATGAAGCTTGCACAGGGACAAAAGAAGAAAGAAAGAAGCAGGGAAAACAATGTGAAATCACTGGTTCCCCACCAAAAACATAATTAACAATAGAGGCGAGCCACGCAGACTTCATTCCCATCATCCATCTGCTGCATTTTCCAGCATCTACTGAAACTTACATAATTTCCTGTCTTCACTACTTCAATCACCTACTCAGGATGCCTCACTCTCAGACCGTCACCAGCGACGGGCACCGACAACGGCACTGCCTATTAATGCCCTGGGCCAGAAGGTATAATCATGTATCTCGCCCAGCAGTCTGTACAGCCAGTCTCCACAATCACCTGAAACCTAGAGAACAAAAAAACCTAAGTAGCATCCTCACAAGACATAGGCCCAACCCCATACACATCCCACTAACTTACATACACTCTCACACTACAGAAAATACTCACGCTTCATGCTCATTTATGTTCGATCTGCATGATTCCATGCACCAGATATTGCAGTCCTCATTCCCTATCACAAGCCTTACGCCCTCTTCAACAGAGAAACATGGTTCACTCCCACATCCTCGCACATCCTAGATGTCTTTCTTTCCACAGGCTCCAGCGTCCGTCATGTGACAGTGCAAATAAAAAGAGAGGCTGTTTTGCTGTCCTATTGATCCAGCATCCTAGGGAAGCAAGTGACACACAAATCAGGATTCTGCCAATACCAAATACATGTAGGTTGTCCTAGGGAGTGTAATCTACACAATCAATTATGCAATACTACCGGCGATCACAAATTTGTGGCAGAAGGAATCTTTATGGTGACATTTGATGACAGATATCCAACTCAGGACTATGTGGAAAATATAGAATCTATTTTCTAATTCTGTGCGGCCGGTAGAACATGCTCAACAAGAACATTTCCAGATTTTTGGCAATGTTTTGCCAAAACATGTTAATTCCCTACAGTCTCCCTCAAGCAGGAACACATCGCTGGCACGGCGTGATCCCTCCAACTTTGTTACTCTTGATCTCCTAAACATGGGGGACCCAGGCATGTGTGGATATTCTATGAGTTCATGGTGCCCACAGGTTATAAATTGGGTCTAGTGCAGTTTGGTAATTTAGAAAGCAACTGCAAGCGAAATGCTTGTTTAGACAACCAGTCTTTTAGCCACAGGTATCAAGCCTGGGCTGTATGCAAACATACAACCATATACTTTTAAAATCTACAACTCCTAAGGTTCCTATCGCCTGGGTGCCAGATCTCCCTCACCTTAATTGGGTGGCCGGGAGATCACAGTGAACTACATTTGTCATATATATATCTTTTTATAATCAATTTTATTATGTTTTTACAACAAAATAAATTCATTGGTTGCAGTTCAACAAACGGCAGGAAAGAAAATAACAGTACACACAGCCGACATGAAGCAAGACTGTCCTTCACAGTGAACATGGCAGATTGTACATGAGGGAGAGTTGCACATAAATGGGGATGGAGTAAAAATACAATGAACAGGCAAATAGGCAGTTTCTCAAGGGGGAAGCATATTGAACCATTTACCCACACTTTATGAAATAAATCAGAGCACCCCCGAGCTTCGAACATAGATTCCTCTTGGATCCCGCACCAGTCCACTCCCCTGCTCCAACCCTTTATCGTGGGGGCCTTGGCCTGGGACCAGTGCACTGCTATGTCTCTCTTGGCGACTGCCACAGCTGTTCCCAGCAGGGACTTGTCTGCCCATGAACCATCGAGGCCATCAAACACCCCAAGCAACAAATGTATCTGGTCATGTGGAACCTCCCAGCCCAGTGCGGTCGTGAGTTCTCTTTCCACCGCCCCCCAGAATGGCGCCAAGGCCAGACAGCACCATACCATGTGGTAGAAGTCGGCTGGGGCAAATGTACATCATGTGAATGTCGGGGAGGGCTTCAGCCAGGCCTGGAATAGCGTGTCGGGGTGAGATACGCCGTGTGTAAATAATAGAGCTGGACCAGACATAGCTTGGAGGATGTGGTCAGGGTTCTAGGCGCCATAAGGAGTCCGACTTCTCTAGGGGGCCCACCCAACCCTCCCATCGAGCCGTGAGCCGGTCCAGAGAAGCGGGACTATTATTTACTAAGGATCTGTAGATACGGGACACTCCTCCCCTCCCTAGATTTCCCATCATCACTTGGGCTTCTAATGGGCTGAACTCTGGAAGAGAGACAGGGGGTGAGACATGGGTATGGAGGGCATGTCTAACCTGTAGGTATTTATAATGTTGGGAGTGTGCAAGGTCGTGGCGATGCTGCAGATCCGCAAAGGAGCGGATGTGGTCCCCCACCCAAACATCACCGAGCACTGAGATTCCGACAAGGTCCCACTGCCGGAACCCCTGTAGGGACGAGACCTCCTGCATCCAGGACCCGTGCCATAATGGCGTCTGCCGAGTTAGTTTTCGATCCCACCGCACATGGCGGAGGGCCGTGCGCCAGGCCAGGAACACCGTCCTGGTGACGGGGGCAGGGCCAGCGAGACTGGACTGCCGTATAAAAAGGCCTGGATCTGTGTAAAGTCTGACGCACTGAGTTACACCCGGTATGCAGGGTCGGACAAGCCGCCCGCATACCAATCGTGGATGACAATGAGCTTCGTGGCTAGGTAGTAGAGGTGAAGATTGGTTACCCCCATGCCTCCATCAAAGGGGGGAATACGACAGTGCGCCAGAGATAAGCGTGGCCTACTCCCTCCCCAAAGAAACCGGGTGATCACACTGTCCAACTCCCGGAACCAGCTACTCGGCAGGTGGACAGTAATGTTTTGCATTATGTAAAGAAATCGGGGGAGGACCATCATTTTAAACAGTGCACTCCTTCCCACATTTGTCACATTTTGTAGCACAATCCCCTCATGAAGGAAGCAGAAAAGCATTCCTGCTAAGGCTTGACCACCAACTTTGTTCCTCTGAGTATTCTCTGCATGGGAGTTCAGGAGGCCAGTAAGCAATTACTTGGGAGGAATGTGTTTGGAATTTTAAAAAGCAATTGCAAGTTGTGTTATTCTCCTTTAATTCATGTGATGCTTCATTACCTCTACGTCCCTCGTCCTCGACCCAGTCATCACACATGAGGTATTCCACACGACAGGAAACAAAACAGGAAACGCTTTTAGACTCCACCCACCCTCCTGTCAGGTGCTATAACACACCTCACCACCAGAAGCAAATCCTGTTTTGTTTCCTGTCTGTGGTTTACTTGATGGGAGACGCTGGGGTGAGTGCCGGTCGCTTACCTGCTTCGTTTGTCCTGTGGATCCTCCTCTGCTGGGCTCTGGGGGGCTCCCATGGACCGTCGTGGGATTACTTGGAGTGGGGCTGCTGGGCTTCCCTTTCTCCTCCTGGGCTCAGGTGACCCGTACTGCTGGGCTTTGTGGGTCTTCCTGTTTCGTTTCCTGCCCTGGTCTCTGTTCGCGCTGATGGATGGATCTTCCTCCTGCTGCTTGCTGCTTTCCTGCTGGATCCTCGACCGTGGACAAGGTAGGGGTTTGGGGCTGTGAGCGCTGGGCTGTTCTGGGGCGAGCTCCTCCCCTTTGGATTCCCCGATGTCACCAGTGCCTCTTTGCCTTGTGGGGGCCCTGGTGGCGGCTCCTGCGTGTGCCTCGGGGATGCGTTGTTCTCCCTGCTGCACTGGGACGGCCGACTGTCTCGGCGGCGTCTTCCTGATTTTGCGCGCATGCGCATTGCCCCCTGTTACACCCGTCGGCCGTGTTCGGTGCCGGGTGCTGGTGTGGGCGGGCGCCCGGGTGGGCTCCGGGCTCTCCGGTTCTTGGAGCGGAGTCATGCCTGTTCCGTGTTTGTGCACGGTTGCGTGTCTCGCTTCTTGGGCATTATGACGGTTGGAGCCTGAGCCTGAGCCATGTGACTGTACGGTGGCTCCTGGAGCTGCCGGGGATGCACCCGGGGCCTCATCAGTGGGATTCCTGCGCTCTTCCGGGGTGTGAAAGTGGACATTCTGTTGGCTCTGCCGACTTTGGTGCTGGGATCCACGGTTCGCGGCTTGCCTGTCCCGCTTCCGCATTGGCCCTTGCTATTACCTTTTTGGGGGAGCACTTTCTGGAACGTTGCTTGCGAGCTTCCTCTGTGGTCTTTGCTGCGCATCCTCTGCATTGTGAGTTCTCAGTTGCACGGTGTTCGAGAGCGCTGTGGACGGGTCACTGGCCTTCTGCTTGCAACTTGGCATCCTGGCATGGCGTCTGGTGGGAGTCTGCTTGAGGTACGTGCTCGGCAATGTTGTTTTTTCATCACTATATTGTTGATGGAGTACCTTGCACTATGCTACGTCCCCTCTCCTGCCCTCTAATGTTTTACTGGGGTAGTTGCACGCCGAATGTTTGGACGTGTGCTATCTCCGTCATGAGGGGAGGTGTTCCTCTCCTGTGCCTGCATCTTCCCCTTTTTCCGGTGGGGCCTCCTCCCCTCTCCTGTGATGCCTGGAAGTGTGCTGATGCCCGGTTTGGGCTCCTTCTTCTGGATCATCTGTTGCTTGCTGTTGGGATTTCTGCCTTTCTTCGGATTTTCCTCTTGCCTCTTATCTGCCGGTGCCTCTTTTGTGTCCGTGGTTCTGTTGCGGGTGTGGATGGTCCCGGCCCTTTCTCCATGCCCTGGTTTGTGTCCTTGCTTTCTCCATTTTGGGATGTGGCTGACTCTTTGCCTTTCTCCGTTCCTGTGGACTCTGAGGTGGCCAGTCTTGTGGGTCGTCCTTCCATGGCTGCTGGTCACGTTCTGATGGACGGTGTGGGCGAGTGGGTGGATTCTGCCCTGAAGATGTCTTCTGCCGCTTCTCATCTGGCTGTTCGTTCTGGCATTTATGGGGCGTACGTTGTCCGGTCTTTGCTGACCTTTTTCGAGTCCCTGTTTTCGTCCAAGCAGGAGGGTGCCGGTTGTCCGGTGTTGCTGGCGTCTATGGCCCGCCTGGAGAAACAAGTCTGTCGGACGTCGCCTTTGCTTCTATGAGGGCTTCTGCTGTGTCCTGTGGTTCCTCTGTTGCTGCCCGCCGTATCCTGTTTCTGCGGGTTTGGATGACGGACGCGGCCCGGCGTTCCATGGCTTTGCGGCTGCCTTTCGCTGGTGCCTGTCTGTTTGGTGACTCACTGGAGGTGAAGCTACACAGGGTCTTCGAGGTGCGCAAGCATTCTTTGTCCTTTCGTGATCTTCCACCCCGAGGGGGTTCCTCCTTCTCTGGTGCCAGGATTTTCCGCCAGCCTTTTGGGTTTCAGCGGTCCTCCTTTCGTGGTCGCGTGGCTCTGGCAGGTCTTTTCCCCGGAAGTTTCAGAAGAAGACTCAGAGGGGTGCCGGGTCTGGTCCGCAGCGTTCCTGACTTTGCCACCTTGGGGCCCGTTCTCGCTGGTGGTCCTCCTCTGGTTGGTTGGAGACTTCGTGAGTTCCTTCCTGCTTGGCGCCAGACGACCTCGGACAGATGGGTGCTGGATGTCTTGTCCCTGGGCTACCGGATCGAGTTCTTGTCTCCCCCCTCCCCCCCTCCGGGGTGGTGGTGTCCCCTTCTCCTCGGATTGCCTCCCGCCGTCTGACCTTGTTGGACGGAGTTCGTTCTTTGGTCCGCAAGCTTGCGGTTGTCCCTGTTCCGATGGAGGAGCGGGGTTGGGCGTCTACTCCATCATCTTTGTGGTGCCGAAGATCACAGGGGGTTTCCGGGTGGTCTTCCCCCTTCGGGGTCTGCACTTGTTTGTGCAGAATATCCCGTTCAAGATGGAGACTCTCCAGAAGATTTTTCCGCTGATCCGGTCCGGTTGGGTGTTCTCCGCTCTGGACCTCCAAGATGCGTGTCTACACAACCTGGTGGCTGGGAGGTATCAGCGTTTCCTGCGCTTCTGCCTGGAGGGTCGGCACTGGCTGTTCTGCGTCCCCCCCTTTGGTCTTTGGTCCGCCCCCCGGGTGTTCGCCAAGGTGATGGCTCCCTTGGTGGCCCATCTCCGTCTCCTGGGGGTGTCTGCGTTCCCGTATTTGGACGACTGGATGGTTCAGGCTCCGTCCCTGGAGGTCATGTCTCACCTCCTTCACTTGACCGTGTCTACACTCCGGGACCACAGGTTTTTGTTCATCTTGCCCGTTTGTCACCTGGAGCCTGCGTCCCGGAGGACCTTCATCGGACCCGTGTTCAATTCTGTGTTGGGCTGGGGGTTCCTGTCGGACGCCCGGATTCGTCACCTGCTGTCTTTGCTGAGGAAGTTGTTGTCGCTTGCCTCGGCTCCCCTTCTTCGGTGGCAGGAGGTTCGGGCCCCATTGCTGCTTCGGTTTTCACTGTGCCCTGGGCCGGGGTTCATCTGCGGCCTCTGCTGTGGCTTGTGCAGTGGTGGGTCCCCTTTCCTGTCCGGGATTTTGCGGTTCCTGTCCCTGTGTCTCTGGATGTGGTGTCTGCTCTCCGGTGGTGGCTGGACCCTTCCCACCTTTCCGTGGGGATGTTGTTTCGTCTCCCTCCTCCTCTGGTTGTGTCCGCGGCTGCCAGCGCCTCGGGCTGGGGCGCGACTCTGGCCCGTTGGATGGTGCTGGCGCGTTGGCTCCCGTCGGAGTCTCGCAGGTCGTCCACCTGGAGGGAGTTGTCTGCAGTGGAGAGGGCGCTTCGCTGTTTCCATCTTTGTCTGGAGGGTTGCCATGTCCTGGTGGGTTCGGACTTCGCGGTGTCTGTGGCGTGTCTGCATCACGGGGGGGGGCAGTTCCTCCCTGAATCTGGAGGCCTGTTCCTTCTCGGCTTGGGCGGACCTTCGTCTTCTGGCCCTGTCTGCTCTTCACGTTCGGGGTGTGGCCTATGTGGTGGCGGTCTCTCTGAGCCGGAGGTTTCCCTCGTCTCTGTCCCTGTGTCTGGCTCCCGGGACCTTTAGGAGGCTTTGACTGTGGTTCGGGACTCCGGCTCTGGACTTGTTTGCCTCGGGGTCCAATGCCCTGGTGCCCCTGTTCTGCTCCAGGTCTCCGGAGGTGGGCACATGGGGGGTGGATGCCTTGTCTCTCCTTTGGCCTCCCTGGTTTTTCTATGCCTTTCCTCCCTTTCCTTTGATTCCTGCTTTCTGTTGCGGGCTCTGCGGGAGGGGGCTCAGGTGGTGGCGGTGCAGCCTCGCTGGCAGAGGAGGTCCTGGTTTCCTCTGCTGCTGGGCCTGACGGTGGGGCCTCCTTGGCTTCTGCCCCATCGCCCCTCTCGTCTGAGATCTCCGTCCCTCTTTCTGGTTCCCCTCTCCTTGGCAGTTTGGGGGTTGTTCGGGTGTCTCTTGGGACCCGTGGTCTGCCCGACCACTTGATTTGGTGCTGCGGGCTTCTCGTGGGTTGTCTGCCTTGTCTTCCTATTCGGAGCGCTGGTCTTCTTTTTCGAGGTGGTGTTCCTCCTCTGGTTTCCTTGCTGGTTGCTATCCATGCCTTCCGGGTCCCGGATTCCTTTCTTCCTTCAGGTGGCTTGTTGGGTTTCTCGCCTTTTTCGGAGTTTCTCTCTTCTCCTTCTGTTCGCTGCCCCCTTGGGGTCTCTCCTTGGTGTTGGGGGTTTTGCAGTCTTCCCCTTTTGTCCCTTTGGAGTCTGTGGCCCTTGACATTCTGTCTTGTCTGGTGGCTTTCTGTTCTTTCTTTTGGCCTCGGACGTGCCTTGTACATTTCTGTGGCTCTCTCTCCGTGTCCTTTGGCTTGGCTGGTTTGGCTACGGCTGCTTCCTGGCTCTCTTTGGGTCGCTGGTTTATGGCGGTCTTTCCTCTTGCCTTTCTTGGTGCTGGTTTGCCCTGTCCGGCGGGTGTCCTGGCGCGTTCCGCTCGGGCGTGTCTGCCTCCTGGGCTGCTTGCCTGGGTGTGTCTCTTGGTGGGTTTGTCGGGCTGGGCCTCCGAGTCCGCGTTCGTGCGGCACTGTTGGTGGGGTTGTGCCTTGTCTGACCGGACCTGTTTTTGGTCTTGGGGTGTTGCTGGCTGTGGGGGTTTTCCCCTCCGCTGTGATTCTGTTGTTTCTTGCAACTTTGTCTTGCTGCACTCCTTTGTGTCTGGTCTGTGTTTTGTGGTGTGTGGGTTGCCAAAGGCCTGTTTGGGTGTTGCTTTGGTATGCCTCATGTGTGATGACTGGGTCGAGGACGAGGGACGTAGAGGTAATGCTATGATTACGTATGGTAATCCCCATTACTCTTAGTCCTACTCGTCCTCGACCCAGTCATACAACCCACCCGCCCACCCTTTCCAGGCCTTTGGTGCTTGGTGCATCAGGATTTGCTTCTGGTGGTGAGGTGTATTATAGCACCTGACAGGAGGGTAGGTGGAGTCTAAAAGCGTTTCCTGTTTTGTTTCCTGTCGTGTGGAATACCTCATGTGTGATGACTGGGTCGAGGACGAGTAGGACTAAGAGTAATGGGGATTACCATACGTAATCATAGCATCCTAATACCTTAGTTACGCATAATTGTATATAGATGTTCTGTATTCTATCTGGGTCCTGATTGGAATGTGTTTGTTTGATAACTTCTGTACTTTGACCTGTCCCAGTTGCTGCTTGGATGGGTTCCTCACTTTATGGAATAAACCTGGATTGGATTTCAACTCAATGGCCTTCTCTTGATCTCTCATTCAAATTAAGGAGATCTTACACTGGCGGTGTCGGCAGCTTTCCATCTTAGAGGAACTCTACTTGCCTTTACCTTTTCTTCAAGTGTTCAACTACCCTTCAAAAAAAGATACTGTACTTTAATTCATGTGGACTTGTGGGTAGTACGGGCTGGGAGCTTTCGCCGCAGATTAAATTTGTTGCGGGCTCGCCTGTTTTCCTAGTACATTCTTCTTCAACATTCATGGGCTGTGGGTAGTACGGGCTGGGAGCTTTCACCACTGATTTTAATTTGTTGCGGGCTCGCCCACAGTTTTAATTACGTTGTCCTTCAAAATTGAACAACCAGGAGTGTTCGCTGCAAATCTTTATTTATTGCTGGCTCCCTCATTTGTGTTAATGGGGGTACAAATGTAACAAGTTTATAAGGAACTGGCGCAAGATTCTGACCAATTTCATTTAGACTCTAACTACGTGAATTTAAATGGTCAACAATTGCCTTCCTTTACGTCAATCGTGTTGTGAGCTGACATCAGATTTGCCGAACCCTGCCAATATTTTTCTAGGTGTGAACTCTTCGAGGTAATTGGAAATGTTACTGATTGCTTTAATTATATGGGCTGGGAGCTACTGCTGCGCTTTTTCCATTCGGCGCGGGCTCGCCTTAATGACTCTTTTAATTATACATGCTGAGAGGAGTGAACAGACTGTGTTAATCTTTATTTTGTTTACACATACTTTAATCGTGGATTCTTGCTAGCCATCAATACAGTATTGGATTGTGTGAAACTTAAGGAATAAACGTCACCAGATACCTTTACGGTTACTGTTAACCGTTGTCGGCCGCATTATTCGAGCGGCGGTGTACATTCCGTTGTTCTGCACGCTGAGGGGTCTGGAGCGAGGCAGTCCAAGGCTGAGCGCGAGCGTTGCTGCAATCTTGAGCAAGACAAAACTTATATAGGAGCGAGACGATCGCGCTTTCAGCAACATTCTTCGAGTGTTCCTGTGTGTCTCTGTGCTTCGCAGTATCGAGCGTTCCTTGTCAGTCTACGAGCAACGTCACGTCAAAGTCACGCAGTGTGCGGGGTCACGCTACGTAGCTGTGCGTGCCTCCATTTTCTGTTTATTCTCAGCTGTTTTGATCTCTTCGTTACGAAGTCACAAGCCGATTGCTGTAATAGGATAGAGGAGGTGTTTACACATTCTTAACTTGATGTCTAGCTGCACAGGTGACTGTTCTACAATTGAAGGGTTTCACCCCGTTTTTTTATTTATTTTAACAAGCATTTTTCATGTTTATTTCAATTGTGGGCATAAGTAACTGTCTACATTTGAAGGGTTTCACCTTCATCATTTCTACAATGACCATATTTCAGGCTTATTTCAATTGTGTTTTCTTTTCTTTTCAAAGGCAATCATTTTGTTGTGCGTAATGTTTTAAGGATACGTGTGCACATTTTCTCTTCTATATTTTAAGGAAACTTTTGCTATTTATTCAAAATGCAAAATGTCACAGCCCCTCCATTCTTCCTAATGTCACCTGGTGAACCAACAATTAAATGGAAGAGATGCAGGAAAGTCTTTGAATGCTATGCTAGAGTCTATGGTGTTAGTCTTACTGCTGAACGGAGGACCTCACTCCTTCTTCACTGTCTTGTGTCAGAGGGCCAAGATGTTTTTGACACTTTGCCTCAACTCAGTGATGAAGAGAGTTCTGGTCTCAATGAATATGAAATTTGTATTAAACAACTAGACAAACACTAAAATCAGCACAATACTAGAAAGATACAAATTTGCTAAAACATGCAAAGTGAAGGTGAAACTGTTGAGGGGTATGTCACTCAATTGAGGAAACTTGCCTCATCTTGTAAGTTTGGGAATCTATGTGATGAAAGAATAAGAGATCAGTTCATGTTTGGGTGTAACATTGATAAAGTGAGAGAAGAACTTTGGTTGAGGGAAGAAGTTCTTCAAGTTGCTAAAAGAGTGGAACATTTGCTTAAGTGTGTAGACACTTTAAAAAGAAATAAATAAGTCTTGGTTCAAGTTGTCAAGGAACCAGAAAAATCTACTCCTAAGTCATATTCTTCTGTCAAAACCAAGAAAAAACCTTTTGTGCCAAAATGTTTTAGGTGTGACAAAGTAGGTTATTTGGCTAATGACAGCAAATGTCCTGCTTTGAACGTGATTTGCTCCAAGTGCAAACGGAAAGGACATCTTTCTGTTGTGTGTAAAACTAAGAATAGCTCTTCTAATGTGAAATCTGTTGAAACAGAAATTTTGGAGGAAGAGTTTGTCTGCGGACAAATTGTGGTTCAAGTTGTGTCTCAAGGTGAGGCCAAGTCTTGTCCCTTAGATATAATTCTTGTTGGTGGTGAGTCAACAAGAGTTTTATTCGATTCAGGGGCTAAGATTACCATAGTTTCTAGAAATTTCTTTGAATCAAAACTATCTCATAAAGTTCTACTTCCTAAACCTGACATTCGTCCCTTGGCTTATGGTGGAGAAATCATTCCGTTAAAAGGTTATTTCACCGGGCTCATTGAATACAAGGGACGCTAGGTTTCTGGAAAGATATATGTTTCTTTGAATGGTGACAGCCTAATAAGCTGGTTTCACCAGGGTGATTTGGGTGTAATGTTAGACCCCAGTAGCGATTGTCCAATTAAATTGAAAGATACCATTCAAACTGTTGAAATAAGTACTGACAATTCATTAGAATGTAAAGTTAAGGAAACATTTCCTCATGTTTTCAGACATGACCTAGATTGTCTTAAGAAATTTAAGTTAAAGATACCACTTCGCTCTAATGCTCAACCATTTTGTTGTAAGGCGAGAAATGTTCCTCTAACATTAAGGGAAGAAATGAAAAAAGAATTGTGGAAACTTAGAGACGCAGGCATCATTGAAGAACTAACAGCTACTGACTGGCTTTCTCCAGTGTAGCTGCCCGTAAGGCTGATGATTCTCTTCGTCTTTGTGTGGACTTGAGGCAGCTAAATAGATGTGTGGTAGTGGATCGATATCCACTACCCAACATCTCTGAATTACTAACATTAGTGGATGGGGCTAAGGTGTTTAGCACCATCGATTTAACCTCAGCTTACCATCAAATTGAGTTGGATGAGGATTCCAGAGATTTTACATCTTTCATTACTCCTTTTGGGTCCTTTAGATTTATTTGTATGCCCTTTGGGCTTGTATCAGCTGCAACTGTATTTCAACGGATAATGGAAAAGACATTGGAAGGTTGTAAGGGCTGTTATTTTACCAAGATGATATTCTTGTTTTTGCAAAAAATCACGAAGAACATGAAAGGTACCTTGAAGATGTATTGTATAAGTTGGGGAAAGCTAATCTCACTATCAAGTCTGAGAAATGCAAATTTGGTACCGCGTCCATTCATTATTTAGGTCACACTGTCTCACAATATGGTATTACCCCAAAGTCAAGTCTTGTTGATACCATAACTCGCATGCCACCTGAAACTTGCAAAGAGGAACTAACCAAGTTCTTTGGGGTGGTTGAATACTATAATAAATTTGTTGAAGGGTTTGCAGAGTTATCTTCTAATATGAGAGGATTGTTAAAGAAGGGTTGAGAGTTGGGATGCTGAGTGTGATAAAGAATGTATTTCCATTAAAGAAAAACTTGGTTTGGCACCGAGGTTAACAAGTTTCAACCCTAGCAAGACGTCTATTGTCACAACTGATGCTAGTCTCAAGGGATTAGGGGCTGTACTTCAACAGGAGGGGAGGAGGGCATGTCAACCATCATGTTCACTTTACGTGGTCTAAGAGATCCTGAATCTCGATATTCTGTTATTGAACGTCAGGCTCTGGCTGTTTTTTGGGCCATTAGGAAATGTAAGAAATTTCTGTGGGAGACCAAGTTCATAGTGAAAACTGACCACAAGCCTTTGTGCAAGACATTTTCGAAGAAAGGTATTGATCTTATTTCAAGCAGGATTACTAAATGAATGGTGCCTGTCTTCTGCTCACTAGTATCATCCCTTGACTGTAGGAAAATGTACCACAACCAAATATTAACATCTACTCATCCTAGCCGCTGAAGGAGCCCTGCTGCCTCAGAGTAGCCCCGCAGTAACGTCAATCGGCGTAACAGCATGAGACAAAGGAGCTGTTAATAGAGCCAGTAAGATGTCGGTGTTGAGTCTGGAGATTGCACCACAACCCACTGGGGTTTTAATTGCATATATTTTAGACTTTGGAACGCATGGCGACTCGTTTGAGGAAAACGAAGGCACTACGGATCCCAGCACGCCATGGGAGTGGCCATGCCCACTGGGGCAGGGATCAGCATATATTATAGGTGGTGGAAAAACTACAGATGTGTGTGTACATGGCTTTCAGTCCACAGCCCAGGAAGAAGTGTGGCAGCACGAAATGCGTCGGCTGGAATTTGTTTTATTTGTGTGGCAGTACTTCTGTGATCTTCACAGCAGCCTCCATTAAATATTTCAACAATACTCACCTGTGCGTGGGTAACTCTGTAGTTGGGAAATATATATATATATATATAGAGAGAGAGAGAGATATATATACACACATACATACACACATACATATATACACACACCTCAATAGTGAAGTAAAGGGGTTAATAGTGGACCCTCCGGTAATTGCTGTGATTCCAAGGGCATAAATTTCCCTTTCAGACCCATCTAATCTGTACATCAGTGCAAGAAAGTTGTGGATTACAAATTGTCATTCAATGCTAAAGTTGAACATCGAACAAAGATATGGCATGTTACAAGTGTAAAAGCAGGAGCACAGATCCACTGACAACAGTAACAGAATCATTCTTTAAGAAAGTGCAGGCATCATCCCTGTGACGTTCAAAGTTAGTAGATGCCCAAAGGGAGGACAAAGAGGCAGAAAAACCACGGACATGTACCCCAGCAGCAACCCCCTCGCATACACACGTGCAAGCACCCCCAAAACGAACACGCACATAAACACAATCACACACAGAATGTTACAGATTCCATGGCAGTGTGTTAGGCTACGTTTCTAACAAGCATTGGCATAACCAATAGGTCTCGCCTTTGGGACCTTATAAGTGTTGAGCCATGCAACAGTCAATGTTGTTGCACCAAGGATATTGAGCTGCATAACTAAATACTTATAAGGTCCCAAAAGCGAGACCGATTGGCTATGCTAATGCTTGTTTTATCATGTAAAAGATTAATTGACTGTATCATGATTAATAAAACTCATTACATTGTTCAATACCACTCAAAAGTCACATGACTCCCCAGGGAGTATGGCCGGAAACCTGCAACTGACTCAGCTCCCCAGACATATTTTTGGATAGTGTTATGGATTCCAAATAAAGCCTAAAGGCACATTCCAGAGAGTGAGGAAATTTACAAATTTACCTTTACGCATTTTTCTGTGAATAAGAGCCAAAACGTTTAAGGTGACTTGCTGAAATTACATTCTATAAAGACAGCATGGTAGAGATGAAGGCTAGAACAGCGCTGCAAAGCTTTACTCATAGGAATACGCTGCTAAACAAATGCCTTAAAAACATGTGTGATATGTACATATCTGCTGATGGCCAATCAACACAGGTGGCAGCTTCTCTGTAGAGAGGTCTGCTGAGGCGCACTCAGAAACGGGGACGCTTAAGTTTTAAGTACAGGCTGAAAACAGAAACCTTCTCTCTCACGTTGCGATGGCCTGCGAACAGACCCCTCGTAAGCAAGAATATCGACGAGCTACTGTTATATGCGCCAAATGTTTGGAAATCATACTCTTTTTCCTCAAAAAGAGGTTTCCATGTTGATGGACATTTCTGGAACTGTTTAAAGCGTTGCGTCACATTTTGTCATTTCTGGGTGCGAGTTTGATTATCAATCCACGCATATTCACAGGGTGCCGTCATTTTGTGCGGGGGGTGCTATTACATATTCTTTACCAAGGTGGTGGCATCTTATAACCAAAGGACTACATGAACCAAACCAGAGGCGGGCCCTGGCACAGAAAGCAAACAGGTGGGCGACTTCCTGCTTCAAGCGGCCGTTGTATGAAACGCTTTATTCTGTGCCGACAAAGAACTACAGCCAGCTAACGGTAACGTCATGCACCAAGCATATTATAATAACACCACTAATATTTTCAAAAATAGCACTGGCAATAATACCGATGCTAGAAAACATAACATGGCAGCAAATGTATTGCCGATAAAAACAGTTAATAATGTTTACAGTGTAACAGGTACGATCAAGAATAAACTGTTATGATTGATCACCATAAAATAAGAACAACTATTATTACGATTATCGATGTAAGAAAAAAGCCTTCTTTTTCGCTAGACCCTTGCAGGAATCTCATTTAATTATTCTTTCATCTCCTGCGGTCTCGCTCTTTTAGTGGAACGATACATACATTGACTTACTTAATATATCAATAATGAAATATAATGGGGTAATAATAAACGTGATATGAGTAGCAATATTATTCATCACACCTGCCCTGGAGTCACATATAATATCTGGCAAAACGAAACCACCTTTATTTTCGGGACATCCTTGGCGGACTTTAAGTAATTATTCCTTGCGCTTCCCTGGTGCCAGGATTCCTATACACCACGGGTGCTGCAGTTTTCCGTCTGCTCTGCATTTTCTTGCATTGCTCATTTTAGTTGCTCTCACGTGTGTTCCCTGATGCCCTCACCTCTGTGCACTATTAATATTCACGGACACGGCATAGATCCCTTCTAATGTGAGTTTTGAAACTACTGTTTAGGCGACAACAAAAGCTAAACACGTAATAGCGATAATAAAAATAAAAGCAATAATTTAATAATGATATAGTGTTTCTATAAACTGTGAAGAGGTGAAGCTTTCAAGGGGGAGAGGGCGTGCCATAACGGCCACAGCTGCCGACCTTAGAACTGTAAACATGTGTGCGCGCCTCACGCAAGTAGGGGGGGTCACGTGTGCGGCTGAGAGCAGGCAGTGTTTCCCTTGCGGGAGCCAGCGCGATAATTGATTGGCGCCGCTCGCTCCCGCAAGGAAATCGCCAAACGTGCACGTGTTGCATTGAAAGCAATGCAACGCGTGCACATGATTGCCTGCAAAGCACACTCGATTTCAAGAGGTTTCTTTCCTATGCAACGCATGTGCGCTGCGTAGGTCGAAACCTAAAAAGGGAGACAGGCAAGTTAAGCAAGTTGGCAAAAAAATTGCAAAGCAATTGGTTCATATGCTTCTGTATAGGAAAGTAGTAACCAACCAACTTATCAGCATGTAATGGTGTGCAATGATTTGGGCAGCCTACATTTATGGAGCTATGCAGGAAACATTATAACTTACTGCAAAAAGGCAGTACTCAAGGAATTAGGTGAAATATCTGTATAACGGAATGTCATTGCCAACCAATCGATCCTTGAATTCTTTACCAATTACACTACCCACTGGTTAAGTATGCCACTATGCTCAATGCCACCGGTTGGGTAAGCCACAATGCCACTGCTCAATCCCACAATGCCACTGGTTGAGTATGCCACAACGCCACACCGCTTAAGACAAAAAATAGATTCTCGTTTTTTTTGGTTGAATTCAATTTGGAAGCGGCACGCAGCATACAACAAGCAAGTACTAATGATGTAAAATCTCCTGTGTCACTAAGAAAAATGAGTTTTGGCTCCACATGCCTGTAGCTGTTGTGAGCAAATGTTGAGACAACACAAAAAAATAGAACCTAATAGAAGCTCTAGGGCAACTCTGTTTCTCCTCAAAGGAGTCAATATCTCAGTGCTGGTTGAAGCAGTTTGATTCTCAGAGGAAGACAGTCAAATGTCCGAATTAAAAGAAGAATAACAGAACATTTACCAAAGGCAAAGCCTTTGCAGAAGCGATATGTATGGGAATGTAGCTTCTAATAACTACGATGGAAGCAAAGAAAGATGGATGGAAACTCTTCTAGAGCAACAGCGCACCCTGACTTCTTGAGGAATGTGCAAGATTAACTTAAGAGATGTGAAAACAGCTTATAAAACTTGTGGGGAGCTACAAAATGATCAGTAGTTACAACAAAGCAGAAAACAAATAATACGAAACAAATACTAGGTAAATTATTATTCTACCTACACAGAAATTCAAGGGATCTCCTTTTCATTTTTCATCTCATATACGAAAAGGTTTCCATTGTGAAAATGTATTTAAGAAGCATTCCTCAAATGTGTATTCCTACATTTCAATTTTTGTTGCTTAAAAATAAATTATTTTACTGCAAGATGATTTAAATAGTATTGCAATTTTAAAATACGTCTACGTTGTTCAAAGGCATTTGCCAAGAAGCAGCACATTTACAAAATTAAAATATATTGGGATATCACAAAAAGGAATTGTCGTATTAAATACTGGAAGATGCGAGAAATGAATGTGGCCACATAATCTGCTAAAGCTTACAAGTGATACTCAAAACACCCCCCAAAAAACTTGAGAAGATTCAGTATTAGCAATCGCAGGAGCCAACCGGTAAGACAGTACTTACTGGAAGAATCCCATTATTCCCTCTTCTTTATAAATAGCTGAAATGAACCCGAACACCCCACTGGAAAAAAAACACACAGTCAACTACAAGCTAATGAAAATAAAATATGAACAGGTTAAAGGATAAAAAAACAGATATTTTACTGCCCCAGAAAAAGATAATTACCTGTACTTTACTTCCCGGCCTATAAATTGCACCATGCAGCGAACAGAGACAACTGTAAAAACAAAAATATAGATAAACATTATCTTTTTAAGATCTGAGCAGATGAACACTGCTTAACATTCTAAATCAGAGCGAAGGTAGCAGAAGTGGCCTTGTGCATCAACAATGTCATATTCAAAATAATCCTTGCTACCATAATCCATTTTAAGGGATCACACTGGAATCTCTTCAAGGCGGACCGTCAAGACAAAATTTGTTGGTCTGCTCCTGCACCACAAACTCCATCTGAATCTACACCTCAACCAGACTACCAAACCTTTTGAATGAACTGTCGAAAAACAGATAACGTCTTCCACTTAGGATACTAGTTCTGGCCTCCAAAACAACAGCAAGCAGTTTTAATCAGCAGACGTCTTCATCCTGCGCACCTCAAAATTGCCTTTTGGATAAATGCCCCCACAGGCCACAAGTTTAAGACAACATGATTATCTGGGCCAGATTAAAACACACTTAACAGGCTATCCATCGTCAGAGGCAGGATGCAAATAAAGTTTGCTTGGCTATCATTCAAAGCCATATAGTACCTCCTATGGGATGCAATAACCATCAAAAACACCTTGCCAGCTAAATCAAATGTATTCTAAAGAATTCTATTCAGAAGAAAATTAAACATTATCCTGCTTAGACAATATTTAAACAATATTGCACTAATTTTCCCTGTACATTTGACTGAAATCTTCCCATTCGCTCCACTAAAGGCACTCTCTCATCTTGATCCTTTCATGAAAAAGAAATACACCAGAACTCAAATCACATGGACTTTCAACGAAAACCCCACAGGTTTCTCACCCTCTTGACCATCTACAACTATCAACCTTCACTGTCCACAGAGTATCTAAAATGATTTCTTTTTTAACGTTAGTGTTCTGAATCTAGTATGCACTATAGAAAAATACAATGTGTTATGATCTAGTTATAGGTATTATCAATGAAAATCCCAGGAGTGAAAACAAGCCCCATTTGATCACCAACATAACCAGAAACCCTCACATGCCACTCAACGTAATGCAGAGTAAGTAGCAAATCCTGAATATTAACACTCACCATGCAGGGGATGTGAAACAATCCTGGACAAACACTGGACCATCATCTCATTAGAGGTCTTAAAAAATAAAACAGAACAAAAAGGGGTAATATTCAATCAGGCTGTAAATGCATTCACGGAGTGTGCATATGTTACACTCAGTCACTTCACAGAGCAACTCACCCCCAGCCTTCAACATTAATGACCAATCCACATGTTTTACAGTTGCCTGCAATCACAACTCTCGCTTGAGTGTGTGTGACCAACTGTCTCTCACCTCAGATGCCAATCTTTCACAGTCAATCTAAACCCTTCGCAGATATATCTCAGCAGTCACAGGAGAGAGGCACAGAGTCAGTCTTTTCGAGCCCACCTGCTGCAACCATGCTGTAGACCCGCAACATCACAGGGAACACCCCAGCAAAAGCAAGTGGGATTTTTCTATTGTTTTCCCATTTTTTATTTCCTCCTATGACTCTGGGGGACTTGCATAGATCGCCACTTGGGCTAGCCATAGAAGACTCCATAACTCTTAGAAAACATCTGCTTCCACCTCATTTATCCATAGCTGGCCATATGGCCATGGTGATCATCTCTATCTGACCCCATGATGTCCGAATGAGTTTTGCTGTTATGTCTTTCTTATTACTTTTGGTCCTATATTTTCCCTTCAACTTACTAGAGGTGCTCTATTTTTAGGGCTCGGGCCTACGTCTCCACGAAGTGGAGCGGAGCTCCGAGCTCTTATGTATTAGAAAAAAAAATTAATTCTTTAGTGGTCCGGGCTGCCACATTCCTTAGTGCGCGCCCGTTTTTTTTGCCATCTGCCTAGTGATTCGTCTTCGCTGTGCAGTATTTTTAGTAGCCTTGACGCCATAGGCCGTATGTAATTTAGTCGGCCATTTTAGTAATTTACATGGCATATTGTGTGTGGTTACGCGCACGGCAGATTATTAATCTTAATTAGGAGCTGTCAGAGTGCCCCTTTAATGCAATACAGATGGTGGGAGCGCGTTCACCATTACATTGCATTTTATCAGCGGTTATTTAGGAGCTGTCAGGGTGGCCGTGCTGTAAGTCTGTTATGCGCAAGCGCAATCGGTCTTGTTTTGGCGGGGCTTTGGTGGCGGTGTTCGGCGCTTTTCAGTTGGCTGTTTCAGGGGGACTAAAACCAGGCTACAGCACCATATGTTGACTGCTTCTAAGAGCCTTCATTAAAGGTACCTCTCTAGCGCTGTAATTGTTTTAGGTGAGTGCGTTAATCTCCATTTAGTGAAGAGTGCAGTTTTGAGTGGTATAGGGTATTGTACGTAATTGCTACACTTTTGCAACCCCCATCGCTGTTGTGTACGTGATAGGCACCGGTGCAGCTTTTAGCGTGGCAGGCAACGTCGTATACAGTATGGACGCCGTAAACATGCTGTTGCGACAAAATGACCAATAGAAAGGGGGGGAGTGGGGAAGATTATACCTGCCGTGCCGGGTGCGTTTGTCCCTTCACCAGACCATTTTTTTAGCACTATTTTTACCGCCATTTTGGACAGAGCTCGGTGTTAAAGCACAAAGGAAGGTGTGCTTATCTGGTGAATGGGTGACGATACAGCTTTCGTCCCTTTACCCCGATCCTTTTGTGTGATGTGGCGTTTTTCATTTGATCCTGGTACACACCCTGATCCCATCCAAGGTCCCTTTGAGCACCAGAGGTCTCCCCGTGATGCACTAGTACTGCTCGGCTGTTTACTTGTGCTCTGTACAGCGTTAGTAACATTGTAACGGGTGCAAGCTTCATTCATTTTCCTTTTCCAATATACGTTCTCAGATGGTCCTTCCTCCGTATTTGAACACTATCTGTATAATGAGTCAATTGCCGACATAATTGCCGTTGGGTGTTGTAATCCCAACTATAAAAATGTGTGTGGATATATATATATATATATATATATGTATATATATCACACACAACAGGTTACCCATAGGGAGACGCCACACGCTGAGGAGTTTTCTGCTTTTTAATGACGAAACACAGCGCGGCAGTGATGAAGCCTCTTCACATCTTGTTCATTACCCAACGCGTTTCAAGCAACTCTCTGCTCTTGTTCACGGGTAAAACTGGTGAGTTAAACACATCCGGCATGCTTTTTAGATACTAAGTCCCGCCTCCATGGGCTCATGCCCTGAAGCATGCTGGTCTTGGTAGTTATTTCATTATAATCCCGAGTGGGTGCCGATGTTTTTCTCCAATGTCCTGCATTAAAATCCAAGTGGCTTGGAAGGGGAACACACTGCCACTACTGTCCTTATCACGTTGCACCATGTGGCCTCCTCAGCCCATACAAGCTCGGTGGTTACCAAACTTGCGATCCGGATATTACCAGCAGAGCGTCTCCGCGACCGGGCAGGCCGCTTCATATCACACACAACAGGTTACCCATAGGGAGACGCCACACGCTGAGGAGTTTTCTGCTTTTTAATGGCGAAACACAGCGCGGCAGTGATGAAGCCTCTTCACATCTTGTTCATTACCCAACGCGTTTCAAGCAACTCTCTGCTCTTGTTCACGGGTAAAACTGGTGAGTTAAACACATCCGGCATGCTTTTTAGATACTAAGTCCCGCCTCCATGGGCTCATGCCCTGAAGCAGGCTGGTCTTGGTAGTTATTTCATTATAATCCCGAGTGGGTGCCGATGTTTTTCTCCAATGTCCTGCATTAAAATCCAAGTTAACCGGCTAACCCAGTCGGGGATGGAGCCCTCGCCGCTTAGCAGCGGCCCGCAATTGATGCTATTCAGCATTCACTAGGACAGGAAGCCATATCGGAAGATCTACGCCGCAGCCTGGTGGTGCATGAACATTCTGTGCAAACCCACTGGGGTTGAATCTGGTGCAATCATGACAGCGCACAGCACCCCACTGAGGGAATACACTACAGGTACCATGATGCTTTGCCCGTAACTACGGGGCGGATACCTTAAAGACCATATGAACGCTCTGCAGCTGTTTTTAACCATTATGCCTGTGAAAAAGTGATAGAGTTCACGAAACGCGTCGGCATTTTATTTGTTGCAAGATGCCATGACTCCAAGTTGCTGCTTCTGAAATAAACATGGATAATCACTTACCTGTGTGCGGCTCATCTTAAAGGGTAAAACTTTTTCGTGTTGATGTTAACCGGCTAACCCAGTCGGGGATGGAGCCCTCGCCGCTTAGCAGCGGCCCGCAATTGATGCTATTCAGCATTCACTAGGACAGGAAGCCATATCGGAAGATCTACGCCGCAGCCTGGTGGTGCATGAACATTCTGTGCAAACCCACTGGGGTTGAATCTGGTGCAATCATGACAGCGCACAGCACCCCACTGAGGGAATACACTACAGGTACCATGATGCTTTGCCCGTAACTACGGGGCGGATACCTTAAAGACGATATGAACGCTCTGCAGCTGTTTTTAACCATTATGCCTGTGAAAAAGTGATAAATCTGGTGCAATCATGACAGCGCACAGCACCCCACTGAGGGAATACACTACAGGTACCATGATGCTTTGCCCGTAACTACGGGGTGGATACCTTAAAGACGATATGAACGCTCTGCAGCTGTTTTTAACCATTATGCCTGTGAAAAAGTGATAGAGTTCACGAAACGCGTCGGCATTTTATTTGTTGCAAGATGCCATGACTCCAAGTTGCTGCTTCTGAAATAAACATGGATAATCACTTACCTGTGTGCGGCTCATCTTAAAGGGTAAAACTTTTTCGTGTTGATATATATATATATATATATATACACACACCCACATACGGAGTTCATGTTCCTGATTTAATTTAGAGTTATTTATATGTGTGTGAGGCTATATATATATATATATATATATATATATATATATATATATATATATATATATAGGCATATACCTTTAAGGAGCGGGACACTGAGCGACCTATCAGGAAAAGTTGGAATAAATACCTGCGTCATACGAACCTTCCTGAATCATTTGCATCCCAGGCGCTGAAGAAGGCACACATTACGCCGAAATGCATTCGCCGAGTGGGGATGATGGAGGACCGATACTTGCCCCTGTGTGTAAATAAAGCCGTTTCCAAACTGTTCCCCAGCTGTTGGTCTCTTCACTTTTGCTTCGGTGGTGGTGTGGAGTTGGATATTTCAGCGCGGGTTCCAGCAACGCGCCAAGAGGCCCCCGCTTTGTATTGTTGGTTCTGGACAGCTGGAGAAAACGGATCTAATCTGGGTTACCGGAAGCACCAGAGCCCCCCTGCCGGTTCGGGACTTGTTATGGCGGTGTAGGGGTTATTTCAGCCTCACTTTGGGTAAGGTTTGATTACTGCCTTGCCCCCGTCCAAAAAGTTCCCGTTATCAGCAGGGTGAAGCGGTATGGGGACATAAGGAGGCGGCGTATTTCCTGCACATGGGAATAAGGAAGGTTCCCCTCAGCTATTTGTGGACCCGCCCCAAGCAACAGCCTCCAGACACAAAGATGAATAATGCATCCTGGGACTGGTAGGAGTTAAGACAAGCAACGAACTACCAGGGCTGTTAGCTCTTAGGCTTATACCTTTAAGGAGCGGGACACTGAGCGACCTATCAGGAAGAGTTGGAATAAATACCTGCGTCATACGAACCTTCCTGAATCATTTGCATCCCAGGCGCTGAAGAAGGCAGACATTACGCCGAAATGCATTCGCCGAGTGGGGATGGTGGAGTACCGATACTTGACCCTGTGTGTAAATAAAGCCGTTTCCAAACTGTTCCCCAGCTGTTGGTCTCTTCACTTTTGCTTCGGTGGAGGTGTGGTGTTGGATATATATATATATATATATATATATATATATATATATACATATAAATACATACATTTTTTTTTTCTTTGACAGAATTAGTGACCAACGTTCGGCCATGATTTTCCTATTTTTTTTTCTTTTCTTCGAGAGCCAGTCTCTTACTAAGTCCTTACACCCTAGATTATGTTGTCCTTTAAAGCTTGGGTATAGAGAGGCTGTCCTCTGTGAGTAAGGTGCCCACCCTACTATATAAATAAGCACGTCTATTATCAGGTGAACACGGATGCGTGTTTTTTGCATAACGAGTGTAACTGCAGATGGTAACGTTTGGCTTTAAAGTGGAGCTAAAAATCCGCGCCCTAGGACTCGCTATGATCTGAGTCCTTTGGTGTATAGATCCAGTACTGTACAGAGATGTGTGTGCGTGGGCAGTCTATAAGAGCCCCCCTTCCATCGTATTCTCTGGAATGACCCCGCCCCCTCTCAGGTCTGTCGGCTGAAGCTGCTTACACTTAATGGTACCGCTCTTTCTTGATTTGAATGCCTTAAGAATGTGTACTGTGTGTGTGTATATATATATATATATATATATATATATATATATATATATATATATATATATATGTGTGTGTGTTATGCGGTGCTGGCAACAGTGGCTTGTGGGGAGGGAGACGTGTGTGTGTGAGGCGTTTAAGTTGTACATTCGGTCGAGAATGGGGTTTATTTCAGTTGTGTTTGAAGCAGTGACTGTGGGTGGTCCTACCCAGCCCTCTCCGCCTGTGTTTATTTTTTGTTGCACGTGGCGCAGTGTGCGTGTACAGTGCGATATGTGATCCCCTCGCCTGTCATCGGAGATGTAATGTAATGTGACGGGTTATTTCTTGTTCGAACTTAACTATTTTGCCCTTTCAAGCTTAAGTAACTTACTTAAATGTTCTCTCTTTTGGCTATGAAGTGGCTGTTCAGCCCTGCCAGTATATGCTATGCGCTGACAAGTTTTTTTTAACCTTGGCTTGAAATAGGAGTGTTAACAAATATCTATTAAATCATATTTTTCTGTTATCTAATGTCATTCTTGTGAGCTGATTCCACGAGCCTTGGCTTTTAACACTGATTGTCAATTGGAGTCTTATTATTGTGTCGCTTCTCTTAACATGAAATTGAAATTTAACAGTGAATTGATCAAATGTGTTAATTACAGTACTGTGAGTAGTGAGTAGAGTATTGAGTAGAGTAGTGAGTGCCGAGTAGTGAGTGCAGAGTAGTGAGTGCAGAGTAGTGAGTAGTGAGTGCAGAGCAGTGATTAGTGAGTAGAGTAGTGAGTAGAGTAGTGAGTAGAGTAGTGAGTAGTGAGTAGAGTAGTGAGTGCAGAGTAGTGAGTAGTGAGTGCAGAGTAGTGAGTAGTGAGTGCAGAGTAGTGAGTAGAGTAGTGAGTGCAGAGTAGTGAGTAGTGAGTGCAGAGTAGTGAGTAGAGTAGTGCGTAGAGTAGTGAGTAGTGAGTAGAGTAGTGAGTAGTGAGTAGAGTAGTGAGTGCAGAGTAGTGAGAAGTGAGTGCAGAGTAGTGAGTAGTGAGTGCAGAGTAGTGAGTAGAGTAATGAGTAGTGAGTAGAGTAGTGAGTGGAGAGTAGTGAGTAGTGAGCAGAGTAGAGAGTAGTGAGTGCAGAGTAGTGAGTAGTGAGTGTAGTAGTGAGTAGAGTAGGGAGTAGAGTAGGGAGTAGTGAGTGCAGAGTAGTGAGTAGAGTAGTGAGTAGTGAGTAGAGTAGAGTAGTGAGTAGAGTAGTGAGTAGTGAGTTGAGTAGTGAGTAGTGAGTAGAGTAGTGAGTAGTGAGTAGAGTAGAGTAGTGAGTAGAGTAGTGAGTAGAGTAGTGAGTAGTGAGTAGAGTAGTGAGTAGTGAGTAGAGTAGTTAGTAGTGAGTAGAGTAGTGAGTAGAGTAGTGAGTAGAGTAGTGAGTAGAGTAGTGAGTAGTGAGTGCAGAGTAGTGAGTATAGTGAGTAGTGAGTAGAGTAGTGAGTAGAGTAGTGAGTAGAGTAGTGAGTAGAGTAGTGAGTAGTGAGTAGAGTAGTGAGTAGTGAGTAGAGTAGTGAGTAGTGAGTAGAGTAGTGAGTATTGAGGTGAGTAGTGAGTAGAGTAGTGAGTAGAGTGGTGAGTAGTGAGTAGAGTAGTGAGTAGAGTGGTGAGTAGTGAGTAGAGTAGTGAGTAGAGTGGTGAGTAGTGAGTGCAGAGTAGTGAGTAGAGTAGTGAGTAGAGTAGTGAGTATTGAGTAGAGTAGTGAGTGGAGAGTAGTGAGTAGTGAGTAGAGTAGTGAGTAGAGTAGTGAGTAGAGTAGTGAGTAGTGAGTAGAGTAGTGAGTAGAGTAGTGAGTAGAGTAGTGAGTAGAGTAGTTAGTAGTGAGTAGAGTAGTGAGTAGAGTAGTGAGTAGTGCGTGCAGAGTAGTGAGTAGTGAGTAGTGAGTGCAGAGTAGTGAGTAGTGAGTGCAGAGTAGTGAGTAGAGTAGTGAGTAGAGTAGTGAGTAGAGTAGTGAGTAGTGAGTAGAGTAGTGAGTAGTGAGTGCAGAGTAGTGAGTAGTGAGTAGAGTAGTGAGTAGAGTAGTGAGTAGGACATCACAGGCAGCAGCTGTGCAAGCTTCTTACACTCACAAGGAGACCACAGGCAGCAGAGGTGCAAGCTTCTCACACTCACAAGAAGGACATCACAGGCAGTAACGGTGCAATATTCTCACACTCACAAGGAGATCACTGGCAGTACACACCACATGAACACACTCCATAACACATAGCAACAATACATTGGCATTTACAATGCCATTAGCTCAAACTCAAATAAATCCGAGCCCGATTGCATTTCTAATGCTTGTTTAATGTGCTTTGGTGAAGTTCAGGGATGCATGTCTTTGTGCACGAGTCACTGGTGTGGCGACTGTAAATGTCTATCCAGCCCTATAAATAAGATTCTTTATATGTATGTGACACAGGTGTATTGTTTTGGGGTATATATTATTACTGAAAACAGATGAATGATGTTGTCTATCTGGAGACTGTGCATACCTACACAAGCTGGTGCATACCTACACAAGCTGTTGGCTCCCCTGAAGGCTCTGTCTGTATGAGGAAGTAAATGTGTACACTCCAATCCATACGACATTCTCTTGAAACCAGTGGGGATATGTTGCTATTTCCTTTAGCGTGGGGTTACCCCTGCCATTCATGTTGTGCTGCTTGCTGCCTGCTCTTGAGCTTTATTTAGTGTGGAGCCTCCAAATGAATTTGACCAGCCGAATTGGTCTGACCTGTCACTCTTTGCTCCAGATGTCCACAATTAAGACAAAGGAATTAAATGTGATATATTCCCCGATTGAAAGAACATGTAATGTAAATGAAACAGTATATACGTTAGCACAAACCTCCTGCCTTGGCTAAAGGACGATCTAGACTGGCCTATTTTAACAACGTAACTTGCACAATCAGCCCAGAGATTAACGTTTCTTAATGGCAGAACCTCTGCTTGGTTGGGAGAATCCCATCAGAATAGAAGGAAGCCCATGAGTCCTGGATGCTACGAACTGTGGAAGAAAAGAAGCTAGGAGAAGTTGGACTGCCCTGGGAGAAGCAGAGCTCCCCTGACCACTGGAGGATCTGTAAATGTCTCAGATAAGTGACGATCTGTAAAGGAGACACCTTAATGCACCAAGACCATATAATACCAAAGGTTCCCTGCAATCCAGCCACCCTAGAAGCAAGATTAAGGCTACACATGTTGCCCAGGTTCTGGGGATGCAGCACGCTTTCCCACTTGAACCTGTGAGCTTTCATAGTTAACAATCTGCCCACTTCTGATGGGGTGGCCAAGCCTGCCTTTCACCACTATAATCGGAGGGTCCTGCAAGTTCTGAATCTTCACACTCCTGGCATAGGTTCTGATCCTATTGGCTGGAGACAGCAATCCTGAATACAGACCCTTTGGAAACATCATCCTAGTCCTTAGGATCCCAGGGACAACAGGGTTTAACGTCTCTCTTGGTCTCTTAACCATACAGTTCAGTTTTAAGAGAAAGCAGGTGAAACTTTGGGATGCAATGAGTGCCCTCACCAAAGGAATATGTTTAACATGACCAATAGTTTTCAGTAAGCATGCCGCAATGAAGTTTGGTACGCCCTCGGTACAGTGGTAATGTCCCACTACTATATCTGCCACCATTTGGAACTAGGATGCCACTTGGATCTGTAAATGGTCCCTGAAACATTTAAATGGTGTCTCACAGAATTATTTAAGGCCAGGCAGCGATCTCCCCATACTGAAATCCAAATCTTGGTCTTCAAAAAACCGTGCACAGGAGTGCTTCTGTGCTGCTTTTGATTGCACATCCACCTCCCTCCTCACCTACTGCACACATATATTTTCTTAAAAATTACCCAAGAATCAGACATGAGGGACAGGCTTGTCTTTTATGAAGAAAGCAAACTGTAAAGACACAGAGAAGGAGAACCAAAAACAATGCCATGATAGCACAGTAACACACTTCCATACTCGAATGGCCCACCATCTTTCCCCCTGCCAAAGCCATTAAATGGGTGTCTCTGGCCCCTGTTTAGTTAAACCGCTAATTATTGTTGGCCTGAATGCTTCTTTTTACATTCCCTCTTGGCTCCTGTTTCTGCAAGTGTGGCCATGGTGAGGTTCTAGTAGTGAATTCACATGATAAATTCGGCATTGTGAACATGTCCCCTACCAACGTGTCATATGAAGGTGAACAAAAAAGTATGCAGTTAATACAAAGACCCCTGAAGTCTTCACTGTACAACAGGAAACCCCAGGCCATTGTTATAGAACATTTTCCCTCCAGCACCTAAACTGTTTACAAAAAATGGGGTCATATCTGCAACCTCAGAAGGTGTTAGCACCAATTGTTTTTTCCAGAATCACATTTTTTAACATAGCACTGGCTGTACATTGAAACTTATTACGAATTACTTACTGTGTCATAATGCATGAGTTTGCAATCCCTACCATCTCCTGACGTAAGCTTGGACTACCAGGCTCTCTTACTCCTGGAGTATCAAGATGCTTAAACAACATAACTAAGTTGTCTAATTGAGCTGTAATAGTATTGTGGCCCTGGGGCACAGCGCAGGATCACAATACACGCATGATAATGTCGAGAAATCATGGACTTCCCTAAGATAAGAATTCATATCATTCACTGTGGCCAATATCTCCAATTGAACTTGGGACTCAGGTAACAACCATGAACTACTGCACGATTCAGTAGGATATGTGTGATGGCTGCATGGCTCTGAAGGAGATTTGAAGGCTGCCTTACAGATGGCCAGAGGACTGCAGGAGGTTCTTCACCTCAACACCATCACCGTATTAAATATCAATGATTGGCTCAACATGTCAGGGGTGCTGGATGCAAACCAGTGGCTTAGCTCAAACGTATTTGTCATCTGCCTGCTGCCCATGGCCTCTTTGGAACTAGATGGCCTACCTCAAAATGTGGAGGTATCTTTTGTTGAAACAATGGCTATGCGATTTTCACCCCCATTAGCGAGACGACATTAATATTTTAAAACAGTCTTCGAACTCTTTGGCTGTCTGTAAGCCAAGTGAGTGCCTCCATGATTATCAGGGCTTTTAGTGGCACTCTTTTCTTTCATTCATGTGCCGCTGGACAATGGGGGTTATTCACAGATGTCTCTGCTTCAAATGGTATTCCTGGCTAAGCCCATACCTGAAATGATACATACTGAACTCCAAAGTCTGGACCACCTACCATGACCATGGAACTGACCATTATGCCTTTGATGCTTCAATTCAACTGTTCCTATGTTGTTGAAGGTTATACAAAGTATGCAAGTGGGCTCTGTACGTCTTCCATGCCAACCCCACAAATTTGATTGGTGTGAGGTAACCCCTTCTTTCATGGTCTTAGATAATGAATGATCCCTTCCCAAAGCCTAATTCAGATGACGTTAGCTCGTGTGAATAGTCTGGATAGCATAAGCTCTCACCTCTTTCACGACCTTTCTGAGTGATGTTTTCACATTATCTTTATTAGAAACGTGCTCCAAATCTTCCCACGGATAGGCCTGTGAAGTCAGAGAAAGCAAATGTCAATAAAGAAAACATGGCAGCAAAGAACTAATGAGGGAACTGTCTCTAGTGAGAGCAGACATATGCTTCAAAATGGGTAGCAATGGTGGAACAGGGATTTAGACATATATAGCAAACAAATGAAAAAGTGAGGTAGCAGTTCTATTGAAGGAGTGGAAACCGGGGAAACAGTGGGGGAGCGCAACACATGTGAGAGTCGTATCAAACAACATTGACACCGATGCCTAGAGGCTGGAAAGGTAATAAGCATTCAAGGCTTTCTCCTATTTTCTTTTTACATAGGAAGAGTTGAGCCCGTTTTAAACGTAGTTTTCATGTGTTGTGTTATATGGAATTTGTGGAGAGCTTTACAACCCAGTCAGGTATTCTGGTGAGGCGGGGCAAATACGTTTTCACAGCAGTCCACAACGCAAGAGAGTTAGAAAATGTAACTCATATGAATTGAAGTGACTACCCACCTTTCAGTATTTTCCAGATCACAAGAACCTTAAGACACTGATGTGAGAAACACAAAGGTCAAGCAGACACATACTTCTGAAATATGGTTTGATGGAGACGAGGGCCTCATTCACGGAGGGTTTGATGATAAAGCATAAGACATTATACTGGATTTTGTCAGGTAGAAGGCCAAATAACTCTTTACAGCGCTGTTGTGGTGAATCATCTGATTGAGTAAAATCAGAGTAGCTATAGGATGGATACGTGGGAGCCTCGTTTCTTAACCATGAAATCTTTAATAAATTCGTGGAGCCAATCACAGCAAAAGTAGGAGTTGCAAATTGAGGGTTGAGGCAAAATATTTAAAGAGACATCTCAAGGTTCGTCCCTTTGCGCATATGGTAGTTACTTTGGAAATAAAGATCTTTCTCTTATCCACAGCTACTCCAAGATGTCGTATACTTTCTGAAAGTATAAGACAAGTTTACAGTGAAGCATTTGGCTAGCTCTCAAACAATGAGAGGACTGAGACCAAACATAATCCCCATGGCCTTTGAAGGTTTAGACTTTATGTTGTTGGTTGCCATATAAACATGGTTGCCAGTAAGGCCATTCACCGAGGCTTTGATGTGCCTTTTATTTTCAGCCTGTCAACACCGTTTGGAGGGCATTACCCACTGGTGTCATGTGGTCCATCCTCTATCGCTCTGCAAACTAGGTCAAGTACACCCCTTCCACACTTGACTCTGAGGGTAGCAAGGGTGAGTAGTAGAAGGATTCTTACAGAGGTACTGTGGGGAGCAAGAGCTCAAAACGTACACTTAACCAACAGTAAAATTTGTCCAGCCCAGTGCTAAATTTCAGTTCAAAAGTAATTCGATCACACAGCAAAACAAAATATTACACACTTCAAAGAAGGTTTGGCTACTGAATTGCAACATCACCTATGTGTTCTAGTGAAGTGTTAAAGGCGGCATTGTGCCCTCTCCTCCCTCTGGCAATGATACATGCACTGATTACGCACAGGTGCCTTTCACTATTGATAACCCCAGTTGATGGTTTGTAAGTCAGTTTAACAGTCTTTGGGCCAGATGTAGGAAGCCTAATTCCGGTCGGTAACGGCCGAAATTACCGAATTTCGGGCTAGATGTAGGTAATTCCGATTTACCTACTCTTAAATACCGAATTTTACCGATTCGGTATTTAAGATAGGTAAATAGGAAGGAGGCAGATGTAGGTAATTTTAAATTCAGAATTACCGAATCTGTAACATTCGGTATTTACCGATTCTGTAAATACAGAATCGGTATTTCCCATTGATTCCTATGGGCTTTGAAGGCCATAGGAATCAATGGGAAATACCGATTCTGTATTTACAGAATCGGTAAATACCGATTCCTGCAAGGGTGCAGGGGGTGTCACTTTGACACCCTATAGCACCCCAAGTACAGGCTTGTGTGACATGTGGCACACATACATGCCCTAAGGGCATGTCTATGTGTCACATTGCACAGGTGTGCATGCACAGGTGTGCATGCACACCTGAATTCGGTATTTTACCACACAATAGGATTGTGTGGTAAAATACCGACTCTTAAGGGCCTGTGGCACTGTAAACTGTGCCACCTACATTTGGAATTACAGAATCGGTATATTTACCGATTCGGTAATTTACCGAATCGGTAATTTTACCGAATCGGTAATTTTACCGAATCGGTAATTTTACCGAATCGATAAATATACCGATTCTGTCATTTTCAGCCCCCGACATCTGAAAACCCCAATACCGGTCGAACCGGTATTAGGGCTCCTACATCTGGCCCCAGGTCTGTTACCGACCGGTATTAGGCTACTGAGATGTAGGTGGCCTAAATTGCATATTCGGTAATTTACCGATTCGGTATTTTAAGGCATCGGTAAATTACCAATTCCTTAAAATACTGAATCGGTAAATTACCGAATTTGCAATGTAAGGAGCACTCAAATGAGTGCTTTTCCCATTTTAGGATTCGTTATTTACCACCAACTATAAGTTGGTGGTAAATAACGAATACCTTTGAAAATGCAAATCTGTGCATTTTCAACTGTGCCATGTTGCAGAGGGCATGTATGTGTGCCACATCTGCACACAAGCACCATTCAGGGGTGCAACAGGGTGTCAAAGTGACACCCTGGCACCCTTGAATGTGTCCCCCATTTTACCGAATCGGTATTTACCGAATCGGTAATTGCCATTCATTCCTATGGGCCTCTAGGCCCATAGGAATGAATGGCAATTACCGAATCGGTAAATACCGATTCGGTAAATACCGAATCTTACCGATTCGGTAATGTTTACCGATTTTTTTCCTACATAGCATTTACCGATTCTAAAATACCGAATCGGTAAAATTCGGTATTTTAGAACGGTAAATGTACTTTACCTACATCTGGCCCTAGATCTCCACAGAGTTCATGCAGGTAAAGGTTAGCTTTCAAGCAGCTAGTTTCACCTCTACGCGAATCAGGCAGCATTTTTTAGATGACAAGCATTCAGTCTGGAGTCACCTGCTCAACAGAGTGGTCGATTGGTGGCCTGGGTTGGTTGTATCAGCGACCTTGCACACTAAGCGTCGGCATTAGCGTCAGGAAACCATGGACTCTGGTCTCACTCCTGCCATCGCCATCGGTGTTAAGTAGTATAGCAGACCTGCTTACCAGGCACTTGTCTTGCTTCACGAGGCATTCTTGTCTTTCAGCCTCTGACATGGAGCAGACAGGCCCCTATCTTTGGCATTGCCGACCATGAGAACGATGCAGGCGGGCCCTTGTCTTCGGCACTTGTGGCCTACAGACTGGCGCAGAGGGTGGTTGTCTTTGGCAGTTGTGACCTCCAGGCCAGAGCAGAGAGGTGCTGGTTTTTAGCTGGAACGCTCTCCTTTAAGCTCACAGGTGAACACCCTGAGCAAGCAGTGGCAAAACCAGTCCTTTTGTGCCTGTGGTAGGATTGCCAATACAGCACAGTAATGTTATAAGGACTAGTTTCTTCCGCAACTCACTACAGGAATTGTAGTGGGAGATGCCTCATGACTTGGGTCAACACCAGCTTTCCTCTCTGAAGGCAGTCAGCTACATCTGGATGTTCCAAATACTGGAATTCTTCTAAGCAGTCTCTCCTCCTGCAGAGTCAGGCACTCACCGTCCACCACTAAGCAGACAGTCAGGCATGTAGGTAATCTCTCAGCTTCTCCAGCAATTTGCAGATGTTGGGTGATATCCTCTTACCTCTGGGAGACTGACTGTCATGCAGATGCCCTGGTCACACAGCAGTCCTTTGAGTGTTCTGTGGAGCACTCTCCTTCCTTAGTCAAGAAGAACTTGGAACTGGCATCATGTGGGGTGGTTTTTATGTTAATTTTCAATACAGAGGATGTGGATCCACTATCTAACGTCCTAGAAATAATTTTTGGTGGTTCCCATTCAAATGTAATTATTTGGCGGTCGCTCACAAACAGCCTTTGTGCAAGGTGATTGCTCTCACATCAGGTAGCGACAAAACTATCTTCAAGCAGAAATAGCTTAAACAAGGACATGATGAAGTTTGAGATCTCTGCAACTAGCTGTCATCGGCCTTCTTGAAGAAGTAGCCTGCTTACAAGTGTACTCACCTCTAGCAACAGGAAAAACACCTTACCATCTGCTAAATGGCAGTGCTCAGGAATAACTAATCAGCCGCTCTTTGCTAACAAGGACCTCACTGAATTTCTACTCGTAGCACTGCCCCTATCCTCCTTCATTACAGTGTCTGGGTCTCCACCCTAGAGTCGCAAGAATGCAGTCAATACATTTCCATTGTCTAAGAAAGCAGTATGCATCCTTTATCTCGTGCAATGCTAAACCAGAGGCCACCAAAATAGATCCCGCTGGTCCCTATTGCACATATATGCTACACATACGCCACACATATGCACACAGAATGGAAATGCAGAGATCTGGAAGGAACATACTATTGTGGGACTTTACATGAGTGAGGCCAGTAGACCGCACTCTCGTCAGACATAAAATAAGAGGTATACCCAAAATCCTATAATTCAGATAACATGGTGCACTGCCACCACCACTTAATGTGGCCCTCGCAGGACATGGACAGTAGTTCCATGTCAGCTGCTGCACCCCTCCACGTGACAGAATATGTTCTGGAATTCATACTGCAAATGACAGTCTTCGACCTCTGTGCATATGTTAGATTAGCTTGGCTGGAGAGCCAACAAAAAGCCAGGATATCAGTTCCACATGCAGTCTAACACTCAGCATAGTGGAACACGCCCATATTCTATGCTGGGGACATTCCTATCTCAACAAAGCCTATATCTTTGAATTAGGTTCATGAGTGGTGGTTGGGTGTAGATGCTAAAAATACAGCGTAGACAATTCTGAAACCTGTGGGAACCCAAAGTAAGAGGTCGGGAACAGTACGCTGAAAGTACCACTAACAAACATGATCCATCAAGGACATACACCAGGCTCACACTTCATCCCTTATATTTCTATAGTACCGAGTGAAGGGACTTGTCAAAAAATGATCTCATTAGGTCTTTACATTTGATTACATTTGGGGCTAAACACGGACAATACCTAAGATTTTGATCAAGGTCATCAGATCCTTTCTTGAATATGCTGCTCATTTTAGAGAAGTAATGGGAAAAACAGTTACTTGTTTAGCTCGCACTATGGTTATTAGAATGACAGAACTTGCTCTTTCAATGTTATGTCTTTCTGTCTTGCAAATGGAAAGTGTCTGGGAAGAAATGCAAAAGAAAGAAAGAGTAAGATGAAGAATTAAGTGGCAGTATGAAGTGATCAGAAGACAGGGTAATGCACAAGGAGATTGTGTAAGAAGAAGTTATTGTAAAATTTAAGAAATCACAGCAGCAGGAAGAAGCATGATATAGGGACTGATTAAGAGTTCAGTGGAAGGGTTAGTCCTTCACAAACATGACGAATATCCCAACTGCCGTATTACAAGTGGAAGGGATAGAGAGAAGCTGTAATAAGAAGGAATTAAGGGAAATACTCTGCTTGAGGTGACAGTACAAATAAATACAAGCTGAATAAAATCAGAGTGAAAAAGATATAGTTGACGTAAAACAAAGAAGGGCTTTCCCAGTAAAGCCCTGTGCAAAAGACCTTTAGTGTTCACTTAGTGATATTTAGATTAACTATACTGTAAATTGGGGTTATATTTTATTTACCCTTATAGCTCAAGTGACTACTTGTCAAGGACAAGATCTTGAGACACCTGTTATGTTATGTTACCTTACGTTAAGTTATGCAGATTTTCAGAGCTCACAATCACCCAGAGGGTATTCTGGCACTGAGCAGGCCAATCAATCAATCAGAGGAATTCTAAGCGAGTTACTCACCCGTGAGGGTTTCAAGGCGCTGGGGGGGGGGGGGTAGTCTGCTCCGTTCAATCAAAGAGCCAGGTCTTCAGAGTCTTCTTGAAGATGGTCAGGGAGGGGCGCGTCTGATGTCGATCGGGAGCTCGTTCCAGGTCCTGGCTGCAATGTAGGAGAAGGCTCTTCCAACTGTTTTGGCTTTGTGGATGCGCGGCGTTTCGGCGAGCTTGAGGTCGGCGGATTGGAGGTTTCTCTTGGGTGTGTCAAAGGAGATTCTCTCAGTGAGGTATTGGGGTCCGGTGTTGTGGAGGCACTTGTAGGCGTGGGTGAGTATCATGAAACTCTCTTCTGCACGGGGAGCCAGTGGAGGTTACGCAAGTGTTGGGTGATGTGTTTGTGTCAAGGGATGCTAAGGACGAGCCTGGCTGCGGTGTTCTGTATGGTCTGGAGTTTTCGGCGCAGAGACTTGTTGATGCCGGCTTAGAGGGTTTTTTCGTAGTCGAGTCTGCTGGTTATGAGTGCGTGGGTGACGATCTTCCTTGATTCAGGGGTGATCTTACGGAGGATGCGGAGGGTGTTGAAACAGCTGGATGCAACGGTGTTGACCTGATGGATCATGGAGAGGGAGGAATCAAGTACAATGCTGAGGTTTCGGGTTGGTCTGTGGGGGTGGGAGGGCTGCAGAGGGCGAGGCCACCAGGTGTTGTTCCAAGCACAGGGGGCGTGGCTGAGGACCTCTGTCTTCTCTGAGTTGAACTTCAGGCAACTGCTGCACATCCAGGACGCAACGTCCTTCATTTCTTCCAGGAAGTTTAGTCTGGTGGTGACGGGGTCCTTGGTGAGGGAGAGGATGAGCTGGGTGTCGTCAGCGTAGGAGACCATGCTGAGTCCATGCTGTCTGACGATGGCGGCCATGTAGATGTTGAAGAGCGTGGGGCTCAGCAACGATCCCTGGGGTACTCCACAGTTGATTTCCGTGGGTTCAGAGAGGAAGGGTGGCAGTCTGATTCTTTGGGTCCTGCCAGTGAGGAAGGATCAGATCCAGTCAATGGCAGCTCCCTGTTTGCCGGTGTCCTGGAGTCTGGTGGTGAGTGTGTGGTGGTCGATCGCGATCAAGAGGTAGAGCAGGATCAGGGCCGCGGTGTGTCCTTGGTCGAGGAGTGTGTGAATGTTGTCCGTGGCGGCCAGTAGGGCGGACTCAGTGCTGTGGTTGCTGCGGAATCCGGATTGCGAGGGGTCAAGGAAGGAGTTGTGTCTAGCTAGCCATATCTCGAGCCTATTGGGACTACTCGAAAAGCCAGATCTTCACCTTCTTGTGGAATTCAAGAAGTGAGGAGGAGGGCCATATGTGTAGCAACAGTTTGTTCCACAGTTTTGGAACGATGTAGGAGAAGGCTCCACTTCAAGATCTGGTTTTCCATATGCGTGGGATTTGTGCAAGTATGAGTACGGACGTGCAATGATACTCAATGCAATTGTTGAGGTATGCTGGACCAGAGTTATTTAGTGCCTCGAAAGTGTGGGTGGTGATGTTGAGTTTGCGGTCAATGATGATCCCCAGGTTCTTAGAGTGGATGGCGGGGGTGGGTGGCGGTCCTAGCTCCGTTGGCCTCCAGGAAGAGTCCCATTGTGATGTGCTCTTCCCAAAGATCAAAATTTCAGTTTTCAGTTTTAAAAAGTCCTGCCAACCAATATATGATCCAATGGTGGGGCCTAGATCCAGATCCATTCTCTTAGTCCTTGCTATTGTAGTACATTAATTATTATTTCAATCAAGAAAGGAAGAAGGTAATGTTGTCTGATTATTAAAGTTAGGGGACTTCACACAGCACTGGAACATAGGTCTAGGCCCAGACAAATATGTTAACTTAGTCCTATTGATAAAGAAACGAGAGAAAGTCACATTTAGTTTGGTTACATTTAAATATGGACTTAGTGATTCATTTGTATTTGATGTAGAAACCTAGTTTAACCAGAATATTAAAATGAGCATTTGCTACTATGCAACAATAGGCTATTTCATCAACATAGCAATGAAAGTAGAGGGGAAGCATAAGGTTAGAGTTAATTATGGGTTAGTGGGTGTTACTGAGGAGTCCTAGATTCAAGGATACTTTCCGTAATGAATAGCCACAGACTCAACATCCTCTCCTATGCCGACGACACCCAGCTGATCTCTCCCTCACAGACGAACCCACAGCTGCCAAGAGCAACTTCCACAACGGGATGAAGGCAGTCGCCATCTGGATGAAAGACAGCTGCCTCAAGCTCAACTCAGACAAGACTGAAGTCCTCCTCTTGTGCTCCTCCCCCTCCACCTGGGACGGCTTTTGGTGGCAGACAGTGCTCTGAATCCTCCCCACACCCACGGACCACGCACGAAACCTCTGCATCATCTTGCACACCTCGTTCTCAATGAACAGTCAAATCAATGCCGTTTCGTCCTCCTGCTTCCACCCCCTCCGCCTCCTTCATAAAATCTTCAAGTGGATCCCCACCAAGTCCAGGGAAATGGTCACCCATTCGCTCGTTAGGAGCAAACTCGACTAACGCATTGCACTCTACACTGGCACCACCCAGAAACTCTCCCCTAAAAAACTGCCGCCTTCCAGAACACCTCCTCCAAATTTATCCTGAACATCCCACACCGCAACCACATCACCCGCCACCTGAGAGACCTTCACTGGCTACCTGCCAATAAAGGGATCACCTTCAAGCTTCTCACGCACGCCTACAAAGCCCTCCACAATGCCGGACCTGCACATCTCAACCACCTAATCTCCTTCCACACTCCCAGCAGACATCTCCACTCCGCCCAATTGGGCCTGACCACCATCCCACGGATTCGCAAGACCATGGCTGGAGGAAGGTCGTTCTCCTACCAGGCAGCGAAGACCTGGAACTCCTTGCTTCTGCACCTCAGGCAATCACCATTGCTTCAGCAATTCAGGAAGGACCTGGCTCTCCAACGGAACTGCAGCCCCCTAGCCCCCACCACACACCCCTTCAGCACCTTGAGACCCTCTCAGGTGAGTAGTTGCACTTTATAAGATTACTGACCGATTGATTGAATAACCTGTGCTTCTCGTTCAGTGCAGGGGTACCAAGACTGCACTTCAGCACAATTTACGTACAGCAAAAGACAAATTACACTGCACAAGTTAAAATAAGGGCCATATAAGATATAAGTGAACCATTATGAATAACCATGCAAACATGTGCCTACAGATATATCGCCCACATTTTAGCTTACTTGTCTTCATAAATTTAAGAAATTAACAAGGTTCTGAGAGTGTAAGCCAAATGTAAGAAAAATATGTGCACAAAAAAAGTGGAACACTTGGAAAGCAAAGCCCAATCCTGATTTATATATGCAGGATTGAGGTATATTTTGACAAGCAGGTAGGTTAAATTTGAGTGTAAATGTTTTTCTAGGTATAAAGGTTTCTCTGCAGTCGTAATTGATACCTAGTCGAGTTCCTATGGGGGAGAATTCAGTGCTTAATTTGAGCCAATGGTTTCTGGTGCTCAGCACCAGCCAACTCTTGTGACAGTCTGTCATAAGGTGGCGATGTCTACTAAATTTGGGTATGAGCACAACAACATCTGTTTATTAGTTTACATTAACAATCACTAATACGTGCCACCCAGATGTAGTATACTTGTAAAGCGCACAGCTGCCCCAGCAACGGGGCGTCCCGGCGCTGTATAACTCTGGGGAACCCGTCCTGGCTTTCCCTGTGGGATGGTCCCTTGCTGGGAGTCCCCAAGGTGGAGCCAGGCATCCCCAGAATTGGTGGGGCCGTTGTGGAGATTAGGCAAGCTAATGCCCAGAGTTGCCGAGTGGAACCCCTGATTAGAGTAAGCACCGAAGCGAGAATTATCGAGTCCGCTGACCAAGGTCCACGACCCTGCCGCGTCGGGAATTGAACCCTGGTCCCAGGCTGACTTCTGCTCTCAGGCCTGCCGCCTCTAACCAGTGAGCCACACTACTAGATCAGGAGTTGAACTATAATTTGGCAGTGCTGGCACGAGCAATGGATGGTGCAAGATGTTGTGTCCGCCTTACCAGGGCCCTGGCACTTATTGTTTTACAAATTGATCACTGAGTGAAGTTGAACACTGAAGGCATAGAGACATTTACAATGTACATTTGCTATGATTTTCCACACCTCTTTTTACTTCTAAATTTACAGTGTAAAGGACTGGATGTTAGCAATTTGGAAAGAGTGGAAAAGTACACCATCATTTATTAACCCCTTCGACGCTCATGACGAGCTGGGCTCGTCATGGCGTAGCCTCCTCGCACGCTCATGACGAGCCCAGCTCGTCACGTAAAGTGCGCTTTTTAAAAACCCAGCGTACGGGCGGAATTCCGCCCGCACGCATGCGGTTAAAGGAATTGAGAGGGAAAGAGAAGAAATTACAATGAAAATGTTTCTCTGGTCAAAGAAAATAGGGTAAGTCAAATGAGTAATAAATCCAACATATCCTCTATTTATAATCAAGTCTAGGCATGAAGCGGCTAAGGATCTTTTTTGGCATTCAGACACATGGGGTGCAATTCACAAAGGTAAATAAACACATGTATATTTACTAGCACACCTAACTGTAAGTTTTTTTGCTGATCTCAATTATTCTACACGTTTTTGCTGTCCACAAATTCACAGGGATGTTTTACACCTAGGTGTAATCTTTCATTTCTCCACCCTCAAATCAGGGGGTGGAGCCCCCTACAACAGGATTTAAGAGTGTAAAGTTAACTAATCGTAACTTTGCACATATAGGTGAAGGTCTCTGTCACTCTGGCGGGGATTTCCCTATGGAAATATATGGTTAATTATTAAAGTTTATTAGTCTTTAAAAAAATATTTCAACTATTTTAATGTAAAATATAAATGTTAATCAATTTTAAAAATAGATTAGAATTACTTTCAAATAGTTATATTTAATCTAGAAACTAATAAAAGAACAAGTTACTTTCCTTCGGTAATGCCTTCTCTGGTAGAGACTATCCAAACACAGATTGTGTACCTTATGATCTTCTCAAGACGTTAGACTGGAGAATGTTTTGAGCAATCCCCTTGCATGCCAGCATGTGGCATCATTTGGACCGCATGACGTAGTTGGCATTGTCCGAGCCGGAAGTGACATGCGCGCTGCCTAAATAGGCACCACCCCAGCACGCTAACCTCCGTTCTCGACTGTTTTTCCGCACCAGAAGCACAGAGCCAAGCTGAGGAAGAATGACTAGAGTGCAAAAAGTGAGGTCCTGAAGGATCTCTTCTGTGAAAAGACAGTTCACAGAAAGGGTAAGATCAGTAAGGAATCTGCAGCTAGATAGAGTCTCTACCAGATAAGGCATTGCTGTAGGTAAGTAGCTTGTTCACCTGATAGAGACTTCTAGCCGTAGTTCCCTTACCTTAGAATAGATACCAAAGCAATCTTTCTCCAGAAGTGGGTCTGAAAACTGCTTTAAACTAAGAAGTCCTGGAGGACCAAACAGGCAAAATACCAGTGTCGCCATACCTTACTGCCAAGGCAGTGGTGTCTGGAGAACATGTTGAGTGATGCTCATGTAGCTGCTTGACAGATGTCCAGTCAAAGCAGTCATCACAGCTTTAGCTGTGGTGGAAGGAGCTCTTAAGCCATCAGGGGGCTGTTTCGCGGTCATTGTGTAGCAGATTTTAATACAGAAGATCATCCATTGAGAGATGGTTCTCTTCTATATTGCCTTTCCTTTCTTTGCCCCTGCAAATCCAGCAAAACGTTTAGCATCTATGCAGAATTCCTTGGTATGAACAATGTAGAATAATGCTCTTTTGGATCTAGATAGTGGAGTCTCTCCTCTTCTTTAGAAGGATCGGCAGGGAGGGGAAAGGTAGGCAGGGTGATTTTCTGCCCGATGTAAACAGATGTGACTACCTTTGGCAAAAATAATGCTTGAGTTCTAGTTCGGGAATGAATGCAGTGCAGGGAGGGTTAACTGAAAGCGCCTCCAATTCGCTAACCCTTCTGGCAAATATTATTGCCCCAAGGAAAACGGTTTTGAGAGGTAGGAGCCGGAGACAGCTGCTCTGTATCAGCTCAAAATGGGAACACATGAGGAAAGTGAGAACTAAGTTCAAGTCCCATTGGGACATAATGAAGAGCGTGGGATGAAACATATGTTGCAAACCTTTAAGGTGACAAACAGGGAAGGTTGGTCCAGCAACGGTAGAAAGGCAGTTATGGCAGACAGCAACCGCTTAACTGTGCCCAAAGCAAAGCCAATCTCCACGTATGAAGGTGGAGAGTGGACAGGTTTAGGTGTAGTACCTTGCTGCGACAGAAGATCCTCCCGAATGGGAAGCCTGACTGGAGGACAAATGCTCATGCTCAGGAGTTCAGGGTATCATACTTTCCGTGCCCAGTCTGGAGCCACTAAATGACCTGCCCTAGTCGTTCTTCTTGAGAACTCAGGACAGGAGTGGCATTGGCAGGAATGCATATAGTGGGCCTGTGCTCCACTCAAGACAAAATACGTCTACGAGCCAGATCCAACTCAAGTGTGCAGAACTGCTGACATTGAGTGTTCTCAGTGGTGGCGCAGAGATCTAACCCAGGCTCTCCCCAATCCAGGAAGAGACCTTGCATCACCTCTGGATGGAGATGCCATTCATGATTCGAGTTTGTCTGCCTGGCATTCAGGGAGTCTGCCAAATTTTGAACCACCAGGAATATGTCCTCATGTTCCAGCCAGGTCCAGAGACACGGAGCCTCTTGACATAAAGTTCAGGACCCCACCCCACCCTGCTAGTTACAATACCATATGGCGGTGGTGTTGTCCGTGAATCCCTGAACCAGCCTTCCCTTGATGGAAGGAAGTATAGCGTTCAATGCCAGTCGGATCATTCTCAGTTCCAACAGGCTGCTTGACAGCTGGGACGCCTCTGGAGACCAAAGTCCTCTGAGCTCCACCTTTCACAGAAGGCCGCCCCAACCAAGTAGTGATGCATTTGTCACCACTGTGAGCTCTGGATGGGGAAGAGCGAGAGGGAGAGAGAGAGAGAGAGAGAGGTATGCCGTTGACCTAATCGCTATCCGTGAACCACCACTGTAGGCCCTTTGCAATTTCCTCCGCTATCTGGGCCAAGTCATAGAGATTGCCTTTATGCTGTGCCCACTAGATCTTCAAGTCCCAATGCAGAGCTCTCATATGCCAATGGGAATGCTTCACCAACAGGATGCAGGAGGCAATGAGACCCTGAAGCCTCAAAGTCAGTCTCACCGAACTCCAGGATAGAAGCGGAAACATCGGTATCATAGTGAGAACATCCAGGACTTGCTGTTCCAAGGACAAGGCCGAAACTGCACTGTATCCAAAATAGCTCTGAATAAATGGAGCATCTGAGAGGGCATCAGGTGTGACTTTGGCACATTGTTTGTGAACCCCAATGAGTGTAAGAGGTCCGCCATAGTCTGAAGGTGGGAGACAACTGCGTTGGGCAAGTTCACCTTCAACAGCCAATCTTCGACGTAGGGGAAGACTGGAATCACTGACGTCTGCAGATGTGCTTTGTCCACCACCATCACCGTCACCTTGGTAAACACCCGAGGGGCACTAGTACAGCCAAAAGAGAGCGCAGCAAACTGATAATGCTCCTGGCCCACTGTGAACCGTAGGTAACGCCTGTGGCTAGGCAGGACGAGGATGTGGAAATACGCGTCCTGAAAATCCAACATTACCATCCAGTCTCAAGGGTCGAGTCAGGGTAAGCATCTTAAATATTTTCAATAAGTAATGGAGAGGGCGCAGGATGAAGATGGGACAGAGACCTACATCCTTCTTTGGCACCAGAAAGTAGCAGGTATAGCATCAACAACCTTCTTCTCATGCTGGCACCCTCTCAATGGCCCCTTTGGTCAGTACGGCAAACTGCCGCAAAAGAGTGCATGGTGGTCCTCTGTCAGCCGATCACTGGAAAAAGGAAGGGGTGCTGGGGTCTGTTGGAAGGGGAGGGCACAGCCATGGTGGACAATGTGGAGAACCCATTTGTCTGTAGTATCTCCTGCACTTGGGGCAGATGGTGTCGAATTCTGCTGCCAACAAGAGGCTATGGCTGTACAGCTGCTGGAGGAGGGAAGGGGGGTGTGGGGGGGGGGGGGGGGGGAGTTGGGCTAACTCTGGCTTTGGGCAGTGGCCCTATTGTCCTTGAATCTCTCCATGGCCGAATTTGCCATGTTGCTGAAGAAGCGAGTCGCACCAAAGGGTCTATCCATAAGGGATGCCTAGACATCCCCCAGAAATCCACTACTCCACAAACAGGCGTGACGTCAGAGCACCACCAAAGAAGCAATGGCTCTGCCCCGTGAGCTGGCCATATCCATGAAATTTGCGGATCCAGTCAAATGCCTGGGGAATATTCTAAGCTTAGGTAAGGAATCTGCAGCTAGAAGTCTCTATCACATTGAAATGTTACAGCACAATAACTGATCAAATTAAGTGTATTAAATAATTAATTTAAATGTAATTTATATATACTTTTCAAACAATAATTAAAACATTCCCAGTCTTACTAACATTCGTACACAATATATAGTAGCTTTTGTTACAATTACTTTTAGGTTGTCTTAAATTACGTTTGTTAGCATTTAAAATAATTATTTTTAAATATATATAATTTGTTTAACTTAAAATAAATGTTATAAAAAATAGCGAACCAAGGGCTGAGGCAAAGACAAACAGCCGCACCTATCAAGACAAAGTCTGGGAAAGTAGGTGGGGCATGGCCAACAACATGGCCACTTAGGACGTGCTTTTGCCGAGCTCTGGCTGAAAGCTCCATCCGACTATGAATCCGGCAATCCGAAGGCTCGGACGATAAATATACCTGTACTCCAGGAGTTACATACACCCCGGCCACACACCTGAGGGAAATCCGGAGGACTATCGGCCTCCGCACAGCTGCTATTGACCCTGGAAGACTCTGCAGCCGCCTCAGTAAAAGGGCGCCTGCTCGCAGCTGAGCCGGCCCGGTGGACGCTGCAGATCTGAGGCGCACCCCCTGGGGCAGAGATCCTCTGAGAGGAGTTTGGGAGGACTATCGGCCTCCGAGCCCTTGAGGCGATTCGCAGGGGCTAGGCAGACGCCCCGGACCTGATGCCGGCTTGGCCCTGCCTGATTGCTGCGTGCCCTGGACGTGAGGCTCCCTGTTCCCGGGTTGCCGCAGAAGGCCCGCCCTACGGACGGGGGGCCTGGAGTTACCAGCGGAGACGGACAGACGGTGCCCCGAACTGCGACCTCAGGTGAGCCGGGTGGTCACAGGGCGCCGTGCCGCCTGGTGGGATTATCTGGGGCCGCAGCTGAGGAAGGCGGCGATCAGCAAATCGGCCCTGTGAGACGGGCAGCTTTGGAGTCCGTGCGGGTGCGGCCCTCTCAGTGGGATCCCGGCGCTTTGTGGATCCACCCTCACCCCCCCTTAAGGTGGCGTTGCAACTAGGTTGGGCCGGGCCCTGGATGAGTGGGCGCCTTACATCCTGGTGGCCTGGTGGTGCAGAGTGGGGTCTAGAAATTGCACCAGCGGGGCATGCGAGGCCTGCTTGTGCAGACGAGTGACCGTCCCCCTCTGCCCTGCCTTAGCGTGGGTGGGCTGCCGCAAACTGGCTGAGGAGGCAGTGTCCTGAAGAAGCGGGTCACCCCTCTGCCACCCCTCAACTGCGTGTAAACTGTGCTGGAGCCCCAGCTGAGCCTGGACGGTTCTGACCGCACCGACCCCTCTTTGTTGCCTAGACGGGTTCGAGACTGGAAGCGGTGGGGACTACGTGGAATTCTGCTGTCGGGAGCCACGCAGGCAGTTGTCCATCAGGGGGTGTGAGGTGATACCCCCCCCTTCCACAGCTTGAGCGACTGGACCCGCCGTACCACTGTTCTTCTCGTGGCCCACCAATGTATCCCTGAATATGGGCAAGGACAAGGACCCGAAGCCACCGCGCCAGGGGAAAATGGACCGATACACAAAAGCAATCACCCCACTCCGGAGGAGCGATCGACCAGCTGCACTGACACTCTTCTTCAGGCATTTTAGTCCTCCAGGATGGCACTGGAAGGGAAAATAGGACAAGTGGGCACAGAGGTGACGCTCGAGTCAGGATCTACGCAACCTGGCAGCCAGAGTTACGGAATCAGAAACCAGGCTGGGCCAGGCAGAGGATTTGCTTCAGGATCTCCGCAAAGGAATGGCAGACCTTCAGGCCTCGAACAAAGACCTCCAGTGGCAAGTCGACGATGCAGAAAACAGGACGAGGCATAACATTCTCCGCTTTGTGGGATTTAGAGAAGGCATTGATGGGACAAAACGATTCAAAAAGGGGGGTGGTGATGGACAGAGTATCTGAATTAAGCAGAACACTCCTACCCAGTCAAAAGATCAGGGCTTGATCCATCACCGTTTTTTAGCTCACTGCACCATCCCAGTTCAGAACCTGGCTACACGTTTGGAAGGGTATGCTCAGACATGAGTCCCTTGCTCATTGCACCATCAGGATTCAAGCAAGCCGGGCCGAAGACGGCTGTAATGCCAGAAACCGGTCCCCGGAAGCTTGTTTCCTTTCCAGTGAAGAATTGGCTTGGTAGTTTGGTCTGCCCTGTTCCCATGATGCACTGGGCCAGGGACAGACTAATTTGCATATAGCCAGGTTCTGAACTGGGATGGTGCAGTGAGCTAAAAAACGGTGATGGATCAAGCCCTGATCTGTTGACTGGGTAGGAGTGTTCTGATTAACTCAGATACTCTGTCCATCACCACCCCCTTTTTGTAATTATTTTGGCCACCATGAGTGTGGAAGGGTATGCTCAGACATGAGTCCCTTGCTCATTGCACCATCAGGATTCAAGCAAGCCGGGCCGAAGACGGCTGTTATGCCAGAAACCGGTCCCCGGAAGCTTGTTTCCTTTCCAGTGAAGAATTGGCTTGGTAGTTTGGTCTGCCCTGTTCCCATGATGCACTGGGCCAGGGACAGACTAATTTGCATATAGCCAGGTTCTGAACTGGGATGGTGCAGTGAGCTAAAAAACGGTGATGGATCAAGCCCTGATCTGTTGACTGGGTAGGAGTGTTCTGATTAACTCAGATACTCTGTCCATCACCACCCCCTTTTTGTAATTATTTTGGCCACCATGAGTGTGGAAGGGTATGCTCAGACATGAGTCCCTTGCTCATTGCACCATCAGGATTCAAGCAAGCCGGGCCGAAGACGGCTGTAATGCCAGAAACCGGTCCCCGGAAGCTTGTTTCCTTTCCAGTGAAGAATTGGCTTGGTAGTTTGGTCTGCCCTGGTCCCATGATGCACTGGGCCAGGGACAGACTAATTTGCATATAGCCAGGTTCTGAACTGGGATGGTGCAGTGAGCTAAAAAACGGTGATGGATCAAGCCCTGATCTGTTGACTGGGTAGGAGTGTTCTGATTAACTCAGATACTCTGTCCATCACCACCCCCTTTTTGTAATTATTTTGGCCACCATGAGTGTGGAAGGGTATGCTCAGACATGAGTCCCTTGCTCATTGCACCATCAGGATTCAAGCAAGCTGGGCCGAAGACGGCTGTAATGCCAGAAACCGGTCCCCGGAAGCTTGTTTCCTTTCCAGTGAAGAATTGGCTTGGTAGTTTGGTCTGCCCTGTTCCCATGATGCACTGGGCCAGGGACAGAGTAATTTGCATATAGCCAGGTTCTGAACTGGGATGGTGCAGTGAGCTAAAAAACGGTGATGGATCAAGCCCTGATCTGTTGACTGGGTAGGAGTGTTCTGATTAACTCAGATACTCTGTCCATCACCACCCCCTTTTTGTAATTATTGATGGGACAAACACATCGGACTTCCTCTACTCTTGGCTCCAGCATCGTTCCAGACAGATATATTTTCTACTTGTTTCGTTATAGAACGGGCGCACAGGGCGCTGATGGCACGGCCTCCCCCGGGTGCGCAACCGCGCCCCATCATATCCCGCTTTCTGAACTTCCTAGACAGGGACGTGATCCTCCGAGAGGCACGGAAACTTGGAGATATAAGGCATGAGAGCACACGTATAATGATTTTCCCTGATTACAGAAGGGAGGTTCAGAAGCAAAGGCGGACCTTTGATTCTGTGAAGGCGAAACTCAGGGATCACAAGATTCAATATATGCTTCTATTTTTCTGCGAAACTGAAGGTACTGTTCATGGGAAAGACCCATTTCTTCCAAACACCAGAGGAAGCATGGCAGTGGATTGAAGAGCGGCCTGTCCTGAAGCAGATGGATGCCCCTTCGCGCCACAGCCAAACATCGACATGGAAAGACCCGAAACTTCCTAGTTTTCAAGGAACACTGAGATCCCGGGGAAACCAGAGAGAGTGCTTACAGGAGGCAACGCCGTATGCTACGAAAGGTAGTGGCCGGGTCAGATGGCGAAGTGGACGTTCATTGGACTCTCCCCTGTCAGCAGGTTCGCACACCATCCGCCTCTCTAGCCGCCGTGAATCTGGCACAGAAACGGACACTAGGGATAGCACGTCCGGAGACGAGGGAGAATACGAGCCCTCTCAATATCCCGTGGCAATAGTGGCAATGGAGCAAGATGCAGCAACAGAAACTCTGGCATCGCAGGGGGAGGCACCTGACTCACACTCCTGAATAAGAGCCTAAGAGACTTGCCGTGGGATCAGAATACAATGGCGGAGTTGGTTGAATGGACATCTTCCCCCAACACATCATCCACAAGCCCTGCAGAGCGACTGAAGAGCTGAATTCCACCGCAGGCGAAAGCCCAAGAGTGGCCACAGGCTTGGGCATTGGACTGCCCCTTTTCAGGGGTTTCATCTATTGTTCTAGTTTATTGTTTTCATGTTGAGGTACAGTCACAGTGTCCGCAGAACGTACACAATCAGGCAAAGTCCGAATACAGGGGGGCATCTCACCATACACGTATATATCTCCCACCACTACGCTATAGTCTGCTATGATGGGTTCGGAGGAAAGCCCCTTCACAGCGCTCACTCGGAATGTAAACGTCCTTGGGGATAAAATTAAAAGAGGGCTGGTGTCGCCTTTCATAAAACGCACCCGCCCGGACGTGGTGCTGTTACAGGAAACACAACTTAAAGGCGCGAAATGTGAGTTCCTAACGTGGGGCATATACCGTTCTGGCGCATGTGGGGTATACCTCCGGCTCTAGAGGAGTCGCCATCCTGATTAAAAAGTTGCCTCCATTTCCTGTGAAGCACACGTGGATAAATCCCCAAGGAACGTATGTGGGAGTGACAGGGTCATGGGGTAGGAGAAATGTTACCATGCTATCAGTGTATGCCCCACCAAAATTGCAGACCAGGACACTACACGGGGTGACGGACATATTGCTGGAGACACCAGGCTTGACACACACATAATTGGGGAGACTTTAACAACGTGATGTATGTCCCTGCAGATTGTTCGGGACAGCATGTACATCGGTTACCCAACTGGCCCGTCTTGCTGACACTTTGGGTTTGGTGGATGTGTTGAGACCGACATTCTTTGTACTACTCTGGGGCTCACAGGGTCTTTTCGAGACTAGACTATGTATTTCTCCCGTACTGTGCAATACAGGACATCTACGAGGCGGAATACATGGCCAGGGGTTTGTCTGACCACTCGCATCTAAATGTTCGAGTGGGTAAGAGGGCCCGAGCGGGACGGGGAGGCTGGAGATTGTCGGCATTGGGACCTACAGACTAAGGAGGTGCTCCAGGGCATCCGAACTGACACAAAAGTTTTTTTTTGCAGAAAATTTGGGTTCGGTGCAGTCCGGAGTAGTGCTATGGGAAGCACACAAAACAGTTTTAAGGGATAGGCCTCAGAACCGGATAGCCTGGGACAAGAGAAAGGCTCAGGAAGAACTCGCCACACTGGAGGCTCAAATTCTTATTCTGGAAAGAAGGAACCTTATGCAGAGAGACCCTCAAGTTCTGCCACAACTAGCGGACGCACAGCATCAATACAGGGCTCTGACCACGCAGCCAGCTAAGGCGCAAGCCCAGGCGAGCCTACATAGGCGGTATGATGTGGGAGACAAGTCGGGCAAGCTCCTGTCATGGCTTAATCGTAGGGAGGTGGAGGACCGGTGGGTGGAGAACGTCGTGGACCCCCAGGGGATTTCACAGACTCATGATAAGCAGATAGTGCAGATGTTTGCATCCTACTATCAAAACTTCTACGAAGCCCGAAACCTGAGGGCGCTCCCGGACATAACAGACTACCTGGCGGACATTCATACCCCATTACTAGATGAGGATGATAGAGAGGGACTGGATGGGGACATAATGGGGGATGAAATTAAACTGGCCATAACTCGACTACGTCCCGGGAAGACCCAGGCTCCAAAGGACTACCTGCAGAACTTTATTAGAAATACGCAGATCTCTTTGGCCCCCACGTGTTGAATCTTTTCCAAGATGCTTCCCAAGAGGGAATCTTGCCCCTGGATCTGCGCATGGCCATGATCATCCCTATACACAAGCAAAGGAAGCCCCCCACTGATTGTGCATCATATTACCCCATATCCTTCCTAATATAGAGGTGAAAATATTGGCCACTATCCTCGCCATGAGGCTCCGCGAAGTAATCACTACTCTAGTACATCAGGAACAGACGGGCTTCCTGCCTGGTCGTGCGACCCGACTGAATCTGCGAAGGACCCACAATTGGCTAATGGCGGTTCAGGACCGAGACACCCCACACCTGCTCCTATCTTTGGACGCGGAAAAGGCATTTGACGCGGTACACTGGCCCTTCCTGGAGGCCACCCTGGTCAAATTTGGTATAGGTCCCAAGTTTCGGAAATGGGTAGGACTCCTGTATAGGGATCCCTGGACAAGGGTTAAGGTTAATGGTCAGATCTCTGGCGATTTCCCTATCAGAAGAGGCACCCGCAAGGGCTGTCCTCTCTCCCCATTACTCTTTGCCCTCACAATTGAGACAGTGGCCTGTGTGATTAAGCAGTGCACAGAGATCCGGGGGTTCCGAATTAAACCGATGGACACATAGGAAGAAAAGATCTCGCTATACGCGGATTACATTCTGCTCTACCTTACTTATCCGACCACCACGATTCCCACCTTGTTCGCCACCATGGATGGATATGGGTCTTACTCGGGATACACAATTAACTGGCATAAGTCGGTAATCTATAGTCCAAGTGTCCTGACCATTTGGCCTACCCTCCTTGGGGCCCTCTAGATAGCTCATACTGGTTTCATCTGCCTATGGATTTACCTCACCACAGATAAGAGCCTCTCCTACCAGAGAAACATCCAACGGGTAATAACCAACTTTACAGAAGATGCAGAGATGGAAATCCCTCCCTATCACAATTCTAGGCTGGGCTGCCATGTTTAAAATAATCCCCTTGCCCCGCTTTATGCACTGCAGAAAGCGTATTTTCCCCTTTCCAGACAGACTTTTCGAGCTATTGATGTGAAACTACATTCCCTCCTATGGCTTGGGAAACAACCGAGGATCGCTTTGACTACGTTGCACAGTAACCAATATAATGGGGGATCTCGCTGCCAGATATAGAGGCCTACTACTGGACGGAACACCTAACCCCGGTGAATGACTGGATACACGTCACAGCAGGCCATCCCACCTACAGGTTGGAATGGGAAACCACGGCGAGTCGTAACTGCCTGCATTATCTCTATAGGCGATGGGGCAGAGGGCGACTTCTCCCGGCCACCCAAGCCACAATAGAAGGATGGGAAAGAGCAACGAGGGCAATGGGATGGGATTGCAAACCCACTAAGCAGACACCTCTTTGGCAAAAAGAAATCCAAAAACTGAGAGGCTTCGAGGGGGGCTATCTCTACCATAGGAGACATCCCAGCCAAGGGTCAACTCAAGAGTTTCCGCTCGCTTCAGATAGATTTTGCGCTGCATACCTCCCAGTTTTTTAAGTACACGCAATTTCAGCATGCCTGGCAGGCAGAGACCTCACTCTCCTACTCGTTACCAGAATATGCACCACTGAAGGGGCACCTGCTACAGGAGTAAGTGCTTACTAAGGGGGGAGAGGGGTTGGCCTAACGGCTAAGGCGCTCGACCTCGGACCTGGGGATCTGGGTTTGAGTCTCGGTAACGACGCCAAAACCTCCTGTGATTCTGGGCAAATCACTTAATCTCCCCGTGCCTAAAATGAAAGTGTGTCCTCATGTAACGTAACTGGTGCTATGTAAAGCGCTCTGATAACTGATTCGGTTCGGTTCTAGTTCGCGCTATATAAAACTCTGCGGAAAAAAAAAAAAAGGCAGTATCACTCACATACCGGACCTTGAATAATAATACACCAGACAGGCTGGGCAGGTTGAGGGAGACCTGGGAGCTGAACTTGGGCGCACTTTATAACATAGACTGGGAAGAAGCCCTGATGTACCATCGGGAGGTGACTATCCCAGCTCCGCCTCATCCAATATAAAATACTCCATAGAGTCTAGTATGATAGGGCTGGACTTCACCGAATGGGCCGAGCTAGCGACCCTAGTTGTCAGAGATGTGGCTATGAACAGGGAGATTTCAATCATATCATCTGGGACTGCACCGAAATACAGACCTATTGGGAGAAGGTGTTGGGGAAATTGAGCAAGGATCTAGACACAACACTACCACTGGACCCTAAATCCATATTGTTAGATGTAGATGTAGATTTGGGCCGACCGCAGCTCATATTCGCTCAGTTAGCGCTGGTGGTAGCAAGACGGGGTGTAGCACGAACTTGGGGGCTGCAATCGCGTCCCAACTCCGAGAGTGGAAGGCAGGAATGGATATGTACATGGAGGCAGAAAGGGTCACCTATAAGGCAAGAGGGTGCCCGAGGAAATTCCGCAAGGTATGTGGCAAATGGAGGGCATATAATGGCCTAGATGGGGGCTGGGTTATGGTTAGTGGGTCTCTGAGGGGTCCCTCCTTTAACTCTAAAAATAAATCTCGGCTCTCGAGTTTTCAAACATCCCAGATGGGGAGGAAACATGGGACAATACAACAGAGAAATGTGAGTGGGTGGGACTTGAAGGTTTACGACGCCCTAAGGGGGTGTGATGCGGGAATGTGTGATGTATGGACTCTATATGTATGTCTCTGCATGACTGTAACTGATTTTGTCATGTTTTCTTTTTGTTTTGGTTTCTGGCAAAATTTAAATAAAAAGTCTGGGAAAGTAATGCTGGTGCAGGAAAACCAGAGAGTACACCCCTCTCTACTCCCTATTTGGAAACCCAAAACAACATAAATGACAACGGAATTCCGCACACACAAATTGTATATCTGTTCAGAGTCAATTAAGCAACAGTCATTATCGATGATGCGAAGAAATTCTCAGCCGTTTTATTTTCGTTTTCTTTCAAACACTGTTCTTTATTGAAAAAAGATGATACATCAGGCCGATAAAATCCAGTAGCTAGAATCCAATAGCCGACACGTTTCATCCCAATCGGGACTTCTTCAAGGTTCAAATTCAGTTTAGTTCAGTGTATGTCCACTTTCAACATTCAATGTCATCAGTTGTGTCTTATTTATTATTTATTTGTGGGTTTGTACCGCGCTAGAATCGACTCCCGAAGGAGTATCTCTGCGCCCAACGCCAGTGAACAGATGGAAGAGGAGAGCTGAGGCTAGATAAGATGCAGAGACTGGAACAAAAATGTGTTCAGCCTTTTCCTAAAAGTTAAATGGTCCGAGCACTGCCTAAGCGAGTTAGGGAGTTTGTTCCATAGTGCTGGGCCGATGGAAGACAGGGCTTTACCACTTTGTCTCGCCTTTTTTACAGTGGGGGCTTGAAGAAGTAATTGGTTGCTTGACCGGAGGGAGCGAGCTGGATTATGGGGAATACATTTTTCTGCCAAGTACAGGGGGCCCAGCCCATGTAAGCCCTTGTGGACCGTGCAGCAGGTCTTAAATTTCACCCTTTGACGAATTGGTAACCAGTGTAATTTTTCTAGCAGGGGGCGTGAAGGGGATCTGGGAGGGGCATTTAGGACCAGCCTTGCCGCAGTGTTTTGCACCACTTGAAGCCTGCTGAGTACTCCCTCATTAGCCGATGCCAGCAGCCCGTTGCAATAATTCAGGCGACTAAGCACCAAGGCCTGAACCAAGGTTTTCCTGGTGATGTCTGGAAGTAAAGGAAACACTTTGCAGAGTAGTCCAATTACATGAAAACAGGACCCTACTGTTTTATTTGCGTGGTCCTTCAAAGACAGATCTTGTTCCAATCGGTCTTGAAACACACATTTTGTATAGTGTGCATTTACTGTTAGCGTTGAGCACACGCCCTGATTGACTTCTCGGGCCACCAAGCCACGCTAACAGTAAATGCACACTATACAAAATGTGTGTTTCACAGGGCTTGCAAATGACTACAATACTTCTAGAACTGTAGATCAAGAAACCTAATGAAGTTGCTAGATGCACACATCTTTACTCAATGTTCTTATCTTAATACAATAATACTAAATATATATACAGGTTTTTAAATTTAGTTTCAATAATTTATTTTCAGTTGTTAGTCATGCTATACATTTCCTTGTCTTACGTTCCACAGCAGGCAATATCCAGATCCTAGATTTTAATCCCACACACCCTCTTTTACCCTTCATTCGCTCAGACCTCATCCCCTCAGGGTCATGCCACCTCCACACCTTCACCAATTAAGTCAAATTTGGCCTACCATAGTCTTTTAGTTCACGCCACACAGCCTTACATTTACAGAATTATTTCATACTTATTTTTAATGATGTAAAGTATTAGAGCTAGGATGGAATCAAATCTATTAGGGTACTTGGAACTGACTGTGCTGCAATTCTGTCATCATTTCAAGTGCAATACTGACATATGACTAAATCTGCCCTAGTCCAGACACTTTTCTGAGGAGAACCTTATACTGAAAGTGCCCCCATATTACTAATTTTTCAGTTACTAGTATGACGTGGTTGAATTGTCATTATATTAATTCTGCTCTAAGTCCGTCTTTCATAGATAATCATGGAAAGTGACTATGATGTCTAGCAAGCTAGGACAGGCTATGTGCGACACATTACAGCTATTGAAGATCTTTTTAGTCAACAGCACTTTCCTTCATATGACTTGTAGTTTCGCTTTTTTCCATTACATGTGTGGGCTCCAACGTCTCAGGATGTGGGTGGTGGTGGCTAAAAACCAGAATTGGCAGCAAGTATCACATCTGACAAAATTAACACACACAGAAGTGGTCAGAACCAGGTCGCTGACAGCTGGCGCACAAATGCTTTAGGTCTGCTGTGAAACAATGTTGGTTGCACGTGATTTCATTGAAAAACTATTTAATGGAATATCTTTACTGAGAAACCATTTCACCTTAACTGCTTAATGGAAATTTGAAGGATGAATAAAATTTACCAGTTCTTAGAAACAAATTCATCGATTTTTTCACCCCAAAAGTGGCTTTTGCATGTTTCTTTTTTAAGATGTAAATGCAATGGTAGCAGGTTTTTCAGAAACATTTTTGGCAGAGGTATTAATTTCAGCACTCTACTTCAAGGGAAATTATTTTGGATTTTTATCTTTTACATTGTCAAACAATGACTTTGAATACTTTTAGTTCTCTGAACCCCTCACAACTCCTACACATCACCTACCTCTTGATTACCTCTCGTAGAGGCGTGGGGTGGTGCAATGACACGTCTCTCTTCGGCTCCCCGCTTGCCATTTACACCTAATTTCAGCTCTGGGCCAATTGAAAACGGCACTTTTGGTTGCTGCAGCCCTGGGGCATCTTCTGGAGTTGACGACTGGAGCCCGACTGCCCCCACTGCACCCCGGGACAACACAGCTCAACCCAGGTGGGAACACTACAGTGTTCTGCCTGCCATTTTGGGGCCTGGCTGCGGAAGATAGGAGTTGATCCCAGTGGGCCCTGCTGCGGAGCATGAAAAGCCTGGCAGTAATCTTGGGGCTGCCGACGGGCCTCCACCAGGAGAGCTCACCTCTGCGACACCCTCACAACTTGCTATCGGTCCCACTGTCAGCGAGGTTTGCCATCTTGCCTTGGGCCCTCACTGACGTCCTCTGTCAGGCTGCGAGGAAGTGCGGCTGGTCCCCTGCAACAACCTGATCGCCATCTTGACAGCCAGCGGCATTCGGTCGGGGAGTCTTGGGGGACACATCAAGACATCCCTGAGGCCCCTACTGGCCCTGACGACACTCCAACGACTGGCCCAGGTGAGAGGGAACCCCTGGGGTCGCCACCTGCCTTTCCTTGGCACTCTCTGCATGACTGTGACCTGCAGGCCTAACCAGACCTCGCGGGTGGCCTTGGGCTTAGCTGGATCAGATTTGATTTGACTGGTTGGCTCCACAGCTTAGAGCAGATGCGATTGTGGCAATGGGACCCTCTCCCCAGCCAGGGAATCTGTGTGGTGACCCCCTGGCCCTATGGGGTGTTGCTGTTTCGCCAATGCAGGCCAGGCAGCGTTATGTGCCCCCGCGCCCCCCTTGGCTACACTGCCTTCAACTCTGAGGTTTACCTGCCAGTGTATGTGCTATATGCTCTCTATGGCCCGCAGCTCTCTTTAATGCCCTCTGTTTTATGGCCATTGCCCTGCATCTCCTCTACTCCTTGGCAGAAGCTCCGATCCCTGGAGGGGTGACCCGGACACTTTCCCCAGGCTTTGGACTGCAGACGCCCTACTCCCTCTCTTTCCAAACATGTGACTCAAAACACCAGGCGGTTGCACCGAGCCCTCCACTGTGGGAAGCCCTCTGCTGCACCTTGAGGCCTGTCGAACCCTCGCCGCCGCACGCTAAGACATTCTAGAGGGGCCCTGGTCTCCTCTTTGCCACAGGTCCTGTGGCGGGGACTGGGTGTGGATCATTGCTACCGCGCCCGCTGCTCTAACCCAGATCCCTCTTTCAGCACTCAAGTTGTCACGCTCTGGCACGGACTCGGGAACTACTCACCGCACTTGCGCTGTCATGACACAAGGCAGATCTGCAAAAGATACCCACAGCTGCAAAACCAGAGACAATCTGGTCACCTCGCTGTGGCAGAAAGCAACCACTGCCAATATGGACTCCTCCTATGGCACTCCACAGGCTAGTTCTTATGACGCCCATCCAGTGCCCATCACGCAGGCTTACACGGGCAGGTTCTTGCCGGGAATCAGACATGAAATAGTCTCACTGCAGTCGGATGTCAAGACCTGCATTCACAAACTCAAGCATGAGGTCACTGAAATTGACGGGCGTGTGGATGATCTGGATCGCAATAATGATGCTCACTCAGAGGGACAGAAAACACTATGGGCAGAGTCTCAGCCCTGAAGGGGCAGCACATCGAATTGCAATTGAAACAGAAAGACCTGGAGAATGGAATCCGGAGGAACAACATTCGCATTAGGGTCTTACACAGGGAGCAGAGGGCACAGGCATAAAGACCTTCACTGCCAACCTCATACACGCAACCAGGGTTGATGATGATGCCACCCCCACCTCTAACCCCCACTGCTGGACAGAGCTCACCGGGTGGCCCCAGTTCCATATTGCCCAGATTTGCCACAAATATCTTGACAAGGATACATTTTTTCCCCAAAAAAGAGGCTATCCTTCAGGCCTCAAGGAAGAAGGAGGACATAGTCTTTCGCGGTCACACAGTCCAACTTTTCCAGCACATCGCGCTGATCACCCTGCAGAGGCGCAGAGACTTCAAGCCCATCACGGATAAACTAAGACTCAACCTCCGTAGTCAATGGGGCAACCCGTTGCGATTATCTTCACCTGTGAGGGCAGGCACAGAGCCATCATTCGATCCTAGAGAAAGGTCAAACAACTGCTGGGCTTGACACTTGATTCGGATGGTAATGGCCTGCACCCACCTTGATCCCCCAGTAAGCCACCCCTGAAACCGCGTTGGGCCACAGTGCAGGCTTCATGCTCTCACAAAGACAATAGAGACAGGACCTCCCATGATGCCAAACAGGATATCATCCAGCACATCCGCAACTTAGAGAGAGGACCCTCACCCAGCCCCTTGACCTCTGGCTCTGTCTTTACCAAACTCCCTGCTAGATCTTGCCTGACGGCGAGGAACTGCTCAACCACAGGTCTGCAGCTGTGTGGTAGCTTGGGTTCCGATGTTGCCGCTGCCACTCAGGACCGGGCTTATGCCTATCTACCCCTACTATTGCAGGCAGTGGGACCGGGAGCTTTTCAGACTCATTTCTTCTTCACAAACCCCCTCAATTCAATACGTAGGAGAGTGACTTCTCTTGGATGGCCTCTCTGCGGGAACACCAACTGTTCCAGGATTTCAATGGAGCAGTTTGGCCTCGTTAGCCGCATTTTGTGTTCTTAACTAACTTCCTTTTTTCTCTTCTTAGGTAGTTGAGAGCATTGGGAAGACTCACTTTGCAATACCTACTCTCCTATGACACCCCTCTGTGTCACCGCTACTGGATGGTCAGAGAGAATCTGCTTCCCTCCCTCCTCCCTTGAATCATAATAGTCACCCACCCCTATCCCCCGACAGGACAGGACCCAACAATCCTTTGCTCCCATGGCCCCTGAAATAGTTTGTATTTCTCTAAGTGACACCTCTCACATCCTTCCATGTACTTTGTACACATGCATGCACCACTTCTTTCTCCCATGGCCAGTAACCCACATTGTAAAACTCCAATCTCTTAACACACGTGGACTGAATGCACCCAACAAACAACGCAAGGTATTGCGCTACCATCTTGTGCAGCACCCCAATGTTGTATTCCTGCAGGAAACCTGCCTACTGCATTGCGATGTTCCCAGCATGTCCCACCAAAAATATCCTATTAGCTACCACTAGGCACATGTCAACACTAAAACTGCTGGAGTCGCTATCCTATTCAAGGCCTCCTTTTGCGCTGAGATACTTAAAATTGTGCAGGACGATATTGAGCGCTTTCGAAAAATCACTGTCCAATGGGGGCCCGACCCTTACTCTCATAAATATTTACGCCCCTAACCAGGTCTAAGATACATACTTCAGAGCCACCCTACATGATCACTACACAGGTTTTGCTGGACATGGTTGTGGGGGGCAAATTTAATCTGTGTGGGATCCTGACCTGGATCATAGCGCCACTTCCTTCCAGGGGGTAGGAGCGATGTCTACTGCCCTCAAATGTGACCTCACTGATCTGGCATTGGTGGATGCTTGGAGATACAGTCACCTTGATGTTCAAGATTATTCCTTCTATTCCCAAGTCCACTCCTCAAACTCATGTATTGATTGACTCTTTGTCACCCCCTCATTGCTACGTGGCCTGGACTCTGCTTGCCTTTTGGACATTTTCATCTCCTACCATGCCCACTTACAGATCACTCGAGCCAAGGCTGGATCTACCACGCCCGCTTGCTCCCGTTGGTGACACCCACCCTATTTGCTTAGGGATCCTGTTGCTGTCGCTAAAATTCAAAAATAAATCATGGCATACTTCAAAACCAATACCCTCCCTAAGATCTCGGGACACATTTTGTGGGATGGCTTCAAAGTCACAACAAGGGGGATCACCTCCTCTATTGCCATCAATCAAGCAAAGGAAGCCAAATCCAGACTGATTGAGACTGGTCTCACGGTGGACATTAAAGCTATCTAGACACACCAAACGGTGACTAACACGCTCAGAGGCTAGCTACTAACGCTTTGGACAAACATGGCCTAGCAGTCTTTATTGGCCCTAAAGCAGAAGCATTACAAGGGAGAGACGTGGTGGGCTCGCAGACTGGGCCCACAACCCGCACGAGCACACATCTCTAAAATTAGGCTGGACAAAGGAACGTGGGCTACTAAAGAAACGGCAAAACAACAGGTGTTTGACAACTTTTACCGATCTTTTTATGCAGGGGGCAAGAGAGCATAGAAGCATACCCCTACGACTGCCCCTGGCAACCCCTAGACCATCTTCATTCAGAACTTCTGGGTGCCCCCATCAGTTTAGCTGAAATACATAGAGCCCTGAGGGAGCTAACATTGGGCAAAAAGTCTTGCCCTGATGGCCTCCCTCTGACGTTCTACCATAAATTTCTCCCCCAACTCCAGGAACACTTGCTGGTCCTATTCAACTAATTTATGCAGACACAAGCCCAACACCCACTAAGACGATGGTGGCGATCGTACTTAAACCCACACCTGGTAAGGACCCCACTTTGTGAGCATTTTACCGCATGATTGCGGTCTTGAACACAAACGTCAGATCTACACCAATATCCTCGCAAATAGACTGAAGCCCTATCACCCTGGCTTAATGACCCGGGACAAGTGGGATTTATACGAGCAGAGACACGGAGACAATAATATTTGCCGCCTTGCACATCTAGTAGAAAAAGCCCAACACAACATCCTGCTTGCCTTCTCTCGCTGGACGCAGAGAAGGCCGTTGATCGGGTTGGTTGGACTTTTCGGCGGGTGGCCCTTAGTAAGATTGGATTGGGACCTGGCTTGATATTCAAAATCATGGCCGCTTACATCACACCTGCAGCCACTATCCACGTTAATGGGCAATCCTCACAACTGATCCACCTAGGGAGGGGCACTAGACAGAATTGCCCGCTATTGCCCTTACTGTTCGCCCTAGCTGTAGAACCCCTTGTGATCTGGATTCAACAGGGAAATGACGTCATGGGCATCCCCTTTGGCGGGCCAGAACATAAGTTGGCCTTATTTGCATATGATCTTTTGCTGGCTCCCAGCGGGCCTTGGTCTTCCTTCCCTGGCCTAGTGACGTGCTAACTGCCTTTTAAAAAGTCTATGACTTCAAAATAAATATGACCAAATCACAAGCTCTCAACTTGACAATTCTCAAAACTGACCTTCCCAATGTGCAGTCCCTTACCCCTTTCCAATGGCCCCCCAAATCTATAAAGTATTTAGGATTAAACCTTACCTCCAACTTAGCTTCCGCGACGTGAGCCAACTGTCCAGAATATCAGGGCTCGGTCCTAGATGACCTATGTAGATGGAAGCTGCTGTAGGTATCCTGACTGGTGCACCTCAACGCGGTCAAAATGTCCATCTTGCCCAAAATCCTTTACCTGTTTCAGACGCTCCACACCCCCATCCCACAGGACACTATCCTCAACCTCCAACGAGACATACGCAACTTTATCTGGGGACGTAAACGCCTGAGTCTATGTAACTCTGTATTGATGCTCCCCAGGGAGGTCTGGCATGCCCCAACCTCCTTGATTATTATTGGGTGGCCCACCTACGATACGTCTTGGAATAGGTTGTCCGAGAGAGCGTGAAGCACTGGTACCACATGGACCGTGCAGTGGATTGTAGATCCGTCGGGACTTGGCATGGCTTCCCAAACAAGCTTGACCCCCGGAGCACCTACACAGCTGTCCCCACTGAAACAGTCTTTCAAATCTGGGAATACAATTGCTCTTAAGAAAGGCCTCACCACCTTCCCCTTTCCCAATACCCCACCAGCTTGCAACCCAGAGTTTGCCCCAGCGCTAGAGCCCCACTCCTTCGTGAACTGGCGGGAGGGGGACTGTTGCACCCTCAGTGATCTATTCAATGACAACCAGATTAAGACCTTTCAGCATATCCCAACGAGAGACGGCATATAAACTGATGTTGCTGTGGTATTATACCCCGGCGAACTTGTGCACTGTATACCCATCTGCCTCTCCACTATGCTGGAGATGCAACTTGGCAACATGTGATTTCTTTCACATCTGGTGGTCTTGCCCTATCATAGCAACATATTCGAGAGAGATCCTGAGCCACATCAAAGGAGTTGTGGCCTACCCGCTCCCTGACTCGTACAACATGGTGGTACTAGGCATTCGCCCTCTGACTCTAAAAGCCATGGCACACACAGACTGGTGACTCATTGCCCATATGCTAGGAGCAGTTAGGCAACTAATTGCCCTCCACTAGAGGAAAGCCTCTACCCTGTCGATTCCTCAGTGGTTCCAACTCATTTGGCACATCCTGTACATGGTAATTCTATCCCATAATGTGTCCCACTCTGACAAGAAATTCACATACATATGGCAGCCACTGATAACCTACTTCACCCAATTGGAACACTCTTGTTTTACACCACCCAGGATCTAAGCACTCAACCTTTTCTACTAATCCCCTTTTATTGGTGTGACGCCTACTTGAATGCAAAGAGGTCAGCCTTACCCACCTGGCCCGCACCTTCCCATCCCTACCAACGATTTCCCCACTACCGTGGCCTGAGAAACTTCTGCACACCAACTTCGCTGAATAGGCATCGCCACACATATACCTTACTATGACCCTTCCCATGCTCTGACTTGTTACATTCCTATCTTACTTGTATTCTTAGGATTGAATAATCCTTCCCGTATTATTGAATGGTGTACTCGATTGCTGTGCGTTCGTTCAGGCCTGACACCAATGTAACGTTGACGGGCTTGCCTTGCAACCTTGAGTCAATGCTCCTTTCTTTTAATGCTCTGATGACTTTCTATTCCTGCATACTCTTGAACAATTCATATTGATCGAATGCCTACACCTGTGATGGCTTTGTTCCTCGTGTGTTTTTCTGTTTTCATTAAGTCAATAAGCGGATTTCTAACAAAAAAGTCTCACCACGGTCAAAATATACCCATCCCTGACCCTTAAACTCCACCCATCCCTGAACCCTAAAATTCCTTTCTAACCTTATACTCCATCCATTTTTGGACCCTAACCCCTCACTATGCCCTTAAATCCACCCATTCCTGAACCTTAACCACTTTCTATGCCTAAACCCCACCCATCCCTGAACTTTTATAGCAATCATACACCTTAACTCCACCTATCCCTGAACCTTCAGCACCCCCAAATACTACCCATCCCTGACTCCCAAAAACCTGTACCACCCCTAAACTCTGAACCCTAAAATCTACACTCCATCCATCTCTGAACCCTTAAAACCCCTTCAACACTCTAATCTCCTGCCTTCCTGAACCCTAAAACTGTCAATATACTCCACCCATGCTTGACCGGAACTCCTCTTACCACCCCTAAACTCTACCCATCACTGAACCTTAAACACCCTCATGAGGCCTAGACCCTGACCATCCGTGAACCCTGAAAACCCTTCAACACCCGACACTCCAAGCATCCCTGAACCCTAAAAAACACTTATTAGCCTTAAACCTAACTTATCCTTGAACCCTAGCCATAGTCCATGGTCAGCTACCATCTTCAGACTGTAGTATTTCCAAACATGGATATCTTGCTTTATAGCATGACTTATTTTATTCACATTGGCAAACTATGTAGCTGTTGCAGAGGTTTTGACAACCAGCTGCATGCCTTCATTATGTCTTAAAAAAGTACTATCCCGCCAGACATCCAATGCCTTCAACTGCTTAAAAGCTGTAATTGGGTTAAACATGAAACCATTTGCCTGTCTCGCTATGCCCTTAATCACATAGCATATTTTTCCTGACTACCAGGTAATGGTCTTGCTTATATCAGATTAATGTTAACTCTTCTTCTAGGTGTTCCAACACAGTAGAACACTTGAGGGGAGTGGTTGGGCATGTTCTTCACAGGTAACCATGTTGTGACTCTCTTCCATTTAATATCCAGAAGGAGGTGAACCATTTTCAATTAGGATGCAACTGATCAGCCGATGATCCTTTTGCATCAGCTGTTTGCAGGAGCTGATGTATTTATTTCCACCTACTTATTTAATTATTTTCATCATTGCCCAACAATGGCCATCATATTAATCATGTATTTTTATAGTATGCTTTTAGTTCATATATTAATGAACTTATTTTAACAGGTGGTGCGTATGAGAAAGCATAACAGCATTAGGCTTTAACATGAGTATGTTTAAGGGATCTCTCACCTTACATCATGCTCAGAACGTTTATTCTTCTAAAAACAAACAGTTTAGGGAGTATATAATGGCTGTTCACAGCTCTCTCAAGAAGAGATGGAGACTTCAATAGCAGAGCAGTGCAGCTCCAAGTTCAGCCAGCCAAGGCCATCTGGACCGCTTGCCTCATAATGTTTCTTCTCGTACAGACAAAACGCAGCTTGCTCTTGCAGACAAGCCTGAAAACTGGGCAACCATAAACTATGTAAAGGTATGAACCAGTGTTGAGTCTATTAATATAATGATGCTAACTAGGGCAATATTGTTTATGCTTAGTGATTAGGACTGTAGGGATTTTTCAAAAGCAAAGTACTTAAAATGCTAAAGATTTTCATATTTACATTTTCTGTTAACGGTATTGCTCCATGTTTACAGATTTTTGCAATTATTTGTTTCAATTATTCTGCACTAAAACAACAAAGTCTTGCCTAAATTGAGCTTGTTCCTTGGAGTTACTAGTATTCCACTGGTCTCCAGATTTAGGATCTACGTCAAATGGAGGTCAGATCTGCTCCTCCTGATCCTAATCAACCACGCACGATTGTCAGTCAACGGCCCCCACTCTGCCCTTTTCGGTGCCTCCTTCCAATTCTCCATTAATTCCCCTGGAGGAGACTCTAGTAAGACCTCGGGTTCCAACTGGGTGCCTTCTATCCCTCCTTTGTTTTACTGCCATTTTTGCAAAACAAAAATGTGTGACAACTGAGACAGACACTTGTGACTTGATCTGTTGCACCCCCTTTTTGAAATTATTTTGGCCACCATAAGTGTGGAAGGGTATGCTCAGACATGAGTCCCTTGCTCACGGCACCATCAGGATTCAAGCAAGCCGGGCCGAAGACGGCTGTAATGCCAGAAACCGGTCCCCGGAAGTTTTTTTCCTTTCCAGTAAAGAATTGGCTTGGTAGTTTGGTCTGCCCTGTTCCCATGATGCACTGGGCCAGGGACAGACTAATTTGCATATAGCCAGGTTCTGACTGGGATGGTGCAGTGAGCTAAAAAACGGTGATGGATCAAGCCCTGATCTGTTGACTGGGTAGGAGTGTTCTGATTAACTCAGATACTCTGTCCATCACCACCCCCTTTTTGAAATTATTTTGGCCACCATAAGTGTGGAAGGGTATGCTCGGACATGAGTCCCTTGCTCACTGCACCATCAGGATTCAAGCAAGCCGGGCCGAAGACGGCTGTAATGCCAGAAACCGGTCCCCGGAAGCTTGTTTCCTTTCCAGTAAAGAATTGGCTTGGTAGTTTGGTCTGCCCTGTTCCCATGATGCACTGGGCCAGGGACAGACTAATTTGCATATAGCCAGGTTCTGACTGGGATGGTGCAGTGAGCTAAAAAACGGTGATGGATCAAGCCCTGATCTGTTGACTGGGTAGGAGTGTTCTGATTAACTCAGATACTCTGTCCATCACCACCCCCTTTTTGAAATTATTTTGACCACCATAAGTGTGGAAGGGTATGCTCAGACATGAGTCCCTTGCTCACTGCACCATCAGGATTCAAGCAAGCCGGGCCGAAGACGGCTGGAATGCCAGAAACCGGTCCCCGGAAGCTTGTTTCCTTTCCAGTAAAGAATTGGCTTGGTAGTTTGGTCTGCCCTGTTCCCATGATGCACTGGGCCAGGGACAGACTAATTTGCATATAGCCAGGTTCTGACTGGGATGGTGCAGTGAGCTAAAAAAACGGTGATGGATCAAGCCCTGATCTGTTGACTGGGTAGGAGTGTTCTGATTAACTCAGATACTCTGTCCATCACCACCCCCTTTTTGAAATTGATCTGTTGCAAGGCAAAGATTGCAGCCTCCATGAAGATCGGACAAAGGGAAGCGGGTGATGATAGAGGGAAAAAGTCAAATGTATTTTCCATCATCCAATCCCCCTCTCCCCCAAACTTTCAAAGTCATTCTCATATGACCTTATATGAACAGCTGTGTGAAGCGTTGAACATTGCCCAGAAAGCCAGTGATTAATCTTCTACTTTGACAACTAAAGCTTGTCATAATTTTGCGAGCTTCACATCTGTTGCTGCACAGTTTCAGCAAATAGGTCTAGCCGCGGAAATACTAATCCAAGGAGGAAGCACTGTGCTTTGCATTGTGGGTTTCAGTACACATGATTACGAATCACTTGTTTGAAGCTGAAAATTTGAGGTTGAAGAAAACAATTTGTAATGGTCCGAGCCCATCATTATATTGTAGACCAGTACACAATGTGATCTACAACACGTGCTACAATCATAAAGCTTATTAATAACATTGTCCCTGAAAACTACAAACCTTAGATAAAGAAAAGAGGAAAAAGTGGTAGCCACTGTGATTTTAAGGTGCAAACAAGACATTTAATTTGAGCTTAATCCCTGGATTGTAAAGGCCTCCACAACTGAGACATTTTGATATTAAGAGAAGGAGGCATGCCTCATTCCCCAGAACGAAGACCTCAGATAATAAGATGATTTTCAAAAAGGGATTTTCCATGAAATAGCAAATATGTCTTCAGTGAAAGGGCGTCTGACAGGTAGACCAAACAGAAAACGCTGGAGAGAGATTTCCATTGGAATGTTTTTATACTTACGTGAAACGTAATCGCATATATAGTTAACCATGTATTCTTTCTTCAGAATGGTGCAGCTGAGGGTGTATACATATCTTATTACAAAGCAGCCAAAGCAACCAGTGTCATAAAGCACACAGCTGAAATTAGATCCAAAAATACCAAGTGATAAGCAACCAACAAGCAAAAAGTGATGCAATTTTTAGGTCAAGCCTAGAGTCAGCATGCAAGCGCTGCTATAAGGAAGATCTGGGGTAGTTCAGTATGGGAGAGAAGCTCTGCCCATTCCCCCACCCTTATATTTCATTGGCTTGTGTCTTTGTCCTTCGTAAATGCTGGCTTCTGATTGATTATGAGGCTTGTTAGTCCCTCCTTAGTACAACCATGTCGTCATTTATAACCTCCCATGGCTACTGGCCAGAGTTGCCAGATAAGGCTGTTTCCCGCACAAATAGGCAACATTTTTCCCCTTAGTGCAGGAAAAAACGACTCTGGCAAGTTGTGTAAAGTTGGCCGACATTTCCCCTTGTGTGCGCAATTTTTGTGGTTCTGTAATCAGAAACGTCAATCGTTCATAGTGCGAACAAGCTACTTGAGTCGGCCCTGCTTCTTATTGCTGGCCTGCCCCCAGGGAGAATGGACCAATGAACTTACGAGGGGCAGGCCTGTCATAATTTTTTTAATTTTTTAAATGAGAGGAGGAGTCAGGAGCGGCAAGGACTGGTTGATAGCCGATCGTGCAGCCTGCTTCTGTTGCTGTTGCAGTGGGTCTTTAGGTACCAGTGTATTACGGTAGGATTAATTTAGTGGTTGAAATGTCCACTTTTCCTGCTCTGCGACTGTCAGCTGCACCCTCTCTTCCTGGCACTCTCTCGCTAAAACCGTGCTTCAATAATGTCTCTCACCTTCTGCTTCTTCTACTTTCCTTCATTCGTTCCCTTGTGAAATGGATCCGAAAAAGAAAGAAACACTTTTGTTGGAAGTCCTTTACCAGAGCCCATGAACTGTTTTTTCGGCAGCTAGAAAGCCTGTTTGTTAGACCATACAAGACAAGCAAGGTACCAATCAATAATTTGCCACGCTGGTATAACAAAGAATGTAGACTAGCACGTTTTGCTTTGGGACAGGTTATAAAGCTAGGGCCTAGTAGTGCTGTACGTTGTGCAAGGACAGCCTATAAAAATGCAATGTATAAATCAAAACGTGCCTGGGATGAACAGAGGTGGCAAGAGCTCAAGGAAGCTAGTGCCCTTAAAAATGTTAAGTGTTTCTGGGGTATAATCAAGTGGGGATGTGGTGGGCAACCAGAAAAACCACAAAACTGGGTAGCCCAGGATGACTGGGTGGCTTATTTTAAACCCCAATACGCGGAAAGCCAGGAACCAAGTATAAGGGGCAAACCTACATACACACCCTTTTTGGAAGAGGCATTTAACATCGGGGATGTAAATCTTGCTCTTGAAACCGTGGTTGCTGGCAGGGCACCGGGTATAGACGCTGTCCCAGCAGACACTTTTTTGCATGATAAAAATTCTTGGTGTAGGTATATACTGCTATTAGCAAACGCAGTGGCCAAAGGAGCGCCTATCCCAGACTCATGGAACGGCGCAGAAATAATACCAGTTTACAAAAAGGGGGATAAGTCACTCCCTGGTAATTACCGCCCGATCAGTCTGATGGACTCAATGCAAAAGATTCTAGGTAGAATGATCCTAAATAAAATACAGGATTGGGAGCGAGAGCAGAAGATTCTATCGCATCTCCAGGCAGGATTTAGGGCTTGTACTAGCACTGTTGATCAAGTATTGCATTTTGGGGGAGGAGCCAAGATGGCAATCGGAACGGTTGCATAAACGCTTGGCTCCGTGGGCCCTTCCTCCCCGCACATCTATCCTGTGGATAATCCTGTGCACGGTTTGCTGATTTAAGTTGCTGAAGGGAAGCTATCACTTACCGTCTGTTTCTGGGGCTCCACCGTGCAGTAGATCCGAAGAACCGTCCCCGTCTGCTTGCCGGCCTTCGTGGCGCTGAAGCCGGGGCCTCGAGTGCAGAGGGTGCCCTGTGGTGATCGTAGCATTGGCGGCCCTGTTCGGGATGAGAAGCCGGTCAGTGGGAGCCTGAGAGCCGCGAGCCGGGAGAGTTGGTATCAACCCACTCCCAATAGTGGGTTGCCCTGTGAACCAGAGATATTGCCGAGCCGGAGAGAGCCCATGTTGCCCGATTCCCCTTGGATGAGACGCCCGGCCATGTTGATAGTCCCGTCCGGGATCCAGCGGGTGGCTCCCGGCGAGCTGAGGGGAACATGTCCAGCCTTTTGGTGACTCTCCTTTCTGCAGCAAGCGCCAACTGTCGAGATCCAGCCGTGGGGCCTGCTGACTCCAGTGGTCGGCCGAGACTCTGAAGTGGAGGGGAAGAGGAGGAGAACGAGATGGCTGAAATGGCGGACGGCGCCTCGGGTGCGCCCCTCCCGGGGACAGAGAAACTGCTGGACTTGAGACCCCCGGTGTTTGGCAATGTGGGGAAACGCTTACGCGTGGCCACGTAGTGGCTGCCCTGACAACCCTGTGGACTGCCCTGCTCCGGGGAGCCCGGGATGTAGAAGGAAGGATCGCCGCCGTTGCTGACCCGCCCTTTTGTAGCGGACTGGGTTGCTTTCGAGTTGGTGCCGATGCGTCTCCCTCTACTACAGTGTTATATTCCCCGGATGTGTTTACAGACTTGGAGGCTCGAATGGATTTGGTTTCTGGGCTTATTGTTGCTACGCCCGTTCCGCAAGTGGTTGTCTCGCCGGGTCCTTTTTCTGTCCAGCGAGTGGAGAAGCTACATCGATCCATGGTACATGAGGCCCGGACTGTGCTGCGCTGTTTCCCACATCCTGTGCTTTCCGTTCCGTGCTTGGCGGACCTGTCTTTGGACTTGAGACTGTTGGTGGTCTGGGTATTGTTGCAATCCGACATCCGCCATGCATCGTCAGTTGTCTCTCGGTGGCTACGACCGTGTTGGGCGGCTGCGCTACCTGGTCTGATTGGAACGATTGGACCTTTTGTACCGAATTGTATCCCGTCTGCAGGACTATTCATCATTGATACTATCGACAGAAGTGGCCAGGGGTGACCTCGTTTGGGATTTGGAGGGACTTCTTGCTGGTTAATGGTGATTCAAGGGCACGTCTAGTGGGGCTGTAATTGATTGCGTTTCATGTGCTTGCTGATACTTATACTTTTATATTGCTTCTGTTCATACGATTCTAGTATGCGGGGGTGGGAGGGAATGGGTAACCGAATCGCTGGCTCTTCTCCTCAATTCTTTTTTCTTCTTCTTTCTCTTTCTTTTCTATATTTCGGGTCTCTCATTTAGGGCGACAGGCACGCTGCTGGGGGGGTAGGCCGTAGCCTTTTGCAGGGGTGCAGGGTGGGGGGTTGGGGGATGGGTTTGTTTTCTGTTCCCCTTTTTTTTTTTTTGTTTCTATGGCCCTTTGCCCTTTTCCTTCTTCGATGTGGTCGTCTTCATGTCTCCCATAGTATGTTCCCTTTCAGGGGTGGGGCTCGCATACCGTGCTTGGTACGTGACTCTTGCATTTATCCTGTCTTTGGCGCTCTTCTCCTTTCCTATTTAATCTATGTTCTTCATCGAAGTGATAATGTGTTTTAGCTGACTGTGTTGGGAGCCGGAATGACAATGCGATGTCGATTTTCGACTTCATTTTTGGTTATTTAAAAATGAACCGTTTCAACTCCTTGGTATCACGTATTATCTTGATTCTCTGCTGTATCCTGGATGTGGCTTTGTTCTTCAGCACCGGATTGATGTGATACTTCTTACTTAATTTCTGCTCGATTTAACTAGCGGCCGGCCACACTGGTTATAGGCCCGTGTTTGTAATTTCATGCAAATGAAATAAAGGTTAAAAAAAAAAAATAGTATTGCATTTTGCAATGCTTCATTGTAAGACAGTGCAATTAGATAGGGGTAGTTTATATGCTGCCTTTATTGATTTAAGACTAACACCACCACTGGGTCTGGGCACCCAACAGCACAGCTTGCCACAAGCTACTAGTAAACAGAACAGAGTGCACGTGCTGTTATTTATTTCTTTGCCTAGATTTTTGCCTAAAACATCTGACTTGAAACCAATGTTTTTTTGTGCAAATAGTCACTTTTTATTTTAGTTTTCTTGAGTCAATTATTCAATTTTAACTTTTTTTGGAAAATTATTTAAACCAACGTTTTCATTTTACGACCTTATGTACAACACAGAAATATATTTACAACATTATCTGACAACTTCTTCTCATTCAAACAACAGTCATACCTCTTCCATACAATGCAATATAGACAACACTTGAATCCAAAATCAATAAATAACGAAGAAAATATATCAATTATTTTCAGTTGAAACAATAATTATTGCAACAAAGCCATATACAATTTATACAAAAAAAGAAAGATGATTTGCTCAATTTTTGTGTAACTCTAGATTTTTTTGGCTTTTCCCTCATTATTGATTTAAGGGCAGCCTTTGACCTTGTTCCACACTCCACATTGTGGTTGGTCTTACATGATTTGGGAATGCCCTGTGCCCTTCTAACATTAATTACGAGACTTCATGAGCACAATTTTGCCCAGATTAGGTGGGGTTCTCCTGGAAACGTTACCAGCCAGTTTCCAGTAGAGAGAGGGGTACGCCAGGGCTGCGTCCTCGCTCCCACCCTGTTTTCTCTATATATTAATGACGTAGCCAAACTAATGATCACAGCCAATATTGACGCCCCAATTTTAGCTGGGGCGAAAGTACCCATTTTAATGTTTGCAGATGACTGTCTAATTATTTCAAAGACCCCAAGTGGATTGCAGAAAGCACTAGTCATCTTTGAAGAATTCTGTACCACACGAGGTCTTGAAGTAAACGTGCTAAAATCCAAATTCATGACTTTTAACCAGCATAAATCCTTCAATGGAAAACTTTTTATGAATAATTTACCACTTGAACAAGTGAGGGCATTTAGCTACCTGGGTGTGAATATTCAACATGACTTGCATTGGAACCAGCAGACTGAGCTGACAACGCTCAAACACCGCCAATTGGCTGGAGCACTGTGCTCTGAGCATGCAAAATCACTTACCAAGCCAATTGCTCCCGTGCTCCGAGTCTATGACGCAAAGGTGGTTAATTCAGCCCTCTATGGCGTTGAGATCTGGGGATTTGAGAATTTAACAAAAATGACTGTATCTGAGCACTAGTTCCTACGCAACCTCATTAATTTACCCCAGAGTACCCCCATGTGTCCCGTTTTCTATGAACTAGGAATGAGGCCAATCAAATCTATTGCTAGTTTGCGTCCGGTATTATACTGGAGGCGCCTGTGGACAATTCCTGAATTAAGAACATATGCCACAGGCCTTATGAATATTATCAAGTGTGATTCCTTTCATAAAATCAAATGGTTATCTGGTATTAGGGGTATTCTTGGAGAATTAGGAATGCAAGTGTTATGGGAGGATCCTCTTAATGCTAGTTTTACATCTAAGAAGGTTTTCAAGGACAAATACTGGGAGATGGTAGCATCCAAAACTTTTAGGACAAGTGCTCCACTTTCGCTCACAGGGAGTTTTCTAGATTTTAAAGATGTGATTGGCCTAGAAGCATATTGGGACGACATAACCAAGCCACTTGATAGAAAGCTCTATTTTCAGCTTAGAATTTGAAGTTTGCCAATTAGAGCATTTAAATCGAGGTGGTCCCAAGGTGGAACGGCCACTTGTACCTGTTGTCCAGCTTCCATGGAATCAGTTACTCATATGTTATTTGGGTGTCCAGCATACTCTGCCCCGTGCAGGGCATGGCTGCGACCCATGTGTAAGCTACTAGGCACCAGGAGTGGAATGGTAGCAGTCAGAATTATTTGTACGAGTACCAATCCTCTTGTTTACATATCAGTGGCAAAGTTTCTAGGGTGGTCTTGGACTCTAAGGAGTAAAATAATTAGTGGTTGACCTGGGAAGAATTGGCTTTTATATTCTGTTTTTGTATCGTATTTATTATGAAATTATCGCATCTGCAATTTTAAACCCTGTCATTTTAATTGAATAATATTATAGATTTTTATATAATGTAAGGTTGAAATTTTTTATGACAAAATGTATGCATTGTGCTTTTATGACAATTGTCGAATAAAGCTTGCTTGATGGAAGTGTTTCTGACGTTTTTCTGTTCCAAAGCGCAGTCTCAGACAGAGAGAAAAAACAGGTTCAAATACGAAAAAAAATAATCAAAGCATTACAGAGCATTCACAAAGTGGCCAGATTGGTTTTATTAACACCCAAACACAGTAGTGCCACTATACAGAGTTTTCCAGCAAAGCACTACTTTTGTTTTCTCCTCTTTCTTTGAACAACATTGTTTTCACCGGGTGGGTAAGTGCACCATTCCTGGAGGTACTGCAATACCTGGTTGATGGGTGGAGTGGAAACCGATTAATGTGATCCTTATCCACTGTTTTCCTTATTTTAGTTTATCAAATGCGTACCTGTGTTCAGGGATGTAGTCTTTTTAAACCATACGGTTCACAGTTCATAAGGATATAAGCAATGGACCCTCCCGGGATCTGTAGTGGTGCTTAACGTTTCCGCCAAAAATACTCTTGATTTCTGAATAACGAATGTAAAAGTGTTAAGGTAACCATGTTGTTCTACTTACATTTCACATGCTTTACTTAATCTTGCATTCCATATGAGGGTTTGCTTTTTCCAGGAAGTAACTTTTTTTTCAGGCAGCATATTACTTTTGTGCCTAATTTGAATTGAGTCGCATCCAGGTGTATATAGCATCACACAATTGGGTTGTAGCTGAAGGCAGTGCGAGTGTCTCTCAGTGGGACAGTATGGTGTTCATTGGGGGAAAGGATGTGGCACTACGCCAGAGCAGCCGAATTTGGTACAGGGGAGCCAGGCTTGTGTGCAGCGAGCCGGGAGGCACCAGAATGCCGGTCCGAAGAAGCAGAGGGCCATGGCCACTGCTCAAGGTAGGTGTTGCCTTGTTTTTTGGGAGTTGGAGGGGCCTTGTCGGTCGGCGTGATACTAACCAGTGTTCTCACACTGCCATAAAACTATCAGAGCTGGACAACCGATACTGCGCAGTGCAGCATCTCTGGTGACAACAGCAAGTTATGTGTGCAGTTAGTTCTCTCTGAAATGGGTTGAAAAACTAGTATTGAGAAAGAGACGGTTCCAGCTAAACTTTTCTGGACCCACCCAGCTGCCTCCTATAGTAGTCTACCAAGGCGACGTACGCATGCATGTATTTTTAAATGCTTACATAGGGAACCTTGCACTGGCCCCGTTGTGTACCACAGGACTGACCGTGCCCTTTATCTTTTCCAGGTCGATCTAATAAGCGCTATTTAGTTATAGAATAATGCCTATGGACATTTTATGCTGAGAGCCTAGTAATTATACAAACGATTGTCAAACATGCACCTCCTTTTTCACTCCGATCACCTGTATTTCTGAAAGGAAAAGAAAATTGTCTCGCCTCACTATTTCTTTACTGTAGTCAAAATATTGATTGTCGGGCGTTCCCCTCAATTTGTCTTTCCAACTGCCATCTATCTACTTGGCTTCCGAGACCCAGATCCATTGTGGAGTGTGGGGGCACTGACTGCGGATCGGCTCCTGCTGTGTGCACTCTTGTCTGAGTAACAGAACAAATTACCAGTACTGCAAACTTACTCAAGGACAAATCAACATCATATAGTGAAGCAAAACACCATATTGACAAGACTACTTTTTCTGTCTGAATTAAATCTTTATGTTTATAATTTTTCCAAAAAACACATTTTCAATTTTTATATCATATCACCACATATAATACACAAATAAATCAATTTTTTGAATGAAACATGTACATTACAATATTAGACTTATACATTAGCAATATCCTTTCATACTTTCCACACATACATTCACCCAGACTCACTAGAGCCACTCATACTTGTTATTTACACAATATACATTTTTGTCAACTGTTTTGACAATGATTAATAATTTTTGATCAGAAGCAACCTTGGACAAAATTATAATTTTTAAAACATTTGGTGCTTTTTTGTAAAGAACTCCTAAGGTCGCAAAAAGGCTGGTCTACGCGTTTCGAACACCCTTATTAGGGGGTGCTCTCGTCAGGACCACATATCTCTGCCTTCTGACAGAACGAAATGAAAGGAGAAATACTCGTGAAATCTTGTAAACTGTCTTCACTGGGATGTGTTGAAATTATTTAAATTGGATTTGTGTTTGGTGATAGTACTTCGTTTCTCTTTCTGTTCCGGCTCGTAAATTCAATTATCTCATGTAGTTCGACGTGCGAGTCCTCTATTTTCCGTCTTAGTCGCTTTGTTTTCCGGCGGGTATCCGGATACCCGCCGGAAACCGCGTAGACCAGCCTTTTTGCGACCTTAGGAGTTCTTTACAAAAAAGCACCAAATGTTTTAAAAATTATAACTTTGTCCAAGGTTGCTTCTGATCAAAAATTATTAATCATTGTCAAAACAGTTGACAAAAATGTATATTGTGTAAATAACAAGTATGAGTGGCTCTAGTGAGTCTGGGTGAATGTATGTGTGGAAGGTATGAAAGGATATTGCTAATGCATAAGTCTAATATTGTAATGTACATGTTTCATTCAAAAAATTGATTTATTTGTGTATTATATGTGGTGATATGATATAAAAATTGAAAATGTGTTTTTGGGAAAAATTATAAACATAAAGATTTAATTCAGACAGAAAAAGTAGTCTTGTCAATATGGTGTTTTGCTTCACTATATGATGTTGATTTGTCCTTGAGTAAGTTTGCAGTACTGGTAATTTGTTCTGTTACTCAGCTTAGTGAGGTTTGACCTTACTGCATTGAGCCCAAACCCTCGTCTTGGTTTCATATGTGTGCACTCTTGTAGCGCCTACAACCGGTTGGCGCACACAGGTTCGGGACTTAGGTCACATTTGCCGTCGCTTTGACATTTAGGACCAGATGTAGGTAATCTCAATTTACCTATTCTTAAATACCGAATTTTTACCGATTCGGTATTTAAGAATAGGTAAATGGGATGTAGATCATTTTTAGGAAATAATTACCGAATCGGTGAGATTCGTAATTAAGAATCGGTATTTACCGATTCGGTATCTACCGAATTGGTAATTACCGATTCAGTAATTCCCATTCATTCCTATGGGCCTGGAGGCCCATAGGAATGAATGGGAATTACCGATTCGGTATTTACCGATTCGGTAAACACCGAATCGGTAAATACCGAATGGGTAATGGGGGGAACCCTTTCAAGGGTGGCAGGGTGTCACTTCGACAACCTGTTGCACCCCTGAATTGTGCATGGGTGCACATGTGGCACACATACATGCCCTAAGGGCTTGTATGTCTGCCACATGGCACTGTCATTAAATGCAAAAAATTGCTTTTTTAGGGTTTTCGTAATTTACCACCAACTTGTAGTTGGTGGTAAATAACGAATCCTTAAAGGTGAAAAGCACTCACTTGAGTGCTTCCTACATTTCAGATTCGGTAATTTACCGAATCGGTATTTAAGAATTCGGTAATTTACCAAATTCACAGAATCTGAAATGTAGCCACCTACATCCCAAATGCCTAATACCGGTTGGTACTGGCCGAAATTCGGTAATTTCGGCCATTACCGACCGGTATTAGGGTTCCTACATCTGGCCCCAAGTGCTTTATTGAGCATTTGATGCATGCTCATGTTTGTTCTTAAAGGTTAAAGGCAAGACCGGTCGATGAGGCAGTCACCGATGGGGATGAATTTGGTCTTGGAATGTGTTGTCATAATGGAGCCCCTTCTATTTGGCATCACAGGACCTGCTTGTCTCTGTTGTTTAACTGACTATGACGTGCCAGGGTTACTTTCTTCAAAACTGGCCCTTCTAAGCTGGCTGCTGCACCAATAAAGTGTATATACTGACTCTTCTCGCTTCTGCTGCTTTTTATTAGTTTTTATTATATATACAGCCGAGTTTGTATCTAAAAACTTTTTGTGTGTGTGTGTGTATATATTATATATGTATATATATGTATATATATATCTATATGTATATATATCTATATATATATATATATATATATATATATATATATATATATATATATATATATATATATATATATATATATATATATATATATATATATATATATATATATTCCAAACAAAGTCTCCCGTTTCCGGAGCCTCCGACCCTTCAAGACAGCCTCTTAACCATGGGCACGGAGCAGCCCATCAGTCACACAACAAGAAAAAATAGAGGCCCAATACTTGTCAAGACCGCTTTTTATTCATCGTCTTGACACGTCTTGCAGCGCAGTAAACTTTCCAAACACCTAACGTTTTGGCCCCAGTCGGCCTTGATCACAGGTGGAAAGTGGAAATTCAATCAGCCTAGTGCGCTTCTGCGTGCTTTAAAGAGTTCTTTAGATCACATGACTGCGTAAAAAATACAATTCCCACAGTGCACCGCCTCTTGCAGATAATAGTATGGAAATCCTCATATGTTATACAAAGTGCATTGTTCATATAGATTTGGCGGTTACACTTATGATGATATGGAAACAATACCAGATAGCCAGGTGAGTCGTTTTTCCTCTGAAGTTGCAATGTCTTTACACTCGACGTGAGCAGAACGCCATCCTGACAGCACGATCGTTGATAATTGTCCAATATCACGAATCCTTCCCAGCACGCGCACCATCTCACCACATTGTCAATCCTAAGTAGGCTGGGGCGCGTGAGTGGGTCATGCTCCTCAATTTAAAGTCCAAACAAAGTCTCCCGTTTCCGGAGCCTCCGACCCTTCAAGGCGGCCTCTTAACCAAGGGCACGGAGCAGCCCATCAGTCACACAACAAGAAAAAATAGAGGCCCAATACTTGTCAAGACCGCTTTTTATTCATCGTCTTGCAACGTCTTGCAGCGCAGTAAACTTTCCAAACACCTAACGTTTCGGACCCAGTCGGCCTTGATCACAGGTGGAAAGTGGAAATTCAATCAGCCTAGTGCGCTTCTGCGTGCTTTAAAGAGTTCTTTAGATCACATGACTGCGTAAAGAATACAATTCCCACAGTGCACCGCCACTTGCAGATAATAGTATGGAAATCCTCATATGTTATACAAAGTGTATTGTTCATATAGATTTGGCGGTTACACTTATGATGATATGGAAACAATACCAGATAGCCAGGTAGTTGGTGGTAAATAACGAATCCTTACAGGTGAAAAGCACTCACTTGAGTGCTTCCTACATTTCAGATTCGATAATTTACCGAATCGGTATTTACGAATTCGGTAATTTACTGAATTCACCGAATCTGAAATGTAGCCACCTACATCCCAAATGCCTAATGCCGGTTGGTAATGGCTGAAATTCGGTAATTTCGGCCGTTACCGACCGGTATTAGAGTTCCTACTACATCTGGCCCCAAGTGCTTTATTGTGCATTTTATGCACGCTCATGTTTGTTCTTAAAGGTTAAAGGCAAGACCGGTCAATGAGGCAGTCACCGATGGGGATGAATTTGGACTTGGAATGTGTTGTCATAGGGGAGCCCCTTCTATTTGGCATCACAGGACCTGCTTGTCTCTGTTGTTTAACTGACTATGACGTGCCAGGGTTACTTTCTTCATTACCGACCCTTCTAAGCTGGCTGCTGCACCAATAAAGTGTATATACTGACTCTTCTCACTTCTGCTGCTTTTTATTGGTTTTTATTATTTATACAGCCAAGTTTGTATCTAGAAACGTTTTTTGTGTGTGTGTGTGTATATATATATATATATATATATATATATATATATATATATATATATATATATATATTGCAAAATCCGTTTCAAGGTACAGACTTGGCTTAACTTGGTATACTGATCTTAATTTTCAAAGCCATTTTACCAAAATTAGGTTATGGTTTGAAATTCACTCTCAAAGTGGCCCGCACATACATCCAACTGAACCAACATATTAGTAGAACTGCAGTTTAATTGTGACAAAGTGCGAGCATTATCCAGGACTGACCACTGCACGATTGTATATGGACCTAAAATAAAGTGCAAACAAGAGCTTCAATTAATAGATTTTTTTTTATTATGAAGCATTAATCAGTTTGACGTAGTCAGTTTCCATTTACTCCCAGTTAAAAGCAAGAGTTAGCTGAATGCAGTGCCCGTCTGTCGGAACAATTGCGTCAGAGATGACACGAATAGTGATATCCCAGTGAAAGAGTAAGCAAAGTCAGGCAGCGGGTGCAGGAACTGCCAATGTGGACTCAACTATATGTCATAGCCCCTTGTGACTAGGTGTAAAGAACCAAGGGGTAGATGTATCAAGCCTTTTGCGATTCGCAAAGGCCGAAATGCGAATTTCGGCCTTTGCGAATCGCAAAAGGCTTTTTTGCATTTTTTTAAATGTATCAAAAAATCGTAAAATAAGGAATCGCAAAAATTTGCGATTCCTTATTTTGCTTAAGCATTTAAGGAATCGCAAATTTTGCGATTCCTTAAATGCGATGTATGTGGGTTTTAGAAATTGCGAATTTGGGTTAAGAAATCGCAAATTACCACCAACTTGTAGTTGGTGGTAATTTGCGATTTCATTTAAAAATGCCCTATTTGGCATTTGTGAAGGTGGCATATGACGCTGTGCACCATATGCACACACATGTAAATTTCAGGGGTGCAGCAGGGTGTCTTTGAAACACCCCTGCACCCTTGACATTATTCTCAATTTGCGAATTCGCAAATTGCGATTCGCAAATTAAGAAATATTTCACAATCATTCCTATGGGCCTCCTGGCCCATAGGAATGCATCGGAAATTATTCCTTAATTGCGAATTCGCAAATTGCGTATTCGCAAATAAGGAAGACTAAGAAATCGCTAAAAAATAGCGATTTTCTACATACATTCCATTTTGCGATTTCTAAATAGCGATTCCTTAAAAATGGCTATTTAGAAATTGCAAAATGGAATCTTGATACATCTACCCCCAAGTCGTTTCCGCCTCGTTTTTCTTGAGAACCACATGAGGAACTTTCATCACTTGTTCTAAAAACAGATTAAAAAAAACATCAGCAGCCCCAATAAAGTTATACGAAATGAAGTCCCTCCCACGCCGCCTGCAGAATGTCATAATGGCCCTCCGAGTCACCCATATCTCAAATATTAACTGGCTTTGGGCTGAATGGGAGTGCCCTGTGGTGTTGCTGCACCCCAACTCCGCAAGGGCCTGCATTATGGCTCTAAGCAGCCCCTTTAATAAATACATGCATAATCTTTGATGCATTTGTTATTTGTATGTTATTGAATGGAGGCACCAGAAAACAAAAGAAGAAGAAGACCACAAAACATGGAGGTACCTTGATTTTATTTGACGTGCTTTTTTCAGAAGCTCGCATCACTTTACCGCCTAAGCTAAACTTAGCCTGTAGCTTCAGTCTGTGCATTTTACATACTGGAGTATGCTAATTTCATACTCGCTAAACCGTTTACCTAGATTTTGCAACACGCACACATAATTGAACACCTGCACAACTTAAATGCAGTGCATTAGGAACAAAATCGGTTTCCCAAACTCTGATCCCATCTCTCCCTACCAATGTGTGCTATTCGGACGCTCTACGTGCTCCTTATGCAGCCCCGTGCACAATCTCTGCTTCCCCTAATCACTTTGCAAACTTTCTCTTCGAAAAGTGAACCCTGAGCATTCTTTCCCATTCTCACTGCTTGCCATCCCCTATCGGTGTATCCCTCTTCCTTACCCTGATCTCTAACCACCATCACATCCCCAGTCCAACTCACTCTATTCTTATCCCAGACTTCCTACGTCAAACTAACTATTTTAACCCTACACTATTGCATCACTGTCCCTCCAACTACATATACCCTATATATGTTTTTTTTCTTGCTAGCAACTACCAGTCCTGCTCCACGATGGCTTGCATCCCCCATTAACTGCTTAGTAGATGTTTTTGCCCTGAAACTTTTTCTCCTTTCTCAATTCGCGGAAATCTTTGAATGACTAGCCCTCAACAGTTTTATCATCACCCGTCCTACAGTATTAGCTATAAATCGCTGAAATCAATCCTTCACAGATTATACTTCACTGAGACGGTGCTCGTTCACTTCTCAGACATCTTCAACACATCCCCATCACAACCACTTGTCTTCCCCACTTTTTCCCTTGACTCCGGCCTCATTCAATGCAGATGGTTTTGTACGGTTAGCCAAGTCTGTGCTGGGCATCCCATGCACTAAGTTATTCTGGGTTACTTCTTACTTGGCCAGTCAGTCCTTCTGAGTACTTAGACGTCCCCCTAACTCTTGGGCCACCCTCCTCTATCTTTGGGCGTCCACAAGTCTGTCTGGGGCTCTCTTGTTGCTTACCACCATTTCATAATGAAATCTCTCAATTTGTGATATTTTTACCTCTTTGATCGCAGAATAACCAATCCCCTTAACGAAGCTGCCCAAGTAGATTGTCAAAGCCATCTCACCTCATCATCCACACCACTTGCCTTGCTGTAGTTGGACAGGGGATTGTTCTGCACCTCCCAATGCTAGCACAGTCAAATAGGATTCATCTACTGCTGATCAACAAGACCCTTAACCTTCCTTGCAGCCGTCGAGTTCTATCTTAATATTATCGACAGAAAACTTTGGGGGACCTTTAAAAGGCATTTTTGCAAGCCTAGACACCAGACTTCGGAACCAGATAATAAAATCCAAAAGAACCCTACCAAAATATATTACCTCCAGAAAAAAGTCTTAAAATGCTCTTTTTCAGACTATATCCTATCGTAATGTACTTCCACGAACTTGATTGTCAGCAGCTGTTCTGACTCCCCTAGAATACTGTTGAAAGTAAACTGATGTTCTATTGTAATTGAATTGTTGTGTGAAGCTCCCCACTGCCCTGTTAATCGGCTCATTGTCTTTAAGTATTGTAAATAAATAAGTTCATGCCTCGTTCTGCAGTCATTAACTTAACTGCTACTTCCACCCTTCTCCTCCTGTTCACATACATGAGATCTGTCCCCATCTCTTATTTTTGAGGCTTTGATGTTCATCAGTATCCTATTCCTGAACTAACTTTCCAGTTGTAACTGGCAACTCATGGGATACCTTCACTATTTCATTCTGATCCCGGAGAAAATCTTCAACTAGACCACCATTTAAAAAATCAGTCAGACTGCAGCATCTTTTCAAGCTTCCTTGTTTGCTAAAGGAGAGTGCTGCACAAGCAGCTGCCAGGACGGCATAGCATGACTTTTATCAGCTGCCTTTCCCCCTGTTGGTACTTCAAGTTGTGGTGGAGGTCCTTCCCTATAACCCCCTGATCCAGAATATCAGACTCTAAGGTTCTGCAGGCTGAGAGGTCAGAGCATTGGGATGATTGGGTGGTTCGTGATCTACTAAAGAAGTTGCCTTGGATGTTGGTCCACCTGAAGAGACTCCCCGAGAAAGACTACTAGGGGGAGCCGGGTGTCTCCATCAGCCAGCCTACTTGTGCACTCCATGGGTCTGTTGGTTTGCAGTAAATGCCGTGAGAATGGGTTTGGATGGTGTGAAACAGGGAAGCATTTTGGAAGGCTCTCCGCCCATGATTGCCATTGGCTTGTGTCATTGACTGTCCTAAATGCTGACTTCCAATTCATAAATAGGCTTGTTATGCCCTCCTTAGCACCGCCTCCTCTTCATTTGTCACCTCCCATGGCGACTGGCCCTTTTACTTCGGTTGGTACATGGTACATGTTATTTAGTCTGTAAGCACTATTTTCTTTATCCAGTTTCTCTTACTTCAGGCATGACATGCTTTTGAGGAAAAGTGTCCTTCTTGTCGGCATCCATTTTGAGTCATGACTCCATTGTTTTCTGCTGATGTCTGTTGAAATTCTAGCTGTCACGACTACCCTGTCCTTCCTGCTCCTTGTGGTTGAGCCAAATTAAAAAAGGGGAACCAAGAATTGGCCTCACCACCCTCCGACTGAACTCCTGCACACATCCATCCTGTTTCGCAAGACTTGGTCACGCCACCGTCCCAGAACTTGTTTCTTTCACATATCCTGTTGTTCAAGATCTCTCTGTTCCCTCACGTACACATCCTGTTTTGCAAGACCTGTCCGTAAGTTTTGTACCATCTGTTGCAGACCCCATCCTGTCTGAGCAAAGAATGGTGTAACTACATTTTTGACGAGGGGGCGCCAAACCCCCCACCCAAACTGGTTTCTTAATGTGGGAAATGTGTATATAAGGCCTGTAAGCTGCAGAGTGAAGCAGCAGCCTCCTCGGTCTTGTTTCTAACAAGCTTGGGACTCTGTTCCATAGCCCGGGCTATTCGAATAAAACTTGGTTCCTCCAGCATACGAAGGCTCCTGTGTCTCCTTTTACTAAATAAGGAGGGTATGGAAGACTTGGGCGGTTCCCCCGCCACTGAGACCCAGTAAGTGGGTATAAACGGTTCTTCAAATGGCGCTTGAATAGGGACTCCACGAGCACGAAGGTCAGGCCCGGTGGTTGTGAGGAGGTGCACGGAGAGACTCCAACGGAAGGTACCCTACCCGAGGGATTTTTGCAGTATGATAGCCGAACGACTCGCCCGCTGTTCCTCCCCACCCGGTCTGGGCCACGTGACCGCATCCTCGCTGGAGTCCCCTAACAAAGTGATTTCTAGAGCAGGGCACAGCCCTACGTCTGCAGAAGAGAACTACCCCTGTCAGGTAAGGGTGGGCTGATCATCCACCGAGTCTGTATGATTCTGCTGTTATTGACTTTTGCAAAAGCCAAGCCAGCGAGGTGAGTTTTTAAACCCGCTGTTGTCTGTTATCTGTTTACAGGCATGCCGGTCAGTAGTAAGTTTAAAAAATTATGTTGTTGTATGTGTGCACAGGACTCCCAGCTGGAGGTGGCCTGTCCGCTTCCTCCAGAGGGGACCCCTGGTTACATCATGTATACTAAACAAGGTCACTCTGCTATAATGTTTTCCCCTTTTTGGACCAAATACACTAAACAAAGTAACTCAGAATTACAATGGCCCCTTTATAGGTCTTTTGACCCTCAAGTTCTGGCAAATCTAGAGGAACAGCTATTAAAACGGAAGATTCGGGAGGCGTGGCTAAGTAAGATGGCCGAGCGGACGTGATCTTGCTCAGCTCCGCACCCGCCCGATCATTATTTGGCCTATACCTACGCGTTGGGAATAGTTGAAGCTGTTCCTCGGTCATCAACAGCTTGCTGGAGGTGCCCGGTCTGATGAGTGCTGACGGCGAGATCGGGAGACGGCAGCGGTGGTGCCGAGAGCGGAGTCCCGGAGGGACTCGCGGACCCCGGCCGCCATTTTGTGGAGTGCGGCGCCGGGTGTCTCGGGCAGCGAGCGGTGACTGAGCCGACCCAGAGAGGTTCCAGGGGGCTGCTGCAGGAGGCCCCCGATGGCGGCTGGTTGAGGAGGAGCAGTCGGAGTCGGTGTCTCGCCCTGCTGTGGGTGCGGCGGGCGTGACGGAGAGGCCCGCCCGCTACTGGCGGCGGTGTGCAGTGGAGGTGTTAGCAGGTGCAGGTAGTGACAGGGGTGTTGTTTGAACCCCCTGCCCAGCTACGGTGGTGATCCTGCACGCCCTGGTTGCCTCCTACGTGCCGCTTTCTGGTACTTTCTGGCCGCGTCCACGGTTGACTGTGCCTGACCCTGACATGGCGGCGGGGGCCGTCTTGCGCTGGACAACAGCGAAGTAGGATGTGGGGAGCCTTGGCCCTGTGTTGGAGTGGCGACAGTGAGTTGCATGGAGGTCGGGCGGAGCAACGGGGATGCAACTGAGCCTGAAGTGGGCTCCATTTCTTGGCGGCAACACCAGCATGCATCCGCTTTCCTGGTGGGGTGATTGGCTCTGCTACTGGCTTCAGGGGCCTGCGGTGTGAGGTCTCACATCTTGGCCACCCCTGGACCCTCACAATTAACAGCCTTGGTTACTTCTCGATACTGGTTCGACGTGGGTGCCCCCCGGTCATCCACTGGTTCCAGAGGGAGGAACCCTTTGCCTCCTAAGAAACAGAATAACAAGGTCTCCACTTATTTTAAGGCCTCGGGCCAGGTGCTTTCTCGGGAGGATCCTGCTCCACCACACGATATGGCGCTCATCCGTGAAGATCTTGTGGCGACACTCCGGGACTTCAAAGTGGAGCTCTGCAGGGAGTTTAAACAGGACCTCAGAACATCAGTAGATCAATTGAAGGCCGACCTTACTGAGAAGCTTGCCAAGCAGCGGCAGGATGTAGATGCCGTAGGATCGCATCTGTTGGAGGTTGAAGGGCAGGCGCAGAACCTAACGTCCGCCCAGGCCACGATGCACGACACACAGCAGTCCCTCCGGACCCAGTTGCAACAGGTTCAGCTCAAGGCATAAGACGTGGAGAACAGAACCCGGAGGGAGAACATTCGGATTCGGAATCTGGAGGAAGGGGCGGAGGGGCTGGACTTGGAGTCATTGACTGTCCTAAATGCTGACTTCCAATTCATAAATAGGCTTGTTAGTCCCTCCTTAGCACCGCCTCCTCTTCATTTGTCACCTCCCATGGCGACTGGCCCTTTTACTTCGGTTGTTACATGGTACATGTTATTTAGTCTGTAAGCACTATTTTCTTTATCCAGTTTCTCTTACTTCAGGCATGACATGCTTTTGAGGAAAAGTATCCTTCTTGCCGGCATCCATTTTGAGTCATGACTCCATTGTTTTCTGCTGATGTCTGTTGAAATTCTAGCTGACACGACTACCCTGTCCTTCCTGCTCCTTGTGGTTGAGCCAAATTAAAAAAGGGGAACCAAGAATTGGCCTCACCACCCTCCGACTGAACTCCTGCACACATCCATCCTGTTTCGCAAGACTTGGTCACGCCACCCTCCCAGAACTTGTTTCTTTCACATATCCTGTTGTGCAAGATCTCTCTGTTCCCTCACGTACACATCCTGTTTTGCAAGACCTGTCCGTAAGCTTTGTACCATCTGTTGCAGACCCCGTCCTGTCTGAGCAAAGAATGGTGTAACTGCAATTTTGACTCGGGGGCGCCAAACCTCCCACCCAAACTGGTTTCTTAATGTGGGAAGTGTGTATATAAGGCCTGTAAGCTGCAGAGTGAAGCAGCAGCCTCCTCGGTCTTGTTTCTAACAAGCTTGGGACTCTGTTCCATTGCCCGGGCTATTCGAATAAAACTTGGTTCCTCCAGCATACGAAGGCTCCTGTGTCTCCTTTTACTAAATAAGGAGGGTATGGAAGACTTGGGCGGTTCCCCCGCCACTGAGACCCAGTAAGTGGGTATAAACGGTTCTTCAAATGGCGCTTGAATAGGGACTCCACGAGCACGAAGGTCAGGCCCGGTGGTTGTGAGGAGGTGCACGGAGAGACTCCAACGGAAGGTACCCTACCCGAGGGATTCTTGCAGTATGGTAGCCGAACGACTCGCCCGCTGTTCCTCCCCACCCGGTCTGGGCCACGTGACCGCATCCTCGCTGGAGTCCCCTAACAAAGTGATTTCTAGAGCAGGGCACAGCCCTACGTCTGCAGAAGAGAACTACCCCTGTCAGGTAAGGGTGGGCTGATCATCCACCGAGTCTGTATGATTCTGCTGTTATTGACTTTTGCAAAAGCCAAGCCAGCGAGGTGAGTTTTTAAACCCGCTGTTGTCTGTTATCTGTTTACAAGCATGCCGGTCAGTAGTAAGTTTAAGAAATTATGTTGTTGTATGTGTGCACAGGACTCCCAGCTGGAGGTGGCCTGTCCGCTTCCTCCAGAGGGGACCCCTGGTTACATCATGTATACTAAACAAGGTCACTCTGCTATAATGTTTTCCCCTTTTTGGACCAAATACACTAAACAAAGTAACTCAGAATTACAATGGCCGCTTTATAGGTCTTTTGACCCTCAAGTTCTGGCAAATCTAGAGGAACAGCTATTAAAACGGAAGATTCGGGAGGTGTGGCTAAGTAAGATGGCCGAGCGGACGTGATCTTGCTCAGCTCCGCACCCGCCCGATCATTATTTGGCCTATACCTACGCGTTGGGAATAGTTGAAGCTGTTCCTCGGTCATCAACAGCTTGCTGGAGGTGCCCGGTCTGATGAGTGCTGACGGCGAGATTGGGAGACGGCAGCGGTGGTGCCGAGAGCGGAGTCTCGGAGGGACTCGCGGACCCCGGCCGTCATTTTGTGGAGTGCGGCGCCGGGTGTCTCGGGCAGCGAGCGGTGACTGAGCCGACCCAGAGAGGTTCCAGGGGGCTGCTGCAGGAGGCCCCCGATGGCGGCTGGTTGAGGAGGAGCAGTCGGAGTCGGTGTCTCGCCCTGCTGGGGGTGCGGCGGGCGTGACAGAGAGGCCCGCCCGCTACTGGCGGCGGTGTGCAGTGGAGGCGTTAGCAGGTGCAGGTAGTGACAGGGGTGTTGTTTGAACCCCCTGCCCAGCTACGGTGGTGATCCTGCACGCCCTGGTTGCCTCCTACGTGCCGCTTTCTGGTACTTTCTGGCCGCGTCCACGGTTGACTGTGCCTGACCCTGACATGGCGGCGGGGGTCGTCTCGCGCTGGACAACAGCGGAGTAGGATGTGGGGAGCCTTGGCCCTGTGTTGGAGTGGCGACGGTGAGTTGCATGGAGGTCGGGCGGAGCAACGGGGATGCAATTGGGCCTGAAGTGGGCTCCATTTCTTGGCGGCAACACCAGCATGCATCCGCTTTCCTGGTGGGGTGATTGGCTCTGCTACTGGCTTCAGGGGCCTGCGGTGTAAGGTCTCACGTCTTGGCCACCCCTGGACCCTCACAATTAACAGCCTTGGTTACTTCTCGATCCTGGTTCGACGTGGGTGCCCCCCCCGTCATCCCCTGGTTCCAGAGGGAGGAACCCTTTGCCTCCTAAGAAACAGAATAACAAGGTCTCCACTTATTTTAAGGCCTTGGGCCAGGTGCTTTCTCGGGAGGATCCTGCTCCACCACACGATATGGCGCTCATCCGTAAAGATCTTGTGGCGACACTCCGGGACTTCAAAGTGGAGCTCTGCAGGGAGTTTAAACAGGACCTCAGAACATCAGTAGATCAATTAAAGGCTGACCTTACTGAGAAGCTTGCCAAGCTGCGGCAGGATGTAGATGCCGTAGGATCACATCTGTTGGAGGTTGAAGGGCAGGCGCAGAACCTAACGTCCGCCCAGGCCACGATGCACGACACACAGCAGTCTCTCCGGACCCAGTTGCAACAGGTTCAGCTCAAGGCAGAAGACGTGGAGAACAGAACCCGGAGGGAGAATATTCGGATTCGGAATCTGGAGGAAGGGGCGGAGGGGCTGGACTTGGAGTCATTGACTGTCCTAAATGCTGACTTCCAATTCATAAATAGGCTTGTTAGTCCCTCCTTAGCACCGCCTCCTCTTCATTTGTCACCTCCCATGGCGACTGGCCCTTTTACTTCGGTTGTCACATGGTACATGTTATTTAGTCTGTAAGCACTATTTTCTTTATCCAGTTTCTCTTACTTCAGGCATGACATGCTTTTGAGGAAAAGTATCCTTCTTGCCGGCATTTATTTTGAGTCATGACTCCATTGTTTTCTGCTGATGTCTGTTGAAATTCTAGCTGTCACGACTACCCTGTCCTTCCTGCTCCTTGTGGTTGAGCCAAATTAAAAAAGGGGAACCAAGAATTGGCCTCACCACCCTCCGCCTGAACTCCTGCACACATCCATCCTGTTTCGCAAGACTTGGTCACGCCACCCTCCCAGAACTTGTTTCTTTCACATATCCTGTTGTGCAAGATCTCTCTGTTCCCTCACGTACACATTCTGTTTTGCAAGACCTGTCCGTAAGCTTTGTACCATCTGTTGCAGACCCCGTCCTGTCTGAGCAAAGAATGGTGTAACTGCAATTTTGACTCTGGGGCGCCAAACCTCCCACCCAAACTGGTTTCTTAATGTGGGAAGTGTGTATATAAGGCCTGTAAGCTGCAGAGTGAAGCAGCAGCCTCCTCGGTCTTGTTTCTAACAAGCTTGGGACTCTGTTCCATAGCCCGGGCTATTCGAATAAAACTTGGTTCCTCCAGCATACGAAGGCTCCTGTGTCTCCTTTTACTAAATAAGGAGGGAATGGAAGACTTGGGCGATTCCCCCGCCACTGAGACCCAGTAAGTGGGTATAAACGGTTCTTCAAATGGCGCTCGAATAGGGACTCCACGAGCACGAAGGTCAGGCACGGTGGTTGTGAGGAGGTGCACGGAGAGACTCCAACGGAAGGTACCCTACCCGAGGGATTCTTGCAGTACGGTAGCTGAACGACTCGCCCACTGTTCCTCCCCACCCGGTCTGGGCCACGTGACCGCATCCTCGTTGGAGTCCCCTAACAAAGTAATTTCTAGAGCAGGGCACAGCCCTACGTCTGCAGAAGAGAACTACCCCTGTCAGGTAAGGGTGGGCTGATCATCCACCGAGTCTGTATGATTCTGCTGTTATTGACTTTTGCAAAAGCCAAGCCAGCGAGGTGAGTTTTTAAACCCGCTGTTGTCTGTTATCTGTTTACAAGCATGCCAGTCAGTAGTAATTTTCAAGAAATTATATTGTTGTATGTGTGCACAGGACTCCCAGCTGGAGGTGGCCTGTCCGCTTCCTCCAGAGGGGACCCCTGGTTACATCATGTATACTAAACAAGGTCACTCTGCTATAATGTTTTCCCCTTTTTGGACCAAATACACTAAACAAAGTAACTCAGAATTACAATGGCCGCTTTAAGGGTCTTTTGACCCTCAAGTTCTGGCAAATCTAGAGGAACAGCTATTAAAACGGAAGATTTGGGAGGCGTGGCTAAGTAAGATGGCGGAGCGGACGTGATCTTGCTCAGCTCTGCACCCGCCCGATCGTTCTTTGGCCTATACCTACGCGTTGGGAATAGTTGAAGCTGTTCCTTGGTCATCCACAGCTTGCTGGAGGTGCCCGGTTTGATGAGTGCTGACGGCGAGATCGGGAGACGGCAGCGGTGGTGCCGAGAGCGGAGTCCTGATGGGACTCGCGGACCCTGGCCGCCATTTTGTGGAGTGTGGCGTCGGGTGTCTCGGGCAGCGAGCGGTGACTGAGCCGACCCAGAGTGGTTCCAGGGGGCTGCTGCGGGAGGCCCCCGATGGCGGCTGGCTAAGGAGGAGCAGTCGGAGTCGGTGTCTCACCCTGCTGGGGGTGCAGCGGGCGCGACGGAGCGGCCCGCCCGCTACTGGCGGCGGTGTGCAGTGGAGGTGTTAGCGGGTACAGGTAGTGACGGGGGTGTTGTTTGAACCCCCCGCCCAGCTACGGTGGTGATCCTGCACGCCCTGGTTGCCTGCTACGGGCCGCTTTCTGGTACTTTCTGGCCACGTCCATGGTTGACTGTGCCTGACCCTGACATGGCGGCGAGGGCCGTCTCGCTCTGGACAACAGCGGAGTAGGATGTGGGGAGCCTTGGCCCTGTGTTGGAGTGGCGACGGAGAGTTGCATGGAGGTCGGGCGGAGCAACGGGGATGCAACTGGGCCTGAAGTGGGCTCCATTTCTTGGCGGCAACACCGGCATGCATCCGCTTTCCTGGTGGGGTGATTGGCGCTGCTACTGGCTTCAGGGGCCTGCGGTGTGAGGTCTCACATCTTGGCCACCCCTGGACCCTCGCATTTAACAGCCTTGGTTACTTCTTGATCCTGGTTCGACGTGGGTGCCCCCCGGTCATCCCCTGGTTCCAGGGGGAGGAACCCTTTGCCTCCTAAGAAACAGAATAACAGGGTCTCCACTTATTTAAAGGCCTCGGGCCAGGTGCTTTCTCGGGAGGATCCTGCTCCACCACACGATATGGCGCTCACCCATGAAGATCTTGTGGCGACACTCCGGGACTTCAAAGTGGAGCTCTGCAGGGAGTTTAAACAGGACCTCAGAACATCAGTAGATCAATTAAAGGCTGACCTTACTGAGAAGCTTGCCAAGCTGCGGCAGGATGTAGATGCCGTAGGATCGCGTCTGTTGGAGGTTGAAGGGCAGGCGCAGAACCTAACGTCCGCCCAGGCCACGATGCACGACACACAGCAGTCTCTCCGGACCCAGTTGCAACAGGTTCAGCTCAAGGGAGAAGACCTGGAGAACAGAACCCGGAGGGAGAACATTCGGATTCGGAATCTGGAGGAAGGGGCGGAGGGGCTGGACTTGGAGGCCTTCGTGTCACGTCTCTTTGCTGAGATCCTCGCCCCTCAGCAGCTTAAGATTAAGATCGACAGAGTGCATCGGGTAGGGGCTCTGCAGACGGGTTCTCGCAAGCGACCACGCGATGTTTTGGTGAAGCTACATTCCTTCAAAGTTAAAGAGGCCATTCTTTTGGCATCCCAAAAATTGAAGGTGGTCTCCTTTCAGGGGTATGGATGCTCTCTGTATCAAGATTTGGCGGCTGCGACTCTGGCCTGCCGGCGGACCCTGTGCCCTGTTACCACTAAGCTGCAGGAGGATAAGATCCGCTACAGGTGGTCCTTCCCCTTTGGTCTCATCTTTGAGTATGGTAACAAAGCTCACCACATTACTGACCTGACAGAAGGCTTGAAGGTTTTGGGACTTCCGCTCCCTGAGGAGTCCCCCAACTCGGGCTCCGCGGGGGCAGCATGGACACTGCGGAGTGGCTCCAATGCTTGGCACACCGTCACCAGACCCCGTTGAACGTTTTCGCCCCATTTCTTGCTTAGGAAGGGTTGCTTGAGTAATCACTGCATCTCCACCACGTTTCTGGATCTTCATGGCCTCCCGGCTGGGGGGCTCTCCATCTGGAGCCCGATACTGTCATGAACTGCTGTCGTAATTTTTCGTAGCCTGTTGTCCCTATTTTGCTATTGGAGACTGTTTACGCTCTGGGAGGCCGTTGTTTTTGTGTTGGCCTTTGGGTTTCCAGTTCATCTGCGGCTCCCGGCTGATGTCCGGAGGAGTTGCCTGAGCCTGATGCAACCACCTGTTTGGTCTCCATACGCTAGTCATGCCGCGGGGAGGTTTTTCTGTGGTGTCATAGTTCTGAAGGACGCCTGGTCTCTCCCTGTTGGCAGGCACGCTCACAAGTGAGAGACTATCCCACTGCTTTCCTACTTCAAATACACTGAGGGTTTTTTTTTCCTACCTGTTTGTTATTGCACTTTCCCCTAGGATATCTGAGATTTACGATCGGGGGATGCAGGCCTTGTCCGTGGTTCCCAATATTCCTCTTTTTGAGTTCAGGAGGAGTATCTGCCGAGAGTCTTTGGACCCTTCGGCTTCGGGGTTTTGGGGTTGTGGGGGTTCAGGGAGGGGGGGGGATTCCGGTGGTGACTGTTTTTTTTTTTTTACTTTGTTGGTTCTTCTTTGCAAGGCAGTTGTATGTTATTCTAGGGAGAGGGCGGTTGGGTGTGGGACAAAGAAACTGGAAGGGGTCATGTGTTCAATGTAATGGGGCTTCTGCGCAGGGGGGCTATCATGGGCGAAACGGGAGGGCATGGGTGGATCGTATGTCTGATGATTTCCATCGCTTCGTGGAATGCTAAGGGTCTAAATTCCCCACAGAAGCACCAAAAGATCTGGAAATATCTGAATGATCGCAAATTTGACGTGGTAGCCCTACAAGAAACCCATCTTAAGAGGGCTGAAGTCTCTAGACTGCGTCACAGATGTTACCCACTGATCTACTCCTCCTCTGCTGTTTCGAAACACAATGGAGTGGTGCTACTGTGTCCGCTAATTTCCAATTTGAATCTCAAAAATCGGACAAAGAGGGAAGGCTGCTGTTGGTCAAGGGTCATTTGAGGGGTGTGCCATGCACTTTTGTCTCCCATTATGCGCCTAATTCAGGACAGTCTGCATTTCTCTCACAAGCACTTGATTTAATAGGGGGCTTTGCTGAAGGGGTCATTGTGTTAGGGGATTTTAATCTTGTTTGGCAGGGGTCTGTGGACAGAACTAGCTCCAATAGGGCAGCTACTAGTACATTTCCACGTAGGTTGCAGCAGAAATTCACGGATTTGGGGCTCATTGACTCCTGGCGCACACTACATCCCACCACAAAGGATTATACCCACTATTCCCACGTACATAGGACGTACTCGAGGATTGATTATATATTTGTTGGCCAGGCATTGTTAGGGGCTCTCCAGGCTGCCCAGGTTTTGCCGATTTCCGTGTCTGATCATAGTTTGATTACTCTGGGCCTTCAATGGGCAGGGTCCTCCCCCAGAACCCCCCGAGATCCAGTAGCCAAAGAGGAGTTGCAAGCGGCCATCTGCGATATTTTCTTACATAACGATCCCCAGGACACAACCCCCAAGAAGAATTGGGATGCTTTTAAAGCAGTGATTAGGGGTAAATGTATACAACTTAACTCGAACTTAAACAAGCAGAGGGCGCGGGAACGGGAGGCCTTAGAGAAAGAATTGGGAGGGGCTGAGCAGGCGCATAAAGCCAATCCAACGCACGTCTTGAAGAGGCAGCTCACCGCTCTCAGGGGCAAATTGCGCTCTATCTATTCCAACCGGGCGGAATTCACCCTATTGAAGATTCACCAGTCGTCTTTTCTGCAGGATAATAGGGTGGGTCCCCAGTTGGCACGCCAGCTACGAGTACACAGGGAAAAGACCTTTATTGGGGGAATCCTAGATCGCCAGGGACATGTCATTGCGGGTAGCTGTGCGCCTTATAAGTTGAAATAAATTAATAAATAAATAAATGTCATCCATTCAGACACTGCTAAGGCCGACGTGTTTGGGGACTTCTTTAGGGAGTTATATCAGGGCACTGCGACGGACACACTATGGCAGCAACGGTTCCTAGATAGCCTTGATATTCCGCAATTATCGCAGACGTCTGCTGCGGACCTAGATGCCCCCATCACCCAGGACGAGATTAGTGTGGCTCTCTCGGGACTTAAGCTACATAAAGCCAAGGGTCCTGATGGCCTTACGGCCCACTTTTACAGGTCCTTTTCCGCAGAGCTCCTTCCTCATCTTACTGCTCTATTTCAGGCTGTAGCTACAGATGAGCAGGTCTCTCAGTCGATGGCGGAGGCAGTGATATCCGTCATCCCCAAACCTGGTAAGTGTCCGCATCTATGGGGTTCTTATAGGCCAATTGTGCTCCTCAATTTGGATGCCAAACTTTACTCTGCGGTTTTAGCGGCACAATTCGAATCGTTGATGCCTGCGCTAATTCACCCCGACCAGTCGGGATGTATCAAGGGCAGGCAAACCCATGATAAAATTCGACGCACGATCCATTTGATTGAGAAGGCCTCCAGATTCCGGATTCCAGCAGTATTAGTGGGTCTTGATGCGGAAAAGGCCTTAGATCGGGTCAATTGGGCTTTTCTTTTTTTAACTATGAGGAAATTCGGGTTAAGGGACCCTTTTATTGATATGGTGAAGGCCAATTACTATCAGCCTATTTCGCGTGTGTTGGTTAAGGGCTGTTCCTCTTCCCCCCTTGCTCTGAGTAGGGGCACACGACAGGGGTGTCCCCTCTCGCCCCTTCTTTTTTGCTTTAAGCATAGAACCCTTGGCGATTAAACTTCGCGCTAATGATGAGGTTCGGGGCATCCCTTTTGGCGAGAATGAACATAAGGCTTCGTTCTTCGCAGACGATATCCTCCTCTCCCTTACGAATCCGGCCCAGTCGCTGCGCGCGGGCAGGGGGAATTGCGAAGTTTCGAGCAGGTGGCTGGTTTCAAGGTAAATTATACAAACTTTTTCATACTCAACCTTACTCTTCCTTCTGCGGAGGTGGCTCGCTTGAAGCTTACGACACCCTTTCAATGGGCGAAACACTCCTTACTCTACTTAGGGGTGCGTCTCACGGCTAAATTGATCTTTATAATGTGAATTACTCGCCTCTTTTAGCCCAGTTCCAGCAGGATTGCAAGCGATGGCCACCTCTTTATATTTCCTGGCTAGGGCGGATTAATGCTATTAAAATGACGGTCTTACCCAAATTTTTATACCTGTTCCCAGCTCTCCCCATAGCGTTAGAGGGTTCGCTATTACTGACTTTACGTACGCTGGTTACTAAATTCCTCTGGCAGGGGGGGAGGGCGCACCTCCCTCTCCACGTGCTTCGTCATCCGCGTGTTCAGGGGGGGATTGGCCTTGCCTGACTTCACCTTATACTATCAGGCTGCTCAGCTCCGGGTAGAGACTGAGTGGTTAGCTAGGGAATCCGAGAAACATTGGTTTCACATGGACCACGCTGTGGTGGGGAGGTATATTCGGGATGTGCTGTGGAAGCCTAAACAACATCGCCCTGCCAATGCGTATATTAGCACTCCCACCCATACAACTTTTACCATCTGGGATAAGGTTACCAAAAGGGTGGGCTGGACGTCTTTCCCTTCCCCATACACTCCTATCCATTTTAATCCAGATTTCTCCCCGACGCTCCGTGAGGGACCTTTTGATTGTTGAAGGAAGGGAGATTGCCTTAAAATAGCGGATATGTTTAGTGATGGGGAGGTTCTGACCTTTGAAGAATGCAGGAAGTAGTTCGCCCTCCCTCTGAGTGAGCATTACCATTACTTACAACTTAGACATTGGGTCCTGACGCCGCCTTTCCGTGAGGCGGCTGTTCGGGAACATACGGAAATGGAGAAATTTGTGGCCCTGCGGGCAGGGTCCATGAAGGGTGCTATTTCGGCGCTATACGAGTTGCTACTTTCCACTACATTTCCCCCCCGGGCGAGATACATGTACATTTGGGAGTGGGTTTTGGGGAGGGACATAGAGGATAAGGAATGGTCTCAAGTCTGGAGGGATATTTTTAAGCATAAACGATCCTTAGCACCTCGGGAAGCTCATTATAAACCCCTCTATGACTGGTACCTCTACCGTACCAAGCTTCAGCGTATCTTTCCAGATACATCAGACTTATGCTGGCGGGGATGCGGCTTGCAGGGGGACTTCTGGCATATATGGTGGGACTGTCCTAGGATCCGTCCATTCTGGGATGAAATCCTCTCTCACATCAAAGATATCCTGGGTTACCCCATTCCCACCTCCATTGACTTTGCCCTTCTAGGTCTCCGAGACCCTCTTTTGGTGAGACAAACTAAGGCGGACAAGGCGATCATGTGGACCGGTTTACGGGCAGCCAAGCTTACTTTGGCGGCTGCATGGAAAAAGCCAGAGACCCCGGCGATTTCTTAATGGCATGCTCGTCTATGGAGGATCTTGTCCATGGAACGCCTGGCGGACATTCTACAGACTGATTCCAAAAACTTTACAATGCACTGGGGTCCTCTGGTGTCCAACCTATCCCGAGGGTTGCCCTCTGCGGTTTGTCCACCAACTGTACAGGCTATGCATTTATTTCAGTTTTAGCGGCGTCCGGTTGTAGATTGTGAGCCTTGGCAGTTGCCTATGATCTGGTTTGTGTATCGCCACCACTGCCTGTATTACTGCCAATTTCTTGACTCCTTTTTTATTGTTTTATTTTTAATGCGTCATCACCGGCAGGTGGGGGACGGGGGGGAGATGCAGTTGGGTTTGGGGGGGTGGGTTTATTAGTTTAGAAATTGGCATCATTCACCTGGTACGGGACGGTGACCGCCTGGGGACTGTGCGAAGCTGAACCCACCATAGCTCCTGATGTCGCCTCCCGGGCAGTTGCTCGCCCTTTGTACTATTTAGACTGTAGTCTTTTGTATTTGATCATGTTTGATACTTAATAAAAAGACAAGTTTGGAGAAAAAAAACGGAAGATTCGTCGCTCAATGTTTGAGTCTGTCAGGTTGTGGAGGAAGGAAATTGAGCAGAGAGCCAAGAGGGAAAAGGCACTAGAAACGAAGCGGATGTCAATGGCTGACCATGCTAGGGAGCACTTACAGGACCGAATGGAAACATCTGTAGAGATAGCTGATAGGGAACATAAGGCGCGGGTGCAGAAGTGCTACCCGGACCGGGAAGAGAAAGGAAAAGGCTTTATGGAAGGGGGAGAAGAGGGTGATTCCCTGCTCGATACTATGTTGGATACTATGTTGGAAAGTCCTCCTGCTTATGCCCCCATGTACCCTGAACTGACAACCCCTGCCCGCATGCAGCTGCACCAGCCGTGCTGCACACTCCTGCCTCCACTGCCCCTCCTACTGTTCCCCCGTCACACCGACCCCCCTTATTTTGACACCTATGACACAGACTGTGCACACTACCCCTGTCCTCGCCACGGGAATGACCACGAGTCCCCATCGCCCAATCCCTGCAGCCTTACCCCTGCCCGCATCTTACCCCTGCCCGCCCCTTCCCTTCTTCCCCGTGGTCTACGGTTAAGCAGGATTTATACAGATTATTCAATTCCCCCCGACTGGCTTCCTTGCGCTCTGCAGTCAGCTTTTCGTCCCTTCGAGAAGATGACCAGCAAAAGCAACAGTGTGAATGTTGGATAAATAGCGGGAATATTTAACCATTTAAAGAAATATGGTCCACCTTTTTCCAGTGGACAGTTATGGGACAGACCACCTGGGCTGAATACATGTGTACCTTGGTTATGCAGAGATTCGAGAATTCATTTATGCAGATACCCACCGGATTAGTGGACCTCAGGTCACAAATAAAAAGAGGCGATGTGCAGTGTGAGGGGATGTTTGGCGCTATGTCTGCTTGGATAGCTTACCGTGATATGACCACCTTCCCCAAACCCCCCGTAGAGACAGCTATGCCTATGAGAGAGGCGGCCCGTGTCTTTGTTAACGCACTCACCGATGCCCAAAATAATGGGCGAAGGGCTGTCGAAGCACACTGGCGCAGGCTATGGGTTCATGTCCCTTGGAAAAGGTCAGAGTTAATGCAGTTGAAAAGGCAGTTACCAGATCCTCGAAAAAATCCGGCTCCCTTTTACAAAGAATTAGGCCAGATAATATCTGCTGGTACACTTATTCTTGAAGACATCGACTTGCTCTTTGGTACGGTCGTTCCTACTTAAATTTGGGATCAAATTCAACATAGTGATCATGAAGTAGAGCTGGGAGGTAAATAGGCTAATCTGGAAGCTATGGAAGACGCAAGGGCAGGAGGGACTAAACGAGAAGCTGTCATCCTTACTTTGCCCGGTAAAATAATAACGCTTATGAAAACATTTTTGCCAGAAACAGTCATTAACTGGGATAAGATAAATACCTGTAGGCAGCGAAAAGATGAAAGTGTGGCTGACTTCTTTACTCGTTTTGAAACAGAATACAAGGGACATAGTGGCTTGGACCCCCGGATCCTAGACTCTAGCCCAGTATTTGTCGATAAGTTTACCAGCAACTTGCTTCCTGAGATTTCCGCCAGGCTCAAGAAAGTTGAGAGTAAATGGTCTGCCCAGACTGTGACTGGTATCTTGGCTATGGCCCAGTATCACGAGAATAGGGAGAATGAAGATAGAGAGAAGGAAAGTAAGAAGGCTAGCGATCTTAAGACTAAGGTACTTCTGCAGCAGGCCTACCCTCCCCGAGGTCCTGATGTCCGTGGGAATTTCAGACCACAGCCCCAACCCCCTCCAAGGGCTCGCCAGTCTACCCCCCCCCCCAGGCCCTCAACGCACGAGAGCCCTCCAAACAGATCAGTGTGCTTATTGTAAAGGGTACTGTCATTGGATAGATGAGTGTCCCGTATTAGCTGAAAACATCCGAACAGGGAGGTTTTGGCCTCGCGCTCCTAGGGAGGGGAGGCCGACTAGGGACAATGGCCCGCCCCATCCACAGGACAAAGAACGTAGGTCCAGGGATGATGCTCCTGTCCAGCAACGCCCGGCCAATATGTTTGATGGATACGAAGTAACACACACTTATTACAATGATGATTATGACGAAGTTGATGAGACAGGGTTCTATCAAGCATAGGACAGCCAGTAAAGGGGTATTACTAGAATGCAAATTCCAGTGGATCAAATGGGCCCCTATGTTCAAATGTCAGTTGTGGGGAACGATCAGAATTTTCTTTTGGATTCAGGGGCCTCCAGGTCTTCTATTGCACGTCTGTCAGTCCCGGAGGCACTACTTTCTAGCAAAATGAATGTCTCCGTGGGTTTTGCAGGAACACCCGTGACCAGCCCCGTCTCTCCACCCCTCTCTGGATATTGGCCCAGCACAAGTTGACGCTCCCTTGGTCCTTACTACAGGTTGCAGTGAAAACGTATTAGGCATGGATTTACTGAAAGCTCTGTATGCAACCATATCATGTAGTCCCTAAGGTGTATCCCTAACAATTTCCCCAACCGCAGCCTCCTATATGTATCTGTCTGGTTCTCTCCCACCAGAGATGGAGTCTTTACCTTCCTCCCTCTGGGCATCATCAGACACTGATGTGGGGTGTCTTAACATACCCCCTCATGTGGTACGCATTCAGCCAGGCGCACTTCTCCCCCGCCTTCGACAGTACCGACTACCCGCGGAAGGAGAAGGTCCGGCTCGGAAGACCGTCTGAGATACCGATGGATAGGGCGGTGCCTCCTTTGTCCTGAGCTGTTGCCAGGTGAGGTGAGGTTTTTCCTCCATACTTTTCAGATTCTCCAAGAGGCACGAGGAATGTGAACTGTGAGAAAGTTGATTCACAGTGTATCCTTTTCTTTGTTTATGTTCTTATCACTTTTTACACTTAGCAGTAGCAACCAATATCTACTAGGTCCTGATGAAAGCACTAGGTTCACATCTACCGTTGAGTGCTGAAACATGTTGACCATTTGATTACTAGTGGACGGCTATTTATTGAAACTGTCCCTCTGCACTGTTTTTTAACTCTCGATCGTATCAGACGTGAATAAAGTTTTGAAGTCTGACTGCGCTTCAATTTTAGAATTCACATCACTTTTTTGCACTGCACTCTTTTTTTCCCATACACACCATAAACCAAATTTGCTCACATCCGTATCCATAACTTTGAAAACATCCTTGGGCTCCTCCATCACTAGGTGGGAGTGTTAGCCCTGTTAAAGGAGACCCAGATGATGAAGCATGTCACCTGGAATGGTGAGTGATGGGAATCCATACAAATTTTGTGTATTTCTTTAAGAGTCTTGGTTATTTTGAGTATTTTCTGTTCTTCATTAGACTTCGGGGTATATTTTGTGTATTAACTCTTTAAAAAAGCTTCAGTTTTGTCAAGAGAAGGTGACCTATTTAGGTCATCTCCTCTCGAAGGAGGGAATGCAGCTTACCGCAGATCATGTAGCCGTTATCAATGCAATGGAGGCTCCACGGACACAAAACTAGGTGCAAGCCTTCATAGGTCTAACCTTATACTGCAGACAGTAGATTTCCAATTTTTCGGTCATGGTCAAACCTCTTCTTGCCCTCACAACTAAAGACGTATCAGACAGTTCCTTTCCATGGACTAGAGAGCATACGCAGGCCTTCCAGGATTTAAAAAGAGCTCTGTGTACTGCTCCAGTCCTCGGTACTCCTGATTATAACAAAAAAAAAATTATTTTTGTACATGAGACAGACAGCTGTGCATGCACTGTCTTGACCCAGATATTCGGAGGTCACCATTGGCCAAGTGCCTATTTTTCAGCCACCTTTGATCCTGTTACGAGGGCTCTCCCACGATGCCTATGGGCGACAGCTGCGGCCGCGCTCATGGTCCGTCAGAGTGCGGGGATCGTCATGAACTCCCCCTTGACTCTGATGGTTCCCCATTCTGTGGATACCCTCCTTAATAACACCAAGACACAGTACCTCACTAGCGCACGACTCACAGGATATGAATTGACACTCTTTTCCAGCCACATTAACATTAAGAGATGCACTGTACTGAATCCCGCCACATTACTCCCACTGGATACTCAGGATGCCTGTTTAGATCCACATGACTGTATATTGAGCACAGAAGAGGAGACAAAGGGACAGGTTGACTTAGAATAGCAGACCCAGAAGGTACACTGTATGTGGACGGATCATGTCTCAGAGGGCCAGATGGTAACACACCAGCCGCCTACGCCCTCACAACATTAGAGCAAGTAGTAGAAACAGCTCAGATTCCGCAGTGCTCTGCTCAGGCTGCAGAATTAGTGGCCCTCACTAGAGCCTGTGAGTTAAGCAAAGGAATAACGGTTAATATCTACACTGACAGCCAGTACGCCTTTGGGGTGGCTCACAACTTTGGGAGACTCTGGGAAGAAAGGAATTTCCTTATTTCACATGGGACAAAAATTCAACATGGCCCCCTAATTCACCGATTATTAGACTCCCTGACATTTCCCAGAAAGGTAGCTATTATAAAATGTAAAGCGCATAAGAAAGTGACAGATGATGTTGGAAAAGGCAATGCCCTGGCTGACCAGACAGGCAGACAGACAGCTCTTAAGAAAAAGGAAGGAATGTATGCGGGAGGTCCCGCCAGGTGGGTGGGAGAGGGGGGCATGGTTGAAGATACTGTACCGAGTGTGATCGATATTCAGTCCCATGCTACCCCTGAGGAGCTGAGGATGTGGACGGAGCATTTAGCGGTAAAGGAAATAGATGGTTGTTGGGCCCGTATCACTATGGAGAGACAATGGCTGTTGCCCGACAGTCATGTGCTACCGGTAGTAACGATGGCCCATGGCCCTGCTCACATTAGTGCGAAAGGGATATGCAAGTTGCTGGAACCCACCTGGTATAACTCAAAGATACCAGCATATGCTGAGAGGATGGTCAAAACATGCATGATTTGCCTTATGTACAACGCAGGAAAAGGCACAGTAACCCCTGGAGGGGGATTTTCTCTCCCTACCTTTCCTTTCGAAGCCCTCCAGATGGATTATATTCACATGGACAGATGTAACAGTTTAAAATACGTCCTGGTGGTGGTCTGTACCTTCAGCCGATGGGTGGAGGCCTACCCTGTCAAAGACTGTACCGCTATCACTACTGCCAAAATACTATTGAAAGAATACTTCCCACGATTTGGTTTGCCCCGTTTGGTCTGGAGTGACAATGGGACTCACTTTACGGCTCAAATAATGGAGTATGTCTGTTCAGCACTGGGTATAAAACAAAAATTTCATGCAGCTAACCACCCCCAATCAGCAGGTCGGGTGGAGGCGTACAATGGCATCCTAAAGACTAAAATGGCCAAGATTGTTGCCGAGAAAGGTATCACTTGGGTTGATGCTCTGCCCCTGGCCCTGCTGTCTGTCAGGACAACGGCCCATACCAGGATAGGCCTATCTCCCCATGAGATTGTGTTCGGGAGGCCTGCCAATGTGTGGGGTGTTCCACGGCCCCAGAAACTGTCTGATGTTGTATACCCTGTGTTGACTGATTATCTGTACAGTTTGACTAACACCTTTCGTACTGTTTACCACAAGGTGCAGGAGGCCATACCTGATAAAAGCGAGGGCCCAGGACACATTATCCAACCTGGCGACTGGGTCCTGATTCGAAACTTTTAACGTACTAAGAGCCTCGAGCCCCGCTGGACACAGCCCCGTCAGGTGTTACTGGCCACCCGCACCGCCGTGAAAGTTGAGGGACGGAAGAATTGGATCCACGCATCCAACTACCGATGAACACCTCTGCCTCTCCCCTATGATCAGTGGGTGAGAGAAGGACAAGGAGACTCAGAGACAGAAATAGTCCCGACGTTTGTTCCCTTCAGCGACGCAAGACTACATTCTACATCTACGGAAGCAGTGAGTGACAGTATACTGAAGGGAAAGAGGAAACACTCCCCTTACTCAGCTCAGCATCAGGGACAATTATTCCCCGACCATATTGTTCCTACTTCTACCCGATATAACTTGTGTTCCAGAAGGAAGGCTTGCCCTTGACTTTGCTCAGGTGCCTACAGACTATAGGGCTATGATCTCCCGGCTAAGAACGGTGCTGGTATGTCAGACTTAGGTACGCCATCGGGCTCTTGGTACCTGCATCCAGTGAAGCAACCACCAATCACAGACAGCCGCTAGTGGTCCCTGGCTTAGTACAATGGCAGCAGTCCAATACACCCAAGGTCAGAAACGATATGTCAGTGTCCTACATAGCAAGTGCTTTGTGGCCCCCGTGGTGACGCTGTTTGTCTCAATCATCTTGTCTATCATCGGTTGAATGTTACTGATCTACTATACTGTTACCCCACCAACTCCTACCCCGACTCCCGTAGAGCATCAGTATTTCACGTTACCCGCCAACGAATTGCTCCGCCGTGCAGAATTTTTCAATAACATCTTTGTCCAGATGTTACATCATCATCAGCTGATCATAAATACTTCCAACTGTTGGGTATGTGGACTGATGCCGCATGCTATGACACAACTGGTTCCATTCTTTCCTTATCCTTTCTCCATCTCTGGGCCCTGTCTTGCATGGTTAATGTTGATGCAGGAGGCCTATACTGTCAATGGTACTGCCAATTCTGCCCTTGGAACATTTCAAGATGACTTCTGGCGAAACAGTTCTGGCAATACCAATACCCCTTTTTGCCCGACCAGTTCATCCACATTGCTATTACCACCGGATGAACTCGGTGAGATGGTGGTATTTAACTCAACTTCTCGACAAACATTTACCAAATTTCACGCCAGAAGGCTACTACCTGATGTACGAAACACTCTGACTGTTATAAATGTGTGGGGCCGTGTCTGCATCCATGGCTTAGGAACTAAGGAAGTGGGTACTAGTATCTGTGACATCACTAAAACTTTGAACTCTACGTCTCCTCCAAAGTTGGTGGCGTCCCCCAAAACTTACTTTATCTGTGGCACAGCAGCCTACAATTGGCTCCCCCGTAACTGGTCTGGTACCTGCTATCTGGCCTTCCTCCTTCCACCGACGTATTCTACCCATGGAGATTACCACCTGTTGATGAAGGGCACTTTGCGCCGCTCACATAGGGGTGTCATATTGGCTGAGGGTACAGTAGGCCAGGAAGCCGGGGACTTCTTTGAGGGTTTCCTCCCATTCTGGGGCTTAATGGAAAACAGTCGAGCTATACGAGGACTGACCAGGGTCCTTGAGGCCACCATCACAGAAACAGCTGGTGCCCTCTCCAACATCACTGCAGAGCTACAGGCAAATCGCCTTGTAACACTTCAAAATCGTATGGTCCTTGATATCATCCTCGCTGATCGTGGTGGTGTGTGTAAATTGATTGGCTTCAGCTGCTGTGTGTACATTCCTGATCATGCACCCACAGTATATGATGCCATCCTACGTCTGCATCACCTTTCCTCTGAAATTCATCAGGATGAAGGCAACTGGTCCCTCACAGGCTGGATCTGGGGCCTCCTTTCCCAATGGGAATGGAGGGTCCTCATCTTCCTTGCCTTGGGAGTGGCTGTCCTAGTCTCCTGATGTTTGTGCATTCAGTGTCTGCCGATTGCTCTGTGCAATGTGTGTTCAGGCTCTCAAGCCTCAACCTTCTAACATTCACGACACTAATATGAAGATGATGCTCCAACAAGAAACAGATGATCTTATGAATATCGACGTCTCCTAGAGTATTTGCCACTCAATGGCAAAATGGGGGTCTGAGGAAAAGGGTCCTTGTCGGCATCCATATTGTGTCATGACTCCATTGTTTTTGCATTGCCATTTTGTGTCAAACACCTCTGCACAACCCTCCTGGTCATTTATTCTGATGTCTGTTGAAATTCTAGCTGTCACGACCACCCTGTCCTTCCTGCTCCTTGTGGTTGAGCCAATTTTGAAAAAGGGGAACCAAGAATTGGCCACACCACCCTCGGACTGAACTCCTGCACACATCCATCCTGTTTCGCAAGACTTGGTCACGCCACCGTCCCAGAACTAGTTTCTTTCACATATCCTGTTGTTCAAGATCTCTCTGTTCCCTCACGTACATATCCTGTTTTGCAAGACCTGTCCGTAATCGTTGTACCATCTGTTGCAGCCCCCGTCCTGCCTGAACAAAGAATGGTGTAACTGCATTTTTGACTCGGGGGCACCAAACCCCCCACCCAAACTGGTTCCTTAATGTGGGAAATGCATATATAAGGCCTGTAAGCTGCAGAGTGAAGCAGCAGCCTCCTCTGACTTGTTTCTAACGAGCTTGGGACTCTGTTCCATAGCCCGGGCTATTCGAATAAAACTTGGTTCCTCCTGCAGACGAAGGCTCCTGTGTCTCCTTTTACTAAATAAGGAGGGTATGGAAGACTTGGGCGGTTCCCCTGCCACCGAGACCCAGTAAGTGGGTATAAACGGTTCTTTTATTTGGTGCCTTCTTTACAACCCCTCCCTCCCTCCCGTTGTTCGTGCCTTCTTCCTTCCCCCATGCACTCATTTTCTTACATGTGATGTGTTTCTGTTGGACTGACAACCTGAGTAAAGGTATAAAACTGTGCAGTTTTGTCCACAGTCTTAAACTTCCATGACAAAATCTCTCTATGCCAAAATGGCTGGCACATTCGCGTGGTGAAGCTTGCTGTGCTATGTCTGCTTGAGGGAAGCGGGCCTCAAGGTGGGACTTGCCTTTCAAGTTGAGACCCGATAAGTTCACCCCAGAAATATTGATTGTCCTTTTATGTCCCTTAACCACCTGTGAGGGCTTCAAGTTTTTTTTATATTTGTACAACAGCATTGTGAAACACAAGGCGCACGGAAAAAGCATTCACTGCTACCAAACGGTTTGTATGGAATGTGACATACAAACCGAACCAGGCTAGTTCAATCGATGACCGAGTGGCGGTTGGTCCGCGTCTCCTATTCTGCCTGCTTGCTTTCCAGTCACGCTCTCCTCTGTGCGTAGCTGCCAAGCCCCTCACCGCCTGCCGTGTACCCCTTGGACAGACGACGTAGATGATGACCGACTAACGGGAGGAACAGCGCAGCGAGCTGGAAGCACTTGAGTCCATCTATCCGGAATCCTTTACAGGTAGATGGAGAGCCACGCTGCCGCAGCAATGTCCCGCAAAGACAGACAGCGCAAGTTCGCTTGATGCACTCCATGGAGCATGACTGGCAGTGAGTCGTCAATGGTTTATGTATTCCTGCATTCAAAATAAGTTAGACTTTTTATGGGGAAGTCTGAAGTCGCCCGCAAATTGTATGTTTCAAATAGCAGATCTGGACTGCATGACAGCGCTCCGCAAATTGCTAATTGATACTCAACTCATTGTAGCTCTGTCACTGGGGGGCCTCTCAAAAAGACAGTGACATGCAGGCTAACTTGGTACATGAAGCCAGGGCATGATGCTGCGGTCTGTAAGATCATTATAGCGATCCATGTGTCCAAATAATGACAGGTGTGCATGGCAAATTTGTGCAGGAAATAAGCTGCACATATCGGGCAAGACATTTTTGACAGTCCAAATGAGTGTGTGTGTATGGGGGCGGGGGATGGGGGGTAACGGAATATACAGCATTATGTGTGACAAAACCCGCCCACTCTCCGCCCATATTTGCTTGTGTCATTATCTGTCCTAAATACTGGCTTCTGATTCGTAAATAGGCTTCTTAGTCCCTCTTTAGTACCGCCTCCTCTTCATTTGTCTCCTCCCATTGCGACTGGCCCCTTTATTTCGGTTGTTACACGGTACCTGCTATTTAGTTTCTAAGCACTATTTTCTTTATCCACTTTCTCTTACTGCAGGCACGACGTGTCTTGGTGCCTTCTTTACAACACCGTCCTCCCTCCCGTTATCATGCATTCCTTAACACCCCCACCCTCCTTCCCGTTGTCCGTGCCTTCTTAACTCCCCGCCCTCCCTCCCGTTGTCTGTGCCTTCTGCACCCCCTACCCGCCCTCCCTTCCTCCTGTTGTCCATAATGCCTACCGTTTGCAATGCAATAGGCCTCCCATTTACGAGAGTTTAAGCTATTGGCATTGTAAATGACAATGCCTTTTTGATTTATATTTTGGTTTTAAGAACATGAATAAAATAAATGCATTGTAATTTAGAATGCCAATAGATTAAACATGCGTAAATGCGAGACCTATTGCATTGCAACTTCTTGTTACTTTTCCTATTATCAAATCAAAAACGTTAGACTTAATTTAACAATTCTATCTGATTTTCATTTCCCAATGTGATGCAGTATAAATAGAAATTCCACAGTGAAGAATTACCTTCTTTAAGGCCCCACGAGAGATGATTGATAGTGTGCTGGAGATAATGCGAGGGGTCAGTCCCCTGAACAGTCCATGCTTTCCATCCACTTCCACAATATATCTAGCTGAGTAGGAAAAAACAGATTTACTCATGAATAAGGTGAGATAAATGAAACTGCACAATGCAGACGTAAACAATACAGTTGTAGACTTACTACTAATATGGACATGCACACTATACCCCGTACGGTATGCCGTAAAGCATTACATGAAAAAAATCCGATAACTGAATGACAGGCTTTATTCATTGTACACACAGGATTCCGTATATCAAAGAGAGGCAAAACAAAGCAATAATTTGGATGTATGTCACTACAACGCACACTTTTACAATGCATACCTTTACAACGCATTTTTTACAACGCAACATCCATTACAACGCATTCCATTACAACGCATACCATTACAACGAAAATGTAAAAACTACATTTACAACGCATTCCATTACAACGCATAATACCTTTACAACGCATACCATTACAACGCATAACATTACATTGCATGTTTAGGTAAGTATTGGATAGTGTAGGGGTAAAATTTACAATTCTAACTCCAGGGGGTGCAACAGTAGGGTAAGTGTTGGATAGTGTAGGGGTAAAATTTACTATTCTAACTCCAGGGGGTGCAACAGTAGGGTAAGTGTTGGATAGTGTAGGGGTAAAAATTACTATTCTAACTCCAGGGGGTGCAACAGTAGGGTAAGTGTTGGATGGTAATGTTATGCGTTGTAATGGTATGCGTTGTAATGACTGCGTTGTAAAGACATGCGTTGTAGTGGTGTGCGTTGTAGTGTCATGCGTTGTAATGGTTGCGTTGTAATGGCATGCGTTGTAATGGATGTTGCGTTGTAAAAGTTTCGTTGTAATGGTAGTGCGTTGTAAAAGTTGCGTTGTGAAGGTTGTTCCCCCAATAATTTATCCAAAGGGGTTACAACCTTGTCACTTGGGGCTATGGTGCTGCTGGATTGATCCCCTGTTTGAGGTTCCTTTTACGCAAGTTCAATTACAGTACTGATCAAGCTAGAAGATGTTACAGAAGGGGGCGTGGCCTGACACCGATGGAGTGAGGAGCTCATTTCGGAGCTCCTCGCGGCCAGCCTGATCTGGCACCATCCTGACCCCCCACATGCCTGTGGGGGCTCCAATTTGAGACCGAGCTGAGGAGGGAATACACTGCCACAAGGCGACTATCCCTCCATATATCCCCAAATTACTCCTGAAAAGCTAACCCGGGCGACGGCCCAAGATCGAACATGGAGGAATCGGCCGCACCTGAAAGGAGATGCTAGATCATTTCGGAGACTCTTGTGTATAGCCTAATGTGTCCAACTCTGGACACTGTAGGTTTACATGTGTGTGTCCCTGTGAGGACACTGTATGGTTGTTTTCCTCACCAGCTGTCCGTTAGGTTTACAGTTGACAGCTGGTGACCTCTTGCCGGGCCCCGGGGGAAGCAAAGTCGCAGACTAGTCTTCCCCCGGGGTCTTTCGCGCATGGATAGGGCAGGTAGGGGAAGGGGAGGAGTTAGGGGGTGGGTATTTAGGCGCAGGGGAGGAAGGGAACTTCCTCTTCCTGCGGCTGGCACCATCGGGAGGGAGAAAAGAAAGGAGTGTAGGTTAGTGTTCAGAGTTAGAGTATTTAGGCAGTTTTTGGAAGTTCCATCTAGCGTCGGGGGCTGTTTGTACGGCAGCCGTTTATACTCACACGCCTGACGCGTGATATTCTGCACGATGTCGGGCGTCACGTCCGAGGAGGTCCGGGCGGCCTTGCTGCTGCTCGCGCGGGCTGGGCACGAAGATCTCCTTCAGCCAGGTGTGTTGGGGCAGGCGTGGGTGGGGGCCACCAGAGGCACGCGCGCTGCATCTGCCGGGGTGAAGGCTGCGATTGTGGCCTGTCAGGAGGACGAGCCGGACGCTCGATGGCAGGCGAGCGATCGAAGGGGGGGCGGAGCGCCCAGGGACCCGGCGAGGGGCGGGAAACGCAGGAGCCTGCCCCCGCGGGCCTTCCCTCCGATCGAGTTTCTGCCTGGGGCCACGGGAGCTGTTATAGAGGCCGGGGGCCCTGCGCCTCCGTTTCTGGGGCCCGCCCACGCGCCGGTCGGCGCTGTGGAGGGGGAGGGGCTGGGGAACAGCCTTGCTCGGCCCGCTTTCACAGCGGGAGGAGCTTCGAAAGGGCTCACGGGCCCGGAGGTAGATGGGCAGCCTGCTCCGCCCACCACTGGGATTTCCTTGACTGTGGACGCTGGGACAGGGGAGGGGGGCAGGGGGAAGAGGCCCCCATCGACCTGTCGACTAGCTCCAGGGCGGGCACCCCTGCCCCGGCGAGGCAGGCGGCGGTGGGGGCCTCGGGGGACCGGGGCGGGCCTTCTGCCCTGGTTGCCTTGGGAGGGGGTCCCGGGTGGGTGCCTGGGATGACACAAGGGGGTTTCCTCTACCCGGGGGCTGAATTTTACGGCTACTGCCCGCACCCGCCCCCCCCCCCCAGATCTGGGGCGCTGCTTCCTGGGAGGACAGGGCCAGAGGGGAGAGGATCCTGGAACAGATCCAGGAGGCTAGGTGGGCTGAACAGACTAGAGCCAGAGTGGGTGCAGTGTGGGGTAATGAAGTTGAGGGCCCCCCCACCCCGACCTCTGAGGAGGAACGGGAGACGGAACGGGAAGAGGAGCTTAGGAGAGGCAGGGCTAAGGAGGCCGTGGAGGACCCCTCCACCCCCTTGAGAGTGATGGCAGGTGTAGGGACGGCCAGGACGGCTCTGAGGCCCGATGGTGCTGAGGCCCGCTCAGGTTGGAGCGACCTGAGGGGCGGGTGGGGATCCAAGCCGGCGGCTGTCGGCAGAGCACGGGGGTGCCTGGCGGGGCGCAAGACGGCTCCAAGACGCAGGACTGAAGCAGCAGGGCAGTCTGCGGCCGCTGTCCCTCCACCGAGGGCTCGGGCTCCTGCGGCGCGTGGGGTGCCTGGAAAGCGTGGCCGTGGAAGCGTGCAGAAGGGTGTGAAGAGAGCGGTGAAAGAGGTGGAGAGTGAGCGTTTGAATCTGGAACCGGTGCTTGAGCTGGACTATGGTAACGAGAGTGACGAGCTGGAAGACGGGGAGGTGCGGGATGACGCAGAGAGCTTTGGGGGCGCTGTGGACAACGGCGATGTTGGTGTTTTGCAGGCCCCGGTGGTGACGAGGACCAAGGCTGGGACGGCGGCAGTCCAGGTGGCGGCCCCCAGAGGACGGCCCAGGGAACGGCCCGAGGCACTCACAGGTGAGTGTTCCTGGTGGGCAGCCTGGGAGGACGGTCCACGGGGAGGGAGGGGCAGAAGAGGACCTGCAGGTCGGTGGGGGACGAGTCCGTCCGGGAGCCAGAGAAGCCTGCGGGCGGTCCACTTGAGGATGGTAAGAAAGTGGACGGTAAGTCGGTGACCACGGGGGTGCAGACGGACAAAGGGGATGGTAAAGAGGAAAAGGGGGTGAAGATCCCGAAGAAACTGCCGTATATTGGTTTGGCGGTGCCATTGGACTCGCATCTCTCTGAGAAAGTCAGGGCTAGGATTTGGAGGCATGAATTCGTTGATGTTTTTAAGTTGCTGCATAGAGAGGTGCAGGCTAAGGAGGGTTCAAAGGAGGAGGAGTGGGAGCTGATGAGGCGCCCCAGGGTGCCAGTGACCATGGAGAACTGGACGTCGGCGTTTCTGATTTACGCCAGTATTTACTGTGAAAAGTATTTGGACAGGGCGATTGCGCTTTTCAAATACATGGACATCATTCGCAAGGCGCAGATGCAGTTCGGGGGTTTTGCCTGGCTGAGTTATGATGAGGAGTTTAGAGCCAGGGTCAGTGCGAATCCCGAGAAGAGTTGGGGGGAGGTTGATCAGGAACTCTGGGTGCAGTGGATGGCATCCACACACTCCACTGCGTCCACGCACACGGCCAGCGGCTTGCCGGTTGTTTATCGGTCTTTCCGCCGCGTCCCGCCCACAGCGGGGCGGGGGGTGGAACGGTGCCCAGCAACATCGTCTCGGGACAACTGTCCAAACCAGGGGGGTATTCCACAGGGTCCTGTTGGAGCTACAATAAGGGGTAGTGTTCCAGGTACCCTCGAAATGCGGCGGGAAACATGCCCTTACTCAGTGCCTCACCCTTGCTACGCCCTCCGAGCAGTGGAGGAACGCCAGGGGTCGGGCCACCCTGGACAGAAGAGGGCCTACACCGGTTAGGGTGGAGGCGATGGCCCCCTGGCTCTCGTGCTACCTGGATCAGGAGGCGGCGGCACGACTGTTCTGGGGTTTCACGGAGGGTTTTAGAGTGGGCTACCAAGGCCCTAGGGAGTGCCGGTGGGCTGACAACTGGAGATCTGCCAAGGAATTACCTAATGTGGTGGCTGCGAAATTGAAGAAGGAGGTTGAGGAAGGAAGGGTAGCTGGCCCGTTTACTGACTGGCCTTTAGCGGACCTGATCGTCTCTCCGTTGGGGGTGGTGCCGAAGAAAGAGGTGGGTGAGTTCAGGATGATACACCACCTGTCATGGCCGGAGGGCCAGTCTGTGAACGACTTTATTGCAGAGGAGGATTCTAGAGTGCTCTATGCGTCGGTGGACGATGTGATCGGTCTGGTGAGGGTGTGTGGGGCGGGGGCTGAAATGGCGAAATGCGACATCAAGTCAGCTTTCCGTTTGCTGCCTATTCATCCGGCGGATTTCTCACTCTTAGGAATGCAGTTTGGGGGGGCCATCTATGTGGACAAAGTTTTGCCCATGGGGTGTGCCATCTCCTGCGCTCTTTTCAAGCTCTTCAGCACTTTCCTGCAGTGGGTCTTGGTACGAGTCAGTGGGTGTCGTGAGGTCACCCATTACTTGGATGATTTCCTTTTCCTGGGGAGGGCGTGCTCCGGGGATTGCGGCAGGGCCCTGTCGCGATTACAGGAGATGGCCCTATAGTTTGGTGTGCCGCTGGCAGCGGAGAAGACGGCAGGTCCCAGCTGTTGCCTCACTTTCCTGGGGATCGAACTGGACTCGGTGCAGTGGCTGGCGCGCCTACCTGCTGCCAAGGTGGCGGAGATACTGGCATGTCTGGACTGGGCGGTGGGGGAGAGGCGGATTCCTTTGCGCGCGGTCCAGAAGCTTCTGGGTTTCCTTAACTTTGCGTGTCGGGTAGTGCGTGCAGGGCGGACGTTCTGTAGGCGGCTCGGCATGGCCATGTCGGGGGCGGTGCTTCCACATCACAGAGTCAGGATTTCCATGGGTGTGAGGGCGGATTTGAGGACCTGGGCGACATTCTTACAGGACTTTAACGGTGTGTCGCTGGATTTCGATGAGGAAAGGACGATCTGGCAATGCCAAATTTACTCTGACGCGGCTGGGTCAGCGGGGTTTGGTGTTTTCTGGGAAAGCAGGTGGTGTGCGGAGAGCTGGCCGGCCTCCTGGCTCAAACAGGGAAGGAGCATTGCTTTCTTGGAATTCTTCCCTTTGCTGGTGGCGCTGGAAGTGTGGGGGGAGGAATTTCGGAACAGGTCGGTGCTCTTTCATGTGGACAACATGACGGTTGTGGAGCTGGTGAATCATCAGAGGGCAAGGGACCTGAGAGTGCTACGGCTGTTGCGGAAGTTCATGTTGGTGTGTCTGCGGTTGAATGTGGTGTTTCGGGCGAAGCATGTCCCTGGGGCAAATAATGACATTGCGGATGCCTTGTCTCGTTCGCAGTGGCTGCGGTTCCGGCACCTGGCACCGGGAGCGGATACATGCAAGACCGAGCTGCCGGCCGGCATCTGGGCCTTGGGGGAGTGAGGATGATTGGCCTGGTGGAGGGTTCAGTTGCAGAGACCACGAGGAGGACGTATCGTTTGGCATGGTCTGAATTTAGTGCTTTCATGGGCTGGAATATGGGCGGTGCCATGTGTGTTGAGTCTGAAGTGGAACGAGGGCTGAGACGTTTTGTGCTGGACTGTATTGACAGGCAGTTGACTGCGGCTACGATTTCGGGTAAATTGGCGGGGATTTCTTTTTACTGTGCCTTGTTTCTGGGCTTTGATCCGACTAAGGATGTGGTTGTGAGCAGGATGTTGCGGGGTTGGGGCAGGGAATACAGGAGTGGGGGGGGTAGGCTTCGGGAGGCGGTTACGTTTGAGTTGTTGGTTCGGTTGGTTGGGGTGTTGCCGGTCTGTTGTTACGACCGGGTTGAGGTTGGCCTTTTCCGTCTGTGTATGGTGTGGATGTTTTTCGGGGCTTTCAGGGTGTCTGAATTGCTGGGGACTAGACGACTGACGGGCAGGTTGTTCGAGGAGATTCGTGTGGATGGCGGTCGGCTGGGTATCTGGTTGCGGTGCTCCAAGACTGATCAGTTGGGCAGGGGTAAGTGGGTGTGGCTGAATGAGGCGGCAGGTGGGGCGGTTTGCCCGGTGGGTGAATGGCGGTCTTTCCTGGGGACGGTGAGTGTGGCAAGTGGGGAAATTTTCTGTCATGCGTCTGGCGCGAGACTGACGGCGGGCCAATTGTTGGCAGTGTTGCGCAAGGCTTTGCGGCAGTTGGGGCTGGATGCGTCTGGTTTCGGGACTCATTCCTTCAGGATTGGGGCTGCGACAGCTGCGGCCAGGCTGGGGTGGTCCTGGGATAGGATTAGGCAGATTGGGAGGTGGAAGTCACGCTGTTGTGAGAGGTATGTGAGGAAATGAGGTGGTCCCAGGTAGGCGGTTGGTTGTTCATGTTTTGCTGTTTCTCTTCTAACATCTGTTTCTTTTTAGGTTGCGTGGGTGGACCGGGGAGTAGGACGGTGACATGGATTGTTGGGCACTCCTTCGTGCATTGGGCGTCCAAATATGCGGAGCAGCAGGTTTACGGCCGTAACCTGGGACTGAAGGGACACTTGCACGAGGTACAATGGTGGGGCAAAGGTGGCATGCGATGGGGGGCACTACTGTCCTGGCTTGCGAAGATGGTCCCGCAGAGGGGATGCCCTGATATGCTGATAATACATCTGGGTGAGAACGACTTGGTGCAGCTGTCAGGTTTGGCGCTTTTACAGCTCATGCAGAGGGACCTGGAGGTGCTGAAATCTAGGCTTGCGGGGACCTGCATTGCCTGGACTGAGTTGGTCCCCAGGAAAGTGTGGAGAGGGGCAATGAAACATGGGGCGATCGAAAAGGCACGAAGGAAGCTCAACAGGGCAATGAGACTATACTGTGCTGACAAGGACATTAAAGTGATTGCTCACATGGGGATTCGACTGGAGGAACCTTTGGCTTTTAGGGACGACGGGGTGCACTTGTCACAGCTGGGCAATGCTTGGTACATGATGGAGATGCGAGATGTGGTGAGCAAGTTGTGGCAGGAGAATATCTGGTGTCTCAGGGAGTGATTGTGGGGTGTTCTTGCGTGGGCGGACTGTCCTAGGTCGGGGGGGTGGGGCAGGGAACCGCCACACAGGGGGTTCCCTGGTTGGCGGTACTTTGAAGGGACAGGGGGTCAAGAGCGGGCACACCCATCCCTTCGGAGGGGAGTTCGAAGGGCGTAGAGAGGCATGACTGGAAGGACGCAAGGAGCGGGCTGGATGACAAGTGAATGATGGACAGGAATAAGGTATGGTATGGAGCTTGTAGGGGTTTGTGATGAGGTGGAACGGGTGAAACGAATGAGGGGGGAGTGTGAATGGGGGTTTTGATGTTATTTACTTGTTGATGTTATGGTTATGTACAGATTACGCAGCCTGGTCTAATAAATGGCCTTTTACGCCTACACACTGCGTGGTCTGTTATTGCGCGATGCCGGGCCCCGGGGGAAGCAAAGTCGCAGACTAGTCTTCCCCCGGGGTCTTTCGCGCATGGATAGGGCAGGCAGGGGAAGGGGAGGAGTTAGGGGGTGGGTATTTAGGCGCAGGGGTGGAAGGGAACTTCCTCTTCCTGTGCCTGGCACCATCGGGAGGGAGAAAAGAAAGGCCACCCACCCACCCGGCAGTTGGAGGTGCGGTTTAGGTAGGTCCTTTGCGTTGCCAGTTTAGGCCAGAGCTGCTTTAGGCGGTACTTTGAAGGGACAGGGGGTCAAGAGCGGGCACACCCATCCCTTGGGGGGGGGGGGAGTTCGAAAGGCGGAGAGAGGCATGACTGGAAGGACGCAAGGAGCGGGCTGGATGACAAGTGATTGATGGACAGGAATAAGGTATGGTATGGAGCTTGTAGGGGTTTGTGATGAGGTGGAACGGGTGAAACGAATGAGGGGGGAGTGTGAATGGGGGTTTTGATGTTATTTACTTGTTGATGTTATGGTTATGTACAGATTACGCAGCCTGGTCTAATAAATGGCCTTTTACGCCTACATACTGCGTGGTCTGTTATTGCGCGATGAACAGTTGCTGCATGCTACGCTCCGCACTGGAGCCTGTGTTGGCTTAATACAATAAAGAACTTAATTATTTCTGCACGAGTCCTGGAGTTCTTTACAATGGCGATGAGAGCCAACACCAGAACCCAGCGTCAGTATAAAAAAAAAAAAGAAGAAGACAATATGAAAGAAATAAAAGGAGGAAAATACAAATATATAGAAAAGAATATACAAAGGAAGTAACCATCAAAAAAAAAAGAAGAACCGGAAAAATCAACAGAATAAGGTTCGTAAAGAAAACTTCATTAAATACAAGTGGATGGTGACATTAAAAAAAAAAACGTGATTGAATGAATTGAAAAGATCGATATAGCCAGCGAAACAATAAACGCTTTTGGCAGAAATGAATGAACTACGAGCAGAGCTATGAAGGAGTTTTTGAAATTGCTACTTGTCAAGTTCGCATAGAAATAGCACAAGGGTTAATTACCTCAGACGGGAATTGACAGTTGAACGAACCCTAAACTGTCAGCTGCGAGGCAACGTCATACAGAAGGAATTTGCGGCGTGACGTGCTACGCAAGGACTTAACGGCCATCTTGAGGGGAAAGAAATCAACAGACTAGCTCATTCTGGGCCATATATATCGAGCAAAATTGCAATCGCAAATGCCGAAATTCCCAATTTTGCTTTGTGGTATGTATGAGGCAAATCTGCGTTTAAAAATAGGAATCGCAAAATTTGCGATTCCTTATTTTGCAATTGCATTTGAGGAATCGCAATTTTTGCAATTCCTTAAATGCAATGTAAGAAGCACCAAAAAAGTGCTATTTGGCCTTAAGGAATCGCAAATTACCACCAACTTCAAGTTGGTGGTAATTTGCGATTTCTTTGAAAAATGCACTTTTTTGCATTTTTCAAAGTGCTATGTGAAGCACATACATGTCGTAAGTGCATGTATGTGCGCCACATGTGCAGCCGTGCTTATTTCAGGGGTGCAACAGGGTGTCCTTTTGACACCCTTGCACCCTTGAAACTGCATTCTCAAATTGCAATTCGCTAATTGCTAATCGCAAATTGAGAATGTCTCCCCATTCATTCCTAGGCCCATAGGAATAAATGGGGAGGTATTCCTTAATTGTGAATCGCAATTTGAAATTCGCAATTAAGGAATATGTAGGATTCACAAAATGTATTGCAAATCCTACATACATAGCATTTTTCGATTCTCAAATAGCGATTCGCAAAAAATCGCTATTTGAGATTCGCAAATGCGGATTTTGATACATATGGCCCTCTGTGACGTATAACACAAAATACGTGCGGCCATTTTGAAAATGACAAAAATAAACAATCGGACAATTTCAGACAACGGAACATCGCGAGTTCAAGCTGAGCTGCCGAACAGTCACAGGAGATGAGGAAATAAACTGAAGTTATAACAAGTAAGGTGCAAACATTGCTTACTGTGTAAATACTTGGCAATAAAAATAAATAAATAAATAAATAAAGTAAAGGGACATAACATTCAAACGCAAATACTCCGTGCAAATACATTACAAGGAAAAAATAAAAACAAAACCAAATAGCGTGCTTGCTAGTACATAAGAAAAAGGGGCATAGTGAAAAAAAAAATACTTATACACATATAAATAAGCAGGGCAAATACACTGTAAAACTTCCAACTTACATAGCACCACCACCAAACCACCTAGTGGATAATGGCACCTGGCTATTTATGGAATCTATCCCCTCCACATTCATTCCTACCAGGCAAGGACGAACCATTACTCAAATGGGAAGAATGGAGGGAGTATTTTGAAAACTATATATCGCAATTCGAGGATAATGATGAATTTACGTCAAAGAAAAAATACAAACTCTTATTGCATTGCCTAGGTGCAGGGGGAATTAAATTTTATAACAACATTAACAAAACAAGAGAAATGTGGCATCAGGAGGGTCTAAGCAGCCCCAGGGAAGGTCCTACATCATCTTAGGGTCTCGGGATGAGGTGGAGGGCTTGGTAAAAAATATCATTGGAGTCAGATAGAAAGACAAAGGTTTGGCACTGGGATGGAAGTCCTGGGTCTGGGATGGACTGCCTTTGGAACGGCATTGGGTTCGGGTCGAGAGCTTGAGACGGAGAGATTGGGATGAAATGGGGGCATGGGCAGGATTGAGGTCTGATCTAGTGGCATAATGCAAAAAGATGGGGGCCCCTGCAGAATGTGATGAGGAGCCCCGAGTCGCTGACATCTCACAAATATTAATTGGCCTTGTGCTGAATAGTGGCTGCCTGGTGAGTTGGGGCCCCTGAAGTGTTCAGCCCCTCTGTGCCACAGGGACCTGTGTTAGGCCCTTGGCGTGAGCTAGCGGCCTGTAGCCAGTGCAGGAGACAAGTGACTGGAAAAGTATGTGTTCAATATCATAACAATACTGTTAAAGGAGGAGGAAGGGGTGGGTTAGTGGTTTCCTGTGGACAGTCATGTAAGGTACACCAAAGTGGCCTGCCTGTACTTATCACTAACTGAGGAAATGTATAAATATTTTATACTTCTTATGTTAAATAAGTCTACAATTAGAACATTTTTGTGGGCAGTGGGATTAGGGCCAAGGTGGGCTAAGAAGTCAGATATTCTATCCTACAGATATGCTGAAAAGAATTACATTCCGGAGAAGCTGCGAAGCACTAGTGATTTCTATCATACATACATACATACTTTGGTTGCAACACTACCTTTCTGTTCAATTATACCTTCTGGGATGCTTCTGCGCTTCTGGGAGAAGGACAGGATCCCCTTTTAAAGATGGTTAAAGTCTAAAAAATGTTATGTGCAATAACAATATGTCACTAGTATGCCACACCATGCCTCAACCACCCGCTACCAAAATAATAACATCAAATGACACTACGTCTAAACATTGGAAAAATGCTCCAGCATATTCTGGTGTGCTCCAATGCTGTGTGAGCTCATTTGCCCAAAGTCACAGGTGCACCCAGCTCCCTAAGCCGGTAGATTCACTTTTGTTTTTTTTTTAAAGCAATGTTATTCTTCCCTACAAAGTCATTTGGAATCTTCATTTTACAAGTAAAAGTTGGGGAGAAATTACTCCACGGAAAAGAGTTTGGGTTTTTTCAAGACTCATGTTGAAAAACAATTAAAATAATTGATTAATAAATTCATTAAAGTGCATACAGCAGCTCCTACAATAATTCCTCCATTTTCCAAAACATGGTACGGGCCATTGCGTTATTACAGCAGAACCCGCTTGCAACGATTAAGAAACACATTAAAATTAACATTAAACAATTTAGTAAAAATTAATAAAATGACTGACTGGGTACCTTCCTCTGCAAAAACTCATAAAATGCTTCAGGAAATGTAATTCTTTCCTAAGAAGTAAAATCTGCAGGGCGCAAGTACAAGACATAATGCATTCAAAGTCAAAACAAAGATGAACAACCCTTTCTGCAGTTGGCATTTAAAAAAATATATTTATTGATTTATTTCACACCTCGTGGTCTACTGACAGCTCACCTTTCGACAGTCTTGCATGAACTTACTAAAATATTAGCATGTATACGTTTCGTCTTTGTCAGTGTCCGGCCATGTTTAGGTCATGCAGATGGAGGGAATAAGGGAAAAGATAGCACTGATAATTACCGAATTATCACAATCCCAATTTGATGAAACGTTTAATTACTACCCATTTGCCGACGGGAAAAGAAGAGCAGCTTTTGGAAATTTGTAACGCAAGCCAAGATCTTTTTCCTGGGGAGGTGCGAAGGTGGGTTAAGGCTAGGGAAGGACTGTATTTCGGCAGTAACTGCTCGCTTCTTCTCTGCCGACTCCTGGGTAAGACCGGAAGTTCCAGAATTTGAAGCGAAGGAAAATAAGAGTAACCCCCATTGCCTAACCTGGTAAATTAAGACTGGGGCATGATAAAACGACCGGCAAGGAAGCAGAACAGATTATAATAACATAGTGAAGCAGCAGAAACACTAAGAGCACAAGCATTAGCCGCGCGACCCGGCCGGGAGTTGTGTCGCGCGCAAAAAGTAATACAAAAAAAAAATGTTGCGCGCTGACTCAGCGAGACCTAAAAACAAGAGGGGAAAGTGAGAATGATGTATACAAAAACACAATTGACGACCTAAATACGTACTATAAGCCAAATGTGTGCGTTGGAGTGGACAGATACAAATTCTTCCACAGGAAGCAGGGAAAAGAAAAGTCAGTGGATGATTATGTGTCTGCACTTAAAAACTTGGCATTAACTGTCGATTCGGCGACTTGCATGATGAGTTCATCAGGGACCAGATAGTGATGCAAGGATCCAATGAAAACATCCAGGACAACTTATGGGCTAAAGGAGAGTACCCACTCCAAAACATAATAGACGTTGCTAGGAAAGCGGAACTAACTGGTCGTTGCGCAAAAGCTGTAATTGCAGGAAACAGTGAATAAAAAGAGAGTGCAACCATCAACAGAGTGATGCAAGACAAGCGCACACCAAGACAAACTTGGGGTAACAAAGCAAACACACCAGTTTTCAGCAAACTAGCGGTGAAAGGAAACGTTGCTATAGGTGTGGCGACATATCACACTAGGCAGATGACACAAAATGCCCTGCCAGAGGAGTGAAATGCACGTACTGCGGAGTCATAGGTCATTTTCAAAAGGTGTGCAGGAGGAGAAACCCACGATCCGTTAAACGCGTCAACGATGAAGGTGCTTGTCACCAAGAAACATCAGACGAAAAGGACGTTAGTATGTGTGTCGTCAGTATTGAAGACGAACAAGTAAAAGAGGTCAGTACAAGCAAGACAACAAAGACTAGGAAGCCAGTATGCAAAATGACAATAGGTGGTGTAGGGATCAGCATTGTAGCATATTCAGGATCACCCTAGACAATTGTAAATAAAAAGGTTTGGGAAGAAAAGTTCTCCCCTTGCATTAGAGAACACCCTGAAAAAGCAGACATAACTATAAAATCGTTCACAGGTGAATGTTTGTTGTTTAAGAAAGCTCAAATTTACTTACAAAGGATGGGAGTCAGATGGAAAACTGTACGTAGCAGCAGTTGGTCCATCAGTACTGGAATGGATAGATCAGGGTGATTTAGGCATCATCCTTGACCCCAGCCAAGCTGACCCAGTCTAGTTGTACACATCAAGGAAGACTACGACAAGACTGTGTTGGATATGTTTCCTAAAGTATTCAAAGGGGAAAATTGGAGCCTTGAAGGGATACCAACACAGGATTAAAGTAAAACCACAAGCCATACCTAATGTGCACAAGACAAGGAACCTTACTTTTGCAGTAAAGGATGGAGTAAAATCACAATTAGAAAAGCTATTAAAGGAAGGAATTATAGAACAGGTGGAGACCAGCGAATGGATTGCGCCTTTAGTCGTAGCAAAACGGCAAGCTTAGGTTATGTGAAGACCTGCGCGACCTAAACAAAAACATTGTCGTAGAACAATTTCCCCTCCCCAAGATAAGTGAAATGCTGGCAACAACTAAGGGGATCAAATGGTTTTCGACGATAGACTTAAAGTTGGCATACCACCAGGTACCACTACATCGAGACAGCAGAAATCTCACTGCTTTCATCACACCCCTTGGGCGTTTCAGTTCAAAAGGGTGCCATTTGGTCTAGCGTCCGCGGCAGCGAGGTTTCAAAGACTTATGAACAATATTTTCAAGGGGATCACATATATATTGATATTCCAAGACGACATCCTCGGAATGGGAAGGACCAGGGAAGAACACAATGAGAAAATAAGAATATTAGAGGCTACAGCACTCACCTTAGAGTACAGCATGTAAATATGCACGTGACTCAGTAAATTACCTGGGACATGAAGTCAATGGGTATGGAATCAGCCCAAAGAAGGACTTACTCGATGCTATAAAGAACTCTCGGTACCCAGAAACAAGGAAGAAATGCGGTCCTTCCTGGGGCTGGTAGAATTTTACACAAAATTCATCAGAAACTTTTCTAGTAAGACCTACGAACTACGACAATTAATGAAAATGAGGAGCAAATTTGAGTGGAACGACACTTGCCAACAGACATTTGATACATTAAAAAAAAGAATTATGCAAAGCAATGCCCTTGCAAGGATTCAACCCTTTGCTTCACAACATCATCACAACTGATGCAAGTTCTAAAGGAATCAGGGCAGTCCTAACACAGAAGGACAACAAAGGAGCAGAATACACAATGGCATTTACATCAAGATCTTTAACTCAAACGGAGGAAAAATTCTCTGTCATCAAACAGGAGGCATTGGCGGGCGTATGGGCATTAGAACACTTTCGCAATTTGGTGTGGGGAAACAAAGTCACCTTATGCACGGATCTTAAACCTCTCACCAAGGTGTTCACAAAGGCCTGTACAATGCATCCGAGAGACTAGCACGATTATCCATGTGCCTTTTCGACTATAACTACAGCATTCACTACGTTCCAGGAGTGTAAACCGTAGTAGCGGACTTTCTGAGCAGAATGCCTGTATAAACTACAGAAACACAAGCATCAAATAAACTTGAGGAGTATTGCATAGCCAGTCTTGAAGAATGTTTCCAAGGAATTTCAAAAGAAGAGTGGCTATCTGAGCAAGAAAAGAACGTTGAAATACATCAAGTAATCAAAATATTGAGAGGGGGCTGGACAAACAGAAACGGCCCATCTGAGACTCAGACATTTTTTAATTTCTTCTTGTGAGGTGGAAGAGTTATTCCACCTACCACTCTTAGGAAGAAAATTTTGCACCTATGCCACGAAGGACACTTAGGCATAGTAAAATGTAAAAACAGTGTGAAGGAAAACTACTGGTGGCCAGGTGTAAGTATGGAAGTAGAAAGAATGGTCAGAGAATGCAGCATGTGCTTACACTCAGACAAAACCCAGGTAACTCTCAGACCACCGCTTCACCCTATCACTTGCCCCGCAATGCTTTGGGAAAGGGTGGGGGTAGACATTATGGGCCCCATACAGGAACATGAAGAACAGTGGTACCTAATTGTCATCATAGACCATTTTATGAAGAGGCCCGAACTAAAATTTACCACCAGAGCAGATTAAACAAGCATTTACAATGTAATGGTCTCGGCATCATTAAAGAAAGAGCTATTGGCATTGCTCATGACATTTCTTTTTTTTTCTTTAAATCATAAACAAATGACATTGTCATTTACATTGCCAATACACAGCACTCTGCACTCAACAGCACACAGCACTCTGCACTCAACAGCACACAGCACTCTGCACTCAACAGCACACTGCACTCAACAGCACACAGCACTCTGTACTCAACAGCACACACCGCTCTGCACCTGCACTTACTGCTCTGCACACTCACTCTGCATTCTGCACTCACTACTCTGCACATTCACTCTGCATTCTGCACACTCACTCTGCATTCTGCACTCACAACTCTGCATTCTGCACTCACAACTCTGCATTCTGCACTCACTACTCTGCACTCACAACTCTGCATTCTGCACTCACAACTCTGCACTCACAACTCTGCACTCACAACTCTGCACTCACAACTCTGCACTCACAACTCTGCACTCACAACTCTGCACTCACTACTCTGCACTCACTACTCTGCACTCTGCACTCACTACTCTGCACTCACTACTCTGCACTCTGCACTCACTATTCTGCACTCTGCACTCACTACTCTGCACTCCTCACTACTCTGCACTCCTCACTACTCTGCACTCCTCACTACTCTGCACTCACTACTCTGCACTCACTACTCACTACTCTGCACTCACTACTCACTACTCTGCACTCTGCACTCACTACTCTGCACTCTGCACTCACTACTTTGCACTCACTACTCTGCACTCACTACTCTGCACTCACTACTCTGCACTCACTACTCTGCACTCACTACTCTGCACTCTGCACTCACTACTCTGCACTCTGCACTCACTACTCTGCACTCACTACTCACTACTCTGCACTCTGCACTCACTACTTTGCACTCACTACTCTGCACTCACTACACTCTGCACTCACTATTCTGCACTCTGCACTCACTACTCTGCACTCACTACTCTGCACTCACTACTCTGCACTCCTCACTCTGCACTCACTACTCTGCACTCACTACTCTGCACTCACTACTCTGCACTCTGCACTCACAACTCTGCACTCTGCACTCACAACTCTGCACTCTGCACTCACAACTCTGTACTCTGCACTCACAACTCTGTACTCTGCACTCACAACTCTGCACTCTGCACTCACTACTCTGCATTCACTACTCTGCACTCACTACCCTGCACTCACTACCCTGCACTCACTACTCTGCACACTCACTACTCTGCACTCACTACTCTGCACTCACTACTCAGCACTCACTACTCTGCACTCTGCACTCACTACCCTGCACACTCACTACTCTGCACTCAATACTCTGCACTCACTACTCTGCACTCACTACTCTGCACTCACTACCCTGCACTCACTACTCTACACACTCACTACTCTGCACTCACTACTCTGCACTCACTACTCTGCACTCACTACTCTGCACTCACTACTCTGCACTCTGCACTCACTACCCTGCACACTCACTACTCTGCACTCACTACTCTGCACTCCTCACTACTCTGCACTCCTCACTACTCTGCACACTCAATACTCTGCACTCACTACTCTGCACTCACTACTCTGCACTCACTACCCTGCACTCACTACCCTGCACTCACTACTCTACACACTCACTACTCTGCACTCACTACTCTGCACTCACTACTCTGCACTCACTACTCTGCACTCACTACTCTGCACTCTGCACTCACTACCCTGCACACTCACTACTCTGCACTCACTACTCTGCACTCCTCACTACTCTGCACTCCTCACTACTCTGCACTCCTCACTACTCTGCACTCCTCACTACTCTGCACTCACTACTCTGCACTCACTACTCTGCACTCACTACTCTGCACTCACTACTCACTACTCTGCACTCTGCACTCACTACTCTGCACTCACTACTCTGCACTCACTACTCTGCACTCTGCACTCACTACTTTGCACTCACTACTCTGCACTCACTACACTCTGCACTCACTACTCTGCACTCACTACTCTGCACTCTGCACTCACTACTCTGCACTCACTACTCACTACTCTGCACTTTGCACTCACTACTCTGCACTCACTACACTCTGCACTCACTATTCTGCACTCTGCACTCACTACTCTGCACTCACTACTCTGCACTCACTACTCTGCACTCCTCACTACTCTGCACTCACTACTCTGCACTCACTACTCTGCACTCACTACTCTGCACTCACTACCCTGCACTCACTACCCTGCACTCACTACCCTGCACACTCACTACCCTGCACTCACTACCCTGCACACTCACTACCCTGCACACTCACTACTCTGTACTCACTACTCTGCACTCACTACTCTGCACTCTCTGCACTCACTACTCTGCACTCCTCACTACTCTGCACTCCTCACTACTCTGCACTCCTCACTACTCTGCACTCACTACTCTGCACTCACTACTCTGCACTCACTACTCTGCACTCCTCACTACTCTGCACTCCTCACTACTCTGCACTCCTCACTACTCTGCACTCTGCACTCACAACTCTGCACTCTGCACTCACAACTCTGCACTCTGCACTCACTACTCACTACTCTGCACTCACTACTCTCCACTCTGCACTCACTACTCTGCACTCTGCACTCACTACTCTGCACTCACTACTCTGCACTCTGCACTCACTACTCTCCACTCTGCACTCACTACTCTGCACTCACTACTCTGCACTCTGCACTCACTACTCTCCACTCTGCACTCACTACTCTCCACTCTGCACTCACTACTCTCCACTCTGCACTCAATACTCTCCACTCTGCACTCCCTACTCTCCACTCTGCACTCACTACTCTCCACTCACTACTCTGCACTCTGCACTCACTACTCTGCACTCTGCACTCACTACTCTGCACTCTGCACTCACTACTCTGCACTCACAACTCTGCACTCACAACTCTGCACTCACAACTCTGCACTCTGCACTCACAACTCTGCACTCTGCACTCACAACTCTGCACTCTGCACTCACTACTCTGCACTCTGCACTCACTACTCTGCACTCACTACTCTGCACTCTGCACTCACTACTCTGCACTCACTACTCTACACACTCACTACTCTGCACTCACTACTCTGCACTCACTACTCTGCACTCACTACTCTGCACTCACAACTCTGCACTCACAACTCTGCACTCTGCACTCACAACTCTGCACTCTGCACTCACAACTCTGTACTCTGCACTCACAACTCTGCACTCTGCACTCACAACTCTGTACTCTGCACTCACTACTCTGTACTCTGCACTCACTACTCTGCACTCTGCACTCACTACTCTGCACTCTGCACTCACTACTCTGCACTCACTACCCTGCACTCACTACTCTACACACTCACTACTCTGCACTCACTACTCTGCACTCACTACTCTGCACTCACTACTCTGCACTCACTACTCTGCACTCTGCACTCACTACTCTCTGTACTCACTACTCTCTGCACTCACTACTCTCTGCACTCACTACTCTGCACTCACTACTCTGCACACTCACTACTCTACACACTCACTACTCTACACACTCACTACTCTACACACTCACTACTCTACACACTCACTACTCTGCACTCACTACTCTGCACTCACTACTCTGCACTCACTACTCTCTGCACTCACTACTCTCTGCACTCACTACTCTCTGCACTCACTACTCTCTGCACTCACTACTCTCTGCACTCACTACTCTGCACTCACTACTCTGCACACTCACTACTCTGCACACTCACTACTCAGACCCCCCAGGATATAGCGGCATGGATTGGCAAATTTAGCGGCACAAAAATGAAAATTTAGCGGCACAAAAATGAAAATTTAGCAGCATTTAGCGGCATTTTATTTTGGGGTTTTTCGACAACAAACACAGATATCTTACTGTTTGAGTTATTTGCCAACATGGAGCTATGTACATTTTGTTTATTTACAATTCAGCCCATTTGTTTTGGTTAAAAGGCATGTTAATCTTGGCCATGTACGTTCAGTTCTTCTGAGCACTCAAAATCTAGACCAGTATTGTGCTGCTGGTTATAATGTAAAAACAACAATAATGCCCGGATCGATGAGTACAGTGCAACAAACTTAAAAAACATGAATTTGGGCCCCCCCGGGGCACGCTGTGTGCCCCTGTGTGCAGCAGGACCCACAACAAAGTTAAAAACCTGGATTTGGGCCCCCCGGGGCCCACCGCATGCCCCGTGTGCGGCGGGCCCCTACCGGAAAGGAAAGAAAATGATTTTTGGCCCCCGGGGGCCTGACGCGTGCCCCGTGTGTGGCGGGCCCCCACAGCAAAGTACAAAAATTGCATTTTGGCCCGCCGTGTGCGGCGGGCCCCCACCGGAAAGGAAAGAAAAGCATTTTGGGCCCCCGGGGCCCGCCGCGTGCCCCGTGTGCGGCGGGCCCCCACCAGAAAGGAAAAAAAAGGATTTTTGGCCCCCGGGGGCCCGCCGCGTGCCCCGTGTGCGGCGGGCCCCCACAGCAAAGGAAAGAAAAGGAGTTTTGGCCCCCGGGGGCCCGCCGCGTGCCCCGTGTGTGGCGGGCCCCCACAGCAAAGGAAAGAAAAGGATTTTTGGCCCCCGGGGGCCCGCCGCGTGCCCCGTGTGCGGCGGGTCCCCACCAGAAAGGAAAAAAAAGGATTTTTGGCCCCCGGGGGCCCGCCTCGGTCCCCCTTGTGCGGCAGGTTCCCACAGCAAAGGAAAGAAAAGGATTTTTGGCCCCCAGGGGCCCGCCGCGTGCCCTATGTGCGGCGGGCCCCCACCAGAAAGGAAAAAAAATGATTTTTGGCCCCCGGGGGCCCGCCGAGTGCCCCGTGTGCGGCGGGCCCCCACAGCAAAGAAAAGAAAAGGATTTTTTGCCATCGTGGGCCCGCCGCGTGCCCTGTGTGCGTCGGGCCCCCACCATGAAGTACGGCGTGAAGGACGTACCTGTTCTCCGGCTGTCTCCTGCTTGCCGGGGTGCCGCTCCCACTTCCGTGTTCCTGGGGGCTGGAGAAGAGTCGTCGTATCTGGTCTCCTTCCTGCTCTCCGCTCTCCTCCTCTCGTCGCCCCTCGCCGCTGCTGGATCGTGTGTGAATGGGATTGTTTGGCGGCTCACGGAAACGGCGGATTTCGCGGGCGTTTGTGCAAATATCGCGGCATTTGCACGGATCGGCCGATTTCGCGATTTTTTTGCAAATCGCGAAATCGCGATAAGCTGGAGGGTCTGACTACTCTGCACTCACTACTCTGCACACTCACTACTCTGCACACTCACTACTCTGCACACTCACTACTCTGCACACTCACTACTCTGCACACTCACTACTCTGCACACTCACTACTCTGCACTCACTACTCTGCACTCACTACTCTGCACTCACTACTCTGCACACTCACTCTGCACTCACTACTTCACACTCTGCGCACTCTGCCCTCACACTCACCTTCTGCCTCACAGAGGGATGAAGTGAGCGCCGTTCTACTGGGCAGACCTGGGGTTTGACGTGAGGGTCACCAGGGGCGCGCACGGCTGATAGAGCTATACCGATCAACACAATATTCTCCGGAGTGCCATCCATCTACCGCAGTAGCAGAAATTAGTTTGAAAGCATTGTCGAAGAATGCAAAAAAAAGCGCCTCATTTAGAAGCGATGAACAGAATTCAATTTTTAGAGCTCCCATGATGTGAAAACAATTTACAATGTACTGTGAACAAACTATTTACGAAGATAAAATATTAGTGAGATAGGCAGTAATCCTTATGCATATTGCCAGATAAGCAGGTGCACCAATGGTCCTCTACACTGGAAAGTCATTTTGAGGATGTAAACACTTCTCAGAAGACAATCTCCTTGACTACAGCGGACCTGCAACAGTGTGCAAAATGTCATGACATTTTGTGTTTATGTACGCTGCTGTATAGATATTTATTGCCCTAATTTCTTTTCAGTATTAGAGGATATCTTTGAAAATACAAGCCTATTATGGAAGTGGATAGAAATGATTATGATCATCGTGGCTAACACAAAGGTGCAGTGTGGAAAGTGAGTGGCAGATATCGCCACCTCATGGTAACTGAGTATAGTGGGTCCAGTGGTAGCTTGCACAGCCACGTTCTTTCACTCCGTGTCCGGACTTTGACACTGTGGAATGGGGTTCAAGTCCCAGCGTCGGCTCTCCCAGAGATTACAAAAAAACATGCTGATCGAAAGAAATAAAATTAAACAATACCGATTGGCGTGACGAGGATAAATCCATGTGCAGTGCACTGCCCCCTTGCCTTGTAGACACCGCAGCCCAAGAAAACATGATTGACGGAGCAAAACGGTGGTCTAATTGTCCATAGCCAAAGTATATAACAAGCTGAGGATCAACGGGCGTGAAAACAGCGTGGTGGGCGCGCACGTGACGCAGTGTGGGCGTGCACATCAGCTGAAGATCGCCGGAGAAGACACCGAGTCTGCCTGCTGCCGCGACTGACCCGCTGGAGGGAAAGAGCCCGGTGAGTGGGGGTAGAGGGGGGGGCGGCAGAGAGGGAGTGGGCAGAGAGGGAGGGTGTGTGTGTGTGTGTGTGTGTGTGTGTGTGTGTGTGTGTGCGTGTGTCTGTCTGTCTGTCTATGTGTGTCTGGGGCGTGCCTGCCTGCCTGTGTGTGTGCGCGTCCACAGACCCTGGTAGGCTCGTGCACCGCTCTGTCCTCCCTTGAGAGCGAACTCAACTGCAATAGGGCTCGATGCCGAGCCCTAAAAACGGGGGTAGAGTTCTTAGATAGCGTGTTCATACGGATAACCTGTTAGTCCAGCTGTTCAATTTTAAAAAACTTCAATACACCGCATTCCATACAACCATCAAGAGGAAATTTGTAACCACAAAAGATTTGTGACCAAAAAGTGTGACAATGGTAAGAAAGTACCTCAGGTTAGCATCACCCAGGGGGGCTGCTGGTTAGTACTCATCAGCTTGCCCACGTTGTCATCAACAGTAACTTTCTTAACCATAAAGAAAGAGAGTGTGTTTTCAAATTTCTCGGAGGTGAGAAATCAAAGGAAAGTAAATCAGTGAAAACGTGTGCAGTTGCACTGTCAGTGCTTGTATCACTCAGTGCCCACTGGTCCCCGTGAGTAAAGAAATTAAAATGGGGTACGACTCACTTTCAAAACTTAATTTTATTAGGTGCCGTGAGCATCCTCAAATTAAAAGATTGGCATAGACTTGGCCATTTTCAGAAGCGAAAGGCCAACATGTTTCATTGCTAACCTATTTAGGCAACTTCATCAGGGCTGATGGGAAAACCAGTCTTTACCTTACTTGTATATCACATCAGACCTGTGGTTATATGACGAAAATAAAAAGAAGAACATGCCAAATGTAAATAAAACCTAGCTTCAACATGCACTCAAGCATTCATTCAAGCCCACTCCTTAAAATTGCATAATTACTGAGTGGTTGCTGTCATCCTTCGTACCTGCGAACCATATCTACGGGGGTCCCGCGCCAAATGGTCGCGTATCCCAATGACAACTGCAGTCGTCAGTATCACCTGAAAGCGCATGTGTATTAAGTATAACCTTTGCCACAATAAAAAATACACTGTTTTTGTCACCAGTACACACTTTCCAAACTACCTCATACTCAGTCTCAAGGTCCCCATCTACTACCCTTAAACTCCTTAACAGAAATTTATCAAGCACATTCTGTATTTGCTAAGTCATGGACACACACCCTCAGTTTAGTCGTGAGCCCATTATCATGCATGCTACCGGGTTAGGAGGACTGTTCCACCTTCACCCACATATCCGTATTATAAAAAGGCAATTAGACACAGGGGTTGGCGCCTCCGTGCTCGCTATCTCACAGCGAGCACACCCCAACACTAGATCCCTCTAACCGCATCTGCGGATTGCCTTCAACTTGGTGCTCCATCCCGATGATGTTCGGGGGACGCGAGCATCTGGTATTTAAACAGAGATGCCGGCTCGGGAAACACGTGACCCAGAAGTCGAATCCCAGTGTTACTCTGCACTAACACTTCCCTAATACCACAGCGACCATTTTTAAAGTGGTATTATATTGCTTGATACATGTAGGGATGCAGTCATTTTTATTAAAAAACGAGTCATTTTAGAAGGTGGGAAGCCTGCTTATTAATGTATTGTCCAAAAGGAAACAATTTCATGAAAACCTATCAAAGAAAAAATCACTCATATCATGAAAAAAAAATGTGTTTATCTTTTTAAGTCTTCAATCATACATTCTAGGCTGTACTGAAAACCTGGTGGTAGAAGATCCTGCATATCATGCTGATAACCTTATTAAGTGGGATTATTGGTTTTAGGATTCGAGGTAGTTAATATACACACGTAAGATACCGCCCAATGGTGTACATAACCCAAGACCCAGAAGATGTCTACACAGCTTGCGCGGGGCCCTATTGTTTACCCACTCTATTCCATTCAATGGAATCGTTAAGGCCAAGGCCCTGATGTACATAGCCTGATTGATGGGATTGAATATCTATCCTATACTATTTCGGATCATAACCCGGGACTGCTACGACTGCGACGGGTACACCCCAAACAATCCATACCTGCATGGAAACTTAAGCCGAATCACTGGAGGACCAGGTCTCCTGCGAAATGATCAGGACCAAAATCACTCATTACTTTGCTGACAATGCTGGCTCGGCGTCGAATGGGATGCCGTCAAAACTGTGATGCAAGGGTATCGTATCACCAAGTCCAAAGAGATTAGACGGACCCTCTTGAAGGATGTAGAAAATGCTGAGGGCCACCTTAGAGACTGAAAAACTAGACTAGGAAACCCTGAGCTCCAGCAAGAACTCTTAGCAGCGAAAGAGGAGGTGGCAACACAGGTAGAGAGGCTGCGGTGTTTTGATTATCAGAACTATACTGACAAAACTCATGCTGAACGAGACTAATCTGGCTCATTATTAGCATGGCTGGCCAACCCTGATAAGCGAGGCTCACCCATCCTAGAAACTAGAAGACGGGGAGGGCTCCAGAGTGTATGCCCAAGGAAAGATTAATGATATACTCGCAGGTTACTATGCACGGATGTATGATGATAAATCGCAAACCGGAACAACGCAAGCAATCACCACGCTGTTGTAACATCGTAAAAGCAATTACATCGCACGCATTTACTGTGCATGCCGTTGCCACGCGATTGTAGTGTCTCGGCTGTTTTGTGCCATTACAACGCAGTTGATCAAATTGTCTCCTGTTACAACTTTTTTTTTCTGACCTAATGAATGAGAAATGAAAGCACGGCCCATCGTTATCGATGTGATATATTTACGAAACATGCTAACATTATTTATACTGTAAAGGCGCACGCAGCTATGAGGTAATATTATGTTGTGGCTCCGTGACCTAATGAATGAGTAAGGAAAGCACGCAGCTATAAGGCCATATGATGTCATCTTCCGTGGCTTCGTGACCGTGACCTAATGCATGAGTAAGGAAAGCACGCAGCTGGAAGGCCATATTATGTCATCTTCCGTGGCTCCGATACCGTGACCTAATGCATGCGTAAGGAAAGCACGCAGCTATAAGGCCATATTATGTCATCTTCCGTGGCTCCGTGACCTAATGCATGAGTAAGGAAAGCACGCAGCTATACGGCCATATTATGTCATCTTCCGTGGCTCCGTGACCGTGACCTAATGGATGAGTAAGGAAAGCACGGTCCATCATTATTAATGTAAAGAAAGCACAATGCTAACATTAGTTATACTGTAATTATGTCATCTTCCGCGTTGTAATCATGCGTGAGCATGCACACGCTCCATCATTATTAATGTTATTTAATTACGAAACATGCTAACATTATTTATACTGTAATTATGTCATCTCCCACGTTGTAATCATGCGTGAGCATGCGCACGGTCCATCATTATTAATGTTATATAATTACGAAACATGCTAACATTATTTATACTGTAATTATGCGTGAGTATGCGTTGTAATTGCATGCGATGGAAATGTAATTGCGCAGTTATAGCATGCGTTGTAAATGCATGCAATGCAAAGAATCCTGCGATGTAAAAGAAGCGCTGCGATGGCACCGCGTGCAATTATCATCGTTGTAATGGGTATTTCCCCTATGCACCCTATATGCAAGCTCTGCTGCCCGAGACCGGCAGGGGGCACAAATATACTTAAGTGACCGCCAGATCCCACGGATCACGGAGCAATTGGCAGCCGCCTTGGGAGAGGACATAACTGCCCAGGAGACAGTAGCCACTATTAAACACATGGTGCACAATAAAACACCAGTCCCGGATGGGTTTCCTGCAGAGTCTTACTCTACATATTGTGTGGAGTTAGTCTCTTACCTGGTGATGCTCTACAAGGCGACTAATAACAGGCTTCCTACCAGACATCATAAGAGAGTTTACCATAGTCCCTGTTTCAAAACCTAATAAAGCAGCCCATGACAAATTAGCATACCGCCTGCTGTCAATGCTAAAATGGACTATAAAATCCTGAGCCTAATACTCCCTACCTGCCTTTTCTCTTTTATGACCACTCTAGTGCACAAAGACCAAGTTGAGTTGATACCATCTCACAATACGGCAGGTAATATAAGACGCCTATTATCTGTCTTGGAGGTGAACAGAGGGGGCCTAGAAACAGCAGCAGTCTTAGCGGTGGATATAGAAAAAGCTTTGACAGCCACAAATGGTCCTAATTGTATGAAGTAATGGTGCATATGTGGCTGGGGAGGGATTTATTAAGTGGACTAGACTACTATATACCAGACCAACAGCCCGGGAGCTCTTCCCAGTAATGCAGACGGGTCGATCCCCTGGGGACCTTGCAAGATTACGATGGGAACTGCTTACCGTATCTAGGAGTCCACATCTATCAGCCCTGGCTGGATATATATAAAGGTGAACTATGTGTTGGTGTGAGTGAGGGTGCCGCGTTGAGGGGAGGAAGCCAAGCAGGCACTGCTGTAACCGTTGCCAAAGTGGGCAGGACAGGAGACCCCCAATACTACGCATCTGGCTCATGTGGTTACTAGATCTGTGATCATAAGTTCAGTAATTTCGCCAATTGGGCGCAACGAACTTTAATAAAACAGATAGGTACATTTCACCTAGGTTTATTTTTGTAGAGCACACTTTTACATCTACACTCATGTGAGTAAGGTGAGGATACCTAGTGCATATCCTTGTCCTGAAGAAGGAGTTCTTTACTCCGAAACATGTTGACGACGCACTTGTGAGGTTATCTTACCCTAATTAGTAAAGACTACCTCCCTTGCACTTTTTAACGATACCAGCCGGGGACTGAATAAAATTTTTCGAAACCCACGAGCCAGGTATTTTTTAATTTTTCGTTCTTTCACCTCACCACTCACAGTAATTCACCCTCACTCACACCAACACATAGTTCACCTACAAGTGCTCCTACGTAGTCGTGAGTCGCAGCACGCCGCATTCCGTAGAGGTTTGCGAAGACCCCGATGATGAAGCATGACACCAAGGGGCCTTTTGGTGTGTGAGGGGTATTTAAACAACACTGGTTGCTCCCCACCACTGTAGGGATCACCGAACCCAATTTTGTGGATTCCTTTTGTTTATGCGTACTTCTAGGGGAGACAGAATCCACTTCTCTTCTCCCTCCCCCCTTTGTTTATTACGTATATATAAAGGTAACATAGGGAAAGCCCTTGGCGGGCTAAGGGCCTCCATAGATTTCTGGCAGACCCTGCCACTCTCGGTAGCTGGCAGAATAACACTCCTTAAAATGGTAGCACTTGCCCACCCGCTGTATTATTTTAACGCACTTCCCCTATGGATCGTGGTGGGCCTTTTCAGATACCTGAATTTCCGAATTCTGGCCTTTATCTTGAGCTCGGGATAGAATTGTGCTTGCGACAATGCAGCATCCGACAGCGGAGGCTGGGCTGGCAGCCCTGGACTTTGAGTCCTACTACATAGCAGCCCACCTACAATGGCTGGTCAAGGTATAGCCCTAGGGCGACAACGCACAGAGGTCCCAGAACTTATTAAGCCCTCGCTGTGAAACCTACTATGAGTGTTTCTCATGGTGAATAGATTGTACTGAAATTATCTCCAGGAGCTCAAAGGACAGGCTAAATACTGGCGCCGAGGGTTGCAGAGAATGGGGGGGGAAGGATCCCATATTCACCGGACATCCAAAAGCATATGCTAAAGGCCCTCCCGCATGGGTGAAACTGGTGAGAATTAGAGGTCTGGATGGAAGCTGGGGCAACAAAAATGGGCAACCTCTACAAAGACAATGAACTGCTGCCGTTCGAAGAATTTCAAACAGAGTTCAGTCTGTCTCGGGGACATTTCGATTGCACAGCACCATGACAGCAGCAATCCGAAAGCATTGGCGGACGGGATCTACAGTGCCCCCACCGCAACAAAGCTGTTATTATATTGCCCTGTCGGCAGGAACCATCAAAGCAGTATCCGGTCGGAACAGAGCGCTCCATATGGATAGACTGCACCCGCTTAAGGCACTCTGCCTCCAGTGGGAAGTGGACTTGGACACACCTATTCCGACAAAGGACTGGGACAATATTCTGGCTGGAATACCCAGGTTATCCAGAAATGCACGATTCAAGCTGATAAATTACTACGTTCTTCACAAAGCCTACTTAACACCTGAGCGTATTCATAGATATTTTCAAGTAGAAGAGGCAGCCTGCCCACGCTGCGGCGAAGTAAGAGCACATATCATACACATGTTCTGGACTTGCACCCAGCTGCGAGGATACTGGGAGGGGGTAGTGCAAACTGTGAGTGAGATTGTCGATAGAGAGCTCCCCTGCTCACCAGTACGCTGTCTCTTAGGATGGTTGCCCCATACGTCCAAAACCAATGTCACCAGTAAATTCCAAGACCTGTCATTCGTGCTAGTTAAGCGCGAGATAACCGGGAACTGGAAAGCCACATGAGGCCCTAACCTGATCACCAGGAAAAAAGAACTAATGAAATGGGTGGGGTGTGAGGGACGAATACTGATGAGGGAGGCTAAAAGAGGATTACGAAACATGGAGATGGCTAAAGCCTGGGAGACCCTCATGCATGACCTAGAGCACCCAGATTTAGAGACCTAAGAGGGAGAAGGAGAAGACCCATAGCGAACATCTCCTGACACATGTATGACATCAGAATCAACACTACTCATTTGGTTCCCATGTAAGATATATCCCACTGACTAATACGCTACTTCTAAATTGCGATACCCCACGAATACACTCAGATTGCTTGTCAAATATACAATCCCTGCACCCCAGACACAAATCATTATATTGACGTCTCGCGGGAGGGGGGTGAGTGGATAATCAAAGTTATAGATCCAATGCTGACTGAGATTATGGTTCATTCGGATATGTATTTACCAGTTGATATAATGAATGAGCCCATAACAAATTATATGATTTGAACTGCTGAACTGCTATGCTGGTATTGAAAAAGGATCACTAAAACCTGTTTTAAAAAAAATTGAAGATGTACCTGGGGAACTCACTTTTACCAGTGTCCAGCATGTCCTTAACATGGCTTCCCTGGTCACTTGTACTTTCAGTAATGGGAGTGGCTAGTATGGGGGCATATCTGATTGTGCAGTTATGCCCACACATGTAGTATAGTGAAGCTTGCCTTAGAGCTCTAAGGCCTGCTGTAGGGGTGACTTACCTATATGACATGCAGTGTCTGCAGGGAAGGCACACTGGGCTGGGTGTAATATTGTGTGTTCACTTTTCTCTGCATCAAGACACACAGCCTTCAATGGCAGTCTGCATGAGTCTGGTGAGGGGTCCGTTTGGGATGCACAATGCATGATGCAGCACTTAGGGAACCTCTATAGTACCCCAGGCAGGGGTACTAGGAGTACCATTTACTAGGGACTTACAGAGGGTGCTAAGGGTATTGTCAATTGGGAAAACTTTTATGCCGTACAGTTTAGGGAAAGAGATCTGGCACTAGAGGCCTGTTTAGTAGGAACCCAGTGCACTTCCAATCAAAATTGCATTGAATACCAGACAAAACGTGGGGGTGAGCATGTCAAAAACTGTCACAAGCAAAGTTAGGTGACATCAGTAAAGGTCTCAGCTTTTGTTCTCCCAGTCAGGCAGGCACCAAACCCAGTGGGGAACAAAGCTACCCCTAGAATTGATCTGGAGTCACATAGGTGGTGTGCACTGATCATTACCTCAGCCACACCTCTTAGAGGGCACACAGGCACTGCGCAAGGAGAGAAGCGTTTGCCCAGCTTAGATTTTGAGAGTAAGGGCCACTGTGTGATTCTTTATAGTAGGGCAAACAGGAACTGCTGCAAATGTGGGTAGAGTTACCCTATTGATTAGGGAGGGGCCAAGAGCACCCCCATCCACTAGCTAGTGTCCGGCATAAATGTGGCATCCTAAATCACCACTTTCAGAACACTTACTGGAACTGCTTAAGAACGGAAAAGGACTGGATCTGCTGTCTGCGAACTGAAGCAAGCCATAAAGGACTGGACCCCTCCCTCTTATACCCAGGACAAAGAAGTGGACTCCAAGAGCCAGTAGGCTGACCTCCTGTGTAACTACTGAAAGCTGTAGGAGGCCTTTTTCTTGAAGTGTCCAGCTGACCAATATCAACTGGACCTGACCTAGACCCTACTAGTAGCCTCTGCTGGAGTGAGTCTTTACCCCTGGGTGCTGTTCATGAGGTCCTGGTACCCTTAGCAGCATCTTACTGGACTTCTCCTACCACCCTGAAAGCCTGGGGCTCAAAATATTTTTGGACTTCCAGACCTTCAAAGGACCAGGATAAACTACTCCAGCCTATCCTGCCACGATGCAACCATGCTAGGCGGAGAAAACATGTTTCTCCCACGAAAGAGCTTCTACACAGCAGCAAATGAGAGTCAGCGGACCCTTGGCGAGAAGGTATCCTGCTGTGTGGAACTCAACATCGGATACAGCCACAGCCTTACCCTGATGAAGGATTTTGAGTTCTGAAAAAACAAATAAGTTTAAAGACAAAAATCTTGACTGGGTGAAGGCACCAAAAGTATCTGACTGGCAAAAAGACTTCCTTGAGCACAAAATTTGAATTTCTCACAAGCTTTCCCAGCTTCAGCTGCACCTCATCTAATGCCTATCTGACTTTGTCAAGATTTTCTCAGCTATAGCATAATGTCTAGCGCTGTTGAAGGATTTTGACTTCCAGCAAAAAAAAAAGGGCCAGATGTATCAATATTAGTAATAGAGATTACCTAATAGCGATTTTCTGCAAATCGCAATTAGGTAATCGATATTCCTAACATATGACACTCACAGAGTTTCATTCGGCGATTCCTAGTGGGTCGCAAATCTACCTACCTCATGAATATTAATGAGATAGGTCTATATTTGCGACCCATTCGGAATCCCTAAAATCACAGGGATGGTGGACAGCTGGAGTCACCATGTCTGTGATTGCTTTTAAATAAAGCAATCTTTTTTTTTATGCAGCACGTTTTCCTTGAAGGAAAATGGGCTGCATTTAAAAAAGAAAAATGAAAAGTTTTCATTTAATTTTTTAGGAGAAGACAGTGGTCCGTGGAACCACTGCCTGCTCTTAATAAACGTTTTTATGAAAATTCTCAAGGACCACTTCCCGTTTGCGAATGGGTTATCACCTACTTGAAGTAGGTGGTAAATTGTGAATGTTTAGCGACCACATTTAGGTCACTAAACACTCTTACATACCACAGCGATTCAGTATTGGGAAAGGTCACCCTAAACACACCCCTTCCTAATACTGAATCGGTATGTATTCTCAATTCAAACACTGTGATTCGATAACATGTTACCAAATCACAATTTGGGATTGGTACATATCAAAATGCAAATTGGGCCATTTGCAACAAGAAAAATGCTTGATACATCTGCTCCAAGTCCCAAGATAAAACCTCTGACCAGGTCCAACCTGGTTGGTGTACCCGACCTGCGCTCCACTGCGGTCAGCCTGAAACCATCTACCACGACCATTGACTACTATTGGTGATTTGTACTTTCTGACATTTTTTATATAAAACTGGAATGGGATTTTTATTGTGTTGTGTTTTTGAATTTTTAAATGTTTTAGACTTTTTAAATGTTTCAAAACTTTTAAATTATTCTCAGAACTCCATTCAGGGGGCTACAGGGCCAGCCGAAGCTACTGGGACCAACCGTGGGGGTTGAGGCCTTTTATTTCTGATGTCCCAGGGCCTGACTTACTATGGGTCTGGAGAAACTAGGTCAAGTACCCCTTCAGTACTTGACTCTCAGTGGTAGCGTGGGTCGAGCAGTCCAAGGCTTCGCGGGGAGAAAGATACATGTTGGTGAACACAGGCTCACAACTCAAAATAATGGCAGCAATAAATTGTTCTACCGTCGAATACTTGCTTTTATGAAAATATTTGCAGTTGTATATAAACAGAGCAAAATACAGCATACACAAACAATAAGACAGCAATTTTTTCTGATCCTTCCTACGGACGAGGGGTGGATTTCTCTGGTTTCAACCCTCAAACAGGTCACCACGGTGGCCTCTCCAGGTCCTTGTCCTTCCTAGTGGGCCCCTCTAGATACAGAGTCACCAACCTTACTTCATACATGGGTAACTGCCCGATCAGCATGGCAGTAACTTCCTTTTCACAGCAGCCGTCTCCTGCATATTGGGTCGCTGACTTCACCCCGCATACGGGCTATGACCCAATTGGCACGGCAGTAATCTTCACGGCAGCCCCCTTTGGCATACGGGGTCAAGGACTGTACTCCGGATCTGCACTGCAGAGGTGCCAACAATGGCTGGCTTTACGGCAGACTACTCTGCCATATTGGGTCGCCGACTTGAAACTTCACTAGGATGATGGCCAGTTCGGTGCAGCAGCCGTTTCCACACACCACGCTACAGGCATCCACTCACTAGGATCCCCCACTCGACCTCGCTCCCTCCAAACACTCTCCTCTTCTTCACAGAATACACTGGGCTTGGCAAGCAGGCAGGCACTGGTGCTCCAGGGGCAGGTGAAATTAGATTTCACAGGGAGAGAGGCCTTAGCCCCCAGCCCTGGTCACAGTCATAAATCTTGAAGAGCTTCTCCTTCTCACACAGCCTAACTGGCTGCTTGACAGTTGACAAATTTAGAGGCCTTGAGCTTCCTTTTTTATTGTCCATTTCTAAACACCAAATGTGATTTATGGTCTGAGTCTTTGAAGTTAGTGTTAAAAGCCTCTTTGAGTTTGAAGTGCCCACTCCTTTGTCTTACCCTTCCTCCAAATCTGATAGCCCCACAACATAGGCCATGGGAGTGACTACAGAATCACACCCGGATGTCAGCCCACAGTGGTATGTGCATCAAAAGATTAACCCAAGGCCCTAGCCCTACTCTATATCATTCTCTTCTCCGCCCCATATCAATCTTGCAATGTGCCCATGCCACTTTCCAGTGACCTCTTCCTGAAACAAAGAGTACCTTCTGAAGTGAACTGAAAAACCTGGCTCTTCTTCCTCCAGCATGTGTCCCACCCAGCTCACATGAATGTCGCAATGCACAAATCTGTCTGGGGGATTCCTCTACCTCCTCAAGCATATGAAGGAACATTCAAATAACGTCCTCCAGTAGAGTAACAAATAGCAAAATTAGAAGACAGGTCTGTCCTATGCAGCATTAATGGATATGATATGACTTGGCAAAAAAGCAGACCACCTCGGTTGGGATGGAAAAACTTCTCCAAAAAAAAAGAAAATAATCACTTTTTTGGTTTTTGAATTATGCAGCATTAATGGATATGATATGACTTGGCAAAAAAGCAGACCACCTCGGTTGGGATGGAAAAACTTCTCCCAAAAATAGAAAATAATCACTTTTTTGGTTTTTGAATTATAAGTTGATACAGACTGATCACATACAAATGTTTACAGAAAGAAATCAGTGAATGTGATTGTACATGCTTAAAGTCAGCATCAGAAAGGCTAAAAACAGGATATTAGAAAGGGTACTACTCCAAGTTTGGAGAATTTCTAACAAAATAAGTGGCTATGAAAGACAAGACAAAATATTTTGAAAGACGACAACCAGAAGTTTTTTTTAACTATGAATTAAGATGAAATTGCTAGACTCTCTCTCATTGCATTCAAATAGTGACAGACTATTTATTAGCAGCTCAGCAAAGCCAGTTTATGAGACCACTCCTGTCCATTCCTAGTTGTTATCTGTCCTTAAAGACTGTAGAGCCTTGTCAAGTTTTAGTTCCTTGCCCAATGGCTTCATATTTTTTTTTGTTTCATTTGCGCAAACTCGACCCGAAGGTATCAGAACGCTTTACATGAGCCACAGTTACGTTACAGATGGACACATTAATTTTTGTTAGGCACTGTGAGATTAAGTGATTGGCCGAGAATCACAGAATGTTGAGAGTCCCCGTTGAGACTGAAGCCAAGTTCCCCAGCTTCAAGGTCAACCACTCTAGCCGTTAGGCCACATCTTCTCCCAATATTAAACAAAAAACCGAGTAAAGGAAAAACAGTCCCACCAACGTACTAAATGTGTAACTTCGAGCAAAAAGCCTAGAAAGTAATCACTTTATATATTCACAACTCAGATAGCAAATTCTAACTTTGTGAAAGTTGTGGAACTCCTACTCTTGAAGAGAGTTGATGGCTGGCTTAGTCCTAGAAAGCATAGGAACACCGCTTTTTTATCTACTGTTATGGTTACAAGCCATCTACAGGTAACAAGGGGATATTCATATAAGCAGTGGCTCAGGGTTCTCACCCGCTACACATGCTCAAGTCCACTCCCCTCACTCTAGCCCTCCTTACTGTTCAGTTCTTCCCAGTTCCATGCAACGTGGACCCATGCACCTAGCCCACATCATACTGTTATTAAAATAAAGTCACTCACCATAGGTAAAAAACCCTGGCAGGTATGAGACTTTCCTCCCCAGAAGGTTCCTCCCGAAAGATGCAGGAATAGGTTCATGACCCACCTTTGAAATAAACATAGAGATTTAGATTTTGTTTACCCATTATGATGTTCAAGTCTTAAAACAACAATTAGGAGACAGATGAGGACTGCTTCTTCAGGGGGATGCACCTTAGAAAAATATTAAATCAAATTTTACCTAGTGCCGTATTTTTAGCAGTTCACAGAGACATTTTTGCAAATTCCATGGATGCTCCCAATTTATGTGCAAACTCCATTGTCACCGTCCTAAATGGCAAACAGACATGTTGATGAATCACTTTTCATATCAAAGGGAGACCTCTGGGAGTCTGCTTGTCTTTTACGGCTGCTCCACGAGATGGACAGTCCTCCAGTAGCTTATCCTTCCCATGCCACTGTCAGGCAATAACTTCTGGTTCCCTGAAATCAGGTTCTCCTGCCAGGGTCTTAGGAATCTATGGCCCTATGTAGGCCGTTGTGTTCTGAGACAGGCACAAAATACAGCCAGAAGATGCCTCCCACTGTTGTGAATGATGGTGATTCATGTGGTCCAGGGAAGGGGCACCCAACAGTGGTAGGTGCCTCAAATAACCTCCGCTGAGCACAAGCCCAAGACATAATCCCCACTTCAGATAGAAGAGGTGAGTCATGTGGCTGGAAAACTAAGAAGCTTACTTAACTCCCGGAAGACCGGTTTTCAATCTCATAACTTAGTCAACAATAGGCATATTTCAACTTTATGACCAAAATTGAACACAGCCAGTCTCTTCCACTAATATATCTCCAGCATGATGGGAATTCTTCCACGACAAATTGGGAGAAAAGATCTGCTAGAAATCATCCACTAATTTGTGGTGGAAACGCAAAATTCATAGAGGAAAAACCTAATTTCACCAACGACACTCGCTGTGATGTAAACTCTCTAAAGTGTGCTGCTCATTTTATCAACAAAATCACATACTTAGATCATTAAAATAAAGAGTGTAGTGTTTTCTTAGGAGTAAGACAAGAATCATTGCATAATGAGCTAAATGTTTTTGAAGTTATCTAAAAAAAAAACATTCACAGGAACGGACCCTGGAAATCCAGGTACTTGAATTTTTTTATGATGAAAGGTTAGTAATAAAACTAATATTACAAAATGTTTGCAGGTAAAACAAGAGTCTGTATCGATCTAACACAAATCTCTCTTTAATCAAATGTCTACTTTTACGTAAATCAACTATCAAGCCATTGCCCCCAAATTTGATTGAACTGGAGTTAGAATATAATCCATAATTACGTGGGAAAGGAGCTCAGCTGTATTTATGAATTAAAGGATGAAATCATGTAGGGAAAAAACTGTGTAAGACAGATTTTGGCAGTCTATATTTTACACTGTGTTTTTGCAAATTATGTTTTTGCAGGCTAATATTTTCACAATTAATAGATAATAGTACTGCTCATATATCTTCACAAACTTTGGGCCTGATTTAGATCTTGTCGGAAGGGTTATTCCGTCACAACAGTGATGGATATCCCGTCTGCGAAATATAAATCCCATTATATCCTATGGGATTTATTTTTCGTTGGACGGGATATCCGTCACCAATGTGAAGGAGTAACTCGTCCGCCAAGATCTAAAGCAGGCCCTTTGTGATCATGGTCTCGTCGTAGTGGATGAAGCAGATGTATCAATATTTGAAAGCCCAACAATACTTTTAGGCTCAAAGGTGGTTTCAATGAGGTCTTCCAGAGGTGTGGGTGGTGACTGGGTTGATGGCCCCCATCCTGTTCCAAGTGTCTCAGCAAGTCTTGTAGCCATCTTCTCTTTAGTGATCCCAGGTCATACTTCTGGTTCCTTATCTTCTCGGTGGTATGCTGTGTGACTCCCAACCAATTTATTTTTTCTTGGATGGACTTTTTTTTTTTTGGGGTACCTGAAACCTAAAATCAGAGCTTGCCAAAAAGTTAATTATTGTATAAAACACATTCTTCAGTGAGCACCTTCCGCTCCCTCACTGAATTTTAGTTTTCTTTTATGTGCTCCAGTGTCCTTTTCAGGCTCCTCTCAGGACATGATGGTACAAATGTGGCCCAAAAAGCCTTAAAATCCCTCAGGACATAATGCCTGTGTTTCTCTCTGCTATAAAGTACTCTAGGAGGCATGTATGACATCACTTCCTCATTGTGATGTCATCAAGCATTTACCGATTGCAATTTGCAATTCCTTAATACTGATTCACAATTTACTGAATCAGGAATAGGAAATTGCAAATTTGTGAACGTGAATCACACTGATTCGCTAACTTGAGGAAGGGTCACTATGATATATTAAGAATAGTGATTTCCAAATTGCGATTTGGTAAAATTTGCAATTTGGAATTTGTTATTCAAAACCTTCACACATCTGGCCCTATATGTGGTGTGTACCATAAAATAGTTTGCATATTGCTTCAGTTACCCACTGAAGCAATTATAAAGCTGGAGCCTAGATTCCCAAAGAGATAAGACCTACATCAGAGTATGAGATCATCCTTCTCCATTTATAGGGTTAATAGGGCTTTAGCAAAATCAATAAAACAAGTGGACATGACGTTCACCCACGCAGCCCTCTTTTCACCATGTCAACCTTGACATACCCTTCTCTATCCCAACTCATATAATGTGAGCCCTCTTAGAGCCCGAAAGTTCTTTTACCTTACTATCGACAGAAGGGTTCTTAGTATGAAAACCCAATCGCTCATCACTAGAAACACCTTTACATCATCCTTGAAAAGTTAGATTGGCTGGTTTCATAGATTTAGCTGTCTGGATCTTGTTTCTAGTTCTCCATTTAACAGATAGTCAAGCTCCTATATGATTTATGCAAACATACATTGATAAAGAGAACTATTTAAACTTTTCACTTAGCAGGCCTTTTATTGGAATGGGGGTGGAGTAGAAGGCACATGGGTAAACATCTTCTGTTAGTTTTGATTTCTCCTTACCAATCACCAAAATATTAATGTATTTGGAGTGTTGATGAGATGAACAAGTTACTTACCTGGGGTAATTCTCTTTCTGATGGATCCTCTAACAGCAGATTCCTCACCTTCAGAATATTCCCAGGTGCCATATTGGATCCGAAAGCCTTAATGAACACTGCTTCAGAGTGCTGGCAAGTGGTGTTGTATTGCTTGTGTAGTGTGGCTCCATGTTCACTTTCTTCCATCTAGACGTTGATAAAGAAGCTGCACATAAGCACCACCTCTGCGCTCCGACATCAGTTTCTTTCTAGACTCTATGCACTTTCAAATGAGGAGCCCAACAATTATCAGAAGTATCAGTGTGTAGATCTCTAGTTTATGACCTTTTTAAGAGGAACAAGAGACCAGACCACATATTGCGGAGGTGGGACAGCAGTGAATAATCTGAAGTTAGAAAAGAGTATCTGCAAGAAATAGCATTACCAGATGTAACTTCTTATTCCGATGAATACTTCTAACTGCAGATTCCTCTTCTTTAGAATATTTACCAGAACAGTACCTCCCACAGAGCAGGGTCTGTAGAATGGCTCAGACCAAAATGCCCTGCAAGCTGAATGGCCAAATTCCCTTTCCATCAGATCTGGCTGTCAAGGCAGAACTAGTTTGCGAATGTGTGCCCACGTCGCAGACTAACAGACATCCATAACAGGTTCTTCATATGACAAATCAGTGGTAGCAGCCTTGGCCCTGGTGGAATGAGACCTCGGTCCTTCCAGTGGCTGCTTCTTGGACAGTACTTTGGAGATCTTAATGGACGGGACTCTCCACCTAGACAAAGTCCTTTTCTGCACTGACACTCCAGTGGATGGCCCCAGTGCGCGTCTGACATCCGATCGGCTCAACGACGGAGAGCCCGGGGTGAGGTAAGGAAGAACTTATGGCGATGCTGCAGGTATCTTCTGAAGGTAGTATTGGTTCCTTATTCAGTTCCTGGGGAAAAGTGGTGTGGATGTCAGAGGGAATATTAGGATATTCACCGTTGGTGATCCAGTCGCTCAGGAGCTCGTCTCCAATGCTCCTTCCATGATGGCCATTTTAATCCACTGGCTAAATTAAATGGATATTATAGATGAGCTACAGAGAGATATGGGGCTCTGTTGGAGAGTGGTAGTGAAGGAATCCCTGGAGAAGGAGGCAATTGGAGAGGTGCTAAAAACATTTTTGCACTGGGCACCTTTAGCATTAATGTCAGCTCAGAGAGAGTGAATTAGCAATGTCTGTCACTGTGCTGTGTGAGAACAACATTGTACTAATGTTAAGTACGGTATAGATAGAGGAAAGGGGGTGGATCACAAATAGGTTGTGTTGAGAAGTGTTTATGTAGCCAAGTTTCAATGGCCTTGCAATTTTACACTGACTTCGGAGACACCAATGAATGTCAGAATTTGTCCATGGTACTGCAGGTAGCTAAGCTATAGTGGTAAAAAGAGGTGTAAAATCATATAGGATGTGAGGAGGTTGTGCGAGTTAGTGGGAGCGTTTTCACTTTTAAGGAAAGGTGTTGGAGTAATATGTTCATGGCAGAAAGCTGAAGAAGAGTGGGGTTCTGGTGTTGGCTAATGTTGAGGCGGGTTCCAATGAGGTTTCAGAGGTCATCACAATCACTGCAGATCATCTTTGTTATTGTTTAACCAGAGAGAAAAGGAAAGGAATACTGGTTGGCTCACAGAGAATAGTGCTGTGTATATATAGTGCTATGAGGTCCGAACCTACGGCTGAAAGCACTTACGAGTTTCTCGTTGCTCAAGTTGGTGTAACTTCTGATACTTGTACTTTTACAGCATAATTGTTTGATTTTTGCTTGCGAGAAAGTGTCACTCGTAGTCATTGAATGTCACTCATATTTACACTGAAATTATGAAAATGTCACACATAAGCAATATCAAACCTTGGCAGTTAAGCTGCAAGGGTGAGAGGTTATTGGGAGTAATAAATAGCACCTCTTACATGTCCAATGTTATGTTATTCAGTTTTATATAGCGCACAGCTGCCCAAGCAAAGGGCCGTTGCCGTCGCTGCCAGCATCAGAAAATGGACCTAAACACCAGGACAGTAAAACGCCGAAGAATAGAAAAAGCAGCCAAGGAGACTAAATTGCAGGAAAAAAAGAAAGTTTTAATAGCTTTCCTAAAGTCCAGCAGACATTCCATTCTACAGATCTGAACAGGCAGGGAGTTCCATAACTTGGCTGCCAAGCAGCGAAAGGACCGGCTCCCTGTGCGAAAACGTTTCTCACGGGGAACAGTAACCAGGTGCTGCACCAGGGAGAATACATGGACTCTAATGCTTACATCATACCTGCCAACCAAGACAGAAATTTCATGGTGTGAGGAGGGGGCGAGGCCTTGAAGGGCCTGGACCTCGTGCCCCTAGGCACCGGGGAGGCACTTTTGCCCCCGCCCCCAATCAGCCTCCTCCAAAATCAGAGAAAAAGCTTGCTGAAGCTGCTGCTGATTTCCTGGGGTGTTGTCACACTCTTTAATGGACGTCGGCAGTACAGAGCCTCTGAAAACGAGCTGGAAATCCACTGTTTACAGCGGATTTCAAGTTTGATTTCCCTGCTACTGTGCGATATCGGCAACTTACCAGGTGACGGTGTGATTGGAGCCGATATTGTGTGTTACACAGTGGCACCGTCTGAGTTGGCAGGTATGTTACCTTACAAAAAGACCCACGCTTCGGGAATTACCATTTAAATTCAGGCAGGTACGACCTGACAAAATATATAAGACGAGGCCTTTAAGAAGGCCAGGTCTCACCGGTGCTGAGAACTGCAGTTTTTTAAAGGAGACCTCGAAACAGGTCTCTATCGGGCTCTGTTTTGTGCCCTGGCACAGGCAGTCCGTTTTTTTACCGGACTGCAGTGACAACAGGCACATCAATGTGTGTGTGCTCACACTACTCACTTCTCACTAGTGGAGAAGTTACGACATGATGTCAAGCCGTGAGCGTTGTAGGGGAAGGGAAATCCTTTAAAGAGAGTCATTTTCTCTCTGGATTTCCCTTCTGTTTTTGAAACTCAGGAGCAGCAACATTGTCGTGGTGTCACCAGGGCTTTAAGTGAAAGCTTTTTAAATATTATATACTAGCTTACCAGTCTCGCGTTGCTGCGATCTCAGAAGAAAGGAAATTCAAGGAAACTTGTTATGATAACATTCAATTTACATTGTGTCATTTTTATTGAAACTTATTCATTTTAATATGGAAAACATTTCAAAGTGTCGTTTTAATTCTATTTATTTATTTGAGTGCTTGTGTATTCACTGTGTGTCTGTGAATCAGTGAAATCAGAAAGAAGGAAGCTGCTGAGAACAGTTTTTAATGATTTAAATATCCGCACCTGCAGACAGGCGGTGACAAGTTGGATGGGTGCCGCATCAAACATTTTAATATGTAGGGGGATAAAATTTATGATAGCGGTAGAAAGCTTACTAATAAAAGTGGGCAAAGACTGAAGGCTCGGTGCCACAAAGGAACTAAGTAGAAATTTTATTGAACTGAAAAAGTTTTTTTTTTTTTTTTTTTTAAACGAAATGTGTTTTATATGCTTTATGGTTTGTGAAAACCAAATAAAGTTATTTTTGACTGACTGAGTGCTTTGGATACATAAATTGAAAAATTCAGTATTCGAGAGATTATGAGGGCCCTGGGGGTCCGATATTTAAAAAAATGTTATGCCAGAAACCTTCGCGGGAGTGTACTCAACAACTTCCCAAAGTTTCATGGCGATCGGATGAATGGTGTAGTAATGCATATGCCAGAAACCTTCGCGGGAGTGTACTCCACAACTTCCCAAAGTTTCATGGCAATCGGATGAATGGTGTAGTAATGCATATGCCAGAAACCTTTGCGGGAGTGCACTCAACAACTTCCCAAAGTTTCATGGCGATCGGATGAATGGTGTAGTAATGCATATGCCAGAAACCTTCGCGGGAGTGTACTCAACAACTTCCCAAAGTTTCATGGCGATCGGATGAATGGTGTAGTAATGCATATGCCAGAAACCTTCGCGGGAGTGTACTCAACAACTTCCCAAAGTTTCATGGCGATCGGATGAATGGTGTAGTAATGCATAAAGGAAAAACAGACACACAGACAGACATACATTTTTTTTATATATATATATATATATATATATAGATATATATATATATATATAGACAAGCCATAGTTGCTCCTTATTTATCTTATGCAACTAACAACCATTGACAAAGCCAATAGTCCTGACTTCTTGTAGGTATGATGTTACTTGTTGTATCATATATCTGGAGGCAATGACAGAAACAGCAAAATACAACTCGGGTTGCACACTATGCTAAGCACAGGTTTTTAACAGATGTGTTTTATGCCACGCCCTTAATTACATTGGCCACGCCTCTTTGAGAGCCCCCTACCCCACCGGTTTTGTCATCCCACTTAAAGTCCTGGATAAATAAGACTATGCAAACGTTATCGCGCCTTTTAAGTACCAGGGGATAACCTTTGCATAATGTATCATTTTCATTTCAACCCTAGCTTCTCCTGGAAACACGGGGCTTCTCTTAACGATAACCTTACTCTTCCAGAACCTACCTATTTGCAGAAGCTGCAGCCCCTTTACACATTCCTCCTCCTTCCTATTGGTTGAGTCTCCTCCGTAGTTTCTCTGCACATTCCACATTCCCGCCCCCTTTCTTCAACTCCACCCTTGACATGCACTGCACTTAACTCACAGCTACTAACCACGCCCTTTTTCTGTAACACCGCCCACACCTGTAGGAGGACCTTGACGTAGAGTAGAGGATGAGTGAGCGCCGTCGCGCCTGCTCCCAGTAGGAGGTAGAGGGAGTCGGTAGCCTCGAAGGTGCACCGATCAGATTCCTCTTGCCCACTCGCCCGCGCTGTCCCGGACGCAGCCATCGATACCACAAGTAAATAGAGCTCAGCCGCCCAGGAATGCTTCCGGGAAGCTACACGTTTGCCACGTGATGATGGTAGTACGCCCTTTCTGCGTGGTGCTATAGACATGGAAAATGGACTTAACGCTTTAGTCATAAAAAAAGATTAGACTTAGCTAGCCTCGCGGAACCCGACGTGTTCCAGTTTGGGTGAACATTTAATCGCAGCCCACTGTATAGCTTAGGTATTGCGGTGTATGTCGCGATGGTGAAAACGCTTTGCACAGTGAAGCTAAAAAGGTGCCAGAGAGAGAGAGAAGCTGTGATCTAGGAAGTTAGGAAGGATAAACTACAATGATAGCCCGTCAACAAGCATTTGCAATGCAATAGGTCTCGCATTAGGAGAGTTTGAGCTATTGGTATTGTAAATGACATTTTTTTATTTATGTGTTGGTTTTGAAAATAGCGAAATTAATAGCTTTGTCATTTACAATGCCAATAGTTTTAACTTTCGCAAATGAGACACCTATAGCATTTTATTGCTACCCGACACAATGATGTGGACCCTGAGAGGATGAATAGACCTAATGGGACTAGAGCCTGTGACCCTGGCACTAAACACACACCCTTGGATCTGATGCATAAGCCCACTAAACCACTGGACCCTGGCTTCCTTAAATCAATCCGTCTGAATTGGCAGATACATTTCATTGATGTTGTTTCAAAGCCTACGGCGTAAAATTGACGTAAAAAAATGACATGTACGTCCATATAACACACTCGTTTATTCTTCAGTTACGTTTCCCTTGCTAACCAACTTTTAGTAATGGTTGTTGCCTTTTGCAAAAGTGTGAGGAGATGGGATGGGGGAGACGGGGTTTGAAGTGCAGCCCTAAATAATAAATGTACTGAAATGAGTGGCGGTTTGTGTCCGCTTGTGCAAATGTCGCCTGCCATGTCCTGTTTGCTTGTGGACGCTATTATACTGAGAATGCCTCTCTCTGCAATTCTAACACCCTCGACAGCGCTGCAGAATTGAACCCGAGTTCACCCCGCCCAGACAGTGCTTGGTTAACTCTGTTTACACAGTTGTCGCCATTCATAGCTGAAACAAATCACTGCCCGGCTGCTGCTGATAAGGGGTCTGCAGCTCGTTACAACAGCAGGGGTGAATAATTAGGGGGGGAGGAGAAATGCGAGACACGGCCTGGCGGCCGTGAAAAGTCATGTGAAGTCTTGTTATTAAATACGGAATGAGGGCTTCTTTTCTTAAAGAAGTTTGCAAGTAAATCAGTAAGGGAGCCCAATAGTTTGAAACTCGTTGAGTGTGGGACATGCAGTGGGGTTGAAGCGATCTGCTTCCTTACGATAAACCTTTAGGCCTCCTTCTCCCCTGTGCGATCCTTTCCAGCTCTACAAGTACCTTTACTTACAGAAAAGCAGCAGATATAATTTGTTGAATAGAGCTTTTGTGTCCGAACTCATTGTAGAGAATTATTTCAAACTACACTAATCTTACAAGTATGTCGATATGACTAATCGCCGTAATACATTTGTTCAGCTCTGTGCATTATTGAAGGCAAACTTCCTCGTCGTGCATGATGGACCCCAGTGACGGCCTGCTCAGAGGCAGGGAGCGGGTACCCTAACAGGTGTGGGAGGGGATACTTGTGAAAAATGCAGTACAACATAGAATCAAATTACTGCTCTTTCTCACAGATATATGCATGCGTTCGCCCCCAAAGACTAGCACGAAGGCGGTTTGTTGGTGCTAGTTGTTTATTGCTACCCGACACAATGATGTGGACCCTGAGAGGATGAATAGACCTAATGGGACTAGAGCCTGTGACCCTGGCACTAAACACACACCCTTGGATCTGATACATAAGCCCACTAAACCACTGGATCCTGGCTTCCTTAAATCAATCCGTCTGAATTGGCAGATACATTTCATTAATGTTGTTTCAAAGCCTACGGCGTAAAATTGACGTTGAAAAATGACATGTACGTCCATATAACACACTCGTTTATTCTTCAGTTACGTTTCCCTTGCTAACCAACTTTTAATAACGGTTGTTGCCTTTTGCAAAAGTGTGAGGAGATGGGATGGGGGAGACAGGGTTTGAAGTGCAGCCCTAAATAATAAATGTACTGAAATGAGTGGCGGTTTGTGTCCGCGTGTGCAAATGTCGCCTGCCATGTCCTGTTTGCTTGTGGACGCTATTATACTTAGAATGCCTCTCTCTGCAATTCTGACACCCTCGACAGCACTGCAGAATGGAACCTGAGTTCACCCCACCCAGACAGTGCTTGGTTAACTCTGTTTACACAGTTGTCGCCATTCATAGCTGAAACAAATCACTGCCCGGCTGCTGCTGATAAGGGGTCTGCAGCTCGTTACAACAGCAGGGGTGAATAATTAGGGGGGGAGGAGAAATGCGAGACACGGCCTGGCGGCCGTGAAAAGTCATGTGAAGTCTTGTTATTAAATACGGAATGAGGGCTTCTTTTCTTAAAGAAGTTTGCAAGTAAATCAGTAAGGGAGCCCAATAGTTTGAAACTCGTTGAGTGTGGGACATGCAGTGGGGTTGAAGCGATCTGCTTCCTTACGATAAACCTTTAGGCCTCCTTCTCCCCTGTGCGATCCTTTCCAGCTCTACAAGTACCTTTACTTACAGAAAAGCAGCAGATATAATTTGTTCAATAGAGCTTTTGTGTCCGAACTCATTGTAGAGAATTATTTCAAACTACACTAATCTTACAAGTATGTCGATATGACTACTCGCCGTAATACATTTGTTCAGCTCTGTGCATTATTGAAGGCAAACTTCCTCGTCGTGCATGATGGACCCCAGTGACGGCCTGCTCAGAGGCAGGGAGCGGGTACCCTAACAGGTGTGGGAGGGGATACTTGCGAAAAATGCAGTACAACATAGAATCAAATTACTGCTCTTTCTCACAGATATATGCATGCGTTCGCCCCCAAAGACTAGCACGAAGGCGGTTTGTTGGTGCTAGTTGTTTATTGCTACCCGACACAATGATGTGGACCCTGAGAGGATGAATAGACCTAATGGGACTAGAGCCTGTGACCCTGGCACTAAACACACACCCTTGGATCTGATACATAAGCCCACTAAACCACTGGATCCTGGCTTCCTTAAATCAATCCGTCTGAATTGGCAGATACATTTCATTAATGTTGTTTCAAAGCCTACGGCGTAAAATTGACGTTAAAAAATGACATGTACGTCCATATAACACACTCGTTTATTCTTCAGTTACGTTTCCCTTGCTAACCAACTTTTAATAACGGTTGTTGCCTTTTGCAAAAGTGTGAGGAGATGGGATGGGGGAGACAGGGTTTGAAGTGCAGCCCTAAATAATAAATGTACTGAAATGAGTGGCGGTTTGTGTCCGCGTGTGCAAATGTCGCCTGCCATGTCCTGTTTGCTTGTGGACGCTATAATACTTAGAATGCCTCTCTCTGCAATTCTGACACCCTCGACAGCACTGCAGAATGGAACCTGAGTTCACCCCACCCAGACAGTGCTTGGTTAACTCTGTTTACACAGTTGTCGCCGTTCATAGCTGAAACATCACTGCCCGGCCGCTGCTGATAAGGGGTCTGCAGCTCGTTACAACAGCAGGGGTGAATAATTAGGGGGGGAGGAGAAATGCGAGACACGGCCTGGCGGCCGTGAAAAGTCATGTGAAGTCTTGTTATTAAATACGGAATGAGGGCTACTTTTCTTAAAGAAGTTTGCAAGTAAATCAGTAAGGGAGCCCAATAGTTTGAAACTCGTTGAGTGTGGGACATGCAGTGGGATTGAAGCGATCTGCTTCCTTACGATAAACCTTTAAGCCTCCTGCTCCCCTGTGCGATCCTTTCCAGCTCTACAAGTACCTTTACTTACAGAGAAGCAGCAGATATAATTTGTTGAATAGAGCTTTTGTGTCCGAACTCATTGTAGAGAATTATTTCAAACTACACTAATCTTACAAGTATGTCGATATGACTAATCGCCGTAATACATTTGTTCAGCTCTGTGCATTATTGAAGGCAAACTTCCTCGTCGTACATGATGGACCCCAGTGACGGCTTGCTCAGAGGCAGGGAGCGGGTACCCTAACAGGTGTGGGAGGGGATACTTGCGAAAAATGCAGTACAACATAGAATCAAATTACTGCTCTTTCTCACAGATATATGCATGCGTTCGCCCCCAAAGACTAGCACGAAGGCGGTTTGTTGACGCTCGTTGTTTATTGCTACCCGACACAATGATGTGGACCCTGAGAGGATGAATAGACCTAATGGGACTAGAGCCTGTGACCCTGGCACTAAACACACACCCTTGGATCTGATACATAAGCCCACTAAACCACTGGATCCTGGTTTCCTTAAATCAATCCGTCTGAATTGGCAGATACATTTCATTAATGTTGTTTCAAAGCCTACGGCGTAAAATTGACGTAAAAAAATGACATGTACGTCCATATAACACACTCGTTTATTCTTCAGTTACGTTTCCCTTGCTAACCAACTTTTAATAACGGTTGTTGCCTTTTGGAAAAGTGTGAGGAGATGGGATGGGGGAGACAGGGTTTGAAGTGCAGCCCTAAATAATAAATGTACTGAAATGAGTGGCGGTTTGTGTCCGCGTGTGCAAATGTCGCCTGCCATGTCCTGTTTGCTTGTGGACGCTATTATACTTAGAATGCCTCTCTCTGCAATTCTGACACCCTTGACAGCACTGCAGAATGGAACCTGAGTTCACCCCACCCAGACAGTGCTTGGTTAACTCTGTTTACACAGTTGTCGCCATTCATAGCTGAAACATCACTGCCCGACCGCTGCTGATAAGGGGTCTGCAGCTCGTTACAACAGCAGGGGTGAATAATTAGGGGGGGAGGAGAAATGCGAGACACGGCCTGGCGGCCGTGAAAAGTTGTGTAAAGTCATGTTATTAAATACGGAATGAGGGCTTCTTTTCTTAAAGAAGTTTGCAAGTAAATCAGTAAGGGAGCCCAATAGTTTGAAACTCGTTGAGTGTGGGACATGCAGTGGGATTGAAGCGATCTGCTTCCTTACGATAAACCTTTAAGCCTCCTGCTCCCCTGTGCGATCCTTTCCAGCTCTACAAGTACCTTTACTTACAGAGAAACAGCAGATATAATTTGTTGAATAGAGCTTTCGTGTCCGAACTCGATGTAGAGAATTATTTCAAACTACACAAATCTTACAAGTATGTCGAAATGACTAATCGCCGTAATACATTTGTTCAGCTCTGCTGTGGGGAGGGGGGGAGGAGAAATGCGAGATACCGCCTGGCGGCCGTGAAGTGTGAAGCAGTGGGCGGGGGAGCGGATCCCTTTGAAGTAGGAGGCAGGCGGCTCGGGAGCAAATGGTAAAAAGCGCGTGCATGAGCACATGCACTCGACGAAATCCGCGATGGTTTCAAAGCTTATTTGGCCCACAATACTCTCGTCTATTTATTCCTTGCGGAATAGAATAGTCGAGACCTAAAAAAGCATTAGTAAATGCATTAGGTTTCGCCTATGTGATTAATAATAAGATTTTTTTTGCTGTAAGTTGTAGCTTGCTGAGTAGTTTTACAATATAGGGTAAAATGTTATGACTTGTTTATGTACAAAAATGCAATGTTGTGTGCTTTAACTAGTGGTATAATGCTGGTAAGTAATGGCAACATTTTGAAATGTGAAAGAGGGCTAATAATAGAATTAATTGATGTAATAGCAATATTGTGTTTAGAGGAGTTCTGACAATTTTTGGGACTGGTGCTGCTGCACCAGCTGCACCATTCAAATCATGACCCTGTTGTCTGCAAGGTAACAGCACTTGTGGTTGCCTGTTTAGGAATACATTGAAGCAATATTTGGTGTTCAGTGTGAATATTGCAATATTTGGTGTTTAGAGGGGTTCTTAGAGCTTTGGGCTCTGGTGTCACTGCACCTGCAGCACCATTGAAATCAGGGCACAAGTACTATAAGTGGGGGGACTAACCTAATTAATCAGTATGCAAGTGACATCACAGCGCGTGACATCAGATCTTAAGCCCTCACATATATGTTTAGCAGGGATATCATGAGTACTTTGAGCACATTTCGAGTATACTTGCAAACCCTCTTGATTTAGGCAGAAGATTCCCACTTTTGTAAGCTTATCATAAACCAATGTTGCTTTTCGTCAGCGTAAAGCTTACTCTACCCATAGTGCTTTAAAAGAAATAATAGTGATATTTAAATTGTTACAATGCCTCCTCAGGGTTAGTATATGCTATATATATGCTATTTCTTTTATGCAAATACTGGGAAAGATCACACATCTGATGTTCTTGCAGTGCTGCATATCTTCTAAGCAGAGCCTGAACAAAGTGAAAAGCTGCCTCTCTTAACTCCTTCAGCGCTGCGCACATTTTCGCCTTGTGCGGGTGATTTAAATAGTGGGCGGGATTCAGACGGCCCCTGGCCGTCCTCCGCACACGCCCACGGTGAAGCAAGACGGCCAGGGGCCGTCATGCTCACCGAAGGGGTTAAGTATGTGTGAAGTACTAACAAGGTGTGAGCCTTTGTTTCCCCTCTGCTGCATTTGCTTCTAGGTGTGAGGCTCCTGACTGCTGCCAGCCAGGAAACTCGAACAAAAGGAGACCTGATGACCCCTCAAATTCGGGCTTCGTTATGGGCACAGTAGGAGCCAGAAATAAGAGAGCCCCATCCCATCCCCGCCTGCATATTGTTGCGGATCGAAAGCATATAACGTGCAGGTGCTGCTGAAAGTGTCCCGGTGTTTGGAAATTACACTGGGACGAATTCAGCATCTTTTTCAGTGGGGCTTAACTTCTTGGCAGGGTGGACGGCTTCCACCCTGTGAAACAAGCATTTGCAATGCAATGGGTCTCGCCTTTGGGACCTTATAAGTATTTAGCTATGCGACACATTAGACTGGGTGTTGAAACATCTACTGTTCTTTAACATGTACGGAAAGTAAGCACCAAACTGCGTGACACGCCTGGTATGGGAACACATAGAGAGAAATATTGCCTTTCACCGGGAAATAGTATAGTCCAAAGCTCTGTTTTTAATATAAAATCAGGGCCTTCTGTGGTTATATCACTGAAAATACAAAATTTGAAATTAATATTATTGTCTACGGGTGCTCATGGAAGACTATTTCTAAGGACTGGAATCTAGAGAATGCTAAAGTGATTCTGGTATTTTACTGACCTCTGCTGGTCGTTTTCTATCAAGAAAGTTAAATAGAGGCAGTTGCTAACATTTTTTTTTTTTTTAAAAGTCCCTCAGCAGAAAGCAATTCTGGTATTTTACTTACCTCTACTGATCGTTTTCTATCAAGAAAGTTTAATAGAAGCAGTTGAACAAGCAGAAATATTCTGGTATTTTACGGACTCCTACTGGTCTTTTTCTATCAAGACAGTTAAATAGAGGCAGTTGAACAAAAAAAAAGTCCGTACGTGGAAGGAGACAAGTCCTAGGGCTGATCTCAGGAGCCCACAAAGTACATACATATAAGTATATACTAATATATAAGTATATACTAAAGTATATACAAGAGGTCTCGAATGCTAGACCTAAAAAGTGTGTGGACGCTGTCCACCCACGTTTACAGCCGACTCGTACCCTGAATGAAATCATGAGGCTCGTGCCTGCAAGGTAACTGTACTTGTGACTGCTTATTTAATAGTTAAATATAGCAATATCTGGTTTTTAGTGTGGTCCTTAGAGCTTTAGGCCCTGGTGCCACTCCAAACTCAAGGAGCTGATGGACGGAGCACTGAAACATTTCAGACACACCCCCAGTCACAGATCTGGGTTGAATCCATCATCGTTCTTTAGCTCACTTCGCCACATCAGTTAAGATACAGCTGAATGCAAATCCGCCTTGACCCTGTGCCACATGGGAACAGTCCAGCCCAAGCTGCCAAGCCGATTCTTCCCAGGACTGGAAACAAGCATCCTGGGACCGGTTTCATGGTAACACCCATGGTATCAGCCAGGCTAGCTTGAGTCTAGTGGCAAAGTGAGCATACCCTGCCAACTTAGGGCGAACAAAGCAAACACAGGGAGATGATGGATGGAGCTCTGAAACTTTTCAGAAACTCACCCCAGTCACAGATCTGGGTTGAATCCATCTGGCACTGAACCTGCTGCATCATTCAAATTAAGCCCCTTTTAACTGCAAGATAACTGCACTTGTGTCTGCTTGTATAGTTGTAAAATATAGCAATATTAGGGGTTCTGACAACATTTGGGCTAGGTGCCACTGCATCTGCTGCGTCATTCATATCATGACCCTGTTGTCTGCAAGGTACCTGCACTTGTGATTCCCTGTTTAGTAGTAATATATAGCAATATTAGGTGTTTAATTGGGTGCCTGGTGCTTTTGGCCCCGGTGCCACTGCACCTGCTGCACTATTGAAATCATGACCCTATCGATTGCTAGATAACTGCACTTGTGACTGCCTGCTTAGTTGTAAAATATAGCAATTTGAAATGTTTAAAGGAGTTGTGATAACTTTTAGGTCCGGTGCCACTTCACCTGCTGCACCATTCAAAGAATGATTCTGTTGTCTGCAAGATAAATGCACTTGTCACTGCCTGTTTAGTGGTAAAACATAGCAATACTTTGTGTTTAGTGGAGTTATGACAACTTTCGGCCCCAGTTCCACTGCACCTGCTGCACCATTCGAATCAAGCCCCTTTCTACTGCAAGGTAACTGCAATCGTGACTGCCTGTTTAGTAGTAAAATATAGCAATACTAGGTGTTCAGAGGAGTTCTGACAACTTTTGGGCCCGGTGCTACTTAACCTGCTGCACCATTGTCTGCAAGGTAACTGCACTTGTGGCTACCTGTTTAGTAGTAAAGTATAGCATAGGTCTTGTATATTAACTTTATTTTTAATGTGCAATGTTTATTACAACGTTTAAAATTTGATCATAATGACCAAATAGATTACATTGAACAAAAACAATCTGAGAATGCCTACAAAGTGCCAAGAAAAGTGCTGAGGCATGAATAGGGAATGCCACAAATATTTTAAGGCTAAATCATCTGCTTTACACAACTAAGTAATAAAAAGCAAGCAATCCAGCATACTGTTAGAAGCTGTCTGCCTTTTCCGTGGGAAGAAATCTTATCTTGACAGTGAATTGGGCTTAAACAGTGTGAACAGCTTTTGTAGAAGTATCGAAATGTGTGCAGCCAGGGGAAGTTAATAAAACAAAAATCAAATACAAGAGATGTGCAGACGAAACCTAAAAAGGAAGATCATCCTGGAGTCCTTCTGAAGTCATCTGATGACTTCAACTGGGCTATTCCTGTAATTATCTGAGGAAGTTATCCTAAACCATCCTGAAGTATGTGTATAGGGAGAAATATTTAAATGAGATGACTCTAGAGTCATCACAGAAACAACTCCAGGATTGCTTCCTGATTACTCCATTGGAAAACATGTGATGATCTTCTACTAATACAGGATGAACCCATGATGATTTCAGGGTTAGGCTGTATTACTCCAGGATGGGTTGCTGATTACTTCTGTAGAAAACACGTGGTGATCATTTACTACTGTGGGATGATCCCATGATGATTTCAGGATTAGGTTGTATTATTCCAGGATGATCCGGAGTATTTCAGGATGGGGCTGTATTATTACAAAATAATCTTGTGATGACTTCAGAATAAGGCTATATTACTCAAGGATGATCCCAAGATATCTTTAGAATGTACTGTACTAATCGATGATGACTTCATGATGGGGATATATTACCGCAAAATGGGTTCTGGCTAAATTACTGCATGGCAATTTCAATATGGTGATGTATTATTCTTGGATGAGCTTAAATAGTAATGGGTAAACATTGTTTGACATACACAGGAATTTCGGAAATCCACCATTTTATTTGTTAGTTGGCTGGGCAGAATACTACTACAAAAACAAGCACTGGCAAAGCCAACAGGTTTCGCCTTTCCAACCAAATGGCTTGCCAATGTTTTTTTGCCGATAATCTGCAATATCTGCAAATAAAAAATAATGTAAAAAAGAGTGCGATGAGGAGCACACCAATGCCATGTGTACCAGAAGAACTGGCTTGGCAGTTCAGCCTGGACTGTTCCCATGAAGCACAGGGTCAAGAAGGATTTGCATATGGCTGGGTCTGAACTGGGGTGGCGAATTGAGCTAAAGAACAATGATGGATTCAACCCAGATTTGGGGGTGAGTGAAAAGTTTCAGTGCTCCGTCCATCATCTCCTTGTGTTTGCTTTGTTCGCCCTAAGTTGGCAGGGTATGCCCAATACGTGGGTCCCTTGCTCACTTTGCCACTGGGTTCAAGCTAGCCTGGCGGATATGGGGTGTTACCCTGAAACCTGATGCTTGTTTCTGGTCCAGGGCAGAGCTGGCTTGACACAGGGTCAAGACTGATTTGCATAAGGCTAGGTCAGAACTGGGGTAGCGAAGTGAGCTAAAGAACGATGATGGATTGAACCCAGATCTGTGACTGGGGGTGAGTGTCTGAAATGTTTCAGCGCTCCATCCATCATCTCCTTGTGTTTGCCATGTGTACACATCATGACCCTATAGTGGCAAAGAAGGATAATGTACGTGTAATTGCATCATCATGCATGCACACCCATATGGCATAAAACGACCGCTGTTTTACTTTTTGTTTTATTTACAATTCCAAGATGGGTTCTCCACTTGGAGGGTAAGTAAAAACAAAATAAATAAAGTAAAGATTTTAAAAGGTGCGCAAAAAACTATTGACAACAGAGAGTACCAGCCAGGAAATAAGAGCTGCTAGGCCAGCCAAAACATTAAATAAAAATATTTGTAAAGGACTGTGATAAGAGGAGAGCAACAGAGGAGCAGGTGGTAGGAGAAGTAAATATTTGGGGTTCAACTGGTAGTGGGAACAGTAGCGAAAGAGGAGCTAGAGGCAATTGAAAAAATAAACAGCAAAAATAACAAGCATTGACAAAGCCAATAGGTCTAGCCTGTGCGAGAGCTATTAGCTATGGCAATGTGTTTTAGCCATTATGTACATCAGTGTGGCGCTGTTCTGCATGGCTAAAAGTGGTGTGTGGTAGATTGGAGTAGAGTGGAATGAGGTACATTGGATTAGATTGGAGAAGAGTGGGGTAGATTTAAGTGGAGTGCAGTGGATTGGGGTGGAGTGGGGTAGACTGGAATTGAGATGATAGAGTTACATTAGAGCGGAGTGGGGTATATTGGAATAGAGTGGGGTAGACTGGAGTGGGTTACATTGGAGTAGAGTAGATTCGATAGGGGGAGAGTAGGATCGATTGGTTTAGAGTAGGGTCAGTTGGTTTGAGTAGGTTAGAGTGGGGTTGAGTGAAGTGGGGTAGATTGGGTTAGATTGAAGTGGGGTTGATTACAGTAGATTGAAGTAGAATCAGGTGAAGTGGATTGGAGTGCGGTAGACGGGTAGATTGAAGCAGAGTGGGGTAGATTGGTGTGTAGTGGGGTAGATTGGTTTAGATTAATTGGACGGGGTAGATTGGATTGTAGTGGAGTGGATTGGGGTGGATTGGAGTGTAGTGAAGTAAACTGGGTTAGAGGGGTAAATTGAAGTGGGGTAGACTGGTGTAATATGCATCGGTGTATGGTGTAGAGTGTTGCTAAGTATAGTGGCGTAGAGTGCAGTAGTGTATAGTGCGGGCTAGATTAGCTTAGCATACAGTGGATTGGCGTAGAGTTGAGTGTTACAGAGTAGAGTGCATTGGCGTACAGTGTATTCTCATAGAGTGAAGAGTGGAGTGGTGTGGAGTTGTGCAGAGTAGATCGGCCTAGACTGGCATGGTGCAGAGTGGACTAGAGTGTAGTGGAGTAGAATGCTGTGGCGCAAAGTGCGGTGGCATGGTATGGAATAATGTGGAGCGGTTTGGCATAGAGTGGCATATGAATGGTGTGGTAGAATACTGCCATCTACTCCAAAAAAAGAGAATTACCCAGGTAAACCAGAAAGGACCGGGAATGGCAAAGTAGTAACAAAAATATTCCTTTCTGTGTTCTTCAGTGTTAATGTGACAGATAACATTCAGTATACAATGAACCAAAGGAAATCTACTTATAAAATATAGCAACAAGTAAATCAGTACTCTTCATTTATTATTTTATTCATGGCATCCATATAAAATGAGTACAATTCTTTTTTTTTTTAAATTTAAGTTTTATTTTCAGTTTTACACATATATATGTCAATAAACAATGCACATATCGGTACAATGGTAAGATGCCTTAACACATATGAGAACAAAGGTCCTCAGCAATTAGGTTTTTTTCAGGCAAAGACTGAGCGAAAAATGGCTACTTGTTAATCAGTATTCCAGTAAGTATAGCCAAAAGTGGAGTAGCACAACAATTTATACACAATGGTTGGTTGTGAAACCACTAGAAAAGGTCAACGTTTCGATCCCTTGCTTAAAATGTTATGGGCTCATCATCAGGACATAAATATAACATTTGCCTGGAGTTAACAATTACGGCCTGTTGGGAGAAAACAGGCGGGAAGGGAGAAGAAAAACTGGATCATTAACAAACAATGAGAGTGTTAAGAGGGGCGCACAAATGGGTTTAGACAACCACAGTACTCGGATTCGAACAGTGTTATGCAAAAGTGTAAACATTGGTGCGAAAGATTACGACTCGAAAATGGTGACAGTTGTGACCTGTGGCATACATTTGAAAACATTTGATTAGCAATAATTGCGTTGATGCTTTAAAAGCTTAATGCTATGATGCGGGCATTAACAGAAATAAGAACAACCACTCGGTACGGTATGCATGGTGGAAATTGTGACCGTTATGGTGGAAAAACGGTGCGCTCATAGGGTTGTCTAGCGGTAGCATGCAGGCGGAACATTTCCGTGAAATCGTAAGTGAGTGACCGGCTCTGGGGCAAGGTCAAAGGTGGTTACGGCGCACAGGAGCAAGGAGAAGGGGTGAGTGAATACTAGAGCCTCAAAGTGTTTTTAGAGCCCTTACCGGCAATTGAGAGGCACTGGTGTACGTCTCAGATAATAGGGCGGATCGGGGCCATACTTGCATCAACACGCGCTGTGAAAAGAGCCGCAGCGCTCAGGCCAATATAGTGAGCGTTTTCTGACTCCGGCAAGCTTCCCTTCGCTTACCAGTAATTTATACCCTTCCCAAAGTTCACAAGAACCCCATCAATCCCCCTGGACGCCCGATCGTCTCAGCATGTGGCTCAATTCTGTAACCACTAGGGGCCTATGTGGACTATTTCATTAAAGGGTTTGTACCACAAACAGCCTGCTATGTGAGAGATAGTATGGCTATGATTAACTTGATCGAACATCACCCTTTCAATCCCACCACTGACACACTTTGCACCATGGATGTAGAGTCGCTATACACCAACATCCCCAAAACAACTGCCTTACTTGTAATACAAAGAATCTTAGAGTCTAGACCACGCCCGCATAGGGTCCCAACTCTGTTCATACTTCAGCTTCTTGAACTCCGCCTGACGAATAATTTTTTGATCTTTGAAAACATTTACTACCAGCAAATTAAAGGAACTTCCATGGGGGCTATTTTTGCCCCCAACCTGGCTATCCTGTTCATGGACCAATTAGAAACTGGCTCCATCCTGACACACAGCAATCCCTTTTTCTCTGGCAGCTATCTTTGGCGTAGATATATTGACGACATCTTCCTTATTTGGAACCAGGATGTCAATACACTGAGCCATTTCCTTCACTGGCTAAACAATAATTGTTCAGGCCTATCATTTACTATTGCTCATGATAAATCAGCAATCTCCTTCCTTGACCTGACGATTTATCACTCAGGGGGCGAGCTTCTCACACGTCTTTACAGGAAGCCCACTGAGCGTAACACGCTGCTGAGCTACACCAGTAACCACCCAAGAGCCCTCAGGGATTCACTCCCATACTCGCAATTCCTCAGAATCAGGAGGAATTGCTCCTCCAAGGAAGATTACTTTAGAGAAGCAGCCATTCCATCAGATAAATTGAAAGACTGGGGCTATCCACGTAGAATAATAAAAACTGCGTCCAAACGTGCTTGGTATTGCCCCCGCGATGTCCTACTCACACCCAAAACCAAAAATACACAAGAAAGAATAGCCTGTGTTACCACCTTCTCCCCGGTATCCAATAAAATAAGGAAATCTATCATAAAACACTGGCCAACAATTAACGCAGGGAATCTTAACATTGACAGACCTCTTTTTGCCTTCCGCAAAAGCAGAAATTTGAAGGACCATCTGGTCCGTGCAGCCCTTCCATCCCCAAAACCACAATCCACGATTGAGACAACCTGGGGCCTGACTCCCATTGGAGGTCACGCTCGGTGTGGTGGCTGCAATGTCTGTGCATTGTCACTAGAAGGAAAAAACTTTACTCACAACAACATAACTGTGGGGAGACGAGGCTTCTCAAATTGCAATACTAACAATGTAATTTACGCACTACAGTGTCCGTGCCCTAAACTGTATGTAGGCCAGACCTCCCAGAAAGCCAAGACGAGGATTTGCCAACACAGAAGTCGCATCAGATGTAAGACACCCAATGCCCCATTGGTGGATCACTTTTCCGAAGCAAACCACAACGAGGACGACATCAGGTGGACAATTCTTAAGGTTCTAAAGCTGCCACAAAGAGGCGGAAACATGACTCAAATCCTCAATCGCGAGGAACTAAAGACAATTATACAGTTTGATACAATTCAAACCGGCCTCAACAGAAGCGAGGACTGGACCACGCTATTATGAGACCGCTATTATGAGACTGAATTAACATTATGTGTAAATTAGGTGTTGGGCTCAACACCCAAGGACTACAACTTTTACTCTTCCTATGAATCCTGTAAATCCTGTATAATACTGTTCAGTGAATATGAATTACCATGCATATGTTTTTTATGTTGTTTTAAAGTTTCATTGTTTTTGATTCCCATGTAACTCACTGCATGTGATTTCACCCGTTCTCACTCACTGAATAATGCCCGTCACCATGCCTCCTGTACATAAGGCCATACACTTGCAATACCATTCTAAGATGGCGGTCGTTCTCAGTCCCGGGAATTGAAACCTCTCTTCTATGTCAATCGTCACATGACCACAGGCCGATATAAGCACTTCCCTTGAGCCTAACGAAATTGTGCCTGCCATTACGCGGAATACCGAGTCTCATCCCCTGACTCCTCGCTGACAGCACATTGTTGCTGCTTCTCGCATTTTCACAAGATAAGAGTCAGAGCGCTCAGGCCAATATAGTGAGCGTTTTCTGACACCGGCACTTTGCTACATCTTTACTTAATTTCTCCCTACAGCATCCCTGTTTTACTGATGATTCAGTCACACCCAGGAGACCCTCCCAACTGCCAGCCGTAGCTGGGTACACAAAACCGCGATTTTCGCATCCATAATAAGCGGTAAACATTGCCCGTACAAGCGGTAACGAGTTTTGCCACTAATCATGTAATTTATAAACGCGGTTCCCCACGTGCATACTAATGCCGGTCCACTTTTCACAGCGCGTGTTGATGCAAGTACGGCCCCGATCCGCCCTATTATCTGAGACGTACACCAGTGCCTCTCAATTGCCGGTAAGCGCTCTAAAAACACTTTGAGGCTCTAGTATTCACTCACCCCTTCTCGTTGCTCCTGTGCGCCGTAACCACCTTTGACCTTGTCCCAAAGCCGGTCACTGACTTACGATTTCACGGAAATGTTCCGCCTGCATGCTACCGCTAGACAACCCTATGAGCTCACCGTTTTTCCACCGTAACGGTCACAATTTCCACCATGCATACCGTACCGATTGGTTGTTCTTATTTCTGTTAATGCCCGCATCATAGCATTAAGCTTTTAAAGCATCATCGCAATTATTGCTAATCAAATGTTTTCGATTGTATGCCACAGGTCACAGGTCACAACTGTCACCATTTTCGAGTCTTAATCTTTCGCATCAATGTTTACACTTTTGCATAACACTGTTCGAATCCGAGTACTGTGGTTGTCTAAAACCATTCGTGCGCCCCTCTTAACACTCTCATTGTTTGTTAATGATCCAGTTTTTCTTCTCCCTTCCCTCATGTTTTCTCCCAACAGGCTGTAATTGTTAACTCCAGGCAAATGTTATATTTATGTCCTGATGATGATCCCGTATAATTTTGAGCAAGGGATCGAAACGTCGAACTTTTCTAGTGGTTTCACAACCAACCATTGTGTATAAATTGTTGTGTTATGCCACTTTTGGCTGTACTTACTGGAATACTGATTAACAAGTAGCCATTTTTCGCTCAGTCTTTGCCTGAAAAAACCCTAATTGTTGTTTGTCACCCCCTCCCCCTAGTAAGGTACAGGCTTGTGCCCTACGACAACTGTTGTTGTTCTTGATATTCATTTTTCTATTTCTTAAAACTTTCATAAAATAAAATCCATGTTCGGCTGGGCATTGGAACCATATAGCAGCCTATTGTGGTCTATATGCTATCTTGTCTCAGATCTCCCTAATTGCTGAGGACCTTTGTTCTGATAAAATATTGAAACCCGTGGTCCTAAGCCAATATTCGGGTCCCCTTGTTTATAATTAAAGTTAACACATATGAGGTCATGAAAACATTATCTGTCATCACCCCAGGCCCCAGAAACAAATAGTGAAAATAATCTGGTTAAGCCACAATATCTATGATCTGTCCTGAACGGTTACATCTCCCGGGTCTAACCCGCCGCCCCCTCCCATTTTAAGTCATAATCCACAGCGACACATTTAGATCGCACATAAGCAAAATCACGTCTCATGACAACAGACATTACAACAGCGTTCCTAGCGTATACTTCCGGGAACAATGCCACTGGCAAATTGTGCATCAGCTTCACTGCGCCTACGGGTAATGTATGCTCTATATGGGCCCCAAATATCCACCGGGCGGGAGGAGCTGAGCACGAGTGTAGCATACTCCTTGCAGTTCATGTTACAGTGTGCCAAACTGCGAAGCCACGCATGGGAAGTAGGGGCTTTCTTGCTACCCCAGAGCAATGCCACCTCTCGTTTGTCCAGTAGGAATTCCAGTGCAGCGAGCTTTCTGACTTTTTTGGGGAAGTTAATCGTATATCCCAACAGCGCAATTTCAGGAATGGGAACAAGTGTCATAGCAAATATTTCTCCTAGTGTGTCGTGCACCTGTACCAGATAGTGCTGCAATTTGGGGCAGGTCCAGGAAAAGTGGGCAAAGTCAGCGTGTGGAGCATAACATTTCGGACAAAGGTCTAGAGGGGTCTATCTTGTGTGACCAAGCTGGGGTATGGTACATCCTGCGAAGAAATTTAAAATGCAACAATTTCTGTTGACTGTTCAGCGACACCTCTTTCGTGACCCTGCAACACTGCTCCCATTGATCATCAGTCATAGGACGGCCCAGATCATGCTCCCATGCCGCGTGGACCTTAACGTCAGAGAAGGGAAGATCTATAATACACTGCTTATACATTTTAGAGACTGAAACTTTGTCAGTGTGCGTTGCACCAATACCTCACCAGTGATGGGAAGTAATGTGGGATTCGGGAGCGGGAGTGCCGGAGAATATAATAGGTCGATTCCCAATAGCGTACGCAACTTGTCCCACGCCTAGCTAGTGGTGGAAACAGTTTGAATATCTTGTGGATCTCGAGAAACTCCAATAGATAATATTGTGGCCAATTTCTGCTGCAGTACCAGATCTGCCTCTGGCTTCAATTAAGGGATTCTGGCGTCTGGGTGGTACCAAGCATAGGAGTAACAACAATGTGCAATCAAATAATATAGATACATATCCGGGACGCCCAGTCCGCCTCGTTTTGGTGGCAGTGTCAAAACCCTCCAGCTCACCCGTGGATTCCTGCCGCCACATACCAAGCACAAAAGAAGATGGTGCAATTGTAAAAAAAAGGACTAGGTAAGAGGAATGGGCATGTTATTAAAAAAATACAGAAATCTCGGGAGAACAACCATTTTTATGATGGCCGCTCTGCCGGCCATGGACAAAGGGCAGCCGCAACAACCTATCTACCTGTGATTCCAACGCTCTAATAGCTTGGCCATAATTTACCCGAATAATGGAGGCAGTATCCAAATAAATATAAACCACAAGATATCTAACCGCGTCATGGCACCATTCCAGCGGAAACTCACAGTCCCATGTATTGGTACTGCTTGTTAACGGAAAAATCACTGACTTGCGCCAGTTTATACTAAGACGGAGAACCCGTAAAAAATGTATAATCTCCCTGATTAGGGGCTCGAGGTTAAGGTGGGGTTGCCGAACATATAAAACCGTATCATCGGCATATAATGACATTAAGAGGCGGCCGGTGCGAAACTGCAAGCCACGGTGGAGATGTTTCTTCTGAAAGTGTTGCGCCAAGGGGTCCATCACCAAAATGAAAAGCAATGGGGACAGGGGACAACCCTGTCGGGTGCCGCAGGAAAGACGGAAAGGTGGGGAGATCGCGCCATTCAGGCACAGTCTAGCAGTGGTTTCCGTGTATAGCAGAGCAGTGGCGGACACAAAGCATTCAGGCATACCCATACGACGCATCACTGAGAGGAAGAAAGGCCACTCAAGGGAGTCGAACGCCTTCTCGGCATCGAGAAGCACCGCGCGGCTGAAGTGGCGGGGTCTATCCTATGCAATACAGTAAAAAAGTGCATAGGTTGAGGGAAGTAGACCTGTGAGGGACAAATCCAGATTGAACAGGTGATATTATATACGCCATCAATAAAGACAGCCAATGGCAATTACCTTGGCTAATATTTTATAATCAAGGTTCAGCAAGGACAGTGGCCTACAGGAGCAACAAAGGAAAGGATCCTTGCCAGGCTTGGGGAGAAGGATGATAACAGCTTCCCGAAAGGTTGGGGGAAGGATACCGACCTCAAGCGCTTTCGAATACACCTCGATCAATCTCGGAACCAACTCATCTTTATATGCTTTATAAAAGTCAGCGGAGAACCCTTCAAGGCCGGGCCCAGAGGAGCCCTTAAGTGCATCTATCGACTCCTCCACTCTCTCCCGGGATATGCAAATGGCAAGAAAGTCCTGCATATGTCGGATACACCAAAGCAAATTCAACTACATATTCACCCTGTTCACGAAGGTCCCCAGAGAGTCTAGTGGTGTATAGAGCTTTAAAATGGGACAGAGAGGTGTCACATATCTCCGGAATAGAGTGAAACAACTGATCATCTCGACCCCTGATTTCGGTAATATAGGCATTACTGCGTGGGGGGCGAAGTGTATGCGCCAATATCCTGCCAGGTCGTTCACCTTCACCATACCTCCTGGCCACAGTCTGCTTGCTGAGAAATAAGAGTTTGCGTTCCGCTGCCTCCTTAAACTCCATCATTAAAGCCAAACGGCGAGCCTCGCCAGTCTCCGACGGACGGTTCAGCAACTCCACATCCAGAGCGGATATGTTGGATTCAAGCCGGTTTAAAGTGGATCGTAGATCCCTCAGGACCCCCGCATTCTTAGAAATGCAAACCCCCCTGATATAGGCCTTGAAACCTTCCCAAAGGACCGCCCAGGTATCCACAGACCCAGTGTTAATCTCAAAATAGGTCTCAATGCAATTCCCTCACCTCCTCCAGAAACACCGGATCTTGCAATGCCCTGCCAGGAAAACGCCACTGCCTTTCATATCCCCAGGGCCAAGGAATGTTAATACGAAGTTTAACCGGAGAGTGATCCGAAAATGTGCGTGGCAACATATCTAACCCATGGAACCAACCAGCGACTCCTGGCGAAATTAACCAATAGTCTATCCTAGTCCAAGTATTGTAAAACCCAGAGTAGTGAGTATAAGCAGTGTGGGCCGGGTGATGTGTGCGTTCAATATCCAACAATGAGAACTGTGTACAGATATCATGCATGGCTAGCCGCGAGCGGTGCTTAACATCTGGAGAGGAGGAAGTGCTTTCTCTAGTGGGATCTAGCAACACATTTATATCACCCCCCATTATCAACAGACAAGTGTCAAGAGCCAAAAGATGCACCAGTAATGCATTATAAAATTCCGGCGACTCAACATTAGGCCCATATATGCCCACTAGAGCAACATTGTGACCCAGAAGAGAGCCTACAACTATCAGAAAGCAGCCTTCCCCGTCCGTGATAACCCTGGTGAGGGAGAAAGAGACTCTTTTATGAATAAATATGGCCACACCCCTAGCATAACTGCTATAGTTGGAAAAGTATCTGTGGGGTCCCCAGATCATCGTCATGGACGTCGCATCGGACATGGGCAAGTGCGTTTCCTGCAAATAAAATATGTCAATGTTGTGGCGAGCAATATAGTTAAGAACCTGTCTGCGTTTCCGTGTGTTATTCAAACCTCTGACATTCCAGGACATCAAAGAAAGCCAGGAAGGACCGGGCTGCCAGCCTAGCTTTGCCATCTAACTCATGAATCAGCCAACATATGTCTAAAAGAACGGACCCAGCACCATATACCATTGACCTGTGTAGTGCTAACTGAACAAATAGGAAAAAACAGCAAGTATCCCCCCTCCGCACCCACCACCCAGCCCCACCCAGTCCCTGGCAAGGCAAAACCCAACCCCACCAACTAAATATCGGTGCAATTCGAATAAACATTGTGATACTATACATGTCCATAGGCACCGAAAAGTTGGAAAGAACAACAAACATACCACGGTATACACCATGAGGCACAGCAACGCCACGCCGGCCGGGCAAAAATAGAACATCATAAAGACAAATGGAGGAAATACCACAATGGAATATACATTACAGAGCCATCAAGCGGTAAAAGGAATCAGACAGTCCCAGGATTGGAGAAAAGTTCCACACTGGCATTCGAACTGCTGTGTGGGGGAAATGTCACACATGCAGCAGCCACCGCACCATTGTTGTTCTTCCTGTATTCCTGGCAGAACCCCTGTGCCTCAGCTGGATTTTCAAAAATGCGAGATCTGCTGTCATCTTCCACCTTCAGTCCAGCCAGATAAAGCATCCCATATCTAAGGCCCAGGTTCTTCAAAGCAGCTTTCACACCTTTGAACTTACATATTGCCTCCTGCACCACGACCGTGAAATCCGGAAAAAAGGAGAGCCTGCTCTCCTGCCACCGGATATCCCCCCGCTCACGGGCAGAGTGAAGGGCACTGTCCCTGTCCCTAAAGTTCATGAGTCTGGCAATGATGGGTCTCGAAGGTTGACCTGGTTTGGGACGAGGCCCCTAGGATCTATGGGCACGCTCCACCATAAAACCCTGCGTAAAGGATTCCCTGCCAAAAAGATCAGATAGTAGTTGCTCCACGAAGACATCCATCTTGCCCGAGGTAGTTGTCTCCGGCACGCCAATGATGCGTACGTTGTTCCGTCAACTACGGGCCGCTAAGTCTTCGTTCTTGATAGTCATTTCCTTTGTGAGTGAGATATCGAGAAGGACACTTATTTTTTAATAAAGGGGTGAACGACTAAACCACCTACAACGCTTAGAATTTAGGGGTGAACGACTAAACCACCTACAACGCTCAGAATTTAACAGTGAAGATTAGGTGTTTTTAATCATATTGAGTCCTGAGGAAGGTGTTTGCCAAACCAAAAAGACATGCTTTTCCTTTGGTGAAATCCACATTTTACAACGTAAAGTAGGTATTTCCTGTTAATTTTGAAAAACAACCCACCTGTATGACATCATTGGTGGGTATTATGGTTTTGGAAGCCACTTCTTCCTGTGGGAGTTCCAGTTTCATGCATAAATGGGCGGGACCTCGGTGCGGGTGCCCCACTCCAGTTCTCTCACGTTAGGTTGTGCAGTGCTCTATAAAGACCTGCATGAGCGCACAAGTGTGCCTGCTCCCACAGACGAGTGGAGAAAGGAGGGGGCCGGTATCGGCCCCGCCGCTGGTATGGCAGGGCACCGCCCTCCGCCTCGCCTACAATCCATGGTGGGGCGTGGCCCGCCGCGTCATCGTGACGAGGTGAGCGCGCCTCACCATTGATTGGTGATAAGGCTCCCAGGTGACCAGGAAGCGATGGCATCGCTTCCGGGTCAATGGGGAACTGGGGGTCAGACCATGCCACTGCTAGGATGTTACAGGAAGGTTTTTTGTATGGCTTCAGGATTCCGGCAGGGAACTACGCAGGGGCTCCAGAATGTAGAAATCAACTTTCAGTCAGGACCAACCCAGAGGTGACAGCTGTAAAAATTGCAAAAGAACTGCGCCTGGGAAGAATAGCAGGTCCTTTTGATCACATCTCCGTGCCCAATTTTGTATGCTCACCCTTGGGAGTGGTCCCAAAGAAGGAGAAAGGGGAATTCAGGTTAATTCATAATCTATCAGCCCCTGGAGGCAATTCACTAAATGACGCCATCAATGAAGACATATGTAGCATGAAATATTCCTCCTTTGACCAAGCGGTGGATATGCTAAGAGTACTGGGACCAGAGGCTTTGATGGCTAAGTCAGATGTTGAATCTGCCTTCCGGCTGCTGCCTGTCCATCCTTTAGATCACCATCTTTTGGGTTTTTCATTTCAGGGTAAATTCTATATGGATATGTGCATGCCCATGGGTTGTTCGGTCTCATGTGCTTACTTTGAGAAATTCAGTTCATTCATGGAATGGGCTCTGAGACAGGCGACAGGACACCAGTATGTCATGCATTATCTGGATGACTTTCTCTTTCTGGGGTCGACTGGCTCCCGAGAATGCGCTTGGGCATTGCAGGAATTTTGCGGGCTTTTGGGGTCCCTTTGGCACCAGGGAAGACGGTCGGTCCAGCAACTACAGGGATGTTTTAGATCACCTGAAGAAAAAATACAGAAATTTAGGGCAACACTCCAGCAAGGCTTGTCAAGAAATAAGGTTACCTTACACCAGTTACAACAGATTGTTGGCCACATGAACTTTGCACTAAGGATAATGCCTATGGCTCGTCCATTCTCCCATTCTATCTCACTGGCCATGACCGGCCTAAAGGAGAAGCACCATCGCACCAGACTGTCGTCTGAGGTTCGCCAGGACATGCAGATTTGGATCGCATTCCTGGAGGGTTTCAATGGCAGGGTAGTGTGGCCCGGTCCACCCACTACGTCAGCGGAGTTAGGTTTATGGACTGACGCCGCGGGCAGTGTGGGTTTTGGCGCCATACTCTGGAGTGCATGGGTGGCTCAGCATTGGCCAAATTGGTGGAGCGAGGGTGGTCTAACAGCCAATATAGGTTTCTTGGAACTCTTTCCCATCTGGGTGGCTTGTCTGTTTGGCCTCAGCAGCTGCGTAACCAATCTGTGATTTTCTGGTCGGAAAATACGACAGTGGTAGAATGTATCAATCAACAAGCTGCCCGGTGTAAAATGATCCTCCGCTTGTTGAAGGAGCCAGTGCTGTTGTGCATGAAACTCAACATACAGTTTAAGGTGTTCTAAATAATGCAGCTGACGCTCTCTCTCGCTTCAAGATGCAGGTTTTCAGGGAACACTTACCATCTGCAGAGGCAACACCAACACACTTCCCGGAAGCACTCTGGCAGATTGGTGCCCCCAACTACAGAACCTCGTGGCAGCTAGTCTAGCGCCCAGGACCAGGAAAGCTTACGAAGGGGCGTTCTGTTCTTTCTGCACTTTTTTGGCGCAGGGTTGGGCGGATAGCTGGCATAAGTCAGGGGCATTCCTCCAATATCTAGATGCCTTGAATAAAGAGGGGCGCTCTGCGACGACAGCTAGGCGTCGTGTAGCAGCAGTCTTTTTTTTTTTTTGCACAGATCAGGGACACTAGGGATCCCACGAATAGTATTATTGTGAGGAAGGCTCTAAAGGTATGGCGGCGCCTCCAGGGAGCCGCTCCAGACACAAGGCAACCGATAGGTTTAGAGCAGCTGGCATCACTGTTAACTGCTCTAGGTGGCATTTGCAGCTAAACAAGAGAGGCATTATTGTTCAGGGCTGCCTTTACACTAGCTTTCTATGGGGCATTTAGAATAGGTGAACTAGTGGCGCGCAACAAACAGGATGTGCTAGGGGGGCTTCAGCTGGAACACATAAAGATGCAGGGTAGCACACTGCTAATAACCATTACAAAATCTAAGACTGACCAAGAAGCCCGGGGTGAGGGATTTCGTACACCATCGGGCACAAGGCAACCCATTCTGCCCAGTGATGCATCTAGAGGCCTTCCTCCAACAGAGGAATAGGGCGACAAGGGGACACTATTAATACATGCTGATGGTACCCCGCTCACCAGGTTGCAATTTAAAAGGGTATTGACCATGGCTATTGACAAGACTGGTTTGGATCCAAAAGACTTTGGAACACATTCATTTCGGATAGGGGCTGCCACTGAGGCAACAGCTAGAGGTTTGCACAGCAACAGTGTAAAAAGAATTGGAAGATGATCTTCTAATTGTTACAAGCGCTATGTGCGGCTGCACATGTTGTGAGAGTGTCAAGACAACTGTAGACTGATGCTTGTCTTCTTTGTTTGCTTGTATTTCAGTTTCTCGAACTTGTCACGCAGGACCACAAGTTGTATGGGTTATTGGTCATTCGTATGTACGGCGCATGAAATCTGTTTTTCTTGCAGGTAACTACAGACAGAGGGCTGAGCAGGATTGTTTCAAGTTATCTTTTCATGGGAAAGGGGGTCTCTGCCTCAGTCAGTTTAGGGGGTTTGTGACAGATCTGTTGAGCAGACACAGCCCGCTGCCCACAGTCGTGATCTTGCATTTGGGCGGGAACTATCTGGTGAATTTGGGGAGAAGGGTCTTGTTGGAAGAGATAATATCGGAGGTAGGCTGGTTAGCTAAGACATGCCAGGGCTGCACCATAGTTTGGTCCCAGATGATACCCAGATTCAAATGGAGGGGAGGAGATTCTGTAAAGGCGTTGAATCACTTGGTAAAGAGGATCAGTAATAAAATTGAGAAATTATTCAGGTCACCTCAACTGCAAAACATAGCGCATGGGTGTATCGGGGGGAACCGTGCTTCTTAAAAGACGGGGTCCATCTGACTAGATTAGGCAATGCGATCTTATTGGAGAACATTATGGCTTGGCTAGGGGGTGTTAGGGCAGGGCATGACCTTTCAGTGTAGAAGGATGGGGGGGCCAGATAGTCGGGCAACTACGCTGGCCTGTGGCGGTAAGGTCATGATTGGTGAGCAGTCAATTTAAGGTCCTTAGGGGCGGCACTATTCTTGAATGGGGTCGCACAGGGGGAGGGACAAGTGGTCTCTCCTAGAACTCCAGGGGCGGTACATCCGGTTGGCTAGATCGGTGCGGGGGAGGGGGCAGTCGCACTTTCTTTAGGCTGGTTAGCCACCCCGCACAGGCACAATGACGTCACTAAACGGCGCAGAGTGCAAGGGCCCCCCATTTTGTTAATGGGGTACATGGAGCGTATGGGGGTAACCGGGGGGGAAAGGGAACCTCACAGTAAACGGGCCCTCTGCGCATGCGCACTCCTACGGGAGGGCGTGGCTGATTGATAAGGATCTGACACCAGTTTGCGACCTCGCCGTAGGCCCAATAGGATATGCAGAAAAACATTATTGTGTGAATATGATTCAGATATCAGTTTCGGATAGGAAATACTTTGTATTAGAAACATGTTAAGGTTAGCCATCTGATACCTGTGTACATGAATTGTAATCTAATGTCAAGTACTTTTTCTGCTTATTTAATTGTGTAAATATTGTTTATTTCAATTTTATTTTGATTTTTACGTTTTTAATAAATATGGCTGGGGGGTGGTACGACCCCCCGCCGCCAAAGAAATCCTCCCTCATTTCCATTTTTAAAAAATGTTGGTGTATACAAGGCGGGGGAGGGGGATGTTCGGTAGTCCCTGGCCATAGAGAAAGGCGGGGGCCGGTATCGGCCCCGCTGCTGGTATGGCTGGGCACCGGCCCCCCTCCCACTCGCCTACAGTCCATGTGGGGCGCGCCCCGCCGCGTCATCGTGACATGGTGAGCGCGCCTCACCATTGATTGGTGATAAGGCTCCCAGGTGACCCAGAAGCGATGGGATCGCTTCCTGGTCAAGGGGAAGCTGGGGGTCAAACCAGTTAGAACTGGTCTGGCCTCCCTAGGGGTTTAAAAAGGCTGGGGAGCGAGGGAGGCATTCTCTTGTTCCCGCGCTCCCAGGCCTGCCCTACTTCAGCCTTGTAGGAGGCTGTTATCTTTTCCCCCACCCACCATCCCCTAAAGCAGATATTGATTGTTGTGTGATAATGTGGTTAATATGTTTTTTTCCCAATGTAACTGGTGTATTGTATGAATATTTTGTTCCTTAGAACTTTTTCCCGTTTATAGGTCATCCATCGTCGTATTTATTGCTATACCTTGGTCAGGCGGTAAGGTCATGATTGGTGAGCAGTCAATTTAAGGTCCTTAGGGGGCGGCGCTATTCTTGAATGGGGTCGCACAGGGGGAGGGACAAGTGATCTCTCCTAGAACTCCAGGGGCGGTACATCCGGTTGGCTGGATGGGTGCGGGTGAGGGGGAGTCACGCTTTCTTTAGGCTGGTTAGCCACCCCGCACGGGCACAATGACGTCACTAAATGGCGCAGAGTGCAAGCACCCCCCATTTTGTTAATGGGGTTCATGGAGTGTACGGGGGTAACCGGGGGGGAGGGACCCTCTCGGTAAACGGGCCCTCTGCGCATGCGCACTCCTACGGGAAAGCGTGGCTGATTGATAAGGATCTGACACCAGTTAGCGACCTTGCCGTAGGCCCAATAGGATACGCAGAAAAACATTAATGTGTGATTATGATTCAGATATTAGTTTCGGATAGGAAATACTTTGTATTAGAAAGATGTTAAGGTTAGCCATCTGATATTTGTGTACATGAATTGTAATCTAATGTCAAGTACTTTTTCTGCGTAATTAATTGTGTAAATATTGTTTAATTCAATTTTATTTAGATTTTTACGTTTTTAATAAATATGGCTGGGGGGTGGTACGACCATCATCAGAGTTTAAGAAATTTGAGATTGATGTCTTGAGAATGACTTGAAAATTAGAATCTGATGACTCCGCAACATGTGATTGTTCCTTATGATCAGAAGATGAGCAATAGACTACTTCTCAAGATGAGATTGTTTCTGATGATTTGAAGATGACTATCTGATTACTTTACAGGCACTAACAAAATGAAATTGGTCTCCTGGCTAAAAGGAGGGTCGCCATTTGATGGAACCGGGATCCTGTGCCTACCGTGAAGGAATAGGTTGTGGAGCTATTGTACATTCCTACAAGGTTCCCAGGTCCATGTGTGATATGCTACTTCAGTCCAGGTTTTCTTTTCTTCGAATTCTAGGACATATAGTCCCATTTTATAATGGAATACACATGACTGGAACTCTCAGAATTCAAAGAAAAAATTTAGAATGTGGCAGCCCATCACATATGTACCTGGGAAACTTAGCTAATTACACTGTAATTACTCGTTCAGGTCTATTCCTTTGTTTTGCCTTGCAGTTCCTGACCCAGAGATATTATGGCACCACCAAGAGGATATTTATTAAAAATCAACTCCTCTGGTAAGAACACTATAGAGCAGGGTAGATTGGGGCAGCAAAATCTGCAGTGTGGAAAGCTCTTTTAGGATTCTTTTATAACAATAAGAAATAGACACGGTCAATATGACTACCTATATTGGCCGAGTCAAGTTGTAGAGGTACTTAATAAATGAAAGTAGGCTATAGTCTGTTGCATTTGAAAAAAGCAAATGGTTGTGCAACAAATTAAATGGTTGTGCTTAAGTTCACCTGCCTCAATGTCACGCCAATTTAGTAGTGCCTCTCTGCCTCCATGTTTCCTCTAGGTGTTTTCAACACAGCTTTGCATCTGTTTGTGAGAGGTCTGTTGTCTGTGGGTGAGTAGAGATGAGATGCTAGCAGCATCTCGCTCTTAAGTGTCTCCCTGCCCTCCACTTCTACATGTAAGTCCTGAGACAGTTGTGTGTTCCTACCTGTTTTTTTATTGTCCGTTGCAACTACCTGTTTTTTTTCTTGTCCGTTGCAAAAAAAAAGTACACATATTGCTTTAATTGGTAATTTTCTCAATCTGCTCAAAGTTCATAGGTAATTTTCTCAATCTGCTCAAAGTTAATATTTGGTGTATTATTATTTCTTATTTAAAAACATTCAGTTTGGAAGTTATTTTAGATAGAGATAATTTTCCACTATTGGAAGTATATTTTTCTAAATATATATGGCATTGAGCAAACAGTTATATGAGTGGAAATGATATTCATTCCATTTTCCAGTGAATACCAATAACTCATTTATAAATGCCAGCACTGTAAGCAGCATTAGTAACCTAGCAGAGTGCTGGATTAAAAACATGGAAGTGCTGTTATTTTGGCCTTCTTAAATGTGCTCATAAACCCAATAGGAGTTTACTGATTGACTTAACAAGCACTCAGCAGGTGCCACCTTATTGACTTTTTACAGCAGCAGAAAAGATGCTGTAGTTCCCCACACTCTGTTTAGCCCCTTAAAGTACAGAAATATGTAGCCCGACTGCTGCAATATGTGCCACTTTCAGCTCGTTCTGCTTTTTAAGCCTACAAGCTTTAAAAACAAAACTACAAGTTTCATAATGCAATTGTTGCTGTTGTCTTAATCAAACAAGCATTTGCAATTTAGATGTCGGTGGATGGTTTACGTGATCACAACAGTGACTGATATCACGTCTGCCGAATTATAAATCCTATGGGATATAATGTTTTTTTTTATTTCAGCAGACAGGATATCTGTTACTGTTGTGACAGAGTAACCCATCCACCAACATCTAAATCAGACTCTTAGTCTGCAGTTCACTGCCCGCCCAGCAAATCTCATGGAAAAGAAGTTCAAGGGATTAGCGATTTTGCTGCAAAGATCAGTGTGTACTACTGTTCGCGGGTGACAGTCATTATAAAATATCTTAAAGAGTGTATGTGCTGATTGGAGAGCACTGCAACTAACTCTAAAGTTACATGTTTTTATTATGTTGAAATAGGCCAGTGGTTTAAAATCCTTGTGTAACCTACGCATCACTAGTTCTAAATTTGGTGAAATATCTTGTAGTGTAGTTCCTATTATCCCAATAGGCTCTGCGCATTGGAATAATACCTCCAATAGTATAGACCTAGACCAGACGTTAACTAGGTCTTCTACTGTCGATATTAGACTTAAAGTTTTGGGTTTGCCAGCTAGCTCAGAGTTCACTAGAAACTTTCTCGAATAGGCAAGGAGGAGTTGAACCTCCCTGGATAGACAAGAAGGGATTTAGTTTCTGACAACCATAGAACATGACAACTTTGCTCTCCCCTAATCAAGAGTATATCTCTAGAGTCGTGTGAAAACAAAAGACAACTTATTTTACTCAGTCAGTACGTGCATTCTTAGTTTCACCAGTTTGTAGAGAAAAGGAAGAGACGGGCGTGTTCAATAAAATATGTTATTTATTGATCAGTCTCTTTTCTCGTACAAGAGAAATGAATCAATATTAGTGCAATACTTATGGTTAAGTAAAGTGCATACAATAAAAGCAGAAGTATATGGTTTCTAAGCCATATGGTGTTTTAAAATGGATAAAATAGATACATACATATAAATCATTTGACTAATCGTACTCAACTGGTGCTTCTAACTACGCCTACCCCAGTGTACCTGACCTAAGCCTAATACGTGGGCGGGGATAGAAAGTAGCAGTTTAAGTTAAGTTTGTTTTGCCAAGTGCCTGACTCAAGAATTCTCTGCAAAGGGTTATTCAGTTCTGTACCTTGAATCTAGGATGGTTGAGGGATGGTATCTCTCGTCTGTGGTCTCGATATTCCAAGCTGCCTGCGAGGGCTGCTCGGAAGCGCCGGAGCTGGATTTCTCGGCAGGAGAAAGCAGCGTCTCCTTCTCAGCGCGTCAGGAAGGCGGGGCAGCGCCAGTGGGCTTCGCTCTCTGCTGGGCTTCGGCAAGTCTCGCTGCTCCGATCTCGTCACCACCGCGTGTGTTTGCTTAAGGCAATATCGGTAATATTTATACCTGTAAGGTGCCGAGATTGACGTAAGGATGGACATAGATACGTCAATAAGGATGTCATACGAGCTGGTCGTTAGCACATTCTTTTACTGAAGTTCTTTGAGAAATCAAAACAATGGCCGCAGGGATTTTCCCAGGTTGTCATAGGTTTGATTTGTTTTGAGAACTCCGTATGCCTTATCAGGGGCTGGAGGAATATTGCTTGCCTAATTAGATGGTAAGCGTTATGACCTAATCAGATAACGCGCTCCTGTGCCGTGGTCTGGCTTAATCAGATAACGGTTTCTGCATCATGGGATGGCTGCTAGTTAATTTGTTAACCAGAATAGGGTCAGGAATAGGGGGATCTATACAGAACCTATAGGAATACATCACACCCACTCCACGCTAACTATGGCCATATTTACGAATCTAGGCATAGTAAAACATACTGTAGAGTATCGTGTATACCTTACCACCCCAAAATACACATAATGCATTTCGAAATTATGTAATATACGCGAAAAAAATAGTCACATGTACTATATGCACTTAAGCAGTAGAATAATGCTAAATTAATCACGCATATGTATACATTATTAGTAATTGAATATGAGAATTACACATGAAATGGCTCTTAATACAGAAGAAAAGTTCGAGACCACTTCATCACAGTTCAAAAATATTTATGAACATACCAACGGGCAGCTAATGTCTATGAAGTTTCTAAAACCAGAAATTAGTTCTCTAAGAATAGTTCTTACTTTAAGCAGAAGATAAGTTTCCCGAAAAATTATAAAAAATATTTTGGGGCTGCTAAAAAAATTGCTGTCCGTGGACTGGAGGAAAAGTTGATCTTGCTACTTTATTATTAAAGTTGAAGGCCAAATTCAAGGTGTCGGGAACGCCGTGTGCTAGCTTGTTCAAGAGTCGTTATTTCTGCTCTGGTGAGAACATCATATCATTGAGACTGCCGAAAAAGCTGTCAACAGCTTCCTGTGAGAGTTCCACTAATTCGGAAAAAGATGTAACCATGCATTCATGTGCATGATTGTCTCCATTGACGTTTTGAGTAGTATTGCTGACAGAAGGTTGTACCTGATCGATGCTGCTTTCATCTTGATCTTCACTACCCCTTAATCGTAGTGGTGAAGTTTCCACGAATGCCGTCATCAGGATTGGCAGCCGTTGAGGGCAGCACAATGCATGAGCCTTTACCGGACCCAACAATGTTTCTGCATCCATTGGCGCATCCGATTGTAGCGTCAGACAGGTGTCCAACACGCATGGTTTTTGTTCCTGTCTTATTTGATAATTTAAAATAAAATGTTTCAGCTTTACTTGTATTGAATCCTGAAAAATATGAATATTTGTCATAAATGGTTCTTGAGCTTCCTTTTGGAGGGGTTGCACAATGTTCCCATTGATTATAATTTAAAACATTTCTAGGTTGTGCAGATTTATGTAGAAAATGGTTACCATAGTGGTTGTAGCAGTACATACTATCATAATTAGATGAACCCTGCAAATAATCATGTTTGGTAAATTTAGCAGACATCACTAGATCAGACATCATGTTATTAATACTTTCAAAGTCCCAATCATCAGCAAATGAGTTTGGTTTTACAAAGTCACTCAACGAGATCTTAATTTGGTGTGGATATTTGAGGATCTCAACCGGACCATAAATTTCATAGTCAGTAATGTCCCATGCTACCCCACCCGGTATAGGATTGGCTGTGAAGTTGACTGAAGAAAGTTCTCTTTTCTTGACGTGTGAAGACGTGTGTGGCTTGAGGATCAAGTTGATTTTCTGGCTTGCTGTGTCCATTTTTGCATATTTTCCCTCAATGAAGCGTCCCAAGCATAGTATCATGATGAGCCAAAGTATGAGGATAAATACACCAAAGGACACCCAAAATTCAATCCATGGAGAAATCAGATAGGTTTCTTTCAGCTGTTTCAAAAGCTCCTTAGCTCTGACTTTAAGGGTTTTTGTTGATGGCTGTGCCTTTGATTCACTGAGGTCTTCAGAGGAATCATTGAAGTTTATGAAGTAGCCGGATGCTGTTCTATCAATTGTTCCAATTGCTTCAGGATTACTGTTTCTTGCAGCTTCAGCATATTCATTTGGTACTTCATTGTAGGTTGATGTGTCTCTACTAAATGTCTTTATTTGGGTATTCAGAGTTGTGAGTTCCATTGCATTGTTGCATAGTCCTTGTTGTTGTTCTGTAGGCGTTTCGAATGTGATTAGCCTTTTAGTTAGCACCTCTGTACTTGTAGCAAACCTCGGTGTTCTGCTACTTATCGGGAGTCCACTTGGCCTACTGTTTGTTATCGGCCACATGATTGTGGTTTTACCAGGTCGATGGATACAACTCGGTTCTCCTTTTTACCAGCAAGCGGCGGTAGTACAACTGATCTTGTCCCGTTGATAGACAAGACAGGAACTGCTTTTCTGTAAGAAGGCCCAAATTCCTTCTTTACCGCGATCTTTTCTCTGACTAGATCCCCGATTTTTGGAATCCAGACAGGTCTTGCTGGGACAGGCGGTGTTTCTTCAGTGGTTATTGGCTGTTGTTTCAACTTTATGTTGCTCAGGTCTTTTCTTGTTTCGTTTAAGTCCTGTAAAATAGCCAAACGATCTTTGATATCAAAGCTTTTTTCTTTCACCACTGAAGTCTGACTGTCAAGATCTAAGACTAACATCCTAGTTCCAAACAATAATTCGTACGGACTGAATCCCTTCAGAGAATTTCTTGGCAAGTTATTTAGACTACGTTGGACACTTATTAGATGTTTGACCCACCCAGCTCCCGAACCTAATACCTTAGCTGTTATAGATCGCTCTATGCCTTTGGTTTTTTCTTTACACCATCCCGTATCCCTCAGGAAGGAAGTGAGAAGATTTCCGCAAATGCAATGCTCATTCTGGCCAAGCACTCCTCACAAACCCGAGAGGCAAATGGGAAGATATTGGTCAGTACGTAGCATGCTTCTAGCGTATATGCCATTATAGACTTGCAAATCTTGATATAACAGTTCTGGCGTCAGCCGAAAGTTGGGGTCTACATTATAAGTGAAAACTAGTCTCTGTATGTTAATACGACGCATTTTTCATATTGGGATTTATTTTTTATTGTTGATCCTTTCTGGTGTGAAACTCCAAGGTAATATACCGTTTCTTTCACCACTGCGATTTCTGTTACAGTTTGGGCAGTTTTTTACAAAAATGGTATGATGCAGGCTCATGCCTGGCCACCAGTACACTGATTGTAATTCTTCCAGAGAATCTTTTAGTTTGAGGTGTCTGAGACCCTCGCCCATATGTGCGTCTGCTATTAACAAGCCTCTCCTGTCCATGTTTGGAATCACTCTATCCCCCACTCCAGGGATTCGAGCAAAAGGAACGGAGTTCGCATCGATTATGTATGTATATTTGAGTGGGTAACTGATCGGTAACGCTGAGCAGTCGCCTTTTGATGACGTTTTCACCGCCAGCATTGTTTCACCGTCAATGTATTGTACTGCACGCTTTTTTCTAGCTACGGAAGCCGATTCAGTTGCTACCGCTGTGGCTTTCTCAGCCAATGAATTCCCTGCAACGTGAACGCCATCACGCTGATGACTCAGTGAGTGTATCACGTGAGTCTTTGGTAGTTCTTTCTGTAAAAGAACTATTTGTTCCCAAAGCAGTTTTTGCTTTATTGTTGCACCTGTGTCATCTTTGTAACCGTTTTGAATCCATTTCTGTAAATCGCTGTTATATGATTTGACGCAGTAATACGAATCGGACACTATGAGTGTCGGGAATTCGCGATCTGCATTATCTAGCGCCATTTTCAATGCTATTATTTCAGTCTGCTGTTCTGAATTAGTTTCTACTGAGTGTGTTTTTGTTAATAGAGGTCTTAGTATACCTCCGCATCACACTTCTTTTGTAATCTCACATGTGGGGTTGTATGCTTGTTCTCCCCAAACGGATGGTTGAGCATGTCCGTCTGTATAGATTACACAAGCGTACTGTCGCAATGGCAGAATGTCGACTGGCAGAGGGAATATTCTTTCATATTCTAGATATTTTAGTTCCTCTAGTTCTGGATCAAAGTAGTATTTTACTTTGTCCATTGTAATGGAATTCACCCATTGTATCCATTCCGGATTCAATGCTGTTGTTGGTAAATTACACGGGGTTGTTAATGCCTCAAAGGCTGATTCTGCTGTTCTGACTGTGATGTGTCTACCGTCAGCTTTATCTTTTTCTCTAGCTATTGCGGTTTGAACTGCATGAACAATGTTTTCTTTAATGCTGAATTTCTTTTCAGCTTCTGTGTACAAGTGTGATTTGAATGCAATTGGTACCTTTTCTCCCTCGTTAGAGGTCAGGTATGTGAATCCGCATCTTCCTGGGATGACTCGAATCACAAGGTTGCGTGTGTTATCACGTGTTTCTAATTTTGTTTTAATTAACATATCTGTTTGTAAGGATCTCAGAATTTCTGTGTGTTTTTGAGTCCAATTTGTTTTTTTAAAATCTGGTTTTATTAGATCATAAAGGGGTTTGACCCTTTCTGCGTAATTTGCAATGTATGTTCTTCCGAAATTTAGGAAACCTAGAATTGACTGTAGGTTTTTTTAGTGTTCTAGGTGCTTGGAGTACGGCACATTTCTCTAGGAAATTGTCAGCCAGGCTTTTGCCTTCACTTGATAATTCATATCCTAAGAACAGGACTGTTAGATGGGCAATTCTAGATTTTTTAAAGTTGAATTTGTAACCCTCTGCTGCGAACCCAAGTATTATGGTGTTCACTCTCTTCAAGTGAGTATCCAAGTCATCATCTGTTAGGTATATGTCATCGATATAAGATAATGCTTCGTCATCATATGTTTGTAGTAACTCTGTTACTCTCGCTGAGAATAATCCTGGGCTGTTCTTGTACCCCTAGGGTAACCGACAGAATTCTTTTTGAGCGCCATTTATTGAGAACGCTGATAAGTATCTGCTCTCTGGTGCTATATTTTGACAAAAGAATCCATTAGAGATGTCTAATGTTGTTTTATATTTTTTGCGCACTATGTTATTCATTAGTGCAGCACTATGCGAGTTTTGTACTGCAAAAGTTTTGCAACATGAGTTACGGTGTCTGTAATCCAAAACTAGATGATATGAATTGTCTGGTTTGGAGACAGGAAACAAAGGGTTGTTCATTTGTGAGGTGCAAGTTTCAATCACCCCCTGGTATTCTAGTTGATCTCGAATTTCTTTTACCTGTTTTTTAGCTTCTTGCTTGATTGGATACTGCCTTTGTGCAGTAGGTTGTGATTTTAACTGGATTTTGTGTGGAGGAGATTCCTCATCCCATCCCGCATGATTTTTATATAAAGCAGGAGCTTGAGCTACTGGCCACTTTCTTGCAAGTGTATATTTTTTATGAATTGGAATATGATTTGAGAAGGCAGGCATAATTATTTCTTCGCCATGTGGGCACTCCCTGACAAACTCTGGTGGCCAATCTTTTTCAGCTAGAAGGATGTCATAGCCCTTGGATAGATTATCCCAAAAAAGGCCCCTTATTTTTCTAGTCTTATCCCCTTCTATACGTAAAGTTATTTCATATATTTTGTGAGGTTTGCTAACTCTGGTGTCTGCAGTTTCCACTTGAATGTATTCATTTGTGTCCACTGTCTCCAGATGATTCATAAGGACTTTGCGTGCTATGCTCACTTCTGCTGCACTGTCTAGCATTGTCTGAGCCCACTCTCCGTTTTTCAGCTGTGTCCTCAGTATTCTCGGCATTGTTGAATACTTTAATACTGGCTACCTTCTTCTTTGGAAACTGTAATTTTTTATTTGGATGAGCAGGTTCCTTGTCTTTGGACTTGACGTGCCCTTCCCTGGGTTCCGATCGTCCTCTTCTTTCCGATTTCTGCGAGGAAGTCTGAAAAGATTGAGAGGGACGTGTATCAAAATCTTGATATCTATCAGGTTTCTTTATGTTATCCCTATTTCTAAGGTTGTATCTTTTCACAGAGGGCTCCCTTTGGGGAGACTTGGGTCCTTGGTCCGGAGATCTTTCTCTCCGCCGAGGAGACCTTCCTCTGGACTGGAATCTCTTTTCTTTTGGATTGGATTGTTTGTTTCCATCCCAGTTCTTCTTTTGACTGTTTAGATTATTTTTAATAAATATTTTTTCAGGACTTTCAATTAGTTGGGGCTTCACTGGTATTCCACCCAAACTATCTCTACCTAGTTCTTCATAGGATTTTTCTATAATTCTGGCAATTTCAGCTGGTTGGTCTGCTATATCTGTCTCTTTTAACCTCTGGCCGATCGCCACATTCGCTGCTTCTCCTTTTATGTTGGCTAGTAATATTGCCGAGACCTGCTTGAAGTCTTTTAGTAATTTCATACTGAGAGTTAAAGCGGGTTCTGGACCGTATTCGTCTTGAATTTGTTTTAGCACATCTGGTATTACTGACATGGATGGAACTCCATGTGTTTTTGTGTAAATGGAAGCAAAGACTGTACCCCAAGTGTCACAGTCCTCCACGTGTGGTGCGATTCCCATTGGAAGACAGATAGTCAGAATCCTGTGTTTATCCACAGGGGTGGTGTCTGGAAACACCGCCTCTATTTGGGTGATTTTTTGTGCTAACCAGAATGGTATTTGTTCCCGTTTAGCTGGTACTTTACCTAGGCAGGACTGTATGTTCTGTGGTGTAATTTTATTTGTGTTCCCCTGATGTGGGGTCAGCTGTGGAATTTTAATTACTGGTTGGATAGTTGAAGTCCGCATTACATATTGGACTAGTTGTCTATATATTTTAATTAATTGTTTTAGTTGTACTAAAACATCTGCTGCAGACATTCTTTCGATGTCTGGATGTGGTGTGTATCCGGCTACGACCGGCCACGTTGCTCCTGGTCTACCTAGTGGACCGAGCCTGGTGATGTGATTATTATGTTTTAGGGCGCCATTAAACAAGAGCAGGTGCTCTTGGAATTTGAGTGGTACTTCCACTTCCTCGAAAGGAGTGTACTCATTAGGAGGTTCCTCTATTTTATAATAGTGGAACTCCTTTGTTACAGCATTTGCTGCTGGAAAGTTTATCCATGAATAGAATACCTCTGTCTGCCGATATTCGTGTGCCTCAATTACGAATATGACTGTACCACCTCTTGGTGTCAGTCCATTGTCTATAAGTTTTAACGTTATAGATCTTCTTATGTTGACCGGGATGAGTTTTATATCCGGGTCTGCTTCTTGCATAGTATTATCAGCTTCTATTAGTTCAGCTGCTAATCTAGCTCTCTCTCTTTCGTCCTCACTTTCTGACATTTTACTGTCAGGAAGGTTATTCTGTTTGTTTGCAGATCAGGTTCCTTATGGAAACAAAGATTAGATGCACAATATTTTGGAACAGTGTATCCTTCAACGTTGATTGAACCAAGAACCATACATAGGAGTTCCCTCCTGCGAGGTTTGGCGGATTTTACCTCTCACCCACTCCAGACGTCTTTGGAGTATTATGGGAAAAAGGGGTCTGAGTGAAAGAGCACGACTGAGTTACTCTAAAGTCTTGCGTTAGTTTTATCGCCTTTCCAAACACGTTGGGCGCCATGTAGTGTAGTTCCTATTATCCCAATAGGCTCTGCGCATTGGAATAATACCTCCAATAGTATAGACCTAGACCAGACGTTAACTAGGTCTTCTACTGTCGATATTAGACTTAAAGTTTTGGGTTTGCCAGCTAGCTCAGAGTTCACTAGAAACTTTCTCGAATAGGCAAGGAGGAGTTGAACCTCCCTGGATAGACAAGAAGGGATTTAGTTTCTGACAACCATAGAACATGACAACTTTGCTCTCCCCTAATCAAGAGTATATCTCTAGAGTCGTGTGAAAACAAAAGACAACTTATTTTACTCAGTCAGTACGTGCATTCTTAGTTTCACCAGTTTGTAGAGAAAAGGAAGAGACGGGCGTGTTCAATAAAAGATGTTATTTATTGATCAGTCTCTTTTCTCGTACAAGAGAAATGAATCGATATTAGTGCAATACTTATGGTTAAGTAAAGTGCATACAATAAAAGCAGAAGTATAAAATAATACTGTAAAAACATTTATATGGTTTCTAAGCCATATGGTGATTTAAAATGGATAAAATAGATACATACATATAAATCATTTGACTAATCGTACTCAACTGGTGCTTCTAACTACGCCTACCCCAGTGTACCTGACCTAAGCCTAATACGTGGGCGGGGATAGAAAGTAGCAGTTTAAGTTAAGTTTGTTTTGCCAAGTGCCTGACTCAAGAATTCTCTGCAAAGGGTTATTCAGTTCTGTACCTTGAATCTAGGATGGTTGAGGGATGGTATCTCTCGTCTGTGGTCTCGATATTCCAAGCTGCCTGCGAGGGCTGCTCGGAAGCGCCGGAGCTGGATTTCTCGGCAGGAGAAAGCAGCGTCTCGTTCTCAGCGCGTCAGGAAGGCGGGGCAGCGCCAGTGGGCTTCGCTCTCTGCTGGGCTTCGGCAAGTCTCGCTGCTCCGATCTCGTCACCACCGCGTGTGTTTGCTTAAGGCAATATCGGTAATATTTATACCTGTAAGGTGCCGAGATTGACGTAAGGATGGACATAGATACGTCAATAAGGATGTCATACGAGCTGGTCGTTAGCACATTCTTTTACTGAAGTTCTTTGAGAAATCAAAACAATGGCTGCAGGGATTTTCCCAGGTTGTCATAGGTTTGATTTGTTTTGAGAACTCCGTATGCCTTATCAGGGGCTGGAGGAATATTGCTTGCCTAATTAGATGGCAAGCGTTATGACCTAATCAGATAACGCGCTCCTGTGCCGTGGTCTGGCTTAATCAGATAAGGGTTTCTGCATCATGGGATGGCTGCTAGTTAATTTGTTAACCAGAATAGGGTCAGGAATAGGGGGATCTATACAGAACCTATAGGAATACATCACAATCTCAGTGGGTTATGTACCCATTTAAGCATTTGTATCGCACAAATTTGAATGCTTCTAAGTTTGAAATCAACCTATGTTCTTCAACTGTTGGTTAGAAAAGCAAATCGGTATTGCTTAAATAGGAGAAGGGAGCACACGCATGGTGTTGCCTTTACCCTTGGGCCGGGACATAGTGATAGGTCCCATGGAATGTCATCAATACTTATTGATTCTACTGAGATATATTGATACTGATCAGAAGCTGTCCTTAATGACTGTATTTTACGCAACTTAAGTTTTTGGTTTTATAATTGTATGATTTTGTTCTCTATCATACGTCAATAAAAATAAAAAGATGTACAAAAAAAATAGGAGAAGGGAGCAAGGAGCAATATTAGAATCTCTCTCTGTGGGGCAGAGGGCACTCACCATTAAGAAAAAAGAACCCTGGACAATAGAGAATCACAATGGTTTTTGGGTGGCGAAATAGTTATCAAGGGAGTTCCAGATTCAATGTATTGCGTTTAATCCAAGGGGAGTTTTGTAATGAGATGTTATTTGCCCCTCTGAGAAAGGAGTTCCAGTTTAGTCAAGGACGCAAGGAGGTGGCAGCTGTATTTTTCCAGTTACTTAGAATAGATTTGCAGGCAACCGTAAAAAGGATATCAATTAGTAGACTGTTGTTGCGGGATCTAATGTTCGGATCTAAAAATCTCTTGAGTTTATTTATTTATTTATTTATTTTGACGGTTTTGTATAGCGCGATCAAGACCCTTGCGGGTATCAGAGCACTTTACAGGGCAAATATAGGATGATCTGTTACCACCCGATAGTACTATTTCTTCGCTAGGTACCTCGGAGTTCTATGATACAATGCCTTATGAGACATACAGGTGATTTTAGGTGGATTCTGGCCTCGAAAGATAACCAATTGAGGGCTTGCAGGTCAGGTGAGATGTGGCAACTTCGTTTTTTGCCAGTGACCAATCTAGCAGCTGTATTGACTGCGTCTCTTAGCAGAGCGGTCGTTGATTTAGGAAGAACGCAGAGAGCGACACTCCCATAATCAATTCTGGGAATTACTTTGGATTGCCTGTTTAAAGTCATTAGCGGGTATGAAAGGTTTCAGTTTTCTCTGGGTATTTATCTGAAAATGTGCTCCTTTAGTTGCAGCCCTGATATGCTTCTGCATATTTAGTTTATTGTCCAGGGTTATTCCTAGGGATTTGGCGGAATCGATGATGAGAGGTTGACCGTCAAGTGCAGTTAGGTGCTTCATCCAATCGCGGATGATGGTTGTTTGGTTGGGGGAGCGATTAAGAGGAATTCTTTCTTTAGTTTGTTTAGTTTTAAATGGTTCCTAGCTAGCCAGGTTTGTGTCTTTTGGAGCGTAGAGTTGAGGGACTTGATGTCTTCGAGAGAATGGACCTTAATGTAGAGCTGTGTGTCGTCGGTACATGTGGTAACTGATATTTGCGGAGTTGAGAACCTCAGTGAGTGGTTCCATTAATAAATTGAAGAGTGTTGGGGAGAGGGAAGATCCCTGTGGTACTCCCAAAGTGACTGGGGTGGGGTTCGATAGGGATTGGTTAATCTTGAATCTTTGTGTTCTATTTTAGAGGAAGGAGGTGAACCAGTTTAACACCGGTCCAGATAATCCCATTCTTTGCTTCAAGAGATCCGGTAGGTTGTCGTGTTTGACTGAATCGAAGGCTGAGGATAAGTCCAGTATCATTAGCAAGCAGGCTTTATTTCGATCCAGCATTTGTAGTTCGTCATCTATTATGTGGGTCATGGCTGATTCGGTACTGTGCCCAGCACAAAAGTCTGATTGGGATTGATCGAGAAGGTTGAATTGGTCTATGTGTTTGTTAAGCTGCATGTGCACACATTTTTCGAACAATTTAGCCAGGGTTGAGATGTTAGATATTGGGCGATAGTTGTTCAAGTCTGAGGGGTCTTCTGTTGGTTCCTTGCAGAAGAGAGGTATTTATAATCTTAGTCCATAGGGGCACTAGCAGTGGAATGAAGGTCCTTAAGTGGGATGCTGGGAGAGGGTCAGTGAAATGATTGGAGGGATTCAAGGTAGTGAGCGTGTTTGGGATAGTTTCTTCGCTATAGTAGTTGAAGGTGGTCCAGGAGACGTTGATCTTGAGGTCGAGCTTTGTAGAGCAGTTAAGCGGTGTCCCTGGTGTGGACAGCGGGGAGATTGAGTGTGGGTCATTCAGGGATAATAGGTCATTGAGAAGGTCAGTCTTTAGGTTTTCAGTTTTTGTTGTAAAAAAGGAGGCAAGTTCTTCACAATTGGGGAGTGTATCCAGATTGGCTTGGGGGGAGTGTGAGACATCCTTAGATTGAGCTTTGATTATTTCAAACAGTTTTTTTGGGGGGGGTTTGTAAGTATGGGCGAAATTTGACCGCGAATTCGTGCGAATACGTACTCCCGGTCCGCAAAATTCGCGGATCTGTGAGAATTTGCTGATTTTTTATTTTTGCGTGTTCGCGGCTTATTTTTTCAGCGCAGCTACCGCGAAGTTACCCATGCGGTCGTACATGGGCGCGGCCATCTTGTTTTCAGTGTTCGCGTTGCGTATTTCCATTTCCGGGCGCTAGTTGCATGCTCGCATTGGGCATTATCTACGTGCGGGGCGCAATTACGTGAGGGCGTCCGTTTTTGCGTGCTCGCGGGGAAAATATCACGCAAACTTACCCACGTGGTCACAATGGGTGCGTCCATCTTGTTTTTCATTCATTGCTATGGTTCTGGGAATGCTTTTTCTATCCTGCTTCAATCTTTGCAATCCTTTGTTTGTTTGAACTTTATTCTGATCTTTTTTACTCATTATCTATCCTTCTATTTTTCTACATCTATATTTTGTGTTTTTTTCAACTTTTTGTTACTTTAATCCCCTATTCTTTTCTTCTTTCACCAAGGACCATGGCAAAGGGAGCTGGCAAGTCTAAGTGGAAGGGTCCCGGCCCCCTTGTGGGCGCTTAAGGAGGGAGGAAGTAACTGCCCGGGAGATCTTTAGCGCGGTGGAGGTGGCCGCACTGGTTTTTTTCATCCAGTACCACCTCCCCAAGACCGTCACGGCAAGCCCGGTACCGGGTACGGGCTCGGGGAGCGTCGCCAGCTATGGGGGAAGGTGTGCCGGGCCATGTATCGGGAGTCTGGGGTCCGGCGCACCTACAACCAGGCGACGCACCGGTGGTCTGACATCCTGGACCGGGAACACGACCTGCTCGACGTGGAGATCCCTGGGCTTGGTGAGTAGTAGTAGCTATTTAATCACTACTTTGTTTTCTCCTGCTCTGTGTTATTATGATATTGCAAATATTTGTTTTTTCCGAAGAGCAAGAATGCTGCCGATTACATTGCAGGTAAATTATGTTTCAAAAGCTTCTGTGATTGCAGGTGCTCGCCTGCTCACTGGCGGTGCTACTATACTTACTTGTTTTCAATTTTGTGCTCATTTGGCCTGGGTGATTATGTATGAGTGTACTTTACAGAACTGTGTAATGCTAGACACTAGAGACTCAAGTCCAGTCCTTCCTTTGTACTCTTGCCACTAAGAAGAGATAGTGGTGGTGGATTGCTAGTTTGAGTATAGTATGACTGGTTATTTAGTAGGAAACTTTTTAGTGGTCTGCAATCATGACGGACTGTGTCTGTCACTTCGCGTGCTGCCTGCCAGTCCTAGTAGAACCTTTTTGTAGTTGGTTTAGTGAGTTACATAACTTTCCAAGTAGACGGTCCGCAAATCCAGCAATACTAATATCCTAGTAGACCACATCAGATAGGTCAATAAATTTAGTGCAATTGTTGTCTATTTCCCCGAAATAATTTATTGTTTTTTTTAAATGTTTGATTTGGTTGACTACAACCATACATGTTTGTGTCTTTCTTTCATGTTGTACATCAGCTCCACCCAGGGGCAAGAGGACAGAGGAGGAGGTAGCAGCGCCGGCGGAGCAGGAACAACAGGAAGGACAGGATAGGTCCGCCGAGGGCTCCTCTGCTGGCCCTAGTAAGTTTTCCTGTTAATATTATTAATTATACTTTCCTATCTTTTACAGCACCTATTTATTCCAAACGTTCCTCATAATTCTATTTTTTCCTAAATCGTCTTTGATCTTCTTGTAGACTGTTTCTAAATTTTTATCCTGCCTCTACTATGACTGTCTGTGCTACTACTAGATTATTATTAGTCTGTCTGTGTAGCTAGCTAAGCTTGCACAGTTGGCAAAAGGTGTTAAACAAAACTCCTATCATCAATAGCTCTAGGCACTGAGTGCAGTCCTTTGAGTTGTCCATAATGTCTATTGAAGTCTTCTAACTGTTTATGCTTTGACAATTCCCAACAATAAAATGTCAATGGCCACCAAGAATAAGATACTAGTTTACTTTTTGATTGGATAGATGGACCTACTACTACTGTTGCAGGGACTATTCTGCACATACAGAATTATGGACAAGAAATAGGGCATTGGTTATAAATTATAATAGGCGCAGTTAGACTTTCCACATACCTCAGTCATAACAGAAGTTGAACCCCCAATCTCCTTACTGACTAGCTAGTGTGTCAGAGAGTCATTATTTAGCTCCCGAATGCAGCGATGATCCCCAATAATTATACAACCCAGAACATAAGACTATGGAGTCAGAGTCCCGACCTCTCAGAGTCATGCTTGCAAATTGCAAACCCTTTCGCTCACTCACTCATGACCAAAAACTACAGAGTCTATGTAAGTTTTAAAGCATTATTAAAAGTAAAACAACTAGCTCTGGGTGTACTCTGCAAAAATTAAAATTGTGCATTATATAAAAACATTTATTAAAATCAATGTCATATAACAAACGGTGAACGACTGAAAAGTGGCTGATTTCACACATTAATTGTGGGACCTGGTTAGAGCTTAAAGTCTTGGTGGGGATGAATCATTGACGACTCCGCCTAAGATATGATGATGATCTTGCTCTTGTTCGTAGAAGGGAAGCTTCTGTCTGTTTTGAGAAAACTGGTGCCTGTTAAAAAGCAAGCATTCATCAGTTGTCAACATACAACTGATCAGGTATCTGGAAAACAACTCTCTTCTGGATCCCTCCCAGATCGGTTTTAGAGCTAACAATAGCAATGAGGCAACGTTGCTGGCAGTGTCGGACAGTATCAGATCCTCCACAGATCAAGGGGGATCGGTGGCACTGATACTGCTTGACCTGTCAGCGGCGTTTGACACGGTATCCCACGACTGCCTGCTGAACACACTCCTGAGTAAAGGAGTTCAGTCAACAGCATTGAACTGGATTCAATCCTTCTTGAGCAATCGTACTCAGGCAGTGCATATGGGCCAGTTCCACTCAAAACCCAACCCCATCGGCTGTGGGGTCCCTCAGGGGGCCTCACTGAGCCCCACTCTTTTCAATGTCTATATTTCATCTCTTGCCGGCATTGGAAGGAAGTGGGGATTGGCATCTGCTCTTATGCAGATGACACACAGCTGATGGTGGCCATGGACGAAGGGCCTGAGATAACAAAAAAAAGCTACATGATTGTCTCTCCGAGATGGCCCAATGGATGCACAACCACTGTCTAAAACTAAACGCTGGCAAATCGGAGATTCTCCTGTTTGGGGGAGCCAAACGTGTGTGGGACGCCACATGGTGGCCACCCTCACTGGGATTGGTCCCCACTCCAAAACAACACGCGAGAAACTTGGGAATCATCATGGACGACGCCCTGTCCATGAAGGATCTTGTCCCCTCCCTCTGGGGCAAGGGTTTTGCTATACTAAAACTTCTCGCAAGGATATTCCCCTGGATACCCCTGGACTGCAGACGCTCAGTCACACAGGCCCTACTGGTTAGCCGCCTGGATTATGGCAACGCATTATTCGAAGGGATGAATGAACAACTTTTCTCCCGCCTACAGGTCTTGCAAAATCAGGCGGCCAAACTGGTCTGCAATAAAGGCAAACGAGACTCGGCATCGGAATGCCTAAAGAAACTCCACTGGCTACCGATGCGTCAGAGGGCTGCCTTTAAACTGCTCAGCCATGCGCACAGAGCTCTACATAAAACTGGCCCCACAATTCTCCAAGGGAAGATCGATTTCTATGTTCCCAACAGGAATCTACGGTCGAGTCATCAGCTCTGGCCAAACCTAAGCGAATCTACAAAGTCAGAACAGGTGGTCGCGCCTTTTCCTACCTGGCAGCTAAAAGGTGGAATGACCTACCTACCGACCTAAGACACACCACAAACTATCTTCAGTTTCGACAAAAACTGAAAACACACCTCTTCCCTAAAACATAACCCTTCAGCAATGCCTTCAGTAGTCTCTCCTGGTTCATAGCGCCGTGATATCCCCTGGGATGAGTGTTGCGCTTTATAAGTACCGCAAATAAATAAATAAATAAGTTGTGCCAAAAAGTGTAGCATCACATGTTATGGCTAAGCATAAATAAAAAACACCCTTCCCTGAAGAAATGGGAAATTTTTAGTTTAGACTAGAGAGTCACAAGTTATTAAATTTGTTTGTGTGGTACTAGTAACATTTTTTTATTCCTAGACAAAATAGGGAGTGGTGTCTATGGCATCTAAAAATATTAAATGTATTTTCTAGGCGTAACACCATCGGCACAGCCATCCACCAGTGCCGGGGCCAGCACGGAGGTGGGCACTCCAGGGGCGGATGCGTTGCCACAGCCAGCAGGAACTGCTGTGCGGGATGCCACGGTAGTGGCGGGCAGTGGTAAGCTATTATATTCCTTACTTATTGAGAGTGCAGAGTGGGCTCTCTGCAGGGGTGTATATGTTGTACAGTACAAGTACACTTTACTGTTAAGAAGACTTACACATTTATAATTAAGTTTTTGTCAACCAGGTAGAAGACAGTCACCCTTGACTTCTCATTAGCAATAGCATTAGCGGCGGGAGTTGACCAGTAACCAATGGCCTCCTCTAAATTTGACTTCAACTCAGCTGTGAAAGTTTTATCGAGAAGCCAAGTCAGATCAGAGATGAACTTGATAGATGGGATGAACGAAAAGGGAAAGAAAGGGTATAAGGAAGGACGAGCAAGTTAAAATTAATGACTGGCAAAGAATGATACGTGTTTTTGAATGCTGCCCGAGGTGGCTGGGAATCTGATGCATGGACGGTTAATTGTTTTGTTAAGAATGTTCCATTGGAACTATTGCTTTGTGACATATGCGGCTGTTTGGAGTTGCATTAAAAGTTATATGCATAATGGTAGCCTCCGGTCTTGTAATGAAATCTGATGCATGGACGGTTGAAGGCTGAAGCAAGGATGGGTGGAAGGAGAAAGAAAAGAGGACTGCCAGGGTGGTTGAAACAGAAACTGTATGTGTGCGCAATATATCCTTTCGTTCAAATTCAAATGCAAGTCAAGCACGGATACATGGCTGACGGTTTACAAAATTAAATAAAAAGGTTTTTGGTGAGAAAAAGGAAGGTTTGTCCAGTTGAGACATTATGAAGAGTGATTGACATTTACTTTGAATGGATGGATGCCGGGGTGGTATCTTCCTCATAGATAGCATAGGTGTATGTAAACAGAGTAGACGGTCACTAGATGAAGAGTGTTACTTTAAAGAGCATGTAACACCGCACCTCCGTGCCAGAGTAGCAAAGCCGAGGAAAGAAGTTGTAATTTTTCAGAATACTACCATGACTAGTAACAGTAGTTTGCAAGCACAGCATATATCCGGCGATTACGGGGAGTCAGGGACCACTCACTACCTCTGTTAATAATTTTGTTATAACTCTGTCATTGACATTGATGTGTGGCCTATCGGTGTTCAGTCAATCAAAAACAAAGCACCTAAAGTCATCCCATATGTAAGCAAATATCCTGTGAAGGGATAGGTGATCATATTATCTTCTTCATTTTCCTTTTGTAGTAGTCAGGGCCAGGCCAGGGTGAAAGTTAAATTAATTGATTAGTAGCCCTTGTAACAGAGTATGGCCAGTGCCACCCGTAATAGAAAAGTAAGAGTTTCACCACCTACATGTACTGGACTGGTAACAGTAACACAAGTCTGTGTCATCATGGCTTGCGTCTGTTTTTCTCGGGTGCAAGTTGACTGCGCTGGCATTATGCCGGCTTCCACAACTTTACGTACTATTTCGCTAAACAAGAGAGAAGAATAAGACTGGTGTACTGTCTGAGTCTAATGTAGTGAGTCCATATAGTGCTCGTAGAATTCCTGAAACTCCCACTAATGTTAGAGCAGAGGCCGACGAAGGGAGGTTAGATAGATACATGCCACAAATGTTATGTACTGTGCCTGCAAGTTGCTAGTGCTACTGTGACACAACTTTCTGCTGAATTATTTTGTGTTCATCTTAAAGAGCATTGGTTACAGTATGTTTTTCTTTCTTCATATAGATGCTCCTTCCAAACTAACAAGGAAAGAGTTGGCTAGACGGGCCCGGCAACGGAAGCTGGAGGCAATTGTCGCCGAATATCTGCGGCTGGTGGCCCAGGAGGAGGAGGACACGCAGTCGCAGTCAACAACATCCACGACAGCTGCATCCTCCTCCGCTGCCCCTGGGTCATACGTTCAGCGCAAGCCTTCAGCGGTATGGAGCCGTGGTCCGGCAGCCACCCGCCGCCACCAAGCAGCAAAAAAATCAGCTGCCCCCCACAGTAACTGAAGGTGCAAGGCTCGTGTGCACCGCTTGACCCTCAGAGTGTCCAACCTTGAGCAGGACGTGGCGAGGCAGAAAGCCCTGCTCAAGGACCTCCGGAGAGAGCTGCGTGACCACCTGGCCACAGGACACCCCCGGCAGAAGTAGAGGAGAGACTGTCCCTTGCCCCTTTTTTAAAGACTTTTGGGGGGGTGGGAATTGGGCGTTGGGGTTTTTGGACTTTGGGGACTTAGATTTCATGGATATTCATTGGGGTTAGGGAGGGGGGTGGGTCGGGTCTTCTTGTGGGATAGTTTATTTTTGTTAGGGTTCAAATAATTATTTATTTCAACTTAAACATAGCATACGCGTTTTTTTACTGTTTTGTGGGGGAGGCGGGGGGTGGTTAACTGTACATTTGTTTTCCTGAAACTTTACTGGAGGTTGATTCAAATTGTCTAATCGCCCTAATTTGTACAAAAGTGCCACTGACAGACTTAGTGAATTTAATTGTCCTACTACTTTACTAGTACTACCGTCAGTCTCTCCTCTCCTACTGCATTATTCTTCCTCCCCCCAAATGCGTATCTTACCTGTTATTCGTGTTTGAGAGAATAGGGCTAGGCACAGGGCTGGCTGCATGGCAAATGGCGATTAAGGTTGGCTATGGAATCCTGGATAGATGAAATGTCATCGTTGTGGTGGTCGTAGTAGTGGTACACACTGGCAGTAGCAGCATATGAAAAAAAAGGAAATTAAACATTGAGTGGCCTGAGCGGAGCATTAGAACAGTATGATAGATAGTACAGTACACAAGAACAGTGCCATAAATTGTAGCCTAAGCAATGGTAAAGTATTCAAAATATAACTACTAGTTGCGTGGGATATGGCTACTATAAGAGATAGTACTGAAGGTGAAGGACACAGCAGCGTAAGCATTCGTGACGTGTATGAGGAGGATGTTGTTGATGATCAATCCACTTGATGGCGCACATGAAATTCTGATTTGATTTGCAAATACTCATGGGTGTGTGTCAAGCGGAATAAGAATAAGAATATATCCTCAGATTCCTTCACCAGCCTTGAAATTGATTTTCTGTTGCTTTGACCTTATCCTCCCCAGCAAGTGTGTGGAATTATTGTTGTCATGTCATTTAGTCACACGACAATGAGAACCACACAGCCCGGGGGAAGAGGGTTAGGGTTTGAAAATTGGATGGGGGTTTTTGGGAAAGTTTTGTGGAGAGAGGAAAAAAAACACAGCATGGACAAACAACAAATGAGGAAAAACAAATGTTTGGGTACGAAGATATCCATAAATATTTTAAGGGAGATAAAGGAAGTGCACTGCATGCATGAAGTTGTTTGCTAAATGGATAGTTAGGTTACTGAAAAGTAGTACTTACTACAACTTACTAACTATGAATAAACAATTTGACAGTACAGGGTTGCAGTAATTACGCAATTTCTCTTGCCTACATGCCCTCAGAGAGAATAAACACTTATTAGTACATTTAATTAGTTTTTTAAAAATAGCAAAGAAACTTATCAAATAGCTTTGGGGATGAATTTGAAGCAGAGAGCAAACGCACAGAGTCACACTCATAGAAGTTCACAACAATAACATTATTTAAAAGATAAGAAGAAGTGAAGAGGATACTGTAACTGTATGTTGTAGTTGTCCTGTTCAATGTGGGAAATTGCAGGCATCCAGCCATTCCTCTTATTCGCGGTACTCCTCCATTCCATCTGACGCTCCGTTGATCAATCTGGGTGACCAGACACACTGTCCACTGCCTGCCTGGCGGATGCGGAATTGCGGATTGCTAATGGTAAGCCGGAGTTAATGTTTTTCCCATCGCAACAGGGTAAAAGCCGGCCTGTAATTGTTGAGAGAAAAATAGGAAGTGATAATAAAACACCACAGAGAAAAAATATACGGTACGGTGTGTAGTACAAAATTAACACTTTCAGTTTCAGAGGCAACAGTATTATATTTACATACAACAAGCATCATTTCTAAAGTGCATACTCTGAGTCTCCTTTTCAAGGATAGTAATCAGCATACAGCAGGCCAGGGCCATGCAGACGGTCAAGGCAGGCACCACTGAGTGAACCAACCTGATGTAGCATACCTCTTTGACACTGACAGACAAAGTATATCTAATTGTATGCACTGCAGCAGCCCACATAGCCGCAATTTTACATGAACTACTGTCTGGACTCTGGCATAACAACACTACACTGGCTCGACCACTCCATACCACGACTAGACAGACATGTAGTTCTGCTGTGGTTGTTGTTGACTTGTTTACCTGTTTGCCACTCACGAAATGGCCATAGTTCTTCCGTAAACCGACGATGATGATCCAGCATCCACCCCAGTGAGTGACTGATAAGAATAAAGATATTATGTAACTTTGATCATCAAGACTCATCATCATCATGGTATATTGGCAAACTCAATGTTGTTCATGCAGTCACAGTCTACACACAGTGAGTCCAAGGACATTTTCCATATTAAAGAATGCAACATAGTGGCCCCTGCAGTAGAAGTACAATTTGAATTAAACAAGGTAAAAACAGAGTAGACTTGAGTTAGATTTAGTGTGTAAAAGATTAAATAATAACAGAACACATATGATTCATTTCATGCACAACAAACAAACAGCAATTGCTTTCAACAGAGCCAGACAGCCAGTGTTGTCCACTGCATGCCATCTCATTATTCATTACCTGTTCCACTTTTTGTCCGCATCTTGTTCTTAAAGTTAAGGCCCACAGGGCAGCCTCTCGTGTCAATTTCCAAAGTAACAGTCAGCATCAGCAATCAGCATATAGTCAGTAATTCCAGTCCCACTTCTTTTGAGGGGACTCATCTACGAAGCGACAGTTTCTTGATTCTGCGTAATCCAGCCATCTGCCTTGAGGGAAATGGATAGGGGAAGTCTGGAGGAGGAGGATAGAGGAGCATGACTGGGTTGTGAAATTGTGAACTTCAGGAATGCAGACAGCGGCACCTTCAATAAGGAAATAAGATGAAGACAGTGCTGGTGATGGATTTGTTGTGATTAGAGTTTTCTTGTGGTAAAAGTTGCAAAACAAAGAAAGACCCACAGGAATAAAAGTGAATAAGGACGAAAAAAAAAAGAAGTCAGTATTTCAGACCTAGGTGTCGGGGAAATAGAGCTCGTCCTCAAACTCTGTGACTTGCAACGGGAGTGGGTCAGCTAACAGAGAAGAACTTCCGTCACCTAAGTCGGTGTCCTCCTCTTCTTCCTGAGTGGTTTCACGTATTTTGTAATCTGGTGGTATGAAGTGCTGATTCATCTTGATCATTGTTAACCTCTCCACATTTTTGGGTGAGAGGCGGGTCCTTTTTGAAGTTACAATGGCACCAACAGCACTGAAAACACGTTCAGAAAACACGCTTGCGAGTGGGCAAGACAAATAATTTAGAGCCAGCTTGGTGATCAGTGGCCATTGACCCCTTTTCCCATACCAATACATCAATGTAGACCTCTGTTGGGTCATCCAGATAGGCCTGCACCATCCACTCAAGGTCATCCAGGGCTGCTCCACTTTGCGTATCATCTGTGGCCTTTGCATCAGCACTGGAACGAGCAAACCCTTGATGAGTTATCCAATCCACTTCTGACAATATTATGGCTGGGCCTGGTGCAGGTGGGGATGATTATGATACGGTTGCTGCTGTCGGTAATGGCTCTGAGGGAAAGTTACAGCCTTCAGCCACAGAAGTGGACCTTGACGCCGGATGGCCTGCTGATTCAGTAGTACTTCTGCCGGTTCCTTCAATTTCTTGCAGCTCTTTTTTTAACCGACTGGCTGACAGAGCTAGCCAATGTTTGTACTTTGAAACATCTGCTTCTTTAAAAGGAATGAATGTATTGCTGGCCAGTGCCTTTTTGTACCGTGGATCCAGAATAGTGGCACAAATGTAATGTTGATCACAATGTATTCCATTAAGCCTTGCATTGTCAAGTAGGCGGGTTAATAAGCTCTCCGCCAACTGATATGCGTCTTGCTTGTCAGTATCATCTTTGAACGTTGAAGGCACTGCCTTCAGTTTGTGCTCTAGCAAGCGCAACAATGGGATAGCTTTGCCCAAAGTACAGTCCTCCCTGCTGACTTCACGCGTGAAGACCTCAAAAGGACTAAGCATGTCTGTCAGGCTTTTAACTAGGTCCCATTCCTCCACCTCTAGCCTCATGTCTTCCATAGAAGAACCCAGTAAAAAGACATACTCATTGATTACCAAGCACTGCTCAAACAGATGCTCAAGCATGTAGAAGGTTGAGTTCCAACTTGTTGCCACCTCCTGGATGAGTCCTCTGACTGGCACTCTACGGTCACGTTGAATGATCCTCAGCTGCTTCCGGGCCTTAAAAGAATGGTTGAAATGTGTGCAGATTCTTCGGCAGGTGGTCAGTAACTTGCTGACTTTGTTTTCTTTATTCAAGAAATCTTGAAGAACAATGTTAATACTGTGCGCCAAACACGTCACTCTGAAATAGCCACCATCATTCATGGCCCTAACTATATTACTGCCATTATCCGTGGAAACATAACCAATCATGCGCTTTCTTGGATGCAGCCATTTAAAGACCTTACTGTTAAACTCCTCCAAAATGTTTACTGCAGTATGAGATATCTCCATGGCAAACATGGCTACTGTTGCATGTTTCCGACTAGCTTGAAAAATTGTGGCAGTGTCAACACCTGCAGATATCTTGTATCTAACCCCTGCAAAAGAGACCCAGTGTGCAGTGATGCACATGTAATCAAGGGCTTGGCAACTGGTCCCCATGTCTGTTGTCAGGTGGATAGTGTGAACAGCACTCCTCTGAAAAGCCCCAATCACCTCCAGCACATCTTTTTTTTTTAAATGTTTTTATTGAGAACATTCAGAGCAAGAAAGCTGCAGTTACATCATGAAGAAACATGCACAATGTGCAGTCAAGCACAAACAGATCTTACAATGCTTTCCGTTGATAAACCATAATAGGAGCTGACATTTTCATTTTTGGTAACAGTTCAAACTTTAACATAGGTGTACATTAGGGCAGCTGATTAGAAAACAAGTACATCAGAATGCATGTAGAAAAACAAAGAGGCAAATCATTATTCCAAGGCATGGTCGAGGTAACGGGCAAGCAGCGCCCCAGCAGTGATAACCATGTGGGCGGGGGCCTAGTTACAGTGTGCAAATCTAGTGTTAGCGGTCAGGCAGCCGGCGCCAACTAATACGGTAGCCATCTCCACCACCGTGTCCGCGAGTGGGACAGACAGTATCAGTAAAACAGGCCGGAGGACTATACAGCGGGTCAACTGTGCCCCGCCGGGCTGTCCGGGGGTGTCCCAGACGGAGGCTGTGACCATCGCAAAAAGGGTTCCCAGATGTCCCTTGGGCGCGCAGCGGCAGGCATTAGCTCCCAGTATGACCCCGACTTAGCATGGCCATATGTCACATCAGACAGCCAGTCTTTCAGTCTTGGTTTGGACTTACGGCCCCATGTGACTGCCACCCGCCTCTTTGCGTATAGCAGCAGGAGCGCATGAAGTTTACGGTTCGTGGGCGCCGTGTCCACCACCCAACCCAGGATGCCCAGCAGTGGTGACGGGGCGTCATCCCTCCCTAGAATCTGGTTTATTGCTCCGAACACTTCGATCCAGTATTCGGAAAGCGCCGGGCAGTGCCAAGCTACATGTAAGAAGGAAGCCCCCTCCGCCCCACACTTCCAGCACCTGTCGTCTTCCCTGAGGCCCATACGGTGGAGGGAAGTAGGAGTGCGGTAGGAATTTAAAGTGCACCAGCCGAAGCTTATAGTTAGGGGATAATGCCAACAGCTGCCCACAACAGAATGCCCATTGCTCATCTGTCAGCGGCTCCCCAAGGTCCTCTCCCCACAATTGTTGCGATCTGGGTACCAGCAAGGGGGATTGTTCTTGCATTGAGTTATAGAGCCTGGTCACAAGCTTTTTGCGGGACGCCCTGGCAAGTATAGTCTGTAGAGCAGCCAGCTGCGGCGGTTCCTCTGGAAAACAGTCTCCCAGCGCCCTACATGCAGCCTTCAGTTTGTGGTACGTGAATTTATCAGTAAATGTCATAGGGCTCTCTGGTGTTTCCGGGGGTAGCTCCAGAAATCTGCTGTCTGGGTATAAGTCTGAGAACGTGCGCAGGACGGCACCAGCAAGGGAGACATCACCACTATTGGATTCCAAGCAGGGAATCATGGGGTTGTGTCTTAGGGGCATCGCAGGTGCATACAGCAGGGGAAAAGAGGAGCGCCTCAGTAGTTCCCTCCAAGACCAGCGGAGCATGTCTGCCGTGTTCACATCTAGTGTAGGCCTCGGTGCTTTGTAATAGAGTGCTACAGCGAGTGGGATTGGAGAGACCATGTCCGTCTCCACCGCTACATGCGGCTGGTAAGGTGTGGGGTAGATCCAGAAGTGCAAGTATTGGGCCTGTGCGCAAAGCGCGTATAAATGCATGTCTGGTGCGCCTAGCCCACCCTGTCGCAGCGGCAGCGTCAACAGCGCCCAGGAGATCCTGGCTTGGCCTCCCGCCCAAGCAAGCGCAAGTAGGTTGGAACGCAAGCGCGTGAAAAAGTGTTGTGTCAGGGGAATTGGTACGTTAGCAAAAAGATAAAGGAATTTGGGCAAGACGATCATTTTCGCCAGTACGATTCTGCCCGCCAGGGAGAGAGGAAGTTTGGACCAGATCGCCACCCTGCCCTCCAGCCACGCAACCGCCCTACCAAAGTTTAGGTTCCAGATCTCCTGCATGTTCCTGCTCACCCAGACCCCCAGGTATTTTACTTCATCCGCTTCCCACCGGAGTGGGTAATCTGAGTGTACCTCTGCGGTGTTATCAGTGAGCGGGAATATGACTGATTTAGACCAGTTTATGGTGACTCCGGAGAAGTCGCCAAATTTAACAAATTCACGGAGTAGTGGGTTCAGGTTTTCAGTCGGTTTGTTTATATACAGGGTGACATCATCCGCGTACAACGAGATTAGGAGGCTGCGCGAACTAAAGGCAATTCCCCTCGCCGTGTGGTGTTGGCGAATCCGAGCCGCAAGCGGCTCCATAGCGATGGCAAATAGGAGGGGGGATAGTGGACATCCTTGCCTGGTTCCCCTGGAGATCGGAAAAGACTCAGAGATCATACCATTTAGTCGTAGTCTAACCTCCAGCACATCTTGATGTAGTGTTGGAACCGCAACTCTGGCAAAATAGGGCCGGCTAGGATCCTTCCATTTAGGGCAGACTGTTGCCACAAATTCTCGAAAACCCACCCTTTCCACGAAAAAAAAGGGAGAAGGTCCAGCGCTAACATTTTAGCCAGCATTGCATTATAAAGACGTGCCGTTGGGTGGTTGCGTTCAAATGGCGCCTCCGACTAAAACATGCTTTTAATGGTGGTCTGGACCGTTTTCATATGTGATGAGGAGGATCCACACCTCTTCAACCCAGTTAGGCTCATTGATGCACTTTTTCGCATTGGTGTCTCTACCAGACTACTGTGCCCCTTGATGTTGTTGGGGTAGAGGAGGGTGTGGGCGCTACCACTGCAATGCTGTTGCCAGGGGTACTGTGTGTGCCAGAAAAAATGTCTCTCGGTTGTTCACCTCCCCCTTCCACGATCAGCTCCTCTTCGTCATCAGATGCAATATCAATGTCTACATTTGGATTTGTACTTTTGGCTTTTTTCCGGATGTTACTTAGGTGCGCCTCCCACTGGATAATGTGGTGTTTTTTTAGATGACCTCTCTGGCCTCCGGTACCATAGTTGGTACCAAGCTTACCCCGACTAACTACTTGTTTACAAATCAAACAAATGACTAGGTTTTCTGCCTTTTTGCTAATACTAAAGAAGTCCCAAACTGGGGACTGGAGATTTCTGGTGGTGGTGGAGGTGCTACTTTCAATGCCAGATGAAGTGGAGGATGGGCGTGGCTGAATTTGATTCAGTTGTGCACTTACAGCACCACTACTTGAGGTAATGGAGGTCAAGCTGGATGGAGGTCCCTGCTGGCCCTTCTGACCAGAAAATATGGAAGCTGTAGGTCGTGTTGGTGTAGTAGTTACCTGTGTTGGTGGTGGTACCAGTGCCACGCTGCCCACATCCTGCACAGCAGCATTTCAGGATAGGGTAAAAATGTCTATCTGCTGCATGCCCTTTGGGGCTGGAGTGACGACTGTGAAGACTAAGTCGTCATCGTCAGACTGTTCATCAGCAGCAGAATACACCACTTCTACTTCTTGTTCGTCGTCATCATCCATAAGTGAAAGCCTTGCGGGAACCTTCCTTTTAACTACCTTTGTCCGCTCATGGCGTGCCTCCCTCTCAGACTGCATTGGTGGGTTCCAATCAACATCTAGATCATCAGAAGGAAGGGGGCTTGAAGAAGAACTTGTACTAGCCCTCCTTGACCTTTTTCTTGCTGGGGATCTGGAAGACAATGAATCATCAGGAGGAGTGGCTTGCTTGCTTGAATCTCGATTTCCTGATGTGCCCCTACTTCTGGAGGAACAAGCATTGTGGAAAGTTGTGCCTCTCCATGCACCTCTACTTTCGCCTCTCCATGCGCCTCTACTTGCGCCTCTACTTGCGCCACTCCTTGCGCCTCTACTTGCGCCTCTACTTGCGCCTCTACTTGAGAGAGCAATTTAAGAGGCTGCCTCTGCGGCACTCATGGACTTGGGCCTAACTTGGCGTGGTGGCACTGAGACCAATGAAGCGGAGGTGCTGCTCCCCGCTTGGTCCCCGGCGGACACCGCTGCTGCAGGCGTAGTTTTTCCCCCCCAAAAAAGTGTCTGTCGGCACACCAGTCTCCTTGGTAAGTGGCGCCACTTGCTTCTTCTGCTCCTTCTTACTGGCAGTGGCACTGGCAACTTTCTTGGTAGAGGAGCTACGGCCACCTTTCTTTGGGCCCATCTTCTTCAGATGTCAGTACAGCAGGACGCTGTTGCACGAGTTGCAGAGTTGTCTGTGGCCACCACACGTGACGTCACGTGACGTGCACACACCGCAGCAGGACTTCTTCCTGGCACTACAGCAAGTGATGATGATGAGTCTTTGTGCACCTAAAGCAAAAGAAGCCAGAGGAACATCAGTTAAATAAATGTTGCATATGTCGTGCTTCAATTAATATTTTCAACTAGGCATTTATTATTATTAACACAACACACCCAAAAACGGAAAGACCCAAAATAAAAATTGCAATTCTAATCCAAAATGGATGTTTCAATTAATAGAAGAGAGAGAGACCACACAGAGATCGTTGTTTCATGCACCACTGACTACCCCTGGGCATAATGGATGAAAGCAAGGCAGACTAGGAGCAGGCCTATGGCACAAAGCACAATGCCTGGCTTCAAAAGGGCCCCTAGACCTCCACCCACATGGACAGGCCCTGGACCAGGCCTCAAAATGCCCCCCACCCACATGGCCAGGCCCTGGACCAGGCCTCAACAACACCCAAAAAATCGAAATACACACAAAAATCACCCCAATCCAATGCCATCCATGCCTTAAATGATGTTTAAATTCAAGAGACCACACAGAAAGACATGGCCCATGCACCACTGAGTACAGCTGGGCATAATGGATGAAAGCAAGGCAGACTGGGTGCAGGCCTATGGCGCAAAGCACACTGCCTGGCTTCAAAATGGCCCCTAAACCCCCACCCACATGGACAGGCCCTGGACCAGGCCTCAAAATGGCCCCCACACACATGGCCAGGCCCTGGACCAGGCCCCAGCAACAACACCCAAAAAATCAAAATACACACAAAAATCACCCCAATCCAATGGCATCCATGCCCTAAATGATGTTTAAATTTAAGAGACCCCACAGAAAGACTTGGCCCATGCATCACTGAGTACCCCTGGGCATAATGAATGGAAGCAAGGCAGACTGGGTGCAGGCCTATGGCACAAAGCACAGTGCCTGGCTTCAAAATGGCCCCTTGACCCCCACCCACATGGCCAGGCCCTGCCTGGACCAGGCCTCCAAATGGCCCCCACCCACATGGCCAGGCCCCAACAACACCCCAAAAAATCGAAAAACACACAAAAAATCACCCCAATCCAATGGCATCCATGCCCTAAATGATGTTTAAATTCAAGAGACCCCACAGAAAGCCTTGGTCCATGCACCAATGAGTACCCCTGGGCATAATGGATGAAAGCAAGGCAGACTGGGTGCAGGCCTATGGCACAAAGCACACTGCCTGGCTTCAAAATGGTCCCTTGACCCCCCACCCACATGGACAGGCCCTGCCTGGACCAGGCCTCTAAATGCCCCCCACCCACATTGCCAGGCCCCAACAACACCCCAAAAAATCGAAAAACACACATAAAATCACCACAATCCAATGCCATCCATGTCCTAAATGATGTTTAAATTCAAGAGACCCCAAAGAAAGCCTTGGTCCATGCACCACTCAATACCCCTGGCCTGGGCATACTGGCTAGTGTGGATTTACACGCACCCCAAAATTTAAAAAAAATTCAATATATAACAGTGAGCTAGTCAATTCCATGACATAAATGAGATTTAAGTTCAAGAAAAAACTCACAGAAACAGTTGTATCATGCACCCATGACTAACCCTGGGCCTACTGGATACTGTGCCTACCAACAATATATTTTTTTTAACCCCTTCGATGCTCATGACGGAACGGTTCCGTCATGAGCTACGGTTGAGCTGTGCTCATGACGGAACCGTTCCGTCATGACCACGCCCGTTTTTATTAGGGCCCAGCACCGGAGGGGGAATCGCGGTCGCGCTGAAAAGGTTAAAGTTGTTAAAAAGTTTAAAAATTATAGTTGCAGCAACTGCAATGCCCCAAACAACAACACCAACTTACTTGTAAAATCTCAAATCCAAAAGTGATCCAAACAAAAAGTCCTCAAATACAAATATCCAGCAGCAGCCACAAAAAGTAATCCTTCCAGCTCCAGATCCAAATAAAAAGTGACCAGGACATGGACAAAGCACTGGGAGGAGCCTGCTGGACAGGAACAGGAAGTTGGAAACTCTGGGGCACTTCCTTCCTCCCACCCCCCCAAAAATGGACTCCTTGCACAAAAAAGTGCAGCCAAATGTCAATCCGAGGAGTTATTCTGATCCAAATCATTATTTTCAGAAGGTTTATGCTACCTGTAGTGGATTTCTTGTGCAGAATTGCAATTTTTGCAAGTTCGGGAAAGCGAGCTGTTCCCGCCGGAAGTCAGCTGCGCGTTGCATCTACGTGTTCGCAATTGTTTACTCTCGCGATGCGTGATCGCGGGCCCTTATGACGTGGTCGCGTTCTCAAACTCTCGCAGTGCAAGATGGCGGGCCGCGATGACGTACTTGCGGTCGAAAAGTCTTGCGCGATCACGCAGCTAAATCCAAAAATGGCGCAGCGCACGCAAACAGGGAAGAAAACAACTCAGAATCACGGTAAGTCAACGCCGCGCGGACGAGATTGTATTTTTGAAGCGAGACCAAGCAAAAAAATCCGCCAGCTTGCGAATTGCAAATTCTTTGACAATTGCGCGCGATTCATGGACCTAGAAATTACCTAAAAAGTGGCAAATTCCGCGAGTGGAACGGATTTTCAGCCCATACTTAGTTTTTTACTTGGTCTAATTGTCTGCATATGAAATCAGCTTTTGCGCGTCTAATCCTTCTGTAGTAGGCATTTCTGGTGCTTCTTAGTATTTTGAGGTGGGTAGCGGATGGGGCGGCTCTCCATTGCCTTTCAATGGCTCTCAGTGATCTTCTGTCCTCATTTAGTCTACCATCATACCAGGGATTTGAGATTTTAGTGGTGACTCTTTTTAGTTGCATTGGAGCTAAAGTGTCAAGTATCTTGTTCATAGATTTAAAGTATGTCCTGTACATTCTTGGCTCCATCGGGTGGGGGTGTGAAGATGTGACTAGCAGATGTAAGATCGTAGTTTAACTACTTCCCTGATATGGAAAGTGATTATGTAGGGATCAGACTAATTGCAAGGAAGGATCGATTCCAGCTGGTTAGAGTCTGCTTTAGAAATTACTAGATCAAGGATTGAGCCTTTTTCGTGTGTAGGGCTATTACAGATTTGTGACAAGTTAAGGTTGGCAAAGAACGTTTTGATGCTATTGACTTCTGGGTCATCAGGATCGTTCCAATGGAGGTTGAAATCCCCCAGGAAGATCTGTGTATTCTGTTGTCCTGCGTTTGTGGCTAGGATATCCATCATGTGTTCGATGAAGGTAAGGTTGTTACCGGGAGGATGGTAGAAAGAGTGTAGTGAGCATATTGGCTTATTATTGCTGGTGATGTGTAGGCAAAGGTGTTCACAGGAGGAGTACACCGTGGTGTTGGAGGGGTTTACAGAGAGGTTGTTCCTATGCATGCAGGCAATACCACCACCAATTCTATCTGGTCTATCCAGTCTGGTGATGTGATAGTTTGGAGGAACTAGTATGTCAAAGATGGGTGTGGATGATTCACTTAGCCAAGTTTCCGTTAGGATTATAAGGTCGGGATCATTGGTTATAATGAGGTCTGCTATATCAGCGGCATGACGTGCTGCCGATCTACAGTTTCGAAGGATACATTTTATCTGGGTCTTGGTTGGGGTGGTGTTCTGGTCGTGGGAGATGGGAACTCTTTTGAGGTTGGTTTCGACAATACCTCTGGGGGTGTGTCTTGTAATTCTGGGTGCAATGGACAAAAAGATCGCTCCAGAAGGACCCCGCAGATAGAGTGAATAAAGCTAAACACTGAATCTCAAAATGGGCTGACTGTTCTACAGTAAAAGAGAAGGTTAGAGAGATCTCCCATTGGGTCATTATACTTCCAGTAACTTGGAGTCTCTCTTAGGGAGCGTTTCTGGAAGTGGGCCGGAATCCAGAAGGTCCTGTGTAATAACCAGAATTTAGTCTGTGCAAGGGAGGGTATATTTTATATGAGACCACCGACCTCCAAATCTGATGCCAAGATTGTGACATAATTGTTTCGTTAGGATCCCATTTAGTTTGGAGTCTAGAGGATGCAGTGGAAGACTTCGGTTGTGTAAGATGGTAGAGTTTGGAGGCCTGGTGGACAGATTTCTTAAAGGATAGGAAGATCCTGATGAGGGGAGGGTTGGTGTTAGAAAGCCAAATCCACAGTGATTCTCTATTGTCCGCCCTCTATACTCTTATACACCTTTCCCCTATCGCATGGGTACAAATATGAGAGATATTTAAAACTGATACTACCACCTTTCAAAACGCTTGGACTGAATGGAGCATACGATCTGGAATGCACCTCCACTTATTCACACTAAGATCTCCTTGGACTTTACGCAGTGATACATGTGTTTTGTCTCTATACCTACTAGTGCACCTCCTTTCCCCTTTTCATCTTACTCATTTTACTTTACTTCTAGCACTTATTTTTACACCACTTTGGGCTTATGAAATCTTCATATGTTGTTTTCCTCTTATTTATTATCTGTTACCTGGATTTTGCTCTGTTATCTAGACCCTTAGGTCTCGATCAACCCTCCAGGACTCCATGCATTTGAAGTGTATATCTTAAACTGGGCCATTGTATTCTCTGATTGTCCTTTTATCTCTGTTTATTTGTTTATGAAAATTGCTCAATAACATTTTTAAAAAAGGACCCTGTTCTGGTAAAAAGATGATCATATTCCTGGCTGACCTGAAGGACAGGAAGAACGGCACAAAGAGTGAGGATAACAATATAGGTGTGAACACATGATGGGGAGGGTATGTGATGGCAGAGATCACTAGATGGAATAGTGCATAGTTGGATAGCACCTGATTGGGCATAAAGGACAGAGAGCACAGGTTTTTTTTGTGTGCAATTTTATATAGTGCAAATTCGACACAAAGGTATTAGATCGCTTTACATGAGCTCCGTTATATTACACAAGAGCACATTATTTTTTTTTCTTTTTAGGCATGGGAAGATTATGTGATGCCAAAACACAAACCTGGTTCATTAGTTCCAAAGTTGTCAGTTCTTACTGTTACGCTACATCCCCTTGAGAGCAGTCCACATGAGAGACGCATGCAACAGTATTGGCATGGGAGAGAGCACATGATGTGAAGGCTGAAAGGCTACAAACTTAGAGCAACTTTTTTATGCCAGAATGAGGGAGAGCACAGAGTAGGAGCAATGTCATATTGGATTGCTTTGGCTGCAGAGGATACAGGATGGAAGAGCACTTTATGCGAAGAAGCAGATTGGGGGAGAACATGGGATGGGGAAAACACGGAGCACTGGATGGAACAATGTAAGGTTTGGTAGAGCACAGAATAGGAGAGAGCATGATGGAACAAAATAATAGAGCACAGAGGGCGAGGAAGAACACAGAATTTGAGATAGCAGAGAAAGGTTGAACACAGTATAGAAACAAGTAGATTATAGGCAGTGTTTGGTTAGGTTCTCTCCAAATTAGGATATGCTAGGTAATTAAAGGTTGTTCAAGATTTTTATGCATTCATATTTTTGTGAAACTAATTTTCTATGATGTGTAGAAATGCTGTTTTTTAAATGTGTTAACTAGGCCTCAGTTTAGGTTAAAACACCATCTTTTCCGAGATGGAAGTCAGTCCTGTCACTCATGTCTCCACCCCCATCCCTCGCCCGCCATCCACATCCCTCCTCACAAAATCTGCAGCACACAGTCAGCCTGAGATGTACTGTTTGTTTCCACTGTTACTGTTATGCTACTCTTGATTAACTTTCCCTGGCCCAGTCACAAACTGCAACAGTTACCTCGAGGTCCTTCTGCTGATTCACTGTGCCCTATTCATTTATATAACACTCTGTTGTTCACGTATATAGTTTTGTTCTAGCATATCCGTGCAATATTAGCATAAAGGGTGATGAATATTTATTCATGTAATGGGTTAGTGGTTAGATGTTCAGGCAAAATGACCTGCGCTGCACTGTCGGATTTATTTATTTAATTGTGCTGCACTGTCTAAATCACTTATTTAATCTGCGCCGCACTGTCGCTTTTATTTAATTATTAACGCGACGTCGCTGAGGCAGTTACTCTGTATTTAAATACAATACAGCTGATAGTGCGTGTAAGGCTCTTCCCTTTAACACGCTGTGCATTTGATGCCCCTGGCTGTGCTCGCCTTTGACCCTCCATTTTGTGCTGTTGTTGTTGTTGCCGCCCCTCCTCCCGCCACCGCCTCCCAGCTGCTGCCCCTCCCACGCTCCGCCCCCTCCACCATCCATTTATGACCAATGACCTAACGCGCAGCGTCCACGCGCAGCGAACGCGCACAATCCACGCCGAAGGTGCGCCAAAGGTAAGCCCGTCTACGCCCGTCCGCGCCTGGCCCGCGCCCAGCGCCATAGCCCCTGGTCCTCGTAATGCCCACCCCTCCCGCATTACTTACGATGCCACCACCCTCCTAGCCCTCAACTCCGGCCGTACCCTCAACTGCGTCCAAGCCGCTCCTGGACACACACATGGACCCTTTTCCTGCAACTCCTGCAAGTTCGACGCCACCAAGAACAACTCCTCAGCTACGATCACACAACAGATACCCGACCCCAACCACCTACAATGCATCCTGCTCAACACCCGCTCGGTCCACAGGCACGCCATTGACCTCTGGAATCTACTAGACACCATCTCTCCGGACGTTGCCTTCCTAACAGAAACATGGATGAACGCCACATCAGCCATAGACATCACCATTGCCATCCCGGAAGACTATAAGATCATTCGCAAGGACCGTACCGGCCACACAGGAGGAGGCATCGCCATCGTCCATAAGAAATCCATCCGCATCTCAACCAGCTCTGACGTCAATCTCACCAACTCTGAACACCTTCACTTCCAGATCCACATTGACCCCAAAACCACACTCAGAGGCACCCTCCTTTACAGGCCACCAGGACCCCGCGCACAGTTTAGTGAAGACATCACGGACTTCATCACTCCACACGCGCTCCCCTCCAAGGATTACATCCTTTTGGGAGACCTCAACTTTCACCTTGAAAAGAACAACGACCGCAACACCACCACCCTTTTGGACAACCTCGCCAACCTCGGACTCAAACAACTTGTCACCACCTCCACCCACATCGCAGGTCACACACTCGACCCTATCTTCACCTCCAGCAAACATGTCTCCTTCAGCCACACCACAGCTCTCCTTTGGACTGACCACAACTGCGTTCACTTCACCTACAACAAGCCTACACCCAACAACCACCCCCAACCCACTCTGCAAAGAAACTGGAACAAAATCACAATCGACCAGATCTCCACATCCCTTCTTCAAATCCCCCCAGCCCACTCCTCTAACCCAGACCAAGCAGCCACCAACCTCACCCAATGGTTATCCAACAGCGCCGACATCTTAGCACCACTGAAAAAACGACAAATCAAACTAGGCAGCAAAAAGGCCTCCTGGTTCAACGATGATCTTAAGAAATCCAAGAAACTCTGCCGCTCCCTTGAGAGGGCCTGGAAAAAAGACCCAACCACCAGCACCAAGGACGCCTTCAAAAACGCCACCCGTATACATCACCAACTGATCCGGAATGCCAAGAAAGCCGCCTTCAAGGACCGACTAGATAACAACGCCCACAACAGCAAGGAATTATTCAACATCGTCAAGGAATTTACCAACCCCTCGGCCAACTCCAACGACATCACCCCCTCTCAAGCCCTCTGCGACTCCCTAGCCTCATTCTTCCACAACAAAATCGCAGACATCCACAACAGCTTCGACAACAGACCCGAAGACCAACCCACCCAACCTCCTGCAGGACCCCCACCCCCCCTGGACACCCTCAATGACTGGAAGCCAATCTCCACTGAGGACACCATCCGTCTGATGAACTCTATCCACTCAGGATCCCCCACAGACCCATGCCCTCACCACATCTTTAACAAAGCAAACTCCATTATAGCACCGCACCTCCGAGACGTCATCAACTGCTCCCTCAACTCCGCAACCTTCCCGGAAAGCTGGAAACATGCCGAACTCAGCGCCCTCCTGAAGAAACCCACAGCTGACCCCACCGAACTCAAAAACTACCGCCCTATCTCACTCCTACCATTCCCGGCCAAAGTCATCGAGAAAGCGGTCAACAACCAGCTCGCCGCATTCCTCGAAACCAACAAATCACTCGACTCCTCACAATCCGGCTTCCGAGCCAAGCACAGCACGGAAACCGCCCTCATCGCAGCTACAGACGACATTCGAACTCTACTGGACAATGGAGACACAGTCGCCCTCATCCTCCTCGACCTCTCCGCAGCCTTCGACACGGTCTGTCATAGCACCCTTTTACAACGCCTCAGAAACGTCGGAATCCACGGAAAAGCACTAGATTGGATCACCTCGTTCCTCACCGGAAGAACACAGAGAGTCCGCCTCCCACCTTTCAAGTCAGAGGCCACTGAAGTCATCTGCGGCGTACCCCAAGGGTCCTCACTCAGCCCCACCCTCTTCAACGTATACATGAGCCCCCTCGCGGCCATCGCACGCCAACACAACCTCAACATCATCTCCTACGCCGACGACACTCAACTGATCCTATCACTCACCAAAGACCCGAACACGGCCAAAACCAACCTGCATGAAGGAATGAAAGAAGTAGCCGAATGGATGAAGCACAGCCGTCTGAAACTGAACTCAGACAAAACAGAAGTCCTCATCCTAGGCACCTCCCCCTCCGCTTGGGATGACTCTTGGTGGCCAGAGGCCCTTGGAAAAGCACCTATCCCGACGGACCACGCACGCAACCTGGGCGTCATCCTGGATTCCTCACTCTCGATGAACAGACAAGTCAACGCCGTCTCTTCATCTTGCTTCAACATTCTTCGCATGCTCAAAAAAACATTTCGCTGGATCCCCACTGAAACTAGAAAAACAGTCACTCACGCTCTGGTCACGAGCCGACTGGACTACGGAAACACCCTCTACGCCGGTACTACAGCAAAAACCCAGAAAAAACTCCAACGCATCCAGAACGCTTCTGCCAGGCTCATATTAGACATACCACGTAAGGAACACATCTCTGGCCACCTGAAAAACCTCCACTGGCTCCCCGTCAATAAGAGGATTACTTTCCGGCTCCTAACCCACGCACACAAAGCACTCTACGAAATCGGACCCGAATGCCTCAACACACGACTGTCCTTCTACACCCCCCCCGCCAGCTACGATCCTCCAACCAAGCCCTTGCCACTGTACCTCGCATCAACAAAACGACCATGGGAGGTAGATCCTTCTCCTACCTGGCAGCTAAAACATGGAACTCACTTCCCACTCATCTTCGCCTTACTCAGAACCACCTAGCATTCAGGAAGCAACTTAAAACGTGGATATTTGATAAAAAATTCCCCACCCTCCCTCAAGCGCCTTGAGACCCTCTGGGTATGTAGCGCGCTATACAAATTTATTGACTTGACTTGACTTGACTTGACTATTTTGTGTGTGCTCTGATTTGGCGAGGAAATGATACATCTGATCACCACAGTGATTCTGCAGTTTTTGTAACTTCATATGCAAAAATAATGTATAAAACCATCGATTTTGAGGGTGAGCCAGAAGACTTTCCTGGTCAAGTAGGGATGCTGTACGTTACCCTCCAGATTTTGGTGCACACTTGGGATTAAGAATAATATCTCATTTTGCATTTCTATGAATTGCCTTTTTCATTGAGAGCCCTCATTGCATTTATTCTGTACCGCTTTACTTTTGAATTTTATAATAAAGCCCTTTAACTTTTTATTGATCTAGAAAAGTTGAGTGGAGTGGAATGTCTTGGAGTAGCTTGGAGTGGTGTAGAGTGTTGTGGAGGGAGTAGGGTGGCATGGACGGAGTAGAGTGTCATAGAGTAGAAGGGCAAAGAGGGGTGTAGAGTTAAGAGGCCTAGTGTGGAGTAGAGTGCAGTGGCATAGAGTGTCATGGAGTGGTGTAGAGCAGAGTAGAGTGGCGTAGAGGTTGTTGCGTTGAGTGTTGCTGAGTAGAGTGGAGTAGAGCTTAGTAGGTTGTTATAAAGTAGAGTGGTGTGGAGTAGAGTGTTGTAGAGATGAGTGGCATAGAGTGGAGTGGCATAGAGTGTGGTGGAGTGGTGTAAAGGGGAGTAGAGTGGGGTTGTGTGTTATAGAATAGGATGGAGTAAAGTATGATGGAGTGGCATAGAGGGAGATTCATAAAGCATCGTAGAGTTGTGTTGTAGAGTGGAGTAGAGTGTTGTAAAGTGGAGTGGCATAGATTGGAATAGAGTGTCATGGAGGGGAGTAGAGTTTAATAGAGTAGAACTTTATAGAGTGGAGTATCGTAGTTTGAAGTGCTGTAGAATGGAGTGTTGAAGAGTGGCCTAGAGTAAAGTAGCGTAAGAATAGATTGGCGTAGAATGCAGTGGCATAGAATGCATGGGTTCTGAGTAAAGCAGTGTAGAGTGCATTCGCGTAGACAGCAGCGGCGTATAGTAGAGTGGTGGAGAGTAGATTGCAGTGGAGTAGAGTAGATTGTTTCAGAGTTGAGTGAAGTGGACGAGAGTGGAGTGGTGCAGGCTAGAGTGGAGAGGTGCAGATCAGAATGACATACAGTGCATTGGCATAGAGTGCAGTAGAGTGGTGTAGAGTAGAGTGCAGGGGTGTAGAGTAGAGAGTTGCGGAAAGCAGTATTCTAGAGTACAGTGGTACAGAGTAGAATAGAGTGATGTACAGTGCAGTGACATAGAGCGCAATGGTGTAGAGTGCAGTGGTATAGAGTGTTGCTGAGTAGAGTATAGTGGCGTAGACTGCAGTGGTCCGGAGTAGTTGCTGTAAAGTTCATTGGCTTTGAGTGAAGAGGTGTTAAGTTAATTGGGGTAGAGTGCAGTGGTGCTGCATTGGGTGCAATTTCATAAAGTGCAGTGGCATAGAGTGGAGTAGAGTGCAGTGTCATAAAGTAGATTGTTTCAGAGTAGAGTGAAGTGGCATAGAGTGGAGTGGTGCAAAGTAGAGATCAGTGGCATACAGTAGTTGCACATAGTGCAGTGGCGTAGAGTAGATTATTTCAGAGTAGAGTGAAATGATACCGAGTAGAGTACAGTGATGCAGTGTGGAGTGGTGCAGAGTAGACTGAGTGGTGCAGTGTAGAACTGAGTGTGGTAAATTGAAGTATTCATGGTGTGGCAGCGCACTGACATTACAGACAACACATCGTCAATTGAAATGACCATTACATTTGCATGGACGTACAGTTTTAATAATAAAAGTACAAAGCATACAAACGATAATGTATGGAAATACCACCTAGTGTATTGATTTACTTTGATTGTAATAAAATATTTGTTTCTACACACTTCAGAATTTCCTAAAACTGTGCTTCATTTGTGCTTTTCTATTTCTGATATATTCTGAAATATCTGCACAGTTAATTTACAGACATTTAAAGTTTGTTGTGTGCTTGAAAAAAATAATAACACTGTACAGCCCATCTGCAGTAGCCAATTTGATTGTCACATAAATCTTTTCACTTTGAAGTTAGAGAAAGAAAAGTGACCCAAGAGAGAGAATGGCGGCGGCTGGGTAAGTTTGACACTGACACACAAACACACTCACACTCTCATAGATGAAGAAAAGCCACCATTTTTTCCCTTCAAAGTGGACAGACCAAATAAAACAAGCATTTACAATGCAATAGGTTTCGCAGCATTAAAGTTTGAGTTACTGGCATTGTGAATGACAATGCTTTGCATAATTATTATTATTTTTTTTTATTTGCAAGTGGTATATAAACATTGTTTGTGAATGGTTAGCTGTTGCTTATGCTAAGCAAAGTTGGCAGTAATATAGAGTGCTAGTCTTGCTTGTTATAAGCATGCTGATTTAAAGCGCTCTGATACCTGCGGGTAAAGTTTGCGCTATATAAAAGTGAAAAGTAATAAATACATTTTAAAAAGCCTACCTGTACCACGTCCGTTCTTATTCTGCGATGCCACATATCTTTGGGTCCCTGTACTTATTAACTGCACCCAGCTGTGGGAAACCTCCATGGCAGGAACAACGTGTTGCGGGGCAGACACGGGCAATGTCGCCACTGTCCTGTGGTAACAGTGTAGGGGCAGGAAGGCAGGCAGTTGGTAGTGCTGTGCCATAGCAGTGTAGTTCTCTGTGTATGCTGGGCATGGGGGTTGCTATTGCTGACAAGAAGTGGTGAGGAGCTGCCTGTTCGGTGTGCCTGCTTCCTGATCTTGGGCAGGCGACAGGTAAAAAAAGACCATGCTGCACCAGCGCACTCCTACTGCCCTATGTCTAGTGAACATGTCTTATTACAAACTGCAGCACTGCTGCCCAGAGATGAGATGCTGCAGGGCAGCTCAACTGTGCAGACTCACTATACACTGCAGCACTGCTGTCGATAGATGACACATTGCACCCCTTCAGCCAACAAACTGCAAGCAGAAGCTCAAGTGCCCTAAACCTACACGCTCCACCCTTGTACACTGAAATGGGCGTGTGCGAAGTGCTTGTTTACGTTATACATGTCTGTGTAACAGAGTCGGTTTGTGCGTGTGTGTTTGTACGTGTGCGCTTGGACGAGTGTTCTTGTGGGACAGAACGTTATTTGTAACTGTGTGGGAGATTTATATACGGCTACTGTCTGTGTGAGAGTGGGTGTGTGTAGGAGCGCTAGGAAGTGTGTATGAGCGATGTGTGAGTCATCGTGTGCTTGTGTATGTTTTCTACCGCCTTTTCTCTTAATGTGGATAGTTCTGAGTAACCAAGCCCCCTGTAGACCTGAACAATGTGGAATTGTTTATGTAAAAAAAAAAACGGTTTAATCCCGAAGTGTCCAGCATTGTAAAATGCGCGCGCGCTCCTGTGATACTCTGCAAGCCACTACCACCTCTGCACTATATAATGCAAACAGTTTTCCCTCTTCTATCCCTCTACTAACCTCCTCAACCCAAATAACGGACTAACATATCCACCGTTCAAATTACTTTCACTATACTAATCCACTACTAATACTGTAGGGGTTCCGGAGTAGCATGCTACTCACCGAAAAAGCACTTTGCCGCCTCGGCAGGGGTAGTAAGAGCCATATAACCGCAATATATATATATATACACACATACACATATATATTCACACACACACACATAAATACAAAAAATATTAAAAATCAAATGGTCTTGGCTAACACCAGACAAAGAAAATTATACATTACCAATATGATTACCATTAGAAATTAACCAAGAGAACCCGTTTACTGAATTGATTGAATCAGGCTAAAAACGATGCTACATTGGCACAATTTAGCTGAATAGTTTAGGTTATTGTAACAAATGAAGCCTCTGTCTTTACAACAATGGAATAAACACCCACAATGTATTCCCATGTCTGAAAGAAAAAACACTCTGCCACACACCCTAGTTACATGTTGATAGAGAGCGCACGGCAGAAAAGTCGTAGCAAAAGCAAACCGGGGACAATGTGCAATTAAAGACAAATTCGCTTTTTAAGGAACGCTACAAATTAAAGACATTTTCCATTCTTCACGAACGATGCCACTCCCGTAAGCAAAAACATAGTCGGGACTGCTTAGAAGAGGGGTTCACTGGAATAAAGCAGCACATTCTTTACTTTTCAGTACAAACAACTCCAGTCACAAACACCCGCTGGGGATCTTTAAGCTTCTCCCGCCCACCCGCTCGGCGCATATGTCATAAGTCATAACATTCGCCCCTTAATCACCATTCTCGGACAGTCACGATCCTGTACGTACAGTGACGTACCCAAAGCATTTATACCTGCTCTGTGGACCCTGACGATTTCCTTTTCCCGCCACCCGCCATGACAGGCATCTTAAGGCGCGCGCACGCTCCCGACATCCACACGTCAGGAGCGTGCGGGCGTACGCGCCTGACTTCCTGTATCCGGTGACGTACTAAATAAAATACTATATACCAGGTTGAAATGTATGCGCATCTAGTGACAGGTTTTTGAGGCACTTGATTGGAATGCAGATGATACAGGGCGATGTTTTATGTGTTACTTAATTAATAGCGAAACGTAAATTGTGTATTTTCTGTTCACGTAAACGGGAGAAATGACACAAATGTCGCAGAGCAAAATATTTACAATAATGCACAAAACCGACCTTATGCTCAACTGAAACAAGATTTTGTAAGATGGCTGCCTGAGAGCGAAGCCCGGCCACACCCTCCTATCTCGTTTGCTGCGGGAACGTTGAGAGAGTAAAGACAAGTCAGGTCCCGGGCCGCGCTGTGATTGGCTGACGTCACGGGGTGTCCCGGGCCGGCAGCCAATCACAGCGCGGCCCTGGAATGACGTCACGGGGGTGTCCCGGGCCGGCAGCCAATGGCAGCGCGGCCCGGGACAAAGGGGCGGGGCTTAAAAAAAGCACCAGAAACGCCCCCGAATCGCGTTTTCGAGAGAAAACGCGATTGACAGCCTCTGCCTCCCAATGGCTAGCCTCCATTTATGGAGCTAGCCAATGAGAGGCAGAGGCGGTTCTAACCCCACTATTAAAAACAACAGATTTCGATCTGGGAGGGGCTTCGCCCCTCGCCAGGTTACGAAACCTAAAAAGGGTAATCTTGTGCACTCGAACACCAGTTAATAATCGATTCCCTTGCGATCAGTCTTATGTTCTTTATTGGTAAGCCAAATGGTCAGTGTATCTTTTTATTTCCACCAAACACTAGCAAACAGGCGTTTCGTCTCTGGGCATGTGTTTTCCATTACACTTCTCAGGGATTGAACAGTAATTAATATACAATTCAGTCTTATTGTAAAATGATAGATACGATTCCTCCAATATAGGCCCTGAGGCTGAAATAATAGTACAAAGTGAAGTACAATCTGTAAAAACAATGTAAGAACTGGAAATTCCCATAAAGGTATATGTGTAAATGAGCATTCCAAATAAGTGACCAAATTAACCAATTGTAAATTAAAGTGAACTGTCTTATTTAGTGTGATAAAATAATTATATGACATGGCACACCATACGTAATTGGCACCCACAAAATGAGTCATAAAAGAATAAAGTGAATACATAAGGAAATAAACCCTAAGGGCCAGATGTAGGAAGCCTAATACCGGTCGGTAACGGCCGAAATTACCGAATTTCGGCTGTTACAGACTTTCGGTCGTTACCGACCGGTATTAGGCTTTTCAGACGTAGGGGCCTAATTTAAGGATTCGGTAATTTACTGAATCTGTAATTTAAGGAATCGGTAAATTACTGAATTCTTAAATGCTGACTCAGTAAATTACCGAATCCTTAATGTAGGAAGCACTCAAGTGAGTGCTTTTCACTTGTAAGGATTCGTTATTTACCACCAACTACAAGTTGGTGGTAAATATCGAAAACCCTGAAAAAAGCAATTTTGTGCTTTTTTCAACTGTGCCATGTGGCAGACACACATGTGTGCCACATGTGCACCCATGCACTATACAGGGGTGCAACAGGGTGTCAATGTGACACCCTGCCACCCTTGTAAGTCTATCCCCTTTTACCGATTCGGTATTTACCAAACCGGTAATTCTTATTCATTCCTAAGGGCCTCCAGGCCCATAGGAATGAATGGGGAATACAGAATCGGTATTTACCGAAAATCATTAGCTACATATTTACTGATTCTAAAATACCGAATCGGTAAAATTCGGTATTTTAGAATCTGTAAAATATATTTACCTACATCTGACCCTAAATGTTTATTTCCTTATTGGAGTGCTCAAGATTGCCTTTTTTGTAAAAGAAAAGTAAACACCAAGCTTCATGGAAGACAGAGCCTGACATTTGACCTCTGTCTTTGAATGCACAACAAATGGGACAAAATTCAAAGACCTGTTTACAGAAATTGAGCACTGATGCAAGAATACAGGGTTTGGGCAGCTGAAGGTACGAACGCAAGCTCGACTGCCTAAAACAAATAGAGCCAGCAAATAGAGAGCAAGCAAATGTGAGTTACAAACCACTGACCAATAGCAAGCAGCAGGTGGAATGCATTCCTAGGGAAGCTTTACGAATGTTCCCAAGATGTCATTAGAAAACTAGGTGGCTGTGTCTGAGAGGCTTCGACTAAAAAATTTTTTATTCATTGCATGGCGATAAATTGCTATTCCGACTTGCAATGAAATCTTTCAAGTGACCTGCAGATATGTTTGAAGTGCACCCAAGTGCATGGCATTTTGCCAATTTACTATTCCCTAAAGATAGCAAGAGCGTGCAGAAGATGTTAAGACTGTACAAGAAATTGTTGAGGAAGTTAAATTCAGTACCACACAGAATGACTCAAGATCTACATTCTTTAATCCCTATTTCCTAATACAAGGTTCCATTTTGTTGCTAGCAGTTGTTTCTAGTCATCCACTGAGGTCCCTGTTTGCAGATGGAATGCCATCTTCATATCCATGTCTCGTCCGCTCAGAAGTGGTGCTGAGCAAGCATGGTCAGCACACTGACCTCTCCCTTACTCCGCTCTCTTTTAGGGTGTATAAGTGTGACTGCAGGATATGACATATCTGTAAGATATCCTTTTAAATGAGCAGAGGTAAGCCTATGAATGGTAACGGCCAGGTATGTTTTAAGAAATTAGAAATAAATTGCAGGCAAGCAGAAAAGATTCAATATTATTTAGAAGTGAACTGCAACAGGAGAGATTAAGGAAAGGATCAGAAATAAATCAGGGAAGAGAAACTGAATACAAATGAGATTGGAGCACAACATGGATGATAGAATAAACGAGGATGTGGTCCTGGCAAAGAATGCAAAGATCACAATGAAAGAGAGGAAAGAATCCATTGTAGGAAGGCCAGTCCCTCGCAGCAGTATCCTGTAGAGAATTTACTGGGAATCTGAAGGCGGGCACTGCCTGGTGGCAGCCTCTGGAGAATCATGTATTTATGGTATTATATTTCGAAAAGGCTTGTGTCAGCCAGACCACAGAGCAATTTTCCTTTCATAATTGTTGTAAGATCATTGTGCACTTAGCTCGTTACTGCTCCTTACACATAAGCATGCCACGTTTTCACATTGCGTGTGTGCGCTATTACCATAGTTTAAGTGTGCTTATGTGTGACATTCCATGCCTTTTGTGTAACACTTAGAGTGAAACTTAATAAAAACCGAACATAAAAATCCCTGTATTAGTATTCATATCAGAAAGTATTGCCATTGACGCAAGAAAAAGCTCTAAAAGTAGCTGCCACTTTTTTGTTCAGATGTTCTTGCTTGTACCCAGGCAGCGCTGCTCCCTGGCAGCAGACTGGCTTTGAATACTTACCTACGTCTGCAGAGAGCAGGCAACCTCCCACCATCAGCCTCGGTCATACCTGCACACTGGAGGTGTAACTTTGACAACAGCCAACCTTTCCCCAACTTCTTCTTGCACATTTGTAGCAGCTGCTGAGCTCAGAGGAGCTCTCTAAAGTGCGTTACAAAATGATCCAGTGCGGGAATGATTAACGGTTTGTGTTACTCTCACGCGTGATGCGTTCCACATGGCAGGCCTGTATTTTCCTTATGGTTGTTTGCACTTTCTGTGTGGCGCTGTAATTCGACTAGTTGGCAAGGGTCTAATGGTCTGCATTGTGTACCCTGACCATAACCCGATTTGAAAGCTAATAATTAAAAGGCCACTTCGGCTCCAATCAACTCCTCATAAATTTAAAGATGACGCATCAAATTGGAAGGCAATGCTTACATGCAACATGCAAATTAACTATACTTGATTGATTATTTATTTAAATGAACGTGCACACAGACTATGGTAAGGGGCAGTCGAGACAGAATTAGGAGCGACTGTTTCTGGGCTGAGAGTAAGGTGAATCACCATGAGTAGTGTGTCCTCGTATAATAAACTTTAATTGACAAATGCAACCACCCTCTATTTCTCCTAAAAGACAAAGCAACCACCCTCTATTTCTCCTAAAAGACAAACACGGGTGTGAAGATGTGGGTGTACTATATGATGTAACTGTGGGGCCTTATTGTGGAGTACATTCACATATACCATCTTGGGTCCAGTCAGTATCATTTACTTAACCTGAGCTCAACCCTGGGTAGCTGTGGCTGCGAGCACTAAGGCTTGGCAAAGGAACCATTTAACAGCACCAAACAACAGAATAAAAAAATCACACACCAATAAAAAGACGCAACAAAAATGTATTTTAAGAAAACGTGTATTTTTCATGAATTTATAGACCTTGATCATTAAAATCCATTTGAGAGTTCCGGAGATACCGATTTCAGAACTTTTTATCACTTTTAAATGCTATCGCAGACAAGGAGTGCCAAACCTCAAGTATGAAAACTTTTGAAAAGTTTGGAAAAGTTACTGCAAGTACTTTGGCTCTGCTTGGATGAACAAATCTAGCAGAGATAAGGTCTAGGGGGCCAGGCAGGACACTTTAGACCTGGTCACCAGAGTGTTTTTTTCAGCAAATTCCTAACTGTACAGGGCAACCACCATAGAAGTCGATGGAGTGGTCCTGATGGTGAGAGATGCAGGCAAAGATGCTCAAAAGGATACTCCAGTTGTGGTGTGGTTGACAGGGGTGTCTCTGTGGTGTTTTCTCGGTCCACGGATGATGTGGTGCGACTTTGGCCATGAAGATTGACATCCCTCGAAGTCCTCTACGTTGAAGTAGTCGGATAGCTGATGCTGCACTACTGATCACGTTGCATCGCGGTTGGATGTAACTCTTTGGTGGGTGATGGTGTTCGTTGTGAGCGATGAATCCGAACATGGATAGCACTTCCAAGTACGCAAGACTCGCATGCAGGTTTTCGCTATTTCGGATTTGTCCTTTGTTGTGCCCGACAACTGGTAGCGGGAAAACATCTGATGTGGCTACTACTTTGTCCGTTTGGGCTCTTTCAGCTCTTGTTGTCCTGGAGCTGGTTCCAGGAGATCAGCAAACTGATCCTCTGAGTCACTGGTCTTGGTGAAGCTTGAAAATCAACTTTTCCTGGGGTCACGAGCCACAGACACAGATCCAGTCCCACCAGCCCAAATCTGCAGCAGGTGCAGTCCTCCCAATGGTGCAGCCTTTTTTTTTTGCATGGTTCAAAGGCAGTGGGGCAGTTCTTCTTCGGTCCTCTTCTTCTCCAATGTGAACTGAGGGGCAGAGTGCCATGGGTGCCCTTCTTTTCCCAGAAAAGTGCCTCAAGAGGACCACGCAGTCACTAACCAATGGGCTATTGGGTCCTCTTCTCTCTAGTGACAAAGTTCCTGTGATATGTGGCATCTGGCTATCCCAGAGTGCCCCATTCTTGCACCTTTCAAGATGGCGTGACTCTTCCTCAGTCATATGTCTTAATAATATATAGTTCCTTTCTATAGCACTCTATAGGCCTTCCTTAGGGGAGTCCTATATATATTACTTAAGAGAAGTGGTGACTTTGCCATTAGGTGTAATGACAAAGTCCAACTGGCAGTGTCACACACTGTCCTGTCAGTCTGCGGTGGAAGGTTAGGGTTCATTTTGGCTCCGTCACATGCAGGGTGACACAACCAGTGCTGCAGCCCTGGAGGAACACTCTGACCTGCATGCCCTAGGTACCTGCTGTACCATATACTAGGGACTTTTAAGTAAGTCAGTACTTGCCAATTGAGTGTATCCAATTCAACATAATTTGGTATAGGGTTAGAACACTGGCACTGAGGTCTGGTTAGCAGGCCTCACTGCACTTTCAGAGTCGAAACACCAGCAGCATCAGTCCAAATATGTGGGGGTGAACATGCAAAAAGAGACAGTTCCTTACAACAGGATATTAGGCCGACATCAGGTAAAGACTGTGACGGTCCTGTTGAGAGCTGGTACAGCACTCTTTGTCATCCCAGCAGCGCTAACTGACAGTTGAGGTGAAAAGAACAGAGTCTTGCAGGAGGGGCAGTGACAAGCAGGAACTGGAGCATGCTTACCCCTACATAGATTCCATTAGCCATACTTCCGTATAACCTGACCTTTTCCTGCCATGAGTGTGCACACTTCTCTCTCTTCAGCTATTGGCAGTGCAAGCTATTTATTCAGCCTTCGTTGAGAAAGGGCTTAATAGACCCACAAGACTCCTGGAACCTGGTTTTATTTTTTCTCCTCCTTTCACAGGACAAGGTTGATGCCCAAATAATGGAGGCCCATAAGTAATTGACGTACCTGCCATGTGCCCTATTGCATTTTCTCATTCCAACTGACCAAGTATGCTTTTCTAAGCAGGATATTCATGTCACAACTCCCTTGACAGATGTCGTACATTATAGAGATGTTGCTCATCAGAGAGTTCTAGATTTTTGTTAGCTGATACACATGCACCCCAAGTGGCACTCCACTTTTTAGGATTACTACCTTACCCATGACCTAGCCGGAGTAAGATTAACAGTTGGTGAAAGCTGACCTAAAGTAATGGAGTAAAGACCTTTTTAGATTCACTCTGCTGTGGAGACTGCCTAATGGCTCTCCCTGAGTACATCTGTGTATTGTGTTATATCTGGGCCACACAATTCTCCCAGCTACTAAGGGTTGTGCGAATAGTGATTTGATACATGAATGATTGGAGACACCCATTCGGGGTCCCCCGATATTTATGGAGCCCCACCCTTGTAGGGTGCTCTATCAGATGTAGTTGTAGTCAGAGTGCCACACACTGTCCTGTTAGTCTGCGGTAGAAGGCTAGGGTTCATTTTGACTCCGTCACATTCAGGGTGGCACAACCAGTGCTGCAGCCCTGGAGAACACTCTGTCCTGCATGCCCTAGGTACGTGGTGTACCATATACTAGGGACTTTTAAGTAAGTCCGTATTTGCCAATTGAGTGTATCCAATTCAACATAATTTGGTATAGGATTAGAACACTGGCACTGAGGTCTGGTTAGCAGGCCTCACTGCACTTTCAGAGTCGAAACACCAGCAGCATCAGTCCAAATATGTGGGGGTGAACATGCAAAAAGAGACAGTTCCTTATACAGGATATTAGGCCAACATCAGGTAAAGACTGTGATGGTCCTGTTAAGAGCTGGTACAGCACACTTTGTCATCCCAGCAGCGCTAACTGACAGTTGAGGTGGAAGGAACAGAGTCTTGCAGGAGGGGCAGTGTAAAGCAGGAACTGGAGCATGCTTACCCCTACATAGATTCCATTAGCCACACAGCCAATCTTCCGTATAACCTGACCTTTTCCTGCCATGAGTGTGCAAACTTCTTTCTCTTCAGCTACTGGCAGTGCAAGCTATTTATTCAGCCTTCGTTGCAAAAGGGCTTAGTAGTCCCAAAAGGCTCCTGGCCCCTGGTTTTATTTTTTCTCCTCCTTTCACAGGACAAGGTTGATGCCCAAATAATGGAGGCCCATAAGTCATTGACGTACATGCCAGATGGTCTCCTGCATTTTCTCATTCAAACTGACCAAGAGTGCTTTTCTAAGCAGGATATTCATGTCAAGACTCCCTCGACAGATGTCGTACATTATAGAGATGTTGCTCATCAAGAGAGATCTAGATTTTTGTTAGGTGATACACATACACCCCAAGTGGCACTACATTTTTAGGTCTCAACCTGCCAATGCGCAAGTGCATTGCAGCTCGAGACATATAGAGGTGGATCAGGAAAGCTGATCAAGGGGCTTTGGCAGGCGGATTACGCACAGTGCATGTGCCTGTGCATGCGCTTGCCATTTGCTCCCCGAGCCGCCTCGCATCATCGCATCAGACCCGCCACAGCAATGCCGAGAGCTTCAGATTTCATAGGTCTCGTCTTTGTGCCCATGCATGGAACAAGCATTGTCAAAGCCCACAGGTCTCGTCTTTGTACCCATGCGTAGAACAAGTAATGTCAAAGCCAAAAGGTCTCGTCTTTGTGCCCATGCGTAGAACAAGTATTGTCAAAGCCAAAAGGTCTCGTCTTTGTGCCCATGCATGGAACAAGCATTGTCAAAGCCCACAGGTCTCGTCTTTGTACCCATGCGTAGAACAATTATTGTCAAAGCCAAAAGGTCTCGTCTTTGTGTCCATGCATGCAACAAGCATTGTCAAAGCCCACAGGTCTCGTCTTTGTGCCCATGCATGGAACAAGCATTGACAAAGCCCATAGGTCTCGTCTTTGTGCCCATGCATGGAACAAGCATTGTCAAAACCCATAGGTCTCGTCTTTGTGCCCATGAATAGAACAAGTGTTGTCAAAGCCAACAGGTCTCGTCTTTGTGCCCATGCATGGAACAAGCATTGACAAAGCCAATAGGTCCCGTCTTTGTACCCATGCGTAGAACAAGTATTGTCAAAGCCAAAAGGTCTCGTCTTTGTGCCCATGCATGGAACAAGCATTGTCAAAGCCCATAGGTCTCGTCTTTGTGTCCATGCATGCAACAAGCGTTGTCAAAGCCCATAGGTCTCGTCTTTGTGCCCATGCATGGAACAAGCATTGTCAAAGGCCACAGGTCTCGTCTTTGTGCCCATGCGTAGAACAAGTATTGTCAAAGCCAAAAGGTCTCGTCTTTGTGCCCATGCATAGAACAAGCATTGTCAAAGCCCACAGGTCTCGTCTTTGTGCCCATGCATGGAACAAGCATTGTCAAAGCCCATAGGTCTCGTCTTTGTGCCCATGCATGGAACAAGCATTGACAAAGCCAATAGGTCTCATATTTGTGCCCATGAATAGAACAAGCATTGTCAAAGCCCATAGGTCTCGTCTTTGTGCCCATGAATAGAACAAGCATTGTTAAAGCCCATAGGTCTCGTCTTTGTGCCCATGCAAGCAACAAGCATTGTCAAAGCCAACAGGTCTTGTCTTTGTGCCCAAGCATGGAACAAGCATTGACAAAGCCAATAGGTTTCATATTTGTGCCCATGAATAGAACAAGCATTGTCAAAGCCCATAGGTCTCGTCTTTGTGCCCATGAATAGAACAAGCATTGTTAAAGCCCATAGGTCTTGTCTTTGTGCCCATGCATGCAACAAGCATTGTCAAAGCCAACAGGTCTTGTCTTTGTGCCCAAGCATGGAACAAGCATTGTCAAAGCCCATAGGTCTCGTCTTTGTGCCCATGCATGGAAAAAGCATTGTCAAAGCCCACAGGTCTCGTCTTTGTGTCCATGCATGCAACAAGCGTTGTCAAAGCCAACAGGTCTCGTCTTTGTGCCCATGCATGGAACAAGCGTTGTCAAAGCCCATAGGTCTCGTCTTTGTGCCCATGCATGCCACAAACATTGTCAAAGCCAACAGGTCTCGTCTTTGTACCCATGCATGGAACAAGCATGGTCAAAGCCAACAGGTCTCGTCTTGGTGCCCATGCACGGAACAAGTATTGTCAAAGCCAACAGGTCTCATCTTTGTGCCCATGCATGGAACAAGCATTGTCAAAGCCCATAGGTCTCGTCCTTGTGCCCATGCATGGAACAAGCATTGTAAAAGCCAATAGGTCTCGTCTTTGTGTCCATGCATGGAACAAGCATTGTCAAAGCCCATAGGTCTCATCTTTGTGCTCATGCATGGAACAAGCATTGTCAAAGGCCACAGGTCTCGTCTTTGTGCTCATGCATGGAACAAGCATTGTCAAAGGTCACAGGTCTCGTCTTTGTGCCCATGCCTAGAACAAGTATTGTCAAAGCCAAAAGGTCTCTTCTTTGTGCCCATGCATGGAACAAGCATTGTCAAAACCCATAGGTCTCGTCTTTCTGCCCATGCATGCAACAAGCATTGTCAAAGCCCAAAGGTCTCGTCTTTGTGCCCATGCATAGAACAAGCATTGTCAAAGCCCATAGGTCTCGTCTTTGTGCCCATGCATGAAACAAGCATTGACAAAGCCAATAGGTCTCGTATTTGTGCCCATGAATAGAACAAGCATTGTCAAAGCCCATAGGACTCGTCTTTGTGCCCATGAATAGAACAAGCATTGTCAAAGCCCATAGGTCTCGTCTTTGTACCCATGCACAGAACAAGCATTGTCAAAGTCAACAGGTCCCGTCTTTGTGCCCGTGCATGGAACAAGCATTGTCAAGGCCCATAGATCTCGTCTTTGTGCCCATGCGTGGAACAAGCATTGTCAAAGCCCATAGGTCTCGTCTTTGTGCCCATGCATGCAACAAGTATTGTCAAAGCCAACAGGTCTCGTTTTTGTGTCCATGCATGGAACAAGCATTGTCAAAGCCATAGGTTTCGTCTTTGTGCCCATGCATGGAACAAGCATTGTCAAAGCCCACAGGTCTCGTCTTTGTGCCCATGCATGGAACAAGCATTGTCAAAGCCCATAGGTCTCGTCTTTGTGCCCATGCATGGAACAAGCATTGACAAAGCCAATAGGTCTCATATTTGTGCCCATGAATAGAACAAGCATTGTCAAAGCCCATAGGTCTCGTCTTTGTGCCCATGAATAGAACAAGCATTGTTAAAGCCCATAGGTCTCGTCTTTGTGCCCATGCAAGCAACAAGCATTGTCAAAGCCAACAGGTCTTGTCTTTGTGCCCAAGCATGGAACAAGCATTGACAAAGCCAATAGGTTTCATATTTGTGCCCATGAATAGAACAAGCATTGTCAAAGCCCATAGGTCTCGTCTTTGTGCCCATGAATAGAACAAGCATTGTTAAAGCCCATAGGTCTTGTCTTTGTGCCCATGCATGCAACAAGCATTGTCAAAGCCAACAGGTCTTGTCTTTGTGCCCAAGCATGGAACAAGCATTGTCAAAGCCCATAGGTCTCGTCTTTGTGCCCATGCATGGAAAAAGCATTGTCAAAGCCCACAGGTCTCGTCTTTGTGTCCATGCATGCAACAAGCGTTGTCAAAGCCAACAGGTCTCGTCTTTGTGCCCATGCATGGAACAAGCGTTGTCAAAGCCCATAGGTCTCGTCTTTGTGCCCATGCATGCCACAAACATTGTCAAAGCCAACAGGTCTCGTCTTTGTACCCATGCATGGAACAAGCATGGTCAAAGCCAACAGGTCTCGTCTTGGTGCCCATGCACGGAACAAGTATTGTCAAAGCCAACAGGTCTCATCTTTGTGCCCATGCATGGAACAAGCATTGTCAAAGCCCATAGGTCTCGTCCTTGTGCCCATGCATGGAACAAGCATTGTAAAAGCCAATAGGTCTCGTCTTTGTGTCCATGCATGGAACAAGCATTGTCAAAGCCCATAGGTCTCATCTTTGTGCTCATGCATGGAACAAGCATTGTCAAAGGCCACAGGTCTCGTCTTTGTGCTCATGCATGGAACAAGCATTGTCAAAGGTCACAGGTCTCGTCTTTGTGCCCATGCCTAGAACAAGTATTGTCAAAGCCAAAAGGTCTCTTCTTTGTGCCCATGCATGGAACAAGCATTGTCAAAACCCATAGGTCTCGTCTTTCTGCCCATGCATGCAACAAGCATTGTCAAAGCCCAAAGGTCTCGTCTTTGTGCCCATGCATAGAACAAGCATTGTCAAAGCCCATAGGTCTCGTCTTTGTGCCCATGCATGAAACAAGCATTGACAAAGCCAATAGGTCTCGTATTTGTGCCCATGAATAGAACAAGCATTGTCAAAGCCCATAGGACTCGTCTTTGTGCCCATGAATAGAACAAGCATTGTCAAAGCCCATAGGTCTCGTCTTTGTACCCATGCACAGAACAAGCATTGTCAAAGTCAACAGGTCCCGTCTTTGTGCCCGTGCATGGAACAAGCATTGTCAAGGCCCATAGATCTCGTCTTTGTGCCCATGCGTGGAACAAGCATTGTCAAAGCCCATAGGTCTCGTCTTTGTGCCCATGCATGCAACAAGTATTGTCAAAGCCAACAGGTCTCGTTTTTGTGTCCATGCATGGAACAAGCATTGTCAAAGCCATAGGTTTCGTCTTTGTGCCCATGCATGGAACAAGCATTGTCAAAGCCCACAGGTCTCGTCTTTGTGTCCATGCATGCAACAAGCATTGTCAAAGCCAACAGGTCTCGTCTTTGTGCCCATGTATGGAACAAGCATTGTCAAAGCCCATAGGTCTCGTCTTTGTGTCCATGCATGCAACAAGCATTGCCAAAGCCCACAGGTCTCGTCTTTGTGCCCATGCATGGAACAAGCATTGTCAAAGCCCATAGGTCTCGTCTTTGTGCCCATGCATGCAACAAGCATTGTCAAAGCTCACAGGTCTCGTCTTTGTGCCCATGTGTAGAACAAGTATTGTCAAAGCCAAAAGGTCTTGTCTTTGTGCCCATGCGTAGAACAAGTATTGTCAAAGCTCATAGGTCTCGTCTTTGTGCCCATGCATGTAACAAGCATTGTCAAAGCCCATAGGTCTCGTCTTTGTGTCCATGCATGCAACAAGCATTGTCAAAAGCCACAGGTCTCGTCTTTGTGCCCATGCATAGAACAAGCATTATCAAAGCCCATAGGTCTCGTCTTTGTGCCCATGCATGAAACAAGCATTGACAAAGCCAATAGGTCTCGTATTTGTGCCCATGAATAGAACAAGCATTGTCAAAGCCCATAGGACTCGTCTTTGTGCCCATGAATAGAACAAGCATTGTCAAAGCCCATAGGTCTCGTCTTTGTACGCATGCACAGAACAAGCATTGTCAAAGTCAACAGGTCCCGTCTTTGTGCCCGTGCATGGAACAAGCATTGTCAAGGCCCATAGATCTCGTCTTTGTGCCCATGCGTGGAACAAGCATTGTCAAAGCCCATAGGTCTCGTCTTTGTGCCCATGCATGCAACAAGCATTGTCAAAGCCAACAGGTCTCGTTTTTGTGTCCATGCATGGAACAAGCATTGTCAAAGCCCATAGGTTTCGTCTTTGTGCCCATGCATGGAACAAGCATTGTCAAAGCCCACAGGTCTCGTCTTTGTGTCCATGCATGCAACAAGCATTGTCAAAGCCAACAGGTCTCGTCTTTGTGCCCATGTATGGAACAAGCATTGTCAAAGCCCATAGGTCTCGTCTTTGTGTCCATGCATGCAACAAGCATTGCCAAAGCCCACAGGTCTCGTCTTTGTGCCCATGCATGGAACAAGCATTGTCAAAGCCCATAGGTCTCGTCTTTGTGCCCATGCATGCAACAAGCATTGTCAAAGCTCACAGGTCTCGTCTTTGTGCCCATGTGTAGAACAAGTATTGTCAAAGCCAAAAGGTCTTGTCTTTGTGCCCATGCGTAGAACAAGTATTGTCAAAGCTCATAGGTCTCGTCTTTGTGCCCATGCATGTAACAAGCATTGTCAAAGCCCATAGGTCTCGTCTTTGTGTCCATGCATGCAACAAGCATTGTCAAAAGCCACAGGTCTCGTCTTTGTGCCCATGCATGGAACAAGCATTGACAAAGCCAATAGGTCTCGTATTTATGCCCATGAATAGAAGAAGCATTGTTAAAGCCCATAGGTCTCGTCTTTGTGCCCATGAATAGAACAAGCATTGTCAAAGCCCATAGGTCTCGTCTTTGTGCCCATTCACAGAACAAGCATTGTGAAAGCCATCAGGTCTCGTCTTTTTGCCCACTGTGCGTCACTATGCGCTACCACAGCATCACTGAATGCCACAACATCACTTGTCGCCACCACAACATAACTCAGCACCACCACAGTATCAATCTGTGCAAACATTCAACAACTGGTTCAAATATGTTCTCTCAATGTTTCAAGCTTTATTACAAATGTCACAAAAAATGTTGATATTTCACTTCTGTTCTTATATTTTAGTCACGATAAAATACACTGAACATAATCTTCACAAAAGTTATTTACAAAAGTTTAAGATCTTGCCATTATAAATTACAATAACTTTTTTTTAAGTATTAATTATTTTATTAAAAAAACATTGTTATTTGTAAAATCAATACTTCTAAGTCACGTAAATACAAAACATGTTGCATTAAAAATGCTATAGGTGTCACATTGTCCAAAAATAAAAGTATTACCATTGTAGATGACAAAGCTATTCATTTCACAATTTTCAAAAATAACACATACATAACAAATTTGTCATGTACAGGACAAATAACTCAAACTTTCCTAATGCGAGACCTATTGCATTGCAAATGCTTGTTTAGGATTACTACCTTTCCCATGACCTAGCCGAAGCAAGATTAACAGCTGGTGGAAGCTGACCTAAAGTAATGGAGTAAAGACCTTTTTAGATTCACTCTGCTGTGGAGACTGCTTAGTGGCTCTCCCTGAGTACATCTGTGTATTGTGTTTTATCTGGGCCACTGAGTACATCTGTGTATTGTGTTTTATCTGGGCCACAGCTTCTGTCTCCAAGTGCCTGAATATCCATCTGTGTTCCGCCACATACTCCATCTTTGTTGCTTTGAATGGAGCAGGTGTTAGCATCCACCCGCCTCTGGAGCACGCAAATGACTACACAGAGCTCTGTAATGCATGTCTTTATTCTTTGGCATGCAACCGTTAACTGAAAGCACTGCGTCATAGATTTTATTGATCACACCCAGACACACCCAAATACCTCCGAACTGATTACCTAACTTTGCAAGGAGTCTGTCTAGGCCCACAAGGGTCCTACTCCAAATGATCACACAACAGAGGCAAGCCCATCTATGCCCATCCAGGACCAGACGGGACCCGGGGCCAGAACCCCTGGTCCGCGTATCATATATGGCAGAGGTGAGCTTCTGAAATTTAGCTTGCGATGCTCACCACTTGAGGAGGGAAGCGAGGCGACGCTCCGACAGTCAGGACTATGGAAGGCTTATGATAAAAATCGTGATAGGGCTCTCGCTCATAAATCGGGGGTGGTGCATTTCGGACTGCTAAATACACGTTCTCTCCAGAAACATTGTGGAGAGGTATTCACACTACTGGAGGATGGGGAATTCGACATGCTGGGGATCACGGAGACATGGTTGGAGGATTCCTCGCTACCGGATCTGGTGGCGGCCCTACCGGCAAGCTTCTCGGTCCTTCATCGCAACAGAGCGGGAGAGAAAAGAGGGGGAGGGGTGGCACTTTTCTTCACTGACCGTATGCGCGGAGAAACAATTTTGGCCGAGGATATAGGCGGGGCGGAGGTTCTAGGTGTTAAACTTAGGCTGGGGACAGATTGTTTAACTGTCCTGGTAGTCTACCGCCCTCCCTGGGCCTTGCCGGAGTTCCCGGATCTATTTCTGAAACTGGTGCAGGACATGCGCTCGAGGTTCGATAATTTGGTCATCTTGGGAGACTTTAATTATCACTGGGAGCTCACCCCAAGAGAAGGGCAGGCTGGCCATATTGACGAGGCATTATCCTTGCTAGGTTTAACTCAGCAGGTAAGGGGACCGACACATGTGAAGGGTCACACGCTCGACCTAGTCTGGTCGTCAATACCGGTACAGGGATCGACAACCTCACAACCGTGTGTCTGGTCGGACCATTACTTACTGAAGGGAGCTCTCTTGATGAACCTGCTCAAACCGAAACCGGCAGTAGGTCAGAGGCTGGTGAGGAAATGGAAAAACATCAATGGTGGAAAGATGGTGGCACATCTTTCAGCGAATTATCCTCAGACCTGTTTAGCTGATAATCCTGATGCCCTCTGTGGTAACCTAGAGGAGAGGCTTCGTAGTGCGGTCGACCATGTGGCGCCAGCACGCAGGGTCAATTTAGTGAATAGAGGACGGAGGTCCCCTTGGTACAACGACTCCCTAAGGGAGAAAAAGAGGGTCGTGCGCAAGATGGAGAGAGCCTGGCGCAAAGCCTATGATACGAAGGCGAGAAGCGTCTATCTGCTTGAATTAGCGAATTATAAGCAGGCAATTACAGCTAGGAAGGCAGAATTCTACGAGGAAAGGATCATCACAGCGACAAACCCTCAAAAAGAAGTTTTCCGAGTCCTAAATGAACTTAAAAAGGTGAAAGAACAGAGGCCGGAGTTTACTCTAGAGGACTGCCAGAGATTTCAGAATTTTTTCACCAGCAAAATTGCGGATCTTAATTCGGAAATCGCCTGTACTCCCATACATGCTTGCCCCCCACTGACCACGTCGGCCAAAAAGCCGGTGGTTAGACCTCTGGAGCTCCTTCCCCCCATCACGAAAGAGGACCTGCCCCGGCTCACCGGGAGAGTGAAGTCGGGTTCCCAGGCGGACCCTTGTCCCCCTGACGTTTTTAAACTGGCCATGCCAGGAATAGAAGAGGAGGTGTTGAATCTTTTGAACTCCTCTCTTGCATCAGGAAAGGTTCCTAATGCCTTTAAGGAAGCAAGGTTGATCCCTTTGCTGAAAAAGCCTGGGGCAGATGTGAAATGCCTAAAAAACTTTAGGCCTATTTCCCAGATCCCTTTCCTGGCCAAGGTGTTGGAACAGCACGTTCTGGCCGCCCTCTCGGACCATCTAGAAGAGAATGGCCTGCTGGAACCAAACCAATCAGGGTTCCGTGCAAACCACAGCACGGAACTGGTCATGCTGTCCATCATAGACGAGCTCCGAAATAGGGCAGACAAGAGGATACCCGGCGCCCTGGTGCTGTTAGACCTCTCCGCGGCGTTTGACACCGTCAGTCACAAACAACTGTTGACGCGGATGAGAGACTTGGGCATCCGGGGCACAGCCCACGCCTGGTTTGCTTCTTTCTTACTAGGGAGGACACAAAGAGTTCAGTTGGGAGAATTGCTCTCCACTGCATCACCAATCTCTTGTGGAGTGCCACAGGGGTCGGCTTTGTCGCCCCTGCTATTCAACATATACCTTCAACCACTGATTGGACTTCTGAATCAGATGGATTGTCAGGTTTATAACTACGCTGATGACACCCAAATCATTATCCAAATGGGTGATGGGGCACCAGCAAATCTGCAAACCATCTTGAAGCAGACAGCTAACTGGATGTCACTGAATTCTTTAAAAATCAATCCGGAGAAGACGGAAGTTCTACCTGTTACCATCGCCGGCAATCCATGGCATGATGGATTCTGGCCGAGGGAACTTGGACCGCCCCCGGAGCCGGCAGTGGCGGTAAAAAGCCTTGGCATTTATGTGGATGACAAGCTTTCCATGCGGAAACAGGTCACCACGGTGGTAGGAACTTGTGTTGGCATGTTGCGTCAACTTAGGAAGATCGCGCCATTATTGTCCCATTCTACCCTGCGAAGGGCGGTCTCTGCTATGATCCTTGCAAGACTGGATTATGGTAACTCGCTCTATTTGGGCTTACCTCAAAAACTCCTGGACAAACTTCAGTTGGTGATGAACGATGCCGCCAGGCTCATTCACAAAAAACCCAGGAGCACGCATGTGTCCCCACTCATGCGTGAGCTACATTGGCTCCCAATAAGGCAGAGGGTGCTCTTTAAAGGGTTATGCATTACACATAAATCCCTTTACGGTAAGGCACCAAGTTACATCAAGTCCCGCCTGACCCCATACACACCGGCCAGGGTGTTAAGATCTGCTGAAGCAACCCTGCTCATGCAACCTCGGTTTAGATTGGCGACAGTGGGCGGTCGTGCCATTTCTAACACCCTTCCAGGGGCCTGGAACAGTCTACCGGTGGACTTGCGCAAAGAACCCAATTTGTTGACCTTTCGGAAGAGGCTGAAGACTGTTCTTTTCCAGAAAGCCTGGGGAGGGATATAAATTTCCTGCAGTGTTTCTTTTGGTTCCTGTGGTGTTTTACTGGACAAGCGCTTAGAGACCCCGGGGTTATATAGCGCTATATAAATCGAAAGAAATAAATAAAAAATAAAACATTACATTTCCCCCTTTGTTAAATTATAAATACGGACAACATATATACATTACAGTTTCTTGATGAGTTGTTGAGGTGCTCACACCAGCCTTCCAGATCAAGTCATATAAGGTGAAGGAGTTGCATTGTCACCTGGCAGCATAGATTTAGACTCACCTGCTTGACTTGGTAAACTTGTATCACTCGAAGGTCTGGAACTGATGAACATCGAGGTATATGCTTGAAATATGATGAGTTTCTCGTAATTGACTTTCTGGTACGTTGAGCAGTCACCATATATTCTTTACTTGTCACGATTCTCAATGCTTCAACATCAAATGGAGCATCAGACTTGCATTTCTGTTTTTGTTTGACTATGACCCAATCTCTTTCCTTGTAAAACGTGTCCGGGGTGCAAGTGCACTTATCTGCATAGGCCTTTAGCTTTCTCTTCCAAGAAGTGTTGGTGATATTAATCTCAGTGTTTAGTACACGGCTCGTGGTCCATTTTGGTAGCTTTGTCTCAATGGTTCTCCCAGCAGGGTGGCAGGACTTTCACCTGTTGTAGGATGGAGAGTTGAACCATAGGCATGAAGTGCTGGACATAAAGCTGACTTGAGATCGATTTCTTTCTAGTGCAGCGCGCTGAACCACTTTCTTCAGGGTGCCCATGAATCGTTAAACAACACTGTTTGCCTGTGGCCAGAGAGGTGTACTTTTCTGATGCTTGACATTCAAGCAATAAAGAAAGTCTTTAAACTCTGCTATGGAAGAGTGGACCATTGTCAGATTTGAGAATGAAGGGAACACCCCACGCTGCAAAAATATCATCCAGCATCTCAATGACTTTGTCATGTGTGGTCAATAATAGATGTTCCACTAAGGGAAAACGTGGATACTCACCAATAACAACCATGAGATGATGGCCTTTGCTTAAAGGTCCAAAGAAATCAACTGCAATTTTCACCCATGCTTGTTAGGAGAGTAAGACATATTTAGCTGATGCTGAATTGTCTTGGTAGAAAAGCCGTTACACAGGTGACAAGCTTTCAATTCCTTCTTATTTAGCTGATGCTGAATTGTCTTGGTAGAAAAGCCATTACACAGGTGACAAGCTTTCAATTCCTTCTTGACTCATCTGTCAAGGCAAGGAAACCACACTCGGTCTCTGAGGGCTCTCTTGGTGGCTACAACGCCACAATGTCCTTTGTGTGCCAGTTCAATGACTTGTTGTCTCAAGTTCTCAGATATTACAATTCTCAAACCTCTTAGTATGATACATTTGTGAGTAACAGAATGTTCTTCCTGCACATGTTTTAACTTTTGATATTCATTGTCATCTGTGTGAGGTCGACTATGTCTTCTCCATGATTGTGTTGCAATTATATCGTTACGTGTGAGCATGTCTCTGTCTGTATTGGTAGCAGCAAGAATCTGCTCAGTGGATAGAGCTGCAGGGGTGCTAGACTTTCCTGTAAAATTGATTTATGCTTCAGCCGTCTTAGACATTGCACTGTAATGCTGTAACGTCACTTGTGATAAGTAATCTATGAGGTTGTGATTCTTCTATCTCTTATGCACAATAGTGTAATCATACTCTTGCAATCACAACCTCCACCTCTTGATCAAGGGGGCATCTTCGCTTTCGGATTTCCAAAAATGGTGATCAACGTCTGGTGGTCAGTGACCAGGGTGATATGATTTCCATACAGAAACACATGAAAATGTTCACAAGCCCACACCGCAGCCAGGCTATCTTTTTCTGGCTGAGAATAAGGATGTTCAGTCTGAGATAGACATCTGTTGGCATAGGCCACAATGTGTCTCTCATCATTTGGATGTCCATTGTGTTGAGCAACGATCGCGCCCAACCCCACTAGACTTGCGTCTACTACAATCTCAGTATGTAACTTTATATCAAAGTAAGCCATTTCATTTGAATTTTCAACGGGGTATTTGATTTTCTTGAAACTTCAGTCACATTCAGAGGACCACTGGAAGGGAATAGTCTTCTTTGTCAAGTCTCTTAATGGGGCACTCACCATGGCAAAGTCACAAATGTATCTGGAGCAATAGCTGGCCATGCCTAAGAAGGATCACAGCATGGTTCCATCTTGCAGGGGATGGGTGGAGGACAATGCTTACACCTTTTCAGGGTCAGAAGTCATTTCTCCTTCAGAGAAATTCTGCCCAAAGAATTTCAGTTTGGTTTTGTGAAACTCACACTTTTCTCCATTTAAAGTGAAACCTGCATCAGCAAGCTGACATCATACTTGTGTAAGAGCTTTGTCATGCTCCTTTTGTGTGGCCCCAAACACTAGTATATCATCACTGTAGTTAAAACCATGTGTCACTGGTTGAATTATTTGGCGAATGACATCCTGAAAGATTTCTGCAGCTGACTACACAACATAGCTAAGTCTTTTGTATTTGAGCAAACCAACATTAGTTGAAAAAGTAGTAGTAATAAAGTATCCTTTATTCAAATCAAGACGGGAGAAGACTTCGGCACTATTAAGCTGTGTAATCATGTCCACTATGTGTGGACCTGGACGTCTTTCTCTCTCAATTGCTTTGTTGGTGTAGGAAAGTAGGATCTGATTTTAGGGTTACCCATAATTTTTGCTTGATGTAATGCTGTTTCTGAATAGTCTGACTGGGATCCTGCTAATCAGGACCCCAGTCTCTGTGCTTTCTCCCCTAAATTGTTTTGGTAAGTACTTAGGTACCTTCCAGATTGGACACTGATGTAATCTTATCAGTCCCTAGTACATGGTACTAAGTTACCAAGGTCTTAGGTACACCAGGGCCCCCCCATGGACTAAAGCATGTATTATGCCACCCATGGGAGACCACTCAGTTTGCAACTTCAGGCCTGCCATTGCAGCCTGCGTAAGCTGGTGCTAGCACCACTTACAAAAGATATAAGGTTTCCCTATAACTAAGGTCACTGCACTTAAAACCTATAAGTCACCCTTAAGACAATCCTGAAGGCAGGGTGTTTGGTTCTGAGTGTGAGGGTTCCCCTGCATGAGCAGGACACCCCTATAGCCCATGGAGTCTATTGTCCTTGGTTGTAAGTGAGACAGCCATATGACATATAGAGGGGCACCGCGTCATTACACGATGAGCATCTCTAAACTGGCTGTAATGAACCCTATAATGTTTGGTATCAAACATGTTGGAATCATACCCCACACCTTAAACGGTATGGGAGGTATGATTCCATGCACCGTAAAACTCCTTTGGTAGGCCCTCGGTGCTCCCGGGACCAGTCTTCCAGACCCGGACAGCAAGCTAGGGCTGCTGTCGGCCAGAGACACGTTTCTGCCCTCCTGCTGCTGAGCCAAGCTCGGGCAGGGGAAGGCAGAGCAATAGGTGTCCTGTCACAGTGAGGTGTGACCACCTCCCAGACAGGGTTTAGTGTATTGGGGCAGGGTGGGGCCGCTTGCCAGCGCCACAAAGTCTGTGTGCAGGGCACACTTGGTGCCCTCCACGCATAGTCCAGTTCAAACTAGTTCAGGGAGCCGTTGGCGCAAAACTGGACAAAGAACAGAGGAGTATCCTCGTCCAGCCCCTCCTTAGGAAGGTCCCTAGATTCATCGTGGGACAAGATACATTTCAGATGCCACTTCTTCTTCAACCGTCTGGGTGCTCTGGACTTCGCTCCGGGTATCACGGCTGCACTAGGAAGACTCCTGCTGCTCCTGATCTCGTCGTCCAGCTCGTCTGCTGCAGCGTCCGTGCCTGTGCTGGAACCTTCCATAGTCTGTGGGCATCCAAGACACCTGAAGGAATCTCCCTTTAAGAGAAGGAGTCACTTCCCTGCATCTGCAGGCCCCGCAACTCAGCTGACCCGTCTGCTGATCCTGGGCTGCCACAGACTCCAAAAGGCTCAGCATTAGAGGTGGTGGTTCTTCTGATCCCTCAAGACCTGCCCTGTCCTCTCACCAAGCTTGAGGCCAGTATCCCTCGTCGGATTGCAGGAACCAAACCCCTGTGCACTCAGGGTTGCTATAAATGATCCTTGGCTTTGCAATGGCTTAGAAGCGGCTCATGTTTGAACCTTTGTTTTCAATGGTGTTAGCGGTGGTACCGGAGACAGTTTGTTATATTTCTCTGCCGGCGTGATATTTATCGATGCACCACTGTCTATAATGAAAGTTGTAGAGCAGCCATTAACCTTTAGCATGATCTTGGGGTATCAGTTAAATTTGTTTACTCGCTTCACATGGCGATCTCTCTTTGACTTGTGTTCTTCTTTGCAAGCAGCCAATCCTAAATGTGCATGTCTTTCTGCAGTTGACATCACCATTGCACATCCATCTTCTTCACTGTTGATTGATGCTGATGATTATGATGCTGAAAAGCCTTCGGAAGATTCATTTGACGACGATCGACTCTGTTTAGTCTCTACTTGCCTCAATGATAAGCAGAATAGACTACTGTAATGCACTTCTTCTAGGTGCCCCAGTTTCCCTGACCAAGAAACTACAAAGAGTACAGACTCTGGCGGCTAAGCTGGCACTAAATCGGCCACGTGGAGCCTCTGCCTCTCTGGCCCTCAGGGACCTACATTGGCTGCATGTTGGGCAAAGAGTACAATTTCAGGCACTTTGTATTGTCTATAGGGCAGTGCATAGAATCGGACCTAAAGTACTAGAAAGGAAATTTGTATGGTACTCGCCGGTTAGATCTCTGCGTTCCTCTTCCACAAATCTGGTCTGTGTTCTCCATGTTAAGAAAGCTCGAAGGGGAGGTAGATCTTTTAGCTACACAGCAGCTAGACTTTGGAATGCACTTCCTCTGGAGCTTAGACAACTGAACACCTTGTCATGCTTTAGGAAGGAATTGAAAACCAGATTGTTTCCTAGAGAGTAGACCGTGCCTTTCTCTGCTCTGACACTTGCAGCTCGGTAATCTAAGCGCCAGGATACCCTTGGGGTGACAGTCGTGCTATATAAGGGCACCTTACATTACATTACATTACATTACATTACATTACAATTAATGTTGCTGTTTGGTGTTGGGGGCGTGGCTAAAATGCTTCTGGAACTTTCTGGTGCCCATTTTCTCTTCCCATCCTGATGCACTTAGTTTCTCTTTCGCTTTGCAGATTATTATGAAATGGTTTTCTCTCCCACAGCTTTTGCCAATGACGGCCCCCGCTAAACCAGAGGAGCATCGCCCCACTGCTATTTAACCAGTGCACAAAAGAAAATGATAATAATAGGACATTATCATTTTATTTTTCTTTGCGGCACTCAGAGCCAGGTGGGGGTGGGCCTGGGTTCTGTGATTCCAAGCAGAGTGAGGAGTGATTTGTACTCCTACAAGTGCATATTTTGATTTAGGTGCCCTCTGGGGTCGGCCAAACCGTCATGCGCACTTGGCATGTTCTCCATTGGGCTGTTTTGCACAGCCTCGTGGAGAACATGTCCAGCCTCCCCAGACACTGCCTGAGCATCCAAATAGGATGCCCCGATAAATCAGGACGCTGCTTCTGCAGCCTCCTGATTGGCTTGGAGAGTCTGGAAGCCTGAGTGCTTCCAGTGCTGTGGCCGATCTGAAGAGGACGGAGGTGAGGCGGCGATGGAAAAGGTACGTTTATTTATTTATTTTTAATCCATTTCTACCCACCTCACCACCCCCGTTCTGAGGCAGCCGCCACTGTCTTTTGCATATTTGTCCAATGGCGGGACATTTACCTTTGTATGGAAACAAGAATCCACTTCAGAAACACAATTTTATTTTTCTCCGGAAACATCATCTTTTGGGCCTCCACTTTGTGGTTTTGCTTACTTTTCATGATCAACGCTGATTCTTCTGGGTTGTTCCAGCTTCTATACCAGCAGTCTCTCGATCTGCATGTGCCTCAGCTCTTACAGCCATGAGTATCTTTTCTAGACTAAGTGTCTCTCTCAGCATGCATCGTCTGAACAAATCAGAAAGGAAACCATCAATGACTCTGAAAGCATGGCTTCTTCGTCATTAAATTCAGTGACCTTACAGTGCTTGATTAGGGTATCAAGTCTTTCAACAAACTCAACCATCGTTTCGCCAGCTTGCTGTCTTTCCTGTTTGAAAATGTACCTTTCATAGTCAACATTCTGCATTGAATTGAACTTTGCTTCCAACAGTCCTTGATTTGACGTTACGATATCTCATCATCTTGTGATAATCTCTGTATCACTCCTTTCACTCCATCACCTGCAAGGTTCTTTAAGTACTTGCTGATCTTTTTGTCATTTACTTTTTCTAGAGCACCCATGAAGTCATCAAATGTTTTGATCGATGCAGTCCATCTGGCACCAATATTCTCCTTTTTGGCAGTGTCAAATGGCGGTGGTGGTTTTAACAACAGAGCAACCTCATATCCTATGTTGGGACTTACTGACGTTGAGAGTATATGCTGTCCCAACGAAGGTAGCTGCTCACTCGGACCTGCGTCTTCTGTAAGCATCAACCATGTGCTTACATCTGGGTCGTCGTGCACAGGCTGATGTCATTTGGCGCTATCTTCTTTCTTGTGAATGAGTAACGTTTTTATCTCTAGCATATGCTTGCCACCACTCTCAAATTTGTGCATCGTACCTGGTTGCCGCTGCCTTTAGCGTTTCTTTGTGCCTAGTCATCTCTGCCTCTAGTGCTTTCTTGCACCTGACTGTCACTGCCTTTGGCAATACTTTGTTCCTGGTTGTCAATGCCTTTAGCATTTCCAGTTTGTCTGGACAATAGATCTGTGTTATACTGTGGTGCAATATCTCTTCTTTTGGCCTTACCGGTAGGTTTCTGGTGGTCATTCTGATGGTGCTCCTTTATAGTACCTTCGCCTTCTGTAAGGGCCTTATAAAAGGTTGTGTGGCATTTTGACTCCACATTTGCCAACTGTAGCCTGCTTCTTGGGGCGCATGTTGCATGCACAAACAGTTTTCTGGACCATGTCAAGCTCTCAAGGAGAGCATTCTTGTTTCTTTGGGGCACAGATCCCCTACTAGTTGCCATTTGTAGCATCCATCTCATCTCTGGGGCACGCAAACGACTACTCCATACACTGAACCTTGTAATGTATGGCATGCAACAGGTAACTGAATGCACTGTGTCACAGACTTTATTGACCACACACTGACAAACCTAAATACTTCCCAACTGATTAACTTTGTAAGGAGTCCACCTAGGACCACAAGGGTCCTATTGCACATAATCACACAACACTACACATGCAAGTGTCTGTATTCACTTTATTTTGATGATACCAATTCCAGCAGGCCAGCTAATGGCATGGCCGCTTCTACACAACTATGCAAAGCATCTTTCCTCATTTAAGTTTCCCTCAGAAGCTGCAGGCCGTTATCATCCTTGTCATATCTCAACTAAATTTCAGAAATAGCCTTACCTATGACCTGCATCCTCCTCACTCTGAAGGTTACAAATACCACACCAAAGCTCCAAATGCTTCATTTGACCCTCATGGACTCTGCATTACCAGCAGCCCCATCCACAGTGAAGTCCTACTCTTCTTCTAAGTAAAGCGCCAAAGGTACATGTTATGAAAATAGGTTTGAAGCTGTGAAAACTCACAGTTTTTCACTTCGTACATAATTGAACTGCTGCTATTTGGCAAGATTTCATAATGGAATCTCACACACCATAAGCTGTGTTTAAATGTGATTTTGCACTGCAACTTGTAGTGCCTATTTTTTAATTGTAATGCCAACTACCTATGGATAGTTAGCATAAAGGATTTTGAATAGGTTGAAGGGGGCATTCACAGAGAGTGTTTGTACACTGTACGTGTTGTGTGTGGACTATTATAAGCTTATAGTGCATCTGTGGTGCTTTACTGTGTGGGGACAGGAATCCACTTTGGAACCCGCATGTGGATGGTAAACAAGATGGAGAGATCCTGACTGGCAGGGATGTAGAGTGTAAACCATTCCTGGGGTTCTTTGAAGTGGAATAGGATCCCGGAGAAGGAAGGCAAGCCCCTTTGTTGTGCATAGACAGTCCCTGCCACCTTCCTGGTTCATTCTTCCCACGAAGGTGTTACAGCAGACAGAGTTGTACAGTCATGTAGAGGAAGACCTCTCTTTCTTTTATGTCATTGGTTTGGATTTCCTTGTCAGGGAACTCCCAGATCCACTCCACCTTCCTGCTGAATCTTGAGAGCCTGACCAGTTTGGGTCTAATTAACAAAATGTCAAGAACTGCCTGAAACTGGCTAAAGAGATGGATCTGTGAATCTGCATTGTTTTTTGAAACATTTTATTGTTTTTTATTTAGTACAGGTATTAACCATTAGGAAACATATTTGCTGCTTTACAGGAGGAGTTACCAAGTCCTTGTTATCTATTGTACCTGCTACTGCCCACTTGTTTCTCTGAGGCCTCCTCCTGGCGCTTGTGTTGCAAGTATGTGGAAGAGGCTCAGCATGGTGCTTCTGCTGAAGCCAATGCATTTCTCGACTTGGAAACTTTGAAAACCATCACAGATCCCCTGAGCACGCACAGACGTTGCTATTACTGTAGATGTTTGGTTTCTTGAAACACACATGACCGTCTTGGAGCAGATCCCTTTTTTTGCCTTTCATGACACTCGAGACTGCTTCCTCTTTTTTTTTTTAGTTATGAGACAACATAGCGTTTCTCGAACTCGAAGAAAAAGGTGACTCCAGACTGCATACACCCATCAGCAGCCCTGCTCCCCTGCACAGTAGATGAGGGAGCACGACCAGAACCGCCTGGGCTGCAGACTTCCCTCAGCTGCCCACATTTACTAACTGCAGACAGAGGAGCACCACCAGACTCGCCTGGGCTGCAGACATCCTTTGGATGTCCACATTCACTAACCTCAGACAGGGGAACACCACCAGAACCGCCTGGGCTGCAGACATCCCTCAGCAACCAGATTCACTAACCTCTAACAGAGGAGCACCACCAGACCCGCCTAGACTACAGACATCCCTCAGCAGTCTAGAATCAATAACCTAAGACAGAGGAGCACCACCAGACCCGCCTGGGCTGCAGACTTCCCTCAGCAACCAGATTCACTAACCTCTGACAGAGGTGCACTACCAGACCCGCCTGGACTACAGACATCCCTCAGCAGTCCAGCATCAATAAACTCAGACAGAGGAGCACCACCAGACCCGCCTGGACTGCAGACATCCCTCAGCAGTCCAGCATCAATAAACTCAGACAGAGGAGCACCGCCAGACCCGCCTGGACTGCAGACATCCCTCAGCGACCACATTAACTAACCTCAGACAGAGGAGCACCTCCAGAACTGCCTGGGCTGCAGACATCCCTCAGCGACCAGATTCACTAACCTCAGACAGCAGAGCACCACCAGACCCGCCCGGGCTTCAGACATCCATTGGAGGTCCACATTCACTAACCTCTGACAGAGGAGCACCATCAGAACCGCCTGGGCTGCAGAAATCCATCAGCAGTCCAGCATCAATAACCTTAGACAGAGGAGCACCACTAGAACCGTCTGGACTGCAGAAATCCCTCACCGACCAGATTCACTACTCTGACAGAGGAGCACCATCAGACCCGCCTGGACAGCAGACATCTCTCAGCAGTCCAGCATCAATAACCTCAGACAGAGGAGCACCGCCAGACCCGCCTGGACTGCAGACATCCCTCAGCGACCAGATTCACTAACCTCAGGCAGAGGAGCCCCACCAGAACTACCTGGACTGCAGACATCCCTCAGTGACCAGATTCACTAACCTCAGACAGAGGAGCATCACCAGAACCGCCTGGGCTGCAGACATCTCTCAGTGACCAGATTCACTAACCTTAGACAGCGGAGCACCACCAGACCCACCCGGGCTGCGCGACATCCATTGGAGGTCCACATTCACTAACCTCAGATAGGGGAACACCACCAAAACTGCCTGGGCTGCAGACATCCCTCAGCGACCAGATTCACTAACCTCTGACAGAGGAGCACCACCAGAACCGCCTGGGCTGCAGACATCCCTAGAACCACCTGGGCTGCAGACAACCCTCAGCAGACAGAGGAGCACCACCACACCTGCATGGACTGCAGTCATCACTTAGCAGTCCAGCATCAATAGCCTAAGACAGAGGGGCACCTCCAGACCCACCTGGACTATAGACATCCCTCAGCAGTCCAGCATCAATAACCTAAGACAGAGGAGCACCACCAGAACCACCTGGACTGCAGACATCCCTCAGCGACCAGATTCACTAACCTCTGACAGAGGAGCACCACCACACCAGCCTAGACTGCAGACATCCCTCAGCAGTCCAGCATCATTAACCTCCGACAGAGGAGCACAGCCAGACCTGTCTGGACTGCAGACCCCTCAGCAGCCCAGCATCAATAACCTAAGACAGAGGAGCACCACCAGAACCACCTGGACTGCAGACATCCCTCAGCGACCAGATTCACTAACCTCAGATAGTGGAGCACCGCAAGACACACCCGGGCTGCAGACATCCATTGGAGGTCCACATTCACTAACCTCAGACAGGGGAGCACCACCAAAACTGCCTGGGCTGCGAACATCCCTCAGCGGCAGAGGAGCACCATCAGAACCACTTTGGCTCCAGACGCACATCAGCAGTCGGGATCCTCCACAACACTGCTGACTGGTAGTTGCATTCTAGGAGCTGCCTCCTAGAGGGTCAATAGGGACTCTTAGCAGCTGGTGTGCTTAAACGCCTCTGGTCGTTGGTGCAGTAGGATAGCTCTGGTCCAGTTTGGGATAATACCTCTTCTTGAGGAGGTGTTCAGGTTACCTTCTTGTATTTTTTGAGGATCTCGGTCTCCTGGTATCTCTGCTAAGACTACCTTATAGTGCACATGCTAAGGATGACGGACATCTTTTACTGCTCGTAAGGAGGGGTCTCCTGCCTTTAGTGTGGACTTGAAGGTGTATGTTTTCGACTTGTCTCCTGCAGTGATGGAAGGTGGGACTGTGAGCAAAAAGCCAGTTTTCCAAATTATTGCCCAATTTGAAGACCAATCAGTGAGGTAAGTGACGTAGTACTGAAGGGATTGGGTACAATAAAAGTTTCCTGAATAGGGGAACGGGTACATGCTCATCATTGGAGTACTGAAGAGATGCTGCGGCGAGGAAGAGCCCAGGCTTTTCCACTGTTTACTAGCCCTTTGGTAGGGGCAGATAAGCATGGTCAGCTTGCCTACAATTTACTCAGGGTGTACTATGAAGCATACATTTCGTGGCACTGCATACAATGCAAATGCACATTAATGTAATATAAGGAATTTGCAGTTCTTGGATTGTAGAACAGTAATGGCACTGTTGGGTGAGGTTCACACTGTTGGGGTTCCATAGCACTGATGCACTTTTGTGAGAGGCTCACACTGCTGGGGATGTAGAGCCCTGACGGTGCTTTTAGGGAAGGGTCACACTGCTGGAGTTTCAGAGCACTGATGCCATTGTTGGGGGAGGCTCTCACTGCTGGGGTTTTAGAGCACTGATGCCACTGTTGGGTGAGGCTCACACTGCCGGTGTTGCAGAGCACTGATGGCCCAGTTGGGGGAGGCTCACACTGCTGGGGTTGCAGAGCACTATTGCATTGTTGGGAGAGGCTCACACTGCTGGGGTTGTAGAGCCCTAATGCCACTATTGGGATAGGCTCAAACTGCTGGGTTGTAGAGCACTGATGCATTGTTCAGAGAGGCTCACACTGCTGGGGTTGCAGAGCCCTGATGCCACTGTTGGGAGACGCTCACACTGCTGGGGTTGCAGAGCCCTGATGCTACTGTTGGGAGAGGCTCACACTGCTGGGGTTGCAGAGCCCTGATGCCACTGTTGGGGAAGGCTCACACTGTTGGGGTTGCAGAGCACTGATGCATTGTTCAAAGAGGCTCACACTGCTGGGGTTGCAGAGCACTGATGTATTATCGGGATAGGATCACACGGCTGGGCTTGCAGAGCACTGATGCATTGTTCGGAGAGGCTCTCACGGCTGGGGTTGTAGATCCCTGATACCACTGTTGGGAGAGGCTCACACTGCTGGGGTTGCAGAGCACTGATGCCACTGTTGGGGAAGGCTCACACTGCTGGGGTTGCAGAGCACTGATGTATTATCGGGATAGGATCACACGGCTGGGCTTGCAGAGCACTGATGCATTGTTCGGAGAGGCTCTCACGGCTGGGGTTGTAGATCCCTGATACCACTGTTGGGAGAGGCTCTCACGGCTGGGGTTGTAGATCCCTGATACCACTGTTGGGGGAGGCTCACACTGCTGGGGTTGCAGAGCACTGATGCATTATCGGGAGAGGATCACACTGCTGGTGTTGCAGGGCACTGATGCCACTGTTCTGGGAGGCTCACACTGCTGGGGTTGTAGACCACTGATGCCACTGTTGGGAGAGGCTTACATTGCTGGGGTTGCAGAGCACTGATGGCACTGTTGAGGGAGGCTAACACTGCTGGGTTTGCAGAGCACTGCTGGGTTTGCAGAGCACTGAGCACTGATGCATTGTTTGGAGAGGCTCACGCTGCTGGGGTTGTAGAGCCCTGATGCCACTGATGTGAGAGGCTCACACTGCTGGGGTTGCAGAGCCCTGATGCCACTGTTGGGAGAGACTCACACTGCTGGGGTTGCAGAGCCCTTATGCCACTGTTGAGAGAGGCTCACACTGCTGGGGTTGCAGAGCACTGATGCCACTGTTGGGAGAGCTCACACTGCTGGGGTTGCAGAGCACTGATGCATTGTTGGGGGAGGCTCACACTGCTGGGGTTGTAGATTACTGATGGGACAGGCTCACACTGCTGGACCCTTCCTTGTTCCGTCCGATATCTTTAATTAACACAGACAGTAAGATTTACTCCAAAATTTTAGCAACCAGACTGGCCTTGGTGATTTCTCCCTTAGTCTCATTGCAACAGCATGGCTTCATCCCAGGGCGGGACACGGCTGATCCCATTCGCCATGTAATCGCACTTTTGGACTGGGCCCAAGTCACAAGATATCCCCTCGGAGCGAACCTGTTGGACGCCGCAAAGGCGCTCGACAGGGTCACATTGGGGTTTTTATGGGCAGTCCTTCAGTGGCAGGGTGTTAGTTCTGAATTTTCCAAAGCAGTTCAATCACTCTATATTGCCCCAGAGGCAACCCTTTCGGTTTCAGGATTACTATCTAGACCTTTCAGCATTGGTAGGGGCACAAGGCAGAGTTGTCCCTGCTCCCCCTGCTGTTTGCTCTATATACTGACCCTTTTTTAAGCAAAATCAGGAGCTCTGGGGATATGCTTCCACTTAGGGTCAATACATCAGAGTATAAGTTGTTGGCGTATGCTGACCACATCATAGTCTTGACTAGCAATGTAGCTTTAGCTTTCCCAGCTATTGAATATTTAGCAAAACAATATGGCCAGCTTTCTGGCTATAAACTCAACGTTACTAAGACTAAGGTTATCCAATCAGTGAGGTAAGTGACGTAGTACTGAAGGGATTGGGTACAATAAAAGTTTCCTGAATAGGGGAACGGGTACATGCTCATCATTGGAGTACTGAAGAGATGCTGCGGCGAGGAAGAGCCCAGGCTTTTCCACTGTTTACTAGCCCTTTGGTAGGGGCAGATAAGCATGGTCAGCTTGCCTACAATTTACTCAGTGTTTACTATGAAGCATACATTTGGTGGCACTGCATACAATGCAAATGCACATTAATGTAATATAAGGAATTTGCAGTTCTTGGATTGTAGAACAGTAATGGCACTGTTGGGGGAGGTTCACACTGTTGGGGTTCCATAGCACTGATGCACTTTTGTGAGAGGCTCACACTGCTGGGGATGTAGAGCCCTGACGGTGCTTTTAGGGAAGGGTCACACTGCTGGGGTTTCAGAGCACTGATGCCATTGTTGCGGGAGGCTCTCACTGCTGGGGTTGTAGAGCACTGATGCCACTGTTGGGTGAGGCTCACACTGCCGGTGTTGCAGAGCACTGATGGCCCAGTTGGGGGAGGCTCACACTGCTGGGGTTGCAGAGCACTATTGCATTGTTGGGAGAGGCTCAGACTGCTGGGGTTGTAGAGCCCTAATGCCACTGTTGGGATAGGCTCAAACTGCTGGTTGTAGAGCACTGATGCATTTTTCAGAGAAGCTCACACTGCTGGGATTGCAGAGCACTGATGCATTGTTCAGAGACGCTCACGCTGCTGGGGTTGCAGAGCCCTGATGCCACTGTTGGGAGAGGCTCACACTGCTGGGGTTGCAGAGCACTGATGCCACTGTTGGGAGAGGCTCACACTGCTGGGTTTGCAGAGCACTGATGCCACTGTTGGGGAAGGCTCACACTGTTGGGGTTGCAGAGCACTGATGCATTGTTCAAAGAGGCTCACACTGCTGGGGTTGCAGAGCACTGATGCCACTGTTGGGGAAGGCTCAAACTGCTGGTTGTAGAGCACTGATGCATTTTTCAGAGAGGCTCACACTGCTGGGATTGCAGAGCACTGATGCATTGTTCGGAGAGGCTCACACTGCTGGGGTTGTAGAGCCCTGATGCCACTGTTGGGAGAGGCTTACATTGCTGGGGTTGCAGAGCACTGATGCCACTGTTGAGGGACGCTCACACTGCTGGGGTTGCAGAGCACTGATGCATTGTTTGGAATTGCTCACACTGCTGGGGTTGTAGAGCCCTGATGCCACTGATGTGAGAGCAGACTCCAGGATCCAGTCCTGTTCCGGCACGAAGATCCCTTAGGACTCGTGCTGCCCTCGGCGGACTCCACACGGCCGCCCGGACCCGACCCACTCTCCTCCCCTAAACGGAAGCAAGTGAACCTTCCTGACGAATGCCAGCACTCAGCAGACTTCAGGACTCTGTCCTGTGCCGGCACGCAGATCCATAAGGACTCGTGCTGGCCCCCGGCGGACTCCACACGGCCACCCACCGTTCCCAGCCGTGCCCCCATGCAGGCTCAAATTCGACGATCGCCCTAGATCGCGCCCAATCAAGCGCCACTCCAGCACGCCCCAATTCAGACAACCAAGTCCTGATGACGATCCTTACTAACGTGGATCGAAACGCCGTCGACTTCACAGCTCATTAATAGGCGTACTTTTCTAATGTGGTTCAAATGATGCAAAGAAATCTTTAAATCTGTGATACCACTTTTTCACATGATCTGAGCCACCCACTGTAGATTACCTGCACTTTGTTCACAGTGCGCCGTCTATGCTGTTCTCACTCTCTCACTTGCGTCGCCACCACCACTACAGTCACTTTTGTAGAGCACCAAGTTTTATAGGGTTGTCACCAAATTGAGTTTATGCAGTGCTGCTTATAACTGTATACTACTGACAATGAATTTGCATAATAAAATAAGATGATTGAATATCTTGCTTTAAATCAAAGAGTGTTCTCCTTTTTCCTTGCCAACAATGCGATGCGCATGTATGTTTAATTGACTGTTATTCTAACCTATTGGGACATTGTTTTTTGATTGTACTGATGTGAGAGGCTCACACTGCTGGGGTTGTAGAGCCCTGATGCCACTGTTGGGAGAGCTCACACTGCTGGGGTTACAGAGCACTGATGCATTGTTGGGGGAGGCTCACACTGCTGGGGTTGTAGACTACTGATGGGACAGGCTCACACTGCTGGACCCTTCCTTATTCCGTCCGATATCTTTAATTAACACAGACAGTAAGATTTACTCCAAAATTTTAGCAACCAGACTGGCCTTGGTGATTTCTCCCTTAGTCTCATTGCAACAGCATGGCTTCATCCCAGGGCGGGACACGGCTGATCCCATTCGCCATGTAATCGCACTTTTGGACTTGGCCCAAGTCACAAGATATCCCCTCAGAGCGAACCTGTTGGACGCCGAAAAGGCGCTTGACAGGGTCACATTGGGGTTTTGATGGGCAGTCCTTCAGTGGAGGGTGTTAGTTCTGAGTTTTCCAAAGCAGTTCAATCACTCTATATTGCCCCAGAGGCAACCCTTTCGGTTTCAGGATTACTATCTAGACCTTTCAGCATTGGTAGGGGCACAAGGCAGAGTTGTCCCTGCTTCCCCTGCTGTTTGCTCTATATACTGACCCTTTTTTAAGCAAAATCAGGAGCTCTGGGGATATGCTTCCAGTTAGGGTCAATACATCAGAGTATAAGTTGTTGGCGTATGCTGCGGACATCATAGTCTTGACTAGCAATGTAGCTTTAGCTTTCCCAGCTATTGAATATTTAGCAAAACAATATGGCCAGCTTTCTAGCTATAACCTCAACGTTACTAAGACTAAGGTTATCCAATTAACAGCTATGGGTCCCTCTGAAGTGCTGGTTGTGTCGAGTGCAGTATACCTTGGGGTTGAAATTACTGCTGCAGTCGATAACATTGTAGATCTGAACATCCTGCCCATCATTGATTCTGTCAACTCTACTTTGTTAAGACTAGATAATCTGCATCTGTCTTTGTACGGCAGGGAGAATGTCCTTAAAATGCTCGTATTACCAAAGTTCCTATATCTGTTTAGAACTATCTCGCTAGAATTTTCTCAATATTGTCTTGCTAGGGTGGAAAGGTGCTGCAATAGGTTTCTCTGGGGATATCTTCAACCACGAAGAGCGGACAAGTGGATGTACCTCCCGTATGAGCGGGGGGGGGGGGCTGGTCTGTGCCGAATCTGGTGCTCTACTACTGGTCAGCTCTTCTTCATCATTTTGCCTTACCTTTGTTTGGGGACAGAGCGGTGCTACCAATATGTTACAGGCCATCTATTTTTGAGATAGGACTTGGGGGGGATGCTAAGAGGATATTGCTGCAGGTTCTTGAACCTAGTTATTACAAGAAGACCAAGTTCAAGGTCACCTTAGCAATGTTCTCAGTTTGGCGCAAGATCCGGCGTAAATGGTCTATTTCCAAAATTAACTGCTATACGCCCTTCACGGCTGCCAGACTTCTCCCCTCTGTCTTTCAAGATCAGATTACATCTAGGTGGATGGTGCAGGGAGTAAAGACTTTGGGTGACCTAGGGTCCGAAGGAACAATGGCTTCTTTTTTATTTTTAAAGGATACGTTTTCTCTTAATTCACATGAGTTTTTTTAAATACTTGCAGATTCGAAGCTATATAGAAAAATCAAAGGTCCATGCTGCAACCTTGTTCAATAGGAATACATTAATAGAATTGATTTTGAAGCGGTCAAAAATAGGGGCAATTTATCAGCATTTGCTTTCTGGCCTTCCTGACAACCTCTCCTCCCAGAATGCTAAGTGGGAGATAAAGTTGGGTAAGACCGGGTTGGATATCTCTCAGGCCCTAGAATTATCAAGCAATGTGTTAATATCAGGGAGCTTACGATCCCAATGCTACATGGCATTATTGGGTCTTTACTACACTCTGGCCAAAATGTCTAAATGGGGAAGCAGAGGGGGCAATTGTTGTCCGAGATGTGGCCTGGCGGCTGCCAATGACATACATATTTTCTTTTCTTGCCCCAAACTTGCTTCATTCTACCATGATATAGAACTATTTATCAATTCTAGTTTTAGCATTTCAGTCATATTATCTCCAGAGTTAGTTATATTTGGTTGTGACAGTGATGATTTTTGCCATAGAACAAGATATGCATCTGCTCTTCTGTTTATTGCTATGTCATTAGTGCAGCTTTGCATAACATCAGAGTAGATTAGTCAGGATGCCCCTACATTTATAAATTGGAGAGCGAGGATTTTGGCACATTATAATTTAGAATCTGCCGTCTTTCAGAGGAGGGGAGTTGGGCCAGAAGATCTGAGCTCCATTGGTGGACTGGCTTCGACATTAGGGTACAACTGTATCTTATGTTTTGCCATTTCTTTTGCTCCTACCAACTTTGTTAAGAAAAATGGTGTTTGTTTGTGTATATGGCGATGTCTATTTCAAGCTTAATAAAAAATATATATATATTTTTAAAACAGGCTCACACTGCTGGTGTTGCAGAGCACTGATGCCACTGTTCTGGGAGGCTCACACTGCTGGGGTTGCAGAGCACTGATGCCACTGTTCTGGGAGGCTCACACTGCTGGGGTTGTAGAGCAGTGATGCCACTGTTGGGGGAGGCTCACACTGCCGGTGTTGCAGAGCACTGATGCACTGTTGGGGAGGCTCGCACTGCTGGGGTTGCAGAGCACTGATGCCACTGCTGGGGAGGCTTACACTGGTCGGGTTGTAGAGCAGTGATCCCACTGTTGGGGAAGGCTCACACTGCTGGGATTGCAGAGCACTGATGCATTGTTGGGAGAAGCTCACACTGCTGGGGTTGCAGCGCACTGATACATTGTTGGGAGAAGCTCACACTGCTGGGGTTGCAGAGCACTGATGCCACTGTTGTGGATGGCTCACACTGCTGGGGTTGCAGAGCACTGATGCCACTGTTATGGGAGGCTCACACTGCTGGGGTTGCAGAGCACTGATGCACTGTTGGGGAGGCTCACATTTCCGGTGCTGCAGAGCACTGATGCCACTGTTGGGGGAGGCTCACACTGCTGGGGTTGCCGAGCACTGATGTCACTGTTGGGGAGGCTCACACTGCTGGGATTGCAGAGCACTGATGCATTGTTGGGAGAGGCTCACACTGCTGGGGTTTCAGAGCACAGATGCCACTGTTGGGCAGGCTTACACTGGTCGGGTTGTAGAGCACTGATGCACTGTTGGGGAGGTTCACACTGCTGGGGTTGTAGACCACTGATGCACTGTTGGGGAGGCTTGCACTGCTGGGGTTGTAGAGCCCTGATGCCACTGTTGGGAGAGCTCACACTGCTGGGGTTGCAGAGCACTGATGCATTGTTGGGGAGGCTCGCACTGCTGGGGTTGCAGAGCACTGATGCCACTGATGTGAGAGGCTCACACTGCTGGGGTTGTAGAGCCCTGATACCACTGTTGTGGGAGGCTCACACTGCTGGGGTTGCAGAGCACTGATGCATTTTTGGGGGTGGCTCACACTGCTGGGGTTGTAGAGCCCTGATACCACTGTTGGGAGAGACTCACACTGCTGGGGTTGCAGAGCCCTGATGCCACTGTTGGGAGAGACTCACACTGCTGGGGTTGCAGAGCCCTGATGCCACTGTTGGGAGAGACTCACACTGCTGGGGTTGCAGAGCCCTGATGCCACTGATGTGAGAGGCTCACACTGCTGGGATTGCAGAGCACTGATGCATTGTTGGGAGAAGCTCACACTGCTGGGGTTGCAGAGCACTGATGCATTGTTCGGAGAGGCTCAGACTGCTGGGGTTGTAGAGCACTGATGCCACTGTTGTGGGAGACTTACACTGCTGGGGTTGCAGAGCACTGATGCCACTGTTGTGGGAGGCCCACACTGCTGGGGTTGTAGAGCACTGATGTCACTGTTGGGAGAGGCTCCCACTGCTGGGGTTGCAGAGTACCGATGCCACTGTTGGGGGAATATCAATCTGCTGGGGTTGCAGAGCACTGATGCCACTGTTGGGGGAGGTTCGCACTGCTGGGGCTGCAGAGTTCTGATGCATTGTTGGGGGAGGCTCGCACTGCTGGGGTTGTAGAGCACTGATGCCACTGTTCTGAGAAGCTCACACTGCTGGGATTGCAGAGCACTGATGCATTTTTGGGGGAGGCTCACACTGCTGGGGTTGTTGAGCACTGATGGCCCAGTTGGGAGAGGCTAACACTGCTGGGGTTGTAGAGCACTGATGCCACTGTTGGGGGAGGCTCACACTGCTGGGTTGTAGAGCACTGATGCCACTGTTGTGGGAGGCTCACACTGCTCGGGTTGCAGAGCACTGATGCACTGTTGGGGAGGCTCTCACTGCTGGGGTTGTAGACCACTGATACCACTGTTGTGGGAGGCTCATGCTGCTGGGGTTGCAGACCTTAGATGGGACAGGCTCACACTGCTGGGGTTGTAGACCTTAGATGGGACAGGCTCACACTGCTGGGGTTGCAGAGCACTGATGCCACTGTTGGGAGAGGCTCACACTGCTGGGGTTGTTGAACACTGATGGCCCAGTTGGGGGAGGCTCACACTGCTGGAGTTGTAGAGCACTGATGCCACTGTTGGGGAGGCTCACACTGCTGGGGTTGTAGAGCACTGATGCCACTGTTCTGGGAGGCTCACACTGCTGGGGTTGCAGAGCACTGATGCATTTTTGGGGGAGGCTCACACTGCTGGGGTTGTTGAGCAGTGATGGCCCAGTTGGGGGAGGCTCACACTGCTGGGGTTGTAGATCACTGATGCACTGTTGTGGGAGGCTCACACTGCTGGGGTTACAGGCCACTGATACCACTGTTGTGGGAGGCTCATACTGCTGGGGTTGCAGAGCACTGATACCACTGTTGTGGGAGGCTCACGCGCTGGGGTAGCAGAGCACTGGTTTTGAGAGGTTTCCTGAACTGTAGGTAGTACGCTTCGTTTCTGTGATGGGGCAAGCCATGCCGTCTGTGGATGTTTGTACTCCCAGGGAATGGCTGAATGTTTCCTTCATCTGAAGGGGCTTCCAGGGTCACATACATGATGCTGAGCACTGGTTTCAGGGTGAGGACTGCAGTGGGGGCTTCCACGGTCACATACATGATGCTGAGCGCCGGTCTCAGAGCGAGGACTGCAGCGGGGGCTTCCAGGGTCACATACGTGATGCTGAGCGCCAGTTTCAGAGCGAGGACTGCAGCGGGGGCTTCCAGGATCACATACGTGATGCTGAGCGCCGGTTTCAGAGAGAGGACTGCAGCGGGGGCTTCCAGGGTCAGATACATGATGCTGGGCGCTGGTCCCTAGTCGAGGACTGCAGCGGGATCTTCCAGGGTCACAAACATGATGCTGATTGCTGGTCCCAGGGTGAGGACTGCAGTGGGGCCTTTCAGGGTCACATACATGATGCTGAGTGCCGGTCCCAGGGCGAGGACTGCAGTGGTGGCTTCCAGGGTCACATACATGATGCTGAGCGCCGGTTTCAGAGCGAGGACTGCAGAGGGGGCTTCCAGGGTCAGATACATGATGCTGGGCGCTGGTCCCTAGACGAGGACTGCTGCAGGGGCTTCCATGGTCACAAACATGATGCTGAGTGCCGGTCCCAGGGCGAGGACTGCAGTGGTGGCTTCCAGGGTCACATACATGATGCTGAGCGCCGGTCCTAGGGCAAGGACTGCTGCAGGGGCTTCCAGGGTCACATACATGATGCTGAGCGCCGGTTTCAGAGCGAGGACTGCAGCGGGGGCTTCCAGGGTCAGATACATGATGCTGGGCGCTGGTCCCTAGACGAGGACTGCTGCAGGGGCTTCCATGGTCACAAACATGATGCTGAGTGCCGGTCCCAGGGCGAGGACTGCAGTGGTGGCTTCCAGGGTCACATTCATGATGCTGAGCGCCGGTTTCAGAGCGAGGACTGCAGCGGGGGCTTCCAGGGTCAGATACATGATGCTGGGCGCTGGTCCCTAGACGAGGACTGCAGCGGGGCTTCCAGGGTCACATACATGATGCTGAGTGCCAGTCCCAGGGCTAGGACTGCAGCCGGGGCTTCCAGGGTCACATACATGATGCTGAGCGCTGGTCCTAGGGCGAGGACTGCTGCAGGGGCTTCCAGGGTCACATACATGATGCTGAGCGCCGGTTTCAGAGCGAGGACTGCAGCGGGGGCTTCCAGGGTCAGATACATGATGCTGAGCGCCGGTTTCAGAGCGAGGACTGCAGCGGGGGCTTCCAGGGTCAGATACATGATGCCGAGCGCCGGTTTCAGAGCGAGGACTGCAGCGGGCGCTTCCAGGGTCACATACATGATGCCGAGCACTGGATTCAGAGTGAGGACTGCAGCGGGGGCTTCCAGGGTCGGATATATGATGCTGGGCGCTGGTCCCTAGACGAGGACTGCAGCGGGGCTTCCAGGGTCACATACATGATGCTGAGCGCTGGTCCTAGGGCAAGGACTGCTGCAGGGGCTTCCAGGGTCACATACATGATGCTGAGCGCCGGTTTCAGAGCGAGGACTGCAGCGGGGACTTCCAGGGCCAGATACATGATGCCGAGCGCCGGTTTCAGAGCGAGGACTGCAGCGGGCGCTTCAAGGGTCACATACATGATGCTGAGCGCCGGTTTCAGAGCGAGGACTGCAGCGGGGGCTTCCAGGGTTGGATACATGATGCTGGGCGCTGGTCCCTAGACGAGGACTGCAGCGGGGCTTCCAGGGTCACATACATGATGCTGAGCGCCAGTCCCAGGGCGAGGACTGCAGCCGGGGCTTCCAGGGCCACATACATGATGCCGAGCGCCGGTTTCAGAGCGAGGACTGCAGTGGGGCCTTTCAGGGTCACGTACATGATGCTGAGCACCGGTTTCAGAGCGAGGACTGCAGTGGTGGCTTCCATGGTCACATACATGATTGTGAGCACTGGTTTCAGAGTGAGGACTGCGGGGGATTCCAGGGTCACAGATGCACGATGCTGAGCGCTGGTCCTAGGGTGAATACTGCAGTGGGGGCTTCCAGGGTCACATACATGATGCTGAGAGCCGGTCCCAGGGCGAGGACTGCAGTGGGGGCTTCCATGGTCACATACATGATTGTGAGCGCTGGTTTCAGAGTGAGGACTGCAGTGGGGCCTTTCAGGGTCACATACATGATGCTGAGCACCGGTCCCAGGGCGAGGACTGCAGTGGGGACTTCCATGGTCACATACATGATTGTGAGCGTTGGTTTCAGAGTGAGGACTGCAGTGGGGCCTTTCAGGGTCACATACATGATGCTGAGCACCGGTTTCAGAGCGAGGACTGCAGTGGAGGCTTCCATGGTCACATACATGATTGTGAGCGCTGGTTTCAGAGTGAGGACTGCAGTGGGGCCTTTCAGGGTCACATACATGATGCTGAGCACCGGTTTCAGAGCGAGGACTGTAGTGGAGGCTTCCATGGTCACATACATGATTGTGAGTGCTAGTTTCAGAGTGAGGACTGCAGGGGGGCTTCCAGGGTCACAGATGCACAATGCTGAGCGCTGGTCCTAGGGTGAGTACTGCAGTGGGGGCTTCCAGGGTCACATACATGATTCTGAGGGCTGGTTTCAGAATGAGGACTGCAGGGGGGCTTCCAGGGTCACATACATGATCAGTGGCAGCTGGTAACATTTGAACGTGGTGAGGCGTAAAACAATTGTCGCACTTAACTGCGGAGAGCTAGCGTAGCAAGCGAGCCTGAACGACCTACAGAGGGTTCTCCCACGGAGAAAATGTTGAAGAAAGTGTGGGCAAAGGGTGCATTTTCAAGCAAACCAGAAGGTGTGAAGAACAGCTCAGTCAATACTACTGTTTAGAGATGTGAGAGTTAAGAAACCTCATAGAAGTTTGACACATAATGAGAATGCTCTGGGAATATGGATGAACAATTTGCTGGTACCACAGTAGCACAACTATTCTTAATCATACTAGATATTACAGCAGAGTGCCATAGCTGTATCGAGTGTGTACAAGGGGTCTGTCCCACCATGAGCGCTGCTCGATGTCTGTGGAGTGTTGTGTCTCATAGTGGTTAGTGGCTTCCAGAGAGTCCTGTGCAGGTATGCAGATAGCAGGTGGCATTCCACGGCTGAGCTGAGATGGCTCTCATTATGTTACACTGTGCATCGCATACTGCCAACTTCTTCTTTTATAAATGTATTTTATGCGAGATTAAGCAGCAGGAAAAGTACAGTATCCAAGTTACAGGAAATTGATTTACAGTTAGCTCCAAAGCAAATAGGACAGGAAAAAATACTTTCAAGAAGGTTATTAATAACAGAAATACAGAAAACAAAATCTCCCCCGTCTACACATTGCATTGCTTTTTGTCCCCAGCTGAAACAGTACACATATGAATGAATGCACTGATGGTGTACCTTCAGTTCATGTCCATGAGGGGGAGCTCATAGCCACAGATCCGCGATAGTGTGCCCATGCGTCCCACGTCATCATGTTTTTGAGGGCTTCTCTTGCCTCATAGGTAGGTGCTTGGAGGACCCATGGGCCTTGTTTCCATTCAGTAATGCTCCGTGTGGGTGGAGTGCGCCAGTTCTGGGCTGTGTCGCGCTTAGTAATAATTAAAGCTACCCAAGGAACAGTTTGTGGTATCCTGACATGTGTATACTGTCATGTTGATATGTGTTATAGTGTAGTATTGTTTAAAACGATATACTTTGCAGTGAAAATTGATAATAAATGCAATTCCACAGTTTTCTGCTAATTTTCCTAATGAAAACGGATATATCTTTACTTCTGCGACGTGTTTATGTCTCCTACCGACAAAGGACAGGTTAGGCAACAAAGTTCAGATTAAGTTTGATTTCCCAGCATTGTTCACTCCACAGGTGTATTAGTGCAGCGTGTCTACTGAGCCACCAGGAGGATGTTTCCCTGCTGCATGTTTGAGTTACTATCATGAGGGGCTACAGGAGTATTGAAAAGAGGGTCCCAGGTCCCGCCCCTACAGATGGTGAGCTGTAAAGTGCCTCCTGGGAGCCAGGCTCCCCTTCAGAGCAGTTGGCACTAGCAGCAGCGGGCAGCGTGTGGTAGCTAGGCTATGGGCCGTCCATGCTCTGGAAAGTCCAGAGCTTTCTCAGAGGAATAATCCGTCTGGAAGATGGCTGCTTTCTTAAGTAACAGTAGCTTTCCTAGGGTCCTGGTGAGTGTAGTGGGCGATGTCTTCGGGAGTGCTCGACCAGTCCTCATCATTTGTAATGGTGTTTCCCCGTACACACAGTCCGAGTGTGGGTAGAAGTGAATTTGGAGCCATTTGTTCACATTTAGGAGCGTTTGTTTCCTCGCACATGGATCTAAGCGTGAATGGCTGTCGGAAGGGGTTCATGTTCAATGTTTCTTTGGATATTCGACATCAGTGCGGAAACAACCTTGAGGCGGGCGCCAGCTAAGGATGTGCGCTGAATCATATTCTATTTATGTGGAAACAGCCTAAGTATTTCATCTGGACCAGCAGTTGGTATGGTACAGGCACCTTCACTTGAGGGGACAGAAGGCCTTCTGGCTGGCGGTGGCTGCTGGCATCTAACGCTCCATCTGGACTGGGGCTTTCCTCAGAGCCAGACATGCCGCAGTGGAGGTCACCAGATGTGGCGCAGTGGCCTCCTTCGAGTGAGGAGATGCAGGCAAGGCCTCCTTCAAGCACCTGGGCTTCTCCTCAGAGCTTCAGGCAGGTTGAAATGCAAAACAAAGGACTCCCAGACTTGGAAAGCAGCGATTGCAAGAGGTGCCCTGTAGTGAGAGTAGAGAGACCACTGTCTGTGCCATAGAGCAGAAGAAGATGTGTTTGCGAGGAGGGTGAAAAGAAGCCTAGGCCAAGCAACTTACCACAAGAACGCATGGAGTTCACAGGGGGCCTTGTAGGCGGATAGCACAGTGGATGAACACCAGCTGGGACAGCCGCAAAGAGGTTAAAGTGGGTTTCACACTGTAGACAGGACTCACTCTTTAAAGAAAGCCACAACACAGTGTCCCAAGATCAAGCTAGGTAATGGAGAAAGGAATGCCAAGGCGAAGGTGACGAACCGTGTGTCATTTTCTGTGACAGCGGTTCCTTGGACATCCAGCTCAGTTTCATTGTTTCTGCATCCAGTTTTCAGTGAATAGACCCAGTAAAGGCTTAGATGAACTGGACCGTAACTTTTGGCAGAGGGATAGTTAGAGTAAAACATGTTTGTTACTGCCCGTCTCCCTGATTCTTCTGCACATAGCGTCAGTACCCAGGAGACAGGGCCTTAAGTGGGTCGGGTCGACTTTGAAATGGGTCCCTGTCGGGGTCTACATTCATCTCCTTAACGATATTGACAAAACACTGATCGAGTTCTCAACAGTGATTGTAAAAACCCTTAAGGCATTCCATGTCAGCGATGCAATCCCCGTTTGCATTTGATATCTTTTATTTCATCCTGTATTCCCTGACTGTATTGGCTTTTTCAAGATGCTGTTCTTGTATTTTTTTCATGCAATATATGACTCTTTTTATAATGCATATTTTGAACTGAGTCACTTCCAGGTATGAATCAGTTCCGGTTTTAAGTTTGTGGCTATGACTGCACACGGTTGAGAGCTCTGAAGTTGAGGGACAAGGCAGAGCGAGTTTATCACAGTACCTATCAGTGGATCATAAATGTGTGCAGACGACATGCACATCCAGTTTTTTACCTCTCCGCCGAGTTAACAGAGTGATGGTCAATGGAATATGTATTATCATTGAGGGAAAGTGTGTGTGATATGTAGATGGAGGATTTCAGAAAGATGGGGAGAGAAAAAAAAAGTATAAGTGTAACAGAGAGACTGCAAATTAAAACAAGCATTGGCAAAGCCAATAGGCCTTGGCAATCCAAGAGCAATAGGCGTGGGCAATGTAAATGCATTTGTGTATGGCTATGGGGCTGTTTTTATTGATATACACAAATGCATTAACATTGCCAACACCCATAGCTGTCGGATTTTCAAGATCTATTGACTGAGGTCGTCGTCGACACAATGCACAACACAAACACGCCAAGATTTTACGAGTGGAAAGTGGAGGTTTTGAAAAAGCAGTGTGGTGAGCGCATTTTCCTAATTGTCATACATTGAATCAGAGGCAACTTCAAACAGGAGACAAGTCAAATAAAGCCATTATGTCTCCAAAATGTAGGAGTTTGCAGGTATGCACAAGTCAGTTATGTGGTGTAAGTCGAATGAGATTTATGTTCGCCCAAGATCAGCTACAGTCCCCAACAGCTTTAAGAATCAGGCCCTTAGACCCTAAACATCCTTTCTCTTGTATGATTAACAAAATCATGTTCTAAAATGACTGGCACACAGGGGTTAAAGCATTGGGATACACTTGAATTCTCTGGGGGGTTTCTGCATCTCACGCCAAAATTATGATTGGTTAAATGCAAAAATTAGTCATAGCTCAGATCCATGGTGGCTCTAAACCCATCCCTGATAAATAGTGGAAAATCTTCTGATTTGCAGCCTCGGCGCCACGTTAGCCAAATGGCTAATGTTTTACACTTCCATGTGGGTGCATCAGGCTCCTGGGAAGCGAACAGATTGTGCTGCACTGTTGGGAGCGCCTGCATTCCCGTTCAGAACAGCAAAGTCTCCGGAAGCGAAAGCATAAACTGAGAACCATTATAAATAAGGCGCTTTTTGTATCCTGAATAACAAGCAACCATGGAGATGGATAATTTAAATAGCCCTTTGCACAAAAAATAAACTGAAAGTATTATCTGGACACAAGAAGAGAGAAATAGTATCAAAAGTTCACGGATGGTTTTGTTTCGTCTCAAAACTCCAATCCCAAAGGAAGTAGGAAGGGTGAGCATTTGTCAGTTACACAGGGATATCGGTCTTTAAAACTGTTGGTGGACCAATTTTCGCATTTATCCGCACTCTGATGCGTACCATTCTAACAGATACCACCTTACCCCCGTCAGATTGACTCTGGCATTGAATTGTGGTCGGAAGAGGAAAGGCGTGGCCACAGAGCAGCAGAGCGCAGCAGCAGCAGCAGCAGCAGCAGCAGCGGCAGCGGAGTCAATCGGCTTCACTCGCTTCACCACCATCGCAGTATCACAGTATCGCAGTATCACCACGCCACCGCTACCAGTGCCTCCCGCCAGGCGCGCAACACCCATTGGGCTCACAGGGCTTCAGCCCCCAGTCATGTGTGTCAGCCCCGGCTGACACGTCTTCGCGGGCTGGCGAGCATCTAATCGTAACCGCACCCGAGTACTTAACAGGTCTTTAAAAGACCATTAATTGTAAATGAGGCTTTTGTTGTGTTCACCCATTCTTACAGCCACTCTGTCTGTGGTTGGAAGAATTAGCCCCCCCCCGCCCCCCCCCCCCCGAAATATTTTTCGCCCCTCCCCCTCCCCCGAAATTTGGCTCTAGTTGCCCGCCTGCCTCCTGCGGACCAACATCTCGGCAGCGAGAAAAGTAAGGCGGTGATTGCGGATGGTGAGCGCGAGAGCGTAAGAGTTACTGCCGGCATTGGTGTTGGCGCTTCTGAGTTCCGGACTCTCTGAGGCAAGCGTGGCCACCTTAGTTGGCGGCCGCAGCGAGTGCGTGCCCTCGGCAGAGCCTGGGGGGGCCCGAATACACTCAGGAAAGCCCGCTACTGTACCCTGAGTGCCCCGCTTGTCCTCCATCCACCTGTCTCCCTGAGCTCACTCCCAGACAAAATGACAGAGTGGTTGTAGTGCAGCAGGAGCGGGTGTCAGGAGCGGGAGCCAGAGCCCAGCCAGGTGGAAACAGGCCAAACTTGGGGGGGCTAATTAGGTTCCTCTCACGTCTACCATCACGCCTACTAACACTACTCGGGCACCAAGAAGGAGCTGGATAAGGCGCCTAGAGGGGGGCGAACATTACAGAGAACCGCGGAGAACCGCAGAGTGTTTACTCAAAAAAATCCATACAGGAAGACCAGGAAAACCAGCCAAACATCATCCCAATCAATTAATCAAATCAAACCAAGTAATTAATCAATACAAGTAATCAACCACTCGAGCAGGCAAGCAAGCAAACAATCTTGAACAAATCGCTTGGGGGGGTTAACTACAACTGTAACCCCTTGAGAACGCTATGAGGTGAGGGAAAGTCAGGAAAACAACAAACAACGTTCCGGCAAGAAGGTGCGGCAATAGCAAGTACAAGGCACCTAACTAAACAAATAACTTGTTGGTGCAGGAGCTATCTCCATCAGAAAACCTGATCTATGAGGAGGTAGACTCGGAAACCCTAAGCAGACCAGCAACTAAGGGTCATCAACCAAAAATGTATACAATCTTCTCATTCTTGAAAGATCCTGGCTCGTTTCTAAGCACCTCAATTAGCAATGTCAAGGGACTCCCTTCCCCCATGGAACCCGAGGGAAGCACCCAAAACACTGCCCCTGGAGGCGAAAGAAGTGGAAACACTGAAAATATAACACAAGATATAACAAGATATGAGAGAGGCACAAGGGCTGGATGGGAAGTGGGATTGAGGGAGAGGCTGAGGGTGAATTGAGAACACACACACCCAAGGTAAGCCCCATCCAAGCCGAAATGACTGGCACTGGCAACGGCGGCTGTAGGGAAAATTACACTGTCAATAATAGCACCACTAACGAAAGGGGCTACCCGCTTGAGCCGAAGATAGCAATCCTGCCAACTTTGCAGCCATCAATTACAGTAATAGGGGCTGAGCGAAACAATCAAGAGCTCACTAACAACAGAAAATCAGATCCATCCATAAATTCTGAGGCACAAACCCTAAGACAGCCATCAACCAAGGACCATAACACTCTGGATCAATTAAGAGCAAACCCAGGACCCAATATCAGTAATCTAGTGACAGTTATCACCACAGACCAGGCCCCAGTCCAATCGACTCAATTAGACCATGATCCAGCGGGAGATGGGAGAGAGCTAGGAAAAACGCTGAAAAGAGAGTATACAGAAGGAACAGAAGAGATAGAAAAAACAGAGATAGAGCATGATCAAATGGATACTTCCAAACTAGAAAATACCCCTCAGCTTACAACAGAGGAGTGGGAGAGGCTAGTAGCATCATACGTCCCAGTTATCCCTCAGGAGGAAGACAGCAAACGAGAACCCGATACAATTCCAAACACAGAAGAGCTTTCAAAAGGACTGGAAATACTATGGTCATCCTTGCTAAACACGTTACAGCTATCAATAAAGGCCATGCAGTACCATTCGGACAAAATGGATATGCAATTATCCCTCCTAAACTTCCTAGCCATACATGTAGCCAATATCGATAACAAGCTGGCAGACATAAACGGCATGATGAAGAGGGTCCAAGCAGAAACAAAAATAACGCAGCCGAGTTGTGCCTGCTACAGAATTGTGGACAAACTCACAACAATCTCATTATTACTGGGGGGACATCCTGTCTGACTTAAAAAAGACAACTGGCAACACAAAGGATGAAGTAAACTCAGGCATTGCGAATCTATCAACAAAGCCACATTTCAGCCAGCAAAGGGAACAGCTTGGGAGCTTAAATCTGCTGAACCCTGCACATGATCCCCCCAGTAGCCTCAGCAGCAATAAAAGAGACACAGATGGAAAGGACATAAGTCCACTCCAACAGCCAGTAGGTAGCGGGCAGCAAAAGAAAGAGACATGGAACCTACCCAATACATCAAATTCTAAAACCAAGAATGGGCATATTGCCCAAACCCCCAGAGGGGGTGAGCCAAACAGCACAAATATCTTGGAGAAAATCAAAGACGAAACCTACGCCGCAGTTGCAGGAAAAGCCTCAAAGATGCCTGCAGAAATACAACAAATGGATTGCTCTGAGCAATCGAACACACAGCCCAGCTATACGCAGGGGCAACAGGGGAAGGTTCCAGAAATCATCAATCATCAAAGCCCTCATGGCCAAAGCATAGGGAAAGAAAGCCAGGAAAAGCTCATGGAACAAAATAAAAGAGGGCGAAAACAAAAAAGTAAAGGGAGAAAAAAGACCAGTAACATAAAAACATTCTTTAAAGTGGTAAACTCGACTCCAGAAGAAGAAGATGAAGCAGAAATAGATAGGCCAACTGCGACCACAACAACATCACCGGCCAAGGAGACTACAAACTGCACAAAGTCAGAATTCCAACCATACAGGGAAAGACACAAACAGTAAGCGCCAAACAGAAACCATTCACCGAAAAATTAAGCCCAACAACGGGACAAAGAGGGCAGACAGTACTGATCCCTCAAAAACCCAAAGGCTGGGAACGTCGCTAGTTGACATCAAGGAACACCCCCCGACATAGGGCCCAATGTCGGTAGAAGACACGGAGGTATTAGATGCGCAGGTAGAAGAGCCACTACTCGGAAAGAGAGCAGACTGGACACAGGTCAAACCTGCCACAGAAGTACCTAAACAATGGGATCACAGGCTAGAGGGAGCCAAAAGTGGCATAATCTTACTCATTCTAGAGTACAAGTCAAGAGGCAGAGGGGATATCCTCAACCGAGGCAACATTTTACACTTATTATCCACCATCAGTAACCTGACGGATATAAGTACAAATGACCTGTGGGCCACACAGGAAACTGCCGAAAGAATCATGAATATGGAATATGGAAACAAGCATGGGGGATACGCCTAAAAAGACAGGAAAAAACAGGGTATCCAGAACCACTATGTCAGGCACAGAAAGAGAGAGACGATTGCAGCTTCCCAAACAAACAAAAAACGGAAAACCAAAAGTGTCCTGAAGGGGGTCCGAAGTTCATCAATCTCACAGCTGGACACCAACTCATTGAGCTCAAGGCAAGCTCCAGGATCACTTGGACAAAATGACTGGAATTGGATAGCATGGACCATTAATACAAGGGCCTTGAAGACATGACAAAATACTGCAACAAAACATCAATTAAGAATATGTTCTTGGAACATAAATGGTCTAAGGAACAAAGCTGACGATACTCAGCTTCTACTTTACCTCCAAAAATTTGACATAATTGCCCTTCAAGAGACCTGGTCAGATCAACCGCATCATATACAAGGCTTTAAAACATATCATCTACCAGCTATAAGAAATGCCAAATATGGCCACTTAAAAGGATGCCAAACAATATACACTTCAATAATGAGTATTAATGAAATAAAGAACAAAGACGCTAAACAGTTAGGTAACAATAGCATAAAAACAATAGAGCTGGATCTAGGGGGGAAATAATAAAACCAAAAGCTAATACTGCTTAATGTATATTTACACCCTTGTGAGAAAAAAGCTAGGATGAAACTACTGATTGCAGAAGTGACAAAAACACTGTCAGAGGAGTTAACATCTAACCTCATAGTAACAGGGGACTTCAACATGCATCTGGGAGGGCCCCAGACAAGGGATTCACTTCTGGAAGAGCAGTTTTTGGCATGGGGCATACCACAACAGGAGGTAAGCAAATGGGGCAAACAAAACAGGCTGGCAAGAGACAGTTTAAAGGATTTAGAACATCTTAATCTTGTAGCTCTAATCGGCCGTTTCACAAAAGACATCCCCTTGGGAGCCACTTTTCATAATCCGAGCTTGGAATGTGCTGGGCATGGGCTCTGTGTGCAAAAGGCATAGGGTGTTAGCCCAATTGCATAGGAGCCGTGAACATATTGCATTCTTGCAGGAGACTCATTTTACCGCTCCTGAGGCTCAAAATAGTAAAATGTGGAGAGGGAAACTATTTCATACATTCTGCTCTGTGTTTACGAGCGCCACTCCAACATGGCTCCCATTTGTAGTATTACATACAAGGATGAATGCACAGAAGCACTACCTACTGCAGAAGGGCGAATTAGATGGGGCTCCAATTGTGCATATACTAGCCCAACACAGAAGAGGACATGTTCCTAGCCCATCTGTCGTCAGTATTAGGGGACTGCACAGTATATTCGTCTGTAGTGGGTAGGGATTTTAACACCATCGATGCTGGTGACGGAACCACTCCGTCACCAGCCACGGACGTGCTGTGCTGGTGACGGAGTGGTTCCGTCACGGCCCGGCCGCCGCGCCTGCGCGGCGGGTTCTATTGAGCGGGCGGGGCCGTGACGGAACCACTCCGTCACAAGCACAGCGCGCCCGTGGCTCGTGACGGAGTGGTTCCGTCATGAGCATGGCGTGGCGCGCGGCCCCCCTCCCCCCCTAGCACTGCGGCGGAATTACCGCCGCAGCCAAGGGGTTAATGCAGTTCTGGATACGGCTCTAGGTCGCTCACATCCCCCCCTTGCCCGGCACTGACTCGGTGTGACAGGCAAAAGCATTGAGACAATGGGTGGAGTGTTGGACTCTTTCTGATGTATGAGGAAATACTCATTTTATTCTCTTCCCCAGTCACTACATTCCCGCCGTGATCAATTTCTCTGTTCTTCACACCTCCAATCTCCATTGGTGGTCAGAGGCACATCCATTATTACTGTGGTGGGTGCCAGGGGAGAAGTCCTGGTCCTGCAGGAGCTCACACAACTAGAGTGCAGGTCGGGACTGCTGGAAAAGGCAGTGGTCGATGGTCGAGAATGCCGAGGCCACAGAAAGGCTACAGGAGACTAGGAAAAAAAGAAGAAAAAAACTAGCCAACATCCTCTTACTGCACTCAAGTTATTCTCTTTTCTTGCTAACATAGCTAAAAATTGCGATTTAAAAACATCTTTCAAAGAAGCGATTAAACATTCAGGGTTACAAAATAGAACAGACCTCACCAGTAATGTGAACTGTTCCTTAATATAGAACAAACAGGGGATTTTCAACACATTATCATGCCTCAAGCAATCTATAATCACAGTTGATTAAGGTCATGATCCCTTTTTAACCATACATAAAGCCATAACATTAGAGGGGATGATTTAACATAATCCTCGAGATATCGTACACCTGGTTCAGAATGGCATTCCTACGTTGGTGAACTAGTTGGAACAGACAATAATGTTTTCAAAAAGCAATTTTCATTGACCTGTATAGGAGTTGCTTCACCAGCTTCCCCAAATACCTGCACCATAAATGACCAAAGATATACACCCTGCTTTATAAATGTTAATCATCATATTGTAAAAAGGTCAGGCTACCAACCAGAATAAAAGATCCTTAAGTATTGCCCGGCGGTGTCGCCTCTTAAACCCACAAGATATTAACCAATGAAGAGGCAGGCGCTGGAGACTGGAAGGCAGGAAACAAAGGTTTATTCTCTCCGGAGGAGAACACATCAGTTCGGACAGCAAGTATCGTCACGAGGTGCTCTAACCGCATCTCTGAGGCCTGGCCTCTTATACACAGTTTATGAATTTTATTGCAGGTAACACATTCTTGTAATGCTTTGAAGTATGGAAGGACATCCTCGGAATCTCCCCTTCAGGCCCGTTCCCACACACATTTACAGTTGAAGTCCCCACCCCGGTCACAATAGGTGATGATTATCGCGCAGCTGGACATTCCGCCGATTCACGGAATGTGTGGGGTTGATCGGATATCATAGGGTGGGGGCTTTGATCAACTCGAGGGTCCTTTAATTGGGGGAAGCTTCCTACTGTACGGGGGGGGGCAATAAACAGTATCCGCAGAGCCAGGTGGCGGCCTGGGAACGAGGAAGACAAACGGGCACACAGGAAAAGGGGTTTGTATCAAAGGGTCTGAGACCATGAAAGGAACGAAGGGAGGTGTCGCGCTGGGAACAGGATGGGGTTCTGAGGCAGAGCTGCGCTGAAGAGGGGTTTACGACTCAAGGCATGTGAGAGCGGGGGGGTTGTCAGCGCGCGGGGGGATGCCTGCGAGGTTGAGGGAGAGAGAGAGACGCGCTGGCTATCAGCGAGGGGCAGGGAGGCCATGGTGCTCAAAATGGCTGTCGCTTACGTGCACGAATGGGTTCAAGGAGAGCAAGATGGCGCCGATAATGTTGACGTTTGCAGCCTAACTTTTAACAGTCCTCCCTTTTCAACATATCTAGCCAACTTGCCTACTCAATGTCAATCTTCATCAAATTCCTAACCTCGACATCATATAATGCTCCCATGCGTTCGTTTCCAAAGTCCACAGTCTTAGGGCAAATACAGTTTGCACATAATGAACACAGAGGTGGCAGACATTGAATTCCTAAGCATAGACCGCATATTACAACTACAGGAATCAGGATAATGGTGAACAGTCTCCAGCCCCAGTTCTTAACAGTGTTCCAGAACCAACCACCAAGCGACCATTCTTCCTGATCCTGGTGGACTTCTGAAGAGAGTCTGTGAAGATGTTCGATGGCTTTGTACACTGAGGGTGAGTTGTCCGGTATGTATGTACAGCAGCTGGACCCAATAATGCGGCATGCTCCACCACGGTCCGCAAGAACCACATCTAGGACAAGGCGGTTCTGGAGGGCCACCAAGCGGACCGCTTGAAGTTCGGCGGTGTTGTTAGCAAAGATACCAGCTGTGATGTTCATTGTTGTCTCAACTGCCTGAGTCAGATGTCGGATGGCACGGCTGTTTGCCATCGGTCCCCAGAGAGGAACAAGTCCCTTCATAGCATCGAGGAACTGCGCTCCTGTTGAGTCGGCTTGCTCAATGTCCTTGGCTCGTTTTTGTCTATGATGATTCGCTGGGGCCACATAAGTCGGAGGAAGGATGAAGGAGATGAAACAAGTGCCCCCCCAGCCTTTGGGGAGCCAGGTGTAGGCCTTTGTGCCGCAGACGAAATACATGTTTGGGGACGACACAAAGGAAGGTGGATCCGTGGAGTCCAAAGTTCTGGTAAAACGGCAAGCACTGCGGCCCACCAGCTGTGTCCCATGTCCTTCTATGCACATGTGGCCTGTGACGTTGATGACTGACAGGGCCACAGTCAGAGTGGCAGCCGTTCGTTTCCGCAGGTAGGAGAAGGTGGGTCTGGTTGGATTGTTGAACACCTGCATTTCAATTCGTTCTTTAGCAGGGATGTCCATGTGGATCGAGTCGTTGGAGGTCTGCGGGCAGAAGTGTGCCTTTGTTTTGTTTCGCCAGACCCCGTGGAAGAAATGCGTTACGGTTTTGCTGGAGGTAGCATTGTCCTTATAGCTTTCTTGCAGGAGGATCAGCCAAGCAAGGCAGGAGCCATGAACTGAGAAGGGTGAGGGGATGAATGGTATCGAGTGTCCAGTGGCGTGGGGTAGCAACCCACAGATCCAACAGTTGGCGGCATTGGTGGCGAGATTGTGCTGGTGAAGGAGCTGTACGAAAGAGTTATTCCAAAACTCCTTTCGCCTCTCTCTGAGTTGAGGAGAGAGCGAAATCAGATAATGTTCCTTCATGGTGGTAGGCTGAGCAGTGGTCAGGAATGTTTCGTGAGCAGGTGCATTTTCTTCCACAATCCAGAGTGTGGTCATGAGGAGAAAGCAGAAAAGGGTTGCGATGAAGAGTGCAATTGTCTTTGAGCTGTGGAGTCTGTCTGTTCTTGGGTTTCTGTAGTGGGTATTTCCTGTTGCCTCCATCATCTTCTTATTTGGCGCTTCCATCATCTTCTTATCTGGCGCTTCCATCATCTTCATCTTCAAGGTGCTCGGTAGTGGGCAGAACCACAGACTTAGTTTAGCTTCTCTCCAGGTAACCCTTGGTTGCTTTGGGTCACCGTTCTGAGATTTAACTTAGTTCGTGGTCTGCTTAGCCGAAGCTCCCTCCTTTCGACGCAGGAAATACCCTTCTCTGGATGGCACAGTGGGATCAGAGAATTTTGAAAGTTCAAGTGCTTCGGTATCAGGATAGCAGGTTAGCGACGGTCGGTCTTTGTTCAGGAGCTCTTCTTGGTTGTCGATGTTTTCCGTCGTGGCCAGGGTCGAGGAGACCTTCTTACAGTGGTGTGCGTGCAGCCAGTGCCGTTTCCCCTCCACACGAAGAGCCGTCCGGGTGGTGATCAGCACTTGCCAGGGGCCCGTCCACCGGGGTTCCAAACTCTTCGACCGCTGAAAGTTCCGGATCAGCACGAAATCTCCAGGTTGGATGGCGTGACCCGGACCCCTGGAAGCATCGGGGATGGCCTGCTGCACCTGCTGATGAATGACAGACAGAGTTTCAGTCAATTTATACAGATAATCAGACATTAGGACGTCCGGGACGCCATGAATGGAAGTTGGTTTCGGTGCAGACCAGACACTCATGGGTCGACCGAAAACAACTTCATAAGGTGTTAAGTGATGTCTGGTGGGGGTGGAACGCATCGATAGCAATGCCAGTGGGAGGGCGTCTGGCCATTTCAGACCCGTGGTAGCCACTATCTTGGCCAGTTTAAGCTTTAGTGTGGCATTGTGTCGCTCAACAAGTCCAGCAGACTGGGGGTGGAAGACTGCGTGAAATTTCTGCTTGATGCCCAACCCCTTTAAGATGAACTGAATGACTTCGGCTATGAAGTGGGGGCCATTATCGCTCCATAAAATACGACAAAGGCCGTAACGGGGGAAAAACTCCTTTAACAGTACTTTAGCAGTGGCCATAGCAGTGTTGTCACGGGTTGGGTATGCTTCCACCCATTTGCTAAAAGCGCACACCATGACAAGTACATATTTCAGGCCTTGGCACCTGTCTAGCTGGATGTAGTCCATCTGCAGGACTTCAAATGGGTGATTTGGGACCCCAAATCCTCCCCGGGGTACTACAGTTCCTTTCCCGGGGTTGTGTTGCAGGCATATCAAGCATTGTTGGACCAGACGTTTGGCGGAATCTGTGATTTTATCATTGTGCCAAACTCTGGAGACAAGCTCAATCATGGGGGCTGATCCTATGTGGGCAGGGGAGTGTGCCATAGCCAGTATGGGAATCAGGTACGAGTCAGGTAGCAACCATTTGTTTGTGTCTCTTGTCCGCCAGCAGCCTTCGTCATCTTTTAATCCCACCCGTGCCCATTCAGTCAGCTCGTGTTGTGTGCTAGCCGTTTGAATGTCTCTAATAGTGTCCCTAGCATCAGTCCATTTTTCTGCTTGTGACCTGGTCACGTACATATGTGTTGTCGTCCTATTTTCAGCTGTCGTTCGAGCCGTGATGTCGGCTAGCGCATTTCCCTGCCCAATGATGTCTGTCACCTTTTTGTGTACCTGGCATTTGACGACTGCAAGCTTTTTGGGGAGAAGGACAGCTTCGATCAAGGCGGAGACTAGATCCCCGTGCAAAATGGGGGTGCCGTGTGAGGTCAAGAATCCCCTTTCCCTCCAAAGGAGCCCAAAATGGTGAACCACCCCGAAGGCATACTGGCTGTCGGTGTAAATGTTCGCTGTGGTTCCTGCTGCCAGAATGCAGGCTCGTGTCAGGGCAATCAGTTCCGCTGCCTGGGCAGATCGTTGCGTGATGCGGGCTGTCTCGACTACAGTTCGAGCCGTGGTGACTGCATAGGCAGCGGAAGTGGTGCCATCGGGGAGTTTGATGCAAGAACCGTCCACCCACAGCTCCCCGTCAGGGTCAGGGAAAGCCGTGTCTCTGAGGTCAACCCTACTTCTAGTCTGTTCGTCCGTAAGAGTCACGCAGTCATGTACAGGGTGCACATTGGGATCGTTCTCTGGCAAGGGTAACAGAGTTGCCGGGTTCAGTGTGGTGCATCTTTTCAGGGCGATATGGGGTGCAAGCAAAGTCAGTTCGTATCCAGTCAGTCGTGCACTCGTCAGGTGTTGCGTCTTGGTTTGGTTCAGGAGGGTGTCAACTGCATGGGGTACCAGTACCGTGAGGGAATTCGAGAGTACGATCCCCTCACTCTGTCGGATAGAGATTGCAGCAGCAGCTACAGCTCGAAGGCAGGCAGGCAAGGCTCTGGCTACAGGGTCAAGAGTGGCAGAGAAGTAAGCGCACGGTCGTTGCTTTGGGCCAATGGCCTGGGTCAGGACAGATAAAGCGCACCCCTCCCTTTCGTGAGTGTAAAGGGAGAAGGGCTTTGTGTAATCAGGGGTACCTAGGACAGGGGCCGAACAAAGGGCATCTCGTAGTTCCGTGAAGGAGGTTTGACACTCAGGGGTCCAAGGGAGTGGGAAGGGGACGTCTTTACCTAACAGAGAAAGCAGCGGTTTCACAACGAGGCTAAAGTTTGGTAACCACTGTCGGCAGAAGGAGGTGAGGCCTAGTAGGGAGCGAACCTGTTTCTGGGTCTTAGGGACAGGAGTTTCGAGAATGGTTTGGATTCGATCAGGAGTGAGTTTCCTTCCTTCTTTGGACAAAAGGTGGCCTAGGTAAGTGACCTGGGGTTGGCAGAATTGCAACTTCTTCTTGGAGACCTTGTGGCCATTTTCCGCAAGGAAGTGCAGGAGTTGAATGGTGGCTGTAACTGCTAATGGAGCGGTGTCGCCTGCCAAAAGGATGTCATCGACATATTGCACTAACACCACTCCATCGGGTAACTGGACTTGATCCAGTTGTCTCTTGAGGGCCTGGCTGTAGATGCTAGGGCTTTCTGTGTAGCCCTGGGGTGCTCGGCAGAACCTATATGAGCGGGCCTTTAGGGTGAAGCCGAACAGATATCGGCTGTCTGGGTGGATGGGGATGGAAAAGAATGCGTTTTTGAGGTCAATGACAGTGAAGGTGGTGGCAGTAGAAGGAATCAACGTCAGGATGGTGGTGATGTCTGAGACCACAGGGTACTGGGGTACCACCACTTTGTTGATCTCTCGAAGGTCAATGATAAAACGGTATGCTTTCTCATCTCCCTCTCCCTGTTTCTTGATGATGGGCAAGATAGGGCTGTTGCAAACGTTGCTAACCACTTCCTCTACCACTCCTGCGTCTATCAGTGACTGAATAATCTTTACCAATGCCTTCTCGCCCTCGGGCGATATCCGATATTGTGGAAGTTTTGGGAGTGTTGCGTCTGGTCGGACAGTAATGTGCACTGGGTCAATCAACATGCGCCCTACGTCCGAATCCGCCTTGGCCCATAGATACGGAGGCAGAGTGTCAAGCAGGGATGTGTCAGCGTCGGAGATGGAAAACATGCGTCGGGGAGGGCAGTGTCTAAGCAGAACGGGGTTGTCGTAAAGGAAAACTCGAACTCCGTCTTGAGAACATCTGATCGTCGCTCGGAAGTGTTTCAATAAGTCAAGTCCCATAATGGCGTCAGGGCTATTGGAGGAAAGCAAAAACGTGGTGTCAGTGGTGTTGTTTTCTACGTCAAAGAGGATCGGGGCGGACAAAGGGTTAGTGGAGGGCGTTCCATCGAAACCTGTCGATGTTATAAGTGAGCCAGACAAGGGTGCCCCCGGAATCAGTCGTTTAGATAACGCACTACGTGTTGCGCCAGTGTCTACCAGAAATGGAGACTTGGTACCCAGGACCTTAGCAGTGACGTAAGGGCCTTGCTGGTCAACATAGAGCTCGACTGGATCCCTCCCTTGCCCTTGGCAGTCCTATGCAAAGTTGTGGGCGTCATCGTAGTCAGATTGCTGGTATTGGTTCTGTCTGGGTCGATCAAATGTATTTGGTCTGCCTGATCTATCGTTAGTTGTGTCATTAGGGGGCCCTCGCTGTTGTCCCTTATTTCTCGGTCCACTTGCTATGTCCTTGGGGTCTTTGTTTCTGATTATTTCCAGAAGAACTGGGCACTGGGATTTCCAATGGCCAGTTCCTTTGCAGAAAGCGCACTGGTCCTCTCTAAGGTCTGTACGTCCACTGTGGGGAGTCAAAGTGCGGTCCTGGGGAAATGCAGCCTTAGGGGCGTTCGTCTGATAGTTTCCCCGGTATTGGTCTCGTCCTATAGTCACCCCTTGCAGTTGGGCCATCATCACCCTCTCTTTCAAGTCCTTCTTCTTTTTCTCTGTTGCCCTATCGTTTTCATTTTTCTGATGTTCATAATATTGGGCCATCTGGAGGATAGCCGTAGGTTTGGAGGCTGCCCAACTACTCTCGCTAGCCTGCAGTTTCTGGGAGACCTCTGATGACAGACCCTTAACGTAATTCTGGACAAACAGATGGTGTCCGGTTGCAGTGGTCATGTCCTGGCCGCTGTAATCGGAGAACACCGTTTCAAACCGGGAGAAGTATTCCGATACATCCTCCTGGGGTTTCTGGCGACAGGCCGTTACTATCGACCAGTCCACTTTCTTTTCTGGAATCAGGGTTTTTAATTTCTGTACGATTTTATCTGGAAGGTCTAGAATGGATTTCAAAGGCTTTTGTCCAGGTCCTCGTTGTTTGTCAATGTTATCGAGTTGTGACCAGGTATGTCCGAACAGCTCAAGGTGGTCGACTTTCCGGATTTGCTTCCACACATCAGCTGGTAGACATAACCTGAAAAACAAGTCGATGTCAGCCAGGGTCATAATCGTTGAACCTAGGGCTGTACCCAATTCAGTATAGAAGGCAGTGGGGTTTTTACATAGGTCAGGCAGAGATTTCCGGAATGTCAGAATCTCTTGTCGGTCCCATGGCTGGTAAACCCAGTTGTACACTACCCTTCCTTTTGCATCTTGGTGGTTTGCATCATCGTTAGTCCCTGCACCTCGTGGAGGAACCCAGTAAGGGGCAGCCTCTCGTATTGGCATCATGGTGTTAGATTGCTCAGTTTGTGGTTCGGTCGCTACGGATGTCGTGGGTTTAGTTCCCGATTCTCGTTCAGTGAGGTGGCGGAAAACCTCAAGCGTACGCGTAAGGAGGTCCGTCACATCACACTCGCCCTCATCCCCGATATCGACCTTCCGGTACAGAGTCGTTAGGCTCTCGGGACCTTTGTCTCGATATCGGTCCTCGTATGCGTTCAAGACATGGTAACACAGTCGTACGGTGAAATGTCGTCTGTGACTCCCTGTATACGAGTTAAACATATTCGTGATGTACCCTTCATCTTCCTTCCTTTCTACCAGTGTCCTTGCTATCTTGTCGATCCCTGTTCGCTCATCTTTGCTTAGTCTGTTTGTTCTTGCAGAACCAGCCCTTCGGGTCTCGGGGTCGCCTAACGTTGTCGTTTGCGTAGTATTTAATACAAGGGGTTCGGCCGGCACAGAGGCCATGGGGGCCGAAGCTGTGGCGCTACCCTCGTTTGTACCTGGGGGTGGTGAGTGCTGTGCTAAGGGTTGGGAAGGGGCATATGGAGGGGGCATGTAGATGGTCGGAGGACCTAACAGCAGATCATCGTTGGCTCGTTGTCTCGAGGGCAAGTCAGGGTAGAGCATGGAGGACGTTCTAACCGGACACTGGCTTGATGTTTCCATTTCTAGTTTCTGTTTGGCTTTCTCTCTTTCCTTTATCTCTCCTTCTAGTTTCTGAGCAGCTAGGTGGGCTGCTTTTCGCAGCTCTTTTCCCAACCTACTCTCAGTTTTCTTTTTACGTTGTTCAGTTTCTTTGCGCCACATGCCGAAACTATCAAGCATAGTGGGCGTTGTCTTGTTTTTACCAAGGGCTGTTTCTAGCGCATTTATTTTGTCATCATCGAAGGATCCTATCAGTGGCCACTGACTTTCTCGATCCTTTTTCGTATATTTATGCCACAGCTTGTTATAGGCTATAGCGGTCAATCCATGCTTCATGAACCTGTCCTTATTAGGGGTGCCTTCCAGTGGAGCCGGATGGTTCATCTCTAATAAGCGGTCCGGGCTAAACAGGCTACCAATCAGTGGGGAGAAGACAGACATGACGGAGCACAACGGGGACAAAAGTCAGCACTGCCTATCTTATCACTGCGTGCAAAGACTAGACAGAATATTCCTATTCTACGTTGTTTGCAGGCAGTGAATACCTCATGAACCAATATCAAATAGTCAACGTTCGGTCAAAACAATTCAGTGGGGAGAATAAGTAGGCCCGCAAAGGTCTGCGTTACCTACCCTTTCACTATCTGTAAAAAGGGGGGGGGGCTCTTTCCTGTTTGCAGACAGAGAATCTCCAGAAAACAGTCTGCGAACAATAGTTCAGTTTCAAATAATTAATCAGTGGGGGAGAAAGATAGGCGCGACGGTTGCATTACCTATCCTCCACTGCTTGCAAAGGGAGAGCCTGTTGTTTCTCCGTTTGCAGACAGTGGATCTCCAAATAAATTAACAAAGAGTAATACTAGTATTTTCTAAACAATTCAAATAATCATTTCGCAATTCGTCGTGTTTACACGACCTTACCCGGACCGCATGGACAGTTTCTTGTCTTCCGAATCCAGCGCCCGATCGTCCTCTTTTCTTCGTAATCCTCGCGGCACTCCTGATGGTTCCCAGTCAGGACCGTAGATCACTCGAGAGAGGTGTGTTCGGAACCAGTGAAGTTCGGATGATCGGCTGTCAGACGAGGGTCTATCGGACAGGTGCACTCCCGATCGTTGCAGTCATTCACTCTGTCGTCAGGACCTCTCCCACTGGATCCACGAGTCACTGATGGGCCCCACGTTTGGGACGCCAATTGTAAAAAGGTCAGGCTACCAACCAGAATAAAAGATCCTTAAGTATTGCCCGGCGGTGTCGCCTCTTAAACCCACAAGATATTAACCAATGAAGAGGCAGGCGCTGGAGACTGAAAGGCAGGAAACAAAGGTTTATTCTCTCCGGAGGAGAACACATCAGTTCGGACAGCAAGTATCGTCACGAGGTGCTCTAACCGCATCTCTGAGGCCTGGCCTCTTATACACAGTTTATGAATTTTATTGCAGGTAACACATTCTTGTAATGCTTTGAAGTATGGAAGGACATCCTCGGAATCTCCCCTTCAGGCCCGTTCCCACACACATTTACAGTTGAAGTCCCCACCCCGGTCATAATAGGTGATGATTATCGCGCAGCTGGACATTCCGCCGATTCACGGAATGTGTGGGGTTGATCGGATATCATAGGGTGGGGGCTTTGATCAACTCGAGGGTCCTTTAATTGGGGGAAGCTTCCTACTGTACGGGGGGGGCAATAAACAGTATCCGCAGAGCCAGGTGGCGGCCTGGGAACGAGGAAGACAAACGGGCACACAGGAAAAGGGGTTTGTATCAAAGGGTCTGAGACCATGAAAGGAACGAAGGGAGGTGTCGCGCTGGGAACAGGATGGGGTTCTGAGGCAGAGCTGCGCTGAAGAGGGGTTTACGACTCAAGGCATGTGAGAGCGGGGGGGTTGTCAGCGCGCGGGGGGATGCCTGCGAGGTTGAGGGAGAGAGAGAGACGGGCTGGCTATCAGCGAGGGGCAGGGAGGCCATGGTGCTCAAAATGGCTGTCGCTTACGTGCACGAATGGGTTCAAGGAGAGCAAGATGGCGCCGATAATGTTGACGTTTGCAGCCTAACTTTTAACAATATCCAGGACTTTAAAGCCAAGTTTTGCAGCAAACTTAAAAATTGCAAAAATGGAACATGCTGATTGTGGCTTCCTTATTTTTTAAGGTATGACCATGTATGACCATGTACCTATATAATCAAATGATACCCCAGATACCCCCAGATACGTGAAGGTCAGGACATACAAGAGTCTGGTCTGGGCATTATACGTTTTCAGTTTGCTATTCAATCTACCACAGACCATGGTATATGATTCTGATACATTTGTAGACAAATCTAGTTGTTCCATAAAACAGGCAGATGTATCCAAAAGATTCCGAAGGCCCACTACAGTTCTTGCCATTAAGACACTGTCTTCAGCATATAATAATGCTTGAAGTGGACTGTTCCCCGCTTTGGGGGTGTCATCCCCTACTCTTATTCAATAGTGTTCAAGCTCCACTCCAATCTTGAGTCACTCTAATCTTTCCAACTGTACTCCACCCCACTCCAATCTACCCACTGCAATCCACCCAATGAACCCCACTCCACTCTACCCCAATCTACCACACTCCATTCTGTTATACCCAATCTACCCCCTCCACGTCACTCCATACTACAACATGCCACTCAACTCTATCCCACTCCAGTCCATTCTAACCCACTCCACCCTAATCCACCCCGCTCCAATCTACCCTACTCCGGTCTACCTCAACCTACTCTACTCCGGTCTACCCCATCCAATCTGTCCCACTCCAATCTACCCCAATCTACTTCACTCCAGTCTACCCCACCCCATCCCAATCTACCCCACATCACTCTATTCAACTCCACTACAACCTACTCCACTCCACTGCACTCCAATTTACACCAAATTACCTCTCTCCTATCTATTCCACTCCAATCTACCACACTCCATTCCAATCTAACTAACCATAATCCAGACAATCTAACCTACTCCAATCTACCCCACTCCACCCTAATCTACCCCACTCTACCCTACCCTGATCTACTCTTTCCACAGCAATCTACCCTACTCCACTCCAAACTACTGCAATCCACTGCACTTCACTCTTCCACAATCTACCACAATGTTTCCCACTCCAATCTACCCCACTCCTCTGCAATCTGCCCCACTCTTCCCCAATCTACTCCACTCTTCCCAATCTACCCCAATTCAATCTACCCCACTCCAATCTACTCCACACCAATCTGCTCCACTCCAATCTGCTCCACTCCAGTCTACCCCACTCCAACCACTACCAATCTACGCCACCCCATCCCAATCTACCCCACACCACTCCAATCAAACCCACTCCACTCCAATCTACCCCACACCACTCCAATCAAACCCACTCCACTCCAATCTACCCCACTCCATTCCAGTACACCTTACTATAGACCACCCAGTTTACCCTACTCCAATTTACCCCACTCCACTCCAATCTACCCTACTCCACTACAGTCTACTCCACTCCACTCTAATCTATCCCAATTTACTGTTCCCCAATCTATTTTACACTACTCCAATCTACCCCAATATATCCTCCTCCACGCTATCCCAATCTCCATGATCTACCCTACTCCAATCTGCCCCCACTCCAATCTACCCCACTCTACTCTGCCCCAATCCACGCCACTCCAATCTGCCCCATTTCACCCCAGTATCCCCCACTCTACCCTAGCTCAATCTACCCCACTCCAATCTACCACACTAATTTGCCCAAATCCCTCACTCCAATTCACCCACTCCATTCTCCTGCACTCCACTCTATGACAGTCCACCCCACTCAATTCTACCCCAATCTACCCCATTCCACTCAACTCTACCCCCCTCTACGCCACTAACTTTTGGCAATGCTCAACACCAGCCACACTGGTGTACAAAATGACTAAACACATTGCTAAAGCCAATAGCTCTTGCATTACCAAGATCTAATGACGTTGCCAATGCTTCTCTTCTCTGGTTATGTCCCATGCCCCGTTTCACTCCAGCCTTTAACCAGTTATGGCAGAGAACGTTTCGCACCGGGTGCAGAAACTTACAAAACGGACTACCATTGTTCATAGTGGACTGACTACACGCGGAAGCAGGGGCGCAAATATCATCAGAGCAGCAGGTACTGTGGCACCAAGCAGGGTCTGATTGGTAACACGGGCTGTCGGGCCATGCCCCAGAGGCCAGTGTCCGAGCTGCAGCTGTGGGCTGCTTTTTTGAGCAGCCTGAGGGTGGTTTGGGCGCTTTCTGCGTTGTTAGGATGCCGACAGCGGCCCGGTGGGTGCCTGAGTGGCCTTTCTGGAGACAAATGGGCACCCATTACCTCCCTTTTTACCAAGGGGGCAGAGGTGTCACTCCCTTCCTCTGGCTAGGCTGGCCCATTAATATATGCAGATTGCACGGGTCAGTAGAATAAGTGGCCTCACTTGTTTTCAGGTGCGTTTCACCAATGTAAACTAATCTGTGCATTTTTTAACGACATTTCGCCAAAGCAGTGTTTTACAGAAAGGCAATATGCAAATATGGGCTACTTTTTTTGAGTGGGCCCGGGCCGATTTTTAATCCCAATCCAACCCTTGCACCAAGGCCCACTGTCCTCAGTTAAAGGTGCTTTTGAACTAAGAAGACAGCTGATGGGGGCCTATGTTCCCTGCTTGTGTTTTTGCACCGCGGGGCGGGGGCCCTTCTATAGTCTTTGTAAAATCAAGGTTCACGCTGGCGGCGCTCTCTTGTACCCCTGCCTCAAGGTTCACGCTGGCGGCGCTCTCTTGCACCCCTGCCTCAAGGTTCACGCTGGCGGCGCTCTCTTGCACCCCTGCCTCAAGGTTCACGCTGGCGGCGCTCTCTTGCACCCCTGCCTCAAGGTTCACGCTGGCGGCGCTCTCTTGCACCCCTGCCTCAAGGTTCACGCTGGCTGCGCACTCTTGCACCCCTGCCTCAAGGTTCACGCTGGCTGCGCTCTCTTGCACCCCTGCCTCAAGGTTCACGCTGGCTGCGCTCTCTTGCACCCCTGCCTCAAGGTTGACGCTGGCGGCGCTCTCTTGCACCCCTGCCTCAAGGTTCACGCTGGCGGCGCTCTCTTGCACCCCTGCCTCAAGGTTCACGCTGGCGGCGCTCTCTTGCACCCCTGCCTCAAGAATCACGCTGGCGGCGCTCTCTTGCACCCCGGCGTCGCATACGTGCGCTGCTGTGATTTCTTAAAGATTGTTTCAACCGACTGTCACGCGGTTTTAGACACGTATCCTTTGTGAAAGTGGAAGTTTAGGCCGAGGCATGAAAACTAAACTAGGGAAGGAAATAGAAATCCTACTCAGAAGGTGACCGTAGAGGAGGAAGCGTGCTGTCCAGGCCTCTGACCCCTCACCTTCCTCCAGACGGCTGGAGCGCGTGCCGACGAGAGCAGGGTGAATGTGGGGTAACGGCCAGAGAGCTGTCACCCTTGGTGCGAGGGAGTTAGGTATGAGTCTCAGCGTCGGTTCAATAACCTGTGATTCTGGGCAAATAAATTACTTAATGTCCCCGTGCCTAAAACACGTGAATGTTTCCTTGTGTAATGTGGCTTGTGCTATTGTAAAGAGCTCCAGTACATTCGGGTCAAGTTGCCTACATACATAACTGCAAATAAAAAGAGAGCTTCTGTGGCAAAGAGCACTGGCGCCTACAAGTGCATAGCGCTCTCAGGCCGAGAGCACAGCACGGCTGTGGGATGCATATATGGCATATATCATATGACTCTCCCGCCTGGAATTGTTCCCACGTCAATAAAAGCAAGGCACAAATAAAGTCTCTCTGTTGTGTTTTATTTTCATGGTTTTTAATGTACCCCCATGCTTTCCAAGTGTTGGCATGGAGGCGGTGAATAATTAAATCGAGCCTACATACCCACCACAGCCTGCGACGGGCACAGCGGGCGCTGCCCGTCTCCCGGGGCACCGCAGCAACTAGAGCAGGGCCTGTGCTGTGCCTGCGGAGCCGGCGTCGGTGTCAAGCAGAAATAGAGTACTTTAATGCAGAAAGGACCCGGCGCCACAGTTTCCTAAGCTGTTGCTTGTATTTTACAAACAGGCGTTCTGAAGTGCAAGAGATGCGATGGATGCGCGGCCCCTGCCGAGACCCGGAGCACATTCCAGTGGCAGACGCGAGACACCACAATAACCTGTTCAAACAAGCATTGGCATAGCTAATAGGTCTCGCCTTTGGGACCTTATAAGTATTTAGTGATGCAGCACAATATCCTTGGTGCAACAACATCAACTGTTGCGTGGCTAAACACTTATAAGGTCCTAAAGGCTAGACCTATTGACTTTGCCAATGCTTATTTTCTGTAATTTTAGATAGCGTGAACTCGACCCTAATGTATTGAAGCTCTTTGCCTTAGCACCAATTATATTACACACGGGCATATTCATTGTTGGTAGGCGCGGGGACATGAAGTGATTTGCCCAGAATCACAGTATGTTGCGCGGGCGCCTAAACTCGAACCTGCTTCTCCAGCTAAAAAGTCAGCAGCTCTTGCCACACACCACATCCTCTCCCCTCATGGGCGGAATAGCGCTTATACCGACAAAATTACACTTCGAAGCACCGAGAGACAGCAGGTGTTGAAGGAGGGAACATTAAAGGGAATGAGGAGATGGAGGAGGTAGGAATGGACTGTAGAGGTTATAGGACCCGTACCCTCCAGAACTGCCCCCGCCTCCCCCTTGACATGGACACAGACATGCATAATTCCCCACATTGCAATAACCAAGAGATTCTTGTGGGGTAAAAACGGCCATGTTTAATCAGTACATTGAATAAACATGACAAGCAAATAACATGCATATCTGATATTCATAAACACATTTTCCAAGATTCCTTATGATCCTCTTACATTCCCAGCCCTAAGGGAGGAGCCCCATCTGGCTCGCATCTCGCACTGGGTACCCTACGCCAGGTGCCGTGCACCTGCCCCTTAGAGTGGTGGGCCCGCACCCCTGGTCCTTGTCCGGTATTACCAGGGCCCACCCCTCTACCACCCGGCTGCCCTGGGACGCCCAGGAGGCTCGAATTCTGTCGCCCTAGCCTCCCCAGCCGGTGGTGACTTCCTCCCAGCGGAGAGCTTACCATATCCCCCCTCAGAGCTGGCCTATGGAGTCCGCCAATCGGCCTCCCCTCAATCACTGTTTACTGCTCGCAGGTCCCACTTCCGCCACAAGGGTGGCCAAGGCCCACAGGTCTGCCACCCTCCCCACCTGCGATCAGAATAAACAACCCAAAGTTCTTTGTTAGAAGTATCTGTGCCTGAGTCCGACAGCTGCACCCCCTGACGATGGTACGTTGCTACTTCAGAAATCACCCGGTGCTGTATGTAGTGCAAGCGGCCCTTCACTGAGCACAACCTTGCCAGTTCTCCATTTAGTCGGCTTAGTGGACGTTCAACGAACTGGGCCGCCTTCCGGGCCCCATGACCTGCCTGACAACGTGCCTGACCAGGCCAATCTAGTTGGTGGAAAATTATGCCCCAACCATGCAAATTCTGCCAGTAAAGCTTCCTTGACCGCCAGGTGCCCCCGGTCTACCACGACCATCTTGCGCAGAGCACGACACTAGCGGCCCATTCCTTGACGAATTCTTCCCTGGGTCGCCTCACCATGTCCGGTGACCGCACTCCATTCATGTGATACCTCACCCCACCGGTGACCATCTGGTGCAGGATAGAACACAGGCGGCCCGGCACTGAGCGCAACCTGGCCGACCAGCCTCCCGGCATCGCCGCCGCTATAGTTGTATCGTAGCGTAACGCACGAACGAGTGCCCCCCGCACTCACACCGCATTTGCGGGCCTTCCTCTGCACAGGGGAGAATAAAAAGAATTAAAACGCTCGATAGCCACCATGACAGCATTCTTGGCCCAAACAGAGCCACAAGACTTCACACACTCTAAACCAGGAACGGAGCTGAACAGCCTCCGAGAGAATCAGATTTTTTGGCATAAACTATGTACTCAATGTCCTTCTCATTTGGATAAATCTGCACATAATCCGACTAAGTAGAGAACGAGTTCCACGTGTGATTCCCCAGTGAACGTGGCCCGAGGCCTCCCACCCCAGTCACCCCCCCGGTCAAGTCCCGATTACTGGCTAGTTCAGTATCCAGCCAGGGGGAAGACCCGAGCTGCTGGAGGCGGGTTTCACTATGAAACAGTCACTGGTACCAAGAACTTAGCGTAAGTCAGGTAACGCTGTCTGTGGGTCTTTGACTATGCGGACACGATGCCCCCTTTATGGTGGGGGGAGGGAGGGGTGGGGGGGGGGAGGAGATGGATGACTGCCCTAGGGGGCCCGGACTCATTATCAAAAGAATGCTTTCCTATCCCGAGGACCCCCCCATCTTGAATGGCTAGCCTCCCACAGGTGAATTACACCCTCTGGCAGCTGTGCGGCGGTGACACCCATCCTGTTTGACTGTCTGCTTCCACATTACTAATATCCCAGGGGAAGCCACACTGCACCCCCCATTTCTTTATCAGTACACCCAGCATTTCTACCCCTCAGGAGCCGTCAGTGTTCTAGCGGTCATGCACCTCTCCTCCACACATTTTTATACAACCTGGCCATTACCTTTGGCCCCAGTGACGTTCGCTATGCGCCCCCTGCCACAAAGCCAATGATTGCACGACGTAGACTGAGCGCCTGCTTCCATTACTCACCGGCATTGTTATCGCTACCCCTCCATTCTTTAGCAATCGTGTACATCCCCTTCACACACTTTCACATACAATGGCAATTACCTTCAGCCCATGTGACATTTGTTGTCTATACATACGGCATAACCAGGCCACCACTCGGACTCCTTCACACCCACAGCAGATCAGCCAATAACCTGCGGCAAGACTCCACGCCATTGCCGCGCTCCAGTTGAGGATCGCTTAGTAATGAAGATGGCTTCGCGAGACCTGTCAGGGATAAGACTGGTGAAACTCGGATTATGTCGGACACCGTGGAGAATTAGGCTCACACAAGGCAAAGGCTCGGTTATGAAATGTGCGACCCGCTCCCGATCACATGACCCGGCTGTCCACCCAGCGGTGCGAACCCCCGAATATGCGCGCATCTGCCTACAACCTTATTGCCGCCCATCTAGTCAATAGAGGACACTTTCCAACATTGTTAGGAGGATCAAGCTGCCGGGTGGGTGCGTGAGCCAGTCCGCGCCACGGACACAGCTAAACTTACTTACCGCGCTGATTTTTGTTAGTCAGTCAACAGTCTATTTACAGCTGTATATAGTTCTATTTACCCATCTATAATGACATGCGATGTGCTAAAAAAGCGTTCCTAACCTTTGTTACGAGGCAGACCAGACAGAGCTATAACAATGTGTTCCAGTCTCTATCCAAATAAATTAAACATGGTAATGCTACCATCGTAATCTAGCAGTCATCTGAAAATATGTCAATGTACTTTGGAAAGAGCAAATGGCCGCCGTAATTGTGCGTTTACTATATTTAAATTCGGGCTGCTTCGGTAATTTGTTTAAATTAATTTCGGAATCCTCTATACCTTTTTTAACAAAGAGGGGCATTTTATTGCTACTTGCTGGCGACTTCCCAATGACTCAGCCTTTCAACCTATTTCACGCGCTTGTTAAAACATTCGGCATTGTGTAATAACGCCCCGAGTTTTGAAATAAATCTACATCTTTCACTTATTGGCACAGAATTATGAGCGGGAACGCATAATTTCTACCCACCGACCATGTTGAAGACCGTAATATTCAGACTTATTGGGACACTTTGCCCGAGCGTGTTCCTATCTAAAGCGCTATCCCATGGTTGTTCTAGCTCGTGCTTAAAACCTGAGGGCATCCTGCTACGCAATGCGCCGCTAATCCAGCTACCACGAGCTGTTCAAACACCCCCAAAGCCCCAATGCTCCTTACAATGAGGCCCGCAGCGTTTCCGCTCGCCTCCCCCGGGCCCTGGGTCGGGAGCTGAAATGACGGAGTGTGCCCCAACTATTTTCTGGAACAAAAACCCCTGGCAGCCGCAGGCGGTAGGAGATGGCTGAGATCTACTCCCTTGCCCATCTCCCCGCTTCCCACGGCTGCCCGAGGCCCCCAGGGACACCCGACACCTCACCTCCCGAGCCGGCTGCTCGTTTCCAAACTACCACGTTAAATTCAGTCCTGGCATCCCATCGCTGGACCCATCTGCGCCGACTGCCCCGAATCCGCTGCCGTGGAGAACACGAGATTAGTTAAATTCAAAGGCCGTGCCTCGCGGAGAGGGCAGCAACGGGGCAGCCCGCAGTCTCGGAGTGGTGGAGGGAACAGAGACCCCGGTCACTGGTGCCTGACCCTACATAGGCCAAAGGTCTCCGCCTCTCACCACTCCGGACGTGCGTCGCCGCCTGTGACCCGGAAGTCAAAAGGGGGGGGGCGGCCGGCCGCCGATTGGCCGCCCGGCCGCCCAACCATAACTGGGGGGGGGGGGGGGGGGGCGGGGCCCGGAGGTGCCGGGTCCTAAGTGCGCGCCTCGCGATACTCTGCGCTTGGCAGAAGCGGAGGGAAGAAAAAAAGGAAAAGGGAAGAAGGGAACAGGAGAAAGAAGAGGGAGAAGACAGAGAAGGAAGGAACTGGTGATGGGGAAAGGGGTATGTGAGAGTGAAAACGGGAGACTGTGAGACGAAAAGAGAGGCCAGGACATGCATAAAGGGAATTGGTGGCACAGAAGAGAGGAAAGGAGGGAATGTTAGAGCCAAGGAGGGAGGACAGAAGGCATGAGGGATCAAGAGAGACTAGGGAGGAACAGAAGATAGAGCAATGGACAAAAGATGCAAGATGGAATAGGACAGGCAAGGAGGGAACAGAACGGAAAGAGAGAACAGTGGCAGAACAGAGGAACGAGAGAACAGAAGGAATGACCAGTAAAGGAAACAAAGGAGGAGGAAATAGGATAGTCAGGGACTGAGGACAGGGAAGAAATTAACTGGAGTGGGAAAGATGGTGGGAGGATAGAAGGGAACAGGAGAGGGATTGATGGAACAGATGAGAGGGCTGGGGAACCTGAGAGAAGGAGGAGGGATCAGGAAAGAGGGTATGAGGGAAGAGGATTGGTATGGTCATGGCAGATGGGAGGGAATAGGAAACATAATGGAAGTATGCGTGAAGGAGGGAACATTAAACAGAAGGAGGGAGATAAATGAGGGAACAAGTGACCAAGGGAGGGCAAAATTATCCAAATCTGGTGTTCAGGTGAATGATTACTTTTCTAGGCATTGCCCATCCTTTAGATGTGGTAACGCATTTTCATGCTGTCGTGTTTTTATTGCCACCTAACACATGAAGGAAGGTACGCCTTACATGCAGAGCCAGTGGCATCAAATCTGCAGTGAAAGAGACCCTTTCCAAAGCTGCATCCTGCACGCTGCTTAGTAAAGCAGTCACAGGCTCTTCAACTGAAATATGACTGCAGTTCGGATATCCAGAAACGGCTCCAGGAGTTTGCCCTTCCGACGCAGTACCGAATACAAGTAGCAACACGAAGGGCACGGCAGCTCTGGCCGTTACGCCACATCGTCTCCCCTCATGGGAGGAATAGCTTTTATACTGACAAAATGACACTTCGAAGCACCGAGAGACAGCAGGTGTTGAAGGAGGGAACATTACAGGGAATGAGGAGATGGAGGAGCAAGGAATGGACTGTAGAGGTTAGAAGCGGAGGGAAGAAAAAACGGGAAAGGGAAGAAGGGAACAGGAGAAAGAAGAGGGAGAAGACAGAGAAGGAAGGAACTGGTGATGGGGAAAGGGGTATGTTAGAGTGAAAATGGGAGACTGTGAGACGAAAAGAGAGGCCAGGACATGCATAAAGGGAATGGGTGGCACAGAAGAGAGGAAAGGAGGGACTGTTAGAGCCAAGGAGGGAGGACAGAAGGCATGAGGGATCAAGAGAGACTAGGGAGGAGCAGAAGATAGAGCAATGGACAAAAGATGCAAGATGGAATAGGACAGGCAAGGAGGGAACAGAACGGAAAGAGAGAACAGTGGCGGAACAGAGGAACAGCGAAGGCACGAGCAAAAAGCAAAAAGAAAAAAACTACACACAGCGTTTCCCTTGCGTGGTCCCATCTGTTTGCAAGATAATTACAAACAGATGTCGCCAAAGCTTGCGCCCGCAAGGGAAACGCCAAACGTGCACGCGTTGCAATAGAAAGCAATGCAAAGCGTGCACATTTTTGGCCAAAAAAGCTGATCGATTCAAAGAGGTCCCCTCCTAAGCAGCGCATGCGCGCTGTGTAGGCAAGTCCTAAAAAGGCAATGAAAGGCTGCAAATAGGTGATACACTTTAATTAAAAAGTACTGTGTGAACGCCTTGGTTGAGGAAACAAGTATAATCTTAATAGGGCCAGGCTACCTAGTGGAGGAGATCTAGGATCAAGTATGTGAATTTTTTTAATTGGAAAAAGTAAAATATGCTAAGAATAACAAAATAATTTAACATTCAGTATCAAATATGGGTGCATTTAATAAACATCAATTCCATAGAACGAAAAAAAAACTATTGTAAAAATCCATATGGGAAATATATCTTCAAAATAACAAAAACTGTCCATGTTCACATGTAGCTTTAAAAACGAAGACTTTCTTCATACCATGATATCATCTGGAAGAGGCTCTAAGCTCTCTCGTCATGGTGCAGTGCCCCCCCCTCCCTTTTAGGGAGCAGGGCCTTTCTAATGGAAAGGAATATAGTGCCTAGACACTCGTTCTGCAGATGTTACTAGGGCTCCTTCCTTAGATTTAGGGCCTGGTTTATTTATTGGCGGCCAGGGTACTCTGTCGCAAAGGAGACATAATTCCCTCCCCACAAATATAGTGGTCCACCTGCCATGCAGCAAGTTTAGGGTTAATTATGGCAGAGACTACTCTGTCTCCACCGTGATTAGTCACCTCCGACAGCCCTGGGGAATAAGGGCTGTCAGAGAAATGTTTAAATGTCCGCCCACCCACTATAGATGGCGGTAAAACCTGGCGGTAGGTAACAGTAAAAATGTTATATTGCTCCCACCACCATCGGAGAAGACTCCCACTGCGAGGGGAACATTATTTTTTTTCTTTTCAAACCCAAAAAAGCGTTTCGGCATTTTCTTGTTAAAAAGAAAAAAGGATTACTGATTGGTGAAGGGTTGTGTTCTTCCGATGCAGCCCTGCAGTAAAGAGTAAAATGCATTGATAGGAACTGCCGTGACGGTGGTTCCTTGCCAATGCCTTGATAAATGACTGTCTACTAAGCAGTCATTTATAAATCTGTCGGGATGAAGTATTTTCAGTTGTCCGCCCGGCCAATGGAGACTACTCTGTCAACCAGAATATAAATCAGTCTCTTAGTTACTCAGGCCTGTTTATAAAGGGCGTAATAAAAAAATTGTAAAACGCTATAATGCCACCTATGCTCACTGCTGTTTAACTCAGGAAACCTTGAATGCGAGGACCTTGCACTATCCAATATTATCAACCCTTCACAGCTGTAGAACTTGGTTTTTAAGAGTTTCCTGACTCAAGAGTGTTTGGGATCCGACCTCAATTTTCGATTTTGATCGTTCTAAAGCCTGGGTCTCTGTACTACTCCTAGGCACACACCTCCATGTTTTAGCCAATTGTACCCTCATTGTTGAATCAGATGAGATATGACTTATTGCATGGTTGTGGCCGGGAGGCAGTGAGCTGCCATTTTGTGTATGTAGCTTGGGTTGTTCCAACTGTATGCCTTGCGTGTGATGCACAGAATCTTGAATATAATTTGTGCTTCCACTGGGAGCCTGAGGAGCAATGACAACGTAAGCTTCATGTGGCCTTATGTCCGGAGATGCATTGACATGTTACCTGATTCTCCAGTTTCTCTAATCTGCCAATGTATTTATTGGGGAATCTTCACAGAGGATGGTTTACTAATTGAGGTGCACCAAAAACAGTTATGTTTAGCTTCACTCTCTGTTTAGAGGCTGTACAACGTCACTATGTTTTCATTTACTGTTTGTTTCACGTCTGCTGGAGTTTGTTCAAAGCATTCACCCCCCTTCTCTAGCAATATATTTTCTAACGTCTCTTCTCTTCTAAGTCTCCGCATCTGAGAAGTTAATAGCATAGACATCATATGAATCAGTGCCGTCTCTAGAAGTCATTTTTAGGGGGTTGGGGGTGTACACAGTGCTCCTACAACTAGCAAACAAGATGATTGTGCACACGTGAGCATAATAAATATAGCCCTCATTTTCTTCGTCATCTTACCTGAGTAAAAAGTGTCCACCTCTCCTCTAAAAAAGAAGGTGGAAGTATTAACAAAGGGGGTAAATCTCACAAAATGTGTGTTTTTTTCACATGAACTGGTCGCCTGAGGTGTCGTCATGGAGGCAGTTTGGTTGCAGTAATTGAATAGCAAGTGCATTTTTAACAAGCAGCAGGAGCAGAGAGTAGTGACTGACGAGCGAATTGCTAGGACTGCAAACGGTCTGCGACGTCTGCTTGACAGTTTTTGTGAGTTTATGCCAGTCTAGATCTCATGGTCAACCAAAACAAGACCCAAATAATCATTTTTGGGGGAAGAAAGAAGGCAAATGTTTCCTTTGTAGTCAACAACAAGAGGGTTGGCTCTGTTCCCACCTTTATCTACCTTGGCATCCCCTTTGACTCTCGACTCTCACGGGGACCGCTGAAAAATAGTAGAGCTGCTGCCTTCTCCAAATCAGTGGAGGCCATCCTTAATTTTGCCCACAAACTTGGTCAGAAACCAATAAAGGAACTCTCAACAGTATACAAAGCCAAATGCTGTGCTATTGCTTAGTATGGGGTAGGGGTGTGGGGCACTGAAGATCAGGGGGCCCTGGAAAAAATCTAAAATAGTTCTATCAAGAGATTGCTCGATGTCCCCCAAAGCACTAGTCCCTTTGTTTGCCACACTGAGGTAGGGATTGGTTATATCAACGACCTCATTAAAATTCAACCCCTCCTTTTGTGGCTTAGAATCTGGACCAAAAGTCAGACATCCTTCAATAGGGCTGTGCTTTCAGACTGTTTAAAACTTGACCACTGTTTGAGTATTCCTTGGTTGAAGTATGTACAGAATGTAAGTCACAGCATGGGACGGGAGGACCTGTTTACCTCTCCTAGCACTACTTCAGCCACCTGCATTAGGACTTTGAAGTATACGTTTCTAAAGGGATGCCTGGAGGATAGAATGCTGTGTGCTGTAGACAAACCAACGGTCCAGACCTCTATGTGGATTGGTCCGGTTGAAAGTCCTGTGCCTTACTTAGTATGGGTGGGAGACCTATACCACAAATTCTTATTAATGAGGCTTAGGCTTTGTTCGGGGCACTTTCTCGCTGCTTTTCCATCACAAGGCACTTATTTTCACAACTTCCTTTATGCCCATGTGATGACCTATCACCACAGACGAACTTACATTTCAATTTTTGTGTAAATTTTATTCGTTGTTGAGGAAATGCAATCTGCTGCCCATCTTTAGGGCCGCCAACATTTTTTAATGTAGAGCCACTTTTATTTATCTGCAAACCTTACCCTTGATCAAGATCTGCTTCTCCGTTACCACTTATATTGATCATGCTATTAAGCAAAGGGCTAAACTTCTTATATGATGTTTTATAAATCTTATGTGGTTTTTATGGATTTGAATACATTCTTATGATAGATCATTGTCCTCCTGATTGTAGTATTGACTGTCCTCAGTATGTTTGACTTTATGCTTAAGATAACCCAGAGGTATACAGCGGACCCCTAACAAGTTTTTCCTCTAGGACTCTTTCCAAGGTTTTTGTTCCATTGGTTTTATCTGAGCTTTGTGATATTCCATTAGACGACTGCTGCTGTATGGTGATTTATTTAATGCTATGAACTAGGATGAGTATTTTAAATATATATATTGCTCTACACTGTGCACGTTTATGGTTCAACTGGGCCGAAATAAAGTTGTTTTGATGATGAAGACTAAAAAATGTAAATTGATACTTGTATAGCGCACTTCTCACCCGCAAGGGTCTCAAGGCGCTTGTACGAATACCGCTGTGGAACCCATCCTGGCTTTCCCTGTGAGGTGTCCACTCCTGGGCACCCCCAAGGTGGAGGCCAGGCATCCTTAGCGTTGTGGGGGCCGTTGTGGAGATTAAGCAAGCTATTGCCCAGAGTAGCAGAGTGGGACTCCATGATTGGAATAGGCACCGTGGCGAGAATTATCAGGTCTGTGGAATTTTGAGCCCAAGACCTGCCGAGGCGGGAATTGAACCCTGGTCCTGGGCTAGACCTCTGCATCAGGGTCTGCCACTCTAACCATTGAGCCACACTTCTCGAGTGACAGTAAACTACATAGGGTAAGAAGACACACAGTGCTCAACCCCTGGGTTTTTAGAAGGCAGCCTGATTGGGTCTCGCGAGATGCGGACTGAAAAAGCCGCTGGTAGCGGTCAATGGGAAGGGGCTGTGCAGGCATGTGAACATTGAGGTCTGCGGTTAATATAAGACCCTCAGTAGAGTAGCGGCGGGATTCGTGGGAGCCTGCAGTCAGCCTTCCTGTTTCAGATGATTGTCGGGTGTTATAGTTAACAGATACTTAGCTGGTCTCAAGGTGGAGCCATCGAGTTGTTTTTTTCATTAAATATCATGTTCTTATAACCTTCAGCTGTTCTACTCTTAAAGCAGCAAAACTTAAAAAGTGTCTTTTAACCAGTGCTTTAAATGGGCCGGTACTCAGGACCGGCACTTCTGAATTTTTTTGCTGTCAGTACCGGCACTTCTCTGGAGCCAGGAAGAGTACCGGTACCCTGATCGACAGCAGGGCAGGCGCAGGTTAGGTTTCTCCTCCAGGGCAGAGGCCACTCTGCTTCTGAGGAGCTGGTAATGAACACGGCTGAAGCAGCCTTTTGCAGATTTGCTGGCGAAGATTCCAGCAGCGCCCATCTGAATGGGCCAAACTGCAGGGGGTTGTGAGGGCTTGTGTCACACTTTAACAGGACAGGGTCTCTAGACAGACCCTGCACTGTGAATCAGGTGCGAGCGACCATTCAGGTGGAAGTGCCATCATGACTTTTATCTTGTGTAAGGAGATTATCTGTTTTTTTTTTTTACAGAAACCCACTCCTCATGTGTTTTAATATGTGCTGCAACTGGTACAGAAGTAATTATGTATGATCATATTTTGCCCTTAGCCCCGTCCACTTGCCACATCTCTATTTTAATGAGCGCCTGCACTTATTTTTACCCATTTAAAGCACTGCTTTTAACACGGATGTTTTATTTCCTCAGGCCAAGGGATGAGGAGAGTGACGTCATCAGCTTTGATCAAAGAGCCAATGAGAAGGCTGGAAGAAGTACAGATAGTGATCCTGTGTCTGGTAACCCGTTCATTGTAAAACCTTTGAAGAATCTGCCCCCGGTAAAACAGCTCCTGCAGCCCCAAAACTCAGAGGACCTGAGCAGGAAGAACAAGGGCAGGACAGAGGAAGGGGCAGCCCAGAGAGCTGCCACTGCCCCCTACAGCGGAGAAAAAGAGGGGGGTCCTCAGCCGGGCTCAGAAATAAATGAAGTTCAGAGCGCAAAAGGATCGCCTCAGCAAACCCCTCCTGTCAGACGCAGCTTGACTTACCTCAGTGCCCTTCAGGCCAATATCGCCAGTCTGACCTGGAGACTGCAGGGAGCAGACCATATCACTGGAGAACACGGGATCCAGGTAAGACCAATGCCAGCCAAGCCAGGGGAGGGGAAGCCAAAGAGGGGGTCTGCACCCCACTGAAGCCCCGTCCTCCAGGACACTGAGGAGTGTCATCCTGACTCGTGCTCTCGCACCTAAAGCATGGCGAGAAAGGGGCCCCTAACTGACTACAAGACCCCCAAAATCCTAACTCAATCCAGGTAGGAGTGGAGGGAGTCCCTGTATACCACAGAAGAGAAGCACCACAGGGGCCACAAAATGCTGATGATGATTTTATGTAAATGTAAATGTATTGTATTTATATAGCGCACTTCTACCCGGAGGTCTCGTAGCGCTGTATTCATACCGCTGTGGAACCCATCCTGGCGTTCCTGTGAAACGTCCACTCCTGGGCACCCCCAAGGTGAAGCCAGGCACCCAAGCGCTGCTGGGGCCGTTGTGGAGATTAAGCAAGCTATTGCCCAGAGTCACAGAGTGGGACCCATGATTAGACTAGGCACCGAGGCGAGAATTATCAGGTCCGGGGAAATTGAGTCCAAGAGCCGCCGAGGTGGGAACTGAACCCTGGTCCCGGGCCAGACCTCTGCATCAGGGTCTGCCGCTCTAACCATTGGGCCACGCTTCTCTATAATAGCAGCTTTGCATCTGAGGGCCTATCCACGGTCGAAGGGCAACCATGGTCCAAACCAAAGAACAGATATGTTCACGTGTATATGTAAATGCTGTGGCTTTAGGAGACTGCTGTGATGGGGTTAACACATGCTGTTCATGTAATGCCTTATTGGAGACCTTCTTCTGCCTACTTGGAGATGTTAAATATTTCTGTCGGTGTCAGCACTGTTAGTAGTCACAACCTTTAATGGAGTCTTCTGTATAATATTTTGTAGATAGAAATTCATCCACTCACGACTTGGAATTGACATGAGAGCAGTTCATTTGATATTTATTGTGTTGTGGCAGTTAAATTAGTTTGTTTCCACAAAGTGCCACTCTTGATAGTCTCAGAGCATCCTTGGCTTTGTGAACTAATTTTGCTCAAGGTCTCTGCAACAAGTTCCCTATTCTATACTGTACCCCTTGCAGCAACGCAGCAGCACTGTATACATACATGTGTTCGTGTGTATATATATATATATGCAGTAGCATGCTCTAATGAGGAACTGCTACCCACCTAAATTTAGAAACTACCCTGAGTTCTCTGCTTCATTTTTGCATAATTTATGCAGCACAATCTAAGCCTGAAAAGCGTACTGTTTTGATATATTATATATGTATATATTTTCGCTCCAGAGCCCCCCTCTCCCGGCCGGGAAGGAAGGAAACGGCATTCGCTGGGTGGTTTTTCCAAAGATTCAATTTATTATAATGCTTCGCACAGACGCGTTTCGGGAAACCCCTTTATCAATGTGTTCACCGCGGTGAAACACGGAAGCTTACTTTAAAGGGACTCAGCACGTGATTAGATTGGGGAAATGGAGGTAGGACTGCTCACCAGCATAACCCCAGTGAGCGCCATCTTACAGAGTGCAAAAACGTCATACATTTACAATTTTAAATGCATACACATTAAAATATCATAGCTTTAAAAACCATGAATGACATTGAATTTCATAAACATAATTGTTGCAGCGAGGGTCCAAAATTCATGTAGACCTTTGCTTGACTGATATTGCACAACCTGTATGAAGATGATAAATCTTGCCGTGGATCTCTAACAAGAACCGCCAAGTGTACCTCCTAATTAAGCCGTCAGCCGGCTAATCCCCTAATCATAGAATAGTTAGCAGCAATTATGGGATATATTGATGAAATATACTGTTTAAGAAAGGGAGCAAAATTCACTTTCCCATGTGTACAGCAAGTTCCTCCCCACTGTTAAGGCCTTTGGGGGTCTTGGTCTGGAGATCTATTATGTATCTCGATTCCAGACGTCTGAGTTTAGTCGTCCTATCACCCCCTCTCTCATGATCAGGGACATGATCAATACCAAAATATTGCAAGGCATCTCTGTCACTCTTGTGTTTAATGGCATAATGCCAAGCCACTGGGGATTTCATGTCCTTGTTTGATATGGCCCGCATATGCTCCAGAATTCTTAATTTGACACTATTCACCGTGCTTCCAATATATCTGAGATTGCACGGACAAACCAAGCAATAAACAACAAAAGATGTTTGACAGGTAATGAATTTAGATATTTTCTTACGCTCTTGCATTCCTGGCACATCATACCCTAACACCCTTTTACTAAATGTGCAGGCTTTACACTTCCCACAAGGGAAGAAGACTCTCATATTTTTCACGGTGTTGTCTTTCTTTTTGGGGATGTCTAGATGACTATGTACCAATAGGTCTTTGATGGATCTGGTCTTCTTAAAGGTAACTAACGGGCCTTGGGGGATATCTTGTCCAATAATCGGATCAGTTTTCAGAATGTGCCAGTTTTTTCTGAGAGTGGTTTTCAGAAAACTGGCATCTTCAGAGAATGATGTGAATCGGCGGAATTTACCTTCCTCCTTATTTTGTTTAGTTTCCGCCCTAGCATCAGTCAACAGTTGGTGGCGTGGGATTTTGGACACTTTGTTGAGAGTTTTCGTTAGGAGGGCACTTTCGTATCCTCTGGATTTAAATCTCTCAATACTCTCATCAGCAGATTTTAGGAAATCCTCATCTCGGGAGCAATTGCGCTTAAGGCGCAAAAGCTCCCCGTAAGGAATACTTTTCTTCAAAGCAATTGGATGTCCGCTGTCAGCATGCAAAATGCTGTTACCAGCTTTGGGTTTTCTGTACAATGATGTGGTAACTTTATTCTCCTTGATTTCTACTTTCAGGTCGAGATAGCTCACTGCCACTGAGCTAACCTCGCCAGTAAAGCGGAGGTTCAAATTGTTATCATTCAGGTGTTCAATATAGTCCTTGGCACTTTCAGTTGACCCTTCCCAGACCATAAAAAGGTCGTCAATGTACCTATGCCAGGTGACTATGTGATTGGACCAAGATTGGTTACCGTCGGACCAGGCCACATGCTCCTCCCACCAGCCCACGAATAAATTTGCGTAGCTGGGGGCGAAGCAGGTGCCCATCGCAGTCCCGGAGACCTGTCTGTACATATTGCCGTCAAAGAGAAAGATGTTATTTAGTAGGCAGAACTCTGTCATCTCAAGGAGCATGGTGCTATGACCCGCAAATTCTAATGGTCTTTTCTTCATAAAGTACTCAACTGCCCTCAAACACTGGGTGTGTTCGATGCAGGTATAGAGACTTGTAATGTCCATAACAATTAAAGTGTAAGAATTGTCCCATTTCAATTTTTCCAATTTCATGATGAAGTCCTTAGTGTCCCTAATATAAGAGCTTAGAGTTACTACTGCTTGGAATAAAACATGATCGATGAAGATTGACAAGTTTTCGGTGAGGCTGCCCATGGAAGATACTATAGGTTGCCCCGGTGGCATCTTTGCATCCTTATGAATCTTGGGCAACTGGTAGAAAGAACGTTGGTATGACAGGATGATTTGATCTTAAAAACATAGTGCTGACAGACGCGTTTCGGTATGGAACGCCTTTCTCAATGTCAGTTTCATAAAGTTAAAAGTAAACTTAAATACATATTATTGGTGCATGTGACTTTGACATTTACAACGAAATGCTAGAAATCGAAAAGGTGACTACCCATAGAAACCATGGCAGCCATCTTTCAGAGTGCAAATAATAAGTGCAGTGACAATAAACAACTAAACAATATACTCCACAAAATTTCAATTATCGGGTAATACGGTTTTCATGATTGTGAAGCGTACCCACTTTGCACTTTTCAAAATTGTGCCCTGAATGGGCAATGAACCATTTTAGTTTTCAAAGTGTGGCTGATTTATATGTGGATTTCCTGATTATTAAACCTGCATGGTGATAGGGTCTTTTTTTCTCTTAACAGTGGAAAGCAAAGTGGACAAAATCCAGAGGAAAGATCTACTAGTAAACAAAAGAGTCAGGGCAGACACTGAGAAGGAACCAAGTAACAAGGAAGGAGAACCAGTAAGAATGATTACGCAGTTTAACTGCAAATCCACTTAGATCATGCAAATTTTCTGTAAAAATTGGAGCATTCTACAGACAGATCAAATCCTACGGGGCAATTTACCAGCTAGACCAATGATCACCTACAGGCGTGGGTGATCACTTAGTGCACAGTCACTTTCAGCTGACCCCGCCTAGGAAGGACCTTGCACTTGGTTTCTATCCTTGCATGTGCTGCAAAGCCTGCAAGGTTAGTAAGAAAGTTTCTGCATATAGAACTGATGTCAATGAAAATTAAGCTACTACTGAATTGTAATTCAGAGTATACCGTTTATTGCCTGGTTTGTCCGTGCAATAAGTGATATATTGGTAGCACCATTCATCTCGTAAAGAAGCGCATCCTCAAACACATGCAAGCGATTAATAACAAGGATGTGAACTATCCCATCGCTCGCCACTTGGAGGAGTGCCACAAGATCAAGAAAGATCTATTGAGTTTTTTCAGCCTGGACCAAGTCCCCAAGAGTGAGAGGGGAAGGGACAGAGTGAGACAATTGCGGATATTAGTATCCAAATACATTATGAAGCTCCAAACCATGACACCGGGAGGACATAATGGGGACGAAGAGATGTGGGTACACCTGGGTTAACAACTATGAGAATTTCCCCTTGACTGTCCAGCTGCAACTCTCCTCACACATATTAAAAAATATAGGTTTTCCTGTCCTTAGGGTAGCTCCCTGATAAGATTAGAATTATCATAGTGTATAGAGTAAACGTTGGAGGGCTCTCCAATTCATCGTTAAGAGAAAAAAAGACCCTATCACCATGTAGGTTTAATAATCAGGAAATCGACATATAAATCAGCCACACTTTGAAAACTAAAAAGGTTCAATTCCCATTCCGCGCACAATTTTGAAAAGTGCAAATTGGGTATAAAATTACGTTGTGAAAGGTTGTTTAAATAATCTCAATGAATTGTTTCAAACGGTAGTGAAATTCTAAACCCTTCACAGTCATGAAAACCGTATTACCCGATAATTGCAATTTTGTGGAGTATATTGTTTAGTTGTTTATTGTCACTGCACTTATTATTTGCACTCTGAAAGATGGCTGCCATGGTTTCTATGGGTAGTCACCTTTTCGATTTCTAGCATTTCGTTGTAAATGTCAAAATCACATGCACCAATAATATGTATTTAAGTTTACTTTTAACTTTATGAAACTGACATTGAGAAAGGCGTTCCTAGCCAAAACGCGTCTGTCAGCACTTGGGGGGGAGGGGGGGGGGGACCGCTGAAAATAAATTTTGGCCGTGATTGACCCATGAGTGCGCCTCTTTTGCTGGCAGGATTGCGTTGCTGTGGGAAAAAAAATATATATATATATACAAATGACAACATTATTAACATGTGCAATAAGACAATACAAAAATACACAAAAAACAACAATATCTACAATGAACAAATACAAAAAACAAAAAATTAATTTAAGGAAAAACACATTAAATGTACACCAAATACCACAAACAGAAGAACAAAGTGAATGCGCCGACGCCCGTTTTGGAAGTGGCACTTTGTTTTAACTCCTTCATCAGGGCTCAGAGTTCATTAATGTAGATAGTGGTCACACAGGGCCATCAATATTCATGGTACATGCACAATAATGAAGAAACAGGGCTCTAGTGAAAGATGAGTCTGTGGGGACAAGCAAACAATGAGTCAAATAAACTCTAGAATAAAAATTCCCAATCAATAGGAGCAGACTTTCAGAGTTAGGTATGCCATATACGATAGGGGTGTCGAAAGAGTTATAAGTACCAAAAACCACCAAATGTACGGAATGCACCCGAATATAGTGTGTAATGCATAGATTAAAAATGCTGAAAAAAGTTAAAACAGAACACCAATAGAAAGAGAAAGCATAAAGGCAAAAAATAAAAGCCAATATTTACACAATAGTCAGACTGGTACTAAGTCAGGGCAAGACAGGAGACTGTAGATAAATAGGAAGTGTAGGAGGAAAACAGAACATGAGTCCATAAGTAGTACCAGTATGTCTACGCAGGGTAAGTTAGGTTCCTAAAGTAAAAATAGAAAGCAATTGACATCTATAACGACAAAGTACTATTCACGGGTGTATAGAAATAAAACTGCGATATGAGCATACATACATCTGGAACGGAAATACCCAGGCGATTGAGTAGAGTAGAGAGCCAAGGACCCGAATCCAGGACCACACGTAAAACGGGAAGTGAAAAAGAATAGGGGTCCAACCGGATAGGCGTTACTAAAAACAAGAGTGAAACATTGAAATATAGATACTAATGAGGCTAAAAATGTATAGTAAATAATATACAAGAGACTCACTCAAATGTAATGAAGATGGTAATCTCTAAACTGTTCTATCCAAACTGTATATTATGGATTAGGAGAGGATTAGAATGCCAAAAGAGGAGGTGGCCCATCGATGAGTGTGGGCAAGGAGTCTGAAAAAATAGAATGAAAAAATAAAGTGTAAATACAAGCCGGAAACAATCAGAGACAATGAAATGGATCACGGGTAAAGTGACAGGAGCCGGAAACTACAGGTAAAGTTGGTCGGATATATTGGAGTGGTGCCGAGGGCAATAAAAACCGCCCGCGCCATAATGAACAAGAGCCAATATGTGATGTGAGAATAAATACATCACCAATACTCATTCCAAAGCGGGTGCAGATAAGCGGAGAAAGGCTGACCAGCCAAAACAAAGATAGAACAAGTAAAAGAACGCAAAAATGATATAAGCAAGATAAACGAAAACAAAGACAGGGGTAGAGAAATGTATACAAGAAATTGGGCATAAGATGAGAAGATCAAACAGAAACTGGTAAAAAAAGAGTATAAAATATATTGCAAAATATTACTTGATCATACAGTCAAAGTCATTGCATGCGGAAAAAGAGAGAAAGGAGGGGGATAAGTGAAAATAAATCACCCATTAAAGACCCCCCATTCATATTCAAATTATAGCGTTTTCCCAAGGAAGGGATTCATTGAGTCCAGTGGTTGCAGTCTGTAAGGTAAAAATCCAGAATACTTCTCTCTTGCGTCTGAGAGCATCCATGTTGCCATCTTGAGGGCAGAGGACACTTTCCAGGATCAGCCATTTAAGTTCCTGGACAGTGTGTTGTTTCTCCAGCCAATGGGCAACTAGAGGAGCACCAGTATGTTTGTTATGGATAGAGGATTCATGTTCTCTGTACCTCACTCTGAACTCTCTGCTCGTTTCGCCAACATAGCCCTTATGGCAAGGACATAAAAAATAAGATTTATCACATTTGTTGTGCGGCAGTTGGTCATCTCTTTTAGTAGAAATTGTTTCTTGCCCCATTCCAATTCAGAAGTAACCAAGGCGGAGTCACAGGCATGACAATTACCACATCTGTGGGTACCACAGATTTTGTTAGACCCTACTATGGATTTTTGTACCAGAGTGCTGCTTTGTGACACGGCTGATTTGACCAACAAATTTCTAAGATTTTTGTTCCGCCGCATAGCGAAAAGCAGTTTTTGTAGGGCCTGGGTGGTTTTGTCCAAATTAAAGATATGCCATTGGGAATTTAAGATTTGATGTAATTTATCATTGAAATTGGAATGAGTAGTGACAACTACCAACTTAGTGTCATGCTTCTTCTTGTTAGGTAAGAAAAGGGCATCTCTGTTGTAATATTGGGCCCTTTTGTAGGGTTCTTTAATCAATCTATGAGGATATTCTCTATTCAGAAACTTCATTTTGAGTTGTTGGGCATGAAATTCGAAGTTATTGATGTTGGTACAATTTCTGCGAAGCCACAAGAATTGGCTGAAAGGTATGCCGTTCTTTTGGCTCCGTGGGTGGTAGCTTTCATAATAGAGAAGCGTATTGCGAGCAGTGGATTTGGTGTATAATGAAACCTTAATGGTCTGGTCCACCACCAGAATCCAAACTTCCAGAAATTCAATTTTGTTTCTGCTGGTATTCAGACTAAATTTAAGATGGGGATCACATAAATTATTCCACAGCAGGAATTCTGCTAGTTGCTCTTCAGGACCTTTCAAGATGAAAAAATAAATCGATCAAAAACAAGGTTGGTGGAGGGTGTAGGGGGAAAATTATTTAAAGACCAAAGGACAGACAAACCCCTTATTCACAGTATAGCAATACAAAAGGACTGTCAATGGTCTGTAAACTAATACGGGCAAAGAAAAATGTGACGGACTCTGTGTCTACCTGTAAAGTGTGTACAACAAAAAGGAAATGAATCCCATCAGCCCACCCATATGGCAGAGCTTCATCATCTGGGATAGAACCAAAGATGGTCCGGTTAAGGAGCCACACACCTGTTGGAATTATGTGCTTCTCCAAACCCAAGGAACCACGAGTGATGGATCATACCAAAAGTCAAATCAGTTTGGAATGGTGTGGGATGTTAAATTGCAGTGAGAAAAAATATGTGCAAAAAGAATCAAAAAGTGAGATGTAAAATTGGCTACCATGATTTAAGGAAAACTTTATTAGGGAAAATCATGGTGTCAAAATTAAAATGAGTGTGAGACAGTTTAACATAATAACTGTCTATTTAGGATGGTATTTGGTCAACATGTTTCAGCCATTGTAGGAAAGTTAAGCCTACCGGCCTTTCGTCAGGACCTCTTGAACACTACTGCAATTAAGCTTAACCTAAGCTTAGTGAAAAAAGCAAAAATTAACACAAATTAATGATACAAATCATCCTACCGTACATTGGATTTTCCAGACGGGGGATGTCTGTTTCATAAAGTATTTAGGATTCTTTCCTAAAAAGGAAGATACACAACAAGGGACAACAAATAGGTAGAACACAGACACACATTTCTATTGTTTTTGCGCCATATGTTTCTTTATGCCAATAGGTCATTCTCCAAAACGATAGAGATATGTTTTTTTATTTATTTTTACTCAACCAAAAATGCTTGGGAGAAAGCCTCACCTCTTCCTGGCCACTGCTCAGGGTTGGAGGCCCCGCTCTAATTCGTGAAATAAAATAGTGGGTGTCTGGTTAGATCACATCCATACTAATGATTCACTGGCACAAAGTGCTAAAAACCTAGGCATTGTTTCTGAGTACATGACAGAGAGCAACTCCAAGGGCTGCCGTGAGAGTGAGACACAGTTAGTAACAGATCTCTGATTCTAACAATATATCAATGTAAGAGCAGTGAAAAAAGGCTCTTCAAGGCTGGCTGATAGCGAACCTAGTTCATTTAGTAACAATAATACATAAGGAGCCGGTATGCTGATATCCAGAGCGCTCTCCTGAGAATGAAAATAGAGAAACGCTTCGCTGTGTAAAGCTGGAAAATGAGCGCTCTCCTAAGTATGAAGTAGGAAACCACTTCGCTTTAGAGAGCTGCATGAGCTTGGCTGGCGTCGCTTCCTCACCTGTCCGTCGGTATCCCTGGACTAATCCTGAGCCGAGGGGGAGGTACCGACTGGATCAGGGAGGAAGTTAATATATGTTACATGGGCCAATGGGGATGCTCCATAGCTGTAGGACCAGAGTGGAAACTGTATTATCAGCCAATGGAATCGTTTTTACTTGACTGGAACAGGGAGGAAGTTAATAAGTGTTACATGGGCCAATGAGGATGCTCCATAGCTGTAGGACCAGAGTGGAAACTGCAGTATCAGCCAATGGAATCGTTTTTACTAAAACAGGAAATGGAAACTGCATTATCAGCCAATGGAATCGTTTTTACTTGCCTGGAACAGGGAGGAAGTTAATATGTGTTACATGGGCCAATGAGGATGACCATAGCTGTAGGACCAGAGTGGAAAATGCAGTATCAGCTAATGGAATCGTTTTTACTAGAACAGAAAGTGGCTGCTTCTCAAAGGAAGTGTGCCACGGTACTTGGACCGGCCCACACACAGGGTAGCTGTAGGACCGTAGTAAAAGCTGCAGTATTAGCCAATTATAAAATATTTCATATTTATGAGTAGTGTGCCACGGTACTTGAACCAGCCCACACACAGGGTAGATGTAGGACCGTAGTAGAAACTGCAGTATTAGCCAATTATAAAATAGTGAATATTAGCTCCTGGACCCTCAGTGACCTTGAGGAACAAGTTCTTAATAGAGGACTTGGGTTTGTACCCACCAACATGGGTGGTCCCTTTCAGTCTGTGCAGGTCTTCCTACGAAACTACTCATAAATATTTTATAATTGGCTAATACTGCAGTTTCTACTACGGTCCTACAGCTACCCTGTGTGTGCAGTGGCGTCACTAGGGTTGGTGTCACCCGGTGCGGGTAACTAATGGTGTCACCCCTTCACAACTTACCGGATGGACCAACTCACCCTCTGCCTGCACCATGTCCCCTCTGCCTGCACCATCTCTCCCTCTGTCCGCACCATCTCACCTCCGCCTGCACCATTTCACCCCCTGCCTGCACCATCTTTCCCTCAGCCTACACCATCTCACCCTCTGCCTGCACCATCTCCCCTCTGCCTGCACTATCTCCCCTCTGGTTGCACCATCTCTCCCTGTGTCCACACCATCTCCCCTCCGCCTGCATCATCTCTCCCTCTGCCTGCACCATCTCTCCCTCTGCCTGCACCATCTCCCCTCCTCCTGCAACATCTCTCCCTCTGTCTGCACCATCTCCCCTCCGCCTGCACCATCTCACCCCCTGCCTGCACCATCTCTCCCTCTGCCTGCACCATCTCACCCTCTGCCTGCACCATCCCCCTCTGCCTGCACCATCTCTCCCTTTGTCCACACTATCTCCCCTCTTCCTGCACCATCTCTCCCTCTGCCTGCACCATCTTTCCCTCTGCCTGCACCATCTCTCCCTCTGCCTGCACCATCTCCCCTCCGCCTGCACCATCTCTCCCTCTGTCTGCACTATCTCCCCTCCGCCTATACCATCTCTCCCTTTGTCCTCACCATCTCCCTTCCGCCTGCACCATCTCTCTCTCTGCCTGCGCCATCTCTCCCTCTGCCTGCGCCATCTCTCCCTCAGCCTGCACCATCTCCCCCTCTGCCTGCACCATCTCCCTCTCTGCCTGCACCATCTCCCTCTCTGCCTGCACCATCTCCCTCTCTGCCTGCACCATCTCCCTCTCTGCCTGCACCATCTCCCCCTCTGCCTGCACCATTTCCCCCTCTGCCTGCAGCATCTCCCCTCCGCCTGCACCATCTCTCCCTCTGCCTGCACCATCTCCCTCTCTGCCTGCACCATCCCTCCCCCTGCGCCCCCTCCACCTCCTGCTGCTCTTTTAACCCTTTCCTCGTCGCCTTCTACACCCCCCACCCCATGGTTTCTCCCTCACAGTTCTCAGCTTTTCTCAAAGTGACTGAAATAAACACATGAAATATGCTTTGAATTTGTGCGTACGCTGCTGAGGATAACTTTAAATAGACACAGAGCAGAGGCTAGGCTGTAAATGTCACCTAAACGTCTTAACACATCTGTTACGCATTTTCATAGTACATGTTTTTGAAATAGGAAAACGCATAATGAAAATAACACTTCATAACACTTTTGTATGTTAACAAGTGTAATGCTCTACTTCCTAGCACCCTCGCTGACTGAAAGTCACATTTTACAGAATTATATAATTTCAGTGAATTATTGAAAATTAAAAAAAATAATGTATGACACCATAGATGTGCAATATACAATTTGAAACAACTGCTGAAAGAGGGTTATCATTATGACCCAATAGCTATACACATTGATTTCACCAGACCTGGTACCTTAATTGATTGCCTGGGCACCACAGACATGCTCAGGGCAAAATATCCCTACCCACGTTAATCACTTGGCTTGCCAGGTCCTAGTTGTCACTGGGCATGCAGTATGCCCTGCAGTCATGCCATGGGCTCAGTATGCTGATTGATACCAATATCTGCACACATCCCCCCTGGGCACAGCCACATGGCTCAGTTCAATGGAGCCAACATTGCTAAAGATATGTAACTTTTTTCATCTTAGATATGTTAACACCAGCAACACCTTGCAGACGTGAAAAACAGAAGATAGTCCCAAACAACCCCCTTGTTGATTTCACCCCTTCCTCTATGCTTCTCCATGGCTCTCTAACATCCTGAATTCATGAGTCATCCTCATCCTCGTGGGGGAATCTACCTACAGACTGACCGCGAGTCTAATGGTGGTGCACGGCACTTTGGTGGCCGATTGCCTGTTTCCATAAATACCATGTACCAGAGTAAAATGCTGCCAGTACTGTGAAACCTAGTACGGAACTGGCTCCTGAAATCTGCGGTCTGTGCACCCCCTGTAGGTCCGAGGTAACGGAGTCTGAATGAACGAACTCCGTCACTCATTCGAAAATTACCTGCTCCAGTATGACCCAGTAAACACATGCTAATAAGCAGTTGCAGTACAGACGAAATGGCTGGTGTCCTCCAGTGTCCCCCTCGGGGTTCCCTCGTCGAGCTGACTTTAGCACAAATCTGGCGAATAACGGTGGGCAGGCGGACGTACCATCCTGTGCCAGCGACAAACTCAAAACATTAAACGACTGCCCATTCTTCCCCCAGGCGCCCACTGTCATTGATGTGTGATCCCTGCAAGCTGCTATCTATTGGCAAACATGCAAGTCAGTATGCCGGGAAAAAACAAGTATATCGGGAAAACTATGCACAGGAATGTCCTCGCGCCAGCGTCCAAGGTGAACGAAGTTGCGGTGAGCAAAAACCTGAAGGGTATGGATTGGCGGAGATCAGCTGTGTTACATACACAGCGTAATATAACCAGATGGTGTCACCCCATGTGAGGGTGTCACCCGGTGCGGTCCGCACCCCCCGCACTCCCCTAGTGATGCCACTGTGTGTGTGGGCTGGTTCAAGTACCGTGGCACACTACTCATAAATATTAAATATTTTATAATTGGCTAATACTGCAGTTTTTACTACGGTCCTACAGCTACCCTGTGTGTGGGCTGGTCCAAGTACCGTGGCACACTTCCTTTGAGAAGCAGCCACTTTCTGTTCTAGTAAAAACGATTCCATTGGCTGATACTGCATTTTCCACTCTGGTCCTACAGCTATGGAGCATCCTCATTGGCCCATGTAACACATATTAACTTCCTCCCTGTTCCAGGCAAGTAAAAACGATTCCATTGGCTGATAATGCAGTTTCCATTTCCTGTTTTAGTAAAAACGATTCCATTGGCTGATACTGCAGTTTCTACTCTGGTCCTACAGCTATGGAGCATCCTCATTGGCCCATGTAACACTTATTAACTTGTGTGTGGGATGGTCCAAGTACCGCGGCACACTTCCTTTGAAAAGCAGCCACTTCCTGTTCTAGTATAAACGATACCATTGTCTGATACTGCAGTTTCCACTCTGGTCAAACAGCTATGGAGCATCCTCATTGGCCCATGTAACACATATTAACCTCCTCCCTGTTCCAGGCAAGTAAAAACGATTCCATTGGCTGATAATGCAGTTTCCATTTCCTGTTTTAGTAAAAACGATTCCATTGGCTGATACTGCAGTTTCCACGCTGGTCCTACAGCTATGGAGCATCCTCATTGGCCCATGTAACATATATTAACTTCCTCCCTGATCCAGTCGGTACCTCGCCCTCGGCTCAGGATTAGTTCAGGGGTACCGACGGACAGGTGAGGAAGCGCCACCAGCCAAGCTCATGCAGCTCTCTAAAGCGAAGCGGTTTCCTACTTCATACTTAGGAGAGCGCTCATTTTCCAGCTTTACACAGCGAAGCGTTTCTCTATTTTCATTCTTAGGACAGCGCTCTGGATATCAGCATACCGGCTCCTTATGTATTATTGTTACTAAATGAACTAGGTTCGCTATCAGCCAGCCTTGAAGAGCCTTTTTTCACTGCTCTTACATTGATATATTGTTAAAATCAGAGATCTGTTACTAACTGTGTCTCACTCTCACGGCAGCCCTTGGAGTTGCTGTCTGTCATGTACTCAGAAACAATGCCTAGGTTTTTAGCACTTTGTGCCAGTAAATCATTAGTATGGATGTGATCTAACCAGACACCCACTATTTTATTTCACGAATTAGAGCGGGGCCTCCAACCCTGAGCAGTGGCCAGGAAGAGGTGAGGCTTTCTCCCAAGCATTTTTGGGTGAGTAAAAATAAATAAAAAAACATATCTCTATCGTTTTGGAGAATGACCTATTGGCATAAAGAAACATACGGCGCAAAAACAATAGAAATGTGTGTCTGTGTTCTACCTATTTGTTGTCCCTTGTTGTGTATCTTCCTTTTTAGGAAAGAATCCTAAATACTTTATGAAACAGACATCCCCGTCTGGAAAATCCAATGTACGGTAGGATGTTTTGTATCATTAATTTGTGTTAATTTTTGCTTTTTTCACTAAGCTTAGGTTAAGCTTAATTGCAGTAGTGTTCAAGAGGTCCTGACGAAAGCCCGGTAGGCTTAACTTTCCTACAATGGCTGAAACATGTTGACCAAATACCATCCTTAATAGACAGTTATTATGTTATACTGTCTCACACTCATTTTAATTTTGACACCATGATTTTCCCTAATAAAGTTTTCCTTAAATCATGGTAGCCAATTTTACATCTCACTTTTTGATTCTTTTTGCACACATTTTTTCTCACTGCAATTTAACATCCCACACCATTCCAAACTGATTTGATTTTTGGTATGATCCATCACTGGTGGTTCCTTGGGTTTGGAGAAGCAACAGGTGTGTGGCTCCTTAACCGGACCATCTTTGGTTCTATCCCAGATGATGAAGCTCTGCCATATGGGTGGGCTGATGGGATTAATTTCCTATTTGTTGTACACACTTTACAGGTAGACACAGAGTCCGTCACATTTTTCTTTTCCCGTATTAGTTGTACAGACCATTGACAGTCCTTTTGTATTGTTATCGATAAATCGATACCAGTGAAAGATCTTCTCGAACAACTGAGCTATTTCATGAAAAATTAATCTGTCCTCAAACGAACCCATGTAGGTATTGGCTACATTGGGTGCACAGGCAGCGCCCAGGCTGATTCCTTGGACTTGCTTGTATATTACTTTGTCAAACTCAAAGTAATTCTCCTGTAGAACAATGGCCAGGCATTCAAAAAATGAACAGGTGATTATCATGGCCAGTGTATCTTTCTAGAGTGCTCTTAACCGCCTCCAGAGCCCCTCGTTGGGGGATGTTAGTATTTAAAGCCTTAATGTCCATTGAGACTAACATATCTGTGAGTGGGTTCAAACGAGTGCCCTCTATTTTGCTGATAAGATGGCCTGTGTCTCGAATGTAGGCAGGTAATTCAAGAACCAACTGTAAAAGAAAGACGTCCACATATTTGGACAGGGGCTCCATAAGTGAGCCTATAGTGGATACAATGGGCCTAAATGGGGGTTTGAAGATGCCTTTGTGTGTTTTAGGAACCCCATAAAGGACGTGGATCTTGGATAAAGGTCTATTCAGATATTCAAACTCCTGTCTACATAAGGAGCCAAGCTCTAAAGCTCTCTGGGTGGTGTCTAGTAACTCGGTCTTGATTCTTTGAGCAGGATAAGTGGCAATACGACGGTAATGTTCAGGAACATTCAACATGAGTTGTGTAAGTTCTTTATATTCCACGCTGTCTAAAACCACAATACCACCCCCCTTGTCACTTGGTTTGCTAGTGACGAAGTGGTCCGTAGATAACTTTTTAAGGGCTTGATATTCACGGTAGTGTAGATTGAATGAGGGTTTAGGGACAAACTTAGTCATATTTTGGATTTTAGAGTAGACAAATTTTCTCAAAAATGCCTACTTCAGGGCCTACTTGTTCCAATGTGGGTGTGAATATGGAAGTAGAGTGGAATCCTGTCCTATTGCTAGAGGTCGTGGTGTCATGAATGGCAAAGAACTTTTTCAATCTAATTTTCCGGAAGAAATATTGGATATCTTTATTCAGTTCAAACAGATTAAGATTAGTGCCAGGCACAAAGGATAGTCCACGTGCTAGTAGGTTCATGGCGGATTAGTCTAAGATGTTTTTGGACAAATTAAAAATGGGAAAAGGGTCAATATGGACCAGTGAAGTCACTCCCTCCAGTGTTGATTCCGCCTCGTTTGCAGATACTGAGGGGGGGTTCTTGTTTGTTGATAGTGGCCTCCCTCCTGAGTCCTCAACCTGACTTGTGTAGTTCCATGGCGGTTGCCTAAAAAACGATTGTTTCTCACTGGGCCCTCAAATAGCACTCTCCTGTTCCCATATCTCTCAAATTTGCTAGGTCCTCCTTCATTGTCAGATTCAGACGTACCTGAAAAAGTAAGTATTCTTCTATTTGTCCAGTGTTGGAAATCTCCTTGCTGTGACGGATCCCTAGAGGAGTTATATTGGGCACCCAGATAGGGTACCCTTCTGCATTTGGCCAAACACCTGTGATCAAGAGCTCGTGATGCTCGAAACGCGTAAGGAGTAATATATTGGCTGATGAATTCTGTGTGTATGCTGGACCCGTGCAGAGCTGCCTTGCAGAAATAAAGAATTACACAAGGTGTGTGCCTCACGAAGTCTGGTGCTCTGTGTTTGGAAAAAAAATATATATATTATGGTAAGCCCTGCACTCCGCTGTTCCACTGTCAGCGCTATTTTCCATCAGTAGCACCTACCTGGACATTGCATTCTGGGACCAGTAGTTCCAATGAACTGCGGTGGGGTGAGCTAAACATTAGAAGGGGGCGGAGGGGATCCCCACCATTGGGGTTGAGGCAGGACATACTTACATGGGTGTTTTCAATGACTCCTGATTATTCGAAGGCATCTGAGGATGGCAGATGGAAGGCCAATATGCATAATGCATCTATCATGAAATAAATGTGATTCCAAGTTGCTCCCCGTGTGGCCTCCGCTCTTTTCTCTGGGAGGAGGTTTTTGTGGATATTGTTCACGCTTGGCCAGTAGCGTGATATGGAGGCCCCCGCATTACAAGTTGGCCACGTACTCAGCTGGCTGCTGCTGCTTCGGTGGGTTTTCTTTCCCGAGGGATCGGATGTTCCGTGGCCCGCCTCTTCAATCCTGGATGTCAGTGGGCTGCGAAACGTAAGGCAGGCTGCATTTCACCCCTGCCTCTGCCTACACGGACGCCGGGAGCGAGGGGCTGATGCGGTATACGGGGACTCGAGGAGACGCCACAAGAATCATCTTTGCAGGAATTTGACATTGCGAACATTATGGTAAGCCCTGCACTCCGCTGTTCCACTGTGAGCGCTATTTTCCCTCAGTATCACCTACCTGGGCATTGCATTCTGGGACCAGTAGTTCCAATGAACTGCGATGGGGTGAGCTAAACATTAGAAAGGGGCGGAACGGATCCCCACCAATGGGGAAGCGGCAGGACATACTTACATGGGTGTTTTCAATGACTCCTGATTATTCGAAGGCATCTGAGGAAGGCTGATGGAAGGCCGAAATGCATTATGCCGCTATCTTGAAATAAATGTGTTTCCAGGTTGCTCCCTGTGTGGCCTCCGCTCTTTTCTCTGGGAGGAGGTTTTTGTGGATATTGTTCACGCTTGGCCAGTAGCGTGATACCGAGGCCCCCGCATTACAAGTTGGCCACGGACTCAGCTGGCTGCTGCTGCTTCGGCAGGTTTTCTTTCCAGAGGGATCGGATGTTCCGTGGCCCGCCTCTGCAATCCAGGATGTCAGTGGGCTGCGAAACGTAAGGCAGGCTGCATTTCACCCTTGCCTCTGCCGACACGGACGCCGGGAGCGAGGGGCTGATGCGGAATACTGGGACTCGAGGAGACGCCACAAGAATCATCTTTGCAGGAATTTGACATTGCCAACATTATGGTAAGCCCTGCACTCCGCTGTTCCACTGGGAGCGCTATTTTCCCTCAGTAGCACCTACCTGGACATTGCATTCTGGAACCAGTAGTTCCAATGAACTGCGGTGGGGTGAGTTAAACATTAGAAGGGGGCGGAGCGGATCTCCACCAATGGGGAAGAGGCAGGACATACTTACAAGGGTGTTTTCAATGACTCCTGATTATTCGAAGGTATCTGAGGAAGGCCGATGGAAGGCTGAAATGCATTATGCGCTATCTTGAAATAAATGTGTTTCCAAGTTGCTCCCCGTGTGGCCTCCGCTCTTCTCTTTGGGAGGAGGTTTTTGTGGATATTGTTCACGCTTGGCCAGTAGCGTGATACGGAGGCCCCCGCATTACAAGTTGGCCATGGACTCAGCTGGCTGCTGCTGCTTCGGCGGGTTTTCTTTCCCGAGGGATCGTATGTTCCATGGCCCGCCACTGCAATCCTGGATGTCAGTGGGCTGCGAAACGTAAGGCAGGCTGCATTTCACCCCTGCCTCTGCCTATACGGACGCCGGGAGCGATAGGCTGATGCGGTATACGGGGACTCGAGGAGACGCCACAAGAATCATCTTTGCAGGAATTTGACATTGCGAACATTATGGTAAGCCCTGCACTCCGCTGTTGCACTGTGAGCGCTATTTCCCCTCAGTTGCACCTACCTGGACATTGCATTCTGGGACCAGTAGTTCCAATGCACTGCGGTGGGGTGAGCTAAACATTAGAAGGGGGCGGAGCAGATCTCCACCAATGGGGAAGAGGCAGGACATACTTACATGGGTGTTTTCGATGACCCCTGATTATTCGAAGGCATCTGAGGAAGGCCGATGGAAGGCCGAAATGCATTATGCCGCTATTTTGAAATAAATGTGTTTCCAAGTTGCTAACCATGTGGCCTTCGCTCTTTTCTCTGGTAGGAGGTTTTTGTGGATATTGTTCACGCTTGGCCAGAAGCGTGATACGGAGGCCCCCGCATTACAAGCTGGCCACGGACTCAGCTGGCTGCTGCTGCTTCGGCGGGTTTTCTTTCCCGAGGGATCGGATGTTCCATGGCCCGCCTCTGCAATCCTGGATGTCAGTGGGCTGCGAAAAGTAAGGAAGGTTGCATTTCACCCCTGCCTCTGCCTACACGGAGGCCGGAAGCGAGGGGCTGATGCGGTATACGGGGACTCAAGGAGGCGCCACAAGAATCATCTTTGCAGGAATTTGACATTGCGAACATTATGGTAAGCCCTGCACTCCGCTGTTCCACTGTGAGCGCTATTTTGCCTCAGTAGCACCTACCTGGACATTGCATTCTGGGACCAGTAGTTCCAATGAACTGCGGTGGGGTGAGCTAAACATTAGAAAGGGGCGGAACGGATCCCCACCAATGGGGAAGCGGCAGGACATACTTACATGGGTGTTTTCAATGACTCCTGATTATTCGAAGGCATCTGAGGAAGGCTGATGGAAGGCCGAAATGCATTATGCCGCTATCTTGAAATAAATGTGTTTCCAGGTTGCTCCCTGTGTGGCCTCCGCTCTTTTCTCTGGGAGGAGGTTTTTGTGGATATTGTTCACGCTTGGCCAGTAGCGTGATACCGAGGCCCCCGCATTACAAGTTGGCCACGGACTCAGCTGGCTGCTGCTGCTTCGGCAGGTTTTCTTTCCCGAGGGATCGGATGTTCCGTGGCCCGCCTCTGCAATCCAGGATGTCAGTTGGCTGCGAAACGTAAGGCAGGCTGCATTTCACCCTTGCCTCTGCCAACACGGACGCCGGGAGCGAGGGGCTGATGCGGTATACTGGGACTCGAGGAGACGCCACAAGAATCATCTTTGCAGGAATTTGACATTGCGAATATTATGGTAAGCCCTGCACTCCGCTGTTCCACTGGGAGCGCTATTTTCCCTCAGTAGCACCTACCTGGACATTGCATTCTGGAACCAGTAGTTCCAATGAACTGCGGTGGGGTGAGTTAAACATTAGAAGGGGGCAGAGCGGATTTCCACCAATGGGGAAGAGGCAGGAGATACTTACATGGGTATTTTCAATGACTTCTGATTATTCGAAGGCATCTGAGTTAGGCCGATGGAAGGCCGAAATGCATTATGCCGCTATCTGAGGTACTGGGTTTTTCAGAACCGGTACTTAACCGGTAACCCAGCGGTGTCAGGGAATACACACCCAAAGACCTCGAGTCCTTTTCCTGATTCAGACCACAGAAACTCAGAGTCTTCTAGGTGAAGTCAAAGATTAGTTTATTGGCTGCAACCAAGGTAACAAGTGTCCTAGAAGTACAACACGGGGAAGTATATTCTCAGGAGACTGCTCGAATTTACAAAGTCGGGCTTCTCTCTTTATACAGAATATTCAGCTTCAGGCAAACATTCTTCGAATTTGTAGTATGTCATTTACAGTTATTGGTTTACAAAAGAAAAGCAGAGTCATGATGACATGTACATATTTCACGTCGTGCTGCCCATAACAAATCACCCGGCAAGGCCCAACATTTCATCAGATATCAGTGGACCCCCAATAAAACAGGCACCTCCCCACCATAAAGTAAGTGAAGCAAAAGAGTAAAGACAGATGTGAGCAAGATACGGCAGGTGTGTGCGCAATGAGGAGGTTTATGGCCGGCTGAGCCCTGATGCTATCTTGCTTGGCCACTGGAGAGGAACTGACCTAACAGGTCCGGCCTGGGGCAATGGTTCCAACTGGCATAGGTCAAGGAAAAGTCGATCAAGGTGTACGTGTCCTTCTGGGGTCGAATCCAGCTGGTTTATAAGCCTATGTAAAGGGCAACTCACAAAATGGCTGCCATACACAAAATGGAAGTCGAGGGTTCTGAACGAGAGTGACGATTTCAAAGTGAAATCGTCACTTGAATATGCTGAAAATACCTGTACAGGACGTACTCGTCATTCTCGGTCTTTTGGCACTAAATTCGTCCATTTACGATGAAGTTATATTCTCGAGTGCAGACACATTACACGAGTCCAGAATTTTCAGTACTACAATCCCTCCTTTTGCCTTTACATAGGCAATTAATCTATCCTCATGTTAGTCTGAGTCCAGATCTATATCCCTAAAGTCATTGAGATGTTGCTGTAACATCATTCTAGTACTTAGTTCATCTCTTGACACAGGTTTCCTTACACATGATGTAACACAGAGGCCACATATTGCAGGAGCACACTGTATGCATAGACAGAACAGGAAAAGAATGGCTAAGACCATCCCAATGACCATTAGAATTTTCCATCCCCAGGCGGATATCAGTTCCCAGACCCATCCCATCAATGACCAATCTCCTTTTCCCACATGAATAGATTCGGAAATCTTATGTAGTTTGGAGATGGCCTGGTACACTGTTGGAGCATTATCTGGCATAAAAATGCAACAACTTGATTGGATCAATCTGCATACTTCACCTCGGTCTGCAAGGATGACATCTAAGGCGACCCTGTTCTGAAGGGTCATAAGACGATCCGACTGGAGCTCAGCAGTCAAGTTACTAAGGGCACCAGCAGTTTCAGTCACGGTGGACTCAACTACCCTTGTCAATTGTCTTATGTTCCTACTGTTAGCCATGGATCCCCAGAACGGCAGAAAACCCTTTGCGAAGTCCCCAAATTCTTGACCTGCAGTGTCCTCTTTACTAAAGACACCTCTAACTACCCTTGTCCTGTGGTAATCCGCCGCTGCTGTGTAGGTGGGAGGTAACAGGAATGAAACAAAACATGAGCCCGAAAAGTCAGGGGGCAACCATGTGTAGGCTCTATCATTACAGATAAAGTAAGTACCCTTAGCTGCTAAAAACGCCGGGGGAAGTCTGAGATCCAAAGACATATGTTTCTGTACAGACACTCTTCCCTAACTGAGCTCTGGAATTCCTGCCAATACCTTGCAGACACAGGTGACCCTGATGGGGTACGATCCATATTTGGGATGATCCTTTAGCTTGCTGTCTCTCACTGAGAGTGGCTTCATATCCGGTCACGTTCCAATTTACATATGCAAGTATCTCATCATCAGGAGTATCTTCATAAGAAATTACTTCCTTAATCATGTCAACTATGCCTTTTACTAGGGCGCTAGTCTTGGGTTGTCTTTTACAGAACGTAGGGGTTGGATTTCACGTGCATATATGAACATCGTTCTGTACGCCCATACAGAGCCATTACGACTGAAAGGCAAAACTAGATAAGGGATACCTTTATCCGTAGTGTGAGGCATAAGGCCACAAACCCAACAGTCAGTTGTGTTCATCACTAGCTGGTGCTGGTGCAATAGCTGAATGAAGGAGTTATTAATGAACTCTAATCTTCTATTGTATTCATGGCCAGGAAGGGGGTGGAAAGAATGAGAGGAAACAGTAGTAGGAGGTATGGGTGATGCAGTGGGTGCAAATGTTACACGAAAGGAGAATAAAGCGTAACCTATCAAAAATATCATCATACTGAATAACATACAAATGCACATTATGAAAAAACTTTTCTTTGTCATCGCATTGCATAACATGTTTTTACAGTTCGCTCGTTTGGCAGGTTTCTCCACATCAGGAAACTCCATCCTCTCTAGAGTGCTGCCCGCGGTGGTAGGTTGATTCTGCTAAAGGATGCTTCTGTCAGTCCAGGGCAACTCCCTTAGACCAACCAGAACTACCGACCTAACGTCGTTAGCTGCACCCAAAAGACTTTTTAGGCAACCGCGGCCCTAGCAGCGGAACCCGGATGGCGGTTCGAAAAACAAAAATAAGCAAGTTACCTAGGTGGGAGATCTGCACTTTCAAAAATAGTACTTGGGGCAAAAAGAAGTATCTTTTTTTATTTGTCCATGGATCTTAGTCTCAAATTGCAAAAGGAATGACTTTATTAGTTCGTTTTTCTCGGTCTCAAATTATACCGTTGCTTCCCAGGTATTGTCTGATCTGGGAACAAAAGGTCAGGCTCTGTAATGTTTACTCGCTTGGATGGTGGCACAGCCTTGTGCAAAATGTCTTCGTTTTCTTGTTCAGAGTCAGTTCCTTTTACATGTGAATCATTAAAAGGGACGGTATTTGGCACGGCATCAGGTTCTTTACTCTGGTCATAGGGCAGAGGTAAGGGTACCCTTTTACAGTGGACCCCGTGGATCCAGGCCTTCTTCCCTTCCACTCGAACTGCCGATCTGGTAGAGAGAAGGACGAGGTATGGTCCCATCCACCTGGGCTGGTCGTTTTTAGTCCTTTGGAAGTTCCGCACCAGCTCCCAGGTTCCAGGGTCAATGCTGTGTCCCGGAGTCTCAGAGACCGGAGGCAGGGTGTCGTTGACCTGTTGATGCAAAACACGCAATTTAGCCGTCAATTCATACAGATAGTCAAGCAAAACAGGGTGTTCTAGCTCGCTTAACTTCGTGGGCCTAGGCACTCCCCATATGTTGGCTGGCCGGCCAAAGACAATCTCATAGGGGCTGAGTTTCACTCGTGAATGCACAGTCATTCTGGTGGATAGGAGTGCTAAGGGTAGAGCGTCAGGCCATTTAAGACCTGTGCTCGCTTGGATTTTGGCCAATTTAAGTTTTAAAGTGCCATTGTAACATTCTACTAATCCAGCTGATTGGGGGTGATTTGCAGCGTGAAACCTCTGCCTAATACCTAGCCCTTCACACACTTTCTTCATCACGCGACCCACAAATTCACTCCCATTATCAGACCAGACCATTCTAGGCATTCCGAATCTAGGGAAGTACTCTTTCACAAGGGCTTTCGCTGTGGACAAGGCAGTATTGTCCTTTAGGGGATAGGCTTCTATCCATCTTGAGAAAGCACAAACAACAACGAGCACGTATTTTAAGTTGTTGCACCTTTCCATGTGGATGAAATCTAGCTGCAAAACCTCGAACGGATACATAGGAGGTGCAAAATGACCAGCTGGAGTTGGGGTTCCCCTACCAGGATTGTGTTGCAGACACACCATGCAATTCTTGACAACATTCTCTGCACACTTGGGAATTCCTGAATTTTTCCACACTGGGGCCAACAACTCGCAAATCCCTTTCACGCTGATATGAGCCATTCCATGAGCCATTGTAACTACTGCAAGCACATATGCATCGGGTAACAACCATCTCTGATGTTCTGTCGATTCAATCCAACAACCGTTTGCATCCATTCTACATGTACTCTCTCTCCACGTGCTCAACTCTTTCTCTGTGGCCTCAGCTTGGATGGACTTCACACTTTCTATCGTGTCCTCACATATTCCAACATCACCAGTCCATCTTTCAGGGCCTGCAACATACATTCGGCTCATCACATTCTTTGCGGTTTCTTTCGCGGTTTCATCAGCAAATGCGTTTCCATGACCAACGTCATCAGTCACCTTCTTGTGAGCACTACATTTTACAATCGCCACTTGTAAAGGCAAAGTCAGTGATTCTAGAAGTTCATTTACCAACTGACCATGCTTAATTTTAGCTCCATGCGAAGTCAGGAACCCACGTTCTCTCCACAATCGTCCAAAACTGTGAGCCACACCAAACGCGTACTGGCTGTCGGTGTAGACAGTCACTTTCATTCCTTTCGACAACACACATGCTCTCGTGAGTGCATTAGGCTACGCTGCCTGAGCTGAATTATGTGGGATGCGTGTAGCTTCAACAATCGTGTGCAAAGTCGTGACAGCATATGCTGCAGTCATATCGCCATTCGGAAGCTTGAAACATGAACCATCCACCCACAATGTACCATCACATTCAGCAAGAGGAGTGTCGAAGAGGTCTACTCTTCCTTTCGTCTCTTCTTCTGTTCTATAAAGACAATCATGCTGTTCTGAAGCATCTGATTCTTCTATGAATGGTAATAACGTGGCTGGGTTAAGGGTGTTGCACTTTTGAATGTGCACAGTCAATTCGTACCCTGACAATCGAGCACTGGTTAAGTGCTGTGTCTTGGTTCTATTTAACAATGTGTCTACTGCATGTGGGACCATCACGACTAGTGTATTATTCATGACCAGGCCAGCAGACTGTCGAATAGAAACAGCTGCTGCCGCTGTGGCTCTTAGACAACTTGGCAATGCTCTAGCTACCGGATCCAAAGTCGACGAAAAATACGCGCATGGACGTTGTTTGTCCCCAAATGACTGAGTCAGTACTGATTATGCGCAACCTTCCTTCTCATGGACGTACAATGTAAAAGGCTTACTGTAGTTGGGGTTACCTAACACCGGAGCCAAACATAATGCTGTGCGTAATTCGGAAAAACTCGTTTGACACTCTTCAGACCAAGGGACGGGATTGGGTGTATCTTTACACGTTAACGCCACCAAAGGTTTGGCCAATAATGAAAAATTAGGGATCCATTGTCTACAATATGATGTAATGCCCAAGAAAGCACGTATTTCTCTCTGTGTTCTTGGCACACTCAATTTCGTTATTGCCTGAATTCTCTCTGGGGTCAGTTTCCTTCCCTCCTTCGATAAGAGATGACCTAAGTAGGACACCTCTTGTCGGCAGTATTAAAGCTTGGCAAGTGACACCTTGTGATGGAAATCGCACAGATGGCGTAACAATGACATTGTTGCCTTCTTGCAAATTTCCTCAGTATCCGCAGCTATAAGCAAATCGTCAACATACTGTACAAGAGTAGCACCTTTTGGCAAAACAATCGTATCAAGCTGTGTTTTTAGAGCTTGACTGTATATTGACGGACTTTCACAGTAGCCCTGAGGAGCGCGTTTAAAACGGAAGCTTCGACCTCCTAAACTGAAGGAAAAAATATCCCTGCTCTCCTCGGCGATCGGGATGCTGAAGAAAGCATTCTTCAGGTCAATCACCGAAAACCAAGTGGCAGAAGCTGGAATCATAGTCAATAATGTAGTAATGTCTGGGACAACTGGAAATTGTGGCACCACGATCTTATTCACCTCTCTGAGATCGATCACAAATCTGTACACCGGTGGCTGAGATGGGTCAGTTCGTTTTAAAACAGGTAGAATAGGACTATTGCAAACGTTGCCTCTTGTCTCTTCAATCACATCTTTTTCAATTAACTCGTGAACGATTGCTAGCAAAGCTTTCTTGCCTTCACTAGAAATTCTATATTGGGGAATTCGTGGCATTTGAACATTGGTTTTCAATGTTACAACATATGGTGGAATTTCTAAAAGACCGACATCGTTAGGACCAGTAGCCCAAAGAATGTCCGGAAGAAACTACAACTCTGTTGGAAGTTTGTCTCTCGACAAATACATGGCAGAAACCACTTTCTTACCTAAAGTGAGTTGTACTCCCGAGGGAGAACAGTACAAAGTCGCATACAATCTTTTTAACAGATCCAATCCCAACAAATTTTCACCACAACCTGTTGTCAGAATAAGGGGTGCTTCTAATTCACGGGGACCAACAGAAAGAGTCAAAGGTTCAGAAATTGGATTTCTAACCGGGGCGCCAGAAAAACCTACTGATACATTCGTTTCGCCAGACAAAGGTGCACCAGGGAGTTTGGAGTGCATAATAGAACTCTTTGTAGCACCAGTATCCAACAGAAAAGGTTCTGACACACCTGATGTAATCACCTCAACGTATGGTCCGCTCTGATCTACTGGAACTGAAACAACTCCCTCTCTTTGTCTATGGCTGTCCTAGCAATCATTACTCTCCCAATTCTCACTTTCTGTATAGTAATCATTTGTATAGTACTGAGCTGTCCTACCAGATGTGTTATTCTGCTGATCAAACTTGTTCATGGAATTTTGAGGTGGAAGGGGACGTTCGTTCCGGGGGGCATTCCCGTGTCCTCTTCCTCTAGGCGCTTGCTGAGCACCTCGACCTCTTACACCAGAAGCGCCATTCGCGCGCTGTAGTGGGATAGGGCAACTATATTTAAAATGACCTTCCTCCTTGCAATACGAACATTGGTTTGGACCTACAGAAACACGTGGTTGACAATACTCGATCCTTTGCGAGTTCCTCTGATATTGTTGAGGCTGCTGCAAATTACTCTGGTAATTATTCTGACCGTTATTATTTTGACCGCCACCACCACGTGGTGGATATGCTTGCTGTAACAAGACCTTTGTTTTCAACTCTTTCGTTTTCTTTTCTACTTTATCTTTCTCGTCTTTGTCTCGATTTTCATAATACTGTGCTGTAGCTAATATCTGTGCCGAAGACGAGACTGCCCAAGAACTTTCCGAGTCCTTTAACTTTTTGCACAACTCAGGAAGCAAATTGTGCACGAATTTATCGACGAACAGTCTCTGACCACCTTCTGTGCTCATATCTTGACCACTGTGGTCGACAAAAGTTTCTTCAAATCTGGTGAAGAAATCAGACACCGTTTCATCTTTCTTCTGTTTACATGCAGATAGTTTATCCCAATTCACGCGTATTTCAGGCATTATCTTTTTCATATAATCAATTATTTTACCAGGCAGTTCTGCTATCAAAGGTTCAGGCTTAGCGCCACCTACTTGTAGGGCATCTGTCGCAGTAATGTTAGCCCATGAGTCACCTAATTCCTGATCATGATCCGTGTGACGAATCTTTCCCCATAAAGGCTGTGGAACAACGTTCCCAAATAACATATCGATATCGGCTAAATTCATTACACATGACCCCGCAGTCTGCGACAACTCTTTGTAATATCCTGCAGGGTTTTTACGCGGATCAGGTAATGTCTGTTTAAGTGCTAAAACTTCAGCTCACTTCCATGGGACATGTACCCACACACGCTGAAAGTGTGGCAGAATAGGTGGATTAGCCGTTGCGTCACCCTCTCTCCATTGAGGGGGAACTTCTCTCATGGGATACTGTCGCGCCTTTTTCCTAGGTGTATCGCGCTCAGATTGCGAACCAGAAGTGTTCCCTTTACTCCGATAAGACAACAATATCTCAACCGCTTTTTGGACATCGGGACCTACGATCATTCCTTCCCCAAACTTGAACCGTACACGACACAACTCCTGCGGGTTGCATTCTAAATCATTGTCTTCCAAATCCTCACAGAGGAAAACACACATTTGCTCAAAAACATATCTCTGTGTCGGTGCTTCCCACTGAAGGAAAACTTTCATGACAGATTCAACGTCATATTTTACAGTATCCATAATCCATGTATGAGCTAAACGATTCAATACATCTCTCTCTTGGTAGTCAGGCAGTTGACTTCGCAACTGTCTTCGTTCCGTGTTAGGGGTCGTAGTAGGCGACCCGAAAAGAGGTGAGAAAATATTAGTTACAGTGCTGGCCATTCTCTGTCGAACGGAAGGAGAAACTGAAGGGAGAACGGGTGCAAAAACAGGGTGAGATAAGGCTGAAGTAGAGGCAATAGCAGAGGGAGCATTATGAGAAATCGAAGGTGCACTAGGCAAAGTCGTAGAAGGCATAAGCGAAGTAGATGTAGTCGGTGTGCCTTGAGGAGGCTGCACCGGAGGAGCGGAAGCCAGCTGAAGAGCAGCTGGTGGGTGCTGTAGAGGAGCAGGCATAACAACCATGGGCGGCGCAACTAAGGGTTGCGGAGGCGCCGTGGCTGTTTGTGCATAGGGGTGTGGTGAACTTAACAAATGGCCCATTAACGGGTCTTCCTTAAGGTCTTTTGCTGCATCCTTCTTGGGACGCGGCAAAACTGGATAGCATTTATCTATCGCCATTTTACGTTGCCTGTGCAACTGCTCACTCATCTGTTCTTCCTCATTGTCTATAAACTGCATAGCAGCTTTCATTACTGAAATATTCCCTTCACTCTTATTTTTCTTCTCTAATTTTATTTCTTTTTGTCTGGCCTCTTTACGCCATAAGCGGAAAGAGTCAAACATTGCCGGCCGGGCTTTCTTTTTAAAGAGTTTAACTTCAAGGTTGTCTAAGATTTCGGACTCAAAACTACCATATTGGGGCCATTTTAGAACACCATCTTTCCTGGTGTATTTAATCCATACTTCGTTGTAGGTGATGGGGCCTACCCCATGTTTCACATACAACTCGTAGGTTGGAGTTCCAACCGGAGGAACCGGACATGAGTCCTCCAATCGGGAGTCCCTATTATTACTGCCAAGACAAAACAAATTTCCAAGTCTAAGACCAGGCATCTTCGCTCTCTAGTCTAGTTTCAAACTTCAAAGGTTTATCGATTACGATATTTCTCGTGAATACACGAGTCCTTCGTTTTTGGTGCTTGCAAGTACCAACACAAAACTTTTTATCCCAAGGACACCAAAACTAAGATCAACTAAGGACTGGGAGACGCTCCACTTATACTTAACTGAGATATCGATGACGTCACCAGAAGACTCGTCTCAGTGTTTCGCTCTACCAAACTTCAAGGGTCCAAATCAGGGCGATAGCCAGGGCAGCAGACCTTCGTAGCCGTCGGGAAGCGGGGAACCTCGCAGCAAAGACTTTCGGACCACGTCGACATGCAGGGGTCGATGAAGTGGCAGGCTTCCTCCAGAATTTTCACACGAAGCTCCTCACGAACCTCTGGCTGGACCGGTACCGCTGGAATCGCCCCAAACGTTGGGCGCCAACTGAGGTACTGGGTTTTTCAGAACCGGTACTTAACCGGTAACCCAGCGGTGTCAGGGAATACACACCCAAAGACCTCGAGTCCTTTTCCTGATTCAGACCACAGAAACTCAGAGTCTTCTAGGTGAAGTCAAAGATTAGTTTATTGGCTGCAACCAAGGTAACAAGTGTCCTAGAAGTACAACACGGGGAAGTATATTCTCAGGAGACTGCTCGAATTTACAAAGTCGGGCTTCTCTCTTTATACAGAATATTCAGCTTCAGGCAAACATTCTTCGAATTTGTAGTATGTCATTTACAGTTATTGGTTTACAAAAGAAAAGCAGAGTCATGATGACATGTACATATTTCACGTCGTGCTGCCCATAACAAATCACCCGGCAAGGCCCAACATTTCATCAGATATCAGTGGACCCCCAATAAAACAGGCACCTCCCCACCATAAAGTAAGTGAAGCAAAAGAGTAAAGACAGATGTGAGCAAGATACGGCAGGTGTGTGCGCAATGAGGAGGTTTATGGCCGGCTGAGGCCTGATGCTATCTTGCTTGGCCACTGGAGAGGAACTGACCTAACAGGTCCGGCCTGGGGCAATGGTTCCAACTGGCATAGGTCAAGGAAAAGTCGATCAAGGTGTACGTGTCCTTCTGGGGTCGAATCCAGCTGGTTTATAAGCCTATGTAAAGGGCAACTCACAAAATGGCTGCCATACACAAAATGGAAGCCGAGGGTTCTGAACGAGAGTGACGATTTCAAAGTGAAATCGTCACTTGAATATGCTGAAAATACCTGTACAGGACGTACTCGTCATTCTCGGTCTTTTGGCACTAAATTCGTGCCACACAGCCACCTCACAAGCATCCACACTGCCACACAGCCTCCTCACAAGCATCCACACTGGCTCACAGCTTCCTCACCTCACAGGCATCCACACTGCCTCGCAGCATCCTCACAAGCATCCACACTGCCTCAAAGCTTCCTCACAAGCATCCACACTGCCTCGCAGCATCCTCACAAGCAACCACACTGCCACACAGCCTCATCACAAGCATCCACACTGGCTCACAGCTTCCTCACCTCACAAGCATCCACACTGCCTCGCAGCACCCTCACAAGCATCCACACTGCCTCAAAGCTTCCTCACAAGCATCCACACTGCCTCGCAGCATCCTCACAAGCATCCACACCGCCTTACATCATCCTCACAAGCACCCACACTGCCTCGCAGATTCCACGCAGATTCCTCACAAGCACATACTCTGCCTCGCAGATTCCTCACAAGAATCCACATTGCCTCGCAGCTCCCCCACAAGCATCCACACTGCCTCACAGCTTCCTCACAAGTACCCACACTGTCTCGCAGATTCATCACAAGCACCTACTCTGCCTCGCAGCATCATCACATGCATCCAACATGCCTCACAGCATCTGTATATTGCTAACAAACACCCCCACATGCCAAGCACGCCAACGGTGCATTACATTTTTCATGCATGTGAATACTTTACTCCATTTTCAGGAACCAGAAGAAAAGAAAATTATCTCTGAGCTGCTAGAAACAGAGCGGGCCTACGTGAACCGTCTTCACCTGCTGGACCAGGTTAGTGATCTTGGATAAGTCTGCTGTATGACTATTTAAGCTATTTCTCCCATTGAAGACCGAAGGTTGTAAATTCTGTGTAAATGAATGTCATCAACCTGCACAAATCCGAGTCTATAGTCTTTCATATTACATGACTGATATTCCCCATGAGCTGGAAAGATAGGAATACAAAAAGAAGATTGTTGTAGAAATTAAGTTAGATTATATATGTGTATATGTCATGTTTATTTCAACAGGCTAAATGCCTTTTTAAACAATTTATTTGGGAAACTGTGCTGTAAAATTTCCCATTAGCCCTCCTATTGGCCAAACTCAAGTATGGGGATATTTCACAAGTGCCCCTTTACACCTGCCTGTAAAGCATATTTTAGCAATTTTTCTTGAACATATTACACACTTTCACTGCGATATTTTCTTTTTTTCCTTGTACAGTATCAATTATTATCAAATAATCCAAATTGCTACGTCTTATATTTAAAAATTCCAAGGTAGATGGAGATTTCCAAAAATGTAATATATAAATAGTTCATTGCGGAAAAGTGGGGAGAAAAATAAAAGCCAAACCAAAAGAGGGAGGAAAAAAATGGTAAATCACAATAATAATACCAGCTTAGTCTATATGATCTCAGTGCATTACATATACTATATACATTACCCTACCCCCGTTAACCACTTCACAATTGTAGCCCATAATTTCATGCCCCATTTTTTAGCCTGGAGCCCCTTACAGGCATACAGGGCCTATTCAAATGTATATACAGCTATAAAGCGGGCCAGATACTCATGGAAGCTTGGAGGCATTGGATCCTTCCATCTAGTTGCAATAAGTAACCTAATTATAGTAACTGAAATAAATGTAATACTAATTTGGACTTGATCTAGCCCAGCACTGCTATCAAATCCCACCATCCTGAGTGAAGGGGTTACCAAAAATCCTTTCCCAGAACTTTACTAGTTCTATTTTTAACAAATCAAGCTATGGACAACCATAAAACATGTGGATCTCCTCTGCTGGCCCAACCCCACATCTAGGACATTTGTCGTCCTCCCTTTTCTCCCATTTAAATAGTTTGGCAGGAGTAAAGTATAAGTTGTAGATTGTTTTATAATGGTGCACCTTTAAATTGGCTGATAAGAGCCTTTTCTGTGCCAGTGGCAAGGACATATCAATATCTAAATCATCATTTTCTAATCTACTGGCCATTGTGTTTCTATTTTTTCGATATCATCTGGAACTTGCTCCATCATTATACCATATAGATGTTTAATTTTAGAGCTTGGTTTTTCCATAGTCTCAAACAATTACATTTTGGTGCTTGGAATTGCCTGTTTCCATTTACAAAAAAAACCTTTATTTGAAGGTAATTAAAATAGCGCCTATCCGATATTCCGTACTCTCTTTGTAACTCAGCAAATGAATATAGTTGGCCTCTTGATTGAATATCCCCACAACTGTCCTTAATCCGAGTTGCTCCCACTGTTTCCCCATAGTATCATAAAACCTGGGGGGACATAGTGATAATCTCCAGATGGGTGTATACTTTGTAAATTTTGTAATATTCATATGTTTTTGGATTTTACCCCAGACTTTCCATGCACTTACAATGATCTTAAAACAAACCTTTTTAAAGTAGCTCGGCTCCACCTGGCGAAGCAGCAATGCTCTTGCCCTTCCCCCTAATGCCAACTCGTAGATTGTTGGGAGACCTTCGGCCTGTGCCCCACTAGCTTTGCCGTCATTATCAAAGAAGAGGATGTTCCTATGTTGTAATAATGCTGCCCAAAGATAAAAGGCAAGATTAGGAGCAGCCCATCCTCCCCGTGCTTGTGTCAAGACAAGAAACTTTAGAGATCTCCTAACCTTACCATAATGCCAGATAAATTTACTGAATGTAGGGCCATATGTATCATCATCCAGTTTTGCGATTCTCAAATAGCGATTTTTAAGAAATCTCTATTTGAGAATAGCAACTAGGTATGTATGTAGTAAATTGCATTTTTTTTGCTATTTCTTAAAATTCCTTAATTGCGATTAGCAAATTGCGAATCGCAATTAAGGAATAATTTCCCATTCATTTCTATAGTCCAGGAGGTCCATAGGAATGAATGAGAAGTTATTCTCAATTTGCGATTCACAATTTGCAAATCGCAAATTGAGAATAATTTCAAGGGTAGAGGGGTGTCCAAAGGACACCCTGTTGCACCCCTGAAATATGCATGGGTGCACATGTGGTGCAGATACATGCCCTAAGAGTATGTATGTGCGTCACATGGCACTTTAAAAAATTTGCATTTTTCAAGGAATTCGCAACTTACCACCAACTAGAAGTTGGTGGTAATTTGCGATTCCTTAAGGACATTTTGCTAATTTTTTTGGCTTCTTACATTGCATTTAAGGAATCGCAAAATTTGCGATTCCTTAAATGCAATCGCAAAAAAAGGAAACACAAATTTTGCGATTCCTTATTTTGCATGCAGATTTGGGTGATACATACCATTTTGCGAAAATGCGTTTGCAAACGCTGAAATTCTGCGAATTTTGGCATTTGCGAACGCATTTGGGCATGATACATATGGCCCATAGAGTTTAGAGTTTTAATTATAGAACCCTCGATTTCTAACGGGAGCTCCCTAAACAGATACAATATCTTGGGGAGCATCACTATTTTAAGGACATTAATTCTTCCTAAAATGGTCAGATGCAATGAGCTCATCTGCCTGAGGTCAATAGCCATTTTATTAATCAGGGGGCTAAAATTGATGTATATCCGGACTAACCCTAACCCCGAGATAGGTGGCCGTAGGTGCTCGCCGGCTGTCCTGATAGATAACCTTTTCAGAACAGACTCTCTTGGTCTTGGATTTATTCACTAGATACCCCAACTTCTTACCAAATATAGTAGCCATGGTTTCTATTTCCTTCATTCCTCCCTTGGGGTCAGGTGTTACTACCGCGATATCATCTACGTAAGCTAATACTTTAGTATTGAACCCCTGGTTTGTTACTGGTATATTTGCCTGTTTCTCAATTATTGCTTGGAGGAATGGGTCGATATATAGGGCAAATACAATTGGGGAGCAGAGACACCCCTGCCTTGTCCCCCTTGACACCCTTATAATGTCTGAGACTCTGCCCATCAACTGTAGCTTCACGTATGGTGCCTTATACATTGCTTTGATTGCTTTGATTACCCGAGGGCCGAATCCTTTGGCTGCCAGAATTCCCCATAAGTACTCCCATGGCACCCTGTCGAATACTTTTTCCGCATCCAGGAGGATCATAGCCAGACTGTTATTAGTTTTCGGTACAATATCAAATAAGGCCACAGCTCGCCTTACCTGGTCAGTTGTATCTCTACCCGGTACAAAGCTGTGTTGCCAAGGTGAAACAAGTCTGGCTATGACCCCCGGGCGGCGATTCGCCAAGATTTTGGAATAGATTTTTGCATCCGCATTAATTAGGGAAATGGGCAAGTAAGAAGTAGGCATATCCTGTGGTTTATACTTCTTGGAGAAGATAACAATATTGGTACCTTTCCATGAATCTGGTGTGTCTCCAGAATATTGTACCCTCAGAGACAGATGCCGGAGTAGAGAGGCTAGCTCTTCTAAAAAGATTTTATAAAATTCTAGTGGGATCTTATCAGGGCCGGCAGCCTTACCTGAGGCCAGCTCCTGTATCGCTATTTGTATCTCCTCCATTGTGAATTCTGACTCCAGCCTATTTCTCGTGTCCCCCCAGCCTCCTATACTCTATGCTGGTCCTCATAAATGAATTTCCATGGTGGTCCTGTTTCTCTTCCGTGTTTCACTGCAATATTTTCAGGGTAGCTCGCTTCATTCACTTGCTTTATACGGGTGTAAACAACAAATTTACATCTCAACTGATTCAAAGTTCATAAGCACAACTTGCACCTCTGATAACAATGTGAGACAAAGGGCCTGATTTAGAGTTGGGGATGACTTACTCCTCACACACTGGCGGATATCCTGTCTGCTGTTTTTCAAGTGTTATTGGATATTAAGCACTTGTAATATCGGACGAGATATCTGATGTGTTTGTGTCGGAGTAACCCATCCGCCGATCTCTAAATCAGGCCCTAATACTCATAATAGGATTAACTGATTCAAAGATTAAAAACCGATGGTTTCATTAGCACCGCATGATTATTTATTGAAGTCTCACCACATCATCATGCTACAAAGGATGATTGACATTGGATGAGTAAAGTCTGAAGCTGAGAAATCATTGGAAAACTCAAGGCTAGCGACTTCAATATAATTGGGTGATTAAATGGGTACAAAGCCAATATGAGTGGCTAGTCAAATTCCTACAGCTTAGATATCACTAGGAGTGCGAAGGGTCACGGTCTTAAATACCAATGGGTGTTTGGAGGCTGACAGTTGCGATACTGTTAGATGTTTGAAGGCTCTAGGTTGTGTTAACATTGAAGGATGAAAGATGATGGCTTTGGAACCATGAAATGATGATCAAAGGTGACAATGTAAATATTACTGAATCATTAAAGATTGGGGAGTTTAATATCACTGAATGATTGATATCTTAGATATAATTTGATGATTAAGGCTTGAACGCCTAGTATCTTTGGCTGGTTGACTGATGGCGCTTCTGATCTCAGTGGACGGTTCTAGGCTGGCATCACTGACCGCAATAATGGATTAAACTCTGAAAGTTTGATTATCTGTGGTTGGTGAACAACCTCCATTTGTTCACTGAACAGTGTTAATGATCTCTTTGTTTTTCTATGCCTTCACCTTTATATTCAAATATTTTTTGCAGGTGTACTATTCAGAGCTACTGATGGAAGCCCAGAGAAAGAAGACATTTCCAGAAGATGTGGTTAAGCTTATTTTCTCCAACATCTCTTCTATTCACCAGTTCCATGAGCTCTTCTTCCTGCCAGAGATTGAACAGCGACTTCGTGGATGGTGAGCCACCGGGAAGCATGAGACAGGAGTAAAGTGTTTCGCAGGGAAGGCATAGCTTTTCCTGTAACCTATGGGCTACCAAAAATTTCACCCCTCACTTATGATTAACCTACTCTTGAAACATTGAAAACGCCGTGATACAGCTCATAATATGATGCATGTCAACATATATTGTTTCTGATGGCTAAGCGAGTCATCTCTCCAGAATCCCTTTCCATGCCTGTATCCGATCACGGCCCTCCACCTTCAAATCCAAATGCGATCTGGAATTCACCCATTTTCCTATAACATGTAGCCCACATTAGACACTTGTCATCCTTGATGCTACATGAAATATGTTAATGAGAGAGAGGAGTCCATGAATCTAAGAAAACAAATGACCTCAGTTAAAATGCAGGAGTTTTTAAGTGGCACACCAGCTCATCGATTAAAATCCATACAGATATTAACCAGACGCGGCCCTTGGAGGGAGTTGCGGTGGGGCAGAGAGACGGGGCGGGGGAGGGGCAGGGTGGGGGGTGCTAAAAACCGGCATATGGATAATTGGAGGTAAGTAAACAATTTAATTAATTAAACGAAGTTCGTAGCGTGCCCTGCATCGCAAAATGCGATGCAGCGCGCGATACGAAATTAAAATAAAATAAAAAATAAAAGAGGACAGTTAATGTTTTCCCTGAAGGAATCTTAACATTTGCTGTTTTACTGTAGTCGTTATGTCTCACTCTTTAGCTGTTCCCTAATGCTATTCTACTTACAAATATTAAAGAATACATTTCAAACTTTGCTGCCCTATTTCTAACTGGACTGCAACCTTTAAAGCACACTTGGAGTGTTAAAGTTATTTCTTTAAACATTAACCTTCAAAGCAATAAGGATAAGCACCTTTATCATGTTACGGGAACATATTTTGGTTATGCACTTTTATTAAAGATAGGTACCACCAAATAATCTCCAAAGAGGGAATTAAAAGATCAAACCCTTTAAGAAAAGTCAGTGTGTTATTCTTGTCCCTTTAAGATGTAATTTCCAGTTCAGACTTCTTGTATGTGTTTATATCGAGTGATAGCTTTTAAATTCACATCCCTCAGATACAGCTTTAAGTATGCTTTTTCATTCAAAGATCATTATCTGAGACTTACTCCTGTTAATTATCAAACAATTATCCTTGCAGCACTACTGCAGTTTATCCAGTTGATACTGCAGTCCTTTAGTTTATGGTTCAGTAAAAGGAAATCGTCCACATAGACGCCAGAATAAAGTAACCTGAAATCCCAATCCAGTGGGAGCGATGAACGTTTACACACTTTTTTGTATCCACCAGCAACCACAAAGATGGGATTATGTTAACTAGCACTATATCTGGGGACAGAGAATAGGGAAAGAGAAAGCGGAGAGACTGGCTATGGCCCCTCTGGCTCCCCACTCTTCTGCTAATTGACATCTGTGGCTGGTAGTGGATATCTAAAGATAAGATGAAGATCCCAGTGCCTTAGCTCTGTATTCGATCTCTAATATTACTTACAACAAATATTATACCTTTTGTCTTAGACTCTCTCTGACTGTAGTGGAACTTTGACATGGCTGGAACTGAAAACATAAATATCAATGGAATGACCACTATTCAGGTTTCAGATTAATGTTACCACTTTCTCTGACAAAGTACCTAATAGTCTTCTGTTTTTGTGTCTTTGGTTCTGATATACATTTAAGGTTTTTTTTATGAATTGTAATGTATACAGCCATTTGTCAGTATATTTTTGTTTACTGTACTTAGAACCCATCACCAAAATACAGGTGAGCTGCCCAGGTTAGTATACGTATAATGCAGCCTTTACAACGAATGAATCTTATTTTGAGGGTGCAGAGACAGAATATTGAGTAAAAAATATTGAGATGCTCAAATATTGAGTCATTAATATCGTGGGTCAGAAATAACAGCAAGAATATCGTGGTCAAGAATATTGACTTAAGGTATGTAATATTGATTTTAAAAATATCGAAGTGTTTAATATCGTTTGTAAAAATATAGTCAAAATTTTTTTTTTTTTAAATTAATGTTTTGTATTTTACTATATATTTTATATGTATGTGATGTATTATTTTGTATAAGAATAGTTTGTATTTTTAATATATGTGTTACATTTTTAGTTGTTATTTATTTTAATTTTAATTTTGCATTTTTAGTTCTGTAGCGGGTTGTGGGTTTATAGGGGAATAAAGTGGGAAGTAATTTAATTATATTAAATGTATTAATTATGTTTTATTTATTAATATTTGTTTAATTGAGATGTCATAATGTCAAATGTGTAACGTAATTTATTATTAATTAATTAATAATTGGTAGTTAATTAATTTTAATTGGTAATTAATTATGTTAGTTGTGTAATTAATTCTAGGCATGTGTTGTGGTGTTTATAAGTGTAAAGGGTGGGAAGTAATGTATTTTTAATTCATAAATTAATAATTGGTTGTTAATTTTAATTAATTAATTGGTAATTAATTATGGTATTTGTGTAATTAACTTTAGGTGTGTTGTGTTATTTATTGGTGTAAAAGGTTGGAAGTAATTTATTTTTAATTTATGAATTAATAATTGGTTGTTAATTTTAATTAATTTGTCATGGTAATTGTGTAATTGATTTTAGGTGTGTGTTGTGGTATTTATAGGTGTGAAGGGTGTGGTTAATTTATTTTTAATTGATGTATTAAAAATTGGTTGTTAATTTTAAATAATTATGGTAATTGTGTAATTAATTTTAGGTTTGTGTTGTGGTGTTTATAGGAGTAAAGGGTGGGAATTAATTTGTGTTTAATTAATTAATATATAGTTGCTAATTAATGTTAATCATTCTATATATATTTTGGGTAATTTATTTTTGTGTGTGTTGTTTTTTACTTTCAAAGGGGTAAAGGGTGAGAATTAAATGCAGTTTAATTATTTAATTATTAGTTGTTAATTTTAATAGTTTTTAATTTAAAAATAAGTTTTAATTGTGTTTTAATATTTTATTGTTTAATTTAGGTTTGTGTTGTGGATATTATAGTGTTAAAGTGTGTGTAGTCAATTAACGTTTATTTGTTTTTTATTAATAATTTTTTAATTGATTAATTATTTTAACTATGGAAATAAATGTAATTAATATGTTGTTTTGTTATTACTGTGGTGTTATAGGGTAGGAAATAAAATAAATACATTTATGTTTTAATTAATTTTTTTGTTTGTAAATATTTTCTAGTTTAAAAGAATTATTTTATTAAAATGTTTTATTTTATGTAATATTTGTAGGTTTTGGTTATATGTAATTAATATTATATTATGTGTTCTGTTTAAATTCTATTTTTTTAACTGTAATTTTAGTTTTTCCGCTATCCAACACTTTCCCTAATGTTGCACTCGCTGAAGTGGGAATAGTAATTTTTACCCCTCTGCTATCCAGCACTTTCCCTATTGTTGTACTCACTGGAGTGGGAATAGTAAGTTTTACCTCTCCACTATCCAGCACTTTCCCTATTGTTGCACCATCTGGACTTTGAATAGTAATTTTCACCCCTCTGCTATCCAACACTTTCCCTACTGTTGCACTCACCGGTGTGGCAATAGTAATTTTTGCCCCTATGCTATCCAAAACTTTCCCTACTGTTGCACTCTTTGGAGTGGGAATAGTAATTTTTTCCCCTCCGCTATCCAACACTTTCCCTACTATTGCTCTCACTGGAGTGGGAATAGTACATTTTACCCCTCCGCGATCCAACACTTTCCCTACTGTTGCACTCACTGGAGTTGGAATAGTAAAATTTACTCCTCTGCTATCTAGCATTTGCCCTACTGTTGCTCTCAAAAATCAATCAATTAAAACTTTATTCGGCCACATGATGGCCATAAAAGTACATTTTACATTTTGAAAAAGACATTGATGCTGTAAGTTAAAATAGAAAAAGTTATAAAAACACAAAGGGCAAACATTGTCTAATGACCCAAATCATGATTATGAACCCGCCATATTATTTCGTTTACGGATCGCCCTTGACAGAAAACAAGCAACCCCATAACAAACGAAGGGGGAAGAAAGCATTTGTAGGTAGGTCAGTGCTGGCCTAACTTGTGCAAAATAGCGATCTTTAAAAAGTGGTAGAATATATATAACTCTCAGTTCAGTATAAAAACCACAGAAAAACATAAAGTGCAATATATCCTGTTCGGAGGAGTTGTCACATGCGCATGGTTGCAAAGAGCCTAACTTTGAGAAGCCTTTAGGTACAGTTAAGAGCCAATGGATACAACTAAATCTAAACCTAGATAAAATAAAGCGGTGATGCAAGTTATTTACATAGGACCAAAATGGCTGACTTAAAATACCAGGGCTTAAAATCATAAAATATCTACATAAAGGTTTCAAAAGTTATTTTGTTTCTCTATCTAATTGCCTCCTAGAGAGAAATTTAGTATTTACATTTTTCACTGTTTCTGGTTGCAGCTTCCTGGGATTCTTGAGCCGCTCCAGTTGCCCAAGAATTGAAAGCTGCTGTGAAATATAGTTTAACCACAGGATTTCCATGGCTCCATCAAAATCATACAATCATCTAAGATGGTCTGATTTAGATTTGGTTTATCTTTCGACCAAATATTTAGCCACCATATAAGGGGTGCTTCAGCAATTTTGTCTGTCAAGTAGCCCTGTCTTAGTTCCTCATGAATGATAAAAGGTGGAATGCTAAGGGGAGCAGCTAAGAGTTTACGTAAATAATTATTTTCTACCCCCTGGAGTTCACTGCAATCCTTAAAACCCCACACCACACTACCATACACTGTCATTGTGACACATTTCTCATTATATATTTTTAGTAGCGGTTGTATTGGTTTAGCGAAATCCAGTGCGGCTCCAGTCGCTCTTGCCAAAGTATTCTTCTTTAGAGCACGCTGTGCTACCCTGTCATCAAATAATACACCCAAGTATGGATAAGTGGGCATATTGGTTAGCACTCCACCTTTACAGGGAAGAGATTTATCCCCCCTTTTAGAGTAACCCATTGACATGATGTGTGATTTTTTAAAATTAACTGCGAGATCCAGGGCTACCATAAAATCAATAAAAGTATTAACTAAAAGTTTCAATGCGTTCGGGGTCCTGGCGATTAAAACTGCGTCATCCACATATAAAAGAAATGGAATAGATTTAGAGCCTACTCTAGGAATGTCTAGGCAAGAGTTCGACAATACTACTCCCAGGTTGTTAATATACAAAGTAAATAAGACTGGGGCAAGGATGCAACCCTGACGTACTACTCTTTGGACCTTCCAGGCGTTAGATAGGGAGCCATCTTCGATATATCTCACTGAGGCAGTTAGATTAAGATGAGACCATGTAAGGAAACTTACTAGATTCATGTCCATCCCAGTATCTATTAATAATTGCCGTAACTTAGACCTGTTTACCCTGTCAAAGGCGGACGTTAAGTCCATAAAAGCCAATGACATACGTCCTTTTTTAGCTAGGGTATATTTACCGGTGATCATGAGTAGGTTCATGCATTGCTCTACTGTGCCTCTTCCTTTACGGAATCCAAATTGTAGTTCTGATAGCACATCCCTTTCTTCCAGCCAGGTCACTAAGCGGTCTAAAATTACTTTTCCCATGATCTTTGCCGCGGAGTCTAATAAAGAAATTGGGCAATAACATCCCGGATCTTCCCTGGCTCCTTTTTCAAAAATTGGCAATATAACCGATGTTGACCATGAATGAAGTTGACCAGCACTTACAGCTGCATTAAACACTCCAGTTAAAATGTTCATCCATACACCGATATCTGACTTAAAAAGGTCCACCGGAATCCCATCAGGACCAGGGGCTTTCCAGGCAGACATACCCTCAATAGCTTTCTGAACTTCTTTTATGTCCACAGTCACGTCTAGGGGTAAAGGGCTGGGTGCCCAGGAGGGACCTATAGATTCTGCAACAACCTCTGAGTAGATTTGTTTGAAATGGCCAACCCACCTGTCAGCTGGAATTACGCACTCTACTTTTGTTGTTTTGTTGTCTTTAAAAAAAGAGCTGTTTACCATCTTCCAAAATGTTGCACTATCAGCTTGTGAGCATGCCTGGGTTAAATCGTCCCAAGCCTGATCCCTAAGTGAAGCCTTCCTAGATTTTAGAGCTAAGTCATAAGCTTTTCTACAAGATTTAATCAGTTTGGGGTCTTTGGTTGTGATTTTTAGGGCAACCAAGAGGGATTTATGAGTTTTGGAACAGACAGCGTCAAACCACTTTGCCTCATGTGCTCCTGCCTTAGACTTTTTGCTTGTTAGCTTATTACCAATTAGCTTACTTAGTCGATCATAAGCCTCTAATACTTTTATTGGCTCACTATGTGTATTTATACAACACTCAATTTCCTCTTTGTCCTCAGCATATAGCTCAACTATAAAGACTTCTGGGACAATATTCTCCCATCTTATCTTTCGGTCCTGGGCTGTCAGCCAAAAGACCCCATTATCCAGAGCTTTTGGCTCCCCACCTCTAAGGACCAAATAGCCTTTAGTTACCACAATAATATGATTGTGGTTGCTAAAACTGGTTTGAGCCACTCTAACCTCCCGAATATGTTTGTATATGGGGGCTGAAATTACAACATAGTCTATAGTAGCACTACAACCTCTACCAAAGAAAGATGGTATAGACTATTTTTCTTCCCCAGACTCTAAACAGTACAAATAATTTTTTGCTAATAAACTATCCAGATGGATGCCTTGCCTTGAATGTTCAAAGTGGGCCATTGGAGGTAAGGCTTCAACAGGCTCCCTCTCGATCTGTTGCTCTCACTGGAATGCGAATAGTAATTTTTACCCCTCCGCTATCCAACACTTTCCCTACTGTTGCTCTCACTGGAGCGGGAATAGTAATTTTTACCCCTCCGCTATCCAACACTTTCCCTACTGTTGCTCTCACTGGAGTGGGAATAGTAATTTTTACCCCTCCGCTATCCAGCACTTTCCCTACTGTTGCACTCACTGGAGTGAGAATAATAATTTTTACCTATCCGCTATCCAACACTTGTCATAATGTTGTACTCAGTGGAGTGGGAATAGTAATTTGTACCCCTCCGCTATCCAACAGTTTCCTTACTGTTGCACTCACTTGAGTTGCAACTGTAAGTTTAATTTCTCCGCTATCCTACACTGACCCTACTTTTGAACTGATTGTATTGTGAAATGTAAGTTTAAATATTTTTCTAATAGTTTAATGTTTTAATTTATTATGGATTTGAGTTTTTTTATATTTTAAATCATTAATATATATTTTTTATATTAATTTAATCTTTTAACATAAATTAAAAATAATAGTTTCCTAATTGTTTTAAAGTAAATATGTGTGTATAAATTATATGTTTGTGTGTTTATTTTTTAAAGTGTATTTGCTTTGGTATTAAAATGTATAAATTAATTTTGTTAATATTATATTTAATATTTAATTTATGTAATATATTATTTTATTTTATATTGATATAAATGTTGATATTTTATACATCTGTATTTTTACATCGATATTATTGAGTCGATATTTTTGTACTTACCTGTTTAAGTATAGGAGTCAATATTTTTGTTGTCTATATTTTTTTGTCGATATGTTTAACATCGAAGGGCACGTTCATCAGACTGTATGAAGTTCACACTGATACCACACAATCGTTCGTTCGTTAATCTTTATTTCGGCATTTTTGCCATAAAAGATACAACATAAAATCAATACAATAGAAAATTACAGACATCATTGCCCCATCAATTACAGGATAGCACACAGATACAGGCTCCAGTACACCAAAATCCTAATATTAAACGATCAAATGATTCAGAACTAGTTAATATTAAAAACAATCTATAGTTTTACGAAATATAAAATTTAAAAACGATTAACACTAACAACTAAAAATCTAACATAACATAACATAATACATTAAAATTTGTTATCTGATTAGTGCAGAGTCTGAATCAGGGTTGGGGTGCCCTAGAAATTAAAAACAATCTCTTGTGCCACACTGCTTTGAGGAATTTAGCCACTGCAAAGACAGTTGCACTTGAGAGGTCAGTCTTGAGTATTCTAAAGGCCTCTGAGCAGTTAGCAAACCCTAGATTTTTACAAAGTGGAATTATCCAAAACCTTCTAGCAGCAATGTAGGCAGGACAAAAGAAAACTAGATGCAATTCATCTTCTATCATACAATTGCAGCCAGGACAGTTTTCCAAGGAGTGCTGTTTCCATTTGCTGGTGAAGGCTCTTAGCGGCAGGGTGCCATGGCGCCATTGCAGGTATAATTTCCTGGCAAGATTCGGGAAAATGTCATCTAGAACAGTCTCAAACTTATAGCAATCTTTGACCCCAAGAAAAGTGTTAGTTATGGAATCTGAGCATCTACCCTGTATGTGGGATGTAAGATTGCATGCATGGAAGGTTGCCACCAGATGTTTGCGGGATAATCCCTGGCATCCCGCTTCAGGATCACTCCAAAGGGTCGGGAGACCCAGCCGGGTAAACTCTGTTTTTAGATATTTAAACCACTGGATATTCTCTATAGTAGGAAGAGCAAGAATGTTCTGCAATTCCTGCCTATAGTTGGCTAACTCAGGAGTGGTCCATAATCTTCGCCAAAAGGTTAAAGGCTTTAGACCCAATACTTCATCCAGTGGTTTCAAGCCCAGATCCAATCGGAGGGGCAGTAGGGGAGTGCTAGCCGATAACTTTAGGAGTTGTCTGATAAACTTATTTTCAACAATAACTAGTTCTTTTTTGCAGACGTGGCCCCAAAGTTCGCTACCATAAAGAATCGCGTCTCTAGCCTGGAGTCTATAAATCTCCAGCGGGGGACCTATCGGTCTAACAGATGACTTATTAGAGTTGACTAACCTGATTATTCCCCCTGCTATTTGGGCTAGTTTAAGCTGAGACTTGGCTTGATGATCACCCCATTCCAGTTTATCATTCATGGTCACACCCAGATACTCAAACGTATACACTCTCTCTAACCTATTCACACCTATAAAAGGATTGGGGCGAGTTTTTTGGGGGGGGTTAAAAATCATGTACTTGGTTTTGAGAGCATTAATTTCAAGTCCATGCTCTCCACAAAATGCCTCAAAACCCTCCAAGATACGCTGTATCCCCGTTGGGGATTTCGACAGCGGCAGGGTGTCATCTGCAAACATAATTGCGGGCACCCTGCTGCCGCCGAGCCTTGGTGCATCTGTATTTGGGGTCTTATTGAGATAATCGATTACCCCGTTGACAAAGAGGCAAAACAAGGTGGGTGCCAAGACACATCCCTGCCTTACCCCTCTGCCAACGGGAAATCTTTTTGAGAGGCTGCCCATCCTCCCGCACCTGACCTGTGCATAGTTGTGTGTGTGCAAACGAACGATGATATCTAAGAGATCGGGGGGATACCCAAGTTGAGGAGTACCGTCCAAAGTTTACTCCGCGGAACCAAATCAAAGGCTGCGCGGAGGTCGACAAAGACGGTGTATAGCGTACCACCCGCCACCCGCACCGTCTTCCAGAAGAGGAGGGCCAAACGGAAGATTTGGTCCGTGGTTGAGACCTTACTCCTAAACCCAGCCTGGAACTTACTTAAAATTGAGTGGTCTAACATCCACTCCTGCAGGCGGTCAAGTATCAGTCTCGCAAAGACTTTTTGTGAAACTTCAATGAGGCTGATCGGCCTATAATTGGCTGGGAGCAGAGGAGAGCCCTTCTTGAATATGGGGACAATCTCTGCCCCAAGCCAAGTACTGGGGAACGCCATTCCCCTAAGGATTGCATTGAACATTTCCAGTAGGTAGGGGGCCCACACCCTGGTTTGGTGCATAAATAGATCTCCCGGGATTTTATCTAGACCGGGAGCTTTGCCCGCTTCCCTAAGCTCATACCATTATCCCAGTGAAGAGTCGTGGTTGCCGCAGTCCAGAGTGTAGAGCCCAGAATGCCAATCTGGGAAGGAGTGAGGAGCGAGGGCGAGCGAGGGCAAGGTGGTGAGCTGAGCTACGGACAACGGGCAAACTGCTGGCACTCGCTGGCAGCCGGGGCCACCCGCTCAAACATCCACCGGCACACCGCTCGTTCACTTACCCGCCCACATCCTCCTGCATCTGGATTTGCGTTACTTGAACTACTGCCGGTTTCGGTGCTGGTACACTGCCTTACCAGCGCCTGCTTGCCAGAAAGAAGGAGAAGGAGATTATCTGTTAAGTCCACCTGGGAGAAAGAGGAATCTTCACTCGTGGTCCCAGCTCCCAGCCATTGGAGGTGAGGCGTGGAGTTGTGTAACCGTGACCGGTGCAAGGAGCAGGAGGGAGGGGTCGGGGGTTTGCACAGGGCGGGAGAGCGTGAGAGCCGAGCGCGGCTGCCGATAGAGGCAGCTGCTAAGTAAGAGCCCGGGGGGTGACAGAAGACAGCTCGACTAGGTCCTGCTGATCCACGGTCCTCCCCGTGAGCACCGCTTGCCTCCACTGTACTCTCTCCGCGCATGCCCCCCAAACTAAACCCAACCCAACATCGGCCACCAGCTAGCAACCTGTGGCAACTACTCTCCAGCAGATACTAATCCACCACCAGTCTGCTGTAGTCAAAACCAGAGCATCAACCAGAGCTCCAACTGGAAGAAAAAAAACAGGAAGCCTAAGCCTAAGCAGGAACCCTGTAGCTGATCCTACTTGACCTTTGTCTAACTTTAAAAAAAAAAAAACTACCAGTGACCTGACTCGACAAGGATTCTACAAGGACACAACAAGCCAAAAAGAAGGTAAGAGGAAAGGGAGGAAAGGGAGAAAGCAGGATAAAGCAGAACGATGAGATCAGGAAGAATTAGGCAGTTACCAAAACCAAAATCCAACTCTAAATCTAAACCCAAATCACGGAAAAGGAAATTGGGGAAACTGGACCTAGCATCTCCACTACATTCAAACAACCCGCAGGAAGACAGCCAAACCGCCTGCAATAAAATAAAAGAGGACACAACTCTTGCACTAGTTGAAATGCCAAAATCAATAGCGAACCAAAATTCAACCTTAACTCAATTAACAAACGAAAACGTTCAAGCCAAGTCCTCTGCCGCATCCCCTTGTCTAGTTACAGCCCTCCAGCAATCGCGGCGACCCACACAAATCTCATTACCTTCAGCATCAAAGTCAACGCCAATGGTTTCTGATAACCTAGTAATCATTGATGGAATGCCAGCAAAGAAAAGGATATGTTCCCACCAACCAAAGATTTATACTAAGTTTTCGTTCCTAAAAGATCCTGGGACAGCTATTTATTCCAAGACAGGAAACATTCGTGGACTCCACACACCACTCTTACAAAGCGAATCTGACTGTAGCTGGATCAATAGCAGTCAAATAGTCCATTCCCGACTAGCTGAAGACCTCTACTCACCCAGAGTTGAGACTGTCGCACCAATACCAGCCTCACCTGCCTCACCTGTTTCTGGAAGTGCGGCAGCAGACACTCACCTAGTAGACCTAGATCCCACTAATTACAATACTTCGGAAATGGGTCTACTAGGAAAACTTCCATCAAAGAACGGAGTTTTGCAAAGAAAGCTGAGCCTCTAGAGACAGCAACTGATGCACATTCAATGGATCAGGGTGAGACTCATCCTGGGAAGTTCAGCTTGCCCTCCATAGGAAATCAAGATGCGTTAGGGGAAGTCAAGGTACTGATCCACAATGAGGAGCGAAGAGAAGCCATTTTTCCTCCTCAACCACTTAGTAGTTCATTCAACTCAACGAAAGAAACTAGAGATCCACGACCAAAACCATTTACAGTAATTGAAGAGCAAGGTCGAGGCATCCAAGCACTTCAATTCCTAAACACTTCCTTGACCCAAATCAAGACACTTCAACTAAACTTGTGTAACACCCCTGAACAAATAGCCCCAAATAACAAGTTAGTAACACCAAATCCATCTCAACGTCATACCTTACTACCATACAACAATTCTCAATCAATAAACAACTCCATAAATAATGACATGTCTTCCATAGCAGCACTGGAGTGGGAAGAACTAGTTGCTACTTACAGCCTCAAACCACCGGAAGGGAAACCATCCATCGACGCATCTCCGATATTAGAGGGGAGTAGTAACTCAGGAAAGTCAGCTCCCAAGTCTATATGGTTAACAATCTTGAACACCCTGCAACACTCGGATACGGCCTTGGAATTTCAGTCTCACAAAATGGACCTGCAGCTTACTGTTCTGCAGTCAATGGGCGATTCCATTTCAGGAATCGACTGGAAAATTTCGGAACTAAACAGTCTCATAAGGAGGGGTCAAGACGCCGTTTCTGCTGCTCAACCAGTTCCACCACAATCACTACCCTGTGATACAATCTTAGATAAACTATCATTCTTACCATCTATGTTAGGAGACTTGATATCCAACCTAAAATCAACAGTTCAACAAACCAGGATCCCGCTAACCTCGGATCTACTTCTAGAGCACTCAGTGGCACCAACAGGCCCAACGACAGAGAAGCGGGCTGAGCAGTGCTCAGTAACCACTCTGCCCTCAGCTCAAACACCATCATCCCGATTAATGGAAACAGAGTTAATGATTACTACTGCGACTATACCCGAATCATCGTCAGCAAATAATCAGGCCTCTAGAAGGATCCGTAGAAAGAAAAAAAGGAAAGGAAGAAATCGACTACTAATGGATGCAAGATTAAACTCAATAGAAATACAATCAAATTCTTCTCCTCAATCAGCCACCTACGGCAGGACACCAAATGATAACGGACAATCATCTGCCACGTGCAAGGTCTCTGAAAATACTTCATCAGAGTCCCCACCACATTGCGTAAAACTGACAGCCAGGGTTACTAAGAAACCCGTACCCAAAAAAACTCAAACAGAAACTCTTATAATTTAAACCAACCAAAACAGGGAATAACACTTATAACGCTGAACCAACTCCATCTGAAAGTGTTCCAATCACAGGTAGTGATGAAAACGCCATGTCTATCAATGCGGAGCCAAATCAGCAATCTGTACGTAAGTTGAACAGCAAAACCTGGGAACCAAGGACAGACCGTGGTCAAAATGAGCAACCAAATTACTTGGATATGGTACGACCAAGTCACTCCCCTCAACCAATTCAACAGGGCTGTGAGAGAGCTCCAACCAACTCAACAGCATTAGAGCATGTGAATAGTCCAACAAATATCTTATTCATCCCTGAATATACTTCTCGAGGTATGGATGATACACTGAATAGGAGTAATATACTAAGACTCCTACGCTCAGTAACCAATCTAGCAACCATTAGCTTCACTGACCTTATGCAAATAGCGTTCCAGCCAAATACCGAGCCTCATCGTCCAGACATAACAAAAGCAACATGGCACTCACAAGAAATAGCACAAAAAATTATGTAAGAAGGAGCAACATTCCAGCAATGGGGGATTGAACTGAGACTTGAAAAGCGACCACGCTATCCGACACCTCTTTTACCATCGACAAGACCCATGGTACAAAAAACCACTAATTCCATACTCAAGGGAGCCAGGAGCAGTTCGCCTAAGATGTCCCCTCCAGAAACTAGAAGTCCTCGACCTGGTCTAAATCAAACTCAAGGTAGTCATTCTTCGCCAAAAACCATCCATAACTGGAAGTCAATACAACGCACAATCACCACAACGACTATCGATAACTGACAAAAAAGGGAAGAATCTACTACCCATTCAGGCAAGCCCAGGGAACTCAGAATCTTCTCCTGGAACATTAATGGCTTAGCCAGTAAAAGCAATGATCCCAGATTTCTCCAATACCTGAGTGCATTCGACCTTCTACTGCTCCAAGAAACTTGAGAAGAAAAAGCATTTGAGCTCCAAGGGTTTACTTCGTGCTGCATTCCGGCAAATAAAAACGCCATCTTTGGGCGAAGGTCTGGAGGCTTAATGTTCTTCACCTCAATACCAACAATAGGCGAATTCGAGATAATGGACTTCCACTTCCCTCCCCCAAGTGCTATACAGGTGGTAAAGATCCTGCTCCGGTCAAAAAAGCAGGTCCAGGGAGTAATTATAATTAATACATACATCCACCCAAGCAGAAATAAAAAGCGGTGGAAGACCTGGCAAAAATACTGGAAAAAATAATGGAAGCAAGGGAGTCCGACTCATTCATCTTGGCCGGCGACTTTAATATGCACCTCATAAACAAAGACCAAGACAATGACCTTACCCAAGATCTGAATGCAGCATGGGGCGTACCAACACAAGGCCCAACAAAAAATCAGAAATCAACGAAGCACTTAAAAAACTTACTACGACTTTTGGAGCAATTTAACTTAAGGGCCTTAAATGGTCGCTACATCGATGATGATCCACCAGTAGCCACCTTCCACTCCAATAAACACTCTTCTCATCTTGATTACATGTTTATATCTCTAAACATGTTTTTCTGGGTAACAACTTTCAGAATAGGGACGAGCGACCTAAGTGACCACTTGCCTTTGGAGGCTAAATTAAGATCAACTTGTCAACTGGAAACAGCACCATTTATAGGCCCCGACACAGAAGTCAGGTCAAACTTAAAGCGGCTACGGTGTAACACTGGCAATATTGACTCCATAAGCTGCAAAGCGAAAGCCCTTTTTAATGAAATTGCCAGCTCTTCAACCAAGATGTCGGATGTTTGGCAAAACTTCATTCATGCCTCAGAGAGAAAATGGGAAAAATGATGCCTAAAAAATCACGTCGAGGGAAGCGGAATTCAAACGAACCAACCCTAGAAATGAAAACACAAAAACGACTAATAAATCAAAAACTGAGACAACTGTGAAAGGATCAAACAAATCAGAGCCTACAAAGTGATCTACGGGCAGCAAAAAACCAGCTCAAGCGGTTGAATTTGGAACTGCAGAAACTAAGAAATGAAGACCAGTGGGTAAAACTTCTTTATGAAGGGAAACAGAAAAACAGCCTTAAGTTTTGGCAAATGGTCAACAGACTACAGAACCCTGATCATTTAGGTCAAAACTCATACATCTCAGAGGAGGTATGGACAAAATACCTATTGCCCCATTTCAATAACGTCACAAACAATCCTTGTACCAAAGCCATAAGGTCGGAAACAAAAGGAAATTCGAACCACCACACGGGCATAGGAACCCAAGGAAAGTGTGTGTATGGAGCCACTAGCTCATCAAAACTTGATAAATCCAATACGGTTGAAGACCCTGCAAAGGCTATCGAGCTAGGCCCATCGATCGAAATCTTGCCAGTTGGCATCAAATGAAAAATATCGAGGGGGCGACCCACTGGGGCACCGGGGCCGAATGGCATACGACCGAAACTGTATAAATCAGACGTGAAATTTTGGAGCGAATCGTTGGCACCAATATTTAATAACATAAGACACATCCAGACTCCTCCAGAGTCTTGGCACGGGTCAGTCATCAGCCCGATTTACAAACGCGGTAGCAAGAAGCATCCCAGCAGCTACCGGCTCATTGCCCTACTAGATGTGGAGGCTAAATACTTTGCTGGGGTCATCCTGGAGGAATTAACAGCATGGGCATCCGAAAACTCAATTATCCCAATAAACCAAACGGGTTTCTCCAAAGGCCAAGGGACCACAACTAACATCATGGCATTGTCCTTGCTGATGGGAGCAGCAAAAGAGATCAAGTCTTCTTTGTACCTCTCGTTCATCGATTATACCGCAGCATTCGATTCTGTGGACCGCAACAAACTATGGCAGAAACTGGACTATTGGGGAATACCGAAACGCCTCCTAGACATGCTAATAATGCTCCATTCAAAAACCTGGATCAAAATTAAACTTGGGGCAGGTACGCACCTTTCGAGTGCCATCAGGACAACAAAAGGGCTAAAACAGGGGTGCGTATTAGCACCACTACTATTTAATCTCTTTCTGGCCGACCTACCTGGGGTCCTCGACAAATGCCCCAACCACGCACCAAAACTGGGGAAAATCGCCCTTTCCAGCCTCCTATTTGCGGACGACCTGGTGCTGATAAGTCGGACACCAACGGACCTTCAGCATCTCTTGAACTTAACACATACTTTCTCAGTAACAAACTCCCTTCAAATTAATTTCAGCAAATCAAAGGTCATGGCCGTGAATTATAGAAAAAAAAGGAATCTCTGCTGGCATCTGAATGGAGAACAGCTTGATCGGGTGACCTCTTATAAGTACTTGGGAGTAATCCTGGACTCCAAAAACATGTCCAGGGTACAACTGGACTCCTTACGAGGTAAGGCGACGACGATCTACCTGGCATTAAAACCACTAAAGACCAAACTCCCCGATCTATCCTTTAAACCTCTCCTTGAAATTTTGCGTGCAAAACGACAGCCTACCCTCACATACGGCAGCGAATCGCTCCATGGGAAGGATGCTGCATTATTGGATACAGTCATAGCCAACACATATAGGGCTATTTTCAACATCCCAAAATATGTCTCTCCAGCCCGATTAGAATTCGGCATCCTCAAACAAACCCTAGAAAGGCGGAGCGTGTGCGTAACCAGCTGGCACAAGATCCGCACTGCAGAGACGGGCTCCCTAAGTTCCAAAGTATGGGAAGAGCTACTTCGGCAACGCAAATCCTTGCACAGAGACTACCTATTTGGATCACTCCTAGTTCTAGGCCTGACTGACATCTGGGATACATCAATAGACCTTCTGTCCCTTAAAAAAATCGCCAAAAAATCGGCACGCAATGTCTCAGTGATCGAAGACAAGCAGGATCTAGCAAACAGGGTGCACGGCTGGATAACGTTGGGTGACTTTGGAAAAACACAATCGCAAGCATACCTTAACATCGGCATGAAAAGGGAACTTAAAGAAAAGCTGCTAAAACAACGCCTAGGCGTAATCCCCATACTCCCCCATCTCCCACCCTGGGAAAGAAACAACTCATCACAGCAGTGTCGCCTGTGTAAAACCGCCAAGGAAGACATCGTCCTCGTGATCTGCATCTGTCCTAGACTAAAGGACCTGAGGCATAATTTCTTAAAACCATTCTTTAAACTACATGCCGTTCAGTCCTGCAGGCAGGCAGTCAAACTGTGTTTTAACACTAATAACACCAAATTGAACTGACAGGTCGTGAGGTCTTTGAATCGACAAAGAAAAGACTAAATAGTGTTTGATGATCATCACATGGCTCTGAGGATAATCACGAACTCATCTCAATTAACTTTTTATTTTGTAATCTAATTCAACTAATTAACCATGTACAAACAAATAAATACTTACCATACCATTACCTTAATTAAATACAATATATATATGTGTGTGTGTGTATATATATATATATATATATATATATATATATATACTAGCAGCCCGTCCCGACCTTGTCCGGGAGCAATCAGGCTTCAGGGCCCTCGCCCGTCCCGACATTGTCCGTGGGTTCCCCGGAGTAGCAGCCCGTCCCGACCTTGGCTTCAGGGCCCCCGCCCGCCCGGACATTGTCCGTGGTCCCCCGGAGCCTTACCTCATCTGCCGCACCTCCCCGCGCTCCTGAGTTCACCGGTCCACTGCTAGCAATCAGGCTTCAGGGCCCCCGCCCGCCCCGACATTGTCTGTGGGTCCCCCGGAGTAGCAGCCCGTTCCGACCTTGGCTTCAGGGCCCCCGCCCGCCCCGACATTGTCCGTGGGTCCCCCATAGCCTTAACTCATCCGCCGCACCTTCTCGCGCTCCTGAGTTCACCGGTCCGACTATCCTCGACGCTCCTCCCCGCCTGTCCGCCGCTCCTCTCCGCTCCTCCCAGCCTGTCCGCAGCTCCTCACCGCTCCTCCCCGCCTGTCCGCCGCTCCTCCCCGCGCTCATGTCCGCCGCTCCTCCTCACGCTCCTGGACGCCGCTCCTCCCCGCGCTCCTGATGTCAGCACGCACGTCGCAGCCTGCGCTACTTCCATGGGACTACTTTTTTTTTCTCGTAAATATTTTAAATAACTTAAATTTTTTTAATTTATATAGCCTATGTCCATCTGCACACCCTGACAATTACAACGATGTATCGGGTGTGTGGATTGGCGCTGTGGTTCCTGAGTTTACCCGCCGCAAAGGTTCAAAGTTCTTCCTTTATAATAGTAGTATATATATATATATATATATATATATATATATATATATATATATATATATACATAGTGAAAACACCATTGTCGCCATTTCCAATTAAGATTAAACACAAGCTCAACTGCAAGACAGAGTTTGCAGTTTATGTTTTGGAGTGCCCATGTGGGCTAAGATACGTGGGCAGTACGAGGCCTCAGGTCCATAAGCGCATCCTCCAACATTTACGAGCAATCTGTAACGTTGACACCTCTTATCCAGTTGCCAGGCACTTTGATAAGTGCCATGGCAAAGATGCTTCCCTCTTGTCATATTTTGTGATAGACTGTGTTCCTCCCCAGAGGAGAGGAGGTGATAGAGAGTCCCTGTTGCGCAAATTAGAAACGCGCTATATTATTCTTTTAGATACCAAGGTACCACAGGGCCTTAACACTGGGGAGGACTGCCACACCTATCTCTAATGAGTTATGTCCACTGTTATATGTAACTTATGACTACATTGCCTTTCTGTAGCTGTATTTGACTTAAAACTTCACCTTATACCCTGGACGCCTCTCCAGATCATTATGTAACTGATTTTAATCACATTGTATGTATTAGCACTATTTTTCACTTTATGGTAGCACTTTTTTTAGCCATCTGTACATATATCAATTTAGAAATATTTTGCACATACTTTGCTATTTGCACATCGAATCAACTGTACTGCATACGCTACACATGGATTTAGTTGCCAATATGGTTTACTACTATGAGTGAGTTCCACCATCAGGACATGGTTTCAAATGTAAATATTTATGTTTTTAACTTTTATATTGTCCTTTTGAGCTTTTATCAATTATTGAGTAACCATTGTGATTTGATGTGTATATATGAAATTTTGGTAATAGGGACTACTTAGGTAGCAACTAATGTGTGGTGGTAATTTGTATTGTGTATTTTGTATTTTACAATTACTGGGACGGATAACAATTGACATATTTTTTTGTTATGTGCAATAGTGTGCAAATCAACAGCATTTATGCTGTAATTTTGAAAGATACGTTTGAGTTAACTTATAACATCATAGTAACTCTTCTATGTTTGTATCATGTGATGGCTATTATGCACTTTAAAAAGGGTGGCCAGCCCTCGTGACGTTGTCATGTGAACAAGGTTACGTTTAGCCGAAACGCGTCGTGGCGGACTGGTGCTGGGTTTTAAAACAATAAAATAACTTTGCACCGTACTCTGGGTCTCGTTGGTTCCTGTTCGTTTGTGTGGCAGATTGCAGCGCTGGTGGACGAAGGAACTTGACATACCTCATATATATATATATATATATATATATATTACCTACTGGCGGTCGCCAGTAGGTAGTTATAGTTAGGATCGTTTTCCATAGGAAATCCGCAACATTCTATTGGGAATAACTTTGGCGCCGAATGAGGGATCTGCCTGTAATTTTTCTTAACTTTGCCTCGCTGCGCTCCGCTCCTTCCCTGAAAGTTTTGGGGGGATCCGTCAAGCGGGGGCCGAGATAAAAGGGGGTCCCAAAACGTGTTTTCCCCATGTTAATTTTCTATAGGGCGGTTGGGCTCACTTTTAGCCCGAACGGCTGAATTGATTTCCACCAAACTTGGCAAAATTGTAGGGACTGGTACCCCGATGTGCCCTTGCTATGTCTCAAGATATATGCTCCAGTGGTTTTTACGAACATTAACTTTGAAAAAATATATATTGGGCTACATTGGGCTATATATATGTTAGAGCCCAAATGTAGCCCAATGTAGCCCAATGTAGCCCAATGTAGCCTAAAGATGGCCACCAGAGACAAAAAAAAACAAATGCAGCCCAAATATCAGCCAGATGTAGCCCAACTATAGCCCAATGACAGAATGTCCCAGAGTGTTCTAAAGAACAACTAGAGCGCTAACAGTCTTACTTATGACAAAAGTATGGCACACCTGAAGTCATCTTGATTGGAATAAAGTGTTAACACTTAAAACATTTAATTTGCAAAGGAACAAAATGAGGGGTTCATTTTGCCATAGAAATTATGATTAGTGCTGAAGAAAGAAAAATTAGGGCACATTTTGAGTGACTTCTCAAATCCTCTTATATTTCATTAAAAAAATTCTGATATGCAGTCTCCCAAGATGGCCACCAGAGACAAAAGAGCCCAAATGTAGCCCAAATATCAGCCAGATGTAGCCCAACTATAGCCCAATGACCGAATGTCCCAGAGTGTTCTAAAGAACAACTAGAACGCTAACAGTCTTACTTATGACAAAAGTATGGCACACCTGAAGTCATCTTGATTGGAATAAAGTGGTAACACTTAATACATTTAATTTGAAAAGGAACAAAATGAGGGGTTTCATTTTGCCATAGAAATTTTATATATATATATATATATATATATTCACTGAAAAAACCATAGGTTACACACCAGTTATAGTTAGGAATTAGCATTTAAAAAACCTTTGAAATTCACTGAAAAAAACATAGGTTTCACACCAGTTATAGTTAGCTGGAAATTTTACTCGCATAATACCATTGAAATTCCCACGTTATAGTTAGTTGGACTCACTATAACTTGCACGTCTGCAATGCACTGCTGATGACGTCACATATTACATCACTCATGCATATATTTAAATATTTAAACATTACTCGCTAATATATGTGTTCACTAAGATACACTTAATAAGCCAGTTAACCAATCAATTTTTTTTTTTAAAACACTGTCATGAGTGATGTAATATGTGACGTCATCAGCAGTGCATTGCAGACGTGCAAGTTATAGTGAGTCCAACTAACTATAACGTGGGAATTTCAATGGTTTTATGCTAGTAAAATTTCCAGCTAACTATAACTGGTGTGAAACCTATGGTTTTTTCAGTGAATATATATATATATATATTTTTTTTTATATATATATATATATATATATATATATATATATATATATATATATATATATATAAATATTACGAAAAATGTCAAAAGTCTTTAAGGAGATGAGGATCGTTCTCTTTCCTAGTATCCAAATGTGCAAAATTAAGTGAGTTTAGACTCTTTCAGAATTATCTTCTAAGAGTGTACTTTAAACTGTGGAAGATCATTTCCAAAATACAATTGAATTACTCGGAGTTCTACTTCTAACACACTTTCTAAATGACAGCAGTTTTCAAAGTTTTCACAATGTCTTGTAACAAGAGCCAGGCAACAGCAACAAAGTATCTCAATTGTCCAGCAAACATGCTCTGGAGCATGCAGAACCACCGCAATTTACAAACTGTGTGGGGTTCTGTGGCTTCATGGGAAATGTTGTTTCTTGAATTGTGCACCAGCACGTGTGCGTATTGTATCCTCCAAGACTCAAAGCCTTTTGCCAAGTGGTGCCAACATACTGAGTGTACCATCTTTTCCATCCACTGGACCATGCGTAGCATTTGTGTGGCCCAAGCATTGCACGTGTGCACTTGACAAGTGGGGAAGATAAGTGAATACCACATTTCATGACATTAGCGTAAAACAGTCAAAAGCCTATTTATTATTTTAGGAGGAAAAGCATGTACATTTGATAATTACAATGGGAGATTTGACAAAATCAAAGCACATGGTAAAGGAGCCGGAATAAATTCGGCCCTCCTAAGGTGAGACATCAAAGGCAGGTCAAGGGTGGACTCAGACCTTAGTTCCAGTGCAGGCATGGGCTTTGGACGAAAGACTAGTAACAGTTGTGCTTCCTCTGTGACAATCACCCTAGCAGACACTTGGGTACCCATTAGGATGTCGGGCGGATCGCCACCGCCATGCGGGCGGTGGCGTGCCACCCGACATCCTTGTCCGCCCGCCACCCATTTCCCCCCCGCCATATTACTATGGTGGGGGGACCGCGGCGGACGGAAACACCGTCCGCCGCTTTTCCGCCCTGGTTGCCTTGCAGCTGGGGCGGAAAAGGGTTTATATGGTGGCGGTGTCTATCAGACGCCGCCAGCCATATTAGCATGGGCTTTTGGGGATGCCTTTCCGGGGCGGCAACGAAAAGGCAGGCGGTCTTCACTTTGGGGGCCCCCTGTAGGTCCCATGGTGAAGGCGAGGGAGGGGGGGCACATGGGGGGTACCTGTGGTACCCCCCTGCATTTGCATACACAATGCGGCAGGCAAAGCGCGGTGCCTGCCGCTTTGTGTATGCAAATGCATCACAAACATTTATAGCATTGCGGCGGGTGCTGGTGTGAAAAACGCCCGCCGCAATGTTATAAATGCATGATGCTAGGCGGGACCACCGCTCAGCTCGCGGGCGGTACCGTTTTCCGCGAGGATGGCAGGCGGGCAAAGTCCCCCCACCATCCTAATGGGGGCCTTGGAGTGGTGTGCCACGGGCCTCCCCATTTCAGATGAAGAGAGTGGGGCGTGCAGCTGGGGCCCACAGGAAAATGAGGAGTTTATACCCACTGAATCTACCTTGGGAGGGACATTCAACTTTACAGGAGGGTGAATTAAGGTGCCATGCTCTCCCTGGCCTACTGTGTACATTGGGAGTCATATAGTGGATGTATGTTCTGGATGCATGGTAGACAAAATGCTGCAGGGAGAGGTGTGGTGCAGCAGCCAGAGTGACTGACTCCAGAGCACGTGGATGACGGTCCGATCGTTGGCGGCAGCTCAGCTCAGCATCATGTGACTCAGGGCAATAGCTCACTGAGGGGCACATGCATCAAGCTTTCTGCAAAGTGGCACGTTTACAACCTGTAAAAATGCATTTCCGATGCATCAAACCAAAATGCATTTGCAAAATAGGTAATCACAATTTTTGTTGCGATTTCCTATTTTGCGAATGCATTTAGGGAATCGCACACACCGGGCATGTGTGTACGCCACATGTGCACACCTATCTGTTTTAGGCGTGCATCAGGGGGCCTTAGGCCCCCTAGCACCCTTGAAATTGGATTCGCAATTTGCGATTACCTATTTGGTCATCGCAAATTGCGAATGCTTTGCCATTCATTTCTATGGGCCTCTACGCCCATAGGAATGAATGGGAATGCATTCCCTAATAGCGATTCGCAATTTGTGACTCCTAACTAGTGATTCCTCAAAAAACGCTTTTAAGGAATCGCAATTCTTTATCTTGATGTATGTGCCCCAAGATCTCCCCGATGGCCCCCAGCGCCTTGAAACCATAAGGGGTGATATGTTCACGCTTTACAAGTATGGATTATGTTTAATGTTATAACTTACCACATGTGCATACAATATTTATTTAAACTGCAACAAAGCAGTAGGTTGTGTGGGGGGCGTGGTTTGAGCGCCGACTGGGATGGCGGCGTGAGCCCGGAGCTCCGTCCCGGATCCCGTACTTCTCCTGTTAACACCTGTTACAGGGCCGACGAAACGTTCTGGGCTTTCGCCTTCCGCGGCGGACTGCTGGGGACGAGCCTTCCAGGACTGGATTCTGCCCCGCTGCGGTGCGGGGAGACAGAGCGGAGCTCTAAAGACGCTGTGCCTTGGGACTCAAGATGGCGGCGGCGACGTTGTTCTGGGCTTAAAGGACGGGGCTCGCCGGGGCAGCCCAGCCGCGGGGCAATCGGGTGGCCGCTGAGTGCGGACTATAGGAAGGCGCCCTGCCGGCATTGGAGGAGCGGGGGATGTCTGCGCTGTGGTGAGCGCTCCAAGGATCCGAGGCTGGCGAGCTGGTGGCCCCTCCCCCCACTGCTGCCCTGGTGAAGTCGGGAGGCCGGCTGCCGTCACGGCACCGAACTGAGATGTGAGGGATACGGGCGGCTCTGAAGTCGGGGAGCGCCGGCGCTGTGCAGCGGGCCCCGAAGTGAAGGCCGTCCCGACGCTAGCGGAGCCTGAGGGGAAGGTGGAGCGCAGAGGGCCGAGGAAAGGGCTTCACACGCTGGTACGGCGCTGACCGGGCTACACACTATCCCCACTGAGGGGAGCGCTCTGCCTGGGTGCTCAATTACAACAAGAGATGGTGATGGAGAGAGGCACTCTGCCTGGGTGATCGTCAGCGGAGGCGGCGCTGCGCGGCTGGGGGGCCCTGCACGGTCTGAAAAAGGGGCTTGAACTGAGGACCCTGCTGGAGTGGAGGCGCGGCGATTTCCTTTCCCCCGGCTGGACTTCCAGCATCGGCCTGCAACAGAGAACTGGGCAGCTAGGGAGCGTCGGCGTGAGAGTGGACATAGTGGGGCCCATACAGAGGTGGATTAATCCTAGCAGAGCACGTGGTCTCAGGTCACTTTCTTAATTACTGCGCTCTCACACGAGTCGGAGAAGGGGGCGCCCCCACCTGGCGCTTGCCCAGTACTAACAAGGAGGGGTATCACTGCCTGAGGACTGGTATAGATTGAACAGCTCGCCCTGGGGGCTGTGGTGAACGCCTGTGTGTTGCTCCAGATGGCGGATGTGGATGGCGACGTGGCGGCGGGACGGACTCAGACTTTGACGGCTGGGCCAGATATGGCTGGCGCCCTCCAGGAGAGTCCGGCGGCGTCAGCGCAGGAACGTAGACTGAATGCGCGTCTGGATGATATATTGGAGGCGATTGCGGCGACCAAAGAGTCATTGCACCAGGACATTGGGCAGGTGGCTACGGGGCTGGGTCTCCTGCGGGCGGATCACGCAAAACTCTCTGACAGAGTGAAAGACAACGAACTGCTGCTCCAGGAGCTAAAGCCTGCGGTGGTCACCGCGGAACATAAACTGTCCGATGTCCTGTCCCGATTGGCCGCACTGGAGAGACGAGCGGAGGATTCCGAAAGTCGCAACCGCCGGAACAACGTGCGGGTGGTGGGCTTGCCGGAAAAAATTGAAGGGGGCGATGCAGTGGCGTATTTGGAGAACTGGTTCAGGTCCACCGTCGCTCCTGAAGGCTTATCTCCGTTCTTCTCAATAGAAAGGGCGCATAGGGTTCCGTCTCGTCCGCCCCAGCAGGGGCGTCCCCCTAGACCGATGGTGGCCAGGCTCTTGCATTTCAAGGACCGTGACTTGTTGATACAGAGGGCAAGATCGGCAGGACCCTTCCAGGTGGAGAACAGTCAAGTCACACTCTTCCCAGACTATACACAAGAAGTTCAGAGGAACAGGGCAATGTTCCTTGCGGTCAAGAAGGAGCTCAGGGAGGAGGGTATCCAATACTCGTTACTCTTCCCAGCCCGGCTGAGAGTGATCATGGACGACACGACCCACTTTTTCCAATCTCCTGACGAGGCCTGGTCGTGGCTGGAATCGTACAGGGCGGGGACTGACCGGCAGCACAAAGGAGAGAAGGTGAAGACGAGACCGGTCCAGATTCGCAAGTCGCAACGGATCCGTAAACGCGACAGGCTCAAGCAGGCGATGAGAGAGGACTTGTTGGCGGCAGAACGGAGGGGAGCATTGGCTGCCACGGCATCCATCACGGGCTCGCAGCGAGGAGAGATGGGAGAGGATTCGGAATCGGAAGGCGGAGGGCGCAAATCAGGTGGAGAACTTTCGGAAGCCGACAGTACTGCAGGACCGACGGTCACGCCTCAAACGGCGGATGGCCTGTTTAATGACTGATATGGGGGTCTGATGATGGTTCTTCACTGCTATATGGTTATCCTGCGGGTCGGCGTTTAGCAGGTACTCTGTTGTGATTTTCTCATGGGGTCATGGGCCTGGGGTGCGGGGCGGCCCGTCACAGGTTGGAGCTGGACTATCCCTCTATTGCCCTTAAGGCTTCCTGTGGAGACTACCACAGATTAGTGTAATGAGTGTGATGTTATGCGTTTGGATGGGGGCTAGAGCAGTGCTGTTAGGTCCTGTCCTGGGGAGTGGGGTTGGGGAAGTTTGTTGGGGTGTTTGGGGGGGAGGGTATGGCTGCTATGATGTGGTGGGCTGGTTGACAATGGAGGGGTGGAGGAGAGTCTGCAGCGATGGGATCATTACCTGATGTAAAGTGTCTCACATGGAATGTTCGGGGTCTTAGAACAATGTCGAAGAGGTACAAAGTGCATGCCTACCTGGTGAGGAGGGGGGTTCAAATTGCCATGCTGCAGGAAACTCATTTGACTAAACTAGAGTGTGAGGCATTGCAGAAAAGGTGGCGCGGCCAAGTATTTGGAACCTCTTATTCGGCGTTTGCGAGGGGGGTACTCATATGGGTCAGGGCGGGGGTTCCTTTCCAGGTTGCAGAGCAGGTGGTGGACCCTGGAGGCAGGTTTGTGGCGGTGAGGGGGAGGCTGCAGGGCACTGAGGTGGTCTTATGTAGCGTGTATGCCCCCAATGTGGATCAAGCCCGTTATTTTGATGTTCTCTCGGGCTCCTTGGCCCACTTTTTGGCGGGCCCCATTATCCTAGGGGGAGACTTTAATTCCATCGCAGACGTAGTTTGGGATAGATCCCATCCACCATTGGCTGACTCCCCGGTGCATAAGCTGTCGGAACGAAGGAGAGACTGGCAGGACAGGTGGGGTCTGCTAGATGTGTGGAGGACACAGCACCCGACCGATAGGGATTACTCCTTTCACTCGACACTGCACGCCCTACATGTCAGAATTGATTCTATGCTATGTAGCGCCCCCGTAGCTGCCATGGTAACTCATACTGAATATCTTACTAGGACCATTTCAGACCACAATCCCCTGTTGATAGCGGTCAGATGGCAGAGAGCGAGATCTGCGATTCCGACCTGGAGGCTGCGGCCGGACACGCTTGAGGACTTGGTGTTTGGGGAGAGGGTTGGCCAGGGTATATCGCTCTATTTTGGAGAGAATGAGGGCTCGACTGCCACTAGGTCAATAGAGTGGGATGCGATGAAGGTGGTGGTGCGTGGGGTGTGCATGGGAAACTTCTCGAATGTCCGGACGACTGTCCTGGCGGATCTGGAGAAAGCGGAAGGTGCGCTGAGAACGATTGAGCGGAGTAGGCCTGAATGCCCGGATTTGCAGGGACGACTAGTGGAAGCGAAGGAAGTGGTGGCGAGAGAGACGGAGAGACTGAGATGTTATGATTATAAATTGTACCTCTTGAAAGTCCATGCAGAGAGGGATAAGGTGGGCACTCTGCTGGCGAGGCTTGCTAACCCGGTGCCGAAGAGTGGCCCAATTATGGGCATTAGAACCGACACGGGGGAGGTGGTCCATTCTCAAGAGGCCATTCTGGAGCGTTTTCGATCGTATTATGCGGGCCTGTATGATACTCAGCTAGAGGCGGGTCCAGCGACCATAGATGATTACTTACGTGCGGTGCGACTCCCGGTACTAGACGAGGAGCCAGCAAAAGATCTGGGCGGCCCGATTTCATTAATGGAGATCCGCGGGGCTATTAAGCAGATGGCTAGGAACAAGACGCCGGGGGTGGATGGCCTGCCTGTCGAGTTTTATGCGAACTATGTGGAGGTACTGGCGCCCAGATTGCTAGCAGTGTACTCGGAGGCGATGACGCTGGGGAGCCTTCCCGTATCCATGAGGGAGGCGCTGGTGATCCCGCTTCTGAAACCGGGTAGGGATGCGCTGGAGGTGACGTCGTACAGACCCCTCTCCATGCTGACGGTAGACTACAAAATCTTGAGCCGCATTTTGGCCACCAGATTGCTCCCTCATATGACCAGGCTGGTGCACGATGACCAGGCAGGGTTCATCCCTACAAGGAACACGGCCATTAACACACGCAGGTTGATCGGTATACTGCAGGATGCCCTGGGTTCGGACGGTGCGTCGGCTGTTTTATCGGTGGATATTGAAAAGGCTTTTGACAGCCTTGAATGGTGTTACCTGGATGGGGTACTGGAGAGGTTCGGACTCGGTGAGGGGTTTGGGCGCTGGACGAAGGTTCTATATTCCTTGGCCACAGCTAGAGTGCGAGTGGGATCACTCATATCGACTGCCTACCCGGTACGCAGAGGGACTAGGCAGGGATGCTCGCTCTCTCCCCTTCTGTTCGCCCTCGCGATGGAACCACTGGCGGCATTAGCCAGGACGGGGAACTCCTTTATGGGAGTCCGTTGCGGGGAGGATACTCACTACATCTCATTGTATGCCGATGACCTGCTGCTGTATTTGGAGGATACAAATGAGGCCTTAAGCGGTGCTGTGGGCTGCTCTCGTCCTTCGGCGAATTGTCGGGACTTAGGGTGAACTGGGATAAGACATGTGTCTTCCCGTTGCGAGCGGATACCCAGTGCCCCCCCCTTACGGTAAATGTGCTCTGGGCGGATAGGTGCTTTACGTATCTGGGGGTCCGAATCTATCATGATGCGGCAAACCTCCTGGAGGGTAATATTGGGCGATGCATCAGGGGATTACGCGGATGCATGTCCTTTTGGGCATCTCTCCCTTTGTCGGTGCAAGGGCGAGTGGCATTGCTGAAAATGGTGGCACTCCCTCGACTGTTATATTATTTCAGAACCTTGCCTATTTGGATCCCGCAGCGGATCTTTCGGGAACTGCGGTCGATGATTACTGAGTTCCTCTGGGGGCATGGCAGGCGTAGGGTGGCGTTGCACGCCATGATTCGGCCCAAACTTGAGGGAGGGATGGCTGTGCCGGACTTTGAGTTATACTACCTGGCGGCCCAGCTTCAAATTCTGACACAGAACGTGGCTAGGGAGTTTAGAGGTCCTGAACGGCTCCGAAGGCTGGGTGTCCAAAGACATGTCCTTTCCTACATTGTTATGCAGCAGAGGTTGGTGTTGAGAGAGCTCACCCTAGAAGAAAAAACCCTCCGGCTATGCTGGAACAGGAGCCTGAGGCGGGCGCGAGCAGTGAGACCATATGCCCCGGAGATCCCTATAGGGATGCTGACGGCGCTGCCACATGGGGGGGATTGGTCTCCGCTGGCGGACTGGGAGGAGCTGGGTTTGATTGTTGTGGGTGACCTGTTTATGGAAGGAGTGCTGGCCCCGTTTGCGGTGCTTCGGGAGCAATTTGGCCTTCCCGATGGGGATTACCTCCTGCATGCGGCGATATCTGCAGCATTGCAGAAGCACTGGAAGAGGGGATTGGCGGAACCGGACACGACCACGGCCTGTCAGTACGTGATGATGGCCGCGGGTACAATTAAGGCGGTGACATGCCTTCAATCACGGATGTTGCACGACGGGCTGGAGCCGCTTACGTTGTTGAAAGCCAGTTGGGAGACCAGTGTAGGCAAGCCTATTCCGGACACTGAATGGGGCCACATCTTGAAACGAACGTGGAAGGGCAGCAGGAATGCTAGGTTCCAACAAGTACATTTCTTCCTTATACATAGAGCATACCTGACCCCGGGGAAGCTCCGCCGGCACTTCCAGGTGCAGGACGCGGCATGCCCGCGGTGCTCGGCACCGGAGGCTGAACTGGACCACATGATGTGGGGTTGCCCGAAATTGAATACGTATTGGCCCGAGGTGGGCGCCCTTCTGAATGCGGTCACGGATAGGGAGGTGGAATTTGATATGGCGGCGTGCCTTTTACTGTGGTTCCCTCACACAGCGAAAACGAAAGTCACGAGCAAGTTCATTGATCTGGGGCTTATGTTAGCACAGAGGGAGATCACGTGGTGCTGGAAAACTAGGGAAGGGCCTGTGCTGGGGAGGTGGACGACTGAGCTGTTGAAGTGGTCGAGGTGCGAGAGTGTATTGAGGATGCGGCAGGCCACCAGATTGGGGAATGAGAAGGGCATAGAGGCGGCTAGAGCCTGGGAGACGATTGTGCAGGCTATGTGTGATTACTTGACGGACGATACAGAAGAGGGATCCTCGGAAACCGAGTTCCTAGAGACTAGACACACGAACATTTAACCATTGATGCTGACACACCCATCTGTCCGACACACATCACCACCACCCACATCAGCAGTAGCCAGGGGAGGGAGGGAGTAGTGGTGTTCGTAGACTGCCATGTCGGAGATAGGAGGTAGACGTCCTGAGTATGACACGGGTGAGTCCTCTCACTGATACAAAGGCGGCACCAGGCTTGGTGCACTCAGTAAGCTTCGGTGTGATCAGTGTGGTAAGCACGACCCTCTAGGGGATATTTGGGGGGGGGGGGGTAGTTGTAGCTGTGTGGATTTAAAATGCGGAAACAGGATTATGTTTGTAACCAATCACCCCTATGCAACATACTAGGAACCTTGTTGGACATTGACCTTGCGCCGCCCGGCCTCCGGGATGTGGGCTGATGGGCTGTGTAAATGCCAGAAAACATGTGGTGCCTTGTGTAGCGGGGGTACTAATGGTTGCTTCTCTCGATGTTTGTTCCTAAATTCTGCAATAAAAATATACTTTCAAAAAAACCAAAAAAAAGCAGTATGTTGTGTGCCACATGTCATACTAATTTTTCCCTTCATGGTGGACTCTTCCTTCATCTCTGATTCCAGGGTTTCCAACCCAAGGATCGGTGACATCATACAGAAGATGGCACCTTTTCTCAAGATGTACACAGAGTATATCAAAAACTTCGACAAGGCCATGGAACTCATCACTTTGTGGAAGGAGAAGTGTCAGCCTTTCCAGGATATAATCATGGACATTGAGGTAATTAGGAAATGAAAGGGACCTTTCTTCGAAAATAATGTACCTCTTCTGTTGCAACATCTGATGGAGCACCCCGCTGCCTCCTGCCACCTACCTTGCTGTCCCATGAGACACATCCTCTATGCTTCAAGTTTCAGCCCACGTGCTTGAATAAATGGAAGAAAGGTGTAGACAGGAGTCACAGTGCTGTGTGCTCTAGCTTCTTCATAGACTAAAGGGGGCTGACCAGCATTATGTGTTGGAAGTAGGTTTGAGACTACATTCTCCACCCACTGTGCGGTCAGAGGCTCACGACCAGGTTCCCAGGTCCTAGGGCAGGGTCACTATCAGACACTATCCTTTCCTGTCTCTTGCATGTCTTTAAACATTGTTGTGACGGAGGTGATGACACTAACCGCCTGATGTGGTCCAGGGCAGCAGGATGGTAGGACTACACGCCTCCTGCACAGGTTCTACTAAGGTTATCCTCCATCTTACATCAGCTGGGCTTTGCACTTGTCCTAAGGTCAGGTCCCTGCCTCTACGCTCCGGCAGGTAATCTTTTCTTCAAAGCAGGGGACAGCAGCACAGCTCCTCTGTGCTCCTAAGCGCTGTCCTAGGATTGGAGAGAGCGAGGGTGTAACCGGGGTGCTTGGGCGTCCGGTCCAGGGACATTATCCTTCTCATTGCTGGTGCGGCCCAGTTTCACTTCCAAGTCAATGTGAAGTTTTGCCATCAGAGCATCAGCGCTTCTCCTAACTCGGGGACTGATGGGGAATCTAAACCTTATCAGAATGTAAGCGCCCTTTAAGGTCTGTCTGTACAGGGATCACTTCCACAGGAATGTGTGCACGCTCCTACACAGTGGGGTGGAGGGGCAGCAGATGGTCACGAGGGTGTGAACCATACGGCAGAGGTCAGAAGTGGGGACAAGACCAGGGACAAGTGCTGGGCAGGCAGCCAATCAGCCTTCCGACATGTGCTGTTGCTAGGCAGATCTCAGGGCTCAGTGTTTATTATCGACCAGAAATCAGACGGTGGGCGACGGCCTTAATGCAGGAAGCAACCTTGGGCTACATGTGATTTGTCTTTGATTAGGACTCCATTCACCTGCTCTTGGTCCCTTAGTACATACAACATGTATTGTATGGCAACACAGCGCCCAGTCTGGGGTACAGAAGGACCCCTTTTACCTAACCCCCAGCAGTGCATGCGTAATGCTTGTGCGTTTCAATACCGAACAAGCTGCCACCAAACATTGCCTCACTACAGCTGAGCGAGTGGGCACCGCCGCCCTCCACTACAGACGTGGGTACAGGTGGGCACAGTCCAGCTTCAGCAGACCTCAGGATTCTGCTGTGGAGCAACATAAACCAGATGTACCAGGAGCCTCAAGATCCAAGAGCAGAACCACAGAGAAGCCCAGAAAGCACACAGTGACACGGGGGGCCACAGCGACTGTCCCAAGTGGACTTTCCACCTGACAGAGGGAACAGAAGGAAAGAAATGGGACAGTGGAAAAGAACGAGGGGACAAGAAGGAAGGAACGAGGCTTAGAAGAGAGGGAATGAGGGGGCGTGAGAGGTAAGGATGAAACAAGAGAGGGATTGGGGACCGGAGAGCAGGGATGTGGGAACAGGAGAAAGACAATAAAACAGGAGGGGAGAAAGGAGGAAGAAAGAGGAGAGGAGAACCGAAGACAAGGATATGGATGGAATAGAAGAGGTGGAATGTTGGACAGGACAGGGAGAGGGACGAGGGTGCAAGAGGAAGAATACGGGGGCATGAGAGACCTAGTTGGAAACAGGAAAGATATACGGGGCAGCAAGGAACTAAATTGGAGAGGCGAGAGTACGATGGGAAAATGAGATGGAATGAGAAAAAGGGAAAATGAGACATAGATGGAGGGAGAGAACAAAAATATGGAAGTAGGAGATATTGGAGACATGATCTTATATCTAGCTGGTGGCTTACGAATCCCAGGAGGAGCCGGCGCTGTGGCCAGAAGGTGAAACCAGAATATTCCTTATGTTGTACTGTCATGTCACATGAATGATCTGCTCTGCACTGCAGGAGACATCTGCCATGACAAACTTCTGATCTGTTCTTCTTTCCTCCATGCAGAAGAGGGAGGTGTCTGCCAGTCTGAGCTTGGGCCACCACATGTTGGAACCAGTGCAACGAATACCCCGATACGAGCTTCTTCTGAAGGAATATCTGAATAAACTACCTCCACAGTCACAGGATCGAGCAGACACCGAAAGTAAGATTTGTGACCTACATACAGATATTCATGCCATGTTAGCTGCTAGGACATTTGTGGGCAACCCTTGCCACAAAGGCTTTTTGTTTGCTTCCAGAGTCTTGATGAAACCTTGATCTGGGCAGGGAGTGGAACGTTCCTCTATGTTAATGTGAGTGGGAATAAACAGAGCTGGTTTTTGAAGGTATGATGACATGTCTAGATTTCATTCTCAGATTACTTACCAGAAATCTTGATGGCTCTAAATTTCCCTTTCTTGTCCTAGTACTTGCTCATTAAGGGATGCTCTCCCCTCCATCTGGAGAAATAAAAACAAACTAAGACAGATGGAATGCTTGAGTTAATCTAAGTACCTGGTAAATACTCTTGGTACATTCTATTCTTATTTGCTCGTTGTGCTATTACAGCGACCAATCTTATGTAAATGCAAATCATTATTGCCCTTCCCAAAAAGAAACAGTCCAGTTTGAAATCCTTGATTCTGTAATAGAGATTGGTAGAGCGCTCGAGCACAACAGGTGGGTATCCTGGCACTGAGTAGGTTTAAGTCCAGCCATAACTAGAGCCTAGTGGCACTACTCAAAAAGCCAGGTCTTCAGCTTCTTGCGGAATTCAAGAAGTGAGGAGAAGGCTCTTAGATGTAGCAGCAAGCCATTCCACACTTTAGGAGCAATGCAGGAGAAGGCTTGACTGCCAGATTTGGTTTTCCGTATGCAAGAGAAGTCTGCAAGAAGGAGTCCAGACGACCGGAGGTGGCTGGAAGGGTTGTGAAACCAGATGCTATTGTTGAAGTATGCCAGGCCAGTGTTATCTAGTGCCTTGAAAGTGTGGGTGAGGGGTTTGAATTGTGCTCATTTGTGAACTGGAAGCCAGAGAAGCTCCTTCAGGTGTGGTGTAATGTGAGTGCAGCATGGGAGGGTAAGGGTGATTCTGGCCGGCAAGTTCTGAATGGTCTGCAGCCTTATGGAGAGATTTTTGTTGATCCCGGCATAGAGGGTGCTCCCATAGCTCGGCTTGCTTGTGGCCAGGGTGTAAGCAACAGTTTTCCGGGTGCTGATTGGGAGCCATTTGAAAGACTTACTCAGGGTATGGAAGCATAAGGCGGTGATGGCATTGACTTAGGCGGTCATGTCGAATTTACCATTGATTATGATCCCAAGGTTCTTGGTGTGGTTAGTGGGGGTGGGTGTCTGTCATAGCTCTGCTGGCCACCAGGTGGAGTTCTACGGTGATGTGCTGTTCCAGAAGATCATAATTTTGGTCTTGTCAATGTTTAGCTTTATACAGTTGGTCTTAATCCAATTGGCAATTTCATTCATGTAGGCATCGAACTTGAACTGGGTACGGGAATACTTGTCTGTGAGGGCGAAAATGAGCTGTATGTCGTCAGCATAGGAGAGAACTTTGATGTTGGGAGAGCGGATGATGTTGGCTAGAAGGATCATGTATTCATTGAAGAGGGTCAGGCTCAGGGAGGGCTATTGCGTAACTCCGCAGATGAGGTTGTGGGTGTCCCAGGTGTACAGTTCCAGGTTGACTGACTGGGTCTTTCCATCAGAGTCCGTGTCCTTGGATTCCAGTGTCATGTAGGCATTGGATGAGGATGGGGTGGGAGACTGTTTCAAATGCTGAGGAGAGGTCCAGGTGGATGAGGACCGCTGTGTCTCCTCCATCCAAAGTGTTGCGGATGTCATCTGTGGAGGCGATAAGGGCAGTTTCTGTACTATGGTTGAGTCTGTTAAAGAGGAGCTGGTGGTCATTGAGGTATTCAGTGAGGAGTCTGTTCAAGATTTTCTGTAAGATCTTTGGCTGGAAATGGTAGCAGGGAGATCTGTCTGTACTTGGTGTGCATTGATGGGTCCGCAGAGGGTTTCTTCAGTAAAGGGAGCATAGTTGCTTGTTTCCAAGCCTCTTTGAAGGTCTCTGAAGAGGTGGAGGCATTCATAATGGGTGTAAGCATGGCGATGATGAGTTGCAGCCCTCTGGAGTAGGCGCGGTGGGGCAAGGGTCCAATAGGACCCCCCAGTGTCCGGATGCCATTGTGGCAGAGGTTCCTTCTGGGGAGATGATGGGCCATGCGGTTAGCATTAGTTCTTTGGATAAGATAAGGAGACATTTGACTAGGTCTGTCGGATCCGGTTGCGGTTTGATGTAAACATGTCATTATATTTTCCATCAATGAGGTGCAAGTTTAGGCCCTGTTCCAGAGTCAGCCTGAGACCACTGTTGGCTATGAGACCAATTCCAAAAACACTTCAACTTGGAGTTTCTCTTATCTTGTTGCCATGGCTAATGAATGCTTTGTTGGCTGAGATATTTTCACCAAAACATGCCCCTTATAAATCTCCCCCAGGTGTGACATGATGATCCCCAACACCTACTGTGAGCCCTGATGAAGACCTGCCTTAAATTTCCTATCCTGTCAAGATTTCTATCCAGGTCGAAACGCGTAGGCTCAACTTAAGTGCCAGGAGAGACACAAGCCATATGATCCAATTAAATACTTGGGACATATAGTGAGAGACGTATCTCACAATCAGGCATCTTATAACTTTGAATACATGACTGTCCCTGGCAAGCTACAGGACAACTTACTTTTACCTTGGAGGGACAAATTGATAATATTCCCCAGGGACAATAACATAATCTCTCTTAGATGTATGGTAGGACCTTGAAATACCATTTGTAAATAAGATTTTGCTGTCACATTAACTCACTTTTCTTTTTTGTGGACCGTTTCTGTCATTGTAATTTTGCAATTGTGTTTTTTACATGTTGTTGTAAATAGTGAATGCACTTTATGTCATAAGGAGATACTCTAAGCTGAGTTGTTCACACCCCATGTGTACCTGTTTGAACCCTAAAATAATGTGCTAAGACAAATAGCGTTCATAGTCAATAAATAGGACTTGAACAAAAAATAACCTGTGTAATCTATGGTGTCAGAGGCTTTGTACATTTAATAATATTGAACCAGATTCCTGCCTCTGATTACCTAAACAGAATCTACCCCCAGTGATTTTTGAAAAAAAAAAAAAAAAGATATTTTCTAGGTCAGGACAGTCGTTCTCCACCTCAGAGAACCTCTAATAGTCCCTGGAAGTCCTTTAACAGTGATTGAGATGAATAGGCAGGGCAGTTTCCTGCTCACATCACCAAATTAAGAGCAGAATGTAACTTCTTCAGGCTGAACTCAACATCTTGTCAACTCACTTCCACTGAAATATCTTTTAAAACCACAAAGGATTGCACCAAAAAATTGGCTAACGTCAGTTGCACCTGAAGGGCCTAGGATATCTCGCCCTGTTGTCTAGCCAAAGGGTACTGTCTGACAATGAAACATGACCTGGCAGCTTTCTCTGGTTCTTTCCATTGTCACAGGAGCAAGCCCTTACATGCAATATTTAGCAGATATTTAAGTCCTGAAAAGTGATGTAGTTGGTAGAACAGTGGTCCATTCATGCTGGAGGACACAAATTGAAAACAACAGTTCAATACTTCTGACAAATAGGCCTTGTGGAGATATTTGTCTTCTTGGCCAGGGTCCACCTCTACATTCTTCTCATGACCATGCAGCAGGGAAGGTCAAGCCGAAGCTGAAGATGGGGCAGAAGAAATAAACTACTACCAGGCAACGGATGACAGTGAGAAGTAGACCAGTTCTCCGCTCTTTCCCGCTAATGCAGCAAGCCCCTCTGGGTTCACAATCCCAAACTATGCATAGGTAAATCCAATGACCCACCGACATGTCATATGCAACACCCAATTTTATGACGCGTACAAAAAGACGGTGTCTGAATTATCTGTAAGTGAAATTCTTTCACTTACAGAGAATTCAGACACCGACACTCACACTGTAGGCAATAGTCTTGTGCTGGTCTGTACACTATGTGTGGTCAGAATGAGTCTGCACCAGTTTCCTACGGGATAGGTATAGCCCAAACTCATCACTGCCCCCCACATTCTTTGGCATACCACTTGTCCCATCTGCTCTCTCCACTAGAGCGCAGAAGGCATTAGCAGAAGAAGAGGTTCCAGGAGGAATCTGTCCCTCTGAAACCCACTTCAAGGCCTCCAGCTGCAGCGGTTTGGTCAGGAAGTTTCCACGGCACCGTAGACACACAGAACGCAGTGGCAAGCAGTCCTTACCCCTCCACTTAAACTGCCAATCTATAGCTTGTAGGAGCAGGAGTATTCTTGGTACAAACTCAGGCCTATCAGGCATCTCGATCAGTAAAGGCAGTAAGTATCCTTTGGATTTCCCCCTGACCGCCCATCCTCCCAGGGATGCTCTCTGGGATGGTGGACTCCATAGAAGGCAGGTCTGATGTGTTTGATCCAAAGGACCGTGAGCAAATGGATCATAATTTGCTCCTCTGAGGCCCACTACTTTGCATCCATTTGATCCTCTGTTCACAGCTTGGTCTTTTTTTGTTTTGAATGTACCAATTCTGAAACTCCACTACCACCCCACATGCTGGTGCACCTCATAGCAACTTGGTTCAGCATCATCTTCCCTATGTATCTCTTACCAACTCTGCTTCAATCCAAGGGCCCGAGGACCAGACAGAAATTACATCCTCCATGTCTGTACTTACAGTGCTGGCTCCAATACAGAAGCTGATCCAAAACTCACTCATGATCACTCCAGCTGGACTCTCAGAGATGAGTGATTCTGCCATGGATCAGGAAAGTCATCCTGACCCAGAGAACGGCACCATAAACTACTAAGACATATTGTAGCAGAATATACCAAAGCCCTATGAATTGAGGTTACCCCAACACCACCCCCATCAGACTATTGTATTGTATTGTATTGTATTGTACTGTGTTGTTATTGCATTTATATAGCACTCACTACCCTTGATGGGGTGTCAAAGCACTTTTTCGGCGAGTAGCATGCTACTCCGTAACCCGTAAAGGATTAGTGTTGAATTAGTATAGTGAAATATGTATATTTGAGTGGTGGATATTAGTCAGTATTTGGATTGAGAAGGATAGGGGAGGGATAGATACATATATATATCCACATACATACATATACATACATATACACATACATACATATACACATACATACATATATACACATAGATACATATTTATAGGGGAGCGTGGATTACCAGCCGAAGATGACGGACTCATGAGCGATGAGCTCTGCACCGACCCTTCAGGTCTCTACTTGCTAGAGGGGCACAGACCAGCCCGGACAACTTGTGATGGTGGGGCTGGCCTTGGGTGCTGGAGGGCCAGTGCCGGTTGTGGTGCGGGGCCCCTGGTCACTTCTGGAGCCGAGCTGGATGGCTGGCTGGGCCCGGAGCCTCGACCGTGAATGCTGGGCGGGGCTGGTGACTCCCGGGACAGCGAATAATAATAATAATAATACTGTTATTTGTAGAGCGCGAACAGCTACCAAGTAAGAGGTGTCCCGGCGCTGTAGCAACTGGTGGTGTGCAAGGCAGCCTGCTTTAAACAGAGTCCAGGGGATTACTCCTGGTTAAAAAGCCAGGTTTTGCTTTCCCTCCTAAAAATGGTTTCAGAGGTGATTTTTTGCAAATCGTTTGGCAAGGCGTTCCAAAGCATAGCAGCCCTGAACGAAAAGGATCTGCCCCCTAGCCAAGCTTTCCTAACTCGTGGAGTGCATAGCAGGTTCTGGGACCCTGAATGGAGAGAGCGAGGCTGCTTATATGCGCCAAGCCTCTGCTTCAATTAGAAGGGGCAGAATCCCTGGAGTGCCGGGAAGGCTAGGGTTAGGGCCTTAAATTTTATTTTATAAGTGACAGGCAGCCAATGCAGTTCCTTGAGATGCGGAGAGATATGCTGCATGAATGGGACATGTTTAATCAATCTTGCAGCCCCATTCTGGACCATCTGCATTTTCTTTATCTGGTACGCAGGGAGGTCAAAATACAGGACATTTGCGTAATCCAGACGGGAGGTTACTGTGGCATGGATCACAGACCGGCGTCATTTTTCTGGCAGAAGATGTAAAATTTTACGCAGGTTTCTTAGACTGCCAAAGCATGCACCTGTCACTTGTTGAATTTGGGCCAAGAATGATAGGTCGGTCTGCCACTTTACACCCAGGTTTTTTGCGCAGCCTGCGGGAGCGGGGGGGGGGGGCAGCCCATTTCCTTAGGCCACCAAAGGTCTGCTTCGGGGGGTTGGCTGTTACCGAAGAGCAGCACCTCAGTTTTGTCTGCATTCAGCTTGCATTTGTTGTTGTTCATCCATTGTGCTATATCTTTTAAGCAGCTTTTGAAATTCTTAAAAGAGGCACTCGACAAATCTTTAAAAGGAAATACCAACTGGGTATCATCGACGTAGGAAATCGCCTTCACCCCCCCAGTTGGCAATCAGTGAAAATAAAGGGGCCAAATAAATGTTGAAAAGCAGTGGACTCAGGGCCGAACCCTGAGGGACCCCATACCAAAGGACCTTGCGATTGGATTGATGTGGTTGGAGTACCACTCTCTGCATGTGCTTATGAAGAAAAGATTTAAACCACTGCAAAACTGTGCCCTCGATCCCCACGTCCTGGAGGTGCTGGCTCAGGATGGAGTGGTCAACCGTATCAAATGCTGCAGATAGATCCAGGAGCACCAGCATGACCGATGCTCCTGAATCCAGCCCCAGCCTGACTGAGTCCGCACCTCAATTAGCGCGGTTTCCGTGCTGAACCCCGCACGGAACCCAGATTGTGTATCGTGCAAGCTATTGTGGCTCTCGATAAAGTTGGCCAGTTGGTTCTGCACTATTTTTTCAATCATCTTAGCTGGTGCCGGTTATAAAGAAATCGGTCTATAGTTATTGAGTTCGCCAGAATCTACATTAGATTTCTTCTTAAGAGGGAGGAGCATTGCATGCTTCCATAGATCTGGAAAGATGCCTGTAGACAGGGAGGTATTCCATATTTTAGACAGCACAGCGAACTACGAGGTCCCAGTGCCGCAGGGATCGTGACCATGATGGCGGGCCCCCGGTGCTGCCCAGGAGTTGAGTGGGGAGCGGCCGGCACTGGAGGAGCTCTATGATGGCATTTGTGCTCTGGTGGTGGCAAAATCCACTCCACTGAATCGCAGTCAGTCTCTTCAGATCTTGGTCTACAAGAAGGCTAAGGAGATATGAGGAAGCCATTCTCTGAGCTGGCAATCTCACAGTCTTTGGACCATAAGTATGGGCTCCCAAATGCAACCTAGTCACTGCATTCTGGCAACACAGACTAGGATGCTAAATGTATAATGCCCTCAGAAGCGCCAATGCAAATGACAAACTGCCGGATGTACCCCTGGCACCAATGTGTAGGTCCTCTCAGTGGGTATGAATGGTTAGGAATGTGAAGAGCCTGCATTGTCCTTGACTCCCCCTCTGTCACACTTGACATTGTGGGAACACATATCTGTCTAACTCTAGCCACGTGGGACACAGAGGTTCTTCCTCATTACCTTAGTCTTTTGGGTTGTGGCCCCTCAGCTGCAAGCAGATGCCATTATTCTGGAATCATTTGAATTGTATGTCAGGCATTGACACTCCCAAAGGTGATATCATTTAAAGTCACTGCTCAGCTTCAACCCTACATCCAGGTTTCCCTCTGCCTAATCGATGAGCCTTTGAGACCAGTAAGAACTCCTAGGGCAGTGGCTGTGCTTGACAAGTACAAATCTTGATCTCATCCAGTCAGTTTTGAGATGCAAGCCCAGGAAGGTTTGGTATCCCTGGAAGACATACTTTGTCCTACCCCAAACCTACACCAGTAGTCCTCCTGTGTTGAACTGCGAGTCTGACACCAAGCTGTGCCTCAACTTGCCTCCCCTGAACTGTGTCCTGTGTTTCGACTCTGACAACTAAATCCCTAGCAGCCAGTTTGAGAGAATACTATGATTCTTGTAACTCGCTATCCAACTTAAGTGGGGCTTCTGTTCATTTTGGTTGGTGTTAGTTTGGCTTAGAATAGATCTTTGGACTAATTACAGGATTTTGGCCCCCAAACCTGAAAGATGGCAAGCCTTGCACTTGGGGGTGCCGGAAAACGAGGGATGAGGGCATAGTATCAAAACAAATGCAATACTTTGTAGCACTAAGTCTGGCACGTCTGTTCCATTGGCTGGCTATAGTAAACATAGGCCATAGAAAGCTCAAGAGTTCACAAAGACTGCCGAGGACACTCACACCCCTCTTTGTAGGGTACCATTGCCACTGGGGGTTAGATAGTGTCATTCTGTTTGAGGCCCCGTCTCAGCAGAAATAGGCACGAGGCCCTTCTGGTGTTGTATTTTCACTGTTCTACGTCCCTACCTGTAATTAAAACCTGAGGATGTACACTGAGGATATTTAGTGTAATAACTAGTGCCTCACAGTGCCTGAGCTCTAAACCAGCTCTCACCTCCTGGGGAAACACTGATTGTTCATACTGAACTGCCCATCAAGTGCCAGGGCTACAAAAGAAGTAGCTTTATTATTTAGTAAGAGTGGAAGAATACATGCGGTGCTGTGACTCAGTGGTAACTGATGGATCCTCCCAAGTAATCTCTGATTGCCACAAAAGCACCTGCACCTTGAAAAAGCACGTCAGTGCTATGCGAATGGTTCAAGGCAATATACAAAAGCTGATAAAATCATACAGCAAATCATAGAGAAAAGTTATCAGAGCAATGGTATAAACTGACATATATTATAAAAAAACAATAAACATCATTTTAAAGAAGTCTTTTGATATAAGGCTAGGGTTAAGGTCCGAAATCTTAAAAAACCGACTTAAAATCCCAAAGTATAGCCATAATATTTTAGCCATAATACAAGAATGCAACTCTGAAGAGCTCACACTTAACACCACTGGTGATGCGCATCTTTTACATTACTCAAAGATGAAATGCTGCAATTCTACTCATAAGCAATAAATATCCTGGCAGATGTTAAAGGTAGCTGTAAGGCTGCGGTACCACTGTCAACATCTAAATATTCTTGCAGATAATTTCTATTTAGATTGATAAACAAGGCGGTGGCAGTTCCACTAAACCTTCATCGATAACTTGGCAGGCAGTACAAGTAGTTGTGTGACTTATGACTGCAGCACCACGTCTAGCAATCCTCATAGTAGATAAGCGGCTACAGAAGACTCCTAAGATGCAGTTACGACTCCTAGCAAAACATACAGTCATAGTACTCTTGAAATTCATAGAAATCTTTGCAAGAATGAAATGCACTTGTAAGGCCGCTGCACCCTCGTCAACACCTGGATGTCCACGTAAAACTGATGTTAGAAATAAAGGCTGCTGCATTGTTGCGTACAAGCAATATATATTCATCAACACATCAAATGCTGCTGTAAGTCTGCTGTACAGCAATCCGCACATAAATGGCCCTGCAGTAAAGGCACCGATAACAAGCATTGTCGAAGCAAAAGTGCAAATTCTATTGGCTTTGTCAATGTTTTTTAAATGTTGTACAGCATTTTGAGCTGCTGTGCAACATGGCCTAAAGTGTAAAAAAGCGCTATGCTGTGAACAATGCTGACTGAGTCAATGCGCTTTTTTTTTTTAAACTTCAAGCCATGTTGCATAGCAGCTCAACTTCTATGTAACATGTAAAAAGACATTGACAACGCCAATAGATTTCACACAGGCGAAACCTAATGGCTTTGCCAATGCTTGCCTCTAAAGTCACCCCTTTCACCTCTCCTACGCTCTCATGTATCAGGCTAAGTGCCTTTAGCTCTGGCACTTACGTTCAGGGATGAAAATGTGACCATCCTTCCATAGCAAACAAAGAGCACAACACCCCCGCCACCAGAGACGAGCTGGTGTCCTATAATTTCAGCCAGCATACATTCATGGAGTAGGTTAGCGCCAATGTATATAAAACCGAAGGAGGAGCTGTAAACACACTCTCCGCGAGGATACGAGGGCCCATGAGGGACTGGGACATACGTCACTTCTTTCAGACTTGTATATCACAGGGGAAGAAATCGAACTGAATCAATTTCATACATTGATTAATGAAATCTAGACCGCGGTGATGAAGTGTATACATTTTGCACTGAGGCACTGAAAGAGCTGATGGGCTACGAAGGGAACTGATGCTGCCGCAGTGGTTATCAAAGTTGCATGCCTAGCCACCCGATTCACACTTCGGGTGGTAAAAAGGTCGATGTGGTGTGAGCTAGTGTAACACTTTAAGATGACCGCAAGTCCAGCTCCATCACTCTAAGGAAAACCGCAGTGCACTCCAACATTTTACAAACACAAGGGAGCAGCACACCGTAGGGCGGCCGTCCCTCTTTCGTTCATTGTGGACAATAAAAATCTGCTCTATGGCAGGACGGCAAGATGAAGACTCACCTCTTAGCCCAGGAGGAAGATGGAAGTGAGGAGGAGGTGCTGACCAATAGTAACAAAGGAAACAAGATTGACGTGGGAGCCAGCCAATGGTAAGTATAGTGACCTGGGAGCCACGTAGGAGCCAGCCAATGGTAATTAAAGGTAAGTAATGGGTGGGCTTCAAGTCCTTTTTAAGATTTTTTTTCTTTTTAAATACAAGAGATTTCGCAAGCACAGCACAAACGCTGTGCAGGCAAAATCAAAAATTGGCTTCTGCAGTTAGACTCAACACAAACGGTTCCTAGCAAATCGAGTTGTAAAGCTGCAGTAACAATTTCAATATTTAGATGTGTACTCAGAGATAATACATGGAACATGTAAGTATTACCTTGTCTGCATCTATATTTCAAAAGTTGTAGTGTTTACAAATTCTGGCATGTGACTGGTAATGCAATCAATGAAGTAAACGGTGAGTACTTTGGGCAAAATTGAGTGAATTCTGTGAGCAGAAGTGGAAAGTACCGTGAGAGGGATAGGGGAAGACTACAGGCAGGGTGACTGAGCTCTGCAAGCAGGACTGGGTGAGTCCTAGGGGCAGAGTGTGGTGAGTACAATTGGCTTATGTTAAGTAAGTACTATGGAGTGTTTTTTTTGGGTGAGTACTATGGGAAGGGGAAGGTAAGTGCTATGGGGAGGGTGAGGTGATGCTAATTTATGTTATTTATTTGTAGCTCTTCTCCCCTTTTTAACACTCCAGTTCTAGTCATCCATTTCTTTTTCTTTTTATTCTTTACAGAAGCCTTGGGGCTCATTTCCTCAGCAGCCAAGCACTCCAATGCTGCCATAGCAGAGATGGTGAGTGCAGACAGCCTGGTATGGACATCTCGTAGACACGTGTGTAAATGGATTGGTAGAAATCAATGACTTATATTCAAAAGGCTTCTCCATAGTAATTTAATGAATTCTTACATCATCTTGTTGCGGCTTCGGTAATGTTTATCCTAACTATATATGTGGAATGGAGCTGACCTTGTTATGTGCAGACCTTGCGTCACTAAAATCCCACAGCATGCAGCACTATCTGTGAGAGTAACTGGTGCTGACATGCGGAGGAGCAGGCCAGGTGCCTCCGACAAGAGAGAGAAATATTGAAAAAGGAGTAATGGAAAAGAACCTGCAAAAGTGAGATAAAAAGACAAAAAGTGTAGGGTGGCATAAGTGGAATCGAGACTAGGCAGCCTTGGTAATAAAGAACCCCAGCAATGAGCAGAATCAGCAGCAAGCTCCAAAGTACAACTTTCAATCAATCAATCAGGGAAGTGTGAAGCACGCTACTCACCCGTGAGGGTCTCAAGGTGCTGGGGGTGCAGCTTCGAGTCAGCCCGAAGAGCCAGGTCTTGAGGCTCTTCCTGAAGGTAGGGGAGCATCTGATGTTGATCGGGGGCTCGTTCCAGGTCTTTGCCGTGATGTAGGAGAAGCTCTTCTACCCACACTGGCTCTACGGATGTGCGGGGTTTCGGCGAGGGTGGCGGAGCGGAGGTTTCTCTTGGGTACGTGGAAGGAGGCTCTTTCGTTGAGGTATTGGGGTCCAGTGTTGTGGAGGGATTAGTAGGCGTGAGTGAGTAGCTTGAAGGTTACTCTCTTCTCGATGGGGAGCCAGTGGAGGTTTCACAGGTGTTGGGGGATGTGTTCATGATGTGGGATGCAGAGGACGTGTCTGGCTGCGGTGTTCTGGATGGCTTGGAGTTTGCGGAGCAGGGATTTGTTGATTACGGCATAGAGGGCATTTCCGTAGTCCAGTCTGCTTGTTATGAGTGCGTGGGTGACAGTCTTTCTGGATTCGGGTGGATCCATTTGAAGGTCTTGCGAAGGATGCGGAGGGTGTTTAAGCGGCTGAAGGCAATGGCGTTGATCTGTTGGGTCATGATGAGGGAGGAGTCGAGTATGATGCAGAGGGAGCGGGGGGTTGCTGAAGGCGGTGGGCCACCAGGTGTTGTCCCATGCTGAGGGGGTGGGTCAGAGGACGAGGATTTCTGTCTTCTCCAAGTTGAGCTTCAGGCAGCAGCTGCTCATTCAGGATGCAGTGTCTTTTATTCCTTCCTGGAAGTAGTCTGGTGATGTGGGGGTCCTTAGTGAGAGAGAGGGTGAGCTGAGGTCGTCAGCGAAGGATACTATGCTGAGTCCATGTTGTCTGACAATGGCGGTGAGGGGGACTATGTAGATGTTGAGGAGCGTGGGGCTGAGCGATGATCCTTGGGGTACTCTGCAGTTGATCTCTGTGGGTTCGGAGAGGAAGTGCGGGAGTCTGATTCTTTGGGTTCTGTCGGTGAGGAAGGAGCAGATCCAATTGACAATGATTCCATGTATGCTGGCGTTGTGGAGTCTGGCGGTGAGAGTGCGGTGGGATACGTTGTCGAAGGCTGCAGAGAGATCTAGTAGGATGAGGGCTGCGGTGTGGCCCTGGTCGAGGAGAGTGCGGATGTCGTCTGTGGCGGCGAGGAGGGCGGTCTCGGTGCTGTGGTTGCTGCTGAATCCGGATTGGTAAGGGTCGAGGATGGAGTTGTCTTTCATGAAGTTCGTTAGCTGGACGTTGATGATCTTCTCAGTGACTTTGGCTGTGAAGGGAAGTAGAGAGATGGGTCGGTAGTTTTTGAGGTCCGTTGGGTCTGCAGAGTGCTTCTTGGGGAGGGGCTTCCAGTCATCGGGGAATGTGACGGTTTCAAAGGTGCTGTTGATGGTGCGTCGTAGCTCGGGTGCTATAGTGGCGGCGGCTCTGTGGAAGATGTGCGGTGGGTGGGGGTCCGTGGGGGCTCCTGAGTGAATGCTTTTCATGGTCGTGGCGGTGTCTTTGGTGGCAACCGTGGTCCAGGCGGGGTCCAGGTGGAGGTCGGTAGGCTGGCTGTCATTGCTGGAGCAAGACCACTGACTCATTGTCAGTGAAATTGCTCTCCCACCCTCGCAGCTCCACCATTAAGTGAGGTGCCCCTGCCCCTGCACTCTTGAGTGTTGGTGATCTAGGCCCTCCTCCACCCGCAGGTTTCCCTGAGCCTCATCCCTGGTGGTCCAGTGGACCTCTGTCTCCTTTCTCTCACTCTGCTCCTTCACTCGGTTTTCTAATCTTTCTATCTTTCACCTTTCTGCACCTTTCTGCATCTCTGCTCTTTTGTGCCTTATTTCTGCCCATTTTCCCTTTCTCTCCCTCTGCTCCTTCACTCGTTTTCTCTCGTTTTTCTACCCTTTCTATCTTTCACCATTCTGCACCTCTGCTCTGTTGTGCCTTATTTCTGCCCATTTTCCCTTTCTCTCCCTCTGCTCCTTCACTCGTTTTTCTACACTTTCTATCTTTCACCTTTCTGCTCTTTTCTGCATCTCTGCTCTTTTGTGCCTTATTTCTGCTTATTTTCCCTTTTTCTTTATCCCTTCTTTCCTCCCTTTACCTTTCCCCGCCGCTGCTGCCCCCGCGGCCCCTCCCCCCCCAGCGCGACCGGCCCAATCCAGCTCCCCTCCCCGCTCCCGCCTCCCAGCTGTCCAGCCCTCCCCGACCCCTACTTAATGGCGGCCACGGGCTGCGGGCGCGCCGCTGGTGCACCGAAGGCTCGTCAAAGGCAAGCACGTCTGCGCCCGTCTGCGACCCGTCCGCAACCAGCACCAGGAACCCTGGACCTCCGTCCCGCCAACGCTACGGCCCAGCAGCACTCCACGCACTCAACCCAGGCTGCAACAACAACTGCAAGCTAGCATCACCAGCCGACACCCATGGACCCTTCAGCTGTCACCGCTGCCGGCACACCGGCAGCACCGCCAAGAACACGGATCCAGCACAACCCGCCCACAAGAACACAACCGAACCGAAGACCCTGCAATGCATCCTCCTCAACGTCCGATCCCTCCACAAACACGCCACAGAAATCTGGGACCTACTTGACAACACCACCCCGGACGTAGCATTCTTCACCGAAACCTGGACCAACACCACCTCGGGACCGGACATCGCCATCGCCATCCCCCAAGGATACAAGATCTCCAGGAAGGACCGCCCCACCCAGCCAGGAGGAGGAATCGCCATCGTCCACAAATCCAGCCTCCGCCTGAGCACACTCCCTGACGAGTCCACAGAACTTATGGAACACCTTCACTTCAAGATACTGGCCAGCCCCACCGCCGCCCTCCGAGGAGCCCTCATCTACCAACCCCCTGGACCCCGCGGACCCTTCGCCAACTCCATCACGGACATTATCTCCCCGCAGGCCATCGCATCCACCAACTACACCCTGCTGGGAGATCTCAACTTCCACCTCGACAATCAACTGGACCCCAACACCACATGCCTCCTGGACAACCTCCACAACATTGGACTCCGCCAGATCATGACCGAGCCCACGCACTCAGCAGGACACACCCTCGACCCCCTCTTCACTACAGGAAACTCCATCACCTTCAGCCACACCACCGAACTCCCATGGACCAACCATCGTTGCGTCCACTTCACCTTCAGAACACCCACCATCCACAGACACCAGCACCTGCTTCCACAAAGAAACTGGACCAAAATCACCGACGACCAGCTCACCTCCTCACTCACAACTCCACCCCAACCATCGCGGAAAACGACGACCCCAACACCGCAGCCCGAACCCTGCATAGATGGATCTCGGACAGCACCAACACCATAGCCCCCCTCAAGAAAAACAACAATACCCGTGCCAAAAAAGCCAGATGGTTTACCACCGAACTTCGAGAATCCAGGCGCACATGCCGCCGCCTCGAAAAGGCCTGGAGAAACACCAAATCCACAGAAGCCCACAACAACTTCAGAGCCGCCACCAACGCCCACCATCAACTCATCAGAGAAACGAGGAAAAAAGCGATTGAAGACAGAATCTCCACCCTCGCACACAACAGTAAGGAACTCTTCAGCATCATCAAGGAGTTCGCCCAACCCACCAGCGAGTCTACCGACATCCCTCCCTCACAAGACCTCTGCGACAAACTAAGTACCTTTTTCCACCACAAAATCAAGAGCATCTACGACAACTTCGCCGAAGACAACCAACACACTGAACCCTCACCAACCACCCCCGACACCCGGAAACCAGCGATTGATGACTGGACAGCCCTCACCACCGAAGACACACTGAAGACAATGAAGTCAATCCACTCAGGGGCCCCCACGGACCCCTGCCCCCACCACATCTTCAACAGAGCCGCCGACACCATCGCACCCATGCTCCGCCACACCATCAACCGCTCCCTGGTGACTGCCTCGTTCCCCGACGACTGGAAACACGCCGAGGTGAACCCCCTCCTAAAGAAACCCTCAGCGGACCCCACCGACCTCAAAAACTACATACCCATCTCCCTGCTCCCGTTCCCAGCGAAAGTCATAGAGAAAGCCATCAACAGCCAACTCGCCACATTCATTGAAGAACACAACATCTTCGACTCCACCCAATCCGGCTTCAGAAAAAACCACAGTACGGAAACCGCCCTCCTCGCCGCAACAGACGACATCCGCACCCTACTGGACAAAGGAGAAACAGTAGCCCTCATCCTCCTCGACCTATCAGCGGCGTTCGACACAGTCTCCCACCGCACCCTAATACGCAGACTCTATGATGCAGGAATCTAGGACAAGGCCCTCGACTGGATCTGCTCCTTCCTCTCCGGCAGGACGCAGCGGGTCAGACTCCCCCCTTTCCTCTCGGACCCCACACCTACCACCTGCGGAGTCCCCCAGGGCTCCTCCCTCAGCCCGACGCTCTTCAACGTCTACATGGCTCCACTTGCCCCCATCGTCAGAACCTACGGACTCAACATCGTGTCATACACAGACGACACCCAGCTCATCCTCTCCCTATCCAACGAGCCCAACACCGCCAGACGCAACTTTCGAGAAGGCATGGAAGCCGTTGCCAAATGGATGAAAAACAGCTGCCTACAACTAAACACCAACAAAACAGAAGTACTCATCATGGGCCCAACCCCGACGCCTGGAGCGACACCTGGTGGCCCACCGCCCTCGGAAACCCGCCAACCCCCACAGACCACGCACGCAACCTGGGAATCATCCTGGACTCCGAGCTCAAAATGGACTGCCAGATCAACTCTGTCTCATCTTCCTGCTTCCACACCCTCCGCCTCCTTCGTAAGACCTTCAAATGGATCCCCCTCGAACACCGAAAGACAGTCACTCACACTCTGGTGACCAGCAGACTCGACTACGGCAACGCACTCTACGCCGGAATAAACAAAAACCTCATCCGCAAGCTACAGAACATCCAGAACGCCGCCGCAAGACTGGTCCTCAACCTGCCAAAACACTGCCACATCTCCCAGCACCTGCGCACACTCCACTGGCTCCCCGTCGAGGCGAGAATGACCTTTAAGATGCTCACCCACGCACACAAGGCCCTCCACGGCACCGGACCAGCATACCTGAACAGCCGACTCAAATTCCACGCACCCCAAAGGACCCTACGATCAGCCCAGCTCTCCTACGCCGTGGTCCCCCGCACTGGAAAGACCAGATCGGGAGGCCGCTCCTTCGCCTTCCTCGCTGCCAAAGCATGGAACGCCCTTCCGCTCCACCTCAGACAGACAACATCGCTCCCCATCTTCGCAAGAAACCTCAAAACCTAGCTCTTCGACAGACCCCCTCCTTGATGGAATGGAACCTGCACCGCCCCACCCCTAGCGCCTTGAGACCCTTACGGGTGAGTAGTCACGCTTTAACAAACCCCTGATTGATTGATTGATCTGTGTAGTTCGTTGGCTGTAGAGTTGGCATCGGTCGAGGTGAGACGGGGATCATAGTTGAGGGTGGAGTTGAGGTGCTCCTCTGTGACCTTGCTCCAGTTCCTTTGCAGAGGGCATGGTGTAGGTTTGTGAGTGGTGGTTTTGTCGAAGGAGAAGTTTACGCAATGGTGGTCTGTCCAGGGGGGTTGCATCGTGTTGCCGAAGTGGATGTTGTTACCTCCTGCAAAGATGGGGTCGAGGGTGTGTCCCGCCTTGTGGGTGTGGTGGTGATGAGCTGTTTCAGTCTGATGTTGGCGAGGTTGTCCGGGAGGGTGGAGGAGTAGGGGTCGCTGAGGTTGTCAAGGTGGAAGTTGAGTTCTCCGAGCAGTGTGTAGTCCATGGAGGCGATGGTGAGGGGGTAAATGAGGTCGGTGATGGTTGTGGTGAACGCGGTTCATGGTCTGGGAGTTCTGTAGGCGAGTGTGCCACGCAGGGTCATTCTAGGGCTTTGTCTCTGCGCTTCTTTTTTATTTACAAATTAATGTTCAGTGAGTACACATTCCCTGGATTCCTTATATGGACCTGCTAATTGTGGGAATCAGCTACGAGCCATTTCCATATTATATTTCATTATCTTTACCCTAGTGCATTCACCTAAATATTAGGTCAAAGAACCTAAATTGAGTAATTAACAATGTTTTGCACAGTTTGGGTCTTTATATACTTCACCAAACAAACATCCTACTGCAGCGGGGACTGTACTTAACCCCTTCCACACTCATGACGAGCTGGGCTCGTCATGAGGTAGCCTCCTGCTACGCTCATGACGAGCCCAGCTCGTCATGTAACATGTGTTTTTGTTGATTCCAGCACACAGCGGGAAAATGCATAGCATCGATGTGGTTAAGCTGTCTAACTGACCCATAGGAAGATAGTTGATTTATCATACAACTATTGACATCGCCGCCATTGATATAGACAGGTCACAAATTGTGGTCAGATTCCTTTGATGTGGGGGTGCTGAACAATTAGGCGTATACTTTATTACTGGCTTGGAACCAATTGCTGAATATTTAGTTATTGTTCATATTTGAGCTGGCAACCATTAACCGGACACTGGTCTGTGTCCGGTCTATACTTTAGCTCACTCACTTAGTTGGTTGGTAGAACCACCATACTTCGACCCCTCAATGCACCGCAGGAGTCCAAAAGATCCAGGTTTCGGTCAACCCCCGTTGCAGGTCTACAAATGGTGGGAGGGCTGCGGCACTTCAAAGAGTTTGTCTGCTTGAACTAGCCTTGTGCTGGTCTCCAGCTATTCGGTACAGAGGATCCTGACTTTCTCCTGAGTAGCCCCTTCCATACCTAGGGCTCCTGAAGTGGCACTTGTCTGTCCATCCTATCTTTAGAGGTGCAGTCCTAAGCTCAACAACCTTTGTCAGGCTTGGACCCTGACTCACTAATTATCTAGAACAGCCACACTTCATCGTACAAGGCCGCTCCCCATCAGATGCCTAACTAGTCAGATACCCGCAAGCGTTGCCTCTCATGCCAGATTCATCCCACGCACACTCCTGGCAGCACTCCTGGTGTGGCTCACAGGATAAGTGTGCTTTTACAGTCGCACTAGTGAACTACAAACATGTACACTGACAGATACAGAGAAGAGGTCTCTACAGATGGGAATGATTAACAAATTACATTTTACTACTGTAAGTGTACATCTTTTCGAACAATATTTCCATCCCTATACATGTGCGTTTGTATGTGTTCTTCTAAGTTCTCTCCACACAGCAATATGTTGGGGCACATTTACAATGAGTTAATGCCACCAGATTGTCACTTTTTCCAATGTTCATGTTGTGTTAAGTCCTTCGACTTATTTACAAGGCAGAGTTAAGCCACTTAACGTAGCTGAATGCCGCCTTGTAAATAATGCCTCTATTCACGCAAGACTTAGCGTGAAAGGGGCATGCAGTGAGTGTTGCAGTGGGCATTCAGCCGGAAGACCCATTGCTTTTTGACACTGCCCCATATTTACTAGGTATGGAGCAGCGCCAAAAATATTGCCACGTAATACCTGGTCTTATGTAGTTGATACTAGGAGAAATGTTTCATTTCTCCTGGTATTTTGCTGTTTCCATGTCTGCTGCATTCTGCAGCACACATGGAAATAGCAAATCGCCTGTAAAGATTGTTTATGTGTAGAAAGGTGTCCTTTCCTGCACATAAGCAAACACCCCTGCAGCGCAAGCACCCTTGCAACATGGCATATGGGTGCCTGCATATTGCGCTTGGCAGCTTCTTTAGCGCCAGCGCTAGGGGAAACACAGGTGTGTGCAGTATTGTTGTAAATATGGTGCATCCCTGCAATTCGAAACGGACAGAGTACGGCATTACAAATGTTGGTCTAAAACCGCGCTCCGCCAGTTTCTGGTAAATATGCCCCAAAATCGTTTAAAATTAAATGGAAAGAAAAGGTGACCATCTCAAAAGTCCTAAAGTCACATGGAGTTAAGTGGTTGTGGTGACAGGCAGCAGCACCACCTTTCAATACGTTCACTACTTTATCCTTTTGCTTCTTACAACTAATGATTCTCTTTAATATACATTCACCTGGTCTAACCTTGTGTCCGTTTAGAAACCTGAAAATCCAAAAATTGGTGGCGGTGATAGAATACCGTTCTGAAAATAGTGGCTCTCCCCTTTGCCTACGTCTCCGAAGCACCACCGCATTCAGAGGGGGCAGTTTATGGTGTTCACTTCACAGCGGTGGAGCTGCTACCGGCTCCACCATCAGGGACACGCTTTTGCCACTTCTGGAGCTGAAGGGGATGGCTCCTGGGGAACTCTAAACCAAGCATTGCCCCAACTGGGTCCATTCTCGCTGGTGGCCCTTCTGCCTGGGACTGCAATGATGGATGTCCTGGTCACAAAAGCTTTGCAGTCTCCCCCGTGAGTAAAGGGATCCTCAGTGGATTGGGAGCATTGGTAATTGGTGTCCTGCAGATGGACCCTCACTTTGGTGGAAGGTCTATCTTCAGGACTGGCATAAGCGGCGGTAATGCCGTCACTCTGGGGTGGCGGGGCCAGTCTGCTTCCTCAGGCTCGTGTCTCCTGACGCTTTGTGGTCACGGACGTCTCCACTTACAGGGTCCGACACAGTAGGGCCCCCCAGACCATAACTGAACCCCAAGTACTGCAACGTCCTATCTGATGGAGAAATAAAATGATTTCGAACAAGAACTACCACAAATAATTATATCTTACTTTCTAGATGCAAAGCCATGGCGAAAACAATCAGCTCCGTGTTCTTCAGCAATGAACGTTTTCTCAGTTCAGTCATTGTCTCCTCCTGACCTCGGTTGAGTCTGTTCATTTTATGGAACAAAAACCTTGATATGTGATATGAATATCAGACATATGACAATCATATGAGTTAATGCAGCAGATATCAGCACGTTTTATGAATATAGTTAGACGCATCCAAAGACATTTATAATCCATATTGATGGTCCTTACATGCCGTAGTGAGATAGACCATAGCACCTCTCTCAACAGATAAACCATAGCGCCCTCTTAACAGATAAACCATAGCGCGTCTTTGCTGCTACCTTAACAGAAGAATTCTATGATCTGTACTAGCTGCGGGCTAGACCTCCATGAAATGCGCTTCACGCGCTAACGCTTCATATTTGGGAGGCATATTTGGCAATCATCAACCAAAATATTAAGACGTTTTAATCTTTTTTTACTTTCAACCTTCTAATATATTAGTAGCTCCTTCTTTCTTGAACCTGTCTATCTTGGGCATTGCCAGAATATGCAAGGTGCCAACATTAACATGTTAGGTGTAACTCCCAGCTTGAAGGTGCTTGAGCCTCCTGAATACAGAAAAAGAGAGCATACCTTTACCATAAAATGGGTTTATATCTAAAATGTTGCTATTACACAACTGGTGATATATTTGTCATGGCAAAAAAAACATAGTGGCATATTAGCAAGAACCTCGTTAAAATTATCGCCGTTTTAGCGGCAGGAAACTGCATTCTAGAATTCCAATAGAAGCCCAGGTTAGATGTGCAGGACATTTTAACGATATTTTGGCAAATCCAGTTGGTCTGGCTCTGTCTTAGGGAAGTGCTTGGTACTAGTCGATGACTTTGTTTGTGTTACCACCAGTTGTTCAAGAAAGAAAGTCTCTTCATGACCCGTATGTTGGGCAACAATATACAAGCGGGGAGCAGTGCTCCTTTGCGCCATTGACTGTAGTAGCTGAGTTACGCTGTACCCTCAAAGCTTAATGTTATGAAAAGGAGTGTGAATATGAACTAGGCTTCATAATTGGTAATCTCAAAAGGTTTACACAGAAAAATAACACATCATGGATGGTTTAGCATATCCCTAGTGTTTTCGGTGCAGCCTTAAGACAGCCTATTCCTCTGCATATCTATGTGAACAAAAACGCCGGAAATTCAACCACATTGTATCATGACAGGAGATTAAAGCAACTGAATGCACAATGGTAATTAGTGAATAGTACAGTGTCTATATAACAGAGTAAGGCATCAAAGCAACACACACTTACTGAACAATGCAGCCATATATCCACATTTAAAATGTCTTGTCAGCAAAGTAAATACATCAAAGAAAGCACAGTGGCTTGAAATTACAAGGTGCACGTCATGGGGCATCTGCAGTCTGTTAAAGACCTACCTGATACCCCTTCACCAAAACCACAAATGGAACAATGAATTCATCCGCAAAACACCACTGTCTTGATGGACAGCTCATCCAAGCAACGGCAATGCATGAAACACACATGAAAGCCAGTGGCTGAAGGAGGCTGGCCCTGAGCCTAATCTCTGCAGTTATTGCATCTTTGGAAGGAGTGGTTATATTGTCTCAAGCTGCTAAAGCAGTCCCTAGGCACCTCCCAGGTTTGCAGGACTGAGTTTTTTTGGCTTTGCTGTGTGTGGAATGAGATCTGCTGGGACCTTCAGCTGATCATCATTCCCCATTGCTGTTGGTGCTTCCGCAGTCCACAATCATAACCTTCCAGGGAAGATCAAAAGGTAGCTGGGTGCTCCCTACAAACAGGGATTTGATAATGACCCACTGATGATCCTGTTCTCAATGGATGGATTGCCTCCGTGAGGAGGAGCAGAGGGCTGAGGAATCTGCTTGGATGATGAGTCCATTGCTCACAAGAGCTGTGTCGCGACAGAGCGCCTGTCCTGGTGGACAAGTGATACTGAGGTGAAGGATGAAAGGGATGTTGAAGATGAAATGGTTGCAGGGCTTTTAAACAAGAGTTTCACCCGAGGGGAAGGGGGCATTGTTATGGAATATGCTTTGTGTTGGTTCCCCCATTAAAGGTTGTTTGGAAAGGAGTACATGGAAGTTGCATAGGGTTTTGTTAGGATCGGTGCGAGGGTGTAGGTCGGTACTGCCAGTACACTGAGATTAAAGGTTCACAGTACTAGCACAAGGATGTCATTTAGGAAGGTGTCTGATGAAGAGGGGAGTGAGAGAGTGGCTAGTTTTAGATAAAGAGGTGGAAGAAGTGGCAAAAAGCTGTGGTGCGTATGGTAATAATGACAAGATACCCTCAACCGTACCTCTGATGCAAACGGTGGAAGTTCCAGAAACAGTGGATGAAAACATAGCTGTATGCGTAGTGGGGCAATAGGAGGAACTGGGAGAGAAACATCAATGAGAATGTGGGAGCAGATTATTGATCGCATTGCATTGCACAGCGACCTCCTCCAGTGGTTCCCTGACACTTTACATTCTGCTGATTGGATTTCACTTTTATTTGGTGTTATATTATTTATTAAAATGTTTTCTATTTATCTAAATTGGTTTGGGTCTTTTCTTGTGTTGTGTTTTCTCTTTATTACTATTAGTGTGCTGCATAAATATTTTACACACTGCCTCTAAGTTAAGCCTGAGTGCTTTGTGCAAAGCTACCAGCGGGTTAAGCGAAGGTTAGGCTAGTGACTTTGGTGGTTCATCCTGTCAAGGACTGTGGTTGTTGCATGAGTGGGGTATCCGCCCTCATCAACCATTAACCCGATTTCTTACAGTTTATGCTCAGGGTCTTGTATTGATTGTTGCCTGTTAGTTTGTGTTCCTTTGTGTGATCTTGGTTTGGAGAATAATTTGATGGTACTATCCTTCATGACACAATCACTTGACATAGCTATCGTGCAACGACCTGTAATACCGTGCCCTGGTCAATAGGTGCCCAGCTGTGATTTTGTACAGCGCTCCCAGAAGGGCCCTTTGTACCTGAGCCTCTTTATCCTGCCAAAGCAGCTGCCCTTTAAAATGAGTTGCTTTTTAGATGTCTGTCTTGGCCTGGCATTTGTGTCTGCTCCCCTCAAATCCGGTTGCCCCAGTTTGCCCAGGAGAAAGGCTGCCAACATGGGTGCTGCCAAGGGGGCATGTAGAGGGTGCCGCAAGTCTGGCTACAGCCTGAGAAAAAGAGTAACTCACCGACACCCTTCAGGCTGTAGAACCCAGCTTGCATCATCTCTGTGGTGTGAAGGCAACTTCAAGGGAGGGAGGAAAGGACTCCAAACCCACCTTGCCTACCTCACTGCATCCAGGATCATAAAACAGTTCCATTCACTGGACCATCAGGACATTTGAAATTTGAACAATGAGTCGTTTCTTTGGGAGTTGAGCTGGTATTTAGCACCCGTGAATGACATAAGAACTGAGCTCTTCAAGCTCTTCAAGCTCTTAAAGCCAGTGCTCTGAAGAGTAGTATCATGACGACCAACGTGGACCAGATGAGCGCCTTCCTGGCCACAGAACTGGGTGCTGCCCAGATCGCTCCAGCAGGATCACATTAATGTTCTTCGTCTAGACCTTGTCCCAAACCGCCTGCAGGTCTGAAGTGCTACTTTGCTCCCCTTAGATTTTCTCCAGCAAAAGGGGACAATAGCATCATTACAAGGGAAACCCTTCAGAGGCCAGAATGGCGCATTACGGTGGAGGACTGGTTAAGACGACCATCGCAGCAGGTGAGTGCTAGTGCCATCCTGAGCAGCATATTTAACCCATCCCATGGACTCAGATTCTGCCCATACCAGTTTAGGTTTGTCCAGTGACACCCACTAAATTCTTCAGAAAACTTAAATTTCCCTTCGTGTTGCATTTAAAGAAATGTTATTGCAAATAACGCTACTATGTTGATGATTTGTTCATCACTTGCCAGTTATTTTGTATTTTCACATTGCAATGCTCAAAGTCCCTGGCCCATTACATTCTGCGAAGGAGGAGAGCTGAGTGTTTTTCAAACACTGTCGACCCTCCAAGGCCTGTCAGGGCTGGGACATTTAAAAGGCGGTAGGTGCCATCTTTGTTATGTTATGCCGTATTATGATCAGACTGGTTGGGTTTATCTCTCTGTTACCTCTCTCGCCCTCATTCATCTCTTTTGCCCTCCCATTGGCATCCTTTCCCTCTCCGCTTGTCTACCTCTTTCCTTCCCCCCGCACACTTGCTTGCTCTATTTGACTACTATTAGTTCTAACTCTGGCTGTGTTGCTTCCTTCTCTGTGTCGTGTTCTCTGCAGGAGCGCCTGCACAGGCTTTGGGAGGTGTACAAGCGGCTTGGTATGGAAGAAGATTTTGTTGACCCTTCGAATGAGCTGATTAAAGAGGGTTCTGTGCAGAAGATCCCCTTCCGCCGTTCCAGCTCCACGGCTGAGAGATACCTTTTCCTGGTAAGAGGGGACTACAAGGGAAAGGAAGGCACTGGAGTAGATGGAGAAGCAGGCGTTGGATGATGAGGGTGGAAGGGATGGAAGATGCACAAAGACCAGCGTTTGGGAGGGACTGAGAGTTTGATGGAGAGACACTGTGGGAAAAATGTGGATGAAAATTGTGCAATAGAAGCAAAGGACAGGTTCTAATAAATAGGACAAAGGCGTCTCACTTCCATAGTCTATAAACAGACACAGTCAACAAGTGTAAGACCCCCATCTCCACGTTACACTGTCTTCACAAAATCACAACATTCCCATGCCCGTCAGATAAGCTGACACCAGCCTTGCAGTCTCAGTCACAGTCACAGACATGGCAGATGTTCTCTACACACTCGCTGTCTCCACCCTGCCTCATGAACAGAATGAGATCCTGCACACAAGAGTGTATCCTTGCTTCGAAGGCTTCATTCAACCACAAGTCTGTGAAGTGCACATGGGCAACATGATTGGGCATGATTGGGCAGAAGAGAAACACATGAATATCTTGGGGAACCTCCCTTGGTTTCAGTGGCGCCAAGGATCCTGTTGGATACCCTGATCGCAGAGCAGAGTTAACCGCCGTTATGCAAGATCTGCAGAAAGGCAAGACCTGGAAATGATGGTGTTCCCATAGACCTATCACTGTTGTGTACTGGGAACCAGCAGGCAAATTGTCACAGGTCGCCTTGAGAACCTTTGAGAGAAAAAACAGCACCCAATAACCACGAGAAAGCACTGCTTGCCCTAATCCCAAAAACATATAAAGGAGCCTATGGACTGCGGTCTATGATCAATGTCTGCACAAAGATGTTATGTAACATCTTAGCAAATAGAATACTAAAGGTGACAGAACAACTGGTGTACAGTGATCAGTGTGGGTTTATACCATAAGGAAGTGCATCACTTAATGTGCAGCTACTTGACCATGTCATGCACAGCCCAAAGGAAAAGAAAGACAGTGCAAACTGCCCGTGCTGAGCACTGAAACAGACATTAAGGACATGTTGGAGCATATGCAGCTGCGACCCGTGCAGGTAAGAGCGGTGGGGCCTGGTGGGGGGATTTCAATGGACAACGACAAGGGAAAATTAAATAAATAATTAATTTTCCCTTGTCATCGTCCTTCAAAATCCCCCCCCAGTCATTGTCCGACAATTACTTTGTATGCTTTTAATTCTCTGACCCATCGCCACCCATAAACATCTGTTGCCTACCCCCTCACAACTCCTAAACACCATCAATCCCTGCCCCCTAACACCCCTCACCACACCTAACCAACACTCATCCCTAAAACCTAAATGCCCTTTCTACCCCAAATATCCATGATCCCTGAACACTAAAATCACTCACTACACCCTAACCCACCCATTTCTAAACCCTAAAACGCCTTTTTTGCCTAAACCCCACCCATCCCATACCCCTTAAAACACCTCAATACACCCAAAAGCCATTGTTTCTTGACCTCTAAAAAAGCCTCACCTGCTTTACACTGCAGACTGGGGATTTGTTGCATGCATAGCTTTAGAAACCATAATATGTTCTAGTAAAAAGTTCTGCAGATTTCAACATATTTGAACTAAGCAACATTAAGCCTTGTCTTACATACCTGTGTGGACCGTTGGTGACTCTATTTTCGTACCTCAAATTGTAAAAAATGGGATGTCCCAGTGAGCATGTAAGGGGCCCAGTTACTGCAGGAGCAGAGGATTAGGAATTAACATGAAACATTAACAAGACATGAGACCTTTAGGAGAATTAAGCAAAGAGTTAACATCCACTCAAAAGAAAGCTGCAATAAAGGCTAGCAGGTCAAGTATTGCAATATGTAAGCTTTCAGTCGTCACGCACCAAACTCTGCCGATATCCATGCACACATAGTATGATATATTTCCTTATTGCATGTAGGGAGCCATTGGAGACATTTTATTTCATTTACTAAATCTATTTGTGGAATGCATGGCTACTCATTAAGGTGTCCTGGTGCTAGGAGAAAAGATGGTGATCAACATCGCACTGCTAGAATCTTTTTACTGTGTTTTTAAAATCATTACACGCTATTACCTTGCGCGTAAGTCGGCTGTTCCGGGCTCCCTGCTGCCGGAGTGACTCCCCCTACAATAGCCAATCAGGTGGTGAGAGGGCGGTGCTGTGGACCATCCAGACCCAGGGCCCAGGCAGTATGCCCGAGCTATTACCTACTCCTCAGACACCCTAAAATTGATACATTTCCCCCTTTCATATCTTGCTCGCGAAAAACAGGTCTCACTCGCGGAGCAAGGAATCCTTTCTGAAAGGTGTGATTTCCCCGAAATACTGATCTCTACCACCTTTGAACAGGGTTCTCCTCACCTGCTAAACCCCAGCCCAGGCCTCTATCAGTCTACTACCTCAACACACGCTCCCTCGTCAAACACCAGCTTGATATTCTTTTTCTCTTGCTCACTGATACACCTGATTTGTTGCTGTTTACAGAAACCTGTCTTACTGAAGACTCCACCCCTGATTTGCTAGCCGGTATACCCTCTAACTATTACATCATATATGCCAACCGCTCATCAGGTAAAATGGGAGGGGCGGTCGCAGCCATTATCAACACTAACTTCAGGTTCAGTACCCTGCCCTCTCTCACTCTCAATGAGGCGGATAACATAGTAATCCAACTAGATTCCACCATGGACACCTTTGTCTGTGTCTTAGTTTATAGGCCTCCTTATCAGATGGCTCACTTTCCCCTCTCACTTAGCGAGCAGATGGCGAAACTTGCCACCGATTACGCTAAGATTCTCCTCTTAGGTGATCTTAACTACTGGTACAATGACCCCCTTGAAGGACCTCAAACGGCGGGGCTGTCTGATCTCCTTACTAATCTAAATTTTACACAGCAAGTCTCCTCTCCCACCCATGTGAAGGGGCACATTCTAGATCAAGTGTGGACTAATGGCATGACCACTTCAACCCCTACTATTGACCCTTGTGTCTGGAGTGACCATCATCTTCTAAAATTCATGATCACACTGTCGACTCTTCAAAAAATCAGAACAGTTGAAGGTGGATATGGCAGGAAATGGAATGCCATTAATAAAAAAGACTTTCTTGACAGCTTGACCAACACCACCCCGTCCCTGGCAAATGACATCGACCACACTGAGGCAAACCTCTCCCAATGATTTCTTGAGGCCAGTAACAAGCACGCACCTCTTAGGAAAATCAAATTAGCCCGACGTGCCGACGCCCAGAGATGGTTCTCTTCTGAACTTAAAACCCAGAAACTGGCCCTACGCCAACTAGAGAGGCAGTGGCAACGGGAATACTCCCCTGATAGGAAACTGCCGTACATATCAGCTCGGAAAGAATACATGAAGACTATTATCACAGCGAAAGCTGCTCACTTTTCTTCACGCATTCTTAACTGCAACAAAAACTCAAAAGAAATCTTTGTTATCATGAACGAAATTTCCAACCCAGACAGGGTCTTACAAAAGTCATGCCCTCTCAAGCTCTATGTAATTCTGTAAATGATTACTTTATTGAAAAAATCATTACCATCAAAGCCAGCATTCCTCTGCACCCCCCCCATGTCACCCGCTACCATTACACATAGTAACAATGCACCCTCAGCTGTTTCCCCCCATTAGCACTGAGACTCTTCAGGAGCTACTCGTAAAAGTAAAATCTGGAGCTCCTTCTGACTGCTGCCCACCCCACATACTCAAGGACTGCTTATCAATCTATCGAGGTCCAGCACTGACACTACTGAATGAGTCACTCACCACCGGTCAAGTTCCTAAAGCATTTAAAAAAGCCACTTTGGTCCCTCTTCTGAAGAAACCCGGTGCTGATCCTACACTCCTACCTAATTATCGTCCCATCTCCCTACTCCCGTTCTTAGCAAAAGTGCTAGAGGCTCACGTAGCCAAATGCCTGTCAGCCTTCCTGGAAGAATCTAAATATCTCAATGCCTATCAGGCAGGTTTCCGGCCAGCCCATTCTACTGAAACTTTCATCTTGGCTGTCCTGGACACTCTCCGTGATGGTGCGGATAAACGCTCTCCTCAAGCACTGGTCCTTTTGGACCTCTCTGCTGCCTTTGACACGGTCGACCATGCTACTTTGGTCGGACCGTGTCAAACAAGCCAGAATCTTGGGTACCCCGGCTTGTTGGCTCTCCTCCTTCCTGAAGGATCGCTTCCAGGCCGTCTGCCTAGGCCACTTTATGGCCCCACCACGCAAAACCAACTGTGGTGTACCACAAGATTCCGCTCTTTCTCCCCATCTGTTCAATCGTTTCATCCTCCCCTTAATCCAGTCCCTTAAAGACAGGAATGTGACAAATTTTAACTATCCAGATGATCTACAACTAGTTTTCCCGATTGATAACTCCCACAGTTCCATCGCCGAATTTCAGGCCACTATGTTACATATCCAACAGTGGATGGACCAGAACCACCTTAAGTTAAACCCTGGGAAGATGGAACTTGTTCTCACTGGGGTCAGCCTTAAATTTTGGGGTCCTCATTACTGGCCTTCAGAGTTAGGTCCTTCTCCCTCCCACTCGGCCAAAACATTAGGAGTTACTCTCAACCATGATCTGTCACTAAACACCCAGGTTGGCACGGTCATCTCCAAATGTTTCTTTCAAATAAGGAAGATCAAAAAGATACATTGGTTCTTCACACAGGAAGCCCTAATCCAAGTGGTGGTCGCCACTGTCTTGTCTCTCCTGGACTATGCAAACTCTGTATACTTGGGCATGCCTATCTATCTGTTTAAACGGTTAGAGATGGCCCAAAAGCAGGTGGCCAGATTCATCCTGCATCAACCCAGGTGGCAGACTGCCACCACATTGCTGAGGACACTTCACTGGCTCCCAATCCCTCAACGCTGTGCCTTTAAGGTGGGCTGCATCATCTTTAAATCTTTGCATGGTAACAACCCCAAATTTATTGACACCTTAATATCCAGACACACCCCGTCCCGGAACCTCCGCTCTGCCCACCTCTCACTTCTTACCATCCCCGTATTCAGACGAGTCAGTCAGGGCGGCTGTAGATTTGCCACTCTTGCTCCCAGACTGTGGAACACTCTCCCGTTGGAGATCCATTCCTGTACTGAGGTAATGCAATTTAGGAAATCCCTTAAAACGTGGCTGTTTGCACAAGCCTATAACTAGAGCATAACTAAGATGTCCGTTAACAATCTCTGAGCCTTTACAGCGCCATGAATCCATGCGCTTTATAAATCATTTTTAACATTAACATTAACCCTAAACTGCTCCTCCCTGAACCCTAAAAACCCCTTTCTATATTTAAACTCCACCCATCCCTGACTCCTTAAAACCCCTCACTACCCTAAACTCCACCCCATCCTGAACCCTAAAAACTCTTCACCACCCCAGCTGCTTCCCATAATGAAACCTTAAAAACCCTCACCATCCCTAAACTCCACCCATCCATGAACCCTAAAACCTCTCAACACCCATACACTCTGCCCTTACACACCAGCCACCCCTAACCCATAAGAATTCATCACCCTAAACTACTCATCCCTGAACCCTAAAAACCCCTTTCTATATCTAAACTCCACCCGTCCCTGGCCCCTTAAAATCCATCACCACCCTAAACTTCTCCCCATCCTTAACCCTTAAAACTCTTCACCACCCCAGCTGCTTCCCATAATGAAACCTTAAAAATGCTCACCAGTCCTAAACTCCACCCATCCATGAACCCTAAAACCTCTCAACACCCATACACTCCACCCATACCTGAAACCTAAAAACACCTCACACACCTAAACACCACTCATGCGTCAACCCTAAAATGCCCTCACCACCCCTGCAAACACCCATCTCTGAACCCTAAAACCCTCATTCTAAGCCTTAACGGCAATTATTTCTGACCACTAAGAATCCCCGTATCACCCCATACACGATCCACCCCTGAGCCCAAAAACCCCAAAGTAGTCCTAGACTCTACCCAAGTTGATTGTCATTTTAGATTTTCTTTAAAATTGCTTTCCCTTTAAAATGCAAAATGTTTCCTTTAATTTTCGATTTTTTGTATCTCATCAAAATTGTCTTTCCTTCAAATATATGATTTGGTTTCCTCTAATGTGGTTTCTATGATTTCGTTTTTCTATGAATTCATCTACTACCAGAGGGAGATGGGTTACAAACTGTGAGGAACCGATTACTAAGCCTAACTGGGATAAAGTATGAAGCCTATCAATGCATGATGTAAGAGAGTGCAGTTTTACGACTTTCACATGACCTACCTGACTCCTCTCAAGCTGAGTAAAATTTATCCAGAAGACAGTTCACATTGTTGACCATGTTGTGAATCTATAGTAGACTTTATTCACATAACATGAGCTGTCCGCAAGTACAGGGCTACTTGGGAGAAGTTGTGAGGAAGCTGCAGACAATCACAAGTAGGAATACTAAATTGACAAAAATTACAATGCTTGCTGGGGCTATTCCCACACAGAAAGAAGGCAAGATGAGGGACATGTTAGCAGCTCTGCAGATTGCACTGGCCATATACTGGTTAAGCCTGTAGCCGCCAAAACTACATACCTTGATTAGAGATATGATGGAGTGTGCCAACGCGGAAGAGAGCCACATTAAGATGGTAAGGAAGGGTTAAAAATTCACTGAAGATTTGACTAAGTGGGCAGCAATGATATAATATGATAACGGGTATTTCTAGAGCGCTCGTTCACCAACGGTTTCTTGGCGCTGATTGGGAAATACGTGGACAGGTGCAGTGGGTGAGCTATTGATCGTAGGCCTGAGAGAATAGCTAAATTTTAAGAGATTTTCTAAACATGGGATATGAGTCGATTTGACGTAGTTCAGGAGGAAGTGTGTTCCAGAACTGAGGTGCCAAAAACGTAAATCGAAGTCCGCCCAGTTTCTTCTGTTTAAAGGAGTGAGGGGTCAACAGATTGGAACTGGCAGAGCGAAGGGCGCGGCGGGGGACATAGCGCTGAATTCTGTTGGCTCTGAAGACAGGCCCATGAGATGTCATGGCTCTGTGAATCAGACAGCCCAATTTGAAGAGACAGCGTTGGGCGACTGGGAGCCAGTGAAGGCTTTTAAGCAGGGGTTTTACGTGATGCGACCTAGGTTTCCCGTGTATCAGTCTGGCCGCTTGGTTCTGCACCAGTTGAAGCCTTTGAAGTTGGTAGGCGGGGATTCCGGCGTATAGTGAGTTGGCATAATCGATGCGTGACATGACTAAGGCCAAAGTGACCTGAACATGGGCCTCAAAGGAGAGAAATCTACTTATTTTCCGAATCCTGCGTAAATGGAAAAAGCAGGAGGAGACTACAGTATTGACCTGAGTCTTTAAGGTGAGAACGCTGCTAATTGTGACACCGAGGCTTTTGACCGCGCTGACTGGGAATGGAGGAGGGCCCAAAGTGGGTGGCCAGAAGTTGAGGTTCCAAGGGTTAACTGAGGACCTGGTGAGAACCAGCTCGTTCTTATCTGGATTTAATTTTAATTGGCTTAGATTCATCCAATTTCTGATGAACGTCATGGTGGATTGGAAGGTTTCCATTGCGTGTGAGGAAGAGTCAATGGTAAAGACCAGCTGGATATCATCGGCATAGTTAAAAATAGCTACGTCTCTCTTCTGTAGATCAGAGATCAGCGGTATGATGTACAGGTTGAATAGGAGTGGAGTGAGAGAGGACCCCTGGGGAACCCCACAAGTGAGTCTCTTTTTTTCGGAGAAGAAGTCAGAGAGGCGAACAGCTTGGTGGCGGTTGCTGAGGAAGGAGGAGATCCATTTTTGGGGGACGCCCTGGATGCCGGCGCTCTCGACCCGTTCAACCAGTAGGTTGTGGTGGACGGTGTCAAAAGCCGCAGACAAATCCAGGAGCACTAGGGCCTGCGAGATGTTTTGGTCTGCTAACTTTCTTAGTTCATCGTGAACTGCCAGCATGATGGATTCAGTAGAGTGTTCCGGTCTAAAACCCGCTTGGTGTAGGTCTAGGTAATGTGAATGTGCTACGAGAACTTACAGGTTCTCCAGACATAAGACACCCATGAACATGAATGCGTTGATGGAAGATGTGATGCTGTAGAAGAGAAATATTTATGAACATACGGAACATCAATGGGAAACAGGGAAAAACAATCACCAGTGTAGAATAAATGTGAGCTGCAAAGCACTTCCATACATTATGTTGACAGTTGACATACCCACAGAGGTTGGACACAATACAACACACTGACTAGGTGGCAAGCACAGGAACTTTAAGAGAGACTATGCATTGTTATGGATTAATGGATTTTATTAAATTCATCTTTAATCTACTTATACTACCTTCCTTATGCATATATATACCTTCCATGTACCTATGTATCTATATAGGTATTACTTTTTTTCCTAATTCAGCATATCCAATGCACTAACCTATTTCTCACCCTATACTGCTCCTAATATCTCCTCTACCTCAACTTTAAAACTAATTTCAACCTATTTCTACTACTCTTTCAAATGCATATCCCTATTTATCACCCTATACCTCTCTAAATATATCCTCTACCTCCACTCTCTCATTTATCCCAAACCCCAAAATAACCCTTTCTAGACTCTTCCCTCCTCTACCGCTCCTTGTATCATCTTATACCTCTTTTACTATTTAGATCTCCCAAAGAAGCCTTTTTACACCCTTACCTCTGACTCTTCCCCCTCCACCCCCCTTTAATCATTCCCAACCCCCCTCCTACTGCTATGCACTCCAAAAAAAAGATTCTGGACCCTTTCCACTTCTATCCCTCCTTCCTTCTTTTATCCCTCCTCTATTCATTTTCAATCCAAAAAACACACTAGCATGTCCAACAGTCTAATTATTAGCGCAGCAACCCCGTTGCTGTCAACTGTGTTCTTTAGGTCATCCTGAGGGCAGAATCTGTGTCTTTTCCTGGATGGACTACCATTTGGAAGTCTGAAAGTATGGTATTATCTTCAATAAATTGTGACATCTGGACAAACGCTGCTCTTTCTATTAGTTGGCCCAAGAAAGGTCCATTTGTAATCAGTCAGTAGTTGTAGGGGTTCAGCGGGTCCAGGTTTGTTTTCTTTAGTAATGGGCTTATGTATGATTTTTTCAGTTCTTCTGGAAATTTTCCTGTAGTTAAGGAATTGTTGATGATTCATATTACTGGTGTGGCAGCAGAGGTTGTTAGAAGAATTCTCTTAAAGGTTTGCCGTGGACTTGGGTCAGAAGGGCTGCCGGCAGGCCTGCTTGCTTTGACCAGGTCCATAAATTAATTGTGTAAAATGTGTTGGAAGGAACGGAGAGGATGGGTTAGAGTATTCTTGGATTGTTGTTTTGGAGAAGGGTTGGTGTGGTGCTATGTGGTGTAATAGCGCCATCTCAGGAATTGCACATAACTCGAAATTATGCGGGATTACACCGGCGTAATAACATTTTTACCGATCTCCCCAAAACTGGCAATACATCATTTGATACATTTTAATTCCCTGACTCTCCCTGGCACCAAAGCTAAGAAAGATGCCTGCTGAAGGTATTCTCACCCCCATGAAACCGCATCCCCTCCAACAACCACCCTCCGTTAGAATGGGCCAGACATCTCTCCTCAACCTGAATCGCTCCCTACATTCGCTTAAATTTGGCAGCCCAAACCATCAATATCCCCTTTAAGGTAGACCCTCTCCATCAGGTGATGCCCATTCTTCCCAACAAACAAGGCACTTGACCGCGAGGCTCTACTGTCCTGATGCCCGCTGACAACCAACTGCTACAAGCATGTAATAAGGATGCTTATGTACATGGCCGGACTGGGAACCAAAACCGGCTCTGGCAAAGTGCTTGGCCGCCCCCTCCCCCCCGTGGTGGGTTGGGGGTGCCGCCGAGCTCTTTGCCAATTTTGTTACAGGGCCGACTTTGCAAAAATGACCCTGTAACAAAAACGGCCCCCACCCGTGCGGCGCACCGGGGGGATTGCCCAGTGCCCGCTATGGCCAGTCTGGCCCTGCGTATGTATTTATTGCACTAGACTCACTTTCTAGATATTTCAACACTCCCAAAATTACTTTTAGAGCCCACAGTCTCTGAATCTGTAACGCTAAAAGTGATTATTAAATCATGAACATCTTTTCTCCAGACAGAGAAAGCAAGGCCCAGTTCAATGCCCTCAGGCATTTGGTGAACCTACTCCCTCCATCTATCACTCTATCCAAAAATCTGCCAACATCACTTCTTTGTTGCAAAGAAAACACAATTCACAATTCCATTTCCTCTGCTCATCATCAGCATCAACTCCACATCCCTGCATAGTACTTTTTCAGGCCCATCTCTGCTGATAATTTAGCGTCATAACATGCCTCAACGTAGCAGAGCATGGTCAAATGTCTTTGGTACTGTGTCTGTGTGCCATTCTGCTACTGATTCAATCTTTCTGGCAGACCTGTACATTTTCTGGGCAAGAAATCCCATTTCACAAGTCTCCGGGCAGGTGCTCTGCATGATTTTGTTTGTTGATTACCAACAGAGTTCTAGACTCTGATCGGTGAAAGGAGTACGTCCCAAATGGGTACTCCTTTTGACATTCGTGAATATTGCCCTCATGATCAGGACATTACCCAATTCAGAGCTGGTGACAGCATGAATTCAGTATCGGGCTACAGGCCTTTTTACCTGAACTCCAATGATGAGACTGCCCTGGAAAATCTGCAAAAACTGCCATATACTTCGGACATACACCACCTAGGGCACTGCTTGATCATTATCAGATATTGAATATCGACAGTAAACGTGAAACTCAATGCAATCAAGGTAGAGTTCAACCTCATCAACAACCGCATGGTCCAGCATCCCACAATCAGAGTGTTTTAGAATAGTATACAGCTATTGGATTTCTCACTCACCCTGGCCTCCATCTAGTAGCGGATGTACGTTGTTACAACGCAGGTTGTAACAACGCATACCTTTACCACGCGGCCGCTACAACGCAAGTCGTTACCACGACTTGCGTTGGAGGGCGCGGATTTAGGATTTTTATAATTTTATATTCCAACACCAGTCCCCGTAACAGTAGGGAAGGTGTTGGAATATAAATTTATAAAATTCCTTATCCCACAGCGCCCTCCAGCGCAAGTCGTGGTAACGACTTGCATTGTAACGGCCGCGTGGTAAAGGTACCGCGTGGTAAAAACTTTGTGGTAAAGGTTGTTTACCTCTAGTAGCCAATGGGCTCCTCCATTGATCTCTGTTTTTCCTTCAGTGACCAAGTGAAAACAAAATTCAGCCGACCTGCCTCAGGTTAAACCATTCCTCTCAGCTCAGTTCTACCACTCCACAGTACATCCTCTACCCTACTGACCTGAGTAACACTCGGCTGTGTAACCCTGCGGCCCTGGCCAAAGCCATTTGGTCTGACTGCCAGCTGAAAATGCAAGGCAGCCCTATTGGCTTTGCCAATGCTCGTTTAGAATGTTGGTTTTTTATAACTAATTGATTCAAACTAATTGCATTTCACACTTCTTACTGGTGCTGGGTTGCCACCGGCCACGAAAGTCCCTGTGACATTTCTAACTCAAACTGCTCCTCAGCACTGTGTAGTCTGCTGGGTGGTGGATTTTGGAGTACCTCCTAGCTCAGGGATGCAGGGCTCTGCGGGTGGTAAGAGTGCCTTACAGAAGGTCCTAGTGAGCCTGTGTAGTCTGCAGGGTGGTGGATGTTAGATTTCCTCATAGTTCAGGGATGCTGGGCTCTGTGGGTTGGTAAGAGTGCCTTACAGATGGTTCTAGTGAGCCTGTGTAGTCTGCTGGGTGTTGGATATTGGAGTACCTCCTAGCTCAGGGATGCAGGGTTCTGCGGGTGGGTAAAAGTGCCTTGCAGAAGGTTCTAGTGAGCCTGTGTAGTCTGCTGGGTGGTGGATATTGGAGTACCTCATAGCTCAGGGATGCAGGGCTCTGAGGGTTGGTAAGCTTGCCTTACAGAAGGCCTAGTGAGCCTGTGTAGTCTGCAGGGTGATGGATGTTAGATGTCCTCATAGCTCAGGGATGCTGGGCTCCACGGGTTGGTAAGAGTGCCTTACAGAAGGTCCTAGTGAGCCTGTGTAGTCTGCGGGATGGTGGATGTCAGATTTCCTCATAGCTCAGGGACGCTGGGTTCTGCGGGTTGGTAAGAGTGCCTTACAGAAGGTTATAGTGAGCCTGTGTAGTCTGCTGGGTGGTAGATGTCAGATTTCCTCATAGTTCAGAGATGCTGGGCACCGCGGGTTGGTAAGAGTGCCTTACAGAAGGTTCTAGTGAGCCTGTGTAGTCTGCAGGGTGGTGGATGTTAGATTTCCTCATAGTTCAGGGATGCTGAGCTCTGCGGGTTGGTCAGAGTGCCTTACAGAAGGTCCGAGTGAGCCTGTGTAGTCTTCGGGGTGGTGGATGTTAGATTTCCTCATAGCTCAGGGATGCTGGGCTCTGCGGGTTGGTAAGAGTGCCTTACAGAAGGTCCGAGTGAGCCTGTGTAGTCTGCGGGGTGGTGGATGTCAGATTTCCTCGTAGCTCAGGGATGCTGAGCTCTGCGGGTTGGTAAGAGTGCCTTACAGAAGGTTCTAGTGAGCCTGTGTAGTCTAGAGGGTGGTGGATGTCAGATTTCCGCATAGCTCAGGGATGCTGAGCTCTGCGGGTTGGTAAGAGTGCCTTACAGAAGGTTCTAGTGAGCCTGTGTAGTCTGCTGGATGGTGGATGTTAGATTTCCTCATAGCTCAGGGATGCTGAGCTCTGTGGGTTGGTAAGAGTGCCTTGCAGGATTTCTAGTGAGCCTGTGTAGTCTGCGGGGTGGTGGATGTCAGATTTCCTCATAGCTCATGGATGCAGGGCTCTGCGGGTTGGTAAGAGTGCCTTACAGAAGGTTCTAGTGAGCCTGTGTAGTCTGCTGGGTGGTGGATGTTAGATTTCCTCGTAGCTCAGGGATGCTGGGCTCTGCGGGTTGGTAAGAGTGCCTTGCAGGAGGTTCTAGTGAGCCTGTTGTAACATCTTATGTTCAGTCTATATTATTAATACATATTATGTCAGTATGTCTTTAAGGCATACGACTTGTTATGGTTCTGTCATGGCTTTACATTCCAAACAGAGGTTTGCTAATGTAGCATTCTTGCTTTGAAAGGCAGTTGTAACCTGGATGCCTTATTGCCAAGACTTATGCTGTGCTGCTTATTAAACTTCTCAATCACACTTTAAGAACTTTTAAGGATTTATTATTACACCTGTGTAGTCTACTGGGTGGTGGATGTCAGATTTCCTCATAGCTCAGGGATGCTGGGCTCTGCGGGTTGGTAAGAGTGCCTTGCAGGATTTCTAGTGGGCATGCGTAGTCTGCGGGGTGGTGGATGTTAGATTTCCTCATGGCTCAGGGATGCAGGGCACTGCGGGTTGATAAGAGTGCCTTACAGAAGGTCCTAGTGAGCCTGTGTAGTCTGCGTGGTGGTGGATATCAGATTTCCTCGTAGCTCAGGGATGCTGAACTCTGCGGGTTGGTAAGAGTGCCTTACAGAAGGTTCTAGTGAGCCTGTGTAGTCTAGAGGGTGGTGGATGTCAGATTTCCTCATAGCTCAGGGATGCTGGGCTCTGTGGGTTGGTAAGAGTGCCTTACAGAAGGTCCTAGTGAGCCTGTGTAGTCTGTGGGGTGGTGGATGTCAGATTTCCTCGTAGCTCAGGGATGCTGAGCTCTGCGGGTTGGTAAGAGTGCCTTACAGAAGGTTCTAGTGAGCCTGTGTAGTCTAGAGGGTGGTGGATGTCAGATTTCCTCATAGCTCAGGGATGCTGAGCTCTGCGGGTTGGTAAGAGTGCCTTACAGAAGGTTCTAGAGAGCCTGTGTAGTCTGCTGGATGGTGGATGTTAGATTTCCTCATAGCTCAGGGATGCTGAGCTCTGTGGGTTGGTAAGAGTGCCTTGCAGGATTTCTAGTGAGCCTGTGTAGTCTGCGGGGTGGTGGATGTTAGATTTCCTCATAGCTCAGCGATGCAGGGCTCTGCGGGTTGGTAAGAGTGCCTTACAGAAGGTTCTAGTGAGCCTGTGTAGTCTGCGTGGTGGTGGATGTTAGATTTCCTCATAGCTCAGGGATGCTGGGCTCTGCGGGTTGGTAAGAGTGCCTTACAGAAGGTTCTAGTGAGCCTGTGTAGTCTGCTGGATGGTGGATGTTAGATTTCCTCATAGCTCAGGGATGCAGGGCTCTGCGGGTTGGTAAGAGTGCCTTACAGAATGTCCTAGTGAGCCTGTGTAGTCTGTGGGGTGGTGGATGTTAGATTTCCTCATAGCTCAGGGATGCTGGGCTCTGTGGGTTGGTAAGAGTGCCTTACAGAAGGTTCTAGTGAGCCTGTGTAGTCTGCGGGGTGGTGGATGTTAGATTTCCTCATAGTTCAGAGATGCTGGGCTCCACGGGTTGGTAAGAGTGCCTTACAGAAGGTTCTAGTGAGCCTGTGTAGTCTGCAGGGTGGTGGATGTTAGATGTCCTCATAGCTCAGGGATGCAGGGCTCTGCGGGTTGGTAAGAGTGCCTTACAGAAGGTTCTAGTGAGCCTGTGTAGTCTGCGGGGTGGTGGATGTTAGATGTCCTCATAGCTCAGGGATGCAGGGCTCTGCGGGTTGGTAAGAGTGCCTTACAGAAGGTCCGAGTGAGCCTGTGTAGTCTGCGGGGTGGTGGATGTTAGATTTCCTCATAGCGCATGGATGCTGGGGTCTGCGGGTTGGTAAGAGTGCCTTACAGAAGGTTCTAGTGAGCCTGTGTAGTCTGCGGGGTGGTGGATGTTAGATTTCCTCATAGCTCAGGGATGCTGGGCTCTGTGGGTTGGTAAGTGTGCCTTGTAGGATTTCTAGTGAGCCTGTGTAGTCTGCGGGGTGGTGGATGTCAGATTTCCTCATAGCTCAGGGATGCTGGGCTCTGCGGGTTGGTAAGAGTGCCTTACAGAAGGTTCAAGTGAGCCTGTGTAGTCTGCGGGGTGGTGGATGTCAGATTTCCTCATAGCTCAGGGATGCTGGGCTCTGTGGGTTGGTAAGAGTGCCTTGCAGGATTTCTAGTGAGCCTGTGTAGTCTGCAGGGTGGTGGATATCAGATTTCCTCGTAGCTCAGGGATGCTGAGCTCTGCGGGTTGGTGCCTTACAGAAGGTTCTAGTGAGCCTGTGTAGTCTGCGTGGTGGTGGATGTTAGATTTCCTCATAGCTCAGGGATGCTGAGCTCTGCGGGTTGGTAAGAGTGCCTTACAGAAGGTTCTAGTGAGCCTGTGTAGTCTGCAGGGTGGTGGATGTCAGATTTCCTCATAGCTCAGGAAAGCTGGGCTCCGTGGGTTGATAAGAGTGCCTTACAGAAGGTTCTAGTGAGCCTGTGTAGTCTCCGGGGTGGTGGATGTTAGATGTCCTCATAGCTCAGGGATGCAGGGCTCTGCGGGTTGGTAAGAGTGCCTTACAGAAGGTTCTAGTGAGCCTGTGTAGTCTGCGTGGTGGTGGATGTTAGATTTCCTCATAGCTCAGGGATGCTGGGCTCTGTGGGTTGGTAAGAGTGCCTTACAGAAGGTTCTAGTGAGCCTGTGTAGTCTGCGTGGTGGTGGATGTTAGATTTCCTCATAGCTCAGGGATGCTGGGCTCTGTGGGTTGGTAAGAGTGCCTTGCAGGATTTCTAGTGAGCCTGTGTAGTCTGCAGGGTGGTGGATATCAGATTTCCTCGTAGCTCAGGGATGCTGAGCTCTGCGGGTTGGTAAGAGTGCCTTACAGAAGGTTCTAGTGAGCCTGTGTAGTCTGCGTGGTGGTGGATGTTAGATTTCCTCATAGCTCAGGGATGCTGAGCTCTGCGGGTTGGTGAGAGTGCCTTACAGAAGGTTCTAGTGAGCCTGTGTAGTCTGCGGGGTGGTGGATGTCAGATTTCCTCATAGCTCAGGAAAGCTGGGCTCCGTGGGTTGATAAGAGTGCCTTACAGAAGGTTCTAGTGAGCCTGTGTAGTCTCCGGGGTGGTGGATGTTAGATGTCCTCATAGCTCAGGGATGCAGGGCTCTGCGGGTTGGTAAGAGTGCCTTACAGAAGGTTCTAGTGAGCCTGTGTAGTCTGCGTGGTGGTGGATGTTAGATTTCCTCATAGCTCAGGGATGCTGGGCTCTGTGGGTTGGTAAGAGTGCCTTACAGAAGGTTCTAGTGAGCCTGTGTAGTCTGCGGGGTGGTGGATGTTAGATTTCCTCATAGCTCAGGGATGCTGGGCTCTGCGGGTTGGTAAGAGTGCCTTACAGAAGGTTCTAGTGAGCCTGTGTAGTCTGCGTGGTGGTGGATGTTAGATTTCCTCATAGCTCAGGGATGCTGGGCTCTGTGGGTTGGTAAGAGTGCCTTACAGAAGGTTCTAGTGAGCCTGTGTAGTCTGCGGGGTGGTGGATGTTAGATTTCCTCATAGCTCAGGGATGCTGGGCTCTGCGGGTTGGTAAGAGTGCCTTACAGAAGGTTCTAGTGAGCCTGTGTAGTCTGCGTGGTGGTGGATGTTAGATTTCCTCATAGCTCAGGGATGCTGGGCTCTGTGGGTTGGTAAGAGTGCCTTACAGAAGGTTCTAGTGAGCCTGTGTAGTCTGCGTGGTGGTGGATGTTAGATTTCCTCATAGCTCAGGGATGCTGGGCTCTGTGGGTTGGTAAGAGTGCCTTACAGAAGGTTCTAGTGAGCCTGTGTAGTCTGCGGGGTGGTGGATGTTAGATTTCCTCATAGCTCAGGGATGCTGGGCTCTGCGGGTTGGTAAGAGTGCCTTACAGAAGGTTCTAGTGAGCCTGTGTAGTCTGCGTGGTGGTGGATGTTAGATTTCCTCATAGCTCAGGGATGCTGGGCTCTGTGGGTTGGTAAGAGTGCCTTACAGAAGGTTCTAGTGAGCCTGTGTAGTCTGCCCTGCAGTGGTGGGATTTAGCAAGGGTCTCGTGGGATATCGCTGGCTGAAGTGAATCAGCTCCGGGACACTGTTCGGAATAGCCGTGCGCTATATAAATACCCCCATAACATAACATAACATAAGAATGCCTCATTAGCATTTCATTGCTTTATAGTTTTGAGACCTCTTGTAAGCCATCTTAAGAAGGATTTATGATGGTCTCTTGGTCCTGAGGTAAGAAGAGCAGTAGAGCGTTAGTAATTGTGGTGTCCCTTGCCTTTGCCATAGTACCCTCACTAACACACCCTCCTTTCCCTACAGTTTAACAACATGCTGCTGTACTGCGTGCCCAAGGTCATCCAGGTCGGCTCTGAATACCAAGTGCGGCTGAAAATGGATGTGAACGGAATGAAGGTAAGCACTGAAGACGCCTTTGTAACACCTACTCCAAACCTGAGCACTTTTAGGAGCGTCTTTAGGAGCTGTAAACCATAAGATCTAAGTGGTAAAAAATCCAAATTATTTGTGCTTAATTTACAAAAGAATATGTGTATATAAGTGCATGGCCCAAACTGTGGTTTAGGAGTTTGCCGTAGGTGCTGCCTAGTCCTGAATCCACCTCATAAACTTTTTTCTTCTACCACCCTACATTCCTGCCGCTTAATCTCACTCTTGCAGGTTCTTTCCTAGCTCTGCTTTCCCCCTTTGTCACTGTTTTCCTATCTTTCTCCTCCTCTTCCCTTTTCTCTCTCTTGCTCTGGGTGAGTCTGATGATGACAAATAAGTGCTAATGCCCAAACATAAGTGCCTTGCCCGCCAGACCCTCCCACCAGGTTCTGTAATATCTTACATACAATTGTCAATAATCTGAAACTTATGTGTACATTTTGCTCACAGCGTTTGAATTTGCTTCTTTGCCCAATGTAGCACTTTATTTGCTTGAGGAGGATGAACAGCTATAGGGCCCTTACCAGAGCTACAAAAATGTCACCCTCAGGTGTCGACTAATTTTAAAATCTTGCTTTTCATTTGGACTATTGTGTTCCTTTCTCAAATGGTTCAGCATTCAAACATTGAAAGGATCAGTTCTAAACAAGGAAGGTGGCAAGACAGTAAAATGAATGCAGCTTAGGACAGTTTAACCAAGTCTTTGTGGGCAGTAAAACCAACACTGTATAGGAAGTATGGCTTTATCGGACAGTGAAAACAATGCCTCATTGGGGAGTGGAAAAAGCCTTACTGAATAGGGAAATCAAAGGATTATGGGACAATGAAACCAAGGCCTGGTAAGACTATGAAAAAGGATCCCATAGGGCAGTCGAACCAAGGCCTTAAGAGCAGTGAAAACTACACCTTATAGGATGGCTTAATGAAAGCCTCCCTGGAAAGTGAAACTTAGGTATCAAAGGACAGTGAAAATACTGCCTCGTGGGATAGTGAATCAAGGCTTTACACAAAACGATGCTTTATAAGACTATACCATTCATATTATGTGCACCTGTCTAGGATTCTGATTTAAAATACATCTTTAAGATGTATCCTAGTGTTCTAGAGTGTGCTATTCCTTAATAAGAGGTGGTTTGGGGTTTCAACCGATTGTCCCAGTAACGTCTCATGGGATTGATTGTTACCTGACACACATCTTGCTCACATAGGGCTCAGTGGGTTGTGTAATGGTTGCAGTACAACTGTTTTTCTGATTCAGGTTGGTACATTGGCTGAGTCCTTAGTGCCAGAAGGTCTAAACAAGCATTTGAAATGCAATAGGTCTCGCATTTGAGAGAGTTTGAGCTATTGGCATTGTAAATGACAATGCCTTTTATTTATGTGTTTAGAAAAGCATCAAGTGGTGCGTAAACACACACTTTGTACTTATAGCCCTTGCTTACGAGAAGCAAGGCTGGCAGTAAAAGAGGCGTAGTTACTGCCAGCGTTCATTCTCATAAGTAACGACTGTATGTACAAAGTGTGTGTTTATGCACCGCTTGCGGGTTTTTAAAATACATAAATAAAAGGCATTGGTATTTATAATGCCAATAGCTTAAACGCTCGCCAATGCAAGACCTATTGCATTGCAAATGCTTGTTTTCATGTTGCACAACAGTGCGGAATGCAGTGCAATTGTGCTTAAAGGAAACAATTGATATGACACAGTCACGACTGGCTGCGTCATACCGCTTTAAAAAAAACAACTTTAAGCCATGTTACACCGCAGCCTGCGCTTCTGTGCAAAATGTAAAAAAAAAATGACAAAGCCAATGGATCTTCCAAAGGCGACACCTATTGGTTTTCCCAGTGCTTGTTTTCTTGTGTGACTCAGCTGCTACTGAGTGTATTTGTTCTGTGATTATCACTGAGGTTGGAAAAGCAAATCGTCACTATCTAAAAGTCAGCACTATTGCCTTTAGCATAGACAGTAATTTAGAATTCGATTTCCTGTATGACAGACCTTCCTCTCCCTTCATGATTCTCGGCCCTCAGGACTCCTTACATCTGCACCTTGCACTGCAGTTCAGACAGAAAATTAAACATTTAATATCTCAAACTATTGAAAGGGCATGTGAAATATACATGAAAAAGTCACAGCAGAAGGTAGTGAATGAATAGTAAATGTCTTCCGAAAGCCCAACCATTCTTCTCCCCAGAAGTAAGGTTTCATGGTGTACTAGTTAGCAGCACTCAGGACTTTGATCCGAGTTCAAATATCGGTGGGACCAGATGCTTTTACTCTAAAGAAACTTACATCTCTTTATGTACGAGTTTGAAACCTGAAAAAAAGTTGTACCCAATAAACAACATTTTTTACTGAGTTTTTAATGATTTCTATTCTATATATTTATTTATTTACTGAAACATGGTAACTTCCTGAGTTACATTAAATAGAATTGTATGTGTTTTCTGCTATCTTGTCTCTTTTTATACGTTTAATATTGCCATATTCTTTCTCGTTTCAAAATCTCACAGTCTCACGTCACATTTGTCAAAATTCTCGTTCACGCTTCATGAAAAAGTACACCTATCAAGGACAACGGGGTTACTACATTTATGTTTATTCTGACGACATTTTACTTTAAAAGCGTGTTTCCGGGACCTGATATTTGTTACCTATTATTAATTTTATCACCATCACTTTTAATATTTGAAGTCGGTAAATATGAACAAACTATGCATATTCTAAACCATCTTTAGTAGCACACCGAGTGCAAAAGTACTGCCTTGTGGTCACCGCTAGACACAACGTCACTGACTTTAGAAGAAGTCTGAGCTCGGCAGACTTTGCAATTCTATGTCAGGACAGGAGGCTCCGATTATGCTTTCTCATTTCTTTAATGAAATGCTCAGCAGCCAATAAAAGTAACTAAAAACTACATTTCCCATGAACATTAGGGAATGACCATAGCGACTACAGTATAAAGGGTCCCAACATTAGTCCTTCTTCCTCTTTCTTTGCTGCTCCGCAGCCAGTTAAGTGACTTTATCTGTTTGTCTTGACTATTCTGTGTACTTGCTATTTTTAAGTAACAGTTATTGCGCTTACTTGTGTTTGCATACTCTGCATTGTATTGCGCGCTGTGTTCGCCGCTTCTGTGCAGCGCTCCGGCTCCGGCCGGTCTGTTTTGCGCTTTTGCTTCGCACTTGTCCGTTCGTTTTCCCTTTCCTTTTTTGGAGCGTGTGTGCACCTCCTTTGGTGTCCGGGCGCCGGTGTGTTGCCCTGGAACGGTTGTGGAGTGGGAGTAGGGGTTCCTGGCTCACACGGAGAGCGCGAGCGCTCTCGAGCCGGCAGACTTTCGCAGGCAGCAGTGTAGCGCATGCGCGCTGCTTCATTTCCGGCGCTTCGTTTCTTCAGCGCCGGTTAGGTTGATTAGGTCGTGTTCTTCACGCCCATGCCCACAGCCTGCTGAAATTATTAACCCCGTGTGACGCTGGAGTCTGGGAAAGGGCTTCAGTAGTGATTTCAAGCATAGGCTCTGCCTAGAGCGTGTTTTGGCTTGGCAGGCTTATCTCCCTCCACGCTTTATTATCTATAGTGACTGGTTTTTCAACCTGCTTTTGGCCTGCTGTGGGGTTTTCACGTTCCCCTTGCATTGTGTCTTTGGCACTCCATATTATTTTTCAATAGTCATCTTGTGGGCACTAATTGTATACACTTGTGTATTATGGCTGACTACTATGACGCAGATGATGACTATTACTATGGGGATGAGGAGGAAGATTCCTTGGAGCAGAATTTGGTGGAGGAATTGGACAAGGGTGTCCAACATTCTGTTAATAGGGCTTTGGTTCGTGCCATTAACCCACTAAAGCGTCATTTAAATCAGTATGCGCAACAACAAGGTTGGTTGCCTTCGACCAAGAAATCATCAAAGTCTCCTTCTAATCCCCACAAATCTGACTTCCAAAAATTGGCGAAAACTTTGGCGGCTCAGGCTTCGAAGTCTTCTGCGCCACAGGACACCGATGTTTCGGATGATGGTCATACTTCTGTTTCAGAACGGGGTTCTCCTCCTCCCAAAAAGCGTGCTCGCAAGTAGCATTTTGTTGACGCCCCTGAACGTCCGTCGGTTTTGAATTTTGAGCCGGCTGACATTGTCCACCCTAATTCATCTTCATGGTTGCCCTCGCCTGCTGTTGCAGCTTATGTCCAGGCTCATGTCCGTCAACCATTTGATGCCGCAGTAAGAGCCAGACTCCGCTCTGAGTGCCCGAGGCCTGACCTCGCGGATCATTTAGCAGACACACCGGAAGTTGACCCCATGATGGTCACCTACTTAAAAAAGTATGCGAAAGATCCAAAAAAGGGGCTTGACCGGTCTTGGAGGTCTTGCCAAGACAAGTTATTGGATATGCTTGGTCCTCTGACGAAAATTTTGGATCTAGGCTTTCAAGCAAAGGAGGCTTCAGCTCTTGTTGATCCTGATGAACTGATAGAAAGGGCGCAGAGGGCTATCTGCCAATTAGGTAACGCAAATTGTGCGGTTTCAGCTGAGCGGCGTCGCTCCATTCTGTTAAAGTTAGACCCGAAACTTGCGGAACTTTCCAGCTCTGAGTCTGGCCCTGATGCCCAGGGTCTTTTATTCGGCCAGCCTTTCCTGAAGGAACTTACAAAATTTGTCTCAACCTTTAGTGGCATTGACAAGGCGCAAGCTTCCTTACGCTGGGCTATGCGTCCGGTTTTTGCCAGGGGCGGACGAAATCGTGGACGCTCGTTCGCCCGTGGATCACAACAACAGTCCCAGCGGGGTGCTCCCTCTCAGCGTGGTGGTGGACACGACTCCGGCTACTCCACCAGAGCAAACTTCTATCCTCCCCGTAAAGGAAAAGGACAGTATGGTAAAGGCCGTTCCGGAGGACAGCAGAGTCATTACCAGGACTCCAACTCTGCAGGTGAGCCTGATTCATTCTTGCGATGTCCTTTTGGGGGGCAGAATACAGTTTTTCCTCGACAATTGGCGTATGATCTCCAACGATGCATGGGTGCTAGAAACTGTACAAGGGTTCAAAATAGAGTTCTATCACCCTATGTATCAGACCCGTCCTCCCCCTTGTTTAAGTTTTTCCCTTCACGATCGGGATTGTCTTTCCGAGGAAATAAATGTTCTTCTGCAAAAGGGGGCGATTCTTCCAACCGAACGTCATCCGACGGGGTTTGCCAGTTCAGTCTTTCTGGTCGAGAAGAAAGGAGGCGGATCTCGCCTAGTTCTCAACCTGAAAGACTTCAACGGCAGAGTGGTATACCGGCACTTCAAAATGGAGGGCATCCATCTCTTGCGGGATCTCCTGCGCGACGGGGACTGGATGGTCCGCTTGGATCTCAAGGACGCGTATCTGTCCATTCCGATCTTCAAGCCCCATCGGCGATTTCTTCAATTTCAGTGGCAGGGAGTTTGGTACGAGTATCAAGTTCTCCCGTTCGGCCTTTCGTCGGCACCTTGGTGCTTCACGAAACTGCTGAGACCAGTTGTGGAACATCTGCGAGCTCGGGGTGTCAGGCTGATTATTTACTTAGACGATATTCTCCTTATGGCGGATTGTCCGATCCGACTGCTGCAGCATCTGGAGTGGTCCATCGGTCTTTTGCAGTCTCTCGGGTTTCTGATCAACGTTCCGAAGTCGGTTTTGAGTCCCACTCAGTCTATAGATTTTCTGGGATTCAGGATAGACTCCGTTGCTTGCCAGCTCCTATTGCCCGGCCACAAGGTTCGTTACATCAAGAGGGAATTGACATCTATTATTTCCAGACAGACTGTGTCATTGAGGTCGTTGGCACGTGTGGTCGGTCTGTTAGCGTCTTCCATTCAAGCGATCTTTCCAGGTCCTCTACATTACAGAGCGATGCAGCGTCTAAAGATCCAACATCTCCGGAAAGGTCTCGGGTGTTCGGACCAGATTCCTCTGACAGAGGAAGTGAGATGGGAGATGCAATGGTGGCTGGACCACATGGAGGCCTGGAATGGTCGAGCCCTGTTCGGTGCGTCGCCGGAACTCGTGATAGAATCCGATGCCAGTCGATGGGGTTGGGGAGCCCGTTGCGGGCCTGTCTCGACGGGGGGGTCGTTGGTCCCCTCAGGAGTTGTCTCTCCACATAAACTGTCTGGAACTCCTAGCGGGTTCCTTTGCGATCAAGTGTTTCTCTCCTCTTCAAAGCAGTTGCTACATTCTTCTCCGGATGGACAACGTGTCCGCAGTCCGCTATATCAACAAGCTGGACGGGACTCGGTCCAAGGTGTTGGCGGAGATAGCCAAGGATTTTTGGCATTTTTGCCTGCAGCAGAGGATCACTGTTATTGCGGAGTACCTTCCGGGTCGGCACAATCAGATTGCGGATTGGCACTCGAGACATCTTTGGGATTTCAGCGACTGGAGGCTTCATCCTCGAGTATTCCGTTTCATTGTTCGGCGTTGGGGTCAGTGTCACATAGACCTGTTTGCATCTCGCCTCAACACGCAACTTCCGCGTTTTTACAGTTGGAGACCGGATCCGTTGGCTTTGGCCACGGATGCCTTTCTCCATGTTTGGCCGTCGACTCTGTGCTATGCGTTTCCCCCATTCATGATGCTCCCCAGAGTTCTGGCTTACGCCAAACGGTTTCGAGCGGATCTGATTCTGATTGCTCCGCTCTGGAGGGCTCAAGCGTGGTTCCCGGTTCTCCTGGAAATGTGTTGCCCTCCTCCTCTCCTTCTTCCCCAGAAGTGGAATCTTTTGCTGGATCCTCTCGAAGGTCCGCATCCCCTAATTCTGTCAGGCTCTCTCCAGCTGCTGGCGTGACGAATCTCGGGGATCGCTGGACGATCCCGGGCATTTCTAGCGACGCTTCCAAATTCATTAGTGAGGCATGGTCTCCCAATACTCACAAACGATACAAAGGTGCTTGGAAGCGGTGGTGTGATTGGTGTGCTCAACAGGAAGTTGATCCCGTTTCAGCGGATATCTGTTTGATCATTAACTTTTTGGCGTCCTTGGCTTCTTCAGGTATGGCTTATCGGGCAGTCAATAATTTTCGTTCCGCTATTTCAGCTGGCCACATCCAGATTGATGGCAAGCCTGCTGGTGAGCACCCCTTCATTTCCAAATTGCTTAAAGGTATTCGTCTCTCGAAGCCTCCTACTCCTAAGTATGTGTCTCTATGGGATGTTTCCATTGTCCTGCGGTTCTTGGAGGCCTGGCCTTCCAATCCGTCTTTATCCCGTAAACAATTGTCCGCTAAATTGACCATGTTGCTATGCCTCCTCTCTTGTAAGCGTGTGTCGGATGTCCGCGCTTTAGATCTTGCGGGTCGCAGTTTCACGCCTGAGGGTGTTTCTTTTCGCCTTTCCAGACGGATGAAGTCTAATACTGCTTTCATTACTTATCCGTCTTTTCCCGCACATCCCAATCTTTGTGTTGTGCAATGCCTCAAGGATTATGAGGTAAGTACTGCTTCTTTACGTTCGGATATGCAGGGTCAATTGTTAATTGCCTTACAGAAGCCATTTCGCCCTGTCACTCCAGCTACTCTGGTGCGCTGGGTGCGTTGGCTTATGTCCGAAGCGGGCATTGATGTTTCTGTGTTTGGTGCGCATTGTGCGCGTGGAGCTATGGCTTCTAAAGCTTTTTCCATGGGTGTTACTCTTTTCGACATTATGAAGGCCGCAGATTGGTCTTCTGATTCAGTTTTCAAAACGTTTTATTATAAACCTATTGATAGAGTTGCGTCTGTGGTGGTGGAACAGCTTTGAACAAGCATAATCGGAGCCTCCTGTCCTGACATAGAATTCAAAATTTGCCAACACACGTGACAAGAATTTTCAATTCTATTAAGGACAAGGAGGCGAGGATTATCCCACCCATTGTATTTGATTTGCATTGTTATTTTCTGCAATCTGTTTGATGTTACTGCAAATCTATTGATCCTTGTTTTTTCCCCCCCTGGATTGTTTTTTGACTCGCTTGGATTTTTGGATGTTACGGCTCTGTGTCTCTCTCGTGTTCAGACCCGAAGTAGAGTTTGCCGACTTCGTCCTGAGTTTCACCTTTCTCCTGGTTCACGGACCCAGAGTTCTTCTCCTGCCTGCTTCCAGATCCTTTGGATTTCTGCAGCGTGTTTGGAGTTGTTCTTGTTATTCTATATTGGATTGTACTTTGACCTTGAACTGTTTCCCCAAAGAAAGAGGAAGAAGGACTAATGTTGGGACCCTTTATACTGTAGTCTCTATGGTCATTCCCTAATGTTCATGGGAAATGTAGTTTTTAGTTACTTTTATTGGCTGCTGAGCATTTCATTAAAGAAATGAGAAAGCATAATCCTCGCCTCCTTGTCCTTAATAGAATTGAAAATTCTTGTCACGTATGTTTGCAAATTTTGAATCATACATTACTTAGATTAAAACTGGGGGGGGAGGAGTCACTGGGGCACCTTTACTATAAGCAGGAGCCAGACTCCCGGAGCCTGATGGTAGCAGTAGTTATTCCTGGAGGGCAGCTCCACCAATTTTTGAGCAGCGTTCTCTTCATGTCACGCTCGGAATGCTGGGAAGGCTAGTCTGTGATGGGTGACGTTGCTACAGATTACTATCTTCCAGTCCTTGCACAAATGTTGATGTTAGTTGCAAACAATGCACACTGGGACCTGTTCTTTCTGCGATGGTTTACATCTCTGCTAAAGTGCCAAATTTTGAAAAGCATATACACAGCGAGAACAGACATAAAAGTAGGACTACACATAGAAAATGATTTGCATTTTTTTATATATGCTTAACTATAATGAGGGCTTTAAATTGGATGATAAAAGTGGCTGCAGGAAGTGGGAGCCTGGGGGGGAGCATTTATCCGCGTTGTCACGAAGAGTGTCCAAAACAGCCAAAATTACAGTTTCAGTAGAATGGGCCGGCCGGAAACCTGCCTGATAAGGGTTGAGGTATTTAGATTCCTCCAGGAAGGTGGACAGGCATTTGGCTGGGTGGCCCTCTAGCACTTTTGCCAGAAACAGCAGCAGGGAGATGGGACGGTAGTTAGGCAGAAGTGCGGGGTCAGCACCAGGTTTCTTCAGTAGGTGGACCACTATAGCTTTTTTGTAGGCTGTAGGAACTTGGCTGGAAGAAAGTGATTCGTTCAGTAGCGCGAGTGTCGGGCCCGGGTAGACTTGTATCATGTAGGAGGCATCAGGTTCAAAATATACCAAGGAAGCTAAGAAAATATTCAAGCGTCCGCACGGTCACTTCATCCACACTAGATAACAAGCGCATGGGCAACATTAAAGAATGCTGCTCTTTTAAACATAGCATGCGCTCGTAGACATGCATGCCGGTCTCAGGGAATCACTCCACACCACAAAGGCACACAGATGTGGATACCTGCTTATGCCCCGGGGGCACCAAAGAGTGCACAAACAACCAGGAGCCTGCAAGGAGGTCCCTGCATTTGCCCCGTTGGTAAGGTGGAATGCATCAAAGTGACTCAGGCACACCCAGTCTGAGCAGAGGCTAAGGCCTTAGGTAATAGGGCAGCACTGCTGAGGCAAAAAGAGTAGTTAAAAAGCTTTCATGGACAGGAGGTCTTTTTTAGCCAGGGAATAGAAGGTGCCAAATAGTCCGCTAAAGAACAGATAAACGACCAAGGCGTAAGGACACTGTAGTTGGTCCCTGCTCTGTTGGAGGAAACAAAGACAAAAAAAGGAGAGACTAGAGGCAGGATTGACCACTAACAAGCAAGTATTTTTGAAGGACAGTGAAACGAAAAAACAAAAGCAGTGGGCGGGCTGTAAGCCCACAAAGAAGTATATCTCAGTATATATATAAGTATATCTAAAAGTATATACTAAAGTATATACAAGAGGTCTTGAAAGCTCGACTTAAAAAACGACCTGTGCGCCCCTAGAAACCTAGAGAAAATATTAAGGCTTCAAAGCCAGTAAGAAAATACTTCACAGGACAGTGAAAACAAAGCAAGTGGAGGTGAAACCAATGCCTCAATGGACAGTGAAACCAAGACCTTATAGAAGAGGAATAACGGCTTTCTAGAACAGTGAAATCAATGCCTCACAGCACAATCAAATCATGGTTTTATAAAAAAGATGGACTTTACAGGACCAAGAAAACAAGGCCTTACCAAATAGATAAGGGCTGTGGAATGCCTGCCTGCGTATTATCGTACTAACGGGCATATTCTCAAGAACGTGTGATAACCATCGCAAAAGTTAGTTAATGCAACCTCCAACATCGCAGTCTATCGCGGGAAACTTACGCCATGTTAACCAAGTATTCACAACACGGTGGTACCATGCGATAGTCACCAGATAACATGACAAATGGGCACTTTAAAATCAACGCCATGCCGCAAATATGCGATACACGAACGCAAAAAAGCTGCGATGAGGCCAAGCGCGATACAAAAAGCATCGAAAACCAGCAGCAGGCCTGCAAATCCCACATGTCTGGTGGGAAAATGCACCATGAAAACAGAGTAAATAAACAGTGAGATGACAACATGCGAGCACAACTCCATAGCTGTGACGCAGAACAAATGACCATTGTCCAAATCAGATAGGCATTTCCCCACAATCAGCCACAATGCCAATGTGGAAACAAACATGGTACACACTGTGAAACCGCATATCCCCCTCACATTGCAGAGGGATAAACAACACCCCCTGCACACCGACATGCCATGTCCATGATCAAACAAGAATGAAAGCACAAACTAATGTAGGGGCAGTGACTCCCCCTTATGTACATGTTGCCCATGTCGTGGGACTTGAGTCACAGGGTGCATCCCTGCATCATGGCGGGGCATATCAGAGCACAAAAGAATCCCTGTTGTCACTTGTAGGCCACAAATGACAGCCAAAATGGAATGATCTGGGACACATGTGAAACGCCGAATAGTGGGATACCGTAACAACTGTGACACACAGAACTGCCAGTTCGAATACGTGACACCATAAACAGCCTCACTGCACAGAGGTGACATACCCACTACCCATCAACAAATCCTTCAATTGACAGCGCAACAGGTAGCACCCACACTAGTCTGAGTGAAGTGCCTGTACAGATGAGTGACATGCAAGCAGGGAAGGTGTATCAGAATGCTTTTATTAGCACATGTAGTGCCTGTGGCAGTCAATGTACTGTGCCATTACTGCGAAGGACCCACACAATGTCAGCTCAACCAGAGAAGAAATTGTCAATGATGTAGTCCCCACGGACTATTCCTGCTGTCGCTGCAGTGGGGTGTGGTCTACCTGCCTCATCTTCATCATCATCGTCCGGTGCATCTGGCACTCGTATCTATGGGGCTTTGCTGCGTACACATATGTTGTGCAACCCACAACATGCAACGATCATCTTGCACACGAGGTCTGGGCTGTACAGGAGATTACCACCTGTGACATCCAGGCACCTGAAATGTGACTTCAACACGCCAAATATGCGTTCCATGATGCCCCTGGTGCATTTGTGGGCAACATTGTACTGCCTCTGGGCATGTGTGTTCGGGGCTCGGAGAGGTGATATCATCCAAGGGCAGAGTGCATATCCTTGGTCACCTGTGACAGTGCAGAGACATGAGTCACGACTACATACTGCATGATGTGTTGGCAGGCTCACTGGTTCACTGGTGTGTGATATGTGGGACTTAGTGATTCCTGTATGACATGTACTGCGTATTGCAAATGAGCTGCATCACTGTGTACTACGTAGCCTCAATGCTGCACCTTCCCCCGAGCACATTCACTAGTGTGCGCCGCGCGATTACATCACATGCACCCCTACGGCACACCATTGACATGGCTGTCTGTGCATGTCTACAGGCCTGAGTACGACACAGTGATGATGCTGCGCAGAATGTGGTCGGCCACGTGTGTGCAGGCCCATTGCAAGGACAGGGCTGATACAGATGTAGAGCACCTGCCTGGCTGTACTCGACATGCAGTTGAGGGTACATCTTTTGCTCATGCTGCGCTAATAGCGACACACACAACAGTTGGCATGTGGGATCCCTAACCCAGAGCGGGCATGCCCTCCCCATGTACCCCTTTGACCAACCACGCACACCGGGGACATGCCACATAGCAAAATTGTCTATTGCGTGATGGGTGGTGCAGACACTAAAGCAGAGATGCACGCATGAGTCAAATCCTTGGCAAGGCCCACACTGAATCACACCCAGATCCACGTGTGAAGGAGCCACACCCCTAGTCAGTACTGTCATACGCCTGCCCACCACGCTTACTCTCACATGAAGATACAACACGGTAACATGTCCCAGGTCTACACCACTGCCTGCGGTGACATGGTTGCACATGCTGTACACAGCACAGTGTAATGTGGAATGGCCCCGGTCCCACATGCACATGGACACACTGAGGGAGTTTTTAGGACTGGCTACGGGCACGTGCGCCCGGCACCTTTTATTGCCAGGGTCACATCTCCTGTGACGCCTGTGCTGCATGGGTGTTGGGTAGTGTAACCCACCACTCAGGGGTTGGTTGGTGCTGGCTAAAACTGTAGGAGAGTAGGATCTGCTTCTTATAGTTACCCACACTTTTTTCTGATGTTTCACTGTTTTTTTACTTTAGTCTGGCTGGGACCCTGGTATTCATGGCCCTAGCCTAGCTGCTTCCTCTCTAAAATGATTGCATGTACTGTAAGTAAATCACAGATTGGATTCTGGGGTACCCTTATATGTCCTTAGTATATGGTATCCTATATACCCAGGACATAGGTACCCCAGAGGCCTCTCAGGGGCTGCAGCATGTATTATGCCACCTTTGAGAGAACATTCAAAATGACACAACAGGTCTGCTACAGCAGCCTGTGTAAGGTGGTGTATACACCCCTTACCTTAGATATAGGTTCCCTATATCTACCTTATATCACTGCACACATAAACCTATCAGTCACCCCTATGGCAGACCTTATCAATCCTGAAGGCAGGGTGCTGGGTTTTGTGTGAGAGGGTGCCCATGCATGAGCAGAGCCCCTCTGCAGCCTTCGGAACCTATTCTCCGGGGTTGTTCTGTGATGCAGCCAACCATATATTTTTAAGTGCATTATAACCTTGCGGTAAATGCTAACTTTAAAACGGCTGCAAGGAAACATGTCGTGTTTGGTGTCAAACACCTTGGAATCATACCTCCCCACCAGTAACTGGTGGGGGTGGTATGATTCCACCCTCCTAGAGGGGGAAATATGACGTCACCGTTACACCCGGAACCAACTTCACAGAACCCTGGCATCACAAAATGGATGCTGCCAGCCACAGAAACGAGTTCTGCCCTCCTGCTGCTGGACGAAACTCCGGCAGGGGAGGCTGGACAATAGGTTTCCTGTCACAGGGAGGTGTAACCATCTCCCAGACAGGCTTTAGTGTATTGGGGCTGGGTGGGTGCACTCCAAGAGTGCTTTGATGTCTGCACTGGGGGCACATTTGGTGTTCCTGTGCATAGTCCAGCTCAAACCGGTTGCAGGGGCACTCAGCCCCTACTCTGGCATGAAACTGGACAAAGGACATGGGTGGAACCACCTCTCTATCCTGACCCTTCCATAGGTGGGTCCCCAGAGTTTGTCCCACTCCTTACTTGGGTATAAAGTAGGAACCCCTGACTACAGGACTTTAGATTTACCTGGACGAAACTCTGCTACAGAATCCCAGAACTTCAACTATCTACACTTCGTTGGATGACCGAAGAAACTCCTTTGGAGTAAAGGAGTTACTCCCCTGCAAGGCAGGCACCAAAGAAGCATCTGTCCAGTTTGCAACTACGCAGCTCCTGAAGGTTTCCGAAGGCTTTGCAACACAGGAGGTGGGTTTCCAAGCTTCCACGAGGCTGATCCATGCTCTCAGCAAACCTGAGATCCAAAGCCCTCGTGGGGACCGTGCAACCCAAACCTCTGGACACCGTGACCATTTGCAGCAGCGTATGCTTTTTGTCAATCCCTAAGGCTGTGCTTTGAGCTACTTGTAGTCCAGACCCCGAACAGTGATTCCACCGAAGATTACTGGCCTACACTCCACGAGTTTTCCGTGGTCTGGTATTTAGTGATTCCTCTAGAAGTCCCTTTGCAATCCCTTGTCCATCGACTGGTGGGTTTCTGAGAAGGGTACTGTAACTTTGAATGGGCTTACCTGGTTGTTTCAGGCGTGCCCTGACCTTCCATCACTTGGGGAGTCACCAGGACCTTGGTGGTCTACACCAAAGCCTTTTTACTCTCACCGCGTGGGTTGCTGTTGCCAAGGCTTGTTGGTCTGCGATCTGGACACCGAACCCCCAGCACTCAACATCCTTTATGGGACAGCTCGCCTGCGGACTCTGGTCATCGTCCACATCTCCTGGTCCCCGGGGCAGTGGAGTTAAGCTTCACCTCATCACACCTGACACATCCGACCATGGTGGGCATTTATCTACCGTGCCCCTGCTCACCCTGAAGTGACCCAGACTCTGTCACCTCTGCTTTCAGGTTCTTCACAGTGCCAATCCAGGCTTGTATCACACCGGACACTTTTTCTCTCCATGGTAGTGGCACTTTGCAGCAACTCGCCATTGAAAACAGCGACGATTCCTGACACCATTTGACACCTATGCACCCTGCTTTCCTGGATGAGGTAACACGAGGACTCTGGTGCTCACATGGGTGCTGGCCTTAGAACCTTTTAAGTCTGAAAGGGTTTTCTCCCAGTCCACTCCGAAGTGTCCCTAATCTTTAAAATTCTAACCGCGACTTTCCCATAGGATTATACGGAGCTCGTGGTTGTTTCTTCTCACACTGCACACGTCCCCTGTGGGTTTCCTGTGTCACTACCTTGGGTGGTTCCTTGGGGCCCAGCGATTCTACGTGCTTTAGGCACTGTATCTAGTCAAGTCGTGGTCCTTATACCACTTTCTTATTATATGGTTTGGTCTCCCCCTGGGGCCCATTGTATATTGTGCTATTTACTAACGTTCTAGTGTGTTGATATTGTGTATCTTGCTCACTAATCTCATAAAGAGGTCAGTAGAGAGTGTTTAGTAATACATACATATATTTTATATATACCTTGTGTGGTTCTTTTTTTATTTGGTCATTCAAGAGGTTATAATCTGATAAACCAAGCTGCTTTACACTCCTTCAAGACTTAGCCTGAAGGCTGCTCTCCATAGCTACCACTAGGATAGCTTTCAATAAAGGTTGTCTTAAACCTATTCATCAATAAGGGTTGTTTGGACTGGTGCAAGATGCCCACTATAACTAGTGGACAGCATATACCAGGCCTACTTCTCACAAAAAACACACAACAGCGAGCAGACAATCAGCAGTATAAGGGACGGACATCATGGGTCCCTGACTTCAGCAGCACAGAGTTTGTGGCACCAGATGCACAGCAACCTGCACAGGCACACCGCCACGGGACGGTGACCTGCGGTACACTGAGGTAGGGCCACACGAGCTGAGCATGTACTCGTCGATGTCCAAGGTGATTGTTGCAGAGGTTTGCCGGGGACAGGGGAGGGAGTGCCTTCAGGGCATGATGCAGAGGGCAGAAGCAAGCAGGAACAGGCAAATTGCGGAGTTGAATGCTACAGACTTCACTTTTCCACCTTGTCAGTATCAGCTACATGTAGAGGAAGACAACCTCCAGCCCATGGGCCCAGACGCCACACACATACAGACAGAGATTGAACATGAATTTCAGGGCACACACTCAGGGGCAACAGAGCTGGAAGGGGATGCAGTATGCGATGAGGCCTGTACATTGCCATGGACTCTGCCATGTAGAGGGCAAGACTCAGTTCAAAATGTGTGACCTACTCCACTGCAGTGTGTTCCAGAGCCAGCGTTCATCAGGAGCCCACAGCCACGTGTGGCAGGCATGCGCTGCACAGAGTCACTGGCACCAGTGCAGTTGTTGGTAGTGTCCCATCACCTCCGTAAAGGTGAGCCTTTTCTCCTCCGGAATAAAGCGTGTCTTTCTCTTACTCCTCTCCTTGCATACTGTAACATGAACACTACCAAGAAGATATCAAGACTCGGTTCCGAAAATGCGACCTAGTTGGTTGCAGTGTCAGACGGAGGCTGCGTTCAGCACGGGTTAACCACTGTCCAGCCATCTCCACCTGAATCACACGAAGTTGGGATGGAATGTGTATTAGATTTGTGGGTGACATAGGTAGTGGCCCCAGAGCTGAGCGGGTGTTTGGCCAGCGACGATGCCGTGTCCTGCCTGTGACAGAATGCATTGGATTGGTGTGAGGCCTGCAGGACCACAGTGTAGGCCGTAGGCCGTAGTCAGCCAGTGCCCACAGACACGTTTGGTTCGAGTCCTATGCACAGCCTTGGTGGCACCACATTGAAGGGAGTATAGTGACATAACGTCAGCCTTAAATAATCTACTCTGCCATGGTGTATGGTGTAATCAAGACTCAGTTTCAAATGTGTGACCTACTAGTCCGCTGTGTATGCCGGTGGGGTACGTCACCCTGAAAGGAGTGCTGCAGGTCTGTGTCACGGAGGCCGTGATGGTCTGAGGAGGCTGCCAAGGTCGCGGGCCTCAGGCTTGGGGCTTGCACCGGCATGTGGTGGGCCCTCTTTGACACGCCAATGTCGGCAGCTGGGCATTGAGGCCTGGTTGTGCAGAGGCTGGCAGGACTGGTTCGGGAACTAGCGGCCTGGGGTGCATCAGGCCCACAGGTTCGCAGGCAACACCGCTCACGGCGACGGCCTCGTGGAGTGGTGAGAGGTGTCGCCCTGGCAGAGACGTTGGGCATTCCGGAAGAGAACCACGCCCAGAGTTAGGTGCTTTTTATTCACACCCCTACGCTGGCTGGCAAAAGCCGGGCCAGCCCAATCCGCACATCCTGACAGGGGGGACGTAACAAGCTACTCTCTCCCACTGGCTGGGGTGACATGGTTGCATCCACTGTCCACTACACTCCATACACCAGCGGTGTATGTCAACATGGATATGTGTGTGGTCTGCATGCTGCAGTCTGGCCATCACATACACGCCATACTTGGCATTGTGTACATTCTCATTCATGGGTCACTTGCCTCCTTGGCACATGCCTGGTTCCCACCTCTCTCCACAATCTGCTATTGTGTGGCTGAGGTGTCATGCCATTGATGGCTTGTGTCCATGGCTAGCCCAGGTTCCCACAGTAAGTTGTGCTGTTGTATCTGGTAGGTGGGCATGTTGTTTGGCATGTTGTATGTGAGTTTGTAACGTGTGCATTCCCAGAGTTGTGGTTTGCATGATTGTGGATTTGAGGTCTGTGGTGTGTTCATTTGGTACTTACCAACGAGCAGAGCATTTGCGTAGGTGCCATCCTGAAAGCACCGGTTGATGATGGACTGTCGGAAGATGAAGGAATCATGCACACTGCCTGGGTAGTTGGCGACGACATTGGTGAAGAGTCCCCGGTGGTCCACTATTGCCTGCACATTGTGTGCAGTGTCGGCAGGGGGGCACAAGTAGGACATGTTTGCAGTCGATTGCACCCAACACGTGCGGGAATACAGCTATGGCATAGAAGCCTTGCTTGGTCTCCAGCTGTTCCAGGCTACATTGCAGTCTGGGTGGAGAACATGCCCAGACCCCCAGTTCCCATCTGAGGGCTTAACCATGACACTCAGACTAATCACAACAGTTTGGGTGAAGTATAGGTACTGGGGTACCAGGCTGATGATGGCATCCAGGACAGGTTTGAGGAACTTTGATAGGGCTGGCTGTGAAACCCGTCCGACTCCGGCGGTTGTTGGTTGGAAGGTACCTGAGGCCTACCGGTGCAGCACAGCCAGCAGCTTTGTCTGAGGTGGGATGTTGGCTGTCCGCTGTGTTGGTACCATAAACCTGTGGGCAATGATGTTCAGAATGTGGAGGATGGTTGTCCTTTTGAGCCTGTAGTAGGCAATGACATACTCTGGGGTTAAGTCTGTGAGGCTGGTGCGTTTTCTGAAGGTCAGCGCTCTGTGTCTGCGATGCCTTGTGGTGGTCCGGGGGAGGAATTTGGGAGGTGTTGGAGGCCTGGGGGTGGTGGCGGTGGGTGTTGTGGGCTGTTGGGGCTCCGAGCTGTATGATCAGTAGCTCCATGGCATCTGTTGTTCTTAAGGTGTGGCTGTGGGCTGGGCGCCCTTTTGTGGTGCTGACTGTTGTCCGACTTTACACCAGTTCAGAGCAAGTGTTAATTTCCTGCTGCTAACGCGCATTATCACCTGTTTTGGGATCTTATCGCCGATCTGGCTGCTCATTGAGAATGTTGTGGAGTGGTGCTGTCGCTGCTTTTTTGCCCGGGAACGCCTACTCTGCATCTCATTAGTGTTACTTGCCGGGGTCATCTGTGGCAATGTTTTTTGCGGCTGCTATCGCGGATAAACCGGTGTTATGAACTGTTTACACCAGCTGGTGAAAGGGATGATAACTTTATCGTAACTTTGGTTGGGATAAAGTGCTGTTAACTTGGCGATAGCTCCTTGAGAATATGGCCCTAGACGTGCAACACTTTTTTTCATGTTTTTCTGAAGAATATTATGTTTTGAGACTTTAATACTGTATTTGTAATTATTTTTGTATAATACTCTAATAAATATGTAAGACAATCTCTTGGGTCTGGCTTTTGAGACTGCTCTAGCTCGCTATCCAGACAAATATTTTACCAAAGTATTCACACATAATACACATAGATAGGCGGGGTTTTGGTCAGCAGCTTCATCCACTGCTCTGGTAAATTGTCAGTCACATTTTGCTTCCACCCACCACAGCATACAGAGTGGGAAATGGGCCAGCCCAGTTTACCCATTGGTTCCCTTCACTTTCAGTGACATCACAAATCCTATGCACGTTGTTCACATCAACCTAAAAGCAGTCCCTTTCTTTTCAGTGGGAAAGCTGGTTCCAAGGGAGCATTTTCATCGCAGTTGTCATGTTATCTTTAAGAAGTGGATATTTATCTTACCTTTACTTTAAGTGCCCAGTGATATGGTGATTCATGTTTGCCTTCCTTTTCAAGTTAGAATGTGTTGAGATGACATTGTAACTCAGTAGCTGCCTGCAATTTGAGTCCTTGGTTAACTGGTGATTTATTATTATCTCTTCATAAATAATAATAACTTGCCTGGCACCGTAGCACAACTGAAAAGCTTTTATATAGTAAACTAATCACTAGAAATACAGCCACATTTGTCAATGTTTTTGAAGTATACATTTTTAATTCAAGCATATGGTAAGTCACGTTTAGGTGGTTACATGTTTTCTTTCTGTTTTGTGGCACCATTTTTCTAATAACAATTAAAAAGAAAAATAACAGCCCACCAGCCTGATAAGGTCAGGCATACTGGGTTTGCTGATACTTGGTTAAGTTGCAAATATGAAGTGTTTAAGAGACATTGTAACATTGCAACTGCTTGTGTTTTGAGTGATTAGTTCAGTGATTTATTATTTTCTTCGTCAGAAATAATAATACTGAAAAAGCATGAGCAGATGGAAGGCTTGTCATTAAAAAACCCATCATTAGTAGGACAGCTACATGGCTAGATGTTTTTTTTAAATTGAGAAATTGTATTGTAAGCATATATATGTGCCGTGGATTAATTGACAAATATATTTTCATTATTTTTATTTTGTAGCATATGCTTGCAATATTAAAAAAAAAAAATAATAACCATCACACCAGACTATCAGGAACCGACCTATTGGCTTTGCGAAAGTGTTTTCTTTGATCAATTCAAAAAAGTCGGTGCGTGTAAGTAACAGTGGGGTGCTATTAAGAAGCATTTAGAAGAAATATTTAGAATGTCACTAAATATGTAAAAACCTCAGTTGTGGATGTTTTAGCCCCTGTTATGTTATAAAATGTATAGACTGCGTAGCTGCCCCAGAACGGGGCTTCCCAGTACTAGTCCAAAATAGAAACGAACTGCAACAGACGGCCTAAGGAAGAAAATGCCTCTAAGAAAATCCTAAGAAGAAAAAAGCCAGTTCTTCAGAATTTTCCTGAAGGACAAATGATTTTGGACATTCCTGATAGAATGAGGAAGCGTGTTCAAGAGAGCTGGAGCCTTTATGCAAGAGCACCCTTTGGCCCACATGCATCAACAATGTCATTTGCGATTCCTTATTAGCGAAAAATAAGGATTCGCTAATAAGGAATAGCAAAAGGCTATGCATGAAGAAATCGCTAAAAAACATGCGATTTCTAAATATTCCTTAATTGCGACTGGCAAATTGCGAGTCGCAATTAAGGAATACCTCACCATTCATTCCTATGGGCCTAGATAGAAAGGAGGCGAACCAGGACAATGCAGACCCACCTATGCAAATCTCCTGTAGGAGCTGAAGCAGGATTTTTGTGGGACACCATTTGAAATGCGGCGCTTACGTGGAGCAAAATCAAAGCAGAGGATTTGCCTTCCTCTAAAGCTCTACGGAGTTGCTCTGTAGCAGCAAGAAATGCAGATTCTATGCTATGTGCCAGCCTTAAGCCATTCTGTGAGGTTTTCAGAATCTGGTTATCTTCTAGAAACTTAGAGGCATATTATCAAGAAACGGCGTTAAAATTATCGCCGCTTTGGCGGCAGGAAACTGCCGCTAAAGCGGCGATAATGGGTTTGATATTATGCCCTTGTGAATTCCCATAGAAGCCCAGGTTCTGGTGTGAACATGGGCTTCTATTGGAATTCTCAAGGGCATATTATCAAGCCCATTATCGCTGCTTTAGCGGCAGTTTACTGCGGCTAAAGTGGCGATAAGTTTAATGCCGTTCTTGATAATATGCCCCTTAGTTAGGATGGCAACGATATGTCTCACTGCTACCTTGGCAAGGAAAGGCAAGAGAGAGATGGGGCAGAAATCATCAGGTTGGGAAGCATCCAAAGAAGGTTTCTTGAGGAAGGGAAGGACCATGGCATGTTTCTAGATGCTGATGACAAGGAAAGATTGATCAATTCTAGGCTGGGTGGGAGGAGAGAGTCCTGAAGTTTGTGGAACACATCTGGCTTGAATGGGTCAACAGGTGAGTCCAATTTAACTTGTCTACATAGAGAAGGTAGCTCAGGCAGATGCAGAGGAGATAGAGAATTGAGCAAGGAAGGGGCAGTGCTAGTAGGGCCATCTGGCCTCGTGTTGGTAGCATCAGAGATAAAGTTCAAGTAAATATTTTCTATCTTTCTAACAAAATACTCTGCTAGCTTCTGCAGTTAGCATTGGAGGCTTCAGTGGAATCCACTGAGAGTACTAGTTGTGTAAGACTATTTAAAAGGTTAAACATTTATTTTGCAGGCTTATTGCTACTCCTTATTCTGTCCCTGGTCTACAAACCCTTGCTTTGGGTTCTCTGTATAGAAAAGGGGACATGTAAAACTAGAAAACCAAAGCCTTATGTGTGTGTGAAAACAAATCCTCAGAACAGTGTACACTAAGAGAAGCTGAGTGATCACATGATCTAGAAACTAAAGCATCACAAGGCAGTGAAACCAACTATTAACAGGAATGGGAAACCCATGAATTATAAGAGTGAAACCAGGTCTTTTTGAACAGCAAATAAAGGCAACATAGAGTAGTGAAACCAATACTAAGGGCCACTGGAATTATGTGACAGTGCGGCTGCAGCGTTGTATCGCATAACTGTCACATTTCCCACAAAATCCATCATCTGCTGCATAATCTGTGGATTTTCAAAAAAAATGGTTTCTAACTCAGATGGTTTAAAAAGTACTAAAGACGCAGCAACACGTGTTTCTGAGCAGTGGAAGGCTCTTTGCACAGGTTGACTGCTCACCTTTCTGTTGCTTATTGCTAAATTTCTGTCTGTTGTTCATTCGGGGTGGCTCCTCCTCAGGAGCGGAGGAGGGTCACCCCGCCTGCTCCGAGCACAGTAGGCACACACAAATAAATAAAATTGCCATGCCATTTTATTTTGCGCCGGTTCGTGTGAGTAAGTGCAGGGGATGGAGCTGAACCCTATGATTGCAGGATTACAGCTGCACCCACAGTACGCTTGTCGGGTTGGCCGTCTGGCTTGCTACAGGCAGCCCGACATGCGCAACGCAGACCTAGCAATCCCTTGCCAGTGGATTGCTGGCACAGGCCCCCAGTCTTATAATGAGTGCTGGGTTAGGCTACGCTCACCAATCCTGGAGCTGCTCTCATGCTGATGAGTGCAAAAACAACAATTGATGGACAGAATGCAGAACAATGTCATACATTCACCCCAGTACCGAGATCTGGGCCTAAATCCATCGTTTTTTTGCACTCCACACCACCCAAGGTCAGACATGGCCATATGCAAATCAGCCTTGACCCTGTGCCTCATGGGAACAGTCCAGCCCGAACTGCCAAGCCATGTCTTTCCTGGACCGGAATCAAGCATCCAAGGACCGGTTTCTGGCTATCAGCCATCATCAGCCTGGATAGCTTGACTCCAGTGGTGTGGAGAGCATGGGACTCACATCTGAGCATACCTATCCCACTCTGGGTGAAAAATGCAAAAACAACAATTGATGGACAGAATGCAGAACAATGTCATACATTCACCCCAGTACAGAGATCTGGGCCTAAATCCATCGTTTTTTGCACTCCACACCACCCCAGGTCAGACATGGCCATATGCAAATCAGCCTTGACCCTGTGCCTCATGGGAACAGTCCAGCCCGAACTGCCAAGCCATGTCTTTCCTGGACCGGAATCAAGCATCCAAGGACCGGTTTATGGCTATCAGCCGTCATCAGCCTGGATAGCTTGACTCCAGTGTCGTGGAGAGCATGGGACTCACATCTGAGCATACCCATCCCACTCGGGGTGACAAATGCAAAAACAACAATTGATGGACAGAATGCAGAACAATGTCATAAATTCACCCCAGTACAGAGATCTGGGCCTAAATCCATCGTTTTTTTGCACTCCACACCACCCCAGGTCAGACATGGCCATATGCAAATCAGCCTTGACCCTGTGCCTCATGGGAACAGTCCAGCCCGAACTGCCAAGCCATGTCTTTCCTGGACCGGAATCAAGCATCCAAGGACCGGTTTCTGGCTATCAGCCGTCATCAGCCTGGATAGCTTGACTCCAGTGGTGTGGAGAGCATGGGACTCACATCTGAGCATACCCATCCCACTCGGGGTGACAAATGCAAAAACTACAATTGATGGACAGAATGCAGAACAATGTCATACATTCACCCCAGTACAGAGATCTGGGCCTAAATCCATCGTTTTTTTGCACTCCACACCACCCCAGGTCAGACATGGCCATATGCAAATCAGCCTTGACCCTGTGCCTCATGCGAACAGTCCAGCCCAAACTGCCAAGCCATGTTCCCATGAGGCACAGGGTCAGACTGATTTGCATATGGCCATGTCTGAACTGGGGTGGCAGAGTGGGCTAAAGAACGGTGATGGATCAAACCCAGATCTTTTGACTGGGTGTGAGTGTTTGATTGGCTCAGATGCTCCGTCCATCACCATCCCCTTTTGTACCGATTTGGCCGCCATAAGTGTGGCAGGGTATGCTCAGACATGAGTCCCTTGCTCACTTTGCCACTGGATTCAAACAAGCCGGGCTGAAGACGGCTGGAATGCCAGAAACCGGTCCTCGGAAGCTTGTTTCCGGTCCAGGGAAGGCATGGCTTGGCAGTTCGGGCTGGACTGTTCCCATGAGGCACAGGGTCAGACTGATTTGCATATGGCCATGTCTGAACTGGGGTGGCAGAGTGGGCTAAAGAACGGTGATGGATCAAACCCAGATCTTTTGACAGGGTGTGAGTGTTTGATTGGCTCAGATGCTCCGTCCATCACCATCCCCTTTTGTACCGTTTTGGCCGCCATAAGTGTGGCAGGGTATACTCAGACATGAGTCCCTTGCTCACTTTGCCACTGGATTCAAGCAAGCCGGGCTGAAGACAGCTGGAATGCCAGAAACCGGTCCTCGGAAGCTTGTTTCCGGTCCAGGGAAGGCATGACTTGGCAGTTCGGGCTGGACTGTTCCCATGAGGCACAGGGTCAGATTGATTTGCATATAGCCATGTCTGAACTGGGGTGGCAGAGTGGGCTAAAGAACGGTGATGGATCAAACCCAGATCTTTTGACTGGGTGTGAGTGTTTGATTGGCTCAGATGCTCCGTCCATCACATCCCCTTTTGTACCGATTTGGCCGCCATAAGTGTGGCAGGGTATGCTCAGACATGAGTCCCTTGCTCACTTTGCCACTGGATTCAAGCAAGCCGGGCTGAAGACGGCTGGAATGCCAGAAACCGGTCCTCGGAAGCTTGTCTCCGGTCCAGGGAAGGCATGGCTTGGCAGTTCGGGCTGGACTGTTCCCATGAGGCATAGGGTCAGACTGATTTGCATATGGCCATGTCTGAACTGGGGTGGCAGAGTGGGCTAAAGAACGGTGATGGATCAAACCCAGATCTTTTGACTGGGTGTGAGTGTTTGATTGGCTCAGATGCTCCGTCCATCACCATCCCCTTTTGTACCGATTTGGCCGCCATAAGTGTGGCAGGGTATGCTCAGACATAAGTCCCTTGCTCACTTTGCCACTGGATTCAAGCAAGCCGGGCTGAAGACGGCTGTAATGCCAGAAACCGGTCCTCGGAAGCTTGTTTCCGGTCCAGGGAAGGCATGGCTTGGCAGTTCGGGCTGGACTGTTCCCATGAGGCACAGGGTCAGACTGATTTGCATATGACCATGTCTGAACTGGGGTGGCAGAGTGGGCTAAAGAACGGTGATGGATCAAACCCAGATCTTTTGACTGGGTGTGAGTGTTTGATTGGCTCAGATGCTCCGTCCATCACCATCCCCTTTTGTACTCATGCTGATGAGAGCAGCTCCAGGATTGGCTGGATTGGTGTTCCACTGGGCAGGAAGGAAGTCCTTCAGTTTCTGCTTGTGGATGCCTAGGAAGAGGGGGCGCACTGGGGGAGCCGTATCTGGGGACCCGCATGTATGGTGAGTTTGGCACCATTGCGCCTCACCATGTGTTAATATTGCTAGCCGCCACTGTGTTAATTGCTACATTTGAGTGCTAAACTGCTCCCAATAAGTTACAACCTAAGCCCAGACAGTCTTAACAAGTGTAAAATGATAAAATAATGAAGTAATACTATCACAAAGCGGACCACATTGCACCACATCTTTTTTCTTTTGTGCCACATAATTTCTTCAACCTTGCCACATAATTTGGCCCTACTCTGTTGCATAATTCCAGTGACCCTGCCTATACTTCATAAGACAGTTAAGATGAGCCATGTGGAAAATAAGGCCTTATAGGACTACAAAGACAGAGCCTCAGGGGAAAGTAAAAACAAAGCTGTAACACAAGGAGGTTGACGCCCCATAGAAGACTTTTAGGTCAGTGAAAACAATGCCTTTCGAAATGGTGACATCTGGCCTCGACAGGACCTTGTAAAGAAGTCAGGCCAGGAAAGACCATGCGGCCAGCCAGGGAGAAAAGGGGGGACAGGGCAGATATTGGACTGGGATCAGTGATTTGGAGGGGGGTGGTCAGGCAGTGCATCACAGGGTGGAGTTCGTACATCTAGGCCTACACCACAGTGAGAGTTTGTTACCTGGTCCTACACCATCGCTTCCCGCTTGGGACCTGGAGTGGTGAGGCTGTGGTAAGGGGCCATGGACTTGTCGGACTGTTGTTGTAGGGTCTTGAGTTCAACTAAACAGTGAGGGAGGCACAGTCAAGGCATGGTGGCAGTGCCACAAATAAAAACCTGCAATGCCCTTTACCGACGACACCATTGATGCACAAAGACACCAAGGAGGGAATACTCTGTAGAGACGGGGGAATAGCAGGCCGGAACACATAAACAGGCTGGATGCTCTACCACCAATGGAAGGGACATGCTGAGAATGCAGTGAATATTGAAATGCACAAAGTTGAACGGAGGTCCAGAAAATTAATGACAGAGTCACTTGTAAGTAAACAAGGCCTCGCTGAAGGCTCAACTGAGGTCAAGGCCATCCAGTCATCTATAAACAACTGAGACAAAAGTGGTACCCGCCTGCCTGGAGGGTGTGGAGGGAAGAACAAGGAGGAACAACGTATAGATAGTAGATAATCTGAAAAGGGCCGAAGGACATTGTGTGTAGTTGTTTGGTGAGGGGATTACAAAGTTACTCAAGCCTAAAAAGCTGTCATTCTTCTCAGTGCCTCCACCGTGACTTGGTGCCCCGTTGAGAGCAATCACAGCTCGTCTCCTTGACTTCCGGGACAGAGATGAAATCTTACAATCTGCAGGAACACAGGATCTGATAACGTCTGAGAAAGCGACACTACTCTTGTTCACCGACTTTACCCCAGCTATGCAAAATCAAAGGAGAAGCTTCTACACAGTAAAAAAAAACCTTTGGTACATGAAGGAATAAGGTACATGATGCAGTTCCTGACTTATTGTAAACTCATTGCACAAGAGCAGAAGTGGCACTTTATATCTCCAGAGGAAACCTGTGACTGACTGCAAGAAAGCAGAAGAGTAGGTAACAGACAGGGTGTGACAAGAGGTCATATGCAAAGCTGGCCACATGGTCAACCTCAAAAGACTCAGACAAAGGGTGACCCCAAGATGAGTTTGAAATCCAGGTACTGGAGGACGTTGAACTAACAGATCTTAGAGGTAAGGAAGGTGCCAAAGCTCAACAGGCGGTTGCAGGAATAGCTGCTGATTGCACAGGGTGGTGTCCATTTTGGGGAACAGAGCATCTCTTTCTGCCTCTTCCTCAGTTGAGGTTGGGTAACTGCACCTTTGATGGACAACCAACGAACTGCGGCAGAAAGCTCTGATGGAAGTACGTTACAACGATGAGAATAGATATGGGATGCTCTACGACTATATATACTTCCTTTGGGCGCTTCTAAAGGCAAGGAGGGATAATACAGTCTCCTATTGTCTTTAGACAGCGCAAATACAGTTAGCTAGTAGCGCAATATCCAATTGTGCATCCTGCTGGAATAGTTGTAGTCCAGTATTTTGAGGCAACAGGCACATTGTGAATATGGGAGGGGAGGAGTGTAGTATTAGTAATCATTGGTACGTGGTATGTGAGACAAATGCTATATCAAGGGCTAAGGATCAAGGAATAACCAAAATCAGCCAAGTTGACACATGTCAGACACAAAACACTATGGTGAGATGATTTAGCTGTATATCATGGAATGCTAATGCCCTAGGAGATAATATTCAGAGAAGGGCGGTTCAAAAATGGCTACCAACCAGTGATCCGATGTAGTATCCCTACAAGAAACTATGCAACAATTGTCCCTTTATTGATTTAAGGAAACACAAACTGATCTGTCACACTTCAGGGAGTTGGCAATACTGCTTAAAAACCCACCACATTCCACTTAGAGAATACATGGATAGACAATAGTGGAATAAATGTTGTAGCACTGGGTGCTTGGACAGGAGTGATAATACTGTTGCTCAATGTATATGTTCCCCCATGCTTCCAATCCATCATGCTAAATACCAAAGACCCACTACTGTTGAATCTTCTATATAGAGGGGACAACAAAATGGTGGTAGAGGAAGAATTAAATAGATCCTTGACTTGACACACAGGGACCGCCATCACTATAAAGTTCAGGGTTTTAGTCCAAGTTGTGAACCACACATGGTAAGGAGCGGCCTCAATGGGAAAGCAAGACTTCTCTCGCTCCGGAGCACATACATCTCACTTAAGGATAGACAATGATAGATATTCATGGCCAACATATATGCACACAGATTTCTGATTGCCTCCCTCCTGGACAGGAGCACATCAAACCACTGTCATTATTTGTAACCCTGAAATCCCACAAAGATAGTCATTAGGGATTGGTGTCTGCACAGGTGGTACTCGTCTGCCTGAGAGGCATTGAACAATCTCAAAGCAGCTTCTGATTTTTTTTTAACGAGAATGGAGGATGTGTCTAGACCCACAATATAGTGAGAGGCAAACAAACCAGATACAGGGTAACACGTGATATCAAAGTCAATAGAGATGGATTGGAGTAGGAAACAGATATAGTAAATGATGTAGAATGAGATCCGCAGCCTCGAAGGGCATTAGGTGTGAACACATGGTGAGAGATGAGGCACTACTAAAGGCCAAGAGAAAGGCCCAAGAGGAGCTACATAGGATTGAAGCATGAGCACACTACCTCAGCACTCAAAGACAGCATATGAGACAGGAAACAGATCAGGGAAGCTGCTGGCATGGTCAATAAGAAAGAGGAGGGCAGGAGACATATCCACACCAAAATGACAGAAGTCTGATGTCAGGGTCTAGGTGACTTGAAAGGTGCAGGAGTGTTTGCGGACTCTTCTGCACTTTCTAGTCTTCCACATTGACCTATACGATAAATGACCATGCAAGAATCATATCAGACTGCACAGCGATGCTTCTAATAACAGAACATGGAAGGAATTAGACAAAAAGATCATGGTGGACAAAGTGGAACTAGACACTACACAACTCCAGTCAGGCAAGACTCCAGGTTCTAACAGCCTGCCAGAGGAGTGCTATAAAGAAGTGAGAAACATGATTGCAACCCCATAACTGCATATGGCCCTTGGAGCAAAGGAAGAAAACATACTACCCACAGACCTGAGGACAGCAATGACATTATTGGTACACAAGGACAGCAAGGCAGGGGAGGTTTGTTTATCATACCGTCCCATTCCCCTGCTGAAGAACTAGCGAATAGATTACTCCCAATAATGCCTGAACTGATCCACCCAGAGCAGTCCAGTTTTATGGCCAACAAATCCACCAAGCTCACCCTACATAAATGATGTAACAATCTCTCATACAATTAAAGGATCACTGAACTAACTGTGTGCTGTTGTTGGAATCAAGCACAGGCTTTGATTCGATTAAGTACCCCTCTATGTTCTCAGTGCTAGAAATAAATAGGGGGACGAGACAGGATTGCCGTTCACCCTCGCTTCTGTTTGCACTCACATTAGAGCTACTGGTGGAGTGGATAAGTGAAGATGCCCTCATTCGGAGATAGAACTGGTGCAACACCTGGGATGAGGGTATATAGCTATATGCAGATGACATCTTGCAATATCTGGCAGACCATATAACTTAATACTAGATAAAAATATATATTTAACATTTATGGAAAATACTCCAGATTGAGTTAACGATCCCGCTAAGACTAGAGAAGTAACATTTCAAATACTTCGTACTATGGATATCGTCTGACCACTCTAGGCTGCATCGGTATAACCTAGAGCTCCTTCTCCATAAACTGAATTCAGAGATCTCCTTTTATTACCACTAGGAAGAGCCGTTCTGTACAAAATGATCACGCTCCCGAAATATGTATAAATTATACAAAACTCAACATTAACCATCCCTGGGTATAAAAAAATGTGGGCTAATCAGGTTAGTGCTCTAGAAAGATCGCTCCCCTAGAATAGCCCAATAGATTTGACAATAAAGCATTTTTGAAGGGGGCATCACACTAGCTGATAAGTTCTACGCCGCATCTCAGCTGCTGGTAGTCAACGAATAAGGAGAGGATGTGGTGTATTGGCCAGAGTTGTGATTTTGAAGGTAGGCAACCAGGTTCGCAATGCAGCTTCGCTTTAACATCCTGTGATTCTAGACAAATCTCCTAGGGCCATATGTATCAAGCCAAATTGCATTCGCAAACGCCGAAATTCTGCGAATTTCGGCGTTTGCGAATGCAATTTGGCCAAATGGTATGTATTAAGCAAATCTGGGTGCAAAATAAGGAATCGCAAAATTTGCGATTCCTTATTTTGCGATTGCATTTAAGGAATCGCAAATTTTGCGATTCCTTAAATGCAATGTAAGAAGCATTTAAAAAATGCAAATTGGCCTTAAGGAATCGCAAATTACCACCAACTTCAAGTTGGTGGTAATTTGCGAATTCCTTGAAAAATGCACTCTTTTGCATTTTTCAAAGTGCACTGTGAAGCACATACATGCCCTTAGGGCATGTATGTGCACCACATGTGCACCCATGCTAATTTCAGGAGTGCAACAGGGCGTCCTTTGGACACCCCTGCACCCTTGAAATTATTCTCAATTTGCGATTCTCAAATTGCGAATCGCAAATTGAGAATTCCTTAATTGCGATTCGCAATTTGCAAATCGCAATTAAGGAATTTTAAGGAATCGCAAAAAAAATTTGATTTTCTACGAACATCCCAATTTGCAAATCTCAAATAGCGATTTCTAAAAAATCGCTATTTGAGATTCGCAAATGGGTACCTTCATACATATGGCCCTTAATCTCCCCATGCCTACAAAAAATGAATATGGGCCATATGTATGAAGGTACTGATTTGCGATTCTAAAATAGCGATTTTTAAGAAATCGCTATTTCAGAATCGCAAATTGGTATGTATGTACAAATTTGCTTTTTTTTTGCGAATTCTTAGTATTCCTTAATTGTGATTAGCAAATTGCGAATCACAATTAAGGAATACTTTCCCATTCATTGGAATGAATGGGAAGGTATTCTCAATTTTGCGATTCGCAATTTGAAAATCGCAAATTGAGAATAATTTCAAGGGTGCAGGGGTTTCCAAAGGACACCCTGTTGCACCCCTGAAATATGCATGGGTGCACATTTGGCGCACATACATGCCCTAAGGGCATGTATGTGCGTCACATGGCACTTTGAAAAATGCTGAAATGTGCATTTTTCAAGTAAATCGCAACTTACCACCAACTAGAAGTTGGTGGTAATTTGCGATTCCTTAAGGGCATTTTGCAAATTTTTTGGGCTTCATACATTGCATTTAAGGAATCGCAAAATCTGCGATTCCTTAAATGCAATTGCAAAATAATGAATCGCAAATTTTGCGATTCCTTATTTTGCACCAGATTTTACTTCATACATATCATTTTGCTAATTCGCATTCGCAAAGGCCGAAATTCTGTGAATTTCAGCCTTTGGGAATGCGAATTTGCTTCATACATATGGCCCAAAATCCTTGTAACTGGTGCTCATGTACAGTGCTCTAATACCTCGGGTCAAGATCACGTTATATAAAACTGCAAAAAAACATAAAGGAGCCAGCATCGCAAATCAGGCGACACACTGGGGGAAAAGAAAATACCTATACATTATACTTTGGGACATTGAGGGATGGAACACCAGCAGCTACCACCTAGTATTTACACCATGGCACAGCATTACCAGAGACACATGATATGGAAATAATAACTGATGCCCAGGAGACCATTCTGGAATGGCTCTAGACTACTAGGCCTAAACATTCCTGCGTCTTTGAAAAAAAGGATGACGCTCGCATTTCCACTTTTCGGGAGGTGTGGCATGGATAATATTAAACTGTACGTACAAGTACAGACTGAATTTTCACTATAAATGTCACAAACATTCAAATACATAGAGCTTCATTGTGCATTGAGATTGTTCATTGCATAAGAGATGGTCATCGCTGACAAGCCGCTTCTGGAAAACAGGCTTGTGTAGTCTAGCTTGACCAAAAAAAGCAATCACCTCACAATTCATCACATTAAGGAACAACACTAAAAGTGAACTGAAAAACCTAAACTACCACTGGGAGGAGGCTGTGGATCACATGGAAGAGGGAGGCTTTGATGGGGGCCTAATGCACCATAGAGAGGTATTGGTAGATCAAGTTTCCCTCTGGTCCAATTAAAAATATTGCAAAGACTATATATTACTAGATTTCAAATTCAGCACCTCAACCGCAATGGTTGACACATTTATACACACACTATGGAGCAGCTGCGTATTAAATGTACATTGGGCACAGCTCCTAAAATCGATAAATGAAGCAATGGAGGACATAATGACACTAGAAGCAACAATGGTTCCTTTTGGTATATGGAGTGTCTAAACCATTACAGTACCAAAAACTGTTTGTGAACTTGTGATGAATAGTTGCTAAACGAGACTTAGCATCTAACATCGATGTGGATATCCATCACCACCAATGCAGAAAGTATGGACTAAAAACATGGATCAGTGCATGGGCGCTGAAAAGCTGTCTACAGGAAAAAGTTTGGCAAGATATGGGGTGGATAGATAAAAAATCACAGATGTTGATTACTGCTATTGTAGCAGGACATCCAGGATGACCAGTCGTTATGCTCTGTCGATTGACGTCAACTGGTTACTCCTTCATTGAGTTGATTATCACACATCTATTTAACAAATATTTGCAATGTATGGCTCCTCTCACCTCCTCATCACCTGAGAATCTGCCAGGCAGCTGCAGCTCGGGCCTGACTGCCAGGATAGCTGAGCCCTGCATGACAGGCTCACTAGTGGGAGGGTGACAACATCTTTCTTTGAACAGCAAGCAGTAACTCAATAAACGGACTAGTCATATGACCCGACTCTGAATGTTTTTGGGGTGTGTCCTCCTCCCGCTTTTACTTGCGGCTGTCGCAACCACCGAGGAGATCGCCAGTACCCCCGCTCTTACACAATGCCGAGGGGTGGCAAATGCAGGTATTTCCATTGGCGACCGTAGATCTAGCTACACCCCACTGAAATATGCATCCGACTCTGGAACACGTTCAGCATCACCTGCACAATGTCAGCTTTCCATTCCCAGCAGCAAAGGGCCAGCAGGTGGGGATGTTTTATTTTCACCTCCAGCTGGGCCAAAGGTAAAGGCCGAAGTTAAGGGGCCATCAGGCTTCCTTTTGTTCCAATGTGATCCTGGCTGGGCATGGTCTGGAGCCTCACACTTAGATGCAAATGAAACAGAGGGGGAAACAAAGTCACACAGCTTGTTATCACTTTACAGGTACTTAAGAGAGGCATGCTTTTGAATTTGTTCAGGGACGGTATATAAGAGATATGCATGCACTGTAGGAATATCAGATGTGTTGGTCTGCCTCAGTATTTACACAAATAACACTTTAAATACCACTATTGTATTTCTTTTATAGTGCTACTCATCCGAATGCAGGGTGTCAGAGTGCTTTTCGTAACATACAATTTATCCAGTGACAATAAATTATGTAAGTGTGTAGATCAATGTACATGATATGTTACATAAGAAAGGGAGGGTTACTCAGTGTAGGAGTCACAAGTCCTTCACAGTGCTATATTAGAAGGATTACAATTTATGAACCGCAAGTAGCAAAAGGAACTCTTATGTTAAAAGCAATAACCCACTTACCTATCTACATAAAATAGAAATCTGTCACCTCCATGTTACATGATGTGCTTCGCAGAAGACATATTATTCTTCTATACTACTTTGATTCAAATCCGGGACTAGACAAAGCACAGATCTCTCCATCAAATGCTTTAGTCTCCAGAGTTATTTTACCATTATTATTATTCCTTGAGAGTTACTGGGCACACAAAGATCTCTGTAGCAAGGGCCCTAACACAGTGGTTCCCAAACTTTTTCAACCTGCGGCTCCCTTGACCCATTGGCCATTGCCTGTGGCTCCCCATTGTTACATTTTTTTGGAGGGGGGATGCATTTTTCTCCCTGAAAATATTTGGGATGAAGCTGATGAAGGTATTATAATTATGTACACAGGGTGTTCTGTATTACTAAGGCGGCACCTCAAATAAAATGTTCCTAGTTCCACTTCTTTGCCCATGCCTTTTTTAGAGTACCCTCTCAAACTTTTTTCATCCCACTCACCGTTCTAGATAGCACCCCTATGCATGTAGGCCTCATTGCCAAAGTGTTTCTGCACTTGAAGAATATTTGCATGCACTTCCATTTTTACCCATGTCATATGTGCCAACACACCTGTCTCAACAGGGTGACTCACGATTTTTTTAAACCACATACAGCTTGATGTCTCCTCCCTAAAATTGCCTCCAAATCAATGCAAGCCAAATCAATTCCTCTTATATTTTTTAAACATTCCTCTTTCTTGCTTCAAAATGTTGGCATTATGCTGTAAATTGTGCTTTACTTCCCTGTGCCCAAGGAGAGAGCAGGCCTGTCTGTAAATGTGTGTGTGTACTGAAAGAAATGTGTACTGGAGGTACCTATGGTTCAAGTACAAATGTCAATACTTAATAATACTTAGTGTGTTTAATAGACAGAACAACTGCACTTTCCTGATAACTTGTATTGGTGTAAAATGCATTTTGAAAAAAAAAACTATTAGCTCATCTAACATAATAAATTAGGCATCTTCCACTTACTCTGGGAATGTTGGAACGCGGGGATCCAGTGAAATATGGAGGTCATCTCCCTCAACATGCCATCAATTAACCACTACGTTTATAGCTTTAGGCACGTCACTTACAAATCATCAACATCATGTGTTTAAGTCTAATTAGTTTAACTGAAGCCAACATACCCTTAAAAAAATGTGTGGTGCGCGGCTCTCCTGACTAGGTTTGATGGCTCCCCAGGGAGCACCGGCACACAGTTTGGGAACCACTTGCCTTAACACCTTAAGATATTTTAAAATGCAGACTTTGCAAAGAAATTAAGTAGAACAAATCTACTGTCATGTTTCTCCTTATTTCCAATTTCTTTGTGGTAGTGTTTTCAAAAGAATGAATGTATTAGTTGAGGGCCAGATTTTGCATTGGGGTTGCGCCACTTTTTGGATTAACCCTGATGCAACATCTCAGTTGTTAAGTCTCGTAATGCACTTAAATGTACTCCTGATAAACCTGCTACACAAATGTGTTAGGTGCTAATATCCCAAGTAGCTTCTTTTGTTGTCACTTCCTGTGAGGTCACCACCTGTGATGCCATGTGTGCTGTCACGCGCCATGATGTCATGTGATATCACATCCCATGATGTCACTTCTATACTGGCTAACTTGGTTATACCCCCACTTCTTCTTTAGGACTTGTGGCATGTTTCTACCCCATACACCCCACCCCCCCTCTGAAGATACGTCTCTCGTGGCTGCACCTAGGTGCTTGCGGAGGCTCTCGTTCATGTTGGATCAGCAGCCTCCATGGCAGCGGGTACTGACGACTATCCTCACAAGCACCTCACCTGGGTGCAAACAGCTCACTTGACGAACAGTCCGTACTTCCCTTTGTTAGAATGGTGTCCTCACTGGGAGCTGTTGTTGGAGTTCAAACTCTCCTCCTACCTATGCGCTCCATCAGGGCAAACAAACATCCACTCAGCATGTCGGGTCGCAAGATGACAACAGGTAAATGCCAATTTGAAAGTGTTTGGACATCAGCAACCTCGTTAATTTCCCAGTTCTCGCTTTTTGCTGTGGGAGTGGGATCAGTGTGTGGCATCGCACTGAATGGATGGGTTTGTACTATTCAATAAAGTGTCCATTGCTACCCATCAGAATGATCACTATTAGAATAGTGAAAGGGGAGTTCAGACCTGCAGGCATTCAGTCTTATGCTTTGCAGGCTCCATGCTGCTGCATATAGTGCCCTACCTGTTTTCCCAGATTGTAGTTTGTTACCTGGATCTCTGCAGCAAACCAGGCAACCCAAGGTGATATGTTAAATAGAAAGGACATGAGTAACCTACATGAGGTACATAGGGCTCTGCGGCAGGCACATACAACTTCTGAGCTATTTTATGATGCTAGTTAATGATTAAGGCTTCCTGTTTTCCATTTTTAACGGATTCTAACAGATCAACACAGACAAAAAACGGTGTGTTTTCTGTCTGCATTTATTTTTAAAAGTGGATAAATACAGAACATTGTGTTGCTTTTAAGTGACTTTCTGTGCTATCTTTCATGAATTTTAGCCCAACAGCTGAGCAGATGGACAGCATGGGAAATTAAAAAACAGGATGCAATTTCTTTAAATAATGGCTTGTGTCAATATACATGTGTGGTATAATGCCAGTGGAGGTATTAAGTAATATTTAATAGCTCAAACACGACAGACATCAATGTCTGAGTGCCCGTTTATCAGTTAAATAAATATGGAAATGTACAGTTTTATAACTTCTTTTATACGCAAATCACAAAATAAATATGGATAAATATAGATAAAATGGGCTAATAAATATGGATAAATACAGATGGACATGTTAATATAATAAATACCATAACACCGGGAGCCCTATTTATGATTCTACACAGGGATCTCTCCAGCAAGTGCAAGAACAACCTAAGCTATGTCCCCAGTATTAAACCATGAGACTTGGTGGGCACACACACATCTCAGCAGCATGTGCTTCAAGATCCTGGCCTCTTTTACCGTGGATTCCATTTGTGACCAATAGAATAAGTTAGACTGGCTTTATTAGTTTGTAAACATAATGTACTTTTAAAGGCCGCCTAGGCTGACTGCAGTTATGAATACACAAAAGAAGCTGCTCACGTGTTTTTGACTGAAACCTAACTAGATCCTAAATGAAGATGCTGGCATCTCACAACAATTGAAGGACTGTCCTCACACATCACCAGGTGTCATGCTTCATCATCAGCAGTCCTCGCTCTCTAGAAACATGGGTGGTTAACCGTGGCTTCATGCCTGTGCACCCACTTTGCTTTATAAGTTGGCCCTCTGGAACCAGTAGGTTGTTTCCAGGTTGGCGTTTGAAGAAGCTCTGCAGCACCAGTTGGGAAGGGTGACTGATCAGAAATAGAAATTTGCTGTGTGTACATCAACCCCATCTGAATATGGGACATTGGAAAAGCCTTGATACTGTGCCCTACCTGGAAGACATGTTGGTGGACAGCCAGTGAGGAGACGAGTAGCAATGACATGGGGAACACGTAGAGAGTCCAGCTGACTAAGACTTGTGTGGAGAGCTGTTCATGGGAGAGAGTCTGTCTTGAGTGTGGATGATTTCAAACCGAGCTGGCCAACCATGAACTGGATGACACCATCTGAGGGTGAAGGGTGTGCCTGGAACCTCAAAGGAGAGCACCTGTTAGAGAGCATGCACTGCGCCTTGACCCCCCTTACTTTGCGGAGCTGGTGTAGCCTCACTTTCCACCCAGCGGATTTTTATTTTTCATCCTCTAGTCTTGTGGTGTTTCCATTGGCTGAGGTTGGTCACCACTCATAAACAACTGTTCATCATCCAACAATGTAGGATTTCATTAAAATCATGGCTACTAGTTCCAGATAGCCCTAAGCCACAGCTTTCCCCAACTCTAGGTCAAAGCTAGTTCCTCTAAAGTGTAGCCCTAGTTCTGTGAATCATGCTGGTTCCAGAAACTTTCAGCTATTTTAAACCGCTTACGAGAAATGGCCCATAAAGTTTGCTTTTACAGGGAGCCCTTTCCAGCTTCAGTGCCTCCCTGAAACTTTTGTCCTAACCACTTTGGACTGGACGTCACCTCTTTGAACACTGTCTAGTGACCCAGTAAACAGGACAGTGGAGAAAGTGAAACCCCCAGTGTCTAGAGGTGGGAACCAGAGATTGTCCACAGCGGATGACCCCAGAGTCGCTCGCGAGGCAGGTCTTGTGAGTCCTCTCGATCCCTCCGATAGAATAAGATTGACGCAGACCCCTCATGTTAAACACATCAAAGAGCAAGATATAATCGCTACACATACTTACCTGGTGATATCTCGCCCTGGTTCTGGGGCCTCTTGGTTTATTTTGCATAAAACTTGCTTTTAATTGTTCTTTATTTTGCTATTGCCAGATATAACAATGACTTTTATTGAGTGCTATTGCTGCGTATCACAATGTATCCCAAACACTCACCACCATGTAGAGGACTCCTCCAATGCTCGATCATTGCACACCCCGGAGAGTCAACACCGAGATGGGCTCTGTGGGCACCCAATGAGCGAGACCAGTGGCAACAGCTGCCACTTACCAGAGAAACAAGCAGCAGCCATTGGCTGCCCCAGAAACTACAGGAAATACATTGTACTTACTGACTCCTTTCCGGCACTCACTGTATACTTCCTGCTCTGGGCCACTGTGTAGCCGGTGTCTGCCCTGCAGCTCTGTGCCCTGGTGCAGGCCACTATGTGTTTCAAGTTTTTGTTCCCTTTCTTGGTTGACACACTTCCGTTCAGAAAGGTTTCTCTCTTCTTCTCGTAGGTGAAAGAGTTGAAAGATGCAGAATTTCCCCATGCGTTCCTCGTCTCAGGGAAGCAGCGCACTCTGGAGTTACAGACCAGGTAGGATCAAATCCCAAACTAACTCCGCATGAAATGTCACTCTGACTCCCATCTCACTGCTAGCACCAAACCTTTTCATCCCACCCATCCTTTGCATCTCATAGAACATGCTTCTCACACACCTCCACTGGAGCCATCTCAGAGAATGTGCTGCTCTGATCCCACCACTGGCAGTGACCCAGAGAGCACCATTCGCGGAGTTCAGCACAGGCACCAGTTTGGGGAGCACTACTCTGAGCCCATCGCTTGCACCAGTCAGAAGCCAGACTGCTCTCATCCCACCTCTACTCCAGCTCAGTGAGCACACTGCTCTCATCCGACCTCTACTCCAGCTCAGTGAGCACACTGCTCTCATCCTACCCCTTCTCCAGCTCAGGGAGCACACTGCTCTCATCCCAACTCTTCTTCAGCTCAGTGAGCACACTGCTCTAATTCCATCTCGTCTCCAGCTCGGTGAGCACACTGCTCTAATTCCATCTCTTCTCCAGCTTGGTGAGCACACTGCTCTAATTCCATCTCGTCTCCAGCTCGGTGAGCACACTGCTCTAATTCCATCTTTTCTCCAGCTCGGTGAGCACACTGCTCTAATTCCATCTCTTCTCCAGCTCGGTGAGCACACTGCTCTAATTCCATCTCTTCTCCAGCTCGGTGAGCACACTGCTCTAATTCCATCTCTTATCCAGCTCGGTGAGCACACTGCTCTAATTCCATCTCTTCTCCAGCTCAGCGAGCACACTGCTCTAATTCCATCTCTTCTCCAGCTCAGCGAGCACACTGCTCTAATTCCATCTCTTCTCCAGCTCAGCGAGCACACTGCTCTAATTCCATCTCGTCTCCAGCTCGGTGAGCACACTGCTCTAATTCCATCTCTTCTCCAGCTCGGTGAGCACACTGCTCTAATTCCATCTCTTCTCCAGCTCGGTGAGCACACTGCTCTAATTCCATCTCTTCTCCAGCTCGGTGAGAACACTGCTCTAATTCCATCTCTTATCCAGCTCAGTGAGCATACTGCTCTAATTCCATCTCCTATCCAGCTCAGTGAGCATACTGCTCTAATTCCATCTCTTATCCAGCGTGGTGAGCACACTGCTCTAATTCCATCTCTTCTCCTGCCCGGTGAGCACACTGCTCTAATTCCATCTCTTCTCCAGCTCGGTGAGCACACTGCTCTAATTCCATCTCTCCAGCTCGGTGAGCACACTGCTCTAATTCCATCTCTTCTCCAGCTCGGTGAGCACACTGCTCTAATTCCATCTCTTCTCCAGCTCAGTGAGCACACTGCTCTAATTCCATCTCTTCTCCAGCTCAGTGAGCACACTGCTCTAATTCCATCACTTCACCAGCTTTGTGAGCACACTGCTCTAATTCCATCTCTTCTCCAGCTCGGTGAGCACACTGCTCTATTTCCATCTCTTCTCCAGCTCGGTGAGCACACTGCTCTAATTCCATCACTTCTCCAGCTTTGTGACTAGTGAGCACACTGCTCTAATTCCATCTCTTCTCCAGCTCGGTGAGCACACTGCTCTAATTCCATCACTTCTCCAGCTCGGTGAGCACACTGCTCTAATTCTATCTTTTCTCCAGCTCGGTGAGCACACGGTGAGCACACTGCTCTAATTTCATCTCTTCTCCAGCTCGGTGAGCAAACAGCTCTAATTCCATCTCTTCTCCAGCTCGGTGAGCACACTGCTCTAAATCCATCACTTCTCCAGCTCGGTGAGCACACTGCTCTAATTCCATCTCTTCTCCAGCTTAGTGAGCACACTGCTCTAATTCCATCTCTTCTCCAGCTTGGTGTGCACACTGCTCTAAATCCACCACTTCTCCAGCTCGGTAAGCACACTGCTCTAAATCCATCCCTTCTCCAGCTCAGTGAGCACACAGTGAGCACACTGCTCTAATTCCATCTCTTCTCCAGCTCGGTGAGCACACTGCTCTAATTCCATCTCTTTCCCAGCTCGGTGAGCACACTGCTCTAATTCCATCTCTTCTCCAGCTCGGTGACCACACTGCTCTAAATCCATCACTTCTCCAGCTCGATGAGCACACTGCTCTAATTCCATCTCTTCTCCAGCTCGGTGAGCACACTGCTCTAATTCCATCTCTTCTCCAGCTCGGTGTGCACACTGCTCTAAATCCATCACTTCTCCAGCTCGGTGAGCACACTGCTCTAATTCCATCTCTTCTCCAGCTTGGTGAGCACAATGCTCTAATTCCATCTCTTCTCCAGCTCGGTGAGCACACGGTGAGCACACTGCTCTAATTCCATCTCTTCTCCAGCTCGGTGAGCACACTGCTCTAATTCCATCACTTCTCCAGCTCGGTGAGCACACTGCTCTAATTCCATCACTTCTCCAGCTCGGTGAGCACACTGCTCTAATTCCATCTCTTCTCCAGCTCGGTGAGCACACTGCTCTAATTCCATCTCTTCTCGAGCTCGGTGAGCACACTGCTCTAATTCCATCTCTTCTCCAGCTCGGTGAGCACACTGCTCTAATTCCATCTCTTTCCCAGCTCGGTAAGCACACTGCTCTAATTCCATCTCTTTTCCAGCTCGGTGACCACACTGCTCTAAATCCATCACTTCTCCAGCTCGGTGAGCACACTGCTCTAATTCCATCTCTTCTCCAGCTCGGTGAGCACACTGCTCTAATTCCATCTCTTCTCCAGCTCGGTGTGCACACTGCTCTAAATCCCTCACTTCTCAAGCTTGGTGAGCACACTGCTCTAATTCCATCTCTTCTCCAGCTCGGTGAGCACACTGCTCTAATTCCATCACTTCTCCAGCTCGGTGAACACACTGCTCTAATTCCATCACTTCTCCAGCTCGGTGAGCACACGGTGAGCACACTGCTCTAATTCCATCTCTTCTCCAGCTCGGTGAGCACACTGCTCTAATTCCATCTCTTCTCCAGCTTGGTGAGCACACTGCTCTAATTCCATCTCGTCTCCAGCTCGGTGAGCACACTGCTCTAATTCCATCTTTTCTCCAGCTCGGTGAGCACACTGCTCTAATTCCATCTCTTCTCCAGCTCGGTGAGCACACTGCTCTAATTCCATCTCTTCTCCAGCTCGGTGAGCACACTGCTCTAATTCCATCTCTTATCCAGCTCGGTGAGCACACTGCTCTAATTCCATCTCTTCTCCAGCTCAGCGAGCACACTGCTCTAATTCCATCTCTTCTCCAGCTCAGCGAGCACACTGCTCTAATTCCATCTCTTCTCCAGCTCAGCGAGCACACTGCTCTAATTCCATCTCGTCTCCAGCTCGGTGAGCACACTGCTCTAATTCCATCTCTTCTCCAGCTCGGTGAGCACACTGCTCTAATTCCATCTCTTCTCCAGCTCGGTGAGCACACTGCTCTAATTCCATCTCTTCTCCAGCTCGGTGAGAACACTGCTCTAATTCCATCTCTTATCCAGCTCAGTGAGCATACTGCTCTAATTCCATCTCCTATCCAGCTCAGTGAGCATACTGCTCTAATTCCATCTCTTATCCAGCGTGGTGAGCACACTGCTCTAATTCCATCTCTTCTCCTGCCCGGTGAGCACACTGCTCTAATTCCATCTCTTCTCCAGCTCGGTGAGCACACTGCTCTAATTCCATCTCTCCAGCTCGGTGAGCACACTGCTCTAATTCCATCTCTTCTCCAGCTCGGTGAGCACACTGCTCTAATTCCATCTCTTCTCCAGCTCAGTGAGCACACTGCTCTAATTCCATCTCTTCTCCAGCTCAGTGAGCACACTGCTCTAATTCCATCATTTCTCCAGCTTTGTGAGCACACTGCTCTAATTCCATCTCTTCTCCAGCTCGGTGAGCACACTGCTCTATTTCCATCTCTTCTCCAGCTCGGTGAGCACACTGCTCTAATTCCATCACTTCTCCAGCTTTGTGACTAGTGAGCACACTGCTCTAATTCCATCTCTTCTCCAGCTCGGTGAGCACACTGCTCTAATTCCATCACTTCTCCAGCTCGGTGAGCACACTGCTCTAATTCCATCTTTTCTCCAGCTCGGTGAGCACACGGTGAGCACACTGCTCTAATTTCATCTCTTCTCCAGCTCGGTGAGCAAACAGCTCTAATTCCATCTCTTCTCCAGCTCGGTGAGCACACTGCTCTAAATCCATCACTTCTCCAGCTCGGTGAACACACTGCTCTAATTCCATCTCTTCTCCAGCTTAGTGAGCACACTGCTCTAATTCCATCTCTTCTCCAGCTTGGTGTGCACACTGCTCTAAATCCACCACTTCTCCAGCTCGGTAAGCACACTGCTCTAAATCCATCCCTTCTCCAGCTCAGTGAGCACACAGTGAGCACACTGCTCTAATTCCATCTCTTCTCCAGCTCGGTGAGCACACTGCTCTAATTCCATCTCTTTCCCAGCTCGGTGAGCACACTGCTCTAATTCCATCTCTTCTCCAGCTCGGTGACCACACTGCTCTAAATCCATCACTTCTCCAGCTCGATGAGCACACTGCTCTAATTCCATCTCTTCTCCAGCTCGGTGAGCACACTGCTCTAATTCCATCTCTTCTCCAGCTCGGTGTGCACACTGCTCTAAATCCATCACTTCTCCAGCTCGGTGAGCACACTGCTCTAATTCCATCTCTTCTCCAGCTCAGTGAGCACACTGCTCTAATTCCATCTCTTCTCCAGCTCAGTGAGCACACTGCTCTAATTCCATCATTTCTCCAGCTTTGTGAGCACACTGCTCTAATTCCATCTCTTCTCCAGCTCGGTGAGCACACTGCTCTATTTCCATCTCTTCTCCAGCTCGGTGAGCACACTGCTCTAATTCCATCACTTCTCCAGCTTTGTGACTAGTGAGCACACTGCTCTAATTCCATCTCTTCTCCAGCTCGGTGAGCACACTGCTCTAATTCCATCACTTCTCCAGCTCGGTGAGCACACTGCTCTAATTCCATCTTTTCTCCAGCTCGGTGAGCACACGGTGAGCACACTGCTCTAATTTCATCTCTTCTCCAGCTCGGTGAGCAAACAGCTCTAATTCCATCTCTTCTCCAGCTCGGTGAGCACACTGCTCTAAATCCATCACTTCTCCAGCTCGGTGAACACACTGCTCTAATTCCATCTCTTCTCCAGCTTAGTGAGCACACTGCTCTAATTCCATCTCTTCTCCAGCTTGGTGTGCACACTGCTCTAAATCCACCACTTCTCCAGCTCGGTAAGCACACTGCTCTAAATCCATCCCTTCTCCAGCTCAGTGAGCACACAGTGAGCACACTGCTCTAATTCCATCTCTTCTCCAGCTCGGTGAGCACACTGCTCTAATTCCATCTCTTTCCCAGCTCGGTGAGCACACTGCTCTAATTCCATCTCTTCTCCAGCTCGGTGACCACACTGCTCTAAATCCATCACTTCTCCAGCTCGATGAGCACACTGCTCTAATTCCATCTCTTCTCCAGCTCGGTGAGCACACTGCTCTAATTCCATCTCTTCTCCAGCTCGGTGTGCACACTGCTCTAAATCCATCACTTCTCCAGCTCGGTGAGCACACTGCTCTAATTCCATCTCTTCTCCAGCTTGGTGAGCACAATGCTCTAATTCCATCTCTTCTCCAGCTCGGTGAGCACACGGTGAGCACACTGCTCTAATTCCATCTCTTCTCCAGCTCGGTGAGCACACTGCTCTAATTCCATCACTTCTCCAGCTCGGTGAGCACACTGCTCTAATTCCATCACTTCTCCAGCTCGGTGAGCACACTGCTCTAATTCCATCTCTTCTCCAGCTCGGTGAGCACACTGCTCTAATTCCATCTCTTCTCCAGCTCGGTGAGCACACTGCTCTAATTCCATCTCTTCTCCAGCTCGGTGAGCACACTGCTCTAATTCCATCTCTTTCCCAGCTCGGTGAGCACACTGCTCTAATTCCATCTCTTTTCCAGCTCGGTGACCACACTGCTCTAAATCCATCACTTCTCCAGCTCGGTGAGCACACTGCTCTAATTCCATCTCTTCTCCAGCTCGGTGAGCACACTGCTCTAATTCCATCTCTTCTCCAGCTCGGTGTGCACACTGCTCTAAATCCATCACTTCTCAAGCTTGGTGAGCACACTGCTCTAATTCCATCTCTTCTCCAGCTCGGTGAGCACACTGCTCTAATTCCATCACTTCTCCAGCTCGGTGAACACACTGCTCTAATTCCATCACTTCTCCAGCTCGGTGAGCACACGGTGAGCACACTGCTCTAATTCCATCTCTTCTCCAGCTCGGTGAGCACACTGCTCTAATTCCATCTCTTCTCCAGCTCGGTGAGCACACTGCTCTAATTCCATCTCTTCTCCAGCTCGGTGAGCACACTGCTCTAATTCCATCTCTTCTCCAGCTCGGTGAGCACACTGCTCTAATTCCATCTCTTTCCCAGCTCGGTGAGCACACTGCTCTAATTCCATCTCTTTTCCAGCTCGGTGACCACACTGCTCTAAATCCATCACTTCTCCAGCTCGGTGAGCACACTGCTCTAATTCCATCTCTTCTCCAGCTCGGTGAGCACACTGCTCTAATTCCATCTCTTCTCCAGCTCGGTGTGCACACTGCTCTAAATCCATCACTTCTCAAGCTTGGTGAGCACACTGCTCTAATTCCATCTCTTCTCCAGCTCGGTGAGCACACTGCTCTAATTCCATCACTTCTCCAGCTCGGTGAACACACTGCTCTAATTCCATCACTTCTCCAGCTCGGTGAGCACACGGTGAGCACACTGCTCTAATTCCATCTCTTCTCCAGCTCGGTGAGCACACTGCTCTAATTCCATCTCTTCTCCAGCTCGGTGAGCACACTGCTCTAATTCCATCTCTTCTCCAGCTCGGTGAGCACACTGCTCTAATTCCATCTCTTTCCCAGCTCGGTGAGCACACTGCTCTAATTCCATCTCTTCTCCAGCTCGGTGTGCACACTGCTCTAAATCCATCACTTCTCAAGCTTGGTGAGCACACTGCTCTAATTCCATCTCTTCTCCAGCTCGGTGAGCACACTGCTCTAATTCCATCACTTCTCCAGCTCGGTGAACACACTGCTCTAAATCCATCTCTTCTCCAGCTCGGTGACCACACTGCTCTAAATCCATCACTTCTCCAGCTCGGTGAGCACACTGCTCTAATTCCATCTCTTCTCCAGCTCGTGAGCACACTGCTCTAATTCCATCATTTCTCCAGCTCGGTGAGCACACTGCTCTAATTCCATCTCTTCTCCAGCTCGGTGAGCACACTGCTCTAATTCCATCTCTTCTCCAGCTCGGTGAGCACACTGCTCTAATTCCATCTCTTCTCCAGCTCGGTGAGCACACTGCTCTAATTCCATCACTTCTCCAGCTCGGTGAGCACACTGCTCTAATTCCATCACTTCTCCAGCTCGGTGAGCACACTGCTCTAATTCCATCTCTTCTCCAGCTCGGTGAGCACACTGCTCTAATTCCATCTCTTTCCCAGCTCGGTGAGCACACCGCTCTAATTCCATCTCTTCTCCAGCTCGGTGACCACACTGCTCTAAATCCATCACTTCTCCAGCTCGGTGAGCACACTGCTCTAATTCCATCTCTTCTCCAGCTCGGTGAGCACACTGCTCTAATTCCATCTCTTCTCCAGCTCGGTGTGCACACTGCTCTAAATCCATCACTTCTCAAGCTCGGTGAGCACACTGCTCTAATTCCATCTCTTCTCCAGCTCGGTGAGCACACTGCTCTAATTCCATCACTTCTCCAGCTCGGTGAGCACACTGCTCTAATTCCATCACTTCTCCAGCTCGGTGAGCACACGGTGAGCACACTGCTCTAATTCCATCTCTTCTCCAGCTCGGTGAGCACACTGCTCTAATTCCATCTCTTCTCCAGCTCGGTGAGCACACTGCTCTAATTCCATCTCTTCTCCAGCTCGGTGAGCACACTGCTCTAATTCCATCTCTTTCCCAGCTCGGTGAGCACACTGCTCTAATTCCATCTCTTCTCCAGCTCGGCGAGCACACTGCTCTAAATCCATCACTTCTCCAGCTCGTTGAGCACACTGCTCTAATTCCATCTCTTCTCCAGCTCGGTGAGCACACTGCTCTAATTCCATCTCTTCTCCAGCTCGGTGAGCACACTGCTCTAATTCCATCATTTCTCCAGCTCGGTGAGCACACTGCTCTAATTCCATCTCTTCTCCAGCTCGGTGAGCACACTGCTCTAATTCCATCTCTTCTCCAGCTCGGTGAGCACACTGCTCTAATTCCATCATTTCTCCAGCTCGGTGAGCACACTGCTCTAATTCCATCTCTTCTCCAGTTCGGTGAGCACACTGCTCTAATTCCATCTCTTCTCCAGCTCGGTGAGCACACTGCTCTAATTCCATCATTTCTCCAGCTCGGTGACCACACTGCTCTAATTCCATCACTTCTCCAGCTCGGTGAGCACACTGCTCTCATCCCACCTCTTCTCCAGCTCAGAGAGCACACTTTTGTAATCCCAGCTCTTCTCCAGATCAGAGACCACACTGCTCTCATCCCACCTCTTCTCCAGCTCAGTGAGCATACTGCTCTCATCCCACCTCTTCTCCAGTTCAGAGAGCACACTGCTCTCATCCCACCTCTTCTCCAGCTCGGTGAGCACACTGCCTCACCCCGCCTCTTCTCCAGCTCAGGTAGCACACTGCTCTCACCCCGCCTCTTCGTCCATATCAGGGTGCTGGCCTTAGTTCAGAGAGCACGCTTCTCTCTGTCCACCGGATGCACTGGCTGAGAGAGCACACTGATCAAATACTTTGTGTTCCCGTGAGATGCTGCACACTTATGTTTCTGAATTCTGTGAAATTTCTGGAAAAAGTCAGTGTGTCCATTAAATAAACATGCTTGCCATGTGTTAGCAAAATTGGATGACTTTTATGACTGTGGTAAAGATTGTCAGATGATTGTAATTCAGCTTGTAACAGACAGTTCTCCAGTTATGAACAATCTGTGAGAACTGAAGACCTTTTAAGGCTGGATGAGGCTTACAGATCTCAGGATGACACTGCCAGTGTCTACTAATCCTAGTTCTAATACATGGCTCCTGTGAATATCAAATGCCCTCTCAATTATGCTGGTGTTAAACCGCAAGACCACTGATTGCCCTCCGTCGATGGTGATGATGCAGGATTAGGATTTGTGTCTTTTCTCAAATCCTGAGGCATTGCCTCTCGAGAGCTCCGCATGTCCTGGTGTGATATCTTTCCTCACAGCAGCTCCTGGTTTTCTCATATAAGCTCATGGGAGGCTGAGACGTCTTCTTGCGGATGTAGATCTGGAACCTGCTTTCAGCCCACTGAAGCTATCAGTTTTATTGGCTCACTAAACCCAATGAGAGAAGTCTGTGTCCTCATCGACACCGCTGCAAGCTCACGGAAAGCTCACACTGTCATCATATTGCCACTGGCCCTGAAGCGAGCTTTAAAGCATCCATACAGATCAATCTTTCTGTTTTGTGTTGATGAGAGCTCCCTGCTCATGCTGTCTCCTGGCTGAACCTAGAAGGAATTTGGAGAAAGCAGACGCTGTTTTCTAGTGGATCTTCTCATCTGAAGCCCATTAGGCTTTCTCACTAATCTGTATCTGAGGTTAAGTGTCATATCCCTGCTGGTGGAATAGTGCTTCTCCTGATATCTCTTCACTGATCTCGACGCAAGCTCACATGTTGCTCACACAGTGATTCCACCGAGCTTCCTGCTGGTAGAAAGAAGCTGTAGGGTCACAGAATAATGTGAGCTCACAGCTCTTGTCGCTCTCTTACTGAGCCCTTGTGAGCTCACAGGAGACACATTCTCAGACTATTCTCAGGTCTTAGAACGCCACTCTTGGCCCCTTTAGTGGAGTGAGAGGACACAGAATGTCAGTGGCCGCTGCAGGATAGGTTGAGGGGCTCCTGAGGGTCCATCCACCCGTGCTCAAAGGGCCTATCGACGCCTAGTTCCCACCAGATCACTTCCCACCATGTACTCCTTGAAGCTGCAGCGGCCAGACTGTGGATCGCAGGTAGCGCACACAGTTATCGCTTGGACCCATGTCTTTGTGCTGGGTTATGCGCGTACTGAAGGCTGAATTTGTTGTTTTTCTCCTGGCAGGTCTCCGGAGGAAGCGGATTCTTGGATACAGGTAAACTACTCGACCTATGTGTTAGACAAGTACATTTTAATAGTTAGACAAACAGATTAAATGCCTCTTCTAAATGCAAAGTGTTGTATCATTTGACTGAGAAATGAAACTTGAGATTGTGTGCTCAGCAGCAGCTCTGAGTGGTAACCCCTCTCTGGTGTGGGTGGTGTGAGCTGCAGCTGCTGGGCTGAGTTAGAAATTCAAAAACCTCATGCAGGGGAGGGCAGGGGCCTCTCAGTACAGGATTCGTCTGTTTTTTTCTCAGTCGTCATTCAAGGTCTCAAGATGGGTGTTGTATCTCTGAGTGTGGAGTGTGTTCCTCAAAGACCCTGGACTAGAGGTCGGGCCTCACACCCTCACGGCAAATAAAATTCATTTGTGTGTGAGAAAGGCACACCTATAAGTTCTTCTGGCATTAAACTGAAGTGCTGGCAAGAAATAACTAATTGTGCTTCACTAACCACGACTGGTCCCTCGGACCGTGTTGGAAAGTGCGACTCCCATCTCCGGGTACACTGGATGTGCAGTGAAGGCTTGGTTCACAGAAAGAGCTGAGCTAGGCTACAGTGCAACACAACTATCACCGATGCAAGTAAGGGGAGAATGTCCAGCAAAGGTCTTGAGTTTTAATCAAATGTACGATAAAGCAAAACTCAAAGTTAATATTTTATAGTAAAAATGGGGCTTCAGTAGTAAAAGAGTAAACAAGAAAATAAAGAAAAGAATCTGCAGTCACAACAGAGTGGCAAATCGAGGCGATTGAATTCAACACAATATGCTGTTTGCGATCATTAGAAGACCACTACCACCCGAACTCTTCTGAAAACGAGATCACAAAATCCACATGTAATACTCCTGATCGCTGCTGATGCATACTTCACGTTGCAGAATCGAGCATCGCAATCCTCCCACCAAAACCTGGGGACTTTGAAACATAGAAGTCAAGTCAAGTCAAGTCAGAATTTATATAGCGCACTACATACCCCGAGGGTCTCAAGGCGCTTGAGGAATAGGGGTAAAAAAGCAACAGGCTATAATTTTCATTAAGAAAACATTGAAGCAAGTAAATATGGCATGGTTCTTCTGACAAAGGAACAACTAACATCTATTGGTATAAAAAGGTTCCACTGACTTCCCAGTGCATAAGCGATGTTCAACTCTTGGTCTCAATCACTCATCCCAGGCAAAACGCCCAGAGCACAGAGGCCCCCGTTATGTGCTGCCTAGAGCAGCATCTCGCAGGGAGTTACCACTATGGGCAAACATGATCCAAAATTACCATAACTGGTAACACAGGTGTTATCAGGTATGGATCCGGATTCTGTAAAACCAAAGAAGACGAGCCACTCTGTGAGCACGGTAAAAGGAGGTAGGGCAGCCCAATAACCCCTTGTGAGCTTGGGTGCCAGTATATACTGAAGTGAATGGCCGTCAAGGGCATCAATCACTAAAATAGAAGGACATTATTTTATAACTACATTTGTATGTTTAAAGAAGAATGCATATGCTATTATTCTATCAAGTAATCACAGGCTGAGTCAGTAGTAGAATGAAACAAAATAACACAAAACAGAGAAGACATACAAGAATATTGGCATTTAGGGCCTTATTGCGAGTTTGGCAGTCCTCCGGCAGCACCACCACTGCTGCGCTGGCAGCAGGACCGCCAAGACAGTAATGTGCCCGCTCACCGGATTTTGAGCTTAATCCAGGGAGGGCAGGTGGCGGTGGTGCGGCGGTCTCGCGGCAGCGGCTGTGCTAGGCTCATAGGAGAGCCTTAAAAGCAGACCACCGCTGTGACAGTGCTTGCTGCACGTTCCTGCACAGTGTGGAATGCACCATATCGTGCATGCCCCAATATGCAGAAACGGGGTGCCATTCCAGGGAGGCACATTGCCCCCCCCCCCCCGCCCCACGGCATGCACCCCCAGGCCCAGAAGCAGCAGTTGCATCTATGCCATCCTTTTCATGGCAGGGTCACCGTCAAGAAATGGGTGGTGGAAATACAACTTGCAATATGCTTGCAGTGCCGCAGCAGCACCACCGACATATTCCTGCCCCTTCCTGCTGCTCCACCACCGCGGGATCCTTAATCCCAGTGGGTGCGGCGGTCCTGTGGCAGTCTGACTGCCACACTCAAAATAAGGCAGGCAGACCTGCAGTGGTGGCGGTGGTCGGACTGCCACAGCGAGTACTGCAGTCCTAGAACCACCATACTCATAATAAGTCCCTTAGTAATTTAGCTTTATGGGGAATTCAAAATCAATTAGCACAAGGTACAAAAACTAGCAAAAATCATACAAACGCACACCCTACCAAGACTTGTAGTAATTTCACATACAATGTATTCTTAATGTACATAGTGAAATTATTCGTGACGTACTGGCAAGAAGACAATTGTCCGCAAAATTAGTTGACTCAGTACTTGAGCAATCAGCCATGCAGCTAACTGACAGCACACATTCCTAAGAGAGAAACAGTTCACACATTACTCAATGATCATCAACTCCCTTTCAAAGATTGATTTCTTGGTAAAAAGTAAAAGTTATTAAAGGACATCAGGGAGTACATAATGCACGTGCATATGCATCAAAGCAAGTGTTCTCTCCCTTCGCCTAGTACTAGAAGGCTGAAGTGAAGTCTCATGGTAGGGCACTCTCTGGCCAGGTGTTTACCTATGACAGAAAGAGGCATGTATTGCTGATGGTTTAAAGTAATGTGTAATTGTTGATCTTTTTCTGTTATACTGTTAAACCACATTGTTGCACTTCCTTTCGTCCCTCCTGTCGTCTCTTACAGCATCCTCCCTCTATTTATGTCTCTCCTTCTCTCCTCTCTCAATGTATTGAGACTGAACTTTTTTGTCTGATGCCCGATGGAGCTACCTGGTTTAGCTATAGGTGAGATAGGCCGTGGATTCCCTCCTTGGTCTTCACCTACCTAGTCGGTCTTTAGACAGACTTCTTTTCGTCTCTCCATATTGTCTCTTCCCTTATCCTCCCTCTCTCACCTCCCCTGCCCCCTCCACTACTTTTCTCTCTCCTTTCTCTCCTCTCCTAATTGTATTGCCTAATTTTTGGGATTTATTGTGTTTTTATTGAACTTTTTCTGTTACATTGTTGTTTCTCATGTAAAGCGCTCTGATACCTCCGGGTCTAGCCAGCGCTATATAAAACTCTTTAAATAAAATAAAATAAAATAAAATAAAATAAAATAAAATAAAATAAATTGGGATGGTCAAGGATATCCGGCTGAGGCCTAACTGGAGGCCTAGGAGGTGTATGCCGACTCCTGAAAGGACCCAAGGGGAGAAGAGGTGACTGAGGTTCAAACAGGCACGGCCGGCACTGGTAAGAACAGGGGGGCGGGGCAGGGTGGGGGTGGAGTCGACAGACAACTGGATAGGTAAAGTTAAATTTTAAAAATAATAAAACCACTTACCTTGCGCTCACTGCATCGCCGGCGGTTAAAGTGGCCAAGATAGGTAGAATGTGAGCCTCCACCAAAGTCTTTGTTTGGAAGGCCACTGTAGGTGAAGCCCCTGGGCATGTACCACAGTGCTGGTTTACTAAGACCCTGGTGACAATGTTGTCCATCTGAACTACCAGTGCCTGAACCTGGATAACCAATCAAAAGTATTTCAGAGCTAGAAAAATGCTTCAGAGTGCATTTGCATTCTCACTCCCAGGATTCCCAGTGACCATGAGTGGAGAATAAGCCTAATATATCCTCTCACCACCAGCATGTATGGTCGCAAGGTTCGAATCCAGAGGAAAGCTGAGGAACCTTGTAACTTGACCCTTCTTATAATCCTCAGGACCCTTGTCTAAAAGAGATTCCTCTAATGCGGGCAGGGGGTAGCTTGATCTCCCTCCACAGGCAGGACCGAATACTCCCCAGTGGCCCAGTCAAGAATGCCGAGGAGACTTTGAAGAAGCAACAAGAAGAGGCAGACGACGTGGAATGCAGCAAGTAGGCCTGGACCAGAGTATGCATGTTGCAAGGAAAGGAATGCTTCCCTTATGGGGACTATGAGGAATATTGCCAATAGAAGCCCTTAGCTTTCACTAAAAGAATTGGGCATGCTTGCAATCGGTGATTGCTATATGAGAAAATGTTTCTAGCCAAGGAGATTTTTGACCCAAGAAGACATTCTGAGGAGACACTTGTGGGCTCAATCCACCTTGCTGTAGAGATGATTATCCCCTATCACCAAGGAGGCTGCTGTGTGTTGACCATAGCCTTTCAAAAGAGGCATAAATAGGAATTTTGCTGGAGTCTGCACCTTAGAAATACATTAAGAGAAGTTCCTTTACATCTTCATTCCAGCTGCTAGACTCTAAAATATTTAACATAAAAAAATGTAAACCACAGAAGCAGTTTAAACTAGAGTAAGGGGTGATTTAGAGTTTGGCAGACAAGGTATGTGACAATGTACCTAGTATGCCAAACCGTTGGTTTGCCCGCTCCATTTGGAGTAAGTCATCATGTTTCTGCTGATTAAGACCCTGTGACTCCGCCAGAAGAAACCTAAGACTGACCGCACAATGGACATCGGGCCATAGGTCTATGTACCGCACACCTTTCATTCTATTTATGGTGGATGTTCTGACATTTTTGTTTCCTGCTAGGGGACACCAGGAAAAGCCTGTTGGTCACAAACAAACAATGATAACAAGCATTGACAAAGGAAATAAATCTCGCTTTATTGGCCTGTTGCTTTTGCCAGTGCCTTCTGCTCATGCTGTGCAGCATCATCAAAAAGCAAAATGCCCTATAGAATTGGCCGGAAAATGCTAGAAAATTGCATACATGATGATGTATGCACACATTCGTCACCACCAGGCTAGCTTGTGCCGAGGAAATGACACGGGCAACATATTTTTTGATTTGTTTACTGATTCAAGATGCCGTATACTATTTCGATTGGTCAATAAAAAAATGAGTGCTGGGAAAGTGCGTTTTTCACAGAGGCAAATTGCAGCTGCTGGGCCCGCCATAAAAAATAAAACAAACAAAAAATAGGTTAAATGTCGCAAGGGCTTCAGGGAGCAATGGGGGAGTGGGTGGACGGGAAGCAATGGGGAAAGGGTGTCGGGCCCTTTTCAGGGGGGGGCACAGGGCAAACAGGGGCTACTTGACCTCAGCAGTGGGGCTGAGGTCATTTGCCTCTGATATTGCAGGATCCATCCTACTATGACTCTTCAAACTGGACCAAGTACACACTCTTCAGCACTTGACTTTCAGTGGTAGCGATGGACCTTCTTCTGGGCACACGGTGACTAGGTCAAAGGTGAGAGAGTCACTGCAGGCACCTTTCACTGCACCACTCACAGCAATAGGACAACAGCTTGGTCCACATAGTTACGGTCAGTCATCATGCCCGTGCAATCCATTTTGGTTTCATTTTCCAACTTGCAGGGGCAGGATCCTCTGGACACAGATATTCAGGGTCACGTGTGCAGTGGGTGAATGGTACAGGGGTATGGGCACTTGCTCCAAGGCAGTTGAAATCTGTCTACAAAGCTCGGGATGCCACAGAAAGTATTACAAGATATGGTATCCTAATGCAGTCCTGCGGAAATGAGCATCTCTTGGTAGCACCCCAGACAGGGTTTGCATTATTAGCAACAAGGCTATGTGCTCATATATGTTATAGAGCAAGATATAAGAATTGTTATGAATATGGATTGAGGCTGGCTTATGCCTGTGGCACTGCTCTTTGCAAGTACTTGTTTATTCAGAAAATAATAGAAAGATTTGTGTTAAAAACCAAGTAGGTCAGCAGCTCCCACTTGTTTAGAGGTAAAGGAGACAGGGAAGCGGATTCTCAGTCTGCATTCTCCAGTCTGGGTTGGTTCTTCTTTCATGTGTCCTCTGCAGACTGTCTTCCAGACACAGCCTTTGTGTGATTGTGTAGAGTAATCAGCAGCTCCTTGAAGCAAAAGGACCAAAGGGAAGACTGTCGCCTTTCCCCACTTCAGTGTCTAGTTCTACTCCCTTCTGTTTAGGAATGTTAGCAATACACTCTCTGAAAATAACTTTACCTCCATTTTGTGGACAAGAACAGGCCTGGGGCTTCATTACTGGAACCTTTAGGCCTCTATTACTCTGGTTCACTCATACACACAGTGTATGTGTTGGGACATATGTATGTGCAGCCCTGGCCTGAGTGCCCCAACAGAAACAACATCTGGTTCCCTAGTACTGATTTTTGGTCATTGGTGAACATGGATCATGTGTGCGCACCATGACGTAGGCCTATTTTACTGTTATGAAGTCTGTTATCACTAGGAGAGGTGCAAGCGCTACCTCATGAAGGCAGGGGGAAACTGCTCTTACCTGAAGATAACTAACATGAGTACTGTGGTGGCATCATACCTGTTTTTGTGTTGAGTGGAGTCAGTAATGCGAACATGCCTTGTCGCTGGAGTGAAGCTTACTGGCCCACTTGTGTAAAGTTCTGTGACTGTGTACTTAGCTCCTTCTTTGACTGCATGGGTTGTGTGCAGAGCCAGACAGCACGTGATACTTGTGTGTGCACGCTGGGACAGCACGTGATACTCACGTCTCCATGCTGGGCTGCATGTGTGTGACTTTGGATGATAGATAAGATTGAACCATTTTGGAAGCACATGGCCTACAGAGGCGGCAGAGGTGAGGACTGTATCCCCAACACAGTAGATGTGTATTGCTAACTTTCCTGAGGCCTGAGGTGAGACACAGAGACTGAAAGGAGAGGAGCAGAGCATCAAAGGGCTCGTTGACTGCAGGAAGAGTTACTGGTCAGTGGGGTAGTGGCTCATTGTCAGGGACTTGGGGAACTGATAAGGTTTGCACTTCCAGAGAATCTGATAGACAGGAAGCCTTACTCCTTTGAACCTTTATGGGGCATATTTCAATGGAGGCTTGCAGTCAAGTGTGACCCTGACTATTCTCTTGGCCTATGTTGGTACTCAGAATTAGAGCGTCTCCTGCTGTGGCAGACTGTCCCTTTGACAAAGAGCAATTAAGAGGAGGGGCCACTTCAAAGGAGCAGACACCCCCAACATGATTTTCAAAGACCAGACACTAAATCACATATGTGTCTAGATTTGACTAGAAAGGTGGGAGCCTGTGCCTCATTTTTGGTTGAACAGCACCGTCTCATCAGGAGAGGGAAAACTGCAAAGACTTCTTGCTACTGGAACACTAACTGGGTACATAGGTCTCACAGTCTACCATCTATGTGAGGGGCCATCACTCAGGAGCCAATACCTTTGCCTTGTGACTGAACCACCAGCTTTCTGCCTCTCTACCAGGACCACTGTGCCCTGTGAGGAGGAAGAGAGAACTGGAGAATGCAAGGCCGAGTGGGGATCCTGGCAAGTGGATCCAGGTGAGCGAAGTGTGAGGCACCCAGTCAAGACCGGTGTTCCAAGAGAGCTGCCCACTCTCTTGTGGAAGTTGGCAACCCTAGGTGACTGCCGTGAAGTTATGTGCTGTTGCCTGGTAACACTGATCTTGTAGGGGCCATTGCCTGTGTCTGTGACACCCGGGAGCAAGTCCTGAGTTCACCTGCCGGGATGCAGCTGCTTCACTGGGACCTAAGAGGAAAGAAGTTGAAGAAGCTGTTGCTGTCTGCGACTGCCCCAGCACACCAAACCCACCCACACTGCATGAGCTGCTCAGTGTGGCGCATAGGAGAGAGTAGCACCTAGGCTCCTGGGCTCTTCTGAAGCCCGCGGTTGGGTAAAGTTGAAGCAGGGCCATTGACCTGTGTGAGACTTGTTTGTGCTGTACAGGTTACCACCCAAAGAGCTGGGAAACTTTCAAGGCCTAAACCAGGATTTGATATGCATCGCTAGTGCAGGCAGCACCTGGCTTAACCTCCTAGAATCAGCCATGAAACCAGAGTAGAGTGCAGAAGAGGAAGAGGGGGACGAGAGCAGGGACCCGCAGGCGAGAGCACAGCCCGGACTAGCGATAGACTGCTAGCCTTGAGAGACTACTATGTGGATTAATGTGGGGTGCTTAGCGTGTGTAGTAAGTACTGCTATTACACTAAAGATCAGTATTTGACTGGACAGTCATCTTATTGGAGTTGCTGGGAGGTATTTTGAATTATGAGCCCTTCCATGTATTGCACCTACCACCCCCTGAGGAGCCTTGAACTTCTCAACCCGCTGAGCAGAGAGTCAAGTGCTGATGGGGTAGTATTTGGCCCAGTTACTCAGGACCCAGAGTAGGTCTGGCCCTGGGCCATTAGGAGTTAAAAAGTCACAACCACCATGGTTGAGCCAGTAGGTCCTGCTTGCCCTGAGGCCCTCTGAAAAGGGGTTCTGGCAGTATGCACCACGCAGGCCAAACACATCCATACACGCAAACATTCACTGGAATGTTAGCACTAGGACCAGGTTAGCACGTAGCATTGGAACTTTCAATGAATGTGCCAGTAGGCCTTCATTCCTATGACAAATAAAAATGTCTGGTCACAACTAGTGATTTGCACAACATGGTACGCTGCGACCTTTGCTTTACATGCTAAACACTTGAGGGCTCCTCTGTGCCCCTCTCCAAGTCCCAGACAGGTCCAGGTCCTCACTCATGTCAAGGGACAGGCCTAATTTATCCAACGCACACTAGATTAGTGTGAGGCTGCTTTCATAATCGAAAATCGGGATACCAGATACTCGCAGCTGGGCATTCAAGGAAGGAAATACAATTGTACACCATGCAGAGAACATTCCCATTCCAGCAGGTGGTGAAGGAACAACAAAGCCACTTAAGGGTGTGAACGTGGGGAACCAATGGAAAATGATAAAAAGATAGACAGGGAAAGTTGACAAAAGCGATGGACATGCTTGGTGGAGGAATGAGGGAACAACATAGAGCGCGGGGTTATTGCTTTGGTAGTGGTGATGCCACACTCAAGGGAGAAGGCTACACAACACATGCACTCTGATGTAATGTTGATAAGAAGCAAAAAGTAGTTCCCTCAGTTGGAGCAGTGGAAGACAACAGGTCATCCAGTCAAAATGATGTTAAAGAGTCTATATTGCAGGGGAGAATAAACACAAGAAAAGAAGGCAACCCATTGAATAAGAAGCAAGCAAATGAGAGGGACAATAATTCCAACCAATAGCAATGAAAGTGCTAGCTTTAAGCCAACTGTTTGTTTTTGGTATGGTCTACAAGAGGCTTTCACCTACAGACAGCTAAATGCTGTATGGTAGGACAGACCTAAAAATTACTTCCACAATCATTAGAGAAAACCAGCAGAGTGTCAGGGACATTAGTTTTTTGTTTTACAAAAATAGGAACTCCTGCAAGGGGAGTTTGTTTCAGCAAACTTACAGTGCCTTCATAGGAACTGCCATAGTGGTGGCTCCACTGAAGGCATAGATGCCTCTACTTGGCAGGTAGAGAGCTCTAAATATGGCAGCCGGCAGTCCACCAGAGCACCAAAGAACATGGCTCCATTTCAGTGGCGCCTGGTGATATTTGAAAGTGGTGGGGCATAAAAGTTTGGCATGACTTTTATGTAGTGAATGAACTTTGGCACGCTTAATGGACAAACGTGGGTCCACTGAAGGCATAGATGCCTCTACTTGGCAGGTAGAGAGCTCTAAATATGGCAGCCGGCAGTCCACCAGAGCACCAAAGAACATGGCTCCATTTCAGTGGCGCCTGGTGATATTTGAAAGTGGTGGGGCGTAAAAGTTTGGTATGACTTTTATGTAGTGAATGAACTTTGGCACGCTTAATGGACAAACGTGGGGTCCAGGCTGGATCCTCCTCCAGAAGAAAAAATTGAAAAAAAGATCTGCACATCTTCAACCATCTCTCTTTTCTCTTCAGCACCCTCTTTTCACTCTCCCCCGAATACACTTCCTTGTATCTCCCTCACTTCACCATGTCCAAACATACACTTCACTCCCTCACATTTAACCCGTTCGTTGCGCCCGTCGGCCAACGGCCGTCATGAGCACTACTCAGTAGTGCTACGCACGTCCGTTGGCCGATGCAGCCCGCCCACTTAATGGAACGTCCCGCACCGCGGCAGAATTGCCGCTGCAGTAAAGGGGTTAAGCAATTCATTTTACTTTTGCTATTGCCCTCTTAATATTTTGCCATCTGTGCAGCTCCTTCACACACATTTTCACAAAATTGCACTGGAATACATGACCATTGTTCTGTGTGTTCTGCAGAGAGGCCAGCCCTGACAGGCACATTGCTTTGGCTTCAGGGTTCGAGTCAGAGCTCTCAATCAGAGCCCCTCATGAACACCTGCACAGCTCATAGTAAGCACAGAAAAAAATACAGAAAGAAAACAACATGATGAAATAGCTAACTCTCGAGCGAGGCAAGATTAAGTAAAACTTGAAATAAGAGAGGAACTAAGGGGCTTATTTACAAGCCCCTTGTGCCAACTGTGCGTCACTTTCAATATGGAAAACAGTGATGTTCTTGCAGCGCATGGGGCTTGTAAATAAGTCCCTAAATTGCCGACATGCATTGCCTTAATGTTTTAACACTCATTGTTCATAGATCAATGTCCATGAAAAAACAAGTTACGGCTGTAGTCGGCACCTGTGTCGGCCTCCTCCGACAGATCAGGAAAGTCTCCTCGTTGTTATCCTTTTCCACCTTGAGGAGTGCGGTCTCGGCTATGATTCTAGCCAGGCTGGATTATGGCAACTCGTTGTATATAGGATTACCGCAAAGACTCCTTAATAAAATGCAAGTTGTCATGAATGACGCTGCTAGACTCATTTTTAAAAAGCCGAGGAACACGCATGCATCCCCCCTCTTGCGTGAACTACACTGGCTGCCAGTCAAGCAAAGGCTAATGTTTAAGGGGCTGTGCATAGTCCATAAAGCTCTTTATGGTAGGGCACCAAGCTATATGAAATCACTCCTGACTCTCTACAGTCCGGTCAGAGCGTTAAGATCTGCAGAAGCTACTCTCCTTGTTCAACCACGCTGTAGACTGGCTACTGTGGGAGGTCGTGCTTTTTCTTACACACTCCCAGCTCTCTGGAATAAATTGCCACTGGAACTGCGGAAAGAAACCAAGCTGCTGCCCTTCCGAAAGAAATTAAAAACTGTGCTCTTTCAGCAAGCGTGGGGTTGCCTCTGATTTGTGACCAGCTGTATCTTTCTGAATCGCCATGCGGACCCTGACAAAGCGCTTAGAGACCCCTGGGTTATAATGCGCTATATAAATCAAATAAATAAATAAATAAATCCATGTTTTTGGCATTAATGTTGTTAAGGGCATGAATATCGGGCCAGTTTTAATGCCATACAGCAGATAACTGTCTACTGTAGCACATATCTCGTCTTTGCCCTTGCCTTGGATATTTGTATCAACTTCACAAGGGAACAAGAACACTGACCCGCTCATCTTTTGCATCCATTTTACGGGGGGAAAAATGCTGCAGCTCCACTTCTAACGGAGCAAACAGCGTGCAGCAAGGACCTGGGTTGTCACAGTGGAGGAGGTTAGCATGGCGTGGGGTCTCGGAACAAAATACATAATAGAAGATTAGCATTCAAACGCTTACCATCACGGAGGACAAGGCACCAATACACACATGCACCGGTGTTTGCATCCAATCAACGTCTGATGAATGGGAAAGGGTGGGATCTATGCCTGTGAATGACGGACGGCTGGTCTCACACAGGGAGGGAGACTCCAACGCCCCAAACCATGATGCTGACAGCGTCACTGGCCTATAGAAAATAGTGCCATAGACTACAATGGAAATGACTCATTATGAAGGGCTTTAGATCAGTAAGCCCTACGTCGTGCATCCCAGTTCAGAAAGCTGATTTACTGCCTGGCTTCCGTTTCCTGATTTAGAGCGAGGTGGGGCATGCAGCCTGGCACACACAGCCCAGACTTAAATACATTGATTTGTTTAGAGATACCATTGTATCTCTAAATAAAACGATCTATTTAATATTTATACAGGAATGTGAAGGAAATCATTTCAGGGGGGCACAGCCCCAGAGCCCTAATGAAGAATCCACCCCTGCTCTATTGCCAACGTGGAACGGAGTTCAGCCCATCAAACCCTAAACCTTTAGTCTGCATAGACCCCACCTTTTTGTCAACTGTCATCTGAGAGGAGGTCTGATGTGCCCACTCAACAGAATCTGAGAGATGAGCCACATGTATTGAAGATGAAAACTCTGGTCCTCCGACTGCAAGTGGTCACGTGAGACATAAAGATAGAAGCCAACATCTTTTCTGAATCCCCCCACTCTTGATAGAATGAATGATGAAGAGGAAGACGTAACCAAAAGTGCATGCAGTGGCAATATGCCACCCTACTTCTTGGTTTCTCATTCTAATGAGCTTGGTATGTTTCACTGGAAACTTGTCTCATGTCCTGAATGTTGCTCATAAACAGTGTGCTAGACTTGTTGGTTGATAGAAATGACCCAAAGTGGCACTCCTTTTATAAAGAGTCCACAAGACCATGCTATTACACAACTATTGTCTGATGGAAGCAGATCAATATTTGTTGGGTACAGGCCGGTTTACCTGCACGCCCCTGGGGAGTCTGCCTACTGTTTCACCTTGTCCAGATGTATGTAGTCTGTCATGAATGGGCCCCTGTTTTGCACCTGAGTGCAAGAGTTGTGTGTAAGTAGTGCTTTGGCTTACAAGGCAGAGTACCCACACGTTGTTGCCCTCCTGTACGTATGTTGCCCCCTAGGTTGTGGGTACTTAATAGGGTTTAGTGGTAGTCAGAATTGCTCCATGGCCCCCTGCAGCGCTGTCCTCTCCCCTGTTCCCTGCAGAAACCGCTGTAAAGTGTAGGGGAATGTGTGTGGGTTTGATTCATATAACTTTGGATGGTGCTGAAAGGTTTCCTAGTGTTCACCTTCCCTGGACCGAGCTGATCACGCATGGCCTGAGCAGTGCAACACGGAGCAGAGTGCAGCATTTACACAGCTACAGTGAATGGATAGGCTGACTGACAATCCCACTCATCCTGTGTACTGAGCTGCAGGAGCCCATCAAAAGTCCATGGTTCACCAGAGGGCTGTTTGGATACAGTCTGCAAAAGACGGAGGATGTACGGAAGAATGTCTACTTCCAAGGAAACCAGAGTGACGGTGTGCCTTGGTACCTGCTGACCACCGAACTGTAAGCACAAAGAACATCGACTTTTAAAAGATTGGTTTCCTCCAGACTTTTGGGACAACTTTACACCTGAGTTGTCATTCGGGCTAGGAGTAACTGCCACTTCTTCTGAATACGAGTGAATGGCCTTAGCTTATTCAGAGATTGCCTTTTGATTTGAAGAGCTCGGTACGCAGTAGACAAACTGGCTGATACCCAAGACGGAAAATGTATAGTTTCCACCGGGGAAATAAAGAATATGCCATAGAAAAGGCATTTAGAAAGGCGGTAGTGTGCGTGGCATGTAGAGAGCCTGCTTGTGCAGATCCCGGCGCGTTCAATGCAGTGAGGAGCTGTGTGCATCAGAGACTTCCAAAACTGGAGACCTACGACAGCTGCATAGCTAGACCCAAAATCATCCTACAAGTGCAACAACCAGGCCTGGGATGGAAATGAAACGCCTTAGGACTGTCTGTGAATGAAGCCTGGACTTGCCGAGGTCCAGGAATTAAAGTTGGATGAAATAAGTGGGGGGTTCTAAATGGGGCTCCCCTACGTAATTAAGAATGTGTCTTGAACATCTAAAGTACATTTCTGTGATTCTCATAGTGTGCTACCTAACTGGTATTTTGGTTCTTCTCTGAGCTTTCTAGTATTGCATACAGATATGTGCCACAACTGACATTCACTTTAAACCACTCAGGACTATTGGCTTTGTCAATAGGTGTAAGCTGTTTGAGATAAATGATCAACAACAACAAATACATTATTTTGTTGTTAAATAATTAATATTGAAAAATGTTTCAATTCTGAAATTGTGAGACTGAATGAAACATTAGTAAGGCATGTGAAGGGATAGTGGTCTTCAGAGTGCCTCAGTCATTCTTGTAATGTTGGTCATGTATGCGCCTTTTCACTCCACATCCCTCCATCTGCATGCTATGTTATGTTATTGGATTTGTAAAACACATGGCTGCCCCAGCGACGGGGCGTCCCAGCGCTAGATCCACAGGTTACCAGACCGAGAGTAGGAAGCAAACAAGAGTTATTCAGGGAAGAGCCAGGTCTTACACTTCATCTCTTTCCTCTCCAGCGCCCTCTTTTAACTCTCTCCTGAATGCACCTCATCACATCTCTGTTACATCAGTACCCCAAACACACAATGTATCCACTTACCTGTAAGCAATACATTTTCCTTTAGTGTTGTCTTGTCCATAATTTGACAACTGTGTACCTCCTTCACACAAATTTGTACAGAATCACAATTGCAACTGAAATATGTGACCATTGCTCTGTGTGCTCTAGAGAGGCCTAGGGTTGGATGGCCATGTATTCTGAATACCTTTCTGACCCACTGATAAGCAGTGTGAGAGAAACTCACACTGCCTTCAGCCTCAGCTTCAAAGCTCTCAATCGTGGTCTGGATGCTACTCAGTCAAAGTACACAGTATACAAAAGTAATATGCTACACGAAAAAAATACAGAAACACCATATCATGGAAATACCTAACACTCTTAGGGAATGCAAGATTAAATAAAGCATGTGAAATGTAAACAAAAGTAAATCATTGTTGTGGATTATCTTCCCTTTTTTGCATTCAAATTTCAAAAATCGATCAGTGTTTTTGTCACCAAAGTTAAGGACATGAATATACAGCCCAATGGGGACCTGTTTCAATTTTCTTTTTAATTACTGCCAGTCCGAGACCAGAAGGTATCCGGCACACTTAAAGCCCTGCTCTCATACCTTTTTACTGTTTAGAAGAGTGCAGTCTACCCGGAGTGAGCTCAGCTGTTGCTGTCAAGACACCATAAGACCATGTGAACTTTCCCAACTGCACCCACTCATAAAGTCTGTGATCATCAAAAGTGCTGACATCCCAGTGAAGCTCCCTGGGCCTGCATACCAGCATCTGATCACCCTGTCATTGAAGACAACAAACCACTGCAGTGACTGAAGCCCACCTGCTGACCTCCATCTCCAAAGTGCCACAAGACCCGACGAGTGCAGACACAGTCCCATGCAGCGGTCCCTTCACTTGTGTGAATCCAGCCACGCTGGGCGCCCTCCGTCAATGGAGAGTATGGGGGTCGGTTATGAGAAACTCGCACTGTCTGCAGCCTCAGCTCCAGATTGCGCCCAGTCATAAGCACTCACATACAACCTGAACTCACCCAGACACCGGGAGGCGACTCAGTTCACAGTATGCACGACAGAGCAGTCAGTCATATACTGCTTGAAAAAAACTGGAGAAACACAACATCTGGAATACGAACATAATCTTAAGAAGTGCAAGAAAAGTAAAACATGAAATATAAACAGAGACTGCAGAGATGACATAGATTACCTTACAGGTTTTAAGTAATTGTTGAGGAATCGATCAGTGTGTTCCCTACAGTGTTAAGGATAAGACTATCAGTCCGATATGGATCCGTATCAAAGTGAGTTTTTAATTACTGCCTGGTCTGAGACCAGTCAGGGCAAACATTACAGAAGGGAACCAATGGCTGAAGTGACTGACCCATTGTCCCATCCTTGATGCTGTGATCGGCGGAAGCAAAATGTGAATGACATTAGAATGGACCAATGAATTAAGTGCATTTAACCCCCACCCGTTCTCTACAATAGTTAGTCATGATTTGACATTAGGGGAAGTACCATGCAGTGGCACACGGGTGTCAAGATGGTTATGGCAGATGGGGCATGGGGGGAAATATCAAATTTAATTTTAAAATATAGGCAACTTCGGGCTTCCGAAGGTCTACTTTAGCACATAACATCGAGAGGCCAATAAAAGAAACAGCTTTTGCGACATTTAATACCTTAATTGAGTTTACTTGCCACTGGGTGGCAGCATTGCATCATTAAATGGCAAAATGGCAAACCGATCTGCACTCTGTAGTAACCATACCAAAGACCAAATTAGAAACCTCAGCCTCCGAATTAACAAGCATTCGCAATGCAATAGGTCTTGCATTTGCGAGAGTTTAAGCTATTGGCATTGTAAACGACAATGTATTTTTTTTAATCTGTTTTGATAATTAACACACAAATAAAAGGTATTGTCATTTACAATGCCAATACCACAAACTCTTGTAAATGCGAGACCTATTTCATTTCAAAGAAGCTGCCGCCACTGTATCGGGCTGCTTGGAAAGTGAATGTTGTAGGAAAGCATGTCGTGCCTGAAGTAGGAGAAACTCAGGGAAGAAATTGTGTTACAGACTAAATAAGACATACCGTGTAACAACAGAAGTATAAGGGCTAGTCCTCATGGGAGATTACAAATGAAGACAAGGCGGTACTAAGAAGGGACTAACAAGCCTATTAACGAATCAGAAGCCAGCATTTACGAAGGAAATTGGCCAGAGAGTGGGTGGGGCTTCAAGTCTATACTTGAATACAGTATGCTTCGGAGGCAACCGCATGCGCTGTACAGGCTCGACCTAAAAACTGGGTAAAGTATTTAGCAGAATATTTTTCATTTGAAGCATTGAATAGTTAAATGGCTCTACGGTATGAGGTCCTACATCAGTGGCATCTTTATAAGTGATTTGGGTGCGGAGAGGTACTCAAAGGTTCTATAGATAAAACTGATGGGTGCCTTGGGTAACAAAACATCGTGAAACGTGCGCACACAATAGGATAGGATGAGTTTATCCCCTTCCAGTGCTTATCCTTTGATGCACAAGGCTTTGTGTTGCACTCTTGTCTGCTAAAAGTGCCTTGAAGGGCTCCAAGGCGACCGTAAGGCAGCTTGTTAACTCTACATAACTCCTGAGTAAAATGCAGACATAATTTAGCACTACCCCATTGTGTACGTCGTGGCCATCCTCAAGTTCGTTTTCCATATGTCAATCTAGTATCCACTGCTTGGGATTCGACACAGAGTTGCAGACAACCACATCCCCTCCAGGGCTTGCACTGGGCAGTGAACCCTGGGCCTCATGGCAGTCTTCCAGGATGCTAATTCCTGTTCATGGATTTAAAGCATGGGTTTTTCACATAATAATATATTGTTAGATATATTTAGTGTAATTCTGTTCAGCCAATTTGGCTGTATCTGTGTTATGTCGTGTTGTGTTTTATGTTATGTTACGTAAATTTGTAGAGCGCAGCTACTCGTGAGGGTATCCAGGTGCTGAGTAGGGCTGGCCTGTGGAGGGAGAAATCTTTTTGGGGAAAGTTTCGTAAAGATTTACCAAATGGTGCAAAAGTTATAAGCAAACAAAAAAATCCATTATATATATATATATATGTGTGTGTGTATTAGTAGTATTGTCTAAATAAAGAGTACACAGTTTACATTTTTTCTTAATAATGGTTTTTGTTACGACAATTTGGTTAAGAATATTAAATTTACATAAATATAATTTAATTGTAATATTAGTGTAATGAAACACCAAAGTCACTTAGATGTAGTAAAGTTATAGAGTGCAGAGTTAGTGAAGTTACGATTGCAGAGTTTCCACACTTGTGGAGGAATTTCCGCACTGCAGTTCTCAGTGGAGAGATTCCGCCCAGAGTGCAGAGACGCGCACTCGTAATTTTCCTACACATAAGCACCTTTGTGAATCGGGCTCCAAAGTCATAGAAGGGAGCATCACAGTAGCTGATGAAGCGGACCATTATTTCATATTCAGCTTAAAATGGCATGTGCCATTATTTCCAGTATACCGAAGCTTTGTTGCAGTGATATACTTAAGGACGTTTTAACTGTCTATAACCTTCTTTTCTAGGCCTGTCAAGGTGCTATCAACCGGAACCAGAAACAAATTGAAAGCTTTAAGCCAGGCATTCAAGTCATGGAGGTAAGTCAAAAGGACATGTGTTGCATTTGCTGACCCCATCACAAACCTCCTTTTGCACCAAAATCTGACGAATTCTGAAGGCCCCATATGGATTACTGAAATAGTTACTTTATTGAACTACAATTATCTTCATTCTTAAAGTCTATTTCCAAAGCTCCAGTGTGGGACCTTTTTCTGGAAACCAGGGCAATCAGGGCTTACTGTAAGCAGATAGTAACAATGAGAGCTTTTCCCACTGGTGTCCTGGGGGTTCCTTAAAAAAGCCCTTCAGGGCTTGAACCTAGGGGTAGAAAGGTTGAGGAGTCCAAGGCTTACTCAGGGAGGGGGCGTGGGCTAGAAAAATAGAACTCAATCAGCAGTAAGCAGCAGTCAACAAGCCATTGTCCAACTTCCTGCCAGTACATTCGAAGAAAAATACTTTAATTACAACACACAACACAACACTGCAGATAAATGTTAGAGGGTAACACTAATATACATAGTACCTGGGTATTCATTTCTTTATTGTGGAACCAGCTGGAACTGATATAGGCTGTTGTCATTGGTAAGGGTATTGAGAAATTCTCCCCAGGGGACTGGTGAGTTGGAATATCCGGACACCCAGGTGGGTTTCTTGTCAACCCCTTTCCACCAAAGACTACTTACTGGTAGGGCATACATGTCCCAAAGTTTGCTAAACCCCTGCAATGTTTCAAACTTGCCCTGTACCTTTATGTAGTTCACCTGCAGATGGGGCTACTCCTCACCACTGGGGGTGTGTTTTGCGCTGCATTAACCTGTGTTCTTGCCAGGCCAACGAGGAGAGGCTTCTCTGACTCTGCTCTGATACAGCGGGTCTGCTGCTGTCTCCAGCCTCAGCTGCTGTGAGCAGGCACACGTCTTCAAGCAGTGGCTTAACATAGGCCCCCGCAGTGCGGGCCCCCAAGCTCCAGGGGCCACTTCAGCACAGTACCCTGACCTGAGAGCTCCTGATTACGTCCAGAGGGGAGCCCCATCCATGTACCTTGCAGGGGGAACCCTCAAGCTTCGTTACGCCACTGTCTTCGATTTGGTGAAGGCGTGGCTCATGGGCAAAGAGAAGGGTAGACCGTGCTCGGCTCGGAGACTGGTAGTACGTCTTTCATGGATCTTCCTCTGGCCCAAACACAAACTTACTTCCCACAATGGTGACCAGCTCACAGGTAGAGGTAACAGCTGACTGCAATCCTTCACAGGTGCTCACTGGTTTTGTGGGACAACATCTGACCGTAGTTGTGATTCTTCTCAGTGGCAGGTGGTCTAGGAGCTTTGTCTGGTCAGTCTTTCATAATTCGCAGGAGACCTCACCTACTGCCATCCTCAGTTTTCAGTGGACCGGTCAGGGTGGAGATCCCAAATGCCTATAGATAGCAGAGAGGCAGGGGGCTCGGGGGCACATAGCAGGAGGAAGCAGGGTCACAATGCCTCACCACACAACCTGTTGGTGCAAACCATTCCCTGGGTACAGCAGCCAACTTCAGTTCTTGCTGCTCAGCTCCTCAGGGCCCTCCTTTTCTAGTCAGGCTTTCCTTTTTGCAATGGTGCCTCCAACCCCACTCCAGAGCAGTCACTGGGCTCCCTCCCACGGGTGCTTTTATGGCGGCTTTTGCTACCATGTTTCAGAATGTCCAGGGTCCTGTTCCCGAACCCGACATGGGGAGCTGTCAGATTCCCAACCCTGGAGCTCAAAGGTCGTGCTTGGTCTTCACTGTGTGGGACCTCTGGCACTGGTTTATGAGAGATCCTGGCACAAAGACTGTGGCACCACCCCATATTAAGAACATGTTTGTTACCGAAGGCATGTGTATTCATCCGGCCCAGCTCTGGGACCAGGTTTAGGCAGTGCCTGATTTCCCCCCTCTGTGAGCAGCATGTTATGAATGGAGTTCTATCAACCCTCTGATGTTAACTTCCTACTTTGAGCCAATATGTACTATTATAATATTATGTGACCTCAGACCCTGTCAAAATGAAATGAGACGATCAAGATTGATGGATGACGCAAGTGATTGGTTGTGGGGCCAACATCTGCTGCACTTAGCAGCTGCACCTACCTCACAAATTCACAAGTTATTGTGAGATAAATACACCAGCTGTGGCAAATCCACGCCCCCCTTCCTGCTGCTCTCCTGTCTCCTTGTGTTTGCGTTGTGCTGACCGTCAGTGAAAGCCCTAGTAACGGTTAGATCGTTGCTTTGATTTCTTTACTCTTCCAGAGGGGCATCGCCTTCTCTGACCTCCATTTGCTTCTCAGAGTTGCCAGAGAAATGTTGCTTTTCAGAATGAATGCTCCAAAATCCGCCTGCTGGACTTACATGGAAGAGGGGCACTAATAGAAAGTGAAATCTAAGTTTATGCTTCACATTGTTCTTCCGTTTCCTTCTAAAAATGAGAATTCAAGAAGACCAGAAACAAACTAAGACTCACACTCCAGCTGCTATAGTGCAACATTTGCAAAGCAAGTCACATCTTGGTCAGTGATTTAGCTAAATTTCATTTTTCATCTTGAGGCCTTCAAACCCAGCTTCACGGCATCCCTGTCTGTTCTACCCATGTAAGATGAGTTCTTGGACTTAGCCACCACAACCTCACACGAAACATGTTTCCCAGGGCAACAATGGGGGCAAACTGGTCCAACCCATTTCAAATAACCCAAAAGGAGGCTTTATGAACAGCAGAAATTAAATGTCCTCTGTCTTGGCCTCCCCATGAAACACAGATATTAAGTTCATCCCATCGGAAACCAGCCAGCTCAGTTCATTGTTCAAACAATAGTTTGTGTCACCCGTTTGAAGAATTTACACTGGGCTAGAACCAGGATACTTTTCAAAGCTCTGTGAATTTTTCATCGGCCTTACTGCGAAACCGTGCTCAAACTGACTCAAGCCCGTGCCTGCCAGCCGCCAAGAGCTTTGAGGTATATCAACGTTGTAGATGTCACTAATTCGAGGACGTTGCTACTTCGAAGAACCATGGTGGACATCCCTGCCAAAGGAAATAAAACTAGAAAATCTAAAAAAAAGAACTTGCAAGAAAATGTAATGACTTTAAAGCTATCTCCCACCACGTATTTTTGTGTCCAGAGACGCCCGTCTGTTTGATTGTCTGCTTAGATCGCCTCTCATTTCTTTGTATCATTACTCCATCTTTCATTTCTTGTCGTTGAAGTGCACAAAAGTGGCAACTCTGCTATTTGAATAAATAATATAAAGTATCAATAACAACGAGGAAAAGGTCACATTCAAATTAAAACAAATCCTGCGAGCACAGATTAAGAAAACTAAATGTGCCCCATCTAAATTTAAGCGGCCATATCTTTCCTGACTACCACCTCACTGCCACAGTATTGCACCAAGGACCCAGTCAATAATATCATTTGCAAGGAACCAAGGTTTGTTCCCTGTATCTGGAACAAACAGGCAAGGCAAGAGGGCCCCTCTTACAATCTTGGACACGCGACACACAAAGGCGATGCAGAAAGGCGGTTGTATAGTGCCAGGGGAGGCGAAGGTCTTCGGTTCAGAAAGGAGGCACTACAAAGGAATATTAGGCTGAGATTGAGTGTGATCAGGTAGATTGGTTGAGCATCACGGTCGCAGTACGGTTGCTGGTAGATGTTGCCCATGCCTAACCCCAAATGAACTGGCTCCAAGGAGTTGGGGCCAAGTATTGTGTGTTGGGAAGGCAGCCAAACACACCTAGTGTCAGGCCTGTTTAGGTTCTTCACAGGACAAGAGCAGAGAGGCAATCCTTGCAACAAGTGTTGCAATTGTCCCTAGATACGGAGGAGCCAGGCAGTATTGGGTGCTCACTGAAATGGCTGAGCAGTGGTGTTTTTTTAAATAAAAGAGAGTACAGCTTTCTTTAATCATAAAGCAAACTTGCACAGTAGTTATATGACATATATCTCTTGTGGGTAATGCAGCAAATGTGTTCCAACAGCATGCTTGCTCTGCTGGGGGAAAACGTGTGTGGGAAATCAGACTTGCAATTGGTCACAGTGGTAACCTTGCATTTAGTCAAACAGAAAGTCTCAGTTTATAATGCGTTGGCGCTTATTGGTATTTTTATTTATTTTCCTGAGTTTTATATAGCGTGAACTTGACCTGAATCATGTATCAGAGCACTTTACATAGCACCAGTTGTATTACATGAGGACACATTCATTTTTGGTAGGCACGGGGAGATTAAGTAATTTGCCTAGAATAACAGGATGTTCAGCGTCATTGCCGAGACTTGAACCCAGTTCCCCAGATTCGAGGTCGACCGTCCTAACCGTTAGGCCAACTCCTCTCCTCCTCTAATTATACATCTAATTATATTACAGGTAGGGTGACCAGAATTTTAAAGCCAAAAACCGGAACATTTCACAAAAATAGAAGAAGGACTACAGTTTAACTTCAAGCGAGCGCACAGAATGACCGCGCTCCTCAGCAGAGAATTACAGAACAGGCATTTATACATAAAATGCAATTTTTAAACCCAGTAGCTTGCCTGTTAATTAAATTGCTTTCTTGAAACAACTGCTAACTATCCCTGCTTTGTAAAGTATAAAAAGCACCTCCCACAGTTTTCAGGCGCCCCTCTCTAAAAACCGGGACAGAAGCTACATTTCCTGAAATCTGCCGGGACAGCAGGTGAAAAACGGGGACCGTCCAGGCAAATCCGGGACGCCTGGTCACCCTAATTACAGTATACAGAGGCATTTCCTAACAAGCATTGGTAAATGCATTAGGTTTCGCCATTGGGATTAATAATAAGTTAAGAGTTCTGGGAGCAGTGTATGAGTCCTGGGAGAATGGTTTGAGTGCTCTCTATGCAGGGTGAGTGGTGCATGAATGAAGGACTATGGTCATGTGAATTGCGGAAGTATTCACATTTGTTCTACCTATCTCATTACACACTGTGAGGCTATTCGTCATGCAGTACAGGTGAAGGCCAGAACCACAAGATAAGGCCCATGGAAACAAAGGCTTGTTTAGAATCTGAAGAACAAGGGGAGAGGAGGGGGTATAAGGCAACCTCTAGATATGCTAATGCTGCTCCCACGCATTCCCTTCACCAAGCAATGACTCCGAACATGCCAGAAGCCCGGGTTTCAACCAAGGGCAGCACATATAAACAAACACTGACAATGCTAAGTGGCCTTGCGTTTGCTGCAAGCCTTCTGGCTTTGTTAATGCTAGTTTTATTTTGTCATAGTTTTGAAGTCCGCCAATCGCTGAAGTGTACTGATTAACCATGCTGTATCCTCTAGTGATGAAAGAAAATGTGACCGATGCAACAACAGTCCAATGGATGAAGAGGACTGACTGAAAGTACATTATATATAATTTTAATGTCTTAACTAACATCAACATATCCTAAAAGAAAAATGTCTAGTGAGCGAGAATGGCGTTAATGGCAGGGGTAGTCTGGGTACTGATACAAGTTAAAGACTTGGATCCAGGGCGCCAAGTGAGGGAGGATGGGCCTCATTAAGAAAGTACTGGACCGAGAAGGCAGATAAGAAGTTAACAGAAAATGCATTTCAGTCCAAGGTATAATTGGTTGTGGTGTTTCTGACGTGACGAGTCAGTGTCTGCTCTTGCGATGATGGTTGGGAAAAAAACATCCGTTCTTTTTCTAATTGCAATATTTGCATTCCCTTATATTTTCACTTTATTTTTAACAGGTTAAGGAAATGGAAGCAATTATTAAAAAGTGACATCCAAATTCTTTACCTGCGTTCATGTATGCTGCTGCCATGACAGATGGCACGAACACGGCTAATCTAGCTTCTAATCATGGGTGTACCCTGTTCAGGCATTATGGTAGTCCTTCTTGGATGTTCGAGAACACATTTTGGAATTGGACCACTGGATGAATAGAGTCTGGGAAACCGCAGTTGGTGATGTGCTGTCATTCAGTGGTGCTGGCAGGCTGGGCGATGTGGATTTGGCTTAGGGTGGTGCAAATGTTCGGGCTCGTACTAGGTGGCACCGGCAGATCACAGTTGCAGGATGCAGGTGCGGGAGAGTTGTGCTCACCCTGATGACGTTTGTGGGCATACAGAGAGGAGAGTGTCTTCTGTGCAGCTTGTGGGTGTCAGTTCACAGATACAAACTCTCAGGTTGCTGGGGCTCATAAGGGTACAGAGCCACCACTCTGGGTGCCTCTGGGTCCCACCCGCATTACAACATGCCGGCATCACGCCTGAAGCCTTCAGAGGCACATAACCAAGATTGGCCGACCACCTAATGGCATGCTTCTTGCTGCGACAGATGTCGGCCTCATGCTTGCTCTGGTGTTAAGCTTGGGTCAGGCTGGACCATTAATCTTTGTTTCTCATCTTGCTAAGACTTAACAGCACTAAGCACCTCTCAGCAGCACTAGCACACTAGAATAAAGGCCATGGTGATGCAGACAGACTTTCAGCATGTAAGGCAGCCTACCTCCTTCTCAGCAGGACTCAGCAGCATAGATCTTCTCCAGAGTCCTAACACCATAAAGGAATACAGCCATGGATTCCGTTGCTGATCCAGTTCTTTGTCCACACCTGTGTTCAAAGCTGCAGTAGGTCAGACAGAGAATACTAGATAAGCAATCTTGCTTACATCCAGTCCTGAGGGCATTTGGGATTTCCAAGTGTCTAATCCAATTCAAAGTATTTTCCAGACTTTTAGGTGGAAACCAATCCTTGCAGAGCGTGTTTCTCTTTCAGGTAGGTACATGTACATGCCAACGATTTGAGGGTGAAACTGCCATGTTGGTATTTGTCTAATCCAGGTAGACAATTTCTTTTCTCAACAAAGCTCATGATGTGGATGGGCAACAATCTAGTCCTTTGTATGATGTGTGTGAAATATGTCCCGGCCAAACTTTGTGTCTAAGTGTTGCTGTCTCTCAGGTCACAACTTAACTACCTAATGCATTCCAAAGAGTGGGGGCACCACTTCCATTAAGAAGCATCCTATAGCTTTAGAAGCTGTATACATAAAGAGGAAAACAGGGGGCTCCCCGCCCTTTGTATCCCACTGCACACATATCAAAGCAATTACGTACACACAACACATACACTAAAGGGCAATGAAGGGGTCAGGTAGAGACTACTACATGGATTTACCAGACAAAGCCAATAAGCAATCCCCCTGGTGGAGTTGAGGTAAAAAACGTTATGTACCTCACCATTAGTAGTGTCATACTCTGAGCATAGGGATGGTAGTCACCCATGCTAAAAGGAGTGCCACTCTTTTGTGCCAGAAAACATCCTGTGTCTGGCAGAACATAACAAGCATTTGCTATGCAATAGGTCTTGCATTTGCCAAATTTAGAGCTATTTCTGTTGTAAATTACGATGTCTTTTACCTATGTATTTTGGTTTGAAGTGTAGTGGGTGTATGTGGATTGGAGTGGAATTATGTGAGTTGTATTGGAATTGTGTGGGGTGGAATTTTGTGGTGCTGAGTATATTTATAGTATATTGGTGGAGAGGAGTTGTCCTAACGGCTAGGGCGGTCAACCTCGAATCTGGGGAACTGGGTACGAGTCTCGGCATGATTCTGGGCAAATCCCTTAATCTCACTGTGCCTAACAAAAACATAATAATTATGTGTCCTCATATAACCCAACTGGTACTTTGTAAAGCGCTCTGACTGATACCCGATACCTTTGGGTCAAGTTCGCACTATATAAAACTCTGTAAAATACAAATATTTGTGTGGTGGAATGATGTGGCATTGTGAATAGATAGGGGTGAGAGCTGCACAGAATGCTGCAATACAGTGCAAGCAGCTACAGGCTGCTGAAGCTGATCACACCCCCACCAAACCCGACCTAAAAATACAGAAAGACAATATCTGGAAAAGTGAAAATAATATCACGGAATGCAAGATGAGCTAAAATATGTGTTATATAAACAGCAACTCCATTGCAGGCTTGGAGTACTTTAAGGGTGTTTACAGTTACAGTTAGAACTCAATCCTAGTTTTGCATATACAATTAGAACTCAAATAAAGGGCCCGTTTCATGCTCTGTCTGTCATCCTTGAGTCCAGATGGAGGAGGGGGAGAAGGGAAGGGGAGGATGTGTGCCAGGGGAAGGGTTGTGGGAGCATGCAGCATTATTTAAGTACATCAGAGGGTTTCTTGTCTTCCTGTTCTGTAATCATAATGTTGATAATCTGGCACTCTCACTTGTGATTATATTGTCAGCTAGCCTAATAAATCTATAACGTATCTCGCAGTCGCTTACTGCCTGAGACAGTTTCTGTAGTGTTTCAGTCAGGACTTAAGAGTTCAAGGAATGTTGCTCCAGGCAGTGGAAGTTCCGCTCTCCCTACCTTCCCTTAACCCATAACCCATACATATACTCCAGGAAATATTTTGTAAGCACTCCCTCTTGGGTATTAGGGAAATGAAATATGTAGTGGGTTTTTCAGACCGCTACAGTAGCATGGGCCTCTCGAAGGTGCCTTTCATCACATATGAACCAGTTTTACATGCATGCATTGAACACTGACAACCATCAGAGATGCAGAACCTTCTGGGTTAAGTGGATCATCTTATTCACTTGCACCCTGCTCCTATAAAACAGCTCCTGCAGCAAGCACTGCCCTGATGCTCCACGCGGTGTTCTTCTCTTACATCTGCATTTACAATATAGATACTTATTCTTATCTCAATCTGATTGAACAAGAACACCCTCCTGTTACTCTTATCAGTACAATAAATAGTGCCAAAGGCGAGCACTCCCCTTCTTCCCAACTTAGGCCCTCCCTAAAAAGTGATGGTGCTGGCAGGGTGGTAACTCTGCACCCATAAACACTGGTATTAGGCAGTAAGACTTCACCAGTAAATACAGTTACACATGAATGCCCGAGGAATGGGTAATAACTACGCAGATCCAGTTCTACCAAGGGGAATTCCGCATGATATTACATTTTTAGTGGGGATTAATGTTCACGTTTACCAGTACTGTCTGAACAGGAGGTAAATGTGACTGATGGCATGAGGGCGGATCCAGGAAAGGTGTCAGGTAGGGTTAGGTGGTAGGGTTAGGTAAGAGAGGAGAGAAAGCTGCTTGGTGGAGAAACATTACATACTCCCCCAGTGCTGGTATGGGGGTCGGGCAGGGGCCACGGAACTGAGCAAGGCAGCACTTGTATAAACAAGTATTGCACGGAGTAAAGATATCTACGACAATCAGACACTGTGGCACAACAGCAGGCTTTTTCTGAGGGATTATTAGGCATTTTCTTGAAACCGGTGCATCTGCAAATTGTGCGCAGTAAGGGATCAGTGAACCGATGGACAGAAGCAGACAGATACACACGCAAACCGACTCAAACACGTAGTGAGGACAAAGCAGTTTCATTTACCTTCATGTCCCCTCCCAACCCCACAGGGCAGTTGTAGTCTAGAGATGACCTTCATACTCAACAAAACTCTATGAATTCCGCACATCAACGCAAGGGCAGGCTGATTGACTTTTTCACTGCCTGTTTTATTCTGCTGATGCTATCATCTATCGCTTACGAACAGTTTTACATGCATGCGTTGAACACTGACAACCATCACAGATGCAAGATACATTTTCTATTTTAATAAAATGTATGGTGTGTGTTTGTACCTGTGATCTCCAGTAGGCATAACATTATCGTACAAGGAAACTTTTTTGCAATATAATGGGCAGCAATGTCTCTTGTACCAGCCACTACGTCACCACATAGTTTGATGCACGATCGACTGTAAGACTAGAGGGAGTTATTTTCTTCAGCACATCCTCACCCGAAAGCGCACTTTGCTGGCGGAATGCCTTTATCAAGTGCTGTGCATCGGTGGAGGAATCTTCCCCATAATATGATGGGGTAACACCATATCCCGTGCGGTCAAATAAAAACGACACCCGTAGAGACAGCGTTTGAACAGATAAAATGTGCACCAAGGGAAAACATGCCCAGAGAATGCAAAGCCCGGGCTGCGGGACCGGGAGAGACCTTCAGGATGAAGCGATGTCACTCTGCGATGAAGAGCGATTGCCCTGAAGCGGACGCCACACTGATCGCTGTGTGAAGTGCTCTTTGTTCGGAATGTTGGCATAGCAACAGTCCCGATGTGGACAGGAGGCTTTCATTTGAATGAAGCATGGCGTCCATCAGAACAGGAGCCGAGGCAGGATACAGTGTTAAGAAAAGAGTCCTCCCAAACAAAAGATAAACAATAAAAGCATACGGAAACTGCACTTGACCGGTGCTCCTCAGCAAAGAACAGAAGTGACATATCAACTCTGAGAACCAGTTAGGAGGCAGCCAAGAACAGAGACATTGCAGTGAACCTATGCTAAGCAGCAGGTGGGAGTATTTTTAGTGAATACAGCAGGCCTTGCAGACAACGCATGCACACTGCCTAGGCTCGACCTAAAAAGGAGGAGCTGGTTGTTGCATTGACATTGAGCCAATGCTTTCACCCTACACCAGGTCTCTGGAATGTGTACAAAGCTTCAGAAAGTAGCTTGGATCCAAAGCAAACGACACACAGGTAACCACAGTAGAAGACAAGCTGGGATGTAGCATCATTCCAATGTTCACTGTTCAAAGGTATCAGTGCAAATCACAGTTTAGAGCCCTCTTTCAGATCTGGTGTTGCTTTCTTTGATTGGTCCTCCTCCAGTGCATGGGCAAGAACACTCACATGATGGCCAGTATACCTTGGTGGGCTTTCTGTATGGTAAATAGGCAGAAGGGAATGTTCTTACAGTTTTTTTGTGGCAGCATTGATAAAAAGGCTAAGTGCCTGATTTAGATCATGGTGAACTGGTTACTCCATCACAACAGTGACGGATATCCCATCTGCCGAAATATAAATCCCATTATATCCTATGGGATTTATATTTTGATAGATGGGATATCCGTCACAGTTGTGACAGAGTAACGCATCCCCCAGGATCTAAATCAGGCCCTAAATGAGGCAGGCGATGGTCAATGGCAGTGCCAGCTGGGAGTGGATGTGGACAAAGGGGGTCACAGTGGCTGGCAGCACACTGCAAGCCAAAATGGCCCTGTCTAGCTTGCGGCATCTTTCAGACCTCTTAAAACCGAGTGTAGATAGACCTTGGACTAATAAGGATATCCCAGCAGGAGCCCAACCTCTAGCGCTGGAATTCCTAAAAGTTTATGGATGTACATTAGACAATGGCACAGAGCACATGTATTGCTCTTCGATATACAGGATGATTATCGTGAAGAACAGTCTGATAGTTACCGAGTTTACCTTACAGAATGTACTTACGTACCTTCTCTACGTATAGAGTAATTAGATTGTCCTTAACCAGCCCTGGGCTGAGACTACCATTCAGGCCAAACCCCCAGATGGCATGACGGCTGGAACGGTGTGAACAAAGATGGAGGGGGAGCCTCCTTCTTACTATGCCTGCCCAACAACAGGATGTGGAATTTGTGGCTTTCCAGCCATAGAAGATGATTACACTCCAGATTCTTCTGGGTGAATCTCCCTCCTTCACCTCTGCTGGACAGCTCCCATTCCAGTCCTGAGTACTCGAATGAGAGTTGTCAAGCAATGTCAGTAGATAGAGAGCTGCTGCAGCCCCTCTGGCTTTGTCACCGCTTTTTACCACACAAGGGAGTCTCTGAGCTGAGCATCTAATCTCTCCCTCTCCTGAGCCACTTGTGAAATTCATCAGAGTCCATCATATCATAATACATTCTGCAAGTAGCATAGGATGAGCTGGGTAAACCAAACTGTTTCTGAAAAGGACCTCCGCTGCTACAGTGCTATCTAAGCCTGTGAGACACTTTGGAACTCTTCCTTCACAACTGCTCTTCATCTCACTTTAGCTGTGAGAAATCGTCATAGTGAACTGAAACAGTGAATGGGAGCGTGTATGCTACCTAGTGACGCATCATACTGAGGGAAACAAAGAGTGATGGGTGGAAGGCTTTAATTAACTTCATCCTCTGATTACACTATCCACGTCCCAGTACATCATTTTTTTGCACATACTTCCACACCTGACAGGAACCAGACATATGCAAATCATCCTTGGTCCTGCTCCAACAGGAACAGTCCTACCTGAATTGTGAGCACAAGCACATCCAGACCGGTTTCAAATGTGTTAGGCCCAGTCAGTGCAGTATCCCTTGGTTTATGTGGCACAGTGAGCAATGGTCCCACGTTGAACGTACCATTCACGCTTAGGGCATCGCACTGAGAAAAAAAGCTGAGTTATGAAATGCTTGATTTAATCTCAGCCACCAGTAATTCTAAGTCCATTCAGTTTTTGCTCACCACACCACCTTAGACAGGAACCATATATACCTCACTGATGAGGCCTAACAAGGACAAAACTGGTCTGGGTTGGTAAACCCTTACAGTAGTCTGCCCAACATGCTTTTACTGGTAACAAGCAAAGCTATCAGGAAGAGCCAGTAACAATAATTCACTTCCTGGCTGCCTTATGAAAGCCATTTAGAACCTTGTTCAATACAAGTCCTCTCTCCAGGTCCAGGTTCAAGCACAAGCTGAACAACTAAGAAGAGACCATGTGACTTTGGCCACGGTAACAAGGACTATTTCAATGACAGCGGTTTTGTTATCGTCGAGCACATTGGTTGCAAAAGGCAAAATTATGGTATATTTCACACCATGTGATACTTCTCAGTTTCTTTCCTCTTGGCTCAACGGGTTAAAATAGGTTTCAATTGGTTTTAATGCTGAAAAACACACTCAGAAAACCCTAATCTCAGGACAGAGCCAATTGAAGGAAATAAGAAACACAGGCTCTCTATGCAAACCAATTCTGAATCAATAGAAGGAGTATCATAAACATAAACTGTAGAAAAAGCCTTTGAGACAGTAGAGGGTGTTTCTAAATATGAAAATTATGAAGCCTGATACCTTCAAACCGAGAAAAGGCTGTGCCGTGTACCCCAAGGAGTCTCGGGCCTTTTGTAACTAATTAATGGACAAATGTAACATCATCACCACAAATGCCCAGAAGCCAACATAAAGGGAACCCAAAGAAGCACTGTGGAATAAAAGTATTGCATGGCTCCATTCTAAGATAAGAATTTGAAGAGTGAGACCAGAACATTTACAAGACACAAGTTCTCAGGTAGTGCATGGAAAACAACACAGACGGCATCATCGAGCATTGTGCGGAGAGCAATCTACCATAGATGTTGGCTATGTTGAAGGACCTGGGAACCTTGAAGATAAGCATTTTTGGGGATCACGTAGTTTAGTTAAAGTGCCCTGGTATCTGTTTTTTTAGTACAGTTAGGCCAGGCAATCATGCTTTTGTTTTCCCTTTTTTGTTCATGCCTTTCCTTCTCCTTTTATTTTCTCTAGAAAGATTGGCAATTGACAAATGCATCACTATTGTGGTTAAGAAGGCAGGCCTGGAAACATCTTGCAAACATTGGACCTGTAATTTCCTCCAGTTCCATAAGATCAGACTGGACGACCTCCTGCTAAAAGTAGCTAAGGAAATGGGATTCAGCACATAAAAACATACCACATAGTAGAAGGACCTGCAGAGTTCTACCAGCATTTCACAAACCTTAAAAAAAATGCACGTCTGTCTCTCATACTTCATCATCCATTACACTGCCAATTACCACGTCCAATAACACGAAAACCAAACCTTGGTTGTCATCACACATGACAGTGAAGAAGTTCCTACATTGGCTCAAAGCAAAGACAATACACTTCTAACCACACACCCACATGCTATCAATGGGGATTAGTGATTCAGCACCCCACAAAGGAGTAGCATCTAGTACAAAATTACACTATCTCAGATGTAATTAATGTTGTTTCCTACTACAATTTACTTCATCAGATTGCCTGCTATCTCGAAAAGCCTCAATCCACTATATTCCTAAACCCCTGCATGAAAATTTGCCCTTGGGTTCAATTGATCAATTGCTTTACTCTCCTTTGTTTCTGCCTAATAAATCTCTCTTTACTTTTCAATCTCTGCTTGCCACTTCCTTCTGAGAGCCTACTTTAAGACGCATTCCTGTCTGACATATTCTCTATTATTGTATTTCTGCAAATTGGCCACACCTCATTTCAAAGATAACAACTTTTCCTGCTTTGAAACTATATCCCTGCAACACAACTATACTTAATCTCCTATAGCCTACCTATTCACCCCATCAACTATCTGCAAGAACTTGCATACTAATGATCTTACCTAACTCCTGTTATTTTAATCTACCACAAATAACTAGAGTAAATGCATGGGATAGTTTCCCTGAGAACACAAAACTAATAACAATAAGCAATAACCACTGGAATAACAAATAACCTTGGGTTCTGGAGTAGTGTGCTACTCACCACAAAGTTCTTCAAAACCTCATCATGGGTCATAAGCACTATATAAAAGCAGTTACAATACAGAAAAGCAAACATGTGTTTGCTATTTTTTCTTTAGGAACCATCAGTCATCAAAAACTATTTACAAAACTTCATGCTAAGGCTCTAGCCCCATTTGTTTATCCTTAGTTTACTCATTCCGAGTTTTTAATTGACCGTGTTTGTTTTTTATGGTACATACTCGAAGTTACAGATCCATGGGCCCGATTCACAGAACTAACTTAAGACAAAATCCTAAACTTACTACCATTTTGGTATTCATAGAAGGCACATACTCATTTTGGTATTCACAGAAGGCACTTATTCATTTAAGTATTCAGAGAAGTTAGGAGTCCTAACTTTAGGACTCCTAAATGCCTTCTGTGAATACGGAAAGTCTTAAAGTTAGGATTTTTCTCAGTTTAGGAGTAGTAAAGTTAGGACTCCTAAATGCCTTCTGTGAATACGGAAAGTCTTAAAGTTAAGATTTTTCTCAGTTTAGGAGTAGTAAAGTTAGGACTCCTAACTTTAGGACTCCTAAATGCCTTCTGTGAATACGGAAAGTCTTAAAGTTAGGATTTTTCTCAGTTTAGTAGTAGTAAAGTTACGAGTCCTAACTTTACTACTCCTAAACTGAGAAAAATTCTAACTTTAAGACTTTCGGTATTCAAAGAAGGTATTTAGGAGTCCTAAAGTTAGGACTCCTAACTTGTGTGAATACTGAAATTAGTAAGTGCCTTCTGTGAATACTAAAGTGAGTAAGTGCCTTCTGTTAACACCAAAATGGTAGTAAGTTTAGGATTGTGTCCTAAGTTAGTTGTGTGAATCGGGCCCCATGTTACTGAACATACTTTATTTAAATTGGCCTCTCCTAATGCTACCCTTCCCTGAACCTTAAACCTCTCCCTACCCCTATACAAAATTCGTCCCTGAACTATACAAGCTTCTTACCATCTTTTTACGCTATCTATCACTGAACCCTAAAAACCTGAAAAACCTCTTAGTGTTACCCTTCCCCGGACTATAAAAATGTACTACTCCTTAACACTATCCTAACCGTCTGGATAGCTCTGGTAAAGCACACACTCTAAGCTAAGAAAACAGAAGTATTCTCTTTCAATGCATCATGAGGAGAACCAGGTGTAGTCTGTATATTACAGTACTCATTTACCTCATTTAAATTACAAGCTCTTGTAATTACATTTCTTGCAGGGTAAACCGGAGGAGTTGGGAAGGCGCGCCCCTCAGTGGATCCGCGATAACCTGGTGACCATGTGTATGCGATGCAAGGAGCCATTTCATTCCATCACACGACGAAGACACCACTGCAGGGCCTGTGGCTATGTGAGTACCAAGGCAGCGGCCCCCATCTGAGACCACGCACAATTGCGATTCTCCTATTGACATGACCAGAGAATCTGGATTTCATTAAAGCCACAGAGGCTAACATTATGAATTAATCTTTTAATGCAGTCACATTAATCTTTTAATGCAGTCACAAGCAGCCGCACTACATCACAAAGAAAACAGTTCTAGAATGCAGTGAACAGATGGTATAAAAGGCATGAAGAGCAAACAGACTGCCTCTTTTAAATGAGTCGAAACAACAAAAGTTCCAAAAGGATGAGATCCAATTTGATCTTGAGAGTGAAGAAAACAGAAGTTCGAAGGGAGGAAACGAAGAGAGGAGGAATCAAGGATGATGAGAATAATCCATCAGGTGGAGTTATCTGGAAAGAATGAGGAAAGTGTTAGATAGAACACAAGGTCGAGCGATAAAGGCAATATAAATAAATGCATACAATAATAATCATAGTAGTAAATATTCCATGCAAGGTAGGGTGGGATAATGTTAGCCTCCATGTCTTTAATGAAATCCAGATTCTCTGGTCATGTCAAATAGAGAATCACAATTTCATTACAAGACCGGAGGCTACATTATGCATGTTGGTAGCCTTGAAGGACAACATCAGACATGCTCGATAGGTTTACAATAGTGATGAGCAAAAGTGGATGCATTGGACCAATCAACCGCTTTCAGGATATCATCTAACTTACCACCGGACCAGAAAGATTTACTGGCCATTGGTCCTCTGAGAGAGTGAGCTTGGAATTTAAATAGGTCAATACCAGCAAGGCTCATTATGGACTTGACCCATCTGGCTATGGAAAAAGAAGCAACAGGTTTAAAGGGTTTAACAAACAAAATAAGGAGTTGGTTAGCATCCTGAGGGCGAACATCTCTCATTCTAAAGTCATACTTTTTCATACAGTCTACAACACAGAGTCTCTTGCACAGATCAAAACGAGGATTAAAAATAGAGGCTGACATAGATTTGGTCCTTCTAAGGATTTCAAACTTAACACCATACATATCATATGATCTATTAGAAATATCAAGACATTTCACATCAGAAACTCTACGACAAGAAATTAGACATAAGAGAGTTGCAAGTTTAAAGGAAAGACACTTTCTATTATGAAGAAAAAGGACTAAAATAGCTTTAACATCCCACAAGGATTGTCTAGGAGGACTTTTCAGTCTAATACTTTTCAGAACTCTACAAATGATAACATTCTTACCCACCGTCTTACCATTAACAAGGGAGTGCCCAGCAGCGATTGCTGATCTATAACAAATAATAGATCTATTGGAAAGGCCCTTGTCAAATTGTTCGACGAGAAAATTAACTATATTGACGATAGGAGCCTCCACGGGATCCAAGTTCCTCTCCATGCACCAACAAAACCATTTTCTCCAAATGTTATTGTACCTATAGCGAGTTCCTGATGCCCAGGATTCTCCGAGAAGAATGAGAGCTGATGGCGAAAGGCCAGACAATTAGTTGGATTGCTTGACACTTTCCAAGCAAGAAGGTTCAAATTCTCTGAAAGAATTAGGTAGTGATCTTCTCCGTCTGCATTTGAAACCAGACCCTTGGCCGCTGGAATTAGGAAGGGAATGTCGCCGGACAATTCCAGGGTGCTCAGGAACCATGCCTGAGAAGGCCAAAAGGGAGTTATCAGGACCAAGGAGCACTGGTCTTGTCTCACCTTCTGCAGAACCCTTTGAATCATGGCAAAGGGAGGGAAGGCATAACCTTGAAGGTGAGACCAGTTCTGGAGAAAGGCGTTTACCGCAAGAGCGCCCAGGTTGGGCATCCAGCTGAAGTTCTTCAGCAACTGGAAGGTCGCAAAAAGGTCCACATCCAGAGGACCCCAAAAGGGAATCAGAGAATGGAAAACGTTCACATTGAGTTTCCAATCGCTGAAGTCTGAGAGGAACCTCGAGTTCCAATCTGCAGAAAAATTGGACTTTCCCGGGAGGTATTCTGCCTTCAGGGAAATCTTGTGTTATAAGCAAAACATCCATAGCTTCTTGCCTAAATCAAAGAGGTCTGCTGATCTGGTCCCGCCAAGGCAGTTGATATAGGAGACTGCGGAGATGTTGTCCATCTTGAGGTTAACAGATCTGCCCTGAAGTGAGCGTTTGAAGCTCATTAGGGCGTATAAGCCTGTTGTGAGTTCTAAGAAGTTTATATGATGGGAGGACTCCGCAAGAGACCATACACCGCCCGTGTTTTGGTCGAGAAAGCGAGCACCCGAACCGGGAAGGCTCGCGTCTGATTCAAGGACAAATTCCGGGGACGGGCCAAAGATTGCTTTGCCATTCCAGGCATCCCAATTCTCCAGCCACCAAGAGAGTTCCGACTTGGCTTCCTAATCTAAGGTTACGAGATCTCCATACCATAGAACAGACCTGAGGGCTTTCCCTTTTATTCTCTGAAGAGCACAGTAATTCAGAGGTCCCGTAAAGATAGCTTGAACGGAAGTAGAAAGGAGGCCCATAAGTCTGGCTGATTCCCGAAGGGTTAGAGACTCTCGTTTTAGAACAGACCTGATCTCTTTGCGAATTTTTGCAATTTTCTTCGAGGGAAGAAGGAGAAGGCATCTCGAGGTATCTACGGTGAAGCCGAGGAACTCTAAAGATTTGGAAGGGGTAAGGATAGATTTTTCCGGGTTTATAATGAAACCGAGACTTTCTATAAGATCCATGGCAGTATTGAGGTCCTTCAGGAGTTGTGAATAGAGTGGGGACATGATGAGGATGCTGTCCAGATAAATGATTAGACTAATACCTCTTTCTCTCAAAAGAGAGACAATAGTTCTCATAATCTTGGTGAAACACCAAGGGACAGAGGAAAGACCGAAGGGAAGAGCTTGAAATTGGAAGAGACGCTTGTTCCAGATGAACTGAAGGAAGGGTTGGTGTTCCTGGGCCATAGGGATGGTAAAGTAAGCATCCTTTAAATACAGCTTGACTAGCCAGTCTCCTTCTAGGAGGAGGCCTCTCAGGAGGTGAATACCCTCCATTTTTGAAATGTCTGTAAACTAAGTACTTGTTTACTTCGCGAAGGTTTATGACCGGTCTCCAACCCTTTTCCTTTTTTTGAACGAGGAAAAGAGTGCTGACAAACCTCTTTAGAGACCATGGGACTTCTATAATAGTCCCCTTTTGTAGCATGGAAGTGATACCCTCTTGGACAATAGGTTTGGGGGACTGTTTTTGAAAAGGGAGATCTATAAAATCTATTCTGAAACCCCGAACGGTCTCCAGAACCCAGGGGTCTTGAGTTAAAGATTTCCATATATGATAAAAGTATTGAAGTCTGCCCCTACCTTTGGGGAGGGGAGAAGAAGAAGGAAGAAGAAGAGGACTTACTTGGAAGATTGGTGTTGTTGGGTGTTCCACGGGATCTGTAACCTCTGTTCCGTGAACCTCTCCCTCTTTGAGGATAGAATTGATGGTTAGATGGGTAGAAGCCTTTACCTGTGACTCTGAACGTTGAGAAGGGCCGTTGGTTGCCACGGCCGGAAGAAAGGCCCCTTCTTCCAGCCTGTCCAAAAAGGTTGGTATTAAAAATGCATTTCATATTGACCTGAGCCTTGTCAAGAGCAGTAAAGGTCGAGACATATTTTCCGATTGATTTAATCATGTCTTCGCCAAAGAGAAGGCCCCTGGGGTTCTGGGATGGCTCTTTTTCAGCCAAGTCACCCAACTTGGGGTTGGTCTTGGTGAGGATGGTTCTCCTCCTCTCAATGTTCAGGCTGGAATCGGCATTGCCGAGGAGTACGAGGGCCCTTTGGCTCCAACCTTCAATGAGGTTGATGTCAAGAGGGGTGCGAGAGATATGAGATTCTTCGGCCAAGTCTAAAATCCTAGTGAGGGGGCCAAGGATGTCGAGGAGGCGATCCTGGCAGCCCTTAAGGGCTCTCTCTAGACCTTTCCTTGGGTCTTTGCCCAGTTTAAATAGAAATGTAATCAAGTCAGGGTCCAGGTTTTGGGTCTGATAGACCTTGTCTTGTATGGAAGGTCTAGGGCACTCGGATTTGAGGGTGTTACGAATCTCTCTTTCGAGTGAATTCCTGAGCCATCTTGTAATAAATTGGCAAACATGTTCCTGAGGGAATCATTTAGAGCTATTTAGGTGAGAGATGTTGAGTGGGGAGAACATTTCCTCTCCCAAGGGGTTGAGGATAGCATTTTTAGAGGAGGAGGAGGAGGAGTCAACTTCGAGTTGGTTGTTATAATCAAGGTCTTCGTCATCCAAATCCAGGACGAATTCATCATAGGGGTTATGGAAAGTTTTCTCCTCCTCAGAGTCAGTGTCTGCGTCGTTCTGAGCACTATTGTACTTTGTGCCGCTAGGGACACCCATCAAATTTGGGCCGCCACGGACACCCATCAAAGTTGTGCCGCGAGGGACACCAGTAACATTTGAGGCACGAGGGCCTCCCACAGAGTCTGAGGTGCTAAGACCTCCCAAAACAGCTGAGGTGCTAGGACCTCCCGCATGATTAGGGGAGCTAGCAGTGGCATCATCAGAGTCAAAGTCAGACATTTTATTATTGGTTAGTGTAGCAACAGTATAGAGCAATATTTTTTTTTAGTCTGAAATAATTAAGAAAATAGTCAAAATTGTTAATATTCTGCTTTTTCCCCCTATTTTCCTTTTATTATGAAGAATATCTCTATTATTTGCAAAGCGCATTGGTTATTAATAGAAGACAGTGTCCAAAACGATCTCCGGCAGCAGCTGACGAGAGCTATGTAACTGACATGAATGCTCGAGCCCAGCCGCTGCCGGAGAATGCAATTGGAGGAAAGGCCGTAGGCAAACGGGGCACGCGGTGCCACCGTTGCCAAGGTGCATTCCTCTCTGGAGACACGCTTGGGAAGATGAGCGAGCGCGACTAGTTTTTAAGAGGAATTAATGCGCATAAGGGGAACCGAAGGAGAGGCAATGTGATTTTAAGAGAAGGGATGTTCGGCGAACGCGCGGCGTCCTTGGAGTGCAAGTGCGGGCCCGCCGGAGGCAGAAGAACTTCGCTGAGGAAGGGTGTGGGGAAGGGCGGGTTAAACTCAATAACCATATATTGGAAATCGAGGGGGGGGATGTTGGCGGGAAACCCAGGGTTACATGAAACTTCTGAGGAATCAAGTTCAGTGGCAGAAGAGTAAAAGCGGTTATAAGGCAGTACAGTTAAGAGCTTATAAGGCAGTAAAATCTACAACCCTATAAGGCGAGAAAGCTTGTTATAATAAAACACAAGGCATACAAAATGAATAATCAAATAACACACAAAGGCATACAAAGCGGATAATAAAAAGTAAGGAACTTATCTGCTTGCGAGCCGCATTTAAAAGAGGCAGTCTGTTTGCTCCTTATGCCTTTTATACCATCTGCATTCTAGAACTGTTTTCTTTGTGATATAGTGCGGCTGCTTGTGACTGCATTAAAAGATTAATGTGACTGCGTTAAAAGATTAATGCATAATGTAGCCTCCGGTCTTGTACTGAAATCAAAGACCGGGGCTGAAGCCAGCATCATATGGAGTAATGGTAGCACAAGCCAACACCCTGAAGGTCAGCTTGTAGGACTAGAGTGACATGCCAAAGATAGCAGGCTGCAGCATGCAGGGGTTACCACTATCATTTTGAGGCTCCCAGGGAGCAATACTCAGTCAAGAAGCACTAAGAGGTAAAACACAAGGGTCAACCTAGAGCAGCAGGGGTTACAACCAGAACCATAGAAGTTTAAGACAGCCACAGTGCACCCAAATTTCAGTTGGCGCCAGCAGGGTCATAATTGCAATGCCAGGGTTAGAAATGGTGCAGCATTCTTTAAGCAAAGAAGGAGAAACATGCAAACAAAACAAGCTAGAGCTACATGCTAGGTTCCCTGAGGGCTGCGTGTATTAACCATGCTTCTACATTTTAACATGGAACCGTCTGAGACCTGCTGGCTGAGCGAACCCCCAGTAGGCTAATAACAACCAGCACTGTCTGTACATGAAGGCCACCTCCAGTATTGACATCCATGCCATAAAATGGGCCCTTTCCAAAATGAGCCCATGTATTGTACCCCACTGAAACAGAGATTGAGTTGCTATGTGCCACAGTAACACACATTTCTGTCATGTGCTCTGTTAGCTCGTACTCCCACCCTCTGTCCAGGGCCAAAACCATTGGTTTGACACTCACTATAAAGATAGCCGAAACCAGCCACCCCATCCCTTCTTCTGGCTTCAAAATCCTCACAACAGGCTCTAGGTCGCGCGCTGCAGGGGTCACTGTATCATCTGTCTGCACTTGGCTCTCACTGCCACCTGGCGCTGCAGGGTCACTGCTGTTTCTTCTCATCTTCTTTTCCTCTGGCTCTGTGAACAGGTGGTTTGTGCTAAGTGTTCAGAACACAAAGCAGTGCTGATGTACGACCCACAGCGTCTGAACCGAGTGTGCCTTGCGTGTTTCACCCATCTGACAGGAAGCGTTGTCAACAGTGCGCGTGACGAGCGGAAGCGAGGCATCCTGGAGGTGAGCGCGCGCTCTCCACTGGCTGACACACATCGCCTTCATGTGCTATTCTGGCTCACTCTGGTTTCTCTGTTTCTAGTTTCTTTCTCCCCTATTTCCTCTTGTTTTCACATGTCTCTCTAGTGTCCTCCAATTTTCTCTCTCCCTTGCTCGCTATCACAGCAGAAACTTCACAACCTGCAAAAACTGTGCTTTTACTCAATCTGTGGTGTGCCATAGAGCAAGACCCATAAGATCTCCAACGATAGTGCAGTGCAGAGAATCGAAATATGCTGCCCAGGGTGAAGCAGTAATCTAACATAACTTTGACTTTTGATGAGAGACCAACAAATTGGCAAATCTAGAGATGCGCAAGTTTGATTGACGCGTTAGAGGAGATACATAGGGTTGCTTTTGAGATACAGTTGTGGTGCGATGCGTGTGAGTGTGTGTGTAAAAGATGGTTTTATCTCTTGCTTTAGAATTCCACAAAGAGATGTTACCACAGAATCTACTGGTACAGACTGACAGGGCCCAGTAAACATACCCTGAATAGAGGCAGGGGTCAGAAGGCTGTCAAGGGCCAGAACAGAACCAGGCTTTGGCAAAGTTACAAGAAACAAGAACTGATGGCATCATAGAGATCGTAAATGAAGGGTGTGGTTCCTGGGTTAAGGACCCACAACCACAAGACTACAAGGAAAGCAGCTTGACGGGCACCAGAAATCAGGCATTATGATTGCAGAAACCATTCCAGCAGCCAAAAAACTAGATCTCTGCATGGCCAGGTAGGATCATAAAAGACAATTCTGGACAGGAGTAGCAGAAATGGGGTGGCTGGGTCATACAGAAACTAATACACAGGTCTAAAAGAAACCTCTAAAATATAAATCTACGAAAGAGTGATTTCTTGAAAGCTTTATTCCAGTACTGAAACGGTTATATGTCATTACAACGAATTCCATTGCAACGCATGCCTTTACCACGCATGCGTTACAACGGAATTCGTTTTCTACGCATAACCTTTACCACTAATATTCCTTTACCACGCATAGATTAACAACGTTTTTCGTTGTTAATTTATGCATGGTGAGGGCATATTCTTGTTAAAGGTTCCACCTCTCCCTTTACACGTCCCCAGCCTCTACTCCTTATAATTACCCCTGCCCTTAACCCTTAATTTTTTTGTTTTAAATTACATTTCCCCTTACCTTTTTAACTCGTCTCCTCTCCTTCTTCTTGGTTACGTCGGCCGTACGTCGTAAAGAGGAAGCGGAAGTTTAATTCCGTTTCCTCTTTAACGACGCTGATTGCTTGATCTTCGGCACTTCAGGTTAGTTCTTTTTTGGGGGAGGGAGCCCCCAACCCCCCTTTTTTAATCCCGTTGCAGAGACGAGAGGAACTAAGCGCCTCCGTATGCCTGGCATTAACCGTTCTACTGACGAGAATTGATCGGCCATTGTGCCGCCAATTGTTTCAGGCTGAGACTCACCTGCCTGAATCCAAACTGTCCCCCATCTGTCTTGATAAAGACCCGCCGCGACCACCAACCGGGGCGTCCCAGGGTCGAAACGTCGACGAACATCATAGGCCCAGAAAGACCAGGATCCCGATAGAATCACTAGGAATCCTTGGTTTAGAATTGTCATCTGGCCAATTAAAATACTTGTATATATTTGTATATAGGAAATCTGTTGCACTGTGTATTCTGTCATTCACTGAGCACCTTTCACCAAAAAGTCACTTCATTTTTGACAGTCACAACATGCATTGAAGGTTATCCATGAATGAGTACAATTCGGATACTAAATGTTTGAATCTTTTAATACAGTAGATTGATCATACAAACTTAAGTCTTTGAGCATTCATTTCTCAAATGTTTGACTTGTATCAGAGAGCTGTTGTTTTTGTTTACATTTAATGAGTTTCTCTCAAAGAAATTGGTCCGACCCAACAGAACCGTTTTTTACTTAAACCATTAATACTCAGGTTCTGAGGGACACAGGGTTACCCCTTTGCTTTAGCTATTAAATGTCCGCCTGCTAAAGGCCTAGTCTTGAAGTTACCCTATGCCTCTAATCCACTACCAGACACAAGCCGCTCCTTTATCTCTCTCGCAGGTTCCTGCTTTATCATTTGTGATGACTTGTTCTTTCTCGTCCTCTGTCTTTACCCTATCTTTGTTTATCCCTCTCTTGCTCTCTCAATCAGTGTCTAATGAGGGAAAATAACTGCTGGTCCCAAAAAAATGAGTGTAGGTAAAAATGTACTACCCCACCGGCTCAAATTAAGCACTAGTTTTACACACATCCTAGAAATGGTCAGCGACTTATGACAGCCATGGGCTGGAGTATCTCCCCATCTAGAATGGGAGGAGGAAAGGATCACCTCCAGATTTGGTTGGGATGTATGGGAAGGGCTTTTGCATGGGGGAAAGGAATAAGTGTCCTTTTGCACATACAACTCCTATTCCTACAACACCAAATGGACCCTAATTACAATTTACACAGGGGAAATAGGCAGTCTTCATAAAATCACATGAAAGGTGCGTAGTATGCATGAAAACTGATAAGTGGTGGCTTTGAGCTAGACCATACCTTTTCCTAAAAGGCTGAAGGAATTAGGGCGACCCTCCCCAGACACCACAATGCAGACTTCCTGAAAGAAGTTTGCAAAGTGAGGCTGGAAAAAAATGCCAGAAAGATAATGCTGCAGTGGAACTTCACAGGAAAGCATGATGGAATTCAGGCAGCCGAAAAGAGAGAATTTTTTCCAACAACCTCACAAAAAACAACCAGAACACCAACAACAGAACAGCAAAAACAAAGGCAAGAAAAATAAAATAGCATGGGCATGAACGCAAAAAGGAGCGCAAAACATTGCAACAGACTCCCATGCAGTTTACTAGCCTTTTTATACAGGGCTGCAATCAGATCTATCAGCCGAGGCCTCATGGACGTATGGAGGGGTTGCCAGGAGTCGCAGCTGTGACCCTAGGCTTGCCTCGGGCGCCCCCTGGTACTGCCTTTGCGAACCCTAGCCTTAGATGTGGCAAAATCAGTATCAAGAACACAGAGGTGTGTTGCATTCCACATGTATTTTCTTTCCTTCGTTCATCCCTGTTCACTATCTTCTCATTGGCATGCGCCCTGTTTACACTTGTTCTGGGTTCTATGTTTCATATGGAATGTTCCTGTCTTTGATTCCGCTGAGTGAATGTTGTAGCCGTGCTGCAAATAAATCATCTTGTAACTTACTTAAGGATATTCATCTTATTTTAATACTGGCGACAAGGTAGCCAGCACCTCTACCTATTCAGCAGCACGGGAGTAGAGCGACTGGTTATCGAACCCAAAGGATTTTCTTTTTAACCTCAATTTTTTTTTGCTGTGGTTGTGGAACATTTTCATTTAATTCAACTTCATTCTGGCAATTCCATATCAGATGTGAGTACTGACTTAGTTGTTTTTTTTTTTAAATACATTTCTTTATTAGGTTTTCTCCAAATCTGCAGATCGCATCCAAAGCAACAAGTATACAGTGCGCCCACCTCAGCCGAGGTGGTGTACATAACAATGAAAATACATGTTGACCATAGTGCTTGAGTCCGCAACCGTGGAGAGTCTACTATCTTCAACATCATCTTTGGTTCGTCTCTGTAAATGCATACGCAAACCCAAGTGTGTTAAACTCCCCCACGCCCCATCCCTCCTTACCCCTATCCCCCCTCTTCCCCCATCCCCCTCTCCCCAACATCCCCCCTCAGTGCTCTCCCCCCCCGCTACCGGGTCTATGTAACTTTAGGTCCACATGTTGAAGTGTTCAAATGGGGTCATCCTATGTCTCCCTCCCCTGTCCTGGGGCTCCCCCCTCAGCGGAGGATGCCTTATCTGCGCTGTCTATGGTGATTTGGGAGGCCTGTCCCGCTATCTCCTGCATCATCGCTCCCCATGCCAGTAGCACCTCGGGTAGTTTAGCATCTCTTCTGGTGTTCCGTATGTTCCCCTCCTCGGCTAGGGCCCACTCCCGTAGGTCCGCCCTCCATTTTGTCAGTAGCGGTCCTTGCTGCGTTAACCAGTGGATCGCAATACGCCGCTTGGCAATAACTAGACCCAGGACCAGGAATCTTCTGCCTATCTTACTTTTTGGATCCCGAGGAATCAAGCCCAGCAGACAAGTGTACAGATCTAGGGCTATCGTCCTCCCCGTTATCCGGGTCAAATCCCCGAGAACCGCCCCCCAATACATCTGGATCGTTGGGCACGTCCATACCATATGCAGAAAATCTGCCTGATCATAACAACATCGGGACAGTGTGGATCTCTGGAGCTAACAATGGCATGCAGCCTCCTGGGGGAGAGGTACGTAATATGTATTATATTATACTGGATTTGCTTAAAGCGATTGCTCACCGACACCTTCGGTACACTCTTGTGTATCTTTTCCCAGTCTCGCGTCGTGACCTCCTGTGGACACACCCGCTGCCATTTTCCTTCTATCTTTAGGGTGCTGTGCTTTTTATCATCCCTCAACATCCTATAGAGGTGAGTAACACACTTTCACCCTCCTGCCATAGCGATCAGGGTGACCAGGGTGTGGGTGTGCCCCGGGGCTTCCGGAAATGTGGGCCATAATTGTCGCGCCGTTGCCGCTATTTTTGCATATTGCAAGAACTGCCCAGCTCCCAACTCGAAGGTGGTCACCACCTCCTGACAGGTAACAAATTTACCGTCCGGGTAAAGGTCAGAGAACATCAGGCAGCCTCCCGCCTTCCAGGCCTCTATCGACATCACCTGGTCAATTTGGGCAAAGGGCAGCATCAGCCAGAAGTCCGCCTCCGGGGCGAAAGGTAGTTCCTGGATTATTCTACGGACCACTTGATGCCAAATTGCAGCCCCAAGCTGCACCAAAGGAGGACCGATCATCTTTAGCCCCCAGTCCGCCAGAACAACGCCCCTAACTGTAGGTCCCCGTATGTACCTGCCAGCAAGGACCTCTCCCAAGACCGATCCGCGTCCAACCAGGCTATAGCATGCTGCAATTGCGATGCAAAATAATAAAGTTCCAGGTCTGGGATCTCCAAACCCCCTTTACCCCAACTGCTTTTCAATAGTAATTGGACCAACAGTGTATCGAGTTCCCTGAATACCCAGTGCGGAATTTCAAAAAAGGAGCCTTGCATAGTATACAGACATCTGGGCAGGACCACCATTTTTATTGGTGCAATCTTTCCCATCAGGGAGAGGTTAAGCGTGTTCCAGAAGGTAATACTACCCTGCAGCCCCCATATTATCCTCCCCATGTTATGCTGTTGAAACTCTACCTCAGTCCTACAGATCTGAATCCTTAGGTATCAGACTGTGTCTTCCGCCAACGGGAGCTCTAACACCGGGCGGTAGTCTTCCCCCTTTCAATCTCCGTCCCAATCGCGTAGAGCAATGACTTTGTTCTATTAATATAAAGCCCGAAGGCATCAGCAAATTGGGCCAGCGTCATCAACGTCGGCAATGACTGGGTGGGTTTGTTCTGTTATATTAGTGCGTCATCGGTGTAAATTGACACTACATGCTCCAAACCCCCTACACTTATGCCCTGTCCTACAAGTATCTTGCGCAGCTGGGGGACGGAGCTAGCCAGCAACCAAGATGGCTGCCTGAGCTGAGAGCTCCCCCGCCCCTGTCACTATCTGGTCAATGATCCTGAGTGTTCCTGTGCCCTGGACAGCCCTGCCCGACAGAACTGTGTCCCTCGGAGAACACAGCCTGCATCTGGTGCGATTCTGGCCCCCGGCCCCCCGGACTTGACGGTGGCGGGCTGTGAGGCCTCGCTGGGCCGGCAATTGGAGAGGGGAGGAGCCTTCTGGTGTGGAGGAGGCCGCGGTCCAGGTTGCTTCCCTCGGCGGCGGCATCTAACTGAGGGCGGGCTCGGCTCGCGTGGGTGCCTGTGCAGACTTGAGACCTGACCACTGCCTTCCGCCGTATCCTGTTCCCTTGAGAGGACCCGCGGCAGAGGGTGCGCTGCCTGGGGAGCTGGGGCTGCGGACCGCGCCGGTTTCCCCTGTAGGCGGCAGCCTCCTGAAGGTGGGCCGGCTGCCTGGAGGTGCCTACGAGTCCTTGCGGCCCGGCTGCCCCTTCCTGCTGCGCCCGGGTCCTCCGTGGAGCCCCGCGGCGAGGAGCGGGCCGTCTGCGGCAAACAGAGGCGCAGCTGGAGCTGGCGGCCCCGGGAACATCTACGCAAGAGGTGACTGCGGGCGGGCTGCAGTGCCGCGGCAGGGATAGCGGAGTGAGTTGATTGACCCCCCCCGGCCCCCGCCCGTGACATCTGACCCCTGCGGGGGAGAGACGATCTCGCCGCATTCCTGAGGAATATTACGGGGGCCAGCGGCCAAGATCTACGCGCTCTCTCCTCGAGACGAGGTTGGGCCCTGTGGACCTGCGCTACATCTTGGTCTCCACTGGGGTGCTTGGTGAGCCATCCCGAGGAGCGACGTGGATGCCGAGCGGTGAGAGGGTGCGGTGCGAGGGGTGGATCGGAGGTACGTGTGCAGACAGTGTGAGTTTGGACCCAATTGCTGGGTTCCCCTCATTGAGTAGCTCCCCCCCCTCCTTGGTGACTGGCGGCCTCGCTCATGTAGATGTAATGCTGGATGGACGTTGAGATCTGGAGATATCACCGAGTGGAGCGCCTGGTCGCCCTGCCTGGCTCTGGACGGGCGGCTTCTGGGCTCTACACTGCTGTGGCCCGCGTCCTGTACTGTGCGACGGGAGCTGGACGGTGCCCTACGTTTGGGGTGGCGCAGTGCCCAGCGAGGCTTGGTCTCTTTGCTCAAGTATGGGTCCTGCAGACTATCCATTGTAGGGCCTTGTTGTGGCTGCCCCGCCCTGTGGAGCGTGTGCCTGGCGACCGTTGCTTGTTCTACAGAAGGAGGAGGAGAGCGCGATCCTTGAGAGGGCGGCCCACGGATCCTGCTCCCTGGGTGTTTTCTTCTTGCGGCTGAGGAACACTTACTGGGGTTGAGATGGGACGTACAGACAGGAGCCAACCCAAACTGTCCTTTGATAACAGAAGACCCAAGTCTAATGATCCCCCACCGGGCAGGGAACCCGCGGAGATGGAGCTGACGGGCGAATTGTCTCAGCAGGATATTCGTAGCATCATTCAGGCCATGGAGAAGAGCTTGCAGGGAGGAATCGCCTCTCTGGGATCCAAGATGGATGCACTCAACTACCACATGGACCGAATGGCGGAGAGGCTGGATAAACAGGCGGAGCGGAACGACATGTCTGAGCGCCGCCTCACAGAAGTGGAGGAAGCACAAACGTCCCTAGATTCGGAGCACAAACAACTGGGCAGAGTGCTCCAGACCCTGCAAGATAAGACAGATGACTTAGAGGCCCGTTCCCGAAGATGCAACCTCCACATCACGGGTCTGCCGGAAACAACTCAGACCGGGAACATGGAGCTATTTGTGGAGAATCTACTAAAGAAGCTTCTGGGTGATGAGGCCTTCTCGGGGATGTTCGTTGTGGAGAGAGCGCACCGATCCCTGGGTCCTAGACCAAAGCCAGGGGCGCCCCCGCGCCCAATAATCGCTAAACTGCTTAATTACAGGGATCGGGACGTGGCACTGAGGCTTGCCAGAGAGAAGCAGCCGCTACACTACGAGGGGTCGGTGCTTTCCCTTTTCCCGGATTTTACTGCTAGGGTGCAGGAGGCGCCTAAACAGTTTGCGCCAATGAAACGCCAGCTCCGAGAAATGGGCACGGACTATGCGATATTATACCCCGCAAAGCTGCGGGTCAACAGACAGGGGAAGTCCATGATCTTCACGGACCCCCGGGCTCTCCAGAAGGCCCTCAAAGAATGGCGCAAAGATGCGAGACAATCCCCGGATAGGGAGCAGCAAGTGGCAGCTACGGAAGTCTCCCTGGACGAACAGGACTGAAAGGTAGCACTGCGTACAGTGCAATGTACTGTGGCCTATTAATGTTGGGAGTCAGGGGATGGAGCCTTAAGAGTTGCCTAATATGATGTGATGGTGTCTTCTTCTTGGGAAACATTGCTTGCTATGCATGTTCTTGCTCTTCTACAGGTTAAGGGGGGGAGGTGACTTGTTGTGCTGGATTCCGGATTGCATAGATTTTTGACTCCTTCCGAGGTGTGCTCCTGGAGTTATTGTGGCCATAATCTGGACGCTCTGCAGTGCAGTGCACTATCCTGTAACATTGTCTGGTATTTGGGCGCTCTTATGCGCTTCAAAGCCTGGTGTTTTGTGCTGTGTCTGCGCTGGCCGACAATGAGGATACCTGGAGGGACACGCAGCCCTGCTGTGGTATGCTAGTGGATGGGCGGGGTCTGGGCCCACAGGCTTGCCATTTTTGTTTTACGGGACGGGGGGGTACCGAGCGGCAGCATGTTATTTCTTGAAGAGTTGTTGATATTTGCTGTTTTGTTGGCTACCTGAGCCCCTGCATGAATCACACTCCCCTAAGAAGGGTTTTGTTTTGTTTCTCAGTCCTTTTTAATTTTTGAGATATGGGGTTGAACGTTAGGCGAGGATTGGTGGGTTGGGGGGACGACCGTGGCCTAGTTGGGGGTGGGCAGGCATGGGTGGGTAGTGGGGGGGGAGGGACGGCACCTCCTGACGTTGTTGGGGATGGGAGGGGACAGCTCACTGACTTTAAGTGAGTTTAGTTGTTTGTTTTGCACGAACATTGCACAGCATCCACTGACGACAATAGCGCGAGCTCAACTGTATAGTCTCAATTCCCCACGGATACTCCCGGGATGACATCACCGAATGACACCTTAGACACTATTACTCTGCTGACCTGGAATATCAGAGGTCTTAATGACCACCGTAAAGTTAGAAAAGTCCTACACTACCTTCTGAGGCACAGAGTTGATGTTGCGATTCTACAAGAGACCCACTTACGCCCCGACAGTCCCACACTGCACTATAGAGGTTTCTTGAATAATGTCCACGCTGCGGGTTTCACCTCAAACTCTAGGGGGGTCCTCACGTGGATTAATCTAAAGTCATCACTGAAGTTTATCCCAATAGCTACGGATAGGGAGGGGCGGTACACAATCACAAAATGCACTGGGAAGAACATGGAATTCTATATAGTGAACACTTATGGGCCTAACTACGATCACCCTGCTTTTTACACTGACCTGGAGGCAAGGGTACGGGAAATCTGTGACGGACAGGTCCTCTGGGGGGGGGGATTTTAATATGACAAGACAGCCTCTCCTGGACAGATCGGATGGTCCTGACCTTCGCCCCTCGGCCTCTGCCAAATCGCTGGAGCTGGAGATGACACGTCTGCGGTAACATAATGCATGGAGAGTTCGTCATCCGGCCCGGGGGGGATACACGCACTACTCTGCTCCACACAACATACACACTCGGATTGACTATTGGCTAGACACCCCCGTCTCCTTTCCCTGGTACGAGCCTGCACAATACCTCCGTGCACTTTCTCGGACCATACCCCTGTTTTAATTAAACTCACCGTGCCAGCGAAACGCATTCCACCGTTTGCCTTGCGCTTTCCTCCTTATTCCTTGCTGGGTGACTCCTTCAAGGAGGAACTGGCCACAGCTATTGAGGAGTTTTTTGCGACCAATGTGAGCTCTGTCGACTCGTTCCTGACGGTATGGGAAACCTTTAAGGCGTGTATTCGGGGAGTCACCATCTCCAAGCACGCGGGGGTGCTCAGAGGCTCCCAAAACTTCGCCAAACTTTTTGCTGACTACTTTGGCAGTGATGCCATCAGGTGCAAATATTTGCATTTCCATCTTGCATGATTATTTTTCCTCTGGTGAGCATGACCAGATCACACGAAAAACACCAATGCTTGGCAATTTAGGAGTGGATTTGGAAGTGGTGCAGGCTCTTTCAGACCACTCCTAAAGCGACAATTGCACTGAACGACTGGCAGAAAATGGTTTTTCAAGAAAAATAAAAAGAGGCAAATGCAAATCGGTTTCTTCAGCAGAATGATCTGATAGTACAGGCAAATTGCCAGCATTACTGCCAGCTCTACCTACGAGTACAGCAGCGAATTGCTGGAATCAGATGGCAATTACACCTTAACTCTACCTTATTACCTATCAAAGAAGTGCCGCACCCCAAGTCCTAAATATTTTACCTCTGGGGGGAATGAAGGTGAGAAAGTAAATAAAGGGAATAAGGACGGTCAGTCAGCAACCCACTCTACTCTTTAAAATTAATCATGTCAAGAACGTTCATATGACACCATAAAATAACAATTTGTAATGATAATGATGTCTACGAGTGAGGCATTAATAAGGTATCGTTGATTTCTGGCACAGGAAGCTACAGCAACTCAACAGTCTGTGATACAGTTCATTGGTTACATCACTACAATCCAAAATGGCGCCTTCACTGCATGTAACTCTTCTGTGTGCAACCTGCCTGCGGGCTTCTAAGCTCTCATTACTGACATATTTTTTCTTTCTAGGCTTATGTTTTTTACGATGGGACTGGGGTGAGAGGCCATAGATGGAAATTGGAATGCTGCAGTATTGGTAAACTTGACAGGATTATTGTATGTTTAGAATCAGCAGTCTTTGTATTTGTTTAGTGTACCAGTCCAGCATACCACTCGATGGTCTTTGGTACTGTAATTTTAAGAAATACAGTCTATGCGCCTGAGATAAGAGGCTCTCAACTACTGCCACTCCTTAGAGCCACGGAATAATAAGATATTTTGCCAAGTGTGTTTTCTGTTGCAAAACAGACCATCATTGCCAATCGACGCTTTGTGATGAATACTTCATTTCCCCTCACTTAAAAGAAAGAATCTGTTGGTGAAAGTTCCATGCCTTCCAACATATACACCGTTAGGAAAGGGGAGCGACGTTCATATTAGTCTTTAGTCACTGAACGCTTTAGGAGACATTGCTGTGTTTTGCTGTCTTGGGGTAATTTATCCAGAACTCGACATCGATTTTTTTCGATATAGGACCCGAATCCACTTGCCCAGTCTGGCGTCAAGTTTCGTGTCATAAACTACCAACTGCTGGTTAAAAAAAAGTGTCTTCTTCTCATGTCGCATTAAAGAATCATAGACAATGGCAGGAAATAAAATGACGGCTCACTGTGCTATCGGTTCACATTTAAAGGAGGCAATCAACATGCATGCCTTAAGTGTTCTGTATGAAAGGCAATCCAGTCAGATATGACTATATGCGTGTACAGTTAAAAAGTCAGCGCAGCGAAGGGCTATATACTCAAACTAAAAAACTGGCAGTAAAGTGTACCAACCCATACTGGTCATACTTCCAGCGAGTTGTGCTGCAACCAATGGGAGGTGCGCCTTGTCCACAAGTCCTGGGAGGTGCTGTAAAGGCAGCATCTGTTTCTAATTAACGCAAACAGGTCTCACGTTCATGGTAATTAGAAACAGATGCCACTCTGTGCGTAACCGCAAGCCCTAGGCCGTGGGCAGTTACATTTTCTGGTAAAGGCAGGGACATGAACCTGCCTTTACCCAATTGTGTGCTGTCTTTTAAGGAAGACACACGCAATCACCAAAAGAAATATTGGTGGAAAAAATGCCACAAGCATGAGCTTTTGAAAAGTCCTGGTCAGCAGCAAGAGGTCGTTTTCCTATTGCAGCGTTTTTGCTCGCCCTAAAAAGGGTAACAAATCTGACCTTATATCATTCTTCCTTGGCCAACCTTCTTTTATGAACTTCTTGAGATCACATGATCTGTCATCTTCCAATTCACCTTTTCCCCATAATTGTTCTGTGATATCTAGATACTGTGTGGGAATAATATCATTAATACTCAAAATGAAATCAACCTCCTTGATGTTTTTTATCAATTCATGGGTGCATGGTAAACGTGATAAACAATCGGCAGTCACATTTCTTTTTCCGGGTACATATTCTACCTTAAAATGATACTCTTGAAGTCTAGATGCTAAGCGGGCAATCCTGGCCGTAGAATTCCATCCTCCCCCTGTGAAAAGAATGTGCACTAATGGCTTGCGATCATTTCTGAGAGTAAAATTGCTGTCCCATATATAAATTCTGTAGTGTTCCACAGCCCAGACAAATGCTAATAACTCCCTCTCTATTACAGAATTTTTCCGTTCAGCTTCGTTAAGTGTCCTTGAGGCAAAAGCTACATTCCATTCACTGATAACCACTTTCTGAGACAACACACTCCCAAGATACATGCTGGCATCCACCATTATTATGCATTCCTTCCCCATGCGTAAAGGCTTCAAGGTGGGAGCATTGATGATATCTTTTTTTACACATTCAAAAGCTTATTGCTGTTCTTCATTCCATTCATATACTACATTTTGTCTAATTAATTTCCTTAGTGGTTCCATTTTGGTAGCAACATTTTCCACGAATTTACTATAATACTCACACATTCCTAAGAACGATAATAATTGATCTTTGTTAGTAGGTGATGGTTCATTTTGGATGGCGTCAACATTAGATTTTTTAGGAAAAACACCTTCACCCGAAAGAGTGTGTCCTAAATACTCAACAGAATGTTTAAATAGTTTACACTTGTGTGCTTTGAGGGTGAGTCCAGAATCCTCCAACCTTTTAGATACCTCATTCAAATGAGTTTCATGTTCTGTGATATTTTTCGAGAACACCAAAATGTCGTCCTGAAAACATTTCACAAATGTATCCACATCCCTAAAAATATGAAACATTATCCTCTGAAAAACTGACGCCGCTGACGCCAAACCAAAAGGCATCCTGGTATATTGAAAAAGGCCTTGTGGTGTAATAAAAGCGGTATTTTTTTTTATATCATCAGTTAGCTCTATTTGATGGTATGCAGATCTAAGATATAGTGTAGAAAATATCTGCGCTCCATCTAGCATGGAAACTAATTCATTGATATTCGGTAATGGGTGAAAGTCAATCATAATGTTTGAATTAAGTGCTTTTGGGTCAACACACACACACACAGAGTTTTTGATCTGGTTTGCGCACCAAAACAATGGGCGAAACACCTTCAGAGAAGACTCTATAGCCTCAATTATGCCTTCCTCAGATAAATCTTTAAGCATTTGTTTCAATTAATCTCTCACGTTAATGGGTACACCTCTTAACTTTTGTTTGACAGGTGTGGAATTTTCTTTTTAAAACAATGTTATGTGAAAAATGTTTAAGTTTTCCTAAATTGTCGCAAAACACCTTATCATAGGTACTGATTAGTTTTGTTTCTCTTTCCATGTTAAGATTATTATTAACAGCAGCAATACTCTGCATATCTTGTTCCGAACATAAAGAAACTGGGTTTTTTAACGTGGATTTAACACTATCCCTAGTCTCCACTGGTCACGCCAACCTAGGACATCAATTCCTTTTACAATTTTATAACGGCACATCTTCCTTCAAATTGTATTGGAACATGAAAAAAACCTTCAATATCTATTTTAGAACCTTCAAAACTTTCAGCAATAATATCAGATGGTTGTAAATTCTCATAACAGTACACAGTGCTCATTTCTTCATTAAAATATTGTAAAGTGATAATTGTCCAAGGTGAACCAGAATCAATCATGAGTTCAATATCTCTGTCACAAATCTGAAAAATAGTCAGTAGAATACATGTGTACTTCGTCAACTTGTGTATTATGCATGATGGATACAACATAGCCTTTATTATGACCAGTTTGTTTTTGCAAACACTTTCGAAATGACTAATTTTTCCACAACTTTTACATTCCCTGTCAATAGCAGGACATCCTTGAAAAGAAGCAATATGAAATTTGCTTCCACATTTATAGCACCAGTTACGCATAGTGGAATTGTCATTTTTTTTGTAAGAGTAATTATTGTATCTGGGAAATGATTTTTACTCTTCTGTAGTAGTTTTATCAACACTGGTTTTATCCGCACTACGTTTGACGGTAAAGGAGAATCTCCTTTGTTGTGAAGAAACTTTGGTGGTGGATCAAATTGCATTTTTATCATATATAGCTTGTAACTCAAAAGAATAATCCTTGAAGAATAATCCTTAAGTAAATAAATACTGCAAATCGTCAGAAAAATATAACAAAATAACATATGAAGATTTCCCACTCATAAAGATTTGAAGAGAGTACACTGTGAACAATAAAAGAACATTTATATATGCAGCGAGGTAAAAAAAATGTATAATGTAGCAAAAATTCACCTTGAGCTGCTTTAGTGGATCAGCGTGTGGTCTGAAATGTAGAGACACATAAAGAAAATTCCTTGTAATGTTGCCGGCAAACGAAATAATATCGCAGCGGCAAGTCTGGTGAAAAGTGGTACTTTGCTGCCTTGGTAACCAAAATGGTGGTCGCTTGCGTCGCACGCACGTGATGATGTCAATATGCTAGTGGTGCCACCTCGTAAGTACGTGCGAGAATACTTCGTGAAACAAACACTGACTGTATCCAAGGTGCCCAGATTCGATGGCGAATGGCCGCGTCAGGTACGTTGGTCATTTATATTCAAATGATGCATCCAAAGCTGTACCATGTAGAAACCACACGGAGCAACCACACAAATAAAAACGAAAATATATTAACTAAGACAGTACTCACATCTGATACGGAATTGCCAGAATGAAGTTGAATCAAATGAAAATGTTCCACAGCCACAGCAAAAAAAAATTTGAGGAAAATCCTTTGGGTTCGATAACCAGTCATTCTACTCATGTGCTGCTGAATAGGTAGAGGTGCTGGCTACCTCGTCACCAGTATTAAAATAAGATGAAAATCCTTAAGTAAGTTTAAAGCTGATTTATTTGCAGCACGGCTACAACATCCACTCCAGATGAAATCCAGATGCAACTGACATTCACTCAGAGGAATCAAAGACAGGAACATTCCATAAGAACATAGAACCCAGAACAAGTGTAAACAGGGTGCATGCCAATAAGAAGATAATGAACAGGGAGGAGGGAAGGAAAGAAAGTACATGTGGAATGCAACAAGGTGACACGCATGATCAGCACCAGGCTCCAGCCTCTTTGTTTTCTGATCATTTTGTATTACATTAATAGTGAATAGGATTCTAACATTTACTGTTAGTGGAATAAAAAATGGAGGAGAAGTATCTGGTACAAGAACTTTAATTGGCATCTTAGGTACTTAGGTACTTAAAATAAAATGTTTTTAAATGCATGTTATGTATGTGCGTATGTGGGTGAGAGAGCGTGTGCATGTGTGAGCATGTATGTTTGTATGTGAGACCATGTATGCAGGGCGGGACTGGTGATTCTGGGCACCAGGCAATCCCCCGGTTTTATCAGAGGGGGCTGGTTTTGCTGGGGCCAATTTTCGGGCCGGCCGTGACTCCATGAGTAAACTGAATGACGTTACTGCGGGCAGTGTGGGGGGAAAAAGCACAACTGGCATGATTGGCTGGCGGCATTTTTTTGGCCAGGCCTGATTGATCTGGGTACAGGCAGGCAGCAGTCAGTGATATTAATAAGGTGCTCTGCCCACTGCCATGCCGGTGCCCAGCGTGCAGATGTCTCCGCGTCTGCGCGCGCTGTCTTCCTTAGGGTGGGGCTGTGGCTGCCTGGTGACCAATTGTGTCATGGCAAAAAAAGAACTCCCTCTTGACCTAAACCACTTTACTACTGGGAAAAACCTCTAATGTGAAAGGCATACATAAAGCACATATCCGTCCTTTTTTGTTTGTTTTCTTTGTTTTTTATTTTAAAGTCTTTTTATCATACATTAGATCATTTTTTTCTCTTTTTTTTTTTAAAACAGATACTTATTCACTGTGTTTCATATCATTTTCTTTAGATACATATACAAAAATACATTTTACAGTTCCATTACATGAGAAAAAATTATGCACATCTCTTTAAAACACGAGACAGTTATTATACACCAGGTCGAGAGCCCAGACACATCCACTCACTCACACACCCTAATCATACATAACTCCACTGCAACCAAAAGACATCCTGTTGTTTTGCACCAGTTGTCCACTATACAACCAAAAGGTTGGATCCAAATAGAGGAATGGCCGACGCGTTTCAGTGGAAGAACTGCAATGAAGACCACCTTCATCAGGACCTGCCGGGGGCAATTTCAACAGTGTGTCTCGCAACCTGGAATAAGTGTCTGTAAAAAGATATATATATGTGTGAGATAATTTCATATGTATGCCTGACTTAGGATCTTACCCCCACAGCGCCATGAAACCACTAGGTAAACGAGCGCTTAACAAATACCTTTAAATTCAAATTCATGTTTATTTTACAAAACTTATTGAGACAACAGTGATTTGGACCACACATACCACACCAACATTCTATACACGATGTACCACCTTATGACCCCAAGTATATACATATAAATGCACAAATATGCTCAAGATTTATTAAAACCAAACTGAGAAGAGATTACAACAGAAAAGGAAGGTGAGCAGGGGTAGGGATTTTTAGGCCGCCAAGTCTTATAATGGGCCCAATTTACAACAGTTTGATTGGTATGGTATGGTATGGTGACCTCTCTCGCTGCTCAGTGAGAAGCGGTCGCTCCCTGCTCGCCCTGCACTGCTGTTCACACAGCCTGCCTGCATTCAGACTGCCATCTGGGTATCGTAGCGCTCTCCCCATTGCCTGCTTGGTTCCTGGAAATCGTAGCGCTTTGTCTTTAGTTCCCTGCCCCACCGCGCTCGCATTGTGCAACTTGCGTGTTTTGTGTGTGTTTACTTTCGCATTTGGGAACGTGGGAACTTCATTTCATTAATTTTACCTGATTGTACCAAGACCATAGCGTATTCCACCTCTCTGCCCCAATCTCGGCCAGTTTCACTCGGGGTATCATTGCCATTTTGTTTGTTGTGCCTGCAGCCAGCCTACTGCTTCAGGACCCTCACCAAATCCACTTCCTCCATACACAGCTCTGACTCTAACCGCCTGAAGTGCATCCTGATTAACACCCGATCGGTCCACAGACACGCAACTGAAATCTGGGACCTACTCGACACTGCGTCACCGGACATCGCCTTTCTTACAGAAACATGGATGAACACATCATCAGCACCCGACATCGCCATAGCCATACCGGACGCTTACAAGATCATCCGAAAAGACCGCACCAATCAAACAGGAGGAGGCATCGCCATCATCCACAGGAACACCATCAAAATCACGACCAGCTCCGACAATAATCTCGCAACCGCCGAACACCTCCACTTTCAGATCCACACCGACCCTAGGACCACACTTAGAGGCACCCTCATCTACAGGCCTCCAGGTACCCGCACTCAATTCAGCGATGACATCACGGACTTCGTCAGCCCACATGCCCTCGCCTCCGAGAACTACATTCTTCTAGGGGACCTCAACTACCACCTTGAAAACAAACAAGACAGCAACACCACCACCCTTCTGGACAACCTGTCCAATCTCGGACTCAAACAACTTGTCGACACCCCCACCCATGTAGCCGGACACACGCTCGACCCTATCTTCACCTCCAGCAAGCACATCTCCTTCGATCGCACCACAGCTCTCCACTGGACGGACCACAGCTGTGTTCACTTCAGCTACAAAACCACACAGACCCAAAGCCGCCCTCAACCTATCCCTCGGAGAAACTGGAACAAGATCACCACCGACCAACTCCTCACATCACTCAACCAAAACCCACCCGCTCTTTCATCGGACCCAAACCAAGCTGCCACCAACCTCAAACAATGGATCACCCACAGTGCTGACGAATTAGCACCCCTGAAAAAGCACCAGATCAACTCAGCCAGCAAAAAGGCTCCCTGGTTCAATGATGACCTTAAAAAATCCAAGAAGCTGTGCCGCACCCTGGAGAAAACATGGAGAAAAAACCCAACCACCGACAACATGGCCACCCTCAAGGCAGCCACCCGCAAACACCACCAACTGATTCGATCCGCCAAGAAATCAGCACTCAAGGATCGTCTCGACAACAACACTCACAACAGCAAGGAACTTTTCAACATCGTCAAAGAATTCACCAACCCCACCGCAGCATCTAACGACATCACTCCCTCCCAAGACCTCTGCGATGCGTTATTCTCCTTCTTCTACAACAAAATTGCCGACATCCACAACAGCTTCGAGAATACTCCCAGCGATCAACCCTCCCCACCCCCCTCAGATCCTACTCCGCCAACTAACAACCTTAGCGCTTGGAACCCAATCACCACTGAAGACACCACCCGCCTAATGAACTCAATCCACTCTGGCTCGCCAACCGACCCCTGCCCCCACCACATCTTCAACAAAGCGGACTCCATCATCGCACCTCATCTCCGTGATGTCATCAACTGCTCGTTCAACTCTGCCACCTTTCCAGAAAGCTGGAAACACGCCGAACTCAGCGCCCTTCTGGAGAAACCCACAGCAGACCCCTCTGATCTTAAAAACTACTGACCCATATCCCTCCTCCCATTTCGGCCAAAGTCATTGAGAAAGCCGTCAACAGCCAGCTCGCCGCCTTCCTTGAATTCAACAACTCCCTCGATCCATCTCAATCCGGGTTTCGAGCCAAACACAGCACCGAAACCGCCCTTATTGCAGCGACTGACGACATCCGAACACTACTGGACAACGGAGAAACAGTGTCCCTCATTCTACTCGACCGCTTTCGACACAGTCTGCCACAGCACCCTCATACAACGCCTCAGCAACATCGGCATTCAAGGAAAAGCCTTGGACTGGATCACCTCATTCCTCGCTGGGAGAACTCAAAGAGTCCGACTTCCCCCATTCAACTCAGAGGCCACTGAAGTCATCTGTGGCGTACCACAAGGATCTTCACTCAGTCCCACCCTCTTCAATGTTTACATGAGTCCACTCGCCTCCATCGCGCGTCAACACAACCTTAACATCATCTCTTAGGCCGACGACACCCAGTTAATCCTTTCCCTCACCAAAGACCCTAACACCGCCAAAACCAACCTTCACGAAGGCATGAAAGAAGTAGCCGAATGGATGAAACATAGCCGTCTAAAACTCAACTCAGACAAAACGGAGGTGCTCATCCTAGGACCTTCCCCCTCTGCCTGGGATGACTCCTGGTGGCCTTCCGCTCTGGGCACAGCACCCACACCCACAGACCATGCACGTAACCTTGGCTTCATCCTAGACTCCTCTCTCTCGATGACAAGACAAGTCAACGCAGTCTCATCCTCCTGCTTCAACGTACTTCGTATTCTCAAAAAGATCTTCCGCTGGATCCCCCTCGAGACAAGAAAGACTGTCACCCACGCACTGGTCACGAGTCGACTGGATTATGGTAACACACTTTACGCTGGAATCACAGCAAAATTACAGAAAAAACTCCAACGCATCCAAAACGCATCAGCTAGACTCATATTAGACATCCCTCGCCAAGATCACATCACCAGACACCTAAAAGACCTCCACTGGCTTCCCGTCAACAAAAGAATTACATTCCGCCTTCTCACCCACGCACACAAGGCCCTCTACAATCTAGGACCCGAATGCCTCAACACTCGACTGTCCTTCTACAAACCCACCCGCCAACTAAGATCGTCCAATCAAGCCCTCGCCGCAGTCCCGCGCATCCGAAAATCCACCATGGGTGGCAGATCCTTCTCCTTCCTTGCTGCCAAGACCTGGAACTCACTCCCCACTCACCTCCGCCTTACTCAAAACCACATCTCCTTCAGAAAAGAACTCAAAACCTGGCTATTCGACATATAACGAACTCCTTCCCCAAGCGCCTTGAGACCCTCTGGGTGAGTAGTGCGCTATATAAATGCTCAAACTTGAAACTTGAACTTGTATCTACCTCTTTATTAAAATGTCCTGTATCAACCTGCCAGTACAGGCCTCCTTCACACCTTGACTATCTATTTATTTATTTTTATTTGTATTTATTTATTTAATTTGTATGGCGCGTTATAACCACAGGGGTCTCTAAGCGCGGTCTGACCAGATTTACATGATAGATGTTAAATTCACTTGGAAACCAGCTATCTGCCAAGGGTTTGAATTCGGTAACCTAGGATAAATTATTATCCACCATCCTGCAAGAAATATATAAAGATTTACTCCATTCAATTTGTCAAATAACTACAAAGATAGAATGAGCACTATACACTTTCCACTCTCGGTTACCTTCACAATCTCAGTGAAGCAATCAATCAGAGAGGTGATCAACTTCTTTCACAGGTCGTCATGAGAAGATTTTGACAGAATGCACTGCAAAAAGTATAATGACATTAATATTATCTGTACCCTGAAGGTGTTCCATTTTAACAACATGCCAGACCCATAGTACGGCATGTAGACTAATCTTCAATTATCTTGCTTATTCATCCAGAATCACCTTCATAAAGTAGCTCCCAATATCCTTCTTTATTTCTCTATGCTGTATCTGCAGTGGAGCATAAACATACTATTCTAGTCTTTCTCAGATATCATAAAAGTCGGAGATCTCATTCCACAATAGTCATAAACCACTTACTTTATGTTAGTCTGCATGGATCCTATATTTATTTAGTCCTCTTCTTTATACGCGATAGCTCTGGTAGACTTTTATATTGTATTCATCTAATGGGAAGATAAAGACATGCCCACTATTTTCTCTACCATAGAACCATATAGTCACACCAGCATTTCTCATTATGACCGCTAACGCCCACTGATAGTATTTTCACTTTATGATGTTGGCCATGCTTACAGCGAAATACAAACACTGCTCGTATTAATATCAGTTTAGACAGGTCAAGAACACGCTGTGACTGATAGCAAGAAGAAGATTTCATCTCGCAAACTTATAATTGCGAGCTTGCGTACATTTGTTATTCGGTAACACTCACATCTGACACTTTTTACATAGTGCCCAGAGTGATTATACAAAAAAACGTGTCAACTACAATACGTCAGAAATGTTATTTTTAAACCAACATCATACTGCAGCTCTACACTGCGTAATGCCAAAGGGCATTCCTCCCCCAATAAAGACAGTCAGACAAATACTGTTGTACATATTGTGCTGGAGTACGTATACACCACTTTTCCCAATGTTATAATGAGGCGTATAGCATGACCGCTTTATACAAACATGCAGAAGCAGACTGGAGGATTGTATTCTTTGCTGTTGGTTTGCAAACCAACAGCAAAGAATACAATCCTCCAATACCAAAGCTATCATCCAAATATCCAAAGGATTCAATCCCATTTGGTGAGTTTCTTCGGATTCGAAGGAATTGTACTAATATTGTAGATTTTCATCAACATGGTGATGCATTGAAATCAAGGCTTCTGGCTAGAGGCTATTCCAAACAGCTAATCCGCAATGCCTACAAGAGGGTGAAATATTATAACAGAGATGCCCTATTGGAGGGTAACAATCGCACTGTTAAAGAACAGGTTGTTTGCGTTGTTAATCACTCCCCGTACAATTTCAAGCTGAAGAATATCATCCAGAAAAATTGGAAAAATACCTAATTCAGGCGAAGAGGATCTGAACTTGGAACAGCCTTTGGTGGCCTTCCGGAGGAATCGCAACTTACGCGATATCCTAGTGCATACCCGGCCTAGACTTGCAGACAGAGCAGGACCTCTAGTGCTAGGCAATCACAAATGTGGTTGCTGCCATGCATGTGAAACAGCTGTAGTTACTGACCTCTTTGTTCATCAGAATAAGCAAATCAAACTGAGAGATCTGACCAACTGCCGTAGCAAGAATATCATTTATTGTATTACTTGCCCATGCAACATGGTGTATGTTGGTGAAACGTCCCGAGAGTTCAGCATTCGTTACAGCGAGCACAAATCTGCAATCCGTAATGGTAGAATGGAAGCACCGCTTGTCAACCATTTTCATGACAAAAATCACTCTGAGAAAGATGCCCGGTGGTGCATCTTAGAAAACGTGAAAAGCATGAATGGTACTACTATGGACATTGCCCGTAAAAGGCGGGAGTGTTTCTGGATCTTTTTTCTGGATTCAGTCAAACAGGGATTAAATGAGGAAATCCAATGGATGATCACAAACCCTTGGTAATTGCTCTGATCTGTAAATATTGTGCAGCCAATAAATCCGTAAAGTATTACTTTGATAAATAGATCAATCAGTAAGAGAGATTCCAGCAGTTACCTCTAAGTAATGAGAAGCAATATGCATTCATAATATGCGTAGTTTTGCTTTTTGTTTTACATACTGGGAACTGCGAGTGTTTGTTAGTGAGTTTTTCTACAATAAGATGGACATCTCAATACACATCCAGATAAAACATAGTAAAGGTCCTACTAAATTGTTTTAAGTTGGATAAGAAAAACTATCTGTATTTTGCTAAGCAACTTACATTGTGTTAAACAAAGATTGGACAAACTGACAGGTTGACAGCTGTGTATTTAGCCGATAATAACGTCAGTCCGCTTTCTACATCCTTGGCAGTCGTGTGGTTGGCGAACTTATACTCTATTAAATGTGAAGAATGTCTACTCCTAACATGGCGGCGATTGAGTCCGTCGTTTAGGTTGTTGGCGGTACCCGGATGTATCAGTGCCGGTGACACGCGAGAGTTCGAGAGTCAACTGCCGTTCAGGTGTTAGTGATTAAAAGTAGGAAGTCGCCAATATTTAAAAACAGCGCCTTATCACAGATGTTTACTGCGGTCCATGATTGAGCTGTTATTCTGGCGGACCTCTGGGACATACACAGATCGTCGGTACTCGGTAAGCTCCGGAATGCAGTTTGCCTTTTCATAGCCATTTACAATAGGTTCCTGGACAATATGGTATAGGCTTTGTGCCTTGAAGTTTGTTAGAGCAGTCTGCTTCTGCATGTTTGTATAAAGCGGTCATGCTATACGCCTCATTATAACATTGGGAAACGTGGTGTATATGTACTCCAGCACAATATGTACAACAGTATTTGTCTGACTGTCTTTATTGGGGGAGGAATGCCCTTTGGCATTACGCAGTGTAGAGCTGCAGTATGATGTTGGTTTAAAAATAACATTTCTGACGTATTGTAGTTGACACTTTTTTTGTATAATCACTCTTAGCACTATGTAAAAAGTGTCAGATGTGAGTGTTACCGAATAACAAATGTACGCAAGCTCGCAATTATAAGTGCGCAAGATGAAATCTTCTTCTCGCTATCAGTCACAGCGTGTCCTTGACCTGTCTAAACTGATATTAATCCGAGCAGTGCTTGTATTTCGCTGTAAGGATGGCCAACATCATAAAGTGAAAATACTATCAGTGGGCGTTAGCGGTCATAATGAGAAATGCTGGTGTGACTATATGGTTCTATGGTAGAGAAAATAGTGGGCATGTCTTTATCTTCCCATTAGATGAATACAATATAAAAGTCTACCAGAGCTATCGCGTATAAAGAAGAGGACTAAATAAATATAGGATCCATGCAGACTAATATAAAGTAAGTGGTTTATGACTATTGTGGAAGGAAATCTCCGACTTTTATGATATCTGAGAAAGACTAGAATAGTATGTTTATGCTCCACTGCAGATACAGCATACAGAAATAAAGAAGGATATTGGGAGCTACTTTATGAAGGTGATTCTGGATGGATAAGCAAGGTAACTGAAGATTAGTCTACATGCCGTACTATGGGTCTGGCATGTTGTTAAAATGGAACACCTTCAGGGTACAGATAATATTAATGTAATTATACTTTTTGCAGTGCATTCTGTCAAAATCTTCTTATGACGACCTGTGAAAGAAGTTGATCACCTCTCTGATTGACTGCTTCACTGAGATTGTGAAGGTAACCGAGAGTGGAAAGTGTATAGTGCTCATTCTATCTTTGTAGTTATTTGACAAATTGAATGGAGTGAATCTTTATATATTTCTTACAGGATGGTGGATAATAATTTATCCTAGGTTACCGAATTCAAACCCTTGGCAGATAGTCGAGGTGTGAAGGAGGCCTGTACTGGCAGGTTCATAAAGGACATTTTAATAAAGAGGTAGATACCAATCAAACTGGTGTAAATTGGGCCCATTATAAGACTTGGCGGCCTAAAAATCCTTCCCCCTGCTCACCTTCCTTTTCTGTTTTAATCTCTGCTAAGTTTGGTTTTAATAAATCTTGAGCATATTTGTGCATTTATATGTATATACTTGGCGTCATAAGGTGGTACATCGTGTATAGAATGTTGGTGTGGTATGTGTGGTCCAAATCACTGTTGTCTCAATAAGTTTTGTAAAATAAACATGGGCATACATATGAAATTATCTCACACATATATATATCTTTTTACAGACACTAATTCCAGATTGCGAGACACACTGTTGAAATTGCCCCCGGCAGGTCCTGATGAAGGTGGTCTTCATTACAGTTCTTCCACCGAAACGCGTCGGCCATTCCTCTATTTAGATCCAACCTTTTGGTTGTATAGTGGACAACTGGTGCAAAACAACAGGATGTCTTTTGGTTGCAGTGGAGTTATGTATGATTAGGTGTGGTAATGACCTACTTCTCCGTATGTTTTGGTGCTTCTCTCAGTCACCAGGTCATTACTTACCACATCCTTTCTCAGGTTCCAGAAAGACACCACATTTCACAATACTTACCCAAGAAAGGAGTAAACACTGACAACATATAAGACCATTGCCGAGGAGCTCGCAAATAACAAGTCACAACACCTCCCCTATCCGAGAGGGTACACAAAGCATGCTCCTCCTAGCAATGTATTGGATAGAATTTAGACATCCCTGATGGGAGCCGATTTCCCTCACATATCAACAATTACCCATTAGAGGGGAATCGCCCATCCCTCTGTAAGTACTTGGTAAAAAAGGGTCCCGACCTTCCCTCACAAGGAATACAAACAAATGATATGCTCTAGGGTTTCTTTATTACATGATAATAGGATGACAAAAGAAAGAAATAACTAAACATCACAGTAAACATTAGTAGCAATCATCAACACATACATATACATAGAACCTGAAAATAATAGACATAGTTAGATACCATAAGTACACCTGGAACACCTCACCATAATCTTAGGCGTCTTGTCATCTGAAGAAGGGTCCGTCTCTCTTTCCCTCTCTGGTTGGGTCCGGACTCTCTGTTGCACAAACACGTCTGCACGTCTGCACCGTGATGTATCATCAGACCGCCAAAACACCAGACCAGCATCTCAGCTCAGCATCCCAGCTCAGCATCTCTCAGCATCTCAGAATCTCAGAATCTCTCACTCTCTCGGACCCCCTTTCTCTAATATAGAACTCTATCCTCTATTGAAGCTTCTGGAAGAACCCGTCTACCTTTCTCACAAGATTCCTGTACCCTTCCACACCAGGCACCCAACAGCAGCTGGCCAAGCGTTTTGTTATGGCGCCAATGCGAAGAGGGCACATTCCTCCTGATAAGAACTGGTCTGCTCTGGTTCACTGCCGGTGAACAACACATGTAATCTCAAATATCACTTCTCACCTACAGAGGCTCAGAAGATGGCTGCAGCTTAGAATATGGAGTTGCTCAAGCATAGGCCTCCACTACTTGGAAAGCAGAATGATATTAGACCACGACAAAGCCAATAGGCTAAAGTCATAATTCCCCTAACTCAAATAACACTATGCACTTAATCCCTCAGTATTCACTATGGAGCACATGTGTGCACCATCACCAACAACACTGCACCTTGACATCCCATACCTTCTATTCTTTGGCAAGATTATTCTAATGCAAGGCCATCCTACATTAAGGCTAAAGTAACATAGCACACTAAAGTCAGTTCACAATGGTGGTGATCGAGGGTCATCACAGATCATCAGACCACTAAAGTGGCTCATTCACTACAGGTGTGTGAGTGAGTGGATGTGTCTGTGGCTCTCGACCTGGTGTATAATAACTGTCTCGTGTTTTAAAGAGATGTGCATCATTTTTTCTCATGTAATGGAACTGTAAAATGTATTTTTGTATATGTATCTAAAGAAAATGATATGAAACACAGTGAATAATATCTGTTTTAAAAAAAGAGAGAAAAAATGATCTAATGTGTGATAAAAAGACTTTAAAATAAAAAACGAAGAAAACAAACAAAAAAGGACGGATATGTGCTTTATGTATGCCTTTCACATTAGAGGTTTTTCCCAGTAGTAAAGTGGTTTAGGTCAAGAGGGAGTTCTTTTTTTGCCTTTAGTTGTCTTTCCCCTCCACTCCTTGACCTTAAAGTATATTTGGGAGGGGGTCCCTACTTATATTCATTTGACCAATTGTGTCATGCGCATTGAGGAGGCTCGCAAAATTAAAAGTTCGTGTTTGGCCTTTGGCTTGCCCCGGCTAGTTCGTTCTGCTCTCCTCTGTCGATCTGCCACTGCAGGTGAGTGTCTGTCACCAGGCCTGGACCTGGTGTCTGTCGTATCGTCCCCTGGTCATGGTCCACTTCATCATGGGCACAGTCAGTTGGGCGCAGGCGGCCGTGTCGGACCGTGAGGATTAAAGGCAAATGTAACTATTGCGAAGAAAGCAGCGTTGAAGGAGATCTTGTTGAGCATTTGGTGCAATTAATACAGTCAATGGTGTTGGAGGTCTGCCCCTCAACCCCACTAGATCATGATAAAAAACAGAGCCTGTCCGTGGGTCTCTCTGGGCCCCTTTCGTGCCATTTCGTAGCCCAGCATGAAGCCCTCGCCTCGATCCGACGCGGCCCCCTTCTTCCTTTCCAAAGGTTGTTCTAAAAATAAACCTTTGTTGTGAGGAGGGAAAGTCCGGCTGTTTGGCCACAGAGGAGCCAGGGGAGGCCTGAGGTCCCCCCTCAGGAACATGGCTTCGGCAGCGGGGATGGGCGGAGCAGCGCTGCAACCCGAGCCCGCGTGTCTGCAAAACTCTCATTTCATTCTCCCCCACCCCCAGACACCAGACCGAGGTCCTGACAAAGGATGCATCTCGCTGAGTGTTTCATCTTAGTTCTGTTGAGTGTTTCATCTTAGTGCTGAGTGCTGCTGCTGCTGGCTTCATCTTAGTGCTGAGTGCTGCTGCTGCCTGCTTCATCTTAGTGCTGTGTGCTGCTGCTGAGCGTTTAATGTTAGTGCTGTGTGATTCTTCTGAGTGTTTGATGTCAGTGCTGTGTGTTACTGCTGAATGTTTGCTGGTAGCAGGCGCAAAACGCCCATTGGGCATAAAGGGCTTCAGCAGCCCAGGCTGAGACAGCTTCCCGGGCAGACACACACAGTTTCTGAGCTGCCAGCCGCACCGGAGTACTTCACAGGTCTTTAAAAGACCACTTACTTGTTAACAAGGCTTTGTTGTTTTTTCACCTCTTCTTAGAGCTCCTGCATCTCCACTCTGCCTATTGCTGGAAGAATTAGGCCGCCCCCGAAATTTTTATCAGCCACCCCATATCCCCCCGAAATTTGCCTCTAGTTGTGCCTCTGGCTGTTAGTGATGTATGCAGCTGCTGCTGAGTGTTTGACATTAGTGCTGTGTGTGCTGCTGAGAATTTGCTGCTAGTGCTGTGTGCCGCTGCTGAATGTTTGATGTTAGTGCTGCGTGAAACTGGTGTTTCTGTGTTAGTGCTGCATGCTGCTGGTCTTCGGTTTGTAGTGCTGCATGCTGCTGGTCTTCGAGTTGTAGTGCTGTGTGCTGCTGGTCTTCGGGTTGTAGTGCTGCGTGTTGCTTGCAGTTGGAAGGGAGAGCTGTTTACTGCATGTCCATCGGCTCCACAGTGATGCTTCGATTGATTGGTACACGGCTGGCTCCTGCCCCTGTGGCCTGTAGTTGTGTGTCCCACTGGCTGTGGCACCTCAGGGAGTAGGTTTTTATGGCACGTATCACTTCTACAAGAGCCACTCCTGAGAATATCATGGGTTTACCTATGATGCCTGCAGAGGCCACCGGAGGAACTGCACCATGGACTGGAGCTAAAGGGGCGCACCGGAGGCTCCGGCAGAACCAGAGAGGCACCCCTCCTCAGGCTTCTCCATGGTAGAGGCCTGCGGCCAAGACTACAAGCGGGGGGCGACCATGAAGCTCTTTACGGGGGCCCAGCTCACCCCCTGAAGAGGCTGGTACCCAAGCCGAGGAGCAGGGCGCCACCATGAAGTGCTTTACGGGGGCCAGCTCACCCCGTGAAAAGGCCGGTACCCAATACCAACCCGAACACCACCCTCAGAGGCACCCTGATCTACCGACCCCCTGGACCACGCACGCAATTCAGCGAGGACATCGCCGACTTCGTCAGCCCGCATGCCCTCCCCTCCGCTGACTACATCCTCCTGGGAGACCTCAACTTCCATCTGGAGAACAACAACGACCGCAACACCAGCACCCTGCTCGACAACCTCGCCAACCTGGGACTCAAGCAACTGGTGTCCACCCCCACCCACCGCGCCGGACACACACTCGACGCCGTCTTCTCATCCAGCACAGACATCGACTTCAGCCACGCCACAGAGCTTCAATGGACGGACCACAGCTGCGTCCACTTCACCTTCAAGAGAACGACGACCCACCAACACCAGCAACAGGCGGCCCGCAGAAGCTGGAACAAGATCACAGCAGACCAGCTCGCCACCTCCCTGAGCCAGCACCCCCCTGCCAGCTCAGCGAACCCCAGCCAGGCCGCTGACAACCTCACGAAGTGGATCAGCAACTGCGCGGACGAACTCGCCCCACTGAGGACCCCGCCTAGCAGACACGGCAGCAAGAAGGCCCCATGGTTCACCGACGAACTCAAGAGCTCCAAGAAGATCTGCCGAGCCCTGGAGAAAGTCTGGAAAAGGGAACCGACACCGAACAACAGGACCTCCTACAAACTTGCCACCCGGAAACACCACCAGCTGATCCGCGCCGCCAAGAAAACAGCATTCAAGGACCGGCTGGACAACAACGCACACAACTGCAAGGAACTCTTCAACATCGTGAAAGAGCTTTCCAACCCCAGCGCAGGAAACAACGACATCACCCCATCGCAAGACCTCTGCAACTCCCTCGCTTCATACTTCCACAACAAGATCACGGACATACACAGCAGCTTCAACAACCAACCAACGCACACCATGACCGAACAACCACCCCCCACCACCACCCTCCACGCCTGGACCCCGATCAGCACCGAAGACACCATCCGCACGATGAACTCCATCCACTCCGGATCACCGGCCGACCCCTGCCCTCACCACGTCTTCAACAAGGCCGACGCTGTCATCGCACCCCACCTGCGAGACATCATCAACACATCCTTCGACACCGCCACCTTCCCTGAGAGCTGGAAGCACGCCGAACTCAGCGCCCTACTCAAGAAACCAACAGCGGACCCCACCGACCTCAAGAATTACCGCCCCATCTCGCTCCTCCCGTTTCCAGCCAAAGTCATCGAGAAGACCGTCAACAAGCAGATGGCCGCCTTCCTCGAGACGAACGGATCCCTCGACCCCTCACAGTCCGGCTTCCGAGCCAACCACAGCACCGAGACCGCCCTCATCGCCGCCACCGATGACATCCGAGCCCTGATGGACAATGGAGAAACAGCGGCCCTCATCCTCCTAGACCTCTCCGCGGCATTCGACACTGTCTGCCACCGCACCCTAGTGCAGCGCCTCAGCGACGTCGGAATTCAGGAGAAGGCACTGGAATGGATCATCTCCTTCCTCGACGGAAGAACACAGAGAGTCCGCCTGCCACCGTACAAGTCAGAGGCCTCCGAAGTCATCTGCGGCGTCCCCCAAGGATCATCTCTGAGCCCCACCCTCTTCAACGTCTACATGAGCCCCCTCGCGGCCATCGTACGCAAACACAACCTCAGCATAATCTCCTACGCCGACGACACCCAGCTGATCCTCTCCCTGACCAACGACCCCGCCGCCGCCAGAGCCAACCTGCACGAAGGGATGAAAGAGGTAGCCGAGTGGATGACGACCAGCCGCCTGAAACTGAACTCAGACAAGACGGAGGTCCTCATCCTGGGCTCTTCACCCTCCGCCTGGGACGACTCCTGGTGGCCACCCGCCCTGGGCACCGCACCCAAACCGACAGACCACGCACGCAACCTGGGATTCATCCTGGACTCCTCCCTTTCCATGACCAGACAAGTCAACGCCGTCTCCTCGTCGTGCTTCGACATCCTGCGCATGCTACGAAAGATCTTCTGGTGGATCCCCACCGAGACCAGGAAGACCGTCACCCAGGCCCTCGTCACCAGCCGTCTGGACTACGGCAACGCCCTATACGCCGGTACCACCGCCAAGCTCCAGAAGAGACTCCAGCGGATCCAGAACGCCTCAGCCAGACTCATCCTCGACATCCCACGAACCAGCCACATCTCCGGACATCTGAGAGACCTTCACTGGCTCCCCGTCAACAAAAGAATCACCTTCCGCCTCCTCACCCACGCACACAAAGCTCTACACGATCGAGGCCCGAGCTACCTCAACAGCCGAGTCAACTTCTACGCTCCCAAACGCCACCTCCGATCAGCCAACCACGCCCTCGCCGCCGTCCCCCGCATCCGAAGAGCGACTACAGGAGGAAGGTCCTTCTCCTACCTGGCCGCCAAGACCTGGAACTCCCTCCCGACCGACCTGCGCCTGACCCAAGACCACCTCTCCTTCAGGAAGAAGCTGAAGACCTGGCTGTTCGAGCAGTAGCGGCACCCCCCCCCCCCAGCGCCTTGAGACCCTACGGGTATGTAGCGCGCTTTATAAGTGTCACTGATTGATTGATTGATTGATCATTTACTGTGCTTTAAAAGTTAATACAATTTAATATGTCATGAGAAATGTATAGAAAAATGCATTGTTTTGGTCTTTCTGTCTCGAACATTTTCTTGGGGTGTGAACCCCTCAAACTCCCCCTAGTAATGGTTGCTCACTGCGCTTGCTCGCTACACACCATATGGAGTCTGGTCTCACTTTTACTTTGTTCTATCTGATTCACTACTCTTGTCTATTTTTGGTGCTCTCTGTAAGAATGTCTATGGGTACATATGACTGGGTAACCTGGTGTTCTTTAAGGTCATCATCTACTATTTACTCTGCTTTGAAAGTTGATACAATTAAATATGTAATGAAAAATGTAGTAGTAGTCGGGCTTGGTCGCTGCGCTCGCAACGCGCCGGACGGGGCATGGTCTGCCAAAATTAGCCAGGGCTGCTTTCAGTTCCCAGTCCGGCCCTGGTCGTCTGCTCCTGCCACATGGCTTCTCTGCGCCCCAGGCCCTTGCCGATTTTCAAGTTGCAGCCCGGAGATTGGGTCCAGAACAACTCCCCTCCGCTATCGCTTGCTGACGCACTCCCACCTTGTCAGCAGCGGCTGGCTGGCCTTCTACACTGTCGCATGGAGCGAGGGTGCCAACTCTGCAGCCGCTGGTGCCCAGTCCCTGCTGCCTTTTTGCCTCAGTCTCCAGTCGATCACCCCCACGGGTGTCGGGTCACACATCTATGTAGCCGCCGGCCATCGTACAGGTCAAGGGATGCAGTCCGAGCGAGAGGCTCAGAATACCACTGACTCCACCGCCATCGTGTGAGTATCCCCCTCGCGCCAGCCTGTAAGCATCAGCCCCGCAGCGGGTCTCCCAGGGTTTCGTAGTGATGCAGTTAGTGTCTTCTTGCCCTCGCGTGCTTTATTCCGCCATTTCAGGCGGTTTTCCCATGTTGTCTGCCCCGCAAGGGGACCTGATTCATGGAGCTCGGAGCGGAGCCGATCGGCATCCCATCCTCGTGCCCATAATGGTTGGCCACGACCCAGCATTTCCTTTTCTTTTAAAGTTTTTGCCTTTTGCTTTTGCCAGACCATACACTATGCATGTAGGAAATCTGACTTTTCTGCATTATCGCCCCAGATTTCTCACCTTTTACTGCACCCTATCTTTGCTGGTGTTAGAGCTCTGCGCATTGTACTCATGCTAACCAGGAATAAAGTGCCCCTTTCAAATGGTTAAACTGGCTTAGTCCTGATTTGCATATTTAACTTGCCCGTGCGGCCCGGGTATATAGTGTAGAACTTGTACCTGGAGTCTGGCAGTTAAATGCTACTTGTGGACTGTAGCGTATATTGTGCTACCCACTACAGTAGCAGTGCAAACGTGGCCACGGGTCTACCCTGTATAGCCTGACTGCTGCAGTGCAAACCCTGCAGTGCAGTCTACCAACATAACCCTTTTTGACAGGCAAATGCCTCCCTTTTAAATATTTGTAAGTCATCTCTATGTAGGCCTTGTAGTTAAATCTCTTGAAGCCAAGAGGTGAAATGTTAGCTTTGTTTCCATCTCAATCAATCCCAAATCATAGCTGCTTTTAGAAGTAATCCCGACTAATTGCAACGACTAACTCTAGATGTGAGCCTGAAATATATGATGTGTGCTTGCAACTAACTGCCTCTACCAAAGAAGATGTGTTTTTTATTTTCAACTCAGAATGGTTATACGTGTAGAAAAACACTACTTGATCCTGATTATGAATGCAATTGTTTTTGCTGTCCAGTCACTTCATACATGAATCTTTGTTTTAGTTTCATACAATAAAATAATACTTAAAAGTTTGGCAAGAGCCCAGCACAGCAGCTTTACCCGTAAACCCGTTTCTCTCTCCCATCTTCTCTCTCTTGATTACTCTCTTTGCATTTAGCTCTTTCTCCCTGCCCCTCCCCCCGTTCTCTATCTTCAGCTGCATATCTCCATTAATCTCGCCCCCCACTTCTACCTCAGTCAACCCAAATTCTTCCATTTACATTGCAATATTATATTGCTTGCTGGAGGAGTTCTTTCTGGTTTTCTAGTGATGCAACTTCCTGTTCCCTTTTGCAGAAGGACTCCGCCGAGGTGTCTGGGAGGAGCCTGGTGTGCAGCTTCCTACAGGTGCTGGATAAAAGTGGAAAGGCTGGCCTGAGGAGTTGGTGTGTGATCCCAAAGGACGACCCCCTCGTCCTCTACATGTTTGCTGCACCCCAGGTAAAGCAAGGTGTTTTTTGCTGCTGGCGGATAAGACCATCTTTTCTTCCTGGTTATATTAAGCTTTTTTTAAGCCTGAATGCATTGTTGGTTCGAATAAATCACCTCACACCAGAGCTGTTGTGCAACTGAGACAGGAGGTAACCTTAGGATGAAGCATGGTGTCCAGCTTTCCTGCAAGGCCTCTCCTGCTCGGTAAACAGGTGTGCACCCCTACCGTGGGGGACGCAAGTGACTGCATGCGACATCTAGTGGTCTAAAGTTTTGTGGCCCTGCTCTTAGACTAATCTACCATGTACGCTGGGGCCTAGGCCTGTCTGTGGTCTCTGAGGTCCAGAGCCTGGTTCTGAGAGCTGTAGTGGTGCTCCAAGTGTGTCATTTGGCTGATATGTCTGGGCTGCTGACATTAAGCGACAGTGGCAGACTCCTAAATTCTAGATGTTAACAGACCATTTGCTTCGATTCAAAAGGAGTGTGGTGGCAATTGTCTCCACTCGAGTAAGGTTCTGCTAGTATGAGACACCCAGACCTTTTTCTCAGACATGCTCTGTGCATGTCGAGTATGTGTAATGGAAAGTGTACATGGTAGCAGAACTGTGGGAATGATAAGATTGCTGAGACCACTGGGATCCAATTGGATTGCCCCTGTTTTTACATGGCAAAAGATGGAGTTTGTGGTACAGCCTCCCCAGACAGTTGAAGTGTACTGCCTGCTTTCCTGAGCGGGAGGGTGCAGCCCTAGACACGAAAGTGTGGGAGGGTGGAGACAAGGCTTCCTTTAGAAAATCCATGTCACCTATTAGCAAGGGATTTCTGAATAGTTCTCCCTGAGCCTTGCCATTTGAATTAATGACGGAGGCATGGGAGTCTGGAGATTCTGTTATTAAAGGGAGGGTTAGAGTCTAGACAGGGCCTGCCCCTTTTGTTTTTCCCCTCTGTGCTACTTCAGAAAGGCTGATGACAGCTAGGTGCAGGTTTCATACCTGTTGTGCTCATATTGGGAGTACTCCTACCAGGAGACAGCATCATCAGTACCCGTTGTGAGAGCCATCACCATTTACAAAGATTTTGGCCACACTGCTGAAAGAAGATGAACTATAAAATGGAACCACCGATGTTGGTTCTTGGGCATTGACTGTGGTATAAACATCTTCTCTCTGGGATGTTTGTATAAAAATGGAAACCAAATTACCCCACTTGGTTCCAGTTCCAAGTTGTACGACTACGAAAGTGGCTCTCTGTCTATATATGTGTATATACTGCTTTGGGTGTTTGCCTTGAATAATAAACTGCAAGGTTTCAACAGCGGTCGAGTGCATCCAGGATGGTGGGCTGTTGGTTATTATTTTATATATATATATATATATATATATATATAACAACAAGCAATCCTGTTTCACAAGGGAAGAAGGCACTCACTCAAGGTTGTTAAGTATAGGGCTTCTTTATTTCCTCAGGTCTCCCTCCACCCCGTGACCGGAGCTATATATATATATATATATATATATATATATATATATATATATATATATATATATATATTTATTTATTTATTTATAATTTAAAAAAAAATCACGGAAAAATACAAAGGATACAGGGGCGGTATGGTTAGACTGACATTTCACTCATTGAAAACCCGAGAAATTCAGCCGTCATATTTAGCTGAGCTAACTATAACTTGCGCCCCGCATGCACTGCTGATGATGTCACATTTTACATCACTCATGGCATGGTCAGTGACATCACTGATTACATAATCCACATAATCTCTGATGCACCTACTCACCCTAATATAAACTTTCATACACCCACTCTAAAATACAGACTGCCATTCTCGAAACCGTAGACACACCATTACCAGTTACTACATACCCACTTAGTAATTCATAGGTCTAGACACACATCCACTCACTCACCCATAAACACAGTCGCTCACCAATACAGCCACTGATATATGCACTCATACACCCATACAGGCACTCACACACTGCCACTCGCCCATAGAGTTACTCACACACCTCGTCACTCACCCAAAGAGTCAATCACACTGCCATTTACTCACCTATACAGTTATACACACACCACCTCACTTATTCATACAGATACTAGTACTTGGGGGATGAAGTCCAATTTAGTCCTGAGGTATTCAGGACACAAGGGGATCTCATCACCCCACCCACCAGCAGCATGCCAAGATGTGCGTTTGCAGAGGAATGTAAAAAGGTGCGTGGCCTCCGACCACCACCAAGCAATCCCACTGTGTTGGGCTTACTGGAGGTAACAGGTGGGCTAGTTGGCCCCTAAGGACCATTTACAACAAGAGGGAGAGGGTTTGATTGAACGATTTCCACTCGATAAGAGTGGTAGGTCCAACCCCAGCATGTGCCCTAAAGACGTAATGGTTACAAAAAATGCTGGGCTGTTCCTCAAGTGAATGGATGTACGTGTACCGTTGGTGTATGGGTACTGTAGGGTCACAATGAGTCCTACAGATGGGCATCCATTTTGTTGGATGTAATACCCTCACACACCCTTTCAGGTGTCATGCTTAATCATCTGGGCTGCTCCTCGTTGGGTCAGCGGTGCAATACCCAACGGGCAACACCTCAAAGAGGGGCACTTTGGCGGAGATCTTTTATCCAACTGCCATCAGGTGAAGTGCGAGTGTGGGGCCAGAAGAGTGTAGACGTATATGTGGGTTAAAATAAAGCTAGGATTACCAGGATCATGTTTATTCTGGGGGTCCCCTGCTTTAATTAAAAAGAAGGACTAACCTGTACTCACTGGAATGCTATGTTTGCTGAATGAGTGTAGGTCAGTGAGTGCTCTAAATGGTCGATATGTTTCTCGCATGTGTACAGTGTGGCCTCCCTTCCCTTGATCGGGGGGCTGCAAGGCGGTGAACCGGACTCTGCTTATAGGTGCCTGTGGACTGCAGGGGAGTAGCTCATGTACTTCAAGGGAGTCTGTGGGTGGTTTTTGAAATGCTGGCAAGCTACCCAAGGCATTGGTAGTTCTCCAGCTTGCAGGGCAAGTCACTGTATCATGATTGTCAAGAGACGTCTGAGGATAGTAGGGTTTCATGCCAAAGTCCAAATTTCACTGCAGTTCTCACCAGGCAGTGAGATACTTCTTCTGTTGATCTGTCAAATCTGAGTTTCTGGGTTCAGGAGGGCCATCGAAATACTCAATTCTGGTGTGTTAACGGGGAGTGACAGGTAATAGTCAATGGCTACCTACCTTTAGGGTGTCTGCACCCTCTATATGACCACTTCCTGTGGAAAGTGGCATAACACTGACACTATAATGCTAATTCCGTCCTAAATAACATGGATGAATCTGAAAAGTAGGGTCCACATCCGCTGGCCCGTGGACTGTGGGCACACTTCCTGATCTTACTAATTTTCTCACCTATCTTGCCAGCAAAACGGGTCAGGACAGGGGGTGGGCAACTCCACTATCTCGAGAGATCCAGGGTCGCATAGCTAAGGCTGCAGGGCCTTTGAAGCTTCCCGCTCTGTAATGCCCATCCTGCTTGGAGGAGGTGTGAACACCTCCGCCCAGAGAAGGCTTTGTTCCTAACCTCCAAGAGCGAAGGCTCTCACCTCAGGAGGTCAGAAACCTATCTGCAGTGGCTGGCTTGTCAAGACCAGTCAGTCAACACACTAGTAGTCGGTAGGTTTTCAGTGGGCACCTTTAAGGAGCCCTCTGGGTGCATTTATAAATAAATTCAGCACTGGCATCATTGTGGGTTTATTAAGACAAGGTGTTTGTTACCAAACACTTTGGGGTACAGGGAAGCGATCATGTAGCTGAGGAACTCGTGATCACAAGTGTCCAGTCCATGTATCCATCATGGCTCCCCTGCACACTAGTAATATCTAAGTTTTCACAAGCTTGGTAAGGGGTCCCTTAGGGTGGCACAATTTGTGTTGCAGCCCTTAGGGACCGTCTTTAGGTCCCAAGCCCTAGGCACCAGGTGTACCACTTACTTGTGACTTATAGGGGCCTAAAAGGGATGCCAATTGTGGAACAATCGTCCAGTTTAGGGAAAGAACACTGGTGCTGGGAACTGGTTAGCAGGAGCCCAGCACACTATCAGTCAAAGCTGCACCAGATACCAGGCAAAGATTTGGGGGTAACCATGTCAAAAGAGGCATTCTCCTACAAAAGTTCTTCAAGACCAAGGACCAAGAGTACTTGAAGAACTACTGAGATTCAGGGCGGATGCCTGGTTGACAGCCAGTCTCACAGACATGTGAGGTCATCACCCGAATTATGCACATCTTGCTGCAAGCACTGTGGGTCTGCCTGCCACCTGGAAGCCTGCCTGACCTGCTGAAAAGGATGAAAAGCATGTCTGACTCTGCAGGAGCTCACTGCTTGAGGAATGAAAAGCCCAGCTGTTGACCCTGGAAAAGAGGTGGTCCAAAAGGGTGCTCTGTTTGCAGGAGAGTAACCGGAGCTACCCGAGTTTGCCTGAACATCTCTTAGCCTCCCCAAGTGTGTCTATGGTCAAGCAATGTGAGCCAAATCAGCTCGCGCATGCTAGGACCTGCAAACCAATAACAGAGGAGGTCAACAGATTTGTACTAACTTTACCTGAGGCACACTGAGACCGGGAGCCACACCATTGATCAGAGAACAGACGCTAACCTCTGGAAGTACTGAGACCTGCCCAATATGAGCAGATTTACCCAAAGCAACTAACCCTGTACTAGGCCCTGTGCAAAGAGAAGGAGGCACGGCTGTCTGCTGAGCTGCTAGTGCGTCTGCTTATCTGTGCAGCTATTGCATGCACACTTGTGCTTAAGCTTAACAAGTGTCCAACATTTCAAGTAAAATCATCACCTGAACTGAACAATGACTGTGAACTTTACTTCAGATGTATGTTGGGTACATAGTTTAACAATAATCCAGTGTATATAAAACTGTCTAGCAAAGGAAATGCAGACTGGCCTTCGGGTCACAGGAATCATGGATGCTGCTCATCTGCACCCATAGTGAGCCCATACCCGTACTTGAATCTAGTCTACTGATTCCTGTGTAGATAACCCCCTTAGAACCTGCAGTACCCAACCTTGGGGTGGGTAACATTTCTTACGCTTAGTATCTTGTTTTAGTGTCATTAAAGTACTTCTCTTTTTATTAAAAGAAAAGCATTGGACTGGACAATGAATATTTCTGGCTGTTTGACTGAGTTTCTACGCCACACACTACTTTCAGCTTTTGACTGCTTGCCCTTGCAGCCTTAAAAGTCAAGAGCGAAAAGGCTTTACTTGATCCAGTTTTTAGAGCCATAATAGGACAGACCCCAGGACACTAGGAACAGATGACCCCAACTATCACGGCTGTGGTCCAGTAGCCCATGCCTTCCATGTGGCTCTGCCAGAAGAGAGTTTGGCACCTTCCCTCAGCCACGGGCACGTTCTAACAGACCATAACAGCACCATTTCAATAACTTAGTGCACACAACAGCTGAATGCTTTTTTCCATTGAAACTATTTGGATTTCAAAGAGCAGGCAGGTTCTGTATGTTTTCAGTTATATTTTGTTAAAACTTTTGTAAAGCGAGACAGCTGCCCCAGCTAAGAGGCGTCCCGGCACTGAACAGCAGAAGAAACCATTTTGAGAATGGTCAAGCCTGTGGTCAGATATCTATTAAATCAAAAGTGTGTTCTTCACAATCATTCACTAAACAAATAATCACAACCTCATTCTCGAGCACTGAACATAACCTACCTATTTTCCTGTTCCTGCCCTCCATCTTTGAGCTTATGATTACAAAACAAAACACTCCATGAGAGGAAATGGGGTGTATTATATGGTGTGGTTGTGCAACCTCACCAAGGAATACACTTACCAACCCATTTAGGTACAGTAGGTTTCATTTGTAAAACCCTCAGCTCAACTCTGGGTAGATGTGGCACTGAGCCGTAAAGCTTACATAGAGGGACATGTTTTAGACATTTAAACAGCACTAAAACAATTGAAGAAGAAATAGGTGCAACACTCAAGAAATCTGACACCAATTTTTAAAATAGACTGTATTTGTATAAGAATTTAAACACTGGAACAAAAAAGATCCACTGGACGGTATCGTAGAAATAGATTTTACAAGCAATATTAACTCAAAATGATTTCACTCAACCGTGAGCAAGCATCGGCAAAGTCAACAAATTGGACACTTAGAAATGTTTTTTTAAATATCTTTTTATTGATTTTAATGACATAAACAAACGTCGGCATATCACATGAAAGAAAGCAAAATTATCAGTTCATATGGTAAATAATCTGGAGGTTAAGGCCTTAAAAAGAATACAAGACCTGGGTTAGAATGCGCATCAAGGGGACCATGGTTCATCTTCAATGTAAGAAGGGTAGCGCTCCAGCTTTGAGATGCCTCCTACCCTCATCCACCAGCATATAAGGAACATAGGTTGCCGTCCGCGCAGCGGGCGGACGCAGCGGTCGCGCCGGCGGCACGCCGAAGGGGCGCCAAAGGCGAGCACGTCTGCGCCCGTCCGCGCCAAGTCCGCGACAGGCCCAGGAAAGACTGGACAATCGCACCTAATGCAAACTTATCAGGTAGGCGACCTTCTTGATCTTAATACTGCAAATGGCTGTCCTTGTGGCACTGAAATGGTAGAGGTAATGGGGCCGTTTTCATGTAGGTTCTTTAGTTGGACCTCGCCTTGGTCCCCAGTCGAGACAAAGGTCCATTCAGACTACATTTGTGCCGGTAATTTAGACTTCAAAGGTGGGCTGATTAACGCGCGTTCCTTGTGCGGTCATAGCCAAGATATTAATGACCTAATCCTTGACCTTGCCCTTGGACTGCCTCCTCATAACTGAGACCTGGCTAAACGAAAGCAGTAACCCAGACCTAGCTATAGCCCTTCCCCATGGCTACACCATCTTCAGGCAGGACAGACTGAAGGGGAGAGGAGGAGGTGTGGCTGTGGTGCTGAGGAACCACATGAAGTGCCACACCTTCAATTTAGGCCCCCTGAAAGGAGCAGAGGGACTGGGCTTCTCTATCAAGTTAAATGCGACCTCTTCTTTCTCAGGAGGCTTAATATACCGCCCCCCGGGGAACGCAACTATGTTCCTAGAATCTCTGAGTGACTCTCTAGGGCAGCTCCTGCTCCGCTATCCTCATTTTAAACTGCTGGGAGATTTTAACCTCCAGTTGGAATCTAAATCTGTTGTGCAGGCGCTTAATTTCTATCAGACTCTAGAGATTTTCGACCTACACCAAAAGGTAACTCAGTCCACACACCAAGCAGGACATACTCTGGATGGGGTATGTTCAAATTTCCCTTTTATAGAGACTCAGACTCCTGTCCCACAAATTTGGACAGACCATAGCTTAATCCCTTTCCACATCCGAGTACCTAGCTCCCAAAAAGCATCAAGGATTAGTAAACATCTCGCAGTCAACGTAAACTGGAGATAGGTGGAGGGCAGTATTAAGCTTAAACCAATCACTCAGTCCCAGATCCCTAGTATGGCGGGAGAAGTAGTGCAGGACTCTATACGCTTTCATATTTGGATGCAGCAAGTAATTAAAGAGCGTGTCCCATTCAAACGCTCCACCGAAAAGGTGAAGAGAGCAAAGAGAAATGCTCCTTGGTTTTCATTAGAGTTAGCCAAAACCCATTTACTTTGCAAGAAAAGGGAAAGTAAGTGGCGCAAAACATACGATCCTACAGCTAGAATCCTCTATATTCAGCAGAGAAAACGTTATCTTTCTAGTATTAAAATAGCTAAAAAGGAATACTACATTAACACCATTAAAGAAGCCAAGCAAAAACAAAAAACAGTGTTCTCCATTGTTAAGGCTTTTACACACCCAAAAGCCTTACAGCCTGAAATCCCTCTGTCGTTAGACTTCTGCAACCAAATTGCGGATTATTTTGACGGAAAAATCTATTCACTACAAAAGGACTTTCCTGCCCCCGGAGTGTCACCGGTACCAGGCCTTCCAGATCAAGTGGAGACCAGTATAGGCAGTATTAGCACCTTCAAACCGGTTTCCCTACTCCAAACTCGTGAAGTGATTCTGTCGTGTAAATCAGGGGCTCCCTCCGACTCTTGCCCCCTTTGCATACTTCACCAATTAATCGATGTGGTTAATCCCATGATAAATGGGATTTTAAATGCGTCCCTTAGCACAGGTACGGTCCCATTAGAGTGGATGCTACAGAAGAAAGACTATTGCGCTGCTTTGCTGTGAGAAGAACTGCGACTCTGCTTCTCTGCTACTCCATTGCTCTGTGGCCTGCTCCCCTGCTTCCTGAGAAGGAAGACTAGACCTGCATCCTTCATCTCAGGCTGAAGTGACTCCAGGGTCAGCAGACTGACCTCCTATTTTGAGCTAAAGGGACATAATAAGCACCTGAGGCACCCTGCCTCTGCCCAGCTGATCTGCTCGTTTGACCTACAACTGGACCTGTCTGAGCCTTGCTGGCCTCTGCTTCAGTGAGTTCCTGACCCTCAAGAGATGCCCCTCAGGTACTAGACCCTTGGTGTGGTTTCTGTTGAGGTGCTCGCCAAAGAAAATTAGAAATCTTGAAGTTGTGGGCCCTTCGTGAACATGCCCTTTCTCTGCAAGATCTAACCGCCTGCGCCACCTACCAATGCAAAGCTCCGGTGTACCCAACTCTTTACACCACAGCAACTGCCAACGATACCAGGCAGCATGAGATCTGCACTTTGTGCTACAGAATTGACAGCTCAGGTTGACTGCCATTGCGAAGCTCCAGCAAATCTTCACGCTACAGCGATGACCAACTGCGACAAGCGGCCTGCTCTTTGCACTATGTCCACGACCATCTGCGACTCTCCCTGCAGCCCCTTTTACCGCGAACTGAACTCTTCATGCTGGACTTCGAAGGTACCTCTTCCAGCGAGACTAACCTGGTCACTGTATCTGGCCAGCGCGCCATCTTGGTCGGCCTGAACTTGTGACTTTTACCTGGTCTCTCACGACCAGATTACTACGAGTGGCGTTTTGTGCTCTTAAATGCCTAACTTACCTCAAATCTTTAAAATTGCATATGTCTGGTTCCACTGATTGGATTTCTATTGTTTTGGTGTCAAATAATGTATTACATATGACTCTATTTTTCGAAATTGGTGTGAGATTTTTTTTGTGTTGTGTTTTCTCTTTATTACTGTTTGAAGTGCTGCATAAACACTTTGCACATTGCCTTTAAGTTAAGCCTGATTGTTTTTGTGCCAACCTTCCAGAGGGTTGAGCACAGGTATATTTCGGATTTACTTGCGTTTCCCTAGTGACAGATATTGTGGGTGCTGCTTCAGTAGAGTTTCACCCGCCTCCACCAGTACCTTAATTTCGAACAACGGCGATATGAAGGTCGAACACTTCCTTTAAGAAAGGGTGACATTTCAGGGGTAGGCTAAAAAATTACTAGTTTGTCCACATCCGCTCTAGCGTAGACAGTGCAAGCAGGAACCAGCCTGTTGGTACTTGGCTGTGCTCAAAGGTGACCCATACAGAACTTTTAAAGGGTCTATCTTAAATTCTGTACCCAAAGTGCACAGCTTTTCCAGTTAATGATAAAGAAGGCACTTAAATCTTGTACTTTTGTTCTTCACAATGTTCATGACACTTTTATAATTACACTAAAGAACCATTATCTTTCATATTCCTAACTTATCAGTATTGAAATATCTTTTTAGAAAATTCAGGTACGACCTGTTAGGAAATCTCTGCCCCGCTCTCAATCAAAACCTTTTATTATCGAATACATTTTGTTTTTGGGAAATGGTGTTGCAGCCTTTTAGCTGTCAATCATTAACACCCAAAAATCCAAATTCCAGGAGTGTTATCTACAGCCGTCTTCAGTTTCTCTCTCTTCTCTTTCTCCCTTGCTCTTGCTGTTTTTGCGCTCTTTTTCTTCTTTTCATGACATCATCTTTGCCTCCTTGTATCATGCTCTCCTCTGTTTTTTTCCTCTATCCTTTGCTCCCCTTTTGACGTCTCGAGACTCCTTCCGGTACCAGCTCCTCGTCATCCTTGTTGACTCTCTGCCCTCTCTGTCTCCCGCAGGACGTGAAAGCGCATACATCGATGCCCCTGCTCGGCTACAGGGTGAAGGATGTTCCGGCAGCGGACTCGCGACACCTCTTCCAGCTGGCTCAGTCCGGCCAGCTTTACTCCTTCCTGGCTGAGTCGGAGGAGCTGAAGCAGAGCTGGATAAAGGTACTCACTCGTGTGGTGACAGGGAACATTTTCGAGGCGGGAGATGATGATGATTCCCCGGAAGAGATGGACTAGCAGCGGTGGCACTGAGAAATCCGCGACATAACTCAGCACCTGATTCAAGCTTGTACACAAATGGACCCGCTGCGTAAATGGTGTTTGGAAATAGTTCCTTCTGTCTCGGGAGCAACCCGGAATACCACTGGCCTCCTTCTCCTGACGGCTCCTTAAAGTCTGGCCTTCTCGTGAAGCGCTTCACCCGCAGCCTACAACTGTCTGCTACGGCTCGTTGAACCTGTTTATCCCGTTACTGGCTTTGTATCAATTACATGTTCATTTCTGCATTCATGGAATGGTCACCTGTGTACAGAAAACTGAATAATAAGCCGAATTTCGCCTATTGCAAAGTTCACAGGTTGTCCTCAAAAGAATGCAATTAGCACCGGTGATTGGTCACTTCATTTAAGTGGCCTTGGAATGTAATCCAATCAGGGGGCTATTGAACAAAAGGCTTTTCAATGCCCTGCAACATACTTAATGAATACAAAGCCAGCATTTGCAGTGTACAAAAGTGCTTTGTAATTCAAATGTATCATTATTGTTTTTTAAGTTTAAAGAGCTTTATTGAATCAAATAAAGAACAAGGTACAATAATGTATCACCGGTCAAAGGAGGTACCAAAGGTATTATAAAACATGTATGATAAAATAATGGATAAAACGTAAGATAACAAACTTTGATAAAGAAAAATAGATTCAAAGTTATAAGCAATTAAAGAGTTATGTACCATACATATTAGCATTTTAGGAAAAAAGAGAGGGAGAAAGAAAGAAAAAATACATGGAGAAAGAAAGAAAGAAAGAAAGGAGAATAGCAAAAAATATAAAGTCGACATTCTTACCCACTATATTAGATACAAATATCCAATAGGGAAAATTGTACAATCACCAATGTCAAAATATTAGCAATCAAAAATGAACTTTATGAAAGAAGTTTAACACCATACTCATGGTGGTTGAAAAACAAAGGCTGTGTCTTTGTTATGAAATGCAGAAACGGGTAAGTAATTGGTAAGGGGAGACCAGAAGGCTTCTTTTTGAAGGAATTGCTGAGAGGTGAGTGCAGATGCCCTGTCAAGCCTGTGATGGGAACATAGAAGATTCCACCACATGGAAACATTGACTTTAGAAGCATCCTTCCAGTTGGAAGTGATAACTTGAAATATAATAGCAAGTAACAGATTTACAAAAGTGCCAATGCTACGAGCACCGAACCAGTGCATGGAATTACTACCCAGAAATATTGAATATATATCAAAAGGAAAGTTAGAGGAGCAGATGGAGGAAATTAATTTTCACAACGTGGTCCAGAAAAGAGAAATGTTAGGGAAAAGGAAAAAAGAGTGTAAATATGTGCCAGGGGTGTTGGGGGATAGGTCAGAACTGAATTTAGAGATAGATACTGGGATTAGAAACAACCTTTGATAGAAACGATATAGTGTTTGAGTGGTGGTAGCATTGCATGAAGTATGATGAATTTGTGACCAAATTGAGTTCCATGTATCTATAGGGAGAGTGCGCTGCAAATCAGATTCCCATAAAATTTCAGTTTTACTCTTCGGACGAGTGGGAAGAGAGAAATGAAGCTACTCATATATATATATATATATATATATATATATATATATATATATATATATATTAAATATATATATATATATATATATATATATGGGAGGCCCGAACGTAGAGATGGAAGTAAATAATGGGTCAAATGGGGGGTCAGAAGAAGAGGAGGATGCTCCAGACAGAAGGGAAAGCTGTTGGGTTAGGAGCAATCTTAAAGTGTCCTATTTAACCCCTCCCATGCTCATGACGAGCTCAGCTCGTCATGCAGTACACTGCTCGTGTGCTCATGACGAGCTGACCTTGTCATGAACAATGGGAATTCAATGAATTCAGCACCAGGGGGGAATACCTCTAGCACTCAAGGTGTTAAGGGGAGAAGTCACAGGCACGTTTAATTTATATTGCACTTCCAGAAAGGAAAGAAACTGCATATCCTTTAATACGTGTTTAACCTGGATGATCCCTTTACCCGCCCAGGCTTTCCAAAAAAGGGTACGATTGGAAAGCTTAATGGATTTATTATGCCATATAGGAGAATCCAGAAATAGTTGCAAAGGCAAAAGTGATTATTTAAGGAGAGCGTTGAAGGTCAATATGAATTGTGAAATAGTTGGGGATTTAAATGAAGGAGAGGAATGCATGAAATTGGCTAACGAAGAAAAGGGAAAAGGATGAACCACAGATTCCTCCAATTTTTACCATAGCGGCGCGAAGGATTCATCCAAAGCAGACAGATAAGGTAAAACCTGACGTATTAAAAAGGAGAAGTAGTATTGACGAAAATTGGGAAAGTTGACACCTCCCCTATCCTTAGGAGCAGACCAGGAAGATATAGAGATACCAGCTTTCCGGCCGTTCCATAGAAATGTACTCAAAATACCATTAAGAGTTAAAAAAAAAATTACGAGGAGCCTCACTGGTAGCATGGACAGGATAAAATTAACAACAGGAAGCATCATCATTTTAAATGTATCCAACCTGCACCACCAAGACAAAAATAAGGGGACAATTTTTCTGCCATACCGGATATGCTTAAGATAACAGCCTCCGAGTTAAGATGTACCATTCTAGCGATTAAAGAAGCGTGTTTATTTCCCAAACATTTAATGTAATTGGTGTTCCATTTGAAATCTGTTCCTTCAAACATACTTTTCAAACAATATTTATTTAATGGCAATACTTTGGATTTGGAAACATTTAATTTATAGCCGGACAAGGCTGCATATGAAGATAAAAGATCTGAGAAAGCGGGCAAGGAGATAGAAGGATCAGAGAGATATAATAGAATATCATCCGCATATGCAGTGAACTCGATCTCAATTAACTTATGTGTAAAACCTCTAAATGCTGAAAAATGACGTAAAGAATGAAGAAAGGGTTCAAGAGATAAAATAAAGAGCAAAGGAGAAAGAGGACAGCCTTGACGAGTGCCTCGCTGGAGAGTAAAATAGGAAGGTTGAAGTCCATTAACAAAAACTGAGGTGGTAGGAGAGGAAAATAACAAATTTGTAAAAGATAGAATAACAGGACCAAAACCATGCCACTTAAGTGTGCGCATCATAAAAAGCCAGTGAATGCGATCAAAAGCCTTCCCCGCATCTAAGGAGATGGCTCCAACAGGAGAGGATCTCTTAGACGAAAGATTAATTATATTTAAAAAAGTTCTAGAATTATCTTCCAGCTTTCTGCCATTGACAAACCCAGTCTGCTCGTGGCCAATCAAATCGGGGATAACCTGATTAATACAGAAGGCCAGTAGATTAGCAAAAATTTTGCAATCTAAGTTGATTAAAGAGATGGGCCGATAATTAGCACTAGATGAGGGATCCTTATCCTTCTTTGGGATTAAGCAGATCATGGCTTCCAGAAAGGAACTGTGAGCCTCATTGTTAGAAATAAAATACTGAAAGAGAGATAAAAGATAAAGAAGAATAGTTTGTGAAAAGCAGGAATAAAATTCTGCGGTATACCCATCTAGGCTAGGAGCCTTATCTTTAGGTAACATAGCTGGGGCTGACTTGAGCTCCTAAAGGTACAAATCCTTCTCTAATAAAGAGCAATCTGGAGAGGAGGGAGAGTGAGGAGGTAACGATGCAAAAAATGACTCCAAAGCAGTGTCCCATGGAGAAGATTCAGAAGTGCATAAGGACATATAGAAAGATGTAAAACATTTTAATATCTCCTCATCTTTGAAATGGTTAAGACCTTTATCATCAGTTATATTCATTATTTTGGAGTGTTGCAACTTGATCTTCAAGTAATTTGCAAATAATTCACCAGCCCTATTACGGCCACCGTAAAAGTTAGAGTTAATTTTAAGCAACATCCCAGAAGCCTATTCTGTCGATTTCCTGTTAAAACTCAGTTTGGCTTGGACTAACTTCTTAAGAGTATCATCATTTTTAGAAGAGAAATAAGTATGTTCAAGCTGTTTAATAGCGGATAGTAGAGAAGCTGATTCACTGAGAAGTTTTTTTTTTTTACGGCAACATAATCAATGTAAAACCTCTGGCTGTCGCCTTGAAAGCATTCCAAATGGTGTGGGAAGGGAAGTAGAACAGCAATAATTCAGGTTTTCCCAAAGTCCATCTCTTCTAATTTGTGATGAGAAATTAATTGTTGTAATTGTTCAGGGTGGTCGAAAGAATGGGTCTGTTCCTTGTAGGTGACTTTAAAAACACAAGGATGGACAAGGCCATATCAAGCGTTGATGGAGCGGAGAGAAGGGCGAAAGGAAAATGATTCTTTCCGACGTGCAGCGGTGGCACGAGCCACGTCCTGTGAGAGAAAAACTCTATGGCCGGACCATAACATCTGCTTCCTTTGCTTCGATGCAGACAGAACCATCAATAGCTCAGTATATTCCAGGAAGAGAACAATTATCCCTCTAGGGCGGCTGGCTGACGAGGCAGAGAGGGAGCCCCCAGGTTTAGGACCAATTCAATGCGCATGCTGCAGGTTGAGGATAGTACCTTCCTTGAGGCCAACCAACTTGGGAATTTGAAGTTTAAGAAAAGCAATCATGTTGGCGCCCTCCTCTTCTTCAGGAATACTATAAAGTCGGAGATTGTTGCACCTATTGCAATTCTCCAAGTCCTCAGTTTGCTGTTTGAGAAGAGCTATTTCTCTAGACATAGCTTCAACCTTGGGGATCCCATCCTGAGTATCCCTAATCCTCTGCTCCACCACCGTAACCCTTGATTCTAAATTGGTCCATTTGTCTTTTAGTCTCTGAAGGGTAGCGTTGGTCTCAATTACAAAGGGGTTTAGACACTTTCTCCCCTCCATGAGATCTTCCAATATTATGGGAAGTGGAGCTGTGGAGGGAGAACCAGGCTCCTTCTTTTGGCGTTTCGATGTAGCTGTGGTGGAATCGTTACGCATAGTAGACATGGTGGCAGAGGCAATCTTTTGACTAAATGAAGGATATGAAGCAAAAGAATATGAATAAGAATATGAATATGAATATGAATAAGAATATGAAGCAAAAGAATATGAAGCAAAAGATATCACCAATGTTGGTAAAGGAGCAGAGCTGATATTGTACAGCAGAAGAACGCAGCTTAGAAGATCTTAATTTATTCATGTATTTACTCTCTTTCATTGACAGCAAACAAGCAGGTGAGAAGAATAGGAATAATCAGCCACGAATCACTGATAACCCTCAAAGCGAAATCAGCCGTAATATTAAAAGAATGAGGGACAAATTATAAAGTAGAGCAATTCCAAAAAATGATAAAAAGCCATTAAAGTGACAATTTATACGTTGTAAGCCAGGACAAGGAAAAGGAAACCAGCAGCCAGTCACCATCGCGACCCACGGCAGACAAAAGGAGGCCATAAGTATCTTCCCTGAGGGAAATGCTACGCAGGAGAAGCAGGAGCGAAAAACTGCACAGATATAAAAATAAAGAAACGCTACCTGCTCTCCCACGCTAGTGCTCTAAAATACGCCTGGTCATGGCGTTGGAGAATGAACGCCGCTGCTCCGCATCGGGAAATGTCCCAGTCGATGCGCAGAGCCTCAGTGAATAGCGGCCCTCTTGTGGCGGCTCAACCCAAGCCCCCCCAAATTTTCCATTATGAACCACGCTGCACACTTTGTGAATCCTTGCGAATGGCAGGGAAAAGGGGCCATTGCAATGCAAGAAACTGCGCTGAGACCAGTCTCTGCATTTAGGAGACCCCTCTGCGGATGTAGGAGACCCCTCTGCTGATACATCAAATTCCCATTGTCTAACTTAATTGTCTGGCTATTGGGACTCCAGCAGATAGAGCGCTGTATTTTAAATGCAACTGGTGCAAAGGACATGAGTGTGATGTTGGATGAGAAAAGGATGGTAAACAAGCTGCCACAACCTCCTTCCAAGCACATATGTGCCATGTATTACAACACAGTCAGTGCATGCCAAAAAAAAGAACTGCTCTTCCCTCGTAAGCACATAGACACCCTGCCAAAAGAGTGACATCATCTGTTGTCCTCTTTCTTGGAGTGGAGGCAAGCACATTTTATTCTGCTTTTACAATCGCGGTGAAAACACTTACAGGCTTTGTTTTACATGAAACTGTTATACCAATGCATTTTATTTCTGTGTTGCAGTACTTTGTGCCTCATCATGTCTAGTGCCTTTTCACATTAATGTGTGTGGCTATAATAGCAGTCAAATACTTTGAAAATAATCAATACATCCTGTGATAAACAAAATTGGGTACAGGTAACAGTGGTGGTGAAAAATGTTTACTAAACAGTGTGTACAAATTGACAACCATGGCGTGCCAGTGTCGTTTTTGTAGTTCACTGGCTTCATTCATCAACAGTGTATTCATCAGAATTGGTGTCTATGATGCTACTACATGGGTCACTACTTTGATTCTATGGTGATCTGTGTGCCAGCAACTGGCATTCTATAGTGTATTGGGGAGGGAATGTTCCCTGCATAGTACAAAGGCCTGCAAACCTGCCCTAAGTGCCTGACTGCATGCAAAACTAGTAGTGTTACTTATATCGTAGCCCTGTTAGCAAGTTAATTTAGCGTATGCAGAGGCCCGTGTCCATGGTCATTTGGAGGTCCAGAACATGTGCTATGACTTGAAGCGGTACAGAAAATATGACCTTATACTTAACTTTCGACTGCTGTCCACGCCCTGAGTGTATCATCCTAAACCACTGGTGAGAGCATACTATGGGGCTCATTAGGATCGCGGTTTTCCAGCATCTTCCGGGCCGGCTGAAGCCACCGCCGGCCCGGAGGATGCGGGAAAACCGCTGGGGAGGCACAAAAGACCCACCGCCAAATTAGGATGGCAGTGGGTCTCAAAATCGGTCCGCAGCTTTTCCGCCGCGGTCGCCTTCCAACCACGGCGGAAAAGCTCTAACATGGCTGGCGGTGTCTATCAGACACCGCCAGCCATATTGGGATGGCGGAAAACAGATGCCTTTCCGCTGCGGATTCTCCGCCGTGGAAAGGCATACGGTGATTTCTTTGGGGGCCCGTTGCGGGCCCCCAGGGTGATTGGGGGGTTGGGGGGTGCACATGGGGGGTACCTATGGTACCCCCCTGGATTTGCATGCACGAAGCGGCAGGCACCGCGCGGTGCCTGCCGCTTTGTGCATGCAAATGCTAAGCATGCATATTTAACCTTGCGGCGGGTGCTGCCTCAAGCTGCACCCGCCGCAATGTTAAATATTGAGGATGTGACCGCCAGGCTGGTGGTCACATCCTAATTGCACTGGAGGGACCGCCGCTGCCCCTGCGGACGGTCCCTCCTCCTCTAGGCTGGCAGACGGACGCATCCTAATGAGCCCCTATGTGTCTTCAATCTGTAGTGTGACCAGACCTTTTATTGTGCCAGTGAGAGTGTTGTCTACTGGTCACTCTCATGTAAAGTTCTGCTGTTATGTGAATCCCGGAAATGGGTACTGACATCCTGTGTGCATGTAGAGTGCTTGTATGTACAATGAGTGTGCAGAGCATGTAAGGTAGTAAGACTCTGTGTTGTATGAGTCTGCGTATTGGGGCCAGAAGGAACCATTTTGGATAACCCTAGTCCAAATTGTGGATGAGGACAGCTTCTACAGGCAGTGGAAGTGCATTGCCCACAGTCCTGTGGTTGGAAGGTAGTGACCCCAACACAGATGTGAAGTAGGATAGAGACAGGACTTCCCAGAGAAATTCAATGAGGACCCATTTAGCAGAGAGTTATGCATTAGTTCTTCATGAGCACTACCATTTGGCAGACTATAGTCAGTAGTGGTGAGACTGCAGGTTCTGTTATTCAAGGTGAGGAGGTTTCTGGTTAGGGCTGCCATTTTATATGGCTCTGATTACTGCTTCAGGAAGGCTGATGACAGCCAAGAGCAGAGTTCTCACACTTCATTGTGCCCATGTTTTTGTTACTCCTACTATATTGCTACCATCTATAACAACCATCAGTTTGCACAATGACTGTGTAAGAGAATGAGCCTGAAAACTACATTTGAAAGAGAACTAACCCAAAATACTTCTCAGGCCTTCGACTGTGGAAAATGTGTATGAAAGTGGGATCAAAACCAGCCCATTTTGTTCCAGTCCCAAGTTCTTCTTGACCAGGGCGGCAGTACTCCACATTGTGCTCAAAGAGCTACTGTGCTACTAGGGCTAGTATTTGCCAAACAGCCAGCCTTCCACAGTTGAGGGGACATCATCTGAAGTCTGCACTTTTTGCTGGAGTAGTTGCCGGTCTGCCTGAAGTACCTATAAGCTTATTGGTACTATAGCAGGGGTGTGGAATTTTTGAAAAACTGTACTTGTCCAAGGGACAAAGGGATACAATAAACTTCTAGCCCTGTAAAGAAATCCACTAGTCCCACGCACTCTATACAACTAAAAGCTTTACAGACTAGCAAGGACTTATTACTAGTCAACTATAAAACCCAAAGTATACATGACCATCTCTGCCTCTTTGCCCTTGCAAACTCTCTTATTATAAAGTATTACCTTCCACACTGTTTTCTTGCTATCAGCAGTAATCATTTGCCTTTCCACTAACTTGCCGTAGGGCCCATCCCAATTCCACATCTTCATCATAGGGTTCATAAACCGCCTACTCTCTTTTCTCACAACAAGGGCTTCACACACTTACTGTTAAATTACACCACTCCCTTACTACAAATATACCTTCACACTATATACGTTGGAATGGATATCCCTCTCACTACCCATCCCATGACCTTCTCTCCACACCCTCATCACAGACTCTGTACCCCTTGCACATTTCACTACAAGTTCTCCTCCCCTCTCATAAGAGGTTTTATGCCCTCTCCAGTTTCACCATAGGCTTCATCCCTTCCAAACGCCTCTCTTGTCTACTGTTGCTACCTTGCCTCCGCTTATCACAGGCTGCTCAGCCTTCTTTACCCCCCTCTGCGATCTCAACTAAGCGCTCTGAGCAACCCTTTTACCTTAACCAGCTCACTTTGCTTCCTACCTTCCAACAGCCCTGCCACCTGCCTCCACAGAAACAGAGGAAGGAGTCAAAATTGAGAAGACTGGACAATACAGCTCTGAGAGTGGATATTTCATAGCATAATACCCGAATCAATGAAGGGAATGTTATGAGACTCACAGATGGCACTGAGGTAGACCTCAAGGGTACCAGGCTGGATTAAGGTGGAGAGAACAGACACCCAAGCTGTGAATTATTGAAAAAATTACCAGGCAATATTCAGTGAGCTATAAACTGGCATCAAGCACCTGCTTGTAAACTGCAAGACATGGGTTTAGAACCTTGTTTGCTCTCAATCTGTTATTATAAGGCTGCTAAAAAGTTTTTTTGAGCATTATTAATAGACCATCCCATTCACTGTTATATTTTGAACCCCAACTTTCAATTTCTACCAGCCATACAATTGTGGCATATAATCCCAACCAGTAAAGACTGTTTATGACACTACACACTTGTATGATTAATAGTCAGTGTATAATGTGTGTGTGATGTAAAGCGCTCTGACACCTTACAGTGGGATAAGTAGCGCTATGAAAGTATTAAATTAAAAAAGTTAGGAATTGCTATTTAATTTGTTATTTCTATAAATACTCATACGTACTTATACAGCTGAAATTTTTACAGTGCATGTATATATGTTACATATACGAGCTACAGAAAATCAAAAACCAGCCTCCAAATCTTAGCTTTTTTTACTTAAGTGATAACAAGCTGTGTGCCTTCGTTTCCCCATTACTGTGGCATTTAGGTGTTAGGATCTAGATAGCTTCCACCCAGGATTATACTCGAACAGAAGGAGGGATGATGGATGGCACTTTAAATGTTCTCTTAGTTTTGGGCTCAAGCTGGAAGAGAAGATTACTAAAACCCTGGCAGGGCAGTCTCCATCATTCAGCCTTCTAAGGTCGCTGATTATCATCTGATTTAGTAGTGGTAAAGTCTGTTTTTATAGTGCTTGAAGAGAACACAAGTGAAGTGTGAAGCACTATAATATCAACAACAAGTACTGGCTAGTAGGAGAGAACTTGTGGACGACTGGGATATAGCACTGTAGAATGTGGAGCTAAAAGTTCAGTGAGTGTGGTGGGAGGAAGAGACAGGCTGGGCACAAGCAACTGAAGGATTCAAAGCAGATATGTGGGCACTGGAGATCAGCTTGAGGTGGGCATTTATGATGATGGTGTGACATTAAACAAAGGAGGTATTTAGAGAAAATGATCAAAATACCTGAGAAAAGTGGGGGAGAGCGCACAGAGCAGGTCAGACTACTAGTGTTTCACCGGGGAGCCTGATAATCCCCACAATAGTCTAGGCTCGGGCTCAGGGTAAGCGAGCCACGTATGGTGAAAACCCAATTGTAGCAGCTGATGAGATAGGTTACTTGAACGGGAACAGAAAACAGTGAAGTTAGAAAACTGGGGAAGACAGGGAGAAGGAGGAATGGGCACCTTAGGGGACACAGAGGGTGCACTAACCACCAACAGCGAGCTCCCAGTGAAGAAAGGTCAGTACCATCTCCATTGGAAAACATATGCCTTTAAGACAATGTAGTAAAAGAAGCATTGAGCATTTTGAAACACGCCCAATGTCCCACTCCGTTGCTTGCTGCCTGCCTCTTGGTTGGGATTTTGTTCCCACTAGTTGAGTTTTTTGCGCTTTCGGTAAGTGCCTCCTGGAAGCTCCTGCATTTTATATTTATCAACCTTGACACTGTTAATCTCTAGCTGCCTGAGTTGGAGGCCCTCATCCTCCCACACATCACCTGCTGCTCCGTATGAGCCAAGCTGGATACCCGGGGCGTGAAAACTGTTGGAGATGCCAACAGAACCGATTCAGACAGGAGACTCTTACCGTTTTATTTTGGCAGTCTGCCACCTGAAAATAATGCATCTGCTTCAATGAAGGTCTATGAATAAAAGACAGTCGCACAATCTTTTTTTATTCATTTAATTTAAATCACCCTCTTTATAATTTCAGATTGTTAGCATGTATGGTCGAAGCCAAGGTGAGGATTTCAAATAATTAAAAGTTACTTGTGCGGTGCTTACTATCGGCTCATAGTTGTGCCAGCAGGGGCAGGTGAAGAATGAGGGGCCTCTTGTGCTCTTTATCGGAAGCATAACTAATATGGGAGCCGGTGTTCTAACATGGACCTTACAAATACAGTGAGCAATGACAGTATTTTTGTGCTTTTTGGCAGGGCTGGCTGGGGAGCTCAGAAAGACATGCCAAAAGTTTATTTTTGCAAATCCACATGCGGGGTTAAATATGCGTGGGCAGATGCGAAGGCGACGGAAGTGTGAGATCTCCGCCTCTCAGATTGACAGTGAGCACAAACTTTCTCACAGCTGCAGCCAGGCTTAGTTTAGTTACCGTAATTACCTAAAAAAAAGGCGCATTCACTAAGATTTCATATTCCAATCGGATAATAACTGGTTTGTGATTATATTAGATGCACAAGGGTTAAAGAGAATGTCTACTTGTCCGGAGGACTAAGTAGACAATAAAACTTCTTGTCCACAACAAGATTCCTCATGTCCAGGGCGTCGGGCGATGCAAATTCCCCACCTTTGACTATAGGTAGACCCACAACTACTCCAGCAAAAAGTGCAGACTTCAGATGATGTCCCCTCAACTGTGGAAGGCTGGCTGTTTGGCAAATACTAGCCCTAGCAGCACAGTTTGTCTGCCAAGACAATTTTATGAAGGCTCTTACATTTGATAAATAAATTCATGTCCGGCTGGACATAAAACATACTACCTATTCAGCGTATGTTCATCCTTCCACAGTATTTCTTCCTTCAAAATAGGGACCACTGTTCTCTAGAATACGTCATTGCCCAAGGTCCCTATGGCACACCTTTTGGGTTCCCTTGTCCTTTTGTAACCTGTACAAGGAGAGGCTGTCCAAGAGATGAAACCTAGCATGTTCCCAGTGTGAGAGTATAGAAAAGTGCCCCTTTTTGACATGGTAACCCCCACTTTTGCCTGGTACATGATGTGATTTAGACTGGAAGGGCACTGGGTTCCTGCTAACCAGGTCCCCAGTGCCAGATCGCTTTCTCAAAACCGTACAATTGTTCCCCCAATCGGCAATACCTTTAGCATCCTCTCTACGTCCCTAGTAAATGATACCCCAGGAACCCAGGGCCTGGGGTACTGAAGAGGGTTCCTCAAGGGCTGCAGCACCAATTGTACCACCTTAAAGGACCCCTGACCAAACACATGCAAGACTGCCACTGTAGGCTGCATGTTTTGGTGCAGACAAAAATGAAAACACAACATGTCACACATCCCTGTGTGCCATGTGCCCTAACCCTGCATATAGCATCTGTAAGTCACCACTGCAGCAGGCCTTAAAGTCTTAAGGCAGGGTGCTTAATACTGCATGTGAGGACATACCTAGATGAGAAGGTATGCCCTTGTGCTGGACAGTTCCTTGACTGCCAGTACAAGTGAACAGGAAAGCCATTTTAGAATATGTTCTGGAGACTAGTGAAAACGAGTTCCCCAGCTACATGATGGCTTTACTGAAGATAGGGATGTTTGGGATCAAACATATTGGTTTAAAAAACCCAACCTGACTTCAGTGTTGTATTTATTAATACATGCACCCATAGGGCAACTAAGAGGTGCCCCTGAAAACCTACCAGCCTCTGGTGTGTTGAATGACTGGTCTCTGCGAGCCTGCCACAAGACAGATTTCTGACTCCCAGGGTGAGGGCCTTTGCTCTTTGGAAGTCAGAAACCAAGCCTCCACAGGAAGAGGGTGTTTATACCCCCTCTTTCAAGATGAACCACTGATTAGCACTCCTAGCAGGCAAGCTACAGGCAAGCTACAAAGGAGCTCCTGCTTTTGAAATGCAAATCTGTCTCCCCTCACAGGAGAGGGGGCTGAGCCCTCCTTTGTCTAGGGCCATTTGGCAGCTGGATAGGCAAGAAAGTAACTAGTCAGGGAGGTGTCTATACCCCCAGGTTAGTACCATCCCTAAGGTGGCCTAATTTGATGTGGGTGCCACTTTTCAGAAAATGCCATCTTTGTGTTGGCACACTTAGGAACTCTAGCACAGGGTTATGCTCACTTCCAAGCGGAAGTGGTCATACAGGAGGCGTAGTGACCCCAGGGGTAAGTGGCCCATTGGCTACTACCCTACCATCCCCCAAAGCCCCTAAATGTAGTATTATGGGGAGCCCCTGGTACCAGGAAATCAGATCCTGCCGAACTGAAAGACGAAGAAGGATGGAGACCTGCCAGCACTTCACCCAAGAACCAAGACCTCCTGAAAAGTAGTGGGTCGGCTTCCCGGCACTCTGCAGGCAACCAAAGACTCCTGTGAGAACTTTGTGGCCGCTGAAACCCAAAGCCTGAAGACACCTGAAGTCATCATGGGCCAACGGATCACTGACTAAATATCGAGGGACAAAATATAGACTACCCAAAATATAGATTCCAAAATATCGACAGACAAAATATCGAATTCCTATCTACAAACAAGTAAGTACCAAAATATCGAACCCAAAATATCGTTTATATATATATATATATATATATATATACTTTGTATAAATATCGAATTTCTTAAAAAAAATGTAAAATTAAAAAAATATTAAAAATAAATAGCTAAAATGTACTTAAAAATACTTAAATTACCTTAAAATTATTAAATAACTAATTTAACTTATAAAAAAAATATACAATCATATCTGTTAAAACATATATATATATTAACATAATATTAATAAAAAATACACAATATTATTACTGTAGGATAGAGTAGGGGTAAAAATTACTATTCCAACTCCAGAGAGGGCAACAGTAGGGAAAGCGTTGGATAGCGTAGGGGTAAAAATTACTATTCCCACTCCAGAGAGTGCAACAGTAGGGAAAGCGTTGGATAGCGTAGGGGTAAAAATTACTATTCCCACTCCAGAGAGTGCAACAGTAGGGAAAGCGTTGGATAGCGTAGGGGTCAAAATTACTATTCCCACTCCAGAGAGTGCAACAGTAGGGAAAACGTTGGATAGCGTAGGGGTAAAAATTACTATTCCCACTCCAGTGAGTGCAACAGTAGGGAAAACATTCGATAGCGTAGGGGTAAAAATTACTATTCCCACTCCAGAGGGGGCAACAGTAGGGAAAGCGTTGGATAGCGTAGGGGTAAAATTTACTATTCCCACTCCAGAGAGTGCAACAGTAGGGAAAGCGTTGGATAGCGTAGGGGTAAAAATTACTATTCCCACTCCAGAGAGTGCAACAGTAGGGAAAGCATTGGATAGCGTAGGGGTAAAAATTACTATTCCCACTCCAGAGAGTGCAACAGTAGGGAAAACGTTGGATAGCGTAGGGGTAAAAATTACTATTCCCACTCCAGTGAGTGCAACAGTAGGGAAAGCGTTGGATAGCGTAGGGGTAAAAATTACTATTCCCACTCCAGAGAGTGCAACAGTAGGGGAAGCGTTGGATAGCGTAGGGGTAAAAATTACTATTCCCACTCCAGAGATTGCAACAGTAGGGAAAGCGTTGGATAGTATAGGGGTAAATTTAACTATTCCCACTCTAGTTAAAATATATTTATGAAATTCACATAATTATCAATTCATCAATTAATGAAAATTAATTATCAATTAAGAATTAATTAATTATCTTTTTTTTTTTGGGGGGGGGGATTTACAGTGCATCATAAAAAAATACAGATATTAATAAATTGATCCAGTCATAAAAAAAAATAATCAACAAGAGTTCATAAATACAATCCATAGTTAATAAATAACAGAATACTTCTTATCTAACAATACAGATTGACTCATCATATAAAACGGGCTGATAAAAGCAGATAATAGAGATTAAGAACCAATATAGCTCCAGCGATTACAGCTTATTCTGCCTCCAATTAGTTACTGGGGCCCATATCTTCCTTCCAAACTCTCTTACCTTCGCCCCTTTTTGTTCGTACAAGCACGATTCAATATTATGAATTCCCAGAAGCCTGGAGAGCCACAATTGAAAGGACGGAGCCACCACATCCTTCCAACCTGCTGAGATTAAGATCCTAAGGACAGTCACAGAGATAAAAACAAGGGCTTCTTCCTCTTTCCCCAACTTTTGATTAAAATCAATACCCATGATTGCTAGGGTAGGGGATAGGTCGATCTTTTTACCTAGCAGCCCCTCCCAGAACTTCTCAATCTCATTCTTCACAGGGGTCAAGAGGTTACAATTACAAAACATATGCAGTAAATCTGCTTGTCCAGCCGCACACCTAGGACATGTATCGTCATCCCTCTGTCCCCAGGAAAACAGTTTAGAGGGAGTGAAGTACAGATTAAAGACAGTTTTGTAGTGCTGGGCCCGTAAATTCGAGGCTCTAAGGATCTTTCTATTCAGTAATAAAGCCAGATCGAGATCTACCTCAGGGTTCCCAAGTTGCCTAGACCAGGCTGCTTCCACCTTATCAACATCGTCTTGAACCTCCGAGAGAAGTATGTTATACAAGATCTTAATTTTTTTACATCCTTTGGTCAGTGCCTCCAAAAGCGGCAGTTATCCTGATTTGGCGGTTTTGGTCTAAGTGCCTTCAGAGATCGCAGCAGTTGACCATAAACAAACCAATGATTGGAGGGAATTCCAAACCTATTTTGTAGGACCGAAAAACTTACAACTGCGTCTCCATTCATTACTTCTCCCAGGGTCTTAATGCCCAACCCCCTCCAAATTTTAAAGGTCCTATCGGCCCCTATCCCTGAGAAGAGGCTTGAATTATAAATCTGTAGGAAAGGGTTAACCTTTGGGATGTTACAATGCTTTCGACAGGCCTTCCACACCCGCCAAACACTATCCATAACCTTATACCTGGCTTTCTTATAAAATCTACGGTCCACTTCACATAGCATTAAACCCATTGCCTTCCTACCTAACAGCAGCTGATATATAGAGGGGGGTTGCTGATCTTCAAAGTTTACATCGTTAGAGCATACCTCTGTCTGAAAAAGTACCGACATTTGTGATAAAAGACAAGTCCAATGGTACAGCCTTAGATTCGGCAAGGACAACCCACCCCTTTCTCTTGGAAGTGACAATAAATTTGTTGACCGCCTTACTTTCCCGAATTGCCAAATAAATCTAATAAAGACAGACTCCAAATTTTTAATTATTTTCTCTTCCGGAAGTAGCGGTATAGCCCTGAAGAGATATAATACCTTAGGGAACATTGTCATCTTAACCGCGTTAATCCTCCCTATCAATGAAAGATGTAGCCCATCCATTCTTCTCAGATCAGTCTCTATGGATTTACTAAGTGGTATATAGTTCTCTTCGACTATTTTCGCTACTGAGGCATTAATTTTCACTCCTAAATAAATTGCTACATCAACAAATCTGGAGTCAGTCTCTACTATATTTTTTGTGCAGATAATCTGCGTCTTGGCCTCGTTCAATAAATACCCTGAGGAGGCACCAAACTGTTTGGTGAGCTCGGACAAAACAACCATTGCCTGCTGGGGGTTTGATGAAAAAACCGCAAGATCGTCTGCATATGCTAGAATTTTATTTTCGAAACCATTAAAAACCACTGGTCTTAGCCTGGGGCAGCCCAAGATAGCCTGTATGAGAGGGTCAATATAGAGAGAGAAAAGGATCGGGGAGCACGGGCACCCTTGGCACGTTCCTCTCTCTATGGAAAACAGGTCAGACTTCTCACCCATAACTATAACTCTGGCCCTAGGCTCTAAGTACATTGCCCTTAGTGCTCTGATGGATTTCGGCCCAAACCCTCTACCTACCAAGATACCCCAGAGAAAGCTCCAGTCCACACGGTCGAAAGCCTTCTCTGCGTCGAGCAGGATCATGGCCATCTCACCTCCCGTGGCAGCATGGGCGTCAAATAGGGCTATTGCCCTGCTGATATGATCCGTAGTGCCACGACCGGGGACGAACCCATGCTGCCAAGGGGAAACGAGACCACCAATAATCCTGCCCAACCTCAAAGCCCAGATCTTTGAATATAGCTTGGTATCCGCATTGATTAGAGAGATGGGTCGATAAGACCCAGGGTTCTCACTAGGCTTCCCCTTTTTGTGGAATATGACAATATTAGTTTCTTTCCACGAATCCGGAATCAACCCGGTGCATATGACCCCGTTAAAAAGATCTATTAATAGCGGCATGATTTCTGGTTCTATATGCTTGTACACCTCTAATGGAATGCCATCTGGGCCGGCAGCCTTCCCAGAGGCTAGCTCCTGTAGGGCAGCCTTAATTTCTTTTTCCGTAATATCCCTATCCAGTTCCTCCTGACATGACTTGTCCAGTCGGGGTCCTATATCTAAAATATCATCCACTTGTCTCCCAACCATAACCTCTGCACCATACAATTTCTGGTAATATTTTCTAAATACCGCTAGGATTTCTTTAGCCTCTGTGAATTCCCTAACGCTCTCTACTATTTTTGAGATAACATTTTTTTTTTTTTTGAAGACCTTTATTTAGAAAGGGGTGCACACAGCTATTCAGCCAAACATCCCGGAGGCATGGCAGCAAAATTAGAGCATCAAAGTGTTACGGCACACCCAGGAGAGCAGCTCAGGATAAGAGAGGTCAATTTTTAAAAATAAAATAGGATATACACGGTAAACACGCAATACAGTTCCATATGTCAATGAGAAGAAGAGAGAGAAAAGAAAACAGGAGGGGGCCGGCTACGGGATCTAAAATAGATACAGTCACCGGGTGGGCAGGGAAGCATGTCCAACTGTAGAGACGACCACATTTGGAAGCAAGCAATATAAGCAAGCATACATTACTGAAGACTTCCGACTAATACCCCACCCGATGAATCCAATGACAGGAGAGGCTGAGCGGCCACAGTCCCAGCACCGCCCAAAGAGCCCAAACAGTAACCCAATACCTTGTCCCCCAACCCAGGGAAAGAGAGAAAAAAGGAAAGTCCAGTCAAACTAAAAAGAGAAAAAGGCCATAGAAACAGAGAACGGAAAAACAAAAATACCCCACCCCCTACCCCCCACCCTGCACCCCTGCAGATGGCTACGGCCTACCCCCCTAGCAGCGTGCCTGTCGCCCAGCAACCAAAAACCCGAAATATAGTAGAAAAGAGATTTATGAAGGAAGGAAACACAGAAAAAGAAAGAAAAGAAAAGTTAAGGGAGGAGGAGAATCACACATCCCCGGTCACACTACCCCCCTCCTGCGACGTACAGTCCTGGTCATTAAACAATCAGCAACCAAGCAAAGTAGATTCGGTAGAACCCAGGAAAGACGTCCTACACCGCCCCGCCCCCAATACAAGAAAATGGCGGGTCCCGGGTCCCTCACGAACCCCTAGCATCCGAGTCGAACTTCAGTCTCACCCTTGACCTCTACGAGTGTTCACCATGAGTTCCACACACCGCACCCGCCTATTCACAGGATAAATCAAAAGTCCAGCCAGTCCCCGAATCTGTGCGGCGAGCCCAACGGATGTCCACAGTCCACCACAATCCTCAGCCGCCATGACACACGCCACGGTGCGACCAGATCCCGACCGTCCCATACTCCAACACACTGCACAGCTCACACGATCGATAGATGCCCGCTGTTTCCGTCGGGTCACAGTTTCAATAAAGTCATTGGGGGACAAGCACGTGAACACGACCACAGGCGGACTCGTCAACTTGGACGGGCGATACACCATGACAGATTAAGCCGCACACTGTGGTACAGATATTGCTATCCATGCTTCGACACTAGATGGGCCTCGAGTCGTAGATTCCGGGATCAAAGTGGGAGAAACGGCTCGCTTAGGGGGACCAGACAGATCAGAGTCATTATGCGATCGTGCAATTTCGGTGTCATCCGCGATCTACTTATGTGGAAGAGCAACCATGTAGGAGCACAGACCCTTAATGGCGGCCATCACGGTTCGCAATGATGGCTCTTCTTTACCCCGCACCCCCGCAAACTGATCAACTCCAGACATCAGCGCGCCCTTCGGGTCTCCCGATTCCCCCAGGGACCGAAGTGCGATGAGGGCAGGCGGGGGCAGGAGGCACACAGAACAGCAGCGATAAGGCCTCTCGGACGGGGGCCCCACCCCGGCGGGAGGGGAACGCCGAGAAGGGGACCCCCGACCACTCAGCCCTCACAGGATCATTACACCTCCTCAATGCAGGTAGAACCGCAGGCTCTTCACCAATCCAGGGGCAGGTTGCTCTCCACTCCTATCGACCGGACCGTGTCTGGGTCTCCCGGCCGCCGTTGTTGCACTAAAACCCGGCAGGGTCAGTACTCGAGGTCCCGGTTTTCGGTCCGCGTTAGGCCAAGAACTTCCACTCGATGTACTCCGGCAATCCGGGTCGTAAGTTTCCCAGGACCACACCGCCAGTATCAGCAACAGGTCACCCACACGGGAGCTAGGCGAAAAAGCAGGATTTGTAGCAGGATATTCAAGCAGCAGGAGGAGGTCGACGGAGCCGAGAGCTTATGCGGCCATCTTCGTTCGTCGCTAGGCTCCTCCCCGAGATAACATTTTTTGACTTCTCTTGCCGTAAACGAAGGGCCAGGGCTCTGCCTGCATGTTCTCCCGTTTCATACCTCTTAGTTCTGGTGGCCTGATATTCCCCTATCGCCTTCTGAGTAATCAATTTCTGTAGTTCTGCCTTAATTACAGATAGAACATTATGGCTGCTACTACCATCACCCCCAGAAGTGATATCATTAATGTGCTCTTCTTCTACTGTCGCTAACCTCTTTACTAAGTTCATTTCCTCAGTCCTATCTTCTCTCCTCAACCTGGATGCAGTGCTGATTGTTTCGCCTCTAAATGCCGCTTTAAAAGACTCCCACACTACATTACGAGAGGAGCTATATCTGTTGGCAGCGAAAAAGTCATCCGTCCAGCACTTGATATGGGCCACATATCTAGTATCTTCCAATAGCTTCCTCTCGAAGGACCAAGCGGACCTTACCCTTTCACACCTCTCTTTTTGGTATGTAATTACTAGAGGATTGTGATCGGAGATTACCATTGGTAGCCTGGATATATTCACTCTATTAATTTCGGGGGTGGAAATAAAAAAGTAATCCAATTTGGAATATTTCTGAGCTGGGTTTGAGAAATAGGTAACTCCGGGATTTTGGGGCTCCTTAGTCCCCCAGATATCTACTAATCCGAGCGAGTCCATGAGAGCATTTATGGCCCTGAAAACCCTGGGTTTGCGCCCAGCATAATGCCCCCCATTGACCCAGTCTGCAGATATATTTAAATACCCGCATACTAACAACGGTGCAGGCCAACCAGCTAGTTCAATTTCCAAGTGATTAAAAATCTCAGGGTCATCACTATTTGAGCCATACACAACACACAAAGTATAGCCCATTTCTGTTTCTGCTATAGCCCATCTACCACAGCTATCCACCTTTGTCCTTCTCACACCTCCCAAAGATTTCCTAATCAATATAGCGACCCCCCTGATTGTAGAGGATTGGGATGAACAGGCGGCCAACTCATACCCATTGATAGCCAGCAAATTCCGCTTAGACCAAGGAATGTGGGTCTCCTGGAGGCATAACACATCAATCTTATTAAATTTGACAAAGTAGGCCAATCTCTGTCTCTTCCGCCAGTCATTTAGTCCACCCACATTCATGGTACAAATTCTAATGTCTGCCATCCTTGCTTTCAGTTCGGCCCTCCAATCGACCATATATCTTATACCTTCCAAGGTTCCTTAGATACCCTTTAAGTCCAAATAATGTGACCACAAAAACAATACCGATGATGCACCTTTCCCTCCCATTTTCTTTTTTCCCCCTAACACACCCACCCACTTCCCTCACATCCCCACCCCCCCACCCAACCCTTCTGTGACCCAACCCCCTCATCATCCCCCTCAATGGGGCGCACAGAACTAAACTGTGCTAGCGATGAAAGTGCAGTGTTTGCGATGAGGACAGCGATAAACACCTCTTAAACCTACATTAAGCCCAAAAATACTAAACATGTGGAAATCTAAACACTAAAGCAGGGCACCAGGAGCAGCTATCCTTCAGCTAGAGGCACCGACTATTACCCTTATGACATGCCCCATATGAAACCTATTTGCCCAAGCTGTCCAGGTACTCCTTGGCCTTGATTTCTGAAGAGAAGTACAATGTTTTCCCCTCATTAATGACTTTTAACTGCGCTGGGTTGATTAAATATGCTTGGAGTTTCCTGTCCTGGAAGGGTTTGATCAGCCCCCTAAGGCGCCAGCGCCTTTCCACAGTCACGTGGCAAAAGTCAGGGCGGACAAAAAACGACACCCCATCACAGCTTCTCCTGGCGTCAGGTCTTGCCTTCTCTGCAATTGCCTGTCGTAAAATAAAATTGCCAAGGAATATCAGCACCGCCCTGGGTTTATCTCCTTCTTTAGCGTTCCGTCGTATTTTAAAAGGGGTGCGATGGACTCTTTGTAGTTCATTTGACCAGTCCCAACCGGACAGCTCGGGAAAGGCTTGCTGGAAGAGCTTGATGACGTAAGACCTGATGTCGGACCCCTCGACCCCCTCCGGGATTCCCAGGACTCTTAGGTTATTCCTTCGAAGCCTATTTTCCATCTCCTCCAGCTTCCATTGTATGTCCGAGACCTGGGAGTTCTGCGAGTCCACCGTAGCGACTGCTCCTGCCACTTCGGCTTCTGTAGCCACCACCCTCTCCTCCAAATTAGACACTCTTTCCCCCGTCGTTGCACAAGCCCTAGAAAGTTTCCGAACCACTCCCTGCATCTTCCTCATGGCGGCCTGGGATTTATGGCTATCTTGACGCGTTTCCTCTCTATGCGCTAGGATCTCTTGGTGTATAGTCTCCAGCAGAGACAGTTGTGTCTGTTCCAACAGAGGGCTGCCTTGCAGCGGTAGAGCCGAGGAGTGGTCCCAGGTTAATTCCCGTCGCAGGTGAGCTTGACCCACCGCGGCATTTTGGAGTTTCAAAGCTGTAGCCGGCTGGTCGTTCTCGGGGTCGCTTTCGGACTCTACAAAAGAGCTACGTTCATCCTCGTCTTCAGACCACTCTGCCCCCCCATCTGAAACAGAATAGAAGGCTTCGCTTGGGACGCTTTCTTTCTTGATGCTGGTTCCAGTCGCCCCTTCAACAGCTTCATCCAGTACAACTTCCGGGGGTACTATTGAGCCAGGGAGTTCGCTTTGCACTGAGGATTGAGGGTCTCCAGCTGGCTGCCCCATCCCAGGGGGGCTCGTGAGGGGCTCCTGGCTCCCCTTACTAGCGGTAGCCAAATTTACTGCCTCCAAGCTGCTACCCAAGCTTGCGATCTCAGTTAGGGTTTCTGGAGCCAGATTCGGGTTGCCAGCTACGTTGCAAACATTTTCTACTTCTAGCTCTTTAGAGCTTTTCTCCTTGCCCACTTTTGTGAATAAATCAACAATCGTAGCAGCATGCCGAGTCTTAGGGGCATCTTGCTGCCTCTTCTTTAGCTGGGGCTGGGATTGGGGCTGGCTATCCTCACAAATATCCTCAGTGGCGTTATGCTCATTTTCCCCCTTTAATGCCCCCTTTTTCTTCAGGCTGTTAGCTTTTGAACCCGGGTTCTGTTTTGGGGCCATACCTCTGACCAGCAACCGTCTCTGCAGCCTCCCGAATCGGCTATGAGCACTACCAGCGCCCTCAGTCTCAGAAATCCGACGCTGCTGGGTTCCAAGTAGTTGTCTGTGTCCGCTAAAGGCTCCCGCGGTCTCCGCTCCCGTTTTTCCTTTACTCCGCGAGCTCCGCCGGCACCGCATTAGGCTCCGCCCTCCTGCTGCTGAGAGGCGTCCTCGACCGGTAGCGAGTCTCTCCAAAATCGACACCGCTGCCCGTAGGAGCAATTTTGTCAGGGCGGACCCGGTAAGAGCCGACAACATTGCAGCAGTCGGGCTCCAGGTTAGAGCACAGTTTGTTTTGCGCTTGCTCCTTGCTTCCTGCTTAGGTCTCCATCGGGCTGAGACCAAACAGCTTCCTCACCGTGCCTCCGCACCGGCCACTAAGCGGCCGCCATCTTGCCCCCAGAATTAATTAATTATCAATTAAAAATTAATTAACAATGTATTCAAAATAAATACCAATAAATACATTAACATATTTACATTAATTACAATTAAATTACTTCCCATCCTATTTCCCTATAAACCCACAACCCGCTACAGAAAATAAATTAATTTAATTCACATAATTATCAATTAATCAATTAATAAAAATTAATTATCAATTAAGAATTAATTAATTTCCAATTAACAATGTATTCTAAATAAATACCAATTAATTAATTAACATATTTAATTAATTATAATTAAATTACTTCCCACCCTATTCCCCTATAAACCCACAACCCGCTACAGAATTAAATTACGCAAAAATTAAATAACATAAAATTAATTACTTAAAATAAATTACAAAAATATATACACTTTTCACACATATACTAACATACAAAACACTTTAAAAAATCGATATTATTAAAAATTCGATATTTGTAATAAACTATATTATGTACTTCGATATTTTGACTGTCTATATTTTTAAAATCAATATTACATTACTTATCTTCAAAACGATATTTTTGATGTCTATATTCTGTCCATTCGATATTTTGTCCATTCTATATTTTGGAGTCGATATTTAGGTTAGTCTATATTTTGGAATCGATATTTTGACCATTTACCGGGCCAACAGTGTCATCATGGTTTCCCAGCCCTTCAGAGACCGAGTCCACTGTGTTTTGCCCCCAGTAAATTCTCTTATGTCGCCTGCAGCCTCTGCAATCAGGCCCCCTGTACTAAAACTGCTCCTGGTAAGAAAAATCTGATGCTTTAAGACACCTCTGCACTTGTAGCCTCTGGGCCATGGAGAAGGGGACAAAAGATATCCTATGTCCCTGAGCATCGGGAGGTCCTAGCCAGCCTGTTGATTCAGCCTGATTGGCCTCCCAGTCTGAGCCTGCAGTCTCATTTCCCAAAGACAGATCTCAATAGAGTAACATTGGGCACCCAAAGCTGTTTTGCACCCCTGCACCCGGCCACCCTATTGCCGCTGGTGGTGTCCTGCTTGTGCCTGGCTGGCAAAAATAACTGGAGGCAACCACTCAGAACTCCTAATTGGCTCAATTAATCACTGATCGCATAATTTCTGTACTTCATTCACAAGTTCACTTCTTAAACTAAATGGCACCTTGCACAGTTTATGTACAAGAGGCACCGCGTTTTTCTTCATGTTTTAAACTCTTGAATTTTCCCAACTTCTTGACTTCAAATTGACTTGTTTTCGATTATTTGGGTTCTCCTTGTTCATCCCACTCTAGAAGATTCAAACATTCATCACAACATATACTGTCACCATACATTTTCTTCAAAACTCAGATAAGACTCCTACTACACCCACCTTTTACCCCTCATAGGCAAACATCCTTATGTTGGTATCTTCCAGTGTCACTCCATCAAGAACATTAACCTCTTTGTCCTAGAGCAAAATGAATGAACCACAAATTGCTATAACACTGAACGATTTCCCATTTACGACAATGTTACAGCAATGCAAAATCCATTTGAACCCTTACAACCTCATACACACCACCAATCAGTCAATCAGATACCATAACCACAATTATCTTTGTTAACAAATTCACGTCTAGCAATCTGGCTTACCCTTCTTTTTGCAACATTCATATTATTAACTTTGCACACCCAGGAAAAGTGTCCCCTTTTACTATAGTGAGTCACACTTTTAACAATGCCGGAAATTGCTTGCAATTCCTCACATCCAACTTGCTTCCACAATAGAAACACAACATATCACCACTACCAGACACATTCTTCTTGTTCTCAAAATGCATCTGAGATGAATTGGTATTATTCCTTACTTGGAACTTAACTACATTTATGCTTTTTCTAGTAGCCTCAGACATTGTGCCCACCACCACCATTTCCCTTGTATAAGACTCATAGTGTTCAATTCCCCGCTACATTCAAAGCAGGTTCTTAATTGGGATTTTTTTATGAGAAGAGTCGCTTTTGGATTTTCTTAGTAGTTCACACTATGAGCTGGTCTCGAAGGGTTTCATCTCTTGGGTCACAGAATTGCACATGGCATCTAAACTTCTTAACACAGCCACAAAATTATTAATTGGTTCATCTGGTTATTGCACCCATTGAAGAAAATTAAGGTTTTTCAAGAAAACTTTCCTGATCAGCTTGACTTTTGTATCCAGAGTTTTAACACTGTTTCATAACCACCCGCAACCTCAATGACATCTTCTCCTGCAGATACCCTCACTTCACTTGATGGTAAAGTCTTCAGAATAGGTTTGTCCTCATTACCTAGGTGGTGCACAATCAAGCCTTTACAGGCACATCAAAATCCCAAATAGCGATTTCCTAATTGTGAAAAATAAGGAATCTCAATTAAAAAAATCGCTCTCTGGAATGCATGAAGCTACTTGCTAAGAAATAGCGATTCGCAAATAATCGCAATAACGATTTTGGAGGACACAAATGCGAGGTGCAAAACCAGCAAATCCCAAAATGCGAGATCGCTATTAGCGATTTCCCTATTTGTGATAAGCTAATAGCGAAAATCGCAAATTACGTGTCGCATTGGAAGCAGGCTAATCCATCACAACCAGGAAGTCATCCAGCCCATGCTTCATTCAGTGCCCAAAGGAGCTCAGAGGAGGAGGCAGAGTACTGAAGCTGACCTGAAATACTTCCTAATCTGTATCCAGCAACTTTTTCTAACACAGGATGGAGAAAACAGCATCAGGGGAGATTGACATGCCAAGGAAGAGGAAGATGAAGTTCAGTGAGCGTGAACTGGAATATCTCATTGAGGAGGTCAGCAGAAGCCATGGCAACCTCTTTGGCAAAATTTCTCTGAAAGTGCCAGAGGTATAAAAAGAAAGATATGGCTGAGCCTCAAGACAAAAGTGAATGCTGTGGGTGTCACACACCGCAGCATTGATGACTTTAAAAAAAGGTGGTACGACCTGAGGATATGTGCCAAAGAGCACATAGCTGAAAGGCTGAAGGAAGCAGGTGCCACAGGAGGGGGACCATCAACTGCACCCAACAACACTTCCCTGGAGGATCTTATGGAGGCGACAATCCAGCCTGAGGCAGTGGTTGGAGTCACACAGCTGGACACATCCGGTGCAGCAAGTACCCCACAAGGTAAGATGCACGCAAGCATAATCCTTTGCATAATGTATAATCATGCACATACACCCAGCCAAATCACAGTGTACAGATCCAACTCCAGTCCACGTTTTCACTCATACACCAGATGCATCATGGGAGTTGTAGTCATGTCAGCCAAGTGGGCATTCAAAACCAACAAAGGCAAGCAAAACACACCAACACTGCATGGCAGCCAGTGTTTTCAGTCAGTGATTTAATGTGAGCAAAGTATGCCAAATGTAAAATAATTGTAGGATTCACCAGAATTAACATTGCACTGTTTCACGTCACAGATGCAGATGAGGCAGACTCCGATTATAGTGACCGCCTCCACATCTCAGAGATACCTGCCGAGAACATGTTGAGACTCCAGTGGCCCCAGCATGCACACCACCCCCACCATCAAAACACAGGGCACATGTTCCCTCACTGCAGCCAATGGAAGCCGAACTGACTCCTGCACACACTACAGGGTCCAGCCCGCCTCTTGTTGCAACACCACCTCCACCACCAGCACAGGTCCAACCGGGACGACGGCGCAGCACGTGAAGAGCAGGCTCCGAATTTGTATGGAGGCATAGAGTCCCAAATGTTACGCGTACAGCGCCTGCAAGGAAGACACATGGGATCAATTAATCTACAGATCTCAAAGCTGGAAAAGAACATCGGCACAATGGCAGACAGTGTGCGTGAGCTGACAAAAGTGGTTACAGAGGGTAACAGGCAGACAAACATGAGCGTACAGGAGCTCATCCGGGCGGTGCTTGCAGGACAAAGCACTAAGCGGAGGAGGCATCGCCAGTGCATGATCCGCATATTAGCCAACACAAGGGCCACCAACAAGCTCAGCAACACCCCTGCGCTGCTAGCACAGTGCTCCGTGGCAATGCAAATTGATCTTGGACATTTCTGTGGGGATGTTGCAAGGGCCCTAGGACAAGTGACAACTGCTGTGGAACATCTCCAGGCCGGAACTGTGAGTGGCCTCAACTTGACAGGGGTGTGAGGAGGCATCGAGCCTCAGTAGCCTGTCGGTGCCTGTTCATTCAGCATCGCATCATAAGTCACAAATCAAGGTGATGTAGCAGAGGCAGGCGAAAGGAGGCTAGGGGTGCGTGGCAGGAGGTGGTAGCCAGGCATGTCCTCCTTTTTTGATCGTGGTGGGGTAACCATGGTCAATTACAAAGTAGTGATTGCTATCAAGTGCATGAAGCAGTTAATTTGACTTTGGGCCTAATGCAATCACAGTTCTATTTTGCACTCATATGAATTTGGCTAGACATGGGCTCATGTCAATAAATACCTTTGCGTTCACCATTTTGTTGTTATGGCTCATCATTACCTACCTCAGAAATAATGTCCGTGTTGTGCGGGTGGTTGGTCGTCCCCATCAGACTCACTGTTGGACATCTCGATGTGTATGCCTCTTCTGGTGGCAATGTTATGCAATATGGCACATGCAGCCACGATCCTGCAGCAGGTCTCTGGGCTGTACTGCAGCGCTCCACCAGTTTTGTGAAGAATGCAAAAATGACTTTTCAGTATTCAGAAGGTGCGTTCTATCACATTCCGTGTAATGATGTATTCCGCATTGTACCTCTGCTCATGTGGTGTGGCTGGGTCGAGGTACGGTGTCAAGATGTAGTTCTGCACGGCGTATGCACTGTCACCTACAGGGTGGAAAGATAAGGGTTAGCCACAATTATGCAATTACATTTGTTTGATTGATGTAGCAAATAGGTATATGTGTGTACCATTTAAGATGTCCTTCGCAAAATTCACCCCTGAGCAGACGCCTGTGGATGCCACTGTGGCAGAAAATATAGGAATCATGGGTGCTTCCTGGAAATTGTGCCACAATGTCCGTTATGATATGCTTAGCATTGCACACAACTTGCATATTAATTAAGTGATAGGTTTTCCTGTTCCTGAAGCTGTATTTGTTGGCTGCTGGGGGACAGATAGGGACATGTGTACAATCTATGCATCCGATCACCTGAGGGAATTATGCTACCTGGTAGAAGTCAAGTTTTGTCTTATTCAACTCCTGTGGGGTTGTGGGGAAGGTGACATGGGTGTGGATCGTTGTCATCATGGTATCAAGGAAGTTTTTGAAGAAGCGTGAGAGTGAGCTTTGTGATACCCCTCCGGCTACGGCTACCACACCATAGAAACTGCCTGACGCTAGTAGATGCAGGCAATATAGGACCGCTTGAGCTGACCAGCTTGGGAGCGCCTGCGTGCCCAGAGTGGAATTGTGCCTGAAAAAATTGAGTGGCAGCATGTCCAGAAACCTACTACAATTTTCCCTACTGATGATGGAGGAATCCAGAAACATGTGTCTAGGGATACGCTTTAAAAATTTGGTATTAGCTAAGAAATTTTCGAACTTTGTACTGAGCGCAAAACATCGTACTACATTGACCAAGATGCAAAGAGGTAATGACGCTGAAACGTGTCAGCAGTGTGCTCCTATCCCTTTGACTATATAAAAAGGCTCCCTTGACCCGCTTGAGCTGACGAGCTTGGGAGCGCCTGCGTGCCCGGAGTGAAATTGTGCTTGAAAAAATTGAGTGGCAGCATGTCCAGCAACCTACTACAATTTTCCCTTCTGATGACAGAGGAATCCAGAAACACATGTCTAGGGATACGCTTTAAAAATTTGGCATTAGCTAAGAAATTTTCAAACTTTGTACTGAGCGCAAAACATAGTACTACATCGACCAAGATGCAAAGAGGTAATGACGCTGAGACGTGTCAGCAGTGTGCCCCTATCCCCTTTGACTATATAAAAAGGCTCCCTTGAGCCACTTGAGCTGACGAGCTTGGGAGCGCCTGCGTGCTCGGAGTGGAATTGTGCCTGAAAAAATTGAGTAGCAAAACACACAAGATGATGGACGGAATGTTGCACAATGGCAAAACATTCACTCCCAGTCACAGATCTGGGTTTAATCCATCGTTATTTTGCTCACCAAGCCACCCCAGTTCAGACATGGCCATATGCAAATCAGCCTTGACCCTGCGCCTCATGGGAACAGTCCAGGCCGAATTGCCAAGTCATATCTTCCCTGGACCGGAATCAAGCATCCTATGACCGGTTTCTGGCTATCAGCCGTCTTCAGCCAGGATAGCTTGACTCCAGTGGCGTAGTGAGCACGCGACCCACGTCTGGGCATACCCTTCCCACATAGGGTGAACAGCAAAACACACAAGATGATGGACGGAATGTTGCACAATGGCAAAACATTCACTCCCAGTCACAGATCTGGGTTTAATCCATCGTTATTTTGCTCACCAAGCCACCCCAGTTCAGACATGGCCATATGCAAATCAGCCTTGACCCTGCGCCTCATGGGAACAGTCCAGGCCGAACTGCCAAGTCATATCTTCCCTGGACCGGAATCAAGCATCCTATGACCGGTTTCTGGCTATCAGCCGTCTTCAGCCAGGATAGCTTGACTCCAGTGGCGTAGTGAGCACGCGACCCACGTCTGGGCATACCCTTCCCACATAGGGTGAACAGCAAAACACACAAGATGATGGAGGAATGTTGCACAATGGCAAAACATTCACCCCAGTCACAGATCTGGGTTTAATCCATCGTTATTTTGCTCACCAAGCCACCCCAGTTCAGACATGGCCATATGCAAATCAGCCTTGACCCTGTGCCTCATGGGAACAGTCCAGGACGAACTGCCAAGTCATATCTTCCCTGGACCGGAATCAAGCATCCTAGGACTGGTTTCAGGCTGTCAGCCGTCTTCAGCCAGGATAGCTTGACTCCAGTGGCGTAGTGAGCACGGGACCCACGTCTGGGCATACCCTCCCCACATAGGGTGAACAGCAAAACACACAAATTGCTGAACGGAATGTTGCACAATGGCAAAACATTCACCCTCAGTCACAGATCTGGGTTTAATCCATCGTTATTTTGCTCACCGAGCTTCCCCAGTTCAGACATGGCCATATGCAAATCAGCCTTGACCCTGTGCCTCATGGAAACAGTCCAGGCCGAGCTGCCAAGTCATATCTTCCCTGGACCGGAATCAAGCATCCTATGACCGGTTTCTGGCTATCAGCCGTCTTCAGCCAGGATAGCTTGACTCCAGTGGCGTAGTGAGCACGCGACCCACGTCTGGGCATACCCTTCCCACATAGGGTGAACAGCAAAACACACAAGATGATGGAGGAATGTTGCACAATGGCAAAACATTCACCCCAGTCACAGATCTGGGTTTAATCCATCGTTATTTTGCTCACCAAGCCACCCCAGTTCAGACATGGCCATATGCAAATCAGCCTTGACCCTGTGCCTCATGGGAACAGTCCAGGACGAACTGCCAAGTCATATCTTCCCTGGACCGGAATCAAGCATCCTAGGACTGGTTTCAGGCTGTCAGCCGTCTTCAGCCAGGATAGCTTGACTCCAGTGGCGTAGTGAGCACGGGACCCACGTCTGGGCATACCCTCCCCACATAGGGTGAACAGCAAAACACACAAATTGCTGAACGGAATGTTGCACAATGGCAAAACATTCACCCTCAGTCACAGATCTGGGTTTAATCCATCGTTATTTTGCTCACCGAGCTTCCCCAGTTCAGACATGGCCATATGCAAATCAGCCTTGACCCTGTGCCTCATGGAAACAGTCCAGGCCGAGCTGCCAAGTCATATCTTCCCTGGACCGGAATCAAGCATCCTAGTGCCGGTTACTGGCTATCAGCCGTCTTCAGCCAGGGTAGCTTGACTCCAGTGGCGTAGAGAGCACGGGACCCACGTCTGGGCATACCCTTCCCACATAGGGTGAACAGCAAAACACACAAGATAATGGAAGGAATGTTGCACAATGGCAAAACATTCACCCCCAGTCACAGATCTGGGTTTAATCCGTCGTTATTTTGCTCATCAAGCCACCCCAGTTCAGACATGGCCATATGCAAATCAGCCTTGACCCTGTGCCTCATGGGAACAGTCCAGCCCGAACTGCCAAGTCATATCTTCCCTGGCCCGGAATTAAGCATCCTAGGACCGGTTTCTGGCTATCAGCCGTCTTCAGCCAGGATAGCTTGACTCCAGTGGCGTAGTGAGCACGGGACCCACGTCTGGGTATACCCGCCCACTCGGGGTGACAAATGCAAAAACAACAGTTGATGGACAGAATGCAGAACAATGTCATACATTCACCCCAGTACTGAGATCTGGGCTTAAATCCATCGTTTTTTTGCACTCCACACCACCCCAGTTCAGACATGCCCATATGCAAAACTGTTGTTTTGCATTTGAAAAAATTGAGTGGCAGCATGTCCAGCAACCTACAACAATTTTCCCTACTGATGACGGAGGAATCCAGAAACACGTGTCTAGGGATACGCTTTAAAAATTTGGCATTAGCTAAGAAATTTTCGAACTTTGTCCTGAGCGCAAAACATCGTACTACATCGACCAAGATGCAAAGAGGTAATGATGCTGAGACGTGTCAGCAGGGTGCTCCTATCCCCTTTGCAACATAGGACCTGTACATGTGCGGAGATAGCATGGGTCCTATGGGTCTGGTGCTGCAATAGGGGTTACAATTCTGCGATTAGGTGCATGATCATTGCGCGGCTCAGCCTGTACTTATCGCAGATTTCATCCTCAGTTTGGACAAATAATGTAATGCGCACTGGGAAAATCCTCTCCTGTATCTTCCTTGTGTGCTGAGCTGCTGCATTGATCTTCATCCTCCTTGCCAGCACAAAGAGGGTTGCCATTATGAAAGGCTTCAGGGTTCTCCTGAGGCATTTTTAAAGGGTTTCAAATCAGTGGCAACTGTGCGAATTTTCATTTTTTTACTTTACCACCTGATTGTGATTCCCTTTATTCTGCACCTGCTAAATAGCGATTTTCCTGATATTCGCTAATTGCTAATCGCTATTTGCGGTTGCTGTTGTATGTTTCGCTGTTAAGGATTCACAATGTTGCTTCTCGCTAACTTCGCGTGAGATTTTTTTGCAAATCTTTTGCATTTTCGGTATTTTGGTTGCTGCATTGGGAAGTGCTGTTTTGCGGTCGCTAACGGTCTATTTTACCGAATCACAATTTTTGCGAGGAAATGTATGCTTGATGCATGTGCCAGTTTATCTTTTTTAAAGTACAACCATCCCAATTAATGGCATCTAGATAAGCTGCATGCCATTTGTTGCAATTAAGAGTGTGCCAGAATCAGAGAATAGAGGTGGCGGTGGGGATCCACCGTCCATGATAGCTCTAGGCTTGGAGCATGCACAATAGGGTTTGGAGTTGCTACTAAGAGAAAGGAATAACTGTCATACTGTACAGTTACCACTTTGAGGTGGCCTTTTAGAATGTTCAATTTAAACGGTACAGTTTCCCCATTAAAGTGAGCCTTAAAATATTTCAATCATCATAGTTTATGCCTTAAGGGGCACCTCACAGTTGTTTACACTGTAGAAAAGCAACACACAGTCTCATCATTCACTAGAATTGAACATATGATGTTCTGGAATTAGCCCATGTCACAAATTCAGGGGGGTGCACCGGAAAAATATGGCTGCTAGATGATGCAGGGCTTGACACAGATGAAGGACAGTCACTAAAGGCCTAGGCATCAGACATGTCATAATGCGTTTGATCTTGCACGTGTTATATGTCGTTTCAGCATTGAAGGAAGGCATGACATGGACACGTCACAGCATGCCGGCCGTTGCTGGGATGCTTGTGTTGCCGGCATTTCGCAGTTGAATGCGGCGTGATGCATGCAGACATGTACTACTGTGCCTGGCTGTATCCTAAGGGCCGATTATTATATTCTCTTCCACTACTAACCGACAAGATCATGATGCAGAACAAATGCAGTAGAGCTATGTTTACTTCATAAGCTGCTCAGTGAAGTCATTCCAGGAGTAGCAAGCAATCAATTGACCCTCGCTCTTCCAATCATAACAACCCTCCTATGAGACATGATGACACTCCCATGTTGATTTAGACAGCATTCAATACAGTAAGAACACTCCCTTTCTTACAGAAAAGCATAAACGTTTATATAGAGCTGCTTATATTGATATGTTTGACATCAACATAGAATGCATAACCATTGTATTATACTATAAATAACATGCACATGATTATCCCCTTTTAATGCCAGAATCTATATGTGCACACTAAAGCAGAACATGAATGCTATACAAGATACGCATGAAAAGAAAGCATCAGTATACATTAAACTCAAAACAAGTAATGCTATGCTATAAACTGTATTCATGATGTGATGAAAATAAGTTACATTGGTGGGTGTCCTGAACGTGTTAAACTGGATGTTCAACCAAACATATAATCTTTGAATCTACAAGCCAATTTTGTTTCTCTTCTATCCCATATCATTCTATGACTTAATTCCTTTTCCTTTCCAACAATTACCTTCTAATTTTCTGCACACGCCCTTGCTACAAACTCATTTTTATCCTTTTCCTCTATATTCATATTATCATAGGATCACTGAAATAATATCGAGGGACAGAATATTGACCAACAAAAATATCGTTGACAAAATATCGAGAGACAAAATATCGAGTTTCTATCTACAAACAGGTAAGTACAAAAATATCGAGTTAAAAATATCGTTTACAAAAAGATAGTTGTAAAAAATATCGACTTTAATAAAAACAATGTTTAATTACATTAATATAAAAAATTAATTACTCAAATATACTTAACAATACTTAAAATAACTTTTAATAATTAAATAATTGATGAAAGTAAAAAAATAATATTTTTTTAATCATATTTCTTAAAACATATATATATATAGTAACGCAACTTTTACAACGCACTACCATTACAACGTAAGTATTGGTAAGTATATAATAATTTTTATAATTTAAATTATTTAAAATTAATTTAATATAATTTAATTTAATTTCATTTCATTAAATTAAATTAATGTAAATTTAATTTTACTTTATTTTTACACTGTACCCCTGTACCCCAAAAACCCCAAACTGACCCTGAACCCTAAAAATACCCCTTTACCCAAAAACCCAAAACTGACCCTGAACCCTAAAAATACCCCTTTACCCAAAAACTAAAAACTGACCCAGAACCCTAAAAATACCCCTTTACCCAAAAACTAAAAACTGACCCTGAACCCTAAAAATACCCCTTTACCCAAAAACCCAAAACTGACCCTGAACCCTAAAAATACCCCTTTACCCAAAAACTAAAAACTGACCCTGAACCCTAAAAATACCCCTTTACCCAAAAACTAAAAACTGACCCTGAACCCTAAAAATACCCCTTTACCCAAAAACTAAAAACTGACACTGAACCCAAAAAATACCCCTTTACCCAAAAAATAAAAACTGACCCTGAACCCAAAAAATACCCCTTTACCCAAAAACTAAAAACTGACCCTGAACCCTAAAAATACCCCTTTACCCAAAAACCAAAAACTGACCCTGAACCCTAAAAATACCCCTTTAATTTAACATAATTAGCAATTAATCAATTAAATTAAATTAATTACCAATTACATTTTAAATAATTAACAAATATTATTTAATTACCAATTAATTAAATATTACTACCAATTAATACATTTACATATTTAATTAATTATAATAAAATTACTTCCCACCCTCTTCCCCTATAAACCCACAACCCGCTACAGGAAATACATTATTTTAATTTACATAATTAGCAATTAATCAATTAAATTAAATTAATTACCAATTACATTTTAAATAATTAACAAATATTATTTAATTACCAATTAATTAATTATTACTACCAATTAATAAATTTACATATTTAATTAATTATAATTAAATTACTTCCCACCCTATTCCCCTATAAACCCACAACCCGCTACAGAATAAAATTACACAATAATAAAAAAATCATTAATTAAAAATAATTATAACATAAAATGACACTTTTCACACATATTATAACATAAAAACACTATAAATAATTAAATATTATTTAAAAAACGATATTTTTTACTATCTAGATTATATACTTGGATATTTTCACTTTCTATATTATTTACAGTCGATATTACTTCACTTACCTTAAAAACGATATTTTGACTGTCGATATTCTGTCCTGTCGATATTTTGTCCAAACGATATTTAAAACTCGATATTCTGTCCAAACGATATTTTGGAGTCGATATTATGTCTGTGCACCATTATCATACCGCACCTATCTACTTGTACTCTATTTTGTTCCATCCTGCAATTCAACGTAGTTCTTTCCAATTCTCTTGACTATCTTGATACTAGAAAATACAGATATACCTCTCTATATGCTCCATGGCAATTTGATCTTAACCTTGTGGCCCTCACGCAAGAAGAATTGTTTTTGCTGCAAACACATTTTCAAAATTCATTTAGTACACTTCTTGTTTGACCAAGACCCTCTTCTTTAACTTGCTCTCATCTCTCTGTACATCCTGATTTCCTTTACCCACTGAAACAGCTCATCTGGGATTCGTCATGATTTACTGTTTTATATTGGAAATTTCTTGCTGGCACTCTTCACTCCAAATACATTTCTTGTGTTTTTTAATAACTCTCCCATAGATTTGGTTTTGTTTGAAAAATTCTTAACAAATTGTGATAGAATTATACCACACCTAAAAATGATTTGAGATCATCTTTTTATTTGGCACCAGGGTATTAACAGTCAAATTCACCACTTCTCCCTAGGACTAATACCATCTGCCTCAATAACAATATGAGAGTGAGACATCAGGAGAAAGCCTGTTCCTCTAACCAAGTAATCAGTACAATAACAAAATGAGAACGGATCTTCTTTTTAGTATCATTATTATACCTGTAACCCCATATAGGTGGTTGTTATAGGTACGTTTACTGCCTAGTAACCCATAAGGTATTTAAGAGAACCCTCACTCACCTACCTAGTAGGTGACATGCTTCATCATAGGTTTCCCACCCTGGTCACTGAATGTTTCCAGGGTGTGCTATGACACCTGATCACAGCGGAGCTGGTTTTGTTTTGGAGGGTGAAGCGGTGATGGTGAGTTAATTAGTGATTAAGTGCAATGTTTAAAATTGGCTAAATACTTCCAGTCAATTGTACATACATTTTAATCATGGGAGTATTGGTCTTGGGGGATATGTGTAGGATATAAACTTGATCCAACTTATCTCCAAAACAGTCTACATGTTTCCGCCATATTACTATGGTGCCTCTCAAGGTCAGAATGGCTTTCATCAGGACTTAAAGGAGAAAAGCCAACATGCACGCTAAGGCATACAGCGATTGTGTAAGTGGATTGTACTTACAACCCACCGGAAATTCAGTGTTTTATCTTTCTTCCTGGAAAGAGATTGTAAACAAACTTTAATTGTAAACAAACATAAACATAGACAGTAAAGGAGAAATCAGGGCTGAATCAGATGGGAGTGTTCCTTTCTGTTGTAGCTAATGTGCCATTGTGTGTTTCACATAGTTTGTTTGTAAGATTTTAAATTCAGAAATTGTATGTACAGACATACACAGGAATAAATGGTTTTACAGAGTAATTGTTGAGAGCCTAGTACTCCCACCGTATTATCTACAAGTACCCCAAAAGATAAAGGCATATAAACATCCAGTATTTATCACAAATGTTTTTGCCATTTTGATTGTGCCTAATTTTGTAGGCATGCATCAGGGTTTCTTTTGGGGGTCCTGTGCTAGTCTACAAAATTCGTCCGACTGCGCTTCTCACCATTGTGTCAAAAAACATATAAATACATATATCGGGTTAGACGTCATCGTGGTATGTCCGATATTTAGAGTGAGACAGTTTAAGAAAAGGAAAAAATGGTAACTAACTTTCACGGCCAAGAAAGTGGACCCTCTAGTCACACTCTGTAAGAGACAAAGGGGATGACCCCTTTAACCCCTTCACTGCGGCGGCTATTCCGCCGCAGTGCTAAGGGGGCGGGGCGGCCGCGCGGCGGCCGCATGCTGGTGATGGAACCGCTCCGTCACCAGCCGCGGTTGGGCTGTGCTTGTGACGGAGCGGTTCCGTCATGGCCCGCCCCGCTCAATAGAACGCTCAGCGCAGGCGCGGAATTCGCGCCGCGCATGAGCGGCGAGCGGGCCATGACGGAACCGCTCCATCATCAGCACAGCGCACCCGCAGCTGATGACGGAGCGGTTCCGTCATCAGCGTGCAAGGGGTTAAACAAAATCGTCTTCAATGGTTCTTAAACAGGCTTGCCCACTTATTTCTTCAAGGTATCTCTCTCTCTGTGATACCTGATTTGCCTCAGTCCTCCCACATCTTATTTTCTGTATCCGGAGGCTAAGCTTATATGAGTTTGTTTATTTCCTGCTTCATGGTGGTTACGTGTGTCGACGCACATATTGTGTGGGGCGGGGATTTAACTTTGCCCTCGTGTGTGTGTGACGTATGTGATGTTCGCACGCAGATTGTGTCATTTCACCTGCAGAATTGTATAGCTCAAGTGCCTGTTTTATCAGGTTGTGTCACTTTCTCCGTATGTCATGACTCCTGCGGGGCATTTTAGTTTGACTAAGCTATGAAAAAATGAAAGAAATGGGTAAAAAATTAAAGACTAATATTCCTTTTGTGTCCGGTTAATGGTCCATGAATCGCGTTCAGCGGATTCTGCTTTCCAATTTGGAATGTTAAGTTTGATTCCTTCCTACAGCTGTTTTTTTTAGGAGCTGAGAGGACCATTGTGTCTTGGTGCTCATCTTCATTAATGCATGTTTCTCCCTTCAAGGTTGTCCTGGTCTTCCACACACTCTTATTCTGTAATTCATATGATTTGGAAAGTTCATAGCACTGCATTCCATGGGATACTGTCGTTTAGTCCAGTTTCTTGAGTAGACATTCAATAGATCCAGCGTTGTTCTTTTTCGAAAAGGCATTTCACTGTATTATCCTCTGTGTTTTCTAACTGCTCAATGACCCACCATGTCAAATCTTTTGAAGTATGACCTGAGTTGATAACATTTACAAAGTGGCACAGATGTCAACCCAAATGGCATGCATTTGTACCAGAGTGTGCCAAACGGTGTAATAAATGACATCCGATATAGTGATGAGGAATGTAGCTCTATCCGATGATATAGCCGATGGCAAGTCTATCATGGAGAACCATTAACTTTTCCCACTGGTGGCCAACATTTTGCTTATATTGGGTAGTAGGTGTCTATCTAGCCATATTCCATTACTTAACTCAAAAAAGTCTCTAATTGAATGATCTAGCTTACGTACAACTACTATGGGCGCCAACCATTCCAATGATTTTATTCTTCTATTACATTACTGTCCATCAACTTCTCAATGTCTTCTTTAACCGCATCCTTCACAACAAAAGGTAAGCGTCTCACCTTGTGAACCTTAGGTTGAATGCCTGAAACCCCAAAATGTTCCTAGTGTATCAGAAAAAAACATCAGGAAAGCATTGAACAAAATGTTCCAAATCCAATACCCAATTTACCTATACCATTTATTCTGCAGCATCCGGTACTAGTTGCATACCCATTGTGGCCTGATGAATTAACTCTAAGAGGGGTGTGCCCTTCTTGACCACATATACTTTACCTCTAATCTTTCCATAATTGTATGTGATATTAGCAATGAAAAATACATGTGAATCAACATACTCACCTCCTTACCCCTTCAATTTTATTACAAACTTGAGTAAACACTTGGATTCTAATGTTCAAAACGTGGTAAAATCTTTAATGATATAATGGTATATCGGGCCCCAGTATCTACCAACATCTGAAATTCCTCACCATCAATTCCTATCCTACATTTAGGATCTTTTATTTCAAATGTCTTTCTTTATCTTCATCATCAACAGTTGAAAGATGTTTATTACTTCATCTTGGATGCCTTCATCAACTAAAATAAGTACATATGAATCATCATCTTCTAAATCAAGCTCACTTTTATATTCGTCGCATAATGCCCTTATCAACTTATTAATCGCATTAACACTTTTACACATCAGCGAATTGTGACCTATTTTTATTTGCACTTCATACACATAACATACTTTTCTGGGCACGACTTATCGTTAGCCCAATGGTTAGTACCACCACATCTTATATAACACCTTTTAGCTGGTGTTTTAGACTTACTCTTATCACCTGCACTTCCTTTTCCTGTGTTAGAGTTAGATTTAATAATTTTAACTTGTTCATGTTTACCATCACATTCTTTTTGATTGTCCGTACCATTAATTTGAGCTGTGTGCTTTCATTCATTATTTTCACACACACAGTTGTTAATTCTGCTCCCATCACTTTTTTACAAGCCTCTAATAACATAGGATTGTGGGTACCCCATAATATCTTTAGAATAGACTTGTTGGAAGTATGCATCATCATTTGGTCATGAATGTACTCATCATGGTTACCAGTACATTTACAATTCATTGATAGAGCCCTGAGCCTCGTAACAAATGCATCAAAAGTTTCACTTTCAGCTTCGATGCAAGAAAAATATTTGTATTGTTCCAAAATGACATTGATCCTTTTTCAAAAATATAATTCTAACAGTTTCAGTGTTTTGGTATACGTTGTATCCCCTCTTCCATAATTTGTAAATCAGGTATAGTGCGATACATTCTTACATTTTCTTTACCCAAAGAGTGAGACAAAGTAGCCTGTTTCCTGTGGTCTGCATGTCTTTCACTTCCTGAGGCAAGCATTTATATTTTAAATTCATCAACCCATTCCGCCCACAGAGTTTTTAGTTCCACAGGAAAAGGCAAAAAAATGGGTGGAGAAGATATATGATTTGACATGGTGGCTGAACATGTGAGTGAACTGCAATTAAATTGTATATATGATATAAATAAGTTAAAACAACAAATGTGATTTGCTGCACAATATGCATTGCCACTTAAAGGTGATATGATCTCCAATGAATTGAAAAATTAACAACCTCAGCAATCAATGTTGAGAGAGCGCAAACAGACCTAAATGTATGAGTGCATCACACTTACCTGTAGTAAGCACAAATCATGAGGAGAAATGCCATGAGTGCTAGTAGTATCTGCAATTATATTCTGAATGTATAGCTAATGTAGAGATTTAAGTAGAAGTGGAACTAATACAGAAATGTGTGACACTATATGATTTTATTAGATGTGATTATTCCTGAATCCATGTCGTGTAGCTGTTAAAATGTAAGATGGCATGTGGTTAAACGCAGAATGTGGTAGGCCTCAGGGCCAGAGCTAGAAGGTGTTTCTTTTCACGACATAGATTGAACTAATGTTTTGGTCATTGCATTAATGGGCCATGATGTATAGATGTGTTTACTGAATAATAGAATAAGAGTATTAACATGCTTTAATTAATGAAGGAGTTGAATGCTATAATTATTATGAGAAATGCTGTAGGCCTGAAATGTTTTAACATTGATTTACACGTACATGTCTGGGCCGAGAAATGTTGCGAACCTTTTTGGAAGTCTATGAGAGTTGGGATCTTGGCTGCAGATGTCTGTCTGCAAGAGAAAAGGGAGGATCCGATTATTAATAAAATGAATAGAGGTCTGTTCAGTAGACGGCCCAGACATGGAGGAGGGTTCCGGAATGTTTTAAGGGGTATCAGCGGGCCGGAGAAGAGTCTGAGAAGCAAGGTCAACTCCAACGTATGAGGCCCAATACAAAGCAGCATGGAAAAAGCCAGAAGCTACACCACGTGAGGGGCGTCTCACGAGGGGCGTCTCAAATGTTGTTGACTGTTTTGTATTAGGGACAGCACCCCTGGGTGGAGTTAGAGCAGATGCCTGAGGACCCTTTAGAGAGCGGATGGGTAGGCAGAGAGGGGTCATGACTGGAGAACTATAGGTTTTCACCAAGAGACTAAGAGTGAGTGACTTCCCTTGGGGGTCATTCACTGCTGACACCTTTTGTTAGGTTGAGACTTGGTTAAGTAGGGATACCATCTAGAGCAGGGTAGGGACAGCCTAACCTGTGTGTTTTCCTCCAACTTAAATGAAGGAGAGATCTCAATATGCGTCAATGCTGATAGCTTTATTATTCTTAGAACTTGTGCTGGTAATTTCCGTTGCTCGTCTGAGGGCTTTCAGAGAGCACATGTATGTAGTTGGACCTGTGTATCTCGTGAATCTCATTCTGAGATGCCTGTATTTGCAGCTTATCCTAACCTTACAATAAACTTTTGAAAGCTAGAAGTTGTTTGTGATCTTTTGGAGCGGAGTCCTTTATTGGGTGAACTAACTTGGTAAGAGAGGCACTTTCTTCCTTCAATGACAGGCAACAAAGGTTCAGTCGACCAGATCGGGGTTTAGATCAATAGTGATAAGGTATCGATCAAAATCTCGCCCTTCCAGTTGGTAGCTATAGAGGATGGTTGCCTTCTTGAGGACGGTGACCTAGGCCAGGTTAGCTTACCCCAAGGCCCCTAGAGATCGATGATCGGAAGAACCGCCCGCCGAAGAAGATCCGGATGACGTGAGACAGAAAAAGCAGCAGTATCGGTCGAGAGTGAGTATAAAGGGTCATGCGTGTTAGATTGCGGTGTTTTTGTATTGTATCTATGTTGTAATGTCTGGCGGAGTTGAATGTCTGTAGAGTGACTGTGGAACAGGTTGTGAGCGCGCGCAACCGGTGGAAATCTTAAGTTCAAGGAGAGCTTAAGTGGTTCGGGTGTATCGGACACCCAGAGTAATTGTCAACTAGTGTGAAGGGGGTCATGAGGTACCATTGATCACCCGAAAGACCGAGATAGGGGGAACGTAAGAGTGAGTGCGTGAGTAACGGACGCTGGTCGGAGGTTACTGTGTGTGTAAGCAACCTATCAGAGAGACGATAGACATTTCGTCAGTTGTGTTGACAATTACATATAGACTGTGGACGTACAGTCGAGGGAAGTGACCGCTTGGTCGGAAGTAGTCATTTTTCGGTGTATGAATGGGACGCATGCATGACCGGGAGACGAGTTGAGAAAGGAGGGGTGCTGCTGCGAAGCGGAGAAAAGTGACGTCAGGAAGTGTCGCGCAGTGATTGGCTGACCGGAGAAAGACCGCGCTGTGATAGGCCAGCTAGCAAAGACGTCAGAAAGTGTCGAGCTGGGATTGGCCGACCGGAGAAAGACCGCGCTGCGATAGGCCAAGTTAGCAAAGCCGCGTTAGGATTGGTGGATTGTCATCAGGAAGTAAACAGAGTAGCGAGGCTGGATATTGTGCGCATAATTATGAAGTGTTTTAAATGGCTGAGAGCGGCGTTTAAAAAAGAGAAGCGGGGATCGGATGAAGGGGAAGAAGCCCCGCCGGAGGGTACGCCGGCTCGTTACATGGCAGTGAATGTTGGGCTGCATACGATCCTTTGGATATCAGAGTGGAGTAAGATTACGGAAGGAAATGAGGAACTGACGTTCCCGAAGTACGGGACGTTCAGATTAGAGGTGTTACATCGATTAAAATCAGTCATGACCTCAATGAGACCCTTGCCTAGACCGACCCAGTTTGAAGCCCTTGATGCATGGATTAGGGCAGCGCATGAAAAAAATATGAACAGACGACAAGAAAGGGTGAAACGATCGGTAAGGGCAGTGCAGGATGCCAGGTGGGATGCGGATGCTAAAAGATGGAGAGTGCATAACATGGAAGTAAATAAACTGTACCCAGTGTTAGAGGTGCCCGGAAATAAAAGCCCCCTAGAAGAAGATGATGAGAGCGAAACAGAGGACAGCCTGATAAACAGATTATTGACAGACAGGCCACCCCCGTATAATAGAGCAGGGGGAGAGGTCGAGCATAGTGAAAGAGAAAAGGGGGGCAATGCAGGAGAGCATGGACCGCTTCCCAGTTCAGAGTGGGATCCTGAGGCAAAGAAAGAGCTGTCCCAGCCTAGTCAGGTGCAACAGGTAGTCGGGAGGTTTGTGGTACAAAGAGCGCCGGAAACGGAGTGCGCCACATCCTACGGATTACCAGCTGCACTACAGGTACCTGTTACCATAGGTCCTATAGTATCGATATATGACCCAGAGAGAGCTAGAGGGGAAGAACGGGTACGGAAGGACAGAGAAAGAGCAGAGACGGCAAGGAGGAACGATACGATCAATTCCCCAAGTCAGATGCCGATACCCAGAGAGTGGAGCACCCCGATGCACACAGCAGGGGATCCAGGAGGGGATCCTGGGGGCCCTAGATGGCCAGTGGATCTGAGGGGATCTGGACGAAAATCCTTTCAAGAGCTAAATGAGTACATGAAGAAGTGGGATGAGGCAGTGGAGGCTCACAAGAGCATCATAGCTGCAGAAGCTGAAAGGGAAAGTCAGGACAGCAGAGCTCGGACTCACTGCGGGGCTGGGGAGAGCAGCCCGGAGTGGGACTGGAGAGAGAGAGATAGTAGGGGAGTCACCCATTGGGCCCGGAGTGGAGATAGAACGGACCTGGAAAACGGGGGCCCCGGGAGTGGAGGGGTGGCGCGCCCAATACTCAGTGAAGGGGAGAGGAGAACGCAAGAGTACAGAAACAGCTTTAAGTGTACCCACTGTGTGCCCGGCACCAGAGAACTGAATGGGAGTTGTGAGAGGTCGCACCATAGTCCCTGTGATGACGGACACGAGCGCAGCCCAGGGAATATGGGGAACCAGGAAGGATCGTATCGGATACTGAGCGATACTAGGCAAAGGGAGAGTAGCGACCAGAGGGAAAATAACAGAGAGGCGTACGGTGAAAGGAGAGAAGAAGGAGAGAGTGGGCAGAGCAAGAGTGGGGGTAACAGGCCCGTGTTCCATCACCTTCCAAGATCGGATGGCCGAGCATGGGACCTGGAGAGATGGGAGCAAGGGAGAGCACTCATTAACTCTCCCGAGCCCAAACGTAGAGCTCGGAGTTGGGATGGTAGGGAGACCAGTGAGCCCCCTTTGAAAGACATATTGCGAGCTGAGATAAAAGCCAAGAGACTCGATGTCGCCAGCTTAAGGTCAGACCTGGATGACATGGTAGATGGTACCCTGCCTTTAGAGAGAATGGAAATGTATGAGCAGGATGAAATACTGTATATGGCAAAGGACATCACTCGAAAGGCGAGAGCAATCCATGAGAAGTTAGTCGAATTAGCAGGCAAATATATGGTGGACCTGTCAAGAACCAAAGCATTACAGGGTAACCACAGGCTACATTACACAGATCGAGACCTAGATGAGAGGAGAACGATCGGGCTGAAAACGCACATAAGGGAACTGATCACTGGAATAAGGACATGGAGGGCACTAGATAAGTGGGAAGAGAGGTGGTCCAAGAAAGGGACCGTCAGGAGAAGCACGCTTGGTACGACACCAGGAAGGCTGCAGGGAATAGAAGCATACCCTTTGCGTGAAGTCGCAAATGGGAATTATGTACATGTCCCTTGGAGTAGGGGAGATTTAGCTGCTTTTACCACCTCCTTCCCCAAATTGCGGGAAAGCCCAGTGGAGTGGTACAAGCAAGTTGAGAGATTTGTAAAAATCTCAAAGGTCCTATGGATAGATCTGAACACGCTGTTTGACATTGTAGTACCAGGAGATCTGTGGACAGCATGCAAGGTTAGCGCTGAGTGGCCCACAACGGAGCCGGAGAGAGATGCTAAGACTAATGGGCCGTCCGAGATTGTGATGGCAAAATTCGAGAGAGTGATGACTTGGCTGAAAGAGAAAGTGCCAATGCAAGACATAGATTGGGTCAAAATAGACCGAACCAGACAGGAACCCAAAGAGACAGTCCACGAATATTATGAGAGATTGCTGAAGGCGTTTAAACAGTATAGCGGCTTGGATGTAATGGATCCAAAAGACATAGGGCAATTTGTGTCCAAGTTCGTCCTGGGACTGAGACCGGATATTAGTTTAATGATTCAGCAACACTTGATTTGTTGGCAAAATAGACCCCTAGACGAAATACTGAGATATGCTAGGTACTGCTGTGATGAGATAGACTCCAAGGCTAAGAAACTAAAAGAAAAATTGATGGTGGTACAGATGCAGGCAGCAGGGAAGGGGGGACAGCAGCAACAGCAGCAAGGAACAGGTACAGGAGGAAAGAAGCAGTACAGTCAGAACAAGGGCAATGAGGAGAGTTCCACCTTTAGACCCAGAATAGACATAGCTGCCTTGAAGAAAACGACTAGGTGCCACCAGTGTAACGAGGTGGGGCATTGGAAACGCGAGTGTCCCTACAATGTAGAGATAGGAGAACCAGAGGAACAGGAGGAAGAGGTCCAGAGCGCGCCTACGAGAGGGGTGACGCCATACCAGGGAAAGGTGCTCAAAGGGGGGGGGGCTCCTCCCCGAGCCCAGTTCCCGCAACCTCCCCGAGTAGGGAATATGGGTAAGACCTATAGACAGATGCCCCTGTTTGTAGAAGGAGAAGAGTGCTATTATGTGGACCCATTAACCGGACAGAGAGTGGAAAGAGAAGACTGCACCCTCGGGGCAGCCTTGGAGGTGGACCAGAGGGGACCCTATGTCGAAGCAGAAGTAGCAGGGTGCCCCACAACATTTCTGGTGGACACAGGAGCCACTAGGTCCACGATCAGATCAGCTGCAGTTCCAGACCTGCCCATGTCTGGAGAGACCATACAAGTGGTGGGGGTCGCAAACAGGAGAATAACCAGCCAATTGACAGAACCGGTACAGGTGAAAATAGGGAAGTACAGCGATGAGCACCAGTTTGTGGTTTGCGATTCAAGTCCTGTGTGTCTGCTAGGCAGAGACCTGTTGTGTAAATTGAATTGTACAATATACTGTACACCTCAGGGAGTGGAGGTATTGACCAATGATGATGACGCAGACTTCAAAGTTGCAAACTCAAGAATATGCGTGGAGCTGTACCCTACTTTGACAGTAGAGGAGCTCCCCTGGGACTTGAGAGAGACAGTGGCACCAGAAGTATGGGACTTCACTGGGGAAGAGATTGGATTGGTCAAAGGGGTGGACCCAGTGAAAATTGTAGTGAAACCGCATGCTGAGTTCCCAAGAACACCCCAATATAAATTGACTCCAGAAACGATTGCAGGCATAAAACCCGTGATCGAGTCCATGATTAAACAGGGAATACTGAAAGAAATCGTGGGTAGTCCATGCAACTCCCCGATTATGGGTCTGCAGAAACCAAATGGGAAATTCCGGATAGTACAGGACCTTCGAAAGATTAATAACATAGTCGTTTCGTGTTGTCCAGTGGTACCGAATCCATCAGTGATACTGTTTCAGATTCCATTCCAAGCTGAGTGGTTCACTGTGATTGATCTTTGTCAGGCTTTCTTTTCGATCCCTCTGGACGAAGAAAGCCATTTTCTTTTCGCATTTAAGCTGGAAGGTCGCGTCCTAACATGGTGTCGTATTCCTCAGGGGTATACAGAGAGCCCATCGATCTTTAACCAGCTTTTGAAGAAAAATCTTGAAAGTCTAGTGCTGCCCCAGAAGTCAGTTCTGGTCCAGTACATAGACGACCTCCTCGTGGCGTCAGAAACAGAAGAAGCTTGCAGGGAGGACTCCATTGCTTTGTTAAATCACCTAGCTGCCAATGGGCACAAGGTGTCCCCGGGAAAGTTGCAGTACTGCCTGACAGAAGTGCAGTACTTGGGACACAGAATAGAGAAAGGCAAACGAAAGGTGTCACCAGACAGGATAGAGGCGATCATGAAAATGAATGCGCCTAAGACACAGAGAGAGGTCAGGATGTTCCTAGGGATGGTGGGTTATTGCCGACAGTGGATCGCGAACTTTTCACTGAAAGCAAAGCCCTTGCAAAAACTGACGCATAAGGAGGTGAGCGATCCGGTACCATGGGACAAAGACTGTTTGATGGCATTCCTACAGCTGCGAGAGGACCTGTGTCGTGCTCCGGCATTGGGAATGCCTGATTACAATAAACCATTTTTGCTTTACTGTTGTGAGAGAGAAGGTTGCGCGTTGTCTGTGTTAGTCCAAATCCATGGGAATGCCCGTAGACCAGTTGCTTATTTCTCGGCTACTTTAGACCCAGTAGCCGCAGCGTTGCCCGGATGTCTCAAATCCGTTGCTGCAACGGGTGTCAGCATTGAGAGATGTGAAAATATCGTCATGGGGCACCCGTTAGAGGTGTGCGTGCCCCATTCTGTTGAACTATTGATGACCAGGACCAAAACACAGCATCTGACCAACAGCAGGCTCACGCGCTATGAGCAAGTTATTCTTGCTGCAGAGAATGTGACCCTCAGGAGATGCTCTGTTTTGAACCCTGCCACCTTGATGCCACTCCCAAATGATATCGAGGATGATGATGAATGTACAGACCATGACTGCCTCGATGTGACTGAACTATGCACCAAACCCAGACCCGACATCGTAGATGAGCCACTGACCGACCCAGACGAAATTTTCTTTGTCGATGGCTCATGTGTAAGAGACGAAGTTGGGCAATTGAGAGCAGCTTACGCTGTTTGTACAATTACTGGAGTTGTAGAAGCTGGGTGCCTGGAAGGAGTACACTCCGCTCAGGTAGCCGAGATTATTGCCTTGACACGTGCTTGCTTGGCAAGCAATCAAATTCGAGTCACCATATACACCGACAGCCAATATGGTTATGGGGTGGTTCATGATTACGGGCAGTTATGGTCTCAAAGAGGGTTCATGACCTCTTCAGGCTCTCCCATTCGCAATGGAGAGTTTGTGCGCCTGTTGTTAGAGGCGTTGCAATGTCCAACAGGTATCGCAGTTGTAAAGTGCACCGCACATACCAGAAATGAGGACTTCGTCTCGAAAGGCAATAGATATGCCGACGAAGTCGCGCGGTATTGCGCGGAACAAGGGTACTCTTTCACAGAGGTGGAAGTGGGTGGAATAAATGTAAGGACTGAATTAGCCATGATATTGGAAACTGTTGATACTTGGGACGAACTGGCAAACATGCAAGAAAATGCTCCTGATTTTGAAAAAGAAACATGGGAAAAGGCAGGATGTGTAGTGGGTGAGTCCCATTTTTGGGTCTCAGCAGACGGCAGAGCAGTGTTGCCCAATGAGATGGTGAGCCCAATGGCCAGACACATACATGGTCCCGTACACCTAGGGAGAGACGCTATGCTGAGAGTGTTTAGACAGACCTGGTACAATCCTAAGTTTAGAATAGCAGCAGAAGCAGTGTGCCAGCGTTGTGTGACCTGTCAGCAGCTGAACGTAGGGAAAAGAACACCAGTTGCACTGAGTCACATAGGAAGGTCTGGAGGTCCATTCAATCGAATGCAGATAGATTTCATTGAAATGCCGAGGTGCAACCGCCTCCGCTATGTCTTGGTGGTTGTTTGTGTATTCTCCAGATGGGTTGAGGCATACCCTACACGTAGGTGCGACACCCTCACAGTGGCCAAGTTACTGCTTAGGGAACTCATTCCGCGCTTCGGGGTGCCGGCCTCTTTGGAATCAGATAGGGGAACGCATTTCAACAGCGAGCTTGTGAAGATGATTTGTGCGGCTCTGAACATAGATCAGAAATTGCATTGCAGTTACCGACCAGAAGCCTCAGGAATTGTGGAGCAGATCAATGGCACGATCAAAGCCAGAATTGCAAAAGTGTGTTCCTCAACGACCCTGAATTGGCCTGACGCCCTGCCATTGGTCCTCATGAGCCTTCGTAGTACCCCAGACAGAAGAACGGGGTTGTCACCACATGAGGTGTTAATGGGGAGAGCAATGAGGCTGCCATCTGTCCCAACTACTGCACTGTTAAATATCACAGATGATATGATCCTGGACTATTGTAAGGGGCTGTCTGACGCCATTCATTCTGTGTCCCTTCAGGTGCAGGCTGCCGAGGTTCCATCGTGCCAGGGCCCGTGCCATGACCTGTACCCTGGGGACTGGGTCCTGGTGAAAAAACATGTGAGAAGAAGCTGCCTGGATGTTCGTTGGCGTGGGCCCTTCCAGATCATTCTGATCGCGAATACGGCTGTAAAGGTGGGAGGCCTGCCCAATTGGATCCACGCGTCACATACGCGAAGGGTTCCAGCACCTCGGGAAGAAACAGCTCCTCTCTCGGATAGACGTCCAGCAGAGGACCGAGAAGCCATAGAGGGGGCTAGCCAAGCTGTAGAGGTGCCAGCGGAAGCAGGGAACGAGTCTGACCAAGCTGAGGACGGTCAGTACAACAGCGAAACAGACGACGCTACAGAAGGAGAAAGTAGCTGGGAGTACGAGTCAGACACTGACAGGTCTGACAGAGAGCGAGAACAGACAAGAAGAAGAAGGAGTAGAAGGGCACGTGGAGAAGCTAATTGGCCGCAAAGAAGGAGCTCTAGCCTGAGGTCAACTCCAGAGATAACCCTTCCTCCGATATCAGAAGACTCAGACCCGGAAGAAGGTGCTCAGGGCGCCGAAGCACCGGACCGAAGAAGGTCAAGAAGAGTGCGTGTGCCTAGCAGAAGATACTCCACACCTGAGTGGACATATCTGGCGACAAATGTCTTTGAAACAGGAGACAGGGAGGATTCGAGCGGTGGTGGTGTCCAGTTCTGAGCCCATCGTCACCGTGGAAATACGACTGTTGGTACCCGGAGTCGAACAAGAAGGGTCACTAACATTCATGCTCCCCAGACCTCCCCGCCTCAGCAAGTTAAAACACATGTTTCTCTCAGAATTGCAATTCCCCGACTTTGGTACAACGATAACAGCCCATGAAGAGCACAATCTTCGTTTGGAAATACTGAACTTTGCTATCGAAGCTGCAGGCACAAACTTGATAGTAGATGCTTAAAGGACTTTGTAAATAAAGCGAGCAGAAAAAGAAGATTACCTAGCGCCCAGGAAGCAGAGAATATTAGGGAACTTCCCTTGAGTTGATGGAGAAGGGCTAGGGTTGTCTTTATTGAACTGTTAAAGGACTTTTGCGAAGAAGGTTGTCAGCTTCCAGTTGTGTGGATTTTAAAGACAAAAAGAGTAAAAAGAGACTGTAAAGGAACGAGAAGAAAAGAACTTTGTGCCAAGATAAGAGAGAGCCATATTGTCTGACGAAATGGAAGCCGGCACCCAGAACCGCAGAGCTAAATGTATAATAGGTACACTAATAGTAGGAGTGATAATATTAATAGCTTTAGTGGTAACAATTTCTTATGTAAAGGGACATGAGGAAGAGGCGAAGGTAACTGATGTGAAATCTGTAGAAACGCTTACACCCACTGTTGCTGGTGAGAAAAGGGAAAACACTCAAGAGAAAGCGTTATTAGCTGCAGAAGCCCGCAGGTTACACGTAGATGAGTCCCAAGGAGACTTTAGGTCAAATGCTTATGCTAAACTCTTATATGAATACGTGGATGCCATGGAGGTTAAGGACTGTTACGTCTGCATGCAGTTGCCGGCGTCTGTAGATGAAGGCATTAGATATCATCACCTCCCGCTGACATATGGCATTACATGTAGCTTACTGCTTAGTATATTTTATGGGAGAGATAGTTTTGAATACTATTTCTCCAACTATGATTCAGTGTTGCCAGAAGTCCCAAATTATAAGCAGATGAACAAATGGGACTACTGGAAGAGTGAAGACAGACTGGCCAAGTTCTTCATTCCTTGGATTACCTTAGATACTTCACATGCCCGTAGAAATAACCTGACATGCAAAGTGTCAGAAGTCGAGAAGAAGTTCATAGGGCAGGTGGATGATCGTTACAGGAGACAAAAGATTTTGAAAAAATCAGGACAATGGAAAACAGATTGGACCGAGGAAGAGAAGGCACACAAGAGAAAGGGTAGTAGTGGTCCAATAGCTTTAGATAAGACGCAGAAAGGAAAGCTATGTCTTCACCGAGCCAAAACGTATTACGAAAATGTATACGTGGGAGAAGTCAGCTGTGAACATGCTTTCAATATAGAGTACTATACTAAGGATTTCCTGAAGGGAATGCAAGTGATTCCAAATGTGTATTTTGTATGTGGAAGAAATGCCTACGTGAGACTACCTGACAACTGGTATGGATCATGTTACCTAGCAATTGTCTTCCCCAAAATATATCATGCACAAGACTTAGAGATCATCAAGGGCAAGACATCATCGAGGGGAAGGAGAGATATAGGAGATGCAGAAATGGTTGGAGATGTCTTTGGAGCTGTGTTCCCTCTTTTGGGACTAATCCTTAATGATGTTAAAATTAGACGACTGGCAACAGTCGTCGACAGGTTGTCTGCCAGCACTGCTCAGTCCTTAATGCTGGTAGAAGGAGAGATGCAATCGATAAGGGCTATGGTTCTTCAGAACCGTCTTGCGTTAGACGTCCTACTAGCAAAAGAGGGCGGAGTCTGTAAGGCTTTGAAGGTCCAGGAATGTTGTACTTACATTCCAGACAATTCGAAGCCCCTTGAGAAAGTTATTAGGAACATAACTGATATTCACAAGGAGATCGAAGACTTGAGTAGAGAAAATGTCTGGGAAAAGGTGGGCCACGGAATGAGTGAAGTTGGAGGGTGGATCTCCACCTTAGGCAAAAGCTTTGTGTGGTATATACTAAAACCTATCATCATAATATTGATCTGTGGGATCATACTGTGGGGATTGGTGAGGGTATTCAAATGGTACAGAGCAAAAAGGTCAGAAAGGGCCCAAAGAGAGCAGCTGCAGAGATTGGCTGCCATACAAGATAATCAGTACAGGAGTCTGAGGGCTCTGGAAACGCAGAGACAAGTTATGCTAGCAATAACTGCAGTTTAAATGTTAGTGATGACCCCGAGAGGTCATCAAAGGGGGGAACTGAGAGAGCGCAAACAGACCTAAATGTATGAGTGCATCACACTTACCTGTAGTAAGCACAAATCATGAGGAGAAATGCCATGAGTGCTAGTAGTATCTGCAATTATATTCTGAATGTATAGCTAATGTAGAGATTTAAGTAGAAGTGGAACTAATACAGAAATGTGTGACACTATATGATTTTATTAGATGTGATTATTCCTGAATCCATGTCGTGTAGCTGTTAAAATGTAAGATGGCATGTGGTTAAACGCAGAATGTGGTAGGCCTCAGGGCCAGAGCTAGAAGGTGTTTCTTTTCACGACATAGATTGAACTAATGTTTTGGTCATTGCATTAATGGGCCATGATGTATAGATGTGTTTACTGAATAATAGAATAAGAGTATTAACATGCTTTAATTAATGAAGGAGTTGAATGCTATAATTATTATGAGAAATGCTGTAGGCCTGAAATGTTTTAACATTGATTTACACGTACATGTCTGGGCCGAGAAATGTTGCGAACCTTTTTGGAAGTCTATGAGAGTTGGGATCTTGGCTGCAGATGTCTGTCTGCAAGAGAAAAGGGAGGATCCGATTATTAATAAAATGAATAGAGGTCTGTTCAGTAGACGGCCCAGACATGGAGGAGGGTTCCGGAATGTTTTAAGGGGTATCAGCGGGCCGGAGAAGAGTCTGAGAAGCAAGGTCAACTCCAACGTATGAGGCCCAATACAAAGCAGCATGGAAAAAGCCAGAAGCTACACCACGTGAGGGGCGTCTCACGAGGGGCGTCTCAAATGTTGTTGACTGTTTTGTATTAGGGACAGCACCCCTGGGTGGAGTTAGAGCAGATGCCTGAGGACCCTTTAGAGAGCGGATGGGTAGGCAGAGAGGGGTCATGACTGGAGAACTATAGGTTTTCACCAAGAGACTAAGAGTGAGTGACTTCCCTTGGGGGTCATTCACTGCTGACACCTTTTGTTAGGTTGAGACTTGGTTAAGTAGGGATACCATCTAGAGCAGGGTAGGGACAGCCTAACCTGTGTGTTTTCCTCCAACTTAAATGAAGGAGAGATCTCAATATGCGTCAATGCTGATAGCTTTATTATTCTTAGAACTTGTGCTGGTAATTTCCGTTGCTCGTCTGAGGGCTTTCAGAGAGCACATGTATGTAGTTGGACCTGTGTATCTCGTGAATCTCATTCTGAGATGCCTGTATTTGCAGCTTATCCTAACCTTACAATAAACTTTTGAAAGCTAGAAGTTGTTTGTGATCTTTTGGAGCGGAGTCCTTTATTGGGTGAACTAACTTGGTAAGAGAGGCACTTTCTTCCTTCAATGACAGGCAACAAAGGTTCAGTCGACCAGATCGGGGTTTAGATCAATAGTGATAAGGTATCGATCAAAATCTCGCCCTTCCAATGTCCTACAGGTTTGGAGTTGCCTTCTCTAGCCATGCAACAGGGTATACAGAGATTGCTGACTGGTCTCGTATTGCAAAACTGTAAATGGAAGCCACTTGTAACAGTGTAAAGAGGTGTGTCACCATGTTGTAGCACAATTTGAACATCAGCTGAAGGTCTGAAAACGCGGCTGGAAACACTGTCTAAACTGTCATATATAGTTAGAGTTCTTGCGTGTTAGATACTGAATGTTGTAACCCAAATAAACAAGCAGATGGCGCTGAATGCCCATTAATAGGTGTTGATCTTTGTAGTTGCTGCAGATCGTGGAGGGAAGGAAGGAGCAGAATGAAGAAAGCAAAAAGCAGCAGACTTACAGCGTGAAGTGTGGGATCATATATCCTTTTTTTAACAATGAACTTCTGTTTATGTACACTCCATGTGTTGAAAGATGTTTATTAGTTCATCTTGGATGCCTTCATCAACTAAAATAAGTTCATATGAATCATCATCTTCTAAGTCAAGTTCACTTTTATATTCGTCGCATAATGCCCTTGTAGTGTAGCCCGTAAGATGTACCGGTATGAAGTTTGAAAGCCTACGGATCCCCGCTGCCTCTGAAAGCTCAGACCTTCAGGTTAAACACAGCGAGCGCCGTAAAGCGCACAGTATGAAGAGGAGTCGTGCAACGCTGGTTGCCCCGGTGATCTCAAAACACTGCATTGTTCAAAAAATAACATGAGCTCACTTGTCTGCGCCGCCCAAATACAGGGATGCAGCAGACGTCAGTGCAGTTTCTATAAATGGCCAGTGAGAGGCAGGGAAAAAACAAATAACTGCGATCACTCGAAAAATGTTGGCGGGGTTAACTAAATTAAGAGTAAACTTTCACTGAGGTCAGCGAGTTAACAGACAGAGCAGTGAGAGCAGGCTTCTGCTTTCGTGGGGGGATCCATGCGAGCCGGGTCATCATGACCGCTTATTAAAGTGGGTTTCTTGACTGGATATTGACTTGCATCAAGAAAGTCCGAGATTGCACTGCCCTTTTGTTCTAAATTTAGTCTGGAAAATTCCATGGCGTAACACCCTTTTGATAGAAGATCGTTGTGCCTGGAATTATAATGACTCCGTATCACGTTGGAAAAACAAGTGATCTCATAAAGAGTTGCGTTATTCAAAATACTTCAAATCACATGCCTACGTTGCGTGACCAAAACACGGGATTAGGTACAGTGGAAAGGGTGAAGCAATTTCAATGAACAACCACCGGAGGGCAGCAAACCCAAATAATGATCATTTAATGGCCCTAAACGCAGGCCTGGTGCAAGGTTAGTCAAGTTCAGGAAGAAAATCGTTTTCTCACTAACAGGCACTTTCCGAAAGAGCAATGGGTATGAAAACATTCATGAAGAAGGTGAACCTGGTTATTATCTCCTGTCCAACAGGAATATCTAACTTGTGAAATTAGGTTTACTGACAAGTAATGGTTTCATTAGCCCCTCATAGGTTCTGCTCGTCTGCAAAATAAAAGATTCTGCACCATCTTTGATGCTATTAAGAATTAGTGTGAACAGCAATTACTTAATTGCCTTTTTTTTACAACACTCAAACCAAAATTATCAGAAGTGCCATTCAGTACACCAATTTGTAATGCCTGACAAATGTTTAATGGCCATTTGGCGGCTCTGCAAATATCCTGTTCATAGCTGCCAAAGTTTCAGATTGCTTATGTGTGACATTTTCATAATTTCAATGCAATTACGAGTGACATTCAGTGACTATGAGTGACACTTTCTGGTGATCAAAATCAAGCAATGAAGATGAAGGAAACATATAAATATCAGAAATTAAACCCTTTTGAGCAACGAAAAACTCTAAGATCTTAAAACTGCTGCAAAGCACCAGAAATGGAAGGGCACCACCAGGCTCTGTTTACTTAATTGACGCTGCTGGCCTCAAGTAATGTGTTGCACCGACCCGCACCAGTGTGGCTGCGTGCTAGCGCTATTAAAGCACATTTTTTATTAGAAGCTCACTCCAGTCGGCCCTGTAACTCTCTCACTTTGCTTAAATTAAGTGAGTGGTGATTCCAAGCTGCTCCTCGTTATGGCTGCAACGCAAATGCCAGCGGTTTCAGATGATTCTGAGGCTCGGAGCAGCAGTTGCAAACCACATTGTGGACTGGTGTGCTCTTTGTGCTGCTAAGGCACCATGTGCCGCAGTGCTTTAAATTGAAAAAAATAAGTGCAGGTACTCACCAAAAGGAGCAGTGGGTGGAGTTAAGGGCGGTGCTAAGGTGGGACAAGGGGCGGAGCTAGCTTTTTGACTTTACCAAGGTTGTATGCTCAAAATCTGCATGCATTGTTAGAATGTCGGATCCATCTGTCCATTAGTTATCTTACTAATATTTATATATATGGCACTTACTTATAAGTGTTTATTACTACCCAAAGTAGGCTTTTTTAGCATCCTTAAAATAAGAAAAGAATGAGGAAATAACAGCGAGATTCTAAATATATGCCTTCTTGTTTGCAGGCAGGTCCTTGCTGCAGGGTCATAACTCACTAAGCTATTTTACCAGGATCTTAACTTTTGACCTGCAGGTAACAGAAGGCTCTATGCAACAAAAACTGTAATGTTTTGATTTGTTCTGCATTCCGTCCATCAATTGGGTGTATTTTGCTCAGTTTGTACAGCACACACCATTGGTGGTAGTTATTTGTCAAGATAACCATAAAGGAAATGTGACGTATGCTGAAAAAGAAAGGCGCAGCAAGATACTGTAAGGTGACCAGTAGAAGCTCCATAGTTTCTTTTGTGAGTTCGGATGCGTTTGTTATGTGTTAAATTGTATGTGTGCATGTTGTATGTGTGTGTCTACCGATGGAATGTGTGTGCTGTGTGTCCGTGCTTGTTGGTTTTCGCAAGTGTTTGCATGCGCGTGCTTGGGCATGAATCTTTGGTGCCTGTACATCTGTGCAGTATGTACTCATCCGGGTCTGTGCATTATGGTTTGTGTGCATGTATCCGTTAATGTGTTATGTGCGTTTGCCTACGGTGCTTGTCTATTTGTGGAGTGTGTGTTAGATTTGGGCAACAGTGAAATCAAGCATTTCATGAACATTTGTTTAAAAAAAAAAAATGTTAGTAAAATTGAAGGGTATCGAAGAGTGTGTTCTTCCAAATGAGCTGCGTTCATTCCTGTGACTCATTCTGAAACAGCAGCCAGAGTTCAGTGCCTTCCTTCAGCTTGTTTTCTCAACCACGTACACAAACACTTGGCACTTATCCATTATAAAGAAACACGTTTCAAAACAAGATAGTTTTACGAAATATATACCAAGTTGTATTGGCAGCCAAAGTGCTTAATAAGTGCTGAAGAACGGTGCCCCCCCCCCACCATACACCCAGGGCAGGCCAGTAAAGCCTGTAGTCGGAAGGGGTCCGAGGCCGACAGGGTCAGGCCAGCTGGCGCCTGTCCCCAGGTGCGCTTAATGGGCCCCCGTTAGTTAACACTCAGTGGACATCACTCTCACAGCCATAAACCCACTTTTAAATCTGTTCTGTTCAGTGCGTCCCGCCGCCACCCATTAGATTTTACAGCCCTCTCTCGGCCCCACTGTGAAAGAACAATGGATCCGATAAGCACTCTGCAGACCCCCTCCCTCCCCGCTCTGAAGACTTCCAAACTTCCAAAGGTGACAAGCACTCCCGTGGTTAATTCCCTGCAGTGCTTGTTAAAGGAGCTGCAGAGGTAGTGGAGGTGATAAAGGAAGCGCTGCCTGGGCTGAAGTCAGGTCCCATGAGTACCAGTACTCTCTTCGTTCTAGGAAAAGTGCCAGTACTCAAGGGGAGAAAAGGAAAAAGTGTCGGTACTCCGTACCGGTGAGTACCGGCCCATTTTAAGCCCTGATGTGCCGTGGGGTTCATTCAGCCACCAGGCTGGCTCCGGTCGCGGGCTCATTTACTTTACCACAGTGCGAGCAGCGCTGCCATTGTATCGCTTTGTTCGCCCTAAGTGTGGCAGGGTATGCTCAGACGTGAGTCCCTTGTTCACTTGGCCACTGGATTCAAGATAGCCTGGCTGATGAGGATTATGAATCCGAAACCGGTCCCATGATGCTTGTTTCCGGTCGAGGGAAGACATGGCTTGGCAGTTCGGGCTGGACTGTTCCCATGAGGCACAGGGTCAGACTGATTTGCATATAGCCATGTCTGAACTGGGGTGGCTGAGTGAACTAAAGAATGGTGATGGATTAAACCCAGATCAGTTGACTGGGGGTGAGTGTTTGATTTGTTCAAACGCTCCGTCCATCATCCCCTTTTGTATCGCTTTGTTCGCCCTAAGTGTGGCAGGGTATGCTCAGACGTGAGTCCCTTGTTCACTTGGCCACTGGATTCAAGATAGCCTGGCTGATGAGGATTATGAATCCGAAACCGGTCCCAGGATGCTTGTTTCCGGTCCAGGGAAGACATGGCTTGGCAGTTCGGGCTGGACTGTTCCCATGAGGCACAGGGTCAGACTGATTTGCATATAGCCATGTCTGAACTGGGGTGGCTGAGTGAACTAAAGAATGGTGATGGATTAAACCCAGATCAGTTGACTGGGGTGAGTGTTTGATTTGTTCAAACGCTCCGTCCATCATCCCCTTTTGTATCGCTTTGTTCGCCCTAAGTGTGGCAGGGTATGCTCAGACGCGAGTCCCTTGTTCACTTGGCCACTGGATTCAAGATAGCCTGGCTGATGAGGATTATGAATCCAAAACCGGTCCCAGGATGCTTGTTTCCGGTCCAGGGAAGACATGGCTTGGCAGTTCCGGCTGGACTGTTCCCATGAGGCACAGGGTCAGACTGATTTGCATATAGCCATGTCTGAACTGGGGTGGCTGAGTGAACTAAAGAATGGTGATGGATTAAACCCAGATCAGTCGACTGGGGGTGAGTGTTTGATTTGTTCAAACGCTCCGTCCATCATCCCCTTTTGTATCGCTTTGCCATTCGCACTGCAGCCTGCCAAAACTGAACTGCAGGTGCACGCACTTGTGTAGCTGCGGGTGGCAGTAAGACATCCATAGTATAGTGTGTGTCCCAAAAAACTGAGACCACCTCACACAGGCTGATGTCTCTGTAGTAGCCATTGGGCACTGACACGTCAGTCTCATGAATGTACCAAACATGAAGCACGGCCCAGTCATGTCGTGTGATTAGTAATAATTTTACATTGTACCCAGAGTCGGGGTACCATGCGGGTGGACGGCGTCCCCCCACTTATTTTACCAGGAGCTCGATCATTGGGGCACATGGAGCCTCACATTCACTCTTTGGCCTCTCAGGGGCGAGATCGACGCTCATTCAGAATGCTGCTCAGGCGCTGCCTTCTCTGATGCAATTGCATGTAAGAGCTGAACGAGGGGAGGAAATGAGTGATGGTGCAAGCCACCTTTCGTGACGTCACTTCCTGTTGGGACGTCAGCGACCCCCCACTTCTTTTTTTAGGACTTGTGCCCCGATTGTACCAAAGTAGCAGCAATTGGGGCTGCGGCCTCTGAGTCAGCCCCCAAGCCTGCCGAGAACAGCGCGTATGCAGAGTTGCCGTTTTAGTTACTATGGCATGATTACTAGCGCTCCAGCTAGACAGCTCGGGAGGCGCTATAATGTGTGACTTTGCATTTCAGTGCGGTGATGCAAACCACCATGCTGAAATGACTTAGTCAAACGCCTGATTTGGCTGGGCTGCTGTATGGAAACTCCGCCTACCTCTGCCCTAATAGCAGAGACCAATGTAGTAGATCGACCTGAAATGGAGGCAGTTCCTTAACCAATTTGTAAGCCTGTGAGATAGCCTGCTGAATCAATCCGCTTAAAGCAGATGAAGACACCTTTTTTTCCCTTTAACATTTCCAAACGAAATGAGAATTATCTCTTGTAGGTGAAACCTGGAAGACATCTGCAAAATTAATTTGAAGTATGGTCTCAGTATAACTCTGTCTGGTAATATTTTAAAGTAGGGGTATGAAACAACTAGGGACCCTAGTTCCTCAATCTTTTTGGCCAATGTGATCAACAGCAGTTTGATGGAAGGAGGCAGCTTACTCAAATGGATACTTTCCAAATAATCTGTTTACATAAGGAGTTATAGCAACCAGCATACCCCAACTCCCCTAAAAGCTTTAATAGCGGTCCATTGGGCCGCCAGAGTTGAAGTAGCCAAATCTTTAACAAAGCCCTGTCTCAAAAATTCTCAAATTTGGTAAGGATCAGCTGAAGCCAGATACAGGTGTTTCGTAGCACACCAGCGTGAAAAGGAGTTCCAGTGTTTCTTATAAGAAGCCCAAGTCAACTCCTTCCTAGATCTTTGGATCTGTTCTGTTACCTAATTGGATCCACTCAAAGTGACCTAATGTAATCTTTCAAGATCCAAGACACTAGGCTGAGATGCATCAACTGGCTTGGAGACATTTCTGGAAACTGCAACGGCAATGGGTCCCCTGCAAGAGGAAAAACCTCCTCTTGGCTAGGGTCGTCAGCCAGGAAAACCATGGGCATCGCAGCAAAAATGGTCCCACCAGGATCACTAATACTCTCTCCCCCTGAATCTTCTGAAGCACCCTCTGGAGGAGCGGAATCAGAGCAAAGGCATATAGGAGACCCTGCGGCCACAGTCCCGACAGCACATCCACCAACCATGCATCTGTACAGTTGGTCTCTAAACAAAAATTTAGCAGTAGTGAGTTTCTGGGGGATGCAAACATGTCTATCAAAAAGCCCAAACAACTAACAGGTTTGTTGAAATTGAGAAATTGTCAGATGGAAAAATACCAGAGAAGGCAATATGCCACTCAGGCTGTCTGCCTGAAATGTAATGCCCACTGTTTGTTTACAACGCGCGGAATGCAGATGGGTTTCTGTCCATGAACAAATTTGGGCTGCAAATGAATTTTGTTAAGATGACTTCCTCCCTGTCTGATGATTCAGGTAGCACCGATCCATCTGACTGTCAGTACGGACTACAAGACTCTGTCCTTCCAACTACCACTGAAAAAATGGACAGCTTTCAGAACTGCAGCCAGTTCCCTCCAGTTGGATTAGCAAAGTCTATCCTGCATGGACATTTGGCCTTTGCTCTCCTGGTCTGATAAGCTTACACACAACCCCCACAGACTATAATATTTTGTCAAATAAAGTGGAATCCATATCTGAAAGGGAGTGCCCTTCTCCAAGTTGGGAATGTCAAACCACCAACTGAGACCCTGGACTATCTCCTGAGTCACTATTATGTGGCTCTCGTAATGTCCCTGTGCTGGACTAATAACTTAAGAGGTGATGTACACAGTGCTTCAAGTGGAACCAAGACCATGGAAAAACACCCATCCTTAATGCCATTAGCCCTGGTCCTTTACCCAACACCTCACCGATGCTGAGGGATGGGAAAACACCACCTGAAGAGTCTTTTGAAGTGTTCGATCCTGTCCTGGAGGAAAAACACAGAACCCTTCTGTGTATCGAATATGACCCCTATAAATCGTCTGACTTGAGCTGGCAACAGGTGAGAATTCAGGATGTTCAATTTGAAGCACAGCCAACGAAGGTTTGTCATAATGACCTCTATTTATTGAGCCTTAGAGAAAAAAGAAGCACAGATTAGTCAGTCATCCAAGTATGGGAAGATAGAAAAACCCTGAAGTTGCAAGGATGCCACAACTGGCTCTAATACCTTGGTAAGGGTTCTTTGCAATGTTGACAATGTGAAAGGGAGAGCTTGAATTTGGAAATGGAATTAGTTACTTACCTGTACACTATAGTTCTCCAGTATTATCTTTCATAGATTCACATGCTTGTATCTTCCCCGTCGTCATGGTGGGAGTCTCACGGTAACAGAATGACCAAAGCAGTATCATAGAGAAGAAAACTGCATAGAAAAGCCCCTAGGGACTGTAGTATTTGGTAACCAGACCTCCTCATTGTTTGGTCCAAAAGTCAGCCAATCAGCATTGCTGTCCTGCCCTCACACTCCCCAGCAGAAGCTTCCTGCCTCAGATTTCTGGCCCCAAGGGAGAGACCTGGATAAATACGAGACAATAAGTTCTGCCTGAGAAACGGGGAGGTGGGCGGGAGCATGTGAATCTATGAAAGATAATACTGGAGAACTCTAGTGTACAGGTAAGTAACTAATTCCTTCTCCAGTATTACATCTTTCATAGATTCACATGCTTGTATCAGAGTAGTAAGTAGTACCCACAAAGCCTGCAGCGTTTCCAGGATAGAACCCAGAAGGAAGTTCTGCAGCTGAAATATCGTTAGAACATTATCTGAAAATACACAGGGCAGATAAGAATAGAAAACCATCTATAACAATATCAGATTCCATATATAGATATATATAAATATATATATATATATATATATATACACATTGCATAGAGTATTAATAAAGAAACAAAGAATACCTTATTGAAACAGACGTTTCAGAACAGCTTGCCCCACTGCTGTGTCCTCTTTCCACGCAGTGTCAAGACAGTAGTGCTTGGTAAATGAATGCACACTCTTCCAAGTCGCTGCTTTGCAGATGTCAGGTAGAGACACTCCTGCAAATAAGGCTATCGATGTCGCCATCTTTCTTGTGGAATGAGCAGTCACTCTGGAATGAAGCGGCTTTCCAGCTTTATCATGACACTTAATGATAGCCGATGATATCCATATGGCGATACTCAGTCTTGACAGAGGTAGCCCTTTCCTCTGACATTCAAATGCAATAAATAACTGTTTAGATTTGCGGAATGTACTTGTTCGTTCGATGTAGAATTTCAAACATCTAGCGATGGCCAAAGAATGCAGCGCTCTTTCTGCTTCAGATGAGGGATTGTTGAAGAAGGTAGGCAAAATAATTGGCTCATTCAAGTGAAAAGAAGTAGGGACCTTGGGTATAAAAGTAGGATTTGTCCGTAGTATAACCCTGTCCTGTCGAAATTGCAGAAAAGGTTCTTCCACTGAAAAGGCTTGAATTTCGCTAACTCTCCTCGCCGAGGTCAGAGCTAGCAGCAGGGCTGTCTTCCAAGATAGGAATTGTAAGTCTGTCTTGTGTATAGGCTCAAATGGTGGCATCATAAGCTGCGTCAAGACTGTATTGAGATGCCAGGGTACTGGCGGTCATAGAATGGGTGGAAAAGCTCTAAAGAGCCCTTTAACAAACTCCTTTATCAGTCTGTGGGACCAGAGAGACGGCTCGTCCGGCGTTCTCCTGAATCTTGAAATCGCCACCAAATGCACCTTCAGCGAGGCATGAGACAGACCTGCCTTTGATAACGACAACAGGTAAGGCAGAATACCTTCTGGGGGTACCGTCAACGGATGTAGACTTTGACTAGTACACCAGTGACAGAAGCGTTTCCATTTGGCTGTGTATGTCTTGTTGGTTGACATAGCTCTGGATTGCGAAAGTATTTGTCTGCAGTCTTGAGGATTACTCATGGCTTGAAATTCCCGCTCATGAGGTTCCATGCGGATAATTTTAGCGATGGTAGGTCCGGATGCAGAATTTGTCCGTTGCTCATTGATATGAGGCTCTGGAATGTCGGGAATTGCACCTTGTTGCCTTTCGACATCTGCAGCAGGTCTGAAAACCATGCCTGCCTCGGCCAAGCTGGTGCTATCAGAATGACATGACATGGTTCTGATCTCATTTTGCGAATAACTCGTGGTATTAAAGGAATTGGTGGGAACACGTAAGCGAACATTCCCGTCCAGTCCATGTGAAACGCATCTCCTTTGGAATCCCGCTGCGGGTACCTGGACGCAAACTGATCGCATTTTGAATTGTTCCGGGTTGCGAACAAGTCAAAGGTTGCTGTGCCCCATCTTTGGAATACTCTGTGAAGCTGAGTGTCGTTCAGTTCCCACTCGTGCAACACTATTGTCGTACGACTCAGGACGTCTGCTCCTGTGTTGAGGATGCCCTGTATATGCTGCACCTGAATAGAAATGCTGTGGTTTATCAGCCATTTCCAAATTCTTTGCGCCAGCGCAGAAAGAGGTTTGGATCTTGTTCCTCCTTGCTTCAGAAGCTAAAACATAGTCGTGGTGCTGTCCGTCTGAATGAGCACCGACGAGTTCTGTATTCTGGGCAGGAAAGCTTGAAGCCCCAGAAACACCGCTTTGAGCTCCAACATATTTATGTGAAGCTGTGCTTCCCACTCTGACCAATGGCCCTGGATCTCCAGCTCCTGGAGGTGCGCGCCCCATCCTTGCAACGAAGCGTCCGTCGTCATCACATATTTGTGAGTCTGAGGTACAAAGTTGAGACCCTGATTCAAGTTCTTCTGAACCTTCCACCATGACATGGCTACCTTCATACGCTGAGTGATGGTAATCCGATCTTCGAAGGTTCCTTTGGACTGAACCCACTGCTCGTCTAGATGTTCCTGCAAGGGTCTCATTCGAAGACGGCAGTTTGGAATCAGTGGGTTGCAAGAGGACATCATCCCCAACAAAGATTTGTACATCCGCATAAAAGTGAACCTTTTTGTTTGAAGGGATGTTGCAAGGCTTATTATTTTTCTCATCCTTTCCTCGGATGGGTATGCTTTCGTTTCCTTGGTGCATATCCATGCCCCTAGGAATTGAATGCCCTGAGCTGGAATCAGTGAAGACTTTTCCAAGTTGGTCCTTAATCCTAACCGATGGAAAAGGCGGATGCAGCACTGAAGGGACCTTCTGGCTCTTGTGAATGATGGTCCTGTCACCAGGCAATCGTCTAGATATGGGTAAATGCAATGCCCCTTCAACCTTAAGTGGGCCGCCACCGGGGCCATGCATTTGGTAAACACCCTCGGGCCGATTTGAGGCCAAATGGCAACACCTTGAATTGGAAATGGCGACTCTCCCCGGCGAACCTTAAAAACTTCCTGTGCTTCCGATGAATTGGGATATGGAAGTATGCATCCATGAGATCCAGTGACGCCATGTAGTCTTTCTCTTTTAACATTAGAAGGATCTCTTGCAATGAAAGCATTCGGAAGGGAATTTTCTTTATGTATTGATTCAGATCTCTCAAATCCAATACCTGTCTCCACTTCAGAGTTTGTTTCTTTTTGATGAGGAAGAAATGCGAATAGAAGCCTTTCCCTCTGTGTTGTCGTGGTACTTCTTCTATAGCCCCCTTCTGCAATAGTGAAAGGACTTCCTTTTGCAGCTCCTGACGATGTTGGTGATGCCTGAGCACCGGGGGATGATCTGGTGGCATTTCCACAAACTCTAGGGTATGGCCTCTGCTTATTACGTCCAAAACCCATTTGTCCGATGTTATGGACATCCAATTGTTGAAGTATTGAGACAGATAGTGGTCGTTTTCCGGGATCTGCTGTGTGGGGAGCGCCGGCCTGAAATCATTGTCGTTTGTTAGACTGTTGATTCCTCCCTCTATTGGAGGACTTCCCCTAGATTGCTGCTGGTAAGAGGAGTTGGAGGTCCTGTACTGATTGCCTGTATTGTATTGCCTATATCCTTGTTGGTTATAAGGTTGATATCTGTTTGTCTGAAATGAAGACCTCTGATTAAATTGACCCCTTGCACCTCTTTTACGAAAGGACTGGAACTGTCCTTGCTGAAGGGATCCCAGCGCTCTAGCTGTATCCGTGTCTGATTTGATACCCTGCAGCGCCTCGTCTACGTGCTTTCCAAATAGATTTTCGCCATCGAAAGGCATGTCTACAATCTTCGCTTGCACCTCCGGACGAAAGGATGTTGCCTTTAGCCAACCCTGTCTCCAAAGCTAAACTGCTCCTGCCATCTGCCTGAATGCCATAGAGGATACATCCATGGCAATGTTAATAGATTCTGATGCTGACTTTGCCCCGTCTCGAAGGATAGCCGCTGCCTCTTCTTTCTTATCCTCCGGTAGTGCAGACAGAATGGGTGCCAAATCACACCACATTTGCCTGTTAAAACGGCTAATAAGGGCCATCGCATTGGCTGCTTTAATCGTAGAGGCTGCCATGACCGCAAACCTCTTCCCGGCTCCATCCATCGTCCTTCTTTATCTGGCGGCACCAATGAAGTAGCAACTGGATTCTTTGAGTTCCTCTGCGCCGCCTGCGTCACCACCGGTCTCGGGTGTCCTATAAGACAGGCCGCAGCCGACTCTGGTGCTCTATATTTCTTTTCGATTCTAGGAACCGAAACCGCGATGGAAGCCGGTGTCTTTAAAATTTTCAGGCCTTCTTCCCAAATGTGAAGGATAATCGGAATTGAGCGAGCAGATTTCCTGGCGTCATCTTTGAAATCATATAAGAAACATTCCGTTTCTTTAACCTCCATATCCAAATCAAAACTTTTAGCCGCTTTCTCCATAATGTCATGGAAACCTCCAATGTCCTGAGGAGGGGAAGTGGTTGGCGGCGGAGTAGGTGAAGGGGCCGACGGCAAAATGTACTCATTCCACTCCTGTCCCGTAGAATCTTGTACAAGCTCACCTTCCTCAGGCTGATCATCATCATCAGAATCCGTTAGATCATCCCTGATTGTTATCACTGGTGGTGACCTCACCACCTGCTCCTGAGGAGTAGATTGGGTCTTCGGAGGTTGCGATGTAGCCACCGGCGTAGATGAGGGAGGCGCATTTGCCATCGGAAAACGACGATAATAGTCATTAATCATGAATCTCAGGTCAGAGACAAGAGAAGTAGGTATGGAGACTGACTCTTCTCGCGACTCCTCTCGCGACTCTTCTTGCTGCTCGTCCTCCTCATTATAATTACATGTTTCCTGGAAAGATTCATATCTCGTAGATTGAGCTCGCTCCTTGAAGGAAAACACCTCTTCCTCGTCTGTGTCCTGGCTCTTTATTCTGAGTTGTGAGGGGCTGTAGGCCGCTCCTGACGACTCCTCTCCTTCTGAATCCTGTTCCAGTAAAGAAGATGGTGGTAGAGGCGAAATCTGCGTCCACAACGTGAATTCTGCAGATTTTCTTATAGTCGCCGAACCCCTTGACGACTGAAAAGAGCGAATAGAGATCATAGTCTTCGACTGTGGCGATTTAAATGCCTTTGCCGTTGAAATTACAGTTGTCGTCGACGGTGTCGTCGACGACATAGCCATCGTCGACGAGACCGCTGTCGACGGGGTCTCCGTCGACGTCTTCGTCACTGAGCCTTTCGTCGTCGACGACATCTTCGTCGTCGACGGTTTCTTCGTCGACGGGATGGTCATACTCGTGGACGTGGTCGCCGTCGACGCTGCCTTAAATCCTGTCGTCGACGGAGCCGCCTTCGTCGAAACAGTCGTCGTCGACGGTGAAGTCGTCGACGGGGCTGAAGACTTTACCACAGATTTTGCCGTAGAAACCAGGGAACTGGTCGACGGAGCAGACCCTGCCCCTTTCTGACCTGACGGCTTCTTGAGGGGAGTAAGAGGGAGAGATGACAACACTTTCTCCTTTGATTTAACCTTTTTAGGCTCCACCCTTTCCTCAGAATGTGAGGCCTTTCTCTTTTTAGGTGTTAAGTTAGAAGATTCCTCCCCAGAATCTGAGTCTGATGCGGCCTTCTTCTTTTGAAGCCACAACAGTAAACGAGCCTCTCTGTCCCTCAGAGTTTTAGCAGAGAAGGTTCTACAATATTTACAATCCTTGGCCACATGCTTAGGATGAAGACAATATAAGCAGTCCTTGTGAAGATCTTCAGAGAAAAGCCTAGCCTTTCCACAGGATCTGCAAAGCCTGAAAAGCCTCTTTTTAGAGCTTTCAGCCATTATGAAAGAAATTAGGTACACACAATACCTTAATCCAGATGAAAAGATAGTAGAAATAAAAGGTCAATAGTTCACTCAGGAACAGCAAACTGAGCAGAGCTCAGGGAGACTCCTTTCTCACACGAAGGCGGTTGGAAATCTGAGGCAGGAAGCTTCTGCTGGGGAGTGTGAGGGCAGGGCAGCAATGCTGATTGGCTGACTTTTGGACCAAACAATGAGGAGGTCTGGTTACCAAATACTACAGTCCCTAGGGGCTTTTCTATGCAGTTTTCTTCGTTATGATACTGCTTTGGTCATTCTGTTACCATGAGACTCCCACCATGACGACGGGGAAGATACAAGCATGTGAATCTATGAAAGATGTAATACTGGAGAAGTCTATTTCCCCACAAACCTCAGGAAACGTTGGCTATTGGAATTGATGAGCACATGAAAGTAAGTGTCCTCTAGATTCAGGGTCGCCAGAAAAAGGCCTTCCTTAATCAACGGGATTATAGTTTGCAATGTGAGCATCTGAAACTTCTCCAGGTAAACCCATTTGTTCAGTGCCTTGAGGTTGAGCACTTGATGTAACGACCCATCTGCTTTCAATACCAAAAAAAGGACTGAGTTAAACCGCTTCTTTGCTGATGAGGTGGGAAAAGAATTATCGCCTTCTGGAGAAGCAACTTTTCCACGCCTCACAGAATAGCTACACTGTTTTTATTGTTGCTTGACAATGGCATAGACCTGAGCACTGGGATAAGAGGAATCTATCTGAAAGAAATCTTGTGCCCTTCTTGGACTACTGAGAGTACCCAAGGGTTGTGATTACTTAAGCATACAGCAAAGGCATAACATGGAAGCAACAGCAGAAGTCTCTCTTTCTCTTTCTCTCTCTCTCTTTCTCTCTCTCTCTCGCTCCATTCATTAGAGGTTTTCCTCGCCCACACAGAACAGATATGACACAGGTACAACAGGAACAGTGTAAGATTTCCTTAAACAAAGAACAGTTGAAATAAGGCCAGCGGCAATGCATGTTACTGTTACTGCACAGGTAGCTGCAGCACATCCTTCTCATACATTAAGAACAGGTACAGCACAGGCAGCAGTCCATGTTGCCCTCATACATTCAAAACAGGTACAACACAGACACAAATGTGTACAATTTCCTTCAACAAACAGCTGAAAGAAGGGCAGCAAAAATGCATGCCCTGGTACATTCAGAACAGGTACGGCAAATGCAGCAGCAGTACATGTCTCTCACACAGTCAGAACAGGTACAATACAGGCAGCCGTGTATGATGCCATCATATATTTACAACAGGTTCAAAACAGGCAGCAGCAGTACTTCCTCCTCATACATTCAGCAAAGGTACAGAGCAAGCAGCAGTTCATTTTGCCCTCATAGATTTAGAATGTGCAGCACAAGAGGAAGCAGTACATGCTCCTCATATACTCACAACAGTTCATTACATGCTCCTCATACATTCTAAACAGGTACAGCACAGGCAGGAATTGTGCTGTTGCCCTCATGCATTCGCAACAGTCACAGCACAGGCAGCAGTACATTCTTCTCAGACATTCGGAACAGGTACAGTACATTCTCCTTAAACATTCAGTACAGGTGCAGGACAGGCAGCAGTAGTGCATGTCCTCTTATGCATTCATGCCAGGCAGGACCTGGACAGGAGTAATGTCACATTTCCTAAAACACAAGACAAGTACAAGTGCTTGCTTCTCTCACTTATACAGGAAAGATAGAAACAGAGCCAATTTACGTTGTTTTAAGACACAACATAGACAAAACAGAGACAACAGCAGTGCAGTGTCCTACCTTAAACACACAATAAGCACCACACATAAATCAACAGTGTATCACTGTATAAAATAATACATATTATAAAATGCACATTGTTAAATATATGACAACTGTTGCATGATGACTGACTGACAGATTACAAACTACATACATATATCTAGTGAGGGAGCTTCTGTGTGTTTAACTAAAATGTGCATTGATGATGGTTCCTCTACATTTGATGTAAACTTGTCTATTGACAAAGAGCCATTACAATTGAAACACAATCATTACGATGTGCTTAAGTATGTTTTTCTGGCTTAGATTTATCTAGGTCTGAGTTAGGCCTTAACACCATCTTTGTTTAAAATGGATATCACACCATGGTGTTCATTCTTTGTTTATTTGCACATTTGACAGTAAATGCAGGAAGACGTGCACTTTTTATGTTGTATGACATATTGTTCTTGAAGAAACCACTGGAGATAGTGTTTCATTACTTTCAAGGCTCTTCCTGCTCAAACATAAGCAATGTTCTCATCTTCTGTATTGCATTGTGAATTTTGTAATAAACTTTCATGTTTTTTTCTAAATTTTTGATCTTAAATTCCGTTTGTGAGTTAGTCCTTTCTTGTTAACTACATTTGGAAATGGTGTTTTGAATTTTGCCTCTGGGACACATTACCTCTTAGACTTTGAGGTTAACGCCATCCCAGATTCAACAATTTTTTAACGCCGCTTTCATGCAGATTTATTAGGGACTGCATGCCTGCAATAGAATGATACGATTTTGGAATACGGTAGATGACTGGAGAGTTAAAGCATCCAGTTAAAATGAACTAAGCATATAGTATAAACTAAATCCTCATTAAAGATAACAATCAAAACCAGAAAAAAACATTTAAGGAGATATAATGGCCTATGTCAACTTCGATAAAAACATAAATGCAATACCCTTCACATCGGAGACCAAGAGCCTGATTTACATAGTCCTCCAGGTATCATCTCTACCCTATCCTGTTCAACGTCTAAATGACTTTGCTTGCCAACATCATCCTATCCCATGGTATCGCCCTCATCTCCTATGCCGATGATACCCCGCTCATCCTTTCCGTGACAAGACAACCACTACCAAAGCCAACTTCACTAATTGCATTACCCTGGTAGCAGAATGGAGGAGGACCAAGTACTTGAAGCTCAACTCTGTCAAGACAGAAGCGCCCGCCTTCGGAAACAGGACCTCCCCCGTAGGACGACTCCTGGTGACTGTAGGAGCTAGGACCAACAACCACATCAGAAATCTGGGTATCATCCTGGATGGCAAGCTCAACATGACAGTACAAATCAATGTAGTGAGCACTGACTGCTTCCTTGTCCTATTTATGCTACGAACGATCTTCAAGTGGCTGCCAAATACCGCCAAATGCACCGCCATGCAAGCACTCATCACAAGCAGAAAGGGAATTTTACATTTAAATATGGAAAACATGATTAGCACTATTGTGATGTTTTTAATAACAATTTAATGAATCATGACATTTCCAATTTGTCTACACGTCACTTCCAATTAGGGCTGTGTTTACCATTTTGAAGGCCCATCCGTCAATGTCAAGTTAACATTCTGAATTCCAGTATCTTAAAACGATTATTGTCATTAATCCATGTAGATCCCGAATTGTTTACTCATTCGCAATGACTTATGGCCCTGCAATCTACTGAATAGTATATTCTTATCTGTGATCTTTATTCCTATCATTGTGGCTGTGATTAGTTTCTCCGCCACTTCATTCCACCTCTCTAGCATTAAAGGCATATGTCTAAATCCAACTTCAGAGTTTGGACATCTCCAACAGTCTTCATTTTCATTCAAGCCCACAGTATACAACTTAAAATGGTCCAAAATATGTTCTGAGAAGAAGTTTGTGTTGCATTAGTACAATTTGGAGATTTACACTGCATTTCTGAATTATATCGAAATAAGGTGCCCAATCTTTTTCCACCAATGGCTAAGGTAAAGTCGAGTTCCCAGTCTTCTTTATGTTTGACTTAGAAGAGGAGTATTGTCATTAATACAATTCTTACGGATTCTGGAAATCAGTCATGTTATAATGCCAGTTGCTTTTAAATAAATTACATTTTCACTAATTCTGTGCAAAATTGGGTTTTTCATAGGTGCTAAACATTTCGTACGAACATAAAGGATCATTAGTAGTATTTTAAACTGTATTGTATTTATTGTAGGCCATAGAATTAGGATTTCGTTCAGAGTTTTAACAATCTAAGTAAATACTTTTTCTATCATTTAGCAAATTCATATACAGAGTTTTATGAGTATTTCTTTAATGAAGAACACCTTAGTATGTACGTTCTTTGGGTTCTTATTATAATGGCAACCTATCACAGCCTGTCTTATTAAATTAGGATTGGTGTTGCAATTGATTTTGATAAGTTACTATCTAATGAGAATTAACCAAAGTTTTATATACGCCATATGCATCATGCTATTAGCAATCACTTGGCACTTACTGCTAGATTCATCAACGACCCGTTTTGCGAGTCTTTAATAGCGATTCATAAGGAATCGCTATTAAGGACTTGCAAAACGGGATTCATGTAGGAATTGCAATAAATATTGCGATTCCTACATCTTCCTTATTTGCAATTAGCAAATTGCTAATCGCAAATAAGGATGCGATTTCAAGGGTGCCAGGGGTGTCCAAAGGACACCCTGTAGCACCCCTGAAATGCAACATTACACAGGTGTTGCGCACCCACATGTCCAAAGGACATGTGTGTGTGTAACATGCAACAGAGAATAATGCACTAAAGTGCTTTTTTCGAATTTTTTCGCTATTTACCACGAAGTCTGACTTCGTGGTAAATAGCGGCCAAATATTGGGAATTCGCAATTTAAAATTGGTTAATGAATTGCATTTAAGGAATCTCAAATAGAGATTCCTTAAATGCAATTCCTCGCTAAAATGCGAATTCTGTAATAGCAAATTTTGCATTTGGGATGATGAATCCCAAATGCAAAAATTGCGCTCGCAAAGGGCCAGATTCTGACAATCTGGCCCTTTGCGAGCCGATTTTCGTTTCATGAATCTGGACGTTAGACACTTTCTCCATCACACAAAGAACAGGTGTAGCACAGTCTATAGTGTGCAAGCTTCTATTTCTGACAGAGAACAGATGCATTATGGAAGCTGAAGGGCATGCTTCACTGAAACTTAAATACATTTTCCACACACAGGATAGTCCAATAACCCATATCATATAACAAGTAAAGCGCAAACTGTAGCAATGAGATTGAAAATTCTATTCTCTTCATATGCAGAGCTTGGGTGCACTCAGTACTGGTGTCCATTGGGATATTTGAGTGCTGGTTTCCTGGCCCATTCAATCACTGGAATGGTCTTAGCCAAGAGTTAATTTAAACTCAGGAGGTCGTTCAGGCTCTGACGATCTGTACTGCCTTCTGGGCAGCGGAGGGATGTACTCCCCTGCTGTGGTGGACATACAGTCTTCCATGTTTAGAGAGCGCTATATGCCTGGTAGAGATCTCTGTACCTTCAGAGGAGTTTTAGGCCATAGCTACTCTCAACCAGCCAAAATTTTGCTGCTGGGTGACTGCCAGATATCATTCAGCTGCTCAGCAATTTTTTTCATCTACAAAAACAAACTCCAAATGTGTGACTTGGTCGACCCTGGGAGAGGGGTGGGGTAAAACAAAACAAGCACAGGAGACCACAGTTCCTCCGTGAATACATGGCAAAACATTTTATTTTAAACTTTTTTGACCCCAGGCCTAGGGGGCCATGGTATTCTTACCCTGCCCACATATATCTTTTTTTTAGGACTCAGGACCGAATCACGAGTCCTAAGATGGCTGCCACCACTGGGTGAGGTGGTGGCAACCAATCAGATCTCCAACACAAAATGCACTCTTTCTGGACCTAGATCTAGTTTTCTGCCACATTTGGTGTAAATCCGTTCAACATTTTAGGCTGTAGCTGTGTTTAAAGTTCCTGTAGGAAAATTAATGGGAAAATGCGTTTTGGGACTCACCCTTTTTTCCTCGGCTTCCGCTTGACAGATCACCCTGAAATTTTCCATGAGCAAACTAGGCAAAACAGAGCACTTCAACAGCGCCAAAGTAAATAGTAACACAAGAGATGCATTTCTTATGGAAAAACGATCCTAACTATAACTACCCAGTGGCAACCACCACTGGGTAATGTGTGTGTGTGTGGATAAATACACACACACACACACAAACAACTGAACTTGACATAGTGCCAGTAAGCCTCAACTTTCAGTGTAAAGTAATTTTGCTCCAATCAAGGTTCCAAATTGTACACCTGGGGCCATGTTAGAAGCACCAAATGACATTCTTCTTTTTCTTTTGCTGTTCTTTCACAAGCTGAGCCCGTCCTAATGGGCTGAGGGGCCACACCCCCTCACCTTTTGGCCACTATAAAGAATGTCTGTCAGGCTGAACAAAGGTAACCCTGACAGACACTCTTTATCTTTAGGTCAGGCAGCCAGGACCTAGACATGCACTAAATGCAGAGGCTCTTCGCTGCCTGAGCAGCTCCTGTGGGTGTGATATCTTCAGCCTGGCAAAGCACCTCGAGGCCTTCCTCCTCGTGATGAGGGGGAACGTCATTGATTGCCTTGTACCTGGGTGCTTTAGTTCGAAGCTCTTTGGTGCCCTGGGCCAAGTGTCAATCACTGACACCTCGTTGCAAATCGGGGTGGGGCCAGCAGCCTCACCCCAGTCCTGAAGAAAACCAGATGACCCTGAGTGGGTGGTAAAAATGGCTGAAACATGTTGATTCTAAAAGCAGTGGAGAGACAAAGGGGTCCTAATTACCCCATAGACCGCCTCCACATTTTACAATTTTTTTATTCTATCCAGGAAACCCATGATTAAAGACTATGAAGGGTATTCCTGAAGTAGTTTTATATCTTCACCTTGGTTGTCTGTTATAAGTAGTTTACTGCGGGTATCCCTACATATTTCTTTGTGTTGTCCTCCTCCTCCCTCTGCTCCATCCCTGGCGTTAGTCTGCAAGGGGATGATGTAGCCGCCCTATGATGAAGCATACCACTATTGAGTGGGTGAGGGCAGTTTTAAACAAACCTTGCATTTTCCTGAGGGGGTATATTTTCATCACACCTGTCTTCCTCATTTTCCTTTTTTGTGGGTACTGAAGTTCATGATTGGGACAATGGAAAAGGAGTAGTACCTCTCTCCCATTTTTTGTGTGATGAAATTTGGAAGACTTCACCAGACAATGCAAATGTCAAAGCCACATTGCCCGAAGGCACCCACTTTTGATAAAGAGTGGCCTAAACCATTCTCATTGTTCAGTAACTACAAGGCCAACCAAATTTAATATGGTCTTTGTAAGCCGCTCTTGCGTGTCTAAACTCCACTAGAGGGGGAAGTAAAAAATTGAATGTCAACAAAACGTTGTCTCACTGTTTTAGCTAAAGGGCAGAAAAAAATTATTTCATAATTTCTTTTCTGAGAAGCTACCTATAATGTAATCTGATTTCTTTTTTTTGTGTGTTCAAACTTTCAACTGTTATAGGGCCAACTGTTTAAGTTTGTGAAGTAAGTATCTTCCATACTACTTAAAGGTGCATTGTGCAGAGTGCATTATATATATAATTATACCAGGGCAAATATCTGACGGGCCCGTTGAAAGTGTACTCTAGATAGTGTTGCCAAAGGTATGATCTTTGGCTTGTCATATTCGATAACAGGTGGTCAGAAAATGAGACGTACGTTTCAGAGATGGTTGCTGTTGGTTAAATTCCAACCTGATTTGTGATTGGCAAGGAGAGTTAAGTAGATGAAAGATTTGCCTGAGCAAGTTACACTGTGATTGATTTATCAAGAGGTCTAACATCCCAGGAAAGGCTGCCATGACTTACTCGATAGGTGGAAGAAACACTATTTATTACAGAAAGTAGGGTATTGACCGATGAAGCTTCCATGTTGTTCTGGAGGCTACATATGGCCTAAGGCATGGAAGCAGATTTACTTTTCATATAAGCCCTGTGTTTACTTGAGAAGTCATGATCATCGAGTCAAACCACTAGATAGCAATATTTCCTTAGCTTGTGAATGAATGTATCGCATATTTTCCAGCATTTCATTTTGCACTGTTTATTGCTAAAGACCAAAACAATAGATTTACCTGCCTTAACTGCTAGTTTGTTTTCTTTGTTGAATTTGTGGATGGCAGGCCTGATGCTTTGTAATCTAAAATAATTGTCTCATCCGCATTTTGCAGAGACTGAATAGTAAGAGTGTCTAAACTTGGTGGGGTAGCTTCCCTGCACTTCATTTGTGTCTGGTAAATCGGCTATACAGACTAAATAGCAGTGATGCTAGTCCCCTGTTTGTAATTGTTCTTGAAATGTGGCCATAATGCATCAGTTTGACCTTTACCTTTGTGTTCAACTATAAAGACTTGATTGCCCTAAGTATCAGTGGAGGAATGCCCATCTAGCTCATTTTGACCAGTAGTCAGCACTACTTAGTCAAAAGCCATATAGTAATCAATAAAGCAGACAAAAGGATTACAATTTATGACTTTCACAGTAGTGTGAGTTAGCATAGATAATGTAAAGGTGTTGTCAGACATGTTACTATTCCCTCTATACCCTGTTTGCATCACAGGTATTCGGTTTTGTTTGTAATTCAGCCCAAGTCTCAAGATCCCTTAGTAACATTTGTGCATACTTGGCCTCTATGATCAGTAGTGTGATCATTCTGTACTTTGTAATTTACATCAGATCACTCTTTTAAATAGTGCCTTGAGTATATAGTCGTGCCTAGATGTGAAGAAAATGTGGGTATCAAAAACACTACGACAGAGGAACAAAAGGCTAGAGGCCCAAAAGTCAGTGTTGGATTTGAAAAGGATATTAGGAAGGCTGTTAGGGCCTGGAGCTCCATCTGATTTAGATGATTTAATAAAGCTCAAAAGTGACCTGAAGAAAAATGCAATTTCAGCGTAAGTTGGAACAAAAGGGGATGCCCACCCAACTGAATTGTCTCCTTGTAACGCTTCAATGGGGGTAACCCAGCTTTCCTTGGGGATTGAGTTACCCAGCTCATTTTAGTGTAAGGAGCCACGGTTGTTTATAGATTGACAACATTTTTAGGACGTCCAGATCTGCATAAGTCCGTTATTCTTACACACTGGGTCTCAATGTGGGCCCTAGGTCCTGACAGGCCTGCTGTGTTTTACTCATTTCTTAAAGCTCTGGCCTCTTTCAATAAGGCGGAGTTCAAAGGAGATTTTCAGTTTTCTTCTTAAACTCCTATGTATATTCTGACATTTTTACTTGGTGTAAAAGCTGGGGTCACATTTTCATTGTCTTTTTTCTGTTTAGGTTGTGTGCTGCACAAAAAACACTTTCATAGGCAATAATACTGCTCATTGTATAATAATATTTTATATATATATATATATATATATATATATATATATATATATATATATATATTTATTGCACATAATAAATTGCCATCTTTTGGATTCCTTCATGGCAGTGTTCTCAAGGCATGGGAGGTGGGGACAAGTTTGTTTAAAAACCATTACTTTTTAACAGATGCCAGAGCAGAGATCGTCTGATCTAGTAAAGTGAATCAGACTCTCATGCATTCACTTATTTTTAATCGGAATAGGCTTGATCATGTTTTTGGCTCGGCACCTATTTTGGGACTTGGAACTGGAACTCTGGCTCAACTCTATGAATACCCTGGCGTGCCCACTTCTACTTAATAGAGCTGCCACCTGCCTGTTTTGTTCATCGACATGACTAGTATTTATTTTTCTGTCCCAGCCGGAACACAAATTAGGAAAATCAGCCAAAGCCTCCTGATCAGTACATCCATAATACAGTAAACATAAGAATGCACTTTAAAACGTGTTCCAGAGCTGGCTTAACGATCCCTGATTGAAAAGTGACATAAACAAAGACAGAAAGGTCATGTGAAAAATGAAAACAGTTGTTATATAAAGTTTCTTTTAAGTTTCATATCCGAGTTTTTGCGGAATCTTGAATCGTAAACAAACGGCCGGTATTTTTCGCTGGTAAAGGTGGCAGCACTAACCACTACAACGGATGTTGACAGCTCCAATATACTGAAACTAAGAAGGAGCTACGCAGTTACTTCTCTTTACAGAGAATGAGGAAACGGGACTGAACCAGGCTGACTGGAAATACCCGCCTTTTCTTCGCCTTGAAATACTCCTCTTTCCACAGCCCACGCACGTCTGGTAAACTGCAGCAATGACAGCTTGTGAAACGGGTTGGCGGGGCGCGTCTGTAGGGAAGCGAGTCCAGCAGCCATTGATAAAACAGGTCCCCAGCAGGCGGAAGTGTGCAAGCCGCATCAGGCGGATTGGAACTCGTAGGAGACACTTCCTTCTGCAGCTGGTGCTGAGTGACGGTTCCAGCGCGCGCTGTACACCCATCATCTTAAACTGCCTCTTTAAGGCGGGAGAGAGGTCCGTTTCTTGGCAAGTCACGTGATTTCGTCTCATTTCTCCTCATTTCGCCGCTCATACCTCATTTACGTTGAAGTTAGTTACAGCAATAAGACTCGAAAACCTAGTTTAGTGCATTTTAAATGGAAACGGTCAGGGTTGACCAGTTCCGTGGATAGATAGGGTGAGCTCTGGTTCATGGCGCTACTAGACAGTTTCCAATGGCGTCGTTGGCAGACTGCCTGGCAAACTTCAAATGATGCTCATTGCTCATACATGCCAATGGACCCGAGTCCGGCGGGAAACTCCCGATGTGTCAAGCCAAAATGGCTTTTTTTGGCTGTCTCCCGCATGAAACTTCCCCTGCTTCAATAGGGGAAAACATGCTCCTGATTATTTAAAAAAAGAACAAAAAACCTCCCACTCTTTACTTCTAAAATGTTGGCATATATTGATGCACCCGTCCTAAAGTGAAGAGCTACGGCACAGATTCAAAACACTGAAGTGCTACTGGTAGCAAACTGACATCACACCCCTGCTGACCTTCAATAACATTACATGGTTGGCTCATTGTCCAACCCTTGGCTACTCAACAGCCTCCTACTTCCTTGTGGTGAGATAGGGGAAGGACATGGGTTGAAAACAACTGCAAATGAAGATTACGTTTAGATTTTATTTTATGCGTTTTTATACATCGCAGACTTTTCCCGAAGGTGTCAGAGCGCTTCACAATAGGAACAGTAATGATACATGAGGAGAAAATTACAAAAGCATGTTACAAAAGCAAACATTACGTTACATGAGGCAATAGTGACAATTGTGCATGTATCAAGAGCAAACAAAATACAAGAGGTAGCAAACAATACGTTACAAGAGGAAAAGTGGCGTGTGCATGTTAAGAAAGAGCACAAAATACAGGTAATAGTATAATACTGCAATAAATGGCAGACACTTAAACCACAAGAACACACTGGGAAGGCACTTCTATAGTCATGGGATTAAGGAGTGGCAGGTGGGATTTGGGGAGGCCAGTAAGAAGAGAATTGCAGTAGTCCAGCCTGGAGAGAACCAGCGATTGGACCATGGTTTTAAGGATTTACTCCGGGAAGAAGCGACAAATCCCCCAAAGAAGGTGCAGTTGGTATCGAGCAGACTTTGCAGTGGAATTGATGTGGGAGAGTAGATTGAGTTTTTTGTTGAGTATGACACCAAGGGATTTTGCGCTGTCGACAATGATGGGTTTATTGTTAAGTAGATTCATCTGATCCATCCGTGATTAAACCGGGGAAGGAGAAAGTGAAGAGGAGAGGAGGAGGAATTCAGTTTTTGAGGGATTCAGAATCAGTTGATGAGTTAACATCCAGTTTTGAATGGAGTCGAGAGTAGAGCTTAGGATGGAGAGATAGTGAGTGGAGCCCACCTTAAGATAGATTTGAGTGTCGGCTGCATAGAGATGATAGTGGATCCCGCATTTACTTAGGGGATTTCCCAATGGTTCTAAATAGAGATTGAACAATGTGGGTGCAAGTATAGGGCCTTGAGGAACACCTTGACCTACCGCCAAAGGAGATAAAAGACTGTTCGCTATTTTGATCATTTGTCCTTGATATGAAAAGAGAGTTGTTTCGCTACACATCTTTCTGTGATTTTCGCAAGAAAAGGTAGGTTAGTGATGGGGCGGAAGTTGTTGAGGTCGTTCGCATCAGCAGTGGGTTTTTTAAGCAGAGGGGTGGCCTGCCCAGTTTTAAAGGAAAAAGGAAGGGAGCCTTGACAGAGGGAGAAGTTAACCAGAGTGGTCCAATAGGAAAGAGAATGGGTATAGAAGTCAATGGCAATGCCACTAGGGATGGGGTCAACAGAATGGTTGGAGGGCTTTGTTTCGAGGATGCATTTGAGGAGGGCATCTTCAGAGATGGGGTCAAAGTTCTGCCAAATGGCTAAGGATTTGCGCTCCTCTGGAGGGGTAGGATGAATGATCTGACCCACAAGTGATTTCACTTTTTCATCAAAGAATATAGCGAATTCCACTGCTTTCTTTGTAGAATCCTCCAACTTGAGGGTTGGGGGAGAGCAGTTTGGATTCTTGATGAGATCGAATAGTTTTTTGGGTCTATTTTTGGCTGATTCGAGGAGGGCTCTGAAGTGCGACGCTTTTCCAAGGAAGATGTGCTTGTGGTACTTGGATCTTGCTGACCGAAGCGCGGTCAAATTATCGGTGGAGGGCGCTTGTCTCCATTGTTTCTCCAGGAATCTAGGTACTTCCTTTCTTCATAGAGAGATTTGTTGAACCAAGGTTCTGAGGGAGTAGGCCTTTTCTTTTTGCTTTGGAGAGGAGCGACGTTATTGATTTCGACTGCAAGGACTGTGAGGCATTGAGAGGTGAGTTTTTTAACATCTAGGTTTGGGTCTAGCCTTGGAAGGTATAGCAAAGCTGATTCACAGAGGGTACAGACGTCAATATTTTTAGTGTCACGGAACCAGGAGGTAGCCCTCTTAGGTTGGCCGAGAGTTATGGAGTGTGATAGGTGAAGAGAGAATGGGATGAGGAGGTGGTCAGACCAGTCTACATGAATAGGGGTAGCGATAGTAAGCATGCCTGCTTTAGAAATACCAAGGTCCAGGATTGAGCCCTTAGAGTGTGTTGTTTCTGTGCAGTGTTGGATAAGATCGTTTGCAGAGAGGACGGTGACCAGCAAATTCGCAGAAGAGTCTTGAGGCGAGCCCCAGTGGAGGTTGAAGTCACCCACGAAAATCTGATTGTCACTTTGCGAGTATTGGTCGCTGATGAAGTCAGTGAGTTCCTCCATAAACGAAGGGCCGCTACAAGGCGGGCGGTAAATGGCATGGAATCTGAGGGGTGAGCGGTGGTGCAATTGAAGCTCAAGAGATAGGCATTCAAAAGTGCGGAATGAGCTGTTAGGAAAAGCCTTAAGTTGAAGGGAGTTTCTAAAGATGATTGCAACACCTCCCCCAACTTTGTCAATTCTGTAATTTCTAAATATAGAATAGCCTGTGGGTAATAGGAGATCAAACATAGAGTGAGAGGTATCGTTGAACTAGGTCTCTGAGGAAGAGCATGTCAATATTGTGAAGGATGATGGTATTGGAGATTTCAAGTTTGTGTTTTATTGCAGATCTGCAGTTGTGGAGCAGACAGCGCAGCTCTGTCGAGACTGTTACGGTGACGGGCCTCTTGAGCTGTGAAGGGTGATAGGGATATTGTATTTATACGAGGGTGCTCGGGAGGGTTTAGGTGGATGAGGGGTTCTGACAGAGGAGATGGTCGGAATAGTGTAGATCAGTGGTTCCCAAACTTTTGACTCCTGAGGACCCCCATTGAGTCACCACAGGAAGCCGGGGACCCCCAAGCAATTTGTACGAGTTAAATTGCAAATATTAAAACATTAATTCGAAAAAAATACACACGTGTGCACACAAAACAAATACTCAAAGTACTTAGGCGCAGATTTACAATAAGTGACTCATCCATGCATTTCAGCAGGGATGCGCCACTTATTGTGCACCATGCCTCCGCCACCATTGATGCGCCGCATTTACAATGCTGCGCCTCATGGGGCAAAAAAGTACAGATGCATGACGCATCTGTGCCGTAAAGGTGACGCATTGCTGGAGTTGCGCCGCAAGCGCGACACAGCACCAGCAATGCTCTGGGGGGCCCTATCTTGTTAATGCTGCGTCAATCCTTACGCCTGCTTCAAGCAGGCGCAGGGTTTTGACGCAGCATGGGCCCCAAAGTGACTGAGTGAAATCTTGTAGATTTCACTCAGCCACTCTTAGGAGGCGAGGCGTTCCTGCACCCGAACGCCTCCTTCTGGCGCAGGGCTTTACAACGTGGCACTTCTCCCATATGCGTCATGTTGTAAATACCCTGCCACATGGCGCGTCTTTTGCGCCGCCGCATCACGAAAGTGACGCAACAGCGGCTTAAAAGAGGCGCAAGAGGCTTGTAAATCTGCCCCTAAGGATTTTGGGGCCAGATGTACGAACATTTCATTTAGCGCCTCACAATTGGCGACACATTGCGAGTGGCACATTGCGAGTCACTAAAATGAAATGTACAACAGTGTGTTTAACACTGTTTCGGATTCCCAATGGGGTCGCAAATTGCGAGGTTCATTTATATTAATGAGCCTCTCGCAATTTGCGAGCCTATTGGGAATGCCAGCCCTCCTAGGTATGGTGGCCTGCTGGGCTCTGCAGGCCACCATGTCTGGGACTGCTTTTAAATAAAGCAGTTTAAAAAAAAATGCAGCCCATTTACCGTGCATTTAAAAAAAGAAAAGAAAATGAAACGTTTTCGTTTCATTTTCTAAGGGCAGGCGGAGGTCCCTGGGACCACTGCCTGCTCTTAAAAAATAATGTTGCATGCATTTGCAAAGGGGACCCCTTCCCATTTGCGAATGCATTACCATCTACTTGAAGTAGGTGGTAATTGTGAGTGTTTTGCGACCGCAAAACATTTGTACATGGTTTTAAGACTCGCTATTTGGATGGGAATGCCCCTTCCAAATAGCAAGTTGCAAAACCTATTTAGCGAGTCGCAAACAAATTGCGACTTCGCGAAATAGGCAATGTACATGACCCAATACGTTTTTGCATGTGAAAGCGGGTTCACTAACCCGTTCGCTCATATAAAAACGGATCGTACATCTGGCCCGTAGTATTTTATATTGAAGTAATAGCCCCTCTGTCACATGTATTTCATTTGTTTTATAGCATCTCTCATACCATTGTAGGATGTCAGAGCACTTCACATCACACACATATAGAGACATTGAATCATACATGTAAATCAGTGTGTATATAAAATGTTTAAAGAGTGCTTGGTCTGGAAAAGCACAAACTCAGGATTCAGAACATAACACAGTGGCTAGCACTGACTTTAACATTAAAAATGTATTTCCACCCAAATAAATCTTTTTAGCAGCATCAGGATAATGAATAACTGGGAAAAAACTAAAGTTACTAACTGGTACCATGCAGTTTGCAAGCAGCTCTTTGACAGTGTATAGGTCCCTCTGCTACATTACGATTGTCACTTATGAAGCAGTGCACAGTAACAAAAGAATCTCTGTGACAAAAGCAGTAACCACAAACCTATGCACATAAAATGCTGCTTTTTAAAATGCATGTTACACGTTCTGTGCATTAGGCACATTAACCCTCTGTGCTATATTAGTTAAGTCAAAGCTGCCACTAAACAAAACTCACCTCATGCTCCAGCAGGTACATTAATCACTGGCTTTACCGTGACACTTTTATTGTTGCTGGAAAGCTGCTAATTATACAAGAAACTTTTCTGTGCTTTTAAAACTGTTGCCTGCGGACCCCCTGGGAATGTGTCACGGACCCCTGGGGGTCCGCGGACCACAGTTTGGGAAACACTGGTGTAGATAGTAGGGTTACTTGGAGATGAAAGTGGAAGAAGGGTGGCGTTCTAGGGCTTGTGTGAGTTTGCGAGGTTTGCAGACAACAGGTTGTGCTTGGCTATAATGGGGTGTGGGGGCGAGGTGCATCATGTGGGAAGGTGAGTGTTTTCCACAGGAATTGAGATGCATGGAAAAGTGGAAATCTTGGAGCTTAAAAGTTAAATGGTAGCTTCAAGTTGGGAGATGGAGGTGATATGAGAGCCTAGTTTATTTTCCAGAGAGAGTAGGGCAGAGCACGGAATGTTGGGTGGCTTGATGGAAACAGGAGGGGGTGCAATTGGCGGTGGAAGGCAGGGAGAGGTTGGGGGACGGGAGGGGAGTTGGGGTATAGGGTTCATAGGTGGGGAAAGGTGGTGGTTGAGAGCGAGCGTTGGTGCATCAGAGGTGAAAGGACAGTTGTCTTTGTTGTCGTTGCAAGAAGGATAGGAATTAAGGACATAATTAGGGGGAGATAGGTGGGGAGCGAGGCGGTGGGGCGGAAGGAGAGGGGAGAAATGTGTGGAGTCATAGGAATGTTGGAGGTTTGGGAGGAAAAGAGGGGAGGTGGTTGGAGAGGTCCTGTCTGCTAGGTGAAGTGGCTATGAGGAAACGGGCATCTGGCAGGGTGAGGGGGGTTGGGAGATAGGGAAGTTGAAGAAAGGAAGTGGTTCTGCTAGGCCCGGGGGAGGGAAAGGGAAAGGGTTACCAAGGCGGGAAAGGGGGTAGCACAGCATTGCTGGAGGAGTAGGGGGAAGGAGAGAGATGCAATGGGTTTGTGGAAAACCGGGGTATATAGTGAGGGGAGGAGGGGGTAGAGAAGAGGAGAAGAAGAGGGAATAAGGAGAATGTAAGTAAAGTTAACTAGGGGAGAAGATTGAAGGAGAGGTGGACTAAAAAGGGGGGTGGCAGGTAGGGATAGGGGGAGGAAATGAGATTGGAGTACCGGGACAGTGCAGATTGGACGAGGAGCGTATTAGCTAGAGGTAAGGCAGAAGTGATGAAGGGGGGGCATACTGTGAGGGGGAAGAATGGGAGAGGAGGGCACAGGGGAGGGAAGAGGTTCGACCTGTGCCTCCCGAGGGTGCAGCCTATTGGAGTGTAGGGGGGTCAGGGGAGGAGAAAGGGAGTAATAGGTGGAGCTAGATGAAGAGTCAAGGGATAACCCAGTCGCAGAGGAAGGGAGTAGGGAAGGGAAGAGGTGATCAAAGAGAGAGAGACAAGTGTCTTTGGCTTGGATCATGACAGTACCATTTCTTATCGAGTGAGATCGTGAGGGAGCCGTTGAAATACACAGAGGGGGACATTTTTAGCTGTTTCCCATGAGGGATAGAGGAGGAGGAGGTGACGTTAAGGGAATTATATAAGCTGGTGGACCAAGAGGAGATGCTATGAAATCGTCGTGAAATCGTTTTTGAGCCTCCCATAACCACCATTGTAAAATTGATCAACAAAAAGAGAATCAGGGAAACATTCAATAGTGTTATGCTTGAATCGTTTTGCTGCAGCTTTAGTCAGGTTGGGATGATAAATTATTTTGTAGCAATAAATTCCAGACTTAACTCGAGTGGTGGCCATGTTGGGAAAATGAGGAGGAGGAGTGTTGAGGGGATATGAGAAGGGTGTTACTGGGAAAGCGGTGGTGAGGAGAAGTATAAGGACAAAAAGGGGGCACATATTTCAGACATCGGGTGAAGATATCTGAACTAATGTGCAGTCCGGGCAGTGAGGCGATTAGGAACAGGTTGTTACTTCAGAGCATGAGAAGATGGGGGCACAGATTCCAGTAGTTGAGAAAGCTTTACTGCTTGTGAGTCTCTATGATTCCGCTGGTATTTGATGATCCCTTCATCTAGGTAATCACATAATATACATGGTGCCACCTGGCACTAGATCATATTTACAAGGGAATTGTTTACACATGACAGGGTCAACTGGACCACTGTCAGAACCATCACAAAGCGAACTTAGTAAAAGTAAAACAGATCATAAACGTACAACCAGTAACCACTGATAATCACTGTACTTAGCATCAGCCTGTAACATAAACCACATTAGGCGCCAAACGCATTGTACGCCCATAATCTCAACAGTCTAATATTGGACCCTAACCTCCTAACTAACTAACATTAGGGGCATGAGGCACAGGGTGGAACAAAATCTCACTAGCATAAACCATAATATGCAAGACAACCTCATAATCATGAAAAACACATTTAGAGGTAACCAGAACAGGGTGCGTAAATCATACTACATGAAATACATTTCCTAGCACCACATAATCACATTAGGGCCTGGCGCCCAACAAACCTACCAGTCCCCCTGGCCAACTGGCCATCTCAAAGCAGGCTCAAATGCCCTGTATCCAGAATGTCAGGGCTGCTGCCAATGCAGCGAAAGTCCAGGGTGCGCACTTGCGCAAACCTAATCGTTGCAGCTGGCACTAAGTGGTGCGCAGCTGTGAAGGGATGGGGCAAAGGAGTGCATCTCACTCCTAACTCAATCAGAACTGCCCCAAAGGATTAAATGGCCTAAACGGTGCAGTTGGCACTACTTGCTGCACAGCTGTAAATGAGGGAAAGGCCCGGGCACTCAATGTGCCCTTAGAATAGATAGGTAGAAACGTTGCAGCTGCCCGCGCTGGTGCAGGGCAGCTGGAAATACAACAAATGGGCCCTGGCACAATTGTGCCCTCTGGGACCTTGCTGGGGCTTTTAAAACAATATTGCCCCTTTTGGAGCCACACAGGCCTCTAAAATAATTATGCCCAAGCGTTGGAGCCACCTATGCTCTAAAAACAAAGCTGGGGACAACACGGGCCCCTCTGGACCCTTCAACAAGAATGTGCCGCCTTGTGGGAGCCATACGGGGCCTCGCACTCTGTGATGTTATGGGAGCCACAGGCTGGACCCGCACTCTGTGTTTATATGGGAGTCAAGTCAGGCTGGACCCAAAGACGCTATTTCGGTTTTCAGCCGAGTATGGCGGAGTCGCTGTCACTTTCTCTTTTCCTAAGAGGGTCCGCTGGTCCTCGTGCTCCGATGCAGTTGATCTTTCTTCTCGACGATTTAACCCCCTCCGATCGGAGCTTTCACACACTTTCATGCACTATCATGCACTTCCGTGCACTAGGTCAGAGCCAGCGCAGACAGCCACCCAATGCTTCGCTGTGACCATTACATACATGCTGTTGCTCTCCTTGTGACCAGCGTCTCGCCGCTCACAGGCAGTTATAGGCATTACAAGGATATGTCAAGTGAGATCTCTGAGAACATGAAAGAAGCTAGACTGATGCTTCTGGCTGTCCAGCTGGAGGAGCCTGGCACCGGCTACAATAATTTAGGTGTGCCTGGCAGATGATTACCAAAGCTGACATTGAAATCATCTGTTATATCTATACAACACGCAGTCTGGCACTGCACCACCCTAACAGTTTCTGGACCCTATTCATCAAGGTGTTTGCATCTGTAAGTGAAACTTAGAGCACTATTCTTACAAGGTACACACCATACACATGTAAAGTATGTCCTGTGTTTTTGATGGCCCTCTGATTACTTTCCATTCACTGGATGGCTCCTCTCTCTCAGTACAGCTTACTTTGTCATGTACATGTTTGCATTAATCTCTATTATTATTATTATATTTATGCAAATTGCCCACACCTCATCTCAAAGATCATACCCTGTCCTCCTTTGAAAGTCATGCTTGCAACCTAGCAATACCTAATCTCCTCTAGCTCACCTACCAATCCCACTAACCCATCTGTATGATTTCACAATCCCCACACACTCCCCCCACAATATATATATATATTTTTGTAAACACATTTTATTCAGTAGCATCCAAGCATTCAATAGCAATACCATGGGGGTCTAGAGCTTACATCGTACTTTCGACAATAATTATCAGCATCCATATACAATGATCTCAATCCACCGTCCCCCCCATACTAATGATCACACCTAATTCCTACTAATTTAATCCACAAAAAACACTGGAGTAAATGCATAGAATGGTCTCCTTCAGAGCCCAAGACTTATCCAAATAACTAACAATAACCACTGGATTAACCACTAATCTTGGGTTCTGGGGCAGCGTGCTGCCCAGCGCAAGATGCTTCAGTGCCTTTTCATGGGCAGTAAGCACTATATAAATGCAATTACAATACAATACAATACAAATAAGGGCTGTGTCTTACAAATGACTACATGATGTATCATAGGGCTGGCAAAATGTAGTTCCAGGACTGACACATCCATACCAGATTGTTGGGATAGCTGTGCAAAAATGTTCATACTCTAACAGTCTATCTAATGTTTAATTGGGAAAATTACTTGACTTTAAAGATGAGGGACAGGAACATGGAGCTGGGAAGGTTTGGATTTTCCAGATCCTTTGACTTTGTGCTCGGTGCTGGAGAGAACCATTCAAATCTTCCAAAAAACTCACGACTGATTGCATTGTGTCAGCCTTTCTCTCATTGTTATTTGTTGTATGGAGTACCCTACAGTTTCAAATGTGATAGTACATGTTCTTAATGACCCAGGGTTCAAAGTGCAGGTTTCAAATGGGGACAGGAATATGCAGATTCCTTAACACTCTAGTATTAACTGTGGTCGAGCAGTCAAGGACTGCTGCTATTAGTAAAAGTGTACCACAAATTTGTCACAACTTATAAAGGTCAATGTCCAGCTAACAGCATTACTTTTAGAAGCACACATATTTATGTTCTTCTTAGATTAAGAGAGTAATTAAAGTAGTGACCTCTAGTGAAAACTAGAGGTCTTCAACATAGTCATTTTAAAAAGTACAGAAGTAATATAACAAAGATGACTGGCAACTTCTACCTATTAAATTAATGGTGGTAATGTTAAACTATTGGCACACTTTGCAAAACGTGCAGCTTGTTGCAATAAATATAGTACTTTTAATATCGAAAAGGGGGCACACAAACTCATTAACAATATACAAAGTAATTAAACAAGACTTATTTGACATTTAGCACTGGTTGCAACAATGTTCCCATGCAGAACCAATGAGGAAACAATGCTTCTTTAAAAGTCTGATCAAGTTGCATTAATTGGAGTTGATGCTATATGACCATATATTCTCATAACTTGTGGTCAGGGCTAGAGTCATCTTAAAGGTGGCCCCTATCACCATTCGAACCACTCAGGACGTTTTGGAGCACCAGTGGCATCAACGGCTTTGGTACACTGTGGTTAGGGCTACGGGTACCTCTAAACTGAAACTGGCTCATGTTGCCATTGCTAATGATCATGCTATAGTTTTTGGAGCCCTGATGCCTCCTCACCCTCACACCACACTAGCAGATTTCCGGGCACTTTGCACCAAATATGGCGTATATCTCAAAATTCGAATTAATGTTGACACTGATCCTTTGCGTTCAGAGTTGGGGGCCAATAGCTCACTCTGGTCACTAATGAGCAGTTTTTTCTTACATCTGCAGATCTTCCCTATCTCTTCATCCTCACAACGTGGTCAAGGAGGGACAGCGACTAGGTGGGGTGGGCAAAATGCACAATTCACAATATAGCACGCCCACTATTTTTGCATATGTGGATTTGCTATAAGGTCTATTACAGACTGAGCCACAACCCCACTCGGTTGAAGTCAAAGGAGAAACTCACCTGCATCTCAAAGGCTCATGCTGCACTCGAAGAACGGGGAGGTGGGGCAGGTCACTGGCCTAGCTTCATAACAGAACGAGCCAAGGCATTTGTTGCTGGCAGTGGCTTTCAGGAGTCATTGGTTTAGGGGAAGTATGCTTGCAAAGTCCTTTTTCGGTTTAGTCGTGGTACAGCTCTGGTCTAAAGACAACTCTGTGGTCTCAGGAGATGTGACAGATTGGTCCTAGTTTGAGGCTATGTCTTCCTGGGGAAAATTTTAGGTCACTGGAAAGCACTAATGTTAGGCAGGCATTTCAGGCCAGCGGCTAGGAGAAGAGCTTTGTAGCAGCTTGTTATTCACAAGAATGTAAGGCACGATACAGTATTTATTCAGTTCGATGGGGGTGGGGGGGTCAGGTGTTAGGCTGAAACAAGTTCGAAAGTTAGAAGATGGGTGCTAAGCTTCTTGTGGGCTCTCTTGAGGAAACTTGTCGGTTTGGAAGGCCAGCCAGCCAGAGAGAGTTAGGGTCTGGCCCTGTGCCAGTAAATGCTTCAAAAGATCTGGTCATCATTTTGTACAGCATGCTTTCCTTCTCGGACCAAATCTGTCAGGTGGGTGCTGTATGTTTTCGTATCCTGCGAATGCTCTGTAAGCCCCTTACAATTCTGCCAGTGTCCTCTGGGAAAACTGTATTGCAGGCTCTTATCTCTTCACGCCTGGACTATGGGACCTCTTGAATCTTGGAAACAAGCAATATCTCTGTAGCTAGACTTTTTCTTAACACCTCTCATCATGATTCCATCAGGAAACACTTGGAGGCACTTGGCTGGTTGCCAGTATGGAAACACTCAATATTAATAGCTGGTGTTGTCAGTCATCCCCCGGTGATTGGTGTTAAGCACTCCGGTTCGCCAATTTATCGCTTATTCTAGAGCCAGTGGTTCCCTTGGGGGTGGGGGGGGAGGGGGGAGGGTTCTGTTGTCATGGACTGAGATGTGCGGGAAACTCCATTGGAGTAACCAGGCGCTTTATAAACTTTAACCTAATCTAATGTATGTGCTTTGCTCACAAAGCTTTGAATAACAGGGGATCTACTTACTTCAGAAAAAAAAATATTGATATCTTCAATCGAGCACCTTTCACTCTGCCTCCAAACTTCAAATTCTTGGCCTTTGGCTCTGACCCTGCATACAGGGAGGCAGATTCTTTCCTTTTCAGTTTGCTTAACGATGAGCAATCTTCTGATGCATATTAAAAGCACTACCAGATTCAATCTGCTTAGGAAAACCCTTACAAGCTGACTGTTCAAAAAAATCATAATCTTCTGTGACAAAGTTTGAGTCATTTAGAGCCAGAACACTCTCTGGACAATAGCTGACCTTTAAAATATAATTTAATTTATTTTCAATGTGCATTGCTGCCCAAAATATTTATCACCGCAAGAACAATGTGTATATTTGCAACAAGGAAAAGAGGGTGAACTATGAAGGTTGTCCCTCTATCATAGAACCATAATATCGCAGGATATATATCCCTGAAGCTGAAATCACAACCATACCTTAAAGTCAGAACAACAAGATTCACAGGTGGGTAGGGACGATTCAGTTATCAGAGACTTCATATCATTTTTTAGAAACAACCAGTCATCCTCATGCACGGATAACATACAAGGGTTATGCGTCAATACTAAGCAGACTGTGACCAACGAGGCGAGCTCCCCTTGAAGACGAGATACATTACTCCCTTGTGGACAAATCAAGCATACTTTTCTGTATTCCCTTGACCAAATGAAGTCGAGGTCTCTGCTTGTGAGCACTACGGTCAGGCCTCTTGTAGTTTCTGAGAAAATCTCATATTTAAACATTGCCAATTTAATAGAACAATTGTGAAAAAATGTGAGTGGGCCAGATTTGGGTTTTTTTCCACTGGGGCGGTGCGGCATAAAAAAGTTTGAAGACCACTGCTCTACAGTGTTAAGCATACTCATATGTAATATTTTCTTATTTTGTCTATTTATACTATTTTGTTCATCTAAAGGGACAATAATACTGCTTGGTAGTAACTATTCATCTGACAGCACTGTAGTATGCAACCAGTAGCATATTCACTTCTAGTTTCTTCTATCAACTATGCAGTCAGTTGCGCTGAATCTATTGTTTCAAGACTGTCCTGCAGATCCACCGGTCAGGTGGTCTGTTTGATCCGATGCATTTCAGACATATTTTGGAGCAATGAGTGTCTCCAGGTTCAGAGCAGGAAGAAAAAAGTGTCTGCTTTTACAAGTTCTAGGATTTGAGGGGAGATACACATTCAAGCATTTGCCTTAATTGGCGTTGGATGAAGGTGAAGTGCTTGATGAGTATCAAGTAGCGGTCATAAAACTCCAAATGATACTTGATAAACAACCCAGCTTGATAGTTCTCAGGCATACGCTTTTTAAACGTTAACCGAAGATTGATGAAGATGTGGACAACTACATCACAGTACTTCATGAACTTATTTCTGAATGTCAGTTAGCAAATTTCATGGATTTGTTGATAAGAGACCAATCTATTTGCCTGTGTAAGGATCACAGATCTGTCAAAAACTATTGTCCATGGGAAACCCATCCCTGGATGAAGCCCTAAAAACTGCAAAGATTATAGAGATGTTTCAAATTTCAGTGAAAGAACTAGAGGAGAAACTTTTAGTCATTAAATATAGTTAAATCTGGCAAATTGTCTCAAAATATTTTGGAGATTCACACAAAAAATTGTTTTGACAGACCTTCTGGTTCCAAAGTATAATCGCCCTCATCTAATATATGTTTCCATTGTGGGAATTCTACGCATGGCACAAATGGTAAAGCTTATCCGGCTAAAAATGTCACCTGTAATTACTGCAAAAAGTTAGGTAATTTTTCTCAGGCTTGCCAGAAGAAAAAAAATAATACCTTTAAGTCTGTAGCATGTGTGCCAGAATCTGATTGTGAGAATGATTCTGAGTCTGATATTGAAGGGTTGAATCACCTTGTACTCATTGTGGGGGACGAAGATTCCTGTTCTGATGACACTCGTAGCCATAGAAAGGACAGTCACATTTCGGGAGATCCTTCGTCATATGTTGATCTTATTGTGGACATTTGTGTGGGTGATAAAAAATGTTAACAATTAGATGATTCTGTAGCCAGAATTACAATGGTCACCCAAAGATTATTCAAGGACAAATGGGGCAACAGAAGTTTGATTCCACCTGACAGTTCTCCTGTTTCCTATGACGGACAAAAGATTGAGCTCTTAGTATACATAGAGGATGTACTTGAATTCAAGCGAAGTAACAATTTATGTTGCAGTAAATGAGTTGAAAATCCTGGGGTGGTTTCACCAGTGTTTATTCGGTATGGTTCTCAGTCCAAGTGATAAAGAACAAGTTCTGGTGATGGAGTATGATGATGTCGTGCTTCTCCACACCCGCAAGTTTCCTGAAGTCTTTATAGATACCCTTGGTAAAATCAAAGGCTTTTAAGCACAAGATCAAGGTCAAAGGGGGAGCAGTCCCTGTCAAGCACATTCTACATCGGGTTCCATTCAGTGTTAGAGATGATCTTGAGAAAGAGCTCAAAACATTTTGTGAGCAATGGATCATTGAACCTACTGAGTCATCCTTGTGGCTGTCCGTGAGTGGTTGTAGCATGCAAGTGTAGTGGCCAGTTGCATGTTTGTCTTGATCTAAGGTCAGTAAACAAGGAAATTTGGGTAGACTCACACCCGTTACCTAAAACTAATGACATGTTTGCTCACACGCCCACAGGGGCAAGGTCATTTTCTAACCTCGATTTTGCCTCTGCATATCACCAAATAGATTTGCATCCAGAGTCAAGAACTGTTACGGATTTTGTCTCCCCAACAGGTACATTCCAGTATCACTGTACGCAATTTGGGCTCACCTCCGCTGCATTGTTATTTCAAAGAATTATTGTATTGTATTGTAATTGCATTTATATAGCACTTACTACCCCTGACGAGGCGTCAAAGCTCTACTCCGGAACCCATAAAGGATTAGTGTTGAATTAGTATAGTGAAATGTGAAAGTAATTTGAATGGTAGATATTATTAAATTATTTGGATTGAGAATTATGTACAACTTGTTGAAAGAGGTGCACAATGTCTTGGTTTTCCATGACAATGTGCTGATTTTTGAGAAAAATGTAGTTGCACACGTCATTCTCAACATTTTCAAGAATCATGGGTTGTTCTCAAGAGGGCGAAATGTACATTTTTACGCAGTGAGGTTGAGTATTTGGGACATGTGATTTCCAAAGAAGGCTGAACCCCAGGGTGATGTTGATAAAGTCTATTGTGGAAGCACCTCCTCTTGTTGATAAGTGTGGGTTTAAGGCTTTTTTAGGTCTGTGTGAAGTTTGCTCACAGTTCATTCCTGAGTACCCATCCAAGGTAAGACCCATCAGTAGTCTGCTCAGGAAAGGTTCTAAATTTAAAAGGGATGGGTCATGTTCTGAAACCTTTACTTGGATTAATTCTCAGTTGGGTGAGAGAAAAGCTCTTAAACCATTCGATCCTTCTTTACCGTGTTACATCACAGTTGATGCTAGTAAGGTGGGTTTGGGGACTGTGCTCACACAAAAGAAGGGGGAAGTGGAGTTTACCATTGTGTTTGCCTTGAGGGTCTGCGTGATGCTGAATTGCAATACTCGGTTATTGAGAAGGAGTTGCTTGAGTGTTGGTGGGCAATTGAGAATTCCGCTGCTATGTCTTGGGTTAGCGGTTCTGTTTACAGACTGTCCACAAACCTCTTGTAACTATCTTGGTGGAGGTAAACGCCGCAGATTCTGAGGTTATCTACTACTCTGTTCCAGTTTGATGTTGTACACATTGCTTGTGGTAAGAATGTCACAGCCAACTTTCTTTCCCGTTTCACAAGTAAAAGCTATGATGAAGGTGAACCTGTATTGTCTGAACTCATGGATGAAGATTTTGAGGATTGTTTGGTGGCTTCTTCGAAGTACCCTTACTGGTTGTGTGTTCTGAGGATGAACATAGAGTTTCTCTAACTGAGGACCAGGTGTAATAGCAAGTGTTGGATTTCATCAAAAATGATTGGCAGGGAAACAACATTTTTATCTCCCATGCTTCAGCCATACTATAAAGTTTGTGATGAACTTTCTATGGAAGATGGGATGTTTAATTCGGTTTGACAAATTGGTTCCTCCACATAAGTTGAGATGTGGTATAATTAATGATGCCCATGAGGGGGGACCTGGGTTCAACTCTCACCATACAGCGCATTCATGATTCTTTCTGGCTACTCAGGATGGATGCGGACATTGAAGAGGTGGTGGTTAGTTGTGGTGTATGTTCTTCAGCAGACAAAAGTTTGATGGTTGCAACCCCTCCTTTGGCATCTATTGAAGTTCCGTCAAAACCTCAGATAATGTTAGGGATTGATGTTATCAGGTCTTGATGAATTTTTACCTGGGGGTACTGAGTTCATTCTTGTCCTGCTGGATTACTTGTCCAAGTGGCCAGAGCTTAAATTAGTAAAAGAGCATGGAGCAAGCTCTGTGGTGAAGCTCCTCAGAGAGATTTTTTTGACGTAGGGATTTCCAGAAATTCTCATTTCTGACAATGGTACCCAATTTGTTAGCGAGAAATTTCAGAGTTTCTTTGAATCATGTGGAGTTAAACATATCAAGAGCTCCTGATATCATCCCCAGACCAACGGTCTCATTGATACTATTAACCATGTTGTTGAGGAATGTATTAGATAGACAAAAAGTGGGAATCATGACACTGTTAAATCTGTGAGGAGAATGTTGTGGTTTTATAGAGCTACGCCTCATTCTTAAACCAAGTTTTCACCAGTTGAGGGATAGAAAAACAAATACCACTTTTAGTCCTGCTTGGATGTCCAAATGGTTGAAGAGTGAGTCTGACTTTTGAGAATCTGATGCTGTTGGTCAGAAAGAATGTTAGTCTTGCTCAGAACAAACAGAAATGCTGGCATGATCAGAAAAAAGCAGTGAAAGATGGGGTAATACAGGTTGGGGATTTGGTACATGTTAAATCAGCTGTTCATGTACAAAAAGGAAGAAACAGGTTTGGTGATCCTGTAAAAATTGAGAAGATTTGTGTAAATGCTGTCAGAGTTGCTGGGGCTCACTGGTGGATAATCTCTATAGGGTGGTGAAAGTTGGAAATAAGGTATGTGACCAATCTGATGGTGAATTCAATTCCCCGGGCTCTACTGGTGGTGATGCCAGTGACAATATGGGTGAGATGGCTGTTCCTCCTCTACGTAGGAGTTCACACAAGGCCACTAAACCTATCAGGTTTCTCATGAATCTTATTCTGGTCTCGTTTGCTATTTTGGTTGTGTTGGGTGTGCTTTTCTGTGGACTGCCAGTGACTATAAGGGTGAGAAGGCTGTACCTCCTCTGCGTAGGAGTTCACACAAGGCCATTAAACCTATTAAGTTTCTCACATGAGTCTTATTCTGGTTCTTGCTTGCTATTTGTGTCTTGTGATTTGTTGCGTTGGGGGTGAGTGTTGGTGTATTATTATTGTACGGTCTTTTGTGTTGGGAAGGGGTGAATGGTTATTTCAAAAGGTGGTCAAGTTTCACCTAAGTGGTCACCAAGTCTCTCTGGGGCTAGTGAGAACTTAAATATCTCAGAATTGGAAAAAAGATTCTGTTAAGTCGAATTACACAGAACTCTGTTGTTCCACATTTTACTTTGTGTTTGTATTTAAGTTCTGCCTGGAGTTCTTCCCATGCACTATGTGGTAAACTGAGCATTCGTATGGATTCTCATGCTTGGTGTCAAGCTTCCTCCTGTGTTTCTCGTGTGTGTGTGGGCTCCTTACTTTGGAATAAACCTATCTGTTTGTGCTTTGCTATGTACTACAATCTCTTTACATATGGAGGGGAAAAGAAGACAAAGAGGCAAGTGCTGTGGAGGGGAAAAGAAGACAAAGAGGCAATTGTGTGGGGCGCCATTGGATAATACACACTGAATTGACTAGTATCTGCTTGTGGACTGGTGTGCTGACTGGTTATTAAGCTGGATGTGAAGTAAGTTCTACATAAGTTTGTTAAATATTAAGAGGTAAATAAACAGGAAATATAAAGAAATAATTTGTGCAGTGAGGTGTCCATTATGCTGACAAATGGCCTACCTGAGCCAAGGCAGGGAAGATGGGAATGAGACTAGATGTTGACTCAGATACCATACTCATCCTCAGGACTCCAAGAAGCAGGAGTCTCCCAAACAGCAGCAGACAGATGGTAATGCAAACATCATTCACACAAGGACAAAAAGTCAATGGAAGTAACACTCTGTCTAACTTGAGGATTCCACAATACCTTCTACGAGCAACTCAACTGCTATATGCAAACACTTAGCTCCATATTAAGATCAGCAATCATCTTACAAGAAGGATAGCTACACAACTGGGCTAAAACTGGGATATGTCTTGGCACCTCGGCTTTTCAATCTATTTGTGGCAGATATGACCACAGACTTGGACCTGGTCAACTGTCATCCACCTACACTTGGTGACCATCATCTTTTTAACCCATTATATGCTGATGAGGTAATCCTTTTAAGCCAAACCAAAATGAACCTCCTGTGCCTACTTGATGCATTACATTTTTACTCCACTACTAATGGGATGGTCATCAATCAGAAGTAATCTAAAGTTATAATAGTCAGCAAGTGAATCAGGGGGAACAACAATTGGTACCTGCAGCCCAACCTCTGGATGTGGTCGATGAGTACAATTATCTCAGAGTCCTGTTTGATGCGAAAGGTACATTACAGCTTTGCAAATTACAAATCGGTCAAAAAGGTAACTTCTGATTCTGGTCTTCCACACCCTGTACAGCTCCCTGACCTATGGTAGTGAGGCTCTACAAGGTTGTGACGCAGCATTACTGAACACAGCTATACCCGTATTGTACAGGTACATCTTTAATTTACTGACAAATGCATCACCAGCACAGGCACGATTGAAACTTGTGATAAAGAAACAATTCATTGTAAGGCAGGGTGCTTACATTAAATGTTGCTATAAGTTTAAATTTACATCCGTCAAATCAATCAATACTGCCTTAAGGTCTATGATAGCCAACAGCCCTATTATACCAGATAGGGCTTACTTTGACACTGCTCTACAAACTTACGGAATGGAGTCATTTAGGGACCTTAACTTCATGCCCTCCACCCTTAAAAGATCTGTTAACTGTTCCATGAAATCCAAAACCTAGCAGGCACTGTACCACAACATTCCCAGAGTCAGACGCCTGTTAGGACAAAAGAAGGATCCTTCAGCGACCAGACAGGATACACCAGAAATGTCCTGGCATATAGTTCCCTACCTTTCAAGTTTGCCACAGTGTTACGTGTGGCACAACAGACCTGTCAGGCAAGATTTCACACTGTGGTGCTAACATAATCCCGACTGCACCCACCCTGCCTATCCTATCCAGCTTAGAAATGTAATCTCTGCCCATTTAGGTCAGCTTATTGTGTGAGAAAGTTTATACCTCTTCTTGGGCTGAGCACATACTAGGAGGTACTGGAAACTTAATGCAAATGAGCCTTCTGGAATTTTAGGCAGGGGAAAATTAACTTTCTAAAAATTACTTTTCTTTAATATTTATTACAACTCTGGCTTGACCATTCAATTGGATTTAATAACATTTTAAAATAGTTATTTAATCATGTTTCTACCTGGTCCCATTCCAAAGATACAGTATTAGTATTTTAATCTGTACTCTGGATATCTACATGGGACAACTAGGCCTTACTCAGTGAAAATAGATTTTAGGGACTTGCCACTGTAGTGACATAGTAATATTAATTGTCTACATGTCCTACTTGTAAATGCCATGCATGCTACTTTGTGTGCTACAATGCTCACATAGAAGTAACTTACAAATATTTAAAAGGAATTGTTTTACCTATCAAAAAAAGGATTCTTTTAATAGGTTGAACTGCAGCAGTCAGGTTTCACAGAGCAGGCCTGAAGTCATGATGTCCTTGCACTTATAGTGGTTGGCACAATAGGTGCTGCAGTTCACTAGTGATACTTAACTTCCAAGCCTGAGTACACTTTGTACACTATATACTAGGGACTTACAGGCAAGTTAAATATGCCAGGTAGGGATAAGCCAATTCAGCCATATTTAAAGGGGGAGCACAGGAACTTTACTACTGGTTAGCAGTGATACAATTAACAGAGTTCTAAAGCCAGCAAACACAAATATTATCCAGCAAAGGTGAAAAATCTGGGGTGACTATGCAGAAAAGGTGGATTTCATACATCAACATTTAAAATATAGTTGACTTTAATATTTCTTTTTACAGTGCTTCATTCTCGTATAATATGGGTTTATTTCATTATTTACACTGTGGTAAAATTAACTATTAATTATTTTAAAATACTATTATGGTTATGTATAATTTTCCTTTGGGCTGTTGGATTTATTGGGGGATTTGGTGGGTACAGCTCTTTAAATTATAATGAATTTTTACTGATTATTTTTATGTGTTTATATGTTATTAATTCATTTGCATCACCTATAAAGTGTATAATTATTGAATATATTTTATTTAGGTGTTATGGGGTTTATTGGGAGATTGGGTGGGTAGTTTCTAGGTCACGCCTATGTCAGCCTATGTGCTGCAAGATCTCTCACTTGTGAGACGTGTTGTTTACAATAAAGGATTTGTAGCCTGCCATTGCTTACCATACATTGACTTAATTGTCCCTATTCTTTGCTGACTCCTCTGTGTGACTCCAACTTAGAACAGTCTACCATTCACCTAGTTTTCTTTTGTAAGTTGTTTTCAGAATTAAGGAACATTTGGCTACTTTCCATCCTAAAACAGCAGGGCCTTAGGCAATGCCGTCCAGCGCTCGTCCGTTTACAACTTTTAGAGAACGAACACGTGGTTTAGAGGGTATCCAAATAGTTGAAAAATGTGCTGTGGCAGAGGAAAAGTATGTCTTTCGAGTCGTGGGAGACCGTTTCTTAGGTGATGTAATGGGATTAGAAATGTTCTTGGATTTTAATGACCTAGATTTTTAAAGCTATCTGTTTTTGGTATTTTACCTCTCTTTTTTAATTATTAACTGTCATTCTAATATTTATTGAATGTGTATTGTGCATTTATGACTGTAATTTTCATGGTCGAATAAAGCTAACTATTGATTGATTGATTGATTGACTCCTAATTCACCAGCGCATGCCAAGCGTCCCTTCCTTTCCTGGCTGTGGAGCATGGACCAAGCACTGAGTCGTTCACCTTAATTAGTTCCCATCCGCTGTTCACACTGAGATCTAAGGTACTATTTGTCTGCCCTTCTCACTCTCCCTCTGGTGTGGTGCTTCTTTCCCTTTCCACCCACCCCTTCTCGATGTTGCTGCCTGCCTGTTTGGTGCTCCCTCTCCCACATCTCCCTCATTTTGCTTTCCCCATACCCTAGCCTCTCGCTGCCCGTTATTGTTGCTGCCTCTCCCACATGTCTCTTGTGTTGCTTTTCCCCCTCCAGTTGCTGCTGCTCCCACACTCCGCTCCGTGCCTGTCCATGGTTGCTGTTCTCTTCCTCCTCCCTGCACCTCCCTCGAGTGGTTTGTCCCCCTAAAGCTTTCTTAACATATTGCACAGAAGCACAGGCTGCTGTGCAACATGTGCTATGGCGCAGTCAATGCTGGCTGCACCATAGCGCTTATTTTCTTGACTTTAAGCCATTTTTTACAACAGCTTGTGCAGCTGTGCAATAGGTCTACAAAAATTGACAAACCCAATAGAATTTGCATAGGCGAGACCTACCGGATACGCCAATGCTTGGTTTAATTATATATTAATTCTTTTTTTTTGTTGGTAGAGTTTTATATAGCACAAACTCGATCCGAAGATATCAGGTATCAGAGCGCCTTACATGAGCACCGGTTTCTTTACAGATGGAAACATTCATTTTTGTTAGGCGCAAGGAGGTTAAGTGATTTGCCCAGAATCACGGGATGTTGAGCATCCCTGCCAAAACTCGAACCCAGTTCCCCATCTTCGAGGTCGACCACTCTAGCCATAAGGCTACATCCTCTCCCCAATTAATGTTCATTAACACATTAACATTTTATTGTTATTTATTTGTTTCATATATAACTAATTTAATTATTTGGTGCCTTTTAATTTCAGGATGTTGAGTTTATTTAGGGATTGGGTTTGTGTTTTTTTAAATAAAATAAATAAAAATGGATTAATAATTAATTTTGGGTTGCTCAGGAAGGTGGGACAGGGGCTCACGGGGTATACTCCAGACTGGACTATGTATTTGTCCCCACTAGAGAATTGGGGGTGGTCGGCCGGACGGACTACCTCGCTAGAGGCATATCGGACCACTCACCGCTACTGGTTTTACTAGTGCCTAGGACCAGAGACTCCCGACCCACCTGGAAACGCAACGTGTGGGATTTGCACAAAGATGTAATTATAAAAGGTTTCTGGACTGACACTGAAATCTTCTTTCAGGAAAACCTGGGCTCTGTGAACTCTGGGGTCACATTCTAGGAGGCATACAAAACTGTACAGCGAGACAGGGCACAGAACCGAATATCATGGGAAAAGGAGAAGGAGCGGGAACAAATTGACCAGATGGAGTGCCAATTACTTACCGTAGAGAGGAATGTGCTTGATAGGTCAGACCCATTGACCTTGCAACAACTAGAGGGCCTAAGGACAGAATATTATGAATTGGCTCAGGAAAACACAAAGAAACAGAGACTGGTGACACTGCATTGCCTATACAAGGTAGGAGACAAGGCCTGGAAACTATTGGCCTGGCTTAGCAAAAAGGAAGCTGACGCCAGATGGATTGTCTCTATTGTGGATGGTCGGGGGGAGACGCACACCACGACACACAAATACTACCAGCATTTGCCCAACACTACACAGACTTCTACAACAGAAAAACATTACCAACATTACCATTTACGAAATCAACTAATATCTTGCAGGTAGCTCTACCCCCAGAATAGATGAGGATGACATGAAGACATTTGAAGAGGATCTAACATTGGAAGAGGTGGGGAGGCCGTGGACAGGTTAAGACCAGGTAGAACTCCTGGCCCAAATGGACTCCCCACTGAATTCTTTAAAACATGCAACGATCTCCTTGGTCCCCGCCTCCTGGATCTCTACCGAGACGCCTACACCGAAGGAATTCTCCCAACAGATCTCTGACCCGCCACGTTGGGGGTCATTCATAAGAAGGGTAAACCTAGGGATAGTTGTGACTCGTACCGCCCAATCTCCCTGTTGAATACAAATGTCAAAATCCTTGTGACCTTCCTGGATACGCGACTCCTGAAAGTTGTAACTATCCTCATCCACTGTGACCAGTCTGGCTTTATGCCAGGCGGGCGACTAGATGGAACCTCCGAAGAGCGCATAATTGAGTGAAGGCCTTTAGGAACCGTACCACTCTGCACGCCTTTATTGCATTAGATGCAGAGAAGGCCATGGGTGCGGTACACTGGCCTTTCCTGGATGCCGTCCTAGTTAAATTTGGCTTCAGCCCTAAATTCCAGAAGTGAGTTGCCCTTTTATATACAGAACCGAGAGCGGCGGTACGAGTTAACAGCAGGCTCTCTCCCACATTTCCGATCCTTCGTGGGACCAGACAGGGATGTCCCCCCTCTCCACTGCTGTTCGCATTGGTGATTGAACCTCTAGCATGCATAATCAGACAACATTCGGGGAAGGGGACTTTTGCATTACACCTGATGACCATGGGGAGGAAATAATCTCACTACACGCAGATGATATCCTTCTATTCATCACAAGCCCAGATACAACAATCCCCACAGTGTTCCACATCCTGGAGGAATACGGCTGGTTCTCTGGATACAAGGTTAACTATCATAAATCCATACTATACAGCCCATAGCAAGACGCGGACTGGCCACCGCTACCTAGGGATCTGCATATTGCTACAAAGGGATTCCAATATCTTGGGATCTTTCTTACCCCCAACCCAATGATCTGTTGCACACACAACATACAGAAGTTCCTATCAAACTTTAAACAAGATGCAGACAGATGGAAAGACCTACCTCTTACCATAATGGGGCAGGCAGCCACGTTTAAAATGATCTCCCTGCCCCAAATCATGTATGCACTACAAAACACATACCACCCCCTCCCAGAATGATATTTAGGGAAATCGAATCTGAACTCTGTGCACTACTCTGGCTGAAATGACACCCAAGAATTGCACTAAAGTCACTACAACATAATCCATACAATGGGTGACTAGCACTTCCGGACATTGAGGCATACTATTGGGCAGCCCACCTTACACCCATAAACAATTGGATACATGCACTTGGGGATCATCCCACTTACAGACTGGAAAGGGAGACACTCACATTAAAAACATTTATGCATTATCTGTATGGAGGGAGGTAGACCCACAGGCTGCTTCCTGCAACTAGAGTCACCATTGAGGTATGGGATAGAACTACCAAGATGCTGGGCTGGGCCCACAAAATAACCGAGACTAACCCTCTGTGGAAGGGAACCCGGTTCAAAGAACTGAACAGGCTCTTGGGATTTGAGACATGGGACCTGTTCGGGATCTCTACAGTGGGAGATATCACAGCTGGGGGTAAACTTAAACCTTTTTCCGCCCTTCAAGCAGAATTTCAGCTCCACACTTCTCAAATTTTCAAATATGCCCAACTGCAACACGCATGGTGTGCAGAAGGAATAGAGGACACCTTATCCCATAATACGCACCACTTGAAGGGAGAATACTCCAGGAATAGCTAACAACCAAGGCAGTCTCTGCCACTTATAAAACAATAAAAAAACAACATACCTGATACCCTGGGCAAATTGAGGGAGACATGGGAGGGAGACCTGGGGGAAATGGAAGATATAGATTGGGAGGCCGCGCTCGGAAACTTCCTTCACATGGTTTGGGCTTACCCACATAGAGGGGCTTACTGGCAGGCGATAACTAGACAACTGAATGCAATCCTGGGAATCTTCCTTCCATTAGACCCTAAATTCATGACTTATAATAACAACAGCCATAGGATATAGTACGCTTGTAATTAGGCGGACAGGATATACATCATCTGCCAAACTTTGAATGAGACCCCAACTTTCAGACATGCTGCTATTTTACCATGCCTTGCTTACATGACTTTCTTTTTAGGTCGAGCCTGGGCAGTGCATACACTGCTCTGCGAGGCATTCTGTATTCAGGTAGGGACTTAAAGCTCCATTCACTCTCCTTCATATTTTTCATTGGCTTGTGTCACTGTCCACTGTAAACTGTAAACTGTGGCTATTCATTGGTCTTTAGGCTTAGTAGTCCCTCCTTAGTACCCCATTGTCTCATTTTTTAACCTCCCATGGTGACACTCCCAGTTAGATGTCGGTACGCTTTAATTACAGCCTCCGAGTACTATTTTCTCAAATAGATTAGTCCTGCCTACTGTTGCAGACAGGACACACTCTCTCCTAACGTTTAAAAAAAATGTTTATAGCACGAGAGCCGAACGCCTTTGCAATGCAATAGTACTTGCATTTTCGAGAGTTTAAGCTATTGGCATTGTAAATGACAATGCTTTTTATTTATTAGTTTTAAAAACAACACATAAATAAAATGCATTGTCAATGACAACAGCTCAAACTCTCATAAGTGCGAGACCTATTGCATTGCAAATGCTTTTTTCAGGGTGTTATCAGTATGTCAGTATGTGTTACATTTCGTGATGTGTTTTTATGCTAATGTAGTCTCAATACAGATCGCATGTGTGGTTTACACTCTATGGCATTGTTTTAACTTGAAGTATTTGTTTTGACTTTTTATATTTCAGTTTGTGAATATTTGGTGTGTGTATTTTTATCTGTACCCTGCTCATCTGAATATATATAAGTGCAGTTGTTTTTATATATGAATTTGTGTGATTTAACAATTACTATATATTTTTAACACTTATATGGTTTAGTGAGTGTTGATCTTCGCCATGGTCTATTTCCCTCTTTTTAACAAGGATTGCTGGCGCTTTTATGTTCTTGAGCTGTGTGTTTGCTGACAGACAGTTGGAGTATAGAACGGAAGAGCAGTATTTCAGATTACTGGTTTGTTCGTAATAGTAAATGAAATATGTGTGTGAATGCTTTGAGTAATAAATGTGTGTTTAATAATCTATTTCACTGTTAATTTGCTTTTTTCTTGTTCTAGAATACTTCAGTGACTGATACATTCCAAAGGTGTTTCAAATTTCTTTAATAAAGAATGCAAAATTATTTGTGTATGTGGAAAGAATCAGTTTAAGACAATACAGTGAAACTCTTTCCTTCTTGTTCAAGAGGAATCTATGGGGCCAGATGTAGGAGGCCATTTACCGACCGGTAACGGCCGATTTCGGCCGTTACCGACCGGTAAATGGGTTTTTGGTATGTAGGGGGCTAAATTTACCAATTCGGTAAATTTACCGAATCGGTAAATTTACCGAATCGGTAAAATACCGAATCAGTAATTTTACCGATTCGGTAACTTTGGGATGTAGGTGGGACTCTTCAGAGTCCCTAAGGCCTTACAGATTCGGTATTTTACCACCCAATCCAATTGGGTGTTAAAATACCGAATCCAGGTGTGCATGCACATGTGTGCATGCACACCTATGCCATGTGGCAGACAGACATGCCCTTAGGGCATGTCTGTCTGCCACATGGCACACATGCCAGTATTTGGGGTGCTAGAGGGTGTCAAAGTGACACCCCCTGCACCCTTGCTGGAATCGGTATTTACCGAATCAGTAAATACCGATTCGGTAATGGCCATTGATTCCTATGGGCTTCAATGCTAAATACCGATTTTTACAGAATCGGTAATTCAATTACCGATTTTACCTACATGTCACACCTTCATATTTACCGATTCATAAATACCGAATCGGTAAAATTCGGTATTTATGAATCGGTAAATACGAATTACCTACATCTGGCCCTATGTTTTTTTAATACTTTCCTGGGAGTACTCCTGTCAACTCGAAAACCACCCTATCCCTCTTCTTCTGCACTTTTCACTGTAAAAGTCCCAACGTGTACCACCCTCCAATGCAAAATATGCAAAAACAGGGTTAGGGTAAATTTGCAATTCTATATTTATTTTCCTTTTTTTTTCTCTTACACCACTATTGCCTACTTTGCCCAGGTATAAGAAGGCCAGTGGAATTATGCAGCAGTGAAAAGACCAAATCATACAGCTGGGTCGACTAAATTATAAAGCAAGAAAAGGCAAATTAAGTGTCACGATGCAGAACATTTTCTGATGGTATTACCTAAATATTTTGCCATTTTTAGGTTGAAACCTACTAGAGAGCACAGCTGTCTAGTTTGCTAACAATATCTAGGGGACGTTAAGAAAGCTTTTAAAAAAAATGTTTTTTAGAGTTTTATATAGCGCGAACTAGACCCGAGACAACGGGTATCAGAGCCCTTTACATGAGCATCAGTTTCGTTACAAGAGGACATGTTCGTTATTTTAGGTATGGGGAGATTAAGTGATTTGCCCACAATCACAGGATGTTGAGCATCGTTGCCGAGACCCGAACCCGGTTCCCTAGCTTCGAGGTCGACTGCTCTAGCCGTAAGGCTACATCCTCTCCCCTATTTGTGTCTTGTGATTTGTTGCGTTGGGGGTGAGTGTTGGTGTATTATTATTGTACGGTCTTTTGTGTTGGGAAGGGGTGAATGGTTATTTCAAAAGGTGGTCAAGTTTCACCTAAGTGGTCACCAAGTCTCTCTGGGGCTAGTGAGAACTTAAATATCTCAGAATTGGAAAAAAGATTCTGTTAAGTCGAATTACACAGAACTCTGTTGTTCCACATTTTACTTTGTGTTTGTATTTAAGTTCTGCCTGGAGTTCTTCCCATGCACTATGTGGTAAACTGAGCATTCGTATGGATTCTCATGCTTGGTGTCAAGCTTCCTCCTGTGTTTCTCGTGTGTGTGTGGGCTCCTTACTTTGGAATAAACCTATCTGTTTGTGCTTTGCTATGTACTACAATCTCTTTACATATGGAGGGGAAAAGAAGACAAAGAGGCAAGTGCTGTGGAGGGGAAAAGAAGACAAAGAGGCAATTGTGTGGGGCGCCATTGGATAATACACACTGAATTGACTAGTATCTGCTTGTGGACTGGTGTGCTGACTGGTTATTAAGCTGGATGTGAAGTAAGTTCTACATAAGTTTGTTAAATATTAAGAGGTAAATAAACAGGAAATATAAAGAAATAATTTGTGCAGTGAGGTGTCCATTATGCTGACAAATGGCCTACCTGAGCCAAGGCAGGGAAGATGGGAATGAGACTAGATGTTGACTCAGATACCATACTCATCCTCAGGACTCCAAGAAGCAGGAGTCTCCCAAACAGCAGCAGACAGATGGTAATGCAAACATCATTCACACAAGGACAAAAAGTCAATGGAAGTAACACTCTGTCTAACTTGAGGATTCCACAATACCTTCTACGAGCAACTCAACTGCTATATGCAAACACTTAGCTCCATATTAAGATCAGCAATCATCTTACAAGAAGGATAGCTACACAACTGGGCTAAAACTGGGATATGTCTTGGCACCTCGGCTTTTCAATCTATTTGTGGCAGATATGACCACAGACTTGGACCTGGTCAACTGTCATCCACCTACACTTGGTGACCATCATCTTTTTAACCCATTATATGCTGATGAGGTAATCCTTTTAAGCCAAACCAAAATGAACCTCCTGTGCCTACTTGATGCATTACATTTTTACTCCACTACTAATGGGATGGTCATCAATCAGAAGTAATCTAAAGTTATAATAGTCAGCAAGTGAATCAGGGGGAACAACAATTGGTACCTGCAGCCCAACCTCTGGATGTGGTCGATGAGTACAATTATCTCAGAGTCCTGTTTGATGCGAAAGGTACATTACAGCTTTGCAAATTACAAATCGGTCAAAAAGGTAACTTCTGATTCTGGTCTTCCACACCCTGTACAGCTCCCTGACCTATGGTAGTGAGGCTCTACAAGGTTGTGACGCAGCATTACTGAACACAGCTATACCCGTATTGTACAGGTACATCTTTAATTTACTGACAAATGCATCACCAGCACAGGCACGATTGAAACTTGTGATAAAGAAACAATTCATTGTAAGGCAGGGTGCTTACATTAAATGTTGCTATAAGTTTAAATTTACATCCGTCAAATCAATCAATACTGCCTTAAGGTCTATGATAGCCAACAGCCCTATTATACCAGATAGGGCTTACTTTGACACTGCTCTACAAACTTACGGAATGGAGTCATTTAGGGACCTTAACTTCATGCCCTCCACCCTTAAAAGATCTGTTAACTGTTCCATGAAATCCAAAACCTAGCAGGCACTGTACCACAACATTCCCAGAGTCAGACGCCTGTTAGGACAAAAGAAGGATCCTTCAGCGACCAGACAGGATACACCAGAAATGTCCTGGCATATAGTTCCCTACCTTTCAAGTTTGCCACAGTGTTACGTGTGGCACAACAGACCTGTCAGGCAAGATTTCACACTGTGGTGCTAACATAATCCCGACTGCACCCACCCTGCCTATCCTATCCAGCTTAGAAATGTAATCTCTGCCCATTTAGGTCAGCTTATTGTGTGAGAAAGTTTATACCTCTTCTTGGGCTGAGCACATACTAGGAGGTACTGGAAACTTAATGCAAATGAGCCTTCTGGAATTTTAGGCAGGGGAAAATTAACTTTCTAAAAATTACTTTTCTTTAATATTTATTACAACTCTGGCTTGACCATTCAATTGGATTTAATAACATTTTAAAATAGTTATTTAATCATGTTTCTACCTGGTCCCATTCCAAAGATACAGTATTAGTATTTTAATCTGTACTCTGGATATCTACATGGGACAACTAGGCCTTACTCAGTGAAAATAGATTTTAGGGACTTGCCACTGTAGTGACATAGTAATATTAATTGTCTACATGTCCTACTTGTAAATGCCATGCATGCTACTTTGTGTGCTACAATGCTCACATAGAAGTAACTTACAAATATTTAAAAGGAATTGTTTTACCTATCAAAAAAAGGATTCTTTTAATAGGTTGAACTGCAGCAGTCAGGTTTCACAGAGCAGGCCTGAAGTCATGATGTCCTTGCACTTATAGTGGTTGGCACAATAGGTGCTGCAGTTCACTAGTGATACTTAACTTCCAAGCCTGAGTACACTTTGTACACTATATACTAGGGACTTACAGGCAAGTTAAATATGCCAGGTAGGGATAAGCCAATTCAGCCATATTTAAAGGGGGAGCACAGGAACTTTACTACTGGTTAGCAGTGATACAATTAACAGAGTTCTAAAGCCAGCAAACACAAATATTATCCAGCAAAGGTGAAAAATCTGGGGTGACTATGCAGAAAAGGTGGATTTCATACATCAACATTTAAAATATAGTTGACTTTAATATTTCTTTTTACAGTGCTTCATTCTCGTATAATATGGGTTTATTTCATTATTTACACTGTGGTAAAATTAACTATTAATTATTTTAAAATACTATTATGGTTATGTATAATTTTCCTTTGGGCTGTTGGATTTATTGGGGGATTTGGTGGGTACAGCTCTTTAAATTATAATGAATTTTTACTGATTATTTTTATGTGTTTATATGTTATTAATTCATTTGCATCACCTATAAAGTGTATAATTATTGAATATATTTTATTTAGGTGTTATGGGGTTTATTGGGAGATTGGGTGGGTAGTTTCTAGGTCACGCCTATGTCAGCCTATGTGCTGCAAGATCTCTCACTTGTGAGACGTGTTGTTTACAATAAAGGATTTGTAGCCTGCCATTGCTTACCATACATTGACTTAATTGTCCCTATTCTTTGCTGACTCCTCTGTGTGACTCCAACTTAGAACAGTCTACCATTCACCTAGTTTTCTTTTGTAAGTTGTTTTCAGAATTAAGGAACATTTGGCTACTTTCCATCCTAAAACAGCAGGGCCTTAGGCAATGCCGTCCAGCGCTCGTCCGTTTACAACTTTTAGAGAACGAACACGTGGTTTAGAGGGTATCCAAATAGTTGAAAAATGTGCTGTGGCAGAGGAAAAGTATGTCTTTCGAGTCGTGGGAGACCGTTTCTTAGGTGATGTAATGGGATTAGAAATGTTCTTGGATTTTAATGACCTAGATTTTTAAAGCTATCTGTTTTTGGTATTTTACCTCTCTTTTTTAATTATTAACTGTCATTCTAATATTTATTGAATGTGTATTGTGCATTTATGACTGTAATTTTCATGGTCGAATAAAGCTAACTATTGATTGATTGATTGATTGACTCCTAATTCACCAGCGCATGCCAAGCGTCCCTTCCTTTCCTGGCTGTGGAGCATGGACCAAGCACTGAGTCATTCACCTTAATTAGTTCCCATCCGCTGTTCACACTGAGATCTAAGGTACTATTTGTCTGCCCTTCTCACTCTCCCTCTGGTGTGGTGCTTCTTTCCCTTTCCACCCACCCCTTCTCGATGTTGCTGCCTGCCTGTTTGGTGCTCCCTCTCCCACATCTCCCTCATTTTGCTTTCCCCATACCCTAGCCTCTCGCTGCCCGTTATTGTTGCTGCCTCTCCCACATGTCTCTTGTGTTGCTTTTCCCCCTCCAGTTGCTGCTGCTCCCACACTCCGCTCCGTGCCTGTCCATGGTTGCTGTTCTCTTCCTCCTCCCTGCACCTCCCTCGAGTGGTTTGTCCCCCTAAAGCTTTCTTAACATATTGCACAGAAGCACAGGCTGCTGTGCAACATGTGCTATGGCGCAGTCAATGCTGGCTGCACCATAGCGCTTATTTTCTTGACTTTAAGCCATTTTTTACAACAGCTTGTGCAGCTGTGCAATAGGTCTACAAAAATTGACAAACCCAATAGAATTTGCATAGGCGAGACCTACCGGATACGCCAATGCTTGGTTTAATTATATATTAATTCTTTTTTTTTGTTGGTAGAGTTTTATATAGCACAAACTCGATCCGAAGATATCAGGTATCAGAGCGCCTTACATGAGCACCGGTTTCTTTACAGATGGAAACATTCATTTTTGTTAGGCGCAAGGAGGTTAAGTGATTTGCCCAGAATCACGGGATGTTGAGCATCCCTGCCAAAACTCGAACCCAGTTCCCCATCTTCGAGGTCGACCACTCTAGCCATAAGGCTACATCCTCTCCCCAATTAATGTTCATTAACACATTAACATTTTATTGTTATTTATTTGTTTCATATATAACTAATTTAATTATTTGGTGCCTTTTAATTTCAGGATGTTGAGTTTATTTAGGGATTGGGTTTGTGTTTTTTTAAATAAAATAAATAAAAATGGATTAATAATTAATTTTGGGTTGCTCAGGAAGGTGGGACAGGGGCTCACGGGGTATACTCCAGACTGGACTATGTATTTGTCCCCACTAGAGAATTGGGGGTGGTCGGCCGGACGGACTACCTCGCTAGAGGCATATCGGACCACTCACCGCTACTGGTTTTACTAGTGCCTAGGACCAGAGACTCCCGACCCACCTGGAAACGCAACGTGTGGGATTTGCACAAAGATGTAATTATAAAAGGTTTCTGGACTGACACTGAAATCTTCTTTCAGGAAAACCTGGGCTCTGTGAACTCTGGGGTCACATTCTAGGAGGCATACAAAACTGTACAGCGAGACAGGGCACAGAACCGAATATCATGGGAAAAGGAGAAGGAGCGGGAACAAATTGACCAGATGGAGTGCCAATTACTTACCGTAGAGAGGAATGTGCTTGATAGGTCAGACCCATTGACCTTGCAACAACTAGAGGGCCTAAGGACAGAATATTATGAATTGGCTCAGGAAAACACAAAGAAACAGAGACTGGTGACACTGCATTGCCTATACAAGGTAGGAGACAAGGCCTGGAAACTATTGGCCTGGCTTAGCAAAAAGGAAGCTGACGCCAGATGGATTGTCTCTATTGTGGATGGTCGGGGGGAGACGCACACCACGACACACAAATACTACCAGCATTTGCCCAACACTACACAGACTTCTACAACAGAAAAACATTACCAACATTACCATTTACGAAATCAACTAATATCTTGCAGGTAGCTCTACCCCCAGAATAGATGAGGATGACATGAAGACATTTGAAGAGGATCTAACATTGGAAGAGGTGGGGAGGCCGTGGACAGGTTAAGACCAGGTAGAACTCCTGGCCCAAATGGACTCCCCACTGAATTCTTTAAAACATGCAACGATCTCCTTGGTCCCCGCCTCCTGGATCTCTACCGAGACGCCTACACCGAAGGAATTCTCCCAACAGATCTCTGACCCGCCACGTTGGGGGTCATTCATAAGAAGGGTAAACCTAGGGATAGTTGTGACTCGTACCGCCCAATCTCCCTGTTGAATACAAATGTCAAAATCCTTGTGACCTTCCTGGATACGCGACTCCTGAAAGTTGTAACTATCCTCATCCACTGTGACCAGTCTGGCTTTATGCCAGGCGGGCGACTAGATGGAACCTCCGAAGAGCGCATAATTGAGTGAAGGCCTTTAGGAACCGTACCACTCTGCACGCCTTTATTGCATTAGATGCAGAGAAGGCCATGGGTGCGGTACACTGGCCTTTCCTGGATGCCGTCCTAGTTAAATTTGGCTTCAGCCCTAAATTCCAGAAGTGAGTTGCCCTTTTATATACAGAACCGAGAGCGGCGGTACGAGTTAACAGCAGGCTCTCTCCCACATTTCCGATCCTTCGTGGGACCAGACAGGGATGTCCCCCCTCTCCACTGCTGTTCGCATTGGTGATTGAACCTCTAGCATGCATAATCAGACAACATTCGGGGAAGGGGACTTTTGCATTACACCTGATGACCATGGGGAGGAAATAATCTCACTACACGCAGATGATATCCTTCTATTCATCACAAGCCCAGATACAACAATCCCCACAGTGTTCCACATCCTGGAGGAATACGGCTGGTTCTCTGGATACAAGGTTAACTATCATAAATCCATACTATACAGCCCATAGCAAGACGCGGACTGGCCACCGCTACCTAGGGATCTGCATATTGCTACAAAGGGATTCCAATATCTTGGGATCTTTCTTACCCCCAACCCAATGATCTGTTGCACACACAACATACAGAAGTTCCTATCAAACTTTAAACAAGATGCAGACAGATGGAAAGACCTACCTCTTACCATAATGGGGCAGGCAGCCACGTTTAAAATGATCTCCCTGCCCCAAATCATGTATGCACTACAAAACACATACCACCCCCTCCCAGAATGATATTTAGGGAAATCGAATCTGAACTCTGTGCACTACTCTGGCTGAAATGACACCCAAGAATTGCACTAAAGTCACTACAACATAATCCATACAATGGGTGACTAGCACTTCCGGACATTGAGGCATACTATTGGGCAGCCCACCTTACACCCATAAACAATTGGATACATGCACTTGGGGATCATCCCACTTACAGACTGGAAAGGGAGACACTCACATTAAAAACATTTATGCATTATCTGTATGGAGGGAGGTAGACCCACAGGCTGCTTCCTGCAACTAGAGTCACCATTGAGGTATGGGATAGAACTACCAAGATGCTGGGCTGGGCCCACAAAATAACCGAGACTAACCCTCTGTGGAAGGGAACCCGGTTCAAAGAACTGAACAGGCTCTTGGGATTTGAGACATGGGACCTGTTCGGGATCTCTACAGTGGGAGATATCACAGCTGGGGGTAAACTTAAACCTTTTTCCGCCCTTCAAGCAGAATTTCAGCTCCACACTTCTCAAATTTTCAAATATGCCCAACTGCAACACGCATGGTGTGCAGAAGGAATAGAGGACACCTTATCCCATAATACGCACCACTTGAAGGGAGAATACTCCAGGAATAGCTAACAACCAAGGCAGTCTCTGCCACTTATAAAACAATAAAAAAACAACATACCTGATACCCTGGGCAAATTGAGGGAGACATGGGAGGGAGACCTGGGGGAAATGGAAGATATAGATTGGGAGGCCGCGCTCGGAAACTTCCTTCACATGGTTTGGGCTTACCCACATAGAGGGGCTTACTGGCAGGCGATAACTAGACAACTGAATGCAATCCTGGGAATCTTCCTTCCATTAGACCCTAAATTCATGACTTATAATAACAACAGCCATAGGATATAGTACGCTTGTAATTAGGCGGACAGGATATACATCATCTGCCAAACTTTGAATGAGACCCCAACTTTCAGACATGCTGCTATTTTACCATGCCTTGCTTACATGACTTTCTTTTTAGGTCGAGCCTGGGCAGTGCATACACTGCTCTGCGAGGCATTCTGTATTCAGGTAGGGACTTAAAGCTCCATTCACTCTCCTTCATATTTTTCATTGGCTTGTGTCACTGTCCACTGTAAACTGTAAACTGTGGCTATTCATTGGTCTTTAGGCTTAGTAGTCCCTCCTTAGTACCCCATTGTCTCATTTTTTAACCTCCCATGGTGACACTCCCAGTTAGATGTCGGTACGCTTTAATTACAGCCTCCGAGTACTATTTTCTCAAATAGATTAGTCCTGCCTACTGTTGCAGACAGGACACACTCTCTCCTAACGTTTAAAAAAAATGTTTATAGCACGAGAGCCGAACGCCTTTGCAATGCAATAGTACTTGCATTTTCGAGAGTTTAAGCTATTGGCATTGTAAATGACAATGCTTTTTATTTATTAGTTTTAAAAACAACACATAAATAAAATGCATTGTCAATGACAACAGCTCAAACTCTCATAAGTGCGAGACCTATTGCATTGCAAATGCTTTTTTCAGGGTGTTATCAGTATGTCAGTATGTGTTACATTTCGTGATGTGTTTTTATGCTAATGTAGTCTCAATACAGATCGCATGTGTGGTTTACACTCTATGGCATTGTTTTAACTTGAAGTATTTGTTTTGACTTTTTATATTTCAGTTTGTGAATATTTGGTGTGTGTATTTTTATCTGTACCCTGCTCATCTGAATATATATAAGTGCAGTTGTTTTTATATATGAATTTGTGTGATTTAACAATTACTATATATTTTTAACACTTATATGGTTTAGTGAGTGTTGATCTTCGCCATGGTCTATTTCCCTCTTTTTAACAAGGATTGCTGGCGCTTTTATGTTCTTGAGCTGTGTGTTTGCTGACAGACAGTTGGAGTATAGAACGGAAGAGCAGTATTTCAGATTACTGGTTTGTTCGTAATAGTAAATGAAATATGTGTGTGAATGCTTTGAGTAATAAATGTGTGTTTAATAATCTATTTCACTGTTAATTTGCTTTTTTCTTGTTCTAGAATACTTCAGTGACTGATACATTCCAAAGGTGTTTCAAATTTCTTTAATAAAGAATGCAAAATTATTTGTGTATGTGGAAAGAATCAGTTTAAGACAATACAGTGAAACTCTTTCCTTCTTGTTCAAGAGGAATCTATGGGGCCAGATGTAGGAGGCCATTTACCGACCGGTAACGGCCGATTTCGGCCGTTACCGACCGGTAAATGGGTTTTTGGTATGTAGGGGGCTAAATTTACCAATTCGGTAAATTTACCGAATCGGTAAATTTACCGAATCGGTAAAATACCGAATCAGTAATTTTACCGATTCGGTAACTTTGGGATGTAGGTGGGACTCTTCAGAGTCCCTAAGGCCTTACAGATTCGGTATTTTACCACCCAATCCAATTGGGTGTTAAAATACCGAATCCAGGTGTGCATGCACATGTGTGCATGCACACCTATGCCATGTGGCAGACAGACATGCCCTTAGGGCATGTCTGTCTGCCACATGGCACACATGCCAGTATTTGGGGTGCTAGAGGGTGTCAAAGTGACACCCCCTGCACCCTTGCTGGAATCGGTATTTACCGAATCAGTAAATACCGATTCGGTAATGGCCATTGATTCCTATGGGCTTCAATGCTAAATACCGATTTTTACAGAATCGGTAATTCAATTACCGATTTTACCTACATGTCACACCTTCATATTTACCGATTCATAAATACCGAATCGGTAAAATTCGGTATTTATGAATCGGTAAATACGAATTACCTACATCTGGCCCTATGTTTTTTTAATACTTTCCTGGGAGTACTCCTGTCAACTCGAAAACCACCCTATCCCTCTTCTTCTGCACTTTTCACTGTAAAAGTCCCAACGTGTACCACCCTCCAATGCAAAATATGCAAAAACAGGGTTAGGGTAAATTTGCAATTCTATATTTATTTTCCTTTTTTTTTCTCTTACACCACTATTGCCTACTTTGCCCAGGTATAAGAAGGCCAGTGGAATTATGCAGCAGTGAAAAGACCAAATCATACAGCTGGGTCGACTAAATTATAAAGCAAGAAAAGGCAAATTAAGTGTCACGATGCAGAACATTTTCTGATGGTATTACCTAAATATTTTGCCATTTTTAGGTTGAAACCTACTAGAGAGCACAGCTGTCTAGTTTGCTAACAATATCTAGGGGACGTTAAGAAAGCTTTTAAAAAAAATGTTTTTTAGAGTTTTATATAGCGCGAACTAGACCCGAGACAACGGGTATCAGAGCCCTTTACATGAGCATCAGTTTCGTTACAAGAGGACATGTTCGTTATTTTAGGTATGGGGAGATTAAGTGATTTGCCCACAATCACAGGATGTTGAGCATCGTTGCCGAGACCCGAACCCGGTTCCCTAGCTTCGAGGTCGACTGCTCTAGCCGTAAGGCTACATCCTCTCCCCTATTTGTGTCTTGTGATTTGTTGCGTTGGGGGTGAGTGTTGGTGTATTATTATTGTACGGTCTTTTGTGTTGGGAAGGGGTGAATGGTTATTTCAAAAGGTGGTCAAGTTTCACCTAAGTGGTCACCAAGTCTCTCTGGGGCTAGTGAGAACTTAAATATCTCAGAATTGGAAAAAAGATTCTGTTAAGTCGAATTACACAGAACTCTGTTGTTCCACATTTTACTTTGTGTTTGTATTTAAGTTCTGCCTGGAGTTCTTCCCATGCACTATGTGGTAAACTGAGCATTCGTATGGATTCTCATGCTTGGTGTCAAGCTTCCTCCTGTGTTTCTCGTGTGTGTGTGGGCTCCTTACTTTGGAATAAACCTATCTGTTTGTGCTTTGCTATGTACTACAATCTCTTTACATATGGAGGGGAAAAGAAGACAAAGAGGCAAGTGCTGTGGAGGGGAAAAGAAGACAAAGAGGCAATTGTGTGGGGCGCCATTGGATAATACACACTGAATTGACTAGTATCTGCTTGTGGACTGGTGTGCTGACTGGTTATTAAGCTGGATGTGAAGTAAGTTCTACATAAGTTTGTTAAATATTAAGAGGTAAATAAACAGGAAATATAAAGAAATAATTTGTGCAGTGAGGTGTCCATTATGCTGACAAATGGCCTACCTGAGCCAAGGCAGGGAAGATGGGAATGAGACTAGATGTTGACTCAGATACCATACTCATCCTCAGGACTCCAAGAAGCAGGAGTCTCCCAAACAGCAGCAGACAGATGGTAATGCAAACATCATTCACACAAGGACAAAAAGTCAATGGAAGTAACACTCTGTCTAACTTGAGGATTCCACAATACCTTCTACGAGCAACTCAACTGCTATATGCAAACACTTAGCTCCATATTAAGATCAGCAATCATCTTACAAGAAGGATAGCTACACAACTGGGCTAAAACTGGGATATGTCTTGGCACCTCGGCTTTTCAATCTATTTGTGGCAGATATGACCACAGACTTGGACCTGGTCAACTGTCATCCACCTACACTTGGTGACCATCATCTTTTTAACCCATTATATGCTGATGAGGTAATCCTTTTAAGCCAAACCAAAATGAACCTCCTGTGCCTACTTGATGCATTACATTTTTACTCCACTACTAATGGGATGGTCATCAATCAGAAGTAATCTAAAGTTATAATAGTCAGCAAGTGAATCAGGGGGAACAACAATTGGTACCTGCAGCCCAACCTCTGGATGTGGTCGATGAGTACAATTATCTCAGAGTCCTGTTTGATGCGAAAGGTACATTACAGCTTTGCAAATTACAAATCGGTCAAAAAGGTAACTTCTGATTCTGGTCTTCCACACCCTGTACAGCTCCCTGACCTATGGTAGTGAGGCTCTACAAGGTTGTGACGCAGCATTACTGAACACAGCTATACCCGTATTGTACAGGTACATCTTTAATTTACTGACAAATGCATCACCAGCACAGGCACGATTGAAACTTGTGATAAAGAAACAATTCATTGTAAGGCAGGGTGCTTACATTAAATGTTGCTATAAGTTTAAATTTACATCCGTCAAATCAATCAATACTGCCTTAAGGTCTATGATAGCCAACAGCCCTATTATACCAGATAGGGCTTACTTTGACACTGCTCTACAAACTTACGGAATGGAGTCATTTAGGGACCTTAACTTCATGCCCTCCACCCTTAAAAGATCTGTTAACTGTTCCATGAAATCCAAAACCTAGCAGGCACTGTACCACAACATTCCCAGAGTCAGACGCCTGTTAGGACAAAAGAAGGATCCTTCAGCGACCAGACAGGATACACCAGAAATGTCCTGGCATATAGTTCCCTACCTTTCAAGTTTGCCACAGTGTTACGTGTGGCACAACAGACCTGTCAGGCAAGATTTCACACTGTGGTGCTAACATAATCCCGACTGCACCCACCCTGCCTATCCTATCCAGCTTAGAAATGTAATCTCTGCCCATTTAGGTCAGCTTATTGTGTGAGAAAGTTTATACCTCTTCTTGGGCTGAGCACATACTAGGAGGTACTGGAAACTTAATGCAAATGAGCCTTCTGGAATTTTAGGCAGGGGAAAATTAACTTTCTAAAAATTACTTTTCTTTAATATTTATTACAACTCTGGCTTGACCATTCAATTGGATTTAATAACATTTTAAAATAGTTATTTAATCATGTTTCTACCTGGTCCCATTCCAAAGATACAGTATTAGTATTTTAATCTGTACTCTGGATATCTACATGGGACAACTAGGCCTTACTCAGTGAAAATAGATTTTAGGGACTTGCCACTGTAGTGACATAGTAATATTAATTGTCTACATGTCCTACTTGTAAATGCCATGCATGCTACTTTGTGTGCTACAATGCTCACATAGAAGTAACTTACAAATATTTAAAAGGAATTGTTTTACCTATCAAAAAAAGGATTCTTTTAATAGGTTGAACTGCAGCAGTCAGGTTTCACAGAGCAGGCCTGAAGTCATGATGTCCTTGCACTTATAGTGGTTGGCACAATAGGTGCTGCAGTTCACTAGTGATACTTAACTTCCAAGCCTGAGTACACTTTGTACACTATATACTAGGGACTTACAGGCAAGTTAAATATGCCAGGTAGGGATAAGCCAATTCAGCCATATTTAAAGGGGGAGCACAGGAACTTTACTACTGGTTAGCAGTGATACAATTAACAGAGTTCTAAAGCCAGCAAACACAAATATTATCCAGCAAAGGTGAAAAATCTGGGGTGACTATGCAGAAAAGGTGGATTTCATACATCAACATTTAAAATATAGTTGACTTTAATATTTCTTTTTACAGTGCTTCATTCTCGTATAATATGGGTTTATTTCATTATTTACACTGTGGTAAAATTAACTATTAATTATTTTAAAATACTATTATGGTTATGTATAATTTTCCTTTGGGCTGTTGGATTTATTGGGGGATTTGGTGGGTACAGCTCTTTAAATTATAATGAATTTTTACTGATTATTTTTATGTGTTTATATGTTATTAATTCATTTGCATCACCTATAAAGTGTATAATTATTGAATATATTTTATTTAGGTGTTATGGGGTTTATTGGGAGATTGGGTGGGTAGTTTCTAGGTCACGCCTATGTCAGCCTATGTGCTGCAAGATCTCTCACTTGTGAGACGTGTTGTTTACAATAAAGGATTTGTAGCCTGCCATTGCTTACCATACATTGACTTAATTGTCCCTATTCTTTGCTGACTCCTCTGTGTGACTCCAACTTAGAACAGTCTACCATTCACCTAGTTTTCTTTTGTAAGTTGTTTTCAGAATTAAGGAACATTTGGCTACTTTCCATCCTAAAACAGCAGGGCCTTAGGCAATGCCGTCCAGCGCTCGTCCGTTTACAACTTTTAGAGAACGAACACGTGGTTTAGAGGGTATCCAAATAGTTGAAAAATGTGCTGTGGCAGAGGAAAAGTATGTCTTTCGAGTCGTGGGAGACCGTTTCTTAGGTGATGTAATGGGATTAGAAATGTTCTTGGATTTTAATGACCTAGATTTTTAAAGCTATCTGTTTTTGGTATTTTACCTCTCTTTTTTAATTATTAACTGTCATTCTAATATTTATTGAATGTGTATTGTGCATTTATGACTGTAATTTTCATGGTCGAATAAAGCTAACTATTGATTGATTGATTGATTGACTCCTAATTCACCAGCGCATGCCAAGCGTCCCTTCCTTTCCTGGCTGTGGAGCATGGACCAAGCACTGAGTCATTCACCTTAATTAGTTCCCATCCGCTGTTCACACTGAGATCTAAGGTACTATTTGTCTGCCCTTCTCACTCTCCCTCTGGTGTGGTGCTTCTTTCCCTTTCCACCCACCCCTTCTCGATGTTGCTGCCTGCCTGTTTGGTGCTCCCTCTCCCACATCTCCCTCATTTTGCTTTCCCCATACCCTAGCCTCTCGCTGCCCGTTATTGTTGCTGCCTCTCCCACATGTCTCTTGTGTTGCTTTTCCCCCTCCAGTTGCTGCTGCTCCCACACTCCGCTCCGTGCCTGTCCATGGTTGCTGTTCTCTTCCTCCTCCCTGCACCTCCCTCGAGTGGTTTGTCCCCCTAAAGCTTTCTTAACATATTGCACAGAAGCACAGGCTGCTGTGCAACATGTGCTATGGCGCAGTCAATGCTGGCTGCACCATAGCGCTTATTTTCTTGACTTTAAGCCATTTTTTACAACAGCTTGTGCAGCTGTGCAATAGGTCTACAAAAATTGACAAACCCAATAGAATTTGCATAGGCGAGACCTACCGGATACGCCAATGCTTGGTTTAATTATATATTAATTCTTTTTTTTTGTTGGTAGAGTTTTATATAGCACAAACTCGATCCGAAGATATCAGGTATCAGAGCGCCTTACATGAGCACCGGTTTCTTTACAGATGGAAACATTCATTTTTGTTAGGCGCAAGGAGGTTAAGTGATTTGCCCAGAATCACGGGATGTTGAGCATCCCTGCCAAAACTCGAACCCAGTTCCCCATCTTCGAGGTCGACCACTCTAGCCATAAGGCTACATCCTCTCCCCAATTAATGTTCATTAACACATTAACATTTTATTGTTATTTATTTGTTTCATATATAACTAATTTAATTATTTGGTGCCTTTTAATTTCAGGATGTTGAGTTTATTTAGGGATTGGGTTTGTGTTTTTTTAAATAAAATAAATAAAAATGGATTAATAATTAATTTTGGGTTGCTCAGGAAGGTGGGACAGGGGCTCACGGGGTATACTCCAGACTGGACTATGTATTTGTCCCCACTAGAGAATTGGGGGTGGTCGGCCGGACGGACTACCTCGCTAGAGGCATATCGGACCACTCACCGCTACTGGTTTTACTAGTGCCTAGGACCAGAGACTCCCGACCCACCTGGAAACGCAACGTGTGGGATTTGCACAAAGATGTAATTATAAAAGGTTTCTGGACTGACACTGAAATCTTCTTTCAGGAAAACCTGGGCTCTGTGAACTCTGGGGTCACATTCTAGGAGGCATACAAAACTGTACAGCGAGACAGGGCACAGAACCGAATATCATGGGAAAAGGAGAAGGAGCGGGAACAAATTGACCAGATGGAGTGCCAATTACTTACCGTAGAGAGGAATGTGCTTGATAGGTCAGACCCATTGACCTTGCAACAACTAGAGGGCCTAAGGACAGAATATTATGAATTGGCTCAGGAAAACACAAAGAAACAGAGACTGGTGACACTGCATTGCCTATACAAGGTAGGAGACAAGGCCTGGAAACTATTGGCCTGGCTTAGCAAAAAGGAAGCTGACGCCAGATGGATTGTCTCTATTGTGGATGGTCGGGGGGAGACGCACACCACGACACACAAATACTACCAGCATTTGCCCAACACTACACAGACTTCTACAACAGAAAAACATTACCAACATTACCATTTACGAAATCAACTAATATCTTGCAGGTAGCTCTACCCCCAGAATAGATGAGGATGACATGAAGACATTTGAAGAGGATCTAACATTGGAAGAGGTGGGGAGGCCGTGGACAGGTTAAGACCAGGTAGAACTCCTGGCCCAAATGGACTCCCCACTGAATTCTTTAAAACATGCAACGATCTCCTTGGTCCCCGCCTCCTGGATCTCTACCGAGACGCCTACACCGAAGGAATTCTCCCAACAGATCTCTGACCCGCCACGTTGGGGGTCATTCATAAGAAGGGTAAACCTAGGGATAGTTGTGACTCGTACCGCCCAATCTCCCTGTTGAATACAAATGTCAAAATCCTTGTGACCTTCCTGGATACGCGACTCCTGAAAGTTGTAACTATCCTCATCCACTGTGACCAGTCTGGCTTTATGCCAGGCGGGCGACTAGATGGAACCTCCGAAGAGCGCATAATTGAGTGAAGGCCTTTAGGAACCGTACCACTCTGCACGCCTTTATTGCATTAGATGCAGAGAAGGCCATGGGTGCGGTACACTGGCCTTTCCTGGATGCCGTCCTAGTTAAATTTGGCTTCAGCCCTAAATTCCAGAAGTGAGTTGCCCTTTTATATACAGAACCGAGAGCGGCGGTACGAGTTAACAGCAGGCTCTCTCCCACATTTCCGATCCTTCGTGGGACCAGACAGGGATGTCCCCCCTCTCCACTGCTGTTCGCATTGGTGATTGAACCTCTAGCATGCATAATCAGACAACATTCGGGGAAGGGGACTTTTGCATTACACCTGATGACCATGGGGAGGAAATAATCTCACTACACGCAGATGATATCCTTCTATTCATCACAAGCCCAGATACAACAATCCCCACAGTGTTCCACATCCTGGAGGAATACGGCTGGTTCTCTGGATACAAGGTTAACTATCATAAATCCATACTATACAGCCCATAGCAAGACGCGGACTGGCCACCGCTACCTAGGGATCTGCATATTGCTACAAAGGGATTCCAATATCTTGGGATCTTTCTTACCCCCAACCCAATGATCTGTTGCACACACAACATACAGAAGTTCCTATCAAACTTTAAACAAGATGCAGACAGATGGAAAGACCTACCTCTTACCATAATGGGGCAGGCAGCCACGTTTAAAATGATCTCCCTGCCCCAAATCATGTATGCACTACAAAACACATACCACCCCCTCCCAGAATGATATTTAGGGAAATCGAATCTGAACTCTGTGCACTACTCTGGCTGAAATGACACCCAAGAATTGCACTAAAGTCACTACAACATAATCCATACAATGGGTGACTAGCACTTCCGGACATTGAGGCATACTATTGGGCAGCCCACCTTACACCCATAAACAATTGGATACATGCACTTGGGGATCATCCCACTTACAGACTGGAAAGGGAGACACTCACATCAAAAACATTTATGCATTATCTGTATGGAGGGAGGTAGACCCACAGGCTGCTTCCTGCAACTAGAGTCACCATTGAGGTATGGGATAGAACTACCAAGATGCTGGGCTGGGCCCACAAAATAACCGAGACTAACCCTCTGTGGAAGGGAACCCGGTTCAAAGAACTGAACAGGCTCTTGGGATTTGAGACATGGGACCTGTTCGGGATCTCTACAGTGGGAGATATCACAGCTGGGGGTAAACTTAAACCTTTTTCCGCCCTTCAAGCAGAATTTCAGCTCCACACTTCTAAAATTTTCAAATATGCCCAACTGCAACACGCATGGTGTGCAGAAGGAATAGAGGACACCTTATCCCATAATACGCACCACTTGAAGGGAGAATACTCCAGGAATAGCTAACAACCAAGGCAGTCTCTGCCACTTATAAAACAATAAAAAAACAACATACCTGATACCCTGGGCAAATTGAGGGAGACATGGGAGGGAGACCTGGGGGAAATGGAAGATATAGATTGGGAGGCCGCGCTCGGAAACTTCCTTCACATGGTTTGGGCTTACCCACATAGAGGGGCTTACTGGCAGGCGATAACTAGACAACTGAATGCAATCCTGGGAATCTTCCTTCCATTAGACCCTAAATTCATGACTTATAATAACAACAGCCATAGGATATAGTACGCTTGTAATTAGGCGGACAGGATATACATCATCTGCCAAACTTTGAATGAGACCCCAACTTTCAGACATGCTGCTATTTTACCATGCCTTGCTTACATGACTTTCTTTTTAGGTCGAGCCTGGGCAGTGCATACACTGCTCTGCGAGGCATTCTGTATTCAGGTAGGGACTTAAAGCTCCATTCACTCTCCTTCATATTTTTCATTGGCTTGTGTCACTGTCCACTGTAAACTGTAAACTGTGGCTATTCATTGGTCTTTAGGCTTAGTAGTCCCTCCTTAGTACCCCATTGTCTCATTTTTTAACCTCCCATGGTGACACTCCCAGTTAGATGTCGGTACGCTTTAATTACAGCCTCCGAGTACTATTTTCTCAAATAGATTAGTCCTGCCTACTGTTGCAGACAGGACACACTCTCTCCTAACGTTTAAAAAAAATGTTTATAGCACGAGAGCCGAACGCCTTTGCAATGCAATAGTACTTGCATTTTCGAGAGTTTAAGCTATTGGCATTGTAAATGACAATGCTTTTTATTTATTAGTTTTAAAAACAACACATAAATAAAATGCATTGTCAATGACAACAGCTCAAACTCTCATAAGTGCGAGACCTATTGCATTGCAAATGCTTTTTTCAGGGTGTTATCAGTATGTCAGTATGTGTTACATTTCGTGATGTGTTTTTATGCTAATGTAGTCTCAATACAGATCGCATGTGTGGTTTACACTCTATGGCATTGTTTTAACTTGAAGTATTTGTTTTGACTTTTTATATTTCAGTTTGTGAATATTTGGTGTGTGTATTTTTATCTGTACCCTGCTCATCTGAATATATATAAGTGCAGTTGTTTTTATATATGAATTTGTGTGATTTAACAATTACTATATATTTTTAACACTTATATGGTTTAGTGAGTGTTGATCTTCGCCATGGTCTATTTCCCTCTTTTTAACAAGGATTGCTGGCGCTTTTATGTTCTTGAGCTGTGTGTTTGCTGACAGACAGTTGGAGTATAGAACGGAAGAGCAGTATTTCAGATTACTGGTTTGTTCGTAATAGTAAATGAAATATGTGTGTGAATGCTTTGAGTAATAAATGTGTGTTTAATAATCTATTTCACTGTTAATTTGCTTTTTTCTTGTTCTAGAATACTTCAGTGACTGATACATTCCAAAGGTGTTTCAAATTTCTTTAATAAAGAATGCAAAATTATTTGTGTATGTGGAAAGAATCAGTTTAAGACAATACAGTGAAACTCTTTCCTTCTTGTTCAAGAGGAATCTATGGGGCCAGATGTAGGAGGCCATTTACCGACCGGTAACGGCCGATTTCGGCCGTTACCGACCGGTAAATGGGTTTTTGGTATGTAGGGGGCTAAATTTACCAATTCGGTAAATTTACCGAATCGGTAAATTTACCGAATCGGTAAAATACCGAATCAGTAATTTTACCGATTCGGTAACTTTGGGATGTAGGTGGGACTCTTCAGAGTCCCTAAGGCCTTACAGATTCGGTATTTTACCACCCAATCCAATTGGGTGTTAAAATACCGAATCCAGGTGTGCATGCACATGTGTGCATGCACACCTATGCCATGTGGCAGACAGACATGCCCTTAGGGCATGTCTGTCTGCCACATGGCACACATGCCAGTATTTGGGGTGCTAGAGGGTGTCAAAGTGACACCCCCTGCACCCTTGCTGGAATCGGTATTTACCGAATCAGTAAATACCGATTCGGTAATGGCCATTGATTCCTATGGGCTTCAATGCTAAATACCGATTTTTGCAGAATCGGTAATTCAATTACCGATTTTACCTACATGTCACACCTTCATATTTACCGATTCATAAATACCGAATCGGTAAAATTCGGTATTTATGAATCGGTAAATACGAATTACCTACATCTGGCCCTATGTTTTTTTAATACTTTCCTGGGAGTACTCCTGTCAACTCGAAAACCACCCTATCCCTCTTCTTCTGCACTTTTCACTGTAAAAGTCCCAACGTGTACCACCCTCCAATGCAAAATATGCAAAAACAGGGTTAGGGTAAATTTGCAATTCTATATTTATTTTCCTTTTTTTTTCTCTTACACCACTATTGCCTACTTTGCCCAGGTATAAGAAGGCCAGTGGAATTATGCAGCAGTGAAAAGACCAAATCATACAGCTGGGTCGACTAAATTATAAAGCAAGAAAAGGCAAATTAAGTGTCACGATGCAGAACATTTTCTGATGGTATTACCTAAATATTTTGCCATTTTTAGGTTGAAACCTACTAGAGAGCACAGCTGTCTAGTTTGCTAACAATATCTAGGGGACGTTAAGAAAGCTTTTAAAAAAAATGTTTTTTAGAGTTTTATATAGCGCGAACTAGACCCGAGACAACGGGTATCAGAGCCCTTTACATGAGCATCAGTTTCGTTACAAGAGGACATGTTCGTTATTTTAGGTATGGGGAGATTAAGTGATTTGCCCACAATCACAGGATGTTGAGCATCGTTGCCGAGACCCGAACCCGGTTCCCTAGCTTCGAGGTCGACTGCTCTAGCCGTAAGGCTACATCCTCTCCCCTGGGAATGCATTCCACCCTTTACTTACCTTTGACTTTAGGGTTTGTAACTCACATTTGCTTACTTTCTATTTTCTGACAAAATTTTTGTTTAAAGCTGTCCTGCTTGAGTTCATCCCTTCCCTTGCCCAAACCCTATGTATTTACTGTATCCTTCCATCAATGTTTTATTTCTGTAAACAGTCCTTTAAGTCTTTGTCTTAGCTTGATACATTTGTTGTGCGTTCAAAGACATAGGTCAAATGTTAGGCTATCTTCCACGGAGCTTGTTATTCACTTTTCTTCCTCTGACTTGAGGATTTATTTGACTATCATGCACAGAGGCGCAACTAGAACCAAATTTCGGGGGGGGCTAAGAAAAAATTTCGGGGGGGGCTGAACTTTTAATCAGTAGGCAGAGTGGAGCTGCAGGGCCTCCAACAAGGGGTTAAACAACAGCAAGGCCTAATTAACATTCAAATGGTCTTTTAAAGACCTGTGAAACGTTCGGGTGTGGCTGTATGTGTGCCCGGGATCTGTCTCATCCCGGGCTGCCACACACGACGGGGGGGGGGGGGGGAGCGGGAAAGGGGGCTGAAGCCCGGTGAGTCCAATGGGTGTTGCGCGCCTGATCATGCAGGCTTCTAAGGGTGTGCTGGAGTAAGGCTGTGGAGTGCGGTGGAAACGAATATTTTAAAACAAAACAAACAAATGAATACACTAAGTGATGACATTTCCACACATTATCGTTTGTGCGCTGCATATTTTATCAGTAAAACTGTATGTTTGTGAAAATGTAATGGTCATTTCAATTGAAGATGTGTTGTCTGTAATAGCAGTACGCTACCACACCATCCATACTCTACATTATCCTACTAACCTTTACTCTCACCACTCCACTCTGCTCTGTACAACTCCACTTTACACCTCTACTTTACTCTAAACCACTGCACTCTACCCCACTGCACTCTATACCAATGCGCTCTACTCTATACCACTCAACTCTATGCCAGAGAACTCTATGCCAAACCACTATTCGCTACTCTCTACTCCCTACTCTGCACTGTACACCACTATAGCCTAAGCCACTCCACTCCATATCAGTGCAATCTACCTTGCACCACTCCACCCCACCGTGCACCACTTCACTATACCGTGCACCATTCCATTCTCCACCACTTCACTCTACTTTGAAACAAAATTACTCTACGAAAACTACACTCTGCTCCACTTCACTCCACTCTACGCTACTGCTTCACCACTCCAATCTGTGCTACTCTACTGTGCATCACTAAACTCTACTCTAACCACTGCACTCTGCCAATGCACTAAACACCCACTGTACGTAAAACCAATGAACTCTACGCCACTATATTCCACATCTGCAGCACTGCACTCTATGCCACTATTGCATACTCTGCAACACACTACGCCACTGCACTCTACACCATTATAATCTGCGTCACTGTACTCTATGCAACTCTGTTCTACTCTGCACCATTGTACTCTATGCCACTCCTCTTTACGCCACTCTACTCTATGGCACTGCACTCTAGCCCCTCTACTATACTGCACTGCACTCTATGAGAGTCTATTCTGCAACGCTGCAATCACTGCCACTGACCTCTACCCCACTGCACTCCATGCCAATGCACTCTGTCACTGCACCACTCTACACCAATGCACTCTATGCTACTACACTCTATGACACTCTATTCTGCATCACTTCACTCTACGCCACTGCACTATACCTTGCACTACTCCACTCTGTACCATTCCACTCTACGCCACTTCTACTGTATAACAATGCACTCTCCACCATTGAACTCTATGCCACTGTACTCTGCACCATTGCAATCTATGCCACTGCGCTCTACTCTACATCACTCTACTGCTCTCTATGGCAATGCACTGTATGCCACTACATTCTACACCACTCTAGTCTGCATCGCTCCACGCTATACCAGTCCACTACAAGCACTCTAATCTAGGGTGCTCCACTGCACTCAACAACACTCTACTCTATGTCACTGCACTCTACTCTTAAGCAATCTGCTCTACGCCAGTGCACTCTATGTTACTCTATTCCACTCTGTGACATTCCACTCTACTGTACGCTACTGCAATCTACCCTGCACCACATAACTCTACGCCACTCTACTCTATGCCACTCTACCCTGCACCCCTCCACTCTACACCACTTCAATCTATTCTGAAACAATCTACTCTATGCCACTGCACTCTACGCCATTGCATTCTACTCCACTACACCCTACGCCACTCTACTCTACACCATTGCACTCTACGGTGCTGCAATCTGTTCTGCACCGCTTCACTCTACACCCATGGGCGGCTCATCCATTAGGGCAGAGGGGCGTCGCCCCACTGCTTTCTCGCAGTGCGAGAAGCAGAAACATAAAATGGTATTTTAAATACCATTTTATGTTTCTGCTTCTCGCATTGTGAGAAAGCAGAATGGTATGCCTGGTTGGGGGCGGGCGGGTCGGGGAGGAGTGGATTCCCAATGCTGTGGGCCCTGACTGTTTGGTCAGCTCTCGGGGGCCAACCAAACCAGTCATGCGCACTCTGCATCTTCTCTATGAAGGCTGCCTGCAGGCCTTCCTACAGGCACCCGGCTGGGCTCCTTCCGCACCAATCACAACGCTGCCATTGCAGCATAGTGATTGGCTTACGGGAGGGGAGGGAGGATGGCTGCTTCCTGTTCCTGTCGGAGGCAGGACAGCAGGAAAGCAGCAGGAAAACGTGGGCGTGGGACCCGGCCAGGAGCTGAGCCAGCGCAGGACCCAGTAAGGTAAGTTTTCTTTTTTATTAAAATTCCCCCACCGCGCTTACCCCGCGTGACCCTCCCACCGCGAGCTGTGACTGTCTACACCACTGCAATCTATGCTACTCTACTCTCTGTCACTGCACTCTACACCCCTTTACTCAAAACCAATGCCCTCTATGCCACTGCACTAAACCCCACTCCACTCTTGGCCACTCTACTCCAATCTACAACACTCCACTCCACGATTCTCCACTCTATGGACTAGAGTTTAATAAAGTAGACTTCATTAAACTCTAGTCCACTCTGACAATCTACTCCACTCTACAGCACTCTACTCCACTTTGTGCCACTCTACGACATTCTACGCAATTCCCTCTATGCCACTCTTTGCCATTTTACTCCACTCTATTATACAACAAGCTACTCCACTCTACTTCACTCCACTATTCCACTCTACAGCAGTCTACTCCATGCCACTCTATGCCAGTCCACACCACTCCACTCTATGATACTATGCTTTACTCTAAGCTCCTTCACTCTACAATACTCTAATCCACTTTGTGCTGTTCCACTCTACTACACTACTCCACTCTATGCCACTCCACTGTACGTCAATCTACTCCGCTCTATGCCACTCTACTCTACACCAATTTACTCCACTTTATGCAACATCCGCTATGCCACTCCACTCTGCCCTACACCACTCCACAACAAGCTAGGCCACTCTACTCTATGACACTCCATGACACAACACTCCACTCCTCGACACTATACTCTACTCTAAACACTCTATTCCACTCCACTCTGCTCCACTCAACTCTACAACACTCTACTCCCTCCAGGACACTCCACAATGCCATACGCCACTGCATGCTACTCCATTAATCTCCACTCCACTCACCTCTACTCTAACCCACTCTATGTCACTCCACAACTCTATACGCCAGCCCCATAACACTCCACAACACTGCACTTTACAACACTCCACTCTACACGACTCTCCTTTATGCCTCTCTACTTTTAACCATGCTGAACAGCAGCCACACTGGTGTACAACACGATTAAAACATGTTGGCAAATCCAATTTGTTCTTGCATAGACAAGACCTGTTGGGTTTGCCAATGCTAGTTACCCATGTTAACACTGTCTTAACAAAGGTTTCACCGCATTAGTACCACTTTAACACACAAATATAGCAATAAGCTACAAAAAATTGATGAGTCAACCTTGCAAAAGGCTGTCCACTGTGTGGCAGCAAATATTGCTGCTTTATTAGTAACTTTTGATCCATATGAGTTAGAATCAAACTATTTTTGGCCCTTCGGTGGATAAATGGGCGACACCTCTGAAGGTCGAGGATGCCTGGTAGACAGTTAGTGACAACCCAATTACTACTAAGGAATGGCTTAAAATGCATAGTGGAGTGCATGAGGTGTCGACCAATGCACAGTTTAAGTTGGTGCAGTATAATTTCATCCATATTGTTTACCTCTCCCCAAGCGACTACATAATAAATATCCATCAATGGACCTAGGATTTGTACATTGTGTGTGATGGATGATTTCTTTCACATGGTGTAGAGATTCTGTGTTATTTCGAAATTCTTAAACGAGGTCGTAACCCAGCTCAACGAGGTTACAGTTTGGGCTGTCCTGCTCACGATCAAACCATGCCTGCTGGTATTCTCTGGCAAGCAAAAGAAGAAATTGAGCAGGAAGGTCATGATATTCGATCTAATATTAGCCAAGAGGCGTATTGCAGGGACGAAAATCTGGCAAATGACTTGATCTCTTGAGGTGCTATGATACAGGCACTAACTATGTACCAAACCACCATAAAGGACTTGCCAAACAATAATTGATAGCTCATGGCCAGCGGAATCCGTTGGAGGGTGTGTAAGGGGGGTAGCCAGCCGCGGCCCGTGGAGGGAGTTCGTGGCGCAGGCAGGCGGGCGGGGGAGGGGCAGGGTGGGAGGTGGTAAACACCGGAATATGGATGATTGCAGGTAAGTAAACAATTACATTTAAAAAACAAATTTCGTTGCGCGCCCTGCATCAAATTATCGTACCATATAGGTCCCATAATGTCTATGCCCACTCTCTCCCAGGGCATGTCAGGACAGTTCATCGGTTGCAGAGGGGGTTTAAGTGTGACCTGAGTTTTGTCAGAATTGTCACATTGTACACAGCTTCTTATTGTTCTTTCTATTTCTATATCACAGCCTGGCCACCAATACCAGCACTTAATCCTTTGTTTTGTTTTGTTGATGCCTAGGTGTCCCTCATGGCAAATGTTCAGGATTCTGTTCCTAAGTGTAACAGGTGGTATGACCTTGCCCTGCCTCAAAATGAGGTTACCTTCTACTGACAACTCATTTTTATGTTCCCAGAATGGTCTTAACTCTTTTTTATATACTTTTCTTGCTGGGCCAGCCGTCTTCGATGAGTTTAAGGACTTCTTGTAAGGTTTCATCTTTTAGATACTCACTCAGCCAAACCTCTCTGTGTATGTTGGGGAACTCCTCGTTGATGCTTGACACGCCTAGTTTTTCTTCCCTTCCCCCTATGTCTTCACAGTTTGGTAAGGGTAGCTTACTCAGGAAGTCCGCAACCACATTTTTGGCACCAGGCAAGTATTGCACATCGTAATTGTAGTCCAAAAGTCTTACCGACAAACGTGCCAGTCTAGGTGACGCATTTTATAATCCTTTCACAATGAGTAGTTTTGTAAGTGGTTTGTTGTCACAACGCAATGTGAACCATTTTCCGCAAATGTACTGGCGGAAGTGTTCCAGTCCCCACACACAAGCTAATGCCTCGCGCTCGATGACTGAGTATCTTTCCTCAGTGGGAGTTAGTGAGCGAGATACAAATGCGATAGTGACCTCCTTTCCGGTGCTTTCAACTTGTGTGAGGACTGCTCCTATTACCCTTCCTCTCGCATTTGTTGGGACCACACATTTGAGATTAGTTGCCGGGGCGGTGCTTCACAAATTTCCTGCTTTAGGTCCTTGAAACTTTCATTGCAACACTGTGACCACTCAAACTTGTTCCTAGATTTCAAAAGTGTTCTTATGTTATATGTTTTAGTTGAAAAGTTTCTCGCAAATTTTGAATAGTACTCCACCAGTCCTAAAAATGCTCTTAGTTCCTCTTTGTTCTTTGGAACCGGAGCAACTCTTTCTTGGGTTTTATGCCCTCAGGTGTTATTTCATGTCCCAGGTAGGTGACAGTTTGTTCACCAAACCTGCATTTCCTGTACTCCGATGTCATACCACACCTTTCCAAGATTTTGTAGCACCTGTACCAACCTTTGGTCGTGGTCCGCCTGGTCTTTGCCCATTACGAGAATGTCATCCTGAAATATGAGCACCTTTTTGACTCCCTTAAAATTTTCTTGCATGAGTCTCTGTAATAATGCCGCTGCCGAAGCTAACCCAAATGGTACACTTTTGAACCTGTAACACCCGAATGGCAAAATGAAGGTGGTGAGGTGCCTGCTTTCGGGGTGCAGAGGTACCTGGTGGTAAGCTGCAGCTAGGTCAATAGTAGAGAAAACTTTCATATCTTTTGTAAGGGAGAGCATCGCGTTAATTTTGGGAAGGGGTATTGGTCTATCAGGATATTTTTGTTGAGGTTGCGCAAGTCCATGCATAACCTCAACTTGCCGTTGGGTTTCCGTGCGACAACCAAGGGTGTGACCCACTCTGAAGATTCCATTGGTTGTATGATGCCCGCCTCAAGTAATTTGTTAATTTCCTTTTTTACCTCCTCCCTGAGTGTGAACAGAATGTGTCTTACTTTGTGTAAGCACCTGACAGCATTGTCCTTTAGCTTTATTCTGTGTTGAAATCCCTTCAATTTTCCTATGGTGCCGTTGAAGACTTTTGGGAACCTGTCAGAAATGTTGGACTCCCATAACATGTCCTGGTGCATGACCAGTACGGGTTCCGAACTGTTGGGATTTAGCGTAATTCCCAATTTTCTCTGGTCCTTCCATCCTAGCACAGAAGGACCTGTGGCAGAGATGTATAATTTGCTGATGGTTTCTCTGTCTTTAAAGGCGAACGTAAGTTCCCTGCAACCCAAAAGCTCAATAGGTTCCCCCGTGAATGTTTTGAGGGTAATATCAGGTGTTTCCATGTCCCTACCTAAAGTTTATTGGAATTTGTCCCTCAATACAGCAGAGACAATGCTGGAGGCAACGACAGACAGAGCGGGGCCTCTTTGACATACGCTGGTGCCAAGAGAGGTGAGGCCTAGTCCTCGTGGTGCATTGATGTCAGATACATCATGTCCACATGGAGGATTTGAAAATGTGTCACTCAATTTGTGAATTTAACAAACAGTATGTATAAAGTATGATTTGGTGGCAGTGACAAAGCTTCTCCGAAGCATCAAGGTCCTGAAGAAAGCTAGGGAGTTTTTGCCCCATAAGCTGAAACATGTCGACCATAAGAGCAGTGCCATATTTCAACTGCTCTTGATTTATTCCTTTCACTATTTTTAGATAGGAGTACATCTGTGAGGTTATACTTGCTAGAGTCATTGACACTCCGTGTCTCCGTTGTGTATCCTGTTTTAACTCACATTCTGTTCTTTTTTGCACTGCACTATCCACTTAAGTGAGTCTTGTCCTCTTACACGATTCTCTTGTATAGAACTCTACAAAGAGGATACAACTATTTTCTTCTATCCTCCTCCTGGTTGGAGGTAAGGTGAAGTATAGTTGGTTGGCATTCCAGATGATGACACTGGACACGTAATGTGTAATGATGGGACACCAATGATCCCCAGCGGAGTTTTTTCCTGGTTTTTTTCTTTCTTTTTTTCTTTTTGAGGTCATCCAAGTGTTGGCCGTCCATTCTGCATTTCGAATCTGATTTCTATCTAAACCTTTTTGTTGATCTGTTGTACTCTAGTTTTCGAGTTCTTGAGATTTAGAGTGCAACACATTTAGGAACACTCCTTTTTATAGACTTCGGACTTCTTGGTGTTTGACAAATTGAAGCAGGGGATTGAGCCCGGGAGTCTTTAATTAATCCCTTTAGCCCTCTTTTCTGTGTTTTTTTTCATCATAATCCTCTACCAATTTTACTTTCGCTCTCATTTTTCTTTGACAAGCTTTTTGAAAATACCCCACAAGTCCGCATTGTGTACACTTACTGTTGCGAGCTGGACATTTCCAGACATTCGCCAAATGCCTGTTGCTGCCACAACGATAACACTTAACTTGTGCAAAAGTTTTTACCCCTCCTTTAAATCCAGACTCTTCTGTAACTCTGCTCTTATTAACCATGTGCTTCTTCTTGCTTCTGCTTATTTTAGCCACTACACTTTTTTCATCAGTTTTAGTTTTATTCTCAGAGTACGGCTTTGACACATCTTCCTGTCATTTCAGCTCTTTTTACTATTTCTATTACTTCTTGGAGGGGTTTCTCACCTTTGGCCCACAGTGCATCCTGTATGTTGGGATTTGCAGCACACATTACTATCTGATCTCTAATGAAATCATTGATTATGTTTTCAACTTTGCATGTTAGTGCTAAATTCTTAAGTGCAGAAACGTAGTCCTCTATACTCTCCTCTTTCCCCTGTTTCCTTATGTAATAATTCTATCTATTTACTGCAACACAGACATTGGGTTTATAATACCCATCCAAGTCCTCCATTGCATCAGTAAAAACATTCCTCTGTGTAGGAACGGTTGAATCTGACTAAATGGTTACCCCCACTTTTTTCCTGGTGTTTTTCTGGTTTTCGACTTAGTTGGCCTGGGACCCTGCTATTATGGGCCCCAGACTATCTGCTTTCTCTATAAAATGTACTCCATGTACTTTAGGTACATACAAAATTGGTTACTGGGTCACCCTTGTGAGCCCCTGTATAGTGTACCATAGGTACCCAGGGCAGAGGTGCACCCTAGGCCTACCAGGGACTGCAGCATGTATTGTGGCACCCCTGGTTTGCCTTCCAAACTGACACCACAGGTCTGTTCACACAGCCTGGGTAAGGTGGTGTAATCACCCCTTACATAGATATAGTATACCTATATCTACCTTTATATATAGACACATATACACCTATAAGCTACTCCTATGGTAGGCCTCGACAATCCTGGAGGCAGAGTGCTTGTTTTTATGTGAGAGGGTGCCCTAGCATGAGCTGAGCCCCTCTGCAGCTTTCGGAACCATCTCCTTATAGCTGTTCTATGATAAAGCCATACCATATACTCATAAGTGCATTATAATCCTCGAGGTTAATGCTAACTTTGGTTTGGCTTTATCAAAACATGTCGTGTAAGGTGTCAAACACTTTGGAAAACTACCTCCCCCCCCCCCCGCCACTTCTGGCGGCGGTGGTAGCATTCCACTCTTCTAGAGGGAAAAGACATGTGTGTTACTGCTTTACCCAGTTAAAGTTAAACAGAGCCTCAGCATCACAAAATGGATGCTGCTCCCACAGACACGAGTCTGACCTCCTGTTGCTGGAGGAAACTCCAGCAAGGGCGGCCTGGACAATAGGTTTCCTGTCCACCTCCCCAGATAGGGGTTTTGTGTATTGGGGCAGGGAAGGCTGCATACAGTGAATGCATCTAGACACTGCATGGGGCACACAAGGTGCTCCATCCATAGCCCGGTTCAAACCAGTTGCTGGGGCACTCCAGCCCCAGCTCTGGCGCGAAACTGGACAAAGGGAAAGGGGTGTAACCACCCCCTTCTCAGGTCCACCCATAGGATGGACCTAGTCAGGTAATCCAGCCCCCATCCTTAGTATAAGTATAGGAGCTGTGTCCCCAGGACTTCAGATTATCCTGGAAAGAAACTTTGATACAGAACTCTTGGACCTTCGACATTCTATTCTGACTAGAAGACAGAAGACATCTCCCTTGTGATCAAGGAGTGACCACCCTGTTCAAACAGGCATCATCAGCAACTTTGCCGGTCTGCAGTTTCAAGGCTCCTGCCGGAACCCGAAGACTCTGCGACTCAAGAACTGGACTTCCAGACTTCTCTGACCCCGACCCACATTCACAGCAAAGCTGAGAACCGTGGCGGAGAAACGTGGGACCGGACATATTGGACATCCTGCATTTTGCTACCTGTACTCCTTTTCTGAAGACCTCAGTAAGTTGTGCATTGGAGTACGAGAAGCCCCCGCCCTGAGCATAATTTGAACTGAAGCTCAGGCCCGCACACTCCCCGAGTGTCCCGTGGGTCCCGCCTTTACATTTGTGCTTGACGCGTCTTCCCGCTTCCTTGCCCGTTGGCTAGTGAGCCCCCTGAAGACGCCATCTTGAATCTAACTTGCTATCCTGGTTGCTCCAGGCTTGCTCCAGCTTCTCTAAAAAGGAGAAGCGCCACAGACCTTGCTGGTCTGCAACAGACCCAATCTCGACATCCTGCATGGGTTGCGGTTGCCAAGGCATGGGACAGCTCGAATCCAGCTCCTGGTCATCGTCGATGCTTCCTGGACCTCGTGGCTGAAGAGACAAACTCACCTTCTTCACCTTAAAGCACCTGACATCGCCTGGTTCCTTCCTGGTCACTGGCTAGTGACTCAGACTCTGTCCCCTCTGCTTTCAGGTTCTTCACATCTCCGATCCACCCTTGGAACCACCCGGACACTTTTCCTCTGGTTGCCTGCAGCACTTCTTTGCAGCTCTCCATAGAAAACGACGACGAAACCCGACATCAAAAGACACCTATGCACCCGGCTTCCGTGGGTGAGGTAACACGAGTACTCTGGTAGTCTCGAGGGTATTGGCCCTCCTAGTGTCTAAGTCTAAAAGGGTTCCGTCCTAGTCCATCCGGAAGTGTCCTTAACTGTAACTTTGTAACTTTTACAAACTCCATAGAAAGTCAATGGCAACCCGCGCCTGTGTTTAGACAATGCACGCGGCTCCCGTGGGTCTCCTACTTCTTAACCTTTGGTTGCTTAGTGTAGCCCCAGCGATTCTACAGGCCCTAGGCCTGCTTTCTAACTCTTACGTGGTACTTATACCACTTTCTTAGTATATAGTTTGTGAGGCCCCTAGGGCATAACGTATACTGTGCAACTTATCGTATATTAACTGTGTGACTTGTATTGTATTTTTACCTCTGACCTCATAAAGAGTGCAGAGGGGTTGTGTTTAGATTAAATACATATATATATATTTGATATATATACCTTGTGTGGTGTCCTTTCATTTGGTATTCAAGGGATTATATATGGTAAAACAACTTGCTTAACTCGCCAACTGAAGTCTTAGCCTGAAGACTGCTGGTTCATGCTACCATAGGATAGCTTTCTATAAGGTTGACTTTACAACCACCATCAATAAGGGTCAATTAGACTGGTACAAGGTGCCCACTAGAACTAATGGGCATCATATGCCAGGCTAACTTCTCACACTCTGTTCTGATTCATGCACCTTCTTGCTAATGCTATTGTACACTTTTAATCCTCCAGCCCCCAAGCAATGTAGTAGTATTTTTTTCTTCTCCTCTGGTGAAAGTGGTTCATTTGCCTTATCAAAGGTAGAGATATAGTTACAAAAGTACTCTCGCCATTCTTCCCATTTTTTTGCGGTACTCCTGCACCTGCTAAAAACGCTTGTGGAGGCTGTAAATTGTACTTGTTCCCTGAAGCCATATTGTTCTAAACTTATATCCGGTGCACAGGAGGTGTAACAATCCGCTAAAATTACAAGCCCAAAACTGCTTTTGTATGTATTTAGTCAAACAGTCATAGGGATAGAGAGATTCATAACACAGTTCCCTTTCTTTTTAGTGCTTAACGTAGAGTTTCAAAAAGGAATATTAGCACTAAAATGATTTATTAATACATAAGATGTGTAAACACTTCTCACTTGTTGCACAGATCTGTACACATCAGTCTTGCGCAGCCTTCCTTTTAATGCGTACAACTGACGAGAAGAAAGCTGCTCCTGTGTTTCTCTCGTAGCGTTTAACATCAAGCATATGTAAATAAATATACAAAGAAGAAAGGCAAAATTGTTCTTTTATAAGATGGCACTGGGAGCATGCAACCTCAGCACGATGCATGGCAAGCAAGTGCGCCACCAACTCCTGAGGAGAATGTTCGAATACACGTCAGCATCGCTCTCCTAAGAATACTCTCAGCCAGATTATTCCCAGAATTCAGATGAAGTTAGTATTCCTTACTTATTAAATGTTCTCCTGTCGTTTTCATTTTAATGCGGGGCAAGCATTTCCACACCTTCAGCTCCTCTCAAGCAGACACAAACAGACCAATGATTCACTCCTTTCCTTGTAACTTTTCATGAGCACATCCTCTAGACTTGCCTTAACTATTTCTGTGCTCGCCGTTGTGATGTGCGTTGCTGTGTCCGTCCATAAATTAGGAGCAATCCGATAGCAGAAAACTGCTAGCCCCATAGACTTTAAAATGTCCTTAATTTTTTTTTCTTGCACACGGGTTCGTAGGTGTGTCATTGTGTTAACCTCGTCGCCTTAAATATTAAGTAGAGGCAGGAACCAGAATAGAATTCAAAATTTGCGAACATACGTGACAAGAATTTTCAATTCTATTAAGGACACGAAGGCGAGGAATATGCTTTCTCATTTCTTTATTAGAAATGCTCAGCAGCCAATTAGAAAACAGTAGGAAAAAATAACACTACAATACCTATGAACACCCAGGGTATCACATGATAAACCATAGAGTAACCAGTATAAAACGCCCCATAGAGAATACCATATCCTCTTTCTTTGGCGCCTAAAAACAGTTAAAAAATGGTCAGTCCAATATGAAGGTCGTAGAAGGATTAAACCAACAGCAAACAGAAATCCACTGGAGAGGAAAAGGCCGGATGCTTGCAGCCGTAGACAAACTGGAAACTGAAGATAACTGGCAGGTAGGCCAAACCGAGCTGGACAGAAGCCTTTATTTAGGATCAGAACCTGAAAAGAGACAGAGAACCGTAATACAAATTCTTTTGTGTAGAAAAGACAGCAAGAAACAGGGGGGGGGGGACAAGGAACAGTAAGAAACAAAGTACAATATGCAATTTGCAAAAATCAATAACAATGGCAACATTTGCGAAATGCAGAAATATGGGTGGGATAATGCTCACCTCCGTGTCCTTAATAGAATTGAAAATTCTTGTCACGTATGTTCGCAAATTTTGAATTCTATGTCAGGACCGGAGGCTCCGATTCTGCTTGTTTAAAGCTGATCCACCACAACAGAAGCAATATTTGCAATAGGCTTATAATAAAAAGTTTTGAACATAGAATCAGATGTCCAATCAGCGGCTTTCATGATGTCAAGTAAAGTCATCCCCATAGAAAAAGCTTTAGAAGCCATAGCCCCATGGGCTGAATGCGTACCAAATTTGGAAACATCATTACCAGCCTCATTCATGAGCCATTTCACCCAACGGGCCAACGTAGCTGGGGTCACAAGGCGAAAAGGTTTCTGTAGAGCAATCAACAATTGACCCTGCATATCTTGACGAAAAGGAGCAGTACTCACCTCATAATCCTTAACACATTGAACCACACAGAGTTTTGGAATATTGGGAAAAGATGGATAGGTAACTGAAGACGTATTACACTTAGTGCATCTGGAGATAGCAAAAGTAACACTTTCAGGTTAGAAACTACGACCTGCTAGGTCCAGTGCACAAACATCAGAAACGCGTTTGCATTTTTATTTATTTTATAGTTTTATAGAGCGCGAACCAGACCCGTGAGAGTATCAGAGCACTTTACAGGATTAAGGGGTATTATACAAGCGTAGGGACGGGGGGATAAATTGGGAAAGGTAGGTGGTGCATTATACAAGAAAAGCACACTGCACGTTTAAAGTCCAGGATACATATGATATAAAAATTAATACAAGTCGATACAATATACAAGAAGGCATGCAGTCTTAAGTCTAGGTGGGATGTCCAGAAAGGTATCCTCCGTCTAATCCCGGGATATTGCTGAGGTGGAGAGTTGGGTAAGTCAATGCGGTAATTGTAAAGTATTTGTTAGGCGAGGTATTTTCCCATTAAGAAGGTTTTGGTTTCCTTCTTAAAGTGTGCCAAGGACGGAAGTCTTCTGATGGTGGGTGGGAGAGAGTTCCAGATTCTTGGGGCGGCCCCAGAAAAGGCCCGATTGTAGGTTTTGTTCTTCCGGAAGCGTGCTGGTTGCAGCAGCAGGTCTTTGGCAGATCGAGAGTTTCTAGCTCCTCCGGATAACACAAGTTTTTGTGCAAGAAATAAAGGGGAATTGGAGAAAAGGGCTTTGTGAGTAATGCAAGCCAGTTTAAATTGGATTCTGGCCTCTAGGGGAAGCCAGTAGAGGGCTTTGAGGTGGGGGGAGATGTGGTCGAATTTCCTTCAGCCAGTAAGGAGTCTGGCTGCAGTGTTGAGGCATGCTTTCAAAGGGGCCGGGGAGTTCTTGGATAGCCCTGCAAGAGTAGAGCATCCATATTCTAGTCTGGAAATTACTAGTTCCTGAGTTGCTGTTTTAAGGTCGGCCACATCGAGGAAGGGTTTTAGGTTTCTTACGTAACTCAGATGGAATCTGGCTGTTTTGGTAATCGAGTTGTTATGGCTGCGCATGTTTAGGCTGCCGTCAAGGGTTTTTCCAAGAGATTTCGCTGAGTCAACAATAGTAGGATGGCAGTTTAGCGCTGTTATGGTCTTTATCCATTCCTGGATGTCTGGGTTGGGTTTGGGTGGGGAGATCAGGAGAAATTCCGTTTTACTTGCATTGAGTTTTAGCTGGTTGTCGGTGAGCCAGTGGACTGTCAGCTTCAGGGCCTCGTTCAGGGAGAGAATGTCCTCAGGGGAAGAGATTGTTATGTAGATCTGAGTATCGTCAGAGTACATCAGGTACGAGATGTTGGCGGCACGTAGCACCTCGTGAGAGGTTCAAGGTAAAGGTTGAAGAGGGTAGGGGAGAGGGTTGATCCTTGGGGGACTCCAACCGTAACCGGCGAGGGGGCGGATAGATTACCGTTGATGAGGACTCTCTGTGAGCGGTTCTGGAGGAAGGATCTAAACCATTCAAGGACCGTTCCATCCAACCCCATCCTAAGGTTGAGGCGTTCTAAGAGAATTTCGTGGTCAACCGTATCAAAGGCAGAGGACAGGTCTAGGAGGATTAGGAGACAAGTTTTGCCTAGGTCGAGGGCTTGTAGGGCGTCATCCACTATGTGGAGGAGGGTGGTTTCCGTGCTGTGACCAGGTCTGAACCCTGATTGATAGTCATCAAGCAGGTGAAAGTTGTTGATGTGCAGGCTTAGATGTTGTTGTACACATTTTTCCAGAACTTTGGCAAGTAGAGGGATATTGGATATGGGCCTATAGTTCTCGGCAGAGGTAGGGTCCAGTGTTGTTTTTTTAGGATGGGGATAACTTGGCCAGTTTTGAGCGAGTCAGGAATTGAGCCCTGTAGGAGAGAGGCCTTGATTATTGAGGTCCAGGAAGGGATGATGGCCTGACAGGCGGCAGCTAGGCAGTTAGAGGGGAGAGGATCATTGAAGTGATTGTTCGGTTTTAAGGAGACAAGAGTTTTCGAGATAGAATGTTCATCATAGGTTTCAAATTTGGACCAGTGCGCTAGGTTTTTGGGTGTGGTTTGGGAGGACAGCGCGGAGAGAGAAGGTTGAGCAAGCGCATTTTGGTTTTGGTTGTGAGTCGCGGATTTAAGTTCATTTCCAAGGGCAGTGATTTTGTCGCAGATGAAGGAAGAGAATTCCTTTCTTGATTTAGGGGTTTGGGTGTTTCTTTGGTGGTTTTCCCTAGTTTGTTGGATTGGTGTTTGACCAAGTCGAACAGCTTGCGAGGTCGATTTTTGGTACTCCCTAGTTCAGATCTGCAGAATTCTTTTTTAGTGTTGAGGATTTTCTTATTGTAGGCATTTTTGGCCTGGCGGAGAAGTTTTAGATGTGCTGCTGAAGGGTGTTGTTTCCAGTTCCGTTCAGTCTGTCGAAGGGATCTCCTCTTCTTGTTGAGGGATCCGCTGAACCAGGGGTTTCGGTCTTTGACCTGGGTTCTTTTTAGTTTTAGTGGTGCCAGCTCATCGAGAATGTCGGATATGGTTGAGGAGTAATGAGTCGCTAGGTTGTCAACCGAGATGCACTGAGGGGGCGGGGAGAGGTCAGACACACAACGCGCTGCCAGTTTCTCATGATAAAGGTTCTTAGTGTCTCTAACCCATCTTTTGGGAATCACGGGTTGAGGGCTCCATGTTTTGTGGGTGCTGGGCAGGAGGAAGGTGATGGTGTGGTGGTCAGACCAATCGCAGGGGTCAATAGAGAGAAGTTTGACCGCTGATTCCTTAGCTATGAACCAGTCTAGAGTGGCGCCATTTGAATTAGTAGGGAGGGAGAAGGCTTGGAAAGGGCTTGATCGGCCAAGAAGTCTCTGATGGCATTGACCTGAGGGTCCTTAGGATCGTTCCAATGTAGGTTAAAGTCGCCAAGGAAAATGTCATAAGAGTTTGGAGAAACCTTGGCTGTGATGATTTCCATGACGAGGTCCGTAAAGGAGTCGTTCTTGCCTAGGGGGTGGTAAAAGATGTGAAGTTTGCACAGCTGAAACTTGTTGTTGGAGATGGAGAGTGCGAGGTATTCGCAGGAGTTTGTGGGGTCCACTGGCAGTTCCGTAACAATGAGGTTGGAGCAGTGGATACAGGCAATGCCACCCCCTTTTTTCTTTGGGTGCCTATCCAAACTTACGATGTTATAGTTGGGCGGGACTAAGAGGTCTAGGTAGGACGATGAGGAATCCTTGAGCCAGGATTCAGTCAAGATCGCCAGGTCCGACTTTTGACTCAGAATGAGGTCGGCTACATCAGATGCATGCTTTACAGCTGATCGGCAGTTTATTAGGAGGCCGGCTCGGGAGGGATAGGAGTGATTGTCAGGGGTAGCAGCGGCGGTGGGAATTTTAGCTGGGTTGCTGTTGACCACCCCTCTGGTGCGGATGGTAGCAGATCTGTTAGGGTTGGTTGCAACCGTACAAATAGGGTGTTCTTCCCTCAGGTGTAAGGGGTGTGGGGTTGTCAAGGCAGAGTCGTAACTAGTGAGGAGGTCAGCCACTTCTTCCTCCGTGAGTTCAGAGGGATTTGTAGTGCCAGGGGTGGGTTTGTAGGCGTGGAGGAGAGCAAGATTTTCCTTCTCCGAGAGGTGACAAGGGTGTTTGCGTGGGCGCAGGTGTCTCAGGGATAGGGGTAGAGGGTGAAGGATGGGCTTCATGAAGAGAATGTGGGTCGTATTCTGTGAGAGCCTGAGATTCGAAAAGGAGAGTTCGGTTATGTGAAGGAGGTGCTTTTGGTCCAGAATCGATTTGTGGATGCTCCGTGTTAATTCGGAGGATCTGCTGTGCAGATTATCAATATCTCTTAGAGAGGTATGTTCTGGCAAGCAGGGGGACGGTTCTGATAGTATGTGCTGGTGGCCTAGAGGTGGGTTTACGTGGACGTTCAGCGTCCCCATGAGAGGGATGATCATGTGGACAAGGAGCCGAAGGGGTGAGGGCGATTACATCTGATTGGTTTTGCAGCCTGGGTTTGGAGCTTAGTCGATCAGTGTACTGGGCCATGTTAGGCTTTTGCATACTAGTGTTGTAGGCCCTAGTGGGAGTGTCAGTAACCCTGCGACACAAGACACAATAACATAGTCAATTTCGCTAAAAGCTGCTTACAGGATAAAGAAGAATTGGACGGCCAGGCCTCCAAGAATCGCAAAACAATAGAGACATCCCATAAGTCAACATATTTTGGACAAGGTGGCTTCACCAGCCGAATACCCTTAAGCAATTTAGAAATCAAAGGATGTTCTCCAGCAGGCTTGCCATCAATAGTGATATGACCTGCAGAAATGGCAGAACGAAAATTATTAAACGTTCTATAACCAAGACCGGACGAGGCGATAGAGGCCAGAAAATTAACGATCAGAGAGACATCCGCTGAAGCGGGATCCACCTCCCGCTGAGCACACCAACCACACCATTATTTCCAAGCCCCTGCATAACGTTTGTGTGTGTTGGGGGACCAAGCCTGGCTGATAAATCTGGTAGCGTCTCGCCAAAGGCCTGGGACTTGCCAGCGGTCCCCGAAACACGCCATGCCACTAGGAGAAGATGGCCCGACCCGGTCAGGGGATGCGGATTGCCGAGAGGGTCCAGCAAGAGGTTCAACCGCTGGGGAAGAAGGATCGGCACTGCACAACTCATTTCCAGGAGGACTGGGAACCAAGCTTGAGCTCTCCACAGCGGAGTGATCAGAAGCAGCTCCGACTGATAATGCTTTGTGCGAGCCAGGACCCTGGGAATTATCATAAACGGGGTAAAGGTGTAACACAGGCGCGACATCCAGGTTTGCAGAAATGCATCTGTGGCCAGTGCTTCTGGATCCGGATGCCAGCTGGAAAACAGGGGAAGTTGAGTGTTGAGACGGGATGCAAACAGATCGATCTGGCACCGACCCCAAACACGGGAGAGAGAGCGGAACACTCAAGGGTGAAGCCTCCAATCGTTGAAATCCCGAAGATGTCGCGAATTCCAGTCCGCAATCAGATTGTTGTGACCGGGGGAAAACGTGATCTTCCTCTGAAGACAAAAGTGCCAAAAATCATTGGCGATTTCTGCCAAAATCCTGGACTTCGTCCCCCCCAACTTGTTGACATACCGAACCACCGAAACATTGTCCATGCGGAGGAGTATGCAACAGTTGGTCTGGCTTGGAGATAGACAACGGATTGCAAAAGACCCCGCTAGTAGTTCCAGGCAATTTATATGGAGAGACAACTCCTCCTGAGACCACCGACCTCCCGTCGACAGCGGACCGCAACGGACTCCCCAGCCCCACAGACTGGCATCGGATTCTATCACCCCCTCCGGTGATGCTCCGAACAGGGCTCGCTCATTCCAGGATTCCATGTGCTCCAACCACCATAGCATCTCCCACCTCGCTTCCTCTGAAAGAGGGACCAGATCTGAATAGCGAAGGCCTTTCTGGAGATGACGGATGTTTAGACGCTGAAGTGCCCGGTAATGAAGAGGGCCCGGGAAAATTGCCTGAATCGAAGAAGCTAACAGACCGACAATCCGAGCTATAGATCTCAACGACACATTCTGTTTGGATAAAACTAAATTCAACTCCCTCTTGATGGAACAAATCTTCTGATGTGGCAAGAGAGGGAATTGACCTGGAAACTCAGAAATTCTATCCATTGAGAGGGAAGGAAGACCGATTTCTGAGGATTTACCAGAAAACCCAGAGATTGCAAAAGAGTGATGGACCATTTCAAGTGTGTCATCAACGTTCAAGGGCAATCTGCAATGATTAGAATGTCGTCCAGATAGATAATTAGATGAACACCCCGGGCTCGCAGAGATTCCACGATGGGCCTCAGAAGCTTCGTGAAGCCCCAAGGTGCCGAGAGAGGCCGAACGGGAGAACCTTGTACTCGAACCAACTCTCCTGCCATTGGAATTGCAGGAACCGCCGATGAGGACCGTAAATGGGGATCGATAAGTAAGCATCCTTCAGATCGAGACGGACCATCCAGTCCCCTTCCCGAAGAAGATCCCTCAAAAGATGGATGCCTTCCAACTTGAAGTGGCGATAAACCACCCCTCCATTGAAATCTTTGAGATTGAGTACCAACCGGGTCCCACCCCCTTTTTTCTGAACCAGGAAAACTGTACTTGCGAAACCCTGAGGATGGCAGGAAGTGCGAAGAATGGCCCCTTTTTCCAGAAGGGAATCGATTTCCGCTGAAATGAGCTCTTGTTCTTGAAGGGAAAAAACCAGGGGAGTAGGCGGATTGGACTGAAGGTGGGAATCGTAGAACTCTATCCTGTAACCCTGGACAGTCTCCAACACCCAAGCATCACTGGAGATCAGACGCCAATGTGGTACAAAAAATGTAATCCTGCCCCCAAAAAACAAACTCCGAGGCTGGGATCAATCTCACCTGAAGTGTTGGAATCATGATGTCCTCCTTGGGTACCACTGTAGCGTCCTTTTTTTGTATTGACCTCTCCTTTACGAGAGGAATAGAAGGAGGTTCTGTTATTGTAGCCGGAGTCGTGTCCTCCACCACGCTGGGACTGGAATCCACGTTGGGTATTCTGGTTGGACCCGCGGTCGAACGATCGTCCCCTGTATCATCCGGCCCTTGCAAAAACTGGGCGAAATGCCCTCCGAAGGGATGCCTGAGCTTTATCCAGCCCACTAAAGGTAGCCACAAATGTTGTTAATTCCTTAAGGAATGGCTGACCAAATAACAGGCTCTGAGCCAACGGGCCGGATTCGGATGAGGATAATTCAGCCAATTTGGGATCTAATTTAAGTAAGATGGAGAGCAGACGCTCACAGGACATTGCGCAATTGGCATTCCCTAGCTGACAAATAGCCCTCTGGGACCACTCAATCAATTCGTCAGGATCCACCACAGCTGACGATTCTTTGGCCCGATAGCCCGAATCTAAAATCTTCGTTAGAGGGCCCAATAAATCCAATAATTTATCTTGGCAGGAACGCCATGCCCTGTCAATACCCTTTTTCGGGTCCTTAGCATATTTTTTAAGAAATGTGACCATAGTAGGGTCTACTTCGGGCGTGTCAGCTAATTTGTCTGCCAAGTCAGGACGCGGACATTCAGACCTAACGGGGGCCCTTACATCTTTCTCTAATGGTTGACGAATATGCGCCTGAACATATTCTGTCACTTCTGGAGACGGAAGCCAAGGGGAAGTGTTGGGATGTACAATATCCGTAGGCTCAAAGGTAAGAAGGCGAGGATGCGTTGGCGCATCTACAAAATGTTCCTTACGAGCTTTCTTGGAAGGTGGAGGACCATCCCGATCTGAAGAGGAGGTAGAGGTGGTGTCATCATTGTCTGTCTGCGAAACGTGCGAGGCCAACGCCTCATTGGAGGATTTACTACCAGAATGCTCACTGGATCAAACCTTAGCCAGCTTTAGAAAATCAGACTTATGAGGATTGTGGGCAGACTTAGAAGAAGAAGAAGAAGCACGCCCTGAAGTGGAAGGTAACCAGCCCTGCTGCAAGGCGTAATTAGAAAGATGGCGCTTCAAGGGTGCAATAGCGCGAACTAGCGCTTTATTGACAGAATGCTAAACGCCCTGGTCCAAGGCTTCAACTAAGCCATGCTCCATTGAACCTGAAGCATCCTTGTCGTAATGGTCATCTTCCTCATAATATTCCTCCATTACTACACAAAGTGTAAAGTATAAAGCCCACAAGAGGAAGGAACAATGTAATGCCAAAGGCAAAATCTGGGGGAGTGGCTAAAACCCCTACAGCAAGCCAAATGAACAGTGAGAACCTGATTGAAATGAACAAATTAAAAAGTGGAGGGAGGGCTTGCCGTAAACTGCCACTCTAGGCAGAGCCTATGCCAATTGTACAGCCCAAATGAGTAATTTCCAATATTTGGGTGTAACTGGGGACGCAGAAGCAGGCTTGTGGGCAAAGAGCACAAATTTGCGGTGCTCCAACGCTAATCTACGTGTAGAAAAATGGATGTAAACATTCAAAATGGCCGCAGCGCATGCGCGGAACGGCCCCCTGCCGAAAGAAACACAAAGAAAGGACTATGCGATGTAATCGCGTAGCCTTCCACTGTCCCCAAAACTCCCTCTCCACCAAAACAGGCGCAGGCGCTAGGCGCCCGAACCGGGGAGGCGAGCGTGCGCTCCCCGCAGAACGAAGAGCGCGCAGAACAAAAGACACCCGCGAGTCACCGCCGCGTGCATGCAAAGCACAACCGGCAACGAGAAACTGCCTATAAACAGCACAAACAGAGCGCAGAGACAGGCAGTGGACAAAGCAATGCAACAGGCAATCCGAATGGAGCAAAACAGCAATGCAGCAAATAACAAGCGCAAGACATAAAATGTATGAAGCACTTAACTGACTGTGGAGCAGCAAAGAAAGAGGATATGGTATTCTCTATGGGGCGTTTTATACTGGTTACTCTATGGTTTATCATGTGATACCGTGGGTGTTCATGGGTATTGTAGTGTTATTTTTTCCTTCTGTTTTATAATTGGCTGCTGAGCATTTCTAATAAAGAAATGAGAAAGCATAATCGGAGCCTCCGGTCCTGACATAGAATTATGAGAGGATTTATTTAAGTTAGAGTAACAACACACCAGCACGACCTCAATGACAACTGTCAAAGCATAACTGTCAAATGCAAACCGTCACATTTAGAACGTACAACTTGTGATAACAAATTACAGCAAATGACCTAACAGTGCAAGCTCGAGGACAGGGACGCGGGAGGAAGGGGGACGGAAGCCTAAAATGTAATTGGAGTGGGAAGGCGAAAGAATGCAACACAACAGGTAAGTTGCGTCACAGATATTTGGGAGGCGTGCTCAGCTATTTGTATACAGATCAGGCAGCAGTCTCTCTCCGAACTGGCTCCCAAGAAATGCACATTTGATTACTGTTTCTGTAGCCGGCATCCTGTCTATAGACATTGTCGTGGCTCTCCATTCTCGTATCCCTCCTTTCCTCCCATTGCCACACACACACACTTTTCTAGAGTTGAGAACACCAAATGATTCACTGTGGTAGAGGCCATGTTTTTTTCCGCTGAGGTTCTCTCTGGTCAACAGCTCTTGTTTTATCTACAGCCATGGAACAATCTCAGTTTCAGCCTTGCTCTGTGGCCACCTACTTGAAGCTTAACAAGTAGGGATTATATTTTTTGGGTTGAAACATAAACTTTTTAACACCCACCTTTATAAGTTTCTCTGACTCTTTGACCTAGCAATCTTGATATTATACGAGGAAGTCGTAATTTATATAATCAGTAAATCATACATGCCAATAGACCCGATTAAGGCGAGAGAATCCCGATTTTGACTTCATAAATTGCTTTATTAGTTGTCTCCTGCCTAAAATATAAGCCAATGGGGAAAATACATTCTCCCCATTTTTTCCAAATTCTCCCCTTTCAGTTTGAAAATGATGGCATGTATGGAAACTCACCAATTAGTTAATTTTGAGGATTTTTGCGGTATTGCATTGCGAGCTTAACACCGCTTATACATAACGCTTTTTCACAGAATTTCCGATGTTCTTGAATTAATATAGTACAGCCCTTTCTTTCCAGGTCAGGCAACCCCTTGATCTTATGGGTTTTGTGAATTTATGCATTGTTTATGAATATGTCTTATTGGTAGAGACGAGTTCCCGTGAACATCAACTTTCCCAGAAGATGACATCATCTTAGAAACCAAACAGTTTACACGGTGCCATGGCAGACCCTGGGGTCACGTGGTTCCCTGGAAAGGTTGCTATTGGAGGCTTGCCATGCCTGTGAGTCATTTGCCACATTCCGAGCCTGGGGAACAAAGGGGGTTGTGTTGTGCTTGGAGCCAGAGGGGGCTGAGAGCTGACCCTAAGCACATGGCTCTGAAAGGAGCGGAAACTGCTCCATACAAAACAGTGAAAAAAGAATGCGTAAGACAAAAGATGTGCACCGGCTCCCAGGCCGAAACAGAGGGTTTTGTTCAATCTCTGACAAACCTATCATTGCGTGTATTTGATCGTGCTTTTCATTTATATTTAGGAGTAAACTTTTTCGGTGATAGTGTTTGTGATTTTTTTGTTGTTTAAGCGCGAACTCGAACCGAAGGTATTGCAGAGTTTCACATTCATTTTTTTAGACACGAGGAAATTGTGATTTGCCTAGAATCACCGGAAGCTGAGCCGGCGCCGAGACTCGAACCCCGGTAATATTTTTTTATATAGCACGAACTTTACTCAAAAGAGTCAGAGCGCTTTACAATAGAACCAGTTACATTACATAAGGACTTCAGAGTATATTGTTGTATTGTATTGTAATTGCATTTATATAGCGCTTACTACCCATGATGAGTCGTTGAAGTGCTTTTTCGGCGAGTAGCACGCTACTCTGGAACCCTGAAAGGATTAGTGGTGAAGTAGTATAGTGACGTATGAAAGTAATTTGAGTGGTGGATATGTTAGTCAGTTATTTGGATTGAGAAGGGTAGAAGAGGGATTAGAAGAGGGACAAATATTTGCATATATATATACATGGATGAAGTATTGGACACAGGCGGGAGGAGTCTGCTTTCTTTCAAACCTTTGGAGGAGTATGATTTTTTAAAATCGGCAATGACACTCAGGGCAAGACCACCAGAGAGGACATACGGAAGAGGAAGAGGCGGAAACATAAGAGGAAGGTCACAAGGCTCGGAGGAAAGAAGCACAAAAGGAACAACATTGTCGCATGGGAGAACAACACGACAGACCAAGCAGCAATGATGGGTGAGCCCAATTTGACTATCATTAACATTTCCCCCACATCTTGACTATGGCTGAAAGATCGATATTGGAGTTGGGCCTGAGTTTTTGCCCAATGGCCAATTTCGACTACAGCCAAACTAGAATCGATGCATTTCTTTTTGTCCGCAAACTAAAGCTAATGAAAATGTTTACATTAAAGAAAAAACGTGCTTTAGAGCAAAGGAGCTATGATACAGATGGGAGCACACAGGTGTCAAATGTCTTGCAGATACAGGATGTTGAGAGTTTGGCAAGCGCACTGGAATTGTGTGGTGAAGATGTGAGTGGTTTGAGTGACTCTGAAATACTGGACAGGATGGGCTTGTGTTTAGGAGGACGGAATGCAACAAACCATAGACCCAAATCCACCTTTAATCCAATAACACCACATGATAACCTAGAGACATTTCATGATGTGGTCACGAGAGATCTCCTCTCTTTATGGGAGAGCAGTAAGAATAGACATGCGCATAATCTCTCTACTGACCAGCGAAATGCCCTCGGCACGCTTAATGCTGACCCCTGCTGTATAATTAAGCCATCAGACAAAGGTGGAAATGTTGTCTTGTGGGATGTAAATTTGTACAAACAGGAGGCTAGCAGACAGCTAGAACTGTCAGGCGACTACAGGAAATCGAATAGAGAGGAATACACAGCCAGCATTACCATGTACCATGAGAAACTCAAGGGTTGGTGAGAAAAGAACCTACTAGCAGAGTCAGAATTTAGATTCTTGTGTGTGAAACAGCCAGTCTCTCCGTGTTTTTATATTTGAATTTGAATTTAAAAACACTTATAAAGCGCACTTTTACCTGGCGGTTTCTTGGTGCTAGGACTGTTGAACACCAGATAGCAGCTAAGAGGAGACTAGGCGGGGAAGGCTTGCAGGAAGAGATACGTTTTTAAGGTCTTGCGGAAATCATGATAAAGTGAGATGGAGCGAACGTTGGGGGGGAGAGAGCTCCAGAATATGGGGCCGAGAACCGCAAACTTCGCCCCCCCCATCCTCATCTTCCTGAAACGTGGTACAGAGAGGAGGGATTGAGAAGAGGAGCGAAGCTCTCTGGCGGGTGTGTAGCTGGAAATTGCCGAGTTTATGAAGGCTGGGGCGGTGCCAGCTCGGGCCTGGAACGCAGTACAACCCAGTTTGAAAAGAGCCCGCTCCCTGATGGGCAGCCAGTGCAAGTTCTTAAGTACAGCGGTGGCATGGTGGAACTTAGGGAGGCCAAAAATAAGGCGTGCCGCTTGGTTCTGTACCAGCTGTAGGCGTCGGAGAGCATAGGCTGGGGCGCCATTGTACAGGATGTTACCGTAGTCCAGCCGGGACAGAACCATAGCCATCATGATGAGTTTGAGAGCAGAAACAGAAAACAATCTTGAGATTTTCCTAATAGTGCGGAGGGTGAAAAAACAAGAGGACACCACTGTACTAATCTGGGAGTGCAAAGTTAAGTTTTGATTTAACGTGATCCCGAGTGTCTTAACAGAATAAGAAGGTGAAGGAGGGGGACCAAGTGCAGGGGGCCAAAACGTGGGGACCAGGGACTGGATGCTCCACCGGTCAAAACCAGCTCAGTTTTGTCTGGGTTGAGTTTGAGGTGGTTAAAGTTCATCCAGTCCCTGATGAGAATCATGATTGATTGGAAGTTGGAAATGGATTTGGACGAGTGCGAAAGGTTAAAGATCAACTGAAGGTCATCCGCATAATTAAAGACGGTGACCTCCAGCTGTTGGAGAGCAGAGATAAGAGGGAGAATATAAAGATTGAATAGAAGAGGAGACAGGGAAGAACCTTGGGGAACACCACAGTGCACCTTGAGTGGAGGAGAAGAAAACCCATCTAGATGGACGGCCTGGGTGTGATCCCTCAGGAAGGAGGTTAGCCAAGTCAGGGGGGGCCCCCTGATGCCCGCTGCTCTGACACGGGTGAGAAGGATGGAGTGGTCAACCGTGTCAAAAGCAGCGGACAAATCAAGGAGGACCAAGGCCTGAGGTTGGCCCCTGTCCATTCCCTCCCTCAGACTGTCCAGGACCGAAACCACAACCTTCTCGGTGGAGTGGCGGGGGCGGAATCCGGCCTGGCAGGAGGCCAGGTAGCCGCTATCCTCCATAAAAGAACTGAGGGCAGTGGCGACGTGGCACTCCAAGATTTTTCCCAGGTAAGGGAGAAGGGATATAGGACGGTAGTTCGTAAGGGAAGCGGGGTCAGCACCAGGTTTTTTTAGGAGAGGGATAATTATTGCTGATTTGTGAAGCTTTGGGACTACACCAATCTCTAACGAGTCATTCAAGAATGTCAAAGGGGGAGCAGGGCATGCCCGAAAGATTTCTCTCAGGATGGGCGCTGGACAGATGTCTAAAGGAGAGCCAGATTTAACTTTCACCGCCAGAGAAGACAGCGTCTCTCCAGTCAGCAGAGGGATGTGGTCAAGATAAAACCTATTAGGGGGGGATCAGGGGCCGGGGGGAGTGGGGGAGGTGGGGTTATGTTGGCTTTGATGGCTTTGATTTTCTCCACAAAAAAGTTGTTCAGGGAGTCGCAGAGAGCTTGGGAGGGCAGAGGTTTTAAGGTGGCTCTGTCTGACAGAGCCAGCTCATGTACTGTGGAAAACATTTCCCTGGACTGGTTTTCTGCTGAAAGTATTTTGTCGGAGAAATAGTCAGTCTTGGCTGAGAGGATTGCCTTTTTATATGCATTGAGCAGAAGTGAATACTGGGTTTTTAGGATAGGGCAATACGAATGCCTCCATGCACGTTCGGCCTGGCGAGCAGCAAGCTTCTTACCCTTGAGTTCATCAGAAAACCATTTATTTACATTGTGGGCGCGTTTCACAGCGACGCGTTTCAGGGGAGCAACCTGGTTACAGGACCTGGATAGCCAATCATTGATAGTGGCAACTTGCGATGATGGGGGAAGTTCCTCCAGGGATGGGTAGGAATTTTGAAGAGTGGAGCAAAAGGCAGGAATATCTGCCTTGTTCCAGTTGCGGGCCCAGATGTTCCTGGGGAGGGCTGGGCGTTTGGATCGGTGCAGGTTTAGAGTGAACTAAATTAAAAAATGATCGGACCACAGACAAGGAGTGATAGTGGGGGGAGAGACTGGAGTATTCAAAGACCAGATTTGATCTAAGGTATGGCCCTTACAGTGAGTGGGAGTGGATACATGAGGAATACAATTAAGGCTAAGAAGGGAATCTGTGAAATTCCTAGATGCTGTGTCTTCTGCAGGGTCAGAAGGCCAAAAATTGAAGTAGCCGAGGACTAAAACAGAAGAATTATTGACTATTAATGTGGCCAGTAGCTCTTCAAACTCAACTAAAAAATGAGGGGCAGAACCGGGGGGGCGGTAGACAAGAACGCAAGTCACGGGGGTTTGAAAAGACGCTGAGCGCATCACCAGGCTCTCAGTTCCCTTGATGGCCGGGCAGGAAAGGGTTTGGAAATGAAAGTCCGACCGGACGATCAAAGCAACTCCTCCACCTACCCTGCCCGGCGGTCGATCCGCCCGTAATGCGTAGTAAGTGGAGGGGAGTAGTGCAAGAATATTGGGGAGGGAATCGGGGCAGAACCAGGTTTCAGTCAGGAATAGCAGATCAGGTTTGTGGCTGTCTAAAAGGTCATAAAGTTCCAGTTGGTGCTTCACCGCTGATCTGGTGTTTAAAAGACAAGCCGAGATGGTGGCTCCTGGGCTAGAAGTCTGGGCAGGTTCCAGAGAACGGTGGGACGGGGGCATGGTGGAAGAACAGGTGGGGGCCATGGAAGGAATCACCTGGGGTCGAGCAAGGCCAAGGTTAAAAATGGTGGACACTGAGGTGGCACTAAGAGCGCCGTAGCTTTGATGGGCATGGAGCTTGTCTGAAGAGTAGGTTAAAAATTGGGCATAGCAAGGTGCCCCTTGCCCCGGCCCGCGCGGACGGGTGCAGACGGGCTTGCCTTTGGCGCGTCCGCTGCGCGTGCGCATGGGGCTTCGCTTATGAAGCCTAGGAGCGCGGAAGCTAGAGCGCTGCCCTGGGAACTGGTCTGCCCCCTGAAGATGGCGGCCGCAGCCCCGTCAGCCCTCCGGATCAAGCGGCACTCAGCCGTGCCGGACCGGGGCTAGGGGAGCGGCGATATGCTTCCAAAGGTTCACAAGGACGATAGAAATTCTCCTGGTAGGCCCATCGTATCTGCCAATGGCAGTCTCCTTGAAAGCACTTCTATCTTTCTTGATACCTTCCTTTTCCCGTATGTCCTCGACCTCCCCTCTTACTGCAGGGACAGTACGGATTTTATCACCAAAGTAGAGGGGATCAGATGGGAGGAGAGTTTCTGGTTGGTAACAGTAGATGTGGTTTAACTCTACACGTGTATCAAACACAGTGATGGCTTAAAAGCATGTAGACATTTCTTGAGGGATAGGTCTGTTTTCTTCCTTCAACAAACTGAGATGCTGATTGAAATGTTGGAATTTTGTCTAACAAATAATTTCTTTATGTTCGACAACATGTGGTATAAGCAAGAGGTGGGAACAGCGATGGGAAGTTGCTTTGCTCCTAGCTTTGCCTGCATGCTGATGGGGTGGTGGGAAGAACAGGTTTTTTGGTCTGAGGACAACACCAATCTCACACGTCACATTGCCTTTTACACCAGGTACATCGACAATATTTTCTTGATCTGGGATGGTCCCAAACTTGAATTGAATAAATTCCTTGCGAGTATAAATAGGAATAAGATTAATCTGAAATTCACCAACAAGGTTGACCAAACAGAAATGGACTTTCTGGATGTTAAGGTAAAAGTTGTGGAGGGAGCTTTCGAAACCAGCCTATACAGAAAACCGACCTCAGGCAATAGCATCCTGCATGCTAGAAGCCACCACCCCAACAATCTTAAGGACAGTGTCCCATATGGAGAGTTCCTAAGGGCTAAGCGTAATTGCAGCTCAGAAGCTGCTTTCTTGAAAGAGCAGACTAACATGACACAGAGATTCAAAGCCAGGGGATATTTGGACCAGGTACTACTGGTGGCCAAAGAAAAAGCCAGAGCAAGGAATAGGGAGACCCTCTTGACCCAAAAGAAAATTAAAACTAAAGAGATCCTGGGGTCGAGTAATGTCAGGATGATAACAACATACAGCACAGAGGCAGGCAGGGTACGTGAGATACTGAGAAAACACTGGCATATTGTAAAGAGTGATCCGGTCATTGGTAAAATGATCAATAGACAACCTCAGCTGACATACAGAAAGGCACGCTCTTTGAAGGATATGCTAGAGAGAAGCTACTTTGAGACACCTAAGAAGAAGAAGAATTGGCTCACAGAGCAGAAAGGCTTCTATAAATGTGGCAAGTGCAAGGCCTGTGCCAGTAGCAAGAATGTCAAGTCCTATCCTCTTCCCACTGGTAAAAGCGAAGGAATTAGCAAATTTATGAATTGCAATACTGACTATTGTGTATATGTAATTGTCTGCCCATGTGCGAAGTTCTATATTGGGAGCACCATCTTCCCAATAAAGAAACGTGTTTTGGAGCACATGAGGGCAATAAAGAATGCTGACATGAGCTACGCAACTGCGCGCCACTGGTTACGTTTTCATGACAGCGATGTTAACCAATTTTCCTTCTTTGGTATTGACAGAATTCCAGCGAACCCAAGAGGGGGCAACAGACTAAAACAACTACGTGTCCTGGAATCCCAGTACATCATTCGTCTGGATCCAAGAAGCCCCTTTGGCCTTAATGAGGATGAGGAGTTACATGTGCATATTGGCTAAGATCCTTATGTGAAGGCCGTGACTGTACCCACCTGAACCTTTGCACCTGATCCTCATCTTTTTCCCCCCTCACCCCCTTTTCCCTGCTGTTGTGTTCGCACGAATCCGACTCCCACCTTCCTTCAGAGAGGGCTCTCTCTGTCGCAGTGTGGGATTAGGAGCTTCACCTAAGAGCTTTGATTAGATGACCTTGCCAAGTTCCGCCTGGTCGGGCACATGGGCTGTCTCTCCTTTGAGGACAACCCTTCACCATATCACTTTGGTTATAATTTCCCTCATTCCCTCCCTAGCACACTACCCTATCCCACTTTTTTAACTGCACAATCACACCCAGATTTATACCTCTGTTGTAGGTCCTGTTAGGTTCTCCACAGATAGTATAGGGTTCACTTCATGCACTACTCACAGGGCTAAAAGATTGATTTTAGCACCTCTTTCTAGTTTCGCCCATCCTTCGGATCGGCTTTCTAACCCGGGTAATCCCCCCACTACCCAGAACCTTGCCCTTTCCAATAGGACTCACAAATTTGGATATTCTCTCGGCAATTGCTGTCGCACACATGGAGAGTTATATAGTTGCTTTGTATTTACAACTCCGAACTTGGCCACAGGGCCAGTACGGCAAAGTCTGCCTGTTGTCTAAACCTAATCTCCTTTTCCTTTCCCCAACTTTCTCCGAATTGAATGTACTGACCGGATGTCAGTTATGTGATTAAGAAGTAAATGCCGAGAGACAAGACATGGCCACTTGGCCTTTATGTCCTGATGTTGTTTTATATTTAAGACTCAATGTGGTGCACAAATGTAAATATTTGCTCAGTGTTTAGAGTTATAGGCCACTTGGCCATAATTAAACTGATTTCACGGGTATAATGCAAATATGCATTATATATTGATTATTTATTTGTTTAAACAATAGAACGATTTTTGCAAATTGTTTTCTAAACACTATACTACACATTTCTTCAGGCACCACTGAGTCTGTCTTCTATATCAGTTGTAGTTTTTGTAACTACTGTAGTTCGAACTGGGTGATGTTCCTATGTCACTTTCCACTACCCCTTTAGTGCACTTTAAAATGGTGACTGTGTGTTTATGTGGCTGGCTAACGAAAAAGACCGCCTGGTCGAAACGCGTCGCCAATAAACGATTGTTGAACACGGACCCTGGAGTGCGAGTCGTTTGTGTTTTCCTGTGGCTTCACTGTGCGGGGAACCCCTTCTGGCATATATATATATATATATATATATATATATATATATATATATATATATATATATATATATATATATCACGTTTCACAGTTCACCCAAGGTGCGGGGCTCACTCACAGTAGGCGCATACAAATTCTGGGGGAGAACCAAGCGCCACCGGCGTCAGCAGAGCCTGACGTGTTTCGGGAATCCTCCCTTCTTCAAAGGCTTCTCTGCTCTGAATGAAAAATGCCAGCAAACAGACATTAACCAGTCGTATCTCCCCTTTTATTGTAGCCTCAATCACTCACAAGTGCATGACATCATGGCAAAGAATTATGGGACTGGTAGTCCGTAATATTAAAACCTCAGTAGGCTGGTGGCATCACATAAGGAAAATAAAGTTCAATCACGGGTGCACCATCATGTTACTCCCCCTCTCCAGGCAACGCCATACTGTTCCTCAGCGCCGATCAAACCAGCACTGGAACCGCCCAAATTAGCAGCGGTGCGCCCCCGGCCGGATCAGCCTTATATGTCACGTTTCACAGTTCACCCAAGGTGCGGTGCTCACTCACAGTAGGCGCATACAAATTCTGGGGGAGAACTAAGGGCCACCGGCGTTAGCAGAGCCTGACACGTTTCGGGAATCCTCCCTTCTTCAAAGGCTTCTCTGCTCCGAATGAAAAATGCCAGCAAACACATTAACCAGTCGTATGTCCCATTTTATTGTAGCCTCAATCACTCACAAGTGCATGACATCATGGCAAAGAATTATGGGACTGGTAGTCCGTAATATTAAAACCTCAGTAGGCTGGTGGCATCACATAAGGAAAATAAAGTTCAATCACGGGTGCGCCATCATGTTACTCCCCCTCTCCAGGCAGCGCCATACTGTTCCTCAGCACCGATCAAACCAGCACTGGAACCGCCCAAATTAGCAGGGGTGCGCCCCCTGCCGGATCAGCCGTATATGTCACGTTTATATATATATTGCGCTTGTTACCCCTGGGTGTTGAAGCGCTTTTTTGGCGATAGCACGATACACCAAAACCTATAAAGGATTAGTGGTGAATTATTATAGTGAAATATGAAAGTCATTTGAGTGGTGGATATTAGTCAGTTATTTGGATTGAGAAGGATAGCGGAGGGATAGAAGAAGGAAAAAAGGTTTGCATTTTTTATAGTGCTTGCTACCCCTAATGAGTTGTTGAAGCGCTTTTTTTCTGAAAGTAGCACGCTACTCTGGAACCCATAAAGGATTATAAATTACATAAAAGATTCGAAACAGATAAACTCTAAACTTACAAAGAATGGTAGTAAGTACATATGTCTACTACAGATACTAGCGGTTAGAGTTACATATATAAAAGTTGCAAGTTCACTCAAGATTACCTTTTAAGAAAAGTTTAAGCGATTATGGTTTGACAAATATATGTTACATATTTACAGGGCATGATCTCGCCATTGCTGGGTTCTTGCGGTGCTCGCTCAGCCATGCCTTCAGGAGGTTGTTGCACTCACAGGCAATGATCTTGGACCTGGAGGGATCCTCAAGCTGGTGATAGCCATATGCCCTCCATGCTTGTTGTCCTGGTTGCCTCAACATCTCCAAGGCAGCATCAGAGATCCTCGGGAGCTGGTAGAGTGTCAATGGGGGTACAGGAGTTCGCTTTTGTGTTGCTCAACCAAGCACACGGACTGGGGTCGAGATGGGAGTGGTGGGGACGGAGGGCTTATCTTTGGTGCAGAGTCGGTGCTTCCATGTCAGTCGCTGTAGTCTCCCAGCTCCCTGTCGGTTGGACACAGCCGGGCACAACAGAAGATTAGTGGTAGTCTGTACAAAGCTGAGTAGTACCCGCAACGGACCCAGGACCAACACGTTGGATAAGACAGGGTTGGGCCACAGAGTGCACATAGCCCTCCCCAAAACACACTTTGTCGCCAAAGTGGTATTCTCCGGCATCAACCTGTAACCCCTGACACCCCAGCTATCCACCTGGACAGCCCATGACAGATGGTGCATGATAGTCTCCCGACCACCGGTCACTGGGCAATGCAGAGCACATCGGCGGACCCGGGAACCCACGTCAGGCGTGCCTGGGCCAGGCCACAAAGCATACCACCCTCCTGCTTTTTTTATTTTTTTATTTATAAAGTTTTATATAGCGCAAGCTAGAACCGTGGGTATCACAGTGCTTTACATACACAAAGGAAAACAAAAGCTGCATAACATCGCAGGATAGAAAGGGGCATAAAGATATAAGCACAGACATAATACTTATGTATACAGTGAGGGGAGAAAAACGCACGTGGTTGAAACAGTCAGATAATCACCATCCTTGAAGGTGAAAGAGAGGTGGGAGTCCTTTATGTTATTGATGCATAGGTTGGTTTACTTGGTCGTTAAAGTATTGGTTGAGGAGAAGGAGTTTCAGGTCCTTTTTGAAGCAAGAGAAGGAGGTGTTGCATCTGAGATCAATAGGGAGTGTGTTCCACATCCTGGGTACGTTGCCAGAAAAGGATTGGCACTGGGTCGTTTTCCTTTTCAGTTTCGGAGGGATGAGAAGAAGTGAGTTGGTGCTTTTCAGGGTAAACAGTCATAATATCGATTCCAAAATATAGAATCGACATAATATCGAAGTAAAAATATAGAATGGACAAAATATCGAATGGACACAATATACTGGTTAAAAATATCGAATTTAAGGTAAGTAATATCGATTTTCAAAATATAGAAGTCAAAATATCGAAGTATATAATATAGGCATTAAATATATCGATTTTTTAATAATATCAATTTTTTTAAAGTGTTTTGTATGTTAGTATATGTGTGAAAAGTGTATATTATTTTTTTAATGTATGTTTAATGTATTTTAAGTAATGAATTTTATGTTATTTAATTTTTGCGTAATTTAATTCTGTAGCGGGTTGTGGGTTTATAGGGGAATAGGGTGGGAAGTAATTTAATTATATTACATTAAATATTAATTTTTTGCAATTATTATTAATTTTTAATTGAATTTTGCTTTCTAGTTCTGTAGCGGGTTGTGGGTTTATAGGGGAATAGGGTGGGAAGTAATTTAATTGTAATTAATTAAATATTTTTATTTATTTATTGGTATTCATTTTGAATTTATTGTTATTTTTTAATTGGTAATTAATTTTTATTAATTGCCAATTAATTTGTATTAATTGATTAATTGTTAATTATGTTAATTTTCTAAATTTATTTTCTGTAGTGGGTTGTGAGTTTATAGGGGAATAGGGTGGGAAGTAATTTAATTGTAATTAAGTAAATAATTTTTTTCATTTATTGGTATTGATTTTAAATTTATTGTTAATTAATTTTTATTTGGTAAATAATTTCTATTAATTGGCAATTAATTTTTATTAATTGGTAATTATTTTGTATTAATTAAATATTTGATAATTATGATAATTGTTTTAATGTATTTTCTGTAGTGGGATGTGGGTTTATAGGGGAATAGGGTGGGAAGTAATGTAATTGTAATTAATTACATATTAAAAATACTTTTTGTGTATTGATAATTCATTTACTGTTAAATGTTGGATCTAGCCCTGATCTCTTGACTGGGTGAGAGTATTCTGCTTAACTCAGAGACTCTGTCCATCACCACCCCTTGTTGTAAATTATTTTGTCCACCCTAAGCGTGGAAGGGTATACTCAGATGTGAGTCCCTTGCTCATTGCACCATCAGGATTCAAGCAAGCCGGGCCGAAGACGGCTGAAATGCCAGAAACCGGTCCCCGGAAGCTTGTTTCCTTCCCAGTGTAAGAATTGGCTTTTGTAGTCTGGTCTGCCCTGTTCCCATGATGCACTGGGCCAGGGACAGACTAATTTGCATACAGCCAGGTTCTGAAACTGGGATGGTGCAATGAGCTAAAAAACGGTGTTGGATCTAGCCCTGATCTCTTGACTGGGTGAGAGTATTCTGCTTAATTCAGAGACTCTGTCCATCACCACCCCTTGTTGTAAATTGTTAAATTTTAAATGGTATTTATTTTTATTATTAATTAGTTTTTGTTATTGAAAATTAATTAGTTGTTAAATAATTATGAATAGGTTATTAATTTTTAATAACTAATATGTAGTTGTATTTCTAATTAATTATTACATAATATTAAATTGGTTATTAATTTCAATTAAAGTTTTATTGGTATTCATATTTAATTTATTTTTAATAATATATTAAATCATTACTTTCCCTACTGTTAAACTCACTGGAGTGTGAATAGTAATTTTCACCCTCCCGCTATCCAACGCTTTCCCTACTGTTGCACTCTCTGGAGTGGGAATAGTATTTTTTACCCCTACGCTATCCAACGCTTTCCCTACTGTTGCACTCTCTGGAGTGGGAATAGTAATTTTTACCCCTACGCTATCCAAAGCTTTCCCTACTGTTGCACTATCTGGAGTGGGAATAGTAATTTTCACACTCCCGCTATCCAACGCTTTCCCTACTGTTGCACTCTCTGGAGTGGGAATAGTATTATTTACCCCTACGCTTTCCAACGCTTTCCCTACTGTTGCACTCTCTGGAGTGGGAATAGTAATTTTTACCCCTAGGCTATCCAATGCTTTCCCTACTGTTGTACTCTCTGGAGTGGAAATAGTAATTTTTACCCTTCCAATATCCAACGCTTTCCCTACTGTTGCACTCTCTGGAGTGGGAATAGTAATTTTTACCCTTATGCTATCCAACGCTTTCCCTACTGTTGCACTCACTGGAGTGGGAATAGTATTTTTTACCCCTACGCTATCCAACACTTTCCCTACTGTTGCACTCTTTCGAGTGGGATTAGTAATTTTTACCCCTACGCTATCCAACGCTTTCCCTACTGTTGCACGCTCTGGAGTTGGAATAGTATTTTTTACCCTCCCGCTATCCAACGCTTTCCCTACTGTTGCACTCTCTGGAGTGGGAATAGTAATTTTTACCGTTATGCTATCCAACGCTTTCCCTACTGTTGTACTCACTGGAGTGGGAATAGTATTTTTTACCCCTACGCTATCCAACGCTTTCCCTACTGTTGCACTCTCTGGAGTGGGAATAGTAATTTTTACCCCTACGCTATCCAAAGCTTTCCCTACTGTTGCACTCTCTGGAGTGGGAATAGTATTTTTTACCCCTACGGTATCCAACGCTTTCCCTACTGTTGCACGCTCTGGAGTTGGAATAATAATTTGTACCCTACCGCTATCCAACGCTTTCCCTACTGTTGCACTCTCTGGAGTGGGAATAGTAATTTTTACCCTTATGCTATCCAACGCTTTCCCTACTGTTGCACTCACTGGAGTGGGAATAGTATTTTTTACCCCTACGCTATCCAACACTTTCCCTACTGTTGCACTCTCTGGAGTGGGAATAGTAATTTTTACCCCTACGCTATCCAACGCTTTCCCTACTGTTGCACTCTCTGGAGTGGGAATAGTATTTTTTACCCCTACGCTATCCAACGCTTTCCCTACTGTTACACTCACTGGAGTGGGAATAATATTTTTACCCTCCCGCTATCCAACGCTTTCCCTACTGTTGCACTCTCTGGAGTGGGAATAGTAATTTTTACCCTTACGCTATCCAACGCTTTCCCTACTGTTGCACTCACTGGAGTGGGAATAGTATTTTTACCCCTACGCTATCCAACGCTTTCCCTACTGTTGCACTCTCTGGAGTGGGAATAGTAATTTTTACTCCTATGCTATCCAAAGCTTTCCCTACTGTTGCACTCTCTGGAGTGGGAATAGTATTTTTTACCCCTACGCTATCCAACGCTTTCCCTACTGTTGCACTCACTGGAGTGGGAATAGTATTTTTTACCCCTACGCTATCCAACGCTTTCCCTACTCTTGCACTCACTGGATGGTAATATTAAATGTTACCCTCCTGCTATCCTACGGTAAAATATTGTACATTTTTTTTATTAATAACTTAAATTAATAATATCTTAATTTTAAGGTTATTTGAGTATTTTTAAGTATGTTTTAGTTAATTATATTTATTATTTCATTAATTTTAAATTACTTTTAAGACATTTAAAAAGAAATCAATATTTTGACTGACTATATTTTTTACAGACTATATTTTGGATTCGATATTTTTGTACTTACCTGTTTGTAGATAGGAATTCGATATTTTGGAATTCTATATTTTGGTGACTATATTTTGGTAAGTCTATATTTTGTCATTCTATATTATGTCAGTGATCCACTTTTCAGATATCTGGATTTTCCTGTTTTTACCAGTTTGGGAGGTAGTTGGGGGATTGGGCGTGAAGGCCTTGTGTGTGATCTAGGCCTGTGTGTAAATACATCTACCTTCCATGGGAACCCAGTTGAGTGCGTTGAAGGTTGGTGTGATGTCTTCAAATCTTTTTACTCCAGTCATAAGTCAAGCTGCTATGTTAAGGAATAACCTTAGTGGGGCTAGTTGAGCTTTTGGTGACCCTGTTAGGATGGCGTCCCAATAGTCCAGTTTAGGAAGGACTAGGGATTGTACTATTGTCTTTAGATCATCTTGGGTAATGAAAGGTTTAATTTGCTTGAGGTGTTTTTTGAGAGTAAGGCGCACCTTTTGCAGCGTTCTTGATATGGTCCTTCATTAACAAGTTCTTATCCAGGGTAATGCCTAGTGACTTTACAGAGTCGGATAGGATAAGGGAGCAGTTTAGAGTGTCAAGCTCCTTGAGCCAGTCTTGAATTGGTCTGTGGTTACTTTTCGGAGAGAACAGTAATAATACCGTTTTGTGCGGGTTCAGTTTTAAGTGGTTTGCGTTAAACCAGGTTTGGATCTTGGTTAGCCTGACATTGAGGTGTCGGACCTCACTGGGTGATTTTATTCAGTAGTATATTTGTGTGTCACCTGCATATAGGTGGTATTGAACCCCTGCTTGTTTCAGAATATTTGCAAGGGGTTCCATGAAGAGATTGAAGAGGGATGGTGAGAGGATCGATCCTTGCCGGGTTCCAAGTTTGACTCGTGTTGGTACAGAGAGGCAGGAGTTGATTTTCATTTGTTGCGAACGGTGCTGAAGGAAGGAAGTGAACCATTCTAGTACTGTGCCATTAATGCCAGAGCACCTCTTCAGAGTCTCAAGTAAAGCTAGATGGTTTATTCTGTCGAATGCCGCTTATAAGTCAATAAGGATGAGAAAACATGCTTCACCTTCATCTAAGGCTCTGTGGATATCATCTGCAATATTGAGCATCGCTGTTTCGGTGCTACAACCTTTCCTGAAACCTGATTGAAAGGTGTAGAGGAGTTTGAAGTCAGCAATATGTTTGTTAAGTTGTTGGAGAACGCACTTCTCCAAAATTTTAGCTAGGAACGGAAGGTTGGAGATAGGTCTGAGGTTGTTGAGCTTGTTGGGGTCGGCCCCTGGATTCTTGAGTATATAGGTGTGATTTGTCCAAGCTGAAGGGAGTCTGGGACACAACCAACCTGATGTGAGAGAGGAGTTGAGGATTTTTGTCCAGAAAGGGGCAATGATGTGGTTACGTTTTTTTACTATTCTGGATGGGAGGGGGTCCATAGTGTGGGAAGTAGGCTTTAAGCTTGCAATTATATTGAAGACTTCCATTTCCGACATGAGTTCAAAGTTCGACCAATTAGCGTCATTTTTCAGTTGGAAGCGGGCCTGGTTGTCTGTGGTATGATTTCGATCTGTTTGGTCAGCGGTGGTTAAAGGGGGGCAGGTTGCGAGGGAGGGAGAATTTGAGGTTTTGATGAAGGATTGCTCAATTTTTGTGACTATCTGTGAAGAGGCTGGAGATTTCTTTGCATCGATCCTTGGTGGCTTTTATTTCTTGTGGGGGTGTGCCGTTTGTTTGACTTTTAACAATGTTGACGAGTTCTCTAGGTCTATTCTTCGCCTGGTCTAGTTGGCTGCGGAAGAAATACCCCACCCTGGGTTTAGGTACGTTTTCGTTAAGGCTTGATGGCACCAATGATGAGAACAGGGCCATCCTGGTGAGTACCAGCCAGGGGTCCCATTGGTGGTGCGCCCGTGAGGTGCCATCTTGCCTTCCCCACATTTTTTATGTGTGTTAAATGTGTGTGGGTCATGTGCTGTTTCAATGTAGATGGATCAGAGAGGGGCTATATTTTATAAAGGCGTTAGACTGAGACAATTTTGATAAATCTCTAAAGGTTAGAGTTTTCCTGGAAACACTTGCAGTGTACCCAGTTTTTGCCTACAGATCAAGAATTGAGAATCGCCGTTAAAACTACGACATTGGATGTGTAATGGTGCGGAAGAAATAGGCCTTTTCTATAAAAATGTGTATTTTATATGCCAACCGGGTTGATCTAAGTTGCCCTAGGTGAAGAGTCAAAGGGTTTAGTCTCCAAGTCCTTTCCGATTGCTTGAGATGTCATCTTTCGTTATTAAGATCCACATTGAACCAAGATTTAGATTTGAAAAATCTCAAATGTTTGAGTTTGAGTGGTGCTACTTGATCTAACACCTCTGTCATTGTGGAACTAAAATGGGCTATGAGGTCATAGGCTGTCATAGTGGAAGGCTGGGGTTGTAGATGGGCATGAATCCTGGATTCCAGTTCGGTTATAGGGACTCCTTTGATTTTCCTGGCCCAGTACTTAGGTTTGTCAGGTCGTATCGGTTGGTTTCTGACAAGTGAGTCAATATTAAACAGTAATGGGAGAAATCGATCTCAAAGAGACCAGCTCATTTTTGATGATGATCGTATCCAGTGTTGCTCCTTTGATGTGTGTTGGTTCATTGCAGAGTTGATTGAGGTTGGTAATTTCAAGCAGGTTGGAGAGGTTCTGGGCTGTACTGTCTTCTGGGTTTGTTCCAGCGGATATTGAAGTCCCCAGGAACACGTCTTCCGTGTCTGTTAGGGAGAAACAAGTTATTAGGTCGGTTAGTTCTTCAGCGAAGAGGGTACGTTCACCAAGGAGGATGGTAGATGGTGTGAAATTTGATGGGCATGGTGCCTTTGACTGTAATTGCAACACCTACGTACTCAAGAGTCAGGTATTCTGTGGATTTAAATCTGGTAAGCTGTATTCCTTCTTTGTGAATGATAGCTAGGTCGCCACCTGTTTTGATCAGTCTGTCGTGTCTGATGATGTTGTAGCCTAGAGGGGTGAGAAGGTTTAGGATTGGGATAGAATAGTCATTGAGCCAGGATTCTGTGAGGAATGTGATGTCTATTTCTTCGGCAAGTTTAACTTCAGCTATATCTGTGGTGTGTTGTACTGCTGATCTACAGTTGAGAAGCATTCACAATAGAGGACGGGAGCCTCAGTGTTGGTGTGTACTATATGTATAGAAGTGTATTGAGCAGGGGGTCTGGGCGAGAGGTCAGGTCTAGGGATTCCCCTACTGACCACTAAAACTGGTATTGCAAAAGGGGCTGTGTTCTGGCTTATTGCGAGATAAGAGTTGTTGATATCATCTGCTTCTCGTTCTGAAATGGGGCGGAGAGTTTGGCTAGACCAATGTGCCTGATTCCTCATAGGATTGGTGGGCCAAGTGGGGCCATGGAAGAAGCCATGGAAGAAGCTGTGTGGGGGGAAGGTGTGTAGCTACCCGGAGTGTGTGAACAAGGTGGCTTAATCCAGTTGGGAAGGTCTTGTTGTAGGTGTAGGATATCTGCCGCTAAGGACTATTTTTTCTGCTCCATTCGGGTCAGTCGCTTGGTAAGTGCGCTGAAAGGGCATATTGCCTTCTTCGGGAGCAGTTTATGACTAGGGTCTGTGGAAGGAGAGGGTACTGCTGGAGTGGGCTTCACCGCCAAGATGGTTGTCTCCCGCATTTCCCTTCTTTGTTGTTGTGTGGTCCTCGTTGTGTCGCCCTGTTTCACGATTTTGGGTTCTATTGTCAGATATGAAAGATCAAGCTATCGTTTCTTTCAATTCCAGATATGCAGTGGCTAGAATTGAGGGGCTTTGCTGGGATTTACACCAACAGGAGCTCCTTAGCAGTCGGCCATCTTGTGAATGTTACCCTTTCCAAAGTCGCAGTTCTAACCTTAACACCACACACTCTCCCCCAACGTCTACTCTACTATTTCTTTGCTGTGTGTACTCACTTTTTACAAATCAGTATTCATTGTTATTTGTACATCTTTCAAAAAAGTAAAGCTAAGAGAACGGTAATTTCCAGCATTAGCAACCAGCAATGGCAAGACCAACAGGTCTCTCCTTTTGGCTTTGTCATTGACAACCTCTTGGCTTTGCCAGTGAGTTTAGTCACGGTGTTCAGCATCAGAAAAAGGCGCAAAATGATTAGTGCAGTGCCGAACAGCGTCTGCAAAATAATTCTGATCATGTTCAGTCGTGAACCTATGTGTTATGTTACAGCAGAGGCCTTCAATCATCGTTTTTGTGCATGCATGCATCAACAGCATGCACATGCCATAACACTGCAGTTATTTTGTCTTAAATGTACTTTCCCAAGATGTCAGACGCTCATCCAGGAGTGGTAAGTAAAAAATAAATAAATAATGTGCACATAAGCGTTTTTTCCCCTTAAAGAAGGGAGTGGACTGGCAGAAAATTGTAGCTGCCGTGCCCTTCAAAAAACAAAATGCAACATAAAGGGTTGGTAAAGAGGCTATGATCTACCAGGAGGACAGACATAAAAAGATGAAGACAAACCATTGATTAAGAAGCTAGCAAATGAGATTAGACAGGAAAATAAATCAATGTTAAGTAGTAGGCTAACACAAAGCCCACTGTAAACATCAGTATTGTTCAGAACAGGTCTTTAACGACAAACAGCTAAACGGTGACAGTAAAATGTACAAGTAACACCCTGCAGAAGATAGGGATAATGCGGATGTATGACGTTACAACGCACACTTTTACAACGCATACCTTTACAACGCATTTTTTACACCGCAACATCCATTACAACGCACACCATTACAACGCATACTATTACAACGAATTCTTAAAAAATACCTTTACAACGCATTCCACTACAACGCATACTACATTTACAACGCATACCATTACAACGCATTACATTACATTGCATATAAGGTAAGTGTTGGATAGTGTAGGGGTTAAAATTACTATTCTAACTCCAGGGGGTGCAACAGTAGGGAAAGTTTTGGATAGTGTAGGGGTTAAAATTACTATTATAACTCCAGGGGTGCAACAGTAGGGTAAGTGTTGGATGGTAAGTTTTGCGTTGTAATAGTATGCGTTGTAATGACTGCGTTATAATGGTATGCGTTGTAGTGGTGTGCGTTGTAGTGTCATGCGTTGTAATGACTGCGTTGTAAATGTATGCGTTGTAATGGATGTTGCGTTGTAAAAGTTTTGTTGTAATGGTAGTGCGTTGTAAAAATTGCGTTGTAAACGTTGTATACCGGATAATGCTGAGCATGTAATTTCCCACTTTTCCATTTGTCACATCATATGCACTGCTGCCACTATTTCCATTTGCCCAGGACCTTTTGACTCTAGGAATCGTATCACATAAAGTGAGCAGTGGTAAATGGTTGTCTTAGGAACTTTGAAATAACATTCTGCTTTTGTCTGAAAATGTAGTCACATTTTTGCTATTTCTAAGGTAAACGATAGCCCGTAGCACAATGACATTGTTCTGATGTAACTTACCTGTTGTTGTTATTGCAGCTTGTCCTCTTTATAATTTTGCCTTACCTTAGTATGGAGCGTTCATGTTCTTGTGTTCTTTAGAATGTGAGGCTGACAGCACTCGATGGTTGTCAGTTGCTGCTGAATCGTTGAGGTGGTTGGATGCCAGGTTGTGCTCTGGAGTAAATCTTCTATTTAAACCCACTTGGTGGTCCTGTGGTTTATCCGGAGTTCATCTCAGCAATTTTGGTGACGAGGATGAGTTAGATGAGTTATCAGTAAGTGGTTCTGATGTCGTCATGAGAGGCGCTAGGTTTGTGCCTCCTTGTGGACTTCGTTTACACATTTTCAAATTAGCTTATGAAGGACATCTGGGTCAGGGCATGACCATCAGGATGATTAAACAGGAGTTTTGGTGGCCTGGAATGGATGACCAGATTCGTAGGTGGGTTGAATTTTGCAATTTGTGCAAGGAGAGTGAGAAAAGACTCAAGGTCAGCAATCAGTCTCATGAGTCACATCTCTGATCCGGGGAAGGCATGGTACACGATTTGTTTAGATTTTATTGGTCCTCTTTCTGAATTATCTTTAGACATGCGCTTTGCAGCTGTTATTACAGATGTTCAATCAAGATGGCTTGTTGTTAAGCTCTTGAGGGACGTCACAACAAAGTCCACTATTGAGGTGTTAGAAGAATTATTTTTGGAAGAGGGTGCGCCGCATATGTTGTTGACTGACAATGGCACGCAATTAACTTCAGGTGAAATGCGGTGTTTTTTTGAAAGGTGTGGATGTAAACATTCTTGCATCTCTCTTTACAATCCCATGGGCAATGGAATGGTGGAGACGGCCAACAGGTTAGTAAAAGGCACCATTCAATTAGCTTTGGCTAATGGACAAGCTCCCAGACGTCTTGTTGAAGAAATGCTATGGGCTTATCGCGCAACTGTGCATAGTGTTACCCATTTTTCACCTTTTCAGGTTATGAGAGGACGTCTTCCTGGTTCTCGTCTTGTCCCTACGTGGTTCAAGGATTGGGTTGTTTTCTGGAGGTGAACGTGTTCACGATTTTGTCTCCTCCAAATTTTTGGTTGGCGATTGGGTCAAATAGAAATGTGGTAGAGTGAAAGCTGGTTTGGGCAAATTTAAGGGACCTTGTTGCGTCGTCAGTGTTGCTAAATACTTTGTTGTTGAAGGTGGGCAAAAATGGAACTTGCGAAGAGTGGCTCTTTACCAGAGGTAAAGCAAGCTTGTGATAATGAAGGATGTTCTGGTGCTATATTTTTGCCTGATGATCTTTCTAATCATTGCCCGCATGATCTCAATTCATCTCTTGTTCCTCTTACACAGAGAGTGAGGGTGGTTCATGATGATGTCAATCAGGATGTCAACCATGGAGATCAAGTAGATAGTCATGATGTCACTTCAGGGAACCAGGTGGATCCTGTAGTTAGAGTTTGCAGACCTACTTTGTATCTGCAGGATTATGTTACTGTTTGATCTTTTTCTTATCATGTTATTTTTTTGGTTTTGTTTCATTAAGTGATGTGGATGTAGAGTGAGAAGAGGTATGAATGAGTATGGGGACTGAGAATTTGGACCTTCTAATTAGTTTTGTATTCTAAAGATATTATATATTTTTGTACAGATTGAGTCTCTGAAAAAGATTTGCATATGTATATATATCTTTGTGTAAGAACTGATCAATGTTCATATATTTTCCAGTTCTACATATGACGAAATTGCAGATGGATGTACAAATGATAATAATGTAACATATTGTGCAAAAAAGAAATATAACAGTTGAATGATCCGAATAGTAATAAATAAAATAAAATGGGAAAAATAATAACATGATTCCTATGTGTAGCAGAGTAATTCTTTGTGCCCCAGGTATGAGCTTAATATAAGCCTTATGTAAAGTAATATAGGTCAAGAGGGATAGCATTCATTTGTAGTCATTGTTGACTCTTGCCAACCAGCAGGTTAACATAAGACACAGTGACTTTTATTTTTGTCTGGAGCACTCACTATCAACGTAGTTGCTTCCTACCATTAGCCCCTGGTCCTCAAGTTTTCAATCTCTGAAAGACTGTAGGCCGATTTAACCGCAATAGAGTTGAACCCTAGGACGAACCACAGGAGGTGCATTAATACACTAAATTATGTTGTTAGGAATAAAAACTACAGTTGACGGGATATGGGCAAGGTGCAGTAATTTATTAAGCAGTTATACTGAGATTTGGCTGGTGATACCGGCTGCAGTAGGATCCCTGCAGTAGAGGCATTAATTTGCTGAACAAATTAGAGGTTGCTGTTAGCTATCAAAAGCAAGAACAAAGGTTGGGAAGGCAATGCCTCCTGGGAATCAGACAAGGAAGAATGCCAAACACTAGCCCTTGGTTGCTCATTGCCAGTTTCAAATTATTGTCATCCGCCCCACTTCTCAAATTTCAAGATACCAGCAGCATCTAATATCACTCCAACCTCTGTTGTAACACATGTATCACTGGAAAAAAGTGCACTGCCACCGCATCACAGCTTGCTGCCCCTTTATAAAAAATATTGTTTTCTGTCTGATGTTCCATATATCTCCCTTATTTGTGTTTCTTTTCTTGAAAAATATTGCATTTAAACCAATAATCGTAAGCAGATAATGCTCCAAATTCTCCACACACATAGTGTTTTATTTTGAAAAAAAATAAGTGCCAGACCCAAGGTATTGCTTAAAATGCAGCTGCTCCTTTCACCACCCATTGCCCCTGACAGTGCTTAAACACCATTACCAATGGCCTGGAGGCACTGCAATTATTATTTTTTACTATGTATTAAATTGGTAAACTGATGCGTTCTGCTGAAAATAGGCAGACAGTGCCACCACATGATAGACTGTGGTAAGTGCTGTTGTTATGAATGAAGTCTTAGTGTCGAACACCAGCACAAATTAACCACTGAATCACACCCTCTGCACATTTTCAAAATTTGAATGAATGTAACGTTTTCTATAAGCTGCCTTAAAGGTGCCCATCTCACTTTACAAAAGCTTAGAGCAAATGGTTTAGGCTAACCGCCTCTCTTAATCATCATGCAGTGTTTACAGACCACCACATCACTTAGCGCTTAGATACCCCTGGGTGATAATGCGCTCTATAAGTCTATATTAACATAACATAACATAACACAGTGTTGCAACTTTTAAACAAAGGGAGAGCATGTGTTTATTTTTATCTGAACAGAGACTCAAGGTCTTTCTTTTCAAAATTCATATTGTGGCAAAATAGTGTTGAGTAGGGGAATGGGGTTTAAAAATGAAGCAGAAAAAAATAGGATGGGAGGGATGGGGCAGAAGTGGAATGTTGTGGGCGGGGCAGAAACACACAAAGAGCCCATTACTAGTAAGTACGTTTATTTATGTATCATTTAAAATCATAGCATACAAAAGATAAAATAGATCATGATTAAGAAACAATAATTAGAGAGTGAAAGAATGGCCTAACCCCTAGACTGTGTGTTGCAAACTCGTCAGTTGGTGTTCAACCCTGGATAAAAAATTTACAAAACAACAATTTAAGATTGTGTCAGTTGGGTTAAAACAAGTGGGGAGTTTTTGGCGACAGGAGCGGATGCCTCTTCAGTTGAATATCAGACATAAGAGTTCTCTTCTATTCTGAAGCAGTGCTAGACAGATGCATACTAAGTGGACCATGTCCTCCCAAGTGGCCCCACATGAACTGCATAGACATAGATGGGCAGATGTCCACTTTATATGTAGGGGATGATTATTGGATGTTATTGTGCATGGCTTCCACTTTGACTGTGTCCTGTGTACCCTTGGGGGTGTCGCAATGGCCAGCTCCTTAGATGGTACATGGGGATGTCTATTCCCATCCCTTGCAAGAGCAGCACTTTCAGGAGTTATTTGGAACTGATTATGATCGGTGTTTACAAAGCTGGCCCCTTAAAGACGTTGGTCTAGATGCTTCGTGTTAAAGGTCTGGCATGGGATGCTCAAGTTCATTTTAATCTTTTTGGTTAAGGTGTCTAGTTCAAGCGGTAACATGCTTAGCTTATCAATTAATGATGAGAATGAACACGGTATCTAGTGTACAGCATTGACAGACTAAACACAAGTTAGATTATTTAGAGCTTCGTGTCTATACCAGAGGCAAATACTGCTAATGTACTCAAGAGGTCAATTTGTAAGTCCATTTTTTTGGATTCATAATTCAAGGCGTCTATTGAAGACTGGAAAGTTTTTTGCAGGACATCCCAAGTGTCTGAGAAGGTACTTGCTATCTATCTTCTGTGGGTTATGACAGGGTGGGCGTCCGTTATTGAGGTAGAAGGAGTCTGAGATATATGCTACTTTGCCTAGTTTCACTGCCTACATATTCTACCGTGTGAGGGGAGGTGAAATGTCTACAAAAATGGCTGGTAATTTGTATGCACGTCCTGCCCCTGTTTTTGTGGGAAATGTTGTTGGAACTGAACCCAGGAGGTGTACTGGTAGTGGATGTAAGTACTGCTCTGAATTGGTGGAGTTTAAATTAAGCTAGGAACCCTATGGAGAGAATTTTAGTACCAGCACGTTTGTAATCAAACAACGCAGTCTATGGATTCTTCGAATTACCTATACTTGGATTGATTGGGGTGAAGAGGCTTACCACCCCATCGTTTGCTGAGAAAATTGCAGTACATGGGTCTTTAGGGAAAGAGAACTTTAAATAATTTTTGGTACTCTTTATGAACAACCTGGCAAGGTGATTTGGGGGGGGGGCTATTGCACTGGGCTTCCTGAGCAGTTTTTGTTTTTGTGGATTGAGGTGATATAATGTTTCATGCACCTGCACGAGCACTGCTTAGGGGATGCTCTAACTTTCCCTGATCTCATTATTCACTTGTCCAAACTATGATAGCCACACTGTCAGCAGTATCACAGAGTAGTTTTATTCAATTTGCCGGGTACCTCTTGATATTGTTTAGCCAAGGGGTGGTAATTGAAGGTTTTAGCTGCTGAGCTGTATCTGTGCCCCTATGTTCAGTGGATGATTTTAGCTGCAGCTAGGTTGGCCTTGGCCTGAGGGGTATAAACAGGCTTGACATGCAGATGGGAGGCAGATAAGGAATGGGTACTCTCTGAGCATACGTTCCCATGAGGCTATTGCTGTAAGCAGAAGGCTGGCTAAGGACCGAAGGAAAAAGTAAGGGCAGATGAAATGTGTGCAGTGGTGAGGAGCAAATGAAGTGAGGCTGTAGGGCTCCAGACCATGCATGGATCATGCACCTATACTGAGCCAGGAAAGGGAAAGACTTATGACCACCCGGACACAAGCAACACTGACTACTAAGCCAACTACTTCCACGCTGTGATGGGGCTATACAGTAAAGTACATAGGGTGTTCCCTTTCTGGCTGGTGTGCCTTGTTGACCCGCTGTGGAGCAACTGCTGGCAACTCGGGAGAGGGTGTGGCCTTACGGCTAGAGTGGTCGACTTCGAAGCTGGGGAACCGGGTTCGCGTCTCGGCAACGACGCTCAACATCCTGTGATTCTGGACAAATCACTTAATCTCACCTTGCCTAACAAAAATGAGTGTGTCCATGTATAACGTAACTGGTGCTCATGTAAAGCGCTCTGATACCTGATATCGTCGGGTTGAGTTACCGCTATATAAAACTAAAAAAAAAACATTGACCTGTTGAAGCTGTAGCGAGGGATTCTTGTGTGTCAGAAAGCCTTGACAGGACCCCTGTACCGCTACACCACCACCACTCCAGGGGCTTGAAGACTTGAATCTTAGAGCAGGACCAGCAACCAGGTGCACTCTCTCGGTAACCCCCATCTCAGCCCTGGCTCGTGTGTGGACCCCTTATTTTGCAGCCGGAGAGAGGGGGGCAGCAGCTCGGGTCAGAGATTCTAAGCAACCTGCTGACTTCCTCATGGATGCACACCCCTTACTTACGATGCCAGATGCTCCTCGTTCCTTGCTTCTCACTCCTCTCTGCCCTCTCAACCTCCGTAGTCACCCAGAACCGCCTCCAAGCATCTGTTTAGCACTGTGATGAGCTGAAACTGCCCATTATATAGCTAAACATGCATTTAAAGAGGGGAACATCACTTACAATGCAACTTTTACCACGCAGTGCCTTTACGACGCAACTTTTACAACTCAAACCATTACAACGAAATGTGCTGGGGGGCGCTCTAGGATAGGGAATGTGTTTAATGTACTATCCAACACCTTCCCTACTATCCACGGGGACTGGAGCTGGAATAGTAAATTAAACAATTCACTATCCAGCGCCTAAAAGCATTATGCGTTGTAAAGGTATGCGTTGTAAAACTCGCGTTGTAAAAGCATGCGATGTAAAAGCATGCGTTGTAATGTCGTACATCCATTTAAAGATGTACTGTATAGAAATGCTTGAGCTTCTGATAAACACTCTGGAAAAAGGCTATTTCTGTATGCCTTTGCTGAAACTTTACAGTCTTGTAACAAGAGTCGATAGTGTTGTGCCCTCCTCCACCTATGATGTTTATTCATGCACTGGTTTGTAATTTTAATTTCCTTTTATGCATTTGTGAACACTGCCAAAGATTGTTAATAGCATGTTTGGTGTGCTCTTTTTTCAAAAGTAAAATGAGCTTCTTCTGATTCCTTTGCATTATAAGGAAGAGGAAGAAGGGGGATGACATAACTGTGCCGAGGAGTGGCAAGAGGTGGCTAGAAAAGACATGCAGTCTTGTGGAGGGCTTAAGCCAAAGGAACAAGCATTGATATAGCCAATAATTCTCGCTTTTGGGACCTTATAAGTATTTAGTTATGCAGCACAATATCCTTGGTACAACATCATCAACTATTACATGGCTAAATACTTACAAGGTCCCAAAGGCGAGACCTATTGGCTATGCCAATGCTTGTTCTAAGGGATTTGTTAATAGCCTGGTTGAGCAATGGTTAGTGGTGTCTGAATGGTTTGGAGATCTGTGTTGGCAGTGCGCTACAGGGTAGGCTTGCTGAGATGGCTTGGTTTTGCCAACTATAGGGCGTTAATGCTATGTTGTGGACAAGGGTGCCTTGGTCTGACTTTAGCCCTCTTTTTTAGATGGGATACTTATAAGTTCGATTGAAAAGTGTTGCGTTGCGCAATGGGTACCCTTGTGTGTACCCAGGCAGCTGGTTATTGTATAGCAGAAAGGTGTTCAATTATATTGCGCGTTTACTAATTGAATGCTTCTGTGTTAAACATGCTGGTGACATTTGTAGTTTAGAGACTCGCAATTGTAAACCATTTGTTACGCTTCTAGTGTGCTCTAAAAAGGTTAGAACAAAAGAAGCAAAAGGGAAGTTAGGCTGACTGTTAAAAAGAGCAGGGGTGGTGGTGCGGCGTGTATTACGGCTCCCTGACTGATACTTCTTCCTCAGGAGTTGGCACCAGTTCAGGTGTCTGCCGTCCCATTTCTGACTTCTGGGAGCACAGAGGTGTCGGAGTTCGAGTAGTGTTCCCTGCACGCTTTGGTACTTATCTAGTGTAAGGTGGCCTGGACTTGATTGCCATACTGTAGGTGGCTGCTGTAATCAAGGCTTTGTGGCTCGATCAGAGAAGGCTCTCTTGTTTGGAACAAGTGGAAGGACGCGTGGCGCAGACCCCCGTAGTACTTTTATTGTTACGCCGCCAGCCACAGCACCCCACAACTTTCATCCAATGACTACAGACACAGTGTTGTTTGGAAAAGGAGCTGCAGGTTTATTTGTTACACAAATAAAAAGGCGGGTTAACTTACAGGCGATCCCTAGCCGCCCCACAACCCCTAGTTGCTGGGCACCTGAAGTTTAGCGAAAATACACCAGCGGCCATAGCCCGGTGTTGTACCCTGGGAGCACTTACACTCCCACCGGTGAACCTATTGTCCACCATAACTCACGCCCATTGAACAAGGGAGAGTGACTCACACCTTCTCCAGCCTGGCGGAGCTTCATGTGGCAAGCCCCCGGTTGCTCAGGTTTACAACCGCCCTAAGGACTAACGGGGCGCCGTCGTACTCCAAGTTCCCAAGAAGGACCCCTTAGAGCATGTATGACTTATGCACACGTGAGCTTTATACTGGAGGCTTCAGGTCCTGTTCCTGCGCCTTTCCTGTTGTGGGATTGCCCTGTAACTCCTCCACAGCCCTGGGTGTGGCCGCCGCTGCACCCAGAGCCCCCACCACTCATCTACTTACATCCTGCTGCTTCTAGCGATTCCCCTAGGTCTAGCAAGAATATCGCCATGCCTACTTTGGACCAGTGGACCCCGTCCGATTCCCAGCAGCCTATAGATTTCGCTTGCAGCAAGCCGTGCCTAATGAATCCCAATCCCCGCATCTCCGTGAATTTCTGCATGGCTGCATTTACTTGCCTGCGGGCTACTTCCACCGCTTCTTGGGATCTAGCTCCATGCCATATGGGTCTAGGTGTCATCTCTGACCACCAGAGGCTGCAGGATCCCAGCTCACTGCTTAAGGTACTTAGGTCCTTTCTCATTGCTTGCAACAGTCGCCTCTTTCCCTCAGCCGCCAGGTCATTTCCCCCAGATGCACCACTATGAGGTCCGGCTGTGGCCTTCAAAGTCCTGTGCAGTGTTCCTATTAGATCTGCCCAGTGCATTCCGGGAATTCCAAACCAGGATATAATGGTGTTGCTGAAACCATGTTTCCAAGGAACTGCTTTCACCCATCTTGCAATTCTTGCGACATAGGAGTGCCCAATCACCCAAACATTTGTTCCTGAAATAAAACACAGTGATTGGCAAATTTTAGTTTATTCCACACTTCACACAATTTTCAGAAGCCACCTTCGTGGCGGCGCATATTCACATCAACTTCTTGCCCTGCCAAACTAATCCCTGAAGTACTCCTGGTAGAGGGATGAATCACACTTGATCACTTCTGCGGGCAACCTTTCCTTGAATGCTGTTGTGGCTGCCCCAATCCTAAATGAGTGAGAGCTGTACTTAGCCCCCTCTTTCGTGTACCCCGCCAGGAAAAGGCAGCCCTGCATCATGTGTTCCACCTGGTATTTAGTGACGGGGAGCCATCCAGGTGTAAAAACAATAGACCTTCTGTTGGTGGGCGTATGGCCAAGAAGGCGGCCAGCAGTGCCACCGGGCAATACCTGTCGTTCCCCAAGCGGTGTAGTGAGATCCCTCTACCCCTGCCCCCCTGATCCGTTTTTGAACATTGTAGGAGTATCTCCACAGATTCTGCGGACTGGCGCACGTCCCGCATCTGCAGAGCCTTGGAAGTGGTCTACGTCTTGGACCTTGCTACAATTTCTCCTATCCTGAAAACCCCAAAAAACGCTAGACTAAAAGTGGCGGCAAAGAGTGTTGCTTCGTACCCGGACTGGGCGACCGATGGGAGGGCCTCTAGCATTCCTTGCAATGTCTCATAGTCAATGGGGGCCCGAGGGTCCGGAGACTTGGGCACTATTCTGGCCCAACCTTTGAGTGCCGCCCTCGTTGTGAATGAAGCGGTGGGGTCTTCCTGTCCTAATAACCTGGCATGGTGCCCGATGGCCGACAGGTGCCCCGCCATCCATGAATGGCTCCTCCCTCCATCTTTGGCCTAGATCATAAACGCCTGCACCCTGTCGCCCCTATTGTACGTCGCTTGCTCCCAAGGGCCCATGATTTCACAGAATTTCTCCACGCAAGACTGGTACCTCCTCATTGTCCGGGGTGCCAGTGACAGCTCGCCTAGCTCTCTAATGCGCTGCGCCACCGCAGCAGGTGCCAGAGCCGCGCCGGGAAAGGGGTCATCTCCTCCCTCGCTCTCGGCCATGCCTCCCGGAAACGCTGCCAATGGAAACGGGAGAGAGCGTCAGCAGCTGTGTTTAGTGACCCTGGAATGTGTCTAGCTCTACACTCTACATTGTTGTATAGGCATACCCTCACTAGCTCCCTGAGCAGGCATAATACGAGCGCGCAGCTAGTGGACTGTGTGTTGATTGCTTGTACTACGGCCAGGTTATCGGACCACAAGACCACCCTCTTAGCTGTTAGCATTGCCGGCCAGAGGTGGAAAGCCACCACAATGGGGAATAGTTCTAAGACTGTTATGTTGGCCGTTATCCTTTTCTTCCTCCATGCGTTCGGCCATTTCTCTGCGCACCACTCCCTGTCCAAAATTACGCCAAATCCCTCCCTGCCTGATGCATCTGTAAACAGTGTCAGTTCCTGGCTGCTAGTCCAGGGGTCTCTCCATATTACAGAGCCGTTAAATTGTTCGTAGGTCATCTTTCACCCCATTTCTGAGCTTCACCTTGTGATGTCTTCGTTTTATCTTGGCAGCTGCCCTGGCTAACCTGCGTGCAAACGCCCTGCCAGCGGGGATCACTTTAGTAGCAAAACTTAGTCTGCCATGCAAGCTCTGTATGTCCTCTAGTGACACTTTTTCCTGTCCCAGCATTGTCCGTATTAGTGACGCCAGCTCACTGACCTTGTTCGATGGGAGCCTGGCTTCACCTGCCCTGGTGTCTATCTCCACTGCCAGGAAAGTTAAGACTTGCGCTGGCCCTACCGTCTTCTCCGGGGCCAGTGGCACACCTAGATGCCTGGTAACCTTTTGGAATTTAGCTAATGCATTCGCGCAGTCTTGCGAGTCTTTGCTCCCTACAAACAAGAAATCGTCTAAATAGTGAGTCATGCTTACCACCCCTTCTGTGGCTTGCAGTACCCACTACAGGAAGGTGCGAAATGCCTCAAAAAATGCACAAGATATGGAGCACCCCATTGGCATGCACCTGTCATAGTAGTACTCCTGTCCTAACCTGAAGCCCAATAGGTGCTGGCTGCTGGGGTGCACCGGCAGTAGGCGGAAGGCCTATTCTATGTCTGCTTTGGCTAACCATGCCCCCTTGCCAGCCCGCCTTACCAAGTCCATGGCCACATCAAATGAGCAGTATGACCCTGAACAAACTCCTTCTGCCAAGTTGTGGTTGACCGAATCGCCCTCGGGGTAGGACAGGTGATGTATCAGTCTGAATGCCCCAGCTTCTTTTTTAGGAACTATCCCCAGAGGAGAGACTACAAAATGCGCGAGGGGGGGTGAGGGAAGGGGCCCGCTACTCTCACCAATTGAATCTCCTTGTAAACCTTTGCTCTTACCACTTCCGTTTTTTCTTTAGCGGATTTCAGGTTATCCGCATCTCGTGCTTGTGGGATCCCTATATAAGGTATTACAAAGCCTTCAGCAAAACCCCCCAGGAGCAGCCTCCCATCAACTCCGTTGCGATATTTGTTCAGCAGGGCGATGAAGTTGTCCAATCTAATTGGTGAGGGCCCTTTCACTGCTTTAGCCTGTGTAGCAGGTGGCAGAGGGGAGTGTGGGGTGGTGTGTGCCTGGATCAGGTCGCGCAGTGTTTGATGGGGGGCGCCGAGAGCCAGGTCCGGGGGGGGGTGAGGGAATTAAGGGCAGAGACGCGCGTCTGTGTTAATTGCCCTGCCCAGCGCCCCCCCTCTCCCCGAATTGCCCTCTCTGTTTCTGTCCCTTGTTGGTCCTGCATGTTCCAGCCTGATGCTGCCCCCCGCAATTACTGCATGCATGTGTGAACTTGCAGGTTCTCCCCCAGTGGCAATGTCCGTTGTTGAATAACCTGCATGTCCCGGACTGTGTTCACCCGCCCCCATTTTCTGCCCACTCCCCCGGTGTCCACCCCGAAATGTTGTGTTCCCTTGCTCATTGTGCTGTTGTTGTTGCGTGTGACTCTTTTCTGTTGTCGCTGCCTGCGTGTACTGCCCCTTGCCACTTGACCCTGCTCCCTGCAGCGCCCTGGACCCCATGTGGTCCATCCAAAGTTGCACCTCCTTGTGATCCCAATGCATTTTGGGGCATTTGGACATCTTCTTTCTGAACTCTCTATCGTAATGTAACCATCCCACACCCCCCCACTTCTTGGCCTCATTGTGAATTAGTCTGCCATATTGCACCAGAGCAGGGCCTTGATCCGAAAAATTTTCCATTATTACAGAAGATAAAATCGCAAAAGCCTCTAACAATGTGTCAATTGATTTCGCGGGCCATTGTTGGAACTTCACCTTTTTCTCGTCCTCCTTTAGCCCTGCCCTGCGCAGATCTGTGCCCTGTTGTCCCAGCATGAGTAGGGAAAACATATCGATGAACTCCCTCTTCCAGATCAGTTCTTTTGCAGCCAGGGGGACTTCCCAGGACAAGCATGAGCGCCCTGACAGCAAGGGGGCATCCAACACCACCTCCTCCTCGACTGTTGGCGTTGCCGGGGTAGGCACTGGTATCGGTGTCGTGGGTGGTGGAGGGGCTGTCGGGAGGGGTGTTAGAGGGGGTGTGGCGAGGAGGGGAATAGGACTTGGTGGGGTTGGTATAGGTGAGGGCGTGGGTACCGGAGTATCAGGTACCCATGGAGCCAGCGGGGGTACCGGCCCTGTTAAATCTGGTGTGGGATTGTTATCTGGAACCGGTACCACGGGAGCCAGCGGGACCGGCGGAGGGGGGGGGCACTGTGCCCGGAGTGGTCAGCGCGGGTAGTCTAGGGGCTGACCCCCCTTCCCCCAGACTTTGGCCGGCCCTTCCCCCCCTCCCAAGCCTGAAACACTCTCTTTCATTTCAGTCATAAAAGTTTGCAAGGTGGACATGATCTTACCCAGATCGCTTTTTGTGGCGTATTCCACTGTGGGTTGTGAATTTTTTCGATTGCCTGACGTTCCGGGCGCGTCGTGTATCAGGGGGACCGTCGACTTGGCCCCGCCTTTGCTTTTCGCCGGTGGAGGGAATTCCTTGTTTGTGGCAATTTTCACCCTCTTGGACGCCCTGGGGTGTCCTGGCCCTTCCGTATCATCCTCCTCTATAGCTAAATGTCACTGTGACACCCCGAGCCAGTGTTGCTGGCATTGAGCAGCTCTGTTGATACAAAAGGGGATGATGGACGGAGCGTTTGAGCAAATCAAACACTCACCCCCAGTCAACTGATCTGGGTTTAAACCATCACCATTCTTTAGCTCACTCAGCCACCCCAGTTCAGACATGGCCATATGCAAATCAGTCTGACCTTGTGCCTCATGGGAACAGTCCAACCCCGAACTGCCAAGCCATGTCTTCCCTCGACCGGAAACAAGCATCCTGGGACCGGTTTCGGATTCATAATCCTCATCAGCCAGGCTATCTTGAATCCAGTGGCCAAGTGAGCAAGGGACTCACGTCTGAGCATACCCTGCCACACTTAGGGCGAACAAAGCGATACAAAAGGGGATGATGGACGGAGCGTTTGAGCAAATCAAACATTCACCCCCAGTCAACTGATCTGGGTTTAATCCATCACCATTCTTTAGCTCACTCAGCCACCCCAGTTCAGACATGGCCATATGCAAATCAGTCTGACCCTGTGCCTCATGGCAACAGTCCAGCCCGACCTGCCAAGCCATGTCTTCCCTGGACCGGAAACAAGCATTTTGGGACCGGTTTCGGATTCATAATCCTCATCAGCCAGGCTATCTTGAATCCAGTGGCCAAGTGAGCAAGGGACTCACGTCTGAGCATACCCTGCCACACTTAGGGCGAACAAAGCGATACAAAAGGGGATGATGGACGGAGCGTTTGAGCAAATCAAACACTCACCCCCAGTCAACTGATCTGGGTTTAATCCATCACCATTCTTTAGCTCACTCAGCCACCCCAGTTCAGACATGGCCATATGCAAATCAGTTTGACCCTGTGCCTCATGGGAACAGTCCAGCCCGAACTGCCAAACCATGTCTTCCCTGGACCAAAAACAAGCATCCTGGGACCGGTTTCGGATTCATAATCCTCATCAGCCAGGCTATCTTGAATCCAGTGGCCAAGTGAGCAAGGGACTCACGTCTGAGCATACCCTGCCACACTTAGGGCGAACAAAGCGATACAAAAGGGGATGATGGACGGAGCGTTTGAGCAAATCAAACACTCACCCCCAGTCAAATGATCTGGGTTTAATCCATCACCATTCTTTAGCTCACTCAGCCACCCCAGTTCAGACATGGCCATATGCAAATCAGTCTGACCCTGTGCCTCATGGGAACAGTCCAGCCCGAACTGCCAAGCCATGTCTTCCCTGGACCGGAAACAAGCATCCTGGGACCGGTTTCGGATTCATAATCCTCATCAGCCAGGCTATCTTGAATCCAGTGGCCAAGTGAGCAAGGGACTCACGTCTGAGCATACCCTGCCCTGGGGTTGGTATAGGTGAGGGCGTGGGTACCGGAGTATCAGGTACCGATGGAGCCAGCGGGGGTACCGGCCCTGTAAAATCTAGTGTGGAACTGTTATCTGGAACCGGTATCACGGGAGCCAGCGGGACCGGCGGAGGGGGGGCACTGTGCCCGGAGTGGTCAGCGCGGGTAGTCTAGGGTCTGACCCCCCCTTACCCCAGACTTTAGCCGTCCCTCCCCCCCCTCCCAAGCCAGAAACACTCTCTTTCATTTCAATCATTAAAGTTTGCAAGGTGGACATGATCTTACCCAGATCGCTTTTTGTGGCGTATTCCACTGTGGGTTGTGAATTTTTTCGATTGCCTGACTTTTCGGGCACGCCGTGTATCAGGGGGACCGTCGACTTGGCCCCGCCTTTGCTTTTCGCCGGTGGAGGGAATTCCTTGTTTGTGGCAATTTTCACCCTCTTGGACGCCCTGGGGTGTCCTGACCCTTCCGTATCATCCTCCTCTATAGCTATAATGTCACTGTGACACCCCGAGCCAGTGTTGCTGGCATTGAGCAGCTATGTTGCCCATGCCATACTATTGGTCTTTACGAGCTGGAGAAAAGTCGCTGCCTGCGCCTCTACGGACATTCCTGAATCTGGGCGCTCGTCTTGGTACGTGGAGAAAAGCGATGGAGATCTTTGTTCAGACATCCTGACCCGTTCCGCCTCTATCTGCAAGATAAACGTAAATTGACTATCCTTCCTCGAGCTTTTTCCAGGTTCAAGGAAAGCTTGGACGACGGGGATGGTGGTGGTGGCGGGGTTGTGGGGGGGGCGAGTTGTGTTGGGGGACTACCCCCTCTTTTCTGTGCGCCGTTCCCGTGCCCTAGTTATACTTACTTCTTGTTCCTGAGCGTCAAAAGTGTGCCCCGCCGGCCTTTCCTTTGCTATTAGCGAACGGTATTTCAGCCTGTCGTCCTTCACTCTGCCTCTACCGTGAAAAAGGCAAAATTAAAATTCGCTCTTCCCTGCCCCAGTGGCGATGGGGCTGGCCGAGAGGACTGTGACCTTGTTCGCCGATCCCCCCTTGTGTCGTTCGTTCCATCGCCCTTTATTGGGTGTCAAAGCACCCCCGTAGTTCCCCTCTCACACTTACCTTCTTAACTGTGTGAGTCACCCTTGTTCCCGTGGTCCTGTTGGTCGCTAGTTCATCCCTGCCTGTAATAAGGAACACTGATTACCACATGCGCTCACTCCTTACTTGAGCGGGGACATAAACTGCGTAATACACTTTAATATGCATGTATACTTCCAATCGTATCGTACATTTACCCCTGTATACTTCCTCTCAAGCGCTCTGCTGAAAGCTGTTTTTTATCTATCAAGTGTAACTTAATTATTCACTGGCGCCGGACACGATCGGATGAGCATGTGGGCAATAGGGCCCATGGGTTATGGGGCCAGGCTAATGATGCCAGGCTGCTACTGTTACTAGCACCTTGTGTTTTGCGGATTGGTAGGGGAGGGTTGTTCAAGCGCGCAAAAGCTGCGAGTAGGAAATGCGTATCTGAACGAATTAATTCCTACCGAAAGCTCCCATGAGTATGCCTCTTTTCAATTACCAGTTGATGTATTTTGCACAGTTTGACTACCGCTAAGTAATTTTGTCTGATTCAACATCCAGATGATAATAATACAATAGCTCCAACCAATGCACCTATTGTTTAATACAAGGATCGACCCGCGCCCTTGCCGTTATTAGCACCACGCTCTAACCCACTGCGCTCACCGGCTTCCATTTTTAAACCGGGCGCATGCGCATGGCGCACGAGGCAGCCTCCGCGAGTCCCAGCAGTCTTGGCAGGGGCGCGCAGCTGCCGTTTCCGCTAACCACCGCCCCTTGGAGTCTAAAAGCAGTATACTTTCCCCTGGTTATCACTGTATTGTGATGTACGGCTAGCGCTGCCGATTTCGTAGCTGAAAAACTAGGTTCGAGTCTGGGCACAGCTGAACATTCCGAGACCCTGGGCAAATCAATTAATCTCCTCGTGTACCGCCGCATCAAGGTGGGGCCCTACAGTACCCCGGCTTCATCAGTACTCGCATGGCACCCCCTACTGTAAAACCCTTGGAGGCCTGCCCCCGATCTGCTGTTAATAAATAATGCGGGCATGACATTGGGCCACCCCTGGGCCGCCCGGCCACGCGGAGGCCATGAATAATACTGCCCAGGACTACTGCGGCCTAAGGCGCCCCCGGCGTCTGCCGCCACCCTGCGCAGCCATTCGTAATGAATGTGTATCTTCCTGTACTGTCACTGGTGCTATGTAAAGCACTCTGATACCCGTTTTTTTTTCGGGTCAAGTTGCGCTCTGCAAATAACAGGGTTAATCCAATCCAGGGTGGGTCGAACTGTATAGAAGATCTATTGGGCACTAGACCGTGCGGGAATGAAGCGGTTTTGCTACCTCCCCCCCGGGACTTCGGCGTCTCCAGCAATGGCCGCCACGCTGCCGGGCGGCCCAGGGGCAGGGGACCCGCCCCCACCCTTCAACCGGAGCAACCCGGGGGGGCAGGCCAAGGGTTGCTCGTGGGCTTCAAGGGGCCAGGAGGTGGCCTAACGGCTATGGTGCTGCACCTCGGACCTGGGTAATTGTCGCTACACATTCAGGATAAATCACTGCCTGCAACCCCCCTCCGCAGCTGCTCGTAACAACGAGAGCTGCTTCAATAAAAGAACGAGGGCAGGTCCCCCGCCCCCCGGCCTCCCAGCCACGCGGCGGCCATGACAGACCGCCTACACAACGAAGAGAATGCGAGCATCGATCCCGCGAGCATCGATCCCGCTACCTCCAGCATGCTAAGCGAGCGCTCTATCATTTGCACCAATTTCCCTACCAACATCAGGCAATCTAGTCCACCTCAAATGCTGACAACACACGGTCCATTGAAGGCCTGTTCCGGACTCGATCCGTCCCGCCAGCGTGACCACCGCATGCTCCGCTGCCATTTCTCCCCTCTCCCCAGCTCCTGGCTTGACGCCGCTGCGGGCCCGCGACCTCTGTACTGCTATTTTTACCGCTCCCCTAACGCCTTTAAAATCGCCCCCCATCTGGACCACTGCACCTCCCCGTGGTATCCGACCACGGGGCCCCTGTGCAACCTAGGCTTAACCCAAGGACGGGGCCCGGGGGGAGGTGAAGATAGTCACCCTTACCTCGCACACGACTTCACGCCTTGCCCGCCGACTGATATCCACGAATTCGTTGTAAGGGGGGTGATCCTAGTCCTGATGGGAGAAGGGGGGGGAGCTACCTATGGGCCCAGGCAAAAGTAGTGGCCTGGGAGCTACCTGCCTTGTCGCGTCCTGTCTGGTAGGGGACCAGCAGCAAAGAGGTCGCGGGGGAGGAGGGGGAGCCCCTTATACCTTTACCGGTGGCTTGCCTGCGCCGCCCCCAGGGTCTTGCTGCCCAGCTCCCTCAAAGGTACTACGGGGGCTGCCCTCCTACGGGGTCCCCTGCAGGGACCTCGGGCATCCTGCAATCATTTTGCTTTAGCATTTAAGAATTGGACTGCACGGGGAGAGCGTTGGATAGGCGTGTGCGCATGTTTAGGGGACGTGTGGGAGGGGGGTTGGATTGAGCACACGAGCATTTTTAATGCGTGAATTATTTAATGAATTAAAGGATTAATGAGTGCAATGTTTCTATGGGAATGGGTATTGTAGATAGAGTGAAAGTAAGCTAGAGTGCCTTTACGAGGGCTCACATAAAGACCATGTTACGATAGTAATTATCGTACTAATACTGCTGCTCCTTCTCACCAAATTCGAAAACAGTTTTGTTTTTCTCTATCTGCTTATTTTATACCTGGGAGATGTGATGGTTGCAGTTGGAACGCCAAGTCTGAGAACATTATAGTACCTATTTTAATGGATTTTCTGTTGCTTTGTATTCCGTGTAATAGTAAACGTGTATTCGAGATGTACTACAGGTTTTATTGAGAATCGGAAGAATTCCATATCGAAAATACTCATTAAAAACATGTTATAATACGCAATAATTGAGTGGAATATGGAGCCAAAAAGGGAACCTATTAAACACACCTTTGTGTCCTCCATGTGCAACCTGCTTACTGCTGGCTCTAATTTGGTTGGTGGTAATTTCGTTTTTCGCTTGTTAATTATGATCACGCAGTTAAGCAGTGTTGCATAATTATTGGCAGTGAGTGGCAAACATTTATTTAGTACGAGTGCATGTGAACAACAGGAATGTCCAAAATGCGGCACTTGTTGAATGCGCTGTTTTTTTAGCAAACAATATAGCACCAAGTGTCGGTTTTGTAGAATTCCTCATAATTTTGCAATTTCCCCAAAAGTTTGCGTTAATATGCGATACAAATTATGCAATTCTTCGTAAAGTCAATCAATCAATCAACAGAATTTGTATAGCGCGCTACTCACCCGTAGGGTCTCAAGGCGCTGGTGGGGGGAGGGGGGGTGCTACTGCTCGAACAGCCAGGTCTTGAGTTGTTTCCTGAAGGAGAGATGGTCCAGGGTCAGCCGTAGGTGAGTGGGGAGGGAGTTCCATGTCTTGGCTGCCAGGTAGGAGAAGGATCTTCCTCCGACGGTGGATTTGCGAATTCGTGGGACGGAGGCGAGGGCGAGGCTGGCGGATCGGAGCTGGCGGGTGGGTGTGTAGAATGTGAGGCGGCTGTTGAGGTACTTCGGACCCTTGTCGTGGAGGGCCTTGTGTGCGTGGGTGAGGAGTCTGAACGTGATCCTCTTGTTGACGGGGAGCAGGTGCAGGTCTTTCAGGTTGGCAGAGATGTGGCTATGGCGAGGGATGTCCAGGATGAGTCGTGCTGAGGCGTTCTGAATGCGCTGGAGTCTTTTCTGGAGTTTGGCTGTGGTTCCAGCGTAGAGGGTGTTCCCGTAATCCAGATGGCTGGTGACGAGGGCCTGGGTGACCGTCTTTCTGGTTTCGGTGGGTATCCATCGGAAGATCTTTCGGAGCATGCGCAGGGTGTTGAAGCAGGATGACGAGACGGCGTTGACTTGCTTGGTCATCCTGAGGGAGGAGTCCAGGATGAAGCCCAGGTTGCGTGCATGGTCTGTTGGCTTGGGTGCGGTGCCCAGGGCACTGGGCCACCAGGAGTCGTCCCAGGCGGAGGGAGATGGTCCGAGGATGAGGACTTCCGTCTTGTCTGAGTTCAATTTCAGACGGCTGATCTTCATCCATTCTGCGACGTGTTTCATTCCTTCCTGGAGGTTGGCTTTGGCGGTGGCGGGGTCGTTGGTGAGGGAGAGGATCAGCTGGGTGTCGTCTGCGTAGGAGATGATGTTGAGGTTGTGTTGGCGTGCGATGGCTGCGAGAGGGCTCATGTAGACGTTGAAGAGGGTGGGGCTGAGTGAGGATCCTTGCGGAACGCCGCAGATGACTTCGGTGGCCGCGGATCGGAACGGGGGAGGCGGACTCTCTGGGTTCTTCCAGTGAGGAACGAGATGATCCAATCCAGGGCCGCTCCTTGGGTTCCGTTGTTGCTGAGGCGCTGTATCAGGGTGCGGTGGCATACGGTGTCAAAGGCTGCTGAGAGGTCCAGGAGGATGAGGGCAGCAGTTTCCCCATTGTCGAGCAGGTACCTGATGTCATTGGTGGCTGCTATAAGGGCGGTCTCAGTGTTGTGGTTTGCTCGGAAGCCGGACTGTGAGGGGTCGAGGGATCCGTTGGTCTCGAGGAAGGCGGAGAGTTGTCTGTTGACGGATTTCTCGATGACTTTGGCTGGAAAGGGGAGGAGCGAGATGGGGCGGAAGTTCTTGAGTTCTGTGGGGTCCGCGGTGGGTTTCTTCAGGAGGACGCTCAGCTCGGCATGTTTCCAGCTCTCCGGGATGGTGGCAGATGCGAAGGAGCTGTTGATGATGTTCCGGAGTTGGGCTGCGATGATGGAGTCGCCTTTGTTGAAGATGTGGTGTGGGCAGGGGTCGGTTGGTGAGCCGGAGTGGATGGTGTTCATCAGGCGGGTGGTGTCTTCGGTGCTGACAGGGGTCCAGGTGCACAGGATGTTGGTGGGGGGCGCTGGTTCCGTGGTTGGGTGCGTGGTCAGCGCGCCGAAGCTGTTGTGTATGTCGGCGATCTTGCGGTGGAAGAATGAGGCGAGTGAGTCCCAGAGGTCTTGCGAGGGTGTGATGTCGTTGTTGCAGGCGCTGGGGTTGGAGAGCTCTTTAAGGATGCTGAAGAGTTCCTTGCTGTTGTGGGTGTTTTTGTCCAGTCGTTCTTTGAATGTTGTCATCTTGGCAGTGTGGATCAGCTGGTGGTGTTTGCGGGTGGCTTTCTTGAGGGCGGTCATGTGTTCTGCTGTCTGGTCGTGGCGCCAGGCTTTCTCAAGGGTGCGGCAGGTTTTTTTGGAGTTTTTGAGGTCGTTGGTAAACCACGAGGCTTTCCTGCTGCCTGGTCTGCTGGGAGGTTTCTTCAGTGGTGCGAGTTCGTCGGCGCAGTTGGTGAGCCACTGTGTGAGGTGGCGGGCTGCTTCGTTGGGGTCCGTCGTGTTGGTGGGCGGGTTCTGGCTGAGGGCGGTGGTGAGCTGGACGGCGGTGATCTTGCTCCAGTTTCTGCGGGGAACCTGTTGCGGGTGGTGGTGGGTCGTGGTTCTCCTGAAGTTGAAGTGGACGCAGCTGTGATCCGTCCAGTGTAGTCCGGTGGAGTGGCTGACTGAGATGTGCTTGCTGATGGAGAAGATGGGGTCAAGCGTGTGGCCGGCGTAGTGGGTGGGGGTATTCACCAGTTGCTTGAGCCGAGGTTGGTGAGGTTGTCCAGCAGGGCGGCGGTGTTGCAGTCCTTGTTGTTCTCTAGGTGGAAGTTGAGGTCCCCTAGGAGGATGTAGTCTGTGGAGGTGAGGGCGTGTGGCTGACGAAGTCTGCGATGGCTTCGCTGAATTGTGTGCGTGGTCCCGGGGGTCTGTAGATGAGAGTGCCTCTGAGAGTGGTCTTAGGGTCGGTGTGTATCTGGAAGTGAAGGTGCTCGGCGGCGGTGAGGGTGTCGTCGGAGTTGGTCGGGATGCGGATGGCGATGCCTCCTCCGGTTTGGTTGACGCGGACCCTCCGGGTCAAGTTAACCCAGTCTTTCCACAGCCGACAAAATTAACACTGATTTGGGTTATATTACTAATTATCTACAGCGAAAAGCGCTGCACAGAAGAAAAACAAGCTGACATTCTGGAGCCGGTGGTGGGACTCGAACCTTTGCGGTGGAGGCGACTGTCACACCAAAGACGCTTGACGCTGCCTCTGAGTTACAGCTTCTGGGTGTTTTAAGGCTCTGCCAGAGAACTTACCAGTAACATGCAAGCCTCAGGGTTGGAAGGAAGACAGCTAAACAACGCGACGTGTCTGTCAAAGCAATCACGATCGCGGGGACGCGCTCTGTGGTCGGGGAGGGGTGGAGCGAGGCGCTCTGCATTAGAGAGGTGGAGCGAGGCGCGCGCTTGTGCGCGTAATCGCAAGCTGGTGGCCTTGAAAAGCCTTTGGTAGCACTTCCAAATTGCCACTGACTAAATGTCTCAGCCAGAGGAACGCATGCGCTGGATCAGGCGAGACCTAAAAACGGAGTTCCCTAAAAGTGACAGTGAAAGGACACAAGTAAAAAGGCTATGCTCCAGGGGAGGGACAAACACAAGATGGACAAGTAAAGCCATCAAATAAGAAACAAGCAAGAGAGTGACAATAAAGCCAACCAATGTTAAGCAAAAGCTTGGCTTTCAGGCCACTAAGATTTTGGTAAGCTGACAATATGTATTTTGCACCAGACAGCTTGTGCTGTCTGGTAGGCTCTACCTAAAAGATCATGCCTTATTGCTACTTGAATAACAAGCAGTAGCAATGGCAATAGATCTGGACCTGACAGACTGGCATGATGGATATTTTTTTTTTTACTGTAAGGATGTGCTACAAAAATAAAAAAATGCTGCTGTTTAATAAAAAAAAGATATTACATTTAAAAAATATTACAATTATAAATAATGTTAATATAATAAAGTTACCTATCAGGTAGGTGTACTTAAATATGACTAAGTGGCGCACACAAAATGTACTATTGGTTTTGAATTATTGTAACCTGTAGGCATAGTTCAAACACACAGTGATGAGTAAAACAATAAACAAGAATGGAGAGAAGCGTTAATAAAGTAAAGTAGTGGTCAATCAGCCCTGACACTAAAGTGCAGTTCTTTTTTAAGCAGATGTGACATGTAATCAGAAAAAAAATGCTTTCACTGTTAGTGCAAGAGCTGGCTGACGTGGCTAAACCAATGTGAACAATATCAAAGCACTGGATAACCAAGGCTGAATCAAAGTCCTTCATTGTAAGTGTATACGTATTCTTACCAAGTTAAAAAATATATAATGCTGTCTAAAAAAATAAAGCTATGTCTAGACTAGATCTAAAAAAGATACATATCCAGTCATTCATTAGTGGCAGAGTGCTCTGCATTTGTATAGTGCCTTCTGCCACTGGTATTGCCTTGTAGCGCTGCAGACTCTGCTGAGGATATGCCACCACTTGGATGTAACAAAGCACAGGAGGAACACAATGCAAAGAAAACATCAGGCTTTTGCGGGTGAACCATGAAAATTATTTTGGGAGGGAATTGAGTATATCTGTTTCAATTCTTTTTCGTTTATTTACCGTTCTACAGACAAGGCCTAACAGCCAATATAGTATTTTATATATAAATAGGTTCCAAAGGAAGAGCAGCATAAACAACGGCTTACCCAGCGAACATGTTAAAAGTAAGGGATACAAGAGAAGCATAAGCAATGCAGTATCATTTGAGAAATTTAAGAGGTGGGCGTGTTTTTTTTAAATACTGTTGTGGAGAGACTTTGGCTACAAAAACCTCCCAAATCTCTCTGCAGACAAACCAGAAAAACAGGTGAATTTGTCCAATTTGTGCAGTTATTGTAGTTTTCCTTGATAAGCAAAACTTGGTACTGGGTGAACTCTACAAACCACTCAAACTGGGAAGTGCCTTTGACCCTTTTCTCATTTGTGGAAAGCAGAGGAGCATCAGAGAAATTTCGTGGATCCACACTTCGATCCGCTTCCACTTACCATTGTATAAAATAAGCCCAGCCCCACAAGTTTCAGGTGAGAGTTGAGGTTCAAGAGCAGCATTAGCCAAGCAATATTGCTTAAGTAAGGCATAAGTGACAACAGACAGACACCATTATATACATAATAGACAAGGCCTGCTGGTAGAAAAGTGATTTTGCTTCTCTTTTCAGCATAGTAAAATACTATTAATTGGTAAATTTAACTTACTTATAAGTAGCACTCCTGGTTTTATGGTAAACATTTTTTTACTTTTCCATCTGTATCTATACATATTTATTTTTTGCAAATTTTATCTGTATTTATCCATATTTATTTTGGGTGTTGTGAAAAAAAGAAAGCTGAAACTAGTAAATCTCCACATTTATTTAACCGATAAATGTGCACTCATGCTGGAATGCCTGAGAGGTTTCAATGATACGAAAACGCACAGATGATAAATCAATGCACTTATATGAAAACATACACATTTATGTATCAAACTTGTGCTTATCTACTGCTGTTTAAGCCTCTTTAGTAAAATTCCTTTCTTTTTTTAACTCCCTAGTCTGTCAATCTGCATAGTTATTCGCTTGGCAGCCAGGACTGACAGCATTTAAAAATCACAAAAAATCCCAATTTCTGTGTTTATCAACATTTAAAAATAAATATAGACAGGAAATGAAATAGGTTTCTGTCTGTATTTATCTATAAAAATCTGTAAAATTGAAAGCCTGGAGCCTTACTTATAAGTCCCTAGCAAACGGAACAAGGTGTACCCAGGGCCTGTAGATTATAAGGCACTAGTAGACTGCAGCACTTATGCCATTCACTACAGTGACAGTGCAAACATGACTGCAGGCATACCATTTGTAGCCTGCTGATGCCGTTTTCAAATTGCAAATTCGACTTTTCTAAATAACCTATTTTGACAGGCCAAAACCTTCCTTTTAAATATTTTAAAGTCACGCCCGTAGGAAGCTTCCTCTGTATATTCTATACCAAAAAGAGGTATACCATGCAAAGAGTCCAGAGGGTGTATTACACATACGGCGCGTTTTCCTTGATTGCGCTGAGTGCCCCTTTTAAAAGTATCACTCGGCCCAATCAAGGAAAATGCGCCGTATTAGGGTGAAAGCCCTGCCCCCAGGGCAGCTAATTCCTGTGAAAAACGGAGCGGCTGCTTTGAAGCCACTCTGTGTTTTCACAGTGCAGGCGGCAACCCAACTGAACTTTGAAGGGGGATTGGAGATCCCCTGGCAGGCAGGTGCAATCAGAAACTGCACCCACCTGCAAGGGAACGTCTGGGAGTCCACTGGACCCCCTTTCCCCCCTTCTGGGGCCTGCAGTCAGGGGACGCACTGACAGTGTGCTACCTTTTAGGTGGCGCACTGTTATGCGCCTCCTGAGAGCTTCTTTGCTTCTGTGCCTGCATCTGTAATATGGCACGGCCGCAAAGGCAAAGAGATTCCTGTATTTGCATGAGACACACCCCCATGCAAATAAGGGAATGCCCTCTGAAAATAGCACTGGTGCTTTATGTGCACCAGCGCTATCGGCATTACAGAAGGGGTTGCACAAGCATCTGCGGCCCCTTCTGTAATACCAAAGTGCAGCGAAAAGGGGGCCCAAATGCCCGTCGCGCCCCCAGGGCACTTGTATAATACGGCCCAAGGTATTCCCTTACCAGTGGACAGGGGCTTGCTCTAGCAATCCCAAGGTGCTGCTCTCGTGGGTAGTGTGGTCGAGCAGCCTTAGACCAGAGGTCTTCAAACTTTTTTAGGTTGAGCCCCCCCAGCTGAATTTATTTAGATGTCGGGCCCCCCCACCACTTGACAAAAAATTCTGGAACCTGGTATTCTACATAATCTACTGTCATCCGCATTTCCCAGTCCATATCTGGCTAATAATGTCACAGTAAGAGTGTTTAGAAAACTGCAGGTTTGCGAGTTGGTGTGGTGAAATGACAGAGGCTTACTACACAGTCCAAAACTACATTTTTCAAGATAAAATGTGTGCAAATTGTTACGGGTTCTCCACTTAATTCTTGCAAAGCCTCCTCAAAGAAACTTCTGTGGTCAATAAAATGAGTACCATTAAAAGACCATACTCTCCACTGAGAAGCACTGTCCAATGGCATTAAAAAAACAATTTCAACTCTGGCCATCCTAAGCAGCACTGGGTGTAAAATTTAAACTGCAGTCGGTGAGCAGTGAGCGAATTACGCCAGTGCTTCTGTATCCGATAACACATGAACGAAATAACCTGCAGAAAATCCTGGCACATTTTAAAAGCCCTTCTGGAAGGAGAATGCCATTTATATTCACAAAAGATTCTAATTTCAACTTTTTCTCAATCCATCTGCAGAAAAGTGCAAATAAGCATATGCTGGGGGAAATGGATTTCTCATACTTATGCTTTTTCTACCCAAGCGCGCTATGGTGAGCCCAGGCGGTTCATATGTTACTGTAAGTGACAAAATGACCACTGTTAAACACTTTGCAAAACAATAAATACATAAATAACTTACTCACGTTCTTGTTTTCACTTATCCTCGTTCACTTGCACTCTTTTCCTCTTTCTCTCTCCCTCACACACACTCATCTTCTCTCATTCCCTTTCCCTCCATTTTGTTGCCCAATTTTACGCTTCTTCTTTCCCATTTAGGTTTCTATCTCTTCCTTTCTCTTTTCACTCCCTTCTATTCCACACTCACTTCCTATCTCCCTCTTCCTCCTACTACCACCCATTTTTTTCATACCTCCTAACCTCTCTCTTCCTCTGCACGCCTTCTTTTTCTCACCTTTCAGTATATGCCTCTCCTCACTTCTAAGGCCTCGTTCATCCCCTTCCCCTCCCATGTTTTCTCGTCCTCCATTCTGCTTCTCCCTCTTCCACTCTCCTTCCTCCTCTGCTTCTCCCTCTTCCTCTCATTCTCCTTCCTACACTTTCTTTCACTCTATGCCCCGTTCTAATCCCAGATCCTTTTATGTGTTTCATCTCCTGCCTCCTCCGGCTTGTCTTTAACTGTCCCAGTTCCCTCTGGGTGCCAGCAAAGCGTGGGTGTAAATGCCAGGCCGGGTATGATGCCCCTGCCCTCCCGTTCTCCGGACAGATCTGGATCCTTAATTGTACCCAAATTAATCTATACCGGAAAGGGTGCGGTTTCTACAAGGAGCCTGAAAATCTCTCTAAATTTTTTCATCTTACTGGTTACGCTGTTAGACAAGTATTGCAAGGACTCTGGCGAAGGGGACGCTATTTCCATGGTGCCTTCACTACCTCTTCATTATTTTTATGCTGCCATTAGCCGGTGAAAAATTTCGCAGATATCACGAGCCAAGAACAGGCGCGCAACGCCCATTGGAATTAAAGGGCTTCTCTCGACCCCCCCCTCCCTCACCCCTCCTGCGTCTCAGGGTGGCAGCCCGGGATGAGACAGCTTCAGCTTCGCAGACACACAGCCCCCTTCGAGTACTTCACAGTCCTTTTGCATGTTAATCACAGGCGTTGATGGTTTTCACCCCTTCTTAGGGCCCCTGCAGCTCCACTCTGCCTCTCCGCCGTGGGAAACAATGAAAGGTGAAATTTTATGGTGGAAAGCGCGCCCCCCCTGAGATGGCGTCGCGCCCCCCCAGTGGGGCGCGCCCCACAGTTTGAATAACTCTGCCTTAGACTTATCAGAGAGGAGTGTTAGAAATTTGCAAATAAACACAATAGTCAAAAAAAAAAAAACACGACTCAATAAAGAGAGCCACACCAATTAATAAAAATAACACATATCTTTATATATGTTTAGGCACCAGAATCAATACAATCAGGTAAGCAAATTTTTCAAGATGAATACTTTTGCATTTAAAAAGTCGACACTGAGGGCATTTTTCAGAAGCTGCAATGTTATCCTTTGGGAGGAGAAACAAGTATGGCATTCAGGTGCAGTACAGCGACTTACAAGATTAATCTCCTGGACTTGAGGTGAGTAGGGTGTAAGGTCCAAGGCAGCACCCCTGGTCACCTCGGGCGGCATTGGGCGGCCGGGTGCATAGGTGCTTTTCAGCATTGAGTGTACAATGTTATCCTATGGGGAGAGAAACATGTACTGCATTCGGGCACTTCGCAGCGACTTACAGGACCAATCTCCTGGACTTATGGTGAGTATTGGGCAAGGTTCAAAGCTGCACCAACACGTCCCCTCGGGCAGCACCTGGGTGGCAGGGTGCAGCTGTGCTTTCAGCCTTGGATGCCCAATATTATCCAATGGGATAGGTCCAGTCGAAAAAAGACTGCAGGCTTGCACTGGGAAGCCAGTCGGTTTGAACCACAAGGGGAAGGGGGGCTCAGGTCTCATGATACTTGGGGACACCTTTGGTCCTTTTCTCCATGGGCCAAGGGAGACAGGTTCAGAGGTGTCCTTAGGCATCTGATTTGTGTCACCAGGAACACTCTTGGTAGAGGGGGCCTGCAAACAGAGTCTGCAGGTGGCGTCTGGAAGTCCACAGTGGGCAAGTCCAGGGTGGGCTTTCCCTCTGGAGGGCCGCAGGACCACGCTGGCACCGTTGACCCATTTCAGCTCGTGCTAGGTAACACAGGTGCAGTGGTGCTTTCCTGTGTCGGGTTTTGGCGGTCCGGAGTCCACTCAGGACTCTTTGGGTGACTGCAGGTTGCACAGAAGCTGCTCCACTGGAGTTCCTGAGTCTTGGCAGAAGTGCTGGCAGTCCTCCCAGGCTTTTGGAGGCACCACAGCTTAAAGGATGAGTTGACTTTGGCGCAATTGCTGGGAACAACAGACAGCCAGGAGGGTCAGAGCCAAGTCAGTTGCTCCTTCCACAGTTATGTCTTTTCACGGCTCTTCTGTCCTTCTTTTGGTCAGCAGGATCTGAATCTCTGATGCATGGTTCCCCTAAATACTGAATTTAGGGGCATTAGGGGAGTGTAGGGTAGTAGCCAATGACTACCTACCTTTAGGGTCACTACGCCCCCTATATTACTAATTCCTAGAGGAGGTGTTCATAACCCTGTCCCAGAATTCCTAATTTTTGCAAAACCAATATGGCTAACTCTGAAAAGATGCCTGTCCAGGTGCCAGATGGCTTTAGACAAAGGGGGTTGGTTTCCTCTCCTTTGAGAGAAACCAAATTCACACACCAAAGGCGGTAGTTGCTTTGAAACACCCATGCCTTGCAATGTTAACCTGCAGGTCATCCTGTGGGAGGAGGTGAAAACACCCCCTGCACAAGCAGGCCCTGTTTCTGACCTCACGAGACAAATGCCCTCACCATTGGGGGGGTCAGACACTCATCTCTGGTGGTGGGCTGAGGAAACCAGTCAGTCAGCACCAGGGACTGGTAGCTTTTCAAGGGGCACCTCTAAGGTGCCGTCTGGGTACATGTATTACTAAATATGGCACTGGTATCAGTGTGGGTTTATTAATAAGAGATCTTTGATAGCAAACATCTCTCTTTTCAGTGCTGCCATCATGATGTTGTTTTACCCGATGTAACATAAACATCAGCTGTATGCTCCGAAGGCAGAGCATGACTGTGTGAGCGCTGCCAGTCCAAAGCCCCGATTTTAAAAAGTGAAAGTCAGCCTCCTCACGCCCCCTTATTTAAAGACCCTTCTTGCCTCCTTGTTCCTCCATTGGACGATCTCTGCATCAGTGGCGTATCGCAAAAGATGCGCTTGGACCAACCACTTGGTGGCAATAACAAAAGGACTGGATCTGTTGCATGCTCTAGATCTGGGAAGTCTTCCAACAATCCCAGACAACTCAAGTAAACTTCTACACTACTACTTCCACTCTGCAAACACACCGCCCCTCCCCCCCTTCAGAACACGCCGGGACCGAGCCCTAGGCGACAATGGCACCCACAAGAGGGAAGGGAACTACCGCCAAATGCGCCGAAGGTAACCCCTGACCGGACACATGGGTGGCACTTAAGAGGCCTGATCCGACAGCGTGTAAACTCGCTGCCCACTCCACACGCCACCAGACCGTGGGCCGATGTGGAAGAACCAACTACACCTGCAATGCGTTCTGCGGTTGGGGGCATGACCCGTCTCTTACTGATATTTCTCCACGGCACTCATCCACCTGCTTAGCGAGGTTGGGACCTCAGAGAATTCAGACCAACCCGACTGCCTGCCCTTTCTTGCCCCGCAGTGCAGAGGCCACCCAGCTCCAAGCAACACCTCAAACTCCCTTCTCTGTCAGTCCGAGCCCGAGCCCAGTGCACAAACTGACCGGCCTCGCTCAACCCTGGCCAAGATGATCAGCGGCAACCAAGGCCCAAACGGTCTTCCCGGCCCCCAACTCAACATGCACGACGACTCCCTGGTCCCGGGTACATAAACCCGAGGTGTGCTGCAGACACAGCGTATCCAACGGGGGGAAGGAGATCGCAACAAGGCCGTCCGACATGAGACAACCATTCAAGACGGTGTGACTGGGGAACAGAGGACGCCAGGAAGGGCGGGGGATGCATATATACCCTCCCCCACCTCGGCGCACTGGATGTGACGCCTCAGCGCACCACGGCGAGCGGACTCCTAACATGAGCCCAACCACTAGTGAGGGGTGTGTTAGTGCCCAAATGTCACTGAAGTGCCGCCCTTTTAGGGTGGGCCCTGCGGGGGCCGGGAGCAGCCGCAGAGTCTCCATTTTCTTCATTATCACATGTGGCAGTACCTTCATATGCAGGAGTTCAGGAAGTAAAAAAACTGTTATGTTTAACCCTTTCTCTGCGGCGACAATTCCGCCGCAGCGCTAAGGGGCGGGGGGGCCGCGCGGCACTCCGACGCTTATGACGGAACCGCTCCGTTACGCCCCTCGGGTGGGCTGTGCTTGTGACGGAGCGGTTCCGTCATGGCCCCGCCCGCTCAATAGAGCGTGCCGCACAGGCGCAAAATCAGCGTCGCGCAGGCGCGAAATCAGTGCCGCGCAGGTGCGGCGAGCGGGCCATGACGGAACCGCTCCGTCACCAGCACAGCCCACCCAAGGGGCGTGACGGAGCGGTTCCGTCATAAGCGTGGGAGGGGTTAACAGACTAGACTGTTGTTCCACCCATATAAATCTAGGCCACATATGGGGTACAAGTGACACCGTGTGAGTTGGACGGAATGAACAACAGTGACTTGATGTCACGGTTGCTGCAGACAGGCGATCTGACATTTCCAGGCCAGATCACAAGGGATTATTAGGGGTAGTGCCCCCCATACATCGCCCCGCACCTCCTATCCCCACGCTACGCCCCTTAACTCCCCCCCTGTCGGGCCTCTTCCTTCCTGCTAGGTGCATGGCTCACTCCTCACCGGTCCTTCTCCTCTGTGGTTGTTCTTGCAATGAAGTGCCATTTCTGTGTGCAGTGATCTGTAGCGCTAGTTACTTACTTTTAATCGAGTGACTTTTGCATCGCGCGCTACTAAACTAGTCTTATCTAGGCGCTATCTGACAATGTGCTTCGAAGCACGCGTCAAAACCACAAGAGAAGAGACACAACTGAATATTGGGGAAGTCGTCTCATGTCCTGCCTGTTAATTAACCCTAACTGTCGCCTACTTCTCAGTTATAAAACTTTCTAATGTTTCACCCAAATTAAACCCTGTCACGTGCAGATGGGAATTTCCCTCCAGAGTAAGGTTTTTGTGCGCCCTTGAAAGGACTTGAACGGCTCAAGGACACGCCCCCCGCATTCCTGCTCAGTCCTCAGAGCCTCCCTGATTCCCCACCAGCAGCACAGGGCAGCAGCGGCTGCGAGGGAGCCAAGCAGCCGGATTCCCCCTTCCAATCCTTCCTCGCATTAATGCACGCGACATGCTTCTCCTCCGTAACTTCTAAAGGTGCTTCCAACATCTGCCCTACTCTTCCAGACCTATAATGCAACCAAGTCTGCCCTTTTAAAGCTTCACTGCAGTAATCGACTGTTTGTAACAAACCGTGCACAGCTGCACCCCAGCATCTATCCTCCTAAAAATGTCACTGATCAACAAACCTGCCTTCCCTCCAAAGCTTTCAATGAAGCAACTAAACTGGCTTCTTTCCAAAACATTTCACCAGTGCAGCCCCCAAGTCTGTACATCACACAGCAACCAACAAATCTATCATTTAAACCCCTCGTTAATCCTGCCACATGCCTTTCTGTAGTTAAACAGCTCTACTAACAGCCATGTGGCTAACTGAGAACCATCATTACTAATGTCACCAATGCGACCACAGGAGCTACCCTCACCACCATCTTGTGCCGTGCCAGGATGCTTCTTTCTGGTCCAGGGAGGACCTGGCTTGGCAGTTTGGGCTGGACTGTTCCCATGAGGAGCAGGTTCAAGACTGATTTGCATATTTCTGGGTCTAAACCAGGTTGGCATGGTGAGCAAAAAACGATGGATTTAACCTAGATCTCTTGAACTGGAAGGGAATGTTTGATTTGTTCTGCATTACGTCCATCAATTGTATGTCTTATGCCTTAACTAGGAGCATCCAAATTGCATCCCACTTTTGTAACTTAATCAATAATGTGAGTCGAACCTTAATGGTGAACATCAGAAGACATCTGTTTCAGCATTTATAGAATATCCTTTCCAATGTTTGCATTATTTACCCTGTATAATCTCTCCCATTGCTATGATCGTGAGGTTACTACTGCTTTTGAGCACAGCCTAAACCTCTGGATATATCCCTATATGTGCATTCAGCCATTACTTTAACCTTCCAGCCCTTGAGCTAACCAGCTGTTCTGGCTAAAATGGTGCTCCAGCAGTAGCCTTTAAGGTGCCTGACTGTTTGCCTGATTCTAGTGCTTACCAAAAGTACCTAATGTAGCAACATCTCAAATGGAAATAATGTTTATTTTTACAGTTTTGCATCCTCACATTAAATGCAATCTCAATAAAGCCTCCTATATATTCACATGAAAATTGGCCTTCCAATTCTTGCCTCTCCTTTTCTTTATAGTAAATGTATCCTTTCTTTACATCCGATGCATGCCTCCTCTCCCTGAGCACAGCCTACTCTAAGTCACATGCATGTTTGCCTTATTCCCTATTCTATTTCATCCAATTGTCTGCACCTCATCTAAAAAATCACAACCTCTCAATTAAAAGCCACAACCCTGCAACCCAACAACGCCCAATCTGGATCTCATCTGGTAATATTGCCGACCATATGCATGAATTCAGACATCCTCTCACCCGCTAAAGATCACACATAACTCCTATTCATTTAATGTACCACAGAACAATTGGACTAAATACACAAAATGGTTTCCTTAAGAGTACAACACTAATGCCAATACCCAACAGAAACCACTGAAAAAACTAACCTTGGAATTTGAAATGTGTTTTCGCTACCTTCCCTGAAAAAAAGTTTAACTGCTGCAAGTGAAGCGGGAGGGTATTCCAGGTTTTAGAAAACATAATTGAAAAGTATCACCCTCACATTCGAGAGCATATAAAAAACGCAATTCCATTGGACTTTAGAAGCACATTTTAGGGCCCTGGCCAGAATTCACTAATGATAGTTGTGTCTCAGATAAATAGACCCTTTGATGACAAGATTTAGATAACTTGCACACAAGGACTTAAACAGAACCCAGCTTTCTCCAGGCAGTCATTGTACCTTTACAAGATCACCATGTAAGAAAGTGGCTCTATATATACTGGACCAAAGCAAGGTACAGTGTGTATATAGTCCCCAGTCTCCAGAGGTATGACAGAGGTTAAAGTCAGATATGACCTTACTCTCTGAAGTGGTAGCTTGGTCGAGCAGTAAGGCAGTATTAGAGGACAGTGTAAAGCATTTGTTGTACACACTCAGTCAGCAAAAGGTTTCACACACTCAAGAACTAAACTCAAGGCCAATTGTTTTTTATATCAAAAGATATAGATTTTTATTTTAGAACCAGCAGGTATCAAAATATACTTTTCTCAATATGAGTGACCTTTGGTAATTACTTTGCAGAAAGGCAATAGAGTTTGTAAGTACAATAGCTACAGTGGTTGCAATAGGCAACACAATTCTAAACACAATTGAACATTGAGCCCAATGGGTTTTCCTGCGTAAATTCAGTTGATTACTTTAAGGATTACTTTTCTAACCACAGGCTGGATCCTGGATTCAGTCCCGGGACCTAAGCTGTAAACAGTTAAGTAAAAGCGTTTTGGTTACAGTTGTCATTTTTAAAGAATATAAATGTATTTTCAAAGTTAACAGAAACTTTTCAGTGAAAGCCAGGCAATGTTATCCTACGGGCAGAAATACAAGTCACAGGTAAAGTAGGTTCTCGTTACTTTTGTAATCCAGTACTGGACTCCTAAGTTCAGAACTGGGACCCCTACCTAAGACAGGTAAGTGATTACGTTTTAGTATTAGGTACGATTTTTAAATAATATTTGTAGTTTGCAAAAATTCGACAGAAGAAATTTCACAGAAAAACAGTGAATGGTTTTCTATGGAAGAAAATGCAGGTAACTGGTAAGTACAGTTAGGATTATTTTTGCGGTTCAGTACTGAGCTAAAAGGTACCGTACTGGATTCCCTCCTAATCACAGGTGAGTATTTCGGAATTCGTTATTTGGCTGATTTTAGATGAATATTTTAAAGTTTCAAAACTACACACACAGAAGAAATTTCAGGTGAAAACCAGTCAATGTTAACATATAGAAGGAAAGTGAGTTATCGGCTTTTAGGTAAGTACTCAACTGGTAGAGTTAAGGTTCTGGGCATAGACTCAGGGGTCTCCCAGGGTCGGAATGGTACAGTTGGTACACCCGCAGCGGCACAGGGGCAGCCGGGTGCAGAGAGAGTAGGCCCAATGCAATCCAATAGAGGGTAGGAGGCCTTAGGTTGGTGGCTGCAAGCAAGCAGGCCATGCGGCTGTGGGAGCTGAGCTCCTGTTCACTTACTCAGGGCAAGTGGGGAAGTAGAGTAGGGTAGTTGTTGCACTACCAGCAGCACTCGGCGGCTGGGTGCAGAGTGCTTTTGAGCCATCGGGCGCTCAATGTTATCCAATGGGAAAGTTAAAAAATGAACAAACCCTCTGAAGATCATGACCCTCAACGTGAAGGGTCTTAATTCGCCCAACAAGCGTAAACAGGTCTGGCACTATCTCCTGCGGCACAATCCAGATATCATTTTCTTGCAGGAGACCCACCTTCTACAGGCTGACACTGTGTGCATGGCTCACCCTAGATACCCTCTTCAGTTCTGGGCAGCGGCGGACACGAAAACAGCAGGAGTGGCGATTATGTGCAGGGCTGGCATCAGGCGGGGGGAAGGAAGGCCCTTCCGGGGTGGCGATGGCCGCTTTCTCAGGGTGAATGTCGAGGTGGGACGTCGCCGCTTTACATTATGCAACGTGTACGCCCCCAATCAGGTGCAGGATCGCTTCCTCCGGGACCTCTTGCGGGATCAGATACCTCAGGGCGGCCCCTCACTAATTATGGGGAGGGGGGTTGAACATGGTGTGGTGCCCAAAGATGGATCGGAGCGAGGGCTCCTTCAGTGGGGCTGGAGCGATGTCTCTGGCGCTTCGCAAGCAGATTGGTGACCTAGGGTTGTTTGATGCGTGGCGGTATTTGTCCCCGGATAAACGTGAGTTCTCCTTTTACTCGAGTGCTCACCGCTCCTACTCTCGCATCGATTATATGTTTATGTCCCACGACCTTGTCCGGGATGTAGTGGGAGTGGAGATGTCTGACATTTCAATCTCGGACCATGCTCATATGGAAATGCTCTTTCGGGACCCGGGTGAGTGCCCCCCTCTGGAGCGGAAATGGTATTTGCCACCAAGCATCCTTCGGGATACAGCAAATGTTGAGGACATCCGAGAGGCCATTACCTCCTATTTTGAGAACAACGACTTGCCCGAGACGCCTTTCCCAGTGGTCTGGGACGCCTTTAAGGCCACAATCCGGGGTCATATTACTTCTCTTGTGATCGCGAGGACGCGGGAGGCGAGAGCAGTTGAGGATGGCCTGGTGAAGGACTTAAAGGAGGCGGAGGTGCAAGACCGGGGAGGCTCTACCCTACAAACGAGACGCCGCCTGGCGAATCTTCGAGGCCAATTGCGGTTGTTGCGTACTAATAGGGCGGAAGGCTCCCTCTTGGCTTTAAAACAGACACATTTTGAGGGGGGAGATAAGGTTGGGAGACTCTTAGCGAGGAGGCTGCGGGTCAGGGCAGCTAAGTCCCATATAGCGAATGTACAACTACCTAATGGGTCCAGCTATACACTGTGGAGACGCCGCCTCCTGACTTGGTGGAAGAAGTCTTGGAGCAGTACGGCGGGACGACATTGCGCCCCACCTCGGCGGAGCTCCTGGAGGAGTCGATAACGCAGGAAGAGGTGGCCTCGGCTCTTAGTGAGCTCCACCTGGGGAAAACGCCGGGTCCTGATGGGCTACCGCTCTCCTTCTATTGCCTGTTTCAGGCTCAGCTGGGACCGTACCTTCTCCGGCTCTTCAATTCTTTCACGGACGAACAGGGTGCCTCTCCGGATATGGGAATGGCGGAAATAGCCTTAGTCCTAAAGCCTGGGAAAGATCCCACACTATGTTCGTCATACCGCCCGATAGCTCTACTAAATACAGATTTTAAAATATACACCAAAGTGCTGGCGAAGCGGTTGGACCCCCATATGCCTGACCTGATTGACCCGGATCAGGTGGGATTTATACGCGGCCGTCAAGGGGCTGATAACGTGCGCAGGGTGGCTCACCTGGTGGTTAAGGTGCACCACTGGCAGATCCCGGCCTGCCTCCTCTCGTTGGATGCTGAAAAAGCGTTTGACCGGGTGGACTGGTCATTCCTCCGGGCGGTCCTCTGCAAGATGGGACTTGGCCCAAAGATGGTCACTAGAATCATGGCGCCTTACGTTGCCCCAAAGGCTAGGGTCCGTGTGAATGGACAGCTAACGGAACCGTTTAGCATAGGGAGAGGGACCAGGCAGGGCTGCCCTCTCTCACCTTTGCTGTTCGCCTTAGCGATTGAGCCTCTGGCGGATATGATCCGTCGAGCTCCGGACATCCACGGCATTCCGTTGGGTGGACAGAACCATAAAATGGCGCTCTATGCGGACGATCTCATCCTCACCCTCAGTAAGCACCAGGAGTCCTTACTAGCAATCCATTCTACGCTCTGCCTCTTTGAACGTGTCTCTGGTCTGAAAATTAACCACAGCAAATCCTGGGCACTCAACCTTACCGTCCCTAAACCCGAAATCCTCCCACTGGAGCAGATGTGCCCGTATCGCTGGACAGAACGCCACATTCGGTATCTCGGCCTACACCTGACCCCTTCATTAGATGGCTGGTCGCCAGTTAATTGGAGGGACTGCCGCAGATCGGTCCTTGAAGACCTACGGAGATGGAAGTCGCTAATATCATCATGGTTGGGTAGACTCAATGCAATAAAGATGTCCATACTACCCAAACTCCTTTATTTGTTCCAGTGTCTACCTACACCCATCCCCTTACATAATATTCGGAATTTGCAGAAGGAATTAACCAACTTCATCTGGGGGGAAAGAGGCCACGCTTCTCCCAAGCGCTCCTTATGGCACCACGAGACCGTGGAGGGCTGGCGTGTCCTAATTTGGTGGACTATTATTGGGCTGCTCATTTGCGCTTCGTGGTTCAGTGGGGCACCAGAGAAAGTGAAAAGGGGTGGCTTCACATGGATAGGGCTGTAACCGGCCATACCATCTGGGACCTGGCATGGAACCATAAAGCAGGGCGTTCCCCGAGCGCCTATTTGGCGGTGCCCACGAAGACAGCATTGGAAATATGGGACAGAATAGCGGTACGTAGAGGTCTCACGACCTTTCCTTCCCCGCACACCCCTATTGAGGGCAACCCGTGATTTCCGCCGGCTTTCCGTACTAGAGCTTTTCGTAGATGGTCTCAGGGCGATTGTCGGGTCCTTACAGACCTCTTGATGGGGGCACCCTTAAGTCTTTTGCCCACTGCAGGGAGGAATTTCGACTCGCGCCTGAGGCCAAGATGCAATACCTCCAGCTGCGACACTGGGTCCTGACGGATGCAATGTACCCGGGGGCCACCTGAGACTTTACCCCGTTCGAGCGCCTAGCCCGTACTTGTGCCGAAACGAAGGGCTTGATCTCCAAAATATACCAGATACTGCAACATCCTCAGGTGCCGCCTTCACAGACCTATCAACAGCGGTGGCACACGGCGTTAGGGACCGACATTACACCGACACAGTGGCTACGTCTGTGGCGGGATATCCCTAAAGTATACCGTAGTATACCGCAACAGGAAAACGCATATAAAATGATGACCCAGTGGTATTACACGCCCCAGCGCTTACATAAAATGTTCCCAACCTCTTCTCCCGACTCCTGGAGGTGTCGAGCTGCGCCTGGGGATTTCCTACACATCTGGTGGACTTGCCCCTTGATCACCGTCTTCTGGAAGGAGGTCCTGAGTCACATTAAGGGGGTCCTGGGGTTTCCTCTGCCTGATGCCGCTAGTACATTGTTGCTGGGAATCAAACCTGCGAATCTGTTGGCTCTGACCCGGATTGATTGGACTATAGCGCTACAGATGCTGGGTTCTGCCAGACAACTCATTGCCCTGTACTCGAAGAAGACGGAGGCACCCCCTATTGCTGCGTGGATTGTGAAACTCTGGCATGTCATTACTATGGAGTTACTCTCCGCTAGACTGCAGTCTCGCAATACACGCTTCAAGGCGGTATGGCAACCTCTGGTGACCTATTTGTGCAAAACCGAACCTGCGCGAAGCATGCCCCCTAGGCTGAGGGCGCTGCATCTAGTGGACAATGCTGTACTTCCTCCTACCTCACGCAGGCCTGTGGTGTGATAGCCCTGGAGTCCGTACTGTGGCACGTGGCGGATGCTTCTGCTGCTGACGGGGTCTGTGAAAACTCCTTTCCCGCTGATCCCTTCGCTGTTCTCTAGGTCCTTTCTCTCCTCTTTCCTGATTCTTTCCTCTTCTTCTCTTCTGCTATCTTTGCTGTCCTATTGCCTCTTCCTAGGCACCTGGTTGTAAGTTGGGCCATTCTGGTCCGGTAGTTTTCTTAGTTTTGGTTCCTGGTCTATACTTGGCCCTAGGGGCTAGGTTTTATTGGCAGTGACTATTGGGCATGACAGAATGCTATTTCTATCTTCTGACGCGGCCGGCCCTATTGGGTTGTAGGCGGAACACTGTGTATAATGTTGAGAAGCAAACACGCTTTGCAAGTTATTTTTACTGCATTTCCCCTGACGTGGCCGGCCCCTATGGGGTTGTAGGCTTATCGCCGTGTATATGTCACCCTTTTTTGCGTACTCCCTTCTTCGGGGGTGAAATAAAAACAGACTTTAAATTAAAAGTGAACAAAGGCTGCAGGCTCGGGGACGGAGATACTTCAGGTGCGACCACCACTTCGAGAGGTAAGTTAGGATCTTGGGGAAGAGGTAGGTACCCCAAAGGAGGGCACATGGGGTCGTGGGGCGCCGGGTTGTCTTTTGGCCTCGGGAAATCTTACCCTCAGCTGGTTGCGGTTGGAGGGGTCTTGGTTCTGAAACTGCAGACGTCGCCTGGGTCGTCGAGGAGGGTCTTTGGGCTCTGGACTTTGGGTCCCAGTCGCCAGGGGGACGTCCTCGTGGTCTTGGGTCACTCAGGCATAGGCCGGGCTTGGCGGGTGAAGAGTGGGCAGGATTCGTGGTTCCTGGCTGGCACCAGGGTTATTGCTGTTGGAGCAGAACCAACTGCTCGTGGGAGTCCCAGTCTTTTGGAAGGTTCAAGGCAGGCAGGTCCTCCGGGGTTGTCGAGGTTGCTGTCCGCGTGAGACGCCAGAGTTTCACAGGAGCAGGTTCAAGGATCAACAGGCCTGTAGGGTTTTGGGGCCAAGTCAGTGGCCGTCGTCCTTTTGTTAGCAGCTGCACGGCAGGTCTTCTTGTTTCTTGGTCTTCTTGTTGTTGCAATCGGGATCTGAATAAGGAAGGTTCAGGGTGCCCCTAAATACTAAATTTAGGGGTGTTACAGGTAGGGCAAGGGCAGGGACCAATGGGTCCCTGTCCTGGGGTGGGTACACCCCCTAGCCTGCTCCTCTCCTGTGGGAGGGGGCAGGAGCCAAGCTGTGATTGGGCAGGGCTCCCCATCTTCAAGATGGCCGGAGCCCGGGGTCATGCTTCACCTCGCCTCTCCCACCTGAGGGGTGGGGTTGGCACAGGCTGGCACACCCCCTTCCTGACGTAGGGTTTCCAGCCAGAGTGGGGGTCAGAACTGGTGGGGGCAGTTGCTGAGTACAGCAAATGGTCTGGAGTAGCTTACAAAGGTGGAATGCCTTTGAAGCTTCCCCTGCTCATCCTGGGGGAGAAGGCTTGGCACCTCGTCCCAGGATGTGCATTGTTGCAGGCCCAGGAGAGCAAAGGCCCTCCACCCAGGGGTCCAGCAACATGACTGTTGTGTGGCAGCCTAGGCAGCCTCTCAGACAAGACGTGGATTGTAGGTTAGGTTTCAAGGGGCATCTCTAAGATGCCCTCTGTAGTGCATTTTACATTAAATCCCAAACTGGCACCAGTGTGGGTTTAATGTGCTGAGAAGTTTGATATCAAACTTGTCAGTCTTCAGTGTAGCCATTATGGTGCTGTGGAGTTCGTAATGACAACCTCCCAGCACCATATACTCTTAATGGCATCACTGCACTTACAGTGCCCAGGAATGGCTCTGGGTACTGTAGGGGCACAGGGCTCATGCACCTGTGCACACTCAGTAAAATAACATCAGCAATTCAGCAAAAAGTGGGGGCATACCAATGCAAGAAAGATGGCACTTTCTCACACACCAGAGAAGGGAAGGGATGGAATCTATCTGGATGCCATATTTGGAGTTAGATGGAGGTTGTCCAGCAGATATCTGAACATGCCTAAGTACAATGAGTTTGTATAATTAAGTCATGCTGACACTTCTCGCTGTATCAGAATTCTTCGATGCTCGAATAGGATGAGAGGAAAGACCTTTCTAAGAGTTTTGAGAAGAAGATTGGTAATTTGGTATTTCAGGGAGAGACCACAATCATAAAGAAACACACATTTCTGACCATGGTTGCTGGAGTAGTGAGTAGTTAAATTGGCTAAGATGTAGGCCACCATTTATCTGTCCTGATTGGGCAAATACCTTTATAGGATAATCAGCAAAGTTTTGTCTGTATTGTCGGGAAATTCTGTGATTTATTGTGCATCCAGTATATCACAATAGACGTTTTAAAGGGCGGAAGGCAGATGAAAAAGGAGGCCACATATGATCTTCAAGTGGAAAACTTAGGATCTTCTTTCATGGTTACCCCTACTTTTTGCTGGTATCATTCTGTTTTTCTGATTAGTCTGACTGGGATATGCTAATCAGGACCCCAGTCTCTGTGCTTCCTCCCTAAATTGGACCTTTGGTGAGTACTTCGGGGTGGGCGGAATTTGCGCAATCGCGTTACACAAATCTCTGCGAATCGGTAAAAAATCTCCGCGAACACACAGAAATTCCGCGAACACGCAGAATTGTTTGTTCGCGATGCTTTTTTACTATTTGCGATTGCTGTTTGTGTGCTCGGGGAGAAATATCTAGCGAACACGCATTTTGAGAATGCGAACACGCAAAACATTTCGCGAAGTTGCGGAACGCAGAATTTTGGGCAATTTCGCGTTCTCCCCAAAAAATTACCCAAATTCCGCAAATTACTCGAGCGGAACGGAATTTGCTGCCCAAGCCTAGTACTTAGGTACTCCCTAGATTAGCTACTGGTATACCCTTGTAAGCCTCTAGTAAATGGTACGGAGGTACCCAGGGCATAGGTACACCAGGTGTCCCCCATTTGCTGAAGCATGTATTGTGCCACCCATTGTAAAGCACTCGAATTGTGACTACAGGCCTGCCATTGCAGCCTCTGTAAGCTGGTGCTAGCACCACTTATGACACATATATGTTTTCTTATATCTGCGGTCACTACACTTAAAACCTATAAGTCACCATAGGCAGGCCTTTCAATCCTGAAGGCAGGGGGCTTGGTTATAAGTGTGAGGGTGTCCCTGCATGAGCAGGATACCTCTACAAACACCGGAGTCCATTCTCCAAGCGTTGCAAGTGCATCAACCATAACGATACATAGAGTGGCCACGCGTCATTACGCAATGGCTAACTCTAAACTGGCTGTAACGAACCCTGGCATGTTTGGTATCAAACATGTTGGAATCCTACCCCAACACCGTAAACAGTTTTAAAGGTATGGTTCCATGCACTGTGGGGCTACTATTCTTCCAGAGTTTGACTGCAAGCTATGGCTGCTGCCGACCACAGACACGATTCTGCCCTCCTGCTGCTGAGCCAAGCTCAAGCAGTGGAAGGTAGGACAATAGGTTTCCTGTCACAGAAAGGTGTGACCACCACCCAGACAGGACTTAGTGTATTGGGCCAGTGTAATAATGATGTTGAAAATCCAAGATAATTCCAAGTAAAATCCAAGGTTTATTGAACTGCAGCACAGTACATCCACTCTCCAAGTTACCAGTCCTTTTTCTCTACCCCAATCCATTTCAGACCATAACAATTCTAAATGGAATCCATAACACAATGTGCATGAGCAGCTATGAAGAGACATTCTATTTAAAAGGGAAATATGTACAACATTGGAATTTGTATTAAAAGGGAAATATCTGTAAACAAGAATACTACACATTTTCCCTTTAAAGAAAATTAAGTGACTACGTAAACATAAAAAAAAACAAATCCTTACACATAAAAGAAACTACTGGTTATAATTGAAAATTTAAGACACACATTTGGATACTCTTCTAACATTCCATCTTTTGTCATCTTGTGTGACAACGCTATTGTGATAAACTTTCACAACCTTCATAGGTTTGCCAAACTTTGTCTCACCTTTGGTAATATAACCAGGTTTACGAATCCTAACCACATCACCTACCATAAAAGCAGGTTGTTTGACTTTCATCCTATGTATCATAATCACTTTTGTATTTGTACTGTTTGAGTTCCACTTTCTCAGCTACATCCTTGACATTCACATCAACCATGCGATAAACAGCACTTTTCTTAAACCACCAAGGACATAGGTTAGATACAGGATCTCTACCCTTTAGTAGGCGGAAAGGAGAAACTTCTGTAGTGGCATGAGGCGTTATACGGTACAGCCATAACTTTTCTCTCAATTTCTCCTTCCACATTCCCCCAAACTTCCGAGCCCATAGGATATCTTGTTTGAGAACCCTGTTATATCTCTCCACTAGCCCATTTCCTTGTGGTTCATACAGAGCAGTGGTGCAATGCTTTATACCATAAGTACTCAAAAACTCCAACATCTCTGAAGATTTGAACTGTACCCCATTATCTGATACAATGCTTTCTGGAAATCCTTCTCTTGAAAATATCTCTCTCAAAAATAAAATAACACTTTCAGTGTTAGGATGAGGTACCAGTTTGACCTCAGGCCATTTGGAGTGATAATCCACAGCAACTATAGCGAATCTACACTCCTGTGGTAAAAAATTGAATGGGCCAGCAATATCGATCCCTAATTTCTGCCATGGATGATCTGGCCACTTCACAGGAGTCAAAGGTGGCGGATCACATTTGCACGTCTTATCACTTTCAATGCACTCAGGACACTCTCTAACAAATTTATCTACAAACCTATCCACTCCTGGCCACCAGAAATTTGACCTAATTAATCTTTTCATGGACGACATGCCCATGTGACATTCATGACTCATTTGCAAAAATAACATCTCTTACCGCAAAAGGTGGAATACATTTTCCAGCTCTGAATAGTAGATTTCCCTCTATGGCCAACTCATCAGCAACATTGTAAAATGGTATAACTTCAGCTGGAATTAATTCCTTAGAAGGCCAACCCACACTCACATAATCTCTCACTTTGCACAAGACATCATCCTCACTCATGCTTTTCATCCATAAATCTTCTGAAATTATACTGTATTTCTCAGACAATAATTCTGAAATGCTAGTTACGACTTCAGTATCTTCATCATCACTGACACTGGGATATGGTAATCTTGACAAATAATCTGCAGTCACATTGAGTTTCCCAGGCACATATTCTATGTCAAAACTATATTCTTGTAATCGTGACATCAATCTAGCAATACGAGCAGTCGCACTTAAACCTCCACCGGGTGAAAGAATACCCACCAAAGGCTTATGATCAGTACGTATCAAAAATCTTGCACCCCAAATATAATTCCGGAAATGTTCAACAGCCCAGACACATCCAAATAATTCCTTTTCGATTACAGCATATCGTTTTTCAGTGTTATTTAGAGATCTAGACGCGAATGCAACATTCCAGTCCTCCTTACCCGAACGTTGCGAAAGCACGCAACCCAGGCCAAAAGGCTGTCAAAACACAAAGTTTGTTCAAACAAAACGGTTTAAGTGTAGGAGCTGACACCATGTCAAGTTTAATACTGTCAAAAGCGTTTTGTTGTTTAGTTCCCCACAAAAATTCAACATCTTTCCTGGTTAGTTCTCTTAACGGCTCCACTTTAGTTGCGAAACCAACTATAAACTTACTGTAATATTCACAGAGTCCTAAAAATGATAACAATTTATCTTTGCAATCGGGTGCAGGAGCTTTCAGGATTGCATCAACTAACGATTTCTTAGGAGTAACACCATTCCCAGAAATAGTATGCCCTAAATATTCTATCTTCTTTTGAAATAACTTGCACTTTTTACTCTTAATGGTAAGACCAAACTTACTTAACATTTTACACACATTACTCAGGTGTTCCATATGTACTTCATCACTCTTAGAAAATACTAAAATGTCATCCTGAAAACACTTCACATAGTCACTCATGTCTTTAAAAATATGATACATCGATCTCTGAAAAACTGAGGCTGCCGATGCCAAACCAAATGGCATCCGTTTAAATTGATATAATCCCTGAGGTGTAATAAATGCTGTGAGATGACGTGATTCCTCTGCTAACACTACCTGATGATACGCAGATCTCAAATCTAAGGTAGAAAAAACTACAGCCTCACCAATCATGCTCACTACTTCATTGATATTCGGCAGAGGATGACAATCTACTACTATATTAGCATTAAGTGCTCTCAAATCTATGCAAAGTCTCAGAGATTTATCAGGTTTGCATGCCAAAACTACTGGCGAAACCCATTCTGACGATTCTATCTCTTCTATGACATCATTTTTTAACATATCTTTTAGAGTATCACTTAACTCTTCTCTAACATTGAGTGGTACAGGTCTAAGCTTTTGCACAACTGGTTCAGCTCGTTGTTTGAGCTTGATGACATGAGTGAACCCGCTTAGCTTACCTAACTTGTCTGAAAAAACTCCAGGAAACTCACACGAAAGTAACTTACAAGCATTACTCTCTTCTACAAACATAACTCTTTTATTTAACTCATCTCTATCCTTTAACACCATGACTGGATCTTTGCTGCGTGGATTCAACGTAATGTTAAGTTTGAATTGATCGCGCCAACCCAGAACATTCACACCCTTTACTACAACATATAATTTGATGTACGCAGATTGATCCTTAAAATATATGGTGGAAGCAATATAACCAATGAAATCAATGTATGAACCATTGAAACCTTTTGCCATTACATCAGGAGGGCACAAATCACTCTTAGCAATCTTAGATTCATACATTTCATGAAAGTATTCTTCCGTTATGATGGTCCAAGGAGAGCCAGAATCAGCCATTAGCTCTAGTTCAACACCCATAAATTTAACCACACACTTAGGAGAGTCCAACACAACCTCTTCAAGCAACCCTAAACTCACTAATGATACAATCATTCCTCTTTCTTTAAGGGATTCATCAGACACGACATGCTCACATCTTGACAAATTTGATCCCAAATCAGTGTCATCTCTCACACAAGAGACTTCCCCTTTTTTAAAATATTTACTTTTGTCCTCAATTTTCTTTTTGTCTTCCCTACAGGACTTGGAAAAATGACCAACTCTACCACATTTGTTGCACTCTTTTCCCAAGGCAGGACAAAACTTGAAGGAAGCTACATGATTGTAACTCCCACATCTAAAACATACAATGCGGTTACGTGATATATTCCTATAGTTTTGAAAACCTTTTGTAACATTGTTCATAGCACATACTTCTTCACTTAGTTTATCATTCTTACTACCCCTAGTGCTCGTTTCTTCAATAGCTTTCATCCATTTGCTAGATTGTTCAAAAGCCTTGGCAGTGGAAATGCTTTCTAATAAAGTGGGATTACCTAATATCCACAATTGTTCCTGTGTTTTCTTACATTTAACATTGACAATTATCTGATCTCTGATCATTTCGTCTGTCATTGCACCAAAATTACATAAAACTACCAAAGCTCTCAAACCCGTTAAAAAATCATCAAAAGATTCATTTTCTTTCTGTGCCCTCGTATAAAACTTGTAACGATTCAGAGCAATACTGGTTGTGGGTTTGAAACGTGTTTCTACACGAAGCATTGCTTCATCAAATACACCAGAGTCACCAGGAACAGGTGGTAAATTTCTAAAAATAGCTTGCCCTTCGGATCCTAAACAATGAAGAAAAATATTCTTTTTTCTTTCATTTCCCATCCTTTCCCCATCAATAGCCTTTAAATAGGTTAAAAACTCCTCCTTCCATCTGTTCCAGGGGATGGGAGGATCACCCTTACATTGTAAAAATTTCGAAGGAGGGTCAAACTGCATGGTGAAAATGATAATAGTACAAATTAAATAGTGAACAAAATGAAGCAATATGATATTATTACCGTTGAAAGAAAATAAAATGCAAAGTAAATAAACACAAATTCAATCCTTGAGTACACCAGCTGTGTACATCAGCGCTGTAATGTCTTACACAGCAGTTGTAGATTATAGTGCAAAAGTCTAGCACTAGCTCGAAATTTCCAGCAATAATGCACGCGATGTGAAAATGTTGTCAAACAGATAGTTGTGAAGTTCGTCGTGCGGCGTGGCTTATTTGATCAATATATTCCAAAATGTGAAACAGTACCTTTATTTCACGAGCACACCCGAGTCACTACTTGGAAACCATGGTAACTGCACGCTCCAACACGGCGCATGGAGATTTGTTGCACGGGAAGACTCAGTCCTTCGCGTGTTGCCCGTTGAAACCACATTCAAAGGTAAACATTTGCTTATTTCGTTTAAAATTGTGAAACTTTCGCGCAAACACCCATAAATTTCGTAGTTTACGGTAAACACAGCGTCCTCAACCGTGCAGTCTCCAAGATGAAAAGCGTTACCAATAGAATATTGTACACCAGTGAGAGTAGGTGTAAATAGTATTCCAAGTAAAATAAAGTTTTAAATCCTTCAGTCCTTAAGTAGGATAGTCAATAGCAACGTCTTCTATGTAGGAATGAACCAAGCTCCAATCTTCAAAAGTTTATAAAATCCAAACTAGGTTAAGATCAGGTAAAAAATCCAAAATCTTTTCAAAATCAGGTGTACCACACCTGTGCTGCTGTAGTAGTAGGTACTAGACACCCTCGTCGCCAATTTTGTAATAATGATGTTGAAAATCCAAGATAATTCCAAGTAAAATCCAAGGTTTATTGAACTGCAGCACAGTACATCCACTCTCCAAGTTACCAGTCCTTTTTCTCTACCCCAATCCATTTCAGACCATAACAATTCTAAATGGAATCCATAACACAATGTGCATGAGCAGCTATGAAGAGACATTCTATTTAAAAGGGAAATATGTACAACATTGGAATTTGTATTAAAAGGGAAATATCTGTAAACAAGAATACTACAGCCAGGTTGGGGCCTTTGCCAGCACATCTAGAGTGCTTTGAAAGGCACAGTTGGTGCCCTCCTTGAATACTCCAGTTTGAACCAGTTCAGGGAGCCATTGGCTCCAGCTCTGGCACAAAACTGGACAAGGGACATGGAAGTATCCTCCCCACTGTCCAGCCCCTCCTCTTGGAGGGACCCCTGAATTGTTCCAACCCTTTCCTTAGGGTACTTAAGGGTTTACCTGTGGGTGGTTCTTTAGATTAGTCGGTGGACAAAATTCAGATTCGAAACCACTTCATCTTCAACCGTCTGGGCACTTTGGGCTTCGTTGAACTTTGGGAACTGAGACTGTACTGGAAAGACACCTACTGCTCCTGATCTTGTCGTCCTGCCAGTCTTCTGCGTCGTCTGTGCCTGTGCGCCATACAGGTTCTTCACGAGACCTGTGGACATCTAAGACACCCAAAGGAATCTCCATTGGAGTGAATGAGTCACTCCCCTGCATCTGCAGGCACTGCAACAAAGCTGACCAGTCTGCTGTTCCTGAGCTCCCACAGACTCCAAAAAGTCCAGCAACATAGGTGGAGGTTCTGCAACTCCCTTGAAGCCTGCACTATCTTCTCAGCAAGTTTGAAGTCAGTATCACTCGTCAGAACCTCTGGAGTAGAACACCTGTGCAAAGCGTTGACTTCTCGTTGCCAAGGCTTGTTGACTCTTCTCCAGAGATCGTCAGGCTCCCAGAAGGTCCAACCTAAGGCATCTCGTGCTACCAATATCTTTGTCCTCACCACATCCTCTGCACCGTGGGCCTGCATCTTTGGTGAGCTGCTTGAGGTCCTCTTGCGACTCCTGTGCCTTTGGCCCGCAGATCCTCTCAAGGGTCTTATTTTGCTCCAGTGGGCTCCCCTGTTTTCTCCGGGCCTACTCTAACTCACCTCCATTTGGTGAGTCCCTTAGACCTTGCTGGTCCCGACACTGCACCTTTTTCTTCTGCCACGTTTGTTGCGTATGCCACGGCTTGTTGGTGCTCCCACCGGACACCAACACCCTGGCTCTTGACATCCAACGTGGTACAGCTTGTGAATGGCTCCTGGTCTTCCACAGCATCGCTTTGTCCACACAGCTACAGTGCCACGGTCACAGTCAACTCTCCTGCATATTCCAACATTGGTGGGCATTCGTCTTCCGTGCCTCCTAGTCACTCCTGAGTGGCATAGACTCTGCCCCCTCTGCTTGCAGGTACCTCTCATCCTAAATCCACCCTTGGTTTCACAGGTGTCTTTCACCTTCTTCGCCAGCGGCATCTTTACTGAAGGCCTCCTTTGTGGTCTACGGTAGTTTCCGACGTCACTTCACACCTATGCACCCGGCTTCCTTGGTGTAGGTATCCTAGTTCCCAGGGTCTCCACGGGTTGGGTGACTCTCCAACCTTTCATCTTCCACTGGGTTTCTTCAGGGTCCTCTGGGAAGGGTCCTTCTTCTTTAAAACTGCAACCACAACTTCCCAATTGACTTGTATTGAGCACGTGGTCATGTTTCCACTGTGTACACGGCCTCCGTTGGGTTCCTGGGTACTTACCTTGGGTCACCAGCTCTTTTAAGTCCTCCGGGTCCGGTCTCAACTTAGGTCATGGGTCGCATTCCACTTTCTTAGTATATGGTTTGTTCTCCCCCTGGAGACCACTATGTATTTGGGCTACTTACGTGTTCTATTACTGAAGTATTGTGATTATATCTCCGGGGAGAAGATATTGCATTGTGTTAGTGAGTGTTTCCAATAAATACAATAAATACATATTTTTATAACTACACTGTTTGGTTCTTTTTCACTTAACCTACACAATATGATTAGTACCGGTAAAACAAGCTGCTTTAAACTCCTTCTGGACTAAGCCTGAAACCTGCTCTCCAAAGCTACCACTTAGAGAGCCTTCTAAGGTTGTCTAAGACCACTAAAATCACCATAGGGATTGTCTGGATTAGTGCAGGGTGCTCCACTTACAAAAGTGAGAAACATATACTAAGCTAGCCTTCTACAGAAAACAAAATAAAAAACTGAATGCAATGGCTCTAATAACAGATTTATGCAGTCTGGTGGCCAGATTGAGTGGTACACTTTATCAAAGGCAGGCAAGATATCTAGAACAATCAGAGTCGCCTCCCATCATCACCCAGTAGGAAACAGATCTTGTTCAGCATTGCTTATGGTGCTGGTTCTGTACCAAAAGCCAGGCTGTGCTGAGTCCAGGATCTCATAGTCTTCGATAAATGTAGTCACTTGTTAATTTACAACTTTCTCATTATGTTGCCTCTCGAAGCATTAGTAGGACTGTCTGGATCTGCAGTCAGCTTTTTGAGTAGCGATATAACAATATTCTATTTTAAGGTCTATAAAGAAAGTGCCACAAGAAGGTTAGCGGAGGCACAATGGTGCCTGATACACTTTTCAGTGTTGTCAAAGAATACACAAAAGAGAGTCATATTGTGGTAATAGTAGGTGCCAAGTACCTTGAGGACAAATAAGACAACTAAAAACCTAACAACCACAGATTCTTCCTGACGTACTGCGACTTGGATAGAGTCACATACCTTTGTTGAAGGTGTTATTTTAGATTTAGCACAGCGTCCGTTAGCCAGTTCATTTGCCATTAAGAAAACTGCTTTAGGGAAGTTAGCAGAGTTGTTTTTATCTGTTTTTTGCAGGGGGAAGTGCAGGCAATTTTGATAACATTTTCATAACATCTTGATGACAATTTATGGAGTTAAGATCTTATTGATTTAGATTCCCAATAATAGCTCCTGTGACAATAGTGTTCAGCCTTGTTGAAAACCAATTTGAGTCTGCCCCATCAGGTTTGATGTATATACCATTGAGGATATCACCATTCTGGCCTGCCAAGCTTTAATAGGTTCCGCTGTGTTCACAGAGACTGTAAGAATATTGTTGCATTGCAATAACATGGTGAAATCTCATAAACAGACTTGGATAAGATGCCATGAATTGTTTTTCTGTTCTTTCGTTTTAGGATAAAACCTCAATAAACAAATTTAAACAAAAAAAAAAGACCACTAGGTTGGACTCCCTTCCACAATCAGCATATTTGGCGTCCACCTTGATCTTGACTGGCTTTGGCAAAAGGAATCCTAAAACTTCCTGTGAAAAGTACAGGAATGGGCCTAGTGGCCTTGCTGTGAATGGAAGTGGAGAAAACGAGGCAAAAGGGCATACCCTGCTCATGATTAGATCTCACTAGTTGCATCTGTAATCCCAAAAGGGCACATGCATCGATCATCGAACATGCATTTGAGCAGATTGACACTGCTCAAATGTATGTGACAATGTGAGAGGGCTAGGTACTTGCACTAAAAGATATAGAGTCCTTTCTTGGCTTCGTAGGCACGGGGTTTCAATTGCATGTCTTCAGGAGACCCACCTTACGGACGAGGGGGCGCAGAAGCTGGGTAAAAAGTGGCGGGGTAAGGTATTCCACTCCTCTTATTCTACATATGCTAGAGGGGTGTTGATTTGGGTAGTGCCCGGGGTCCCATTCGCAGTCCAGTACGTAGAAGCAGACATTCAGGGCAGATACCTGCTCCTCAGGGCAAAATTAGATGGTAGCAACATTGTCCTTTTGAATACATATGCACCTAATATGGATGATCCGGGCTTTTTCCTGGCTCTCCGAGACGTCCTGATTTATGATTTGGGGGCTCCAATTTTTTGGATGGGGGATTTCAATTGTTTTCTGGACCCAGTCCTCGATAGGTCCCCACCACGGGAGGGCACGAAGCCCCGAATGACTGCCCAGCTTTAGGAGGCCATGGAGAATATAGGGGCCGTGGATATTTGGTGACAGACAAACCCGACGCTGCAAGTTTACACCTGTTTTTCCCCCACTTATAACACATACAGTCGCCTCGACAGGGTTTTAGTTGCTAACGCGGAGACTAACATGTCGATAGAAGTGACACACCAGGCGCGCTTTCTATCCGACCACTCCCCAGTGGCATGCTTGGTACGATGGGGAATCCCAGTTTCCCGCCCACGTACTTGGAGGTTTCCGGTGGATATCCTCTGAGACTAGGTGGGGAAGGCGCATGTGAAGACGGCCCTCGGGGACTATGTGGACCTTAATTGGGAGGAGGGGGGCCTGTCGCTGGCCACCAAATGGGAGGCCCTAAAGGCGGTGGTGAGGGGAGCCTGTATGGGACTCACGTACGGAGTCCGGAAGCAGCTTCTGCAGGATCTGCGGGCGGCAGAGGAGGTGCTAGTAAATGTCCAAGCAGCGGCGTCCTCGGACGACCTGCAGAGGGAGGAGGAGCACACGGCCCTTGGTAAGGTCCATGATATTCTGGACCGACTTGATAAGTATACCCTAGGCCAAATAGGCAGCGGCTCCATAGGGAAGGGGACAAGTCGGGCGGCTATTGGCATGGATCCTTCGAAAAGAGCAGACCCTGGAACGTATCGTGGCTCTGCGAGACTCCCATGGGGACGTGGTGCATTCGAAGCGTGCAATTCTCTAGACCGTCAGATCCCACCTTCAGCAGGTATACACTGCGGACCCAGGCATATCCGCGGCTTCTTATTCCCCTTATCTGCAGGGACTGACCCTCCCATCCCTCTCCACAGTGGCCCAGGAGGAACTGGATCTTGCACTAACATTGGGTGAGGTGCGGGCAGCTCTGGCCCGCCTGCCGCACGCGAAGTTGCCGGGAAGTGATGGATTCCCACCGGAGTTTTATCACAAGTTCGGGGACACGTTGTCGCATCTCCTCGCACAGGTCTTTGCCGAGGTCTTTGAGAACGGATCTCTCCCGCAGAGCATGTCCAGTGGGGAGATTTGCATGATTCTTAAACCGGGGGGGGACAAACTCGACCCTTCCGCGTATCGTCCAATCACCATGATCAACACAGATGTGAAAATCTTGACTAAGTTATTGGCCACCCGGCTGGCCCCACATATGGCGCAGTTGGTCCATCCGGAACAATGCGGCTTTATTCCAGGGCGTAACACCGCCATGAACCTACGGTGCTTGAATCACATCACACATGAGGTCCAGGGGTCGGAAGACCAGACGGTGCTCGTGTCCGTTGACCTTGCCAAGGCGTTCGATACAGTAGACTGGGGTTACTTGCAAGAAGTCCTCCGAGTGATGGGCTTGGGCCCCAACTTTTGCCACTGGATCTGTATCTTATATAACTCCCCCCGGGCTAGGGTACGACTGGGAACGGCACGTTCGGAGGAGTGGCAATTGGGACGGGGTACACGACAGGGGTGTCCCCTCTAGCCACTACTCTTTGCCCTGGCAATAGAGCCTTTAGCCGTCCGGATCCGTTTGGAGATGTCGCAGTGAGGCATATGAGTGGGGGGCACATGCAATATTGTCTCCCTGTATGCAGATGATGCCTTGTTTTATCTGAGGGCCCCGAGGGAGGTGCTACCTGTGTTGCTCCATGAGCTGGATAGGTTCGGAGAGGCGTCGGGAATGAGACTCAATAGAAACAAGTCCCTGATGTATCCGTTGTCAGGGCTGGAATTGGTGCCCCGGGAGGATTTGCCAGAGCTCGGACTACGACGGGAAACAGATAGTTTTCGCTATTTAGGTATCCATGTGGCATCAACAGAGGCGCATTCACTGGCCTGCAATATTGATAGGGTGATTAAGTCCCTGCAGCGCTCTGTGTCCTTCTGGAATACCCTCCCGTTATCTCTCATGGGTCGGCTGGCCGTCGCTAAGATGGTGATGCTGCCTAGGACACTTTATATAATTCAGAACACGCTATGTCCTCTTCCCCCTAGGGTCTTTTGGACTCTGAATATGCTCCTTACGTCCCTACTCTGGGTGGACCGGCGTAGTAGAGTAGCTCTTCATACAGTGGTGCGCTCCTATGAAGAGGGAGGCCTAGAGGTCCCGCGCTTTGATTTGTATTATTATGCTGCGCAGCTGCTACCGGCTGCCAGATGGTTTGCGGATACAGACGTTTGGGAAATGCAGCTATTGGCGGGTAGAGGGACGGTACAGGAGTTACGGGTGACTTTGATGCGGGGTAGGGGGGCAAGTGAGACTTTGCCCTACGTCCTGAGACATACGGCGAGCGTTTGGTACTGATTCGTTGAGAGGGTGTTGCGGACGGCGCCCTTCCACAGGGACCTGACGATTTGGATCCTGGTGCCCATGGTGACAATGGAACAACATATGTCCTTTCGGGCCTGGCGGGAGGGGGCTGTGAGTCCCTGGCCGACCTATACCCCACCGAGACATTTTTGACCTACGAACAAGCGGAGGAGGCCTTCGGGCTTCGTAGAGGGCAGTACCTGCATTATCAGGGGCTGCGCGATGTAGTGCGGTCGCTTTGGGCTCAGTATCTGGAGGTGCCCCCGATGACTCACACCTTGAATATTCTACTGTCTTGTGGCAGGGGACGTAGACTTATTTCCCTACAATATGCTGCCATGCGTCGGGACTCAGCCCCGCCGGTGCCACCGGCGTGGGCGGCCTGGGAAGCGGACTTAGGCACACCACTGGACCAGGGGCAGCGTAAGCGAATATGGGCCCTAACACAGATGGTATCTTGTAATGCACGCTTTAAATTAATACATTTTAATTTACTGCACCGCACCTACCTCACTCCGATCTTATTGAAGCGTTATCCCCAGACAGGGGAGATAATTGTCCCAGATGTTGCACATAGGGGGCAGGGTTCCTGCACTTGGCTTGGGACTGCCCGCTCATCTAGAGTTTTTGGGTGAGCAAAGTAGAACACATACTGGCCACAACGGGACTCCGTATCACACTGACACCTTTGCACTGCCTGTTGGCGCTGGTCCCTCGGCCAAAGAAACGAAAGCTGTCCTATAGATTAATGCAATTGATGTTGGTGCTGGCCAGACGCAGGGTGGCTATCACTTGGATGGGGAAAGTCAAAGGAAAATCCCTGGAGAAACTGCTTAGCTATTGGGCTAAAGGTGCTACCTACTATTTGTATCCCATTCGTCCAACAAACATTGTTCAAGAAGAACCGTTCAGTTAAAGTTTCCACACTAGAATGTAACGTTAACAATCTTTTATTTTTAAAAATATAGGATGAACAAATATCCTATACACGTCAGTTTAAAATTTCAGCAAAAAAGGTTTTTCCTGAAAACATATAAAAAAAAAAAATAATTTTAAAAAACATTGTGCATTTTACTTCATGACATTTGAACAAGATTGTCCACAAGATATCATACACTATAGACACAGATAAAATACAAACATTAGCAAAATCCTAATCATTTAACGAACAACACATTCCATTGATCTACAAACAACCCCCCAGAAAAAGTAGTAGCTTTTGATGTTTATGCTACAAAATTGCCTGATCCAATTGCCTTCTAACTATTCAGCTGGGAGTCACAGTATCAAAAATTCATGAGTATCTGATTTTCCCTAGGCTCCACTTGGATTCTGTATTGAGTCTAGTGCGTCGACGCGTTTCAGTGTTGACCCCCTGGATGCGGGAACACCTTCTTCAGGACAAAACAGTTGTTTAATGGGGTTCACCGTCTTCCAAAGTAGGAATTCGTCTCTAGATGGGAGTGTCAGGAAAGTTATATTTGCATCATAGTGTGCTCCTTCTTTCTATGCCTGCTTATTGTCTGGTTAGGAGAGGACCTTTCAGTTGTTTGGACAGGTCGGGTAGTATTAATCTTATGGTTTTTCTTATTCATCACTGATTCCATTCCATTATGGGTCTCTGACACTGGAATCTACTTAGCAAGTTAAAACATCTGTTTCAACGAGGGATAATAGTGAACTTGAGATTGCTCCACTCTGGTAGGTCCCACTTTTGTTCGAACTGGATATGTTCTCTTATATCGTGGGTTTTTGCTTCTGCCTCTTTTTCTCGATATCGAGAAAACGAGGCAGAAGCAAAAAACCTTGATACTTGCAAAGCAGATTCCAGTATCAGAGACCCATAATGGAATGGAATCAGTGATGAATAAGAAAAACCATAAGATTAATACTACCCGACCTGTCCAAACAACTGAAAGGTCCTCTCCTAACCAGACAATAAGCAGGCATAGAAAGAAGGAGCATACTATGATGCAAATATAACTTTCCTGACACTCCCATCTAGAGACGGATTCCTACTTTGGAAGACGGTGAACCTCATTAAACAACTGTTTTGTACTGAAGAAGGTGTTCCCGCATCCCGGGGGTCAACACCGAAACGCGTCGATGCATTAGACTCAATACAGAATCCAAGTGGAGCCTAGGGAAAATCAGATACTCATGAATTTTTGATACTGTGACTCCCAGCTGAATAGTTAGAAGGCAATTGGATCAGGCAATTTTGTAGCATAAACATCGAAAGCTACTACTTTTTCTGGGGGGTTGGTTGTAGATCAATGGAATGTGTTGTTCGTTAAATGATTAGGATTTTGCTAATGTTTGTATTTTATCTGTGTCTATAGTGTATGATATATTGTGGACAATCTTGTTCAAATGTCATGAAGTAAAATGTACAATGTTTTTTTTAATTATTGTTTTATTTAGATATGTTTTCAGGAAAACCCTTTTTTGCTGAAATTTAAACTGACGTGTATAGGATATTTGTTCATCCTATATTTTTAAAAATAAAAGATTGTTAACGTTACATTCTAGTGTGGAAACTTTAACTGAACGGTTCTTCTTGAACAATGTTTGTTGGACGAATGGGATACAAATAGTAGGTAGCACCTTTAGCCCAATAATAAGCAGTTTCTCCAGGGATTTTCCTTTGACTTTCCTTGTTTCAGTACCCTGTTTCCTGGAACACGTGGGGTCTTCTCTCTTTTCTTAAAAAATATCACTTGGATGGGCCAGAGGGCCCCGGAGATACCTACGTGGATCAGGGATGTGCGGGAATGGTCCCTAGCAGAGGAAACACATATGCAGTGCTGCAGGAGGGATGAGAAATTACAAGAGGACCTACTGGCCTGGTGAGCCATGTGTGCGACAGGATTGGGGGTAAGGGAACACACTTCCCACAGCGACTCAGAAGGGACGAGTGGAGAGCTATTCTCGCCGCAGGGTTCGGGATCTGAGGAGGAGGCCAGGGGAGCCCCCTAAGGTGCAGCTAGTAATCGGTGTAGTGTAGGGACTGGTTAAGTACTCACAAGGATGCTTGTTTCTTGTATGTTGTTCTGCTATGTCTTCTGGGTGATCATGTATCTCGGTGCGGCCTCTAGTCAACGAAAGTGCCTTAATGAGTCAGTCGATGTGTGTGCATGCTGTTTTGATGCCAATTGGCGGGGGGGTGTTAATTGTCTGTACAATGTACAACTGAAAAATACAGTTAAAAAAAACTGTACATCAGCTTTAGTTATTTGTAATGAGGCGAGAATGAGTAGGTAGTATACTTTAACAATCAAAACACTTGGCATTTGTTGAGAGCAACAATGTATGGTCAAAACCTCAATCATCTACTCTTGGTCCAATTTTAATTTAGTAATTTTAAAATGGGCTTTAATAAGCAAGGCCTCAATCCAACCTGTTACTTGAGTCTCTAGGTCATGTGCAACATTTCCTTCCCTCTCTATGCACACAGTCATTTAACAGGGTTCCTAGTGCCGATATAGGCAGCCTCCCCCCCATGATGAACATAGCATGCACTGCAATAAATAGTCCCACAAAACAGGTTTGTTGGAAAACAGTTTGCTGTAGGTTTATTTCATACAAGAAGTATGCTAATGTGGTGGGTTAACTTATGGGCGCTCCAAGGGCAGGCAGCGGTGACTAACCTAAGTTGCCCTGCCTGCCTGATGAGTCAACTGCACCCTGGCCAACCCAATCGGTGCTACCATTAATGTGGGGATTCTCCCACTTAAATACTGTGGACCACCAGTCCATCACTTTAGGAACAAAGACGAAGGCCAGATGGGCGGGGGTAGGTATAAGTACCTTGCCCTGATCCTCTGTTCGCTGGAAGTGACGTGAAATCGGCGCCGTACTTTGGGGTTCCCATGTCTAGAATGTGGTGATTTGCCTAATGTGGCACTAAGGTGGCCGCCCTTTTGAATGGGCACACTGTGTGTGCCGCAGGCAGCCTCGTTCTTTTTGGTGGAGTAGAGCTGCTATGGGCCTCCACTGGGCAAGTGCTTTCATTGGTGATGTGCAGGACCACGCACATGTCTCATGTCTGCCCTGCTCAGGAGGAATGACTGCAGGCTGTACTGTGAGTCTTTGGAGGTCGGCACAAGCAACAATGGCTTCTGGCTCTGTCCCTTATCTGGACTCTGGTAGTCTCTCAGTACTGGCGGGCTTTGAAGGCTCAGTACCTGAATCCTTTGGAGACTACACTGTCAGTCACACCAGGGCTTCCTGGGATAGAGGCAGTTCTTTAGTCCTCTTTTCCTGACACAGGCTCTGGCAACAACAAGGCACTTCTATGTGCTGTTGGTAGTAGGATGATAGCAGTTTGTCGGTTGCCAGGTATTAGTTTTTTACTTTGTTCTTCGAGATGACAGCCTCGATCTTCAAAGTGGCGTTGTTGCTTTTGCACCTTGGGGGTCAGTGCCAAGTTAGCCATTCACTGTACGTTACCATGGACGGCACAGCAGGTTTGATGTCTTTGCTTTCAAGGTGGGTGGAACCACACAGCACAGAATTGACAGTGCTCTGGTCACGTTGTCCAGGGTTGCAGACACGCAGCAGGTGACACAGAGCAAATGTTAATGCTGGTTTCAGTGCATCCTACCAACTGAGCATGCTTCCTAAAGTGCCACGGTGGCACTGATGGAGATGGCACAGGAGGCTACTCGAAAATGCTTCAGAAGCTATGTGGGCCTTCAAGGATCTCTGGGACTAGTCTAAAACGTTGATTACACCAGTCACACAGTAAGTGAGTCACTGGTGGATGGGCCCTTCCACCTCCTGTAATATAGTCTCAATCCTTCCCCTGCTGTCAGTCCTTGGGCTCCTAGGACAAGTAAGGCAGTTCTTCTTCCAGACCAGACTCCCAAGTTATGTTCCCTCACCACTTGGGAGCTGGCTGTCAAGCAGACACCAGCCTTGGTTGCGTAGTAGTCCTCGGTGTACTCTGTGAACCCTAAATGGCTCAGCAGCTCCCATTTTTAGGTTTTGCCTCGGCAATGCGTACGAAGTACGCATGTGCTAGCAAAGTCTTATGTTTTGCTGTGTGGGGTCGGGTATCCGCCCCCTCCTCCCATTGGCTAGCTCCATAAATGGAGGCTAGCCATTGGGAGACGGCTCTGTCCGTCAATCCCGGACCAGATTCGGGGTTGTTCCCGAGAATTTTTCCCTTTTGGTGACGTCAGCCGAAAGGCTGTTCTCGGGAACGCCCCCGAATCTGGTAAGGCACTAGTGGCACCCCGAGCGCTCTGCCGCCTCCTACTACGGTGCAAACGCTGCCTCCCTGATTGCCACCGCTGCCCGGGGCCGAGAATAACTTGAGGACCTCGCCGGGGCCGCGGAGAGCAAGAACGAAGGAGGCTGCCCTCCCATTGGCTGAGGCGGTCGAGCCCCCTCAGTGCCGCCGCGCTAGGAGTGGTTATTGAGCCGCCGCGTCATCGCTGGAGCCGCACTGCTATTACTGCTGTTGTCATTTCATTTCGGGAAACTTCGCCGCCCGCCTGCCTGAGCTAGAGACGGGCCGCCGCGCTGCCCGCGGCGACCCGGAAGCGACTAGCCGGCCGGCCAATCCGTGCGTGGCCGGCCGGAAGTGCCCGCAGCCCGGGGGAAGAAGGAAGACGGCAGCCCAGGAGAAGAAGTATGGCGGCCCACGCGGGGCTCCCGTGGCCTGGAGGGAGCCCCGGGAGAAGCGGAGGACGTTGCCGGTCTCCCATGCTGAAGAGGGAGACCGGAGAAGTGCCCAAGAGATTGCCGGCGTCGCACGGAGCCCCCGCCAGAGTGCCCGGTAAGTAAAATGGGCTACCGAGCGCAGCAGCACCACCACCAGAGGCTTGGGGCTCGGAGCCGCACCATGGTGGACCTGGGCGGCTGCCCCAGGAGACACCTCTGCGAGCCCCTGCCGCCCAACTTTAACAAAGGCAAAACCATTGCATTGTAAATGCTTGTTATATGAAGTTATCAAACAGGGGGTGAAGAGTTTTTATCTGTCAACCTCTCAGCCCTCCCATCCACCAAATGGCAGTCTAGAGAAGACTAATGGCAGCCCTCTATATCAGAAAGGAATTCATTGAATTTCTAATGGGAAGTTTAGCTCTTCTTTCCCCACTTAAAGGTCTGGGCTTCCTCCCTTCAGTCTAAACAATGTCAGCAATACACGTCCCCTGTCTAAGAAAGGCAACCTTGCCACCAACTTGTGCACATGCGTAGAGTAGGAGATTTCAAACTGCAACCCACAGTTCTATGTCACTCTGGTTCACTGAGGCACTCAAGCAATGCATACCAAACTCCGTTATCATACATGCACGCATTCAGGGATCTCAGCACTGGGATTCCAGGTTCATTATTAGCAGTGGAACTTTAGGTGAATGGGTCACTAAGTTCCCTTCAAATGAATACTATAAGCATAGGAGGAAGGTTATCTCATCTTCTGATGAAAGTCAATACGATTTATCAAGTAGGAAACCTACCAGTCAGCACTGAATCCGTGAAATCCTATTGAAAAAAAGGTTTTTTTTTTTTTTTTTTTTAAAACTCTTACCCACACATTTCTGTATGGCATGCTTCATCATACATTGTGGTGTCGGGTAAGATAAGTGTGCACCAGTCTGGCCTTTCGTTGGTCATTTCGGCCTCGTATATTCCAAGTCAGGCATTTAATATTTGTTGTCATGACATTTGTGTTTCAAAGCAAATAAGCCTGGAGTATTGGCTGTAGAATCATGCTGTATTAATCAAGTTGGTAAGAAGAAATAGCCTGCCATTGAGTAATATAGAGAGAAAAAAAAGCTTGAGTGTGGCCTGCATCAATGCAGGAATTGAAAAGGGACATGAGAGCAATCCACAATCCTGTCATAAGAAGGAGGAAACAGAATACAAAAACATACAATATAACAACCGCAGCCCACCCCCACTCACATCTACCCAAAAAGTGGTTGTGAACTTGGACCCCACCCAGAACCCATTCCTAAAAGCAAACAAAACATGTGGGACTCTCCTCAGAAGGCGAAGTAGAGCCGGGTGAACTCCCAGTCAGGGGTCGACTGGGTGGCTAAAGTGGCGAATGTCTCCCAAGTTGTTAACCAACAGCTCCTGACTCCTGCCACACAATGTATAGCCCTGTCAAAAGGAGAAACAGAGGAGAAGAACAGACTGCTTGGCAAGGAGAATAAAGTGTCCTCACAGCGTAACCAGGTCTAATCCCCCAAGAGGGGAAAGAGTCATAAAGCACCAACAAAACATATCATGAAGGTAGTTAATCACTATCATCGAGGCAAGCCCCCTCCTGGGAGCAAGGAGATCTCCGGAGTAATCCTTTCCCAACAGTAATACTTTTTGTATGGCTTGGCTTTTGAGCGTGGCTTTTGCATCTGTAAAGTGGTGAGGCTTCCCCTCATATGGAATACGCAATTTGGCAGGGTAGAGAAGTGCATATTTTTTTTAATAACACATTTTATTTGGATTTCGTGATGCAATAGGGGCCATAGCCCTACGGGTACCTGTAAAAAACAAGAGGAATCAGGAGTACCATGTTATTTATACAATTGTAACTCCTGCAGAAACTGCAGATAAAATAATACAAACACAGTGCAGACAATCCTAGATCCCCATGATTGTGTAAAAATTACATATGGGTTAAGGCAGACAGTCACATGATGCGAGATGAAATATGTATCAAAGATTGGTGTGAGTGATAAGTTCTATCACGGGGTCTAAAGATGGGAGGGGGGAAGGTCTATCCCTAGGTATGTTGCCCAACGAGTTCATATCTTTCTATGCTTCTAGGGGACTCCATGGGCCAGAAACACAGCGATCTCCGCACCCATGCACCTGTCCAGCTCAGCCTTCCATTTACCTATAGTTGGAGGGGAGACCCCCTTCCACAGTTTGGCTATGTCACGTTTGGCAATGGTAAGGGCCAAAACAAGCATTTACAATGCAACGGTTTCGCCTTTGCAAATGTTTGAGCTATTGGCATTGTAAATGACAAACTTTTTATTTATGTGTTGGTTTTGAAAACAGATAAATAAATGGCATTGTCATTTACAATGGCAATAGCTTAATCTCTCGCAAATGCGAGACCTATTGCATTTTCAATGCAATAGGTCACGTATTTACGCAAGTTTGTGCTTATCAGGTCTACTCACTGGAGCCTTGTGGCCTTTGTCTTTGAGTGACGGGACAAAACATGTAAAATAATTATTCTAATATAGACGGGTGAGCCATTTTGACACGGAAACGAGAGTGAAATTCCAAAATTAAACCTTGTTTGCTATAGTACAATTTTAGGTTAATGTGAAAGAAGCACTGAAAAACTTCACTAGAGTAAGGTAATAAAAGTCTAATAAAGATTCCAACCCCCCAGACATGCTAATGTTGCAATCTGTCCTACCTCTGCGGCTTCTCGGTTGAGCTGCTGTGCTTAGGAGCTTCCAGCCCTGTTGCAGAATCTCTCGAGGTAACCCTGTGATTTAATTAAGATCTTCAATTGAGCATTTATGGTTGACAAGCAGTGCAAAGGTAATCCTGTGTCCCATTCTAAAAGTAAACTAGTAGATAGAAGCTCAAAAGCTGGGATTTCTCACTCCATTTCTGTGCATGTAGGGTAAATGTTACAATACTGTACTGATAGAGGTTTGAAATAGGGTGGGATTCTGCAGAATCAGCCCCATCAAGTTTCCCCCCCCGGAAGTAACCACTGCATATTTGACATATTCAGTGTTAAGCCGCAGTCTGTACGATTGGACGATCAAAGATGTGGGATGAGCTAATTAGTACAACAGGTAAAGACTCAAGCTGGAATAAGACCAAGGGGGAAAAAAAGGAGAACTCCTGCACATACGGCATTTAAAACCATAATCGGTGGTGAATGCCCCAAAGAAAAAGATGTGAAAATTCCATCGCTACTAGGGTGTATAAGGAGGGATTTTTATGACGGAGCGTTGACAACGGTATTTTTGATGAGGTTTAGGTTACTTTTCTTGTGCTTGTTTTGGCACTGCTATCCTCGAGTGTAGTGCTTAAGTCTCTGTTAATGGACACGGTGTGAATATTAAGAAGCTAAACTTAAGATGAGAAAACTGTGGAGACAGCGATTTTGAAAACTTGAGGTAGATGTTTCTCTAACCTTGCACTAAGATCTGTAGAGGATAGGTTGGCCTCATGGGTGGTTATCTTAGGGGAATGAAGAAAGTGACCTTTGTCGAAGAAAAGGTTGTCTTGGAAGGTTAGTTAGTCCAAATGTTAAACTCTGACCAGCAGCCAGAAAGTCTTTGCCAAAGTCTGTAGTTCAATAAGAGGTCCTGGATCAAGATGGGATGACTGTCAAACAATACTTGCATATGTGGTAGAATCTGCTCCCAAAATGCTTTTAGCAGTGTGCTATTTGAAGGAAGTATATCTCTTCCAGAGTAGTGACAATATACACGTGTCCCAAAAAGTAGAATATGCAAGTGTAGAAATATATTTACACAGAAGAGGTACAGACAGATGTTGCTTCAATGTGTCAGAGAGAAGGAACCAGCAATGACCTGATGGTGTGATTAAAGGAAATGGATAGAACTGACGGTTTAGGTATTCTTGAATAGATTTCACACTAAGTATAATGAAATGTGTTCCCCTCGAAAATTGGGAACAATTAATCCTATTGTCAACTGGGTTAACATGAAACAGAACAGGTCATTAACAGTAGCAGTTTTAGTTACTATTACAAGCGCTTCAAAATTTCTTAAGTACAGAAGATCAAATGCCACATTTTAGTCCACTTTAAAATCAGGGCCCTTGATTACGGCCAGTCACCCAAAAGGATACGATGATGGAAATATCCTGAAATATGTCCTGGAGATCCCAATCACAAAGCAGATTGCTGCCAGTCCATATGGATAGCTAAGTGTTAAGCGCGTAGGACGACAAGCAACTTAAAACTCACAATATCAGTACATGCATTCCACAAGGAGCAAAAACAACTCCGTAAAATGGCCTTAAAGTGGAGTCTGAGTCCTTTAGACAGCTAAGATCAGCAGGATACTGCACTGCTTAAGAGCATGTACCAATGGCCTATTGATTCAAATGTTTATCCCAAAAATGAAAATAAAGGATTTTTTTTTTCAGTCCAATGAAAAGAAACTGATGTCAAATAAAAGGCAACATTAGACCGAACAAGGTTTGACAGTAAGTGGTTAGCTGATGCATAAGTTTAAAAAAACAAAACATTATAGCTCATTTATTGAAATACAGAGCTAAATAAAGGCTATCAGACTCCTGCTGCGGATACAAAAGTGCATGGTCTCTATAACAGAAGGTACAACCACTAGCAACATGACGTTTATATGAGGTGGTCACGATCTTTAACATTTACGAATAACATCAGTTAAGTCTTTATGCAGTAAAAACTAAAGGATGTAAAGAAACTGAACTCTTCCAGTGCAGAATTTCCTTACGAAGACCATACGAAAGCCTACGTTATCGTTGCTGTACTTAAATTACAGTACATGAAACGGTTGGAAACAAAACATGCGACACTAGACTGATTCTTTCAGTCCTTACTGTACGCAGTTTTTTTATGTGATGATGGTATTGAGAAGGAAAATAGGTTTACAGGTTTGTTAGCACATTAATAAAAACAGAACTGCGTGCCAGTTTCATGCGGTGATACGTGATAAGCTGTCTGTACCATTACTAGTTTGTTTTTTCCAAAGAAGGTTGTTCTTGCTTATTAATAGTGCCCAACACAATGCACCCCTACCCGAATTGGCTCAATCACAGATGAGAAAACTGAATGGCTATGATGCTGCTGGCAGCTGTGTAGTGATGCTGGATTGTTCGTGTTTTTTTTTTTAATAGCACATCTACATTTCTGAAAAGGTTTTAATGTTTAACTGGGGGACTTAGACATTCTTTTCTTTTAGCAAAGGACAGCCCCAATTACGTGAAGTCGATCAAAAGCAGAGGAATGGAGTTAGTATAAATATCTTACATTTATAACTGCAGGATCCTTCCTGTAGCTGCCACCTATTTGCAAAGTGCACGTAAGCATGCCTATTTAACTGCTCTAGAGATTACGAGTTTCTACCATGCGTTAATAAACCAGACCTTTACAGAAGAAACAAGCATTTACAATGCAATGGTTTTGCCTTTGTTAAAGTTAGAGCTATTGCCATTGCTCTTGACATTATTTTTATTTATGTTTTTTTTTAACATAAATAAATGGCATTGTCATTTACAATGCCACTAGCTTTATCTCTCGCAAATGACACACACAAACACACACAGAGCCCCCCCACACATACACCCACACAGAGCCCCCCCACACACAGAGCCCCCCACACACACAGCCACACAAAGCCCCCCACACACACAGCCACACAAAGCCCCCCACACACACAGCCACACAAAGCTCCCCACACACACAGCCACACAGAACCCTCCACACACCCACACAGAGCCTTCCACAGACACCCACACAGCACAAGCAGGCAACAGGGGCACACGGAGGCACAAGCAGGCAACAGGGGCACACGGAGGCACAAGCAGGCAACAGGGGCACGAAAACGGAGGCACAAGCAGGCAACAGGGGCACACGGAGGCACAAGCAGGCAACAGGGGCACACGGAGCCACAAGCAGGCAACAGGGGCACACGGAGCCACAAGCAGGCGACAGGGGCACGAAAACTGAGGCACAAGCAGGCAACAGGGGCACACGGAGGCACAAGCAGGCAACAGGGGCACACGGAGGCACAAGCAGGCAACAGGGGCACACGGAGGCACAAGCAGGCAACAGGGGCACAAGCAGGCAACAGGGGCACACGGAGGCACAAGCAGGCAACAGGGGCACGAAAACGGAGGCACAAGCAGGCAACAGGGGCACACGGAGGCACAAGCAGGCAACAGGGGCACACGGAGGCACAAGCAGGCAACAGGGGCACACGGAGGCACAAGCAGGCAACAGGGGCACACGGAGGCACAAGCAGGCAACAGGGGCACGAAAACGGAGGCACAAGCAGGCAACAGGGGCACACGGAGGCACAAGCAGGCAACAGGGGCACACGGAGGCACAAGGGGGCAACAGGGGCACACGGAGGCACAAGCAGGCAACAGGGACACACGGAGGCACAAGCAGGCGACAGGGGCACGAACACTGAGGCACAAGCAGGCAACAGGGGCACACAGAGGCACAAGCAGGCAACAGGGGCACACGGAGGCACAAGCAGGCAACAGGGGCACACGGAGGCACAAGCAGGCAACAGGGGCACAAGCAGGCAACAGGGGCACACGGAGGCACAAGCAGGCAACAGGGGCACACGGAGGCACAAGCAGGCAACAGGGTCATGAAAACAAGCACAAGCAGGCAAAAGGGTCACAAGCAGGAATTGTAATTTAGACGGGGCTGAAGTGGAGAACGGTCAGTAGGGAAGTAGTGCGGCTGGTGCAGTGGTACCAGGCCGAAAGGTGAGAGGGGCTGTCTGCACCCCAGTTTGGACAGTTTCCACTACCTAACAGGGATTGGTGGGAGGGGGGCGTACTTCTTGCTTGCTTTAGGGCTGTTACTTCGGGGACGCAGTGCACGCTCTTGCCTGCTGCCTGCTGCCACCGGGACACGACAACAGGCAGGGAGAGGACAGGCTGGGAGAGGGCAGGGAGGGGACAGGCTGGGAGAGGGGAGGGAGGGGACAGGCTGGGAGAGGGCAGGTTGGGAGAGGGCAGGCTGGAAGTGGACAAGCTGGGAGAGGACAGGCTGGGAAAGGTCATGGAGGGGACAGGCTGGAAGTGGACAGGCTGGAAGAGGACATGCTGGGAAAGGGCAGGGAGGGGACAGGCTGGGAGAGGGCAGGCTGGGAGTGGACAGGCTGGGAAAGGGCAGGGAGGGGACAGGCTGGGAGAGGGCAGGCTGGGAGTGGGCAGGCCGCGAGAGGACAGGCTGCGAGAGGGCAGGCTGCGAGAGGGCAGGCTGGGAGAGGGCAGGCTGGGAGAGGGCAGGCTGGGAGAGTGCAGGCTGGGAGAGGGCAGGCTGGGAGAGGGCATGCTGGGAGAGGGCAGGCTGGGAGAGGGCAGGCTGGGAGAGGGCAGGCTGGGAGTGGACAGGCTGCGAGAGGACAGGCTGCGAGAGGGCAGGCTGCGAGAGGGCAGGCTGGGAGAGGGCAGGCTGGGTGACGGCAGGCTGGGAGAGGACAGGCTGGGAAGCAGAGAGGGTCTTACCTGAGAAGTCTGCCAGCGCGGAGCTCTCCGGGGCGCAGAGCAGCAGCAGGGCCCAGCAGAGGAAGTTCAGAAGAGCAAGCAGACGAGCACAGAATTCGGGGCAAGCAAGCAGGGCAAGGGAAGCAAGCAGGGACGGGGAAGCAAGCAGGGACGGAGAAGTGGCAGAAAAAGCAAGCAGAGAGATCAAGAAATCTGGGACAGGGCAGGATTAGAGGCATGCAGGCAGCAACCTAGCAAGCAAGCAGGGTCAGGGAGGTTCAGAGAAAGAAAGCAAGCAAAGACAGAGCAAGGAATCTGGGACAAGCAAGCAGGAACAAGTGAAACAATGAGGGTCAGAGGGAATCAGCGAAAGAAAAGAGGGACAGGGGAGGCTCACAGGACTCAAGCAACGGACAGAGGAAGTCAGAAAAGCAGGCTGGGACAGGGCACAGAATTTGGGGCAAGCATGCAGGCACCAAAGATTTGTTAAAGAGTAGATACAGGATGAATCAGGCAAGAGCCAGGCAGCACAGCTTCCATCCAGGACACCGGTAGCATCTGATCTCCTGGACTGGAACCCGTGGGAAGTAAAGAAGGAATATTCTACGCCTCGCTTTGCCACGCTCTAATACATTAAAGTAACAATACAACATTGACCAAGAATTCTTAACGAACAAAGTACAGACATGCCCTTGGCCATCATAAAAACACACTGCACCAAGTGCAGACCTCAGCAGGGTCATTGCACTCCTACAATAAATAAAATGAAAATCAATTATGAGGCATCATAAAACCACATAAGGCTGAATGCAAACCCGAACTCAATCATCGCAAACTCACAATAATCCAGGCACAGACAGATCTGACCCTAACCATTGCGAGTAAGCAATAACCAAAGTACAAAAACCAGCCTGGACGTCATAATAACACAACAGAACAAGTGCAGACATGAGCCTTGGTCACAGCATTGCCACACAATGCAGATCAGAGCTTGATCATAAAAGAAACCAAATTACAACACCAAGTTACGATCTGGTAAAAATCTGCTCATATCCCATAACAAGTTACATATAGATGTGAGGCCGATAACATCGCGTCCAAATTTAAGGAAACCAAGAACATGGCTGTGCAATGCTTCGAAAACAAATGCTAAATCAAAACTGTATTATCTTTCTCTATAGCATTTCAAATATTCGACATGCTGTTACATGTTTATCCATTTTAGGTTTTGCTGAAACTCTCACTTAAAGGGCCCCCCATCATTTTAATCTACAGAGCTCTCGCGTTTTTTGGGTCCAAGCATGAGTAGCTCACCGAGTGCAAGATTTCGTTTTCTCTCGCCTCCCTCCTCTCGGGGTCTCTCTCTCTCTTGCTCTCTCTCTCCTGCCCAGCACTTTAACAGCGTTACAGGAGAGGCGACCTGTGACCGGCGACCGGTGAGACTACGTCACGACACCCCATCTTCTCCTGTCTCGCGCTTCTGCCACCCCTTCTCTTTCGTGTTCTCCCCCATGCCTTCCTTGCCCCTTCTCCCCTTCACGAATATCCCACATTATCCCTGGCATCTCTTTACGGTTCCCCCTCACATTTTCCCTGTACTCTGCCATTTTCTTTCCAATGTCCTCTCCCGAATGCACTGCCCCCATCTCTCTGCCCCATACCACGTCCCCTGTCCCCACACCTCGCCCTCACGTGCCCGTCTCCCCAGTAAGCGCTCCTGGTGTGCCCCTTCGTCGCCCTGCCCTGTCTCCTGGATAAAGCACATGGCAGCGCCAGATGTTGAACTCTCCTCCACAGGGCAGCAGCGCGGAGAGCCGCCACAAGTCTCTCCCACTCACACCCCCCCCCCCCTTCCCAAAGTGGTGATCGCGGATAGATAAAGGAATGCTCACCAACCTTCAAAGTCGGAGATGATGCCCTCCAAGTGCGCGTTGACGGCCGGATCGGACATCTTTCTCCCCCTCTCTCGGTCCCAAGACAGAAAAAAAGTTTTAAAAACAGTCTCAGAGAAGCAAGAACGCCCACACTTTGATTGCGTCCGCGAATGTTTTCTCCTTTTTTTTCCTCCTTTTTTCTCGTTGCCGCTTCGCAAAAAAAATTATATAATAAGCATTTACAATGCAAAGGAGGGGGGGCGGAAAGGCACGGAGAGCGGGAGAGCGAAGGGGGGCGGGAACGGCCACGGGAGAGCGGGAACGGCCACACACTGACGGGAGAGCGGGAGGGGGGCGGGAACGGCCACGGGAGAGCGGGAACGGCCACACACTGACGGGAGAGCGGGAGGGGGGCGGGAACGGCCACGGGAGAGCGGGAGGGGGGCGGGAACGGCCACGGGAGAGCGGGAACGGCCACACACTGACGGGAGAGCGGAAGGGGGGCGGGAACGGCCACGGGAGAGCGGGAGGGGGGCGGGAACGGCCACACACTGACGGGAGAGCGGGAGGGGGGTGGGAACGGCCACACACTGACGGGAGAGCGGGAGGGGGGCGGGAACGGCCACACACTGACGGGGGGCGGGAAACGAACCAACAGCGGGAGGGGGGACAGGAAAGGGAAGACTCACCTGGACTTCCTCGGCCGGCGGTCGGCCGCAAAATGGCCTAAACAAACCTCGACGAGCCCGAAAAAATGCCCCGCCCACCGAGTGAACACGTCTACATGACGTGAGCAGAAAGGGAAAAATTCTCGGGAACGCCCCCGAATCTGGTCCGGCCTTTGACGGACAGATCCGGCTCCCAATGGCTAGCCTCCATTTATGGAGCTAGCCAATGGGAGGAGGGGGCGAGGAGGGGGCGGGATACCCGACTACACAGAAGAAAACATTAGATTTTGCTAGCGCATGCGTACTTCGTACGCATTGCGTAGGCAAAACCTAAAAAGGTCTCCTACCCAAAACATGTGGCGGAAAAGTAGAGTCGTGCTTTTTGAGCAAACAGAAGATGCTCTGTAGTTCCCAGATATGCAAGTAACAAATGAGATTAGCGAGAAATAAGTCCATGAAATCAAGACTTTGTATTGCACATAACATGTACTTCTGCAAATAAATTGAGCTAATGTTTCCTTGATCACCAATTCTGATGGCACAACAGTATTAGAATCATCATGTACAAAGATGTACTTATGCTGTGCGCAGTAAGCAGATAACCAGTGATACTGCGTATTCCTAGTAATAAACTATTCTTGGTATTGTGCATCCACTATTAACCACAGTGTCGCAATAAAGTGACCAAGGGGGATCTACACGGCCCTCCCCAAGCCACACAAGCAGTGAAGGTGAGACATTGCCTTTGGGGAAAACTTCCCTTGAAACTGCATCAAGCATGCAAAGAACAGATACAAGCGCTAACTAAAAAGAATCCTGTGCTAGGCATTTTCTGGCTCCTCTGCAGAATCACTTCAACTATACCGACACTGATGCAATCGTCAGAGGCGTGCTTGAAATGGATATTTAGACTGAGAACTTGTAGTTGGAAGACGAACGCAGGGATAAGCGCAGTTCACCAAGCTATCTCTACCATGGCACATTTTCCAGAGCAGAGCCGTAAAACAAACTCCGCGACCCGCGCTTCAGATAAAAACCCGAACATTGTTTTAGTGATCCAGTGTTTCTGTCCGATAACACATATCTCTCCCGGCTTCTTTACTCGCGCCACCCTGTGTGAAATGATATGGTTGGTGAAGGACTTATTATGGACCCGACTGGGCTTCTAAATTCTACTCGCCGACATCCTATAAACTGTACAATTTTGGCGTAGTAAAGCCCGTTCGCATGCTCATGGTCGTTGGGTCTTCCGACAGAGGGAGCAAGTTGGAAGCACGAAGAAATGCATACACATTAAGTTCAACAAAAGGAGCGATTCTCAGAATTACCAATTCCGTAACAAGCACACCAACCAGTTAGTCCACATGCGCCTGATAAACATACTCGAGTTTCACTCTCAATTGCGATCGCGGTCTGATCCTGGAAGGAAGAAAGGCTGTGTCAGCCCTGCCAGGAGACGAGCATCCCACCTGAATGAATCGAGTCCAAAACGTTAAGTCAGAAAACACTGATCCACAGCCTCGGTCCTTCGCTCTCGCTCCACCGTCGAGGTGCCAGCGGAGCGCCGCTCGGTGTCTCGCGGTGCTGAAAGCGCCTCGCGTTACTTCTTCCGAGGACGACCGTCCACTCTTCTGCAACTCGCTCCCTCAGAGCCTCGCTAACCAGACACCGCATCTTCAGTCAGCCTAAGAGAGACTCGGACCGACGCACGTGCGATGTCTTCGGACTACGCAACACGCTGGAACAAGTGCCTCACCTAGGACGTGCCGAGACTCAAAACACAAAGAAACAAGTCAGGTCCTGGGCCGGCCAGCCAATCACAGCGCGGCCCGGGGAATGACGTCACGGGGTGTCCCGGGCCGGCAGCCAATGACAGCGCGGCCCAGGACAAAGGGGCGGGACTTAAAAAAACACTGAGAAACGCCCCCGAATCGCGTTTTCACAAGAAAACGTGATTGACAGCCTCTGTCTCCCAATGGCTAGCCTCCATTTATGGAGCTAGCCAATGAGAGACTGAGGCGGAACCAAAGCCCCTATGTAGAATCATGAGATTTCGCCGTGGGCGGGGCAACTGCTACGCAGTTGCCAACGCCCAGGGCGAAACCTAAAAAGATGTTGGTTGTATTTGTTAACCCCCCTCCCCGCAGTGCTGTGTAAAAGAAAAAGCCTAGGATCTAGCGGAAGTTCCCAGGAAAGTATGTCACCAAGGCGGGAAGCCACCCTCCTCCAGAACAGCTGCAACACAGAACAAGAGAAGTGCAAATTTGATTTCCGCTTTTTGTAAGAGTCTTTTAGCAGGCAAAAATTTTCTTCTAGCAGCCTGTACGGGTGACTTACACATTTCAGGGTGAAAGTGGACTTTGCCAACTTTTAAATGGCAAAGTTGAGCTAGCAGTTCGAAACTGTCCAACCTCTGGTGCTGGACTGGGAGACTCATTTTACTCGTAACTCGCAAAATCAGTGATGCAAACCCTGGGGGGCACTCTCAAACTTACAGTCACTGTGTACCATATACTAGGGACTTACAGGTAAGTTAGTCTTTGCCAATTGGATTTGGCCAATGCAACATACTCCAAATTCAAATTTATTGTCAGTTCGAATTGAAAATTAGTCGACAGAAACAAAAATTAAACTTATAACATCAAATACAATTCAGTTTAAAAAAAAAGTGGTAAGTAAATTCATCCACATATAGGGGCCGATTCCGATTCGGTAAAATCCCCTACGAATAGCTGTACGGAGCATATTTCCCGTATGAATCGTACACCTTAAATGTCCCCGTACGTACAATGAAGTACGTTCCGAACCCAAAGCAGATCTCTGTACGAATCGGGTACGGTGCGTAGGGGTACGGTGCGTAGGGGTACGGTGCTTAGGGGTACGGTGCATAGGTGTACGGTGCGTAGGGGTACGGTGCGTACCCCCATGATTGCAGGGGTACGGTGCGTATGTGATTGTGTGGCTCTCCGTACGAATTGCTCATATGACGTTTTCCGTACGAATCGCGTTCTTGTATCCCGGTCCGGATCGTACTTGTTGGGTAGTACACCAAGTTTACGATTCGTACGGTTCACCGTGAGGGTCCGTATCGTACAGATTTTCTCTTGCTTTTCGTACGGTTCGCAAATATTCAGACTTATTTTTTTCCTACAGATCGTACTATGCGATTCGGACGGATTTGTACGATTCGTACGGAAATCGCTATGAATTGGAATCGTCGTACGGATTCGTTTCCTGAATCGGAATCGACCCCATAGTGTCAGATAATAAATGTGGCAATAAAATATTGGCAGAATTTGATCCAACAGTGACTTTATAGTAGTGACTTCAAATCCAATCCATCAGGCCTTACGATTAAATAAAAGCTACCTTCACTACTAGAAGAACTACAATCTAAACGGGGCCTGTGATCCTCTTGCATCAATCATGGACACATAATGAACTTGGCCACTGCAAATCCCACAACCGCCCTTGTTTTGCTTTGTATATTTTCCATGAGTTGATGCGATCGGACAGCCCTAGAGCCGGATACTTTGGGGTAATCCACCTAGATCTATGTCTGGAATATGCCCTGCAGAAAAATAAGAAATACTCTTCTGATTCGTCTGTAGAATAGCAAACTAGACAGAGCTTAGGCTTGTCGATCCATGAGGCCTAAGATGATGTGCAAGTAGCCAAAGGAAGAATGTCATACCGAAATTGCAGGAAAAGAGAACATGCCCAAGACGAGTTAATATAATCCACATCTTACTCTAATCTGAATACGTTTTTATGCATAAAAAAGGCCTTGGTCCTGCTGCCTGTAGAATCAAATGACTCACTGTGTGTAATAAATGTGTCCAGTAAGCCCCCATAACAGCATCTTTGGCAGTATTGTTGATGGCTGAGGGAGAGCTCCATAGGCTACCCAGCCCTAAACTATTGAAGGTCTGTTTAAGGTACAACAGCCAGGACATTGTATGTGAATCTTTTAGGGCTATAAACTCACATAGGGCTTCTCTGTAGGGCTTTAAAGCCGTACCCAAAGCCAATACATTAAAGCAGGTGTTTCCAACCAGTCGATCGCAAGCTTCCAGTATCTCCTAGATACCTTCAGAGTAGCTCGCTGGCTTGAGTTCATTTATAAATATGCGCAGGGTCACCTTTTCCTTTAAGAGTTAAGGGAAGGCTGTGTTTATTTTACATTATCATCAGGCTGCAGATAGCAGGGCCTGACAATGAACAGTACTCAGTCAGATTTATGAGCCAGGCTGGGTCGGGCCACAGAGGTATTTAACCACTTGGCTGCTAAGGTACATCCCCCTCTTCCCATTGACTTTCCATTGAAATCAATGGAAACTCCATGACGAGTTACCCTTGTCATTAGCACTGAAGGGGTTAACTCTTAAATAAAAGTCCTTGTCAACTCAATATAGGAGGGTGAGAACAAAATTATGTTTTGGAATGCTTTGAATGGGAGAAAATGAAAAGTTGGCTTTATGGTTAAGGTAACGCTTCATTTTAATTTGCTCCTATTTCAAAGTGTCACATTTAAAACAGAAGTCCTCTTGCTCCCAGTGGCTAGTAGACGCAGTGTCCAATATATTACTGAAAAATAGTAATTTTTTTTAAATGGAAGAAATTTTAAGTATAGAAAAATGTTCCATGTTATGAACATTTTTGCAGAACATTTTTCTGCTCTAAAAAAAGGGTTGTATGTTTGTGTTATACATATAGATGTAACAGTGTCACATATGCCAAAATGTATGTCCTGTGCCACAAGTACGTACTACACAAATACTCAGTCACCCATACACATGTATCCCATTCATACGCACACATGTTCATACATCCCCAAAGACATGTTCTCATTGACACACAACAGTCCTGTCATGGTGCCCATTAGTCAAAGTATCTGGCTGTGTGAATATTAGCCTTAAAGTCAATGAAGCTGGGCGTGGGGTTTTTTGGTAACAATGCACAAGTAGCTCTCACTGCAGAAAAGGATGTAGAACCCTGCATTTGAGGTTGCAATCCCGCCTCTTCTGTAATAGGCTTAAGGGCAAAGTCCAGTCTGAGCGGCAGGAGTAGGAATCACGCGCCCCAGACTGGCGATTGCCCTTATTAAGTTGTTTTCGCCCGCACCAAAAGGTGAACATTTTGCAACAGCCCCACAACTCAGTGCTGTACAAGGCAACACTCTTGACCTGGGCATTGTAGATCTGGATCATAGGGGGACGTTGATGAGATGGAGTGCTTTTGGCAAACCTCACAATGGCAAATCCTCTGTGGTTGATTAATGAACATCTCTTTTGTATATGGGGTCTTCAGGACTCATTATTGATCAATCTTGTCTCAATGTAGTTGAATTCCATTACTCTTTCTAATGGAGTGCTACCTAGTCTGACAGTACCAGCCAATCACTTCTTTTAAGAGTAGACTATAAATGTATTCTTTAGAGCTTTTATCTCTAACCCATAGATGTCACAAAAAAAGCATAAACCTATCCATGAGTGTCTGCAGGCCTGTGCTTGTTTTGGAAAGCAGCATGGTGTAGTTGGCAAAAAACAAGACTGCCACCTTTTTTTTTTTTTCTTTTTTTTTTTTTTTTTTTTTGAAAAACCTTTATTGTACAAAGAAAGCTCACAAATACGGGCCTACAACCCACGAGGGCTGGCCACCACATGGTAGATAACGTAATAAATGAAAAACAAATTTTCAACAGGATATGTCACCAGGAGCACAGGAGAAACAATAAAAGCATCGAGCAATCAGCAAGAACAGGACAATAAAAGGTTAATTTTCTAATGCGGGGTGGGGAAACAGAAGAATCATGGGCCGTGCAAAAAACAACAGGGAGGGGCCGCGGCAAGCCGCCATCTTACGATCACAGAATGACAAAAGAGGCCATACCAACATAGCTATCAAAGAGTATAAACGTAATCGGAATATAAAGAAACGACAATGGCATCAATCAAACCGCACCTACCCGTCGCCGCCCCCACCCAAATTGAGGAGACATGATCAAAAAGGCCCACATAATAAAAGACAATACAATACGCATCCCAACAAAATAAAAGGACCCCCATAAAGGAGGAAAAGGGGGAGAGGGAAAAAGGGAACGAAAGAAGGGACTCCCACCAAACCACGCACCCCCAGGAGTGAAAGCAGGATAATAGAGTCCGGCAAGCGACATAGCAAAAATCGATACCGAATTACCCAGCGAGCTACAATCAGATACATACCGGAATACGAAAGCCACAGAAACTCCCCAGGGGGATACAGGAGGAGACGGAGTCCCGGAAAAAGTGAACACACAAGAGCCATAGAACAGAAAAAGAAGAAATAAGGGAGGAAAAAGACCCCCCAATACGGACAGACCCCCCCAACCCACCCCTAAAGCCCACCCTGCACCCCTGCAAAAGGCTACGGCCTACCCCCCCGCAGCGTGCCTGTCGCCCTAATTAGAACCCGAAATATAGCGGAGCAAAGTTAAGTCGGAAACAAAGACAAAAATGGGAAGGGAAGAGAAGGAAACGAGGGATGGGAAACACACACAAACATACACGGGGGAGGGCCGGGAGACAGGAGTAAACGCACCCAGCCACCCGCCTGAGTCGAGGAGCCAAGTCCCCGGGAAGCCAAAGAACATCGGGTTAAAGTCCAGGGGCACCAGTCAATCACACAGAACCATACCGGGACCGGTTGACCATCCAAACCAGTGCAAGACTACCGCACACAGATGCCAATATACATCAGCCCTGTCCTTGTTTGTCCAAAGTGGAAACGGTCCGATCCAGCGAGGACCAGGTTACGAAGAACAGGAGACAGACAGCAGGAAGATCCAACGGCAGTCCGGAAAAGGCACGTAAAGTGGAACACGGACGATCCAGGAAAGTCACGAAGTGTAGCAAACGATGCAGGCACAAGTCCAAGGATATGTCCAGAAGAACCGACCCATCTGGGCCAGCACAGGAGACATCGCCGGGCAGCAGCGACCGAAAGGAAGCGGGAGAGTCATGAAGGCCAGGCCAAGTAAAATCCAGCTCCCGGGCCCGAGAAAAAGAAGGTAGCGCAGGAGGAGGAGGCGCCATCAAGTTCCGTACAGCAGCAGACGCGGTCGGAGCCGGGGCCAATTCCGCCAGGATAATTCCAGCCGCACCCCGCGGCGGCACAATCACATCTGGCCGTGGGGGCCCAGGAGGCCCGCCGTGAGGAACCATCTCCGAAGCTAGGACAGGCGCGGTCACACAGAGCCGCCAGGAGAGCAGGGTGTCCAGTAACTCCTTAAGTGTAGGAAAACCTTCACAGTATCCGGCACCCGGGCCATGCGGCGGGCCCCCAGCGCTCGCCCAGGCCCGGTCAAGACACTCGGGGTCGGTCGCCATTTTGAGAGTCCGACAAGGCAGCGCGGCTGTAAATCCCCGCCGGGGCGGCAGTAAAGCAAACAAAGTCCCGCTGACCGGCAACAGAGCACCCCGGGCAGGAAGAAGGGCCATCAGAAGAAAGGGATTCGCCGGCCACCCAACGCCGCCGGTCCCGTTCTCCGAGTCCGGGCGGCAAAATCAAAATGGCCGGACCGGAGAACAAAGGGAGAGCAAGCCGAACACACGAGGAGCTTCGACCACGGAAGGCAGCGCCTCCACCATAGGCCTCCTCCCCACAGGAATCGGCCAGGAAGGACCTCCGGCCCACACGAACAACGGCCCTCCGACCACCTCCTCCGCGCCCCGGAGGGCAGATCCGCAGGCTCCGTCTGGCCCGGGAGCCGGCAAGAAGATCCAGGCCAGTCCGCCTCCGACACCCCAACACAATCGGGGGCACTGCACCGGATCCACAGCAGCCAGGATAACCGGAACAAGAGGTAAGTGCCTGCAAGGCGTCGTAGCACCACCACTCAGCAAACAGGGCTTCCCGGGGCAGGATTACAGCAGGATAAATGTGAAAACCCAGGCGGGCGAACGGAGCCGAGCTAAAGCGCGGCCATCTCGGTCGCGAGCTAGGCTCCTCCCTCGACTGCCACCTTTTTGCTTGCCAAAGATGGTGAGTTGTTGACTCAATTTAGCAGATAATCTGTGCATTTGTTTATGAACAAGACGAAAAGAGTAGGTACCAGGACATAACCTTTGCAAACTGCTTTAGCTTCATCTATCTTCTCCGTCAGTTCCCCGTTTGGCCACCACCGGATCCTAGGCTAATTCTCCTCGTGCATATGAATAATTATATTCAGCAACTTACCTGGAAGGTCCAGGTCAACTAAAATCTTCCACAGTTTTGCCCTTGGGACCAGATCGAATGCTTCTCGTAAGCCAATCAAGGCAATCACCTCCAACGTCCACCTTCCTCCATTTGGTCATAAGGAGCCTAAAGGGCTGATCCATAGTTCCAGTCTGTAGCCTAAATCCTCTTGAAGGGGGGAAATACTGTTGTTGTCCTCTATCCAAGATGTTAATTGCCCCAGAACTAGTTTGCAGAACTAGTTGTCTAGTAGACTAACAGGGTGGTAGTTACTCAAGAGATTGCTGCACCTTTTTTTGTAGATTGGCACAGTTTCTGCACCTTTCCAAGCAGATGGCATCAGTGTAGTGGCAGGCTTTCGTAATGGGGAACTTGTGTGTGCGCCTCCTGGGATTTTGGGTTCTTAACAGCCTGTATAAAGCCATTTAAGATTGAAAAATAGAAGGTTATGATCTTTAAGGATGGAATCTGGACAACCAAAGTTATCAAGCATCTTGTCCATGTGGAATGCTACATTATCATAAAAGCTGAAAAACACATCCCCAGAAGAGCAAAGTGCATTCCACTTGAAGTTCTTTCGATTGTTGACCTACTAAAGTGTCCCACTGGGCATTGGACTCTCGATCATTATATGGAACATGAAGTTACATTTTATTAAAGTCAGGGGATCGTGGTCGCTCTTGGCTCTGTGACTAACCACCATGTCCACCATCGTTCCCCAGATATGTAGGTCTAGAAGGATATAGTCTATAAAGCTAGTGTAGGTGCGTCTGCGAAATGTAGAGGCAGGGTTTAGATCCGAAGTGGAATGGCCATTATAAGCACGGAATCCATGGGTGAGGGAAAGATCCACCATCTGCAAAGGGGCCCTAGACAAGTGACTCCCAGAGAGAGACGTTAACTCCAGGATGTTCCATGCTGCATCCTCATCTGCACACAAGCGGTTTGTTGTTGAACTCAAAAGTTACGTTTCAGTCCCCTGCAATGATGAAGTTGTAGGAGACTACATATGAAGTTAATAATGTGTCCAATAGGGTGATAGTTCTTGATTCTCCCAGCCTGCACGTGCCTCTACTGTAAATATTAATTAACAGAATGGGAGCCCTAAACACAGCACTGTTAAGAAGTTAGGCATCAAATTGGATGGCGCCCTTACATTTCAACGTCAAATTCAGGCAGTCACTGGTATGTGTTTTGGTTTCCTCTGACTTCTGAAAACATTCTCCGCTTACTCTAGCTAGGAAAACGGTGGTCCAGGCCTTGATTACAACTAGATTGGATTATGGCAACACCCTATATTTGGGTTTACCATATTATCTTCTTAACAGACTCCAATTGGTCCAAAATTCGACGGCCGCACTCTCCTGAAACTTCTCTCGTGAACGACGTACGCACATGCATCTGAAGGAACTCCATTAGCTTCCTAATAAAAAATGGATTCTGTTGAAAACTATAGTCCTTGTCCACAAAGCATTGCATGCCACTGAAGCTGACTATTTGAAGGAGAATATTAACGGTCATGTTCCCTCCAGAAACCTTCGTTCCTCCCACGGCTTGTTGTCCAGAATTTTCCAACCTAGGTCCTATTGCCTGGAACAAGCTGTCTATGGAGTTACGGATCACTACAGAGCCAGCACTTTTTAGGAGAAAATTAAAAACATGGCTCTTTCAACAGGAGTACTATACTGACTATGAGATGCAGATAGCCATGGAACCATACATACAAGTAGACTGCGTTATGACGAGCCCCGGCAAATAAGTGGAAAGAAATGACAACTCTGCAATATTGCCTTTCAATATAATATTCACCCAAATAAATAAACACCTTAACATTTCTCTACGTAAGAGTTAATTGCAGGGACAGAAAAACGTTTATAACCATTTCTGTAGGCATTTTCCGCTGCCCACGTCATTAATAAATTTACCCCACTCAATTTACCCCACACCCCTCTTCTTGGCACACCAGCCGGGTACCTCACAGCAGGCCCAACCGCTATTGCCATTCCAATTCTACACAGCACTCAAAATAATTTGTAACCTGGTCCTGATGATGACCTGAACTGATATCAGGTCGAAATGCCGTCGACTTCCTAGCGCTATTGTTTGGTGTATTCTTACGTTGTTTTAATCAATTGACTCATCTTAGGCTATGTAATGAAATTGGACCATTATAAATGTTTTCTTTGTAAATATTGATATCACTGTTCTCAAGTGCCGTTTTTCGCTGGTTCCTCTTGTCACTTTGCGCTGTTCACCTTTTTCACGAGCACAATGTGTGCACATGTTGTACAGGTTACATGCATATATATTGCTCTTAGCAATTATTGCATAAAAATTGGGGAGAGGAGATGGCCTAACGTCTAAGGCGCTCGACCTCTGACCTGGGGATCTGGGTTCGAGTCTCGGTAACGACGCCAAACCCTCCTGTGATTCTGGGCAAATTACTTAATCTCCCCGTGCCTAAAAATGAAAGTGTGTGTCCTCATGTAAAAAAAAAAAAAAAGTAACTTGTGCTATGTAAAGCGCTCTGATACCTGATTCGATTCGGTTCGGGTCTAGTTCGCGCTATATAAAACTCTACAAAATAAAAAAATGTCCTCTAGTTATGTATTGATCTCAGCCACATTACAGCTAAGCAGTGGTACTGGTGTTTGCTGATTAATGTGAGGTTCCTATGCTGTGGATGTAACAGAGAGTGGCACAAGAGTGGTAAATTGAGAGGAAGCACCTGTGATGGTTTTAAAACAATAAAGTAGGAAAGATGGACTTTTTGTGGGCGCCAGCGGAGGTGACTCTGCCAGATTGAACTCTAATTTCTCTGCATGTTCACAAATAATAGTGATGGTGATATTTGACACTCCTTCCCTAGATGCCAATCCTCCATCAGATTTCTCAATGCCTATGGCCAGTTTACATTGTGCGTGAACATTAGCACAAAAGAGAGGGTTAGCCTGACCATTAAGAGGCCCGGCAGTGTCCATAGCCTGGTTATTTTATTCACATAACGAAGAAGCTAAGTTGTTTGGGCTATGTTAACAAAGAGGTGACTAATTGAATCGCGTTGGCTGGACCAGACCCAGGGAGAGATGGACCTGGTATGAACTCTCTTTCGTCGAGGAGCAGTCAATCATTCTCAATTAGGCTCGCAAGGAGTGTGAACCAGTGGCCATGGGAATTTTGAACTGGGCAGACAGATAAAAGTAACCTAAGGGTAATAGCTTTATGCCATGCATGCCCCTATCGGCTTGACCATGCTGTAAGAACAGAATCTGTGCTGGCCTTGGATACCTGAAATTAATTATCACATAGTCTCCTTCTAGATATTTCTCTAGTGGATCCACCCATCCAGTCTTACAAACTATTAAAATGTCATGGGTGTTTCAGAAGGGAAAATCGATTTTAGAATGAAGCCAGTGCAAAACCTTATTTAGAAGCGGTTGAAATGATTCTGCTGCATACTGGGGCAAAAGGGGAACAGTAGTCGGAAGTAGGTCAATAAAATCGCAGGGTTGAATCTGCAGGATTGTGGTTTGGTCCCTAGGCAGACAACTGTTCTCCCCCCCCCCCCCATCGGGTCCCTATCAATTATGCAGTGGCAAGCCGTGATCGCCATAGAAGTAACACCTCCGAACTCCTGCGTCCGCCCAGTACTATTTACACCTTGACCATCCCGGTGTACAGACGCAAAGCCAGAGGGTTGCAGCTGATGTGCCTGGCTCCTTCAGGTGAGCTGCTGCCGCTGGCCGGGCCCCTGTAGTGGAATGGTGACCCACCAAGCTAGCGTGTATGGAGCTGGATCACCTTGTGGTATTCCGAGGGAGGAGTGCATTGTCCACAGATAATGTTGTGTAAACAATTTCTGCTCCATGGACTCTAGCCATTCCTCAAGTAGAGACAGAAGTGATGTGTCTGCTGCAGTAAGTTTGCTCTGCAACCTTTCCCAGAACAAGTCCTCATGATCAGGTGACCAGAATGGTTGATCAACGGGGGCGTGGTCTGGCGCAAAAGAAGATGGCTCCTGGTTGACGCCGCTCCGGACCGGGACTCGACGATTTTTGTTGTGGCGGGCTGCGTCAGAACCCTGTCACTTTCAGGACTATCAGGACTCATCTTATGACCACCTCTGGACTTTAATAGTGTCTTTTGTAGCCCGCGGTAAGCCCGATAACGCTTCTTTCATCAGAACCCGTCTATCCAATGCACTCAAAAGGCATCTCGAGTGCGTTGGATAGTCTCTTTACCTTTTGAAATTCACAGATTTGTTGAAAGTCTTACAAGCAGCTAAAATCAAACGTCGCATATTTTGGCAAGGATCTCAGTTATTCTTCTCACAGGACTATGCGAAATCTACGGCAGACAGATGGAAAAGTTTCCTAGCTATGTGTCCTGCTCTACGTAATTTGAATGCCAGATTTGGTCTACTTCATCCGTGCCTCTTTCAAATGACTTATAAGAACGAAACAAACACCTACGAAGATCCAGCCTTACTTCAACAATTTCTAGACAGCTGTAGAGAAGAGTCCATGGAGTTTGCAAGATCACCTTCTACTTGATAGTTTTCTTCTCTCTTACTAATGCTGATTATAATTTTACAAATGTTCTTATGATTTTCTAATTTTCCTTCCTTATGTTTCGCCATACTAGGAGCCGTTTCCCTGATCCATCCATTCTAGTGTACTCTGTCTGAATTGATACCTTCTCGTGGTCTCTCCCGGAGTCTCGTGCTGGTTGTTTATCTTCTCTCTGTGGCCTCAACACCCTCCACCCATGTTTGAGTTTTTGGTGTGTGTTATTGTCGTTTCTAACTATTTTTTCTATCTTTCGTCCTCCTTTTTCTCTTATTCCTCCTCTTTCCTTTTTCCCTTCTCTTTTTCTTTTCTCTATTTCAATATCACTCTCTATATATCTTACTTTCTTCCAGTAGGAGTGCTTGTTTTTTGCTTCTATAAGTATTGCAAATTTCTAAACCCACCCTTGTTTTGCTGTAATACTTTACAAGTTCTACTCTATATAGTTAGTTAATGACGTTACATGTTATTTCCTGGAATGCTAAGGGCTTGGGGACGGCTATTAAAAGGCAAAGGGTACTTACCCTTTTATCTAATCTTAAATCAGATATTGTGTTTTTACAAGAATACCACTTAATTGCTTCAAAAGTTCTTAAACTCAAGCGTCAATGGGTGGGAAATTTATTTTCCTCTCTAGGTACTAGCAAAAGAAATGGGACTGTGATTCTCTATCATAAGGAACTTAAAGTTCCCCTTCTCTCTCAGGACTCAAATGATGAAGAGCGATGGTTAATTGTTCACCCTAAAGTCAATGATATACCTATTAGTTTGTTTAATGTATATGCTCCTACAAAACCTGATGGTAATTTTTGGCCACACATTTCTACTCTTTAGATGTCTATTTGTACACCATATCTTATTTTGGGTGGGGACTGTAACTTAACTGTCGACACTTACATAGACCATACATCTAAAACACCTTTTGTTTCTTCTCCAATGCCACCAACATCTCCCATAGATCTCTTATTTTATAAGTTTTATATAACACTAGCTAGACCCGGGGGTATCAGAGCGCTTTACATACATAGGTGCATAACATAGCATGACAGAGGGATGCATACAGATAAAAGCCAAACATTATAAGTAGTCGTACATTGCATAGCAGGTCTTCTGGAGATTCTGTCACCCACAAATCCGTGAGTACACATTTTTCTCCCCACTCATTTCTCACAATCACAAAGAGACTATTTATTTGTATCTAAAGCATTAACACAATAATTAAACTGCTAGAGTCTCTTTATACAGCAACTAATTCTATAGCCGATCTCAATAATCTAATCAAGGAAAAATTTAAGTATAATAAGTTATCCTCGGAAAATGCTTCCGCCTATCTCCTTCGAGGTAGTGCTCGTGTCTATGGCGGGCCAAAAAAAAGCGGGCAAACTCCTTGCCTCATATCTCAAAATCAAGAAAGATCACACTAATATTGATTATGTATTAAATTCTGCCCCTTCTCCAGTAACTAAAAATATGGAGATTCTGGCGGAATTTAAAAAGTATTATACTTCTCTTTATACCCCTGAACTTATCCTGGATTCTATGGAAATACAAAATGATCTTGCCTCGGTACAAAAACAATTTCCCACAGATATGGATTTTTCACCATTGGAACGGGATATTACCATAAAAGATATTTAACGTCCTTTAAAACTTCTCAACACAGAGAAGGCACCTGATCCAGATGGATTCCCTGTAGAATTCTACTCCCATTTCTACAAATCCCTCTTTCCCTATCTTCTTTCCTTATTCTCACATTTCACTTCCTCTAATGCCTCCAGTGGTACTTTTCAAGACACTCTCATCTGTTTAATTTTTGAAGAAGGGAGAGACTCTCGTTTATGTAAAAACTATAGACCAATATCATTAGTCAATTCTGATTATAAATTATTTGCTAAAATTCTTGCTCTTCGCTTTGAGCCTCGTTTACAATCCATTATTTGCAAAGAACAATCTGGGTTCATTAAGGGAAGGAATATCTCTGACAATACCAGGAATTTCTTTTATATTTATTTATAAAGTATTATATAGCGCGAACAAGATCCCGAGGGATAATAGAGCACTTTACAATATGATGGGAGGAAGGACAAAAGCAATACCTATATCAATATCCATTAAGCAGAAGGGAGAGAAAAAAAATACAGTGCAAAATACAACCAGGAGGGTAATACAATAAACAGGTGTAGTCGGGCAGCAAGGGTGAGACACAGTGTATAAGGGGGAGCTGTATCAAATGGAAGAACGAAGGCAGTAGAAGCAATGTCAACGGACCCGTGAGTCTAACCCTATTAGGGTACGAATTTGTTCATTAGGAATCTTTTGGCTTCCACTTTGAACGCCGTAGATGAGGAGATTCTGCGAACTTCCGGTGGAAGTGAATTCCAAATCTTAGGGGCAGCTCCGGAAAAGGCTCAGTGACAACTTCTCTTTTTATTAAGGATGAGTGGTTTCAGGAGGAAGGTAGAGGCGCCTCTTGAAGCTCTTATACCACAGGATAGTTTAAGTTTTTGCGCAAGGTACGTAGGAATGTTGAGGTGAAGGGCTTTGTGTGTAAGAACGGCAATCTTTAATTGAATTCGTGCTTCGAAGGGCAACCAATTGAGGGATTTTAGGGCCTGGGATATATGATCTTTTCGCTTGGTATCTGTAACCAGTCTAGCCACAGCGTGAAATAAAGCCCTTAGTGGAGTCAGGGCGTATTTGGGAAGGCCACAGAGGGTAGCACTGCCGTAATCTAACCTCGGCAAGACAAGTGCTTTGACCACTTGCTTGAAATCATTTTGAGGAAGGAAAGGTTTGATAGTTCTGAGTGACCTCATCAAGTGGTTAGCTCCTTTGCATACCTTGCTGATATGACCTTTCATGTTCAAGTGCTTGTCCATGGGGATACCGAGAGACTTGGCTGCATCTACGATGAGAGGAGTGCAGTTGAAAGCAGTGAGGTGACTCAGCCAGAGGTCTAGGTTGGGGATGAGGCTCGGAGGGGAGATGAGCAGGAATTCCGTTTTGGAAGTGTTGAGCTTCCAAAACGGAAGATGGTTCTCCGTTAACCAGTTTTGAGTAAACATTAGGGTAGTATTGAGTGAGATGATGATTTCCGAGGATGATATTTTCAGATGTAGTTGTGTGTCGTCCACATACATGTGGAAGAGAATGTCCATTGAATTTAGAGAATGTGCAAGAGGTTCCAAGAAAAGTTTGAAGAGGATAGAGATAAAGCGGATCCTTGGTGGACCCCCATGAGTACGGGAGAGGGCTGGGAGAGAGTGGTTTGCCTTGACTCTTTGAGTTCTGAGATGTAGGAAGGATGAAAACCATTGTAACACCTGATCAGAAAAACCCATTCTATTTTGCAGGATGGATAGGAGGGTGTCATGATTAACCGTGCCGAATGCGGAGGAAAAGTTGAGGAGGATCAGAAGGCAAGATTCATTTTGGTCGAGCATTATTAAAATGTCATCAAAAACGTGAGCCGATTCGGTGCTGTGCTCCTTCCTAAAGCCGGATTGATGCTGGTCTAGGAGTTGGTAATTCTCTATGTGAGAGCTAAAGTGGGGATGTTGGAAATGGGGCGGAAGTTATTGAGATCAGATTTGTCAGCGTTAGTTTTTTTAGTATGGGTGTTACCTGAGCTGCTTTTAGGCAGTATGGGATCATGCCTTGTGACAGGGAAGCATTTACAATCCTAGTCCATGTGGGGATCAGTGCATTCTTGATTTCTTTGAAGATAGAAGGGGGCAACTGGTTGCAGAAGTGGTTGGAAGGGTTGATATTCTGAAGAATCTTGAAGATATCATATTCACAAAATGTGGTAAAGGTGCCCCGTGATGCATTGTTCTTGGAGTTCGTGGAGGTCGATTTATGCCTTACAGAGGAGTCAATGGATGAGGCAGCAATGGAAGAAGGTAGTAGATATTTACTGCACAAATCTAATAAATAACCTCACTCACTTGCAGCCATCTTTCTAGATACGGAAAAAGCTTTTGACTATATGGATTGGTTGTTTATTTTCCACACTTTATCCTAGTTTGCCTTCGGACACAAATTTATTTCTTATATTTCCTTATTATACACCTCACCCAAAGCTTCTATTTTTGCCAGTGGTACCATTTCCAACTCCTTCACGTTGCAGAGAAGTGTCAGTCACGGATGTCCCCTTTTCCCACTTCTCTTTATTCTCGAGCTAGTACCCTTTCTAGCTAAAATTAAACAAAACTCTAACATATATGGCTTTCAACATGATAAACTTCATGTTAAAATGAGTGTCTATGCAGATGACATTCTGCTATATTTGTCTAAGTCTGAACACTTTATTCCAGTTTTCACTGCAGAAGTCAATGCTTTCTCTTTAATTTGTGGTTATAAATTGAATCATGATGGGGGCGTGGCCACGGCGGCAAGCGGAATGGCTGCTCCGCAGTGAAGCTCCTCCGAGCGGGCGCCCGAAAACGGCTAGCGGGGATGTGAACTGGAGCCCCTGGTCACACCAGATGTTGGGACCTTCCTCCGGATGTCCGCGGACTGCCGGGGAGCTGTTTCCGAGCCGCGGGTGCGGCCGGACGCGGTGAACACGGCGGAGGGGATCTGAGGCCTCCGGGCATCGGCGCCATCTTCCCTCAGCGCTGGAGCGCCGGGTGAGTGCCGCTTGGCCGTTGGTGGTCGCGACCCCCTCCCCCTCTGTTTTCCTCCCCGCTGGGCTGGCGCGGACGCCGCTGCTGCTGCGCGGTGCCCGTTTCCCTGGTTCCCCTGGTTCCCCGGTCCCTGACTGCGGCTGGGGCCTTCGGCCCCAGTGTGTCGGGGAGCCGGGGCCTGGATTGCGGGCTCGCGCGGATCTGGGGTGGTGCCTGCGGGGGGCAGAGGGGGCTGGTTGCGCGGCTGCTGGGAGGACTGAGGGCGCTCTCCGGCACTGCTCAGCTGCCCCGCTGTGTCTCCGTGCTACACGCCCTGCGCTGCCCTACGGTGCTACACCGTGATTCCTCAATTCTCCACCACGATTGAGGAGGTGACGATCTGCACGTGGGGAAGGCCCGGAAGCGCTCCATCTTGCTGCCTGTGCCTGACTCACGCTTCACTGTACCGGCTTCCCTGGTCTGTGGCCTAATCACCTGCCTGCCACACATTTCTTTGCTACACTAGCCCTGGTGGAGGTTGCAGCTGATCGCCTGCCTTACCATTGATCCTTGCTCTCCGCCACTGTCGCTGCGTCTGCGGCCCCGCCTCACTTCCACAGCGATGGGGAAAAAAGACCCGGCCCAGAGGACGCTTAATTTTGATAAAACACCACTGCCTGCCACTGATCCTCCTCCGGGTGCGGCTCTGGGCGCGCAGGGGACACAGGACAATGGCGATGCAACATCCATGATGGCCGCCTTGATGGGGGAGATGCGTGCTGGCTTTAAGGCACTGGACACTCGCTTTGATAGTCTGGAGAAAAAGCTGTCTGACATTGGCTCCACGGTTCAAGCCCATGACCGGCGCCTGGACTTAGCGGAGTCCAGAATATCTGATTTGGAAGATGGGTCCTCCAAGGCTCTGAAGCGGCTGGAACGGGTCGAGAAGATTCTTAAGGACGTGGCCATCAAGAATGAGGACTTAGAAGCGCGGAGCAGGCGGAATAATATTCGAATCCTTGGCGTGGCGGAGACAACTGCCACGGGCCTGTTCGACACCTTTGTGGAAAAGCTCCTAATTGAACTGTTCGGCAAGGATACTTTCACGGCTGGCTTCGTGGTGGAAAGGGCTCATAGATCATTGGGGCCTAAACCACGTACGGGGCAGCTGCCCCGTTCCATCATCGCCAGGATCATGAACTTTCGAGACCGCGATGCTGCCCTCCGAGCTGCACGGGAGATGGGGGAGGTACAGTGGCAGGGGAGCAAGTTGTCCTTTTTTCCGGACTACACTTTGGTGGTGCAAGAAGCGCGACGGAAGTACACCAGTGTCAAGGCAGCTCTCCGCAATCTCGGATTGAAATACAGCATGCTTTACCCAGCCCGTCTAAAAGTCGACGTTCATGGCAGGTGATGTTTTTTCAATTCCCCGGCTGAGGCCCAAGACTTCTGCCACTCATATAAACAGGGTTCGGGTTCGGCCTCTGGTTCCAGACCTACCTCTCCGCAGCAGCCAGACACACAAGCTAGCGCGGATTTATTTGTGGACACTGGCCGGGGCTGATTGCCTGTGACACTCCGGACATGGCTGCTTATTGGTTTGATGGGGCGGTCCGACACATCAGGATTTCGATACCTGTTAACATCTCCAATTTTGTGCTGTTGGGCTGCCCGCTCGGGGGATGGCGTTGCTTCCCCCATGGCGTATGCCTACGTGTTTTGCTCTTTTTTCTGGGGCTTGTTACGCTTAAATTTGCAGAAATGTCTAGAAGCTTTGTTTCTTTGGTTATTGTCATTTTGCACCGTTGTTCAGGAGCTAGTTGGGTTCTGCCTCTCTTGGGGTGCTGGGAGGCTGGGTGGTGGGTGGGGGAGGGGATGTGTGTATTTTTTGTGTTTCCCTTTTTCTTCGTTGTTGTCTGATTGCGAGACGCATGGTGTTGGCTTGTTGATTGACCACTTCTTGCTTACAGTCCTTGCTCTGACGTTATGGCCCGGATAGGTTTGCAGGTTGGTCCTTCCAGTTTGACATTGATGACATGGAATGTACGTGGGCTGAATTCCACCCGTAAACAGAAACAGGTTATGCAATATGCTGAAAGACATAAAACTGATGTTCTTTTTCTACAGGAGACTCACATGGTTCAGGCGGACACGGCCTCCTTTGCAAAGGGTTGGGGTTCCCACAGAGTGTTTTCATGCTACAGTAGATATGCGCGTGGAGTGGCAATTCTAATACATAAACGGATCCCCTTTGTCTTTACTAATAGTAAAATGGATGGTGAGGGCAGGTATGCGCTGATCTCTGGACTGCTGTTTGGCCATAGGATTGCTTTTGTAGTGGTCTACGGTCCCAATATTGACTCCCCGGCCTGTTTCGAAGACCTGTATCTCACACTATTGCACTCTGACATAGACATGCTAGCGCTGGGGGGCGATTTCAACTTGCTGATGACCACCAGTAGAGATAGCACGTCCCCCTCCCCAGATCGCAAACCACTCGCCCGTGCAGCAGTGGTGTCCATTTGCTCCCATTTCTCACTTCTGGACATAGAGGCCACGCTACACTCTGGCTCTCCTGCTTTCACTCACCATTCCAGCTACCACAACACGAGCACCAGAATAGATTACTGGCTGCTTTCTCCGGGCTTAGCGGGCTGGGTCACGGATCTTCGCACTCTCCCCCGCACTCTCTCAGACCATTCCCCCGTGGTCCTGTCCCTCGCAGTCCCTAGGCTGGGAGGTTACGAACGACAATGGAGATTCCCTGGGAGGGCATTGGCGGACCCGGTCTTCACGGAGGGGGTTCGTTCTGCAATTGAGGACTACTTCAACCTTAATACTGGATCTGTGACCACCTGGGCCACACTATGGGAGGGGTTCAAGGCTACCATTAGGGGGGTGTGCATCACCAAACATGTTGGGGCGCTGCGAGACATCCGCGCTACTCTGTCCCGCCTAGAAAAGGATTTGTTGGCCGTTGAGACTGTCATCCTTGCTGACCCTTCCCTGGCCACGAGGCGCGCCGCCTCGAATTGCTCCTAGAGTTCAGGGATGCGGCAGACAAAGAATTGAAATATTTGGGCAAATACCATACGGCGCGCCGGTACGGTGAGGGGGATCGGCCGGGCAGACTGCTGGCTCAGCTGCTACGCCCTCCCCGACAAGCGGCGTATATTACTGAAATAGTAGATGCACAGGGCGACCATCATCTTACTACCCCCGACATTTGCAACACCTTTTTGACTTACTATCGGCATCTTTACAAATCTGCCCTTACGGCTGAGTGTCGCGACCCGGGGCCGTACATTAACGAAATCGCTATGGTGTTCCTAGAGAAATACATGCAAGATTTTTTGGCCCATCCCATCACTCCGGAGCTGATTGCGGAAGCAATTGACTACCTAAAGGGGTCCTCGGCGCCCGGCCTGGATGGCTTCACGGCCGATTTTTACCAGGCATATAAGGAGGAGCTAGTGCCCATACTTATGGAGGTCTACGCCGAAGCCCTGGAGTCTGGTATTCTTCCTCCGACGCTCCGCGAAGCGGTTATAGTTCTGTTGCCCAAACCGGGACGCGACCCCACGGTCTGCAGCTCCTACCGTCCACTTTCGCTCCTGAACCTGGACTATAAGATTTTGGCCAAAGCATTAGCAATGCGGCTTGCGCTGCTGGTTAACACCATTATCTCGCCGGCGCAGTCGGGTTTTGTCCCTCAGAGGTCAACATCACTGAACCTTCGCACAATTTTTTCGGTTCTACACAGAATCGACCCCGCCACCCCAGCTGCCGCGGTTTTTTTTAGACACGGAAAAGGCTTTTGACACTCTAGAATGGCCCTTTTTTTTGGACGTGATGCGAAGGATGGGCATGCCCGCAATGTTTGTCACGACTGTGGAGCTGCTGTATACTGCTCCCGCGGCCCGCATTCGCCTAAACGGCACCATCACCGACAAACTCACTCTCTCCAGAGGTACCCGCCAGGGATGCCCTTTGTCTCCCTTACTCTTTATTTTGGCAATGGACCCCCTGGTGCGACACTTACAGGAAAAACATCTTCACAGAGGGCTTCAATTCCGCACTGGCCCTCTATTGGTCTCGCTCTATGCGGACGACATGGTTTTATATGTCCGTACTCCGGAGGCCAATCTACAACCCCTGCTATCCGAGATTGCACGCTTTGGCGAGTACTCGGGCCTCAGAGTCAATTGGCACAAGTCACAATTGTTTCCTCTCACCCCCGCCACGGTGCGATGGCCCTGCTCCCTCCCGCTGGAGTGGTGTGAAGAAGCTGTCAAATATCTGGGGATACATATACATCTTGACACCGTGTCTATTATCCGCTTGAACTACGGGCAGGCCCTCGACTTTCTGGAGGATAATACCGACAGGTGGCTCCGTCTCCCTTTGTCAATGGCTGGGCGCATCGCCATTGTTAAGATGGTGGTCCTCCCCCGGTTTTTGTATCTTTTCAATAATAGTCCGATTCCTCTTACCAAGGTTTTTTTTACACAATTGCGCACTGCCCTGCTAAGATTGGTGTGGGGGGGGAAACGCCCAAGACTAGCTTGGCGCACGCTGACTCTACCGTACGAGAGGGGTGGCTTTGGGGTCCCGGATTTCTACCTTTACTACCTGGTCGCCCAGTCCTCATACGCACACCTTTGATATCATCCTGACGCCAGAATTCCACATTTGAGGCCTGAGGCTGACGCGGCGCTCCCAGTGAACCTCGCAACGGTTCTTCCCAAGGGCCTCCCCAGAGACCCACATGACATACTCCCACTCACCACGACGACTTGGGCTTGGGACAAGCTCAGGCGCTTACTACACGTTGACATGCTGTACTCTTCTGCCCTCCCTCTGCCCAATTCCCACTGGCTCCCTATAACAGGCGAAATGGTGATACGAAGATCGCTATCGAAATTCCAGCTGCACACGATTGGCGACCTGTTCCCCAATGGCCACGCCTTTTACTATAACTGAAGACCCCCGCTTCACTGATCGTACCTTTATGGATACATTTGTACTTACAAGAGTGCGGGCGCTTTTGAGAGCTACTTTCACGACATTCCCTCTCCCGCCTGATGATAATCCGGCCCTTACACACATCATACAGAACACATCAGGGGCTCACGTGGTGTCCAAACTCTACAAGTTGTGCTTGTTTTCACTTCCCTCGTCTGATGAACTTGATATAGGCACACAGATCTCGGACGATCAATGGGAGGCGTGCTGTGTCATGACCCGGGAGATCTCCATGAATAGCAGGCACAAACTCATACATTTTAAATTCCTTTGGAGGCTGTACCACACACCGGCGCTTGCACATAGAATTGACCCCTACAGACCCCACACCTGCCCTAAATGCAACGCCCCTCAGGCTGACTTTGCGCGCCTTTCCTGGACCTGCCCGAGATTGCACGCCTATTGGGTTGAGGTACACAGAACTCTAGGTGAAATACTGGATCAATCATTGACTGTCACGCCTGAGATTGCCCTGCTGGGTTATGTGTCCAATTTTCCTCGCAAAACTCGCAAACTGGCGTCTCTTTGCTTTCTGCTGGCCAAAAGAGAGGTGGCGCTGCTTTGGTGTTCGCGGCGCGTGCCCACGGTCATCTCATGGCTCGGAAGTGTGGCGTACTGTAATGTAAACAGCGTGGAATATTCGGAAATGCTCCCAACCTCCTCCCGTCCAGTAGACATCTGGGGTCCATATCGCCGATATCTTGCCGGGAAGGCAAGGGAGGCGCCCGCTCAATCCCTACATCCCAACACTCTGACCGGGGTGGGTTAGATTATGTAGCCCTCCTTCTTTGAACCCGCTTTGGTGTTGCCTTCGTAGCGGCACGCTTATTCCCCAGGTGAGCTGTGGCCTGGTGCTTGTGGGCTGGGGTCTCCTCACCTCTCCTGGCGCTGGGGCCTTTTTTCCCTGTGGCTGCTAGCTGTTGTGCTGTGCTGGGTCCATCCCGCGAAACCTTCTGTCATCAAACACGTGTGTTTGCTCTGGTTCATTGCACGTATCCTTGAAGGGTGGTACAGGACATCATCTGACTTAGCTCTAATGAGGTTGTTGTCAATAGTAATGCTCATTGTCACACTAGCTGAATTGCTGTGTTATTCTCGCAAGACAACAAATATGATTTCTGTTTCTTTTATCTTCCTTTTAATTTCTGTGGCCTTTGTTTTGGCATTTACTCATACCTGTTGCATTATCAGAAAAAGTTTACACTGCTACATGAACGATGTTCTAATACGCGATCCTACTGGACACTTACATGTGCACCTGGTTATGTTGACTGTGACACCTGCTCTTCCTATGTACATGGTATACATTTGTTTGCCGCTACTGTGGATTGCTTCAATGACCTCAATAAAGTGTTATAAAAAAAAAAAAAAATTTGAATCATGATAAATGTGAAGTTCTTCCTCTTAATATTTTATGTTTTAAACAAGACTTTGCCTCGACTAATTTCTCATGGAACTCCCAAAAGATTAAATATTTAGGTCTCTGGTTTGCCACCTCTATTAGACAAACTCTATCCTTAAACATGACTCATGTGCTTTCTACTTTATCTACACCTATTTATCAATGGCATCCTTTATACTTATCTTGATGGGCTCAGACTTGACACTATCAAAATGATGACTGCTCCCGTCATTTTTTATAAGATCTCTGCTACTCCGCTCCACTTCCCTGCATACTTTTTCAAAAAAATAACTATTTTATCAGTATTCTTATGGAATAAAAAGAAGCAGCATATGTCCCTAGTCACGCTTAAACATCCTAAATCACAGGGTGGAGTCAACTTCCTAGATTTTCAACTTTACAACAATGCTTTTCTTCTTAAACAGCTTTCTAAATCCTTAAACCATTCCATCTCCAATCCCTCTCCGTTGTGGAAAGATCTCAAGCACTCTTTCCTATCTCCCTTCACTCACAAGACACATTTTCTATCCTCACCTATATATAACACTATTCACAAGTTATTTCACTCCTTTCAAATATCTCATGTAAAGATCAAATTCTTAACTCCTCCATTTGGCACAATCGCATTCTTAAAATTAAAAACAAACCCATCGTTTGGAAGGCTTGGCGAGACAAAGGTCTGCTTTGGATCCATCAGCTTTACTCTAATGATTCTTTTCTTACTTTTTCTGAAGCCAAATTCAAGCTATTGACCCAAAATATATCTTCTTCCTTATCTTTAATATCTTCTATATCATCCCCCTTATTATCTCATCGCAATATTCTCCCCTTTTTAAGTGCCCAATCTAGTGCTTCATCTATTTACAAATTCCTCAACACACCCCTTGAACACAGAACTAAAACTAACATTGAGCTTCAATGGGAATATGAACTCCGCACTTCATGGTCCACTGCTTTTTGGGATAAATTATGGCTAAAACTCTGTAAAACTTAAATTTCAGCTAGTACGACACAAACACTTTTCTTTATATACAATCGACTTATGTTTACTCCAATGTCCCTACAAAAATTCAAATCCACACTTTCTTCAAATTGCGGGTCATGTAACACTCCTCGTGCAGACTTATACCATATGCTTTTTTCTTGTCCATCCACACATCAGTTCTGGCTGAAACTATGGTCTCAAATCAATGTCATCTTTCACACTCATTTCCCGTTTTCCCTTATAGATATCTTTCTAGGTACATTATCTGATCATTGGCAACCCCTCTCTTATAACACGGATGTTGTGGATTTATTCATTGCATTTGCTTTCCAACAAATAACAAAAAATTGGAAACAAGTGACGCAACATTCCTTTCAAGCTTGGTAGCATATTGTATGCTATAACCATCTACTAGATCTTGCTTATGTCTCCCCTATGTCTTTACTCTTGAAAAGAGAACACATATGGTCCCCTATGACTATTTTCTTGGATACTTCTACACAAAAGTTTACCCAACATCATCCACCGCTGGAAGAAGTCCCCAAACCACCATGAACGTTTTTTAGTGGTATACTATTTACTTGTTTACTTATGTATGTAGTTATATAGTTTCTTTCTTTTTTCTGTTATTATTACATTTCTTTTACAGCTATTATTCCTTAAAATGATGATATCCTTTATGATGTATTAAGCTCCACTACTTCCATATTATATATTTAGTCATGTTATTAGTACATCTTTTCCCTTTTCTCTTCTCCCTCCCTTCTTTTCACCGTTATTATAAGCCTTTTTAGGTTTTGCCTAGCAATGCGTACGAAGTACGCATGCGCTAGCAAAACCTCTTGAGTTCTATGTCGGGTGATGACCCGCCTCTGTCTATCATTGGCTAGCTCCATAAATGGAGGCTAGCCATTGGAAGACATTGGCTGTCAATCATTCTTTCCCCTCGGAACGCGATTCGGGGGCGTTTCCGTGACTTTTTTTAAGTCCCGCCCCTTTTTCGTCATGGCATTCGGTGGGCGTTTCATCTGGCAGCTTCCAGCCCTCACCTCAGGTGAATTTTTAATTGTATTCACAGTTGACAAATGTAGACAATTCGGGGCCATCTTTGATTAATTCATTAACTTGCTATAGAAACATAACACATTGTTGATGTTACTTAAATGTTCAGCAAACCGAAAAGCAAAAATCTTAAAAAAATACTATGTTTACGTTTGTATGGCTCATTTTTTAAACGTTGTTTAATTAAATGACTTATGCGAGAAATATTGTTGGCCCGTAGCAAAAGGAATATTTTCCTTCATGTGACTCGGGCTGCGGCATTTCACAGTAGCTGTTGAACTCAGTATAAAAACGCATAAATAAAGTATCACAGTGTTTCGCTCTGTGCAGGAGTCCTTTCACTATGTCTATGAAAGCCAGTTTCTATTGCCCTGGGGAGGAGTAGAGGAAGCCAACATCTCGCCATGGCTACTAACCGGAAGTGCGCGCGGATTCGGCAAAAGTGACTTTTCAAACCTAGGAGGCAGGCGCGAGGTTTCATGTTTGAGTTTGTTTACTTACTGAAGAAAGGGGTTTAGAGACGAGCGTGCGGGGCTGGATGTGAGAACAGGGAGCGAGCGAGCCGGCCGCAGAAACGGACACCTGACCCGGTGCTCCTGGGGAGGGGGGGGGGGGTGAGTTGTGTGTGAAGCCTCGGAAGATTGTACTACATGTTGGGTTTTTGAATTAAACTGTGTTGTGGCGAGCTGCGGGAGGAGGGGCGATATGACATTCACAGATTCAAATTAGGGAAGCTGCTTTCCCTCGGACTCCTTTGAGTCAGCTGTGGCTTCTGTTAAAGAATCCAATAGAACAGCCTGCAGTTTATGATTTACTTCAGGGTGGGAGGGAGGTTGGGTGTTCAACTGAACTACTGATCCCATAATGCATTGTTCGAGAGTAACAGAACCAGCATAGCTCCCATTGCTCCTTGTTAGCAGCAGGGATGTCCCCAGCCCCCCAACTGTGCATTACCGCCAGTCACTGAGGCATCACTCACACTGGAGAGACTTGGCAAGATCGCTAAATCGGTCATCGATTAATCCAAAGGGACAGTCCCCATACTACTGTCCTCGTCATGACTGGGAGCCGAGACTGGGGCTGGTACTGGTGAACATACAGGTACTCCCTCCCCCTCCTTCACAAGACGGTGTTTAATCACTTTCAATGGATCAGCCAGCTTCTCTCCCACTCTGATACCACTGACCTCGGGGGGCACTTTCCCTTTCAAAGACCGCCGACGGAACAGCTGCGGGACAGTCCGCTTGCCTTTCAAAGAAACCGCAGAAACAGGCTTTGTAGTGCCGATAGGCACCGCGACCTTCTCAGCACCCCCGCTGGCAGCTGACGGCTCCTTTCCATCGGAATCACCGGGACCGGCAATGCGTGTGATACCGCGTGTCTTCGCTGCTGCTGATGCAGTCTTAGAGGCTGTCTTTGGGGCCATATCGGGGGCAGAACAAAATGTGAGGTTGATACACCTGAGGGAGCAGGAGCCGGAGGCGGAGCGCACGTAGACCCAGAGCGACTTGGCGGTAAATTTCGCTTGCAACTGACTAAGTCTGTGGATCATGGTCATCCAACTATGCAGCAATAGTCACCTGAGCATTGGCTGGCCAAAAGTCAAGTCTGCATACTGCCTACAGCAAACACCACAGCAGACTGAAAAGCGGACAATCGCCTGGGCAAGAGGAACAGGGGGTGGTCGAGGCAAAAGACGATAGGGGAGGAATTCACCAGGGGAGCACTGACACCAGCCTATTCAGCCTAGCAAAATCCTAGATTCGTTCCCACTTAACGATGTGTTGGTTACTACATTTCGGATTGTCAACAACACTCTTAATTCGAAAGCATAACTATGAAAATCATAATGCAGCAGTACTTAAATCAGAAACCTGTTAATGACTGGACTGCTCATCTTTGAATAAAAAATGTATTCCTTTTATGGATATTGATTCTATCCAAGCAAGGAGCTGGGTGTGGTTACTTTTCAGTACAATGCAAAATTGTAATAAAGAAAAGGATAATGACAAACTACCAGCCGTGCCCACGTCATACAAGTCCGCTTCCCCCACGCCGCGAGGCTTACGCAGGCAGGGAGGGGTGCCTGTTTCGCGGCTTGTCCAGCCCTGACTGACCAATGAGATGCCGAGCCCGCCTCCCTCCTACAGGTGAGCTCATTAGGCTGCTATAAATCACTGAGCCTGACAAGGCTTCTGTTTGTTGGCGGTGCATATTGACTCCGAGATGACTGAATGAACTAAGTTGTTTATTTTTGTGAACAGTTCGTGAGAAATCGTTTTTCTTTGTCCTCGTGAACGGGTTTACTTTAAAGCGCCATTAAATGTAATAATATGCAATTATTTAGTGGTAGGCCTTGAAAGTGTTTAGAAGTTTGGTTCTCTTTGCCCCCAAAAATTTTGCTTTTGAATAAATACTTGCTGGAAGAATAGCTCTAACTTTTCCAAAGGCGAAACCGTTGCATTGTAAATGCTTGTTTCTATATGAGACTACTTTGTTTTTCTTACATTTCTTTTTATATAGTATGACATTAATTCACTTATTATTATTACACATGTTGATACTTTATCTGATTGTTTGTACTTGGTTGCATCTCTTCCAAAATAAAAGTATGTGTTTAAATTAAAAAGAAAGCAACCAGGACATGGGGCTTTGGATTATAGTGCAGGAAGGCACTTTTTACATTTGACTGGGAGACCCACTTTGGAAAAAACACTTATCCCATGACCCTGGTTTGGAGCAGGAATAACATTGGGTAAATTTGCCGCTATTGAGTTGTAGGTAACATTGGAGGGCTTGGGGCAATATTCGAAGGGAGTCTGAACTTGTCAGTGCAGGATGTATACGTTTTGGCAGATACTCGGATGTAAGTGAAAGGTGACGTTTGGTCAACTCTACTTCTTTGTTAATCCCTTCCACTGCCTGCTGAATAAACCTGTCATGTGAAGAGTTTAGAGGTGGCTTGGGTTCGGGATTATGATGCCTTGATTTTCCCCTTGATATTCCGATTAAGCTCGGTTTGGCAGGGGATGAAGCAATTAAATTAGTAGCTTCAACCAAGCAAGTCCATGTAACGGAAGACCCAATGGATCAAATGAAACTTGAACTAGTTAAAAACAAGTTAATAAGGAGCTTTCCTTGAAAAAAACAATTCAATGACTAGATAAACAAACTCAAGAAGGGTATTCCTGCTCTTAACATAGGGTGTTAAATGCATTTCCTTACTTGCTGGATAAAAGAGAGGGAGAGGGCCCAAGTCGAAGATGTTAAGGGGGGCACCAATGGATGTGGACAGGTTTGCCCTTGGCCCGACATTTGCCCAGGCACGACCCACGTCGCAGGGGTCAGGGCATGCTTAAAAAGTGCTAGTTTATCTCATGCCCCTCCTCCTCAAGGTGCTAAGCAGGCTGGGGCTTGGAGTACCCCAAGAGTCTACAACATTGAAGTTGCCCAACGCTGTGTGGGCAAGGCGTGCTTAAGTAGTGCTAGTGTGTCTTGTGCCTCTCCTCCTCCTCAAGGCACTATGCAGGTTAGGGATTGGAGTACCCCAAGAGTCCACAACATTACAGATGTAACATACTCATTTGGGGTCAGGGCACTGACATTGAAGTATGGTTGGCAGGCTCCAGTGCACCATCAGAGTGAAAACAAAACAGTGGCATCAGTCGAAAAACCTAGAGGTGACCATATAACAAGAGGCTCTTAGATGAACCCCCCTCTAGACGAAAGGTAATGAGCAATTAACTGTTCGTCTGGTGGTTCTCATTACCTAAGTGGAAGAATCTGAAAAGGCCACCTGCATTGGCATGGGCATGGTAAGTCCCAGGTCTGTGTTTGACCGTGAAGGCCATATCCTGTAGGGAAATGGACTACCTCAACAACTTGGAGTTCTCTCCTCTCATTTGTAACAACCATGTAAGAGGTCTGTGGTCAGTTTGAACTCTGAAGTGAGTCTCAAACAGGTAAGGTCTCAGCTTCTTCAGGGATCAAACCACAGCAAAGGCTTACCGCTCAATGGCACTGCAACACAACTTTCTGGGGAGGAGTCACCTACTAATGAAGGCAACTGGCTGATCCTAGCCCAAATCATTTACCAGTCACAACACTGCCTCTATCCCATGTTCAGAGGCATCTGTCTGAACAATTAATTCCTTACTGAAGTCAGGTGCCTTCATGGCAGGTGCTGAGCACAGAGCTTCCTTGAGAGTGTCAAAAGTATTTTGACATTACTCAGTCCGGATGACTTTTCTGGGTTGCCTCTTGGAGGTAATTTCAGTTAATGGTGCCACTAAGGTACCATATCCTTTCACAAATCTCCTGTAGTACCCAGTCAGACCAAAAAAGGCTCTGACTTGGGTCTGAGTCTTAGGAGCTTCCCAGGGCAGAATTGTCTGGATCTTTGATTGAAGAGGCTGTACATGGCCCTCAACAACTTTGTGGCCCAAGTACACAATGGAGACTTTCCCTATCTGGCACTTGCTTGCCTTGACAGTCAGGCCTTACGGCTGCAGGGCCTGAAGCATTTCCTTGACGGGGACTAGGTGATCCTCCCAAGTGGAACTGAACACAGCTATATCAAGATAAGCCTCAAAGAAACTTTCCAGACCTGAGAGTACTTTATTTACCAGCCTCTGGAAGGTGGCAGATCCATTTTTCAACCCAAAGGGCATTACTTTAGCTTGAAAGTGACCTTCAGGTGTAGAAAAAGCAGACCTCTCCTTGGCTCCTGGTGTGAGAGCTATCTGCCAATAACCTGATGTAAAGTCAAAGGTACTCAGATATTTTGCTGCCCCCAACCTATCAATGAGCTCTTGGTATGGGGTGGGCTTCAGTCTTGGTGACTGCATTGAGGCTCCTGTAGTCCACACAGAACCTCATCCGAGGCTTCTCTCCATTCAGATTGAGCTTGGGCACCAGTACCACTGAACTGGTGCATGGACTACTTGAGGGCTCAATCACCCCCAGCTCCAACATCTTGGCAACCTCAGCCGTGATGCTGGCCATGACCTGGTCAGACAACCAGTATATTTTGCTTTTGACTGGTAAGCTATAACCAGAGTACACATCCTAGGTACACCATGTAGTCAGACCTAGGGTCAGAGAAATCAGTCTAGCTCTGATGGAGAAATACTGGGACCCTCCCAGGATGAACTGAATGAAACTCACCAGACATAGCAGGTTTGCTCAGCAACAGAGCGAGATGTATTTTATTGGTAACAATTGCATGCATCATTGCTAATTAGCAAGGAAGAAGTCAGGTTTCCTGCCTTAGAGGCTCTCAGGCTGCTTCTTCCCAGAGTGACTGCTTTCTGGGTGCTATATACGTTAAGTAATGCCATATCAGCGCAACTAGAATAAGGCAACAAGCCACATATGGCTAACAGGGATGTGCAAGATCTGCACCATGCCAATTATAAACAGCCAAATATGGGCAGACCAGAAAGGCTGGCTCGGCACTGTGTAAGCAACTTGCACAACCAGATAAAGAAATATCATGAAGTCAGGACAAGGAAAGTGACCTCTAAGGGGAGTACAGAATAGCGGTTGAAGCTTGTCCACTCAAGGTCAGATAGGAAGCCCTTTGGAGCTCCAGTCCTCATGTTAGTGTGATATATCTAAGCATGATATCTTTTTAAGTGTATACACATGAATTTATATGGATATACATATATATTTTGCAACAAGCTCACTGCCTTAGTAACTGATAGCAGTCCCTTTGTTGCTGTCCTGTCAAGGTGGAGGAAAGAACTACTCCTTCCACACTTCCATCTTGAGAAATGGAGGATAAGAGATCTAGAAGGCTTTCACTTTCTTCCTCCTCACCTCCATCTGTCACCATCAGCATTGGGACATCTGCCCTGTCATGGCGCAACATGAGCCTTGTTCAAATAGATGACCCTGTGAGGACTCCTGGAGGTACCTCTCCCTTTTTCTCTATGATGGGATATGGTCCAGGCCATTCCTCCTGCAGTGCTCTGGGTGCCACTGGCTCCAGAACTCACACCAACTGTCCTGGCTGGTACTAGACAATGGAGGACTCATGGTCAGTGCAGTGCAGCCTGATGGCTGCCCATCAGATTCATATTTGTCTTTATTCATATCCTCAGACATTTTAGAGGAATGCCAAGTACATACTCTACTACATCCTGTTTTGGTTCCTTGAGGGGCATCTTCCAACCCTCTCTAATCTAGCTTATTGGACCTCTTATAGGGTGTCCAAAGAACAGCACAAAGGGACTGAAGCCAACTCCTTGTGGCGGACCTCCCTATAGGCAAATAGCAGGCATGAGAGAAGGATATCCCATCTCCTCATGTGTTTCTCAGGTACATCCAGGATCATGCCTTTCATGGTCTTGTTGAACCTCCCAACTAGACCACTGCCTTGGGGATTTTAGGGGGTGGCGAACTTATCATACCACACTTATCCCACATAGCCTTCAGATAGGCAGACATAAAATGTGTGCATCTATCCAAGATCACCTGCTTTGGCAATCCAATACTGATGAAGATACCCAGGAGGGCCCTACGCACTGCCGCAGCAATGACTGTCCTAAGGGGAATAGCCTCTAGACATCTGGTGGCATGATCTACGACCACCAAAATCAACCTATTCCCTGAGGCTTTTGGGGAGGCTAGGGGACCAACAATGACAATCCCTACCCTCTCAAAGTAGGTCCCAACAACTGGAAGTGGTATTAGGGGAGCCTTTGTCTTGCCCCCTGCCTTGTCACTGGCCTGGCAGGTGACATAGGAGCGATAAAACTCTTTGATCTTCTTAGACATCCAGGTTTAATAATAGTGATTGAGCAGCCTCTCCCAAGTATTGATCTGCCTCAGGTGTTCAATTAAGGAGATATCATGGGCCAGGTTAATGATGAACTCCCTGTACTGCTGAGGGGCACCAATCTCCTGGTTTCTCCTGGCTTGGAGGTTACTTGCCTCACTGTACAGGAGGCCCTCCTTCCAGGTTATGTTATGGACACCACTGGTATACCCTTGCTCCTGTTTTACAACTAACTGTTACAGGTCCTCTACAGTGGAGTATGCCCTCTGTCCTTAAACCCCTTCCCTGCGGCGATAATTTTGCTGCGGTGCGGGGATTGAATAAGGGGGCGTAGCCCCTTGCGTGCTCAGGACGGCCCCTGGCTGTCGTACGTCACGCTGGGCGTGTACGCATTGCGGCCCCCGGCCGTCCAATCTCCGCCCACTAATTAATTCCCCAGCGCTTGCGCGGAATTCATGCCGCTCTGGGGAATCGACGACGTTCTGATGGCCCCTGGCCATCCTGAGCATACGCCCAGCGTGACGTAGGTCGGCCAGGGGCCGCCCTGAGCACGCAACGGGTTAACTGAGGTCCTCTCTGTAGGAACTTCCTGCTCCTGCTTCCTGAGCTCCACCAAGTCTGGCAAGTCTCTGAGGTCAGCACTCTTCTCTTCTTGTGCCAGGCCCTCTCCCTAAGGGTTAGACTGCATATGGCCCTGTGGTCCTTGGGAAAGTAAGTTGCCAGCCTTCCTACCCCTTCTCTTGACTCTAGGGGCCTTGGCTTTTGTTTCAGGTTCCAGGACCACTTGACTTTCCCTCCGGCTCCTCTATGCTCTGGTTGTGACACAACCCCATTCAGGAAGACCCAGCATTGCTGCATGGTTCTTCTTTTCACCTCTGCACAAGCAGAGGTTTCAAGATCATTGCCCAGTAACTCCTCTCCACTCAAAGTCAACCACAGCCTTATGGTATCACTTTGTGACATTGTCAGCATTTAAATGTGTGTGCTCTTCTTCAAGCAGGATCTGGTATGTGGAAACCAGTTTGGCCACCACTATGGTCACACTGGCACCTATATCCCTCAGAGCCTTCACCTCACCCGTTGATTTTCAGCCACTATTGGTCTTTCTCCATACTTCAAGGCCAGTGAGCCAAAGGTTCAAAGTTCTCCCCACCCAGGAGCACTAAAGTGGCACTAAAGTGGCCTCTATGTACACTGTGGGATCTCTAGAAGCAATCTCCCACGCCGTCCCTACATAGCCATCCCTTTGGACTAGTCACTGGTGGGTGCCTTCTTTGTGCACACTGCATCTCCCGTCTTGTGTCCTGGTGAATTGCAATCAAAACACACCCAATCCTTTGAGAGGTAAAATTTCTTTCTTTGATACCCCCTCCCTTTGAGTGGTATATGGCTTGAAACTCCCCCCTTTTGGCATTTTTGGGAGGACTCTTTGGGGCTAGCCTTCTTTTTATCCTTACCCACCGCTTTCCACTGAAGGGGGGTGTGACCACCTATCTTCTGGTCACCTCCCAGGGTTTTTTTGGGAAACCTGGTACAAATCCACTCATCAGCTGTCTTGTCTAGTTCCCTAGGAGGCAAGACAGCTTAGAATCCTCCAGATGCTGGTGCAGCTTCCCTAAGTGGAAATTTGCCAAAATGTGCTCCTCAACAATTAACTTATATAGCCCTTCAAATGTGTCTTCTTTGTTCCCTTTAATCCAACCAATCAGCTTATTTTCCCTGGCCTTGACCCCAAGTGGATCTTCATGTCTCTGCAAAATGCCCTCAGGTCATACCCCTTTAAGAGGACAGGTTTGCCATGTCAAACTCCATGTTCCCATGCTGAAAAAAACTGGCTCCTGAAACTTTTTGAAAACATTTGGAACACTTTTTCAAACGTTTGAACTTGCCCGAAACCTTTTCCACAACTTTCTCAAACGTTTCCCAACTCCTTGAAAACGTTTTTGGAAACCTTGGAAACAATACTTTGGAGTTCCACACACTCGTCAAATACTTGGAAGGTAACCAATTTCTATTCTAGGTGTCTACCTTTGCCAATTACCAGTGGTCTCAACTTCAACAACTGTTTGGTACTGATTCAAGTTCTGGATCCTGGATCCTACCACTGCTACCAATTTGCGGTAATGGTGCGTATTAAATGGTGTGGTTGTGCAATCTCACTGTGTAATACACTCCCCAACCCCTTTAGGACCCTTAGGTTTCATCTGTCAAACCTTCAGCTCAATCCTAGGTAGCTGTGGTTCTGAGCAGCAAGGCTTAAACAAAGGAATAAGTGTAAAGCAGTTAACCAGCACCAGTACAATTGAAGAAAAAATCAACCAGACACCACAGAAATCTGACGCCAATTTATAAAAATAGACTGTATTTTTATGTATTTTTGGACACTGCAATGAAAAAGATCCACAGGAGAGTTCTGGTGATATAGTTTTTAGAAGGTGTAGTAAATCACAGCCTTCCAGTAAACCATGAACAAGCACTGGCAAATTCAACGAATTTGACACTTAGAAACGTTGAGTCAAAAGTTGGGCAAGTTGTAATGCTGTCAGTTAGAGTTACTTGGGGTGACCGATTTCAGCAGCGAGCCAGTCAGGGGGACCAGCAAGGCCCTCAGAAACAGTTACCTCCTCAGAAGAAGCAGTCTTTGAGCAGTTTCAGCACTTTATCCTTGTTCAATTGGATTCCTATGGAAGTGGTCCTGATACTGAAGATTCAGGATGCTTGAAGATGCTCTATGATACTGTGGATGTAACGCGGTCAATGGGGGTCTTCCTACAGGGACTCCTCGGTCCACAAAGGTGATGAGGGGTCCTGGACGCAGGTTTCGACATCCCATTAGGTACTCTCCGGTTTTGTTAAAGTCCAGTCACCACTGAACTACCAGTCACCTGGTGTCAGGGTCACATCCAAATGCTTCTATAGGCTGTAACTTGCCCTCTAGGTGACCAAGCTGCAATCCAACGGCGTTCCTGGGTCCAGCAGATTTGGGTGTAACTTCTGAACGTCAGGTCTTGGACCCTGGTGTTGCATGACTGCGGGAAGCGGCGATCCAGGGATCTGGTTGACCACTTGTCCTTAGCATGCTTCTTCAGCTGTTGTATTCCTGTGCTGCTAACAGGAGGGCAGTTGGATGACACTTGGAGTCTCTTTGCTTTGGCTGAATCTGGAAAGTACCTCTCCTTGAGCAGTACACAGCAGGCACAGTCCCTCCTCTTTGTGTAATGATTCGGTTGATACCTTAAAGTACCAGCTTTCGTCACATTGATCAGGAGCTAGCACAGCTGAGGGGTCAGCTTGTAACCCTGTACTCGCCAATGGGGTGACCAAGTATTCCACAGTCAAAATGACAGTTTTGCGTTTTTACTGTCAGAACATGTAAAATATAAGTTATTTCAAGGAAATATGCCACCTTGTAGCTCCGGGCTCAGTAGACCTGCCATGGAGTGACTTACAGATGTTTCATGGGGAAAATTGACTGCAGTGGCTTTTA